>NC_134235.1:15226383-17726383 GCF_965152275.1 Natator depressus
AGCTGCAGTGAAGGGGGATGTGAGAGCTTCTGAGACGGCCAGAGGCAGAAGGCTGGCAGTGAACCCTGAAGGACAGAGCCTAAGACCAGCAGGGTAATGGCTATGCTGTTGTTTTCAGTTTTGGTTTCCTGTGTTAGGAAAATGACCAATGAATAAAAGCCTGGCTGGAAGGGCCTGGAGACTGTTTGTTTGGTGGGAATGCAATGGCAGAGCTCTGGAGACGGGAGAAATTGTTAGCAGGGCACCCCTGGCCACGAGAGGGTGCATGGGAGAAAGCTGACCCTACTACTAAGTTGCTTAGTGCCACCGTGCAAGGGCAGTTAGGTCGTTGCGTCAGACCCCAGAAATCAAAGGAAAGATACCCAAGGTGAAATAGAGCACTGTGTTTTTAAGTCACTGGCTTCCCGCAGCTGCCTGCTCTGATCAGTTTTTACAGAAGTGAAGCAAGATTTCCCTCAGCTTGGCTTCAGAAAGAGAGAGAGTCCCCTGCCAAATCCAGCAGGCTCACTTCAGTCAGACAATTCAGCTAAAACTCCCGACCGAGAGGTGTCATCCTCTGGCAAGGGACATTTGGTTTCCCCACACCACCTGGCAGGGGCGGCTCTACCAATTTTGCCGCCCCAAGCAGTCGCCGCTGAATTGCCACTGCTGCAATAGCTGGTGCCTGGAGCCGGCCCTGCCACCTGGTCAGGGGCTCAGTCTTGTGCCTCCTGGCTCTATTGTCTCCCCAGTTTAAAAAAACAAGTTCCCAGGTGTGGACAAACCTATCATTTCCATGTCCCCTGAGCCCCAGGGTTAGGCCTGGTCTGGGGGGTCTCCCGTCTCATCTCCCTAGGCTGTGAGGACAGGGAGAAGCACATTCTTCAGGGGTGACTGCAGCCATTCTCCCAGTCACTTCACAGCCTCTGCCCAGGATTGGATCTGGGAGCCACCAGCTTTTTGGCCTGCTTGAACTGGGAAGCATAGGAGACAAGAAACTTCCTCCTTTCTTCTAGGAGACCCCCAAATTACTTCCTTTTCCTCCTTAAACTCCAGATTAGCCCACTGAGGGTTAGCAGGCTCTCCAGGATGGAGCAGTTCCTCTCTCTGGTTCCCTTTGCACAGAATGAACCCCTTTCCTGCCTGAAAGGTTAGGGAGGTCATAAAGGCACCAGTCAAAGATCAGGGCCCGATTACACAAGAAAATATAGGTTTCAGGTAGCAGCCCTGTATTCGCAAAAAGAAAAAGAGGACTTGTGGCACCTTAGAGACTAACAGATTTATTTGAGCATAAGCTTTCGTGAGCTACAGCTCACTTCATTGGATGCATTCAGTGGAAAATACAGTGGGGAGATTTATATACATAGAGAACATGAAACAATGGGTGTTACCATACACACTGTAACCAGAGTTCTCTATGTATATAAATTTCCCCACTGTATTTTCCACTGAATGCATCCGATGAAGTGAGCTGTAGCTCACGAAAGCTTATGCTCAAATAAATTGGTTAGTCTCTAAGGTGCCACAAGTACAAGAAAATATAGCAATCGAAGAGTAAAATAACAGTGAATTTCCTCGTCTCCTTTTTCTGAGTCAGCCCTGTGCACTTTGGGGCTACTCCGATAGGCTTCCAGCCAGTCACTAGCTCTCCTCTCCAGCCTGAGCCAGCTGTCAAAAATAAAAAGGGAGGGGGAAATGTCTGTTGTGGAAAATGAAAAAAGAAAAGGAGTACTTGTGGCACCGCACCTTAGAGACTAACCAGTTTATTTGAGCATGAGCTTTCGTGAGCTACAGCTCACTTCATCGGATGCATAGCATATCGTGGAAATATGCTATGCATCCGATGAAGTGAGCTGTAGCTCACGAAAGCTCATGCTCAAATAAACTGGTTAGTCTCTAAGGTGCCACAAGTACTCCTTTTCTTTTTTCTTTTTACGAATACAGACTAACACGGCTGTTACTCTGAAACCTGTTGTGGAAAATGTGTCCCTTTTGTTCCATCAAAACAGTTCAAAATTCCAGTTCTGTGCAGCAGACATTATGGAGAGTGAACTAAGGTGAGAGCTGGACCCCAAAGATACCTGTAAATATTTTATGATTCAAGGTTTTTAATGATGACATTGAAACCTGTGCTTTGGGGTAAACAACAAAACAAGGCACTAGGAAAGAAAATAACGAGAGATGTAGGTTTTCTCTTTGCGTATGGAAAATGTAACAGTCTGTTTGTTTGGTGAGTGTCTGCCTAAAGTTTCTTAGTGACAGTCTTAAGAAAATCATGAACAGGAAACAACTTCAGACTATTGGGTGTGTGTGTGTGTGTATATATATAGATACACACACACACACACACAAAGCATCACACACATGGGAATTGCTCTGCTTGCTTGCTTTTCTGCATATGGTAATTAAATCAAGACAAGAAAGATCTTAGGTGGTAAAGCACACAATGTTCTGACCTGTTAGCTCAGATAGCACGTTGGTGATTGCGTGGTCTTTACTAAACCACAGGGAAGCAAAGAATAGGCTGTTTTCAGATACTGCTGCTGGCACTTTTAGTAAGATGTTTTGTAGCAAACCAGCCACAGAACTGTGCAACTCTCTCAAGTGTTTTGCATACGTTTTGCACACACTCTATTGTCTTTCACTTCTGGGAGCAGGTTACCCTCACTTTCTCACAGCTTGGGCTTATAGTTAAGTTAGATACCCACAGGCCTGAGTCCCTATTATGCAAAAGACGTTTATACCATTCTGGGAGTACAAAGGGACCTTAAAGTGAATATACCCAGCCCCTCCCACTCCCCACGAGACTACCCACAATGCACAGTGCTTCCTCAGCTGGTGCAGAGCTGGCACAAGGACTCTATGCTGGCCCTGTTCTTAGTTCCTACAGTAGAGGATGTGGATTAAGTGCACTCACTATTCTTACTCTTTGGTTCCCAGGGCTCCTCAGGGGCCATAAAAATCAGAGCAGCCTTGACGCTGCTCTGACTTACACTAGGGAATAGGCAGGACCCTGCATTATCCCAGAATATGGGGAACACAAAGGTGGCTTGAAGCAGGAAGGAAGTAACTGAGAATCAGTACTTCAGTCTCAGGTTCAGAAGGCTTGGGGTTCAGGGTCTGAATCACCATCAGAATTGCTACTGCTGAAGACAAATGTAGGGAATAAAAGACCACGTAGCTGCATGGGATGTTTTGTCTCCCTAAAATGTACCAGTTTGCACCATTAGACATATAACTCAAGTACATGTTGGAGCTATGCATTATTTGCACATAATTTGCAAGTATTATTGCAAGCACTTAAGCCACTCTGCTCACATGGGCAGGCTACCTCATCTCCACAGTGATATGCACAAAACTTTGGCAGACTTTTTCCCCATACAGATGCAGTGTCCATAAGCTAGAGCTGGAACCTGGAAGAGGGTCAACTGTGAAACCAAAATGGTGGAAGAAATTGAAATGGAGAAACATTTTCCACTCCAAAATCGAAACCACAAGGGAGCCCAAGAAAGACAATTCCTTGCATTATCAGCCAGGATAAAAATTCTCCATTAAAAAGCAGTGAAGAAAAATAGCATATATATCTGGAAGTAAGAAGGATGGGGTGCAGAGATGGCATCACGCAATGGAGCGACCTGCTAGCGACTCAGGGACAGACAATAATGACAAGTGGCTACAAGAGATAAAACTGCAAAAACCCTGTCAAGCCTTATTCTGGGCACATGCTTGATGTTCTGTATCTATTTCTCACAGAGACCTGCTGCTTCTGTCTCTTTCACGCATTGGCAACACTTGTATAGCTTGTCATGCCAATAAAGTACTATGGATGGAAATAAAAGGAGTTTCTCTCTCTCTCTCTCTCTCTCACACACACACACACACACACACACACACACACTTTCCCTTCACTGATCTAGCTGCAGCATCAGCACTGAGAAAGAAGACATGGGGGTTCTATTTTATTACTGCAGGATGTGAATAAATATCATTGATTTCAATAGGAGTTATTTATATCCTGCAGTGGGAGAATAGGGCCCTGGTATCTCTCTCAGCTCACTGTTTGTTCCTCTGTAGTTTGATCTCTACAGTAATAGCAGGGCTGTTGCTGCTGCCAATTTCCTTTGTTATGGTTGTTGTTGCTTTCATTGAATCAATCACTGGCCATTAGGAAGAAACCTTCCCTTTGGCCTATTATTCCATTAGTGTCCACTATGGTATTTCTTGCCCCCTTCCTCTGAAGCATCTGGTGCTGGCCACTGTCAGAATACTGGACCTTGGCGCTGATGCAATGTGGCAGTTGCTATGTTACTATGTATTTGTAAAGTTTCATTGTAAATGCCCGTAGAGCTCACTGGTGGGAGCAGGCTATAAACTGAAAAAACAAGATTGATAAATAGATACATATACTGTGAAATATGTTCCAAAATCTTGTGCTATTGCTCTGTTCGCGAGCATGCTTCCATCCCTGCAGCTGACGTATTGTATTTACATGCCATGATCTCATATGCCTCCCAGGTTTTCAGCTGGTTTGAATTTCGGAGGGCCTCATATTCCATTAGCTTTTCCTTTTGGCCTCAGTTTGCAAGCCTTTGTAAATGACTTTGGTGAGCTTGTTTGGGCAATTTCAAAGCTTGCAACCAAGTCACGGCATCTCTCATGTTTTGAAGCTATTTAAAAGAGATAAGAAAGGCTAGCTGGACAAGAATCTGTTCTGTGTGCTTTCAGATTGTGTAATGTGTTTGTCAATACTCAGATGAAAGTCGATCTGCTACATAATTTTCATTTGATTTCTTTCAGTCGCTGTTGGATTATCTTCACACACATTCAGCCAGAAGATGTGATTTAATCATCTTGTAATCTTCCAATACTTTCCCTCCCTGATACCGCATATCCAGTTCTGGGGGGTTGACTCTGCCCTTCATCCTTCCAAGGTAAATAAATAAATTGAGTACCAAGCAGTTTACTGTGTGTGTGAATTCTGCAGATGGAATCTTAAAAACGGAGGATCTGGGTACATTAAAGATTTCTTCACTGTATATAAAAGCAGAGGATTGTCTTAGCATCGTTGGTCAAAAAGTCTGTGAAGTGTACCATCCACGCATGGCTACGTCTCACTAGGGGTTGTACTTCAGCGATGGTCTAGGCACACTCTTTTGTTGTTGTGCGCTGCACGAGAGGAATTCTTATGCTTGAGAAGATCTCATGTGAGAATATGAGCTATATCCTAAATGATTCAGAAACGGAAAATCTCAATAGCTGCCTGTTCTTTTCTCTACTATGAACTGAGGGGGAGAGGTGTTTTGTAGTGTGGAGTGAATTATTTATGGAGAATAATTTATTCAAGAAATTATGCCTTTTTTCTGTTCATAAACAGGTTGCTACATTCTCCTATCCCCTCATTATTCAGAATGATGGGTACATTTCTTTATCTATTCATTCTTGAGCTGCATCATATTTTAAATAGGTTGTTGCATATATTCACAGGTTTTAATTTGACATTAGTGCTGCATTGGTTCGTTACAAAAGTCATGTGATATTTTTTCTGCCTCTTGATTGGATTCCTTATGTAATTGACCAAGCCAGTGTGAATAGCAGAACTGCACTAGGAACATAGAATTGTGGCTTCCCCTGCTAGACCACTAGTTCATCTAGGCTGGACAGGTATCCTGCGTTCAAATATGGCCATGCAACTCCAGTGCATCAGAAGAAAGGACTATTCCCCAGATGTTCATTGCTCTACATTTCTTCTTCCCTCCTGCAGTGATCAGCTAACATCCTGAAAGGGGAGATTTAATTATCCACACCATCATCTTAAACTGCACAGCTTCTAATTTTGCTAATCATAGCCATTAATGATGGATTGAAAAGAGGCATGAATAATTTAAGGCCCACTTCTGCCACTCTTACTCACATTGAATAGTACCTTGGCCTGTGATCACTCCCATTGAGTGGGATGATTCACAGGTTGGATACTCCTCCCTGGGTGTAAGGATAGCAGACTTGGGCCTTAAATTATCCAGCCCCCTTTTCAATTCATCTTTATCACTCAATTTATTTTCTACCAAAGAGAGGAAATCAAAGTTTTTATTAATGTTTCCATTTTAATCCAAGAAAAAAAATGGACGTTTCACTTGCTGAGGTAGCTGTTCAAACCATGGACTGTGCTGGCCCACAGCCAAGCCAGCAGCTTAGCTTGTAATAAGAATTAAAGAAAGAAAAATTGAATTAAAGAAGAAGACTAATCAAGGAGCTAGTTCTCTGAAGTCAGAAAGCTTTATTTCCTCATTTCCACACTGTGTAAGGCTCTAGCTGTGTACAGCATGTGAGCAGGTAAGTGTGGAGTATTTAGGTCTGTGTAACAGATCGCAGCACTAATGGTCTCCCCAAGACTGGTTTTATTGGTCACACTGCTGGGTGAAATACATCCCTTTGCAGAGGGCTGGTAACAGTATTATGCACCAGTCAGGTCCCAAGCAAGTCCTCAAAATGGGGTTTAAATGGGACTTCAGTGATACCTGCCCCTCTGCATTTCACCCTGCCATGGCTTTGTTGCTGTGTGGTGCCAGGAGGAGCTCTAGAAAGGAACGGTCACTCTGACCTCTCTGAGTCACAATTTCCTCAGCCCCCTGTTTTATACAAGCTGAAGATCGGGATAGCAATTTACCAGGAAGAGCAGACTGCCCCCCATGCACTTGTGTCCATGGCTGGTGGGGGGGAGGCCTGGATTTACATATCCCCTGCTCCCACCCTGCCCCCTTGCTTACAGGAGGCAGTATCGGGTACACAGGCCCTGCTCTCCTCCCCGCTCCAGGTAGATCCTGAGCAGCCACGCAGGGAGCTGGGGTTACTTTAAACTCTCCTTTTCACAGGCATGGCCACATATGTCACTGTCACAATCTGGCCCTTTGGGTTTGCAGCTGGCACCAATGCCATTGACTGCTGCAGTCCAAGAGTGAGTTCAGAGCACTGTCTAGTGCTCAGCATAATGAGGCCCCGATCCCTACTGAGGGCTCTGGGCGCTATCATACTGTTAATATTTACTTCCCTACCATGAGCCTCCTACGGTCCTCTAGTCAGAAGCCTGACTTGATGAGAGCTGGTCAATCCCTGTGGAGATGGATGGGGGGGGCGGGGGGGGGCAGAGAAGATGTGTGATTTCTAAGCCTGAAAGCCTGCACAATCAATAACTTTAGCAGATAGCCCTGTGGCAGGTCACAGAGTGACTGCTTGTCCAAGGAGGAAGTAAGTAAAAGAAAGCAAGAGATAATAAATGGCAACCAGTGATGCTTTAGGGGATTCACAAGGAGCCCCCTTCACTGCAGCCATGGTTAGAATTGCAATTACTTCTTTGCAAAATTAAATCTGGCAGCCCTGTGGTAGGTAGGAGTCTTGGATCTAGTGAGCACAGCTTATTTGTTCTGTGTCTGGTATTTTGGAGGAGGTAAACTCAGTAAAGAGAGCTTCTTCCCCCTGCCCACCACATCTTTATTGTGAAAACAGCTGCAGTATTGCTAGAAAACAGGCACAAAATGTCCCACTATAGCTGCATCCCTGGAGAGCCTTTAACAGCCCATGCGCCTGCCCCAATTAGTTATTATCTACTGCTCCCTTCCTATCTCTTACAAGTACCAGTTGGTGTCACCTGAAGCTCTAGCCCCTTTGGAATCTGCATTCCCCAAGAGTTTATTTATCTTGTGAATAGCATACGTCTCACTCCACCCTTTGCCAAACACCCACCACTTTCTACCCATACAAGTTTTCCTGGGTTCCGGCAGAGGTGACTAAGTAAGTGTGAGACCCATATTCTGTTTGTAATATTGCATCACACCATCTTTGACTGGCCAAGAGACTGTATGCTTTCTTCTCAGATGCAAACCTTACTGTGGTCATGCATGACTCAGTTTTCTCACGGCGCTGCCTTTCAAAGAGCAACTGCGGAAGACCAGTCAGAGGGTTCAGTGAATGCAGAGGACAACTGCCTGCCTTTTGACCAGGGCAGACTGGGAGGAGTGTCCTACCCAGAGATAGTCACAATATTTTCATCTAAAAGTGCTTTTCAATGAGAAGCACCTTTCGAATGATAGGAAGATTTTTCACAAAGTTTGTATTTATTAATTGTTTACATTTTTCATTTAAATTAAACCCCCCAAAAATCCCTCCACTCAAAACAGATATTTTTCCCCCTCTTCCACTCTGTCCAGATGAAAAATTGAAAATCCTCCCCCAACCCCAAAATCCCAAGTTTTCTTTTCCTAAAAAAAAAAAATGTGGAAAATTATTACCATTATTTTGACCAGCCCTGATATTACCCCCATGGTCCACACACTTCATGGGCTGCTCTTTTGCTTCCAGACAGGACTTGAATTGGACTTATGCAAAGTGGTATGACATACGGGCATGTCTGTCAAGCTTCTGTCCTGGTCTCCAGAATCTCAGCTTTCAATAAAAACAAAGTAAGTCCCTAGCTGTCATGGTTGAAAAGAGAGCCTCAAATGTAAAGTGAGTATAACCAATGCAGAGACAGAGGTCTATGGGGCTCTGCAGAGAGCCTGGAACAGTGGCTCTGGACCACCAAAGGCACCTTGGTGAGCCATAAATTCAGGTGCCCAGTGATGATAGTTTAAATGTCAATATAGTTACCTAGTTAATACCTCCTGTAAGAAATGAGTCTGGCTCACAGCTCTGCACAATTTATTGGGAGTGATTTTGATGACCCAAATGGGTGATGTCCAGGACATGCTACCACGTATGATTTTACCCTGGTCAAGAAGGGGTCAAGTTGGAGAAGCCCAGCAGAACCAACGGGAATACAAGAGAGAGAGAGACAGAGCCAGTCAGTCAAGCTCAAGGGGGCCAGTGGAGCTCAAAGAGTTGTACAGTCCTATTTGGACCATCTGCACAATCTACTGTGAGTGGTGTCTCATTTGATGACTTGGAGCTTATTTTGCGGTTGGAGCTTGGAAAAATAATGCCACAATTTCCCCTCAATGAGACCCTGCTTCCAGTCTTAAGTAATTACGGGAAAAACAGACTTCTCTCTACAGGCAGGGAGCTATCTATATATTTTGCTTCTTGCTTGTTTCCTTCTTCTCTCTCCTCTCTTCTTGTTTCTCCCTTTGCATTTGCCTCCCTTCCCAGCTCCTCCCTTCATCTTTTTGGGTTGTGTCAAGCTGATTCACTTAAGAGATTCCTTAACCCACCATTGAACTGAGTAACAAGTTTTGATCCATGTGGTTTAGCTGTTTACAACTCTCTCTTTTTTTCTTCTCCCCCTCATCATGTTTAAATGTTCCCTGAAGTCAAACCACTGGATGTTTCAAACCCGGAGCACAGCATAGGCATTGTGTAAATAATGTATGTCAAGCACTGCAGTTCAAGAAGTCTTCACCACATGCTGAACCGTTGGAGTTTGGGGCTTAGTTTGACAGGAAGTGCCTTGATGAAGGGCTTTTCCCGTCGATAGTCTGCTGTTTTGTAGCTCCTCTCTGGGCTGCACAGCAGTTGCGTTCCAGACAGGGTCCCTCTGTCTGACCACTGAATCAGGCTCCTCACTTGTTTCCAGTGAAGTGGAGCTGCTGTGGCTAGACAAGAAACAGCAGAGCTAATGGGCAGAAGGGGATGTTAATTTGCATTTGAATGAAGCCCAACAGTTACTCAATGTTACTGCTGGGTAATTGGAAAATTAAGCTAAAAAGGAGTTAGCATATGGAAAAGAAATGTAACTGAGGCTGAGAAGACAGACTGCAGTTGCAGTCAATTAGAGTCCACAGCTGTTGTGCGAGGCTTTCTTACAGACCTCCGTGCAGGTAGCATTTCAAAGAAAACATTCTCTTTTATTCATCTCGTTAAGGAGCAAGGAGCCAGTACAGAAAGAAAACCAACCAAAAAAAAAAAGAGTCATTATACTATTAAGGAATGAAGCCCACAAAAGCAAAGGAGTGCAGAGGTAAAGGGCTCCTGCCTGCATAAAAACAAATGATATATGAACGTTTCCTTGCATAGAAATGGGCCTGAGCTGCTAGGTTGGAGTGGGTTTGGGTATGGAGCCAAATTCCAACTGAGCTGGAAGGAGTGTGGATGCATATGTCTATACAAGGATAAAAACCCGTGGCTGGCCTGGGTCAGCTGACTCAGGCTCTGGGGTTCAGGCTCTGGGGCTGAAAAGTTGCAATGCAGACATTCGGGCGCGGGCTAGAGCCCGAGATCTGGGACCCTGCAAAGGTGGAGGGTCCCAGAGCTCGGGCTCCAGCCCAAGCCCAAATGGCTACACAGCAATTTTTAGCCTTGCAGCCTGAGCCCTGCGAGCCCGTCAGCTGTCCCGGGGCAGCCGTGGCTGTGCTTTTATCTCTGTGTAGACGTACTCCGCATGTGTTACTAACAACACCTTGTTACCTTATTGTAACTGAAAAGGATACAGCTTCCATCGGGTGTCCCTTGTCTTCCTTTCTGTGAGCTTGATCCTGCAAAGGAACCTACACATACTGACCCCCATCCCCACCTGCAATCCCAGTGAAATCAAAAGGCCTACAGACTCCTGTAGATCCCTCTGCAGCATGGGGTCCCTAGATTGATGCAATCTTGCTTTTTGTTGATGCTTGTTCTATATTTGTTAGCACAATCATAGAGCAATAGAGTTAGAAGGGATCTCATCTAGTCCAACCCGCTGCTCAAAGCAGGACCAACTCTCATTTTTTGGCCCAGGTCCCTAAATGGCCCCCTCAAGGATTGAGCTCACAACCCTGGGTTTAGCAGGCCAATGCTCAAACCACTGAGCTATCCCTCCCCCCTGTTAGGCTTGGCTACCCCTTAGTGAAGGGGGATGTTTAAATCTGACAATCCCCCTTTTTTCACTGAATTATTCCTTTCTTTTTTTTTTTCTTCAAATAAATGAAAATAGATCTGTTCAGATTTAGAACCCTCCACCTTACTGTAACCAACTCAACATCCAGGTTAAAGTTTTCAAAGTTGGCTCCCACTTATGTAATGAGCAGCTAGGACCCTGAAGTTCACATTGAAGTCAATGGAAGCTGTGGCTGCTCTTTGGCTTTGGCCCTGTAAGTGCCAGTAAGACAGAGGTGCAATGCCTGGGCTTTAGCCGCACATCTGCTACTCACATTCATGTCTGGCTAAATGACACTGACTGGGTTTCCTACTGGTAATGTTAAGTGAGGCCCTCTTCACTCATTTGTTTGCTCTGCTGCTCTGATTAGAAATAATTAAAGTTTCTGTCTGGTTCATATTTAATAGCCTTGTTTATTTTTGAAAGCTCAACTGTGCTCATTTACTTCAAAAAGTCTGTTCCCGTCTGCTGGCCACCCGGACTTATTATTATGACATTCTTTCTGGGTGTTTGCTCCATTGATCATAAATCCTTCAGTTCATACAGAGTAAATTTAATAGAATCTGGTTTCCAAAACTACCCGCGCAGCAAAGCCACTTTGGCTTTTCATCTGAGAGAGGGACGGGATCAGATGTGTTTGATTTTCTGAGCTGCTTTTCCAACCATCGAAGCTGTTCTAAAATATGTCACCTTTAAGGCCATATTGATTGTGGATAGAGGGCAACATGGTTATTAAAGTGAATTGTGCCTGTTTAATCACTCGTGCTAGAAAAGCTTTTTCCAGTGGGCTGAGATAAGAAGTGAGTCTGTTCAAATTCAGAGATGACTTGTGAATTTCCATGGGGCTGAACAGTGAATAGAGAGGTAGACAGGCCAGATCTTTGTTTGAAGCAATAGGGCTATATTGATTTACACCAGCTGAGAATCTGGCCCTTAACAGTCATCTAAAGACAGAAACAAGATAAAAGCAATGTGCCAAAGAAGAAGCAATTCACCTCTAGGGGAGGAGTTCACATTTGTCTAGCTAATTTAAGTAATTATGGGATCCCCATTCCTGTGGTATCTGAGCACCTCTTGATCTTTAATGTACGTATCCTCACAACACCTCTGAGCGGTAGGGACCTGCGTTTAGCCCATTTTACAGATGGGAACTTGAGGCACAGAGAGACTGAGGGTGAAATCCTGGCCCTGTTGAAGTCAGTGTTCTTTGATTGGTTGGTTAGTTCAGCAGTTTGGGAGGGGAGGGGAGGCAAAAATGACAAAAAATCCCATTGACTTCAAAGGGGGCTATGGTTTCACCCTAGATGTCTTGCCTGAAGTCACACAGGAAGCTTGTAGCAGAGCAGGGAATTGAATGCAGGCAGCCCCAGTCCCCAGCAAGCACCTTAAGCGTTGGACCACCCTTCCTCTTGCTTGCCTTTGGCCAATCAGAATGGAAAGTTTGGAGGACTGAATGAAATGAGGCCAGTCTCAGCCCAATGCCTAGGGGCAAGTGACCGCATTGCAAAACCCACCGCCACCATTTGACATGAATCGTTGCCCCTGCTGGGAGCCTCAGCAGCAGAGGGGCTGATCCAGAGAAGTCACTGGACAGACTCTCAGTGACTTCAGAGCGCTTTGGAGTCAGACCCCTCTCACATCTGAAAGGAGATTGCTTGCCAGCCCGGCCTGAGACGCTCTAGTGGCAGGCTGTGGGGAGAGGGGTGTCATGCCCCTGTTACTGTCCTGGGGATGATAGAGCAAACCATGCTCCTTGGCTTTCAGGCAGCCACACTTCATCTGCTCTGAAGTCCCTTGCAGTTTGAAATAAAGGGTGCGGGAGGAAATCAGTCATATAAAGTGTAGGAAATATGCCACATTAGGCCATAGTTCTCCATATTATTGTCTTTTTAAAACTATCATCATAATTAGCATTTATCATTTATTTAATAATCCCTAATGGTTTCTCAAAAAGTAGTTTCTGCGTATAATCACTTTTATTTTAATCACAGTCATCCCTCATTGGCATTACCAGATTCATTCTCCTCTGTCTCTGATCTCTCCCCTTCTCAGACTCCGCCTGGCACACCAGAGGCAGAGCAGCAGGAGAAAAGAGAGGGCCACAGTGGTGTCTATATTCAAGCTAAACACTGGTGGGATCACAGCTCTGGTCTTCATGAGAAACACAGTGAGACTCAGAAGCTTGATTGATTGAGAACGCAGTGTGTAAGTTAACAGGGGCCATCTCTGTCCTGCTCCACTCGACCAACCCAAAGGGAGCAGGGATTGGTCACTTCTCCCTAGCTGAGGTTTGCCCGCTCTGGCAGCATCCCCAGCAGACACAGAGCTAGTGGAGCTGGCTCCTACACCCCACGCTATGCTTTATCTGTGCTTAATTGGGGACCATGGCCAGCTGATGCAGGTTAAAGCAGCCCCTGGGTTGCACTGGGATGCAGGCAGTCAGGAAGCTGTAACTAGCTCCTGAATAGCCCCTCCTCTTTGCCGTGCTGAGCCTACACTCAGAGAAGATAATCTGGCTCACAACCTGTTTCATCCTTGGATTTCCTGCGTATGATGTGATCACCCAAGAAGTCCTTTGTTTACCCATCCCTTTTCCCATCAGCGGTTAATAATGTCAGTGCTGCGGTCGCTCGGCTGTACCCTCCATGTCAGCATGTCAACAAGAACGTATTTGGCCTATGAGGCTGCACTGAAGCTTCTCATCTTTTTCCTGCACACAAGAAATAAGATCAGGATGTAGGAGGACATGGGGGAGCTATTGGGAAGCCTGTTACAGGGCAGATCTTCACCACCCTGAGCACTGAGGCAGGCTATGGTACTCTGAGGGGCTATTAATTTATAACCTCAGTTGCTGGCTTCAGTCCCTAAAAATGTATATAGCCAGAGTGCTCCACCCAGTGACCCCTTTGCTGGGGCTAAGTGAGTGGCAATATCACATTAGCCAAATGTGCCAGCTCTGTGTCAGCTGGGAGGGAGCTCAACCACTCCAGCTCAACTCGCACGAGCAGCTAATCTTGTTACTTTCTGGGCCCTTTGCCCTCGCCAGGTGGCTCGAAGGCGCCGTAATGCAGCGTGTTGTGTCTCTAACTCATTGCATAGCGCTGTAAAGGGGCCACAACGCCACTCCGTTACTGTGCCCCAACCTTCTTTCAATGAGACAACTTTGTTTAGCAGAATTGTGCAGATATCCAGGTTTTCCTTGCTGCAGTTCTCCTTTGATAGATTAACATATACATTTTTCACACACATTTCAAAGTGTTTTTGCCAATGAAATATTGTCGTTTGTCAGCTTTGTACCATTAATGGGCAACACATTCCAATCAGCATGCAACTAGCTCTGTTTTGCACTAAGAAACAGAGGGTGTTACACTCAAAACTGGGGATGTTATGGGTGTATCACTGAATACACAGCATGCTGCCACTCTCAAAGTGTTAGCCAAGCATTGCTAAGAGATTGAATTCAAGTCAGTTGGGATCCTCGTGGCTGCATGGAAACTGGCTTTGATGCAAGACACATATTTACTGGCCATGTATTAGCCTTCTAAGTTGCCCTCCTGAAACGCCCTGTAACCTTGGGTGTCTTAATGCTATGCTGCTACAGCTCACATCCCTGATGTCAGTAGCCAGCCCACAAGTCTATTTACTCCTTGCATGGTGACTCCACCGGCCTTTCAGTCCAGTCCTGTGTCTCCCCAGATCCCTCCTTCCCAAGTTCTTAAATACCAGACACTTGGACGTTTCCCCCTCTGATTCATCAACCCTGAAGGTATGAAACCTGCCCCCCAGCTATCAGCTCACACACACACACACACACACACTTGCACACCAGAGACCTTCTTGGGGCAAAAATAAGAAAAAAAGCAACATTATTTAATAGAAAAACCACAGATTGAAACATGAACTAGTGAGGGAAAGCAAACATACAAGTTGCGCAGGAAACAAACAAAGATGCAATTTCAGGCTATACACTTCTAAGAGAACATATTAGATAAAATCTAGAAGTTACCTATTACCTTTGAACAGGTTGCCAGCATAAACCCCTAACCATAGGGGAGAACTAGCATTCACAGATACCTCCCACCTTCAAGACTATCCCCCAAGTTCTGGATAATCTTCAGTTCAAACCCCTTCCATTTAAAATGGGTTTGCAGTTTAATAGTCAGCAGGTTTAAAACAAATAAAAGGAAGTATTTCTTCACACAATGCACAGTCAACCTGTGGAACTCCCTTCCAGAGGATGTTGTGAAGGCCAAGACCATAACAGGGTTCAAAAAAGACAGGATATGGGGCTAGATGGACCCTTGGTCTGACCTAGTAGGGCCATTCTTATGTTCTTTTCTTATGTTCTTCAGTTACTGTAGATATTTAAGAAAGGAGGGCGTTTTCCCCACTTTGGTTTACAAAGACTGGGGTTTTCTTTCAAGCTGCCCCATTTGCTTTGAGGGTTTCTCATTGTTTTTTCCTGGGCTGGAAAATGGCTATGTTGCTTGGAGCCAGCCTTGTCTGGTTGGTCAGAGAGTCCCTCTCCCTACTGATTGCCTAACTGCCCTGTTGCAAGCTGTTGAGGTCACACCATAGTTACAATTAGTTTTCTAGAGATACACATACTTCGGGTTACCATGTCTGAGGTTCACAAGAAAAGGACGCTGCTGGAGGGGGAGGGTACAGATGGGGGGATGCTGGAGGGATGTGTGTGTACTGGAAGGAGGAACCTGGAGGTGCTAGAGGTGGTGCTACCTGGGGCCTCGCTCAGAGCCACAGAAAAGCCTGGATGTGGCTTCTTATTTGAAAAATCTGCCCAGACAAACATCAGAGGATCAAGAAAGAAGCAATTCCAGGAAAACCTGGCTGTATGGTAACCACCCACATACATACCCAAAACCTGTATACACATCTTATGACTATTCAGTTCAGAACCTTACAAACTTTCATTCAAGACCTTACTCATTACACTTTTACAGTACAATCATACAGTATGCAATCAGTTGGTTTAGCTGCTCATTTTGGAGGTTTAAACCTGTTCTCCTCTTGGACTCTGATTGTCACAGAAATTAATGCAAGTGCTGAGATCTTATCTATCCTACGTATTTTCTCTAACTGAAGTTCTTGAGAAAATAAGTGGAGGCAAAATACTTAGGTGTCAACAGGAGCCTGTGGAATCGCAGGTCAGTTTAACCTTGTCAGGGCATCCCTGCTTCCAATATTACAAATGAACAGCAGCACAACAATATTAATTTGTGCTTCTTGTTGATCACCACTGAGACCTCTTGAGTGCCATCCTGTCCCTCTTCTCTCCATCTATCAGTCACAGGATTGTGAACTACATGGGGCAGAGACCATGCTCTTGTCTCTGTTAGGAAAGCATTATGGACAAAGAAAAAATTA
The DNA here is from genome assembly GCF_965152275.1 of Natator depressus. Classification (NCBI taxonomy): domain Eukaryota; kingdom Metazoa; phylum Chordata; order Testudines; family Cheloniidae; genus Natator; species Natator depressus. The sequence goes on from NC_134235.1 coordinate 15,242,588, forward strand.
GGGCCAGATTCTGAATTTGGTCACAGGGTTGTAAATCCAGAGTGACTCTGAAGGTGGACAAGAAGCTTTAAGAGCTGATTGGTAGTATACAAAGCAGGTTTATCTACTATTGATCTAAGATAGCGATGTACACTATGAAGTTATGTGCAAAGTTGCTAATAAAGGAAATCCAAGTACTGCATCAATTGCTAGAAGAATAGTAAGAGGTTCCCAAACTGAAGTCCATGGACCACCAGTGTTATTTAGTATTTGTATTACTGTAGCACTTAGGAACCCCACTCATTGATCAAGACCCCATTGTGTCTTCTATGGATTACTTCCTAGTTGTCTTTGGAAGAGAGATGGTCACATGGGTCTCAATTCAGCAAAGCATTTAAGATCCTGCTTACCCCCCGGGTCCATAGCAATCTATTCTATTCCAGTTCTTGTACTACAGTGATCACCATAGTATTTGAGCACCAATGGGACTTAACCACACATTTGAAATTAAGCACATGATTAAGCGTCATAGTGTACTGGAGCCATGGAACCAGCTCTTTTTTCCTCTCCAGCTGCTAAACTTCATTAAAAAGAAAAGTGTATAGTAAATACTTTTCTGCATTTCTTTGCCATGTAATTGGTTGCCCCAAAGATGTTGTGATTGTGAGTGGGAGAAGAGGTATCCACAGGACAATTCTCTTTTCAGGTATGTGAAATTTTGTTCATTTTGTGAAAAAGTCCAACGATCCTGTATTAGCATTTTCCCCCCTGGCAGGAGCTTTTCCTGCTTTGTGTATGACAGCACAATAGAGAGGATAATTTAAGCAACCTACATTCTTTGAGCAAATCCCAGCTCCTCCCCAGTGGTATATAATGTATGTAATCAACTGCTGTGATTTCACATTATCCAAATACTTGAGTCCAATTTAAAAACAAAGACCCTTTCAGACCATGTGATGCCTTCCCTTTGGAGTGAAGCTATGTGGAATGTATGTCCTCATTTGAGCCTTTTAGCCATGCAGGGCTGTAAGTGTTTTGTTCATCATATTTATTTGACAGAGCTACAGAGACAGCCCTTCTCCGTACTTTTGTTCTGTACAGTTTGCAGGCTCTTTTATGCCAGCACTTTTAGGGAACTGAATTCCACTTAGGACCTGACCCAGAGCCATTGAAGTCAATAGGAGTCTTCCCACTGATCAGGCCCTTGAACTGCAGCATAATAATTTGAGCAGTTTGAAAAAAGTTTCTGCATAAAATAGTTTGATCTCATTTCACTACATCTTTGTTTTGCACTTTTAAACATTGTGTTCCCAGAATACCACAGTTTTCTCTTTCCCAAAAATCAGCTTTCATTTTCTAATATAATTGTCCCACAAAGAGAACAGGAGCAAGGGCAGAAATAAATGGAAATTGGCCAGTGGAAATAAGTAAAAAGCATGTCCGTCCCCCAACCAAGAGAGAGCTAGAGAGGACTGGAACATATTGCAATACTCATCATTATTTAATGTTTTTCATTTTTATAGGGCCATCGATCTGATGATCTCACTGTGCATTATAAACATTCATTAATTATCTTTCTCCACACCCATGGCGGGCAGGAGGTGGGAAATATTATTGGGGAAGAGTTTCAGATGTCCCTCAGGAAGTTAGGAGCACAAATCCCATTGACTTTCAATAGAACTTGTATTCAGCTCCCTGAGATGATGTTGCAAATCCCTTGATTATTGTCCCCATTTTACAGCTAGGGAAACGGAGACACAAATAAATTGATTTGCGTAAGATTACGCAGGACGAACTGGGAATAGAAAAGAACCTGAATTCATGTTAAATAACAATTGTCAAAGTGAACAAAGCACAGTTTGAAAAACTAGGAGTAGAATCCATATCAGCTGACCTCATTAACCACCAGACCATCCTACTTCTTGCCCTCCAGTTCTTCCTGCCTGATTCATTAAACTGATGGCAACTGTGAAGGGGCCCATTTCTTCAGATCTTATCTAAGTGGTTATTATAGTACCCTGGCCTTTTAACAGCCCAGTTTCCTGGCTCTCCACGTCTCTGACAGCTACTCCTTTTCCCTATAGTTCTCTCTCCAATGCCTGACAATTTGGGCTTTCAGAAGTCTGGCCTTCTCCTCCCCACCTTGTAGAGAAGAAGAGAAATAAACATCCCTTCTGCTATTGTCCAGCAATCTTACCGCTACTCCATGGGGCCTCTGGATCCATTCATTGGGTAGCTCCTTGTCAGGCTAATCTGGAGGAACCTCCTTGTGATAGTCCCCAACCTCTCTAGCTAGTCAGCCACTTAGTCACAGCTGAGGAAGTAACTGTTCCAGCCATTCATCCCACGGTGACTGCAACAGTGTGGGGTTTATACACACCAGCACAAATCCAGGGTTTAACAAGAACATCTGAGGAACAGTGTGTGTGTGGGGGGGGAAGGAATAAACAAGGGGAAATAGGTTACTTTTTATAATGACTCAACCATTCCCAGTCTCTATTCAAGCCTAAGTTAATTGTATCCAATTTGCAAATTAATTCCAATTCAGCAGTCTCTCGTTGGAGTCTGTTTCCGAAGTTTTTTTGTTGAAGGATAGTCACTTTGAGATCAGAAATTGAGTGACCAGAGAGATTGAAGTGTTCTCCGACTGGTTTTTGAATGTTATAATTCTTGACATCTGATTTGTGTCCATTTATTCTTTTACATAGACGTTCCTCAGACGTTCTTGTTAAACCCTGGATTTGTGCTGGAAATGGCCCACCTTGATTATCATACACATTGTAAGGAGAATGATCACTTTAGATAAGCTATTACCAGCAGGAGAATAGGGTGGAGGGACAGAAAACCTTTTGTAGTGATAAACACCCATTTTTTCATGGTTTGTGTGTATAAAAACACCTTCTGTATTTTCCACAGTATGCATCCGATGAAGTGAGCTGTAGCTCATGAAAGCTTATGCTCAGATAAATTGGTTAGTCTCTAAGGTGCCACAAGTACTCCTTTTCTTTTTTTGTGAATACAGACTAACACGGCTGTTACTCTGAAACCTGTCATTATGCAAGGCACTGCATTTAGCCGTATGGAGTGGAAATCTATCAACTGCATAAAAAAACTTGTACAGATACAGACAGACATCATCTTCCTTTCCAAATGCAAACAGATGGACATCATGCCAAAAGGACTGAAGGTAAAAAATCCATTACATCTACATACCACACAGACTATGCTGACAGCTTGTGCCACACGCTCTCAAAGAAACTGTGGAACCACCTGATCAACATCCTCTACAGCAAACAGGGAAAGATAAAGAATGAGCTCTCAAAAATGGATACTCTCATAAAAAAACCAACCTTCCACACAAACTTCCTTGTGGCTGGACTTTACTGAAACTAGACAAGCCATTTACAACACACACTTTGCTTCTCTACAACAGAAAAAGGATACTAAACTTTCTAAATTACTACATGCCACAAGGGGCCACAGCAATGGTTCCCTCAACCCACCCAGCAATATTGTTAACCTATCCAACTATACTCTCAGCCCAGCAGAAGCAGCTGTCCTATCTCAGGGCCTCTCCTTCCGCCCCTCCACCCCCATGAACATGATACAGTTCTGTGGTGACCTAGAATCCTATTTTCGACGTCTCCGACTCAAGGAATATTTCCAACACACCTCTGAACAACATACTAACCCACAGAGACCTCCCTACCAACACTACAAAAAGAAGGATTCTAGGTGGACTCCTCCTGAAGGTCGAGACAGCAGACTGGACTTTTACATAGAGTGCTTCCGCCGACATGCACGGGCTGAAATTGTGGAAAAGCAGCATCACTTGCCCCATAACCTCAGCCGTGCAGAACACAATGCCATCCACAGCCTCAGAAACAACTCTGACATCATAATCAAAAAGGCTGACAAAGGAGGTGCTGTTGTCATGATGAATAGGTCGGAATATGAACAAGAGGCTGCTCGGCAGCTCTCCAACACCACTTTCTACAAGCCATTACCCTCTGATCCCACTGAGAGTTACCAAAAGAAACTACAGCATTTGCTCAAGAAACTCCCTGAAAAAGCACAAGATGAAATCCGCACAGACACACCCCTGGAACCCCGACCTGGGATATTCTATCTACTACCCAAGATCCATAAACCTGGAAATCCTGGGCGCCTCATCATCTCAGTCATTGGCACCCTGACAGCAGGATTGTCTGGCTATGTAGACTCCCTCCTTAGGCCCTACGCTACCAGCACTCCCAGCTACCTTCGAGACACCACTGACTTCCTCAGGAAACTACAATCCATCGGTGATCTTCCTGATGACACCATCCTGGCCACTATGGATGTAGAAGCCCTCTACACCAACATTCCACACAAAGATGGACTACAAGCCGTCAAGAACACTATCCCCGATAACGTCACAGCTAACCTGGTGGCTGAACTTTGTGACTTTGTCCTTACCCATAACTATTTTACATTTGGGGACAATGTATACCTTCAGATCAGCGGCACTGCTATGGGTACCCGCATGGCCCCACAGTATGCCACCATTTTTATGGCTGACTTAGAACAACGCTTCCTCAGCTCTCGTCCCCTAACGCCCTTACTCTACTTGTGCTATATTGATGAGATCTTCATCATCTGGACCCATGAAAAAGAAGCCCTTGTGGAATTCCATCATGATTTCAACAATTTCCATCCCACCATCAACCTCAGCCTGGTCCAGTCCACACAAGAGATCCACTTCCTGGACACTACAGTGCTAATAAACGATGGTCACATAAACACCATCCTATACCGGAAACCTACTGACCGCTATTCCTACCTACATGCCTCCAGCTTTCACCCTGACCACACCACACGATCCATTGTCTACAGCCAAGCTCTGCGATACAACCGCATTTGCTCCAATCCCTCAGACAGAGACAAACACCTACGAGAGCTCTATCAAGCATTCTTACAACTACAATACCCACCTGCGGAAGTGAAGAAACAGATTGACAGATCCAGAAGAGTTCCCAGAAGTCACCTACTACAGGACAGGCCTAACAAAGAAAATAACAGAACGCCACTAGCCATCACCTTCAGCCCCCAACTAAAACCCCTCCAACGCATTATCAAGGATCTACAACTTATCCTGAAGGATGACCCAACACTCTCACAAATCTTGGGAGACAGGCCAGTCCTTGCCTACAGACAGCCCCCCAACCTGAAGCAAATACTCACCAGCAACCACATACCACACAACAGAACCACTAACCCAGGAACCTATCCTTGCAACAAAGCCCGTTGCCAACTGTGCCCACATATCTATTCAGGGGACACCATCACAGGGCCTAATAACATCAGCCACACTATCAAAGGCTCGTTCACCTGCACATCCACCAATGTGATATATGCCATCATGTGCCAGCAATGGCCCTCTGCCATGTACATTGGGCAAATTGGACAGTCTCTACGTAAAAGAATAAATGGACACAAATCAGATGTCAAGAATTATAACATTCAAAAACCAGTCGGAGAACACTTCAATCTCTCTGGTCACTCGATTTCTGATCTCAAAGTGACTATCCTTCAACAAAAAAACTTCGAAAACAGACTCCAACGAGAGACTGCTGAATTGGAATTAATTTGCAAATTGGATACAATTAACTTAGGCTTGAATAGAGACTGGGAATGGTTGAGTCATTATAAAAAGTAACCTATTTCCCCTTGTTTATTCCTTCCCCCCCCCGCCACACTGTTCCTCAGACGGTCTTGTTAAACCCTGGATTTGTGCTGGAAATGGCCCACCTTGATTATCATACACATTGTAAGGAGAGTGATCACTTTAGATAAGCTATTACCAACAGGAGAGTAGGGTGGGGGGAGAGAAAACCTTTTGTAGTGATAAACACCCATTTTTTCATGGTTTGTGTGTATAAAAACATCTTCTGTATTTTCCACAGTATGCATCCGATGAAGTGAGCTGTAGCTCACGAAAGATTAAGCTCAAATAAATTGGTTAGTCTCTAAGGTGCCACAAGTACTCCTTTTCTCTTTTTGCGAATACAGACTAACACGGCTGTTACTCTGAAAGATTTGGATGTCTCCCACACACAACTTAAAGAAAAAACAACCGCAACAAAATGGGAAACAGCCCTGTAGGTGTATGCCAGCTGTCGGGCCTGTACTAACAATGCTTTTAATTAGTGGTAATGAGTTAGCAAAGTCCCATACGTTTGTAACCAATTTTTGTTTATAATCATGATCTCCTAAAGACAATAGCTGATTACAAACGACTAACGAGAAGTGTGGAAATGTCAATTAAAAAAACCATAGTTTTAATCAGCCCATGTCCCCTTAATGTGGTACAGCAGTTACAACTAACTGCAAGCTTATTTTCTGAAAGGCACAAATACTGGTTGAAAGAATAGAGCAAGCCAGATTGTTGTTTATTGATTTCAAATGAGGAAACCAGGAGAAGAGAAGCTCTGGCCCCTGTCCATCTGCATTTTCAAAGGGCTGCACAAGATCTAGCAACACAACATCCTTAAGGCTGGTCTGCGCCACAGAATGTTACCATGTCCAAACTCACCTGCATTAGGTGGTAAAATGATGTAGAGTTTAGTGGTCAGGTTGTTGTATTTTAATTGTCCACAGATTTTGTATTTAGGGGCAGGAAGAGAGGGAAGCCCTGGCATTGAGAAAAAATGTCCTTTGCTTGTAGCATAAGCACAGTTAATCAGTGAGAGAGAGAGAGAATAAATATGAAACCCTGTGACACCATTTTTGCAGAGCAGAATTGCACCATAGGGAGTGGAATTGGTAGGCTCTGAAAGGAGTCCCAGTAATCCATTTCTGTGAGGATGGTGTCCCCAACTTTAGGCACAGAGGCAACCAGATTTAAAGAGGGGTAGGAGTGCAGAGTGAAAAGGGGAAAATGAGCAATTCTGAGGCTTCAACATAAAGTCCTTTTTAAGAACTCTCTTCTCTGTTAAATATTACAGTCTTTTGCATTTTCTGTGTGTGTATGTGTGTGTTAATTAGTTAAGTTAGAAAGAGCACTGTTTCTTAAAATGAATTACCTTTTTGGAGGTGGAAAGGTTACTGGAAAGTTATGCCCATTGAGCATGCAGTAAATAATACCCGAAAACTTCCTTAAATTAAATATATCACCCCTGTTAAACCTTTTAAGGAAGCACTTTTCTATTCATCATGAGTAAAAAACCACATGACTATTATACACACTCTCTTTTGCTGAAGGCCGTGAGAGGAATATTGTATTTAGTCATTTCCACCTGACAGCACCAGTTTAGCTTGTGATCATCTCCCACAAGTTCATGCTGTTCTGAGACATAACTAACAATATTGATGTGACTAAGGCATATACACATGTAGGCAAACAAAACAGAAATGGAGCTTTCTTTGTACAGTCTATTAGAAATATTTGGGACAACTTGTGTAGCTCTCCTGTTACAAGTCTGGACCCTGATATTGCAAATTGCATCCACATAGAAGGGTTTGCAAAATCAGGGCTATGGTTAGCAGTAGAAAGCTTGTGTGGTCCATCAGCTGTGTTCCGAGTCCCATCTGTTGCTTCAGAGGTGCATTTTCTAGGTGTATGTCTTCATTGTAGAATTAGGTCAGGTTCTTACCTGCATGTTGCCCCCAAAGCCCTCCTGTCCACCCACTAAACCCTCACACCTGAGTTAAGTGGTGCTGGACTTGCTGGCCCAGGTAGGGCTGCAAGTTAGAGCACGGGTTGCACTTTCACTCAGGCTGGTAACCTGCCCCCTTTTGCAGTCTGCAGTTAAGGTGCAGGCTAAGCCACTCAAGTGCTGGTCGTCCTCCATTGCCTTCCCACTATTCCCCTTGAGTGCCCAGAAGGATAGACAAGTTCCCCCACAATTCACTGGGAGTGAATTCATAGAGTGGCTCTGTTTACTGCAGCCCAAAGAACTATGGGATATGCCCCCAGAAGTCCTAGTAATACACAACTGGGGGAGTGCAGCAGCAGTGGGGATGAGGTCACTCAGGCAAAGCTTTGCGGTGATACTGCTCACAACCAGGCTAGGCTAGCCCAATTGCCTGGGTTCTGATCACCTGGGCTAACTCTGCAGGGAAGGACATACCACTTGGGCTCCCTTTGTGGGTGTGTTTAATATGGCAACTGGCAGGTAGGTGTCACCATTTTCTGCGGTCGTTTTGACTTCCCACTGGAATATTTTCATTGCCAGGGACGGACTCAAGCAGTGGTAGCACAGATGTGCCTTCATTTAACATAGGGCAGGATAGTTAGGACTGTATTTCAGACAGCACTGCAAGAGAAGGGGCCGCATTAACAGACAGACTGATAAAGGTGTCTTTCCCACCTCCACCCTGGCCCGTAAAGCTGGCTGGGTGCCTCGGGCAGAGCCTCCAGGTAGGAATGGAGGGAGTTTGGATCACGTCTTAAAGCGTTTTCCCACCTCTGTAGCTTCCTCTCAGCCAGTGCAGGAGCTCTGCACAACCCCAAGCCAAGGCAATGTGTGAATCACACATTCTGGCTCCATGAGTTTGCTCCAGGCTGAGAGCAATGGCATTACACGGCTAACTACACCCTGGCTGCAAACACTCAGCAAAAGCAGGGTGAGTAAACTCCCTGGAATCGATATATATACAGCGTGCTCTCATCTGCAGTAAAAACCGAGGGTCAAATTCTGCCCTTGATATCACCCATCCAGCCCCATCGATTTCCAGAGCGTTGCAGGAATTTAAATGAGGGCAACAGTGGGGCTTTCACGCTTTTTTCTTTTCATTTTCTATCTTTAAAAAAAAAAAAAAGAAAAGCCTCTGCCAATGTGAACCACCCCCCGGTGATAAGAGACAGTGCGAGCAGCACTCAGAACTCATTTAAATTGGTCGAGAGCCAAAGAGCTGAGCAGGCCTAGAGCCAGAGTGTCCTAATGCGCTGGGAGAAAATGGCCATCTTTTTCAGAATTACATCCAGTAATTAGATCATTATTAAGGCAGGGGGTCATTTCACAGCATGGACATATTCATCTTGGATTTTAGAAAAATGATATAAAGTGCAGTTCATAGTGCTGCTTAAATAAAGAAGTAATTTGACTGCCTCTATAACACTGGCAAAGTCAAAATAAAGCCAAAGCCCCATGTCTTCTCATAACAAATGACTGGCTTTTAAAGGCTAACGTGTATTCTGTGGTAGGATTACTGACAAATACGAATGCATGTGACATGTTTAGTGCATGGCAAATGGAGTTGGCCTACATGATGTATGATGACTGGGTAGTGACTGTAAATGATACTTTGTTTGCATAGCTGAGCAAAGCAAAGAACAGCCATTCGGCCTTTCCCTCTAAATGCCAACCCCTACGGCCTGTCCTGTACCTTCAGCTCTCTCCAGCTACAGCCTGAGTGAAGAAGGAGATCTGAGGAACAGAGAGGAGAGAAGGAGGTGGAGGACTCGGAGGAGGGTAAGGTAGGAAGAAATATTTATATTTGACTCTTTATTCTCCTTATTTCTCCCAGCCAAGTTCTTGTTAACATTGCCAAATCCCACCCCTTTTCCCTCTGTTCTTATTACTCCCACCCTCTCTTCTCCCCAGACTCCCACCCTCTCTTTTCTCCAGGCTTCAGTCAGATTGCAGCTGCTAAAGTTCTGTTGGTCTCTTGCCCTTCTTAGAGTCCCTTGTCTGGCTTCTGGTTATTTGCCATGTCAGATTCAAGCTCCTTGTCTTCACCTTCAAAGCCTTTCCAGCTCTCATCACCAACTGCATCTCTGGTCATTTCCTCTCTCCCCCACACCACCACCTAACATGCCCCCACATAGTTCCTCAGTCTTCTCTTCAGTTCCTTTCATCTCCTCCAACTCTTCTTGTCCTTACACTTGCTTTCATGTTGCCTTCCAGCACCTGTCCAGGAAATCTTCCTCCAACTCCCGCCTTAAAACCTATTCCTCTTGCTACGTTGTTTTCCTCACCTCTAATCTCCTCACATGCTTCTCCACCTAAACTATTGCTCTGTGTCTTGTCTCTCCTTGGACTGTGTGCACCTCAAGACAAGAAATGCTCACTCAGTGAACATGCCACATACATTTGAGCTTCTTCTAGGAGAGTGGCTATAACAATAACTTGCGGGACCTGATATAATTGTATTTGCTCTCTGCTGCACTCACTGCATGATATTGGTCTTCAATACACTGTATTCGAAATGGGGGTTAGCAGCGACCTTTTACTCTAAGAACATTATTGTATTTACAATCTCTAACCTACTAGTTGTGAGTTGTGGGGAGTTCTATTCTGAGAACAGACAGGCCTGAACCATGCAGTTTAGAACTAGATTCAGATCTGGATCCACATACTGCCCGAGTTTGAAGAGATGTATTCCAACCTTGTGTTCCAGTTGAGCCCACTTTGAAGCTGTTTCTGACTCTGAGCTTCCCGAAAGTTCGGGAAGGGGTGGATTTGGATTATAGTACATTGAGGTGTAGGCCGTGGTCTTCCACTTGCTCTTCTGTCACCAAGTAACTTACACCTTTCCATGCAAAGTCAACTGCATCCTAAATCATCTTTCCAGCCACCTGGGACAATCCCAATACTGAGTTGTAGATACAATAAGATCAAATGCCTAGCACTGTGTAAGGGACTGGCCACATCTGAAATGCTATGCGCCACTCTCGCCACATGGAAACGGAGAAGAGACACTGCAGAAGGGCACTGTAGTAGAGGGACACCAGAATTTTTATTTAAAAAGTCTTGAGAAACTAAGTTATTTGTTCTTTAGAAAAGAGAAGACTCACAGGGGACTCAAAGGAATGCAGAATACTGAAGGAAATCCAGAGAATGTAGGCTACATGGTTATTTGACCCAAGGTCAAGAACAAGAGCAAGGGAGCATGAACCTGAAATAAGAAAAAAGAAAAGGAGTACTTGTGACACCTTAGAGACTAACCAATTTATTTGAGCATAAGCTTTCGTGAGCTGTAGCTCACGAAAGCTTATGCTCAAATAAATTGGTTAGTCTCTAAGGTGTCACAAGTACTCCTTTTCTTTTTGCAAATACAGACTAACACGGCTGTTACTCTGAAACCTGAAATAAGAAAAAGGCAGGTAGAAAAGGAATGTAAAATATGAGGGGGGGAGGGGAACCCCAAGACAGCAACAATAGATTTCAATTAAGGAAAACAAAGAGGAATGAAGCAAATTCTGCAGCCTATTTGGAGGAAAATAAGTTGCAGTATAATTGCTGCTAATTCCATGGCGTGGCGGAGCTGACAGTACTTTCAAGGGTTATTTAAAGTTATGGTAAAATACCGCACTTAGCACAACTCCACTGGGAAAAAAATGGCTATTCCACTGTTGTGCATACCTTAATAACCATTCATGGGACTCTTTAATATGCACAGGGCTTTACAACTCCTGGACCAAAATTTGCCCTCTTCTACACCACTCAGGCCTAGGTGCATCAATGGGACTTAGGTACGCTGTTGTCTAGTGGAATTAATAACCCAGACTCCCTACAGTGTTAGGTACCTAAGAATGGGATTAATAGAAACCAACACATTGAGCATGGGAACTGCTCAAGCTAGGCAAGAAAAAATGCCATGCTCCCTCAAATGGAGTTAGGCACCCAACTCTGGGCTGGAAGGAGGTGCCTATCTCCACTGAGGAGTCATGGCCCTGAACCCTCTCCTGGAGTTAGGCACCTGAGCAGGCCAGCTCTTTGGGGGGACTTTAACAGCAGAAACAAAAGTGCCTGGACCTGGATTCACATCACTTAGGTGTTATTATGATGAGCGTCTCAACACCTAGCTTTTAGGCACCTAAAAAATCACTGCACTTGAGTTAGGCATCTAGCCTCCCTGTACAATCAATGAGGACAGATAGGCACCTTAGACGGTGATCCACAAAGCCAGCATGCTAGGCGGAGAACTGCCGACACTAGCCAGTGGGAGATGCAGATGACAGGGGTGTGCGCTAAGCCTAGGGCCCTTCGTTTTAGATTTTTATTTTATTTTATTTTTCTCAGAAATTTATCGGTGTTTATTCCTACAACAACAAAAACAGCTGAAAATCAATGCAAAAAACTATTAATTTTTCTGGGTAAATATTGGGGTTTATTTTGGTGGACAGGACAGATTTTTGTTTTCTTCCCATTTGAGTGTGTCAAATCTTTAAACTGTTATCTGCTAACAGCTTGAAATGTGTATGTGGTGGGCGTGAGATGCATCAGTACGTTCAGATGTGCACGCACTTCAGAGCTTGTATGCATGCCTCTTTGTTTAGTGTGTGTAACTTCTACATTAATACACAGCTTTATTTCAACAGGCAGCTTTGAATATCCACACAGACTAATATATTATCATTATACATATAGCTCATGCAATGTACTGTAATTTCCTTATAAAACAAGTTATTTTTATATCTTTGAATGATACAAGTAGGGTGAAGAGCGGAAAAAAATTAATAGTACTTTTTGTAAAACCTGGGATGTTTTTTGCTAAAAATCAGTTTAAACTGAAAACGAAGGGGCTTAGTTAAGCCTCACCCCCACACGGTGACAGGCACTTAACTTCAGGCTGCAGGGAGGCACCTCTCTCTGCTAGCAATCCACTGCCAGTGCTTCTACACTGCCCTTTTCAGGCGTCTACTTTCCTCCTTGTATCAGGCAGCCTGACTGCAGGCTCACTTCCCTGCCATCCCCTCGAGCCTCAGCTCGTAGGCTTTATAGAAGTCTTTCCTGTTCCTGCCCTCATTCTCAATTAGTGTCATCACCCCGTAGCTCCCCAGCAGGTGCAGCCTATGGCTAATTGGCCTCTCTTGCCAGCTTAGACCCTTCAGCACTGGTGAACACCCCTATCACAGGAAGGAGCCCAGGGAAACAGCAACAGAGATGGGGACTGAGCAGACCTGCACTGCTGCTTATAGGGTCCCTCAGCTGGAACCCAGTGTACCAGGTGGGCCTGTCTCTACATGGGAGGCCTTTCTGAAAATAGTAAACTCATTATTCCCTGCCCCAGTGATTTATATGGTGATCTCTAGTGGAAGAAAGGCACACAAAGATCTTAAGTGGTGGACTGAGATAAAGAGCTCATTGAAATAGATTTAGCAAATTATACTTACTCTACGCAATACGAAACTCCATAGTAAGAGGAAGCTCAATCCAGGGCAATGTGAAACCCAACAATTTCAGATTGCATGGTTTTAGTGGCTCAAACCCAAGGGATTTAGTTTAGTCACAGCTTCATGCAAACCCAACATTCCATGAACAACTGAAGCAAAACCTAGTGGAACTCATCGGTTTCACATCAGGACTGGTGAGATTTACCAACTTCTTGTAAAAGGCCCGAGGCGCCCTTTTCACTTCACATAGATGCTTTCAGCTAGAGCTGGTCAGGAATTCTTCCAGGAAATGTTTTTTTTTCAGTCAGTAAATGCAAGTTCATTGAAATCAAAACATTTTTTGTCTTCTTGCCAGCCCTACTTTCCAGGTGTTTGGTTTTGACAAAACTTTTGTCGGGAAAGATTTTTCAGGTCTGAGGGTAGTAAGCGAGGCAAGAGATAGAAAGAGAGAGAGAATACACCTGACCGTAAAATAGCCAATAGCCCTAGGGTGAGGGCACTCACCTAGGATGTGGGAGACCCAGCTTCAAGTCTCTGTTCTGAACCCTAGTTATGAACCAGAACCCCCTGGTACTAGGTGCTGTAAAAAAGATGGTCCTGCTCCAAAGAGCATGCAATCTAAATATAAGATGAGAAAACAGATTGCTCCAGACAAAGGGGGAATACAAGGAAACAAGGAGATAATATTGATCAGCACTGGACTTATCACACCAGCAGCCAAACTGTTATCAAGGTTTTTTTCTTGGCCTCATGGAAAAGGAGAGTTTTAAGGAGGGATTTGTAGAAGGATGAGGTGCCTTTGAGGGTGTCTCCCAAGAGTGAAGGGCAGCATGGGAGAAAGCATCAAGGTGCTTGTTTGAAGATTTAACAGATGGGCGATGGAGGCTGCATCATTGCCAGAATTGGGGCAGGAGTTGACATTTCAATAGTGAATGAGACACAATAAGTTGGATGAGTCTAGGTCTTGAAGGTCCTTGAAAGTGAAGGCAGGTGCTTATGTTTGGGTCTTTAGGAGCTTGGGCTGCCTGCCCACCATGCACTCAGCAAATGCAGGCTTGGAAATGCTCTTCCATCCCCTCTGATGCTCAGATGGCACCACAGAACATTAGCGAGGGTCAGGCTCCCATTTTGAAGGAAAGGGATATACCTTATCTAAATTCAACCCCATGGTTTCTAGTTATCCTATATGAAGTCTTTGAAGATCAACTTGTTCTGTTTAAAGCTGCTGTCTCAAGTATATAGGGGGGTCATAGCTTGTGAGCTGCAAAACTGCAACATTTTAGTGCTGTTTTGGTAGCATCCAAAAGTTTGGTTGCTTCTCTGAGCTATGCACATGCTCTGAGCCTGCAGAAGTGGGCTGGAGACCTCACAAAATCAGCCTTTCTTCAAATATTGTGGCACTCTGGTTCCAGTTCTCATCAGCATCTGGAGATGCAAAGATGTACAAAAATGAAAACCACATTATCTGTGTGGCACATGAGATGCCAGATTTCTCAGATCGATCTCCAATCAGTAGTTAATACAAAACTGTCATGGATAAAAACTGTCCCAATGATGTGATGCTTCTATCATGTGTTTCACTGGATGAGTGTGTTGTCACTCAACACTGCAGAGTTTCTCTGGCACCCGACAATAGTGCAGTTAGCTCCAGCGTCTTTATGCAGGTTCAGCTCAGATCAGTTGAATTAATTTTTCTTAATAAAACCAGTTATTTTGTAACTTGCCTCCACATTTCTTAAATACGCCAAATGCGACATTGCATATATTTCAAAATCTGAAAAGAAATATCAGCTGAGATTTGCTTCTGAAAATAAGTGAAAGCTCTGAGGAAATGGGCCTCTTTTTTTTATCCAAACCAATTTCTCCATCCCTAATCACAGTGACTCTTTGGGGAAATACTCATCCTCCACGTGTGCTCCCTTGAAAGGGAAAGTTTTAGCTGTTTCCATTTTCCTCCATCCTTAATTAATGTAATAGTAAGTGAAACGGCAAAATTCAAGTTCACTGTGGGTCCAGTCAAGCAAAGCACTTACGGTATGTAAGGAGCCGCAGTAACTTCAAAAGGGACTACTAATGCTTAAAGTCACACAAGTATGCAAGTGCTTTGCTCTGCTGGGGCCTAAGACTCCTAGATCTGAAAGCCATAATCCCAGACATATATCTCCGGTAGGGGGTCCATTTTGACTACCAGGGTTGTTGCAGGGATTTAGTAGATGAGAAGTGGATAATCTCTAAATTGTTCTTGTGATTCATCTACTATGGTGATCAGCCCAAAACAAGAATTTAGGCAGACAGATCTGCCAGCATTTGAGAAGTCTCATGGAGTGTCTAGAAGCTGCTGCACAGACTTGTCAGGGAGTATTCAGACTTAAAAGCAGTGGCAGGTCGTTCTTATATAACCGCAGCTTTTCTGCTCAGCTACTTGTCCAGAGCTGCCCCGATATATCAGATTGCTAGAGGTTGTGTGAGTGAAGCAGTCCCATGAAAAACTTTGTTCTTTTTAACAGCTGGATCGAAGCTCAATAATGCTAAGAGAGCTATTCAAAAGCATCTGTTTGCATGCAGCTCTCCGGTCAGCCATAGCCACAGGAAAGCTGTTCATTGCTGTTTTATAGACTTCTGTGTACAGCTGCATTGTTTCTTTGTAATTCTGACCGAGGGGCTGTATCCATTTCTCCCCAGGTGGTGTTTGCTAAGTATAGCCTAATAGCCATGCAATGCAACCACAGCTTTCCAAGGACCCTAGTTTAATTACCCCAAGCCAGATAAATCAATGATCGTACTTATTGAAGTAACCATCTCAATGTGCAGCACGTACATTCCATGGAATTGCTACCGCCAGGCATTTGTTAGCAAATGCATTTCACGTGTGGCACAGCACCACCTTCACTTACCCAACATCTCACCAATCTGAGGCCTTTACAATTTTCTATGACAGTGGTACTTTCCTTTTAGAGGAAAGTCCATGGGGTAGGGACCGTGCCTTTGACATGCTTATACAATGCTGGGCACACAAGCCAGACTCAATAGGTAATAAAATATTGTATATTACTTAGCATTTCTACAGTTCTTCCACCCGAGGGTCTCTGTTGTTTGTTATCTCCATCCACAAATAGCATCTTGCCCTGATCACACCTTCAAACCCCTGTGGCTGGTTAGCTAATGGATTCAAATCACTTTAGCATAAGACAAAAAGGAATGTTTATGTTGCTCTTCCCAAACAAAAACATGTCCTTCATCACAGATTCATCAACTTTTTTTTTGGCCTCAAGAAAAAGAGAAATAAGAAGTTCAGGAGATGAGCCCAAGCTACAAAAGAATTTCAAACGCCCCAGAAGTTCATCAGTGCTCAGACCTGAACATTTGGTTTATCCCATTACAAAGACAGAGCTGTCTGCCGAATTAACACCCTGGTGCAGATTCCAAATGTCCTTCAACTTCATGGGGATTGGATCAGGAGGTTGGTTCAGACCCACCTCCATTTTTAAATAATTTACTTAGTACTGACTGAGCAGCTAGCAATTCATTGCACATATTAGTGATTTTTCCCCCCTGCTCTTAATCTCAGGCAGGCCTAATTATATAGGGCAGCTTGTTTTATTTCTTGTACCCCTCCAAAGAATGAAAGGTGCTAGTCTGATTAGAAATAGACTATTCTGAGACTGTCAGAAGCCCCTCTGCCAATAAAGCAATAAAGCATTTGGAAACACTTCCAATTGTGTATGCACTAAAATTCTACCTGGAAGTTCCAAACAACTTCTAAATAGCCAAGGAAAGAAGAGAAGCCATTTTCATGTATTATGTTCTTCCGTCCTGAGTTGCAATATTATATTTTTCTGCAATTCTGTGCACCAGGGAAGCTAAAAAGTTACAAAGTAGCAAAACCTGACTCTATTGCAGCCAATGTAATTTGACACTGCAATTACGCATACACATTTACTCTTGTCCACATACTGAACGCAAGCTGTCAGTTTGGAATAGCGGGTGTCTGTTCTCAGATAAAGGAAGCAGACTGTATGCCACATTGCTGTGATCTAACACACAGTGGTTGCAGAGTGCTGCTGCTTTGGGAACCATTTCTTGTTTCTGTTGATGTATTCAACAAAAATGATCTGAGAGGACCACTCATTCTGTTTCAGAAATAAAAGAATAATGCTTGGATATCAGATGACTGTCCAGAATAGTTTTTAAACATTAAAGGCTTTGATCTGTCTTTTCTCCTACAGCTGATTTAGACGAAGTTAAAAAATTTCATATGGATGGAGGAAAGGCTTTTTGGACTTTAAAAAAAAAATCCTGCAGCAGTGAGTTTCAAAGGTGGTCATTCAGGCAGATAGAAAGTTTCAACAAAAGGATTAGACATTTTATTAGTGGCTAGGAGGCCATCAGTCATGGACACTCATATGTTGGGGACTATGGGCCTTGAACAGTGGTCTACAGGGTTCTTAGGCTCTAGTAACTTGAAACTTGCTATAAATTGGCCATATAGAAGCCAAGTCCTGATAGAGGACTCCAGTCCTGGAATCTGATTGCCAGAACACTGGTCCTGATTGGTTCACAGCTTCAATATAAACCCAGCACTGGAACAGGAAGATGTCCATGTAACTGGGATCACAATGCTTGTCTCCTGATACCTGACTCTTGGTTTTGCCCTCTGGCCTGTCTCAGACTGTGACCCGGTATCTGACCCAGTCTGATTCCCGACTCCTGCTCCAACCACTAGGTCACACTGCCCGTGCCCCAGTCATGACCGTTTGTGTGGACCACTTAGGCCACAAGAGTGGGCCTGGTGACAGCAGAATGGACCTGGCTAACCCATTGGGAGCACTGGACATGCCTGAGTGGGCCTCCACCTTCAGGTAGACAACCATGCTCTGCAGACCAAGGTCGTCCGGCTGACCTCAGAAAACCAGCTACCGCAGTAGCGAGTCACGCAGCTGTGTGCTGAAAATGCTGCACTCCAGACACTGCTTATGCAGCCCTGTTCCCCGATGCAGCTGCCAGAATGGTTTGATGGTTATTGCCAGCAATTCTGTGGTTTTATAAAACAATGCTATAAACTGTTCATGATGTATCCTCAGTCCTATGGTACTGATCATGCAAAGGTGAGCCTGGTCACCAGCCTGCTGTCCGGGGATGCTCTAGACTGAGCCTCCACCTTCTTGGAATGTGACAGCCCAGTACTGTCGAACTGGGAGGTCTTCCTCCAAACCTTGCTGGTATTCTTTGATGACCCGCACCAAACTCAAATGGTGGAAGCTGCCCTAAGGAAGCTCCGACAGGGGCAGGGTACCATGATGCCCTCTGGATGCCCTCGTGGATCTTGCCATCTGTACAGGCAACCGAGTACAGGAGCAAAGGGAGGGAAAAACGGGGATCTGGCAATGCCTCAACCCAGGTACTGTGACTTTTTCACCACTCCCTCCTGCTGAGCCAGTGCAGGTGGATGTGAGCTGTCAATGGCTCATGCCCATAGAAAAGAAATGATAATGCCAGCACCGTCTCTGCTTCTACTGCAACAAGTCAGGTCACTCCAGCTCTGCCTGTCCCATATGAACTTCAAGGAGTCAGGGAAAAGAGCTTCCCGTCACTTCATTCCTGACTGGGACACAATTGGAGCCCCACCTGAGGGCTCACCACTCGCAGGTGCCAGTCCAGTTGCATATACCTGTGCTGCCCCTGCAAAATCCAGTCCTCATCAACTTGGGTCCAGCTGACTGCTTCATAGACGCAGAGGCAGCCCAGATGCTGTAGATTCCCCTGCAATGCAAGGCCACTCCTGACCTTATAGAGACTATTGGTGGTTCCCCTTTGTCTTCTGGACCAGTAACAGAGGAAACAACTCCCCTGGAGGCTGTGATTCAGGGGCACTGAGAAATGTTACAATTTGGTATGATCCAGTCTCCACACTTTCCCCAATCCTCAGTATCTCTTGGCTGGCCCTCCATAACCTCATTTCGCGGCAAGCACAAGAGATCTGTTTTCCATTAGAGTTTTGTCAACAGCACTGTTGGGGACCACTAGATCCTGTTCCAGCATCCAAACCTTGAGAGACTCAGGTGGGGGTGACTATCCAGGAACAACCTTCCATTGAAGCTACATCCAGACTCCCCTCAATATACCAATACTACACTGATGTTTTTGAAAAGAAGACTGCAGAGACCCTATCTCCTCATTGGGACTATCACTGCCCAATAGACCAGCAGGCGGGAGCCAAAATACCACAACCCAGAGAACTAAAACCTTTGAATGAAGTCTGGCCTCATGGAAGTCAATGGGAGTTTTGTCATTTACTTCATTTGGGCTGGATTTCATCCTTTCTCCTTTTTTTTTAAAAGTGAGAAGTTCAGCCTTCAATAATCACATGACTCCCAGAGCTGAGGCTTTAACAAAAATATCATGAGCCCTGTAATAAAATCCTGACTGCCAACACTGAGACTATGCTCTATACCAAGTGTTGTACCCTGTATTGCTGCTGTCTGCCCATGTGGAGCAGTCCAGAAAGCACCATGAAGTCTCCCCTGGAGCCTTCTTTATTCCATTAGCACCCTCTGCTCTTCCCTTCAGCACCTAAAGTGACTCAATCAAGAAACAGAAACACTGTTTCCACCAATTTATTCCAGGTGGGAATCTGGACCCTTAACAATCTGTCAGATGTAGCATGTGCGTGGCTATACCCTGGACCTATCACACACACACACCTTTTTAAAAAAGAAACTTTGGAAAACCTTAAATCAGGCCCCAGGCAGCCTGAACCTGTGTGAGTGACACTTTTGTGGTAGATTCCCCCCTAACACTTACTGACCCTGCTGATAATAGACTCATGGTTTCACAAGGATTTATTGTGCTCAAAGTGTTCCTGCAGTGTATTAAGCACAATCAGTCTTATCTTTAACATGAAAGTGACTGGCCTATCCTTGGTACCTGTTTTGTCTTCTTCTTCATCTTCTCCACAGAGTCTTAATGCAGTGAGAGCAAGAGCTAAAGGACATCGCACTTGCTCTTCAAGTTCATCTCCCCCTTTGTCCTCCCGCAAGGAAGGGAGAGTCACCTTCAGAATTCCATTGCTGTATTACAAACTGTGGTTTAATTGGGGTTCAACATTCCTGGGATTTTTTTTGTAGGGCTTGTAGTCATTGGGACAGATTCTGGCCCATGATAACTCACCTATATGCTGCTGCAGTGGTACAAAGGAGCCTTGAAAGATGGTTTAGACAACTACATGGGATTTCCCTGGTGTTAGGGAATCCCTGAGTGGCACAGTGTCAGGATAATCAACTTTTATTCGTTATTTGTCTAGAAGCCCATTAGGTTAGGTCAGTGGTGGACAACTTGTGGCCCATGGGCTGCACATGGCCCATCAGGGTCATCCGATGGTGGGCCACGAGACAGTTTGTTTACATTGACTGTCCGCAGGCACGGCTGCCCGCAGCTCCCAGTGGCTGCGGTTCGCCATTCCCGGAAAATGGGAGCTGCGGGAAGCAGAGCAGGCGGCAGATTGTCCACCACTGACTTAACCTAATGGGCTTCTAGACAAATCATGCAAATAATGAATAAAAGATGATTATCCTGACACTGTGCCACTCAGGGATTCCCCAACAGGTTGCCCACCACTGGAATAGGTGCTGTACAAACACATGGTCCAATGAGCTCACAGACTACACAGACAAGATAGACAAAGTATGGAAGAAGAAACAGAGACACAAAGAGGTGAAGTAACTTAACCAGGGCCACACAAGCACAACAGTAGTTGGTCTGACAAATATGGCAATTTCCTGCAATATTCTTGAGAAAACTTATTGAATTAAGTCTAAGTATCTTTGGGGTCCATTGTATGAAATGCAAAGTTGATGTATTATTGTGGGCAGGATTGTATGTAACCTCTTCAGGGGAGAGATGTGAGGTGAGGCCTGGATAATTGAAGGACTATATTGAACAATGTCATGACAAGAGTCGACTTTTGGGACAATATGTGTGAGGTGGATTTCCTGGGAAATACCTAGAGGGAGGTGAATGTAAAATCCCCACCTCCAGTTATGCAAAACCCCAGCCTTTTGAAGCTATGCCCTGAGGAGTGGGCCGTTGTCTGCTGATCACCTGTTACATGAGGCCAAGATCAAAGGCCCAAGCTGTATAAAGGAAAGACTGAACTATTTGTGTTTGTTTTGGTTCTGAATCTGAGACAGTTGTGAACTTGTAACCACGGAGAAAACCCAGTTGTGAGTTTTGAAGGACTGACACGTACCAGAGCCCAAGGTTGGAGTTGGGTTGGGGGGCATGATCTCTGGAAAACTTTCTAACATGCATTTAGGTTCTTTTGAGTTTTTTAAAAATATATTTTCTCTGTAATGCTTTCATCTTAAGAATAAAAGTGCTTACTTATAAAGAGTTGTGTGGTAACATATCACTGCTGGCAATTACAGCTGTTCATAGCCTCTGGACAGAAAGCAGAGTGCAAATGTAACCCAAACACCTCCTGGGTATGGTGTTCTGTCCCATCTAGTGGCACCGAGACCACTTAGAGAGTGAGATTAATGAGTTTGCTCTACAGCCATAGCTAACAGCCAGTGCACTAAGCTCTGGAGTTCCCAGGTTCAATCCCGCCCGATGACGACAGGAGTTTGTCGGCATTACACAAACAGTGACCTGTTTTGGCAGTCTGACTTCCTGGGAATATCAAAGTGTAGGCAGGGAACAGTGCAGTCTGGAAATATCCTAGTCAGGAGGGAGAGAAACTATGTATCTTACCAAAAGAGGTGATGGCTGAGGATCAGGGAGCCTAGAGAGGGTGCCCTGGGTGGAGCATGGAGGGGAAATACAGGTGCAGTTGGCCTGAACTGTGACAGTTGGTCTGCGGGCTGCTGTGCTGACAGACTGGATGTGGGGTATGAGGTGGAGTTTAATAAGTCTATTTAATTTGTGTCTGGTTGGCATCTCTGTACTAGATGTTGTCTTAAACTTTTTGAAGTGTCAAGAACTTGAGATGGAAACTTTAAAAATAAATGTATTTTGCTCAGCTCTGTTGCCTACCCTGACACTGCAACCTAGTAAGCTTGCTAAGATGCACAGCAAATCCTAAGAACAATACCAGCACCTTGTAATTTAAATGAGAAAAGGTATCTTATACCTCTTTGACATTTAAGATGACACCAAATTTTGATACAGAGGGCGTAAGGGAGACTGCAGAACAGGCTCCAAAACATTAGAATGGTAGGTAATCTGAAAGTAATTTACCTTTGAGAGTGAAACCTTAGGACACAATGTGTCATAAAGTATGAGAAGAATAGACAAAGTTGAATCTAAGGGTACAAACTACTTCAGCTCCATGTATAAGGAAAGAGCTCACAGAATGCAGTGGTACAAGCGTGTTAGACTTCAAGAAAACACGTTTGGAGAATTAAGAAGTGTAGTGGCAAGTTGTAATGAGCTCAATGGAGGGGTTGTCAAGGTTCCTTCCCCACTCTGAACTCTAGGGTACAGATGTGGCGACCTGCATGAAAACCTCCTAAGCTTACTTTTACCAGCTTAGGTTAAAACTTCCTCAAGGTACAAACTATTTTACCCTTTGCCCTTGGACTTTCACTGCCACCACCAAACGTTTAACCAGGTTACTGGGAAAGAGTTGTTTGGAAAAGTCTTTCCCCCAAAAATCCTCCCAAACCTTGCACCCCACTTCCTGGGAAGGTTTGGTAAAAATCCTCACCAATTTGCATAGGTGACCACAGACCCAAACCCTTGGATCTTAAGAACAATGAAAACGCATTCAGTTTCTGAAAAGAGGAATTTTAATAGAAGTAAAAAGAACCACTTCTGTAAAATCAGGATGATAAATACCTTACAGGGTACTTAGATTCAAAACAGAGAATCCCTCTAGGCAAAACCTTAAGTTACAAAAAGACACAAAGACAGGAATATCCATTCCTTTCAGCACAGCTTATTTCCTCAGCCATTTAAAGAAATCAGAATCTAACGCATATCTAGCTAGATTACTTACTAAATTCTAAGACTCCATTCCTGTTCTGTCCCCGGCAAAAGCATCACCCAGACAGACAGACCCTTTGTTTCTCCCTCCCTCCAGCTTTGAAAGTATCTTGTCTCCTCATTGGTCATTTTCGTCAGGTGCCAGGGAGGTTATCCTAGCTTCTTAACCCTTTACAGGTGAAAGGGTTTTTCCTCTGGCCAGGAGGGATTTTAAAGGTGTTTACCCCTCCCTTTATATTTATGACAGGGGTCTTCTGAATCAGAACAACGAGGAGAGGCAGAGGCAATGTTATATCTCAGTCAGCTGAGATAAAACAGAAATCAGTTAAGCGGTGAATAATCACAAGTAAATCAGAGTTAGTTTTAGCAGTAACTATTGCTTAGTTACACTGTAAATGGCTACTGTTATTTAGCGTATATTAAGTACTATTATCTTAATTAAACTCACTTTAGAGGTAATTTACATTTATGAAATAACAGAATTTGTAATTAGATAATACAATGCGCTTGAACATAAACTCCAATTTACATAAACTCCAGTGTAAGACAGAGAAGAATAAAGTGGCAAAAAAGAAATATTCTTCAAGATTAAAAGAAGCATAAAGCAATCAACATAATGTTAATCAAGAAGCAATTGGAGCCAAAATCCTTGACCTCATCATTATCTTTGATCTTTAAATATTCATGGTAAATAGGCCCAATGGCCTGTGATGGGATGTTAGGTGGGGTGGGATCTGAGTTACTACAGAAATTCTTTCCTGGGTATCTGGCTGGTTAATCTTGCCCATATGCTCAGGATTTAGCTGATCGCCATATTTGGGGTCGGGAAGGAATTTTCCTCCAGGGCAGATTGGAAGAGGCCCTGGAGGTTTTTCGCCTTCCTCTGTAGCATGGGGCACGGGTCACTTGCTGGAGGATTCTCTGCTCCTTGAAGTCTTTAAACCATGATTTGAGGACTTCAATAGCTCAGACATAGGTGAGAGGTTTTTCGCAGGAGTGGGTGGTGAGATTCTGTGGCCTGCGTTGTGCAGGAGGTCAGACTACACGATCATAATGGTCCCTTCTGACCCTAGTATCTATGAATCTATTATGCAAAAGGAGCAGCTACTGTACATTAGGTACCATTTTACTGTCACTACAAAGCTGAAATGAATTTAAAGAGACACTGCCAACTGATTTTGGGTCTCAAATTTAGATTTTTTTTAAAAAAGTAGGGGGATCAGGAAACTTAATATGGATAGAAATGTTCCTATTTAAAAGGTTTAAATCAAAATACCTGTTTCACTGAAAGATGAATATTCTTATATGTCAATTAAAATCCAGACATAGCAGAATTGTGCAAGAGAGTATCAGGATGAGAATCAATAAGTGAAACTGACCAGAAAAAAGGAAGGGAAATCACCAGTTTGCTTTCACTATCCAGATAAGTATAATCCAAAAAGCAAACAAATGCCATAAATAATGAAAAGTACATTAAATTTTCTTTCAGCTTGACTAATTTAAAAGGAATCCGTGATGATCTCTGCTCTAACAGGAACCAAAAGGTAACCATCATTTCATAAAAAATATATATACCCATTTTTAGTTCAACTGGTTAGCCAGTGTTTGGGGCCTGGCAGGTTGTTTCCATTAAAAGGAGAAATAGATGATAGAATCAGGTATTTCTTTGTGTACATTCTTTATAAATAAACAGGATTGTATCAAAGTCCTGTGTCCAAGAACACAGTAGGAATCAAACAACAGGAGGCAGTTTCTTTGTTCACAATTCCCAGCCTCTTTCCAGTCAGCAGTCTTCCCAAAAAGTTTTCTCTTGGCTTTCTTTCAAGGCCATGCTACCAGTGCTTCTCTTGTCTCCTGCTGGCTTTTTGCTCCTGGCTGCTTCTGACTCACAGACACACACAACTGTATCAAATATTATTCACCTCTGCATTTGCATTCAGCCCAGCTCAGCTCCTACTACAGCCTTGTTTTGGTGATATGTGATTTGGGCAATGGCTTTTATTGTTTCAGCTATTACTGACCAAAAGGGCATTTAACTGCTCCCTCATTTATCCTGAATGAAAGGTGGATATGATGCCCGCCAGCTTCAGGGACGTTTGAGACTACCCCATAGATCAAAGACAGACTCTCTGGGAGCCATCCAACTTCCAGCATAACAATACTCTCATGTTTTGAAGAACAACAATACCAGTAACGTGACTGTGCTTTAAAAGTATCCTGAAACCAATCAAAAAGGATAGTTAGTCTAATGAGCTAAACAGATAATACATGAGAGTGAGTTAACCTATGAAAGTTTTTCATTTATTGAATTGGTATGTATAAAGTTTAATTTAAAATATTATAATGGGCTTCCCCTCCTTCACAAGGTGTGTGTAGTGTGGTTGAGGGAATGGAAATTGAAATAAAGTGTTCTCTGGGTGACTTATAAATGTGCTTAACTTTATACCCCATGAGTAGTTCCATTTAAGTCCATGGGACAACTCCGATTGTGCAAAATTAAGTGCTGATGGTGGCCTTAGAATATAAGCTGGCTAGTGTGTGCATGCATGTGTACCAATGTCCTTTATTGGGGAAAATCAGAAGGACTCAACCCTACATCATAGTCACCCTGCTGGTGACAGCTGTAGGGGAGTCTCCTGTAGCTCCAATGGGAGAAACGTGCTTATAGGGCTTGGTCCAGAACCTACTGATGTCAATGCATCAATGACTTCCACAGACATTGGATAAATTCCTTAGAGCAGGAGGGACCAAGGTCTCGCTCTGCTGTTGTTGTGAAATTCTGTGTGTCCATTATGTGCAGCATCATGTCTAAGCAGTGATCTTCCTCTGGTGGGAGTTTGAAGGGTCTCTTATAGCCAGGTGAATTACGGTAAGGGAGATCAAGCTGAATAATTACATAGCTGTGGGCAAGGAGCACTAGGATGTTATAAATTGCCCTTGAGGGGCATTTGTAATGGTGATAAAGTTGTTCCCCTTTTTGGCCTGAAACAGGGGCCCTATTTGCTTCACTTGAGGCCCTCACTATTCCTAAGTTACATAATTAAACAATACCCTTTACTGTTGAGGGTTTTGCCCTGGGATAATTAATTTGGCTGTGATATGAGCGGAGAGCAAGGGCAGTGCCTAATGGCATGATAGTCAATTACCTCATTGTATAGACCACAACAAAGGCAGGATTGTGACTAGGATGGAGAACATGCATTAGACAGTCACGGTTTCATTCTCAAACCATTGCCTGAGGCCTGTGGGTTCCTCACCTCCCATGAAAGCCAATTGGAACGGTGCAGCTAAAATGCTTCAAAAATTTATGTGGGAGGGGTTGATTTGTTCTCATCAGTCCTGTTCCATTCTTTGCTTTTTGTTGTTTCCTTTTTATTCCTTGTGCTTTGACATCAGGGACTGTGGTTAATCTGTTCCCATGTCTAGGCATTGGAAGGAGAGTTCAAACCCACTGGCAATGGAAGCTTGTTGGCTGGACCAGTTCCAGGGAATTCCAATTAAAGTTTTCAAGATGAAGTGCAATTGCAAATGTAGGCAGCTGGGCCAGTACTGTCTGCAGGACAGGGGTCAAAGGCAGGAGTCGAGATTAATTACCAAGCTGAGTCATAAGACAAGTACCAAGGTCAAGAGAATTCTTTCCCAGGTGGCTGGTGGGTCTTGCCCATATGTTCAGGGTCTAATTGATCACCATATTTGGGGTTGGGAGGGAATTTTCCCCTGGGTCAGATTGGCAGAGATCCTGGGGTTTTTTTTTGCCTTCCTCTGCAGCGTGGGGCATGGGTCACTTGCAGGTTTAAACTAGTGTAAATGGTGGATTTTTTGTAACTTGACATCTTTAAACTGTGATTTGAGGACTTCAGAACTCAACCAGAGGTTAGGGGTCTATTATAGGGATGAGTGGGTGAGGTTCTATGGCCTACAATGTGCAGGAGGTCAGACTATGATCATGATGGTCCCTTCTGGCCTTAAAGTCTATGAGTCAAGCTGGGCTGGGGTCAAAGGCAGGAGTCAGGACTAGTCACCAAGCTGAGTCAGGAGATGGGTACCAAGGTCAAGCCAGGCTGAGCTCAAAGGCAGGAGTCAGGAGCAAGAGGGGGCAAAAGACAAGGTCTGTAGCAGTAACAAGCTAGAGTCTGCATTGTTGCTCAGACAGTCCCCTGGGGCTACTTCCAGGTTTAAATAAATGTTGTGGACCAATCAGGCAGCCTCAGGGTTCAGTCACTCTGGCTTCTTTGGGCGGTACTTCTTGGGGTGCCTAACTCTCCAGTAACTGTTTGGTGCTGCTTTGCTTGGCTCCCCAGTGGTGATGTGGGTGCTCTGGTCACCTAAGCCTCCACAACCCAGGGTTCTAGACTCACACAACCTTACAGGAAGAATTGGGAGGACTAGTGCATAGTGCTTCTTCTCACTGCACAAGATGAGAAAGTTCAGTAACCAATATTTTATAGAGAGGGGGGAAAACCTATCCTAGTAGGTACTTGTGTGCATCACTGTAGCAACTGAGTGCTTCATAATTATTGAGGGATTTATCCTCACAACATTCCCTAGGCGGGAGGGAAGGAAGTATTATCCCATTTTAAAGATGGGGAACTGAGGCACAAGGTAGATTAAGTATCTTGCTTACGCTCACACAAGGAATCGGTGGCTAAGCCAGAAATTGAAGCCTGGTTTCTTAAATCCTGGTCCAGTGTCCTACTGCCCTTTAGCCTATCCTTTCTGATCATCACAACCAGAGGACCTGCTGACCAAATAGAGCAAGAATCTGATTACTGTGGAATTAGGTTTTAGTGATTATCACAGTAGTGATTTCTCAGATCTGAAGATTAAATTTTAATGCCAAATCCTGCAAACAGTTAGTACTAGGTAGTGCTTGCTATCACAAGTAGATTCATTGAAAGAATAAAGCCCACTGGCCTACTCATCACCATCTTTGGGTTTCTGACATCCTGCACCAGATGAACAGAGAAAGATGGAAACTGAAGTGCCAATGGCAGAACACAAAGGCTGAAAGAGACAGGCTGAAACACAGTGAATTTCTCCAGAGTTTCAGCTGAGGCTGTACTACAGGCCAAAAGGATTTTCCTCCGAGCCTCCAGAGAAGCCACATAATCCCATCTAAAGGAGCTATCCAGGGTAGTATGCCACTTCATTAAACCTGAGTGCCTACAAATGCACAGCAGAACCCAGCACCATATGCTGGGAAGAACCATCATCCTACTTCACTTCCTACTTAATTCAGGAAGCTTTCTCAAACAGCATAGATCCAGTCCGCCTGTACCAGCCAACAGCCTGCTCTCCTTCTACCAGCCAACAAACAGTTTATTGCACTGGATGCAGCTTGTATGATTACCTCTTGGGCAGGTGGCATATATGTGCATGTGGTACAACCAACTCATGACCCTCAAGGACACAACACAGGCTCTTGAGACCAGAGTGGCTAAACTGGAGAGGCTAAGAGAGACAGAGAGGAGACTTTCAGGGACACAATACAGCAGTCCAACCCCTAGTCCAGTGGTTCTCAAACTTTTTTTTTCGTGGATCACTTGAAAATTGGTGAGGGTCTTAGTGAACCACTTAATTATCTTTCCAAATGTTGTTTGTACTGTTAGCTAACTATTGTAAAGCATTTTGATTAAAAGTAAAAAATATATAAAAAGTATATAAAAAAAGCTTTATAATAATTAACATGGGAAGGATAGGAGAGAGGTCCTGAAGGCCAAGTTTAGGCTGCTAGGTAAGAAATTGAATTCCAGGACCTCCTTGACAGCATTCTCTGAAATCCTTCCAGTTCCATGCGCAGGGCCAGTTAGACAGGCAGAACTGCAGGGTCTTAATGTGTGGATGAGACGATGGTGTTCGGAGGAGAGGTTTAACTTTATTAGGAACTGGGGAACCTTTTGGAAAAGGGGGAGCCTATACAGGAAGGATTGGCTACACCTAAACCAAAATGGAACCAGATTGCTGGCACTTAACATATAAAGATTGTAGAGCAGTTTTTATACAAAGGGCTGGGGGAAATCTGACAGGTGCGGAGGAGCACGTGGTTCAGACAGAGACATCCCTTAGGGGAGGATCTATTAATGGAGATTCTCTATGTTCTAGTAAGGAGGAGAGGATAGAAGATAAAATATGGGTAGGACCTGATGAGAAACAGGCAAATGAAAAAGAGTCCCATTCACTTACCTCACATAATAGCAGACAGCTAAAAAGTGACAATTCTTTAAGTGCTTATATACAAATGCTAGGAGTCTAAATAATAAGATGGGTGAATTAAAGTGCCTCATATTAAATGAGTATATTGATATAATAGGCATCACTGAAACTTTGTGGAATGAGGATAATCAATGGGACACAGTAATACCAGGGTACAAAATATATCGGAAGGACAGAACAGGCCATGCTGGTGGGGGAGTGGCACTATATGTGAAAGAAAGCATAGAATCAAATGAAGTAAAAATCTTAAATGAATCAAACTGTACCATAGAATCTCTATGGCTAGTAGTTCCATGCTTAAATAATAAGAATATAGCAGTAGGATATACTACCGACCACCTGTGAAATGTTCCGGGAGATTAAAGAGGCTGTAAACATAAAACACTCAATAATAATGGGGGGGTTCAATTATCCCCATATTGACTGGGTACATGTCACCTCAGGATATTATGCAGACACAAAATTTCTTGACACCTTAAATGACTGCTTCTTGGAGCAGCTAATCCTGGAACCCACAAGAGGAAAGGCAATTCTTGATTTAGTGAATATAGCTGAACTGCTTGGTAACAGCAACCCTAGTATCGTTAAATTTAACATCCTTGTGGTGGGAAAAACACCACAGCAGCCCAACACAGTAGCATTTAATTTCAAAAAGGGGAACTACACAAAAATTAGGAAGTTAGTAAAACAGAAACTAAAAGGTACAGTGCCAAAAGTGAAATCCCTGCAAGCTCTTTGCAAACTTTTTAAAGACACCATAACAGATGCTCAACTTAAATGTATACCCCAAATTAAAAAAACATAGTAAGAGAACCAAAAACATGCCACCGTGACTAAGCAACAAAGTAAAAGAAGCAGTGAGAGGCAAAAAGGCATCCTTTAAAAAATGGAAGTTAAATCTTATTGAGGAAAATAGAAAGGAGCATAATAAACTCTGGGAAGTGAAGTGTAAAAATATAATTAGGAAGGCCAAAAAAGAATTTGAAGAGCAGCTAGCCATAGACTCAAAAAGTAATAGCAAAAAAATTTTTAAGTGTATCAGAAGCAGAAAGCCTGCTAAACAAACAGTGGGGCCACTGGGTGATCGAGGTGCTAAAAGATCACTCAAGGATGATAGGCCATTGCAGAGAAACTAAATGAATTCTTTGCATCAATCTTCACAGCTGAGGATGTGGAGGAGATTCTCAAACCTGAGACATTCTTTTCAGGTGACAAATCTAAGGAACTATCCCAGATTGAGGTGTCATTAGAGGAGGTTTTGGAACAAATTGATAAACTAAACAGTAATAAGTCACCAGGACCAGATGGTATTCACCCAAGATTTCTGAAGGAACTCAAATGTGAAATTGCAGGACTACTAACTGTCTTCTGTAAATTATAATTTAAATCAGCTTCTATACCAAATGACTAGATAGCTAATGTGATGCCAGTTTTTTAAAAAGGTTCCAGAGGTGACCCTGGCAATTACAGAAGCCTAACTTCGGTACTGGGCAAACTAGTTGAAACTATAGTAAAGAACAGAATTGTCAGACACATGAACATGATTCATTGGGGAAAAGTCAACATGGTTTTTGTAAAGGGAAATCTTGCCTCACCAATCTACTAGAATTCTTTGAGACGGTCAACAAGCATGTGGACAAGGGGGATCCAGTGGATATAGTGTTCTTAGATTTTCAGAAAGCCTTTGACAAGTCCCTCACCAAAGGCTCTTAAGCAAAGTAAGTTGTCATGAAATAAGAGGGAAGGTCCTCTAAGGAATCAGTAACTGGTTACAGAGTAGCAGCCGTGTTAGTCTGTATTTGCAAACAGAAAAGGAGTACTTGTGGCACCTTAGAGACTAACAAATTTATTTCAGCATAAGCTTTCGTGAACTACAGCTAGTAAACAAAGGGTAGGAATAAATGGTCAGTTTTCAGAATGGAGAGAGGTAAACAGTGGTGTCCCCCAGTGGTCTGTATTGGAACCAGTCCTATTTAACATTTTCATAAATGATCTGGAAAAAGAGGTAAACAGCAAGGTGGTAAAATTTGGAGACGATACAAAACTACTCAAGACAGTTAAGTCCAAAGCTAACTGTGAAGAGCTACAAAAGAATCTCACAAAACTGGGTGACTGGGCAACAAAATGGTGGATGAAATTCAATGTTGATAAATGCAAAGTAATGCGCACTGGAAAACATAATCCCAACTATACATATAAAATGATGGGATCTAAATTAGCTGTTACCACTCAAGAAAAAGATCTTCTAGGCATTATGGATGGTTCATAGAATCATAGAATATCAGGGTTGGAAGGGACCTCAGGAGGTCATCTAGTCCAACCCCCTGCTCAAAGCAGGACCAATCCCCAATGAAATCATCCCAGCCAGAGCTTTGTCAAGCCTGACCTTAAAAACTTCTAGGGAAGGAGATTCTACCACCTCCCTAGGTAACGCATTCCAGTGTTTCACCACCCTCCTAGTGAAAAAGTTTTTCCTAATATCCAACCTAAACCTCCCCCACTGCAACTTGAGACCATTACTCCTTGTCCTGTCATCTTCTACCACTGAGAATAGTCTAGAACCATCCTCTTTGGAACCACCTCTCAGGTAGTTGAAAGCAGCTATCAAATCCCCCCTCATTCTTCTCTTCTGCAGACTAAACAATCCCAGTTCCCTCAGCCTCTCCTCATAAGTCATGTGTTCCAGACCCCTAATCATTTTTGTTGCCCTTCGCTGGACTCTCTCCAATTTCTCCACATCCTTCTTGTAGTGTGGGGCCCAAAACTGGACACAGTACTCCAGATGAGGCCTCACCAATGTCTAATAGATGGGAACGATCACGTCCCTCGATCTGCTGGCTATGCTCCTGCTTATACATCCCAAAATGCCATTGGCCTTCTTGGCAACAAGGGCACACTGTTGACTCATATCCAGCTTCTCGTCCACTGTCACCCCTAGGTCCTTTTCCGCAGAACTGCTGCCTAGCCATTTGGTCCCTAGTCTGTAGCGGTGCATTGGATTCTTCCATCCTAAGTGCAGGACCCTGCACTTATCCTTATTGAACCTCATCAGATTTCTTTTGGCCCAATCCTCCAATTTGTCTAGGTCCCTCTGTATCCTATCCCTACCTGCCACCGTATCTACCACTCCTCCTAGTTTAGTATCATCCGCAAATTTGCTGAGAGTGCAATCCACACCATCCTCCAGAGCATTTATTAAGATATTGAACAAAACCGGCCTGAGGACCGACCCTTGGGGCACTCCACTTGATACCGGCTGCCAACTAGACATGGAGCCATTGATCACTACCCATTGAGCCCGACAATCTAGCCAACTTTCTACCCACCTTATAGTGCATTCTTCCAGCCCATACTTCTTTAACTTGCTGACAAGAATACTGTGGGAGACCATGTCGAAAGCTTTGCTAAAGTCAAGAAACAATACATCCACTGCTTTCCCTTCATCCACAGAACCAGTAATCTCATCATAGAAGGCGATTAGATTAGTCAGGCATGACCTTCCCTTGGTGAATCCATGCTGACTGTTCCTGATCACTTTCCTCTCCTCTAAGTGCTTCAGGATAGATTCTTTGAGGACCTGCTCCATGATTTTTCCGGGGACTGAGGTGAGGCTGACTGGCCTGTAGCTCCCAGGATCCTCCTTCTTCCCTTTTTTAAAGATTGGCACTACATTAGCCTTTTTCCAGTCATCCGGGACTTCCCCCGTTCTCCACGAGTTTTCAAAGATAATGGCCAATGGCTCTGCAATCACAGCCGCAAATTCCTTTAGCACTCTCGGATGCAACGCATCCGGCCCCATGAACTTGTGCACGTCCAGCTTTTCTAAATAGTCCCTAACCACCTCTTTCTCCACAGAGGGCTGGCCACCTACTCCCTATGCTGTGTTGCCCAGCGCAGCAGTCTGGGAGCTGACCTTGTTCGTGAAGACAGAGGCAAAGAAAGCATTGAGTACATTAGCTTTTTCCACATCATCTGTCAGTAGGTTGCCTCCCTCATTCAGTAAGGGGCCCACACTTTCCTTGGCTTTCTTCTTGTTGCCAACATACCTGAAGAAACCCTTCTTGTTACTCTTAACATCTCTTGCTAGCTGCAGCTCCAGGTGTGATTTGGCCCTCCTGATTTCATTCCTACATGCCCGAACAATATTTTTATACTCTTCCCTGGTCATCTGTCCAATCTTCCACTTCTTGTAAGCTTCTTTTTTATGTTTAAGATCCGCAAGGATTTCACCGTTAAGCCAAGCTGGTCTCCTGCCATATTTACTATTCTTTCGACACATCGGGATGGTTTGTCCCTGTAACCTCAATAGGGATTCCTTGAAATACAGCCAGCTCTCCTGGACTCCTTTCCCCCTCATGTTATTCCCCCAGGAGATCCTACCCATCAGTTCCCTGAGGGAGTCGAAGTCTGCTTTCCTGAAGTCCAGGGTCCGTATTTTGCTACTTACCTTTCTTCCCTGTGTCAGGATCCTGAACTCGACCAACTCATGGTCACTGCCTCCCAGATTCCCATCCACTTTTGCTTCCCCTACTAATTCTTCCCGATTTGTGAGCAGCAGGTCAAGAAAAGCTCCCCCCCAGTTGGCTCCTCCAGCACTTGCACCAGGAAATTGTCCCCTACATTTTCCAAAAACTTCCTGGATTGTCTATGCACCGCTGTAGTGCTCTCCCAGCAGATATCAGGATGATTAAAGTCGCCCATGAGAACCAGGGCGTGCAATCTAGTAGCTTCTGCGAGTTGCTGGAAGAAAGCCTCTGAAGTTCTCTGAAAACATCCACTCAATATGCAGCGGCAATCAAAAAAGCTAACAGAATATTGGGAATCATTAAGAAAGGGATAGAAAATAAGACAGAGAATATCATATTGCCTCTTATATAAATCCATGGTACACCCACATCTTTGATCCTGTGTGCAGATGTGGTCGACCCGTCTCAAAAAAGATGTATTGCAATTGGAAAAGGTCCAGAAAGGGGCAACAAAAATGATTAGGAGTATGGAACAGCTTCCATGAGGAGAGATTAAAAAGACTGACTTTTCATCTTAGAAAAGAGATTACTAAGGGGGGATATGATAGAGGTCTATAAAATTATGACTGGTGTAGAAAAGGTAAATAAGAAAGTGTTATTTATCCCCTCACATAATGCAAGAATGAGATGTCACCCAATGAAATGAATAGGCATCAGGTTTAAAACCACCAAAAGAAAGTGCTTCTTCCCACAACGCACAGTCAACCTGTGGAATTCTTTGCCAGGGGATATTATGAAGGCCAAAACTATAACAGGGTTCAAAAAAGAACTAGATAAATTCATGGAGAATAGGTACATCAACGGCTGTTAGCCAAGATGGTCAGGGATGCAACCCCAAGCTCCAGGTGTCCATAAACCTCAAACTGCCAGAAGCTGGGACTGGATGACAGAGGATGAATCACTCATCCTGCCAGAAGAAGGATATTGGGCTAGTTGGACTATTGGTCTGACCCAGTATTTGTGTTCTTATGCCTGTGTTTCCTAAAATCATTCCATTCAATTCAAAAGCTGTCAGACACATTGAAGGAGACTCAACCTGATACGAGACCTATGACTCTGACCTCTGGCCTACCGTTTCTAGTTTGTGAAAGTGAGTCATAAGGTTTGATTGGTGCTATTCATGACCAAAATAGCTAATGTCTCATTCTGAAGGGAGTCTTCCCTTTCTCCTTTAAACACACAATAGCCCAGCCAATGGTCAAAACCCCCACCATGGGTACAAGAGAGGTGATTCTGGTTGGCAAAGGAAAGCATATGGAAGAGTTTGCAGTCACAGTGCAGTCTCCTTTGGTTGAAGTCACACACCCACAATTGCTCAATTCAGCTTGTAGTCTAGGAGTGCTTATTGGAATCCCATATTCCTTGCTGAAGTAAGTTTTCACTTAACAGCATGTATGAGTAATGCATTCTAGCATCTCTGGTTGGCTGCATCCCATCCTGGCGAATGATGTTCTCGTCTCAATTATACACACCTTCATCACCTCCTGTCCAGAGAACAGCGATGCAGTATACCCAGGCATGAAGCCATCAGCTGATAGGGAACTCCAATTAGCACAGAATGCTGAAGTGCATCTCTTCAGCAACACTGGACATCGCAAAACATCAAACCCGTCCTCTGCTCCCTACACTGGCTTCCAATAGAATATTAGGTTCAAAGTCTCAGTCTCTATCTTCATAAAAAGAAAAGGAGTACTTGTGGCACCTTAGAGACTAACAAATTTATTTGAGCATAAGCTTTCATGAGCTACAGCTCACTTCATCGGATGCATTTGGTCTCTAAGGTGCCACAAGTACTCCTTTTCTTTTTGCGAATACAGACTAACACGGCTGCTACTCTGAAACCGATCTCTATCTTCATGGCACTCAGTGGCCTGGGCCTGGCCTATAAGAAAGATCATCTATAGCTCCAGGATAAGGACCATGGTTGACAACTTCGCTCTTTGGGCACAATGGAACTTTCTACCATGAGCTTGTCAGTGGGGACCATAGAACTTTCTTGGGGGCCAGCCCAAGACTGAGAAATGAACTCCCCCAGGAACTAAGGACCATCACAAACCTCACTGCTGGAAGGTTAAGACATGGTATACAATGGTATGGCACCTTACCCCTTCTCTGAAGACACCATCTTATTCTCCAGAATCTCAGCTTTCATTTTTTTAAAAGTAAGTTTCGAGCTGTTAGGTTTGTGAAGAAAAATCTAAAACATGTGAACTGAGTCTGATCGATGCAGAGATGTCTGCACAAGCCTGCAGAGAGCCTGGAACAATAGTTCTGAGAGGTGCAAACTGCCTAATTCATCTCAGTGAGAGATTAACTCAGATACCCAGTGATGAGCATTTAAAATGTCCACTTTATTACCTATTTCATTCTTCACTTAAGAAAGGAAAGGGAGGTTCACAGATCGGCACTTTTTGTTATGAATGACTCTCATGTTGGTGCCACAAATAGGCGATGTTAGGGAGAAGCCAGCACTTCCTTTTTTCCCCACCCAAGAAGGTGCCAGTGGAGCACTGAAAATATGCAGGATCATATTTTAAACATGTGTGCAGTCTCCTGTGAGCGGCAACGCACACAACACATTGGTGGAGCTTGTTTTGTAGGTGGAGTTTGGAAAAATACCATCACCATTTTTTCCCCTTCATCTGACCCTGTAGAAGCTTCTCACATACTACAGTGAGGAGAGTGGGATAAGTATCTATGCAGAACAGAATCTGGCATGCGGACTGGACCCTTATTTTATAAATCCACTTCTCATTTCTTCCGATGCATTCCTTCCCCTCACTTACAATGATAAGTACAAGGAACAGATTGGAAACAATTCACTGGATTTTTTCCCTTTGATGTTTTCAAAGGAAAAAAAGAATTTGCACATTCTCAAGTGACACTCAGCTACATGTAAAGGATTTATCACCTTGTGGGAGTGTTAATTAGAGACAATTATCATTACGATTTACCTATCAATGCACTCTCTCTCTCCTAAAACAGATTGCACTTTTCTGATTTGGGAAACTCATGATTTTATAGATTTGCATATACTGTTAGTGAGCACAATGATAAATGACCATGATACCTGCAGCAGCATTCTGCTCTATTTGCCACTGGGATCTTTGTATTTTAGGTTGGGATTCAATGGACAACCAAATGTTTTAGAGAAATGTATCAAGTAAAGCAACTGAGGAAACAAGAACAACATTCAGGTCTGATCTACACATGAAACTTAAGTTGACCTAACTATGCCACTCAACCCTGGGTAGCCTTTTATTTTATTTGAAGTGAATTTCATAATGTGATATTATGCCATCGTGAGTTCGGCTGTGGTGGCAACAGTTTCAAGCTTAAGAGAGTGAAAGTCACCTCTGCTACTTGCTTCAGAGTTACTTTAGGAACACATAAAGACCAAAGACATAGTAACCACACAGACATTCACAAGTACATGGTCTCATCTATTTTACAAGTTTTATTTAAGTTATAATTAAAGTTATGATTACTCAAGCATATAGAAATTCTATACAGACCCATGCACAAGTTACAAATATAGTTATACTCACATCCTTAACAACACTGTTACGGTCTGATGTCTCTCTCATGGATTGATCATCAGTAGAGGGGTGGTTCCTGCTGGAGTCTCCCACAGGAGCTCAATTTTCTTATTCTGGGCATTCCCTTTTTATAATGTGATTCTGTCTATACCTACATTCTGCGCATGTCCATAAAAGTGTCAACCCTCTTTTCTCTTATGGGTCTATGTCCCATGGAAACTTAAGGGAGTCCAATTTTCTATAGGCCGTGTAAATTCCCTTTGTTCTGATTAGCATTGACGCACAACCTGTATCCCGTGGTTAAGACACATGTTGGAGACTGATGCGCCTTTACAATATTTTTATGATCTAATATTCATCTTCTGGGTAATTTTTCACAAACTTACCAGTTGGTACCTCTTTTCCCATAATCTTCAGGCATCAGGTTATTTTCCGGTCACTTATGTCATCATTTCTTGTCTCCAAGGCCTAAAATAGCTATGCTAAAGTCTTGCAGGCCTCAACCTACAGGTTCTTGCATTTCAGCTTATCTTACTCAAGCCTAATACTTGACTCCTCTAAATACTGATCAATCTTATACTTTTAAAATCCTACAAATTAACTCTAATTAACATTCTCTTATAAGGATCTTTCCCAGCATGCCTTTCTGGTAGATGGCCCTTTAAATTTGTCAGACCAAGACAGTAGCAGCCATTTTGCAGTAGATTGTGGCTTGCTGCATCTCTTGCTTGACCACCCTCCCTCTTCCTCCTCCCTCAGCTGGTGAGTATTCTTAACTTTTTATGTTTTCCTCCAGGGTGATGGTCCATATCTCCGTAATCATAATGTTGTTTCAGCCACTGGTTTTGCCTTGCAAACAAAACAAAACAAAACCCACTATCATCAGCTACTTTAATACCCCCGGGAGTACTCTATACTCCCTGGCCCAGGAACTTTAATTTGGCAACAGTAGGATGCAGAGAAATTTGCTATTCTATGGTCTGTACCCTGCCACAGATGGAGTACAACATTTTCGGCAGTACTACCAATAATACCTAGGGGCACTTATCTAGCCTTTTGCATCTTCAGAGGACTTTGGAAACACTGCCTAGTTAATCATGCTAGGAGCATCATATGCTAGGAAGCCCATCCTCCATTATGACCCATGCACTGTCCTCTAAGGAAACAATGCAGCCATTTGTGTGCCATTCAAGTAACTCACGTATAAAAACATTTAGTGCTACAAAGCACTTGGGAAAGAGATACAGTGTCTGGTATCATGGTAGAGGCCACAATACTGGCTGTAAGCAGCAGTTTCATAGTCTCCATCATGCAAGTTCCTTATCTTTCATCACTGATGGTGCGGTGTGTGATTGTTATATTGCTCTGTTCCAATTAAGGTTTCAGAGTAGCAGCCGTGTTAGTCTGTATTCGCAAAAAGAAAAGGAGGACTTGTGGCACCGTAGAGACTAACAAATTTATTAGAGCATAAGCTTTCGTGAGCTACAGCTCACTTCATCGGATGCATTCAGTGGAAAATACAGTGGGGAGATTTAAATACATAGAGAACATGAAACAATGGATGTTACCATACACACTGTAACCAGAGAGATGACTTAAGGTGAGCTATTACCAGCAGGAGAGCGGGGGGGAAAAAGCCTTTTGTAGTGATAATCAAGGTGGGCCATTTCCAGCAGTTAACAAGAACCTCTGAGGAACAGTGGGGGGTCAGGAGGGGGGGATAAACATGGGGAAATAGTTTTACTTGTGTAATGACCCATCCACTCCCCGTCTCTATTCAAGCCTAAGTTAATTGTATCCAGTTTGCAAATTAATTCCAATTCAGCAGTCTCTCATTGGAGTCTGTTTTTGAAGTTTTTTTGTTGAAGTATTGCCACTTTTAGGTCTGTAGTCGAGTGACCAGAGAGACTGAAGTGTTCTCCAACTGGTTTTTGAATGTTATAATTCTTGACGTCTGATTTGTGTCCATTTATTCTTTTATGTAGAGACTGTTCAGTTTGACCAATGTACATGGCAGAGGGGCATTGCTGGCACATGATGGCATATATCACATTGGTAGATGTGCAGGTGAACGAGCCTCTGATAGTGTGGCTGATGTGATTAGGCCCTATTATGGTGTCCCCTGAATAGATATGTGGACACAGTTGGCAACAGGATTTGTTGCAAGGATAGGTTCCTGGGTTAGTGGTTCTGTTGTGTGGTGTGTGGTTGCTGGTGAGTATTTGCTTCAGGTAGGGGGGCTGTCTGTAAGCAAGGACTGGCCTGTCTCCCAAGATCTGTGAGAGTGATGGGTCGTCCTTCAGGATAGGTTGTAGATCCTTGATGATGCGTTGGAGAGGTTTTAGTTGGGGGCTGAAGGTGATGGCTAGTGGTGTTTTGTTATTTTCTTTGTAGGGCCTGTCCTGTAGTAGGTGACTTCTAGGTACTCTTCTGGCTCTGTCAATCTGTTTCTTCACTTTAGCAGGTGGGTATTGTAGTAGTAAGAATGCTTGATAGAGATCTTGTAGGTGTTTGTCTCTGTCTGAGGGGTAGGAGCACATGTGGTTGTATCATAGAGCTTGGCTGTAGACATTGATAGAATACCCCAGGTCAGGGTGGACTCCTCCTGAAGGTCGAAACAACAGACTGGACTTCTACATAGAGTGCTTCCGCCGACGTGCACGGGCTGAAATTGTGGAAAAGCAGCATCACTTGCCCCATAACCTCAGCCGTGCAGAACACAGCCTCAGAAACAACTCTGACATCATAATCAAAAAGGCTGACAAAGGAGGTGCTGTCGTCATCATGAATAGGTCGGAATGTGAACAAGAGGCGGCTAGGCAGCTCTCCAACACCACTTTCTACAAGCCATTACCCTCTGATCCCACTGAGGTTTACCAAAAGAAACTACAGCATCTGCTCAAGAAACTCCCTGAAAAAGCACAAGAACAAATCCGCACACACACACCCCTGGATCCCCAACCTGGGGTATTCGTCTGCTACCCAAGATCCATAAACCTGGAAATCCTGGACGCCCCATCATCTCAGGCATTGGCACCCTGACAGCAGGATTGTCTCGTTATGTAGACTCCCTCCTCAGGCCCTACGCTACCAGCACTCCCAGCTAGCTTCAAGAACCACTGACTTCCTGAGAAAATTACAATCCATCAGTGATCTTCCTGAAAACACCATCCTGACCACTGTGGATGTAGAAGCCCTCTACACCAACATTCCTCACAAAGATGGACAACAAGCCGTCAGGAACAGTATCCCCGATAATGTCACGGCTAACCTGGTGGCTGAACTTTGTGACTTTGTCCTCACCCATAACTATTTCACATTTGGGGACAACGTATACCTTCAAATCAGCAGCACTGCAATGGGTACCCGCATGGCCCCACAGTATGCCAACATTTTTATGGCTGACTTAGAACAACACTTCCTCAGCTCTTGTCCCCTAATGCCCATACTCTACTTGCACTACATTGATGACATCTTCATCATCTGGACCCATGAAAAAGAAGCCCTTGAGGAATTCCACCATGATTTCAACAATTTCCATCCCACCATCAACCTCCGCCTGGACTAGTCCACACAAGGGATCCACTTCCTGGACACTACAGTGCTAATAAGCGATGGTCACATAAACACCACCCTATACCGGAAACCTATTGACCGCTATTTCTACCTACATGCATCCAGCTTTCATCCAGACCACACCACACGATCCATTGTCTACAGCCAAGCTCTACAATACAACTGGATTTGCTCCAACCCCTCAGACAGAGACAAACGCCTACAAGATCTCTATCAAGCATTCTTACAACTACAATACCCACCTGCTAAAGTGAAGAAACAGATTGACAGAGCCAGAAGAGTACCCAGAAGTCACCTACTACAGGACAGGCCCAACAAAGAAAATAACAAAACGCCACTAGCCATCACCTTCAGCCCCCAGCTAAAACCTCTCCAACGCATCCTCAAGGATCTACAACCTATCCTGAAGGATGGCCCATCACTCTCACAGATCTTGGGAGACAGGCCAGTCCTTGCTTACAGACAGCCCCCCTACCTGAAGCAAATACTCACCAGCAACCACACAAAGAATATGTAAAAGAATAAATGGACACAAATCAGACGTCAAGAATTATAACATTCAAAAACCAGTTGGAGAACACTTCAATCTCTCTGGTCACTCGACTACAGACCTAAAAGTGGCAATACTTCAACAAAAAAACTTCAAAAACAGACTCCAATGAGAGACTGCTGAATTGGAATTAATTTGCAAACTGGATACAATTAACTTAGGCTTGAATAGAGACTGGGAGTGGATGGGTCATTACACAAAGTAAAACTATTTCCCCATGTTTATCCCCCCCTCCTGACCCCCCACTGTTCCTCAGAGGTTCTTGTCAACTGCTGGAAATGGCCCACCTTGATTATCACTACAAAAGGTTTTTCCCCCCGGCTCTCCTGCTGGTAATAGCTCACCTTAAGTGATCACTCTGGTTACAGTGTGTATGGTAACACCCATTCTTTCATGTTCTCTATGTATATATATCTCCCCACTGTATTTTCCACTGAATGCATCCGATGAAGTGAGCTGTAGCTCACAAAAGCTTATGCTCAAATAAATTTGTTTGTCTCTAAGGTGCCACAAGTACTCCTTTTCTTTTTTAGTAATTAAATGTACACACACCAAAATATAAATGTACACACTCTGAATAAGACTATAAATGATAAATGATCTGGAAAAAGGAATAAAGAGTGAGATGGCAACATTTGCAGACAATAGAAAATTAGCTAAGATAGTTAAGTCTGAAGCAGACTGCTAAGATTTGCAAAGGGATCTCATATGACTGGGTGACCGGGCAACAAAATGGCAGGTAAAATTAAATGTTGATAAATGCAAAGTAATGCACATTGGAAAACATAATGCACATTGGATAACGGGGTTGGACTAGATGACCTTCTCAGGTCTCTTCTAACCCTAATCTTCTATGATAATCCCATTCCCAACTATACATATAAAATGATGGAGTCTAAGCTAGCTGTTCCACTCAAGAAAGAGATCTTGGAGTCATTGTGGATAATTCTTTGAAAACATCTACTCAAGGCAGCAGCAGTCAAAAGATTAGGGCTATCAAACGATTTGAAAAACAGTCATGATTAATCACAGTTTTAATCACACTGTTAATAATAGAATACCAATTTAAATTTATTATAAATATTTTGGATGGTTTTCTACATTTTCAAATATATTGATTTGAATTACAATACAGAATACAAAGTGCGCAGTGCTCACTTCATATTATTATTTTTGATTACAAATATTTGCACTGTAAAAAAGATAAACAAAAGAAATAGTATTTTTCAGTTCACCTCATATAAGTACTGTAGTGCAATCTCTTTATCATGAAAGTGCA
Organism: Natator depressus; assembly: GCF_965152275.1. Classification (NCBI taxonomy): domain Eukaryota; kingdom Metazoa; phylum Chordata; order Testudines; family Cheloniidae; genus Natator; species Natator depressus. Next base: position 15,285,333 of record NC_134235.1, read on the forward strand.
ATTCACAAATGTAGAATTATTTTCTTTTTTTTCATAACTGTACTCAACAACAAAACAATGTGAATCTTTGGAGCCTATAGGTCGAAGCATGAAGGGGCATATGAATATTTAGCATATCTGGTAAGTGAATACCTTGCAACACCGGCTACAACAGTGCCATGAAAACACCTGTTCTCACTTTCTGGTGACATTATAAATAAGAAGCGAGCTGCATTATCTCCCTTTAATGTAAACAAACTTCTTTGTCTTAGCGATTGGCTGAACAAGAAGTGGACATCCAAAAACATGTATAATACATTTAAATTGGTATTTTATTATTGTTTAACAGTGCAATTAAAACTGCAATTAATAGTGACTTTTTTTTAATCTTTGTTTTGCGTTAATCACAGGCATTCACTGTGGTTAACTGACAGCCCTGCAAAAAAGCAGACAGAATGTTAGGAACCATTAGGAAAGAGATGGATAATAAAATAGAAAATATCATAATGCCACTATATAAATCCATGTTACGTCCACACCTTGAATACTGTGTGCAGTTCTGGTTACCCCATCTCAAAAAAGATATGCTAGAATTGGAAAAGGTACAGAGAAGGGCAACAAAAATTATTAAGGTTATGGAACAGCTTCCATTTGAGGAGAGATTAAAGAGACTGGGACTTTTCAGGTTGGAAATGAGACAATTAAAGGGTGATATGATTAAGATGTATAAAATCATGAATAGTATGGAGAAAGTGAATAAGGAAGTGTTATTTACTCCTTCACGTAACACAAGAACCAGAGGTCACCCAAAGAAATTAATAGGTAGCAGGTTTAAAACAAAAGGAAGTACTTCTTCACATAACACACAGTCAACCTGTGGAATTCCTTGCCGGGGGATGTTGTGAAGGCCAAAACTATAACAGGATTCAAAAAAAGAATTAGGTAATTTATGGAGGATATGTCCATCAATGGCTATTAGCCACGATGCTCAAGGATCCAACCCCATGATCTGGGTGTCCCTATTCTCTGACTGCTAGATATTAGGTGAGGACGACAGGGGATGATGGATCACTCGATAATTGCCCTGTTCTGTTCATTCCCTCTGAAGCATCTGGCATTGGTCACTGTAGGAAGACACAATACTGGGCTAGATGGACCATTGATATGCCTCGATATGGCTGTTCTTATGTTCAATAAAAGGTAATCACTCTGGGAATAATATTATTAAAATCTCCTTTGTCTGCATTCTGCAGCAAAATCATTGGTCAAATTATTTACATCTATTTGTTGCAATAATAAACTCTCAATAGACAAGAAGAAAAAAGGGATTTATTTTTTCCTCTGTTATTCTAGTCTGGGATTTGTTTTCACCAGTGATAAAGAGAGCGCCCTCAGTTTCTCACTTAGTGACCAAGATGGCAAGGTAAGTGTGATATAGGAACAACTGGGAAGACATGGAGCAACTTCCCTGAAGTCAAAAAATGCAGTGGTGTGTCAGTGTGTCACTTACAGCCTCATTTATAGGAAAGCGCTTATCAACCAACTTTGTAAATTGTATGAGGGATGACAGAACATTTGGACTGTGTCTGCCTGCAAGATTTACAGCTGACTTCCAAATCACTCCAGCTTCACTTAAAGATATCTGTGGGCCCAACAGAAATGCACTATTGGGCCTAATGTTTGAACAGCACTTTAGAAATGTGACGTATTTTCTAAATGTCAAGGAGTATTATTAATCATGCATGGTGTCGTTTCCCCTGTGCCTTATTGCTCATCTGGGGCTATTGTGAGAGAGTGTGTTTTTAATGGCTAGAATAACTCTTGAATTATGTTTCTGTCTCTACCACTAAGCTACTGTGTTAGACCCCCTCAACTTACTCTCCTTGTAACTCATTTTCCCTATATGTAAAGGGGTGATTATAATAGCTACCTTGGAGCTGGATTCTGAGTAGAGCTGGTCAAAAATTTTCTGATGAAACATTTTTCCTTTGGACAATGCTATATCAAAACTTTCCACAGAAACACATTGATTTTGATGAAGTTTCATTTTGGGGGGGGTGGGGGGTTTGATAAGGTCAAAATTTGTTATCAATTTTTCATTTCAAAATCATAGAATCATAGAATATCAGAGTTGGAAGGGACCTCACGAGGTCATCTGGTCCAACCCCCTGCTCAAAGCAGGACCGATCCCCGACTAAATCATCCCAGCCAGGGCTTTGTCAAGCCTGACCTTAAAAACGTCTAGGGAAGGAGATTCCACCATCTCCCTAGGTAACGCATTCCAGTGTTTCACCACCCTCCTAGTGAAAAAGTTTTTCCTAATATCCAACCTAAATCTCCCCCACTGCAACTTGAGACCATTACTCCTTGTTCTGTCATCTGCTACCACTGAGAATAGTCTAGAGCCATCCTCTTTGGAACCCCCTTTCAGGTAGTTGAAAGCAGGTATCAAATCCCCCCTCATTCTTCTCTTCTGAAGACTAAACATCCCCAGTTCCCTCAGCCTCTACTCATAAGTCATGTGTTCCAGTCCCCTAATCATTTTTGTTGCCCTCCGCTGGACTCTTTCCAATTTTTCCACATCCTTCTTGTAGTGTGGGGCCCAAAACTGGACACAGTACTCCAGATGAGGCCTCACCAATGTCGAATAGAGGGGAACGATCACGTCCCTCGATCTGCTGGCAATGCCCTTACTTATACATCCCAAAATGCCATTGGCCTTCTTGGCAACAAGGGCACACTGTTGACTCATATCCAACTTCTCGTCCACTATAACCCCTAGGTCCTTTTCTGCAGAACTGCTGCCGAGCCATTCGGTCCCTAGTCTGTAGCGGTGCATTGGATTCTTCCATCCTAAGTGCAGGACTCTGCACTTGTCCTTGTTGAACCTCATCAGATTTCTTTTGGCCCAATCCTCCAATTTGTCTAGGTCCCTCTGTAGCCTATCCCTACCCTCCAGCGTATCTACCACTCCTCCCAGGTTAGTGTCATCTGCAAACTTGCTGAGGGTGCAATCCACGCCATCCTCCAGATCATTTATGAAGATATTGAACAAAACCGGCCCCAGGATCGACCCTTGGGGCACTCCACTTGATACCGGCTGCCAACTAGACATGGAGCCATTGATCACTACCCGTTGAGCCCCACAATCTAGCCAGCTTTCTATCCACCTTATAGTCCATTTATCCAGCCCATACTTCTTTAACTTGCTGGCAAGAATACTGTGGGAGACCGTGTCAAAAGCTTTGCTAACGTCAAGGAACAACACGTCCACTGCTTTCCCTTCATCCACAGAGCCAGTTATCTCGTCATGGAAGGCAATTAGATTAGTCAGGCATGACTTGCCCTTGGTGAATCCATGCTGACTGATCACTTTCCTCTCATGTAAGTGCTTCAGAATTGATTCCTCGAGGACCTGCTCCATGATTTTTCCAGGGACTGAGGTGAGGCTGACTGGCCTGTAGTTCCCAGGATCCTCCTTCTTCCCTTTTTTAAAGATTGGCACTACATTAGCCTTTTTCCAGTCATCTGGGACCTCCGCCGATCGCCATGAGTTTTCAAAGATAATGGCCAATGGCTCTGCAATCACAACCGCCAACTCCTTTAGCACTCTCGGATGCAACACATCCGGCCCCATGACTTGTGCTCGTCCAGCTTTTCTAAATAGTCCCGAACCACTTCTTTCTCCACAGAGGGCTGGTCACCTTCTCCCCATGCTGTGCTGCCCAGTGCAGTAATCTGGGAGCTGACCTTGTTCTTGAAGACAGAGGCAAAAAAAGCATTGAGTACATTAAGTTTTTCCACATCCTCTGTCACTAGGTTGCCTCCCTCATTCAGTAAGGGGCCCACACTTTCCTTGACTTTCTTCTTGTTACTAACATACCTGAAGAAACCCTGACTTTATGTTTTGAAATTTTATATTATCATTTAAAATTTTATATGGTATCAGTCAAAATCAGAACAAACTAATTTAATTTTTCATTGCAGAACATTTTGATTAACCCCAAATAAATTTTTTCATTTTTTTTTAAATTTTGTTCCAGTTTGGAATGAAAACAATCTCAAAATATTGGAATTTCCTATAGAAAAGGAATTCCAAGTTTTGACCAATGCTATCTGTGAGGCTTAAATAGTCTGTAAAATACTTTGAGATCCTCAGATGAAAAGTGTTAGTCATGTTCAAAGCATATAGGCTATTTTGGCAGACTCCAGATGGTCCCTTAGGTTAGCCTGGGTCTTATGAATAGTTTCTACCAGTTTGGAGGCACCACTGCCATGGATGAGGAGACAGAGGGATGGAACCATAGATGAAAACTATAATTGGAGTATGTGACGGGGTGTCTGCCCTGCATTGGTCCTGATAGGGTTAAAACCCAGCCTGGAGGGCTGCAAAGAAACAGCCAATTAGGGCAGTGGCTGCAGCCAATTAGGGTGGCGGCTGGACCAGCCAGTCAGCGCCCAGTCAGCCCATATAAAAGGAAGCTGCAGGCCAGAACAATGGGGAAACCCAAGGGAGGGGACCAGCTTCCTAGAGGGCTGCAGAGACTAGCACCATGAACAGGGCTGCTAGGACTTGCAGGCCCAAGGCCCAGGGAAGAGGGTGAAGGAGCCAAAGGTAGGGACTGAAGGTGCTGGGGGGAAGTGGCCAAGGGAATTGAGACAGAGTGGTGGAGAAAGAAAGAAGGGGCAGTGGGAAGCTGTTTACAGGGTCCTGGGGCTGGGGCCCAGAGTAGTGGGCAGGCCTGGGTTCCCCCCCTTGCTGCTGAAGAAGCAGCTAGGCTATGATCTGACAAGCTGCTGTGAGGAGTGGCTAGACTGTGGCGGAAGGAGTCCCCTGGAAGGGAGGAACCTGGATTGTGACATGGCTGGAGGACTGTGCCATGAAGCAGAGGCAGTGTGACTGGAACTGTGGTGGGTCTGTGGGTGGAGATGAGGATGGGAGAGCCACCACCACCAGAGGGCACACCTGCTGACCAGAGCTAATTCCTGAAATGGCCAGCAGGTGGCGCCAGTATGGTGAGTGACCCTGTGACAGAGTAGAACCGATTGAATTGGATGGGAGCATTTTCTGCATTATTATAAACAAATTTGGCTAACACAACCCAATTATTTTGGAAATTGTTTAGGAAATGATATAGATACTTTTCAAGTACCTAGTTGACCTGTTCCAACTGGCCATCCATCTGGGGTGATAGGCAGTGGATGTATGAGAATGGACTACTGGGAGGTGAAACACTTCCTTCCAAAACCAGGATATAAACTGAGAGCCTGGATCTGTGGTAAAATGATTGGGGAGGCCAGGGAGGAAAAAAAAACATGGATAATTAGGAGCTGTGCAGTAATTTCATCTCAAAGGGAGACTGGACTATAAAAGTGAGGGGCAAAAACATCCCAGTTTCTCTATCTCTACCCATCTCTCTCTTGTCACCTAAGAAAACAAAAAACAGTTATTGGACTTCGGAATCAAATCCTGGCCTGAGAGTTTTGTCAGCATTGTTACTGGAAATCTGTGATAAGGGACTTTATGTTGAACCAATTCTAGTTTAAGTTTAGAAAGTGTTTTGCCTTTAGTTTTCTCATATTCAGCCTGGAGTCACACCAAAGGTCAGAGTCAGGAGCCATGCCAAGGTTCAAGCTGGAGTGAGAGTCATACCAAGTATCAAACCAGAGTTGATAACTAGAATTAGGGTGAAGGAGTTGGCACTAGGTACCAGCGAGGTAACAGAAACAAGAACCTTTACTCCTGGGGGAATTCTGTGCCACTGTGCAATCAGAATTTGCACAGAAATTAATGTTCTGCTCAGAATTTTCTTTTCCTCTTAGAGAAATAGACTGCAGAGTGGCTCGCTGCCACTAGGGGCCACTGGACCCAGCAGAGCACAACTCCTCAGCTCGCAGATAGAAGACCCTGCCTGGGGAAGGGAAGGAGGAGAGGGAGCTGGAGGGTTCCCAGCAGCTGCAGTTCCTGGCACGTCCTGAAGGAAGGAGGCGGCATGCAGGAAACTCCGCACAAGCCTAGGACCCAGCATCAGGCTGTTTCTCCCTCTGGATCCCTGGGGGGTATGGGATGTGGGTGTCTGGACTGGGGGGAACCCCATGGATGGGCTCTGGGGGACAGGGGGAGTGGGTGTCTGAGCTGGGGGGGGGGGCTGTAGCTGGGCTCTGAGGGGTGTGGGTGTCTGGCCCCCTGACTGGGTCTGGGGAATAGGGTGAGTGTCTGGGCTGTGGGGGGCCCCGCAGCTAGGCTCTGGTGGAAAGGGGGTGTGGGTGTCTGCCCTCCCCCCACTCCCACTGGGCTCTGGAGGGGAGGGGGCAGAGAAATAGGAACTGGATTGTCATAGGGGTTTCTTTAACTCTCTACTCCTGGGGGAATTTTTTTGTCTGCATTACAGGCATAGTTGCTGACAGGTATTTTGAAATAAATTACCAAAATAATCAAAACTGGTATGATTATATAGTGTTCTTTTGATAAATAAAATATGCAGAATTTTAAAATATTGTGCACAGAATTCCCCCTGGGACAGACCTTGCTTTCAGGGGTCTGGTCAGCAGCAGGCCTAGCAACTAGTTGTTCAGACAAGGTGTGGGGGAATGGTCACCTCTTAGCATAAAGCTTCCTGTGCCTGCCAATCAGTAGTCAGCAGGTGCAGCCTCTGTTTGCAGTGCACTATCCCATGTCTTGGGCCCACGTCTGTAAGTCCCCGGACAGCTGCTGTGTCCTGGCCTCCACCCAATGTCTGCTGAACCCTGGTGGACTGAGAAGCAAGTAGAACTATAGCCTTGGCCAAGGCACCACGCTCAGGACCCCTGGCTGGAGGATCTCCCTGCTCCACTGACGGTCCAATCGTGGCATTTAAACCAGGAGGTGGCACAGGAAGTGGGTCTGAGCGACGTGGTGATTCCCTGTTGTGGCTGTAGTGGGCCCTGCTTGTGCCTGCCTCCTGGACCCAACTCTCCTGATTCCTGCTCAGGTCCTGCCTCACCCCTGCTTCCCTCTGTACTTGAGCCTTGCCTCTTCTCCGGTTCCTGCCCTTACACCTCATCTCCTATCATCAGTTACTAGTCCTGGCTCTGACCCTAGCTTCTGACTCCGGCTTGTCCCCTGGCTTTGGTCACTGGCAGTTGACTCTGGTCCTGACCCTTGGCTTTGTTCCCCAACCTGGATGCCTGCTCCATCCACTAGACCTGACTCCTACATTCATTGGGTGCAACCCCCCGGTGTAGCTACACTAACATAGCAATGATGCAACCCCCCAGTGTAGATATGCTGCACAGGGGTGTAACACAGAGCTTGCACCAATATGTCGCTGGGTCAGTTGTACTAGTGCAAGCCCCATTTTGCACTGGTGCACTGTGTGGCCATTAGGAGATGGCACTGTGTAACTAAATTGGTGTGTTTAGCCCTAGTGTAAATGATGGTCACCACTCTCCTAGAGAGTTGGTGAGTTACCTCCTCCCACCTTCACTTTCAGATCCTTTCCTCTCTGAATCCTTCTTAATGCAGTGTTTGTGTTTTCCACCTGAGGAGGTTTTCCTTTCCAAACTCCTTTCTCCCCCTCCGCAGTCCCTTTTCGCATCCCTTCCAGTTATAACAAATATGACCTTGTTCTCATCCTTGCCGCTGTCTTTCCAGGAAGCCTGCAGAGCACCCTGCTCCAGGACTCTCCAAACCACGCTGCTGCACCACAAAAAAACAGGCTGACATCAAGGTTTCTTTTTCCACCCCTAAATCACAGGGCATGGCACATCAGCAGCCAGGTCCCCTACCTATGCTGGCTGTTAACCTCCACACAGGATGAGCCAGCCAGCCATTGCAGGCATGGTCTACCATTACTTGGATTTATCTCCCTTTGGAAATGTCAGATCCAATGACCCTATTCTTTAGGAGGGCACCCCATGCCACACAGGGAGACAAAGTCCTTTGTGTTTAATCTGTCAGCGTGCATGGCTCTGCCGAGAACCAGGATGTGGTTTTTGTTTGGAAGGGGCAGCACAGTATTTTCCTTGGTAACTGTTTTAATTTCATACATAGTCTGGTTATTTCAGACACAAGGTGGAGGATGCAGAGTTGTAGACGTGTCGGTCCCAGAATATTACAGAGAGAAGGCGGGTGAGGTGAGATAATATCTTTTATTGGACCACAAACGATCACTAATTAGCTGCCTTCTCAGGGAAAACAATCTGGAACCTCATTTCTTTGTCCACTGTAGTCACTGGACCCTCAAATGCATCCTTATTAATGTGGGATTCACTGTTTTCAAAGCTGCATTAGTTGGGCCTGACTCCCTTTTTCTAACCAGGCCCCTCTATACCACACTGGCAGCATCCAGGGGGAGGAACAACTCCCAGAAGTTACCCCCAGCCTAAGGGGCTGACCCAGCCTATGCTGCCCTCCATACCCATGGGCCAGAATGAGAGGAGTGAGTCCAGTGTGTTCTGTGTTCCAGCTATCTTCAGCTGGCCCATGGCTCTTAGAGGGCCATTGCAGCGAGAGAGTAACTTAGAGCTGCCTTAAGGCAGAGCTGAGAATTCTGGGTGCAGCTGCGGCTTGCAGCTACCTTTGCCCCATCCCCACTTCAAGCACAGGAACTGAGGAATATTGAGTCTTCAGCCAGACATGGTCCAGGACCTTCCTCGCGCTAAACCCCATTGTACTGTGCCTCATTGCCGCCCTGATCTTTCTCCCATAGATGTCAATGGCAAAATGTTCACTCATTGTAATGAGAGGAGCTGAGCAGCCAACACCTGCAGGATCAGGCCCTCAGTCTCCGCTGATTACCCCCAGCAGCACTTTGCCAGTCACCCCTGGGTGTGATGCACCCCGTTTTTAACATACTCCCTTTCTGAATCCCTTAGGAAAACAGCGAAGTGTAGTGGAGCTTTCATAGTGCACAAATTACTGGCTCTGTGTATGCCAGTGTCCGACCTCTAGCTAGGCTATAATAACCAGCTCTCCTGAATAGCACTCATTATATAGTGCCCATTATAAAACTGTAGCTACATGACAGTGTCACAGGCTACAGTGTTCTTTTGCTGAATAATTTCAGCTTTCTGATAAAGGAGAATGTTTCCTTTTCACAGGCTCATTCTGAATGGCCTGTGCTTAGAGTGCTTTCTGCTCCCGGAAAAGAAAGGATTTGTACCCAAAAGTTCTGTGATTCTGGAGACACGTGGGGCCAGGAATTCAGCTGAAGTAAATTGGCCTGAGAGACTCCAGCTGAGGATCTGGACCAGAGCGCTGTGCATTTGGTGGATCTGAGGGCTCAGCATGGACTCAACACGAGATACTGCTGTGTCAGGAAGGAAACCTGGATCTGCTGGCTATTGACTGGAATATGGCTTATTTAAGTGTACTGCTCACAGGAGAGACTCCCTACTTGGCTCAGGGCTGTCTGGAAGGGACTACTTATGCTCTGATAGTACCAGAGGAGGCAAACACCAAGGTCACAGAGGGGTCAGATTCCTGAAGAGACAGACACCACAACCATTACACAATAGACTTTCACTACTGAGACAATACTACTAATTTCCACTAACGCAGAGAAAATAGTTATTGCAACAAAAACCATCAATTAATTCCTGAGGCTGAGGAACACTTAAGGGGCACCCTTTAGCATGCTGGCCTTTTGCATACTGCCAATAACAGGAGGAAGATTACTTAAACTGTGTGACCTTGGGCAAATCAGTCAGGCCCCACTTTCAGAAATGAGCACATACACGTTTCTGCATGCCCCTAATTTACACAGGGGTATGTGTGCATGCAGCTCTCCCACTTGGGTGCATGTATCCAGCATTGCATGGGTGAAAAACGAGCAAGTACAAAAATGTGCTCACCTCTTTGCAGATCTGGGCCTTAGTTTCTACTTGCCTCAGTTTCCCTATCTGCATTCTCATGAACTTTGTCCTAAAGCCTCAGCTTCTGGAGTCATGCTATTATGTGGCAATCTCCGCTTTAATTTTTTTAAAAAAAGTCTCTAGTCCTTGTTTTTGCAGAGAAAAGTTTGAAAATGTGAACCATAACCATTCAAAAACAAGAAGACAAATAGAACGCCATCTCATCTTTTTAAAGCCAAAAATCGTATGGTATTGAGAAGTCTGACTTTTTTGGAATGCTTGGGGTTGGCAATACTGAAAATTAGTTTAAACATATTTATTGTACTGACTCCACAGAAAGGTAACGGAGATTAATTTGTTAATGTTTGTAAACTCTTTGATAGCTCTTTCTCTAAATATCTCAAAGTGAAGAGTATAATTTACAATACTTTATGACCGGTGTCAGCAGATGGCATAGTTCCATTTAGTTTTTCAAATTGTTTTTTCTCCGTGTGTGAGCAAATGTTCAGTCTCAGGAAGACGTGCTATGTGGTGTTTGGTTATGCAAAGTTTGGTGTTCAGAGAGCTGTGCAAAAAGCAAGACAGTTTGCTCTCTGCCAGGAAGGTTTGCTCCCTGGGAACTTAGCATTGGTGTTGGGCTGACCCTCCTGAAAGAAGGGCTTGCCTGCATGCTATTTGTGAGCACTTCTGTTCCACAACTGGTGAATGTGGCTAAATAAAACAAATTACACTTGGAATACACTCAGACTCTGGGTTGCCGATTTCTCCTTCACTGAGAAGCCAACCTGCAAAGATCCAGACATCTGCTCCCCCTCCATAGGGGAGCATAACACTTCATTTTGCACAGCATTTTTCATACAACTATACTCCAAAATGCTTAGCTGGGTGAAGAGGAACATTAAGAAGTAAGCTGTGGGGACGGGTAGATATGCTGGAGGCTAGGGATGGGGTCCAGAGTGACCTAGACAAATTGGAGGATTGGGCCAAAAGAAATCTGCTGAGGTTTAACAAGGACAAGTGCAGAGCCCTGCACTTAGGACAGAAGAATCCCATGCACCGCTACAGGTTGGGGACCAACTGGCTAAGGAGCAGTTCTGCAGAAAAGGACCCAGGGATTACAGTGGACAAGAAGCTGGATATGAGTCAAGAGTGTGCCCTTGTTGCCAAGAAGGCTAACGGTATATTGGGCTGCATTACTAGGAGCATTGCCAGCAGATTGAGGGGAGTGATTATTCCCCTCTATTCCGCACTGGTGAGGCCACATGTGGAGTATTCTGTCCAGTTTTTGGCCCCCCATTACAGAAAGGATGTGGACAAATTGGAGAGAGTCCAGTAGGGGGCAACAAAAATGATTAGGGGCCTGGGGCACATGACTTATGAGGAGAGGCTGAGGGAACTGGGGTTATTTAGTCTGCAGAAGAGACGAGGGAGGAGGGATTTGATAGCAGCCTTCAATTACCTGAAGCAGGGTTCCAAAGAGTATAGAGTTCGGCTGTTCTCAGTGGTAGTTGATGACAGAACAAGGCGTAATGGTCTCAAGTTGCAGTGGGGGACGTTTAGGTTGGATATTAGGAAAAACTACTTCACTAGGAGGATGGTGAAGCAGTGGAATGGGTTACCTAGGGAGGTGATAGAATCTCCATCCTTAAAGGTTTTTAAGACCCAGCTTGACAAAGCCCTGGCTGGGATGATTTAGTTGGGGTTGGTCCTGCTTTCATAGAATCATAGAATATCAGGGTTGGAAGGGACCCCAGAAGGTCATCTAGTCCAACCCCCTGCTCGAAGCAGGACCAATTCCCAGTTAAATCATCCCAGCCAGGGCTTTGTCAAGCCTGACCTTAAAAACCTCTAAGGAAGGAGATTCTACCACCTCCCTAGGTAACGCATTCCAGTGTTTCACCACCCTCTTAGTGAAAAAGTTTTTCCTAATATCCAATCTAAACCTCCCCCATTGCAACTTGAGACCATTACTCCTCGTTCTGTCATCTGCTACCATTGAGAACAGTCTAGAGCCATCCTCTTTGGAACCCCCTTTCAGGTAGTTGAAAGCAGCTATCAAATCCCCCCTCATTCTTCTCTTCTGCAGACTAAACAATCCCAGCTCCCTCAGCCTCTCCTCATAAGTCATGTGCTCTAGACCCCTAATCATTTTTGTTGCCCTTCGCTGGACTCTCTCCAATTTATCCACATCCTTCTTGTAGTGTGGGGCCCAAAACTGGACACAGTACTCCAGATGAGGCCTCACCAGTGTCGAATAGAGGGGAACGATCACATCCCTCGATCTGCTGGCTATGCCCCTACTTATACATCCCAAAATGCCATTGGCCTTCTTGGCAACAAGGGCACACTGTTGACTCATATCCAGCTTCTCGTCCACTGTCACCCCTAGGTCCTTTTCCGCAGAACTGCTGCCTAGCCATTCGGTCCCTAGTCTGTAGCGGTGCATTGGATTCTTCCATCCTAAGTGCAGGACCCTGCACTTATCCTTATTGAACCTCATCAGATTTCTTTTGGCCCAATCCTCCAATTTGTCTAGGTCCTTCTGTATCCTATCCCTCCCCTCCAGCGTATCTACCACTCCTCCCAGTTTAGTATCATCTGCAAATTTGCTGAGAGTGCAATCCACACCATCCTCCAGATCATTTATGAAGATATTGAACAAAACCGGCCCCAGGACCGACCCCTGGGGCACTCCACTTGACACCGGCTGCCAACTAGACATGGAGCCATTTATCACTACCCGTTGAGCCCGACAATCTAGCCAGCTTTCTACCCACCTTATAGTGCATTCATCCAGCCCATACTTCTTTAACTTGCTGACAAGAATACTGTGGGAGACCGTGTCAAAAGCTTTGCTAAAGTCAAGAAACAATACATCCACTGCTTTCCCTTCATCCACAGAACCAGTAATCTCATCATAAAAGGCGATTAGATTAGTCAGGCATGACCTTCCCTTGGTGAATCCATGCTGACTGTTCCTGATCACTTTCCTCTCATGTAAGTGCTTCAGGATTGATTCTTTGAGGACCTGCTCCATGATTTTTCCAGGGACTGAGGTGAGGCTGACCGGCCTGTAGTTCCCAGGATCCTCCTTCTTCCCTTTTTTAAAGATTGGCACTACATTAGCCTTTTTCCAGTCATCCGGGACTTCCCCCGTTCGCCACGAGTTTTCAAAGATAATGGCCAAGGGCTCTGCAATCACAGCCGCCAATTCCTTCAGCACTCTCGGATGTAACTCGTCCGGCCCCATGGACTTGTGCACGTCCAGCTTTTCTAAATAGTCCCTAACCACCTCTATCTCCACAGAGGGCTGGCCATCTCTTCCCCATTCTGTGATGCCCAGCGCAGCAGTCTGGGAGCTGACCTTGTTAGTGAAAACAGAGGCAAAAAAAGCATTGAGTACATTAGCTTTTTCCACATCCTCTGTCACTAGGTTGCCTCCCTCATTCAGTAAGGGGCCCACACTTTCCTTGGCTTTCTTCTTGTTGCCAACATACCTGAAGAAACCCTTCTTGTTACTCTTGACATCTCTTGCTAGCTGCAGCTCCAGGTGCGATTTGGCCCTCCTTATATCTTTCCTACATGCCCGAGCAATATTTTTATACTCTTCCCTGGTCATATGTCCAACCTTCCACTTCTTGTAAGCTTCTTTTTTATGTTTAAGATCCGCTAGGATTTCACCATTAAGCCAAGCTGGTCGCTTGCCATGTTTACTATTCTTTCGACTCATCGGGATGGTTTGTCCCTGTAACCTCAACAGGGATTCCTTGAAATACAGGAGCAGGGGATTGGACTAGATGACCTCCTGACGTCTCTTCCAACCCTAATCTTCTATGATTCTAAGTACAGGTAAGAAAGAAAAGCTGTATCTTCAGATACAGTTTTAAAAGGGGGACATACAGGAAGGATGCTCTGGAGAGCAAGAGCTGCAGAGGAGAAGGCTCTTGCAACAAGAGTGAAATCCACAATCTTGGACAAAGCCCACTTACTCAGGATTTATGAAGAGAGCTAAGGGGGGTGGAATGGATGTAGGCACTGAGGCTTAAGCTCACTCCCTCCACAGATGTTATAGCAAAGTGTGGGCTAGAATAGTTACACAGAGGCTCCTGACCACAGGAATCATAGAAGTGTTGGTTTTGACATTCCTGCATGTACCCCAGAACTTGACAGTACTGCAGTCAGCCATTTTGTATGTTCAGCCCCTGCCAGCTGAAAACCAAACATCACCTAGCTAGGAATAATCTTAGGCCTTTGTGAGACAAGATCAGACAGCTGCATACTTGCAGTTTGTTAATTAGAATGGGAGGAGAGGCAGAAAGTTATGGAAGAGAGTGAGTGAATAGCGACCTCGGTTTTAGGTGCCTCTGATCTATTGTTGTTTTGGCTAGAAATACAAGCAATGTTTTGAGATAATGAGTAGTTTGCTGAAATTAGAATTGGTGACCCAGTGGAGGTTATTATGCTGACCCACTAAGAGTCACTTTAGGTTACCTAGGCACCAACTCCGTGGGTACTCCAGGGTTGAAGCACCCACAGGAAAATATTAGTGGGTGCTTAGCACCCATCAGCAGCCAGCTCCCCCCAGCACCTACCACCCACCTTGGGGGAAGGGGTGGAGTGGGGGTGGAACCTGGGGCAGAGTGGGGGCAGGAAGAGGTGGGGTGGGGTGTGGAGTGGGGCAGGGCCTGGGGTTGAGTACCCCTGGGCAAAGGAAAAAGCCGGCACCTGTGATAAGTTATGCATTTTGTTAGCATTAGCTATAAAAGATTAGGTGAAAGTAAATACCTAGAGCAGCCCGAAGGAGCTTTTCTTAGGGCAAGGAGCTGACATTTAAACTCCCCATCAGCTGGATGGAAAGAGGACCCCTGAACGTCTAGCTGGTGATGACTCAAAACCATCTCATACTGTGGGTAGCTATATCTGGAATGTAACCTATTGCATGTGTGTGCTTAATATCTAATAAATAGTTTTAGATAAGAGCATGCCTGCTTTATCAATCATTTATCAGACGGAAGCGCTGTGTTCCCATTGATTTATTCCTGACTCTACCTGGAGAGAAACAGTTGAGTTACCTCTGCTTTGGGTAACAGTTCTCTGGCCTGCCCCCTAAGTTCCCTTCCATATTGGCATATTGGGAGCTAACCTAGGGCCCACTTCTCCAGTACACACAAGATGCAAAGACCCCTGACACAGCTGCTGCTTTACTCGTGCTCCTTCCTCTCATAGAGGTGATACTGCCAGGGGCAGAGAGCCTTGCAGGGACTACTGGGCATCCCGTGGGTAGAGAGTATGAAGGGACTGGAGGAATGTAGATGCCAGAGCAGCAAAGGGAACAAGGTGGCCAGCAGAAATGGAGTGTTTTGCCATTGACATCCCTGGGGCCAGGGTTCCCCCCAAGGTGTGTGAGGAGGAAGCTGAAGCAGTGGTAAGGAGGGCAATTCTTAAATGATATTGAAGTGAGTGAGGAGTCAGGAAAGTTGTTTCTGAATGAGACTGATGTAGTCCTGTTTCTTCGTACGTGTTAGAAGCTTGGCAAGAGCCTACGTGGTGGGCTCCAGGGAGCTGAGACATGGGGAGGCCATAGTGAAGGAGGCTGCAGGAGCTGACAGCATGGATAAGGGTTCCAGCAAAGGTGGCGCCATGGTAGGGGTGGCATGCATGGGTCATGCTGTGGAGCTGGTCCTAGACACATTTCCAAGCAGGGGGCTGAATGGGAGCAAAGTCAGTCTCAAGGATGAAGCCTGGGAGAGAGAGAGTGGAGGCAAAGAGAGAATGTGGACTAAATGGTTTGAGGAGTTCCTCTTCCCCAGGGCTTTGTGTGCGTTAGCATTTCCAGAATGTCTAGCACCAGTGCAGCACCACCGCTGGTAGCAACAGTGTAGAGAGGGCTAACACCTCTTTACCGCTGTGACCTGCTTTGGGAAGTGCTGGATGATGCAGCCGCAGAAGGCCTGAGCCCTTGTATTCCCACCACATCTGCCACTGAGGAAGATGCATTGGTAGTAGAGCAACAGTGGGAGATTTGCTGGCGGGAGGAAGCTAGAATCCAAGAGAAGCCTAGGAGTCTGTGCATACTTCAGGTATCTCCAAAGGGCAAAGTATCAAGTGTTTTGAGAAAAGGTCTTTCCATGTATTAATTAGAGCAGCACTGAGTCACCCATCATACTGCAATTAGGTGTCTGTCTCGGGATTTCCATTATAAACACTTTAACATTAAAAATCTGCTGCAGGCTGCAAACGGTTATACAAAAAGAATTGCTTTTTTTTTAAACTGTACAAGATTAAAATCAGGCAAGCTGTTTATTTGATCAATATAAATGCTTGTTAGCTTGTATAGGGAGTGAGGGCTAGGTCCTGGTCCCTGGGCTGAGGGCAGCTCTCTGACTGGTGGAAATTCCATCACGGGGGAACACTGCCATGACTGACTCTATAAAACTCCCTTCTGACCCCCCCGTGGCATAGGGGTTGTATCAGGCTGTGCACTGACATGGCCGAATGTGACGCCCGCCAGCGTGACAGCTTCTTGGGGGCTATTATGAGCTAACAATAGACATCGTAGACTATGCTGGGGATGGCAAATAACTAAAGCTGGTTGGGAATTTTCCAGTGAAATGATTCGTTGTAGCTGAAACTGTTTGCAGGAAGGGGGCGGTTTTGATGAATCTCTTGATTTGAAACATTTTTGGAAAAAGAAAAGGTTTTGAAATTATTGAAATGTCCCATTTTGACATTTTTGAAATGAAAAGTTTTAGTTTGAAATGACTTTTTGTTTTGAAATTTTAGTTCATTTATACTAAAAGAAGGGTCAAAACAATTTTTAAAGGTGAAATTGAAACAAAATGTTTTGAACTTTTTATTGAAACTAAACATTTTGATTGACCTAATCTGGGGGGTGGGGGATGTGTGGGGAGGTGGGGAGGTTATCAATTCACAAAAACTTTTGAGATTTTGATTTTTTTTCCCCCTAAGTCGGGATGGGAAAAGTTTTCAAAATCTCAAAGCATCAAATTCCCATCCAGCTCTACCAAAAAACAGATCTAAGATCAAGGAGCCACAAACCACTCTTCTATGACACTTGCTTAGCAGCCTTCTGCACCCGGGATGTAGCGACTGGGTTTTATTTGTGCTTTGTGTGGTAACAAACAAAATGTCAGAGCCAGTGATTTCAATGGCAACATTGTCAACTCATGATTTTGTGCGTCTTGTGATATTTGATATGTCACTTAAAGCCCCTTCTCCTGAAGCCATGTGATTATGTGAACATTTCAGCTTTCATTCTTTTAAAAAAATGAGTTTCTAATCTTACTGGTGTTGCAGAGAAAAGCTTAAAAATGAGAGCCTGAAAGGCTCAAAACCAGAAGGCAAATCAACAGAACCCAACATTTACTGTTTTTGAAAATCTCATAGTTGCTAAACCAATTTCATAAATGATCTGAGGCCGGACTCATGATTTTTGAACACTTGAGGTTATCAGTACTGCAACTGGACTATTTGCAAAGTAAGATATTATTCAGCAGAAGTAGTGGCTGTGGAACGGGGCTTCACAGAAAAATGGCTTCAACTGTCCCTCTTAATTTTTCTGACTTAAAGCACAGATTTGAGGCCTTATCAGACAAGTAAAAGCATAAACCTGGACTCTATTTGGCAGGCTGATTCATACTGTAAAATCACTTGCCTGTCTTAAAAAAAATAATTTCAAAATGTCTGGTACAACTCTAAAAATCACCCACTGGACTCAATTGTTTAATTAAAATAGTACTCATGAAATTCATTGCATTTTACAGATTCATAACTTCCAAATAATTCAGAGAAACATCTCCAGGGGTAGTACTCTAGTCGCACAAATTGATAATTATGTGGAATGACGTAAATATGTCATTAGACATGCAGTAAATACACCCAGATATTCCATTTCCCAAAGTAGTATTGGTAATTAGGAAGAATGAAAGCAAATATGTCATTTGACACAAATCAGAAATGACACTTCATGAATAATTCAGTGTTTCCATTATTAATCTTTACATATTTTCCAAGGTTTCTAATTTTGCTTGCTGTTAAACAGCTGCCAAATTCCATGCCAGAAGTGGCTGTATTTCAGTGCGGAGCCGGGAGTTTGTGTATGTACAGTATATAGTTTGAAAATCACTTTGGGTTTGTCACAGGTTCCTCTTAGCCCCAGCATCCCATGAAATGGGCTTTCCTTCATTTTACAGAAAATAAATGGACACAACTCAAAATGCCCACGTGGGCATTAAAGTCCATATTGTCTTTTGCTGATGCAACCCAAAGTATTGTCTGGTACGTTTCTGACTAAGCCAGGTTTCTTCAGTTAAGACCAGTAGAGCCATCCTTCCTTCGCACAGCCTCACCCAGAACTGTCCTTTGAAAGAAGCAGCCTGCCTTTTTTATCTTGCCTGATTGTCTTCTGCCTGCTTCCATCCCTTCTAGCCACTGGAGGACCCAAATCTCTCTGGTTCTGCCAGCTGCTGATCCTGGAAGCCTCTCTAAGCAACCCCTGGAGATCTGAGCTCAATGTTCTTCTCATCCAAAAAGCCAGCTTCAGACAGTGGGGTATGCCATGGCAGTAGGGTATCCGGTAGGGATTAGCAAACGTCTGATATAGCTCATCACAGGATTAATTTAGGATGATAGGTGCTATCTCAAGGTCTTCAAAAGTGACTAGAAATTCTGCGTGCCTCACTTGACGCACTTTCAAGAATTCTGATTTCAGAGTGTGGGTCCTCAGCACTTTCAGAAAATCAGGTCCCTTTTAAGATTTCTCAAGTCGGGCACCCAAAATCAGTAGCCAAGTGAATCTGGAAAAGTCTTGGCTATAAGAGTATATGCTAATGCTAAAAGTCTTTGGCTTGAAATTTGGCATATACGGCTTCAGCCCAAGGAATATTCGGGTTTTTTTTTTTAACCGTTTAATTTTTTTAAAACCAAGTGTGATCCTGCAGGTCTGTAACAGGACTAATCACTCAGGGTATGTCTACACTGCAATAAAAAACATGTGGAACCAAGTCTCAGAGCCTGGATCAGCTGACTTGGGCTTGCAGGGCTTGGGCTGCAGAGCTAAAAATTGCAGTGTAGACATTCAGGCTCAGGCTGGAACCCAAGCTTTGAGACCCTCCCCGCTCACTTTGCTGTCTTGAAGTATGGTGCATGTAATAATGTTTAGCGCCATTTGCATGATCAGGAAGTATTCAGTGTTAGAGCTGGCCACTTTTTTTTTTAAATTAAATGTTTTCATTTTTAAAAAAAACATGGTTTTTCATAAAAAGGTATCAAGATGTTTTTGCAAAAATTTCATTCTTTTAAAATATTTTTTCCAAGTTTGTCAATATTTGTCATTTCCAGAAAACCCAGTTTTCCGTAAATTTAAAAATTTCTATAACCACCTCATTCTGATAACATTTTCTATAGCAATTTGTGGGAGGGCGGAATGAAAAAAATTAGTGAATTAAATGGATCCACTTTGAATCCTTGGTAAATGAAAACAATCCCAAAACTTTGAACATTTTTATTAAACTAGTTTTACATTTTTTGTCTGGCTCTCTTTAATGTGTTTTTAATAGAATCTCTACTAACACAAAACAATGACAGATTAACATTTGGGAGAAAGCGATATTTACAGACAATTTAATGTGCTCAAAAGGTCATACTAGATGCTGATAGCAGGCACATATCTGACATTAGCACAAACTGACATTAGAAGGCAGATGAATTCTTTATGATTCACTCGTAAGCAAATGTCTCATGTCGGCAGTAACCATATTATGCAACAGTGAACACTGCTACATAAGAAGGGGATAAGTTATAATTTAAGGGAATGGGGTTATTCAAAAGCTTGGTCTCTTTTTCTGAGAGGACATGACCTCACCGTGCCCAACAGATGGGAAGG
The DNA here is from genome assembly GCF_965152275.1 of Natator depressus. Taxonomy (NCBI): domain Eukaryota; kingdom Metazoa; phylum Chordata; order Testudines; family Cheloniidae; genus Natator; species Natator depressus. Next base: position 15,305,050 of record NC_134235.1, read on the forward strand.
TGTGAGATGGATGATAGACATAGTTCACTGTATTGTAAATCCTGGTGATCTTGCAATATTTGTCACATTCAATTCAGTGTTAAGACTAGCAATTTATTTTTGCTTGCTTAAAGTTTACCATGTAGTCTGTTGGTGATTGTGTTCTTGGGGACTGTGTGGGAGTGGGGACCAGAAGCCTGCTAGCTGAGTGTGCATTAGCAACCTCTAGCCTCCTGTCCTTTGATCCTTCATCACCCTTGATCATCCTCAATCACGCTTCCCCGTTTGTTAATGAGGGGGCAGGACTTACCTAGCAAAGAAGGGCTTAAGAGCCAGACTCTAAGCATGCAAGGGGAGCTAGCGAAGAGGGGGCAGCAAACAGGGGAGTTTGTAGGAGGGAGAAAGAATAAAATCAGCATGGTTCAGAAAGGTCAATGTTGCTCCGAGCTCCTCCACTTGTACCTGCATCCAGACAGAACTGGACCATGGATGCCTCTGCCCAGGTCCTGGTGTGGATTTGCAGAGACTGTGACCTGCATTTCCCTGTCACAGAAAGCCAGACTGTGGAGACCATCCTGTGTGAAAGGGGCCGACTGGTAGAATCTCTCAGGAAGCCGATGGGCAGGGCCATCCCTAGGGGGTGTGCAGGGACATAGGTGCCGAGTTTCTAATTCGCTGGGGGGGCTCCCCCCTCTTGGCTCCACCCAGCCCTGTCCCCACTCTACCCCTTCCCCAAGACCCCACCTCCACCCTGCTTCTTCCCACCCCTGTTCTGCCCCAGCCCTGCCTCTTCCCATCCCAGCCCTGCCTCTTCCTGCCCCGCCTGTTCCTCGCCCAGTTCTGCCTCCTCCCTCTAGGATGCTGTGCCCTTGCTCCTCTCTCTTTCCCCCAGCGCCTCCTGATGCCACAGGTGAAACATCTAATCCGCACTAGGCGCTGAGAGGGAGAGGGAGGCACTGATCGGTGGGGCCCGCTGGTGGGCAGGAGGCACTGGGGGAAGGGGGAGGTTCTGGTAGGGGGGCTCCTCCTTACCCCCCCTCCCCCGCCACATGCCCACCTGCAGGCCTGCCGCTCAGCTCCCCATTTGCCTCCTCACCCTGCCCACCCACCTCCTGCGGGGGCCCCCAAAGCATGGGACCTGGGCTGGTTGCCTCAATTCACCATACCCTAGGGATGGCTCTGCCAATGGGAGAGCTACAGAAGGATGTGGCTAGGCTGAGAAGCATCCATGCACACAAGGAATCAATTGAAAATCTGCATATGGAGACTGCCACGGTTGAGGAAGCTGGAGAAGAGTCCAGTAGCAGCACCAGTGGGAGGAAATGGCTCCTTCACAAGGTGGAAGCCAGCTGCTGGCTACTGGCAGTAGGCAGTGCTCCACCCCTGCTCCAAGCCCACCATCCATAGAGATAAAAAAAAAACAGTATTGTGCTCTGGAAATGAGGGGTGAGGAATCTCCCGCAAAGGCAAAGGAAGAGAAGCCATGTACCCCCAATGCTTGGAGGATTGCAGCCACCACTCCCAAGAGAAAAAAAGGGGGTGTTGGTGGTGGTGGTCAGTGACTCCCTTCTAAGCAGGATGGAGGCACCCATCTGCCAGCCTAACCTGGCATTCTGGGAGGTGTGCTGCCTGCCATGGGCCTGTATCTGAAACATTATGGAAGGATGGCAGAGGATCATCCACCCCTCTGACTACTGCTCCATGATACTGCAGCTATGAACCTGACAATATCAGAAGTGATTAAAGGGCTCTAGGAGTATGGATGAGGGAGTCTAGGGGTGCAGGTAGTATTCTCAATGATCCCTCTAATCAAGGGTGGGGGCCCAGGTAGAGACAGACACATCCTGGAGGAGAATGCATGGCTGGGATAATTCAAAACTGAAATATTGGTATAGAAGGCTACAGTTTGTTGAGGAAGGACAGGCAGGGAAAAGAGGGAGGAAGTGTTGCCTTGTATATCAAAGATGTATACACTTGCACTAAGGTCAAGATAGGAGTGGGAGGTAGACCTGTTGAAAGTCTCTGGGTAAGGATAAAAGGGGTAAAAAACCAAGGGTGATGTCATGGGAGGCGGTTTACAATAGATTATCTAATCATGAAGAAGAGGTGGATGAGGTTTTTAAAAAAAAGCTCTCAAAATCATTCAAAGCACAGGACTTGGTGATGATGAGGGACTTCAGCTACCCAGACATCTGTTAGGAAAATAATACAGCAGGGCACAGATTATGCAACAAGTTCTAGGAATGCACTGGAGACAACTTTTGATTACAATAGGTGAAGAAAGCAATTAGGAGAGAGGCTGGTCTAGATTTGATTCTGACAAATAAGGAGGAACTGGTTGAGAATTTCAAAGTGGAAAGCAGCTTGAGTGAAAGTGGTCATGAAATGAGTTCATGATTCTACGGACTGGTAGGGTGCATAACAGCAGAATAAAGACAATGGACTTCAAGAAGGCAGACTTTAGCAAACTCAGAGAATTGTTGGGTAAGATCCATGGGAAGCAAGTCTAAGGGAAAAAAGAATTCAGGAGAGTTGGCAGTTTTATTTAAAAAGACATTACTAAGGGCACAAACTATCCCAATACATAGGAAAGATAGGAAATATGGTAAGAGGCCACCCTGGTTTAAACAACAGGTCCTCAATGACCTGAAACTGGAAAAAAATAATCATACAAAAAGTGGGAACTAGGTCAAATTATGAAGGATGCATGTAAAAAACAACACAAGCATGCAGGGACAACATTGGAAAGGCCAAGGCACAAAACAAGATTAAAATAGATAGGGACAAAAAAGGGTAACAAGAAAACATTTTACAAATACATTAGAAGCAAGAGGAAGACCAAGGACAGAGTAAGCCCATTACTCAATGAGGAGGGAAAGACAATAACAGAAAATGCAGCAATGGCCGAAGTGTTAAATGCCTTTTTTGTTTCAGTTTTCACCAAAAGGGTTAGCAGTGATCGGACAACAAACATAATGAACAACAGTGTAAATGGAATAGGATCTGAGGCTTAAATAGTGAAAGATCAACCTGTCAACCCTCAAAGTAATAACTGGAAATTCTTAGGTAATCAATATAATTAATACATCGATCAGGCTTCGGTTAAGAATTAGTTAGCAGTTGCGCCGCTGTAGCGCTTAGTGAAGACGCTACCGTACCAACAGGAGAGCTTCTCTCGTCATTGTAAGTACTCCTCCTCCCCAAGAGGTGGTAGCTATGTCGATGGGAGAAGTCCTCCCGTTGACATAGCACTGTCTACACCAGGAGTTCCGTCGGTATAACTTCATCCCTCAGGGGTACGAATTTTCCACTCCCCTGAGCAATGTAGTTATATAGACATAGGTTCATAGTGTAGACCAGGGCTTAGACAAGTTAGAGGTCTCCAAGTCAGCAGGCCCTGGTGAAATGCATCCTAGAATACTTAAGGAACTGACTGAAGAGATCTCTGAGCCATTAGCAATTATCTCATGGAAGATGGAAGAGATCCCAGAGGACTGGAAAAGGGCACATATAGTACCTATCTATAAAAAAGGGATTAAAGACAACCCAGGAAATTATAGACCAGTCATCTTAACTTCAGTACCTGGAAACATAATGGAGCAAATAATTAAACCATTAATTTGTAAGCACTTAGAAGATAATAAGGTGGTAAGTCACATTCAACATGGATTTGTCAAGAACAAATCATGTCAAAGCAACCTAATATCCCTTTTTGACAGGGTAACAAGACATGTGGGTGGGGGGAAGGAGTAGATGTGATATATCTCAACTTTAGTAAGGCTTTTGATACTGTCTCACATGACCTTCCCATAAGTAAATGAGGGAAATATGACCTAGCTGAACCTACTACAAAGTGGGTGCCCAACTGGTTGAAAAACCGTACTCAGAATATTTATCCATGGTTCACAGTCAAGCTGGAAGAATATATTGAGTGTGGTCCTGCAGAGACATTTCCTGGGTCAAGTTCTATTCAATATCTCCATAAATGATTTGGATAGTGGCATAGAGAGTACACTTATAAAGTTTGTGGACATTACCAAGCTGGGAGGGGTTGCAAGCACTTTGGAGGATAAGAATTCAAAATGATCTTGACAAACTAGAGAAATGGTCTGAAATAAATTGATTTAAATTCAATAAGGACTAATGCAAAGTATTACACTTAGGAAGGAATAATCAGTTGCACTAATACAAAATGGGAAATGACTGCCTAGGAAGGAGTACTGCAGAAAAGGATCTGTGGGGGGGATAGTGGATCACAAACTAACTATGAATCAACAATATCATACTGTTGCAAAAAAAAAAAAGCGAACATCATTCTGGGCTGCATTAGCAGGAGTGTTGTAAGTCAGACGCAAGAACTGATCCTTTCACTCTACTCAGCACTGATAAGGCCTCAACTGGAGGACTGTGTCCAGTTCTGGCCACCACACTTTGGGACAGATGTGGACAAACTGGAGAAAATCCGCAGGAGAGCAAAAACATTATTAAAGGTCTAGAAAACATGACCTACAAGGAAATATTGAAAAAAATAGGTTTGTTTAGTGTGGAGAAGAGAAGATAGAGGGGGGATGTGATAACAGTCTTCAGGTATGTAAAAGGTCCTTATAAAGAGAAGAGTGATAAATTGTTCTCTTTATCAACTGATGACAGGACAAGAAGTAATGGGCTTAAATTGTAGCAAAGGAGATTTAGGTTAGATATTAGGAATAACTTCCTTATGGTTAGGGTAGTTAAGCACTGGAACAAATTACCTATGGTGATTGTAGAATCTCCATCATTTTTAAGAACAAGTTAGACAAACACGTGTCAGGGATGGTCTAGATAATACTTAGTCCTGCCTCAGTTCAGGGGACTGGACTAGATGACCTATTGATGTCCCTTTCAGTCCTACAATTCTATGATTCTATTATAATTCTTACTTTAAATTGTCAAAATAGCCTTTGGCCTATAGGAAGGTGCAGAGGATTAAGAACTAGTGGTTGTGAGTTCTAAACTCACTTGTTTGCAAGTTATTAGGTTATATACAGGCGCCACTAGATTAAATCATGGGTGTAAACAGCTAGGGACGGGGGGGATTTAGTGCCTTCCCCCCAAAATAGAGAGAGCTTGCATTAATAAATAAAGGAAATACTGAGTTTGGAACAGAAGCTCATTTATCTCATTTTATTAAATGTGGACAAATTTAATTATGGTACAAAACTACTCACTGAAGTGAGATTTGACAGACATTACTTTTTAACTCTAGCTACCCACCCCCCACAAAATAAAAATAATTTGTCTATGCCCCCAGGAAATTCTATGGCCTGTGCTACTCAGAAGCTCAAAGCAGATCTTCATAATGATCATTTCTGGCCTTAATCATCCATGCATTTTTGTCTTAAGCACATGTGTGTTTAACTAGCTTTTACTTTGTGTTTTCTTTCTGTAAAAAAAATGGCAATAAAAACTTATTTCACTGAAATCATCTGCCTCCAACCTTCTGTTGAGGGTTCACCTCTTGGGATAGATTGATGAATGAGCTTCCTTCTCTATATCAATCTGGGTTTTTACATTAGCACCTATTTCCTTAGTAGCTGAGCCATATCAGCTGAGGCTGACCACACCCATCCTCCAATGCAGGTGGCATGATTTAGGCTTGGTCTCCAGTTAAAATTTAGGTTGACATAGCTACTCAGCTGAGGGGTGTGAAAACCCACACACCGGAGTGCTGTAGCTATGCCGACCTAGCCCCCGGTGCAGACACAGCCAGGTCAATGGACGAATGCTTCTGTCAGCCTGGGTACTATAACTCAGAGAGGTGGTGTTCCTGTAGCAATGGAAAAACCCCTTCCGTCACTGCAGGCTGTGTCTACATTCCAGGATTATGCCAGCATAGGATTATAGCCACCGTAGTGTAGACATGGCCGTATACCAGTGAGGATTGCCTGGTTTTCCCCTCCATCAGCAGTCGGTTGGATAGGGACAGGGGGACACCCACTCTCCAAATATATCTGAGGAGTGGCTTGGTCATAGTGGTTCTCTACTGGGCCCTTTGGGTCATGTTCATTTATTGCACCAATAAACAAAATCTGTTACAATTTCCCCCACCCCCCGTATTTAATCAATATGTATTCAACTGTCTAGCATATGGAGCTCTTGCTCTCAGTCCAGTGCTTAGCAGACACACCTGACCACATCAAAGAAACCATGGGAGTCTCACAGAGAGGCCAAGATGAGCGAGTTACCTCTTCCTTTTAGGAGAGAGGATTCTTCCAGGCCAGGGTTGCTTGTATTGCTGCTGTCTGCACTGTGCTCTTTCTGTGAATAGAAAGAGGATTTCAATCTGCAGGGCTGTCATGGTTGCCCCTTTTTTAAATACTAAATTCAGACTTTTTATTTTTTAAAGAAAAGAAAAAGAAATTACGATGGAGCCAGTTGCACTCAAATTGCCACAATCTGTTTCCGGCTGTTAACAATGAGCATATTAAATCATGTCTCAAACAGGCAAGAAATGCCACAAAAGGGCAGACTACAGTTTTAAATTGTAAATTAAAAGGAAAACTGGACAGACATTTCTTTAAGGGAGAGCAATTATTTATTAGAACACTGGAGAGAACAGAGGAGGGACAATGTCTCCCTGCTCCCTTCTTATCTGGATTACTTTGCAGTCGGTTTAGGGTTTTTACTGTGTCTGTTGCCAGCCTGCGTGCCATAGTAAATTACGTAATTTTTGCCTATACACCAGTCATAATTCAATCTGTCAGTCTCCCCACCATGCCTGCCAGCACACAGAGTGTGCAGAGTGTGTAACATGGAGGGCTACTTCTCTACATACATTCAATGAGAATGCCTTTGTTATCCAAAGGTATGGGGCATGCAGTACGTAATGTGTGTGTATATGGGAATGGACATGTGTATATAACAGAGGAATGTTGTCTTACATCCATTGCTGTGGATGTTTCTGTTTGAGAGAGGTCCCAACTATGGCTGATCGTACATTGTTTGATGGCACAGTCTCCTGTCAGAAATTGCAGATTTGCTAACAACAAAAAGTTTCATAGGCACATGTCAATTTTGGCATTTTTTTCAAGGGAAAAGGTGAAAATGAATCTTCCCATCTTTCTCATTTCACTTCAGTAATGCCATGGCATTTTGTTTCACCTTCCTCATTTCAATTCATTTCCTTTCAATTTTTATATTAAAATGTTTATATGACAGTTGTGCATTATATTTAATGATGTAGGTAACATATATCATGTGATATTATAATGACCTCATGCAAATGAAACCTTTTGACTGTATTGAAATGAAATAGTTTGATGGTCCCAAATCAAAAAAGTTTGGAATTTTCATTTTGTGGGAAATTTCAAAATTTTGGCTTTTTGTTCCAGTTTGGAACAACAACGGCAAATCTAAATGTTGGAACAGATTTTCCATTTTCCAGCCCTCTCTAATCCCAATCAAAATCTTGCATTCAAATACTCCAAAAATTTGGAAAAGTTGTCTCTGAGGAGCAACCAGCTGCAACTCTCATCCCCTCCTACTGTCAGGGTACCCGAAGCTGGCAAGGGGGGTTGCTGCCTTCACCCCCCTCCCTTAAAGAGTCAGAGTTAGTTCTTTAAGGAAGGGAATTTTACTATATCTCTGTACAGTGCCAAGCACAATGTGGCCCTCACCTGGTTGGGGTCTCTAGGGGGACAACTATATAAATAAGTGATATAAATAAGTCTTTCCTGTGTACATGAATGACAGCAGCATTGTCTATAGTGATATGACCCACAGCCACCTTTTCAGTCTATATCAAGTGTCAGTCCAGCACACACTCCCTGTGAATGTGGTATTGGAGGGGATACAGCTGTCTAAAGCTGACATTTGTATGATACTATGGTACAAATTGATGTCTGGCCTTAAGTGGGTGAATAGGAGACAGTGTAATCTCCTACTTGTTGAGAGTGTTGGGGTGAGGGGAAGGTTGAGGGGGTGATCCTCAAACCCAGACCCACTAGGGTGCTAAGCAAGAGCATTACATGCTATGCCTAGGGCCCTACCAAATTCACTATTTTGGTCAATTTCACAGTCATAGGATTTTAAAAATAGTAAAGTTCATGATTTCAGCTATTTAAATCTGAAATGTCATGGTGTTGTACCTGGAGGAGTGCTGACCCAAAAAGGAGTTTGGGGCGGGGAGGGGTCACAGTACTTCTACCCTTCCTTCTGTGCTGCGGCTGGCGGCAGCACTGCCTTCGGAGCTGGGCAGCTGGAGAGCGGCGGGAGCCCAGCTCCGAAGGCAGAGCCACCACCAGCAGCAGCGCAGGAGGAAGGGTGGCCTGGTGTGGTATCGCCAGCCTTCCTTCTGCACTGCTGCTGGCGGGGCGCTGCCTTCAGAGCTGGGCAGCCAGCCAACAGCTGCCACTCTCCAGCCGTCCAGCTCCAAAGGCAGCGCAGACGTAAGAGTGGCAATACCGCAACCTCCCTAAAATTATCTTGCCACCCCTCCCCCCCCGCCATAACTCCCTTTTGGGTCAAGACCCCCAGTATGAGAAACGCTGGTCTCCCCCGTAAAATCTGTATAGTCTAGAGTAAAAGTACGCAAAAGACCAGATTTCACAGAGGGAGACCAGATTTCACAGTCCGTGACGCATTTTTTCATGGCCATGAATTTGGTAGGGCCCTAGGTATGCCACTACACTGCAAGGCCAGATAAGGAAAGTGCCCCCTCAGACAGGGGCTACACCTGCAACTCAGTAGGATCAGCTGGCTAGCAACAGACTGCTGATTGGTCACCTCTTAGAATAAAAGTTCCTGTTCCTGCCACACTCCTGGTCTGAGCAGCTACTTATTGGGCTGGTTGCTGATCATCAGACCCCTAAGACCAAGTCCCTGCCTTCTTGTATTGTTCCAGCCCCCTCCTGCTAACTCTGGTTTGACCCTTGGTATAAGTCTGACTCTGGTTTGACCCTTGGTGTGGCTTCTAACTCTGACCCCGACTCTGGTTTGATCCTTGGTGTGACTCCTGACCACCAGCATGATTCCACTCTGGGCTCTGACCATTAGATGAGACTGCCCATGTATGGGCCCTGACAGGTGGTGGATGGAGTACAAACTGAGAGTTGGTATGATCTGGGGCCCTATGTTGGAAGGAAATGTAAGAGCGAGTCCTCCAGTTTACAGGTGGGAGGCTGGCTTGCTGTCCAGAAGCCAATATTTAGAGACCTCTCTGGGATAGTAGGGGTTTGTCTGTCTATCATTCCAATCAAATCTCCAAATTTACAATGTCTCCTGGGTGTGGTGAATGTATGTGACCATTAAATGGGAGCAGAGGACGATGTTGGTGTAGGAACTTCATATTTCATAGAAATGTAGTACTGGAAAGGACTGTGAGATGTCATCTCGTCTTGCCCCCTGTGCTGAGGCAGGACCGAGTAAACCTGGACCATTCCTGACAGGGGTTTGTCTGATTTGTTCTTAAAAACCTACAAAGATGGCTTTCTAGCTGCGCTATTGACTACTTCATGTCTGCTTGCCCCTATCTTCCAAGCAAATGGCAGTACAAGACCAGTTTTTAGGGCAGCTCTAAAAAAACATGCCACGAAGAGTCTTGAAGGGAAAGCCAGATGTACATGGAGAAGCAGGAGGTGTGGTGAGATAGTCCCATCCCTTCACCCGTGCTCTGAAAAGTTTTGGAGCAGTTGTGACAGTGGGGAAGAATGAGGGCCAGCTGAGGTTGAGCTGAAAGCACACAGTTGCATATGGAAGAAAAACTGAAGAAACTGAAGAAAAACAAAGCCACTGGTGCACTTTCATCAGTTAAGAGCTGCCGGCTACAAAACAGTGTGACTTCTGCTTGTTGGACTTTCCCCAGGTGCATCTCCACATATGCTTCTTCATTGCAGAGCCTTCTTTGTTAAGCTCACTCTCTGTGCATGACCCTCTCCTCTGTGCCCAGTTACCATCTGCCCTGGGCTCTCTGTGAATGACATCCCAAGCATGTCCTTCCCGATGAAATGCATGCCCCCCAGGTAAGACTCCAGCCCTATATGTACCTCCAGTCATTCATATTCCTTCCCCCTCCTACATACAGGGCGGAATCCATTTTGCCTGATTAGATGCCTCCCAACTTCAGAACAGAAGTGGAAGGGGACCTGTGCCATGGAGTCAGTAAAAAGAAATGGAGTGACTTCTGTTCCTGATAGCCCAGCATAGGACGGCATAGGAGGAGGTAGGCTAGGAAAAACTGAAGGCTCAGATCAGAAGATGAGAGGGACAGCAGCAGATAAATTGGCACCTGCTGTGGCAGCTAAAATGAGCCAAGTTGCCTGAGAAAATTGAACTGGTTGCTGTCACAAGTGGAAACATTTAAATGTAAGATGTCTTTTCTGTGTGTTTTGTCAAACCCTTATCTCTGGTTCCTACGTGGGGAGGTCAGAATCGCTACTGAGGCAGCATCGGCAGGAAAGCCTGTGTCTAGGGAGACTGAGAATATAAAACACACAGAAAAGAAGCTGAGAGGAGGAATTGAACAGAAGGAAAAGTCAATGAAGAGCAAAGGAAGAAAAGGAAAGTTAGCACAAGCAAGGAGAAGGAATGAGAAACTGGCAGGCACTAAAAGGAGGGGGAGAGAGAGAAATTGAATAGAGACAAAGAAAAGGGTCAGAGGAAAGAGGCAGAGAAATTAAATGGAAAGAGATCAAAGAAAGGATAATATAAAGGGACAAAGTAGAATGGAGGAGGATGGAATAAAGCTGCAGGAAACAATGGACTAGAGAGGAAAACAAATAAGACCTTGCCCAAACTGGATTTCATAGAAATGTAGAACTGGAAGGGACCTTAACAGGTCATCTAGTCCAGTCCCTTGCACTGAGGCAGGACTATATGTGATCTAGACCATGCCTGGAAGGTGTTTTTCTATATTTGTATAAATGTCTGTCCCTTCCCAGTAACAATTAATTCTGCAGTTAGGTGGCTTGGATCAAAGCATTAAGCCTGTTACTTCAGCACTGTAGAAGAGCCTGCTTCATCCCCCTGACAATGCCATCAAAGCCCAAGAGACAGCGTGAAGACTGGCACTGAACTTCTGAAGGGAAACCTCAAACAAACCAGCAAACAAGAATTCAAGGGGTAAAAAAAGAATCATTAAGAGACTGCTTTGCTCTCACCTCATATTCATAGAAATATTTTCCCAGAAGGGACATTTACTCAGAATTCTAGTTTCCTTCCTTCGTTCAGACCCGTCTGTTGTTATAACGGTAGGAACACAAAGAAAGCTAATTTGTATATGTTGTTAGTTGGTGTTAGTGACAGGTTTTTATGTATCACAATATTTTTAATTGTTACTGTTGTGGGGTGAATTACTTCAGGATGAGTTACCTCCCCTGCTTTGGTGATCCATTTGGAAACCTCTCTCCCTCTAGTGCATGGTATTTCTGTCCCCTCTCCCACAGAAACCTTGGAATATCAATATCTCAGGCAAGAAAGCCCCTCTACTATATGTACCTGCCAACTATGAAAGGCAGGGTGACTTAATGGATATAGCACTAGATTGGGACTCAGGAGATTTGGGTTTTATTCTTGGCTCTGCCAATGGCTTGCTGGATGACTTTGGGTAACTCACCTAAGAAATTGATGATACTAGACAGGTATTTCTTTGATGCAAAACTGGTTTTGTTTTGTTTTTGTTTTTCACAAAGAATGTATCAAGTCCTGTTTCCCTGAAGACAGTAGGAACAACTAAAGGGGCAGTTTCCTTGCTCACAATTTCCAAGCCTGCCTTTCCAGTCAGTATTCTGCCTGTCTTGGTTTCCTCCCAGGGCCATGTTCGCAGTTTCTCTTGTTGTCGTCTCACTTTCTGTCTGCCTCCTGGACCCTTTCACGCACAGACAGACAGCTGCAACCAGAACAATTCCCCAGGCCCTGCATTTTGCAGTCCCAGGGAAAACCCTCAGGCCATGTGGCTCAGCTTCTTCAGCCTTGCCTTACTGGTCCATACCTTGGGCAATGGCTACTATGGTTTCAGCTATTACTAAGCCAAGGGGCATTTAATTGCTCGCTCATTTAGCCTGAATGAAAGGTGGCTAAGATGCCCATCAGCTTCAGCAAGGTCTGTGATTGCCCATAGATCAGACATGCTTGCCAGCAGACACCAAAACCCTCCAGCACCACGCTCTAATAATGATCACGTGGTCTGCAGACCCACTGCAGCCCTACCCCCTAACATGCAGCATATGACCCATTCTGGTCCAGTTTCCTCTCCTCAGAATCAGGCCTCCTACCACATCCCAAGCCTTTTTCATAAGCCCTAGTATGGTTTTTTGAAGAGCCATTTACAAACAGCAGTTGGCCAGCCTCACTTTCTCCAGAGCTAGCTGCTGCTTCCTGCAAAGGAACATTGGGATCTATTCCAGGAAACTTGCACCACTTTCTTCTGCTGTAGGCCCGTATTTCCAGTATGAAGAATAGGGAGAAAGAACCAGCAGCAAGAAAAAACTACTCTAACTGAGGGCCAGGAAGGAGGAGGTGCTTCTTGGCAGTGGAGAGATATGCTAGGGTGGCATTCATGACAGAAAGGAGATTTACTCAGGCATTCCTCTCCGTTCCTACATACCTTTCCTCCTACAAAGCACAGCACATCCTCGTGGTCTCACCAAACCTTCATAGCAGTGGATTGTGGTATAAAACTCCATTAAAGTTACAAGCTATCACTTTAAGAATTGGGGGTTTCCTAGTCCTGCTTGCAGGCTAGAGGGCTTTATAGGGAAGTGTGTGATCTGGTCTGATCTAGCAGCAAGCACTCTGCAAAGAGCCAGCCTGGAGCAAGGTGGACTAAGCTGTGCCTCTCTGCCTAAGGGAACAGCTTGCTTTGTGTCTCTGTTTCTGGTTCTTGTGTTAAAATTCTCAATTTTAAGAAATAAAATAGTATTATGTTGCAACTGTGCAGAAAGAGAAAAACACAGAATACTCTACCTTCTCTGTTTGTATACCGTGATCATAACATGAGAGAGACCAGGTAGGTAAGGTAATATGTTTTACTGGACCAGCTTCTGTTGGAGGAAGGTAGCAGGTTTCAGAGCTCTTCTTCAGGTCTGGGGAAGAACATCCTTGATTGGGACAGATCCTTGAGCATAATGGATAGCACATGTTGTCGGAGGTCCCTTGAAATGAAGTGGGCAACTGAAGGTTAGACTGTTATACAAAGGGATTTAAAGTGGGCAGTTAAGGGTAGCAGGTGATGTGGTGTGTTACAAATTCTTGTAATGAACCATAAAACTAGTATCCCTGTTAAGTCCATGGACATAATATGGCTAGCAGAGGGCTAGGAAGGGGGTGGAAGGATTATTTTGAAGACAGGAAGTGTAAAGGAGGGGAACATCTGAGAAGCATGATTGGGAACACTGCTAAATTGGTTTTCAAGCAATGTTTTCACTAAACACTTCTACTTGGTAGGGTGCTTTGGGTCTTTGGCTTCAGTTTCAGCCAATGCACACTTTGTGGTAATGGAAGCAGTCTGAAGTCTGTGACTGGCCCTAATTTTGCTTGACATTTTCCAGGGACTGCTGCTGGCACTAACAGCACCACATGGCTTCCCTGCATTACTGACAGTCAATCTGGTATTGCTCAAAGTGTAGCAAAATACACCGGTCATGGGAAAACTCCAGCTCCAGGGTTTTAAGATTATATAAATTCCCACTTCGTTCCATTTTGCACTTATACAGTTTAAAGGCAAGAGTGTCAGACTTCTGACTTCCTTTAGAGAAATCCACCCGAGAAGTTGTGACGGGTGCCAGTTGGGAAACAATTTCCTCATCCTGAAAAAAGTTATGGGATTTAAAAAAAATTCCCATTCCATATTGGGATGAAACGGAGAGCTTCTGAAAATTTTCACATGTGCGTGCAAGAGAATATTCTACCGCAGTGTAGGCAATAGCCTGCTGGCTCTCACCTGGGATATGGGAGACACAGGTGTGATGGGTTCCCCCTGGGGTGCCACCTGGAACTGGGGTACCACTGAGCCCCCTGACCCATCTGCCTGGGCGCCCTCTTGCACTGTACTGCTGTGATGAGCTACAAAGCCCTTCAGCCTGCACTTTCACCAGCATACATACAGGTAGGGGCACACCCAGCTACAGTTACAGGCAGGCTCTCTGACCAGCCACTGCATGGGAAGGCTAATCCCAGCTCCTCAGGCGCACACCATCTCTAGAGTATTAACCCCAAATTGTACCATCTTGTGCTGCACAGGGAACTGTACAGTGTGAGCTCAGAAAATCGCTCCCTCCCTCAATGTGGAGAGAGATCTGCAACAGCCTTTTGCCCCTGAATTATGATTTTCACACACTTCACTCCAGCTCACTGGTTTAGATAAAGCAAAAGCAAGTTTATTAACTACAAACGATAAATTGTAATCGATTATAAGTGACAGCAAACAGATCAAAGGAGATTACCTAGCAAATAAACAAAAGATGCAAACTAAACTTAATATACTAAATAGATTGGATATGAATAGCAGATTCTCACCCTAACAGATGATACAAGCAGGCTGCAGATTCTTACGGGGCAAGCTGCACTTGCTTTACAGCTTGGAATCCCCAGGTGTTTCATTCACAGGCTAAAATCCCGTTAGCCTGTATCCAGCTCTTCTCCCAATTCAATCTTTGTTCCTCAGGTGTTTCCAGGAGTCTTCTTGTGTGGGGAGTGAAGAACACCAGTTGATGTCACTCCCTGCCTTATATAGCTTTTACATATGGCGGGAACCCTTTGTTCCCAAAGCTTTCTGGTCTGTGGAAAAATACTGATTTTGGATAGATGGAGTCTAGAGACATGTGGGCTCATCACATGTCCTTGTAGAGACATAGCAGCTATGACTCAGAGGCTGCTGTCTGTAGTGTTCTCAGGAAGGCTCCCAAGATGGGAGATAAGCTTCTCCTAAGGCCTATTGTTTTTTCCTAATGGCCCATTGCCCCAAATAGGCCCTTCCCCACCCACTGTCTAGACCAGTGGTCTCCAACCTTTTTAAGCACAAGATCACTTTTTGAATTTAAGTGCAACCTAGGATCTACCTCAAAGAAAATGTAGAAATAACAGGAATCACACAAACCCAAACACCCTGGCCTGCCCCCTACTCGGCCCCTTCCCTGAGGCCATGCCCCCTGCCACATCCCTTCTCTGAGGCTCTGCCCTGCTCACTCCATCGCGCCTCGACCACCTTCAGTCACTTTCACCAGTCTGGGACAGGGGGTTGGGGTGCGGGAGGAGATGCGAGCTTTGGGCTGGGGCCAAGGGGTTCAGAGTGTGGGAGGGCCTCTGGGCTGAGCCTGGGGCAGGGGGTTGGGATGCAGAAGGGGGTTCAGGGTGCAGGCTCTGGGAGGGAGTTTGGGTGCAGGAAGGGGCTCAGAGCTCGGGCAGCGGGTTTGGGTGCAGGGTGCAGGATCTTGGAGGGGTCTGGGGCAGGGGGTTGGGGTGCAGTAGTGGGTGTGGGGTGCAGGCTCTGGGAGGGGGTTGGGGTGTGAGAGGGGACGCGGTGTGCGGGAGGGGGCTCAGAGCTGGGGCCGGGCATTGGGGAGCAGGAAGAGATGCAGGGTGCAGACTCTGGGAGGGAATTTGAGTGCAGTGGAGCTCAGGGCTGGGGCAGGGGGTTGGGGTGCAGGAGGGGGTTCAGGGCTGGAGCAGAGGTTGGGGTGTTGGAGGGGTTTGGGGTGCAGGCTCCGGCGGCATAGCGGGGCTCAGGCGGCTGTGGGAGTGTAACTGCTCTGGCAGCAGCTCCTGGGAGGAGGGGCAGCTGGCTCCGTTCGCTGCCCCAGTTCACCAGCACCACCCCCGCAGCTCCCATTGGCTGCGGTTCTCCATTCCTGGCTAATGGGAGCTGTGGGGGCAGTGCCTGCAGGCGAGGGCAGTGCATGGAGACCCCCTGTTCCCCCTGACTAGGGGTTGCAGGAATGTGCCGGCTGCTTCTGGGAGTCTGTCTTAGCCCTGCTGTGCCACCAGACTGTTAGTGGCCAATCTCCCGGTTTGGCTGCAGGAGGGTTGGCAACCCTAGATTGAGACTGAGATCGACTGTCAGAGGCTCCAGGATCAACCCGTTGATTGTGATCTACCGATCGGTGACCGCTGATCTAGACTGAAAGTATCTTGTCTAGTGTACCTTACCCAGGTGTAACTACACTTGAAATACAGAGACATAGTCAATATTCCTAACTTCAGATACAAAAATGATACATGCATAGAAATAGGATAATCATATTCAGCAAATCATAACTTTTCCAATGACATCTCACATAACCCATCTTGCATAAAATGCATCATTATTATGCCATAATCATATCATAATAATATCACTGTGAAGAATATGGGGTGCAGTGTCATAACAGGTTCAAGTCCCTGCTCTCAGGCAGAGCAGAGATTTGAACCTGGATCTCCCGTACCCTAAGTCTGTACCCTGACCTGACTGCTTGGCTGTGTTGGGGCAGGCATTGCTTATGCACACATGGCAAAATTTGGTTTTGTCAACTGAGCATTTTCCAATGAAAAGCTTTTGTCAAAATAATTCAAACCCATTGCTAATAGTGACCCGCCATGCTTCATAGTGTATAGGAGTTGTTTGCTATTTTAAAGTAGTTATATCTGATACAGTGTTGTCCAGAATGTTCCCAGCAAACGGTTTGCTAAAGACTGATCGATAGATTGATAGCATCATTGTCATCATCCCTGGGGAGGTTGCTCCTTCTGAGACCCTCTTCCCTCCCGAGTGCTCCCCTTTCAAGTGACAGGCATGTGCCTGCACTGCTCTTTGGGGTAAGACCCCATAATCCAAACTACTCCCTGAGTGGGTCTCTGGGTTACACCCCCTGTGATCCCTATCAGGCCCCATGGGCTTGGCTTCTGGAAGCGTTTCCCTTCGGGAACCTGTGGACTGTACAGAATGCAGTGACACAGAAGCAGCTTCTTCAAAGCAAAACAAGATTTATTTGCCAAAAGCTGCACAGCATCCCGTGAAATTGACTTAATATAACCGAGACTTATAGACATACTGTCTTACCTGCACTTGGCATTTCCCTTTCTCTGGCCCCTAGATAGATGTGACTTAGGTTTGTCTGCCCTGCCCCTATCTCGGGGACCAAGTTGTTGAAATCCTTCTGCAGACCCTGACTCTCAGGGCTTCTCTATACGGCAAGTTACTGCACAGCAAGCCAGGGTGTGAATTTACAGTGCACCAGCTTGCCATTCAATAACTGCTGTGTGGACACTGTCAGATGCCACTGCACAGCTAACTGGTGTGCTGTAGATTCACACCCTGGTTTGCCCCACAGTAACCTGCTGTGCAGACAAGCCCGCTATCAGCCTGCAGCAGCTGGCAGCCCTTTCTGCCTCTCCCTTTCTGCTTCTCCCTTTCTGGAGGGCAGATCTTTTAAAAGATCGTTGTCTTTTGATGTCCAAATCATCTGCCTTAGCAAAACAGTTATGTAACTAGGGTTGCGGTTGAGGAATCCTGCTTCATGGCTATAAACCTGGCTATTGTGTCTGAGTACCTGGATTCTCCTAATCTAGGCCATTGTTTTACCTGTTCTGCTTGTTTTCTCTAACAGCCCCTTTGATCTAGCATGTAGCCCATCACAGACAAACACACAAGGGCATGTGCAATATCACACACAATAATATAGATATTTCCCACTTCTCCACAATCATCTCTCAACATTTCATTCAGCAGTTTCTTGCGTTTGGATTGTATCCAGCTGTACTGCATTCTGGAGAGCTCTTTCGGCACAGTCACACTAAAATCATGGCTGCTGTGAGCCCTCCACAGTTAAATGCTAATCTTTTATGCTAAAGCCACAGGATATGTTCTGCATCACAACAAAAAAGAACAGCTGGTTTACAAAGATTAGGGGAGAAAAGGGAGAGGCACTTCAAAAGGCAGAAGACCCAAATTGACGGAGTAAAACTTTCAAAAGTACCTAAGTGATTTAGCAACCTAAATTCTGTTTTCACAAGTCACTTGTGCGTTAGGAGCCTAAGACTTGGTCCTCACATAGTTTTTGTACTGGTAAAATTATTTTGATTAGGGGTGTGACTTTTTTTACTGGTACAGTTATTTCAGTACAACCCTTGGTGTGGACACAGTTAAAGCAGCATAAAGATGTCTTATTGTGGTATGACTTATTCCTTTTTCTGTACAGGAATAAGTTGTCTTGGTATCACTGCATCCAGACTAAAGGGATTGTACAGCTTTAACTATACCACTGTAGTGGTTCAACTTTTGTGTGTAGACAAGGCTTCAGTTACTTTCAGACTTAGGCACTTTTCAAAAGTCTACCCTCTGTCTAAAGTTTTCATAAGCAAATAAGAACAGCCATACTGGGTCAGATCAAAGGTCCATCTAGCCCAGCATCCTGTCTTCTGACAGTGGCCAATGCCAGGTGCCCCAGAGGGAATGAATAGAACAAGTAATCACCAAGTAATCCATCCCCTGTCACTCATTCCCAGCTTCTGGCATACAGAGGCTAGGGACACCATCGCTGCCCATCCTGGCTAATAACCATTGATAGACCTACCTTCATGAATTTATGTAATTCTTTTTTTAACTCTGTTATAGTCTTGGTCTTCACAAAATCCTCTGGCAAAGAGTTCTGCAGACTGACTGTGTTGGGTGAAAAAATACTTCCTTTTGTTTGTTTTAAACCTGCTGCCTATTAATTTCATTTGGTTACCCCTAGTTCTTGTGTTATGAGAAGGAGTAAATAACACTTCCTTATCTACTTTCTCCACACCAGTCATGATTTTACAGATCTCTATCGTATCGCCCTTGGTCATCTCTTTTCCAAGCTGAAAAGTCCAAGTCTTATTAATCTCTCCTCATACAGAAGCCGTTCCATACTCCTAATAATTTTTTGTTCCCCTTTTCTGAACATTTTCCAATTTCAATATACACCTCTACCCCGATATAACGCGACCCGATATAACATGAATTTCGATATAATGCAGGAAAGCAGTGCTCCGGGGGGGCAAGGCTGCACGCTCCAGTGGATCAAAGCAAGTTCAATATAACGCGGTTTCACATATAATGCGGTAAGATTGTCCTCTACCCTGAGGACAGTGTTATATTGGGGTAAAGGTGTATCTTTTTTGAGATGGGGCGACCACATCAGCACGCAGTATTCAGGATGTGGGTGTACCATGGATTTATATAGAGGCAATATGATATTTTCTGTCTCGCTATCTATCCCTTTCCTAATGATTCCCAACATGCTGTTTGCTTTTTTGACTGCCGCTACACACTGAGCGGATGTTTTCAGAGAACTATCCACAATGACTCCAAGATCTCTTTCTTGAGTGCTAACAGCTAATTTAGACCCCATCATTTTATATGGAGAGTTGGGATTATATTTTCCAATGTTCATTACTTTGCATTTATCAACATTCAATTTCATCTGCCATTTTGTTGCTCAGTCACCCAGTTTTGAGAGATCCTTTTGTAGTTCTTTGCAGTCTGCCTGGGACTTAACTACCTTGAGTAATTTTGTATCATCTACAAATTTTGCCATCTCACTGTTTACCCCTTGTCAAGGTTCCTTCCCCACTCTGAACTCTAGGGTACAGATGTGGGGACCTGCATGAAAACCCCCCTAAGCTTATTTTTACCAGATTAGGTTAAAACTTCCCCAAGATACAAACTATTTTACCTTTTGCCCTTGGACTTTATTGCTGCCACCACCAAACGTCTAACAAATATATAACAGGGAAAGAGCCTGCTTGGAAAAGTCTTTCCCCCCCAAATCCTCCCAAACCCTACACCCCCTTTCCTGGGGAAGGCTTGATAAAAATCCTCACCAATTTGCACAGGTGAACACAGACCCAAACCCTTGGATCTTAAGAACAATAAAAAAGCAATCAGGTTCTTAAAAGAGGAATTTTAATTGAAGAAAAAGTAAAAGAATCACCTCTGTAAAATCAGGATGGTAAATACCTTACAGGGTAATCAGATTCAAAACATAGAGAATCCCTCTAGGCAAAACTTTAAGTTACAAAAAGACACAAAAACAGGAATCTACATTCCATTCAGCACAACTTATTTTATCAGCCATTTAAACAAAACAGAATTTAACGCATATCTAACTAGATTGCTTATTAGCCCTTTACAGGAGTTCTGACCTGCATTCCTGCTCTGGTCCCGGCAAAGGCAACACAAATACCGAGAGAAACTTTGTTTCTCCCCCCCCTAGCTTTGAAAGTATCTTGTCTCCTCATTGGTCATTTTGGTCAGGTGCCAGCGAGGTTATCCTAGCTTCTTAACCCTTTACAGGTGAAAGGGTCTTTCCTCTGGTCAGGAGGGATTTAAAGGTGTTTACCCTTCCCTTTATATTTATGACACCCCTTTTTCCAGATCATTTATGAATATGTTGAATAGGACTAGTCCCAGTACAGACTCCTTGGGGACACCACTATTTACCGCTCTCCATTCTGAAAACTGACCATTTATTCCTACCCTTTGTTTCCTATCTTTTTACCAGTCCATGAGAGGACCTTCCCTCTTATCCCATGACAGTTTACTTTGCTTAAGAGCCTTTGGTGAGGGATCTTGTTAAAGACTTTCTGAAAATCTAAGAACACTATATCCACTGGATCCCCCTTGTCCGCATGCCTGTTGACTGCGTCAAAGAATTCTAGTAGATTGGTGAGGCATGATTTCCCTTTACAAATCCATGTTGACTTTTCCCCAGAAAATTATGTTCATCTATGATCTGACAATTTTGTTCTTTACTATAGTTTCAACCAGTTTGCCCAGTACTGAAGTCAGATTTACTGGCCTGTAATTACCAGGATCACCTCTGGAACCCATTTTAAAAATTGGCGTCACCTTAGGTATCCTCCAGCCATCTGGTACAGAAGCTGATTTAAGTGATAGGTTACAGACTACAGTTAGGAGTTCTGCAATTTCATGTTTGAGTTCCTTCAGAACTCTTGGATGAATATCATCTGCTCCTGGTGACTTATTACTGTTTAGTTTATCAATTTGTTCCAAACCCTCCTCTAATGATACCTCAATCTGGGACAGTGCCTTAGATTTGTCACCTAAAAAGAATGGCTCAGGTTTGGGAATCTCCCTCACATCCTCAACTGTGAAGACTGATGCAAAAAATTCATTTAGTTTCTCCGCAATGGCCTTATCATCCTTGGGTGCTCCTTTAGCATCTCGATCATCCAGTGGCCCCACTCGTTGTTTAGCAGGCTTCCTACTTCTGATGTACTCTAAAGAAAATTGCTATTACTTTTTGAGTCTTTGGCTACCTGTTCTTCAAATTCTTTTTTGACCTTCCTAATTATATTTTTACACTTAATTTGCCAGAGTTTATGCTCCTTTCTATTTTTCTCAGTAGGATTTAACTTCCACTTTTTAAAGGATGCCCTTTTGCCTCTCGCTGCTTCTTTTACTTTGTTGTTTAGCCACAGTGGCTTTTTTTTGGTTCACTTACTAGTTTTTTTTATTTGGGGTATACATTTAAGTTGAGCCTCTATTATGGTGTCTTTAAAAAGTTTCCATGCAGCTTTCAAGGATTTCACTTTCAGTGCTGTACCTTTTAATTTCTGTTTCACTAACCTCCTCATTTTTGTGTATCCCCTTTCTGAAATTAAATGCTACAGTGTTGGGCTGCTGTGGTGTTTTCCCTGCCACAGAGATGTTAAATTTAATTGTATTATGGTCGCTATTACGAAGGGGTCTAGCTCAGGGGTGGTAGGTTTGTAGAAATGTTGGTGGTGCCCAGAACCTGCCCCCGCCCAAACTCCACCCCCCACCTGCCCAAGGCTCTTGGAGGGAGTTTGGGTGGGGGAGGAGGTCTGGGGTGCAGGCCCTAGGCTGGGGCAGAGGGTTGGGGTGCAGGGTCCAGGCTCTGGGAGTTTGCGGGTGGGAGGGGGTGCGGAGGGAGGGGGTGCAGGTTCTGGGAGGGAGTTTGGGGATGGGACGGGGTGCAGAGGGAGGGGGTGCAGGGGTGAGGCCTGTGGGGTGTGGCTGCAGATGAGGGGTTTAGGGTATGGGAGGGGCTCAGGGCAAGAGTAGGGGTGTAGGGGGTGAGGGCTCTGTCTGGTGCTGGGAATGAAGGGTTTGGGGTGTGGGAGGGGCTCAGGGTGAGAGTAGAAGTTTGGGGGGTGCAGGCTCTGTCTGTGGCTGGGGAGTTTGGGGGGTTAGAGAGGCTCAGGGCTTGGGCAGAGGATTAGGGTGTGGGGGGATGAGGGCTCTGGCTTGGACTGGGGATAATTTGTTTGGGGTGTTGGAGGGGCTCAGGGCTAGGGCAGAGGGTTGAGGGTGCAGTGGGGGATGAAAGCTCTGGCAGGGGGTGTGGGCTGTGGGGTGGGGCAGGGCTGGGGATGAGTTTGGGGTGCAGGCAGACTGCTCCGGGACAGGGGCCAGAGAGGAGGACTCCCCCCAGCCCTTTCCCTGCCGGCAGCAGTGAGCTCTGGGGGAGGAGCCCCCCTTTCCCGCCCCCTCCCCAGAAACACACTCACCCCCACCACTGTCACTGCATGTGCTCCTAGGGCCCCACTCAGGTCCAGGAATCTCCCTCGCCTCCCCCGTGGTGGCTGCCGGGGGATGCTGCGTGCACCTCCTCCCCTGCTGTTGCCCCTGACTGTAGCCTCACTGGGGGTGAGGGATGGGGCTGCCTCCTTGCCCAGCATGGGGCAGGAGCAGTGACTGTGGGCGGGGGAGCCCCCCATGCTGGTGGAGGGTCCCATCGGAAAAGGGAAGGGTCTGAGGTGGAAGGGCGGGCTCAGAGTCAGTCTGCCCTGGCAGTCGAAATGGGGGGTGCTAGGACCCTGCCCCAGCAGTTGCTGCAGGGAGGCAGCATGGAGCTGCACGGAAGAGGCAGAGGCAGGGACGCTCTGCTCCGGGGCCCGGGGAGGCACTCGGGGGCCCGGGGGCAGCAAGAGGGGCCCGGGGGACACTCGGGGGAGGTATGGGGGTGGCAGGTGGGGCCGGCGGGGACACCCGGCACCAAATATTGGTGGAGCTGGGCCCCTGGGCTCTGAATATTGCTGGTGCTAAGGCACCACGCGGATATATAACTCGCCACGCCTGGTCCAGCTATATTCACCTCCTGGACCAGATCCTGTGTTCTACTTAGGACTAAATCAAGAATTGCCTCTCCTCTCTCTTGTGAGTTCCAGGACTAGCTGCTCCAAGAAGCAGTCATTTACGGTGTCAAGAAACTTTATCTCTGCACCCTGTGCTGAGGTGACATGTACCCAGTCAATATGGGGATAGTTGAAATCCCCCATTATTATTGAGTTTTTAATTTTAATAGACTCTCTAATCTCCCTGAGTATTTCGCAGTCACTATTGCAATCCTGGTCAGGTGGTCGGTAACAGATCCCTACTGCTATATGCTTATTATTCGAGCATGGAATTACTAGCCATCGAGATTCTGTGGTACAGTTTGGTTCATTTAAGATTTTTACTTCATATGATTCTATACTTTCTTTCACATATAGTGCCACTCCCCCACCAGCACGACCTGTTCTGTCCTTCTGATATATTTTGTACCCTGGTATTACTGTGTCCAGAGCTGTCCCTTGGGTACAGTGAATTGGGGCGACTGCTCAGGGCTCTGTGCTTTGGGGGGCCCTGTGGGCTGGTGTGAGTGGCTCGTGCCCGAGACCCCGGGGGTGCTGGTAGTCGGGACCCTGGGTGTGCAGGGCCGGCAGCCAGGACCCCAGGGGCGGGTCTGGCAGCTGGGAGCCCAGAGGTGCTGCAGCACCTCCCACACCCTAGTTCCCACGCCTATGGCCCCGGGCCCCGCACCTCCCTAGGAACAGCCCATTCATTGTGTCCCATTCATTATCCTCATTCCACCAAGGGTCTGTTATGCCTATTATATCAATATCCTCATATAACATAGTGCACCAGTCATAGGATGGCAGATTTCCTACTGATGGAATTTTGCTCTTCCCAGTGACCTATGTGTGTCAGACACGAGCTGATGTGACACATTGCAGAAATCGATTCTCCAGCACCTGGAGACTTGCACTAAGCATTGCGTAATCTCATGAGACCAAGGCTATGCAAAAACTATGACCTGGGGTGTGATTCCCAGCCCAGGTACACGTACAGCTGCCACTGTTTGTGCTGTCTCAGCTATACTATTTATGCTTGCACCAGCTCTCACCAAGATAGCATGCTTATTTGTACATGAACTGGGAATCCATCCTCTAGTTTGGACTTTAGATGTAGCCATGGAGATGAGTCAGGACACAAATGTGATGTCAGAGGGAGGGAGTCCTTCCATATTAACATGCGTGCACGCACAGACAAACACACACCCCCTTAAGCACGCAGGGACAGTATAATATTGAAGTGGAATTTTCCGCAACCATAGAGCCATGGGTACAAAATACGAAGGAAGCCAGGCCCTCTCGTGCCACATGGAAAAAATAGAAGGTCATCCACTAAATTTGTCTTGGTGTTTTTAATTTTTGAATATGATTTATTTGAAAATCTGCCCCTCCAAAGCTCTGGGAACTGGATAACAACAATAAATAATAAAAAACAATTAAGACCGATGTCTAAACTATAAGATCCTTTGAACACATCCTCTGACATAACCCACTCAGCCTCTTTTCATGTGACTCCATTCTCCACAGCTGACCTTTGACAAGTATGTAGTCCATACAAGATCTTCCTTTGACAAAAGGCAACAGTAGCTATGATTGGTTGCATTTCTACAACTAATTGTCACATTAATAGAATCATAGAATATCAGGGTTGGAAGGGACCTCAGGAGGTCATCTAGTCCAACCCCCTGCTCAAAGCAGGACCAACCCCCAACTAAATCATCCCAGTCAGGGCTTTGTCAAGCCTGACCTTAAAAACCTCTAAGGAAGGAGATTCCACCACCACCCTAGGTAACCCATTGCAGTGCTTCACCACCCTCCTAGTGAAAAAGTTTTTCCTAATATCCAACCTAAACCTCCCCCACTGCAACTTGAGACCATTACTCCTCATTCTGTCATCTGCTACCACTAAGAACAGTCTAGAGCCATCCTCTTTGAAACCCCCTTTTAGGTAGTAGAAAACAGCTATCAAATCCTCCCTCATTCTTCTCTTCTGCAGACTAAATAATCCCAGTTCCCTCAACCTCTCCTCATAAATCATGTGCTCCAGCCCCCTAATCATTTTCATTGCCCCAAAACTGGATACATTGCACTACTTTCCAGCTGTCATCTTCCTCTTATTTGAAAAATTATCAATCACCTTAAACAAAAATATGTGTTTTCTAATTAACAGATTATAATGAACTGGATCATGCATTTGGGTACCACTGCCCTCTATTGGGTGGACTCAGATGTGCTGAACTGTGTACCCTAGGCCTTAGACAGCTAACAACTGCAAGCTAGCAGTACTGATTGGTGGACATCCCTTATGGTCAGTTGTGATTAGCCTACAAGGCTATGCTAAACTTAATTTTGTTTTCTAAAGACTTACATCAAGTATACGGTGGTGAGACTTTGTGAAGAGCTGCTTAATAAGGAAGCCATCTGCAGTGTGTAACAACTTTATTGATCCTACCATCATGCATTGGTGCCTACTTCTCCTCTTTCCCCTGGATGCTTGACCCTCCCCTGCCCCCGGCTCCACCCCCACTCCACCCCTTCCATGAGGCCCCACCCCTGCTCCACCTCTTCCTACCACTTCCCAGCCGCCATTCCAACCCCTTCTCCAAAGTCCCCACCCCAACTCCATCCCCTCCCTGCCAATATTCCAACTCCTTCCCCAAATCCCCGTCCCGGCCCCGCCACTTCCCCGCCTCCTCCCCTGAGCGCGCCACGTTCCCGCTTCTCCCCCCCCCCAACTCCCGGAGCGTGCTAACACTGCCAAACAGCTGGGAGGTAGCGGCCGGGGGGAAGCGCTGGGAGGTAGGTGGAGGAGCGGAGACGTGGCATACTCAGGGGAGGGGGAGGGGGAGGTGGAAGAGGAAAAGGTGGGGTGGGGGGTGAGGGGAGTTTGGCTGCCAGGGGATGCAGAGCACCCACTAATTTTTCCCCGTGGGTGCTCCAGCCCCGGAGCACCCACAGAGTCGGCGCCTATGCCGTCATGTGACCAATACTATATATTCTTGGTCAGTAGATGGTGCTCTATAAACTAGCTGTGTGTATAAATATATACAGGTCTATCTTGTTTATATAGCACTCCTGTAACAAACATACCCCAACAGCCACATCATGAGAAACAATAAATGAAGACACTTTTTATGGAAGCTTAAAATAAAGTATTCTTTAAGCAGCAAAGTAGCACCTACATGGAACATCAGTAACACACATAATTCGCTGGGCCTGCCAAGTCCTTTACAATCTTTCTCCAAGTGAAACTAATTACAGCTGGTCCAAATACACCCACAAATTCCAACGAGTATCCAGTCACATTCCACAATCAGGCTCATAACCTGTCTGTATTTGTTTTACCTCCACAAATAGTCCAGCCGTCATGTTTGACTCACACAAATGCTCATAGACGGTGAAATTCACTCCTGTGCAGAGGGCTTAAGTAGTGTGTAAGTCTTGGTCTGACTTTCTGCACACGGGTGAGTTTCACCTAGAAAGAAATTTCTAAGCTCACGTGCTTGAGTATCTGACCTGGTAGTGAAACAGGACACGTCTGTGGGGCAGGGTTATCTGATACCATTCTCTTCAGTGGCTGCTGGCCAGCACAGTATAATCTTTCTTGGAATGGAAATATACTGGAAAGTGCATTAAATGTGTCTATCTATCACACTAACTCTCTTGAGTTTTCATACTGCCTCCCAGCACCATGGTATCTGAGAACCTTCCATGTAAAATTAATAGCAACAGCAAAGTCCGTGGTGGACTTTTTGAAGATAGTTAACAAATACAAACTAGCACTTCATTTTCAGGGTGAAAACTCTGCTTAGTTTAGGGCATCTGTTTTGATTGGTAGTGGGTTAGGGGGATAGAAAAGGGTGTCAGTGTTGTGAGGATCATTCTTATGAAGGAAAGGTGTTTTCAAAGAGGAAATAATGTGCTTCCTTTTATTTTTTCCAAGGGGGAGGAACAGTTAAGCTTAAGCTTCTGCAAAATAGTAATAATATTCTAACTGAGTTCCTAGAGCCAAGTGTTCTGTATGTCAAATAAAACCTGATTTTATGACTGCTAATAACATTAATAGTTCTGAAAGCTAATATAAAAAGCGTGAACACATGTTATGCTTCAGGGCATAACATAATAGCCTGTGGAGGTCCGAAAAAAACCCCATCATCAAAAACCCTATTGCCATGTATAAAGCATTGCACAACTGGCCCCAAAAATTTCCAACATTTGGTATCACCTTTCCTTTTAATATAATTTTCAAATTATATTAACACACTCCTATTCCACTTTTCCTCTTAGCATCTCAGAGCACTTAACATCAGAGCACTTTTCATCACCTCAGTGGAGGCACAGAGTAGTTAAGAAATGTGTCCAAGGTCACCCAGGAAATCAGTAGCACAGTCAGACATGGAAGGCAGAAGTCATGGTGGCCAATCCCCTACACTAAACCCCTAGACCATCATCCATTATGTTGTTCCAAAAGAGGGGACTGGAGGGAAGAAACTGTCCAGCAACCCCTCCCCCCCAAAGAAAAATAAAATGTTTTCTGGAGGAGAAGTAAAGGGTATATAGCAGGATTTTTTATTATTATTTGCAGAGTAGATCTCTTGGAATAGAGGAATATACTGGATGGAAGAGGAACACTGCCATGTTGTTCCCAAGCCAGGAAGCCCTTATTTTCCAGCATTAGATCATTCTCCATCAAGAATAAAGCAAACATCAAGGTTAAGTGAAAATGAGTCAGGAGGCCAACGCTAACCAGCAAGGGAAGCACATGTGAGTAGTCTGACAAGATGACCAATGCCAGACCCCATGGCAAACACAGTTCAAAAACAAAGAGCTAAATTTCTCAGGAAGAACCTAAGAGTGAGGGGGTGAGTGGTGGTTAAAACAGCAAATGTGCCTCAAAATACTAACAAACAGGAGTAACGCTTCACCCCCTTAACTAAATGGAAGTGGGGCTGAGAGGACAGGGTGTATAAACAGCACTGTGAGCACACCACAGCCCAAATAAACCTTTTACCAATGCCTTTCAAACAAACAGTGAAGTCATACTATCCAACCTCGAAAAAATCATCCACGCCATGCATGAGTCGAGTGATTCCTATCCACACCTCTCCCTTTGAGTTGCTGCCTTTGCCACCCATGGGTCCAAAAAGTTATCAAACTGCTGCAGGTTTTGACCATCGTTAGGCCATGTTTTGCACAGGGAAATAGACAGAAGTCGCTTGCTATTGTAATGGCCACCAGGGTGACTGACACACTGGGGATTGAACCAGGGACTTCAGCGATAAAAGCTGAAATCGCTACAGAGTGAGCTAAAGAGGCAGCCTCAGGGGCTGCATGGACTGTGATAGACTCGCATCTGCTGTGGAGCTGGCACAGCGTGGGATGCATGCCACACACACTGACGGGTTTGGTTACACTATTATTTGTCATGAAAATTGGCTGTTTGAGGGAAATTTTGACTATCTAGATTATGTATCATATTTTCACATGGATTATATTTCAGGAAACATATAATCAATGTATTCCATGTTCTAGGAGTTAGCAAAGGCTACTTGAAGTCAAGATTGCTGGGTTCCATTCCTAGTTCTACTACTGACTCGCTGTATGATCTTAGGCGAGTCAGCCAATCTCTCTATGTTTCCATTTACCCATCTATAAAATGGATGTGATACCAATTTCAGAGAGTGCTGGGCAAGGGTTAATTTTGGCTCTGCTGGCTAGCCTGCCACTTCTTTACAGAAGCAGCTCAACAAAAGTGTTCTCTCAAGGCACCATTGCAAGCCTACGGGTACCTTTAAATAAGCCACAATATCCAGCAACTGGAGCCCTGAAATGGGCTGTTCTTAAGCCAAACCACTCTCTGGATGGCAGCTATGCATGGAAGGTTGTGCAAAATTATTTCATTAACACAGTGACAAAAAATGAGATAAGAAAGGGCGGAAGAGGGATTGGTGGCATTGGCTCAAATACAAGTGGAAGGGAGGAAAGAACACAAGAATCAACAGACTAAGGTCTCCTCACACATGCACTGTACAGCCCCAGTGAACTGAGGGGACAGTTTGGCTCTAAATGCGTAAGCATCTCACAGAAAATATTTGCACCTTTCTAGCCATATTGATGCTTCAGGAAAATGTAGAAGTAGCTGATTATTGCTGGGCTAGTAATGCGTATCATTGTGTGGTTTGTCTACTCTATCTTTCATGGTGAACGATGCCCATGGTCCTCTTTATTGTTATTACACCAATAGGTGATCCCTTGTAGTGTACAGTAGGAACAGGACTGCAGAATAAGACAATTTGGAGTTCCCTAGCCCAAGCCTTTAATTTAGATAAGTCTTTTGATTACAAACAATCAAAAAGATCACATTAGACGACATTTCCAAAAAAGGTAATTCCATCCCATTTTTGAAAGTCCCACAACTTTAAAATACCTTCTCTAGGCGACCTCAAAAGTTCCCAAAGCAGTCTGCACTGGCTAAAGAGCATGCATGGCAAATTTAGGCAGAAAGGGGGTTGTATGTTTCAGGAAGTTATGGCAGGGCAGGGAAGTTATGTTTTGGAACATAAAGTAACTTGCCACCTTAGCTGGGGGTTCTTTTAATAAAACGCACGGTCAAATTGATGATTGTTTATCATTGTCTGGAGATCACTATGCTTGAGTGTCATTAAAGGGGCTTGATTAATTTATTTCATCTGCTGTATTTTTGCATCCCTTTCTTCTTCATCCCCAAGCAGCATCTATGTGCTATGAGAACAGACTTAGGTGATAAATCATTGAGATTTTTTTTAAATCTAATGTATGGTTCCCAGTGATTTTATTTTGCTGTTTGATCCTTTGTGTGTGTCCTCCTTTGCAGGAAAAAAAAACTTTCTGTGCCACTTGACAAATGTTTGAGAGAGAGAGACACAAATTTCCCAGAGTAGAATATAAAGGAAGGAAAGGAACGAAGGAAGGTGGCTGAAAACCATGGTGTGTGGGAGCGAGGATGTACTGTACAGACTTTGTTCCTGACTTCACAGTTGTAAGCATCCCAGGAGGGGAACATTTTTCACTCTATCTGTTTTCTGAGAGGAGCACAGGTCTTCCTAAGCAATACTCACTGAAATAAGGTTTGGAGTGAAAATCATCTGTCGCAGGCCCACTGACTATACACAGACTTTAGTTCTGCCAGAGGACGTATTAAATCAGGTATAAAACCTGTGGTTAAGGAACATTAATGAACAGGCCCATGTGAACTCTCAGGTAGTTCACTTTCTCTTTCGTTCATTCATACACATTCATTTCAATGGATGGGTGAAAGCTGAGGGATTTCACCTCACCCTGTTCGCCCATCCTTAGCCCTGGTCTACACTAGGAGTTGAGGTAGAATTTAGCAGCGTTAAATTGATTTAACCCCGCACCCGTCCACACGACGAAGCCCTTTTTTTGACTTAAAGGCCTCTTAATATCGATTTCCTTACTCCACCCCCGACAATGGGATTAGTGCTGAAATCGGCCTTGCTGGGTCGAATTTGGGGTACTGTGGACACAATTAGATGGTATTGGCCTCCGGGAGCTATCCCAGAGTGCTCCATTGTGACCGTTCTGGACAGCACTCTCAACTCAGATGCACTGGCCAGGTAGACAGGAAAAGGCCCGCAAACTTTTGAATTTCAATTTCCTGTTTGGCCAGCGTGGCAAGCTGCAGGTGACCATGCAGAGCTCATCAGCAGAGGTGACCATGATGGAGTCCCAGAATCGCAAAAGAGCTCCAGCATGGACCGAACGGGAGGTACGGGATCTGATCGCTATATGGGGAGAGGAATCCGTGCTATCAGAACTCCGTTCCAGTTTTCGAAATGCCAAAACATTTGTCAAAATCTCCCAGGGCATGAAGGACAGAGGCCACAATAGGGACCTGAAGCAGTGCTGCGTGAAACTTAAGGAGCTGAGGCAAGCCTACCAGAAAACCAGAGAGGCGAACGGCCGCTCCGGGTCAGAGCCCCAAACATGCCGCTTCTATGATGAGCTGCATGCCATTTTAGGGGGTTCAGCCACCACTACCCCAGCCATGTTGTTTGACTTCTTCAATGGAGATGGAGGCAACACGGAAGCAGGTTTTGGGGACGAGGAAGATGATGATGGTGAGGTTGTAGATAGCTAACAGCAAGCAAGCAGAGAAACCGGTTTTCCCAACAGCCAGGAACTGTTTCTCACCCTGGACCTGGAGCCAATACCCCCCGAACCCACTGAAGGCTGCCTCCCCGACCCGCCAGGCAGAGAAGGAACCTATGGTGAGTGTACCTTTTAAAATACTGTACATGGTTTAAAAGCAAGCATGTTTAATTTGCCCTGGCATTTGTGGCTCTCCTGGATATACTCCCAAAGCCTTTGCAGAAGGTTTCTGGGGAGGACAGCCTTATTCCATCCACCATGGTAGGACACTTTACCACTCCAGGCCAGTAGCACGTACTCGGGAATCATTGTAGAACAAAGCATTGTGTGTCATAGAATAACAGGGTTGGAAGGGACCTCAGGAGGTCATCTAGTCCAACCCCCTGCTCAACCTCCTGCTCAAAACAGGACTAATCCCCAATTTTTGCCCCAGATCCCTAAATGGCCCCCTCAAGGATTGAACTCACAACCCTGGGTTTAGCAGGCTAATGCACAAACCACTGAGCTATCCCTCCCCCCCATACATTGCAGCGTATGTTTGCTGGCATTCAAACAACATCCATTCTTTATCTCTCTGTGTTATCCTCAGGAGAATGATATCATTCTTGGTCACCTGGTTGAAATAGGGTGCTTTTCTTAAGGGGACATTCAGAGGTGCCTGCTCCTGCTGGGCTGTTTGCCTGTGGCTGAACAGAAATGTTCCCCACCGTTAGCCATGGGGAGGGGGGAGGGGCTAGCCACGCACTGGGGGGAGGCAAAATGCGACCTTGGAATGAAAGCACGTGTGCTATGTATGTAATGTTAACAGCAAGGTTTACCCTCAAAGAGTGTACCCATTGTTCTATAAAATGTGTCTTTTTAAATACCACTGTCCCTTTTTTTTTCTCCACCAGCTGCATGTGTTTCAAGGAACACAGGATCTTCTCCTTCCCAGAGGCTAGCGAAGATTAGAAGATGAAAAAAACGCACTCGCGATGAAATGTCCTCTGAGCTCATGCTGTCCTCCCACACTGACAGAGCACAGACGAATGCATGGAGGCAGACAATGTCAGAGTGCAGGAAAGCACAAAATGACCTGGGGGAGAGGTGGCAGGCTGAAGAGAGGGCTGAAGCTGAAAGGTGGCAGCAGCGTGAGGAGAGGAGGCAGGATTCAATGCTGAGGTTGCTGGAGGATCAAACTAATATGCTCCAGCGTATGACTGAGCTGCAGGAAAGGCAGCAGGAGCACAGACCGCTGCTACAGCCCCTGTGTAACCAACCACCCTCCTCCCCAAGTTCCATAGCCTCCTCACCCAGATGCCCAAGAACGTGGTGGGGGGGCCTCCGGCCACCCAGCCACTCCACCCCAGAGGATTGCCCAAGCAACAGAAGGCTGTCATTCAATAAGTTTTAAAGTTTAAAACTTTTAAAGTGCTGTGTGGCCTTGTCCTTCCCTCCTCCACCACCCCTCCCGGTGCTTCCCTCCTCCACCACCCCTCCTGGTGCTTCTCTCCTCCACCACCCCTCCTGGGCTACCTTGGTAGTTATCCCCCTATTTGTGTGATGAATTAATAAGGAATGCATGAATGTGAAGCAACAATGATTTATAGCCTCTGCAAGCGGTGATCGAAGGGAGGAGGGGAGGGTGGTTAGCTTACAGGGAAGTAAAGTGAACCAAGGGGCGGGGGGTTTCATTAAGGAGAAACAAATAGAACTTTCACATCGTAGCCTGGCCAGTCATGAAACTGGTTTTCAAAGCTTCTCTGATGTGCACCGCACCCTCCTGTGCTCTTCTAACTGCCCTAGTGTCTGGCTGTGCATAACCAGCAGCCAGGCCATTTGCCTCAACCTCTCACCCCACCATAAATGTCTCCCCCTTACTCTCACAGATATTGTGGAGCGCACAGCAAGCAGTAATAACAGTGGGAATATTGGTTTCGCTGAGGTCTAAGCGAGTCAGTAAACTGCGCCAGCGCGCTTTTAAACGTCCAAATGCACATTCTGCCACCATTCTGCACTTGCTCAGCCTGTAGTTGAACAGGTCCTGACTACTGTCCAGGCTGCGTGTGTACGGCTTCATGAGCCATGGCATTTAGGGGTAGGCTGGGTCCCCAAGGATAACTATAGGCATTTCAACATCCCCAATGGTTATTTTCTGGTCTTGGAAGAAAGTCCCTTCCTGCAGCTTTTGAAACAGACCAGAGTTCCTGAAGATGCGAGCGTCATGTACCTTTTCCGGCCATCCCACGTTGATGTTGGTGAAACGTCCCTTGTGATCCACCAGTGTTTGCAGCACTATTGAAAATTACCCCTTGCGGTTTATGTACTCGCCGGCTTGGTGCTCCAGTGCCAAGATATGGGTTCCATCTATGCCCCCACCACAGTTAGGGAATCCCATTGCAGCAAAGCCATCCACTATGACCTGCACATTTCCCAGGGTCACTACCCTTGATATCAGCAGATCTTTGATTGCGTTGGCTACTTGCATCACAGCAGCCCCCACAATAGATTTGCCCACTCCAAATTGATTCCCGACTGACCGGTAACTGTCTGGCATTGCAAGCTTCCACAGGGCTATTGCCACTCGCTTCTCAACTGTGAGGGCTGCTCTCATCTTGATATTCATGCACTTCAGGGCAGGGGAAAGCAAGTCACAAAGTTCCATGAAAGTGCCCTTACGCATGCAAAAGTTTCGCAGCCACTGGGAATCGTCCCAGACCTGCAACACTATGCGGTCCCACCAGTTTGTGCTTGTTTCCCGAGCCCAGAATCGGCGTTCCACCGCATGAGCCTGCCCTATTAGCACCATGATGCCCACATTGCCAGGGCCTTTGCTTTGAGAGAAGTCTGTGTCCATGTCCTCATCACTCTCGTCACCGCGCTGATGTCGCCTACTCGCCCGGTTTCGCTTTGCCAGGTTCTGGTGCTGCATATATCGCTGGATAATGCATGTGGTGTTTAAAGTGCTCCTAATTGCCAAAATGATGTGAGCGGGCTCCATGCTTGCCGTGGTATGGCATGTGCACAGAAAAAAGGCACGGAACGATTGTCTGCCGTTACCCTGACGGGGGGGGGGGGGACTGACGACATGGCTTACAGGGTTGGCTTACAGGGAATTAAAATCAACAAAGGGGGTGTCTTTGTGAGAAACTGAATGGCCCCCTCAAGGATAGAACTCAAAACCTCAAGGATAGAACTCAAAACTGGGTTTGGCAGGCCATTGATTTCACAGAGGGAAGGAGAAGAAAATGAATACAAAACAAATCTGGTCTATTTCTTGTTTTGAGCCACTTCATCTATCTTTATACATCTTGCTGGCAGCAGACTGTGCAGTACGACCGCTAGCCATCGTCATCTCCTGGGTGCTCGGCAGAAGACATTGTAGTATGACTGCTGGCCATCATCTTCTGCAGATTAAAAGACAGTGCACTGCTGGTAGGACTCAATCGCCATGAGAAGAAACAAGGGAAATGACCTGGCTGAGTCACTCCCATGTTTGCCCAGGCACCCGGTTAAAACAGCACCCAGGACTACGTCGACGATGGCTACCAGTCATACTGCACTGTCTGCTGCCAAAAGGCAATAAACTGCTGCTGTGTAGCAATGCAGTACCACATCTGCCAGCACCCAGGAGACATACGGTGACGGTTAGCTGAGCGGGCTCCATGCTTGCCGTGGTATGGCGTCTGCACAGGTAACTCAAGAAAAAAGGCACAAAACGATTGTCTGCCCTTGCTTTCACGGAGGGAGGGAGGGAACGGGGTCCTGACGATATATACCCAGAACCACCTGCGACAATGTTTTAGCCCCATCAGGCACTGGGATTTCTACCCAGAATTCAAATGGGCGGCGGAGACTGCGGGAACTGTGGGATTGCCACCCACAGTGCAACGCTCCGGAAGTCGACGGTTGCCTCGGTACTGTGGACACACTCTGCCGACTACCTGCACTTAGAGCATTTGTGTGGGGACACACACAATTGACTGTATAAAAAAGCTTTCTACAAAACCAACTTCTATAAATTCAACCTAATTTCATAGTGTAGACAGTAATATAGTAACCCACGTGAAGTGAAGTGAGGGAAGTCTCAGCCCCGCCGTTCCCATGGACAGGTGTCCACAACATAAAGCTATCTCCACCGGTGGCAGAAATGGGCTCTGTGGCTGGCAGGCTTAGCCCATAGTCCAAGGACTAAGGTCTTGTGCAAAGTGCCTAGCAGCTGCTATGAGGTGCTTAGCACTCTCGACTCTCAGTAAAGTAAATGGGAATTGAAGGTGCTCAGTACCCTCCCAAATAGTGCATGGAGACTGAACTACTCTCTGCAATATCTAGGGTATGTCTTCATTGCACAGTTACCTCAGATGATTGGTACCTGGGCCTAAGCACCCAGGTCATCCTGCAAAGGGCTGCAAAGCCCTACCTGAGTGGCCACATCCTCACTGGTGATGCACTCCCCTATATGTGTCGCTGGGACTTCTGGGGGCACATCCCTCAGTTTTTTGTGCTGCAGTAAGCTGAGCCACTCTGTTATTCTTTCCCAGTGAATTGTGAGAAAACTTGTCTGTCCTTCTGGGCACACGGGGGAATTGTGGGACGGCACTGGAAGACTATCAACACTCAAGTGGCATAGGTGGCATCCTCACTGGAAAATGGGTGGCATGGGCAGCAAGTGAAGCTTCCCCTGCAGGAGGTTAGCTCCCTGTCCTGCCTCTTCCACCCGCGGTTCTGCCCTGGCTCCCGCTCAGTCCCCTCCGCACTCGGCCCCACCACTCACTGCATTCCTTCTCTACCTACCCCCCCAACCCACGAGGCCCCCACCGCCTGTTGCTCCCACATCCCTCCTCTCCTCCACCCTCCTTCCCCCACGAGGTCCCCACTGCCTGCAGGGACGCGGCAAGTGGGGGGTGGTCTCACGGCAGAGCGGGGGTGGAGGAGAGGAGGGACGTGGTGAGCAGCAGAGACCTCCAGAGATGGGGGGTGGAGTGGAGGAGAGAAGGGACTCACCAGGCCTTGGGGAAGGGGTGGAGCAGGGACAGGAAGAGTCAGAGCACAGGCAGGGCCCAAGTGTCCGGCAGTGGCTTGGCAGCTATGGTGGGTGGGTTACCATCCCTAATGAAAGCAGCCTCTAGCTTTAGCCTGTACCCCTGGACGAGCCAGCTAGCTTGGGCTGAAAGCGCCACCACCCATCTGTGAGACGCTTCTACGTGTAAACAGGGGCCAAGTTAGAAGCAACAACCAAGAAAGAGCCTGAGCTAATTCTGCAGTGAAGACAAACCCATAGAGGTAGTCCCTTCAGCTCAGAGTTGATGCACATTATTGCCATGGTTCGGAGGAAGCTTGCATTGCTGTTTCCCTTGCTGTGTGTGTGGTCCACAGCTGAAACAAAGGACTTCAGTTTCCACTGCTGCCATCCTGGCACTACATTAATATTTAGAAGAGCAATACAACAGCTGTCACATATTCTCCCAGAGCCGCACACGCTCTTCCTCTGGATCTTGGGAATGTGGTCTGGATGGGTTTGCCTGTCCTGTACTACTAGAGTTATGTGAGTGCTCATAGGGCCACTTCAGTGTGACGTGGGCTGTCAAGACTAAACATTCAAGCACAGCTGTGTCAATGGCCTGGAAAGGAAAATGTTATTTTGATCCAGGTCTTTAATAACATGCTTTAGAGCACAGATGTGCAGTAGCTTTTGAGCTCCATTAGAGATGGGTCACAAATGAAAGATTCTATCTAAGAGACGTCCCAATCATGAGTGGTTTGGATAAAATGGAACCACAAGCTGATGC
The DNA here is from genome assembly GCF_965152275.1 of Natator depressus. Taxonomy (NCBI): domain Eukaryota; kingdom Metazoa; phylum Chordata; order Testudines; family Cheloniidae; genus Natator; species Natator depressus. Next base: position 15,342,024 of record NC_134235.1, read on the forward strand.
ACCCCTGATTTTGGGATTGGTCAGGCAAAGCCAAAACCTGATAGATGAAGTTTATCAAAACCAAAACTACAGACGGCTTCCCTGGCCCATCTCTTGAATCCGTGCCCCTGTTCTGCCTCCATTGTGAAGGCCAAGACTATAACATGATCCAAAAAAGAACTAGATAAATTCATGGAGGATAGGTCCATCAATAGCTATTAGCCAGAACGGGCAGGGATGGTGTCCCTAGCCTCTGTTTGCCAGAAGCTGGAAATGGGTGACAGGGGATGGATCATTTGATGATTACCTGTTCTGTTCTTTCCCTCTGGGGCACCTGGCACTGGCCATTGTCGGAAGACAGGATACTGGGCTAGATGGATCTTTGGTCTGACCCAGTAGGCCGTTCTTATGTTCTTATGTATTAAACAAATCACTAAACTACTCTTTCATCTGTACATCAGACTACACCAGCTTGTGCCACTGATCATTAGCTCAAGCTGTGCATGCTGCTACATTCTGTGCGAGCTGCGTTTAATCCTCAGTCTAACAAGGCATAATAGAAGGGATGTTCTATTTTCCTCAGCAATAATCCAATTTCCTTATTGGCAATAATCTATTCTGCCTTCAGTCTGGAACTTCATAGAATCTCAGGGTGGGAAGGGACGTCAGGAGGTCATCTAGTCCAACCCCCTGCTCAAAGCAGGGCCAATCCCCAATTTTTGGCCCAGATCCCTAAATGGCCCCCTCAGGGATTGAACTCACAACCGTGGGTTTAGCAGGCCAATGCTCAAACCACTGCTATCCCTCCCCCCCCCTTCATCTCCTAGGGGACCAGATTATCGCCTCGTGTTGCTTTGGTTTAGGCAATACAGATGTATGTAAAGGAAACGCTTTGTTATTAGTGCTGCTGTCATTCAGTGCAGTGCTGTCTGGTGGGGCTTGGTGTGGCTCTTTTCCACAGGGAGGCTATACTGGGGCCCTGTGTTACAATAAAAAATGTTTTGGGATTCACCTCCCATATAGCCACAAAGAAAAGGAGCATGTTTGTGACTCCTGAAAACCTGTTTGTGCCCCACAGTTTGAGAATTCCTGGCTTACAGCAAGGATGCCACCTAAGCTGTTGAAGACAATTGGCAGAACATTACTGACGAAGATGACCATCTTCTGAACAGACAGGAGGATAGGAGCTCTCTGGTGGGGTAGAAAGGGGCACTTGCGGCTGCTTTGATTTACTGCCTTAGTGAGTTAATTTCTTTTCTGCATTATGGATTCACCAAGGGAAAGTCATGCCTAACTAATCTAATTGCCTTCTATGATGAGATAACTGGTTCTGTGGATGAAGGGAAAGCAGTGGACGTGTTATTCCTTGACTTTAGCAAAGCTTTTGACACGGTCTCCCATAGTATTCTTGTCCGCAAGTTAAAGAAGTATGGGCTGGATGGATGCACTACAAGGTGGGTAGAAAGTTGGCTAGATTGTCTGGCTCAACGGGTAGTGATCAATGGCTCCATGTCCAGTTGGCAGCCGGTATCTAGCGGAGTGCCCGGTATCTAGCGGTATCAAGGGTCGGTCTTGGGGCTGGTTTTGTTCAATATCTTCATTAATGATCTGGAGGATGGTGTGGATTGCACCCTCAGCAAATTTGCGGATGACACTAAACTGGGAGGAGTGGTAGATACGCTGGAGGGTAGGGATAGGTTACAGAGGGACCTAGACAAATTGGAGGATTGGGCCAAAAGAAACCTGATGAGGTTCAACAAGGACAAGTGCAGAGTCCTGCACTTAGGACGGAAGAATCCAATGCACCGCTACAGACTAGGGACCGAATGGCTAGGCAGCAGTTCTGCAGAGAAGGACCTAGGAGTTACAGGGGACGAGAAGCTGGATATAAGTCAACAGTGTGCCCTTGTTGCCAAGAAGGCCAATGGCATTTTGGGGTGTATAAGTAGGGCATTGTCAGCAGATTGAGGGACGTGATCGTTCCCCCCTATTCGACACTGGTAAGGCCTCATCTGGAGTACTGTGTCCAGTTTTGGGCGCCACACTACAAGAAGGATGAAAATTGGAGAAATTGGAGAGAGTCCAGCGAAGGGCAACAAAAATGATTAGGGGACTGGAACACATGAGTTATGAGGAGAGGCTGAGGGAACTGGGATTGTTTAGTCTACGGAATAGAAGAATGAGGGGGATTTGATAGCTGCTTTTAACTACCTAAAAGGTGGATCCAAAGAGGATGGATCTAGACTATTCTTAGTGATAGCAGATGACAGGACAAGGAGTAATGGTCTCAAGTTGCAGTGGGGGAGGTTTAGGTTGGATATTAGGAAAAACTTTTTCACTAGGAGGGTGGTGAAACACTGGAATGTGTTACCTAGGAAGGTGGTGGAAGCCCCTTCCTTATACGTTTTTAAGGTCAGGCTTGACAAAGTCCTGGCTGGGATGATTTAGTTGTGATTGGTCCTGCTCTGGGCAGGGGGTTGGACTAGATGGCCTCCAGAGGTCCCTTCCAACTCTGTTATTCTATGATTCTATGATTATTTGTATGCTGCTGAATGGTTATCATATGTGGATGGTGATTTTAATGAATTATTAGGTGGCCACGAGCTGTGTTATTATTTTCACATTGTAAATCATTTGATTATCTGTAATGATACATACGTGGTTATACTTATATCCCTTTGGTCCAGATCAGCAACTGATAGATAGTGAACCATATCCTTATCTTTAATGGAGCTACACCAATTTATAACAGCCAAGAATCTGACCTGGTCGTTTTTTTTTTTAAGAAGGGTGTATGCCAGTGGTTAGAATGGGGGACCGAGGGTAAGGATCCCTATATTCTATTTCCAGCTCTGCAGCTAATTTGTCATGTGGCCTTGGAGTAGCTACTTAGGTCTTAATTTTCTGAAGTGTCCACTAAATTTGGTGTCTTGGTTTCTGAGGGCACATACATGTTTCAGGCCGGGCACCCAAACACTGAGACACCCAGAATTAGTAGACACTCAAAAATGTAGGCCCTGATTCTGCAGCTGGATCGTCTGGGTAGATCCCCATCCCTATGTAGTACCTGAGATCAGTGGGAATTTGCAGGGACACTTTGGTCTGCCACTTGGATCCAATGGGAGGATCGTGAGCTATGGGATATAACACTTCTATAAAGCCAGACCTTCACCTCTAGCAACCTATTTTTTGACTGTATTTAAATCACATATCTTCCCCTTACTGTAAAACAACATGAGCATAAGGAGTAGGACATTGAGTATGGCTAATACAAATACTAGCTAAAATCGTGGACAATGCATTGAAATAAAAACATTTCACATGGGTTTGATCCTACTCCTGTTAAAGTCCATGCCTAAAACTCCACTGACTTCACTGGGAGCAGCATATGGCCATATCTGTGTTACTCCAGAATAGTTATGCTAAGTGTCTTCAGGAGAAGGAGGACTGACAATCTCAAGTGGGCTTCTTTGGCACTGAGTATGAAATCCAGTGCTGGGTTTAGTAGGAAGATGGACCAGATGGTCTAATACAACTTTTATTTATAGGCTTTTCCACAGTGCTCATAACCTTAGTACCAGAGTTCCTCAGGAAGATGGACATGTTTAGCCTTGATGCCCCTGTAAAGTAAGGCAACATTTTCCCAATCAGAAAAGAAGGGTGAAGTGATTTGTCCAAGGTCACATGGGCAGTCTGTGGCAGGGCAAGGAATAGAACCCAGCCTCCTGCAGCTCAGCATGTACCCCTGACCACAGTCCCACCCAGGGCCCTACGTGCTTCCTCAGGAAGTGAGCTCCCTCCCGCTGCCTGTGTAGCTGCAGCTACACCTCTACAGTTAGTCGCTAGCTCAGCCAAAGCTGACATATATACATCTACCCAAATTGGAAAGTACACCTCCAGCTCGAGCATAGACATACCCTCAGTCTAGTGCTTTAACCACAAGGCCATCCTTCCCCTCTCTTGCTGATCCCTTTGGCTCTGGGATACAACATGCTGAAGTGCCTTATAAAAAAAACATGCCTTATGGCTGGTCTGCACTAGAAAAATTCTACAGGGATAAATCTGTCAGTTGGGGGGTGACATATTACAAATGTATTTATATTGGTTCAACCTCTCATGTGGACATGGTTATATCAGTATAAAGGTGCCTTCTACCTGTATAGTTTTCTGCTTCTCCTATTAGAATAAGCTATCCTGGTATAAGCAGTTTCATACCTGTTTAACTGTGTCCACACTAGGGTTTGGGGGTTTTTGCCACTGTAATTTTCTACTTTAGAGAATCCATCCGACTGGAGGCTCTTTGGGGCAGAGACTGTGTATTTTGACAGCACCTAGCATGGGGTCCCAGTTCATGATGGGAGCTCCCTACATGCTACCACAATACAAATTACATAGCAAGCAAGAAATGGGGAGCTATCACCATAGAAGACATCTCAGCAAAGTGGAAGTTCCTCTGGAACTTTATCATAGCTCCACAAGCAGCTGTCTTCATTACTGTAATTCCTTTCCTAGACTTCATTCCTATAGTGCCTGGGCCAAATTCTGGCTTGATTTACACCCATGTAACTGCCATTGACTTAAAGAGGAAAGTACGGACAACATTTGGCCCTTAAAATATAGAGCATCTTGCAGATTAATTGTAAATGGTAGTTTCCAGCAGACGCAAGTCTCTCTGCTGTAACTCAGAGAACTTGGCTGTTGTTATGTTAGCATTCAAAGAGCAAAATGTAACAGGCAGAAATTCCATTTAGCAACAGGTTCAGAATGCTCTGTGCTGGGGTGCAGTGCTGTGACCCTCTGGTGATTTGTGTATCTGAAGAGGGATATATTCTCTACAGCGATCAAGGAGGTGATTTGTTCTCGTTGATCCTGTAGTCGTCAGAAAAATCCCTCGGGAGGCAGGGCAGCTGGAACAATTTTTATAGTGGGGGCGCTGAGAGCCATTGAACCAAGCCAGGGGGTGTGGCAGCAGGACCTCCAGCAAACCTAGATCCAGCATCTATGTCGGGAGGAGAAGAATAGCCTCCAGAGAGGCGAAACCTGCTGCTTTCTCTGCACCGGCAGTTTTGTTTGCCTTTCTGCATCAAGTTCCACTTTTCTTTCTGGCCGGAGTCATTCAAGTTGCTGGTTTCTGGATGGCCTACCTCAGCTTGCCTCATGGCAGAGATCCAGCAGCAGATTCAGGAGTCATTCTCTCTCTCTCTTCATTTTCCTAGCCCCTGGAAACAGTGCTCAAATTAAGGGGAAACTGGTGGCCTCCCAAAGTTCCAGCATGGCCCCAGAAGGGTGTTGCACTGGGTGGGAAGGGGGTCATGACCCAAGAAGCTGTGGGAATGTGTTGATGCAGTTTAAGCTCACAGTAGCTCCTGTCAGCAGGGCTCCTACAGCACCCTGGCTGAGATGAACATTTCCATGCCTGGCTGAAACCTCCGGGGATGGCAGCAGTGAGAATAAAGCCTCCCCTCTGCAGGGGTGGGGTGGGGTGGAAACGCCTTTAGATGCAGCCGCATGCCATGCAGTGTTATGGATTATTCTTTGATTGGCATGTACAAATGACTGTGGAGGATTCTAATTAACTTCCTTCTGCCAGATTGGCTGCCTCATGTTGGCTGGAAAGTTCTCGTCCTGCTATGAACTTTTGGGCCTTGTCTGAATTGAGAAAATGCATTGTGTTAAAATTCTAACAAAGACAACATTAAACACCACTTTTGCCTGCAGTATGGACAATGACAGTCATGTTTAGAAACACGTTAAACTAATCCACTGGTCAGCATCTGAGGTGTCCTCATCTGTGCCCATCCATGGAGCACATTAATCTGTTACATGCCTTGCAGCATGCCCTGACTCTTTAGCTTGTGCAAGAGAGACTTGTGTTCTTAGCTCTGGAAGTGCCTGGTTCAATCCCAGGGCTAGCCAAGATAGCAGCTGTCACAAGAAAGCACCATGTAATGTGTTTCTCAAGACAGATGTCCTTGACCACACTGAGGGCAGAATCATCTTGTTAAACTGTTTTCTAACACAGTGCATTTTCCCAGTGTGGACACAATGTAAATGGATGAGAGTAGAAACCCCTTTAACATGAAGTGTTTTCTTATTTTACTTTTCTTGAAGGTGTCCCACAAACTTGGTGGCAGCAGGTTGCAGCCTGAGATTTGCTTTAAGATGGGGTCACGCATTCAAAATTTGGATTCAGGTTCAGATTTGGAACCTTACCTGCCCCTGACTCATACACCCAGGGATGGACTTTGTTACTCTGTCCCTGTACTTAGGACAGGGATGACAGGAAGAAGGGGTGCAAAGCCACCTTTGTTGTCAGCCCCAAAGGTGTTTCCCAATTCCCTTTGTTGTTTCCCAAATTTTGGGGCTATGCTGAAGCGTGCCCAATCCCCAGTATAAGTCAGAGCGGTCTCAAGGCTGCTCTAAATTACACTCTGCTTCTTCCTCCCCAGGAAAGCAAAGAATAGTTGTAATGCAATCCACTCCGACCATGCTCCCAGCACCCAATTCACCCACTATGCCAGAGATTGGGAGCAGGTCTGTGTAGAACCCTTATATCACCTCTTCACTGGCTGGGAAGGCCCTTTGTCAAGCGGGTTTTCTCAGGTGTCATTATTCCCACTTTTAGGCCCCTTTCCACTGCCTGAGCCGTTTTGGTTTGGTCCAATATCTGATTTTAATATAAGGTGACAAGGCATGGCCTCCTATTTATATCATTTAATTCTATGTCATCTCTGGCTGTTGTTTATCAAATTCTTCTGTTTTTCAAATTTTTTTTTTAATCTAAAGTATTCAGGCAGCAAGGAAGAAAACCATCCTTAAGAGAATACATAGTTCATTCAGTTCAGACGAACGAGACATATTGGCACGAAATGCTATACAGCTGTTGCCAAAGTATTTAAAAGACAGAGAGACAGACAGACCGACCACAGATGTATGACAGGGTACATCTGATCTCCCCATGTTACAACTACACGGTGTTAGGGGTCTGCATGTTCACTTGGTCATTGAATCTTGCTGGTTGTTATAATTGGCTGTTGGCTTTGTCTTCCAACGGTTCACTTATCTGGCTGAGTGTCAAGCTTGTGTTTATTCCTCCAGATTTGCTCCTTCCCAGAATCCAGGTCTCCTGATTCTCACTCTCCTGCTATGACCATTAGTTCACACTGCCTCATCATGGAATCAGAGAAACAAACTCCACCTCTGAATGCAGCACCAAAATGGGGGAAAAAATGCTACCTACAGAGCATGTTTCAATAGATATCTGAGAGGGAGCTGTCATTCAGAATGCTTGTGTCTGAGTGGTTACTTCCGCAGAGCCAGATTCGAAGATCACCAAGGACAACGTGGTATGTTTACACTGCAATAAAACATCAGTGGGTGGCCCAGAACAGCTGACTGAGGCTCATGGGGCTTGGGCTGCGGGGCTATAAAATTGCAATGCAGACACTCAGGCTCGGGCGGGAGCCTGAGCTCTGAGATCCCACAAGAGGGGTTCCAACTCGAGCCCCACAAACTCGAGTCAGCTGACACAGGCCATCTGCAGGTGTTTTATTGCAGTGTAGATGTACGCAGGGAATCTTCCCATTTAAATCAGTGGGTTGTGGATCAGGCTCATAAAGTCAAAGTTGAAGAGATGTTTTGAAAATCATCCAAAATATTAAGTTAGTGCTGAACAGTTGGACATAGTTGGACAGCACAGTACTCTGCCAGACTACTCTGCTGTCCAACTATGTGCTCATTTTGTTTTGGGAGCCTAGACCAAAGCACAATCAGCCAGACACAGGGCAGCACTGAAGGAGAAAAAGGGACCCTAGCAACAGCTTAACTGGGAGATTAAGTTTAATTGAACAACTTTTTTTTGCCTCTTAAAGATCACACTGATAGAAAGTCTCATTTTAAAAAGCTAAAGGGCATGTGCCGCTTGGGTTGATGTAAGATTTGCTCACGCTACTGACTCCAAGAGTAAACCGTTGAAAAATGTAATAATGCGGGTCTAGAGGAAAAACATGCTTCTGAATATTTTGAAACACTTACGTATGACTCAGTGTGCGAACGTGCATGGAACCAAATCAACCAGGAATTCACATGGTGAGCACAGTGTTTAAAGACATAGTCATGAAGAGTGTAAGTGCTTCACAATGGAGACTATCTCTTTATTCCATGTGTGTAGAGTGCCCAGCACAATGGGGTCCAGATTCATGGGCGGGTGGGGGGAATTACTGTAATATAAATAAAAATAAATTAGAAAAACTACTAAGAGACCTAATCCATTGATTTCAAAGGATTTATCTGCATCAGGAGTTTTAACGACCAAAGCACATAGCAGAATGACTAACTCGGGGTTTCGTGAAGCATTGCTTTTCAGTGGGGTTTGCATATATCCATGTAATGAAGAAGGTAGTGATTTGAGTCAAATGAAGTAGATTGCCTGCAAAATCCTCAGGAGAAGGGAAATATTTCTCTTTCCCTGTAATATATTTCCCTCTACGCTATAGTAACAGAAAAGGGAAACCTATGGACGATATATTCATGACATGCTCACAAAGAGGAATTTCACCACACATTTAAAAAGTGGAATACAAAGAGGTGGTAACAGGAAATACAGCAGTGTGCACGGTGAGAAATAATGAATGTGGAATCCAATGTTTCCCAGCATACTTGCATATCTTTAAGCCTGTATAAGTGAAATTGTCACAAGGAGATATGTTTGGAAGGCAGGATGGATGTGACATTTTGGCCCAAGCTTTTTCCATGGGAGGAAATGCAACTTGCACAGTCTTGATGAACTCCCGTCAGAATGTTGCAGGCTCTTTCATTCCTTTTGTGTTTGTCAATTTGCAGCTCCACCGCTGGTAAACAGTCATCCAGATCCCTGTCTCTAAAGGAGCTACACCAATTTACAACAGCCAAGAATCTGGCCCAGTAGGTTTTGTTTTAAGGAGGGAGTTTGTCTAATTTCATGGTTAGAGCAGGGGACTGAGAGACTGATACTCCAATGCCACCAGATTCCAAACCAGATTGGAAATACCCCAAGTGGAGGGTCTTTGCTTGTGGAGGTTGCTTTGGGGTCCATCTCTAGTTTAATGTTTGGTCTGTTGCTTTGCTTCAGTCTTTTTGCCTTGCAGGTGCAACTGAGACTGATAAAATAAATGAAATTTTTTTGCTTAATCTGCTAGGCAAACTAAAATGTGCTCTACAAAGACAAGGCAAAACAAGACCTAGAACAGAGAGATATGACCCTTTCTTATCTTTACCATGGATTACTGTTGTTCAGTGGAGGGGAAATAACACTTCACCTGCCATGCTCTAACTATGTGTGAGTTAAAACAATTAATTCCAAGCCACGCTGCTCAAAAAAATGCACCCCCAAGGACAGGAATGGCATGGATCCCTGCCAACAGCTCACAGAGGGCCTGCTATAGTCCATACTCACTCCTCAGTTTGTGTGTTCTGCCCTTCACTTCAGTAGGACTAGACCCCAAGTAAAAACTGTAGAATTGGGCACTGGGGATCTAGAATCCTGGGTTCTGTGCACTTGGACTTGTCTTCACTACTAAAAAAGCTGTGTTTTTACCTCAAGAGAGCTTATTCCTTCACTCTCCCACTTACTTTCCTGGTCCTTCTTGCATGAACAGAGAGCAACAATACCCGAAGTCCAAAGGTGCAAACAATCCAATGTTTATTGGGGTGAACGGAAATTCCAGCAAGCAATGATTCCAATTTCCTTCCTTAGTGTCCCCCTTCCCAGCTCTGACACCACAGAACCTTGCCTGTGTCCCTGTTCCCATTCCCTATTCCCATTCCTCCCTTTAGCAAAACATGATTCCAATTTCCTCCCCTTAGCAAAACATGATTCCAATTCCCCATTCCCATTCCCCCCCCTTTTTTTCCTGATTGACTGCAGACTATATAGTAAAACCAGAGTTCTGCTTAGCTATACCTTAACCAATAATTTTACTGAAATTTAACTAACCAATCCTAACATATTGTAACATGATTATTTAACCAATTATATCCCACCACCTTAATTAGTTTACACCCAGCAAAATTAATTATACAGCAGACAGAAACAATCACAGAACCAGACAGAGATTATACAGACGAACAATAGGGAAATGGCAACTACAGTGATAGAACAACAAAGAAATGAGGATTTCACATCCCAGCTATTGATAAGTGAGTTCTTGCCAGACAGGATGCTATCAAACTAAGTTTCCTTTTACATCTTCTAGGCACTTCCCTTTCTCTGGAAGTGATAGGCACTATCAGGACAGGATTATATTCCTAACAGCCCAATAGCACCTTCTTTCAATGTGACTAGTTTGGAATGTAAGCATGTGATCATACACTTCCTAGCTTATGGCTGCCTCTGCTGCTTAGCCAGAGGCCTTAGCCTAAGAACAGGGCCTCAGACTGTCACAGTGAGAAAAGGCCTTATACAGTCAGACAATGATTTTCATTCTTTCTTTTATACCTCTATAACTAGCTAAATGATAAACATATACCTAAATTCTTAAAGTATAGGCCTTTGCAGACAGGCCTGAATATCTATATCCTAACACCTCAGGATACGTAACAAACCTGAGGTATCACAAGGTAAAAACACACTGTAGACTAGGCACTTTTGTTTTATCATTGGGTAAACACACCAAGGTTAGCCCCAGACAGTAGAATAGGGGTGACCTCGGTAATTTTACCTCACGTTAGAACTAAAGTGCCTGGTCTTCATTGTGTTTTTACGTTGGATTAGTTCGTGTGCGTTAGTGCATGTCTACGTTGTGATTAAAAGCCAGCTGACTCAGGCCAAGGAGCTTTGGCTAAAGGGATGTTTAATTGCAGTGTAGATGTTGGGGTTTAGCTGGGGCCAGGTTCTAGGACCTTGCAAGGTAGAAGGGTCCCAGAGCTCGGGCTACAGCCCGAACCCCAACTAAACAGCCTTTTAGCCTTAGCCTCATGAGCCTGAGTAAGATAGCATGGGCCAGTGTCTAATTGCATTTTAGGCACACCCTCGGTTACCCTGAGGGAAAACATAACCTTTTCAGCAGTGAAGACAAGCCTAATGTCTCACTATATGGTTTGGGGCAATACAAAGTCATGGCTGAAAGGTGATATAGAGAAGGGGAAAGAAAAGAAATGCAGAGGAGTGAGTGTATGTATGGTGTGGGCGGGCTGTTCAAGGACAAACTGGAGGGGGGAAGAAGTGAGAATAAAGAAAGGAAGGATGGGCCAGTGCTTAGGATATTAGCTTGGGAGACCAAGGTTCAATTCAAAGCCTTCATGTGTGGCCTTGAGCACGTCACTCAGCCCCTCTGTTCCTCAGTTCCCCATCTGTAAAATGGGGATAATAGCCGGGCCCTACCTCACAGGCGTGTTGGGAGATAAACACATTAATGGCTGTGAGGTGCTTGGACACTATGGTGATGGCAGCCAGATAAGTACCCTTGAAGGAAGTAGCAGCGTGACGTCTGTGCTACAGCTGCTACCCAAAAACAGGGCCGCCTTTCCTGTTGTGGGGACATCCTCTAATAATCAGGAGCTGGTCTGTGTAGCTCAGGGAGCAGCTGCTGTGGATCCAGCCTTGTGAACGCCTCGCTACAAGTCAGCAATCTCTTTGGTGCGAGAGGTTATAATTTGTGGTTGTCACAAGCATCACTTAGAATTATTTATCATTTTCGTTGCATTAACACCTAGAGGCCTCGGTCTGGGATCAGGACCCCAGCACTAGGGGCTGTACACACCTAACAGAAACATGGTCCCTGCCCCAAAGAGCTTATAACTGAAGTGTTAGACAAAAGACAACAGGTGAATACAACAAACAGACAGGGGAGCACAAGGGAATCTTGGGCCCCCTCAGGAATCAAAGTGATGCAAAGAAACATGAAAACTGCATTAAGGATAAAGAATAAGAGGGTGGCAGGGGGAAGTGTCCCTATTTTATCATCTGTGCACACTGTATTAGGGTTTTCCTACCAATGCTCGAGATATGCTGACCAGATAGGAAGTGTCAAAAATCGGGACAGGAGGTGGGGGGTAATAGGTGTCCATGTGAGAAAAAGACCCAAACATCGGGACTGTCCCTATAAAATCAGGACATCTAGTCACCCTAGCTCGAGATGATCCAAACAGGAGGCAGGTCTCCTCTCAAGCTTCACATACAACTGCAGGTATCTTTTGACTTGAGTGATCATCTCTTGTTCAAATGGGATGAGGCTGCGCAGCTCCAAGAAGGTGCTTAAAGGGTTAAAGAGCAGTCCTCTGAGGGCTGTATTCTGTCTTGTAGAGTCAGAGGGGTGCTGAGAGGGAAAAGCTGGGTCAGGGTGACTAGAGCCATGCTGCCTGTGAGGTGCAAATGCAAGCACCTAGGGCATGACGCTGACCCCGCACTAGTATAAACCCCGCACTAGTGTAAACCAGCTGTTCTACTGAATTCTCTGGAGTAAAACCAGTGTGAGAGGTGGACCAAGCCTATGGCTCAGCGTGGGGAGGATGTTGAGCAGGAGGGCTTGCTGCACTTTTAGAGCCTTTGTTAACACCTTGTAGGATAAGGACCTTACAAAGGTACAGCACACCAGCCTCTGGAGCCAGCAAGTGTGCACTGGGGAGACATGCACCATGGGCTTGGAACTGAGGGGCTCAAGGAAAAGGGGTGGTTGGAGGAGGGCAGAGCACAGGGACAGAACATTGGCCCTGCTTTCACGGTCATTCCCATCTTGCGTCCTTCTCACATACAGCACCACTAGCTGCACTAAGCAGCTCTCCTTGTGCTCATAAAGTGCTAATATTCTGACTCCTTCCTCTTCCCCAGGGCATTAAAGCAGGGAAAGAAGTATCTCTTCTGGTGTCTTTTCCTTCCAGTGTGAAAGCACGGGGGAAGCTGCAACTGAGCCTCCTGATTAATGAATTCACCATCACAAACAAAAAAGTCTGTGTATACACACTGGCAGTTTAGGCAGCTTTTCTGCTTCTATTTACTCTGCTGCTCAGCAAGTAAAAAAGTGAAGTTAGCCCAGCATCTGCCAAAGCACACAGCAATTACCTTTCCCTCTGTGATTCAGCAGATACCCTCCATTCTGCACCCAGCCAGCCACCACAGGGTTTTCCAGCGGGACTTTTCTCTATAGAAAAAAAGAGCTGGATTTTAATAAGTACATTTTTCCCCCTTCTGTGAATCATCATTTTAACTAATTTACTCTGACAGGAAAGTTGGCTTCTGTTGCATTTTCCACTGTACACACCAACAGCTTCTATAAACAGAAAAAGGTAAAGGGATGGAAGGGAAATCTGGATTTACAGAACAGCTGGGTAATGTATTTGAGTGAGAGAGAGATGGTGCTGGCTTTTGATATAACTATGCCTTGCTGTCATGAGACACTGGCAAAAGGCCAAATGTTGTCCAGGCTTCTGAGCTGTTTTTGGAGTGGGCTAATTCCTAGCTGGAAGAGAAAGAAGTGAACAGAGATCGGGTGCTGGCCACTGCCGGAGACAGGATATTGGGCTAGCTGGACCTCACATCTATCTCGTGCAGTGTTCCCCAAACTGTGGGGTGCACCCCTGTATGGGGGCATGGAGGAATGTTCAGGGGGGTGTGGTGGGCCCTGGGCCAGACCCCACAAGGGGCGAGGAAGGAGCGTTACCCAATCCTGATCTGCGCCCAGCTCCATTTCGCCCCCGCCCCCCACTCTACTCCAGCCCCAGCCGCAGGTCCGGCCTCCGCTGTAGCACTGGCCCCACTCCTGACGGCAGCCCCCGGCCACAATCGCAGCCCCGCTTCTGGCCCTGCTCCCAACCATGGCTCCCGGGGGGTGTGGACCAAGTAAGGGGGGACATGGGAAAAAATGTTTGGGGACCACTGATCTAGTGGGGGACAAATTATGTGTTTCTCAGATTCCCCAGAATAAGATTTTCAACTCTCCAAGTAACTTGTCCTCTCAACCTTTGCATATATTGTTGCAAATTTTAGAGGGCAAGGTCCAGTGTGGGGATGGGCCGTGTAAATTTGGAAAGGCAAGAAGAAAAGATGAAGAATTATATGGTCTATACACTCCATACCCCCCACCTAGCCTCCTTGAAACACTACCAGGAACTTTGCCACAGCAAGGTTAGAAAACCACAGAAAAAGAGGGCTGTCTAGGACAAGCTGCTCAGGCAGTAAGTAAAAAAAATAAGTGAAGGACAGTAGCAAAAATTCAATTCCCTCTGACTGTTACAAATTCCTTTTCTGATTTTTATCCAGTTTGCCTGAAAATCCCTTCTGTAGGTTTCAGGAAGATCAGTTTCCTTTTGGGGAAATGGGAGGTTTAAAAAAAATGCAAGTCAGGCTTATAATAGGAAGCAAGTGTCAATCTTAACTATGGAGCAGCTATTGCTACTTAGAATCGTAGAATCATAGCATCATAGAATATCAGGGTTGGAAGGGACCTCAGGAGGTCATCTAGTCCAACCCCCTGCTCAAAGCAGGACCAATCCCCAATTAAATCATACCAGCCAGGGCTTTGTCAAGCCTGACCTTAAAAACTTCTAAGGAAGGAGATTCCACCACCTCCCTAGGTAACGCATTCCAGTGTTTCACCACCCTCCTAGTGAAAAAGTTTTTCCTAATATCCAACCTAAACCTCCCCCACTGCAACTTGAGACCATTACTCCTTGTCCTGTCATCTTCTACCACTGAGAATAGTCTAGAACCATCCTCTTTGGAACCACCTCTCAGGTAGTTGAAAGCAGCTATCAAATCCCCCCTCATTCTTCTCTTCTGCAGACTAAACAATCCCAGTTCCCTCAGCCTCTCCTCATAAGTCATGTGTTCCAGACCCCTAATCATTTTTGTTGCCCTTCGCTGGACTCTCTCCAATTTCTCCACATCCTTCTTGTAGTGTGGGGCCCAAAACTGGACACAGTACTCCAGATGAGGCCTCACCAATGTCGAATAGAGGGAAACGATCACGTCCCTCGATCTGCTCGCTATACCCCTACTTATACATCCCCAAATGCCATTGGCCTTCTTGGCAACAAGGGCACACTGCTGATATCCAGCTTCTCGTCCACTGTAACCCCTAGGTCCTTTTCTGCAGAACTGCTGCCTAGCCATTCGGTCCCTAGTCTGTAGCTGTGCATTGGGTTCTTCCGTCCTAAGTGCAGGACCCTGCACTTATCCTTATTGAACCTCATCAGGTTTCTTTTGGCCCAATCCTCCAATTTGTCTAGGTCCCTCTGTAGCCTATCTCTGCCCTCCAACGTATCTACCACTCCTCCCAGTTTAGTATTATCCGCAAATTTGCTGAGAGTGCAATCCACACCATCCTCCAGATCATTTATGAAGATATTGAACAAAACCGGCCCCAGGACCGACCCCTGGGGCACTCCACTTGACACCGGCTGCCAACTAGACATGGAGCCATTGATCACTACCCGTTGAGCCCGACAATCTAGCCAACTTTCTACCCACCTTATAGTACATTCATCCAGCCCATACTTCTTTAACTTGCTGACAAGAATACTGTGGGAGACCGTGTCAAAAGCTTTGCTAAAGTTCTTGATAAAACTGTTGCTCCTTTGCCAAGTGGTTCTGGATTTTGGGCCTGCCAGGTCAGTGTCGAGTTTGGAGCAGAAATCAATGCTGTAGAGTAAGAGTGTTTTCTAGTGTGATTTGTTATTGTATGGACTGTACGTGAGTCCTGTTTCCTTGAACATGGGTGGTGTCAACCAGCACATGAGCAAAACTCTCTTGCACAAACCTCAGCTAAAATAACCCTGTCCCTGTAAAGCAGCTCTCTTATGCTTAGACAACACTGCAGAGTTTTTCCGGCACAGCTACACCAGCAAAACCCAGCACGTAGACTCAGCCAAGCTGACAGAAGACTGCTTCCGTTGGCTTAACTAATATCATCTGGGGAAGTGGTGTAGCTATGCCAGCAGAACTCCTCTTTCTGTCAGCTTACACTGGATCTCCATTAGGGAGCTCTGCCAGCATAGTCAGAGCTATACCAGCAAAGCATTTCCCGTACAGACAAGCTCTTAGGCCTCTATGTTTCTTAGATTGTCACTCAGAAAACACACTGGTCCTTGTTCCTGCCTCAGCTCATGTACTTTCCATCTGGGAAAGCCACTAGTCCAAGCTGCTCACCTAGGACCACATAATCTGGCACTTAACCCTTCCTTTCTGCAGCTGCTCTGAAACACAAAAGGTTCTCTTGCTTTGCCCCCACCCAGTGCCCTTGACGACTGTCTGGGTAAGGGAGAGTTTCATGCTGGGAGGTTATGCATCAGTAACTCTTGTTGCCATAGCAATCCTCTACTCAAGCACCTTAGCCCAACTCTAGGAAGTGCTGAACATTCTCAGGTTGCACAGAAGTCAATGGGAGTGATGTTTGATCTCACACCGGTTTTACATAGGTGACTTCACTGAAGTTTGAGGAGTTATTCTCAATTTAATTATGTTGTGGTGTATTGTAAATTCTGTTACATTTCAGGGTTTTTTCCACGTCCTGCTTGTAGGCAGGCGGTCTCTGTAGAGAACAGTGCAATTGGGACCTAGCTGCTGTCTGTCTGCAGATAGTCAAGAGTAAACTGGGTTGAGTTGCACCTCTGTTTTTAGGGAGCAGCCTGCTTTGTCTTTCTCTGTTTTTGGGTTGTTGTGTGTTATCATTCTGAACGCTAAGAAATAAAGTAGATTTACATCGCAACCTTCCAGCAAGTTTATTTATGTTTTTATCTGACTTCTTTGTGTGTATGCCAGGAACACAACAGCTGTAAATACCATCAGAATCAAGCCCAGTAGGCATTGTCAGCTCAGTGTGATTAAGATTAATAATAATGCAGTGCCATACTTTCAGGATCAGGCCCTAAATCATTAAACCAAACCCGTGGAAAGACAGGATTGCCTGAAATATAGTTCATTTCAATTGGTGTATGACGATCCTATCCTTACCACTTTCCGTACCCTGTTTTATAGGGAAGGTTGTGCCAATACTAGCTGGTAAGACTGTGACCTATCTTTGTGTAGATGAGAAAGAATGTTACTCCGTGCCAACTCCTTATTCTCTCACTAAAATCTCTTCTGTCTTGCCAACGTGATCATTGCCCATAGTGCCTGCAGCTAATAAGAGATATTACACACTGAAAAGATGCAGCAGGATAAGACTCATGGCCAAAAACTCTTTTTATGCACTGAATAGGATAAGTATTGTGCCAAGTAGTGAAAAATAAGGCTCAATCAATCCAGGTCCTAACTTTAGCTTGCTGCAACCTATAATAGAACTATGATCTTTGAGAAATTAGCTGTTAAATGCCAACTGAGTTTAAAACAAAACAAAACACCTTCCTCCAACCTTATTATCACTGTGTTTTCCATTTAATTTGTTTTCATAAGAATGATTTGCTCCATTCATTCTGCATCAGCAACACTTGCAAGAAATATGGGAGGAAATAAATATGCGACAGAGGCATTAAATGCTACAGCACTGTAATTACAAACTGTTAACTTGGAAGCAACTTGAGGTCTTTTTGAATGCGTAATGCCTGGATTTAAAAAAAAAATGTTTTGAGCTCAATCACAATTTGCCTTCCCATCTGAAAGAGCACATGCATCAGTCTTTGTGGCTTTTAAATACTTTTCAACTTGATTTCAGTGCTGAGTTAGCATTGCAAGTTACACATGCCCGATCTAGAGTTGTCCCACATATGGGCTTCTACTTTCCTTTCTTGGGTGTGGCTGCTGCCTCCATTTCCCTGCCCTGCTCCCACTGGGAGCTGCACCTGCTTATGCTGCTTTTTGACTTGTGCCTTTTGTATAATGTAATACAGAGCTCTTATATAGGGCTTTTCATCCATAGATCTCTAAGCACGTTACAAAGGGGTTATATGCATATCATATGGATTTGGGATACAGCCTTTGACATGGGGGATGTTGGGCCTGGGAAGGAGTAGGTGCATATCCAGAAACTTGCACCTGCACCCTCTGCTTAGCACTTGTGCATATTACAATGACACAAAATAACAAAAGTTAATGGTGTCTTAGTACAATGCACAATAGTCTTACTGCTGTCATAGGTGGTGTCACAGGACATTGCCACTACTCAATTGCCAGAGGAGGAGGGTTTGGGACTTTCTTATGCCCAGCATTTGTGGTTTCACCTGCTATGATTAAAGATGACCCCAAGGCACAAAATTCAGACCTGAATCTGAACTTACCCAAAATGTAGGGGTGGTCAGCTCCAGATTTTATATCATCCCATTATACAGAGAGGAAGACAGCTATGATGTTCAGATCTGGCTAGAGTCTAAATAGTGATACCATGCTCATTCTCTTTGTCTCGGAGTTCAGAGCTGTTCAGTTCCAAGATTTGGGTCTGGGCTCCTCTTTAGCTGCAGTAACTTTCTAACCTTTCCAACCTGTAGGAAGATTTACAGACTAAGATAATAGATCCCAACTGGGCTACAATTCCAAAGTAGGAAGTTCCATCTGGGGTTGGAGAAACGGGTTTGAATTAAAGCAGCAGCTCCTGACTGTGAGCCCAAACCATTCAGATACCAGGATGATAGCCACGGCACAGGAAGGAATAGAATACAAACCATTTTGAAGTTCAAAAATAATTTCTTATAAATTTCCCTTAATTTTTTTTCCTTTCACTGAGGACCTTCAGGACTATTGAGCACAAACTGAAGTGCTGAAATATTATGAGAGCCAGCCAGTTTTAGCCTGATCACAAGCAAGAAATATACCAGAAGTCCCCTGGCATCCCAAGAGCTCTGGGCACCTTGCCTAACCATCTAGGGCCCATTTCTCAGCAGGTGTAAATCAATGTAATTTCATTGACCTCTGTTCCCTCCTTTCACACTGCACTGACTGGTTTCACACAGGCTGACTGTTCAACATATTATCATCATTTTTTTTCATTAAAAATGGAGTTTTGTCAAAAAACATACAAAAAATTATTTTCACAAAACCCTGAAAAACCAAAAAATTGCTGAACACTGAAAGTTTGGTGGTTTCAGTTTTTCACTGAAAACCCAGCTTTTTGGTAGAATTTTTTTACAAAAACATTTTTGGTTTTGTCAATTTTTTCCACAGGAAACAATAGCCCTTTCCCAGACAGCTGCGTTCGGAACACCCGCGTTGTTACATCATTCCGTTTGCTTTAGATGCACAATCATGCAAGGTCCCTGTCAATGAGTTATTGTAGCTGAGCAGGAGATCTGCATGAGCATCATTACTGCCCCCTGCAGGTTTACAGTAGATTTTAACATCCTAGTTTGGCTGGGACATCCTGCATCTGGGTAAACATAAGGTTACCATCCCCTGGAGGCATCTGGGTCACAGTTGTGTCTACATCCTCCACATTATGCAGCACTCACTCTGACAACCTTTATTCCTCCTGATGATGACAGATGGCCAGCCAGTCCTTTCATGGGGATGGTTCCAATAATATCAGGGGCCCAACTGCCCTATGCCTTGCACAGATCTGTGGGAACAACAAGGCCCCTTTATCCTCTCCCTCTGTGCAATGACCAAGGACAATTGCAGTTCCTGAGTGAGAGGAACATAGGTACTTCTCCCTGTGTGCATTCCTACCAGCACATGTTGGCCCAAAGTGTGTGTATGGAGGGGACATGGCCCCATCCCCATGGAGAGTTGGCCAAGAGCAGCAGATGGCGCAGTTGGCACTTTCCAAAAACACAGTGGAGCCCATGCGCTCCCTATGTACATTCTGGAGCCTGGGGAAGAGGTATAATTCCACCTAGAACATTCCCTGGGACATATGGCTGCACTGCCTCTCTCTGCCTTGCCTGACTGGCACAGTCTAACCTTCTATGAGAGATTTGCTAATCCATGATAATGCTCCTGTATCCTCTGTTGCCACCAAATGAAGATGGATGGATGTGCCTTTCTGAAGCTGAACTTTGGCACAGTCCTGGAGGCAACTGTCTTGTTGCTTAGTTCTGCAGCCACTGAGAATGAAAAATGAATGCTGTCTGTTAGGTAGAGTAATAGCAGCCACTCAGGGGTGTGGACATTAGACTCACAGGCGCTTAGAGATCAGAGATGGAAAAGCCTGGTAGGTTTAGTATCTCTGCCTCAGGAGCCGTGCAGGATTGCTCCAAGCAGCACATTCAGAGAGGAAGGATTTTAGGCATTCCCGAGCTGTTGATTTCTGCCAGTTTTAAGTCAGTTTCTTCCTGAAACAGTCTCGGGGGCTACATTGTCCAGTGAAAATATGTTATTAAGCAAGGCATATGCTGTCCAGGAACAAACCCAAATTAAAATACCATTATTACAGTGTACCCAAACACTTCTCTATCAAAATAACATTGAAAAGGACAGATCCTCAGTTGGTGTAAATTGGCATAGCTCCATTGACTTCAGTAAAGCTCTGTCAATTCACACCAGTGGGGGATCAAGCCCAGCTGGTATATAATTGGTACAGTCTTTATGCTATTTTATATTTTTGCGCTGTGGGCCCTATCCTGCTGCCATCAAAGTCAATGGCAAAACTCCCATTGGATTCAGTCCTGGGCCCTGTTCGTGCCCTGCGTTAAGGGTCAGTTTCTGCTCGCAGACATGCTGGTGTAAATCCAATAATAGCTTCACTCAAATCAGTGGAAATATGCCCGATTTACAGTGATTAAACTGAAAGCAGCATTTGACTCACTGCAAGGATCTATTTGTGGGCTTGATT
Organism: Natator depressus; assembly: GCF_965152275.1. Lineage (NCBI taxonomy): Eukaryota > Metazoa > Chordata > Testudines > Cheloniidae > Natator > Natator depressus. The sequence continues at coordinate 15,362,675 of NC_134235.1, forward strand.
CATCACTGTATTACTCAAGCTGTGCACCCGCATAACTTCAGTTAAATCAGCGAGCCCTCTCTCTCGCTATCTCACTTTTAATTATTTTTATTTTTACTCTCCAATAAAAGCAATGTTGGATCTACATGGAGGGGGTGGTTTGGGTGACTGGACAGAGGTGATGCATCTGGGGGGGTCACATACCCCCACCCCCCACCCCGCCCCCGATTTGCTGCTTGGCTTGTACTGAGCATGTTCACATGGACTGAGCATGCTCAGTAACACTGCTGAAGCCGGCTGCCCTCACTCTACCTCCAGCCGGCATGGGTCGTCTCTGCTGGACTGCCATTGCCTAACCCCAAAATATCCTGATAACTGTACACGAGGATGAGCCAGATTGTGCCTAGCGGGTGACCAGATTGTGAAAGAGGCCATCTTCCCCCCACCTTGCGCTCCCACCCAAGGCCAGCCACAATCCCCAGTCCTTGCACTTGCTGAATATGGAACCCAATAAGGTTCTGTGAAAGGGTAATGCTGCTCCCACTGCTGGGCTGCCTGATTCAACCTCTGCAGGAATCCTAGCTAAATACAGCAGAGTTCCCCCCGGGAGTCTATTGCTCTGCTCTTCCCCATGCAGAGTGTGGCTTCCAGCCACAACATAGCCCTAAATGCTTAGGGCTCCATTGTGCATTCTTTGCATGCCTTGACGTCCCACGCAGGATCAGCCCCTTCATGGTATTAAAGGTGTGGAAGAGGGAGCACTGTGCAGGCAGATCAGTGGGGGCCGGAACTACTTCATACTGATTTGACTTGTCTCTAGCTCTGTGCTAAAGTGAAAAGTAAACCTAGTGCGATGATGAGCATGTAAAGAACTAGTAAGAAATAAAACAAGCCTGTTCTTTAGCAGCAAGTTGCTGATTATGAGATTCATGTATCAACGCCTGTGATTTGTGACCTGAATTTCTGCCTGTATAGCCAGTGGGATCGCTTGAAAGCAGACAGCTTTGGATGGAAAGGAAATCAAGTTGTGGGGGTTTTAAAACTTGTAATTTTATGTGTAAGCAAATAGGATATAATTACAGCACACTTATGAAGTCCAGATTGGCTTCTAGGGAGAGGCTGGCTGCCATGGACTGCAGGTCAGGGGTGCTGCACAAATATGGCTTACATCTCTCCCTGGCACGCCCCAGATCCTGCTGCTAATCTGTACTCTCTGTGGCATGTCAGAGCAGCCCTTGGGTTGCTCTATTTTACAACAGATTAAAAACACAGCTAAGGATTCTGTGTGATCATGCGCTAGCCTTTTCCACTAGCTGTGTTCCTTTCTTCCATATTGATGGCAAACCTCAGATTCCAAATTTCCATTTGAATGGGATAAGCCCCCAAATATTTGAATTCTTACCTTATACAAAGTCTCCAAATTACTGGGTCCACAACTTTGCCAGTGAGAACAGGCTGCCTCATGAGATTTCTCCTCTGTCCTGTTTCTGATGATGCCAAGCATAGCATCCAAAAGCTGCCTCTCTACCCTAATTGACTTGGGTTCCCCTTCCTCCTGGTGCTTGGGAGCCTTTTAAGGCAGAGAGATGAAAACTGCTGTCTGCAAACTTTCAGGGTTTCCAGTTCATCAGAGATGATTTGGCCGGAAATCAGTGAGAAACAGTGAGAAGCAACTTAACCAATGAATCCACTGATGAGTCAGCTCTGTAGCAAGTGAAGAAGCTGTAAAATGGCTATTAGTGTAAAACTATGTTTAATTAGGGTACAAAATCACATTGCATTGCCTTTGATTAACGCTTCTTAAAATGTCATATATGCCTGCCCAGATCTGAAAATTGCTTATCTTGTATGCATAAAGATTCAGCACCTATATGATGCAGTAAACAAGTGGGCTGTGAAAAAAAGTAGATCAAAAGAGAAGAAAGGATACTGGATTGGATTTTATCAATCAACAAGTGGTAGGTAATTCAGCCTAACAAGTCAAAATCTCTGGTCAGAATAAGGCACCGTGAAGCTGTTGCTTAAAAATGCACAATGTCAAGAATAGGTCTTGTTTCAACATGCTGAAAAAAAACCCCAAACCAGGACTGTTTCCAAAGTAAATAAAGAGAGAATTTTGCACTCCCTCTGCCCCATGGCTGCTATATACTGCTCTGGTGGAGCCAAATAGCCAGACAAGACAATGTAATCAGCTATCTAGGGATTCCACTAATGTTATGGAATCCCCAGGCAGTATATAGCCAGGCCCACGTCAACAACATTCTAATCCCCAGTGCAGGGAGCATGTCAAGGTATGGACAGGGAAAGGGGATGTCGCCAGAGTGCTGCTCTGCCTCAGTGATCCCCATTGCCAGAACAGCCCTTTGGTGGTCATTGTGGCTGGCTGCAATGTAAAGCAGCTCTGAGGCTGCTCTAAGGTGCACCTGCCCCAACCTAGCTAAAACAGAACTGGATAGACATAAAGCAGCATATGGCCACCAGACGCCTGCCTGCTATCTCTACAACATAACAGAAGAAACCAGTGAATAATTTCAAAGCACCAAATAAGAGGGGAATTTATTTCAAGACACACATGAAAGCAGCCGATGGGATTGATCTCAAAGCTGAAGTCAGTTCAGATGAGCCCAGGAAAGTCACAGCAATGCATCGTTCTAAACACATGTTGTAAATGGTGGGACAATGCGAGTGTTTGGTTGGTTGGTGGGGGTTTTTTTAAGCTTTTGATTTGCAGCGATAAAACATCGTTTGATAAATCCCATCAGGCAGAGATTAAGAAATAGATGCAGTATAAAATAATAAAAACTTCCAGATACAAAATGAATACTTGCTTTTATGCATCCTAACTTATAAGTCAACATTTCTCATCTCGTAAGCACTATTAAATTTATAGGATCGTAAAGAGGATTTTTTCTGGCTCGCTCTCTCCTCTGAAGAACATAGTCATTAAAACTCAAAGATTTAGCTGTATCTCTACTGTAACATTTTTGTCCCGGTGCTTCTGTAAATTGGAATGCCAATCGGACTCTGACTTTAACAAGCATCAGAACTTCCCTTAAGATGTTGTCCTTCATAGAGATATCACAGCAAGGTTTTTTTTCCCCCTTTGTAGACGATGTTGTTGACTCTGATAATATTGTTACTGGTTTTCACAAGGGATTTTTTTTTTTTTTTTTTTTGCTTTTTGGTAAACCAAACACATTTCCTTCTGTGGATTTTGGCACACTTCATCACACAACTTTGAAGTTTGCCGTTGCTGGGCATTCACCTGTTTTTCTTTCCCTTTGGTGCTTGGTTTGATTCTTCAGTGTCACTGTATTTAGGCTGAAGCTGTGCCTACAATAGGGATTAGTCTGATCTCAGCAACCAATGGCCAGCAGCCAGTGTGTCTGCCCCAATGCAAGCCCCTAGTGCAGACTGTAAATGGCTATAAAGTGCAGTTTGCTACAGTGAAGTTTACTGTAGCTTGACTTTGGCGTAAACTCCACTAGGGAAAATAGTACCTTTGCCTGTCTTCTGCAGGGGTTGCACTAATTCACCGACCATCAATTGCTGTTACCAGGCCTAATCTCCAGCACAGACTAGGGGTAAAATTTTCAAAGATGCTTGAGTGATTTAGGAGCCTAGGTCCCATTTTCAAAAGTGACAGGCATTTAGGAGCCTAAGTCCCATAAACCCAAGATCATCCATGGTATTTTGATGCCTAACTCCCATTGATTTCAGTGGAATTAAGCACCAAAATACCTTTGAGGATCAGTACTCAAGTACCTATGTCATTTTTGAAAATGGGACTTAGGTTCCTAACTCATTTAGGTGCTTTTGACCCAAGGCCTAAAAAGGGCTCACTGGGATTTACACTGCTATTCTAAACCATCTCTCTGTTCTCCACAACTGGGACACACACCCCCCCCCCCCAGCTCAAAGCTAGCTCAAGCAGAGCCAATGCATGTCTGACGACCTGCATGGGGAAGCACCATCCCACCTGATGTGGAGACACACCTTCAGAAGGAGCAATGGGTGCTTAGCAGTGCTTAAATTCAGGCTGCCTATTTACTGTCAAAATTTTCAACTACAAAAAATGCCTATGTGACCTAGGAACATAGGCCCCATTGATTTTCAGTGGGATTTCTGCTCCTGAATCACTTGGGTGCTTGTGAAAATGTTACCCTACATGTCTAAATATAGATCCCCCCATCTGCAAAGTGGAGCTTAGTAGGCTTTCTCCCACCCTTTGTCTGACTTTTCTGTTCAGATTAGAAACTGCTTTATAGGAACTGGTTCTCATGTACTTGTATAGCACCTAGCGCTATGGAGCCCCAGACTTGGAGGAGGCCTTTTGGCACTATCATACTACAAACAATCCCACTGAGAAACCCCTGTCCAAATAAGTTATTCCACTGCAGAAGTGACATAAATTGCTGCGGAAGGTACTGGTGGCATTTCGAGCATGCTAATCCTTGCAGCAGCGAGACAGATAAAACACTCCGGGTCATCTCGAAGGAACTCATGATGAACGAAGTCCTATCCAAATATTCTCCTTTCCCCAGACTGCATGGTAGTATCAAGTCTATGATGACAGCTTAATGGGACACCACGAATGAAATCCTGGCTCCATTTAAGTTAATGGGAGGTTTGCCATTGACTTCAGGGGGGCCAGGATTTCACCGCATATTTTGCGCACAATAATTAAAAGCATGAATAGAATAGGGGACTTGTATTGGAAATGCACATACCAGTCTACACAGCACGCTCCTACTGGCAATACTCAGGAGAAAGTATGTAAGCCCAGCAGCACAGCCAATCATATTGTATGTGTCTCACACAGCAGAAGCGTGAAGATATGGAACAAGAAATGATATCCACTCTCAAATCATGTGGTTGTATCTCTCACAAAGAGAGCTTCCCACCCATCACAAGTATATGAGACTAAGGATGTTGTCTTGGTTCCAGATATGTTTCAGAAAGATGTTTAAGTAGGTTTTGAGAGACATAAGGGAAGAGATGGTACAGAAATGGAGGGGACCTGGATAATCTCCATCCAGTAATATTAAGGAACTGACACATGAAATTGCAAACAAAAATCAAGGATTTTTAATGAATCCATAAACTCAGGGGTCATACCTTATGACTCAAGAATTGCTAATATAGTACACATTTTTAAGAAAGGGGAAAAAGTGGTCCTGGAAACTATGGTCCTATTAATTTGATCTCAATTGTAAGCAAGGTCTTGGAACAAATTTTGAAAGACAAAGTAGTTATGGACACAGAGGTAAATGGTAATTGGGATAAAATATAACATGGGTATACAAAGGTAGATCATGCCAGACCAACCTGATCTCTTTCTTTGAGAAGATAACTCATTTTTTAGATAAAGGAAATGCAATATATCTAATCTGCCTGGATTTCAGCAAGGCATTTGATACAGCTCCATACATGAGAAGACAGGGATTAATATGAGAATTGAAAGGTGGATAAGGAACTGGTTAAAGAGGAGATTACAACAGGTCACACTGAAAGATGAACTGCCAGGCTGATGGGAGGTCACTAGTGGAGTTCCTCAGAGATCAATCTTCAGACCAATCTTCATTAACATTTTTATTAATGACCTTGGCAGAAAAAGTGGGAGTGTGCTAATAAAATTTGCCGATGACACAAAGTTGTGAGGTGTTGCAAGCACACAGGAGAAGAAGATCATGCAAGAAGATCTGGACAACCTTGAAAACTGGAGTAATAGAAATGGGATGAAATTTAATAGTGTAAAGTGCAAGGTCATGCACTTAGGGACTAACAACAATAATTTGGGGCTGGGGATTTATCAGTTGGAAGCAACAAAGGAGGAGAAAAACCTAGGTGTATTGGTTGATTACAGAATGACTATGAGCTGCCAATGTGATGCAGCCATGAAAAAGGCTAATGAAATCTTAGGATGAATCAGGTTAGGTATTTCCAGTAAAGACATTATGTGTTAGTACCATTACACAAGGCACTGGTGAGACCTCCTCTGGAATATTGTGTACAATTCTGGTCTCCCGTGTTTAAGAAAGATGAACTCAAACTGGAACAGGTGCAAAGAAGGATGATCAGATGAATGGAAAACCTACCTTATGAGAGAAGACTCAAAGAGCTTGGATTGTTTAGCCTAACAAAAAGAAGGCTAAAGGGAGATAGGATTGCTCTCTATAAATACTCAGAGGGATAAATACCAGGGAAGGAAAGGAGTTATTTATGCGGACACAGGAACAAATGGATATATCCTGGCCATCAATAAGTTTAGGCTTGAAATTAGACAAAGGTTTCTAACCATCAGAGGAGTAAAGTTCTGAATCAGCCTTCTAAGGGGAGCAGTGGGGACAAAAAACCTAACTGGCTTCAAGACTAAACCTGATAAGTTTATGGAGGGGATGATGGGACTGCCTACAATGGAATGTAGCCAATCTGCAACTGCTAGTAGCAAATATCTCCAATGGCCGGTGATGGGACACTAGCTGGGGAAGGCTCTGGGTTACTACAGAGAATTCTTTCCCAGGCGATTGGCTAATGGCACGATAGTAAATTACCTCATGGTATAGACCACAACAAAGGCAGGATTGTAACTAGGATGGATAACATGCATTAGACAGTCATGGGTACATTCTCAAACCATTGCCTGAGGCCTGTGGGTTCCCCACCTCCCATGAAAGCCAGTTGGAATGGTGCAGCTAAAATGCTTCAGAAATGTATGGGGGAGGGGTTGATTTGTCCTCAGTTCTCATCAGTCCTGTTCCATTCTTGGCTTTTTCTTGTTTCCTTTTTATTCCTTGTGCTTTGAGCTCAGGGACTGTGGTTAATCTGTTCCCATGTCTAGGCACTGGAAGGAGACTTCAAACCCACTGGCAATGGAAGCTTGTTGGCTGAACCTGTTCCAGGGAATTCCCATTAAAATTTTCAAGATGAAGTGCAATTGCCAAGGTGTATGTGGCTGGGCCAGTCAAAGGTGTCAAAGGCAGGAGTCAAAATTAATTACCAAAATGAGTCAGAAGACAGATACCAAGGTCAAGAGAATTCTTTCCCAAGTGTCTGGCTGGTGGGTCTTGCCCACTTGCTTGGGGTCTATCTGATCACCATATCTGGGGTTGGGAAGGAATTTTCCCCTGGGTCAGATTGGCAGAGACCCTGGGGGTTTTTCACCTTCCTCTGCAGCATGGGGCACGTGTCATTTGCAGGTTTAAACTAGAGTAAATGGTGGATTCTCTGTAACTTGAAGTCTTTAAATCATGATTTGAGGAGTTCAGTAACTCAGCCAGAGGTTAGGGGTCTATTACAGAAGTGGGTGGGTGAGGTTCTGCAACCTGCAATGTGCAGCAGGTCAGACGAGATGATTACGATGGTCCCTTCTGGCTTTAAAATCTATGAGTCTATGAGAAACGGAGACAGATGTGACCGTGGTTCTGATAGACTCATGTGACGTCATTCCACCACAAGATAGCAACACCGAGGTGACAGCTGCAGGAGTTTAATATTTGTTGTCAGCTGAGTGTGATGTGTCCGATTTTTCCCTGGTGTGTTTTACATAGTCCAGTCATTGCCAGCTTTATACTGGTGAGTAGGAAGTGGACTGGAAACACATTAAAGTCTGCCGTGATGCCACTAGTAACTTTCTTCTGATCCAGGCTTATTGTCAGTCCAAAGACAATGTGAATATGTCAATACCTTGGGCATGCTTGATCCATTCATTGACACCTTTTGTAAGTCCACAAAATGTGGTGTTAATACTTTACATTTTTTCCTAGGCTGTGTGGAAAGAGCGAGAGACCGAAGCCACAACATGGTCGCTCGAGCACTGTATGATGTATTTGAAACACTGAGATGGAATAATGCCCTTGTCAGTTGCTACAGCTCATCTATCATCCTCTACTTCTTGAATCCTTCACTGGTCTAACTGCCCAACTTCAGACTAATTGCAAGCAATGCAGAACGTTTGCTGAAAGGCAGCTGCTGCAACATTTTGAAGGCAGAGAACAAAGCGCTAGATACCCTAGGAATTGGTATGTTTTAAATGAACCATAGCCATGGGTAAATGGTTGCTGTTTTAGAAATCTCTTTGTTGTGCTATTAGAGTCCTGCCATTTTAATAAGATACTAAGTAAAGTTACATTCAGAAGGCACAAAAATTGGAGAGAGTAAAATAAATTGAAAAGAAATGAAAAAAAACCCAGAGACAGAGCTATTCTCAGGATAGGTAAAGTGCCAGCTCTGTGTCTTTGTACTTGGGCTGTTGGCACCTTGACAGAAATATCCACAGCCAGTATTGATATCATTTTTACAAGGACCAAGCCTGAGAATTAAGATGATAATTGGAAGAAGCACAATGATCAGTACACATTTTCAGAAAAGTTTTAATCATTCCAGTCATTTCTGGGTCAAATAATGGCTGCTGCAGACACATTCCCTCCATGCAAATAGCAGGCATTTAGATCTGCCTGGCTAGGGGGTGCGTTTCATACTGGCTAAGTGTGGCATGTCTCCCGTCAGTGATTGGTGCACAGAGGCAATAACAGCTTGGTACTGCCCCTAGAATATGGAGACACTTTTTTAGCTTGAGTAGGAGAGGTCTGTCTTTTCGGTGCTGAAAGTCTCAGGTTCAAGCCATGCTGATGGCCCATGATAGATGTCATTACTAATACAGCCTGCTCAGGAGACACATGGCCAAGGTGCAGCTACACTTCACAGCATATTCTACTCAACCACATGTGGGTTTTACTGCTGCTCGGAGTGCTCTGATTCCACCAGATGAGTCACTGACTGCAGGCAGCCGAGGGACAGCCAACAGCAGCATCGCCATTAGCCACGGGAGTCACTTAGGGAAGCACCGAAGCACTGGATCTCTATATCAGCAATGAGACAGGCCCCCAGCAAATTTTTCTCTAGATCTGGGCCCAACTCAAGATTTGGAGACCTCATTCCCTGCCTACTCCACAGTGCAGGAGGGAGGAAAGGTTGTCTCAGGAGGGAAGGTTCAACAGAGCTGCCTGCTGTACAAAGCTGCGCAGATTTTCAGGTGGATTCTCTCTTTCTGCTGCTTTTCATGGGGGAGAGGAAGCGATGGGCCCAAGTCACACGATGCACGCCCTCCACACTCTGTTGCATACCAACCTGGAGGTTGGTGCATTCACAGGTGCTGACCCCATGGGTGCTCCGGGGCTGGAGCACTCATGGGAAAAAAATAGTGGGTGCTCAGCAGCCACCGGCAGCCCCACGGATCAGCACCTGCTCCTCCCCCCCAGCGCCTCCCGTCTGCCGGCGGCCCCGCCAATCAGCTCCTTCCCCTTCCTCCCCGTGCCTCCTGCATGCCGCGTATCAGCTGTTCAGCAGCGTGCAGGAGGCATGGGGGAAGGAGCCAGGGGCAGGAAGAGGTGGGGCATGGGCGGAGCAGGGGTGAGAAGAGGCAGGGCAGAGGCTGGGGTGAAGGGGTGGAGCAAGAGTGAGGCCTGGGGCAGGGCAGGAATCGGGTGGGAAGTTGGGGGAACGGGTGGAGTGTGGGCCAGGCAGAGTGGGGGAGGGGCCGGGGGCAGAGTGGGGCTCGAGCATCCCCCAGGAACAGAGAAAGTCGGCACCTATGTGTGCATTTATAATTCTAGGACTGATTTCTGCCCTTGGATCCTCCACAAAACTCAATCTGAGTCATACGCACCTAGGAGCAGAATTTTGGCTCCCACTCTAGCTATTTAAATTAATTGTTTATTGTTAAAGCTAACTCATATTGCACTTCTGAGTTGCCCCTGCTTGCCATCAGAGGCCTGGCTGAAAGTGGATCTGGCTGAAAGTGAAGGACGGATGGTCCAGTGGCTGGGATGCTGGCCAGAGTTTGGCGTGCAAGTCCTAACTCTGCTACAGACTTTCTATTTGGTCTTGGGTAAGTCACTTAGCCTCTCTGTGCCTCAGTTACGCATCAATAAAATGGGGGTACTAGGATTTTCTTACATCACAGGGATGCTGTGATGAGGCACTCAGATACTATAGTGATGGAGGCCATATAGGCACCTAAAATACATTGATAATGAGCGTAGTGACACCCTGAGTAGGACTGCGTCTATTTCTGCAAGAGATCTGAGATTACCACATGAGGGCTGTTCTTTGGGACCCAAGTGCCAGCTCTACATGGCAATATGGTTACAGGGGGTGACCACAAATAGCCTGTGACCTTTACAGAGAAATTAGTGACAATTTTTTTTTACTGCAGCAATTGACTTGTATCAGTTTATACTGGCTTCGTTTTTCCAGGCTACCTCTACAAGCAAAAGAGCTAGAGACTTATTTAGGAGCTGTATATGCAACTGAATTTGAATTTGAATTTACAGAATGGATGAAATTCACCCCTGTGCAGAGATCCAGCACAACACAAATCCGGCTTGAGCCCTCACCTATACCTCTGGGGCTTACGTGAAATTTACGGGATTCATAAGCCTTGCAGAGACCCTCTGCACAAGGGATGAATTCTACCCATCATGCAGATCCCGAATAATTTGCTGAAGAGCTGTACCAGTAATTGCAAATAGTGTTAATTCAAGGACATCATGTGCTCAGAAGAAAAAAAGATGTGAAAGTAATCAAACAAATGATCGGCTCAGGATGATGTCAGTCTCTAATCTGCTGCTTGTTCAGAATCTCTCAGCCATAAGATACCTGTCCATTGCCATGGGGATTTTGTTTTGCAGAACTCTTTATTTGGAAATAAACCTTTATATCCAAGGTTTCAGAGTAGCAGCCGTGTTAGTCTGTATCCGTAAAAAGAAAAGGAGTACTTGTGGCACCTTAGAGACTAACAAATTTCTTTGTTATAAATAAATTTGTTAGTCTCTAAGGTGCTACAAGTACTCCTTTTCTTTATATCCAAAGCTCTCTTATAGCCAAAAGGTTCATTTGTCTAGGCAGCATACGTAAAGTTGTGTCTTCGCAAAACAGTGCTGAGTTCACCCAACTTTTTATCATATAACAAAGAAACCCTGATTTAAGTCTCGCCGTTACAGTGGAGTGAAGTCTACTCTGAGCAGAGATTAGAGAACATCTACAGACCTTCCTATGCAATAAGAATGTATTACTGACTGTCCACTTTGGCAGACAGTTCTTAAAGGCACCATACCAATGTGTGAATAGTTACCTAGTAGATAGGGCACTGGGCTGGGCTGAGTCACTTTGGAAAATGGGATTTAGGGACAATTTACAAAGGTATTTAGGCACTTAAAATGCACCTACTGGGTTTTTCAAGTCAGTGGGAGTTAGGTGTTTTACCTGTTTTAGGCACTTGTGAAAATCCCACTTGGTGCCTCTTTGCATTGTTAGGGACCTAAATATCTTTTGGAAATCTGGCCTATTAGGCTGCTGAGTCACTTAAATGCTTTTGCAAATTTCACCAGTAGGATCTTTCATCTTTGGTTGCCTCTGCAAATCCACTCCAGGGCAGCAGTTAGCAATGTTACTGCAAGCCATTTGGTGGCCTCTGTGAAATGAGCGGAGGTCTTCAAGTTCTCAATGGAGACCTGTCTGTCCTATAAAATACAGAATGACAGCTACAGAGAGATTTCAGACTGAATGGACATACGGACTACAAGGGCTTCCTGGCAGTTCGGTTGGTGCTGAGGAAGCCATGCTCAACCTGTTAGGCAGGTAGAGGACTGTGTAACCTGTTGGATCTGCATTCTCCACCACCATCAAGCTGAACCTTCCATGGGCATCTAGCTGTTTAAAAAAATTCTACGTGGGGAAACCTCAGGATAAGATCCTGCAACAAGAAAACTGTGTTGTATGCACTTACGTAACACTTTTCTCTGTACTGCACCTTTAAATGTCTAAGGAGTCTGTCTGAGCCAGACTATCGGAGGCTCGTTCACCTGCACATCTACCAATGTGATATATGCCATCATGTGCCAGCAATGCCGCTCTGCCATGTACATTGGCCAAACTGGACAGTCTCTACATAAAAGAATAAATGGACACAAATCAGACGTCAAGAATTATAACATTCAAAAACCAGTCGGAGAACACTTCAATCTCTTTGGTCACTCGATTACAGACCTAAAAGTGGCAATTCTTCAACGAAAAAACTTCAAAAACAGACTCCAAAGAGAGACTGCTGAATTGGAATTAATTTGCAAACTGGATACAATTAACTTAGGCTTGAATAAAGACAGGGAGTGGATGTGTCATTACACAAAGTAAAACTATTTCCCCTTGTTTATTTCCCCTCCTACTGTTCTTGTCAACTGCTGGAAATGGCCCACCTTGATTATCACTACAAAAGGTTCCCCCCCGCCTCCTGCTGATAATAGCTCACCTTCCCTGATCACTCTTGTTAGTCTATATGGTAACACCTATTGTTTCATGTTCTCTGTGTATATAAGATCTCCCCACTATATTTTCCACTGTATGCATTCGATGAAGTGAGCTGTAGCTCACGAAACCTTTGCTCTAATAATAAGCACTGGATCTTGTTATGCAGTGTGCTTGGAGCTGTACATAACATAGAGTGAGTCTAGTCAGCACCAAAGGAACCCAGGAAGGAATTTGTTTTTTGCTCTTTGAGATGTTTGAGCTGCAGGAACCCCCAATTCTTTGACTTTTTGAATGTAGGTAAATCATTGTCTTTGTTTCCTGCAGTCTGGATGTCAGGAATATTTTCTTGGGCCCTAATCCTGCATTGTGATCTGCATGGGTGGACTACTGCCAACTCTCCATGGAACCCCATTGCAGCCAATGACTTCAAGGGGGTTCCATGCATTCATGGCAATCTACTCACAAGGATCACAATGCAGGAACAAGGCTTTGGAATTAAAATCTGGCTGAAGCTAGATTGAGTTTTGGCTAAGACTGAAACTCTATTGTGCATTGTTTCTTTCTTCCTGATCTTGCTGATGCTGTGTTAACTTATACAGTGCAGAAACTCCTACAATAAATGTTGGGTTCTTTTTGTTTGCCTTCTGGTTTCTGAGTCTTTAGATGTACTCAGTTCGTGTTTTCAGGACTTTATCAGAAACTAGGAGGGCAAGAAACTTACTTTTTCTTTTAAATGAAAGCTGAGATTCTCACATAATCCCTTGCCTCCAGGAGCTGGGGCTTTAAGAAAAACTCCAAATATTACAAAGCTCACAAGAGAGTTGGCAAGCCTCCTTTAATTTGAGTTCTGGGTGCTCAGCACTTCTGTAAAATCAGCCTGTCTAAAACTAGGCACCCAAAAATAGAGGCTATTTCTGAAAATTTGGCCGCAACTGAGTTGTCCAACACCACCCATCAAGCCAGTGTCAGAGCTGGAATTTGAGCTCTGGAGTCCCCAATTTACAGTCACATGCTCATCTGCTCTATGTGCTACCTTTTGAGATGAAGCTGCTTCTGAAAGTCTGCATACTTAAAAAATAATCCTCATAAAGACTAATATGATTTATGTAAGTACTTTAAGAGGCAAATACCCAGAACAGTTAGTTTTAGTGCTCAGACTTTCTAAAGTTAATATTTCCATCTGGTCACATTATCATTTTAGATTTTTAAGTGGCTTTCCATCCCACCCATCTATGTTAAATTTGTAAAACAAATCAAAGATACTGGCACAAATAAATTAAGATCAAAGAATAGAGATGAACATAGAGTGAACATTTGATTGTTCCCACATGAAACACTCACTCTTTCTGCAAATTCCCTTAATCCTCCATGAAATATTATTTCAGTTGTCATGGGGATGTTTGTGTGATGTTACAAATAAATGATTATAATAATATTTTAGTCCAAATAATAAACTGTCAAAGAGGGGAGGAGGATGAAGACTGAGAGTTTTATATGTTTTGTTTAATATGGGGTTATCTTTGCTAAATAAAGATGAGTATCAAAATATTGGAAAATATTTCAGTTCTTGTATTATTCTATGTGTATAATACTTTTGCATTCATCCTTCAGGATTTCTTTTGTACAGTGCTTACTTTTGCTTTGCATCACATTTATAAGGCCAGTGAAAGTCTCATATATGGACTGTGGACTTGTCTATATTACAAGTTATGCTGTTTTAACTAAAGGTGGATTTTAAAATCGATTCAGTTAAACCAGGGAAAACCTCTGGGTGGACCCCTGTGCTTTAAATCTGCCTTAGATGGATTTAGCTTAAGTTAATTCCTTACTGACTTTAGCTGAGCTGATATGTCAAGTTTAAAGCAATTTTAGAGGATCCACATGGGAAGTTTCACTGGTTTAACAGAATAGATTTAAAAACTGATTTAATAAAACCTGTGCAACTTGTAATAAAGACAAGAATTTTGTACAGATACAGGGCCTGATTCGCCACTGCCTTTTGCCTGGTGTAATCATGTAGGGTCTGTCTTCATTGCAGAGTTAATACAGAATCTTACCACATATTACCCTACCCCTTCTACTGTCCACACACAATAACATCAGATCACAGTTTAGAGGTGCTTCAAAGCCAGACTAGCTGACCCAGCTGCAGATATAGGTAAGAGCCTGGGTGCTGCTTTAACTCAGGCTGTAACCTGCCCACTTTGCAGTGTGAATGCAGGCTGCTTAACTTGAGTGCTGATAGTCCTCCAGAGCCTTCCCACAAGTTGCCCAGAGCCATATTTCTCTGCCTTTCTACCCACTCCCTGAATCTTCTCCAGAAGTCACCTGCCAGTTTATAGACTCCTGGTCAGCATTTAAACCCTACATTTCACACGGCCTGCTCCATTTCGACATAGCTGCTGAACAGCACTTGAACAGAGACGCCATCCAGGAATTCCTCCTTCCAATGTGTTGCTAGCTGAAGCTGACACCATTGGCCAAACTGGACAGTCTCTACGCAAAAGAATAAATGGACACAAATCTGACATCAGGAATCATAACATTCAAAAACCGGTAGGAGAACACTTCAACCTCTCTGGCCACTCAGTAAAAGATTTAAGGGTGGCAATTTTGCAACAGAAAAGCTTCAAAAACAAACTCCAACAAGAAACTGCTGAGCTTGAATTAATATGCAAACTAGATACCATTAACGTGGGTTTGAATAGAGATGGGAATGGCTGGGTCATTACACATATTGAATATATTTCCCTATGTTAAGTATCCTCACACCTTCTTGTCAACTGTCTAAATGGGCCATCTTGATTATCACTACAAAAGTTTTTTTCTCCTGCTGATAATAGCTCATCTTAATTAATTAGCCTCTTGCAGTTTGTATGGCAACTTCCACCTTCTCTGTATGTATATATATATATATATATATCTTCTTCCTATATGTTCCATTCTATGCATCCGATGAAGTGGGCTGTAGCCCACGAAAGCTTATGCTCTAATAAATTTGTTAGTCTCTAAGGTGCCACAGGAACTCCTGTTCTTTTTGTGGATACAGGATAACACAGCTACTACTCTGAAAAATGTTCTGGTGGACTCTGGTGTGAGGTCAGCAAGGGGCATGATTTGGGGAGACATAACCAAAATCATCACATGTGCAATAACATCTCCAAAGGGCTGGCAGAGAAGGGGATTTGCTGGCAGGGAATTCAGTGCAGGGAAAGAATCAAAAACCTGAAGACTGTGTACCACAAGGCAAAAGATGCCAACGGCCAGTCTGTAAACTCATCGTCAACCTGCTCCTACTACAAGGAGCCTGACCATGAGCTCTGCCCTGCCCCAAGGACAGAGTCCATGGCTGTGCAGAATGGCTTTTGAGTGTTATTATCTGAGTGGGGGCAGAGGGACAGACACTGACTGCTTTAGGGCACAGACAGCGCAGCCTCAGCCTGGAGTCCCAGGGCCTGTTTGAGGAAGGGACCAGGGAACAGACCAGAGAGGAAACAGCAGCACAGCAGATGAGTATTATGTGGTGCCATCTTTGTTATTGTTATGAGGGATATTGCAGCATGAAGGGGCTGTGTTGGATGGGTTATAGAATCACAGAATCATGGAAACGTAGGGCTGGAATGGACTTTAAGAGTCATCTAGTCCTTCCCCTAGTGCTGAGGCAGGACCAAGTATACCTAGGCCATTCCTGACAGATGTTTGTCTAATAACCTGTTCTGGTTATGACCCATCTCATTACTGTTATGGGGGATGGTACATGCTGTGGGGCAGGTTTAGCTTCAGTTGAGGGGAGAACCTCCATTTCACTGTCCCCATTCCTCTCTTCCTCTCCCCTCCCCAGCCATGTGTGATCCAAAATGGATTCCAAGGAGGTGGGGGGGAAACAGTTAAACATGCCTCTGGTGTGCATACATATAACACAGGCATTGTTATATTTTTAGATATAGGTCCAGAGGATGTGCAAAGGCACAGCCATTGTAAGCGTCTGCTTCCTAGGTCAACATCCAGGTTGTGGTCACCTAAATTGTAGTGCCCTCCTGTGTAACTGTGTACACTAGTACAAAATGCATGTCAAACACGACCTAATCAGAACAGCAGCATTTTATACCCACTGAGCACAGATGCGAATGGCTACCCAGGGTGTAAAACAGTGGAGAATAAGGCCTACACTCAAAAGTTTTACCAGCATAGCTGAGTCAGTTAGGAGTGTGAAAAACCCACACCCCTAACTGACATTGCTGTACTGGCAAAAGCCCTAACGTTGATGCAGTTATATTCCAGAAAAGGTCTTTTGCCGGCCTAGCTGATTCTAGTCAGGGAACTGTTTAAGCTATACCAGCCAAAGAACTTTCTCGCAGATACAAGTTGCATCTCCACTAGAAGGGTTTGCCGTTATAACTCTACCAGCATATCTATACTGCTAACCCTTTGAAGTATAGAAAAGGCCTAAGGCCCACATAATATAAGCAATCAGAACTGGGGTGGTGTAAGAGGTTTTAAGAGGTTGTGGGATTTTAATGCAATGTAAGCGCCTCTCTTCCTTTTCATGGCCCAAAGCACAACCCAGGAATTTCATGTTCAGGCTAAAAGTGATCTTCTGTGTGAGTCCTTACCAGGAAGTGCAGCATCTTGGAACAAAAGAAGAAATCAACAGAAACTGTCTTTTCCACAAGTCAGCCACACACCTTCATTATCCAAGCGCACTGGCTGCTGATGTGACTTTTCTCTGCCAACTGTCTTTTATGGATGATTTCTGGGATTTCTAATGTAGCTTCACCACCCTCAGATGCTGCAGAACTAGGAAACAATAAAATATGTATCTCTTGTGTCTCTCACACACACACACACACACTGAACTAATGCTCTAGCTCAGACATAACCTCTGCAAAACACAGTCATGTAGAGTCAAACAACCCTGACCTGCACTCCCTTAACTCTAGCTAGGTGTGTCTAGTCATTATAGTGTCTAGAATAAGTTAATTAGGGTCATTTACACTTATGACTCTCCACAAAACGGAGGTACGTAATTGAGTGTTATGGGTTCATTATTGGAACCTGGTTTTCAGAAGCTCTGATACACAAGAGCAGCTCCAACCCTAAGACAGTATGAGCTTTCGCAGGCTGTTGGGCAACGGCAGAGCAGATGGAGCTAGGGAATGACGACACTACAGAACTAGGGCATGTCTACACTTCAAGCTGGGGTGTGATTCCCAGCTCAAGGAGACATACCCGCCCTAGCTCTGATTGAGTGAGCGCACTAAAAATAGAGGGCAGCCACTGCAGTGTGAGCTATGGGATGGGTTAGTTGCCCCAAATATTATTCAACTGTCAGGAATGAGGGCCAGCAGCTGTACCTGCCCAGTCATCAGGCAGCCAACGAGTGCAGCTGGGCCACAGCTGAAGCACTTGATTGGCTAAGGCAGTCAGGTGGCTTGCTCTTAGCCCAGCAAATGCAGAAGGTCAGTGGCTGCTCAGTGCACACACCTGTGGATTCTCTTCCTTCCTGTGTTTGGCTCCAAGCCGTGCTCCAGCCTCCCACCTGCCCTGCACCCAGCCTCGCTCCTGCCCTCCCTGACTCCAGATAGTCTGGGTCTTACCTTTGGCTCTGATTTCCAGCTCCAACTCTGTAACAACCCTCAGCTCTGGCATTCAGCCTCTGTCTTTGGTCCTGACTCTGCTTCGGCTTTGGCCCCAACCATAGCTTTGGAGGGAGGAGAGGCAGTGCTCTTAGGCACACCTGCTTAGTACCTCACTCCCTCTAGGGGTATGTCTACACTTTGAGCTGGGGGGGGGGTGTCGTGACCCAGATTTGAGATGCCCAGAAGAGGGGCCGAGTGAGCTGGAGGGCCTCCCCCCTACTTCCTCCTCCCCCTGGCATGCTCAACCCCTATCCCAGGCAGCTGAGCCTGGGCAGGGAGTGGGCTGCCGCTGCCTCTCAGCCAGGCTCTCTCAGGCAGAAGTGGCCCCATCCCACTCCCCGCCCGGCTGCCAGAGAGAGCAGGGGAAGGCGCAGGGAGAGAAGGACAGAGCCCCCCCCACCCCGACCCCCGATAGCATGGGGCCAGGAGACTGTGGCAGCCCTGGGCTAGGCATAGGGCGGGGGGGGGGGGTGTCACTGGGCAGTGGAGACACATGGGGCGGTCACGTGTCCTCCCCTTTAGATTGTGGCCCTCCAGAATGGGGAGACACGAGTCATCTGTGCAACAAGCATATTGTAGCCCCACAGGCAGAAACAAACAGTGTTGTTATAACAACAAGATTCAGCCACTGGGGTGCCATGTCTCCCTGCCTGCACTCAGACCTATGCGAAAGAAAGGGGGGACGCGAGGGAGCGATGGCAAGGAAGGACAGAGGAAAGAGGGAGAGACTAGGGTGGGGGGACCCCACAGGCCCTTCCTGCAGGCCCAATGGCTGGTGGCAGTGGATGCACCGAGGGCAAATGGAGTTCTGAAGCGTTCTTACCTCCCCATCCCCCTTATTCCCAGCCAGCAGCACCAGCACTATATGATGCCTTCCAGCAGGGTGAATGGCTGTGAAACTCCCCTGCTTACAGGAGACCCGTGGCTACAGTTTTTCCTTGGCAGGAGGCAGATTGCCTGTAATTTTTTTAATTATGACTCTTCTCTTGCATCCTCATAAGCAGCATTATGGGGTGAGGGATGGGGGTAATGTTCTGTTTTTTAAAATAAAGGTAAGGTTCCTGGCTGCGTAAATGCATTGTCTGCATTACTGACTGAGGCTGTGTGACATTTTTCTCCTCCTGGCAGGGGAGAAAAGCATCAGAGTCCCCAAGAATGCATTCATTGTTCTCGGCTTCATAACTCACCAGATACTATTGTTTTATTAAAAATAAAACATCTGGGCTGCTTGCTGGCCCTGCTGGAGTGTCAGCTTCATGTGGTTGGAAACAGCTGTTAGCTAGGAAACAGGGCTGGAGGAAGGTGGCTGAGAACGGAGACGCTGAGACAGCATTAACTCCTGAGTCATGGCCAGAAGCAAAGATACAAAGATTAAAGATTGCAGAATCCAGTCAATTTCCAGCAGCAATATAAATAGTAAGAAGTTATCCTGTTAGTGCAATGTCCCTGGATTAAGGCGCTATAAATAGCATATGAGGATTATAGAGAGTGTACACATTAGTCAAATCCCACGTTAGGCCCTTGTCCTGCAAAGACTTACATGTGTGTTTATCTTCATGCTCTGTGAGGAGTGCAGTAGCTACACACAGGGCATAAAGTACAGCACGCCAGTAGTCCTGGTTTAACATTCATGTTAAATCTTTGCAAGATCGATGCCTTGGAGGAGATGGGGAGGGGCAGATGTTTAAAATAAAAGAGCTACAGAAATGATTTCAGCCCTAAAATAAATACCTTGCCGTGAGATGCTGAAGAAGCTCAAGAAGAGATTTGATTACTGTGTATAAATCCCTTCATGGGGTGGGAATGCCAGGTTCTCTTTAATCTAGCAGAGAAAGGCATAACAGGAATCAATGGCTGGAAGCTGAAGCCAGACAAATTCAAATTGGAGATAAGGCATGATTTTTTTAAAAGGGAGGGTGATTAATTACAAGGAATTGGCTACCAAGGGAGGTGATGGCTTCTCCATGTCTTGATGTCTTCAGTGGTTGTATGCAGTGTTGTTGTAGCCATGTCGGTCCCAGGATATTAGACAGACAAGGTGGGCAAGGTAATATATCTTTTATTGGACCAACTTCTGTTCCTGAGAGAGACCAGCTTTCGAGCTACACAGAGTTCTTGTCTCTCTCACCAACAGAAGTTACCTAGGGAGGTGGTAGAATCTCCTTCCTTAGAGGTTTTTAAGGTCAGGCTTGACAAAGCCCTGGCTGGGATGATTTAACTGGGAATTGGTCCTGCTTCGAGCAGGGGGTTGGACTAGATGACCTTCTGGGGTCCCTTCCAACCCTGATATTCTATGATTCTATGATTCTATGAAGTTGGTCCAGTAAAAGATATTATCTCACCCATCTTGATGTCTTCAAGTGCTTTTCTGGAAGACGTGCTTTAGTCAAACACAAAATACTGGGCTCAGTACAGTAGTAACTGGATGATATCTATGATGTGTGTTATACTGGAGGTCAGAATTGATGATGTATCTAGACCTTCTGGCCTTAAAACGTATGAAAATATTTCAGTCTCCTTTTACTTGCTGTCGTTATAAGTATTGTGGTAACACCTAGAAACTCCAATCAGGGTCAGAGCCCCATTGCACTAGGCACTGTACAAACCGAGAAAGAAGTGATGGCCCTGCCTTACATTTATTTTGAAAGCTTGCATGCTAAAAAGTATATTTTCCCATATTAGGAGACCATTTTTGTGCATCTGTACAAGTTTTATTGGGGAGAAAATACAAATATATGTTTATTAAAAAAATGTATTGACCATTTTGGCCAGATGTCAGCGGGTTTTTCCTATGAAGAGGGACATTTTGTAACATTTGTACAAAATAAACAGCATTAATAGTATCAATCACCAGGTTATCTATGTCTCAATAGAGTAAGAGCCTACCATACAGTTCTGACCAGGCTCGATCCGGGCCTCAGATTGTTTTAAAATAAAAAAAATTAAAAATAAGAGGCGAGGGAATATGCATTCAAAATGTCACATGCTAGAGAAACTGGGGCCAGATCCTTACATCGGCATAGTTCTACTGAAGTCAAAGGAGCTAGGTCAATTACCCCAGCTGAGGATCTGGCAATTGATATCTAAAGTTACAGATAGGTCGAGCTTGGTTGCTCAACCATGCAATGGGGCTCCCTCTTTAGGGATGTGCAGGGGGAGAACTCAAAATTATTTCAGTTGTTCCTAGAATTAAAATGCCCTTGTGTGAGATCTCATCCTTTCATAATTCATTGCCATGAATCTGGAACGTTGGCTAAGGCAGCTCTTGTTTATTCCACATCTTGTTTGGCGCCCACTTTTGAGCCTGTCACAGTGCAAGCCAACTGCCTCTGTATTCCCCCCTCTGCAGTCCCTTGAGGGCACCTGCCCCGGCCCCTCAGCCATCGCCTGTACAGACCTGTGTCAGTCTCCTTCCTGACTGGGGTTTTTCCAGGCTGCCCTGTTCCTTGCCTACAGTGTGATATTCCCAGGAAGCCAGACTGCCTCAACACACTGACGTCTGCACTTCAGAGGCTCTGCCCAGTGCATTGCCTGCACTTACACATTACTACACAGCTCCTTCTAAGCAAGCACACTTATTCTTAAGGTGAAAGCATTACAGAGAAAACATATTCAAAACAATAAAAGAACCCACATGCATGCTAAAAAGCTTATCATAGCTCACCCCAACTCTCACTTTGGACTCTGGTAGGTGTCAATCCTTCAAAACCAACAACTGGGTTTTCCCATGGTTACAAGTTCATAACTGTCTTGGATTCAGAACCAGAACCCCGACTGGGCAGTTCAGCTGTTTCTTTATACAGCTGGGGCTTTTGATCTTGTCTCTGGGAACAGGTAATTAACAGACAGTGTCCCACTCCTCAGAGTGTAACTTCAAACGTCTAAAGAAAAGGAGTACTTGTGGCACCTTAGAGACTAACCAATTTATTTGAGCATAAGTTTTCGTGAGCTACAGCTCACTTCATCGGATGCATACTGTAGAAAATACAGAGGATGTTTTTGTACACACAGACCATGAAAAAATGGGTGTTTATCACTACAAAAGGTTTTCTCTCCCTCCACCCCACTCTTCTGCTGGTAATAGCTTATCTAAAGTGATCACTCTCCTTACAATATGTATGATAATCAAGGTGGGCCATTTCCAGCACAAATTCAGGTTTCAGACGTCTAGGTTTTTTCATAACTAGAGGTGGGGAGTTTGCATTCACCTTCCCCTAGGTATTCCTCAGGAAATCTACTTAAAACTTATTGTGCCAAAAGTCCATTCTTGTCTGGCACATTTTTAATATAGTCCTTTGAACTCCCAGTCTCACCTCACAGCTCCCTGCTAGAGAGGTTGTATACAATCCTGGTCCACAATCCATAAACTTTGCACTTACTACAATGGACCCCAAAGAGACTTCAATTTAATTCAATAAGACCTCTCAAAGATACAGCAGGAAATTGCCATATCTGTCACAGAGTCTTCTCCTAATCAAAACAAGAGGGTGGGAATGGGACATGGTGGGAAGAATCTTTCCTTCAATTACAGAAACAAACAATAAAGGAAGACACTGGACTGTCACTCACATTCGGTTGTGCAAACATTACTCTCCCATGCCAGCTAACTTTTTTTAAAGGAAGTTTTCAAAAAAAAAAATCTTGCAGAGAAACTACATTTTTGGAATGATTAATCCGCAGAAAACTTTCCTGTATTATTGTGTAATATGTGATTGATGGTGTAAACCTTTTCATTATAATAATAATTCCTAGATCATATATAAATACAACAAGGAGTCCAGTGGCACCTTAAAGACTAACAGATTTATTTGGGCATAAGCTTTCGAGGGTAAAAAACCACTTCAGATGCATATCATATATCGAGCTTTTCATCATAAATATTCCCTTATTTACTGAAGATACCTTCAGCAGCAATCTTTTAATATGTTAATAACATCACACTTCCACTGAAATGTACCAAGCATAAAGGACAGTACTGTGAAAGTTCATCTTGCTCTACATGCCTGATAAGTAAACCTCCAACACTGTTCCCCTGAGTCAAGTAAGCAAAGACTGCAGGATCAAACCCATAGATTTCAATGCCGTGCTTAATGTCTTTATTCCTTAATCAGATAATTTACACGTGGTCCAAATTTCGAAACAGCCCTCCAAATGTGAGGCAGCCAGTTCTGCATGTGAACCCATGACTGTATGGAAAACCTGCCTTCAAATATGAAATGCAAGTTGGTTATTTAAGCAAGCAGTTGCATGCAAATACCCACCTGCAAATTCCAGCCTGGGTTTTCACACACAGTTGGTTGCACATGCACAATTTGCTGGTGCAATTTTAGCAACAGATTTGTTCATTTGGCCCTGTGTATCTAGCACAAGGGAATCTGTACTCGTCTATATACAGCTGTCATCACCAGTATCTGAGTGCCTTCTAGTCATTCATTAAGCGATGTCGTGTATTGCTTGTTCTTTCTTTCATGCTCTCCCCAGGGCTGAGAATGGTATGTACAGAGCAGTGTTTTGTTTTGGTAGGGTGAGGTGAGGTGTTTTAATATATACAGCCTTTTGTGAAATGCACTGTGTCCTTTGAGGTCTGGGGGGAGGAAACCATTTATCTCTAAAACTGTTCTACAGCACTGTTTGTGTACTTGTTTGACAGCAGGAAAAATGAAATGTTTCGCTGGGTCTGATCAGACGAGCACATAAGCCTGATTTTGAAAGGGTTGGTCTGTGTTACTGTATTTGTTCTGTTTGATCCACCGAAAATGCATGCTTGTCAAAATGTTGCTTTAATAGGCTTTGCTTATCATACTTTATGGGGGTTGGAGCCATGTGTCTCACAAGCATACCTGATGGATACTTGACCTAACCAACAGTATTTATTTTCTGCTGCTGTCTCTGATCTTGCCTTCGGTTTATTTCCATCTATGCTGGAGGACAGCTGCAAATGAGATGAGATTCAATGACACCGGTAATGTCACACACAGTTTTTAAGCTTCACCCTGTGAAAAGCTGAGAATTCCCAACTGAAACGGATGGGAGCTGGTGCTTACAGGGCATTGCAGCATCGAGATGCACTCAGTGCATCAGGCTAATTTTTCTGTTTTGACTTCTATAGGTGATGGCAGCTGGGCTAAAAAGAGTTATCCGTGATTGGGAGACTACTCCTGTAACATGCATATAAAACGCTCCATAAGCTGCACTATGGCTACCCCTCTTTACTATCTACTTACTTCTCTTTATCATCCGTTTATGTTGGGGATGTTTGTGCTGTGCTTTTTTTATTATTATTATTCACCTATTGATTGCTGGTGAATGTTTTTACATGATTTTAACTTCCTGTATATTGACAGTAGTCCCATGTCTTTATCTAGCTTAATATCCCCGCAGGGTTTTAGTCTTCTCTAACTTTTATTATTCCTCTTAGATTTTATTTTGCCCTTATAGTGAAAACTTAGTTTATCTAAGAGTGTAAAAGCAAAGCAGTCTTTTATAGTGGGGGTTATTTTTATGTGGCTGTGCTCAGGAGCTGATTGAAGAGCTGTGGCTGCCTAAAGCCTCTGAAATCATGGTTACTATGTGTAAGTTTGAATATTGAAAGGCTTTTCTTACTTTGTGCCCCTGGATTTTTATGGAGAGCAGGTTGTGCTGTGTCTTACCCTTCACTCACATCTTACCCAACTTGCTACCATGTCAGGGGTTCCTTCCCCACTCTGAACTCTAGGGTACAGATATGGGGACCCACATGAAAGATCCCCTAAGCTTATTCTTACCAGCTTAGGTTAAAAATTTCCCCAAGGTACAAACTTTGCCTTGGCCTTGAACAGTATGCTGCCACCACCAAGCATTTTAAACAAAGAACAGGGAAAGAGACCACTTGGAGACATCTTTCCCCAAAATATTCCCCCAAGCCCTACACCCGCTTTCCTGGGGAAGGCTTGATAATAATCCTCACCAATTTGTACAGGTGAACACAGACCCAAACCCTTGGATCTTAAGAACAATGAAAAATCAATCAGGTTCTTAAAAGAAGAATTTTAATTAAAGAAAAGGTAAAAGAATCACCGCTGTAAAATCAGGATGGAAAATACTTTACAGGGTATTCGGATTCAAAATTCAGAGGATCCCCCTCTGGGCAAAACCTTAAAGTTACAGAAAACAGGAATATACCTCCCTCTTAACACAGGGAAAATTCACATAAAACAAAAGATAAACTAATCTGCCTTGCCTGGCTTACCTTTACTGGTTGCAATATTGGAGACTTGGATTAGGATGGGTTGGAGAAGGTGGATTTCTGTCTGGCCTCTCTCAGTCCCAAGAGAGAACAAAACGTAAACAAAGAGCACAAACAAAAGCCTCCCCACCCCCACAAGATTTGAAAGTAACTTGTTCCCTTATTGGTCCTTTGGGTCAGGTGCCAGCCCGGTTAGCTGAGCTTCTTAACCTTTTACAGGTAACAGGATGTTGCCTCTGGCCAGGAGGGATTTTATAGCACTGTATACAGAAATGTGGTTACCCTTCCCTTTATTTATGACACACTGCCCAAATCACAGATAGGGTTAAACACTGGCTGTGATTTCTTCCTGGAGCTCTAGGATAAAACAGAGTTAATAAGACACATGCACCTCTAAATATACTACCAAGTGTATAAAGACTAAAAATATTTCCCACATCTTAAGGATGATTTGGACCAGTTGATTCTGGGAAACGTTCACGGGAGAGTGCATTAGCCACTTTGTTAGAAGCTCCTGAGATGTGTTGTATGTCGAAATCAAAATCTTGGAGAGCTAAACTCCACCGAATAAGTTTTTTGTTATTTCCTGTGGCAGTATGAAGCCACTGTAGCGCAGCATGGTCGGTTTGCAGATGGAAAAGCCGTCCCCAAACGTATGGACGTAGCGTTTCCAGAGCGTAGACAATGGCGTAACATTCTTTTTCACTGACTGACCAGTGGCTTTCCCTCTCTGACGGCTTCTTCCTGACACACACAACAGGATGGAACTCTTGATCCGGTCCTTCCTGCATTAAGACTGCTCCCACACCACACTCGGATGCATCTGTGGTTACTAGGAACGATTTGTCAAAGTCTGGGGCCCTTAGCACAGGGTCAGACATGAGTGTTGCTTGAAGCTGGTTAAAGGCCTTCTGACACTCTTCAGTCCACTGAACGGCATTTGGCTGTTTCTTTTTGGTTAGGTCTGTCAGTGGGGCAGCGATTTGGCTGTATTGTGGTACAAATCGCCTATAATATCCAGCCAAGCCTAAGAAGGATTGGACCTGTTTCTTTGACTTTGGGACAGGCCACTTTTGCATAGCATCCACTTTGGCCTATACGGGGTTGATAATTCCTTGACCCACCTGGTGTCCAAGGTAAGTCACTCTGTTTAGGCTTATTTGACACTTCTTAGCCTTAACAGTTAGTCTTACTTCCCTTATGTGCTCAAAGACTTTTTGTAGATGTTCCAGGTGTTCTGCCCAGGAATCTGAAAATATGGCCACATCGTCAAGGTAGGCGATTGCATATTCTCCCAGTTCCACTAGGAGATCATCTACAAGTTTTTGGAAGGTGGAGGATGCATTCCGCAGCCCGAAAGGGAACACATTAAATTCATACAGCCTAACATGTGTGATGAAGGCTGACCTTTCCTTGGCGGATTCATTTAGCGGTACCTGCCAGTACCCCTTGGTTAAGTCCAAGGTAGAGATGAACTGGGCCCATCCCAGTTTCTCCAATAGTTTATCTGTGCATGGCATTGGATAGTTGTCGGGGCAAGTTACAGCATTTAGCTTACAGTAGTCCATGCAAAAAAGTATCTCCCCATCTGGTTTGGGAACTAGAATCACTGGAGATGCCCAAGCACTGCAGGAGGGGCAGATTACACCCATCTGTAGCATATCCTGGATCTTCCGTTCTATAGCAGTTTTAGCTTGAGGAGACACCCGGTAAGGTTGGGCTCTAATTGGGTGAGCATTACCTGTGTCAATGGAGTGGTATGCCCGTTCAGTCAGTCCTGGGTTGGCTGAGAACGTTGGCGCGTAGCTAGTGCACAGCTCCTTGATCTGCTGTCGCTGCATACGCCCAAGGGTCATGGAGAGGTTCACCTCTTCCACACCACCAGCACTTTTCTCTTCGTAGTAGATACCTTCAGGCCACTCAGTGTCATCTCCTCCCTGGGCTGTAAACTGACAAACCTTTAATTCTCTGGAATAAAAGGACTTTAGAGAATTAATATGGTACACCTTAGGCTTTTGGTTGGAGGTGGGGAATGCTATGAGATAATTAACAGCTCCCAGGCGCTCTTGGACCGTGAATGGCCCTTCCCATGATGCTTCCATTTTATGGGCCTGGAGCACCTTTAAGACCCTGACCTCGTCCCCTACTTTGAAGGAACACTCTCTGGCATGTTTATCTACCAGGCTTTTTGCTCTTTTTGAGCATCTTTTAGGTTTTCTTTAGCAAGGGCTAAAGAGGTTCGGAGGGTGTTTTGTGGGTTGGTTACAAAGTCCAGAATGTTAGTTCCTGGAGAAGGTGTAAACCCCTCCCATTGCTGCTTCACCAACTGTAATGGCCCCTTAACCTCGCGGCCACATACAAGTTCAAATGGTGAAAACCCTAAACTGGGATGTGGTACAGCTCTGTAGGCAAAGAGCAACTGCTGCAACACTAGGTTCCAATCATTGAAGTGCTCATTTACGAATTTACGTATCATGGGCCCCAAAGTTCCATTAAACTTCTCCACCATGCCATTTGTTTGATGGTGGTAAGGGGTGGCAACCAAGTGATTTACCCCATGAGCTTCCCAAAGGCTTTCCATAGTTCCTGCCAGGAAATTAGTTCCTGCATCTGTGAGGATGTCGGAGGGCCAACCTACCCTGGCAAAAATGTCTGCGAGTGCCTGGCACACACTTTTAGCCCTGGTGTTGCTTAGAGCTACTGCTTCCGGCCATCAGGTGGCAAAATCCATGGAAGTCAGTATGTACTGCTTTCCTCTGGGTGTCTTTTTCGGAAAAGGACCCAGAATATCCACAGCTACTTGCTGAAATGGAACTTCAACGATGGGGAGTGGCTGGATAGGGGCTTTGACCTGGTCTTGGGGTTTTCCCACTCTTTGGCACACCTCACAAGATCGGACACAGGCAGAAACATCCTTGCCCGTTCCCTCCCAGTGGAATGACCTCCCCAAACGGTCTATGGTCCTGTTCACCCCAGCGTGGCCACTAGGATGATCGTGGGCTAAGCTCAAGAGCTTTTCCCAGTACTTAGTTGGAACTACCAACTGTCTCTGAGGATGCCAGTTTTCCTGGTGCCCACCAGAAAGAGTTTCCTTGTATAAAAGTCCTCTTTCTACAACAAACTGGGATCGATTAGAAGAGTTGAGAGGCAGTGGGTTGCTCCATGCCCCTGCCCAAGCTCTCTGGAGGCTTTCATCTGCTTCCTGCTCGGTCTGGAACTGTTCCCTTGATGCTGGAGACATCAGTTCCTCAATGGATTGTGAACCTGAGCTTGGTCCCTCTGGAAGCAATGCAGGTGATGAGGCTGTTTCCGTTGATGGTGAACCGCTCTCCGCTGGTGCACTATGGGGTATTTCAGGCTCTGGCTGAGCCTCTTGTGTAGAGTCATCTGCTGCTGCTGCCAGTGCAGGCTCGGTGGTGCCCTCTGGTGTTGGAGCTGTAGACAGGGTTGCAAGCGCTGGACTCAGTGCTGACAATGGTTCTGGTGCTGGTTGCTTCACCAGTTTCAGTTAGGGGACTGGCTTTGGCTGGGTCTCTGGGACTGAACCCATTACGGCCGTTGCAGTTGTTGGCAGTGGATCCGGTTCCACCACCTCCATCTGGGTCTCTGGTAACACAGATGGGGCTCTGGTGGAAGGCTCAGGAACAGGGATAGGTGTGGAAGCTTGCTTAGTCTGGCTGCGGGGGTGACCATTCCCACCCTCTTGGCCAGCTTTACCTGGTTGGCCAAGTCTTCCCCCAGCGGCATGGGAATGGGATAATCATCACAGACTGCAAAAGTCCCATTCCTGACCAGCCCTTGTACTGGACAGGCAACTTGGCTGTAGGCAAATCAAAACAGTTGGACTTGAAGGGTTGAATTGTCACTTGGGCCTCTGGGTTGATTAAGTTGGGGTCCACTAAGGATTGATGGATAGCTGACACCTGTGCTCCAGTGTCCCTCCACGCTGTAACCTTCTTCCCACACGCACTCACAGTTTCCCTTCTCTCTAAGGGTATCTGGGAGGCATCTGGGCCTGAGGACCTTTGGTGTGACCCCAGTGCAATGAACTGTAATCTGTTGGGGTTCTTGGGGCAGTTGGCCTTCACATGCCCCAGCTCATTACATTTAAAACATCGCCCAGTTGACTGGTCTCTGGGGCGAAGTGGGATGCTGGAGACTGGTGTGGTGGGACGATAAGGTGTCTAGGGTTTTCCTTGGGATGTAGGTGGGGCCTTGGGTTGCTCCCGATCATAGGGTTTTGTTTCGGGTTACCCCTTCTGATATTTACCCCAACTGTTACTAGTTTTTTTCTTTTCTGCCATCTCCACCCATTTGGCTCCATTCTCCCCCGCCTTGATTACAGTTTTGGGCTTCCCATCTAGGATGTACCTTTCTATTTCCTCAGGAACACCCTCTAGGAACTGCTCCATTTGCATTAGGAAGGGCAACTCTTCTGGAGATTTAACACTTGCTCCTGATATCCAGGCATCCCAATGTTTCACAATGTGGTAGGCGTGTTGGGTAAATGACATGTCTGGTTTCCACCTTAGGGCTCTGAACCGCCGACAGGAATGCTCGGGTGTTAGCCCCATTCTGACTCTCACCTGGGTTTTAAAAAGTTCATAACTGTTCATGTGTTCCTTAGGCATTTCAGCCACCACCTCAGCTAAAGGTCCACTGAGCTGCAGCCTCAGCTCTACCATGTACTGGTCTGTAGAGATGCTGTACCCAAGGCAGGCCCTTTTGAAGTTTTCTAAGAAGGCCTCAGTATCATCGCCTGCCCTGTAGGTGGGGAACTTTCTGGGATGGGAAGCGGTATCTGGAGAAGGATTGCTAGGGCTGGTTAGTATATTCTGCTGAGCCCTTGCCTTCTCCAACTCCAGTGCATGCTTCCTCTCTTTTTCTTTCTCCTCCATAGCTCTCTTGTGAGCAGCTTCCTCTGCCTCCACCCTGGCTTTTTCTGCCTCCATAGCTCTCTTGTGGGCAGCTTCCTCTGCCTCCATAGCTCTCTTGTGGGCAGCTTCCTCTGCCTCCACCCTGGATTTTTCTGCCTGCACCTCCAAGCGCCTTTAGGCCATCTGTCTATCATGCTCTTTTTGTTTCTCTTTAACTTCGAATCTGGCCAGCTCTAGTTTATTAGCTGCTTCACTGGTAGTCATTTTCCTGCTTTCTTGTGCTTAACTCTAGCTATAACTGAGAGTTCAGAGAAAAAAAAAACACTTGTGAATTTCCCTGCAGGAGGTTAACTACCCTGCCTTTAGGTAGAGAAAACTCCAGCTCAAAAAAAGAAAAATCCGTTTGTAAAAAAACTAACACCTCTGTCTCCAGGCAAATAGACAGAAAAACCTCTAGCTGCTCTCAGCTTAAAAAAAAACCTCTTCAGGTCTGTGCTTTTGGTTCAAAATGATCTCTGGTTCAGAATGATCCCACCGCTCTGCCACCATGTCAGGGTTCCTTCCCCACTCTGAACTCTAGGGTACAGATGTGGGGGATCCACATGAAAGACCCCCTAAGCTTATTCTTACCAGCTTAGGTTAAAAATTTCCCCAAGGTACAAACTTTGCCTTGGCCTTGAACAGTATGCTGCCACCACCAAGCATTTTAAACAAAGAACAGGGAAAGAGACCACTTGGAGACATCTTTCCCCAAAATATTCCCCCAAGCCCTACACCCGCTTTCCTGGGGAAGGCTTGATAATAATCCTCACCAATTTGTACAGGTGAACACAGACCCAAGCCCTTGGATCTTAAGAACAATGAAAAATCAATCAGGTTCTTAAAAGAAGAATTTTAATTAAAGAAAAGGTAAAAGAATCACCGCTGTAAAATCAGGATGGAAAATACTTTACAGGGTATTTGGATTCAAAATTCAGAGGATCCCCCTCTGGGCAAAACCTTAAAGTTACAGAAAACAGGAATATACCTCCCTCTTAACACAGGGAAAATTCACATAAAACAAAAGATAAACTAATCCGCCTTGCCTGGCTTACCTATACTGGTTGCAATATTGGAGACTTGGATTAGGATGGGTTGGAGAAGATGGATTTCTGTCTGGCCTCTCTCAGGCCCAAGAGAGAACAAAATGTAAACAAAGAGGACCAAAAAAAAGCCTTCTCCCCCCCCCCGCCACAAGATTTGAAAGTATCTTGTTCCCTTATTGATCCTTTGGGTCAGGTGCCAGCCAGGTTAGCTGAGCTTCTTAACCCTTTACAGGTAACAGGATGTTGCCTCTGGCCAGGAGGGATTTTATAGCACTGTATACAGAAAGGTGGTTACCCTTCCCTTTATATATATGACATCCCATATGCAATACTAATAAGCCCTCACAGGTTGAAATGGGCATCCATTTTGCAGTTTGGCCTAAACTCACGTCCTTCAAAGCTGCATATGGTGCAGTCCCGTGTATAGGAATGCTGAAGCAAATACTCGGGGTGCTGGTCAGATGAGAATACTCACAGGGCTCTTCCAGTTCCCAGCCCTTTGAACTCTAGGGGCAATTTGGAATGTTTGTATGTTTACTTAGATTTTTTTTTTTTAACAAATCGGGGACCCAATTCTGTGAGGTGTGGAGGCTCAGGAGGACCTGATCCAAAGTCCACTGAAGTCACTCCAGTAATGTGGGTAGTGTACCCTTGGGCATAAGGGGGATCTTTAGAACTCAGTACTCCCTTGTGTTGGCACCTTTCTATTGCCTTCAATGGGCTTTGGATCACACCTTTGACTGGCATAAGCCATCCTCAGTTCTGTGGCTTGATCTTAAGAAGTGCTGAGTCTCCTTGATTCTCTAGGAGACAATGAGAGTTGACTTTGCAGTGTCTCCTGCTAAGGAATAACAGCAATGGGGCTCCAGGCTTGTCAGTGGTCTAGCTGCATGGAGTTCACTGCAGGATTGGGGTAATGATTGGATTTTTGTTCCAGAGTAAATAAGCATTCCCACAAACTCCACAATCCCAAAAGCTACAGTAACTATTCAGTGACATTTCATTGCCTATAAAAACTTTCCCTCCGAAAGCAGTGGGTCAGCAAAGAAATCGGAAGTACTTGGACCATTGTCAGCTGCAATGGTCTGTTTAGTGGCTTTCTCTTGAACCTCCTTTTCCGCAGTGGGCAACTCAGCGCAGGTGTCATATTTAGCTAGTCCACATCCTCTAAAGCAAACCAGCCACCTCTGACACACACTTTACACAGGCAAGGACAGGAGGTTTGTACACTCCAAATGCTGAAGTTCTATTTTAACTCTTTCTTGGCCTAGGCTCAAAGGAAATTGACTTGTTTAAATGATGGAGGGTTACCGACGGGGGCGAGAGTAAATTGGGAGAGAGTGAAGGAAAACACATGCCTTCTTACTCCCCGCGTGGCATGTTAGCCTTAGGTCTTGCTGACATATTTCTCCAAACTGCACAAGTTTTTTCATCTTAGAGAACTTTTTAAGTAACCAGGATGACTTCCCTTTAACTGCAACTCTGAAGCAGCAATAAATTGTCGGGCAGGGTTGCATTGGGAACCCCGCCTTATGGGACAAGGCAGGGACCAGACTGTGACCTTGAGAGTCACAGTCTGGCTCCTGCCCCCTGTGCTGCAGGGCTGAAGTAATCTGTTCCAGCCTTTTTGCTTACTTGCACCTCTACATCAGCTCGGGTGTGTTTTATGGCATGTGGGGGCAGAATCACAGCTCTGCCCAGGCCCTGCCAATCTGCATGTGAGAGGGATTAGCAGCCCGATGGCAGCTCCCCTCTTCTTTCTTTGCACAGGGTCCAGTGATGTGGGTAGCCTGCACCTGGGCATAAGGGGAACCCTTAGAACCCAGAAGTCCCCTGTGTTGGTATGCAGCAGGGTTCAGCTTGAGCCCTAAATGAAGAGTCTTTGGCTTCCAACACAGCCTGCTTCTAATATTAAACAATAAGAGAAAAGAAGGGGGAGGGGTGTCTTGCATGGCCTGTAAAACATATGTTCAAAATTCTGTCTCATGGAGCTGCTTTAAATTATTCATTTTTAATGCCTCCAGCCTGGAGGGGCCTCTAAAATGTTGACTACAGAGAAACAATCTTCCCACTGTGGAGACTGCTATAAAATACCAGAAAGGCAAATATATAGATATATATCTCTTCAGCCAGACACCACCTCTGATTTTTAAATATAAAGCAAAGGGCCAGATCCCCAGCTGGTGTAGCTCCATTGAAACTATGTCTATTCACCCCAGCTGAAAAGCTGGCCTGAAGTTTAGAACAGACCATACTTTCTCCATATAAGATAAAAAAATCACGACTTGCATGGTTGGTACAAGCTACAGTGTATGCACTGAGCTCTTGAAGAAATACTGTCTGTGGGACAAACCCTGGATTATCTCCCCAAAACCAAATAAATGGGATTTGAACTGGGAAAATCCGCAGCCTAAGTGGGATAAAGTTCCTCTATCTAGGATTTTATTCTGCAGCCATTGGCATGGCATCTGAGCATCAGAGAATCATTCCCACACACATACACATTGGGGTGCAACAGCATGGTTGTTAGTAGCATTCAGTAGAGTCATATCAATGTAAAATTGATGTAATGCAGTGTAGAGAGAGAGCCCATTCACCTACCTCTCCATGAGAGGAGTTTGGTCAGACCTACTGGCCACTCTCCCCAACATAACCCTCTCCCTACGCCAATGTAAATTCAGAGGGTATGGCTACACTGCAATCAGAGATGTGACTGCAGCATGTGTCGACATTCCTGAGCTAGCTCTGTTCTACCTAGCTCTGATAATAATAGCAGTGAGGCAATGGCAGCATGGGCTAGCCACTGGCGTACATATCCACAGTCCTGGGGTGAGGTGTACAGTCTCTGCTGCTCCCCGGGCTGCTGTAGCTTCACTGCTCTTATTATTCGAGCTCGCTAGACCAAAACTAGCTTTGGGTAAATCTGCACATACTGTAGTCACACCTCTGACTGCAGTGTAGACATGGGTGGCAGGTATAATAGGCCAGGGGAGGCTGAGCCTCCCCTTGTGTAGCCATTGCTGCTCCGCCGCTGGACACCTGGGCCACGGTGGCCCCTCCTCTTTCCCTCCCTGCTCTGCCCCTTCCCTGAGGCCCCCGTCGCCTACTGCTGCTACCTGGGGATCTTCCGTCATGCAGACATGCTTTCATTGAGCAGAATTAGGCTCTTCCTAGTCTCTTTCTCCTGGCACATCAAGCACTTGGCCTTGATTCTTTTCTTGCTCACATTGGTGTGAATCAGAAGAAGGTCCATTGAAGTCAATGGAGCTATATTAGCCCAAATGGGAGGAGACTGTGTCTATGACAGTGTTTCAAAGAAACGGATGTCTATTCTTGCCCATTTGGGGCAGGTCACTACCATCCAGTGTGGTTTTCCTGCAAACTCTTCCCCTTCACCTTAATGCACAGATTTCCTCCTAGTTTCTTAGTGGGAAATCTTTTTGTTGCTCGATTGTACATTGCTGTGGGTAGGGACCATGTTGTCTCCTACACACTAAATAAATAATAACAGAAATAATCGCACAATTTCAATAATACTAAATAAGAAGAGTAATATTTCGGTTTCCCTTGTGTCAGATTCGTTACAAAGCGGGTTCTCCTCAGATCTCCAAAGGAACTAGCATCTCCTAATTTCTAGTTCTAGTGTGTGATCATCGAATCTGTGTTCTATAAAATAAATGAAACAAAACAAAAAATACAAACAAAGAAAAGGAAAAACCCCTTCACTGAGAGAATGTTAAGATTGCAAAGTGAATGCTAAAGCTGTAGATACAGGTTATGGTGATCATATCATCCCAGAGGTCCTGTCTCTGTATTGGCTCCCCACTGAATGCAGAGTCAGGTCTCTATGCTGATATTCCAAAGCCCTCCATGGATTGCCTCCTGCTACCAGAGTGAAAATCTCTCCCTCTCCCTTCACCCTGACAACTCTGCTCCAACAGAAGAATGATACTGTCAGTCAATGAGGGGGACCTCCTCATGGAGCTGGGCCTAGACTATGGACTGTCTCCCACAAGAGATAATTATGATCATGACTGCACCACAGTCAGACCTAGAAATAAGATTAATTTCTTCTATTTAGCTTTCCCTCAATAACTTCTTTACAATCAGACTCACACTACACACACTCACTCACCCACAGTTGCTAAGAAGCAAACAAAGAAAACTTCACAAGAAACTAATCAAGCTAACATCCCTGGAGGGTAGGAAAGGAGGAAATGAGGGGAACATAAGAACTGATGGAATGGCTCAGATCTGAGGTCCCTCTGGTCCAGTATTCTGTCTCTGGCAGTGGTCAGCACCAGCTGCTTCAGAGGCAAGTGCAAGAAACCTTGCAGGAGGCAGATGTGAGCTAATCTGTCCCTCATGACAGTATGCAGTGGTGTTGTAGCTGTGTCCATCCCAGGACATTAGAGAGACTTGGTGGGTGATGTGATATCTTTTATTGGATCAACTTCTGTTAGTAGAGAGACAAGCTTTCCAGCTACAGAGAGCTCTTCTTCAGGGCTGGGAAACTTACTCAGTGCACGGCTACACGAGGGAGTTCACAGGCACAGCTGCATCAGCGAAAGCTCTCTAATACAGCCACTCTAAGCTGATGGGAGAGTTCTCACATTGGCTTAACTACTACAGCCCCTGTGAGTGGCGGAAACTATATCAGCAGGAGAAGCTGTCCACACCAGTGCAACTTATATCGCTCCGGGGGGTGCTTTATTCACACCCGTGAGTGACATGAGTGAAGCCGACATAAACTGTAGTGTAGACATAGCCTCAGAGTGAACACTCTTCACAAAGCGATCGCTCTATATCTGACCTACCAGGCCTCATTCTCAAAGGAAACCTGCACAACACTTTGAAAAGACGAGCCTGGGAGCCTAAATTCATAACTTTGCTAGATACTGGAAATCATGGACTTAATAGAGACTCTGGATTTATGACTTATTACAACAATCTATAACCCCCAACTTCTCTCCTCTCTTTCTTTTCTCCCTATGATTGGAGGTGTGTTAAAAGGCCACTTCACCTTGAATGGCCCCTTGAAATATGTGTTAACTACTTATGCGAAACAATCTGTTCCATCTTGTATTTAGCCGTGACACTCTGAGGCCACTACAGATCTATATTGGTATAACTACATCTCTCAGGAGTGTGAAAAAGCCACACTGCTGAGCGACGTAGTTATACTGACCTAATCTCCCATGTAGATAGCACTATGTTGAGGGGAAGCTCTCCCATTGGCCTAGGAGCATCTTCATTCAAGCGCCAATGTAGCATTTCCAGTGTAAACTGGAGTAAGTTTCCCAGACCTGAAGAAGAGCTCTGTATAGCTTGAAAACTTCTCTTTCTCACCAGCAGAAGTTGGTCCAATGAAAGATATCATCTCACCTACCTTGTCTCTCTCATGAAGGTCTCATCCTAATCCCTAATAGTTAGCAGTTGGCTCAAGACCCAAAGCCTGAGGTGAGAGAGATGTTTATTTCTGTTTAAACATACTTGGGAGACAGAGTCATAGAATCATAGAATATCAGGGTTGGAAGGGACCTCAGGAGGTCATCTAGTCCAACCCCCTGCTCAAAGCAGGACCGATCCCCAACTAAATCATCCCAGCCAGGGCTTTGTCAAGCCTGACCTTAAAAACTTTTAGGGAAGGAGATTCCACCACCTCCCTAGGTAACGCATTCCAGTGTTTCACCACCCTCCTAGTGAAAAAGTTTTTCCTAATATCCAACCTAAATCTCCCCCACTGCAACTTGAGACCATTACTCCTTGTTCTGCTACTACTGAGAACAGTCTAGATCCATCCTCTTTGGAACCCCTTTCAGGTAGTTGAAAGCAGCTATCAAATCCCCCCTCATTCTTCTCTTCTGAAGACTAAACATCCCCAGTTCCCTCAGCCTCTCCTCATAAGTCATGTGTTCCAGTCCCCTAATCATTTTTGTTGCCCTCCACTGGACTCTTTCCAATTTTTCCACATCCTTCTTGTAGTGTGGGGCCCAAAACTGGACACAGTACTCCAGATGAGGCCTCACCAATGTCGAATAGAGGGGAACGATCACGTCCCTCGATCTGCTGGCAATGCCCCTACTTATACATCCTAAAATGCCATTGGCCTTCTTGGCAACAACGGCACACTGTTGACTCATATCCAACTTCTCGTCCACTGTTACCCCTAGGTGCTTTTCTGCAGAACTGCTGCCTAGCCATTCAGTCCCTAGTCTGTAGCGGTGCATTGGATTCTTCCGTCCTAAGTGCAGGACTCTGCACTTGTCCTTGTTGAACCTCATCAGATTCCTTTTGGCCCAATCCTCTAATTTGTCTAGGTCCCTCTGTATCCTATCCCTACCCTCCAGCGTATCTACCTCTCCTCCCAGTTTAGTGTCATCTGCAAACTTGCTGAGGGTGGAATCCACCCCATCCTCCAGATCATTTATGAAGCTATTGAACAAAATCGGCCTGAGGACCGACCCTTGGGGCACTCCACTTGATACCGGCTGCCAACTAGACATGGATCCATTGATCACTACTCGTTGAGCCCGACAATCTAGCCAGCTTTCTATCCACCTTATAGTCCATTCATCCAGCCCATACTTCTTTAACCTGCTGGCAAGAATACTGTGGGAGAGCGTGTCAAAAGCTTTGCTAAAGTCAAGGAACAACACGTCCACTGCTTTCCCCTCATCCAAAGAGCCAGTTATCTTGTCATAGAAAGCAATTAGATTAGTCAGGCATGCCTTGCCCTTGGTGGATCCCTGCTGACTGTTCCTGATCACTTTCCTCTCCTCCAGGTACTTCAGAATGGATTCCTTGAGGACCTGCCCCATGATTTTTCCAGGGACTGAGGTGAGGCTGACTGGCCTGTAGTTCCCAGGATCCTCCTTCTTCCCTTTTTTAAAGATGGGCACTACATTAGCCTTTTTCCAGTCATCCGGGACTTCCCGCCGATCGCCATGAGTTTTCAAAGATAATGGCCAATGGCTCTGCAATCACATCCTCCAACTCCTTTAGCACTCTCGGATGCAGCGCATCCGGCCCCATGGACTTGTGCTCGTCCAGCTTTTCTAAATAGTCCCAAACCACTTCTTTCTCCACAGAGGGCTGGTCACCTCCTCCCCATGCTGTGCTGCCCAGTGCAGTAGTCTGGGAGCTGACCTTGTTCATGAAGATAGAGGCAAAAAAAGCATTGAGTACATTAGCTTTTTCTACATCCTCTGTCACTAGGTTGCCTCCCTCATTCAGTAAGGGGCCCACACTTTTCTTCACTTTCTTCTTGTTGCTAACATACCTGAAGAAACCCTTCTTGTTACTCTTAACATCTCTTGCTAGCTGCAACTCCAGGTGTGATTTGGCCTTCCTGATTTCACTCCTGCATGCCCGAGCAATATTTTTATACTCTTCCCTGGTCATTTGTCCAATCTTCCACTTCTTGTAAGCTTCTTTTTTGTGTTTAAGATCAGCAAAGATTTCACAGTTAAGCCAAGCTGGTCGCCTGCCATATTTACTATTCTTTCTACACATCGGGATGGTTTGTCCCTGTATCCTCAATAAGGATTCTTTAAAATACAGCCAGCTCTCTTGGACTCCTTTCCCCCTCATGTTATTCTCCCAGGGGATCCTGCCCATCAGTTCCCTGAGGGAGTCAAAGTCTGCTTTTCTGAAGTCCAGGGTCTGTATTTGGCTGCTCTCCTTTCTTCTCTGTGTCAGGATCCTGAACTCAACCATCTCATGGTCACTGCCTCCCAGGTTCCCATCCACTTTTGCTTCCCCTACTAATTCTTCTTGGTTTGTGAGCAGCAGGTCAAGAAGAGCTCTGCCCCTAGTTGGTTCCTCCAGCACTTGAACCAGGAAATTGTCCCCTACACTTTCCAAAAACTTCCTGGATTGTCTGTGCACTGCTGTATTGCTCTCCCAGCAGATATCAGGGTGATTGAAGTCTCCCATGAGAACCAGG
This sequence comes from Natator depressus, assembly GCF_965152275.1. NCBI lineage: Eukaryota > Metazoa > Chordata > Testudines > Cheloniidae > Natator > Natator depressus. The sequence goes on from NC_134235.1 coordinate 15,401,734, forward strand.
GCTTGTGATCTAGTAACTTCCGTGAGTTGCCGGAAGAAAGCCTCGTCCACCTCATCCCCCTGGTCTGGTGGTCTATAGCAAACTGCCACCACGACATCACCCTTGTTGCTCACACCAGAGACTCTCAGGTTTTTCTGCAGTTTCATACTTGAGCTCTGAGCAGTCATACTGCTCCCTTACATACCGTGCAACTCCCCCACCTTTTCTGCCCTGCCTGTCCTTCCTGAACAGTTGATATCCATCCATGACAGTACTCCAGTCATGTGAGTTATCCCACCAAGTCTCTGTTATTCCAATCACATCATAATTCCTTGACTGTGCCAGGACTTCCAGTTCTCCCTGCTTGTTTCCCAGGCTTCTTGCATTTGTGTATAGGCAGTTGAGATAAGTCACTGATCGTCCCTCTTTCTCAGAATGAGGCAGGACCCCTCCCCTCTCGTGCACTCCTGCTCATGTTTCCTCCCGGTATCCCACTTCCCCACTTACCTCAGGGCTTTGGTTTCCTTCCCCCGGTGAACCTAGTTTAAAGCCCTCCGCACTAGATTAGCCAGCCTGCTTGCGAAGATGCTCTTCCCTCTCTTCGTTAGGTGGAGCCTGTCTCTGCCTAGCACTTCTCCTTCTTGGAACACCATCCCATGGTCAAAGAATCCAAAGCCTTCTCTCCGACACCACCTGCGTAGCCATTTGTTGACTTCCACGATTCAATGGTCTCTACCCAGGCCTTTTCCTTCTACGGGAAGGATGGACGAGAAGACCACTTGCACCTCAAACTCCTTTATCCTTCTTCCCAGAGCCACGTAGTCCGCAGTGATCCGCTCAAGGTCATTCTTGGCAGTATCATTGGTGCCCACGTGGAGAAGCAGGAAGGGGTAGCGATCCGAGGGCTTGATGAGTCTCGGCAGTCTCTCCATCACATCGTGAATCCTAGCTCCTGGCAAGCAGCAGAATTCTCGGTTTTCCCAGTTGGGGCGGCAGATAGATGACTCAGTCCCCCGGAGGAGAGAGTCCCCGACCACCACCACCCACCTCCTTCTCTTGGGAGCGGTGGTCGTGGAACCCCCAACCCTAGGACCGATTTCTACCAAAGCTTTTGTGTTAAGTCTCTGAGTGTTGGGTCTTCTCTTGATTTGTGGGTATTAGACTGTGCTTAAATGGGAAAACAAATAAACAGATTCAGCATTTCTCTTCTCTGTAGGCATGTGCTCCCCATTCCACAGAGCATAGCGGACAGATTCTTAGTGGGAGCGCCTTGTTAGAATATTAGCAACACATCAGTGTAGCTTGTGGAGCTGGTTTCCTCAGTAACCCTTTCTGAGGGTTCTACCTTGAGCACGGTCCAGTTTTGAATCTCATTGAATGTACAATAATCTGGATCTGGGATGATGCTGTGCAAGGAATGTATGTGGATTTGCCTACATGGGAAAAATTTGACCAGTTATACCAGTATCTTAAACCAATATAGTTATGCCAGTATAACTTCCCAGGTGGACACTCTTATTCTGAAATAAGAATAACTTTTTGTCCACTTTAATTTACGCTGCATCCAAAAAAGCCCCCCTTACACTGGAATAAGAGTGTCCACATGGGCAGTTATACAAGCATAACTATAGCCAATTAAATTCACAATTTAGCTTATGTTGATATAGCTGTCCCATGTAGACAAACCCAGTGTCTATCAAGTTTTGGGTTCTGGTCTCTTAGCGTGCAATTCACAAAGGGATTTAGGTCCCTAACACCCACAGAAATGAAATGTTGGACCTGCAGTGCTTCAATAATCACTGAGGCAGAAAGAGAGAGAGAGAATGACTGTGTAGCTTGGTGGTTAGGGCACTCATGTGGAATGTGGGAGACCCAGCGTCTAGTCCCCTTGCTCTAACTACTCTGTAGTGATCCACAATGGAACAGCTTCTTGAGGGAGCCCCACAGTGGGTAGCATGCTTCCTCCAGGGAGGTAGGAGATCCCCTGTTCAGTCTTTTATTCTCCTTCAAGCAGAGGGTGGGGGAATTGAACCAAGGTCTTTAGCATCCTAGGTGAGTGCTCTAACTAACTAGTGGGCTACAAATCATAAAACAGGCACCGCTATCACCTTTGGCCAGTCTGCATGGAACAATGTAGGTGCCAAATACGTTCGTTCAAGAAACTACTTCAGTAGTAAGTCACCTGGCTCCAGGAGATGTCTACATGTTTGTGGATCACTTGCAGAGCTAGGCCTCTGATTGCAGCCGATATTTAGGCACCAATTTCCAGGAGAGAGCCAGAGATTAGTACTCATCCTGGTCACTGGCCTCTCCTACTGGCTATCTTAGGCAGCTCCTCCCCCTCCCCCCCATTTAGTGTAGGGTGACCAGATGTCCTGATTTTCTAGGGACAGTCCGGATTTTGGGGTCTTTTTCTTATATAGGCTCCTATTACCCCCAACCCCGTCCCGATTTTTCACATTTGCTGTCTGGCCACCCTAATCTAGTGTGCTGGCTTTTGTGCATTGCATTCTAAGGCACTTGTCTCTCTACCGCAGGAGTTGTCAAACTGAGGGTCGGGGCTTATTACATGGGGGGTTATTACATGCGGGCTGTCAGCCTCCACCCCAAACCCTGCTTCGCCTCCAGGATTTATAATGGTGTTAAATATATTAAAAAGTGTTTTTAATGTATAAGGGGGTCGCACACAGAGGCTTGCTGTGTGAAAGGGGTCACGAGTACAAAAGTCTGAGAACCCCTGCTCTATCCCTTCATTGTATAGAGAGCCTGGGCACCTAACTCAGGCTTTGTGGACCTCAGTGTGTTTCAGTGATTTTTTCTAAGCACCCAAAAGTTAGGTGTCCTTACGCTCAGCATTGCAATGCCAGTCTGGACTTAGGAAGACATGTCTCCCATTGCCATGTTATTATATAATACAATTGTCCTTTCATGGAGGTATTTCCCCTCCAGTGAACCACATGGACACCGTTAGAGACCTTTTGCTAGACTAGATAGATCACTGGTTTGACCTGGGGTGGTATAATTTTTCCCTTTCTACTCAGGGGCAATTGATGAATCCCAGACTTCACACTCACATAGTAAAGTCAGCTGCATATGTTGTTAAATAATTTTAGCAGTAGCTTTATGAATTGAATGTTTCAAGGGGGTTCTTTAATGACATAGTATTCTTTTTAATTCTTGCAATATTTTATAGCCATCTTAAAACTGCCTGATGCTTTTATTGAGAGGCCACAGTATATATAATTTACAATGTCCTCTATTTCCATGTCAGCAAAGTAAAGTTTGAATTTTCAATTCCTTTTTTAAAAGGCCAGGATTTTGTTTTCTCTTTTCCAGCATGACCTCCATGGACCATGTGCTGCAGTGGGTCTCTAACAGCTATAGATTCTTTGCAAGCAGTCTTGGGTGGGCGATAATCTAATGAGGTCATCTGTCTATAGCAGGCATTTTATCTCAGAATCATTTAGTGGGATCCTGAGTTTGATGTCTGCTCCAGCAGAGGAGGTAGATCACTGATTTATATGTTGGAATGGGTACAGTATTAAGCCTGCACTCCTCTTCAATTGGGAAAGAAGATTATCAGTTTGTATGCTGTTTATTTCTTATCATACAGTTAACAAATTGATACAGAGCCAATTATGTTGTACTACTTGTTAGCAGTCCACTCTGAGTGGCTGTGACTATTAATTTCTGTACCTGCAGTGTGTGCATTTGACCTTGATAATTTCCTTAAGTAAAAACAGATGAATAGAGACCATAGATGACTTGGATTTTCCCATATTGGAGGCCTCATCCCCCCAAAAGAGTTTAATTTATTGTTTGTAAATTCATAATATTTGTTGATATCTGATGAAAAAGCCAAATTTCAAATATTTTTTCTCTACTTGGCATAAAGAACAAGTGTCCCAAATTTCAAGACTAGCTCAGTAGGATGCTTGAATAGTTGAAATTCCAGAAGAAAGACTAATGAAATTCACCTGTGGAATTCATTGCTATATGAAACTACATTGAGGCTGAGAGCTCAAAAAAGAATTATACATTTTATATGGGTAATGTGAACATCCCATGGTACCTCTGATAAAACTATAAGGGATAGAAACCCTTATTTTCAGGACATAGTCAACCACTAACTAATCAGGTTAAGAGGAAACTTTCCCTGTGGCCATAACCATCCATTACAGAGTTTCTTGCACCTACTTCTGGCCATTTTCAGAGACAGGAACAGATGCACCACTGGTCTGATGTGATATGGTAATCCATATGTTCCTATGACTAGTGTGGGCTCAGTCAGCCTCCGCCATGCCTGGGAGAGCTCTCAGAGGGAGGAGTTGAGGGTGGGACAGCTAAGCACAGTTGGTGGCAGTCCAGTGAGGAGAGCAAACATCTAATCCTCAGCTCCTGGAGAAGGGCTGGTTGAAAGCAAGAGCTCCTTGGACCACTGCTGCTTGACAACCCCTGCCTTCCAGGAAGGGATGGCTCGATGCTGATCGACTTTTAGTGGGACTATTGTTCTAGATTAGTCTTGAGCCCAGTTGGGGCCACAGCCTACCAAAGCCCTCTGAAGAAAGGGAGCCTGACCACACCTGTGGGGCCATTCATTTATGTTCATTTCGTTGTGTGTTTGCTGAAGGGGCAGAAGACCCGGGTCTCAGCCTCACACCACTGGACTGGACTGGCCTGAGGTGGTGGAACGCCTGCATGCTGCAGACCAGAGGCTGGGTGAGTGAGCCCTGGGCAAGGAACCCACTGACAGCAGTAATAGTGCAGGTCACTGTCACAAACACCAGCATTACAGTAGATGTTTCCCCACGATGTCTAGTTTGTAGCAGCTTTAGGTTCAGGCTTGGGTGCCAGAGATGAAGTAAGGCAGAATTTAGGCTCCTAAGTCACTTGGGGGCTTTGGAAATGTTTGTCCATGGGTGTCCAGCTCCTGGCACCTAAGTCTCCTAGGTAACTTTGGAAATCCCAGTCCAAACACTTTTGTTAACATCTAAAAAGCTGGCACACGTCTTTCCCTGCTCATAAAGAAAGGGAGGGCTGTGGCCAGCAGTTCTCCGTGCAGGGAAGGATTTGACTTGCTTGTGCGTGCGTGCTGGGGGAGGGAGAGCAGATTCTGGTCCTCTTCTTACTTATGCTTCTGTCTCCCTCTCTGCACTTCATTTCCTTTGCCCGCTCAGGTTTCCAGGTGTAACTCACTGAAGTTAATCTCTTGTCTGTACTCCCTATTCCCGATCTGTGTCCCTCGCTTTCCCGGGTGCTTTGGGTTTACACAGCACCTTGAAGCACTGGTGTGTCCGGTATTCCCATGCTTACACTCTCTGCAGTTGCCTCTTTTCTCTTCCCCACCGGCACGGTCTCTTTTCCTCTCGCCTTCTTGCTGCCTGCGGCGCCTCCACACCCTTCTCTGCCCCCGCGTCTCCTTCTTTCTCTCACGCTCCCTCTACTTCTCTCTCGCTAGTTTTCTCTTTCATGCGCTCTCGCACTCTCTCCTTCTCGGTCTCTTGCGCTCCCTCTTTCTGAGCCTCCCACTCTCCGCTTCTTTCTCTCTCTTTACCGCGCCCCTTCTTCCCCACCCATCCCTTCCCTGTGCCGCCCCCTCGCTGTTTCTTCTCCCCCCCCCCATCACCCCTTTTCTCCCTGTGCTGCCTCTCCTCCCTCTGTCCCTCTCACACTCTGTCTCTCAGGCTGAGGAGGAGCCGCAGCCGCCGTGTTTAGCCCTGTCTCTGATCCACGTGGCTCTGGAGGCGCTATATTAGGTGCGCAGGAAGCCCTGCCTGGGAGAAGCTCAACTGGGGAGGAGGCAGGAACGGCCGGAGCAGCGGCTCGCCCAGGCTCTCCCGGCTCCTGCCCAGTCCCGCTGGCTGGGAAAGACAAAGGGAGACGCGGAAGGCAGAGGCGGCGGCTGCGCTGGGACCCGCGGCGAGCGCCGAGGAGCCCCCCAGGACCTGTGAGTGGCCGGCCCGCTCGCCCTGCCCTTCCTCTGCTGGGGCGCTTCTCCGGTGAGCCGCTGGGACCCTCAGCCCCCGACGGGGGGAGGGGAGCGAGAGGGGATCCGGGGGAAAGGATGGGGAGAGTTCCGAGCGGGGCAAAGGCGCAGTGGATTGGGGGTGGCACCAGGGGGCGCAGTGGCTGGGGTGACCCCGGCGGGGCAGAAGGATCCCGGAGCAGGAGAAGCGTTGGCGCAGGGCCGGGCAGCCCCCTTGGGGGCACGGAGCGTACCGGAGGGGGTACGTACACGGTAGGGTACGCCAGACCCGCCCTTGGGGCCGGAGGTCAGTCCGGGGCGGCGGGCTCGCTCTGCGCTCCGTGGAGCGGCGGAGAGCTGGGGCAGGGCTGGCAGGAGCCCGCTAGCTGCCCGGCTCCGGTAACGGGATAGAGACGTTCCGCCCACAGGCTGCGAAGGCGCGGCCGCTCGGCTGTCAGCACGCCTCTGCCCCCGGGGGCTGCGGGTGGCAACGCCGCTGGCCCTGCGGGGATCTCGCTGTCGCCCCGTAACTTTGCCTCTAGCCCGGGGCCGCTCCCCAGGTCCCCCAGCTTGTGTGTGGGGCTGGGACTGAGCCAGCCCCCGGCCAGCCCCGGGCCCCAGCTCGATCCCGGGCCCCCCGCTCCATGGAGCGGGCTGTGCGCTTCTCCCAGCGCAGCGCTCGCCGTGGGCTGCCCCCTCTCTTCCTTCCCTCCTTCCTTATCCCTTCGCAGCAACCCCCTGCTCCCCGTCGCTTGCAGGCTGGCTGGACGCGCGGCAGCCGCTAGGCTGGGGAGGGGAAGAAGCTGTTCCCAGGGGAGGCTCTGGTTTTGATCTCTGCCAGCTGCTCAGTGTCAGGCAGAGGGGAAATGAAAAAAGTAATTCAATACCCTCTGGCTTTGCCCTCCGGGGGCTCGAGAGACACAGGAGGACACTCGCTTCGTGAGCCACCCAGACACGGTGTAGCCAGGCCGGCTGGTCGCTCGGTTTAGTTTGGTCTTTTTCTGAACGCTTGCCCGGGAAGAACTTTTTGTGGGTTGCTCCTTGCCTGTAAATCCTCCGCCGGACTGGGCTTGAGCTGTGCATTATTCCCCCTGCTCCTTCCAAAAAAGCTTTCTGAAAAGACGCCCACTTTCAGCCAGAGGGAGCCGAGCCAGGGCTTTGCCTCCCGGCCGCTCTGCAGTTGTTAATCCAGCAAAGAAGTTTTGGAAATGTTGGCAGATTGCGCCCGGGCCTCTCGCTGAGCAGATGGTCGCCCTGGTAGCTGTCGATACGGATAAATTAATAAAGGGACTTCTCATGTTTATTTGGATGATCAGCGGCTCTTTCCGGTCACAGCTCTCTGGGGTAAATTCTGCAGCGTCCGCCGCATGGCACAAGTTAACTTTGGGTTTCAGTGGGAAATTCCTCTCGGACTGAGAGGACACTGGTGTTGGGGAGGCTGTTTGAACGTCTGTTTGGCTTTGAGCTTTCGTGAGCTACAGCTCACTTCATCGGATGCATGCTGTGGAAATACAGAATGCATCCGATGAAGTGAGCTGTAGCTCACGAAAGCTCATGCTCAAATAAATTGGTTAGTCTCTAAGGTGCCACAAGTCCTCCTTTTCTTTTTGCGAATACAGACTAACACGGCTATTACTCTGAAACCTGTTTGGCTTTGTTTCTCTGTTTTCCCGCACCCAGTGAAGAAGTATTTCAAGGTAAGCTGATGCTTAAAGCGCCCCCTCACTCAGGAGAGATTCACACTGATGTGTTCGCTAATGTTAAATAGATTGGAAAGTTTAGTGCCCCGTGTAGTTTGCCAGACTCATTGCTCTGCAAAAGCTCCTTATTTGGGGGGCGGGGGCAGGGGGTTGTGTCTCTAAAAGTTATGCTGCTGGTAGAAGTGACTGCATTATTCAGGGTTTGTCAGCCTTTCTGCTGGAAAGGATTCTTTCTGGGTGAAAACTGGCATACAACTACGAGCAATATTTCTCTACCGAATTTTGGTGGAGGGAAAAGGATCAGGCATTTTCCCCTTACAAAACTGACAGTCTTCCTGCTCTTAGGGGCCTGATCCTAGGCTCGAAACTCTCACTGACTTGATACCTTGTACAATCAATTACTGAAGACTGTAGAGTATTTGGGGATTCCTTTGGGGGGAAAAGTAGTATAAACTCAAGTTAACTATACTAACTCAAGTGGTTTTTACTTACAAATGTAATTTGGCACACAATTAGTAACATGAAGTAAAAATAATTAACGTTAAAGGTTAACAAATCACCCGTTGTGCATGTTTGATTCCTAAGGCCAAGATTTTGTCACGGATATCTTTAGTAAAAGTCACAGACATGTCATGGGCAATAAAGGAAAATTCAGGGATGCCCGTGACCTTGACTTTTAGTAAAAATGTCTGACAAAAGGGGAAGCTGTGGAGTCCCCACACTGTGGCAGCTAGGCAGCTGCGGGGGCTCCAGCTCGGAGCTCCGGGGGGTCCCCCACCGTCCCTGGCAGCTCAGAGGTCCAAGGGCCCCCTGCTGTTCACGGCCGCCATGGGTGCCAAGGGATCCCTGCAGCTCCCAGCCACCATGGGCTGAAGTCACGGAGCTCTTTGGAAGTCACGGATTCCGTGACCTCCATGACAAAATCGTAGCTTTATTTTTTACATGTGTTTGAGATTCTTTCTTACAATGAGCACATGTTCCAAATCCTTAACAAGACCATTTCTAGTCTTGGCATAAATTAAAACAAATGAAAGGATAAAAAATACATTCATATATATTTATTTGATAGAAATCTCATGTGTGGGTCTAATACGCATTTTAAAGAAATGTGTGCAGATGTACCATATATATTGAAATGACACATGTTCATATAACAATACACTCTTAAAAATCTAAATTATGTATTTGCCTACAGGCTGTTATATTGTCTGGAGTGGCTCATGTCTCTGAGTACCAACCTCCGTGCAGACTGTCAAAAAGCAAGGCAGACACCCAAAGCTGGCTGTATGTTTTATAATTAGATTTCACCAACCTAGTAGCAAATGTGAATGCCTATAACAGTCTTACCATGGATCCACAGACAGTCCCGCTTGTGCATTCCAGTCTATCTACAGACCAGTCACTTACTGCAGGTCAGTTTGTACCTCATTTCATGCTACAGACAATGTTTGTAGCCAATCCTATAGTAAATTAAGGATTTATTAACTAGGGGGAAAAAATGAGTTATTTACAGGTTAAAGCAGGCAACATATACACACAAATGAGTTAGTCTTTGGTTCCAAAAAGTGACTGAATCTGTCAGCAATGAATGTCTTGCAGTGTTAACCATGTTGACCCCGGAGATCAATGCTTTTGTTTCATATCTTCAGCCCTATGATAGTCCAAAGAGCAAAGGTTGACAAATGTTCATGTGAGATCTTTATTTCCTTCTTCCAGAATTCAAGTCAGTTGGATGAGCTTTCTGGCACGTAACGCCTTTATCTGCCAAAAGTGAGGAGGTTAGTTAAACAGAAATAAAAGGGTACAGCGCCAAAAGTGAAACCTCTGCAAGCTGCGTGGAAACTTTTTAAAGACACCATAATAGAGGCTCAACTTAAATGAATATCCCAAATTAAACAACATAGTAAGACAGCCAAAAAAGAGCCACCGTGGCTAAACAACAAAGTAGAAGAAGCAGCGAGAGGCAAAAAGGCATCCTTTAAAAAGTGGAAGTTAAATCCTAGTGAGGATAATAGAAAGGAGCATAAACACTGGCAAATGAAGTGTAAAAATACAATTAGGAAGGCCAAAAAAGAATTTGAAGAACAGGTAGCCAAAGACTCAAAGTAATAGCTATTTTTTCTTTTTTAAGTACATCAGAAGCAGGAAGCCTGCTAAACAACCAGTGGGGCCCCTGGACGATCGAGATGCTAAAGGAGCACTCAAGGATAATAAGGCCATTGCGGAGAAACTAAATGAATTCTTTGCATCGGTCTTCAAGGCTGAGGATGTGAGGGAGATTCCCAAACTTAAGCCATTCTTTTTAGGTGGCGGATCTGAGAAACTGTCCCAGATTGAGGTATCATTAGAGGAGGGATTGGAACAAACTGATAAATTAAACAGTAATAAGTCACCGGGACCAGATGGTATTCACCCAAGAGTTCTGAAGGAACTCAGATGTGAAATTGCAGAACTACTAACTGTAGTCCGTAACCTATCATTTAAATCCGCTTCTGTACCAGATGACTGGAGGATAGCTAATGTGACGCTAATTTTTAAAAAAGGGCTAGATTCAGATGGAGGGGGTTGTTCTTTTAAAGGGTTGTTCTTTTAAAAAAGGGGGGGTGGTTCATCAATGGCTATTAGCCAGGATGGGCAGGGATGATGTCCCTATCCTCCGTTTGCCAGAAGCTGGGAATGGGCAATAGGGGATGGATCACCTGATGATTACCTGTTCTGTTCATTCCCTCTGCAGCACCTGTCATTGGCCACTGACGGAAGACAGGATATTGGGCTAGATGGACCTTTGGTCTGACCCAGTAGGGCCGTTCTTATGGATGTGAGAGGGCCATTAGCCCAGTCTTTGTGTCGAGATGTTTCTCAATGTTCCCCTTAGACCTTGTTTACACTACAAATTACTTCAGTATAACCTACATCACTTAGGGGTGTGATTAATCCAAACCCCTGAGCGACATAAGTTATATCAACCTAAGCACTGGAGAGCTTCTCCTGCAGACATAGCTACCGCCTCTCCGGAGGCAGTAATTCTTAATTCTTAAGCTTAATTCTTAAGCTGACGGGAGAGCTCTCTCCTGTTGGCTTAGAGCATCTTCACCAGACGCACTGTAAGTGCTCTAGTGTAGATGAGCATTAGTTCTGATAGTCCTTCTTGATGGGCAGGGGAACCTCGCCTCCTAGCTGGGTTCACAAATTCACAGGAGGCATTTTTACAGTAATAAAGCAAAACTTATGTATTACCTTATAGTATGAGGTACAGACATTACAAGTAAGGTTAACACATGCAGCAACTTAGAAGTATATTATAGAGACTAAACACATCTTTAGAAGTCTAACACCTATCTTGAACAATACTAACATACAGGTGAGCTGGTCTGTTTTCCCGCTATGAATGTGTCAGTGCTCAGCTGATGCCTACAGCCTTGACAAGGGGAGTCTGGTCTACAGTATCTCATAGGACACATATTTTAAAAGGAAAAGCAACCTAATTATAGATTAGAGAGAGATTGGAAGGGTGAGAAATCTCTTATTTTTTAGTCAATTTTTATAAGCTCTAAAAATATTCTTTAAAAGAGAAAATCCCAGGTTATTCTCATCTTTTTTTTTTTTCCCACGGAAGTTTAAAGATGGACACTTTATCTATGATCCCATACTGGGCTCCTTCATATTAGTGTTTGTACAATGATGTAAGTTAAAGATAGTCACCTTTATCTATACATTTCCTGCCTCCTGGTGCTGTGCAACACATGCACTTGGGTTGACCCCTTCTTTGTATTTTGTTTGCATAGCTGTAACTGAGGGGCTGGCTTTGTATTAAGCATCTGCTTTGAAAAACCTACCTGAAATAGCTACTTACTGCGAAGACAAGCTTGTGCACTACCCTGTGTCAACCCTCATCTACTGAGGTAAATAAACTGAACCCTATCCAGTCTATAGGGCTTGATCCAACACTCGGTAAGGTCGGTGAGTCATGAGCAATATGATGTTGTATTGTCCTATGGAACCATGACGACACTAGAAAAGTCTTTGTGTGCTTTGCCAAACCTTCCCCCAAAGACACACTATTGCGCTTTTGGCTGTCCACAGGAAATGGTTACACTAGAGTCCTCTCTACTCTGGCCTGGAAACTTAAGTGTTTAAACAAAAATGTAAACAGTTTGGCTGGGCATTGAGAATTTGGGAGAGGGGAGGAAGGGGAAGGAAGTGTTAATGACACAGTCTTAGATGTGGCGTAGTCTACAGCTGAGCTTCACTGATATGCAGGTGGTTTTCCTCTTTTTACAGCAAGATAACAGACACACAGTAGCTATCCTGATGTAAAATCCTAAGTGGATACAAGACACTGGTAGCTTTCACCAAGAAGTTGCTAGGTGAGGTCTGCACTATACTGCTTATCCCCCACCCCCAACTTGCCTAATTTACCCTGGGCACTACAGCTGGATAACTGCTATGCCTTGGCTATCTTGCTGTATTTTAAAAAACAAAACCCTGTTTGTTTCAGTGAAGACAAACTGTCTCTGTGGGGAAGTTATTGTGAAATAACATAGGGTGTTATTTCACCCTATGTTATTTACAGCACGATAGTTACTGGGAGGTAAACTTGGTAAGGTCAACCATGGGTGGGGAAGTGGTACTGCGTCACCTAGGTACCTCAAGGTTAACACAAGTGATAGTTCTCACTGTAAAGTCCTGAACAATCACAGGTTGTTTATCACAATGTTTAAAACAAAACACCTTTGTGTCAGTGAAGACAAGTCTCAATTTACACACCTGGCAAAACTCCGCGTAAAGGGATACGAGTTAAAAACTAACAACCCCCTACATCTGAATCTATTTTTTACCTTGCTGCTCTGAGTATCCTCTAAAATCACTGAGAGAGATTAGAGTGGGAAAATACAGTTCTATTTTGTTCGTGCTCTTTGTGCTTTTGACAACACTTTGTGCTTAGTCAGTTTAACTGCTTCCCCTGTATAGTAAGTTGTCCCAGCGGTCTGTGCGTTTTCCCCACACACCAACAGAACACTTAACATTATCACCACAAAAACTGGCAGGGGGACTTGAGGAGTCCAGTGTTAGTGCCTGAAACTACTTAAAAGTATCTCTTTAAAAAAATTGACTGTCTTAATAGTGTTTACTTATGGTTCTATCCATTTCTCCTTTCGCGTACTGTAGTATAAATCAGGAGGAAATCATGATAAGTTCATGGAGGATAGGTCCACCAATGGTTATTAGCCAGGATGGGCAGGGTTGGTGTCCCCAGCCTCTGTTTGTCAGAAGCTGGGAATGGGCGACGGGGTGGATCACTTGACGATTTCCTGTTCTGTTCATTCCCTCTGGGGCACCTGGCATTGACCATTGTTGGCAGACAGGATACTGGGCTAGATGGATTTTTGGTCTGACCCAGTAAGGTCATTCTTATTGAAGTTGGCAGACATTTCTGTAAAACTGGCGTAAGGGAGAAAAGAAAATAAGCCTTCTAATTCTCGGGTAGCATAGACGGGACCGCAGTCTTGCAGTTAGTGACTCACTCTGGGATAAAAGGTGCTACGTAAAGCGTAAGATTAGCTGCATTTAATAAGAGTTCTTTCCTGGTGTTTTGGTAGGTCCTTTTGGACACACTGTGTTTCAAATAGTGAGTAGTTCCAAAGACTGTGCAGAAGTAGAAGTGTTCCCTTTAAAGATAAGAAAATGCCAGCAAGTTCACCTCTCAGTTGCAAACATTTAACATGCCGTTAACTTTGCCACTTGCTAGAGTCTTTGACAACAGTCTGTTTGGAGAGCTATGAATACTTTTTTTTTTTTTCCCCCTTGTTCCCAGTTCTGTAAAATTGTTTGTTGTTCAATCTTTACACCCTCACTGGTATTGAGGAAAACTTTCTTTTGGCCACATCTTACTTCCAAACAAAGAACAGGAGTACTTGTGGCACCTTAGAGACTAACCAATTTATTTGAGCATAAGCTTTTGTGAGTTACAGCTCACTTCATCAGCTGTAGCTCACGAAAGCTTACGCTCAAATAAATTGGTTAGTCTCTAAGGTGCCACAGGTCCTCCTTTTCTTTTTGCGGATACAGACTAACACGGCTGCTACTCTGAAATCTATCTTACTTCCATTTGCTCCTCTCTGCACCTTTGTAGTAGGAAGAAGCATTGATCCAAGGCTGCAGTCCTTGGTAGACTGTAGCACAGAAGGTAGATGGAGCTGGCAAAACCAACATGTAAAAAGCAGCGTGACAGCACAGACAGAGTAAAAGCAAGAGGGAAATCTTGGCACCCAGCCCTCTCTTCGGTGGATATCTTCTCTGCTTTAATCCAAACTTTTTTAAAAAAAATCTGTTTATTCATTTCTTAAATATCTGACCACTCATGCTTTATTAGAGTATCCTTAAATAGAATGATTGTTATTTAAGAGGGTATGTTCTAAGTTAGCAAAAGACTGAGTCTTGCAATAAAGAGTAAGTAGCTTTAAATTAGCTCATTTTCAGTTTTACTTTAAAACCTGTTAACAACAGGACTAAGTTAAAAGGAAATACAGAGTGAAGAGTCTTAATGCCTGGTAGGATGCACTCAAATGCATTTTTTTTTTTAAAGCCATCAACAAATGGGCTTGAGGTGTGTCTAGGGCTCTTACTTGAAACCCCCAAGAGGATGTGTGGTTTTGTGAAAGAATTACTATTGGACCCAATGCTTTCTTCTCTATTCCACAATTAGACAGCCAATGAGTCAAATTCAAACTGATTGAGTCAGTGGTTTGGCAATTTTGCTCTATAATCCAAGGACCCATAACATCCTGGAGAGGACAATTTATCGCAATAGAAAAGCAGCAATGATTTCTTCTAACCTGGGATACGTTGATCTATGTTGGAATTTGTGCACTTCCTCATTTTTCATTTCGTAATGTGATAAATAAGAGATTTATCTGCCCCTGTTTGAGGCATGTGTGTCTATATAACTTTCAAATTCTGAACCCACCATGCCTCCATGGTCCAAATGCTAGGTCCAAAAGAGGTATGATGGAGTTGGAACGCCTCTGTTTACAATAATATAATTCTATTGTGATTAGACACCTTAGCTAAGACGTCAGAATGGAATCAATGACCTATTCAGATCCATCATTTTAATTTAGTCATTGCTCTCAGAAACCTGCCAACCTGCTTTGCTTCTCCTGTCTAGCAAGTCAGTTGCTATTTTATTCTCTATAGGTTCTTATACTGTGCTCATCACTGCAATATCTGAGCACCATCTAGTAATGCAGAAAGCAACATCTGCCATGTTTGTTCTCTCATCCTCTCCCCAGTGGGAGAAGTGTGTGCAGTGAAGTGTCTTATAATTATTTTTTAAATCCCAAACAATATATACCTAAATATATAGCAGTGTGCATATGTTAGAAAAAGCAGCATCAAAGACGTGCCTTGCTCGTAGAGCAGAAGGTGGTGAGTCCTTAATTCCTGTAGGTACTGCTGTTAGAAGTGTCCTTTTGGCATTTTGATAGGGCACATAAGCCTTTTAAAGATATTTTGCAGTCTAACAAAACTTGGGCTTGCATTTTTTCCCATCTACATCCAAATGCAAACAAAAAATTTCTTTCATGTAATTACTCGCTGTGTACTTGAATTCCCTTGACTAAAGGAGAAATTGCACAACAAAGTCAAAGTCTGGAAAGCAATGGGGATATTTGTTACAAATCTGCTTGTCGTATGTGGGTTTTATTAGAGACAGAGAAGTCTTGCAGTTAAGGCATTGGACAGGGACTTGGGAGATCTGAATTTAATTTAATTCATAGATCTGCCACCAACTTTGTGACTGAGAGAGCCCATTAATCTCTATGTATATCTAGGCTGCAATAAGACCCACAGCACGGCTGCCACTGGCTAGGGTCGGCTGCCTTGGGCTCATGGGGTTCAAGCTGTAGGATTATAAAATTGCAGTGTAGAGGTCTGTGCTCCGACCTTCTCCGACACCCCGCATCCCCGAGCCCCTGTCCCCCAGCCTGAGCTTGAACATCTACACTACTATTTTTAGCCCTGAACGCCATGAGTCCAAGGCAGCTGACCCAATCTCTGAGACTCTGTGTTTTTTATCACATTGCAGACACACCCACAGTGTCTTAGGTCTCCAGCTGTAAATCAGGTATAACAGTCCTTTGGTCTCTTACCTGTTTTCATTGTAAGCTCTTTGAAACACGATGTGTTTCCTGTTACGTGTTTGTATGCCTCTTGGGCATCAGAGCCTAAGCTTTCTCATGGACACTTGTTATCTCTTCCATCCTCTGATACTCCCTCCCTTTTTTTATTTAATGCCCACAAGTACCTATTCACAACTATGGATGACGTGTGCATATCTCCCGCCTGCCACTTGCAGTGTGTACAAATTAGCACTCTGGACAAGGTGGAAACTAGAAAGCCCCTGTCCCTTACGACAGATTGTGCTCTATGGCCAATTTAAGAACTGCTCACAACACAGAGGAAGGCCAAAGCTCTGATACAGTGACAAGGTCTAGCAAGGCCTCCAGAAATTCAGCATTCCCACTGACAACAGGGAAAATCCTGCCCACTATCACTGCAGAGAGCCAACAGAGAAGCCATGCTGAGGCCTGCAGGCAAATCAGGAAGTGGCGTGTGCTCCAAAGTCCAATCTCCATCTGGCGAGTGGATCTGTAGCCGCTGTGGGAAGGTTTGCACTCATGCATCAGGCTCTTTTCCCATACCATTGCTAAGCACCACTGATGGACCAACTCTGTATGAGGACTCCTTCCCTACTGAGTGTACTCCCACTGATTTAGGTGAGAGTGGAGTGTGAGTAAAAACAGCAGGATTAGCCCAGATGGAGCAGTACTGAGGCTACTTTAGGTCAAAGGCACAAAACGGATTTTGGAGGGCCCTCTAATCTTAAAGGATTAATTGAACTTTGTCTGTTTTGAACTTTGCCCCGGAGTAAAACTTATTGGAACAGAAAATTAAACAGAAAATATGGTCATGTAAAAGCACTGAATTAGGTCTGGCTTCAATTCCTGGCTCTTCCCCAATTTGGGTCCTTGAACAAGTCATTTCATCGGTCTTCATTCTCTTCTCTAAGAATAAAATGTGGAGCATAATATCTCCTTTGTCTGTAGCGAGTGTAGATGGGATGCTGGAACAAATTTTATTGTGGGGGTGCAGCCATTGAACCAAACTGTAAACCCTGTCTATGATGGAAACCACATCAATCCAGAGGGTGCTGCAGCACCCCCAGCACTCCTACTTCCAGCACCTCTGGAGTAGACTGTAAAATCTTTGGGACAGAAATTCTCTCATTGCTTCCTTTGTTATTCTGTAAAGTTACACTTTAAAAAAATCGACAACTAGAATAAGCCCCTGGCATTGGGGGTGGGGGAGAAGGGAGGCTCTGTGCAGCACCAATAAAAAGAAAGTGTAGTTATTGGCTTTTCAACGCATTGTACAGTGTGTACAGAAACCGTGATGGGAACTGTTGAACAGAGCACTTGTTAATAATGGAAAAGGTCAGTGCACAACGTTCTTGTCATGAGGCTGTAACTTAAAGAAATGGACCTCTGCTGCTGCTACTCAATGGGAAGGCTTTCTCTCCCAATGGCAGTGATTCTCACACACTCCGAAGAAGCTGAGTGCCTTTGCCCATTATCCCCCACACCAGGCGTTCAGTCTTAAGTTGTACCAAGCTGACCCAGCTGAGAAGAGGTGTGAGGAACAAGGTGGATGCAAATCAATGTTAACATCAAATTTTTTTAATTAGGATTTTTTTTTTACTTTCTCATTTAAATTATTGTGTTTTCTTTTTGCAAATAAACCTGTTTAAAATGAAATCTAAATTTAGTACAAACTCTCTGTTAAGGCCTAAACTTCTTATAATGTCTTAACTTTTAAATAACAATAAATTTGCTGAATCCATGAGCTTTTATAAAAAACTTTTGAGTTAAAGGCTGCTTTTCTAAATAAAGAAAGAATGGGGACAAACATCTAACTTTTGTGGTCAAGCTTTATAAATATGGCACAATAGGTCATCTTAAGTAATGTAGGCGATTGTATCATTTTCAGGAGACTTCGGCAAGTAGGAACTTAAGCTTCAGTTACTTTCCCTTAAGCATATTAGAAAATTTTCCCAGGCTGACCAGAAATAATCAGTTTACTTAACTGATTACAGTTAATCCCTCTTCTTTTATTAAACTATTTAGTTGTAAATATGAAACATGTTTTTATAGGAGAAGTTTATGTATTCGAAACATTCAAGGCTGTTTTGTTTAATAAAAATAAATTTTATAAGCTGTTTTGTATGTTTCATTCTATTTCACTTACCATCCCAGTGAGCAAAAAGTTAACTACCTAGTAAATAAGCAGTATATTGACAGGATTCAGAGTAGCAGCCATGTTAGTCTGTATTCACAAAAAGAAAAGGAGTGCTTGTGGCACCTTAGAGACTAACAAATTTATTTGAGCATAAGCTTTCGTGAGCTACAGCTCACTTCATCGGAGTGAGCTGTAGTTCACGAAAGCTTATGCTCAAAGCAGTATATTGTTTACCATTTTCTCACATACTAAAAATATACAATTAATAAGAATCTGAAAATATTAAGCTGTATAATTGCTTAAATGTGCATAGTCATAGATAGCAAAAAGGTGTACCAAATGTAGTGTACGGGTTCTCTTTAGTTGTAGATCAACATGTTTTAATGGGTATATCAACCAGTGAGAATGTATTTTTCTTTGGAAAATAACTGAAGTACAAGTGGAAAAGTTGATTTAAATGAAGGCTTTCCACTTGGTGATTTAAATCAATCCACCATGGTGAGGAAAAAGTTGGCACTAGGACACCTTTCTTTTCACTGATCCTTTCTCAGCTGGAGACTGAAACAGTCCCCAGTGTAACCTAGAGTAGCCCTACAGCTGCTCTAAAATATGCTGTCTGCATCCAGCAGCTGCAGTGGTTGAGGATCTTGCAGACAACTGTGCACTCCACCCCCAGCAAGACCCTTGCCCATCCTCCATTCACCTTGTGCAGAGAAGGGAGGTTGACGGTGATGTAGAACTGATTACACCAGCTTTCTGCAACCCTACAATTCCTTTTGATAAGGAGAAATCCTTGTCTATTCCTTCAGGGCAGCTTTCTGCAGTGGGGGAGGAACTGGCAGTGAGAATTGAGCCCTAGGTATTAAATTGGATGCACATTTTAAAAGGTCTCCAGACTAACTAAATAATATGGTCATTTCCCAGGGATTAGTGAGCTATTTTTTTATTAATTTAGCTCTCTAGTGCTTAACAGAAGAGCAAAGGTTGCTGCTTTTAAAGAGTATTTAAACTGGTAAATCATTCTTGGGACTTGTCTTTTTAATCAATACATTACACTGACATTTCTGAAATGTCTTTAGTGTTGCATACCAGGCTGCTGTCACAGCTCAGTGAAGAATACAATAAATGCATCAATTAAATCTGAAAAAATCCTTCAGTTCATATAACCCTAATAGGGAACAACATTGCCTAAATTCCGGTTTCTGATATGAATCAGATTCCTTATTTGTGGACTCTGTTCCATGCAAGCTGCACGTACCTGTTCAATGTCAAATTGCTCACAGGTGCAATCTAAAGCTAGGTATCAAAAAAATGAGGCCACCATTGAAAATTTGGTCATAAGCAAGTTGCCTAAAGTCATACAAGTAGTTGGGTGCACAGCTGGGATTAGAACGGGATTTCTCAAGTGTGGCCACCGTGGCTGCATGCGACCACCAGGGGCTTTTCTTGCAGCCACAGCCTCGTGGGCAGTGACCAGAGTAGGGGAGGGCAAAGCAGGGGCCCCTCCCTCAGGACCACCAGCAGGGGTTAGGCCCTGCCCCCATCCGAAGCCATAAATGTTGGAGGAACAGACAGCCACTGAGTTCCCCACCTTCCTGGCCATGGTGAGGCTCAGGCTTTGGGCTTCAGCCTTGGGGTGGCAGGCGGCAGGCTCCGGCCCTGGATCCTGGCTGCGGGTGAGAACCCCTGGATTATAACATGCAGCAGAATGGTCCTTTGCCATGAATTCCCTCCAACAACCCACAGTACCTCCAACATGCGCCCTTTTAAATCCTCTTACATTGTCTTTCTTCATCATCTGTTGGATTCCAGCATTCCATCTGTCTATGGGCTTCTCTTTACTGCAGAGTTAACTTGAGTTATAACCCTAACTTGAGTCCTGTCCACACAGGACCATCACCCTTAATTTGAGTGTGGTGATGCATTTATAACTTGGGCTGTCAGCCTTTTGGGGGTGTGTGCGTAGGTTACTGCTGAGGTCGCACAGCTCATTAGTTGCTAACACAGTTGCTGTGTGCTACTTGTGTTATTTTACAGTGTGGCTGCTCTCAGTCAAGATGATTTAACTCAAGTGCAGATAACTTGTGTTTCTTCTGCAGTGAAGACATAGTCTATTTCAAACGAGAGAAGGACCCTTTCCACTTTTTGGTCTATAATTCAAAGTAGGTTTCTTCATTCTTTCCTACCACAAATGAAATGTGGTTACAGTCAGAAAAAATGACATCAAAGCAAAACCCCAAGGATTTCTCTTTGTGACATAAGTTCCAAATCAGACCTGCTAAATTTACTAGGCAAAAGAACTTGCTTGTTTCCGGTCCTACAAATGCAAATGAAGTCCAAAAATCAGACTGCTTTTCTACCTCTTACATTGAAGACTCTTTACTGGTGTCAATCAAATTTGTCTCTACTAATGCTGAAGGTGTGTAAGGCCTATCATTTTCCAAAGAACAAGCTAGAGTTCACTATTGCTGTTAATAGGAAGTAGTTAGCAGAAGAGGTTAGCAGAAATGTTGCTAGAACGGTATAATTTTAACAGCCCCTAACTGCATTGCAAAGGTTATGGCATTATGGGAGAACATACCTATTTCTCGGCAGTATGTACTATTCTAAAATGATCAAATAATTTACAAATGTAATGTGGAGATCGAGGGGAGAGGGAAGTGGCACTGGTCTTCTGCTGTCTAAAAGGTGGAGTAAATATTAACATAAACAGGCCCTTAGAAAAGCTTTCTCTTCTTACTTGCGTATGCGGAAGGGGGAGTTCAAATACAAACCGACCCTCTTAATAAGACACCCTCTCAGAAGTGGAAGACATTAATCCTCTGTAATGAACTTGGGATGGCAAGGCTGGTGTGTGGCTTCTATTTAAGCTGCATGAAGGACCTGATTACAAAAGCATAGGTTCCTTTGTTAATTTAAATCCTCTTTCTGAGCTAAGCAAATAAACTGATCTAATTTGTGGTTCAGTCATGGGTTCATTTGGCACAGCGCTGGTTGCTTGAGTTGTGCAGCCATGGGAATAGAGGGGGCAACATCCCTGCAGATAAAGCATCTTTATGCTTTGCCACAAGAAGCAAAATCTAAATGAGGAAACATTCACCTTGTAACTGATAATTTAGGACTCCAGGGGTGCATAAACAACGCAGGGCTAGGTTGGCACATGCAGAGTTTGATATATTGGCTATCTTGGCCTAAGTAGAAGTGATCATTCTGAAACCTCCATATAGCAATGCCCGGCTCTACCTTGTGAAGTATTGAATGTGCGTGATGGTGTATACAGGTCTGATTCCTAATAAAGCTTTGGAAAAAAAGCTGGTCTTCTCTCTTTTCTTTCTGTCTCTTATTTCTTTCCAGTTCTGCTCTCAGTTTCTCTTTTGCTACTGTCCAAAGTCTGTCTCCACTCTACTGTTTCTCTTCACCCCCAGCCCCTTCAGTCCACCTTTTTTCCCCCTCTTCCCTTTCCACTCTGCACTCTAATCTCCATTCTTATTTGCATGATTAGTCCTCCCCTTATTCTCTGTGTGGACTGTTCTGCCTTTCACCGGCCATCGCGGGACCCAAATCTGCAAGGTGCTGATGTAACACTGACAGAATCGAACCTGGGACCTGTGGAGCTAAATGCATGAGCCTCTATTGCATGAGCTAAAAGCCACATGACTCTTAGCTAAGGCTGTAGCAGACTCCTCAATCTCTAGATTGCCGCAAGGGGGGGACAGAGCACCACACCAAGCAGACCTGGGGTACTCTGAGTCCTCTCAATTCATTCTGAGGGCCATGAATGCTGAGAGTACTCAGCACTGGTGCCACTCAGGTCAGGCCCCATCTGTGGGAGGATAGATGGCAAAAGCACTCTAGTTAGGAGCATAGGCTTCTATTCTTGAATCATCAGACTTCCTGTCTGAGCTCATGTCACCTCTCTGCCTCAGTTTTGCTGTCTGTTAGTAACTAACCTTCAGGGCTGCCAAGGCTAAATTCATAGTCTATGTACAATGCTTGAAGAGACTGCGAGGAAGGTGTGATGGCCACCCTCTGGGTTGAGGCACCAGAGGTTGACTGAGAAACCTCCAGCCCTGGACGCAGGAGCTGCTACAGCTTGATCTAAAAGGCCAAGGCTCTGGGACTCGCTGTGGTTACAACTCATATACTGTGTGGATGTGCAGAGGGGACCCTGTAACACACACACACGCTCACCAGTGCGTTACAAAGGCACTGCCAAATTCAGCCGAACTTTATAGCACCATCTGCTTTCTCCTCCACTCAAGCAGTGATACGGCCACTTGTGCTGAAAGAGGTGGGACAGGAATCAGGTATGAGCTAGATCAGCCACTTTTTTTCATAGCTATTTGTGTACTGGTTGAGTGAGACAAGAGGCAAATGTTATGTTGCAGAATAATGCAGTGTGTCATCTAACTTGCTATGATAGTCAAAGCAGACTGTGGGTAATGAATACCAATATAAAGGCATTTAAAACTGGGAATGCTAAAGCTTGAAGCAGCATCCTAGAGAGCACAGGTGTCAAGCTAGCTGGATTCTTGAGCTGGCAGTAATGAACTCTTTATATCAGATGATAAGCCCCCTGCTCCTAAGCCACCTGGAACACACACGTGTGCTGATACCTTAAATGGCTTCTCAGTGTTCTCTTGATAAATGGAGAAGTGGAGGACACACTGGGAAACACAGAAGCTGACTAGCATGTATGACTGCAGTAAGCCCAGTAACGATATGGGCTACAAAAGAACTTATCCAGAGGTCATTAACCTTGTAGTTCTCAACACAACATCATTTGGCTGTGAAACCAATGCCTTTGACCTTGGAATCATTAAGAAGCAGGTAACTAAGGACCAGTAAATCTGTCCCAGGGGACTAGCCATTGGTATGTGTACAGATGTGTAACCCAGGCCTGCTTGGTATGGTGCTCTGTCCCCCTCTAGTGGCATCTAGACCATCTAAAGCAGAGGTTCTCAAACTGGGGGTCATGATCCCTCAGGGGGTCACACGGTAGTTACATGGGGGTCGTGAGCTGTCAGCTCCATGGGGCTGATAGTCATGAGCACCCATTAAATTAAATTCCCCACTTTTTAATTTATAATAGGGGGTCACACTCAGAGGCTTGCTGTGTGAAAGGGGTCACCAATACAAAAAGTTTGAAAACCACTGATCTAGAGATTGTTGAGTCTACTATAGCCTTGGCTAAGAGGCATATGGTGTTTATCTCATACATATAGCTTCCCAGGTTCGATCCCGCCTGCCAACAACTGGGGTCTGCTGGCATTACAGCCGCATAATATCAAGCTGTTTCATAGGATGTTTAGGAATTGAAAGGGTCTCAGTCACATATATGACATGGCACCTCCCTCTGTCAATGGTGTGGAGTTTATTTGCAGAATACAGTATGGAGGGAAATACTGGTGAATTGGGATGAATGCAGGGCACAAAGTAGCAAAGAAAACAGTGATTCTCACTTGTTGGAGTATGGAAGTAACTCCATTCAAGCTACATGGGTGTTAACTGGGTGCAAGTGGGCTCAGAGTCAGGCCCACTCTATAGCATATCTGCTGCCACTAGAAGTGGGCTGGGCTCAGAAGAGCTAGAAGTGTCTTTCTATCTGGACATAGCTGCTTCTAATGTTCTGCTGTCCTGAAGGGTCATGGAAGTGGGGGTGGGGGAGAGAGGGACTATGAGGAGATCTAGCCTGTCTTCCCACTGCTGAAGATTTGTTCCTTACAATGCTGTCCTGATTCTACACTGCTTTGTACAGTCCCACATGTGCAAGTGGGTGTAAGATGCTACTAAATCGGAATTATATTGTTACACCACTTTGCACAGGTGTAAATGACTATGCAAGGGCAGTACTGCAGCAGGACCTAGGTCTCCAGTGCTTTGCCCTGTCTCATCCAGATGGGGCTTCCCCCACTCATCTTAGGATACTGTTCTAAATCAGAAGTGAAAAATGAACAATGCTTGAATGAATTTAGCCTACGGCATCTACACAGCACATTAGCAGTCATGTAGGCCAAGGATCAAGAGAGCAGGTGGTTGGAGAAAGATGTTGAATAATCATTTTATCTTATCCTTCTCAGCAGTCAGTGAGGGATAGCAGTGCTGGATAAACAATGTGCTGGTGGCAAGGAAATAAAAGAGCTCTAAAGATATGCAGTACATCTGTGCAAGACCACTTACCCTGTTGACAGTATTAGGGATGAGTAAGTTACTAAGTATTCACAATTCAGTGGAGAGTTTTTTAATAGGGAGGGTCGCGGAATGATATTTTGGATTGAGGCTCAATAGAATGGAATGAAATTAAATTGTAACTTCTTTGGGCCAGGGACTGTGTCCTTCTGTGTGTGATTTTAGTCCTGGCTCTGCCACTGGTCTGCTGTGTGACCCTGGGCAAATCGAATGGCTTTGCGATCTATAGCTGAAGAGAACTATAAAAGAGCTAAGTATTATTGGACTGAATCAGAAGTGCTCAGCTGGGTTGTAGGATAGTCATGGTCTCCTAGGGAGGTTTTCCTTAGCGAAAGTGGTAGGTCCCTCTCCTGTTTGGTTTAGGAGTACCTGAATTCTATTCCCATTCCCATGTGTAGTTCCCAGGGACTGAGTCACTTGGCTGAATGTCAGCCACAAAGTCCTAACGTCCTAGATTTACCACACAAAGGGACACTGTTGTAGAAGGGTGGCATCTCTTTTGTGGGCACAGATTTCTCCAATAGTGAGATTGTGGTACAGCTGAAAATGACCCCCTATGTATTTTCACTTCAGCTTTAAATAGACCTGTGTTTCATAGGTGTTTCCTTTTTAGTGTTTGAAAAACCTTTTTGTAGTGCTTCCTTTGTTTGAATGAATCCTGTTATTTACCCTCGCCGGCACAAACTGCAGGTTTCTCCTTATTTTATCTCGGAATAGCATTTTAAATGGTTGTATTTATTCAGGATGAAACTCTGCCATGAAATACAATGGGTATGGTTGGCCAGGTTACTGCCCATATTCCTGGCATCACTCTGGATTTTGGAAATTAACATTTTATGAATCTGTCTTTTCAGTCCACAAGCAGGATTTTACCTGGGTGTACTTCGTATCTTTCATAACATCTGCTGGGTAACCTAGAGCCTGAGGCCATAAGCCAGGGGGCGGAAGGGAAGAGAGCAAGCGAGAGAGAGAACGCTAGTCTTCAGAAGACTCTTATTTGAATTTCATGCACTGCTATTGCTAAATGAATCAGGAATCTGAAGAATCACATCTAGGGTCTCCTGGGTGGTGAAGGAGAACTTTTTTATTTTCCAATTAATGCTTCCAGACAATGCAATTGCTTTAAGAATGTTCTTCTATGGGACGTCGATGGCAGGTGTACAACCTTGGGCTGTTTAAACTGGCACTGCTAGCTCCCGGGTCATAACTGCTTGAGCAGACTGCTAGACTGTGAGATGTTGCATTCTGCCATCTGTGTCTAAGTGTTAAGGGAAAAAGAACAGGTGAGATTTGTACTTTTGAAAAGCATCCCTTTCAGACTTCCATGTGTCTGCAAAGGGAGCTCTTTCATACATGTCAAAGCTTGGCTCCTTTCTACCTTTGTTTCTAAACAGGTTTCATTTGGCAATAGGGTTTGATTATGGATAGAAATTCCTCTTTAGGGCGCAGACACATTTCTCAGTATTACAACTCTGCTGCTTTACAGCTGTCAGAATCAATCTTTCTCATCTCCCCTCCTAGCTAATCATGTGTCTCTAAGCCAACTGATTGCTGCTCCTGGACAGGTGTGATAGCAGCAGCATCCTGGCTGGCTCCAACAGTATTGATTTACTGGGGCATCGGGCGTTCTGTTATCAAACCTCCATCTCTCTCTCTCTGTTGGATCATATTAAAGAAGTTCTGTATTAAAATCACAAATGAGTTTGATTCCCCATAGTTTAAATTCCAGGGTATTACTAATTAAGAGGTCTCTTGGTTTTTGGTACTGTTTCTCTCCTTGTATGTGTGAAACTTGCAAGCTGCTCATTGCGTTAGTACATTCTAAGACAGAGTCTGTTCTCAAAGCAATTCACACAGAGAGAGACTCAAAGCAATACTCTAACAACAGAAACAGCACCCAGAGACTCCCCGCCCTTTTGTTGTATTAACAATTGTAATTAAAATAGAGATAGAGGATGTATGTGGATGGATGCTTGGTGTGGATAATAACTGACTGATCAGGGAGGTGCCAGCCTAAGAATCCAGTGTTCATTGGCTGAAGAAGGCGTCAAGTGGAAATAACCAGAGGACCCCCGGAGGGCAGACTGGAATCCACCCAACAGTCTCAAGAATGGGAGAACCAAAGAACAAGATAACATCTAGCAGCACGGAGCCGTCAGGAATGTGCCATCTGCTGATTGATTCAGCAACAGCATGATGAAGCAATTCCCATAGACTGGCACAGGAAGAAATTCCTATAAAAATAGACTCTAAAAAGTGAGAACTTTGGGGTCTGATTCTGCAAACCAACTTCCAGGAGCATCAGATGAGCATCTGACAAGGCCCTGCTCCCTCCTCATGTCCAGGCCACCTGGCCAGTGGCTTGGCATGAGCAACTCTAAGGCTGGTAACCATGATAACAACCTTGCAGAACCTGTGTGTGTGTGTTTGTATGAATGAATGTGTGAATAAATATGAGATTGAATGGAATGTTATAGCTATAACTAACTGCTTACTATGATTCTTTCTGTATTCACAATAAATGTGGTATTTTGCCTTTTCCCTTTAATAGGATCCTGCTGGTTTTTATTTTATTGGTATAACATCTCTCTCTTTCACTTCCTGTAAAAGAGGGAGGGTAGGGTCATGAGCAGTAACCTTGAGCTGTGAACTTGTCATATCTAACAAACTCATTCGGCTTTATGACCCAGGGCAGCAGTAGCACCCTTTCAACAGCAGTGCATACTTCCATGACGACAGCTCCAACAGTTGACTTTACCAAGACCGAAGTGGCTAGCTATTGGCAAGTAGAAATTGGGACTGCACGCTCCCAGAAGGCATTGGTCACGTGCTTCTCCACACTGAGGAGGACTCTCATGCTGGGGTCCAGCACTGCAGCTCCAGGATAAGCTCTGTGCAGACTTCCAGGAAAGTCTCCTTCCACATCTTGAAGTGCTGCAACCATGGCTGGTCATCCTAGGTATGTAGCACTAACTTGTCCCACCCATCAGTGCTGGCTGGCTGGACCCACAAGTGGTGCTCCACTAGTGAAGCCAGTCCAAGGAAAAGTCATGCAGTATTAATTGCCCAGTTTCATCCTCCCGCTTGAATGGTATCCATGTGGCAACATGCTGCTGGTGATCTTCCATCTCCTCCAAAGCCACTGGCCTCGGTGATCGCCAATACACGTGGAGCCCGTTTGTGTTAATGATGGTCAGAAGCATGGTGCTCTGCGGTACGTCCTCCAGGCTGCCTGACAGCAGTTTGAATTGCTTTTTAAAAAGTGAAATAGCTTGAAAATGGCACTGGCTAGCAAAAAACCAGACAAATTATGTGTGCCTGGGGAAGGAGTCATGGGACTTTGACCCCAAGTGCCAGAATTCCAATAGGATCCTGTAAGTATCCCACAATCCACCATGATAAGATACCCATAATGCATTAAGCATCGTGCTGGGACATCGCATTATGGGATACATGCTCAGAAATGCTGTGCATTTCCTTTTAAAAAAGCACAGTGCTTTGTGGCTCTGATGACTTACAAGGAAAGTTGCGTAAGCTGTTTTAGATAGCAGCTAGAATGGGAACACTATCTTGTTTTAGTTCTGCAGATATAACTCTGGCTGGGAGTGTGTGTGATGCAGACAAGAACTAAAACCCTAAATGCAATTGAACTAAATCTGGCCTTTATAGATGTAAAAGTATATCTCCAGTCCATTGGATGCATGTAATTCCCATGTGCATCAAAAGGAAAATGGACCCTTAGTTTACATCACAATCGTGGATTATAATTTGAGGAAGTTGGCAGTCTCTTCTGACAAGAGACAGGACCAGCAGGAGGAATTAATGATCCTGTTCCTGGTGAGTTGAGTTCATTGACACAAATTGAAATAATTTGCTGAGCAGTGCACAATGAAGCTTACAAAATCAGTGGGCATTATGCCCATGGTTAGTATAAAATTTACCCTGCAGAAAGGTATTTATACCATAATATGTGGTGTACATTTAACATTTTTCCTTATTCTCTTAAAAAGACAATGGTGGTCATATAATCTAAAACTCCTGCTGCTTTAGGGTTGGATAATCACTGGAGTAAATCCTCATCACTGACATATCCATAGGAGAGAATGTGTGATGGGGTGGTATAAACTTTTGGGCAGCCCCTTAGCTGGAGCAGGTCAGCAAAGCCCCATATGTTCTTCCTTGTGTGGACCTGTGTCAGTAAATCTAAGAGTCATAGATTCATAGATACTAAGGTCAGAAGGGGCCATTATGATCATCTAGTCTGACTTCCTGCACAACGCAGGCCACAGAATTTCACCCACCTACTCTTGCGAGAAACATCTCACCTATGTCTGAGCTATTGGAAGTCCTCAAATCGTTGTTTAAAGACTTCAAGTAGCAGAGAATCCTCCAGCAAGTGACCCATGCCCCATGCTACAGAGGAAGGTGGAAAACCTCCAGGGCCTCTTCCAATCTGCCCTGGAGGAAAATTCCTTCCCGACCCCAAATATGGCGATCAGCTAAACCCTGAGCATATGGGTAAGATTCACCAGCCAGATACTACAGAAAATTCTTTCCTGGGTAACTCAGATCACACCCCATCTAACATCCCATCACAGAGCATTAGGCCTATTTACCATGAATATTTAATTACCAAAACCATGTTATCCCATCATACCATCTCCTCCATAAACTTATCGAGTTTAATCTTAAAGCCAGATAGAGCTTTTGCCCCCACTGCTTCCCTTGGAAGGCTATTCCAAAACTTCACTCCTCTGATGGTTAGAAACCTTCATCTAATTTCAAGTCTAAACTTCCTGGTGGCCAGTTTATATCCATTTGTTCTTGTGTCCACATTGGTACTGAGCTTAAATAATTCCTCTCCCTCTCCGGTATTTATCACTCTGATATATTTATAGAGAACAATCATATCTCCCCTCAACCTTCTTTTAATTAGGCTAAACAAGCCAAGCTCCTTGAGTCTCCTTTCATAAGACAAGTTTTCCATTCCTCGGATCATCCTAGTAGCCCTTCTCTGTACCTGTTCCAGTTTGAATTCATCCTTCTTAAACATGGGACACCAGAACTGCACACAGTATTCCAGGTGAGGTCTCACCAGTGCCTTGTATAACGGTACTAAAACCTCCTTATCCCTACTGGAAATACCTCTCCTGATGCATCCCAAGACCGCATTAGCTTTTTTCACAACCATATCACATTGGCAGCTCATAGTCATCCTATGATCAACCAATACTCCAAGGTCCTTCTCCTCCTCCATTACTTCTAATTGATGCGTCCCCAGCTTATAACTAAAATTCTTGTTATTAATCCCTAAATGCATGACCTTACACTTCTCACTATTAAATTTCATCCTATTACTATTACTCCAGTTTACAAGGTCATCCAGATCCTCCTGCATGATATCCCTGTCCTTCTCTAAATTGGCAATACCTCCCAGCTTTGTATAATCCGCAAACTTTATTAGCACACTCCCACTTTTTGTGCCGAGGTCAGTAATAAAAAGATTAAATAAGATTGGTCCCAAAACCGATCCTTGAGGAACTCCACTGGTAACCTCCCTCCAGCTTGACAGTTCACCTTTCAGTAGGACCCGTTGTAGTCTCCCCTTTAACCAATTCCTTATCCACCTTTCAATTTTCACATTGTTCCCCATCTTTTCCAATTTAACTAATAATTCCCCATGTGGCACAGTATCAAACGCCTTACTAAAATCTAAGTAAATTAGATCCACTGCGTTTCCTTTGTCTAAAAAATCTGTTACTTTCTCAAAGAAGGAGATCAGGTTGGTTTGGCATGATCTACCTTTTGTAAAACCATGTTGTATTTTGTCCCATTTACCATTGACTTCAATGTCCTTAACTACTTTCTCCTTCAAAATTTTTTCCAAGAAGCAAAGTCTGAGTTCTGCTGAGCTGCTTTTCGGGATTTTTACATTTGATTGAACCAAGATGTTCTGAAAACTACACACTAACTCTTTTCCTGCATTGTATCTAAAAGTTGTGTGCACACCCCAGTAAAATGAAACTGTGTTCACACTGCAGAGTTTGACCAACAATGTTTTCTTCTATTCATCCGTACCTGCTGCTTGGTTTATTCAGGCTGTTATCACAGGAGATGGGGCAGAGGGAGAATTTTCCAGTGCACTGCATGCAAGAAATAATCTATTCTTTCAAACACTTAGCTATTAACAAAGTCGACTGATCCAAATAAAAGTTACATTGTCAGTCTAATATTTCCTCATCTTCCTGAAATTTATAAAGTGATTTTTCCGTGTGATATACTTGGAAACGCTGAGCAGTATTTTAGTGAAGATACACAATCAGTAGGTGATAGAAACAAGAATGATGAGTAACTTTTAAAGTACCATGGATGTATATTGCACTGAACAGATAATTCAACCCTGGGACTGCTGCAAATAACTTACAAGATGAGTGGAAAGCTAATCCAGTGCAAAAGTAAGTAAAGACAAAGATCATCTGGGTCAAATGTTGCTTTGGTTACATTGATAGAATTATTCTGGATTTCCATCAATTTTGGCTCCTGTGAAATTGAGAGCAGACTGTGACCCAATTTCACTAATGTAATTGCTTAGATGCTCTTAAATACTGATGATGCATTGATGAGCTGGCTCTGTCTTGTTTGCCACATCTTGGTTTCAACAAACCAAATCACTTAGGCCACCTCCTGCTTCCTTTCACATCACTAGGAGTTTTGCCACTGATTTGAGTATGACCAGGATTTTGCCCAGTATCAGCTAGAAATATGGGGCCCAATTTTTAAAAGTGCTTGGCCCCAGTTAGGCACCTAATTCTGGATTCCTTAATGTTCAGCCCTGAGAAGCTGGTGGAACTGAGCTCTGTTGAAAACTCAGCCCTTTTAGTACTGACATTGCTCTGGGTCCTGTTGCATTTCTACTGCCAATCGCAAAAATCTCCCATTGACTTCAATAGAACCAAGATTTGGCCCTCTGTCAGGTAGTCAGTATCACTTCTCTGCAGGTTGTTTCCTAGCTCAGGGTTAAACTTTCCCCTGACATAGCTCCTATGCAGCTCCCTCAGTGGTGTAAATCAGGGCGGAATTTCTGATAGGAAGTTGACTGTGTACATGGGAAAGTTGCATTGTGTGTCAAGTTTCCAGGTAGGCAATCTGATACGACAGCTATCATTGCCTGCTTGAAATAGCAATCAACTGTTTTAGCTACTGGAGTTAATTACTACAAAATGGAGGTTTATTTACAATACTGAGCTTTATTTACAGTATTGCGTAGTAGTTAATCCTCCCCATGTTTCTAAATAAAAATCTGCAGCCATTCAGTGATAGACAATAATTGATTAGACCTCAGAGAAATGCATATTTATAAACTTTAATCTAAAGAGCTGTCCTATGTATAATGTATGAAGCGGTATATAAAAGTGTGAGGCTGGCTAGAGGAAGTGATATGAAACCATTTTCTTTTTATAGAAAGAAATCCTTTAAAGGGGCTTTGATCTAAAGTTGGAGATCTGTATGTGTTTGTTGGGGAGTAAGTGTTCTTTTATGAACTGGGTACAGTGTGCATATAAGTAGATGTATTCTATTTGATGTGTGGAGATCAAGGTGTTGGAGCCTTTTGCTGCTCATCTGGACATCGTTCAGTTTGTATTTTTTTCTTCCATTACTGTTTTCCCTTTTTCAGACAATCAGTTAGTTCTAGTTTTGTTTTTTGAGTTGCATGAGATTTTGGCCCTGTATAAGAACACTTCTGATTTCTTTCCAATATTGATAATTGTGTGAACAGCTCTTCAGTACAGGGTGTGGATCTCTTTTTCCTGCACAATAATAATAAACTGTCTTTCATCCAAGGATCTGGAAGCACCACAAACTAGTTAAGCCTCACAATACTTCCTGTGTCATGATAAAATGAGTACAATATTGACCAAAAGTGGAAAATGACACAGAGATTTAAAGCCCACACTTAAAAACTTGGCATTAGGCATCTGAATAAGCGGCCACGTGCTCAAAGGTTGTGAGAACCTGTATCACTGGGAAATGCAGCACCTTTGAAAATTAGTGCCTATTTCTTGAATACACAGTTCAATAATTTTTAGCTTGACTTCCCCAAAGCCGCTAGGTCCAGGACAGAGCCAGGAACAGACTGCAGTAATCTTGGCCCAAAGTCCCATGCTCTAAGACCTGGAAGACTGTGTGTTCTCCA
Organism: Natator depressus; assembly: GCF_965152275.1. Taxonomy (NCBI): domain Eukaryota; kingdom Metazoa; phylum Chordata; order Testudines; family Cheloniidae; genus Natator; species Natator depressus. The sequence goes on from NC_134235.1 coordinate 15,434,057, forward strand.
AACAGTGGTGTGTGATAGATAAACCAGCACACAGTCTATCAGTAATTGCCTAGAGACACTTGCATAACATGCAGAAATAAAACTTTAAGAGTCCTATATAGGCAAGAAACCGTGCCACCTGGAAATACCCCAGGCAGGAGGGAGAGAGACGTAGGTCTCCGCCCAGCCATGACCGCTGGGGAGTTGGAAGCCTGAGAGTGGGTGCACCTCAGAGTGGAAATATGGTACAGTGGCCCTGAGCTGTGACAGAATTCATCACCTGCAAGTGAAAGCTTAAAATCTGACTAGTAACAACTGGAGTATCCCTTGACTGTCAGCAGCAAACAAAACATTGAAAAGAGTCTTCCTCATTTGTCTGCTGTGGAAGAGACGCTTTGGTAGAGCACTTAAAATATACAACTGCAGGGAGACAAAATAATATGTTTACATAGTCTTTAGTGACCTGACAGGTGCCTCTGATATAATCCATTGTCCTTGACTTTGGAAGGGACGAAGTTTTCTCAGCTGAGGGGATGTGGCTATGCAACAATCTTCCAGAGGAAACTAGGCAAATCCAAAAAGAAAAGGAGGACTTGTGGCACCTTAGAGACTAACCAATTGATTTGGGCATAAGCTTTCGTGAGCTAAGGTGCCACAAGTACTCCTTTTCTTTTTGCAAATACAGACTAACACGGCTGTCACTCTGAAACCTAGGCAAATCCAGAGTCTGAGCGTCTTTAGGAAACGCTGCACAACCTTCCTCTTCACCAAAGCCTTCCCACTATCTTCAGATATTCACAGCCCTGACACCCCCATCTACCCAAATGCCCCCCCCCATTTATAAATAAGTAAAAACAAAACAAAACAACACACACACACACACACATATACAAAATAACCAAAGCACAGGTTTTGCAGAGAGCCAGAGACTCCATGAAGTCCACTAGGGACTTTGTTACTGGTGCTCAGGTGGCAGGCAGCAGTCTACAACCCTAAAACGGAAGATCTGGCTGCCCAGAGAAATTGAGCAGCAATTACATGATAGCATAGAGGGCTTAATCTGTGCAGTTGGAATCTTATCCAATCCTTCAGGTACGGGCGAATCATTGCTCCATCACTATTTAGACTCCTGTTTGTGGCAAATGTTAGATGAAGCAACAGATGACCTACCCCTGGGAGTCAATATTAGCTTCTGTTCAGGCCTGTTCTTTAGCTTCGGCTTGGATGCAGTCAGCAATCTCTGCTTTGTATGCATCACCAAAGGTGTCAGACTCTTACTAGGTAACTACCCTCTGGAGATGATTCTGTGTTCTTGGTCCACTCCGAGCGAGACTGGCAGATAATGATGCTCTTGTTTTGCAAGTGCCTCTGCAAATCTTGGTTTGAAAATTAGCAGCACAGAGATCAAAGAAATGTGTAACCCAGCAGCCCTCTCACCAAAATACTGAACACAGCCACAAAATATGTCACTCTGGGAGAGTCCTTACCAACAACACGCTCACTTGCCACAGACGAGCAGTGTAAGGCTATTATCCAAAAAGCTTGCATTGCTTTTGGTCATCTGAATTAACTTAAGAGGAAGTAATTTGCTTTTATACAAAGATCAAACTGTGCAGTTCACTAGCATTTCCCATGCTAGTATAGGCTAGTGAGACATAGACGTGATACCAATGTCGTATACTTAAATACATGGTGAACCTTATCTTTTTAAAAAACATCTAGAATTGACTGTCTCCCTATAAGAATCAATGGGCATATTATTCTGTGGGTCCTATTTTACTCTGCCACTGAGTATGAAAGTGTGGGAAGACTTGGAAGCCTCCATACAGTAGCTAGACACAATCGCAGTTACCCTGAACTTTGACTGGTCCTTCCCATCACCCCCAGGGGACAGGGATGGAGCGCGGGCCATGCATCTCCATCCTCTGCCATCAGATGTAGGCAGGTCTGGAGGGTGGGGCCTGCTGCCCCTCCTGAAAGGTTGTAGCAGCTGGCAGTCTCTCCTTGCCATAGCTCTTAAATAGAGAGCTTTCTACCAGTCCAACTTCCTGCCTCTTCACAGCAGCATGGTAACCTGGCTTAGTGTATACAGCGCTGGCTGGGTGTCAAGAGATCAAGCTTCTATTCTTAGCTCTACCTCAGACCTGTGGTGTGACTTCCATCTCTCTGTTTATCTCAGTTTTGCCATCTGTAAAACGGGGATAATGATGCTTACCCGCCTTTGCAAAGTGATTTAAAATACAAGGATGAAAAGTGCTTTATGAGAATCAAGTAGCAGTATTTAAATACAGAAAGGGTGAAGGGTTTTTACTTTTTTTGTTTTGTTAATTGCATGACTTGTTTAGAAAAGCTAATTCTATTCTTTGATTATAAAACCATAGTATTCTGAAAAATCTCTGGGCTCTTCCTTTGGGAACCTGCAGGAGCAGAGAAAAACCTAGGACACACTTTTTACAGACTACAAACTACACTGAACTCCTGATAGTCAGTTGATCAAATATACAGGGTCTCTTGTTCAACAGTTGCTAAGCAGTGTGCGTATTACATGTGAGAAGCCCAATGCTGCTAGGAGCAGTCATTCATCAAGACAGATTCAATAATTTTAAAATTCCTGTTGTAACAGCGCTTTCATAATGCGGTTAACACTGCCCCCATCCACTTCTTTTTAGGATCATCCTCATTTTTGACAAGATCACTCCAGGCCTTGTAAATCTAGTTTGTTGGATATTAACACCCCCAGAATAACTTTTCAAGGTTATGTCACCTGAGGATTCTTCTTTGTGGGAGGTCACTTGATTTCTCCTTTAAGGCAGCTTTCCTCCTGCTTGGCACTCCCTCAGATAGCCACGGATCTTGCCCCATGAGTGAAAATCCTTCGTCTTTATTAATGCAATGAATTTCCTTCACCTTGGAGAATTAAAAAAAAACCCCTAAAATTAAAGGCTGGGATCCCAGTAACCACCGTTTCCCCCCTTCCCCCGCCTCCCCCCCCCCGCCAGCAGCAGCGTAATTGTACTGCGTCTAAGTGCTTTCTGTGTTGACACACCATTCTTCATATTTCTCTTTAACATTTAATTGCTTCCCACAGTAGGGACAATGGTTTGCCCCCGACCTACTGTGTCTACAAAGACACAGGTCTGGTAGGAAAGAGATTTCTTCAATTTAATTAATCGTTTTTATAGCCAGCCGCTTCAAATGAACTGCACACACAACCTGAGCTGTGCTAGGGTGGGAGGGAGCAGTTTAAAACTAGACTGTCTGTTTCCATAGAGTAGGTGAACACAGTTTCATTAAAAGCTCTTCAGCACCTTGGGCCAGATCTTCAGCTGCAAAGTCAATGGAGCTATTCCAGTTTATACGGCAGAGAAGCTGGTCCACTTATATAAGCTGTTGTAAAAGCAAGTGTAAGCAGAGTCAGGATGAGCTCCACCCTGACATCTGGTGGTGAGGTGTGGCCAGTTGTGGAAAAGAACTTCAGGGGCCAATCTCATTTGCATAGGCACACCCACCCCGCCTAGAATGAGGCCATAGCTGCCCAAATGGTCACTTTGGCTGCTGTGGGATCCCCAGTGTCTCTGTTATTGGGGCAGGAAGAATAAATTGTTAATACCCTGATTATGGGAACTGTGCTTGGAACTGTACTTGGCCTTTTGTTATGATGGAGGGACTCGCCATCAATTAAGTAGCACTTGCTAGGCAAGGGTCATGGGTTCCAAAACTCTGAATTGAGAGAGGCTGGGGACAGGTATTAATACTTGGTGGTATAGGGCCCCTGGTGAGGGCCTTACATGCTAATTGCACTGCCTCCTCTCTCCACTGTGGAATATCAGAGCTAATTTTGATTCCTTTAGGAGTCTAGTTACAGGCTGCGGAGCTGAATTCACTTTGGGCTAATGGTGCACTAGCACTGAGGCTCCCCTACTACAAGCTGAAGTCACAAAAGAGCTAAACTTACTAAGAGCTGAAATCACTGAGTGTTGTGTTAAGTAGTGGGGGAGCCTGAAGATATATGGTGCAGCATTTTGTGGGATGGCTGGCAGAGCAGCTTGTGGAGCAGAGCAGTTTGTCAGATGCCTAGAGCAGCTCATGGGGCGGCTGGCAGAGCAGAGCCCCATGGAAAGGTGGGGCCATCAGCTTTGGACCATGTAAGGTGCCCCTTAACCCCCCCCCCCCCAATCTCCACCCAGGTTGGGAGGTAAAACTCTGCAGATAAAGTTTCGAACTCTGGGGCTGCCCTGACCAGGGACAGAGACTTTTGGGTCGTTGGACTTTTGGGACTTTGAGTGATTTTGATTTGCTGGACTCAAGAACCAAAGGGAAAGGACACAGCCCAATTTGTTTGGGGTGGGTTTTTTGCTCATGGGTTGTGTTATGAATCCTGTTGGTGGTGTTTCCCCAACATAATGCCACATTGTTTCTCTCTGTTATTAAAAGGCTTTTTGCTACACTCAGACTCTGTGCTTGCGAGAGGGGAAGTATTGCCCCTTGGAGGCGCCCAGCGGGGGTGGTATATATTTGTCCCAGGTCACTGGATGGGGGCTTGAGCCGGTTTTGCATTGTGTTATTGGAGTGGAACCCCTAGATACTGAACCCGGGCCTTGTTGCTGCCAACTCTGACGGGCAGAAGGGTTACACAAGCAAGAGTGTTCACTGAGCATTCCAGGGTGGGTGAGGCCTTGGTCTCCCAGCCAGAACTTACAAAGGGGTTAAGAGGGGAATGGAGCCCCACACTACTCGTCTCTGCTGTTCAGTGGCAGAATAATAGAAGTTGCTCTGACCTCCAGCTCTTATGCTTCGTTCAACAGCTTTTGACCTGCATTGAGCCGCTGCTGAAGATGGGGAGCAGCAATACAGCTCTTCCCTTTTTCCCTGGTTTGGCTAAGCCTAGGACATGTGTCAGGCTCTCTGTTCCCTCCCTTGATGGCAGCCCTGGGAAAGGGGTTTGTGGAGAAAGTGAACACAGTGGGCTTTTTAGAATGGAGGCTACTGGCTTCATTGCTGGCCCTCAGGAAGATTTTTCTATCCTGGGGTTTTATCCTGCCACCCACCACTGGAGCATCTGAGCACCTTCCATGTAAAAATCAGTGGCAATAGCAGAGGCCCTGGTGAATTTTATGGAGTGTCTGGCTCCCCTCCCTTTTGAGGGTAAAAACTCTTCTTGGTGTACATTTTTTTTTCTAGGCTTTATTCATTTAAAGGATGTTAAATCAGCGAGCAGGCTCTGTAGTCTTCAGCTCTGTGGCAGGAACAAAGCCGTTTGTCCCAGCCATGTCATCACACAGGCCCCCAAGGCGTGAAATCCTACCGAGGACCTGAAGGACTGAAATTGGGAGCTTTCCTTGAATGACGAGTCTCCTCTGGCTGACGAGGGACGCCAGTAAGCTGTCAGACGGAGTCAGTGTCTCAACTGATATAAGAGGGCTTTGAAGATGTGAACATGAGCAGCTAGAAAAGAGGCAGGCTCTTTATGTCTGGAACTAACTTCCCCATGAAGGACAGGGCTTCAGGAAAGGAAAAACCATTTTAGGCAGGGTCAGGATTGGAGGAAAAACCACACTCATGTTGAGCAACTAGCCCTGCCTGCCTGTTGCTTAGGGTGAGAGTTTAATTCTGTTTCCCTTTCAAGGCCTGCCTCAGAGTGCACCTGTGGAGACTTTAATGAGCAGGATTTCTGCAGCACCTCCACTTCTCTTGGTGTTCTGGCTTGACAGCGCTATTTTCAGAATCAATACCATGAATAACGTACTGCTGGAATCTGATAATAATTTAAAAAATAACCCTTTGGAAGGAAGCACATTCTCCACTGTCCCCAAGTGAATTAGAACTTCATTTCTCTTCAACATACTTCATTTTTTAATTGGTAAAGTTAATAGAAAAGTGCTGACCCTAAGAGTGAGGGGAATTATGCAGAAGGTTGACATGGAAGGTGAAACAATTTTGCCTTTCTCCTGGAACAGAGCCTGTTTTCTCTACAGCCTGTAAATGTTCCCCACACTCCCCAGAAGCATCACAAATAGCATCCTTGCTGACAACCTCAGCAGACAGGACAAGGAATGAGGCCCTTATCCTGCAAGTTGCTGGGCATCCTCAGTTCTCACTGACTTCAGTGGGGCTTGTTTGAAGTGCTCAGCACCTTGCTGGGTCACTACCTGAATAGGGGTGGAGACCATACTACACTCAGCTGTGGATGTGTGATCCCATTGGGTTGGGATTGAAGCACACAGGTGGGAGAAATTTGCCCTGTGGTTACTCATACATTTCCTGTTCTATGGATAAATGGAAGATTTCAGTCTCCATGGCCATCAATTAAAAAAACCAAAACAACCTCCCCATGAAACAGATCATCCTTTAAAAGAATAAAGCCTAGAAAAAAAATGTACACCAAAAAGAGTTTAACCCTCAAAAGGGAGGGGAGCCAGACACTCCATAAAATTCACCAGGGCCTCTGCTATTGCCACTGATTTTTACATGGAAGGCGCTCAGATGCTCCAGTGGTGGGTGGCAGGATAAAACCCCAGGATAGAAAAATCTTCCCCACGAGTGATAGTGTTCTAACCAAGTCTCTTTGGAAAGTCATGGGGATTGTTGCTGAGTGATGTTAAGGGCTAGGAGTGCTTTAGTTAGAAAGAGGATGAACTTTGTCAGAAACATTTGGGGCATCAAAATGTGATCACCCACCGGAAAGGGCAGCTATTGTGTAAAATCAACAAACCTGGCCTGAGGAAGACAGGGAGATTGGATAAAGTGTGGAGTCACTCTCACAACAAATGTATATCATGCCTTCTACCATGAGTACCACTCTGGCTTGTAATCACTGTTGCTCACCAACTTTGTACTGCCCTGTCCTACTCTCCTCCTCACCACTGAAAAGCTCTGAGTCTGAATGTCTTTAACAGTTAAAGTAGTATCCAACAGATGTATAAGTATCCTTTATGGACAGATGCATTTAGGACTTGGAAATATCCTCATGCCCCATCTCAAAGACCTCTTATAGCCTCCTGTTCTTATGCGGTCAAACTCTACTCACCTACCTCATTCCGAATTCCTGCTGAGGACATGGAAATGTTGCATGGCATAGGAGAGCAGGACATGGCATAGGAGAGCAGGACTTTGCCTACAGAGCATGCACAAGTCCTATTTTCTTTCTCACTTCAGGGAGAGGGGGAATCCAAACAAAGTCAATCCATTGAGCTGAAGCATTTAAATGGGAGTGTTATCCAGGCAATTTTTTTCCTCGCTGCCTGTCACCTAACCTGCCCCACATTGGGTGCCAAGGGTCGGCCTACCTGATCTTGCATGTGGTGTAATGCACACTGTTGTGGGTAGTATATGTGGTCCAATTGCCTTACAGTAGATAGAATCAGACCTGCTCCAAGGTCCATCCGTTTGTGGTTGTCCAGCGAGAAGCCTTGTGCTACTGGCAAACAGTGAACTGAAAACATAGAAACATTTAGAAACCAAATGTCAGGACATTGGCAAACTGATGCCTATTATTAGTATCTATTGTTTGTATTATTGTAATGCCTCCGGACCCCATTGTGCTAGATGCTGTACAAACACAGAACTAAAAGATGGTCTGACCTAAAGAGCTTACAGTCTAAGTCTAAGACAAGATCTAGCAGATGGATAAAGATGGGGGAGTGCAAGGATACAGTGAGCCAGTACTGGTCAGCATGATCAGCAGTGGTCTCAGCATACCAGCTGCCTAACCACTGTCCAGGTTTTGTAGGCATCGTGGCAAAGGAGAGATTTAAGGAGAAAATTGAAGGAGGGCAGTGAAGAGGCTTTGCAAATATTTATGGGGAGTTCTTCTCAAGCAGGAGGGGCAGAATGGGAAGTGTCTAGTCAACCTGTGGAACTCACTGCTGCAGGGCAGTTTTGAGTATGTCAGGCAAGCAGGATTTATGATAAGGGTAATGAAATCTCATGCTTCAGAGTGTATCCTGTGCTCTGGAAAGATGAGAGACGTTTTTCTTCCTCACCCAAAGAGTATTACAAAATGGTTTAAAACCTTCCTGACACACCAGCTGTTGGTCCATGCATGGGAAGGAATCTGGTTTAGATCGACCAAGGGTCTGATCTGTCAGTGCAGTTTCTGTGAAGATTTCCTGTTCGTTCAAATGCTGTAGGCCTTTTGGGTTTGATTTATGAGCTGGCATCTCAATGCTACACATGTGCTTAGTTCTCTGTGCATGTGACTCTGCTATACATAGCAATTGATTGTTATATGAGGTCTCTTTTTGAGATCTGTCCAATGCCATTAGAAAGACATGTTCTCACTGTCTTTGAGAAAACAGTTTTATTGTATTGGGGGAGGGAATGTACATTTAAAAGTGAAACGTCATTGAAATATGGTCTCCGGTGCTGACGACTCAAACATTTTAAAATAAAATATAAAGCCGATTTTAAAATGTAGCTCTGTTGCACTAAACCAGAATGACCCCTACATTTCAAAGAGAGCAGTGTATCACATGTCAATGTTTCTCATTCTCATGACTTCAGATTGCAATTCTTCATTGCAAGCATGGCTTTGTGAAGCAGTGCAGACTGCGTAGCCGTGTCTACCTTTTGCATCCAATGAAGTGAGCTGTAGCTCACGAAAGCTTATCCTCAGATAAATGGGTTAGTCTCGAAGGTGCCACAAGTCCTCCTTTTCTTTTTGCGGATACAGACTAACACGACTGCTACTCTGAAACCTGCCTTTTGTAAGTGATGGTTCAGCTCATGAGAGACGTGGTCTAAGTGTTTGTGACTTGCAGGTCCTCCATAAAACTGAATATCTTGAGTGCGACTGCAAGAGGTGTGGAGGTGGGAGCAGGTGTAGCTAAGAAACAGTGATTTAATTGGAAATTTGAATGGCCACAGAGATCAAATGCCCATTATATGCACTATGTAAAAGGGATTTTTTTAAAGAGGGGTCGTTCTTTTGGGGCCTAATTTAGTTTTAAAGATGAATATCAGATCCCAAAAATACAGAGGTTGTGAGAGAGAAATGGAAGGAACTGCCCCTTGTCCCATTTTAGCAGCCTGATCAGCTGTCTGCCATCTATTTCTCAGAATGCCAAACCAGAGACAACTTCCCAGCACATAAAATGTGACCTATATAGTGCATGTTTTGTTTCCTGTATTTCATCATCAGATTCCTTGTGTTTGTGCTCAGAATTGCTGCTGATAACCACGTAAAACACATTTTCCCCCTGAGGTCACATGCACAGGATGCGTCTGGCTCTTTTTTGTTTGTAAGGATTATCGTGAGCTTTACTTTGCTCAATGCCAGCAAAGAGCCTTGAAAGAGTCCTTTGAATTAGACAAAAGTCTCTGAAAATTTAGAACAACTCCCGCCCCAACATTTGAGATGGAGGAGATGTATGTGATCTCTGCAGATAAACAGCTGCCTCATCCTTCTGTTTGTAGCTTTTATATTAGTGCCATCTGCATTGATTGGTCGGGGGTGGGGGGAGAATTGCTTCAAATATGTGGCAATGTACATGGGTTGATAGTTACCCCTCTGAATCCCTCCCTGTTCCTTGGTAGATGGGACCATTTCTCATGGTGGGTTGTTGCTTTGGGGCGTACTGTAAGGGGCCACTGCATTACAGTCCCATGTGTTGGGAGATAGATTCTGTCCCCTCTCACCAAAATCTGCAGGGTTCCCCCCTCACACACACACTGAATTGTTTTACAGAAGGGTGGAGGTGAGTTTCATCCCATAATCATACAGAATGTTGTTAAGAACCTGGATTCTATAATGAAGGAAGGTCCTGTATTGACTTAGAAAGAGCGAGTGCGTGTTGCGTCCTGAAGTGAAATCCTGGCCCTGTTGAAGTCAAATAGGAGATAACCCATTGATATCAATAGAGCCTGGATTTTTACCCTGAGTTTTTCTAAGTCCTGCATAGCCTGTGACTTGTACTTAAAATAAAATAAAAGCAAAGTTAAATCCTCATGGTTGTCTCCTAACTTCAGACACACTCGCTGTCTTGTGAAACTGGTTTATGCACGTGTGCATAGCCGAATGCAGCCTTTGGTGATACAAGAGCCAGCATGTCTGAGGGCTGGGCTGAGTACTTCATTGGCTTCTGACGCCCAGCTCCCTTCTGACCCAGCACCTCTCCTGTCAGAGCTCCTGGGTTCTGTTCCCACCTCTGTCTCTCTGTGCCTTCAAGTTCCCCATTGATAAAAGTCTATGGCCCTAGTCTCTGTTGTACTGTGGCCCCTTTATGATGGCTCTTCACGAGAGGCATTAGCTAAGGACTGGTGTCGCCATATCTAGGAAAAAGAACAGGAGGACTTGTGGCACCTTAGAGACTAACAAATTTATTTGAGCATAAGCTTTCGTGAGCTACAGAATGCATCCGATGAAGTGAGCTGTAGCTCACGAAAGCTTATGCTCAAATAAATTGGTTAGTCTCTAAGGTGCCACAAATCCTCCTTTTCTTTTTATGGATACAGACTAACACGGCTGCTACTCTGAAACCTGCCATATCTAGGCTCTTCCAAACAGGGACTACACGATGGAGGTGCTTTTTCTTTTTTTAGTGAAGTTTTTAGCTTGGTTACAGAGAAAAGCTTGAAAATGGGAACCCAGAAGGCACAGAAAAAGACCCCCACATACATTATTTTTTTTTAATCTCATGGGTTTGTTGTTGTTGTTGTTGTTTTGTTTTTTGCAGGGATGGCCGGGGGGCAGGCACTGTCTCCTGATTGTTGAATGCTTGAAACTGCTGACACTTACAAAACCCTGTTGGTAATAATCAGGAGATGGTGCATGGCAGAAGCATTGGTTTTGTGTGCAAGCCACTTATTTATTTGTTTATTCATTAGTACATTAGAGCCTGTACATCATGAAACTTAATGTCTGTAAAGTGTTTTGAGCTCCTCGAGTGAAAGGGGTATATTTATGCCAAGTTTGGCTTTTAATCATTATTATTGTTTACTATGTATCATTCCTTAAAGGCAGTTTGACTTCCACTCGAACAAGATCTCCCATTAAGCTGTTCCTGTCAAAATCTTTTTTTAAACCCTTTTATTTACCCATCAACAAGCCACACAGTTGCTTAAGAAACCATTTTTTCTGCTTAGTGAGGAAGTACCTCCAAAACTGTATCAACAGGGTCACCTGGATACCTGTAAACGAGGTCCAGGATCAGCAGTGGTCGTTAACAAGATGCTATTTGGCTAGTGGTAGTTTAAAGACTGAATGAGCTAGCACATTGCTGGCTGCACTGCCCTCAGCATTATGGAAATCCTGTAGTGACTGTTAAACCTATCACTACTATAGGCAAATATAAGCAAAGAGAAGCATCTTAACACAGTCTGGTCTTAGCTTTTCCATTTACAAAATAATCTCTCCAACTCTAGGAGCTTCATTACTAGCAGAATTCTGATCTCCGTTGCCCTAATCCAGATTAGCGCTACTGATTTTGGTGGAGTTACTTCAGATTTATGCTGGTGTACCGGATCAGAATCTGGCTCCGTTTTTTTTGTCACTGACCTTTAGACCAATCAGTTCTTTTAATCGAGTGTCTCTCCTTCAGTGCAGATGGTTGTTGTAAAAGAAAGACTCTGTAGTTCTGTAACGCGCATTAATGCTAAAGTCTGCTCCTAATCTGCAGCTCATCTTTAAACCTACAACTGCTGGAGCTCCCTTTGTGCAAGATATATCCCTTTGTGCAAGGAGTTAACTGCATATGCAACTTTCAGCAAGATTATAAACCCTCCTGTAATGCTGGTGGCTCCTTAAGAGTTCTCCTCCTCCACTCCCACTCTGCTGCTGCTGCTTTCTGAAAGCACATTACATAGATCTGTTTCTATCTGATTGAAGCCACTGAGTTACTTAATCAGATTGACCTGATTTACTCTTATCAATTTCTTTAACGAGGTGCCGAGGTCGGCTTTTAGCCATTACTCTTATTAAAAAGTTTATTTTGGGAAAATCTTTGTGCCAGATGGAACCTGCATGAGCCACTCAGCTTGCTGGATGGCTGATCCTTATTAATTAGTAAAGAAGTCAAGAAAAAATAAAACTGCAGCCAGTCAGAAATGAGCTTCTCTATAAAGGTACAGAACAGGAGGCTCAGAATTGAGATCAAGAGGTGTTAAGTGCCTAAATACCTTTTGACCATCTGGGTGCATTTGACATGCAGGAATGGAGTGTGTTCTGCTGCTCCATAGTGTTCCATGGAATTGATCCTGTGGGAGAGGTAGAATGTCAAGGGTGGGGAGATGTATGTTCTAATCTAGATAAACACTGGAATGCGTTACCTAGGGAGGTGGTGGAATCTCCTTCCTTAGATATTTTTAAGGTCAGGCTTGACAAAGCCCTGGCTGGGATGATTTAGTTGGGGATTGGTCCTGCTTTAGGCAGGGGGTTGGACTAGATGACCTCCTGAGGTCCCTTCCAACCCTGATATTCTATGATTCTATGAACTGTTTTCTGGTGGTAGTCTATTATATTGGCAAAGTGTCTGTCAAGTCCCACTCGAGAGGTAGATCTTCTAGAAGACAACAACCAACTACTACCACTAGTTAGTGGAGTTACTCCTTCAAGATCAGTATAGGGGTTGAGGTCTGTACTGCAGTGCTGAATATCTCAACATTGCCATTGACCCAAGTGGTAGGAGAGATCATTACAGAAGCACATAGATTCTGATCTGTTACACTGATGTGAATTCACAGTAACTCCATTACAGCCAATGGATTTACTCCAGATTTACATTGGTGTAAATGAAATCAGAATCTGGACCCTGATGTCTATTTAGGACCTTGTCTTTATGCAGAAATAAGGGAAGACTATGTCTTTAAAATCTGTTCTATCAGCAAGCTATAGTTCTGACTCTCTCAGTTACACCTGTCTCCATCAGACAGACCTGTGTAGCACCTTCTCCCAAAGCAGAGGATTTCATTGCTGGACAGGTGCAGGGGGGTGTTTTTGCCTTTCTCTTTCTCTGCTTCATATATCATTGCTAAAGGCAGGATACTAGCCAAGGTGAAGCGTGGGTTTGTTCATTTAGTGTGATGGAAATAAAATCCATTCAATGGAATGTTGTCACAGAATAAATGTCTCCTACTCTGAAAAATAAAACTTCTCGCGTCTGTCACTACCACTTCAGCCATGCAGCAGATGTGATGACAGTGTGTTCATCTGATGTATTTGGTAGAAGAGTGGGGAGGAAACCCTAAGATGACTCTTGCATAATAGATGCCTTCTATGTAACAAGTCAGATTTTAAGGCGGGGGGGGGGGCGGGGAGAGGAATGCGTGGCCCAGTGGTCAGTACCAACAGTTCTGTTGCATGGGGGAGTGGGGAAGAAGGGGCCTGGATATGGGGAGCATGCAATCCATTCCTCCTGCGTACAGCATGGCCATCTGTGGGGGCATCCTGCATCCAGCCTTGGATGAGCGAGAGAGAGAGAATGGCCCAAGATCTACAACAGAGTGGGTCAAACTTCTCAAGCCTTCATTCCTCCCGTGGGTGGGTGGGGGGGCATTTGTGGGCTACAGGTTACTATTATCTGGGTTTCATGGCCCTGATTCAGCATGGTGCTTAAGCACATGCTTAACTCTAAGCATGTGAGTAGCCCAATTCAGCGGGACTACCTATCTCCTTAAAGTTAGACGTGCTTAAGCATGTTGCTAAATTGGACCAATATGCATAAAGTAACTGGATGCTTTTCAGGGTGGGAAGCAAGTGGTCTGTGGTCAAGATTCTCACATGTGATCTTGGATGCCTCTGATGCTGAGGGCCCAACCTAAGACACCTTACAGAGGCTTGATTTTCAGAAAGTGCAAGTGGACTCACAAAACCAACCAACCAACCCCTTTCAGTCTTCCAGTTGGGCACCCCAACATTGAAGTCCCTAAAGTCACTGGTCTCTTCTGAAAACAATGGCCTTAACATTTAAATACTGAAAACATAGAGCTGTTTAAAGGGCCATATCGGCGCTAGTATATCTGATTTGCAGACAATAATATTTAGCTGTGTCAAAATATCTGCATGTAGACTTTCTAAACTAACTAACAGTTGATACAGTCCAGACAGAGGGTAATGGAACTGTTCTTTTTGAGGGTATATCGGCCAGACAAGCCAAATCCTGCATTCCTTTGTTTAATTCTGGAAAACCACTCATTTCAGTCAAGGGGAAATTGGAGTGACGGTAGATTTTACCTCTTTCCTTTCATTTTCCTTTGTATGTAATATAATACCTTTTTATTTTTGCCTGATATTTTAGTAGAGGCACATCTGTAACTAATAACAGTTTGATATATATATATATAAAAAGAACTAGCTTTGATAGAAATTATATTTGAATGTTGCTTAAATAATGAATGGGGATGCCATATTCATTAAAATTTGAACAAAACCTGTATACCTCTTTTGATGGATGTGGCCAACAGACATTAAAATACAGTGGGAATTCTTGTTCAGAGACTCACAATGGCTGAAAATAAAACTTTTGAGTGTTTGCTGCTAAGTATGCTGCATTTACAAAAAGGGTTCATTCAGTAACTAGGTTAGATGGCTGTTGCTGAGGAGTCAGAGAAAAATGACTACAATTCACTTTTTTCGGATCCTTTGTCTTATATTTAAGGGTTTCATTTATCACTTGAGGGGTGTGGGTGTTTATCATTTGTTATAATTAAAAGAAAATCAGCTCATAAAATCTAAGGAGGGTGGTTTAGAATTTGGGGCCAGACCCTCTGGTGAATTGGCCTAGCTCCATTGATTTTCATCCACTTGAGGGTGTTTTTACACCAGTCTGATTTACACTCACTGAGGGACTGACCCCTTTTATTATTATTTTTTTTAAATGTTTTTTGGAGCCCCTCTGTCTCTCTCCTTAGACCGACACTGAGGAAAAGGCATCCTGTTACAAAACACGTTCACTAACATGACATAATAAAAGACTTAGCACCCAGGGTGCAAGGGGCAACTCTTTCCTAAGAACATGTCGGCTGGCTGAGGTTAATCTTAGGGTCTCCGCTGGGATTAGCCATGACCAGCTAACACGACCCTGGGTTTACTCACAACTGACTCGCACGTTTTTAAACATGACTGTTTTTGTTTACTCCAAGGGCAAAATCATGTACACCGTTATGTCCCCGACGCATTTCTCCAGCCAGGCAAGGCCTCAGTCGCTTCTCATGACCCTGTCAACCCTTAAGTAGCATGGCTCCGTAATGGCTTAAACAATTTTTTCCCAGCCAACAAAACCCAGAGTTTAGTGATGGAAATTACCTATTGGGTCATCTAGTCTATTCCCCAGCCCATTACATATTTACTAGTTATAAAATTGCCAGGGAATGTTTTCAGACTGTTTTCTCTCTAGCAGCCTCTGCCTGGAGCCTCCAGTATTTAGATAACTGGCATATGAATGTTGTGGTTGTCTCTAACAAGTGTTTCCCAGCGCCTTGAAGTGAGGAGAAAATAGTACTGTATAACGCTCTTATTAGCATGTAGTGGAGAAAATTACTTTGCTTAGACAGTCGTGAGTAGAAAACGTATTAACTGTATGTTCTTGTACCTTATACCTATCAAAGCTAATACTATATCTCTACTATTTGTAGAGGGAGAGTGGTACATTGGATAAGACACTGGCATGAAATTCAGGAGATTTATGGATTCTACTCACTGCTTTGCTCCATGACCTTAAACTTTTTAGATAGCACCTGCTATACTATACTTAACACAGTCTCTTACTATGTGTTTGTACAGAACCGAGCACAATGGGGCTCAGAGCTAGGTCAAGGATTCTAGGTGCTACTGTAATACAAACAATAATCTGATCTTTGTGAGATGTGCATTACAGCAATGGAATCTAAGGAGCCAGATACCCAGCTGGTGTAAATCACTGTAGCTTCACTGAAGTCTAAGGGTCTGGCATGCAGTTTCTGCTCAGTTTTTCATACATTTTGGAGAGAGGATACAGTCTGTCTCCTTGACAGCATTTTCCCCATTCCCCATGTATAATTCTGATTTGGCAATGGAAGCTTCAAGTCACATGTCCTTTTGTGCATTAATCAGGATAAAGTGCCTAATTATTTCCCTGATTAAATTTTGTGATTAAGTGTTCTATAATTGTCTGCAGGGTTTAGGCTTTTGACTATTACTCATAATTGAGTTGGTGGATCATCTTGTCAGGGTTCAGGTAGTGTTGAGTTGATTCAGTCTTTCTGATGTGGAAATGGTTCACATCAATACGTGTGTTTAAACTCCACAGAATGTTAGGTTCCTTTTTTTTTGCTGAGGGAAGTCTAAAAATTTACCAGGAACAGGGTTGCACAGCTAGCTAGGTGAAGAATGTTGATAAGAAGGGCGTGTGTGTGTTTTTTGTGGGTGCACACGTGTGTGTCCGTCTGCATGTGTTGTATATTATTTCTTTGTTTTTGGAATTCCTAGAGAGGAGGAAGTAGCTTGAAGGTCTGGAAGTTGTTCAATTTAGAGGAATGGTGTGCCAGAGTATATTCCACAAATCCTAATCCAAACCACAGGAAAACACACAGAATAGGAGAGTGGAGATTCACTTCCCTGACTGGGAAGCTACAGAATGTTTAGAGCCAGAGAAGGAACAATTTTAGAGGGAATTGAGTTGAATTGCTTATCTTTCCCTGCCCTCTCCAAACAAATCACTGATACATTTTAAACCATTTTCCTTCACTATGTGAATGAATAGTGCTAAATTACAACCAAATGCTCATTCAAACAAAAACGGGGTGCTCTACAAGTCAAGTTTTGTTTGGGGAGGCTTGTGTTGATTGGACCTGATGACAAGAACATCCAGTGGTGAATGTGTAGGGATGAAATCTGCTAAAATAAAGAGCATATGGCAATGCAACCTGACAGGCTAAATCCTAAAGGGCAGTTGACATGAAGCCAATAGGTGCTCTTGTTTTGAATAACTGCTGTGCGACATGAAATCAAACTGCCAGGCCAAATACTTAACACTAAGCACGGGCACGTTCGCTCTCTCTGCTGGGCGTCGATCGGCAAACGGTACAGTACCACTGTAGTATGTGCAGTGGCTTTCGCACAAACTGTTTACTTTCCAGAATTAAATAATGCAGGATAAAGATCAGTCGAGAAAGTTGCTTTGCCTTCTTGTATTTAAATGCTGCTTCCTAGACAGTTCAATAGGAAGCCATGCGAGAGGATGGGCTCTTCCAAAGCAGTTATGGACAGAAATTCACCTCTGATGTAAGAGTGTACAAAACAATTGAAGCAAATGGAGTTGTGCCCGCTTATACCAGCAGTGACCATTTCCGCCATCTCAAATGGATGATTGAGACTGATGGCTAATAGGAATTGGGCATCCAAGTCCCACAGGTGGCTTTAATGCATGATCAGAGCAGAACAAGGCACTGTCATAAATATAAAGGGAAGGGTAAACACCTTTAAAATCCCTCCTGGCCAGAGGAAAAACCCTTTCACCTGTAAAGGGTTAAGAAGCTAGGATAATCTCGCTGGCACCTGACCAAAATGACCAATGAGGAGACCAGATACTTTCAAAGCTGGAGGGGGGGAGAAACAAAGGCTCTCTCTGTCTGTGTGATGCTTTTGCTGGGAACAGAACAGGAATGGAGTCTTAGAACTTAGTAAGTAATCTAGCTAGATATGTGTTAGATTCTGTTTTGTTTAAATGGCTGATAAAATAAGTTGTGCTGAATGGAATGTAGATTCCTGTTTTTGTGTCTTTCTGTAACTTAAGTTTTTTGCCTAGAGGGATTCTCTATGTTTTGCATCTTATTGCCCTGTAAGGTATTTACCATCCTGATTTTACAGAGGTGATTCTTTTACTTTTCTTCTTCAATTAAAATTCTCCTTTTAAGAAACGGAATGCTTTTTCATTGTTCTTAAGATCCAGGGGTTTGGGTCTGTATTCACCTATGCAAATTGGTGGGGATTTTATCAAGCCTTCCCCAGGAAAGGGGGTGTAGGGCATGGGGAGGATTTTTGGAGTAAAGACGTTTCCAAGCGGGCTCTTTTCCTGTTATATTTGTTAGACGCTTGGTGGTGGCAGCAATAAAGTCCAGGGACAAAAGGTAAAATAGTTTGTACCTTGGGGAAGTTTTAACCTAATCTGGTAAAAATAAGCTTAGGGGGTTTTCATGCAGGTCCCCACATCTGTACCCTAGAGTTCAGAGTGGGGAAGGAAACTTGACAGGCACTATGAGGCATTTTAAGTGACTCTGTTTACCCTAACGTCCCTGCACAAAAATACACTGTTGTAGTGTGGCAATGTGCTATTGTCATCTTCCCTTTTTCAAAGGTCTCTAGAATATACTGTGTCTTCCAAGCATTTGACAGCTGGAACCAATCTGGGGTAAAAGCCTCACATACATGATTTCACTGCCAGGAAACATCTGCGGAGAGGAAGATCGAGTTTTCTGGTTTGAGCGTGTGACCGTAGCTAGAAATAGCTTTTGGGGTACATTTTTAATCAATAACATGAGCTAGGAAATTTCCTTTCGGCATGCCAAAAGAGGACACTCCTTTTCAAAACTGCTCCAGTGCTAGTGAGGATTTGTGATTGGTCATTTTAATAAGTAACAATGTAAGCAGGGTCTGAATGAACTCTCCCCTGACAGCTAGTTCAGGAGGGGGAGAAACTTCAGGAGCAAACTGTATTTATATGAACATACCTACTCTTCTAGGTATCTAGCAGACAGGAGTTGTGTAGCTCCAAGTGATCAGCTTTGGCTGGTGTTGGGTTACAAATCACTTTACCGGGCAAACCGCTCCAAAGCCGTGAGGGAGATCCTAGACGGGCCGTCGCCCTACTGCACGATCCCATCTGAGCATCTCTACAGCTACTTCAAGGATGTATTCGACCGCATAGCCCAGAATGACGCGCAGCGCCCAGAGTGCCTCCGCTCCCTGCCCCGTGTCGACGAAGCAGGTGTCCTGGAAACTGACTCTACGCCCAAGGAAGTGATGGCCAGACTCTCAAAAACAAAAAACACAGCTCCTGGGAAAGACGGCATCCCCTACAGAAAGCGAGATCCCGGCTGCCTGGTCCTCGCCACGCTCTTCAACCAGTGCAAGCGATTGTGCTGGACTCCCAGCTCCTGGAAGAAGGCCATGACAGTACTGGTGTACAAGAAGGGTGAGCGGGATGACCCCAGCAACTGGAGGCCCATCTCCCTCTGCTCCACAATGTACAAGCTCTATGCCAGCTGCCTGGCATCAAGGATCATGGAGTGGTCGGTGAGCGGGGGAGCCATTAGCTCCACCCAGAAAGGCTTCATATCCTGCAAGGGCTGCTATGAACACAACTTTGTCCTCCAAACCACCATCGAAATGGCCAGAAGGGCGCGGAGGCAGTGCACGGTAGCATGGCTCGACCTGGCTAACGCCTTTGGGTCCATGCCCCACCACTACATCTTTGCCACGCTCCAGGAGTTTGGGATGCCAGAGAACTTCCTCCGTGTACGAGGGATCCGAGAGGTGTACGAGGGATGCAGCACCACCATTCGCTCAGTCGAAGGGGAGACCACCAAGATCCCAATCCAGAGCGGAGTTAAGCAGGGCTGTCCCCTCAGCCCCATCATCTTTAACCTCATCATGGAGCCGTTGCTGCGAGCGATCTCCAATGGCGCCGATGGCTTCAACCTCCATGGTGAGAGGGTGAGCGTCCTGACTTACGCGGATGACCTGGTCCTGACCGCGGATGACCCAGAGAACCTCCAACATATGCTAGATGTAACCAGTCGAGCTGCCTATTGGATGGGGCTCCGCTTCAATGCAAAGAAGCGGAGCCCCACATCAACGGCAGCAAAAGGGACTCGGTGCAAACGACAGGGTTCCAGATCCAGGGCGAGCCCGTCATCCCGCTGGCAGAGGGGCAGGCGTACTGGCACCTCAGCAGGTTTCCGTGTCCAGCAGACACCCGAGGACACCATCCAGGAGATCTTGCAGGATGCCGCCAAGATCGACACCTCCCTGCTAGCACCGTGGCAGAAGATAAATGCCTTGAACACCTTCCTGATCGCCCGCATCTCGTTCGTCCTAAGGGGATCCGCCGTGGCGAAGGTACCCCTCAACAAGGCAGACAAGATCGGCCGGCAGCTGGTGAAGAAGTGGCTGTTTCTTCCGCAGAGAGCCAGCAATGAGCTGGTCTTTATCACCCACAGGCATGGCGGTGCCAATGTCCCCCGCATGGGTGATCTGTGTGACATCGCGGTGATCACCCACGCCTTCCGCCTGCTGACGTGTCCCGACGCCATGGTGAGGAACATCACAGTAAATGCCCTCCATGACGCAACAAAGGAAGCGGATTGGCAGAGCCCCCTCCAACCAAGACACCGCCAGCTTCCTGAGTGGTTCCCTGGATGGCGAATTCGGACAGGACGGTGGCGACATCGCTTCACTGTGGTCCCGCACTCGCAATGCCACGCGTCGCCTGGGGAAGCGCATCGGCTGCCGCTGGGAGTGGTGCGAGGAGCGCCAAGAGCTGGGAGTCCTGGTGCCGCAGATCAGGTCTGACGACAACACCATCATCACCCCGAGCGCCAGGGACATGCTGGAGAGGACCCTGAAGGCGGCCATCCACTCGCTGTACATGGAAACCCTGAAGCATAAACCGGACCAGGGTAAAGCCTTCGAACTGACCAGCAAATTGGATGCCAGCAACCACTTCCTCGCCGAGGGCGGCTTCACCCGTTTCGCCAACTGGCGGTTCATCCACCGCGCCCAGCTCAACTGCGTCCCACTCAACGGAGCCGTCCGCTACGGGAACCAAGACAAGCGTTGCAGGAAGTGCGGCTACTCCAACGAGACCCTGCCCCACGTCCTGTGCAGCTGCAAGCCCCACTCCAGAGCCTGGCAGCTGCACCACAACGCCATCCAGAACCGCCTGGTGAAAGCCATCGCACCGCGCCTGGGGGAGGTTGCCGTGAACTGCGCCATCCCCGGTACTGACAGCCAGTTGCGACCTGACGTGGTAGTCACTGACGAGGCCCAGAAAAAGGTCATCCTCGTTGACATCACGATCTCCTTCGAGAACAGGACCCCAGCCTTCCGCGAATCCCGAGCTCGTAATCTGGAAAAATACGCCCCCCCGGCCGACACCCTGAGAGCGAAGGGCTACGAGGTGCAGATGGATGCCCTGATCGTCGGAGCCCTGGGCGCTTGGGACCCCTGCAACGAGCGTGTGCTGCGGACCTGTGGGATCGGTCGACGCTACACACAGCTCATGCCTCATGGTCTTGGACACCATCCGATGGTCCAGGGACATCTACATCGAACACATCACCGGCCACCGACAGTACCAGGAGGTGTGAGCCGGTACGACATCATGCATCAACTATGGGAAAGGGACTGAGAGACTTTTTCCATTGGACCATATGAACTGGAACCATAAACTCACTGAACAATAAATCCCACCAAATGAGGGTAGATCCATCCTCATCATCGTACCCGCTCATTATACTCCACACCTGAACATAGCCATTATATGGACAACATACCCCCATAGCTCAACGTCTGTACTTTGACCCGTTAAACTTTTACTCCCAATCGGGGAGATTGCAGATTATGTATTCCTTACGCCACCCGCTCCTAAACCGAATTTCGCACCCCTTGATAATCTGTACCTTATTCCCTGATAACCAGAAACTTCTATGCTTAAACTTTGTACTGTTTTCTTTTTACTTCATCATTATCTTAATAAAATTATTAAATTTGAATGCAGGGGTAGTGAAATGTTATCATTGTTATCTTCATTGTATGACTAAAGGGGAGAAGAACTGTGCTGAGCTTGTCCCGACTGAGGGGTCACCCTTAGCTGAAAGGAACTTGGTAAGCAAGGGGCTCAAATGCCAGACACCTCTGAAAGTAAGAGGGGTGGAGACAGCTATCCCAACCAGGAGGTGAGGACTTTCCCTAAGGGTTCCCAGTCTGGTTTAACCTGTTCTTCCCCACTGTTCAAAGAGAGAGCTAAATAGGCTGCATTAGGAGCCTTTTGTTGTGTTAAAGTGCTCAAATGAGACCTGAAATTGTTTCATGGTCTCTGTGTGTATATAATGTCTTCTGCAGCTTCCACAGTATGCATCCGATGAAGTGAGCTGTAGCTCACGAAAGCTCATGCTCAAATAAATTGGTTAGTCTCTAAGGTGCCACAAGTACTCCTTTTCTTTTTGCGAATGCAGACTAACACGGCTGTTACTCTGAAACCTGTGGTGGGACAGTGTTTATGCCCAGGCTGCAAAGAGCTGAAAATTACTAAGAGACTGATGTGCAGAGGTCACAGCAGAGGCAGGCAGCAGCAGAAGGTGACAGTTGGCTGGCGAATGAGCAGCTGGTGAGGCAGTGAGTGGAATAAAAGTGGCTGGCAGGGTGGCCAGGCAGTGAGGAACTGCAGCCAGCAGAGAGGAACCATGGCTGGTGGGGCGGTGGCAGGCCAAAGCAAGTGCTCGGATGGTGGAGCAAGCAAGGTGCCTTCTTCCCTGGGTGGAGGGTGAACAGACACAGATGCACTTCTGAACCCTGTGTCCTCAGTGACCAAGGACAGCTACTGTGAGTGGGGTATGGTGAGGGAGCACAGAGGGACACAGTAAAGGAATTTTTGGTTGTAGAACTCAAGAACATGAGGCAGAAGACTCTGCCCCACGAACTCTGGGGTAGATGTCCTGCTCACAGTTTTATGTTTATGAATCCTGCTTGTGGCATTTTCACTAATTAATGTCAGGTGACCTCTCTCCTTTCATTAAAAGTTTCTTTTCTGCACTCAGACTCTGTACTTGCGAGTGGGGAAGTATTGCCTCTCAGAGGGACCTAGGGGTGGTGTGTAATTTTCCCAGGTTACTGGGTGGAGGCTCAAGCTGGCTCTGTGTTGTATTGTTGCAAAGGAACCCCTAGATCAGTGGTCCCCAAACTGTGGGTTGGGACCCCATTTTAATGGGGTCGCCAGACTTGCTGGGCCCAGGGCCAAAGCCAAAGCCCGAGCCCCATTGCCCGGGGCCAAAGCTGAAGCCTGAGGTCTTCAGCCCTGGGTGGCAGGGCTCAGGCTACAAGTCCTCTGCCTGGGGCTGAAGCCCTTGGGCTTTGGCCCCCCTCCACAGCCTGGGACGGCAGGGCTCAGGCTTCCCCCCTTCCTACTACCCCTACCCCCACCCCCACACCTAGGGCGGCAGGGCTTGGGCAGGCTCAGGCTTCAGTCTCCCCCCTCCTGGGGTAATGTAGTAATTTTTGTTGTCAGAAGGGGGCTCGTGATGCCATGAAGTTTGAGAACCCCTGCCCTAGATATTGAACCCGGCCCTGGTTGCTTCTGGCTCCAACTGGCAGAAGGGTTATAATAGCATCTTGATATAAAGACACAGTATGCTGTGGGGACCTTTGAAAAAGGGAAGTTGACAATGCCACATCATAACAATATAATGGGGTATTTTTGTACAGCTCACGAAAGCTCATGCTCAAATAAATTGGTTAGTCTCTAAGGTGCCACAAGTACTCCTTTTCTTTTTGCGAATGCAGACTAACACGGCTGTTACTCTGAAACCTGTGGTGGGACAGTGTTTATGCCCAGGCTGCAAAGAGCTGAAAATTACTAAGAGACTGATGTGCAGAGGTCACAGCAGAGGCAGGCAGCAGCAGAAGGTGACAGTTGGCTGGCGAATGAGCAGCTG
Organism: Natator depressus; assembly: GCF_965152275.1. Classification (NCBI taxonomy): domain Eukaryota; kingdom Metazoa; phylum Chordata; order Testudines; family Cheloniidae; genus Natator; species Natator depressus. The sequence continues at coordinate 15,457,658 of NC_134235.1, forward strand.
GTGAGGCAGTGAGTGGAATAAGGTAAACAGAGTCACTTAAGATGTTTCAGTGCCTTGTTCTGCTGGGATCTTGCATTCTTGCGGCTTTGACTCTCCCTTGCTAGGACTAAGCAGAGCCAAGGAAGGTTAATGTGTTTGGCACTTTATTTGTATACTGTTGTGATCCTAAAAAGACTGAAACATCCCTAAGCATGAAGCAGGGGGATTTTTTGTGTGTGTTCAGTTCATGCTTTAAAACTCCACTCAGAGATAAGAGCCTAGCAGAACCTCCTGCACTCTAAAATCCTGTCGGTATTAGTATATAATTACATACTGGCTTCTTGTTGGGTTTTTTTTTTTCATGCCATATTTGATGTGAAGATGAAACGGAGAGAGGCAACATTCAATATTTATTTTCCTTACACTTGATTGGCAGTGTCTCATAAAAGCATGGGCTAAATGTTTGAACGCTGATTCAGTGTTCAAAAGGCCAGTAACTGGGCTTTTAATGAGGCTTGAACTAAGAAATATAAATACTGGATGACAGGCACTGTGGGGCTGGCTATTTAAACCAGAATGGCAGCCTTCCTTTTCCTTCACAAGGGCAGCACAGTTTGGAAGAGATGCTAGAGAGGGAGCACCTGCCTATGAGGTCACCTGCCATACTAAGGTTCCTCAGAGCTGCTTAGGCCTTGATATTGCAGTCCTGGCTAGGAGTGTGTGAGCAGTGAATGGGAGGCCAGCCACTGTCTACCATTGGTTCATGTGATCCACTCTGCCCACACCTAACATGAGGATTGGAGACTGTTCAGCTGTGGGTTGGGTGTTGCACAAATGCTGTGGATGGATTAGATGTATGACCTAACCATGCGGTTGGTCCTGATGCTGTGACTGGCATTCTCTGATTTTTAATTGTTTGTGAACAATACAGGGAGAACATCTTTAATTCAGGGAGAAAATCCCCATACAATTGAGCAAAGTTAAAGCAAACGCCGATCTAGCTAAGGAAATCTAAATGGACTTTCCTTTCTGGAAATAGGGAATAACTGGTGACCTGAACTAACTGAGATGATAAATGACCTGACCAACCAGTGACTGGATCCAGAAATTCCTTTCTTATCTATTCAAATATACTGATATGCCTGTGCCTGCCAACTCCATGATTTGGAACTGGGGTAGTAGAAGGGGCTGGGTTCCAACAATAAAAGAAGCAGATACTTGCTTAATTATAATAATGACTGAGTGGCATTCCTAATAGTTATTTATCTATTTCCCGACTGTAACAATCAGTTCTAGTGATCATTAATGAATTTCTGTCCTTATACAGAAAACTGCTCTTGAATAGAGAGAGGCTGATATTTTAGGGTACAGAGTGATCCATTTCTGATTAATATGGCAATCTGGTAATTGATACTAGATGCTGTTCATTATACCCTTGGAAATATAGGTTCTGATCCAAAGCTCACTGAAGTCAATGGGAGTCTTTCCATTGTCTTTGACTGGCTTTAGATTAGGCCCATCATGCCACATCCTGAGATCATTTGCAAGTCCCCTACCCTGTCCACACTAAAGACCCACTTCTGCCATGCATCTTAATGTAAATCAAGTTAATTTTTATATAAATTGCCTAGATTTCCCCTTCCTCTAATCTGTTTGTCCTTAGATTGTGAGCTGCTTGGAATAAGAGCCATCCGTCTTGAGTGTTTGGAAACTGTCTAACATAGATTGGGCACTACTGTAAATATACAGTAATAGTAATCCTCAAGTCCTTCGTGCATTGGAGAATGGGGAATTTGAGTAAGGACCAAGGGCCCATGGAACTAAATGGAAAGTCCCACTGACTTCAAGCAGACTTGATTTGGGCCTGGTGTATAAAGACCTCAGGGTTTAGTCCATAGTGAAAAAGAACGGGAAAATCTACATACACTGTCCAACTGACAAATCCACCCATAGACTCCTAGTGCCAAATTCTGCCCTCAGTCATATTAGTGTAATTGCATTGACGTGAATGGATTTGCATGGCTGTATTTGTTCCAGAATGACCACTGGGGCTCCAGAAGAGGATAGGCATGAAGCACTGCACAGAATTTGGACTAACCCGCACACACAGACTTAGATCTAAAATAAGAGTATTGCACATGCGGAATAGACATCTCCACATGTTTGCAGTGTTGTGGTAGCTGTCATGGTCCCAGGGTATGAGAGAAACAGGTTGGGTGAGGTACTATCTTTTATTGCACCAGCTTCTGGTCTATCTCTGTCATGGTCAGATTCACTCTAAAACTTCCTCAAACTGTAGAAGTGTTGATTCAAATAATGCAAGACTTCACAGGCAGAGAGGGGCAGCAGATAATCCTAATGCACTAGCTACAAATGCTCTTGCTTTGAGCTAACACTGGCAAGCCTAGAAACACCCAAACCTGTGCTCCACACAGCCTCCTGGTGGTGCTGTTTGCAGAATTAAATGGGCACCCGAATCTTACCTGAGAAGGAAAGCTAGGGCACATCTCTGTGGCTGCCCACTCGCTTTCCCGCACTAAGTGGTTCCCATCCTCCTTATTTTTCTTGATGTCTAATAAATTGATGCTGTGAACAGTTTTACATTGTCTCTCAGGTCTTTGTTGGGCTCCTGCCCGCCCTTCTGCGTTCCTCCCTCTTCCATGCCACATCCTGCCAGGGTTGATGCCTTGGCAGCTGACAGCCTAATGCCATGTCAACAAATTTTTCTTGTTCAGAAGCACGTTTCAAGGCTGCCTAATAACCCAGTGCTCCTGCTACAGTGGTGAAGCACTGACATTTTGAGTGTCTTGCTCGTTACTCCTGCACAAGGCGTTAGGGGACCAGGAAAATCAAGACCTTCAGAGTAATAAACTGTGCACGATCCCTCTCATTATCCCCCTCACGCTGACACACGTTTGCCAACTGTGTGCTGACTTTGCAATTTCTATTAAGTCACTGTAACTAGAAGCAAGAGGCATAGCATTGCTCTCTTTATCGACCTGGGGCTGCTAACCCAGCTTCTCCTAGCCAGTTATATTGGAGGTAGCCCATAGTTTCTTCCATTTACTCCTGAGCCTGCCTGTCTTATTATTATTATTTATTATTATTTTATTTGTATTATCGTAGCACTGCTTCTACGTAGAAGGATGAGTTCTTACGTTAAGCCAGAATGGGTGGCAAAACCAACCACCAGTTTGTAAAAACCCTGGAATATCTGTGTGTGTACGTACGCCCTAAGTGGTTGTTTTACTGTACTTACACATTCACAGTAATAGGCACTACACACAAATGGCAGTACCCTCCTTTTTTTGCTTCCTATACGCATCATGCTGTGACAGCCTCTCCGGTTTAGTTTAGTGCAGTTTAGTGCTATAAATCCCCTGTGTTATAGCAGGTATAACATTGATTTATAATTAAAGGCAGAGACCTTACACAGTGATACCAAGTACTGGGTCTTTTTAAAGAAATAAGAAATGATGGTTTGCTTTTGTTTTTTATTACTGCCATGACAACACAATCCAGTTGCAAACGCTCATGTTGAAAAGAGAGGTGGAGGAGAAGGCTCAACAGAACTACAAAGAGAAGCACAAGGTCCTTTTGTCTACAGGATTCTCTGTAGATCAACCTTTTTATAATACTGTTTGTAAAACTCTTTGTGGGAGTGTAAATAAAATACATGCAACAAAACGTCAAGTGCACTTTATTTAGCCAGCCTAAACACGCAGCCTGCCTGTGAACACCATGACTTCAAGTGCAGAAAGCTGGCGCGGGACAGGGAAGCACTTGCATGGGAGCCTTCCAGGGAACCCCTCACTGTTGTAGAAAGGGTGCCAAGGTGCCACTCAACTCTTTGAACCAATGCCCTAGCACAGCCTTAGAGGCCACTGCGCTGCTGGGTGTGCTACCTCTCAGATGAGTTTTTTGTGACCACCTGCAGTAGTCATGTGAGCATATTCCATACGCTGATGTTATCCCGGGTGTCCTGGCCACGTTGTGGAATTCCCATGTCACCTTCCTAACTTCTGCCTCTGGCTGTAACCGAATGCAGCATTCTACACTTGCTGCGGTTCACGCCTGTGTTGTGGTACTACAGTGTTTCAGCAACCCCTCGTTTGTCAGAGGGATTAACCACAACATCCTCCCTCACGGGGAGTGTTAGGAGGCTAAATATAAGGTCTGCAAGAGCTTTGAGAGTCTCGGAGGACCCCCTTTGAGTATGTTGGCCAAAGTGACCTGCCCATGATTATGCAAAGAGTCAGGGCTCCAGCCAGGAACATATACCAGATCTCAGGACTTCTGGTCTTTTTTTCTTTAACCACGAGAGTCCAGCGGAGGGCAACAAAAATGATTAGGGGGCTGGGGCACATGACTTACAAGGAGAGGCTGAGGGAACTGGGGTTATTTAGTCTGCAGAAGAGAAGAGTGAGGGGGGATTTGATAGCAGCCTTCAACTACCTGAAGGGGGGTTCCAAAGAGGATGGAGCTCAGCTGTTCTCAGTGATGGCAGATGACAGAACAAGAAGCAGTGGTCTCAAGTTGCAGTGGGGGAGGTTTAGGTTGGATATTAGGAAACACTATTTCACTAGGCGAGTGGTGAAGCACTGGAATGGGTTACCTAGGGAAGCGGTGGAATCTCCATCCTTAGCGGGTTTTAAGGCCTGGCTTGACAAAGCCCTGGCTGGGATGATTTAGTTGGGGTTGGCCCTGCTTTGAGCAGGGGGTTGGACTAGATGACCTCCTGAGGTCTCTTCCAACCCTGATATTCTATGAGTCTATGAAGACCGTTCTTCCTCCCTCTTATGATCATTTAATTAATTAGCTGACATTTGTACAACCATTTGAAGATGTCTGGCCTACTTCAGCTGAGATGTAATACCAATGAAATCAGTGATCTCACACATCAGGGCTGGATTTCACCAGAGAAAGCCCAAAAGAATAAAGTGTAAGTGTGGTTATTACCTACAATCAAGTCTTGCTCTTTGGCATCAGAACCATTACGGAATGAGTAACTGGGTCCGAAACTGCTGTCCCTTTGCTTTGACAGCAGTGTTCATGAGGGGAAAGTTTAAGGCCTGATCATGCAGAAGCACTAGGAGCTGAGGGTATGTAGCACCTTGCAGAAATGGGACCTTAGTGGGGACTTTCAGAGGTGTTGAACGCTCACAGCTCCAATTGTTTAGCTGAAGCCCAGAGCTGTCCAGGATAGCTTTCCTTTGCTCCTTTGGTGTCCGTTGGTCTGCTCATGCGCCCTTGTTCTGCCTCCTGGGTTTGACCGAGACGATAAAGGGCGGGGTGGACCTCAGTTCCTTCTCACCGCCGCATGGCCCGAGTTGGAGCTCCTGCTGTTCTCTCGTTCCTTGTGACACACTTTCCCTTTTTCAGTAAAAAGACTGTTTGTTCTTGTATATAGTTACATTTATTAGTTTTTTAGTGTTAGTAGCAGTTTTATTGGGATTTAGGACTCTGGAACACCATTGTGACGGTTTTCCGCCTTGCCTAGCACAATGTAATCATGGGCCAGAACTGGGGCTCCTCAGTGCTACCACAATACAGTAATAATAATGCTACTCCAGGGGAAGCTGATTTCATTCTCTTTCTGCTCCAGAATCCCAGTGTCACTGGGGACGGGGAGAGTGGCAGCCACAAAACAAGTGGGTGAGAGGCAGCGTCCTGCTAGGAAGGGGGAAAGCCTGCAATAATAGGCTCTGTGTTCAGGGGAAAATAGAGACGTGCCGGTGTGTAGCCAAAGTGAATGGGCTCCTTTGTGTTCTCACAAAGCCGTATTGTGAGCGGCTTGCAGCAGGTATGCTGAGCTGCCCCGTGAAACCTCGCTCAGGTTCAGAGCATTGCTAAAGGGCCGTGGCTGGTTACAGGAGCCTGTCTCCCCGGACAGCAGTGACAACGATACCAAGGGCGTATCTGGGTTTTGTTGTTGCTTAATGCTGCTGTGAGAGTGCAATGGAGCTCAGTGTAATAGTTTCAAAACTGCAGCCCGAGCTGCTGAGCACCTGACAAGTTTCAACACTGAGAAAGGAGTGCTTCCTGGTTCTGCTTTGCAGGTGCTGAGCAGATGTGAGTCCTAGCAAGGGACTTGGGGAAGTTGCAAAGGGCCTTAGTTACTCAGTGTCATCTTAACCATTTAATCAGGATTACCGCTCCCTGAATCCTTTGGCTGAGTCATTTTGCAGCTTTCTATTCTACATGGGGGCTGGGTGATGGAGCTACCGTAAGAGGAAATAAAGGGGTTTGTCCAGCCACTGTCTTCAGTTAGGGCTAGACCTGCAGCCTGGATTGGAGTCAATAGTAGAGGTTCAGGTAGATAGAAATGGGAAGGGAGATCTCATTGCATCCGTGGGGGACTAAAGGGGAGGGATGTGGAGGAGTGCTGCTCTCTCCAGGCAGGAAGAGAAGGGGAGTGGTGCCTCTCCCCCTTGCTTTAACCCTGGCTCTATAGGACCCTTTAATTCTCCAAGAGAGCTTGGCTCCATTAAGGATGGCAGACTCTGGCCTTTCCACATTAAGGGTCAGCTTGCAACTGACATTCACATGGGCTTGTCGGGGTCAGGGCGCACAAGAAGTTTTCCTTCTCCCTTTGCAGATCCCACCCATGGGAACAGCCCAATAGCAAGCCCCATGAGCAATGCCCCCCAAAGCAAGCAAATTATCCAAAAGAGGGTGGCGAGGAGGTGGGGCTTCGTCACCAACCTGCAGAGGGGGCCAGCACTTTGGGGGTGGGGGTCGAGGGGAGAGAGAAGCATCATAGTGCAACCCCCCTTTATGTGCCCAATCTGTCCCAGTGTCCCCCCACCCCAGGCATGGGCTGGCTCCACACCATCCATATGCAGGGCTGTGCATAAACAGCACAATCTAGCCCAGTGTTTCTCAAACTGGGGTCCATGGACACCCTGGACGCCGCTGATCAACTCCTCCCCCTCCCTCCCTCAACTCCTCCCCTTCGCTTCCCAGCACCTCCGGCATGCCAGGGAACAGCTGTTCCCTAGTGTGCAGGAGGCGCTGGGAGGGAGGGGACGAGCAGGGATGGGGTGCACTCAGGGGAGGGGGTGGAATCATGTCCAAGGCTGCCAACCCCGCTGATCAACTCCTCCCCCTCCCTCCTTCAACTCCTCACCCTCCTTCCCAGCACCTCCTGCATGCTGGAGAACAGCTGTTCCACTGTGTGCAGGAGGCACTGGGAGGAAGGAGGAGAGGGGATGGGGGCGCTCGGGTTACTAAAGTTTGCGAACCACTGATCTAGCCCTAAGGGCCCAGTTTCCCAGCTTGTCTTTCCTGCTTTCTTGCCTGCAGCATTTCTCTAAGCAACAGCTGATGGGAACACTCCACCACACATTCCCACACTGCAAAGCACATGCCATGTGACACAACCCTCTTCATCTCGAAACCCACCTTCACCTTCCCCCTCTGAAAGTCCAGCTGGGTCCTTGGGTGAATACACCATTATTATTATTATTATTTTAGGTTAATTGAAGACTTGCCTTAGAAAATAGTCATCCTGAATTGCCAACCAAAATGGGATTGAAAAGCAGCATACAGTGTGGATCTCAGCCCTTGCTGTTGCAATGCCAGAATAACGTTAAGATCCTGTAAATGCTAGTGGTTTTGTGTCTCCTTGGGGAATCCTTTTTCTGTACTGATCACTCTGTCCAAGCGAAGTGACCTGTGCAGTAGCAAAATCCCCAGGGAAAGACTCAGACCAGTCTCTCAGCACCAAGACATGCCTGTAAAAGGGCCCTAGCAGTGTAAGTCATAATGCTTAGGAAGTAAACGCTTCATGACACAGCTCAAAGGGCACAAAGCCTTGGTCTACAGGCACTGCCTGTGTGAAGTGAGTTTATAGATCCTAAGATACTTTGACATGATCACTGCTTTATTTTCCTGTTTGCCTGGAGCTTCAGAAGAGCTAATGCCATAGCATGGGAGTACCATGGGTGCGATTAGCAGATGAGACTATTGGACCAAATCGAGCTTTTCCAGTCTATAGAAATTACATCCAGAGAACAATGTTAAAAGAACATTAAAGTTACAAAGTCAAGAGTTCCATAATTAGGAGATTCCAGAATTAAGGCTGCCCGGGCAACTTTAATTCAGCCCTCTTGTGTGTATGCCTTATGAGAGTCTTTAATTACAGGATCACGTCCTATCCTTTTCCGCAAGAGCCATGGCTCCACCCACTTCCTTCCCCATCCCACCCACCTGCATGGGTGTCGGAATGAAGCAGCTCTGTAGCAGGGGCAGATTTAATGATCAGCAAATGATGACACCCCCCTTTCCCCTTCTCCTCCTCCTCCCATCTGCCAGTAGCAGAGCAGCAAAAAGATGGGCCCTGATGCAGGTTTTTATCATGGTTCAGCTACAAACTGACAAAGCCAAAAATCCCATAGATGATCTTAAAACCCCCCAAACCCAAAGACCTTGTAAATGAACTTGAAAGGAACAAAATCAAAGGCCCTGTAGATGAGCAGATCAACAAGGAAGCAGGTCAAAACAGTCTTCTTGCTGGAACAGGTTTGATGTTCCCATCTGATAAAAGTTACTTTCAAGATTCAGTTTTATCAGCTGAGCAATTGCATATGCTTGTACAAATTGGTCCTTGCTAGCCCACTGAAAGCAATATGCCAAACGGATCATTTCCTTTTTTTTCCCTACAAGCCATCATTTTTTATCTTCATTTTACAGTATGAAAAATGCACCGCATGTGGATTTGCATGTCGAGTGGCTTAGCATATCTGTCAGTTTATGCATACTGTCACATTTGTTGGTTGTTCAGGGGTACAGAAACTCAAAAGTCTACATGGTTAACAATAATTGAAAGAATATGCTAAAGTCAGTGTCTGTTCATGGGACGAGCAAACAACATGTACAGTGCCAGATTTATAGTTTGTGAAACATCATAGTATCAAGACATGTTTTGATAAACAAGCATCTGAAAATATTAGGAACCCCAAACCCCTCTTCCCCACCGCAGAGCCCGCACCCCCAGCCGGAGCCCTCACCCATCCCACACCCCAACCCCCTGCCTCAACCCGCATCCCCCTCCCACATTCTGAATCCCTCTGCTCCAGCCTGGAGTCCCCTCCTGCACCCCAAACCCCTCATCCTCATCCCCACCCCAGAGCCCTCACCCCCTGCCGGAGCCCTCATCCCCTCCCACACCCCAACTTTCTGCCCCAGCCCAGAGCCCCCTCCTGCACCCTGAACCCCTCATTTCTGGCCCCACCCCAGAGCCCGCACCCCCATTTAAAGCCCTCACCCCCTCCTGCATCCCAACCCCCTGTCCCAGCCCAGTGAAAGTGAGTGAAGGTGGGGGAGGGCGAGCCACCGAGGGAGGGGGAATGTAGTGAGCGGGGTGCGGGGCCTCAGGGAAGGGGCAGGGAAGGAGTCTGGACCTCGGGGCAGGAGTAGGGCTAGGGTGTTCGGTTTTGTGCGATTAAAAAGTTGGCAACCCTACTTGACACAGTCAAAACTTTAGCTAGTTTGTCTCCCCTGTGAAGTTCTGGAGAGCAACAGTTGTGGTATTTACTTGAGTATCATTAAGCTACTTGCCAGACAAAATACAACTTTTGTCCAGCCTATTAGTGATACCAAGAAAATCAAATCTTTGAGCAAGACAGCTACTGATGAATTTATAAGTCTTTTAGCATCAGAAACCAGGATGTGCATACTTAATAGTTGCCAAGTAGTTAAGTTTTTTACCGTCATTGAAGATGCAACCATGGATATTAGCCATTTTGATCAAATGGCCAGTTTGCTTCGCTTTGTTAATAATGATCTTATCAAAGGAAAAGCAGATATAAAAGAGTGTTTTGTAAGCTTTGTGGCAGTAAATGAGGCAGATGCTGCATTCTTGTGTGACCAGTTAACTAATATTGTATTCTGCAAATATGGGTTAGACCCCAAATACGTGTCTGGACAGGGATATGATGGGGCCATTGTTATGGTCAGAGCGCGTGGAAGATTGCCAGCAAAAATAAGAGAGTATCTTCAGGCAAGGGAGACAACATGTATGCACCAAACACCCATTGCCCAGGATATCAAATTAACCTAGTTTTGGTGCATGCTGCTGAAAAAAAGTCCAGTCAAGACCTGAAGTTTTTCTTTGCAACTTTGCAGGACATATTTATATATTTTGCAGACTCTAACCATCAACGGAAAGAACTAAAAATAATCTTTATTGTCAAACACTTGTTCAAGAGAGTACAGTTTTGCAAAGGGAAGAGGAACTTGATGATGCAGTTCAGACCACTGAAGAAGTTGACAGGATTGATGCAGCAGATGAAATTGAACAGGCTTCTGAAAAATGAAGGAGACCTTTACATCTAAAGGCACTCTGCAAGAGTAGATGGGCAGCTCAAATGAAAGCCACTGAGGCAATGACAGTAAATTTTCAGAGTATAATTGAATGCCTGGAAGATGAAACTGTGGCTGAACACTGGAGTAGTGAGGACAAACGTTGAGCAAAAAGCAACCTGTCTTTGATGGTGTGGGTGTCCTACCTCAATCTGTTATCATGGCATAGGAGCTTCGTGATCATGACTGCAACCTCTGGAATCCTTCAGTCAAAAACCATTGACCTGTTCAAAGTTCTCTGGACATTTGAGAGCACTGCGAATGAGCTCAGATCTGAAGAAAAGTGTGAGGAAATTTGTAAAAGAATCTCAGGACAGGTGGGAAGCACTGGGTTTTGAAACTACAAACTATCCAAGCCATAGGAAGAGGTATGCCACATGGAGGATTAATTTGAATAAGGTTCTGTGTTAGAAGCAAAGGATAACCATCAAAGGAGATATTTCAAGGTCTTAGACAATAGGGTCGGGAACTAAAATATCGATGTAAGGGATTTCAAGAGGTAGCTACTCTACTTGGTTTCCTCCATCCCGGTCCATTTCAGAATATAACTTTAGAAGAGTCAAAAGAGGAAGTTCTTAAACCCCTGGGACAATACTCATATTTTTCTTTAGCTTTGGTTCACAGCACTGGCTTTCAAGTTGCATTATTTTCCAAAGAATAAAATTTCAGAGTGTCAAGTCCTCTTGACGCTGTTTTTCCAGAAATGGAAGCGTTGTGTTGACTTTTTCTCATCCTACCAACTGGCATGGTTAGTGCTGAGTGCACTATGAGCACTATGAACATGCATTTGCACTACCACGGACACAGCTGAGGGACCTTGCTCTTCCTGCAATTGAGACAATGGAGACAGCAAAGTTGGAACTGGATAGCATCACAGAACACTTTGCCAAGGAAAAGTATCTTTGTGGTGCAAGGTTCCAATCACTGGAAAAATGCAACTAACACAATGTGGGTGAGATTCCACTTTTGTTTAGGCCTATGATTTTTGTTTTCTGTTTTTTGTTACCTTTTTATCTTTAAAAAAGCCTAAGGTGATGTGACCATTGCGCCCCAGGCTGCCCATTTGCTGACCATGCTCTGACCCTTAAATCTGCCCTGCTCTGTAAAACCTGCTTCCCTTCCCATGCTGCTATCTGTGATGCATGTAGCAGGCACAAGGGAATCGGGGCAAGCCTTATGCCTTTTACTTCATCGTTCTGCCATGCAAACCAGGACCTAACTAGGCCCACAGTTTGAGGCTCGTGTAAGCTTATGCTCCATTCAAATCTGGTGTCATTATAAACAGCTGTATTTTTAATGATTTTAAGCTGAAAGTTTTCTGGTCTGGTGCTAAAAGGCGATGCCAAAGTTGTTTCTGGGCTCTGTCTCCCTTGAACTTATCAGCATGCTGTTGAGTTACTCAAGCTAGGCACAGTTCTATTTCTCAAATAGGCATGATTGCAGCCAATAAATACATTTCAGCCCTGTGGATGCAAAAACAAATGCCCAGTATGGAAATGAGAAATGCCTGTAGTAGATTAAAACGCAGCCCTGTTAGAGGAGAGTTGGATCAAGAGGGGTGAACTGAGTTTGTTTTTAAATACAAGATAACTTTTTGCACTCACAGTATGTCTATTTCCTGTAACCCATAACCGCCCAATGTACTGCCTATGTCTGCTCTGTTACCCTATCTTGTACACATTTCTGCTGCCCATGTAAGAAAATTATTTGTACTGCTGACAATGGGCTGATGTGAGTCAGAGGAGCATAATTGAAATAAAGATTCAAGTCAATAGTGCTGCATCGATTCATACCACCTCAAGATATATTAACTAAAAGGCTCTCTTTTTAAATGAACACGTGGGAATGATCAAAAGAACTCAGGTCACAGTGCAGTTATTTCTCTGGTGTTCATGTTCTCTTACAAAGTGGGGCAGTGTCCCCATGAGAACAAGCAGCCATTACTGGTCAAATTCCGAGCTGACGGCAGTGAGTTATCAGGATGAAGCGTCTAGATGACTCAAATAGAGCACTTCTCCGTCCTTGCTAATGCTTCTGAAAAACAGTGACGCCCTTCAGCAGCTGCTAAATTTCCTTTGCAAAAAGTCATATGTCAGTTCCCCCATGGGGGCTCTTGTCTGCTGAACTCTGTTAGTAATGACTTACGTATGGACACAGTCATTATTTCTCAGCACTCTTTTTCTCTCTTAAAAAAAAAAAAAAAAAGAAGATAAAACCCAACACCGATCTGTTAAAAACAAGCAGAGTAGAATGGGATTTTTACAAGAGCTGAATTCATGAAATAAAAGGTTCTCTGCAAGTCCCTGGGGAGATTTTAACGAAAGGTGAAGAAACTATATGGGTTTTACCCCTGTTTCACTGAAACCACACCACACGATCCATTGTCTACACCCAAGCTCTACGATACAACCGGATTTGCTCCAACCCCTCAGAAAAACACCTACAAGATCTCTATCAAGCATTCTTACAACTACAATACCCACCTGCTGAAGTGAAGAAACAGATTGACAGAGCCAGAAGAGTACCCAGAAGTCACCTACTACAGGACAGGCCCAACAAAGATAACAACAGAACGCCACGAACCATCATCTTCAGCCCCCAACTAAAACCCCTCCAACGCATCATCGAGGATCTACAACCTATCCTGAAGGATGAGTCATCGCTCTCACAGACCTTGGGAGACAGGCCAGTCCTTGCTTACAGACAGCCCCCCAGCCTGAAGCAAATACTCACCAGCAATCACACACCACACAACAGAACCACTAACCCAGGAACCTATCCTTGCAACAAAGCCCGTTGCCAACTGTGCCCACATATCTATTCAGGGGACACCATCATAGGGCCTAATCACATCAGCCACACTATCAAAGGCTCGTTCACCTGCACATCCACCAATGTGATATATGTCATCATGTGCCAGCAATGCCCCTGTGCCATGTACATTGGTCAAACTGGACAGTCTCTACGTAGAAGAATAAATGGACACAAATCCGATGTCAAGAATTATAACATTCAAAAACCAGTCGGAGAACACTTCAGTCTCTTTGGTCACTTGATTACAGACCTAAAAGTGGCAATTCTTCAACAAAAAAACTTCAAAAACAGACTCCAGCGAGAGACTGCTGAATGTCTTGCTATTGTAATACACCAGATAGCCAAAAGTATATCCCAACTCTGCAAACACTCCCTGGCATCGCAACCCTGACTCAATAACCAATGACCTATGAACAGTGTTCTTCTAACTTCTGCTGTGCCTTTAAGATATGGGACCAACTGCAACCCTGGTGCTGAATGCAAATCCTACCACCATCACTCGAGCTGTGCCTTATGGAGCTTGGGTCACGGGCTCTGTGATCTCAGCCTAGCACTCCAAAGGCAAAAGCTTTTCTTTTATACCTGGGTTGCCTGATTTGGACGCTGTTTTCTTTTGTGTTAATTTTCCTGCTTTCATAAACCTGTGGACTATAGCACAATACTCCATTTTTTTTTTAAATAGGGAAAATCCATTTTGTACCATATTAATTAAATCTTCTTCTACTAATCTTGCCTATATGAGAAAGGGATACTTTGAATTTCTCTTTGAACCAGAAACCCCTTCAACATGCAAAGAGCACTGGCTGCCTTGACATTCTCTCTTGTATTTTTAATCATGTAAGAAAACTGAGAAAAGGTGCCGCAATTTTGGGGGGAGGGGGTCCCCTCTGGCTTTCAATGATCAGTATCGACGCTATTCAATATTAACGTTTTAATGCGCTTTAGATTGCACAGTCCAGCCACCCTATAGGCACCTTTTGATATATGCAAATCCTTTTTGTGTGCAACTCTTGACATATTTTCATATTCAGGATTATGTGAAGCCCTTTTCTGTGCCTCTAATGTATGCTAATCTTTGTTTCTTTTAAAACACTTTTCTAAACTCCAGACATAAAGCCTGCAATTTGTGCGTCACTGGAATCCTTCATCTCTGCAATTCCCCTCCTGTGTACAGGCTGCTCTGTGGGTCCAGCTCCGCTGCCGTTGAGTCAAAGGCAAAGCTTCCCTTGACTTCAGTGGGGCAGGACTGGGCGCTATGTGCTGAACTTGACTTTTGATCAAGCGGCCTTTATAACACTGGGAGTGGGAGGAAATGCATGCAGCACATGCCAGGCCAAACTGGTCACACTTGAAATTAAGGGTACATTGATCAGTTATGCATACAAATGAACACATGATTAATAGGTGGTTCAGTACATTTTTAGTCAAACTGTCATAGTTTGTTACAGAGTTCAATAGATCAACAGGTGGCGTATAACATCCTTGACTGATATGGATTATAGAAGGTTATGAGCACACTAGTTATGTCTGTAACATGCTGTTTGTTGACACTTTACAAACTGTTTATCATGCGACCACTAATTTTTCAAAAGGATGTGTAATGGATTGCCCGCATACTGTTTTGCGCACACCCCCTTGCACAAACGCCAGTGCCAATATAGACGCAAACGCCAATGTGTGAGCGCACACTTACTGGAGTTTGTGCGTGGGCGATGTGACACGTGCGTTTCTGAAACTGGCTCGTAATTTACAAAATTCACATCTCCATAACATAAGAAGTGCAAAAGTGAAATCACACCCGGGTTAGTTAAAGAACAAAGATACCAAGTCTTCCTTAGAGAAGATGCAGTGCATATAATGAATAAATGTTTAACGCTGCCTCAGGGTAGATGGTGTAATTATTATAAGAAAAGAATTGTCAGTTTACAAGGACACAACCAGGCAAAGAACTGTTTGTCCTCATTTCAAATTAGAGATATGCAGGGAATCCTAGATAGGATGGTCAGAGATGAGCACGTGGGCCAGACAGTCTGACTCCTTGTAGCTTGTACGATTAGCTTAGTCCCTACAAAAAGACTGCCCCGGCCTTACCCATTAGTGGACAGTTGTTCATCTCAGAGAAGCTACCTAGTTTGTCCCAGTTCAGGCTTATAAACTGTCAGTGTACAACCCAACTTGCCTGCCTAGCAGCACGTGAGGAGGTTGGGGAGGAAAGGTATTTATCTTAAGAGCTTCTGATGACATATCTACTGTAGTGTAGGGTAGGAAGAGATCCGCTAACGTAAGCCTAGTGGGGAGAAAAGCATGATTTCTTAACCAAGCTGAGGACAGTTAGCTGGATGACCTGATCTGAAAGTAGCTTCCCAGCAATGCACATCTGTAAGGGACAGTGCTGCTGCTGATTTTTCTTCTGCTGTAGTTATCAGCACATTGCTGGTGAACATTGTCAAGCCTTGAAGCATCCAATACGTCAGGCTGTGAAGCAATCCAAGGCTGCTCATAATATGCTGGCACCAGCGTTGCCAAATTGGACCATGGGCTCTTTCTCTCGGAGGCTCTCTAGTTTATCTCTGAAACCCTTTAGTATGTAAAGATGCCAAAGCGACATGTACTGCAACTGGCTCAGCCGTGGGGCTCACCATGCTACAATACCCAGCATGTTTTTAAGATGGCGTAGCTTCCCAGCAAAGACAGTCCCCCACTAGCATTAGTTAATCTCTCCTGGCACTGGCCTTTTGTCAGGGCCTGGAGGAAGAAACAGTGGGCACCTGTGGAGCAGTTTGCAAGTGGTGGTTGGAGTCCCACTGTCTGGAGTGGCTCACGACCATGAGTGCCAACCTCAGAGCACACTGTCAAAAGCAGGGCAGACACCCCACACTGGTGGTGTGTTCTAGAATTAGATTTCACCAACCCAGTCCCAAATGTGAACTCCCAAGGTATTACAATAGTCTTATAATGGAGTCACAGTCCAGTCAGCTTGCCTGGGTGGCAAGGTAGAACTATGTAATGATCACTTACACCAAAAATCACAAAATATTCATGTTACGCCCAGTCCCAAGAGACCAGTCACTCAGCCAGGTCGATTTGCATCCTAGATTTCACGCCAAAGACAATACTGGCAGCCAATTCTATAGTAAACTAACTACATGATTATTAGCTAAGAAAAAGAAATGAAAGTTATTGAGAGGTTAAAGCAGGTACAAATATTTGTATAGATGTGTCACAGACTATAATTTCAAAAGGTAGCAGAAATGTCATAATCTGCCAGTTTCCCAAAAGTCTTTTAGGGCTACCCAGAGTAACTTTATGGATTTGTGTCGTCTCGTTCAGTTATTCTGCCTTGTTCGAATCCACCTAGTCCAGAGATGAAGAAGTTTTTCTTGGGTCCATATTTATAGCTTCTTCTCACAGAAACCAAACTGACAGCAACAGTTCTCACTCAGGTCCCTTCTTCATGGAGGGTGAGGGGAGGAATACACTTAACAAAGTCTTTGATCTCACACACACAGTGGCCATTTGCTTTCCATGTGCAGGAATTAGCACTTTCCTGTTCTTCATTTGCATTACACAAGGCTTCTTTCTCATTTGATGGGTTACTCAATTCCAGGGGTATCTACAATGCAACTGTTTGCTGTTACATTATAACAGGGTATGGATACGTGAAAACAATGCATGCAACATCCCACCAGGTTTTCATGATGTTTAAACACTAACCGCATTCTTACACATTTTAACATCTACCTTGAACTATCCTGACACACAAGTGACCTGGCCTGTCTTCCAGCTGTGTGTTTGCCAGTTCTCAGCTGACACCTAGGCTTTGGCCAGAGCTGGCACTTGGCTTACCAGCATCACAGCTGGTTCCTGAAACTGACATGTTGGCACACAGATGATGTTTGCATGAAAATGTGCCAACACGGGCTGCAGACTTAGCTGTGTCTTGCTCTGTTATAGCCATAATGAGCTAGGAAAGGTCAGCTGGGGAGGTTTATTTTGGTTAATTACCAGATGTTAGTCATTTTTCCACATCGGCTGGCACGGGTTGAAGTGGTGTGGTTATAGTCAGTAATTGGTGTCAATCTAAAATGGCCCTTTATTAGCTTATCAACTCTCTATAAATGACATGGATCCAGGGTATAACTCCCAGTGGTTTCAATAGTTCATGTGTTTTCTAGTCATAACTTGTTATTTCATTGACGCCTAGCTTTGCATGGTGAAGGGAGCTCAGTGAAGGGAGATGGATTCTGACCTGCCTCATGCATTATCAGGACAACTGTTAGCTACCTTCTCAAGGCAGAAGTTCAGCTACCACAATGACTGAGGACAGGAGTACCTGATGAGTGATGATGAGTTCAGAAGCAGAAAGGCCACAGATGATTTAAGATTCTGGGTTGAATCTGATGCACTGTCAGCTAGGAAAATCCATCTTTTGACTTATACATAGCGATTTGGGATCAGGAAGGAAGACTAAATATGTAACCTCGAGAGTCACTTTTACTGAGTCAAAAAGAAAAGGAGTACTTGTGGCACCTTGGAGACTAACCAATTTATTTGAGCATGATCTTTCGTAAGCTACAGCTTCATCGGATGCACTGAATGCATCTGATGAAGTGAGCTGTAGCTCATGAAAGCTTATGCTCAAATAAATTGGTTAGTCTCTAAGGTGCCACAAGTACTCCTTTTCTTTCTGCGAATACAGACTAACACGGCTGCTACTCTGAAACCTTTTACTGAGTCCTGCTTCACTTAGAGCCTAATCCAAAGCCTGTTGACTTTGCTGGCTTTAGGTCCACCCCCTTAAGCACATGTGGTTGCCATCAATGTAGCTTGTGATATATCCCCAGAAGTGCATTGATGTTGATGTGTTAATTACTTATGCTAAACAATCTGCTCCACCTTGCATTTAGCTGAGACACTCTTAGTACCTTTCCCAGACCGGCAGAAGAGCTCTGTGTGGCTCATAAGCTTGTCTCTCTCACCCATTTTGTGTCTCTAACTTCTTTCATGGGATTTCCAGCTCAGATGACAGCAGCAGGAATTTGGTCTAGAAATTAACCTGGCACTCTACTTAGGAGGGAAGGTATAACCCCGACCTGATCCTTTTCACGTTTTGCTCACTAGCACTGCGAGTTCACAAAGGCTATGTCTACACTGTACCTGGGAGCATGCCCCCCAGTCCGCATAGGCAGACATGCACTAGCTTCGCTCAAGCGACCGCACTAAAAATAGCAGAGTGGACGTTATGGCAGGGGAGGCAGCATGGGATAGCCACATGAGTACAAGCCTGCTTGACCCCCAGGGTCCGAGGTTGGGTGGTTAGCTCATGCCACAATGTTGACGCTGCTCCTTTCAGTTGCTAGCGAGAGCGAGACCGTCTAGGAGAAACCAGTCCATAAAGAAGTAGCTGCTGAAGTATGCAGGGGCAGGGCAAACCTCTACTTCTCCTCAACCTGTTTGGACAGAATGTGTCTGCACTCCCCAGCCTGCGGGCTGGGGAACAGTTGCTGTTTGAGTGCAGATAGGCACTCAAACTCTTCTGGTCCAGCCTCTCCCTGGAAAACCTCAGAGAGGGTTTCCCTTACAACCCCGTTCTGTGACGTGCACTGAAGTTTGCCAAGATAAATATTTATTTTCAGGGACCAGAATCCAGGTTTCCCATGCGAGTTCCTATTAATCCTGTGCAGAGAGGTGGGCAAGAAGGCCATTCACTTAACCTGACTTGAGGCTCCGCTCTGAATCATCTACTCAAGTGTAGATTAAATCACCAGGCAGAGAGAACACCTATCTAGCTGCCTAGCCTGGGCCTGCCTTGAAGTCTGCAGGCTGCTAAAGTGAGATACACATTGATTTATTCAGACAGTTAACCTCCTGAGATGCTTAACTCTTACTCTGCAGAAACCACTTCCAGTTCTTTCCCATGCATTATGATGAACGAAATGATGTCAGCTCCTTTTCCCGACACCTTTCTCCATCTTGGAATAATCCCTGGGAATTGCTGCCTTCTAACCAGGCCACCATCCTGCATTTCTCATAGGGTTTGATGCTTTGAGAATATTTGGCTTCACAAGGCACCTTGGGATGATGAACTGGTGTCCCCTGGGGTTACAGTGTTTTAATAAATCTAGGGGTTGCACACTGACAGTCTAGCCTGCTTTATATGCTGTGACCCAGCTTCACAGTGACCATCAAAGAAATGTGTGTGTTGCAATGCAATAGAAAGTAGGGGCAGAAGGGATGCAAGTCGTTTTCCCTCAGATTAGAAGGAAGGTTGGACCCTGAGCCACTTGTTCCAGGTTGTGGGCATTCAGTGCGATTGCACCTTATCTTCTGTTTTGACCACATACACAAACACCCCAAAACAGCACGGGGGAGGAAGGGAGGGGGGATTATTTAGCTATTACAAGCAAAATCCTCTCCTATTTTAATTAAATTATCAAATGGTAAATGGGAAAGTTCTCTGGCAATATTGTGACACATTGTTCTTACTGAATGTGTCGGAAATGAATCACCCCTGAGTTTATGTAGGTGTGCATAATATTAGCCATTCATAGAAATCTGCCACAAAGATTATAGGTCTTGCAATACATCTGGGGCCCTGAAAGGTTTCTTGCTTTTCACTGTGGCTATGTCTCCACTGGAAAAAAGGTGTGTCCTTAACTCAGGTTAGCTAACCCACTTTAGCTAACAGGTCAAAACAGCCGTGAAGGCAACTCTGCTTTTAACTCGGGTTAGCAGCTCACGTTAAAGCGTACAGATGAGCCTGGGGCTGAACGAGAGCTGCTAACCCAAGTTAAAAGCCCGATTGCCAGATCTTCAGTGCTATTTTAACCCAAGCTAGCTAATCTGAGCTAGAAACACACTTGTTTTTTTTCTCTAAGATGCCACCATCGTTAATCAAAACATGTCCATGCTGGCTGGAGCTGACCTGTTGTCATCCTCCTCCTAAAGCTCCTGCCATTGGAATTGAAGGAGAATCTGCCTCAGCTGTTATCAGTCTAGGATCTGTGGCCTGGTCTATACTAGGGAATCAGGTCGGTATAACGACATCACTCAGGGATGTGAAAAATCCACACCCTGGAGCGATGCAGTTATACCAGCCTAGCCCCTGGTGTAAACAGTATTAAGTCAATGGGAAAATTCTCCTGTCAACCCAGTGACCGCCTCTGGGGGAGGTGGAGCACCTATGCCAATGGGCGAACCCATTGGTTGTGTCTTTACTGAAGTGCAACTCTGGCGCAGCTGCAGTGTTTGAAGCATAGACAAGCCTTGTTTCTCCCAGAGGAGCAGTTCTCAGTCTGTTCAGCAGGGGAGAGTGGCACACACGCGTACAAGCCAGCTCGTTACGATCTCCGTCACCCCACACTCTAAGGCTACGTCAATGGTTACGGTGGTGTATCGAGTGCAGACACTGCACACCCAGCTAGCCCAGGTATAAATAGCAGTGTAGACACTGAGGCGCTGCTTAGGCAACTAGAGTAAAGACACACCAGTACCTTAGAGGCATCTACGGCTCTCTACAAACCCAAGCACTGCCTTCCCCCCGACACTGTCGTGTCCCAGTGCTGGAGCCTTTCCTCATCGCAGGGAAAGGCTCCAGCAGTGGGGAAAGGTTCTGTCATGGGGAGAGGAAAAACTCTGGAAGCTCCCCACTGCTGAATCCTTTCCCTGCTGTCTACCCCCAGCCAGAGCCTTTCACTGCTGCATGTTGCTCTCACACCCCAGTGTAGACGCAGCCTGCTATTCACTGTAGCATATTACATGTACCCTACACAACGCTCACAGCATAGACAAGGCCTTAGTGGACCACAACTTTTATTCAAGACTTGATAAAGTATTTTCTCTGTGTGTGGTTTTTACTCTTGCGGACCTCAGCTCTTCATGGCTCTGGCCAGAGACAGAAGCACCAGAGGAAATCTATTCTCAGGGAAACCAGGGAGTTACAAAAGGCATAAAAATGAAACCAAACTTCACTGGATTTTTTAAAAAATCCTTAAAACCTCACATTAGCTCTTTCTTCCCCCGCTTGGTTAGTGAATTCCACATGGTGAACGTAAACGTTGCTGACTGTGAATCTGACCTAGTGACAGAGTTTGTATGAATAATGGTATCCATTGTATTGTCTGGCTTAAAAATCCTCGGAGTGAGATCTTACAGCCGTCAATCCCATCAGATTACATTTGGCCGTGAAATGTTCACCCCAGTTTGGGGAAATACCTGGCTATTTGGAGTGCAAGCCCTTTGAACAGGTACTAGCTGTCCACCAGTACCTAGGCCTCTTCAGGCTTCACTAACTCAAACCCACTTCTCCTCTTGATATCTTCCAAGGCCTGGATCATTCCTGCCTGTGGCTGGGGCCTAGGGAGCAGAAAGTCCCGAGAGGATCCTTACATGGAGTTTTTCCCTAAGTCACTCTGGGCGGCAGGAGGGTTCAGCCCTCACCGAATGGCCCATGGTCCTGCCCCAAACCTCGCGGATCCTCTCAGAGGCCTTTAACCTGCCGATTGCAGCACCTGTAGCTTAGCCCAGCTCCTTGACAGCTTGGAAATGGACACTGCTGCCCCCAGGGTGGAGGTGGCTAAAGAAGAGGGTACAGCCCTAGACTCTGTGTGTGTGTGTGTGTGTGTGTGTGTGTGTGTGTGTAGACATACACACACACAATCCTATCTCCTCCACAGCCATGGATCCCTGCCCCCATGGAGGGGGTCTTTGTGGGGGATGATGGGGCAAGAGGGACAATTCTGGAACGGCAGCTCAAACTCCCATATACCGGCTTTCATTGGGGAAGGAAGGATCCTCACCGCAGGCATCATCCACTCCTCTTCTCTTGCCCAGGCCATTGGCCTCATGTCTTGTATTTTATTTATGTATGTATGTATTTTTATAGCCAGCTTATAACAAAACATCCCATCCTTCTGGTCCAAGGCAGCGGGGTGGGGAATCGAATCTGCCTCCAGCATGCAAACTCTGTTGTCCACATCCTGTTTTAATATAAAATCCTGCTTCCTCTTTCTCTACTGGGAAATATAATGGAGCAAATAATTAAGCAATCAATTTGCGAACACCTAGAAGATAATAAGCTGATAAGTAACAGTCAGGTTTTGTCAAGAACAAATTGTGTTAAACTAACCTAATAGCTTTCTTTGATGGGGTAACAAGCCTTGTGGATAGGAGGGAAGTGGTAGATGTGGTATATCTTGACTTTAGTAAAGCTTTTGATACTCTCTCGCATGATCCTCTCATAAACAAACTAGGGAAATGCAACCTAGATGGAGCTACAATAAGGTGGGTGCCTAATTGGTTGGAAAACATTCCCAGAGTGTAGTCATCAGTGGTTCACAGTCAAGCTGGAAGGACATATCGAGTGGGGTCCCACAAGGATCAGTTCTGGGTCCAGTTCTGTTCAATATCTTCATCAATGATTTAGATAATGGCATAGAGAGTACACTTATAAAGTTTGCAGATGATACCAAGCTGGAAGGGGTTGCAAGTGCTTTGGAGGACAGGATTAAAATTCAAAATGACCTGGATAAACTGGAGAAATGGTCTGAAGTAAATAGGATGAAATTCAATGAGAACAAATGCAAAGTACTCCATTTAGGAAGGAACAATCAGTTGCACACATACAAAATGGGAAATGACTGCCTAGGAAGGAGTACTGTGGAAAAGGATCTGGGGATCATATTGGACCACAAACTAAATATGAGTCAACAGTGTAACACTGTTGCAAAAACAGCAGACATCTTTCTGGGATGTATTAGCAGGAATGTTGTAAGCAAGACACGAGAAGTAATTCTTCCACTCTACTCTATACAGATTAGGCCTCAGCTGGAGTATTGTGTCCAGTTCTGGGCAACTCATTTCAGGAAAAATGTGGACAAATTGGAGAAAGTCCAGAGAAGAGCAACAAAAATGATTAAAGGTCTAGAAAACATGATCAATGAGGGAAGATTGAAAAAATTGGGTTTGTTTAGTCTGGAGAAGAGAAGACTGAGAGGGGACATGATAACAGTTTTCAAGTACATAGAAGGTTGTTACAAGAAGGAGGGAGGAGGCAGAAAAATTGTTCTCGTTAACCTCTGAGGATAGGACAAGAATCAATGGGCTTAACTGCAGCAAGGGAGGTTCAGGTTGGACATTAGGAAAAACTTCCTAACTGTCAGGGTGGTTAAGCACTGGAAGAAATTGCCTAGGGATGTTGTGGAGTCTCCATCATTGGAGATTTTTAAGAGCAGGTTAGACAAACACCTGTCAGGGATGGTCTAGATAATACTTAGTCCTGTCATGAGTGCAGGGGACTGAACTAGATGATCTCTTGAGGTCCCTTCGAGTCCTACGATTCTGTGATTCAGCAGCACAATTCCGGCCCCTGGGGTAAAAGCACCATAGAGCTTCTGGTCACCTACAGGCACATACCAGGGTCAGACACATTCACACAGACTAATGGCCATTTCTGACATGGAAGCGGCTGGGCCGTCCTCACCTCTGATCCTGTGGTGGAGGGGCATGGGCAGAGCACTCCCACAAGGAAGGCTCCCTTCCCCATCCCCTGTAGGCTGCTGAGGGGATCTCTACCCTTGCCCCAAATGGAGCCAGCATGTAAGAGAGGGTTGGGGTCTGACTGCAGGATCCGTGATTAGGCTCAGAAATACCAGATAGGGGGCGTGGAGCTATAGCAATGGTCTGGACCAGGGATCAGCAACCTATGGCACGCGTGCCAAAGGCGGCATGCGAGATGATTTTGAGTGGCACTCACACTGTCCGGGTCCCGGCCACCTGTCCCGGGCACTCTGCTGCCATTCTGGGGTCCTACTGCTGGCCCCCTGCCACCCGGGGTCCCATCCGCCAGTCCCCGCTCAGCCCACTGCTGGCCCTGGGTCCTGGCCACCTGTCCCGGGCACTTTGCTGCCATTTTGGGGTCCCAGCCCGGGGCTCTGCAGTTGCCCTCAGCTATGGCCCACTGGTCCCAGCCTGGGGCAGTGAGGGGTGCAGACAGGGGCAAGAGGGGGCGCAGCTCAGCACCCCCTCCTTAAAAACTGTTCCAACACCACTGTACTGGGATATTTTTAAGTCCTGATTTGCTGCTTACATCACTATCACGTCACGTGTAACAGCACATTGCGTATGATGTTGTCTGTCGCGTTTTTTTTCCCCACTGTAAGTTGCGGGGTACATTTGACAAAATGTCAGCTCCTAAGAAAGCAAAGTTAGATGTCCATTCATTTCACTTCACAACATTTGGTGGCTAAGTCGTGGCAAGGTTTTGGTGCGCTTTGTAGACTGTTTTGATGCAATCAAGGCCTTTTTGTCAGAAAAAGGACAAAACTACCCCGAACTGGACGATGACAAATGGCTGTGTAAGCTCATGTTTCTAACTGACATCACCGCTCGCCTAAACAAACTCAACCTCCATCTCCAGGGTGCAGGGCAAACGGTTCTGGATCTTTATGAAACCTGGAAGGCATTTGTTGTAAAGCTAGCAGTTTTTTCTCAGGATATTCGAACTTCCACTTTCTGCTGCTTCCAACACATAAAAGAGCTATCGACACGTTGCACTGTCACTGTCGATGAGATTGGAATGTACATGCAAGAACTGGAATCAGAATTTTCTAACAGATTTCAAGATTTCCAGTGATTTGGCCCAAGGCTTTCTTTTCTAATAAAACCTGAAAAATTCAACAAAAGCGACTTGGATTTGTCTGTATTTCAGTGGATGGGTGTTTGAAGATTTCAAACTGCAACTCATTCAGTTAAAAAGCTCAGAATTGTGGGCATCAAAGTTTGTAGATCTGCGGAGTGCACTTGAAGTTATACAGAGAGATCATGGGTCCTCTATTCTGACCTGCGGGACGTCCCTGCCTGTGAAATTGAACTTTTTGAAGAAAATTGCGTTTGCAGTGCTTTCAGCATTTGGCTCCACATACCTGTGTGAACAGGTATTTTCACACATGAAACCTATCCTCTGTCCCTCTCGGAGCCAGTTAACAACTGATCACTCAGAAGCCTGTGTACAGCTTAAACTATCCAAATATGTGCCAGACATTGGAAAACTCAGCAAGGAAAAACAAGGGCAAGGATCACACTAAACTAATAAGATCTGCATTTTAATTTAATTTTAAATGAAGCTTCTTAAACATTTTAAAAACCTTATTTACTTTACATACAACAATAGTTTAGCTACATATTATAGAGAGAGACCTTCTAAAAATGTTAAAATGTATCTCCGGCACGCGAAACCTTAAAATAGAGTGAATAAATGAAGACTTGACACACCACTTCTGAAAGGTTGCCGACCCCTGGTCTGGACTATTGGCCACAGGTGGCCAATGATGCAGCCTCACAACCTGCCTGCAAGAGCCACAGAATTCTACCCTCCCACACCTGAGGTGGAGGAGAAGCCCCGTCAGCTGTTAGCAGCGTAGGGCTTATGGCATGCAGGTGAGTTAGCTTTGTGCCAAAGCCGGGGCTGAATCATGATGATTATTTATTATTGGCATTACTGTAGCACCTGGGAGCTGTAACTGTGAAGCGGGACCCTGGTGTACTAGGTGCTGTATATGTACCTGCAGAGGACAAGAGAGAGGCAGACACAGGTAGCTTGCACAACTAGGGGTCAACAATGTCACTGAAGATGGCACCACGGCAAGAAAAACAGCACAGAGGGAAGGATGAGGAGAGGCCTTGATGCAATGGGTCAATATCTCCTGAAGCCGATTGTTCCATTTTTTTCTTCCCCGATGACAAAGGGCTTCCACGGGGTCCAAGTGGCATCTAGTTAAGAGAGATTCATGCTCCTGATTTCAACTGAATGCTGCAAAGGGACAACAGACTCTCGTAATTGCCCAATTTATCTAACATAACCAGAGACTCTCTCCTGTACTGCAGCCTCCAGGAGAGGGTTATTCCAGTGAAGCGTCTTTCTGAATAGGAGCCAGACACTGGTCAGGGAGTCCAGTAGAAAGGCGGACGGTGATGAGCCTGGGTGGGGATGGCAAGCCTACAGCTGGACATTGAACAGCTCCACTCCTCAGCTCTTGCAAAGGTCGTCTGTGTGGCTGGGTGCAGGAATTAGGATTCTTTAAGGGATGGCTCCTGCTCTGTAACCCCTGCCTAAATCCAGGGTAGCTTTAGCCTCTCCAGAAGCTGCTCTGGATCTTCACAGGTTTACAGAGCAGAATTTGGCCAGTTGTCTCTCAGGTGAGCCACAGAAGTAAGAACCCAGGCCCTTTGATCACTGAAGATCTGCTGGCACTTTTTTGCAAGTGCCTCCTTTTATTCCCTATGGAGTCACAATCAGACATGGTATCCTTCACTTCTTGCACTAACCTGGGGTGGGGGTGGTTGCTGTGCATCGTGTGTGTGTGTGAAAGAGAGAGAGAGAGAGAGAAGTAGTTCCTGTTTGTAAAGCACTTTGGGACTTTAATTCATTCCCATTACCTAAATAAACCAAAGCTGGAAATATCTGTGTGAGGAAAAATCTACCCACTGCTCCCATGTGCCCCTTTAGCCCAACACTTTGCAAGTTGACATCAATCTAGGGAAGTGGCTTTTTCAAGAATGAATGACTACATGTAACAAGCCCCACATAGGCTAGCACCAAGATTTGAACCCAGGACTTTCAACACTAACCTTGAACTAAAAGAATAACTCCATTAAATGGTAGCAGTAGTTGGCTGTTAACCTCAAGTAGACCAGCCACTAGAGGGGGAGAAAACCCACATTAGTACAGTATAAGTTATATTTACAGCGTAGCAAGTAACTTATCATCATCCAACAGCACAGGGATACTGTATAGGTGGCAAATGTCTGGCTTTACCTGCAAACTTGTTGAGAATTGGTTTGAAATAACATACAAGACTCCCCACCACCATTGTCATTTCATAGTATATGACATTGCATTAGTTACTGCTGACCCTGCAGAGCAGTTACTCTACATATCCTTCTTGTGGAGGATTTCTTTATATTATTTAGTTCATTTAATCTATATGGTTTATCCTGAACTCATAACTGTTTGGCTAGAAAGTGTCCAAGGACATTTGTGCATACTGAGGTCAGTGGTACATAAAAAGACTGTCTTCCCTGGAAAAACTGATTTATGTTCCTGTTTTCTGTAACACATGGGGGAAAGGGAGAGAAACTGTAGCAGTGAATTGAACTATAGGGGTTTTATTAACTGAATAAAAATATATACCGAGGATTAGCTTCTACTTTCCTTCATGTCTCTGCAAGCTCACTGAAGTTACTGGTGTTACATGGTGTAACTGAGAAGAATTTGGCCTTCTGTATCATTTAAATGTGACACAGGTTTATAGGTTTAATTGATCAAATTAGTCTGCTAGAGCACAAATCATGTTATATTTACATCCAAACCATGTAATCGGCACCTTTTTCATGCATAGACTTTCCTAATCCTCCAGTCTGCTTTGCTGGAATGGAGATTTTAAGACTGAGGATGTGGGGGCTAACCTAAGCTTCACCAAACAATTCCTGGTTCTAATAATTCATTATCTATCTCATCCCCCACTATCTTCATGCAATTCCCTATCATAACACTGTAGAGAAGAGTCCCTATGCATTTTTAGGCATGAGAATCATTTAACCCACCACTGAAGTACAATCACCTCTGGGATGGAAATTGGCAGCTGAGGGCACAGAAACAGCCCAACAGTTTTGCAGAAAGGCCACAAATCTCTTCCAGAAAAAATGTAGAAAGACCACAACTTAACATACAAACAAACCTATTGTAAAGGCAGAATTTTAAAAAAAAAAACTCAGTTTAAGAAAACGTAAAACAAACAAACAAACCCCAACACACCAGTAATATGTAGAGAAGTAATACACAGGGATCCAGAAAGGTTAGAAATAAGATCAGAAAGAATAAAACAAGATTCAGTTTGGAAAACTTCAGGCTAATATATCTGTGTTTGGGGAGTGGGAGTAGTCTAAAATACAGATCTTCCATGAGCAAGAGAAACCTGCAGAGCGGGGATGCTGGTGCGGGTATAGCTCTGTAGATAATAGCAGATAGTGGACAGCATGTAAACTCTGAGTTTGCAGTACAATCAGCAGTAAAAACAAAATAACCCTCCAATACTGCATTGGCTTGCACAGGCAGAAACATAGTATCCCGGGACAAGGCAACAGTTCTGTAAGGGTCTGTAAGCAAAAGGACATTTTGTTTGTTTTTTAATTCTAGACAACCAAATAGCATTGCTATTTGTGGAGGGTGTTGAGAAAAGAACAGCAAAAAATAATTGGGGGTTGGAAGGATTGATTTGTGTGATGAGATTAAAGGAGTGAAATGTGTGCTGTTTGGCTGAGAGGTGATCAGAAGGGAACATGAGAGCCTGTTGGGGTTGTAAACCCCCAGAAGGGAGAGGAGTCATTTCGGGTGATATCTCTGGGAGTAATGGGATAAAATGAGCTATGGCAAATGGAGAGGAGAAGCTGCTAGTATGGGATCTAATAGTCTGAGGGGATAGTTTGCAAAGAGAAGTGGTGGAAGTCCGGTTGGAAACGGGACATTTGAAAGTGAACAGGACAGGACAGGGCACTAGTGAGTATAGTATAGGGAACAACTCTTGAGTATTTATGTACTCACACAAAAGTGCAGGGCTCTTTTATGCTCATCTCCTCATCTTTCACTTCTTCTTTAGGTTTTTAAAAAGAAACCCTTGGGAATGCTGCTAGGAACCAGATTTAACCCTTCCATCACTTCCAAAGTTTCTTCAACCTTTCTCTAAAATGGTGGCTTCCAGAGTTCTATCCTCTATCCTTGTACTAAAGAAAGGCTTGTTCTTTTGTCCATATGCTCCAGACTGCTCAAATTCAAGTGCATCGGGTTGCATGCGGAAGGCTAGAAGGCATTGGTATTAGAGGGAGTTTAAATAGTGTGGCCTACAACACAGTACCAGCTAATGCCACACTGGGACAATCGCTCAGCACAGTCCGTGGGACATGTGCCACCGTGTGAAACAATATTACTTCCTTGCAGCCACTGAAATTAACTGCCCCAAACAAAATCTCTTTAGGCTATAGACATCCAGCAGCAATGAAAGCAGCCTGCAGGCACAAAACCACAAAATCTCTCTCTCTCTCTGCCTGCAATGTCAATAACAGCAGAGAAGTTGGAAACTGGCCATGTTTTATCTGAAACATTCCTCACCCCGCCCTCCACTCCCAAGTCAAGTGGGTGAGAAGAAGAAGCGGATGGAAGTTGATGAAGTTCAGGGGGAGGAGGCTGCTCAGACTCCTTCCTCCTGGTGTTCTCTCTCCTCTATATGGTAGCTCAGCTGCAGGAGGGCAGGATTAGACACATATATTGAGCATCTTTGGCATTGCTCTCTCCCTTGTGGCAGACGTGCCCTATGCTCTTCTGGAGGGCAGGCTGCAGCAGCACCTCCTGTGAAAACACTCGGGGTTTCAAGATTTATAAATCCATTGTAGGGGGGGATCGGTTTTGGTCCAAGATGTGGCAGAAGAAGCCTTCAATCGGGATGCGGGAGCAATTGTTTTAATTGACTCGAATGCCAGATTGGCAGCATTGAAGGCTGAATTCTTTTATCTATCCACATAGCATCTACCAAACAGGCAATGACACGAGACGCTTCCCCACCAGTCGCAGCCAGCGTGCCTGGACCTTCGTCTGAAAGGTTCGTCTCTGTGTATGAGAAGGGTGCTCAGTCTCCATCTCCCTTCAACCCTTGACCGTTTGCTTCAGACTGTCAATACTGCCAGTTAGTTCCCAGAAAGATGGTGTGTGCATTGGGGGGGGGGCATTCTTTTGGTTTCATGGACAATTGTCCCCTTTGAAGGTGAGACCATCCAAATTCATAGTGAAGAATGGGCAGATGATGAGAATTTTGACCACCATAGGGGTTTAAATGGTGACCTTGAGGCAAAAGACTGAGCATTGTCCAAATGTCTGTGAGAATCTTTCCGGTCACTTCACCGGGCTTCAGGTCCAACAGCATCACATTGTCAGTCTCATGAACCAACTTTCTTAATAGGCGTACTCTTAAAAAAACATGAGCAAACACAGGAATCAGTAAATAAAATGAATTAAAATTGGGTGTCAGGTGTGTATTTATACACTGGAAAAGGTCCACACGAGCTCGTTTGGTTTCTCACCTGCCTCACATGTGCTATAAAAGGAGATCTGAACATGTCTCTGGAAACAGTGGAGACAAGTGTGTCAACTAAAAGTCTAAATTTGTGTTTAACTCACCACTGAGGTTAAAATTATCCTGGCAAAATCTATGTTTATTCTGAACGCGAGAGTAGATCTCTTGCGTAAACATTACTCATTTTACAAGTTTTTTTCTGTGAAGGGTTCTTTTCTTTTCTTTAAAACAGACAAAAAATACCCCAGGAAATTAAATTTTGAAAAGGGGTTTTTGGTTCAGTATTTTTAAGAGTCTGACTTCAGCAGACTAAGGTGAGAACAATTGAATGATCCAGCTCTGGCTTCCCTAAATTGAGGATCTAATTTCAGGATTTGGGTGGCAGAGGTGGTTTTGGGTGGGTTGTTGATTTTGGGCCACAATCTTCGACTTCTTTTAAAGGTGGATTAATTATTATTATTATTATTTTCTTATTGTATTTATTTGGGCCACATGCAAATATCTCAAGATGGAAAACTTGAAATGGGGACCCTGGGAATTCTGCTTTGTCTGTCGTAGTCCGGGCCAGCTCTAGCCAGTGTTAGACTGCAGCCTGAATTACTGAAACTCCTGGGGGCCCCTGATGGGAACAAGGCTTAAAGGCACAATGGGCCTGATCTAAAGCTAATTGAAGTCCAGTTAGTCTTCCCATTGACTTCAGTGGACTTTGAATCAGAGCCTCAGATCCCACGATAGGCACCTTAGACCAATACAAGTTACATTAGATAAGGAATGCGGGGTGGATGCAACCCCCCCTTTGTGCTGTGGAGCCTAACTCCACGGTTCCCTGTCCACTCTGCATGCTGAGGGCCTGATCCAAAGATTACTGAAGTCTTTGATTTTGATGGACTATAGATCAGGTCCTGACAGAGGAAACGAGCCTGCAAAAATAGTAAATGTAACCATACAAGTAAAGTCTGCATAGTAGTAATGCATATATAAAAGGCGGGCAGAGTTAAGGTTGGGTGCCTACAAGAGTTAAGGTTGCATGTGCAACACTGAGTTAATGATTTCCTGGCTTTTGAGCACTTTGCTTTGCAGCCATGACATTTTCTTAAAGGAGGTTCTCTTTGCATAGTGAATGTAATTTCTCAAAGCTTCAGCCGAGACAAACACTGTTCTTCAGTATAAACTTTGTCCCTAATTGTCTCCCTCTTCCTCTGCTGGGGAGTGGCTGCGTCTGAATTTTGCCTGCATACAAGTCAAAATGACAAAAAAATATTTACACTTCCTTTCCTTAGTATGAAGAATGTTGCAAAAGCAATATTAGTGCAGGCTGATGCACTGGGAGAGGGAAACTGACTCTCCAGTGTATGGTCAGCTGTCACATACAGGCAAAGTCAGTGATGCATGAATACACTGCTAAAGCCACACTAGTACCACTTTCAATCCTCTGCCTTGTTGGGGGGTTTTTGGCACTCCCTCCCCTTCTGACCTTCAGCAAAGAAACCCTTTGGGCCTTATTTTTTGTGCTTAGATTCAGGCCAGAGCCTGATTTTGATTTTGATTTTTGGGGGAGAAGTTTGGAATAAATCAAATGAGCTGCGTCTGAGAGAAGGAAAGCTGAGAAAGGGAAGGCTGCTTCATTTTTGAACAAAAGTTTTCAGAGTTTCCTGGGTTTCTCCACTTTGCTTTTCAAAACCAGAGATGGGATCCAGACTGGAGCGCCAACTCCGCATCCCTCAAATGTAAGGAGACAAGTTGAATCCATTGGCTCCTGTGGCTTTGCGTCTGGATCAGATCTGGAATGGGAATGGGGGAGGGGGCCTCATCTTAGAACAAAATGGGAGAATTCTTGCAAGAACTGACATTGCGATTAATTATTTTATATTGCAACCACAATCAGGGTCCCATTGTGCTAGGCACTGCACAAACATACACCAGGAGCCACACCCTGCCCTGAAGAGTTTTTAGGGCTTGTCTGCAATGGGGAATTTGCCCAGAATCACTATTCCACACTAGCTGCCGATGTGCACACTCTTATTCCACATTAAGAGCACCTTTGTTTAGATTAGCCTAAACTGCTTTGGAAGTGATTAATCTAAACCACACAAAGGCAGTCTCAGGGCAGAGTAAGAGTGTTACTGGCACGTTAATACAAAATAGTAATTAAGCTTTAAATTCATACCTAGTTTATTTTGCAATAGCTTCCCCATTATACAACTCTTAGTCTAACTAGACAAAAGAAGTATTGCCCCCATTTTACAGATGAAACACAGAGAGATTAAGGGTATATCTACACTGAAATGTAAACCCAGGATTTGAACTCAGGCCTAACTCCCCTTCTGTCTACACACAAATTATGCTAAACCAGGTCAAGCTGGGACCCGGGGTCAAGCTCTGTTTCTTTGCATTGTAGTCATAGCCCCACTAGACTCATGCTCTGGGAGTCTGCCGAAAGTATCCCACAATTCCAAAGGGCAACTTCCTTCATCTTCTGGTCAGTCAAGTTTGGTGGACAGTCATGTTTTCCCACATTGCACCATGTACAAAGGGCTAGAGCGGCCATGTTGTGAGAGGGTGGTTGGGCTCGGGCCCTCATAATGCAGTGTAGACACTGGCACCCCAGGTTGGGACCCAGGATTCAACAATTCCTAACCTGGGGTTACAAATGAGTGTAGACACTCAAACGATCTAGGTCAACAAATCCCAGGTCTGCAACTTGAATTCTATTAACCCATGGCTTACATTGCAATGTAATCATACTCTTAGTGACTTGCCCAAAGTCATACAGAAAGATAGGTATTGAACTATGATCTTATTACCCAGAAGACCATCCTACCTCTCTAGGCCAGCTGTGAGATTTCTGAATCATCTCACCCTTCTCCTGGATTAACCAGGAACCCAGTCTCCAAAGGGCTTGTTTATATGCAGACACTCAGGGTATGGCTTCACTACAGAGCCTATGCCATCATGGTTATGTTGGCATAGCTGTTTGAACATAGACCCCTGGAGTAGACCAAGCCAACACAAACAGAAGGCATTTTTCTGTCAGTGTGGGAACACCAGCTCCCTGAGTTGTGTTAGCTCTGTTGACAGAAACCCTTTTTTGCTGACATAGCTTCATGTATCCTGGGGAGTTTGTCGACATATCTATGTCAGTCACAGGTGTGGTTTTTTTCACATCCCTAACCACATCGCTATGCCAATATACCCTTTAAGTATGGATCAAGCCTCAGGAATATGAACCCAAATTAACTAAAAGTGTAAATTTTAAGTGGATTATTTAGTTATGAATAAGAGTGTGCACACGGGTTTAATGTGGTTTAACTAATTCACTTTAAATTCATAACTTTAGTTAATTCAGATTATTTTTTTTGAGCATCCTATGTAGACAAGCCCAATAGCAACTCTAGATCCAAACATGCTAGCTCAACTCATCTCTTAACAGTGTTGCCAACTCCCATGATTGTATTGCGAACCTCACGATATTTGCTGTTTTCCACGAAGCCCTACTGGAGTCATGCGATTACATGAGCCTCTCAGCTTTTATTTATTAAAACGTACGTTTTAGCTCTGTTATCCTGAAAACGTGAACACCAAAAACCAGAAGGCAAATGAAGAAAACCCAGCATGTATGATTTTTTTCAAAATCCCATGACTGCTTGGGGCTTATTTGTGATTTCTGAATGTTTGGCGTTAGCAATTTCACGCACCTCTCTTGTGCCAATTTTCTGTAAGTTCTACTCCTATGAGAATTAGAACACAGGGCAGGTCTGCAACTCAGTGATTCCATTGTACATTTCTTTCTGTTGTAACCTGATTGGGCTGATGCCAGCAGAGTCCTGGACCTCCGTATTGGTGAGTGTTCTAAAATGGCACAAATTCCTAGAAGCAGACTCTAATCTCTGCATGCTGTTCTGCATGCAGTTAGCGCCTGCGGACTGGGTCTGGTTCTCAGTCCCTGGAGCAGAGCCTCACACCCTAGGCAGGAGCAAAAACGAAGGAGTTCACCTATCCACACAGCCTGCTTATTGGTGAGGTAAGGAGCTAGTTCACATATGGAGCCCAGTCCCTTTTGGTAGGCAACAGGACTGCAGAGTAAGTGAAAGTGCAGAGTCTCCTAGTGTATGTCTAGGGTACATGCTCTGGGAGTGTGAACGTTTGATGTAATACTGTAGGTTTCCTCCTCAAGCCCTCCAATCCCCTTGAGCTGCTAAGACATAGAGTGGGAGACCGAGAGCAAAAGCCACAACAATATTCATTAGCAAACACATTTGTTGTGGAATATGATCCTGTAAAATACCTGTAGCTTCTGAACTGTCCTGTTACAGTGAAGGAGAACACTTGTCCTTACACTTCTGCCCTTGCAACAGGCAAACTCATGTACCCCTGTACTTGCCGGTGAACTTTGGGAACACTTTTCAGTCTCTGAAACCCTATAATGTATTTGTTCAGCCCCAACCATAGGTGGCACCCAAAGCACCTTGCAAAGAGTAATTAATTTAGCTGCACAACTCCCTTTTGGAGTCTGTTGGCATTATTATCCCTGTTACACAAATGAGAGAACTGAAGCATGAGATTTTCAAAAGTGGCTGCCAATTTTAGGTGCCTGGGTTTGGGCCAGATGTTCAGAGGTGCTGAGTACTCACAGTCTCGTTGGAACTTACTCGGAAAAGCAGGCCTATGTTGTCTCAAATTGAGGTGCCCAAAATCAGGGGTTGCTATTCAAAGCATTTTTAACCCGGGTACTTCCCTGAGACCAGACGGGAAGCCTGTAGGAGAGCCAGGAATAGAACGCGGGGGCCCTGACTACCAGCCCTAGCTGCATCACCATCCTTCCCTACCATCAGCACCCCTCTCATTTCCTTGTGATCTGAAATATCATTGAGTCCCCCAGTAAGTGTAATACAGTAACCTCTCACTTAACGTTGTAGTTCTGTTCCTGAAAAATGCGACTTTAAGCTAAACGATGTTAAGTGAATCCAATTTCCCCATAAGAATTAACGTAAATAACGGGGGGGGGGTTAGGTTCCAGGGCAATTTTTTTTCACAAGACAAAGGACTATATATATGTATATACACATATACACACACACACAGTATAAGTTTTAAACGAACAATTTTGATACTGGTACACAGGGATGATGATTGTGAAGCTTGGTTGAAGTGGTGAAGTCAGAGGGTGGGATATTTCCCAGGGAATGCCTTACTGCTAAATGATGAACTAGCAATTGGTGAGCCCTCAAAGGTTAACTCGTTGTTAATGTGGCCTCACACTCTACAAGGCAGCACGAATGGAGGGAGGGGAGACAGCATGGCAGACAGAGACACACACCGTGTGTGTGAGAGAGAGAAGCGTATTGCTCCTTTAAGTATGCTGACCCCACTCTTAAGTACATTGTCTTTTTAAGTTAATCAGCAAGCTGAGATGGCAGCTGCTGCCAGGAAGCTCCCACCATCCTGAGCCCTGTCGTGTGTCACACCCCCCCCCCGCTCTATGGAAGATGGGGTAAGCGGGGTGCAGGGGGGAGGGGGACACCCTGACATTAGTCCTCCCTCTTCCCCCCTGCGCCCCACACAGCAAGCAGGAGGCTCCCGGGAGCAGCTCCAAGGCAGAGGGCAGGAGCAGCACACACAGTGGGGGGAGGGACAGCTGAACTGCCAGCAATTGATAGCCTGCTGGGTGGCTGCTGCACAGGGAACTTAGGGGAGTGGGGAGCTGATGGGGGGCTGCTGGCCCACCCTGTTTCCAAGCCCCCACCAGCT
Source organism: Natator depressus (assembly GCF_965152275.1). Classification (NCBI taxonomy): domain Eukaryota; kingdom Metazoa; phylum Chordata; order Testudines; family Cheloniidae; genus Natator; species Natator depressus. Next base: position 15,493,684 of record NC_134235.1, read on the forward strand.
AGCTGCAATGGGCTGCTTTTCCTGAAAGCTGTGGAGAAAGCAGGCGGCTGCCAAACAACACTATAAGGGAGCATTGCACAACTTTAAACGAGCATGTTCCCTAATTGATCAGCAACGTAACACGAAACAGCATTAACCAGGACAACTTTAAATGAGGAAAAAGAAAAGGAGTACTTGTGGCTCAAATAAATTTATTAGTCTCTAAGGTGCCACAAGTACTGCTTTTCTTTTTGCGAATACAGACTAACACAGCTGCTACTCTGAAACCTGTCTTTAAGGGAGGAGCAATGTAATAATAGAGCTGTTTGTAAAATGAAAAACTAGCTTAACGAAAACAATGAACTTTTGAAGTATTGCTTTCCTTTTGAAGGGTTCAGAAGGGGGGGTGTCACTTTTTGTTTTTTCTTAAAAAAAAAAACGTTCCTACCAATTTTTATTGGAAGCTTTTCATTACATTAAAAATTTCAGTGAGGTTGGTTTTGAATTTTTCCCCCCCAAAAATTTACAGGATGCATTATTTAAACAATGGCACTTTTCTCCCCCTCAAACAATTCAAAATTCCAACCACACGCTGACTACCACAGATGTGCCAGTATCAGCTTTAAATGTAAACCAGGCCTTAGTCTTTGTAGTCCAGCTCCTCAAAGGTATTTAGGCACCTAACGCCCGTTGATTTCTGCCTGAGGCAAAGAGCAAAGCAAGCAAAAGTGTGGGGTCTTCCCCTGGTGGACACCCCACATCCCATGAAAACATTTTAGGTCGGGGCTGGCCCTATCCTCTTCTCTGACACTGATAGTAGAGGTAGGAAGAAATACCCCTCCAAAACTCCTTAACCCTTTCAAAAGCGTTTCTAGAACAGAGCGCGCTTCTGGCCTGATTTCCCTTCCCCTTTCTGATGGCTTAGGACCTGTTGTTTCTTGGGGCTTTGTAAATCATATGGTCCACTAACTTGTGGGTGCGGTTGTATGTGTGTGTCTCTCTAGCTCCCTCTCCCTTTTGCCCTCTGCTTTCTTGATCAGTTATTCTTAGTTATAAATACTCTGTGTAACTGGCGGGTATCAAGATCAGTCTAAGGTGATGAGCTGATTTTGTGTGGTGTCTGCAAAGGGTAATTTAAAAGGGCCTTAGCTCCATAATCAAAACAGAAACTGAGTTGGAAGGAACTCGAACATCTCTGACTGTGTTTTGGTTTTTTTTTTCCTTTTGTGTGTCTGCAGATGGCAAGTGACTCTCTGTGACTTAAAGGCGCCTGTATCACCTGGGACCAAGGCCACAGGATGATCTTAATGGCCACATTAATGAAATAATTTTAAGGAAAAAGCAGCCTTCTTTTATCTAGCTCCTGTAGTTCAAGTTTTACTCCCATACAGGAAACCGAGTCTCAGACATTGATATTAATTACCTCTCAATCTTCCTGAATGGGGAAAGGAAATCATCATTATCAGTTTTGATTAAATGCTCAGTGGGAGAAATTAGCATCTTCCAGGCGAGTTGAAGAGAGCGATCTTTAAAAGGGAAAGAAAAGGACAATCCAATTTTGCTGCTTTAAATCACTCCAGGGTAAAACAAAGCCTCTCCCCTTGCCAGTGAAGATAACTGAATTTCTTTGTTTGGCCTAAACATCTGATCATAGAAAAAGCCTGTGAACCTGTGACAACCTTTCTCTTTGCCTTACCACGGTCACTGAGTCACAGGCTGACAGCCAGGCTAAGGAACCCCAAAGGAAAGATGGTCGCCGTCAAGAAGAAAAATCTGAAAATGTTTACACTTGCCTTATTGTTTGTCATCACGATAACGTCATTCTTGCTGAATTACACTAACAGTTCGGTGATGGTCACCTGGGATCCCAAGCAGATTGTCACGCAGTTAAAAAAACTAATGAAATACTCCCAGAGACCTTGCAGCTGTAGTTCATGTGTTCCCGAGCTGGGACTTTCCTTCTGGTTCGACGAGAGGTTTAATCAGACTGTTCAACCTTTCCTGACCACTCGGAACACCTTCATTCCAGAGGAGAGCTACAAGTGGTGGCTGGTAAGTAGGGGTGCGTATGTGTGTGTAAAATTTGTAGTGTAATTATTGTTTGTATTTCTGTAATAATTAGAGACCTCAACTGGGCCTAGGCACTGTCCACTCGTGAGAGACAGTCCCTCCCACAAAGAGCTTACAGTCTAAATAGACAAGACAGTCAAAGGGTGGGAGGAAGTTAGTAATATTGTTCTCATTTTCCAGATAAAGAATTGAAGCACACAGTGAGTTATCCAGGGTGATAACAGTCTGTGGAAGAGCTCAGCATTGAACCCAGAGCTCTCAAACACCAGTCCTGTGTTTTAACCACAAAATTATTCCTCTTCTTCTCCCACCAAAAATGGCTAATTCAAAAGAGAAACGTCTTATACAATGGAATTAACCTGTGGAACTCATTGCCATGAGCTACTGAGTTTGAGAAAATAGCAGTATTTTTTAAAAAAAATTAGAAATTCTGTCTGAATAAGAACTAGCACTGCTTTCTTTGATCGTATAATTACAGGATCTAAACTATCCACTTCATGACAGGTGCCATTTAGGAAGAAGCATCCCCTATGATTATTCCTCTGTGGCATGATAGCCTTATCCAGATCCCATTGAAATCAGTGGATGGATTCCAATTTATGTCAGTGGAAATTGGATTGGGTCCTATTTGGCCATAATGCAGTTTTTTGTACTTGCGTTTGGAACACTTAGGCCCCAATTCAGCAAAGAAATTCAGCATGTGCTTTAAGTCTGTGAGTAATCTCATACCTATTCAGCACACACTAACGTTGTTATTTAAGCATGTGCTTTAGAGCTTTGCTGACTCAGGGCCCGAGTATGTGGTGCCGTTTGGGCGAATGTGGTCTATGTTGTTAAACTGCAAAAGTATGTTTATTAGTTCCACTGTGCTGGCAAAATTCCAGCGTGGGTGCTAATTACATTCTGTCTGCGTACAGAATATCCATTTTCCCCGCAATTTCACTTGAACATAGAAATCGTCTACCCTTCCTGTCCTAAACTCTTATGTTGTCCATCCTGTGTGCAGTGGGGAGGCCCCTCCCACCAATACTTTATTTCAGACAGGGAGGATTCAGATTTGGGAGGGAGGTTTCAAACAGTTTGGGAGGGAACTAATTAGCTATTGCAGTTAGCCAGCTTGATAGCCAATAGGAAATTCCCATTGACTGTGAGAATTAATTGGCTATGGAGTAGAAATCCCTATTCTGAAATGAAGCCAGTCCCTTCTACTGTGCCTCATTCGTACCCTCCAGCCCTGAAATATCTTTCAGCCAGCTCCTCAGATGTGTTTAGGTGTGTAACTCTTATTGAAATCAATGGGAGTTACGCTCCTTTCTGCCTTCCTGAGGCTTTATGTGTCACTATACCAGGGCGCTTGCTCTGGGTTCAGCCCACCCAACTTACTAAGGAATAGAATCATAGAAGATTAGGGTTGGAAGATACCTCAGGAGGTCATCTAGTCCAAACCCCTGCTCAAAGCAGGACCAATCCCAACTAAATCAACCCAGCCAGGGCTTTGTCAAGCCGGGCCTTAAAAACTCTAAGGACAGAGATTCCACCACCTCCTTAGGTAACCCATTCCAGTGCTTCACCACCCTCCTAGTGAAATATTTTTTCCGAATATCCAACCTAGACCTCCCCCACTGCAACTTGAGACCATTGCTCCTTGTTCTGTCATCTGCCACCACTGAGAACAGCCTACCTCCATCCTCTTTGGGACCCCCCCTTCAGGTAGTTGAAGGCTGCTATCAAATCTCCCCTCACTCTTCTCTTCTACAGACTAAATAACCCCAGTTCCCTCAGCCTCTCCTTGTAAGTCATGTGCCCCAGCCCCCTAATCATTTTTGTTGCCCTCTGCCGGACTCTCTCCAATTTGTCCACATCCTTTCTGTGGTGGGGGGGTCCAAAACTGGACACAATACTCCAGATGTGGCCTCACCAGTGCTGAGTAGAGGGGAATAATCACTTCCCTCAATCTGCTGGCAATGCTCCTACTAATGCAGCCCAATATGTTGTTAGTCTTCTTGGCAACAAGAGCACACTGTTGACTCATATCCAGCTTCTCATCCCCTGTAATCCCCAGGTCCTTTTCTGCAGAACTGCCGTTAGCCAGTTGGTAGCCAGCTTTCTATCCACCTTATAGTCCATTCATCCAATCCATACTTTAACTTGATGGCAAGAATACTGTGGGAGACCATATCAAAAGCTTTTCTAAAGTCAAGATATATCACGTCCACTGCTTTCCCCATATCCCCAGAGCCAGTTATCACAGAAGGCAATCAGGTTGGTCAGGTATGACTTTCCCTTGGTGAATCCATGTTGAATGTTCCTAATCACCTGCTCTCCTCCAGGGGCTTCAAAGGGAGGCGGACCTGAGCAGGGATCAGCTCACTCTCCTATAAGGAGTAACAGGAAGCTGCCCAGGAGGGATTCCCAGGGATACTGGAGTGGAGTAGAGAGGCTGCTGGGGAGCAAGTAATCTCCAGTAGAGAAACCTGCAGCATAGGGAGTGAGGCTATAGGCAGGAAAGGCCTGGGAGGCTACAGGCAGGAAAGGCCTGACTTTTTCCTGTAATTGTGATTGAAACAATAGCTGCTGAGGGGACTGTGGCTTGCTAGCAGTGGCTTAAACTTGCTTTCGGGGGAACAGTGACAGCAGAGGGGCTGAGGTGTAACTGCTTTGTTGGCAGTGTAGTGTAGACCTTATTTTGACCGCAGTGGAGCTATTGTTTATCTGTGGAACTATACCGTATTCCTGTTAAACACAGATGGGGGCTTGATACTGGGCTAGACACAAAGACAGCCTTGGCCCCCAAAGAGCTTATAGTCTAAAGGCCTGATCTTGCCACCTTTACTCCCATGCATAATCATGTATTAGGCCTGTAAGGATTATTCATGGAAATAAATGTTGTAGGATCAGACTGTCCACTAGCATGAAAATGACGACTGTTCTCAGAACATGTGAGCCAATATCTGAATGCCTCAGTTTCACCTGAGGCCTAGAGACAGGTGCAAAAGGGAGACCTCTTTTCCTGTTCTTGTCTCTGTGCATCACTTTCATACCCTGGCCCAGGTGATGCTCTCAACTGCGTCACTGTAAAAGGTGAGTCTCTCCAATACACCCATGAAAAATCAACAGCAGGATTTGGCCCAGTATCTAAAAATGTTCTTTACTCTTAGGTATAGACCGGGTCCTGCCCTTACTGAAGTCAATAGCAAAAGACCTGTTGTCAGGATTGGACCCTAAAAGAGTAAGAATTGCATGTTGTAAATGATTGCTTGAGTTACACAGGATATAGGAAAAGGAGTACTTGTGGCATCTTAGAGACTAACAAATTTATTTGAGCATAAGCTTTCGTAAGCTACAGCTCACATCCTTGGATGCTGTAGCTCAGGAAAGCTTATGCTCAAATAAATTGGTTAGTCTCTAAGGTGCCACAAGTACTCCTTTTCTTTTTACAATATATTGTATGAGGCAATGTTCTGTGTTTATCTCATTTTTGTTTTCCCCCTTCCTTAGCTGACTCACTTAGAATGTTATTTTCTCTGTGACACATACTGTGGCTAGTTTTTCAGTATTTGGTCAGTCAAAATACAGGAAAGCAATAATGTAAGGTCAATGGGTTTAGACTGAAATATAATAATCTGGCACCCTAAAACCTACCTAGAAACGCAATCACTGACCAATAAAAAGCTTATATTAACCTAGTGTTAGAGTTAGTATTTATTTAAAGTTTTCTTAGTGGGTGTTTGTTTGTTTGCTTGTTTCATTTTTCTTTGTGTTTAAATGTCACTTAAGAGGTCAGACTCTGATCTCACTTATTCTGTTGTAAGTGCAGAGTAACTCCTCTGAAGTCAGTAAATTAAAACTGCTATAAGTAAAAATCACGCTCCAACTCCCCCAGCTATCTTAACTAAAACACATCACTCATCCAACTACTATGAGAGCATGATTTTATCAGGAGTCTTGGGGTAGTTGGTGTTTTTCTTAATGCCACAGTTCCCAGGGTCATGTGATTGACTGAAACACTCCTCTTACGTCTAAAATAAAAACTAAGTTTCTAACCCTCATGGTTGTAGAGAAAAGTTTGCAAATGTGAACACCTACAGGCTTGAAAAACAGAAAGCAAAATAAAAAGACCTCTTCCCCAGTGTACTGGCTTTTTTTAATCTCGTTATTTTTAAGGCCATCTAATGATTGTTTGGGGACCTGACTCATGGTTTCTGAATGCTTGGACTGGAAATACTGCATAAATATGTATCTTTAGAAACCTTCTGGCAATCTGCCTCCTTTAAGCAGGGCCAAGATGGGTGAGGTAATATTTTTTATGGGATCAGCTTCTGCTGGTGAGAGAGACAAGCTATGAACTGCATGGAGGGGCAAACAGGGACAGTGTCCTCCTTTCAGTCTTGAGAACAAAACCCACCGGACACAATCCAAACCTCACTGAGACCAACACAGAAAGACTTGTTATTTGTATTAAGATATTGCCTTGCAGGCCAGTGGCCTCCTTGTACTAGGCATTACAAACACAGAGTGAGAGAGAGTCCCTGCCCTAAAGAGTTTACAGTCTGAAAAGACAAGACAGACTAAACCTGGGAGCGGAAGCAGAGAAACAGAGAGGTGAAGTGTCTTGCCCAAGGGTACACAGCAGTTCAGTGGCAGAGGCAGAAATGGTTGCCTTTCTAGTCCTCTATCCTTTAGAATATGCTGCCTCCCAGGGAATTCAATGGATTCTGGATTAGACTCACTGTCAATATTTAAGAAATACAAATGAAGGAGGAAAATATTAACTTCTGCATTTCATGATTTGATTTTAAGTGTGGAGTTTGTTGCATCAACATAGAGTTTTGCATTAATTTCTTTTTTAAAACTACTTAACTGTTTGTAAAAACAAAGAAGGAGAAAAGAGTAAATTGAAAATGCAGGTGCAGTATTTAAAGCTTTGTGAGAATGTTTTGCACAGCTGTTAATTACATCACTATGTTAATTCTATAGAATTAACATAAACACTTATATAGCACTTTTCATGTATAAAACATTATACAAACATTAATCCTGGCAGCAGCCATATGAGGCAAATTCAGGATTATCTGTATTTTGCCAATTGAGATGGAGAGAGTTTAAAGGGAAACCATCAATTTTAATAATGACTTTTCTGCATGAAAATGTGTAATTATTATTATCTGAAAGAGATTAAGAGAAACAACTAGTCAGGGCATTTTTGAGGGCCTTTTGTTTTGACAGTTCTATATATAGTCAGTTTCATGAAGCCCATATATTGTTGGTTTCCCTTGTCACATGTGTGGGTTACACAGCAACCGGAGAGAGGAAAAACATTAAAAACACTTTAAGAAAATGTAACTGTAAAACTGCAAAAAGTGATTCATAGCCAACTGCAGAATCAGAAACTACTTTTAACTTGGCTAGATTTCAGGTTTACTGTCCCTTAGCATTTTGCCTAGGGCTACAGGGGATCAGTCAGGTTTAGAACGCAATATTAATTGAATCCCACTTCTTCTTCAAAGCTGTTGATCCATACCTCTCACTATACGCTCTTTTGGAGATACAGGAAAAGCCCAGCTGTGGGACTATGGCATGAGAACTCAAAAATCTCAGTCCTAAAATTGTGCATGGATGAAAATGAATTTTAATGGCTTATAATTTAGCTCATTAAAATAGATTTTTAAACAAACCAAGCAAATATTCTTCAGTAAGAAATGGCTGCACATAAAATTTTAACATTCACCCACTTTTGAGTTCAACTCTGCACATTTTCTCTAGCTCAAACAGCTGAATGTTGTTTGTGCTGACATTCCAAAACAAACAGCTTTGAGCTGAGATTAAGGAACAAAATTTAGTCCAAAAAGAGAATCGCTGAGAAAATTATAAGCAAGTGAAAACAGGACATTTACGGTGCACACTGGGGCAAGGACTGCCTTCTCTTTTATATGTGAATAGCGCACAGTTGAATGTGGTCCTGGTCCTCTTTACGAACTCTGGGTGATTTTATAATGTAAACAGTAATGACCTCTATTATAGTTTTTATTATAATATAAAGCTAAGGGGAAATTGAAAATTAAAGTCCTGCTTTTCCTGATACCACTCTTTAATTAAATCAGTTCCAATGGTGTTCCTTCAGATTTACAATGGTGTAACAGAAATCAGTTTGACCCCAGAACTGTATAAACAGATAACCCTATCCATAGCAATGTGCAGTTTGACTTTTGACTCTTCAAGCCCATAAAAAAGTATTCTGCTTTGATCTACTGATGTATAGTTATGGCTGAGAAGGCAATTTTATTGAAAGCCTTAGTACTTTCTAAAAATTACCTCTTGGCCTGAATTTTCTCAGGTATGTAATCAGCTCAAGGATGACTTTTTCTGGAAAGATTTGTGTATTTAAAAAATTGGTTTTGTGAGGCCTAAGAATGTATTTGATTGTACACACATAAGACGTTACTCTATGTGTTCAGGTAACTCAAAACAAGCTGCATCTGAGATGGTCAGACTGGCTATGGCTATATGGCCTGATCCAAATCAAAGCCCACAGAACCAATGGATACTCTCAGTGATTAGAGTGGGCTTTGGATCAGTCCCTCTGTCCTTAAAGGCTGTTGCTATGCTTGAAAAAACTTGCTTTGGAAATATATTTTGGATTGGTTGGCTGTTCATAAACGACTTGCAGAGTTTAGATCTATATGAGCACATATTTGCCGCATCACACGTGACATTTTAGAATAATAATAAAATACTTAGCACTTAAAGAATTGTGCTTCCCATTGGGAACCTGAGGCACACAGACATGATAGTGATTTGCCCAAAATGCATGGCAAATTAGTGACACCACAAAGAATGGAATCCAGGGATGAAATCCTGATTCTACTGAAGTCAGTGGGAGCTTTAAAGTCCATTGATTTAAGTGAACCCAGGGTTTCAGTCCAAGTGTCTTGACTATTAGCCTGTGCTCCAATTGCTTGACTGCACACCCTGGACTGGGCAGACACTGTACTAATGTTAGGTTTCAGAGTAACAGCCGTGTTAGTCTGTATTCGCAAAAAGAAGTGGAGTACTTGTGGCACCTTAGAGACTAACCAATTTATCTGAGCATAAGCTTTCGTGAGCTACAGCTCACTTCATCGGATGCATACTGTGGAAACAGTTTCCACAGTATGCATCCGATGAAGTGAGCTGTAGCTCACGAAAGCTTATGCTCAAATAAATTGGTTAGTCTCTAAGGTGCCACAAGTACTCCTTTTCTTTGTACTAATGTTGACTGATTTGGCTCCTTTCATCCTTACTCTTGGATTATTTTTGCCATACTTATCCAGATGTACAGCCATTAGTGTTTTGCATGGGCTTTTACACAGTGCCACTCCTGAGAAAGGAAGAAAAGCAAGAGAGTGAGTTGTGCGGTTTACATTTTTTACACTGAAATACTGCAGGGAATATTAGTGTAGCCAGAGAGAAAATATGTCCAGGTGAAAACACAGAACGTGCCAGACTGGCTCAGACCAGTGGTCCAACTTAACCAGTATTGTATCTCTAACAGTGGTCAGTACAAGCTGCTGCAGAGGAAGGTATAAGAACCCCAAATAATGGGATAACCTGCCCCCAGAGAAAGTTGCTTCCTGACCCCTCTTTATTTAGAGCTTGTCTGAGTGCCTGATGCATGAACATTTAGCTCCTTTCCAAAACACTTATTTTAATCTTTGCTGTAAGTGTGGAAATTCTAATTGTCCATATAAAAGTCTAATCTCTTTTGAGTACTCCTGCTAAGCTCCTAGCCTCAATGATATCTTGTGGCTGTAAGTTCCTCAGACCAGTTCTGTGTTGTGCAAAAAGGTATTGCCTCTTATCAGTTATGAATTTGCCACCTTCATTACTTTGTGTAGCTTTATCAGATCCCCTCTTTCTCTGCTCCTCTAAAGTAAACAGTCCCAGTGGAGATGTAAAAACCCTGTCTAGATTTTCATTTCAGAATGCTGTATGGACAGGGGAGTAAAATTTTGCCACGCATATTAAAACAGCAAAGGTACATCTGTGTATAGGATAGTAGCACTCTAACAGCTCTGAGGGAAGCGGATGGTAACGTGTCAGAATCTGAACTTAGGCCATATCCCCAGGGCTGTGTGCGGGGCAGATGGGCAGGGAGAGGACTCCTTCTGTTTTCAGCAGGTGCTGCCCAGATGCAGAGGGAAGGTAGCTCTGCGGCTCCCGGATTCTGGGTTGCTCTGGGGGCTGCTCTCACTGATGGTGGCTTTCCCCTCCCCCAGCTACCAGCTGGCTCCTCCACAGCCCAGCATAGCTGGAGATAGTGCCCTGGAAAAGTGCTGTTCTGCCCTCACACAGCATGAGAGGGCTGTCAAGGGGCTATCGCAGAGGTAGGATTAGGCTCTGGGAAACCAGAAGCATGTGTGTCCTACTGAATTCAGTGCTGGAGGCATGAACTGAAGGGGACGTGCCATTGTCACAGGTCACACTGTTGGCAGATGGAGAGGAAAGGGGTGGGGAGGCAAGTGAAAAGAGGGGGAAATCAGGTTAAAACGTGTGTGGGATGGGAGGTATCATCACTTGATTCCCCCGCCCTCCTGCCCAAACTGAGAACTGTTGCAGCACGTTTTGCAAGGAATGCCATCGGTGCTGTCAGTGAGCACAGCCGAGCATCAGGAAGAAGTGAGCAACACCCCGCTTTGATAAACGCCTTCTGTGTTCGTGACCCGAGCGACCCTGTTCTTCCCAACAGAAATTGCAAGGAGAGGGCAATCCTAAAAATATCAATGACACTATCAAGGAATTGTTTGAGATCATTCCCGGAGATGGGGAGCAGCTGCTGGAAAGAGACGTCTCCCGGTGCAGAAGGTGTGCCGTCGTGGGGAACTCTGGGAACCTTAGGCAATCTCAATACGGCCAAGATATCGATGCCCATGACTTCGTGCTCAGGTGAGTACAGAAGAGACTCAGGGATCCTGAACCTCCTGATTGACTCAGTTATTTAACATTTGCCAGCATTTGTAGGGCCAAATTCTGCATTGCTGTGCATCCTGTGAGTCCACAGGGCTGCAGGGTGATTCACGTCAGAGCAGAATCCAGTGCTTGGGTCCTGAGTTAAATCCCACTGAAGTAATTGGCAATACTTATAGAATCATAGAGTATCAGGGTTGGAAGGGACCTCAGGAGGTCATCTAGTCCAACCCCCTGCTCAAAGCAGGACCAATCCCCAACTAAATCATCCCAGCCAGGGCTTTGTCAAACCTGACCTTAAAAACCTCTAAGGAAGGAGATCCCACCACCTCCCTAGGTAACGCATTCCAGTGTTTCACCACCCTCCTAGTGAAAAAGTTTTTCCTAATATCCAACCTAAATCTCCCCCACTGCAACTTGAGACCATTACTCCTCGTTCTGTCAACTGCTACCACTGAGAACAGTCTAGCTCCATCCTCTTTGGAACCCCCTTTCAGGTAGTTGGAAGCAGCTATCAAATCCCCCCTCATTCTTCTCTTGAGCTGACTTTCATGGGAGTGGGACTGGACCCTTAGCAACTAGCACATTACTTCCCCCTCAAGATCAGAACTGGGAATTAATGTCCCTCTCTGAACCAAACAGAGGAGCAAATCCTGCATTGATGCTGAACACCCTCAATTCCCAATGAAATCAATGGAGTTGAAAGTACTCTGCTCCTTGCAGGATCAGGCCCCCCGGCTGGTCAAATGCATCCTTAGCATCACTCCACTAGCATAACTGGGCTAGTTTGACCAGGGTGGAATTTGGCTCCACGAGTTAACTGTGCTAACATGGCATTATGCCTCCTTTAAATGATGCCAGGCTCCGCATAATTGTGTTTCCGATTCTTCATCTAAAAACCGGAGATTTTAAATAAATGTGATATTTGCTTTTACTGCAGATAGTTGGGCTCCCAACATGATTTTTACAAACTTAAACTGATATAAAAGGCCAAATTCTGCTCGCTTTTACTCTGGTGTACTCTCTACGCAGAAAGGGGGAGAGGGATAGCTCAGTGGTTTGAGCATTGGCCTGCTAAACCCAGGGTTGTGAGTTCAATCCTTGAGGGGGCCATTTAGGGATCTGGGACAAAAATTGGGGATTGGTCCTGCTTTGAGCAGGGGGTTGGACTAGATGACCTCCTGATGTCCCTTCCAACCCTGATATTCTATGATTTGCATAAAAAAATTCTCTATGAAATCACTTCACTCACTACTGACATGCAGTGGAATGAAGTAGCTGTTCTACAGTGGACAGTAAAACCCCAGGTAGGACAGGAAGCAACTAGACAACACCAGTTGTGTTACAGTGGGCAGCATCACTAGTCCTCTAAAGTAGCAAATGATGACCATTGTGTCCAGCTGAAATTGCAGGGGTCATTTTAACGAGGCAGAATGGAACTTCCCCAATTGGAATTTAGCCTGGATATCTGGGTTGAATAACCTTATCTTTTCAAAACATGCAATGGGGGATTCAAATGCCACAGCGGTCAGAAGCTTTGTTTAAATCTCAACCAGCACAGTGAGTTCTCGCACTCTTCGGGGCGCTGGTTCAGTACCAGCTCAGATAAAAGAAAAGATCTACAGACTTTTTAAATTATTTGTAGATAATTTTGACCGTGGTGTCAGAATTCATACAATGTAATTCACTAGCTTGGCCTTGAGACCACTGGGAAAGTGCTACTTTCAGGTTGAAGAACTCCAAGCACGAGCAGAGCCCAGCTCACCTTGAGAGTTCCCTTCCAATCCGAATGATTGATTCGGCCCTGTTCTATCCTTAGATATTCAAACAGCTCTTACTGCACACAGTGGGGGCTCTACGAATGGCTGGCTCAGGCTGACAGTGGCAGTTCATGGAGATGTTTTCTTTGGTTTCAATCCCAGTGGGTTTGTGCTGTGACCCCGGAGTCTGGCTGTGTTCTGGGTTCAAATGAAGCCCCAGACTGCCATTGAAACTGCTAGACCCTCCAACAGATCTGATTCACTCAAGGCTCAAACTGCCCTTTCTCTGAGCCCAGGTTGGTTATGAAGTTTGTGAAACAGCCTAAAGCCAGCTGAGTTTTATCTTGCTCGGGGCTTATTTTTGGTAACCGTAAAGGATCAGTGTGAAAGATGGAATGTCATGGTCAACATCCTCCATATCAGAGCTGTCATTTGTGTGTGTGAAGAGCTCAGTGGCATGCTCCATTGGTTAGCACATGTGACTGGGAGCTAGGGAACTTGGGTTTTAGTCCAAGCTCTGACCTTTATTCACAGTGCAACTTTTGACATGTCCCTTAACCAATTTGAGCCTCAGTTTCCTCATCTGTAAAATTGAGATGAGAGTTGCCCTCCTCATGGGAGTGTCGTGGGAGCCACTCAATCAATAGCTGATCCTTGTGCATTGGTTACAACAGCGTCCCTGAGAGCAGGTTTCACTGCTGTAACAGACCATGAAACCTGCTCTCACGGGCTGCAATCACACCTTCCGATTGCAGAGCAGACGTACCCTTAATGGAGATGAGGACCCTGCCTAGCAATTGTATTCTCCACACACCCCAGCAAGTAAGTTTGGGAAACAATTTTCCTCTTGATTTTTTTTCTCTCTATCCTTTCTCGGTTGCAGAATGAATCGTGCTCCAACCGCCGGGTTTGAATCGGACGTTGGAAGCAAAACCACTCACCACTTTGTTTACCCCGAGAGCTTCCGAGACCTGCCAGAAAATGTCAGCATGATTGTGATCCCCTTCAAAACACTGGACCTGCGCTGGATTGTCAGCGCACTCACCACGGGCACAATAAACTTGTAAGTAAAGCTGAGGTCTACAGGTGCTCAAGTTGAATGGGGGACATAGCAGCTGTGTCATCATTGTGATGCTTCCTTGGGGTGCCCAGGATTGTGAGTCGCCTTGTTACCCCCAGCCTCCAGTGTGAGGGAGTCCTGGTGGTAGCTGGGTATCATCTCCCTGACACTTCCAAGCCTTTTGTCACTCAAGAACTCTCCTCAGGGCTCTGCCAGCCCTTACTTTGCCTGGGAGGTTCTCACTTGGTGCACCCCAGTCCTGGAACACCTCAGAAGCATCCCTTTGTGGTATCCGGCCCCTGACACTGGACACTCACAGGAATTGCCAGGTTCACTGTTCCCGAGGGAACAGTATACACACCAGCTTGTTTGAATCAATGGAGGATTCACACTTCCTGCTCCAGCCCTAAGAAGTATTTATAATAAAAACAAAAATACATTTATCAGCAAAGATTCAAGTGAATGGTGAGTAAGAATCTTGGAAGCAGAATTGGTTACATATATAAAACAAAACTTAAAACGCAGTCCTAGGTCTGCCCTTCCCAATGGTTACCTTTCCTGTTTCTAGAGTAGATTCTCTCCCAAGGATTCAGTCTTTGGCAGAGTTGCTGGTTGTCAGTCATAACCAGGATGCAGGTTTTCATGAATACCCCTACCCTTCAAAGGGTTTTCTCAGTAAATGGATAACACAGAGGTCCTTTGTCTTTTCTCTTATACTGCAAAGTTGTGTTTGCACCCCAGAGACAAGACAGCCACCAGTGGGTTTAGTCTCCAATGTCTTCCTGTGTTGACTTCATATCCTTGTGTTGATTTGGAATGCCAATATAGATCCCATTGTGTCTGGCTGATGGTGCTTAACTTTCAGATGAACTGAGACAGGTGAATAAACATCCTACGTCTAACAGAGAACTTGTTTGCCAACTCTGCCTCTGAACATATCTTCAGCACATGTACATAACTCCTTAAATATCACCCCTAAATACATTACCCAGTGTGATGTAAGCTTCGATTAGCCACCGTACACAGCCCTTTGTGGATAAATACTATGAAAGCAGTGTGTTAGATGTAGTGAGTTTGTCAGACCTGATAGAGAGTTTCTGTTACAAACATTGAAACCTTTGCCATTTGGCACTGAGGGGTTCTCAGGGTCACAACAGTGTGTTAGCACAAAGTGTAACCACAGCACAAGAGAGACAAGGCCAGAAGCGCAGCACTGAGTTAAATTCCACTTCTACCTGCGTATCAGAAGATTCCAGTTCTGCAACACACTCAGGAGCAGAATTTGGCCCTTCTGCATTTGTTTTCTTGTAACAGTTTGACTTTTGGGCACATTGTTTGGTGTGGGAGTTCAGAAAAGACTCCTCTTTGTCCCGCGCACAGCAAAACTGGAGAAATGGTAAAGAATGTTTGCTGCTGCTCTAAATCACCAGTGTCCTAGTCAGTTTCCACTTTGATTGTTGGCTTCTTGACCTCGTTCCTGGGGCAATGACTCATTTTGGCTGCTCACCTCTCTTCTCTCAGGTGGAGTTTGGGAAGGAAATGAGTGGAACCTGTATTTTTTAGCCTTCAGATACACGAGACTTCTATTGGTCATAGCTGAAGACAGAACTGGCTGGTTGGAGGGACCTCCAATGGGTCCTTCATTATCCATTCTTCCTGCTTGGAGCTGACAAGTGGCATCTGGCTCCTAATCCCATCTGCAAGGCTCATGTACGGTGTGATCCATCCTGCTAAGCACTTCTGCAATCATTATTATCCCCATTTTACGGATGAGGAAACTGAGGCATAGAGAGGCTTGGGGACTTCGTCAAGGTCACACAGCACATCAACACCAGAGGCAGAAAAAGAATCAAAGCTACCTGGTACCTAATGAGGCCATTTGGTCAAGTCATTTAATTGGTCTACCTCAGTTTTCCCTGTCTGTAACCAAGGACAGTGATCTCTTAAGTAGCCTACTTCCTCCACAGGAGTCTGGGGAAGATTAATTGGTTTAATGCTTGTAGAGTTTGGAATAGATTTGCATGCATGTATCAGAGATCAGGTTATATCCCAAGTATCCCTGTGTTTGAAAAGTTCAGCAACAATAATGAGGGAATGTCAGAGTAATTATAAAAGGGAGAGCTTCTTCACAGTCTTTCTCTCTTCCCCCAACTCCCAACCCCTCAGTTCTGTCCTCTCCTCTCCTCTCCTTCCATCAACAGATGGCTCAGGCAGTGGTGCTATAAGGAGGGCTTTGGGATGGTTGGCCACTGGGAAGCATTCATGGACAGAGGACAGTTCTCTCGGGATGGACTTTACCTGAGTAGGGAGAGAAATAGACTTCTAGGATGGAGGCTGGCACAACTGATTAAGAGAGCTTTAAACTAGGAATTTGGGGGAGATGGTTGGGAGATGTCGAGGTAATCTCCACGCTGGATTTTAACATTGAGAGGGAAGAAAACAAAGTAAGAAAGGATATGGAGAATGGACAAAAGGAGGAAGGGTAGTGTAGATACCAGTCTAATAGGTGATACTGGTGGTAGAATGTCTGTGCCTAATCGGGTAAAGAATGTGAGTGAAGCCAAACAGCAAAAATTAAGATGTTTGTACACTAATGTGTGGAGCCTAGGTAACAAAATGGAGGAACTAGAGCTACTGGTGCAGGAAGTAAAACCAGAAATTATAGGGATAGCAGAAACATGGTGGAATATTAGTCGTGACTGGAGTATGGGTATTGAAGGGTATGTGCTCTTTAGGAAAGACAGAAATAAAGGTAAAGGTGGTGGAGTAGTATTGTATATCGATGATGAGGTAGACAGTAAAGAAATAAGAAGCGATGGAATGGATAAGACAGAGTCCGTCTGGGGAAAAATCACACTGGGGAAGAAAGCTACTAGAGCCTCCCCTGGGATAGTGCTTGGGATGTGCTATAGACCACCGGGATCTAATTTGGTTATGGATAGAAACCTCTTTAATGTTTTTAATGAAGTAAATACTAATGGGAATTGTGTGATCATGGGAGACTTTAACTTCCCAGATATAGACTGGAGGACAAGGGCTAGTAATAATAATAGGGCTCAGATTTTCCTAGATGCGATAGCTGATGGATTCCTTCACCAAGTAGTTGCTGAACCAACAAGAGGGGATGCCATTTTAGATTTGGTTTTCATGAGTAGTGAGGATCTCATAGAAGAAATGGTTGTAGGGGACAATCTTGGTTCAAGCGATCATGAGCTAATTCAGTTCAAACTAAATGGAAGGATAAACAAAAATAGATCTGTGACTATGGGTTTTGATTTCAAAAGGGCTAACCTTAAAAAATTAAGGAAATTAGTTAGGGAAGTGGATTGGACTGAAGAACTTATGGATCTAAAGGTGGAGGAGGCCTGGAATTACTTCCAGTCAAGGTTACAGAAACTATCAGAAGCCTGCATCCCAAGAAAGGGGAAAAAACTCATAGGCAGGAGTTGTAGACCTAGCTGCATGAGCAAGCATCTCAGAGATGTGGTTAAGAAAAAGCAGAAAGCCTACCAGGAGTGGAAGATGGGAGGGATCAGCAAGGAAAGCTACCTTATTGAGGTCAGAACATGTAGGGATAAAGTGAGAAAGGCCAAAAGCCATGTAGAGTTGGACTTTGCAAAGGGAATTAAAACCAATAGTAAAAGGTTCTATAGCCATATAAATAAGAAGAAAACAAAGAAAGAAGAAGTGGGTCTGCTAAACACTGAGGATGGAGTAGAGATTAAGGATAATTTAGGCATAGCCCAATATCTAAAAAAATACTTTGCCTCAGTCTTTAATTAGGCTAATGAGGAGCTTAGGGATAATGGTAGGATGACCAATAGGAATGAGGATATTGAGGTAGATATTACTACATCCGAGGTAGAAGCCAAACTCGAACAGCTTAATGGGACTAAATCGGGGGGCCCAGATAATCTTCGTCCAAGACTATTAAAGGAACTGGCACATGAAATTGGAAGCCCATTAGCAAGAATTTTTAATGAATCTTTAAACTCAGGGGTTGTACTGTATGACTGGAGAATTGCTAACATAGTTCCTATTTTTAAGAAAGGGGAAAAAAGTGATCTGGGTAAGCATAGGCCTGTAAGTTTGACACCTGTAGTATGTAAGGTCTTGGAAAAATTTTGAAGAAGAAAGTAGTTAAGGAAATTGAGGTCAATGGTAACTGGGACAAAATACAACATGGTTTTACAAAAGGTAGATCGTGCCAAACCAACCTGATCTCCTTCTTTGAGAAGGTAACAGATTTTTTAGACAAAGGAAATGCAGTGGATCTAATTTACCTCAATTTCAGTAAGGCATTTGATACGGTTGCACATGGGGAATTATTAGCTAAATTGGAAAAGATGGGGATCAATATGAAAATTGAAAGGTGGATAAGGAACTGGTTAAAGGGGAGACTACAAAGGGTCATACTTAAAGGTGAACTGTCAGGCTGGAAGGAGGTTACTAGTGGAGTTCCTCAGGGATCGGTTTGGGGACCAATCTTATTTAATCTTTTTATTACTGACCTCGGCACAAAAAGTGGGAATGTGCTAATAAAGTTTGTGGAAGATACAAAGCTGGGAAGTATTGCCAATACAGAGAGAGACCGGGATATCATACAGGAAGATCTGGGTGACCTTGTAAACTGGAGTAATAGTAATAGGATGAAATTTAATAGTGAAAAGTGCAAGGTCAGGGATTTAGGGATTAACAACAAGAATTTTTGTTATAAACTGGGGACGCATCACTTGGAAGTAACAGAGGAGGAGAAGGACCTCGGAGTAACTATGAGCCGCCAATGTGATATGGCTGTGAAAAAAGCTAATGTGGTCTTGGGATGCATCAGGCGAGGTATTTCCAGTGGAGATAAGGAGGTGTTAGTACGATTATACTAGGCACTGGTGAGACCTCATCTGGAATACTGTGTGCAGTTCTGGTCTCCCATGTTTAAGAAGGATGAATTCAAACTGGAACAGATACAGAGAAGGGCTACTAGGATGATCTGAGGAATGGAAAACCTGTGTTTTGAAAGGAGACTCAAAGAGCTTGGCTTGTTTAGCCTAACCAAAAGAAGGCTGAGGGGAGACATGATTGGTCTCTATAAATATATCAGAAGGATACATACCAGGGAGGGAGAGGAATTATTTAAGCTCAGTACTAATGTGGACACAAAAATAAATGGATATAAACTGGCCATCGGGAAGTTTAGACTTGAAATTAGACGACGGTTTCTAACCATCAGAGGAGTGAAGTTCTGGAACAGCCTTCGAAGGGGAGGCAAAAGACATATCTGGCTTCAAGGCTAAGCTTGATACGTTTATGGAGGGGATGGTATGATGGGATAGCCTAATTTTGGCAATTAATTGATCTTTGACTATTAGTGGTAAATATGCCCAATGGCCTGTGATGGGACACTAGATAGGGTGGAATCTGAGTTACTATGGAAAATTCTTTCCTGGGAGTCTGGCTGGTGAGTCTTGCCCACATGCTCAGGGTTTAGCTGATAGCCATATTTGGGGTCGGGAAGGAATTTTCCTCCAGGGCAGATTGGCAGAGGTCCTGCGGGGGGGGTTCACCTTCCTCTGCAGCGTGGGGCAGGGGTCACTTGCTAGAGGATTCTCTGCACCTTGAAGTCTTTAAAACCACGATTTGAGGACTTCAATAGCTCAGACATAGGTCAGGGGTTTGTTACAGGAGTGGGTGGGTGAGATTCTATGGCTTGCGTTGTGCAGGAGGTCAGACTAGACGATCATAATGGTCCTTTCTGACCTTAAAGTCTGTGATTCTATGATTCCTTCCCTTCTCCCACTACATAAAGCAAACCCAGTGTTAGATTTCTTGTGTGATTTCATTTCCTGATGGGATATTTTCTCCTATTCTGAAACAGTCTGACATCATCCCATGTCAGAGTCTACGTATATAGCAAACTGTTTGCTCAAGATCTTGCTCGATTAGATCTATGACTGACTGCTGAAGGACCAAGAAGTTAGTCCCAGAGTGTGTAAAAGAGGAGCGGTCTTGCCTCTGCACAGAATTAATCTGTCTCCAGCTGTCTGACTCAGGCAGATCCCAGAGGTTAGATAAACAGAGCAGAGGAGAAGGGCTCAGAACCACCTTGTTTTCCTCCTTCCTGGTGAAAGCAGAGCTCCCAAAGGACCTGCTCCTCATAGCTCAGAAAGAAACCTGTGGCCCAAAGAGACTGGTGACCAGATGTGGGTAGGCAAAGATGCCTTATCATGGTGCTGTCAGAGCAGACTTGCACCTGTGGGCTAAGTTCGTGGTGTAGCTTAAGCAAGAGAGGATGGACTGCCTTGGTCCCTGACTCCCCTGATGCTGTCTGCCAGGTGGCTCAGCTGTGTGTGGGTCACTTGGGAGCAGGCCCTGTAAGTGCACATGCTGAGTAGGACCTGAGCATTCCGGAGGAGACTCAGAGGAACAAAGCTCCAGTTGAGTCCACTGCAGGAAGGCTCCCGGGGCGTAGGTTAAAGACCCACATCCCCCATCGCTTGGCTGGTCTGCTGGTCTGCTGAGAGGCATCAAGCAGACGCTTCAGAGTGGCTGTGTACATGGGCCTTCAGAAAAGAGCACAGGAACACTGAGAGAGGGGCAGTTCTCCCTTTCACGTGCTGGGAATCTCCTGCGAAGGGAATTGGAGATGAAACAGAAGGGGACGTTCTGGGATCAGTCCTGTGGAGAGAGGGAAAGTATTGTATCTGCTGGGCTCAACAGAGGAGACTAACTATGAGGAGAGAGTCAGGATTAGATGAGTTGACCCAGGAAGTATGAACCGTGTACCTAGCCTATGGCCATGAGCTGGTAAGGGCACTTCCTGCTGGGACCAGGCCCTGCTAAAAGATCTGTTTTCTTCTTTGTTTGATAAACAAATGGGGAGGAAGAGATGCCAGGTGGGCAAAGCTGGACCATAACTTTGTGTACACCTGCACTGCTCCAGCAGCTACCTCTCACCCTCCCCATCCACTTGTTGACCGCTGCAGATGAGCTTGGCGAAGGGGCAAGGGCAGCCTCTGAACATCTGCTGAACTAACCCTGAGTGGAGGGGGAAATTCTTCACTGGAACAACAGTTAGTTGTTGAAAGCTGACGCATGAAAGAAGCTTGTGGTTGTACTGTATAGTGAAAGCATCCCTGCTTCATGTTCCACTTTGGTGCCTCAGAATCATAGAATCCTAGAAGATTAGGGTTGGAAAAGACCTCAGGAGGTCATCTAGCCCAAACCCCTGCTCAAAGCTGGACCAACACCAACTAAATCATCCCAGCCAGGGCTTTGTCAAGCTGGGCCTTAAAAACCTCTAAGGATGGAGATTCCACCACCTTCCTAGGTAACCCATTCCAGTGCTTCACCATGCTCCTAGTGAAATAGTGTTTCCTAATATCCAACCTAGACCTCCCCCTCTGCAACTTGAGACCATTGCTCCTTGTTCTCTCATCTGCCACCACTGAGAACAGCCCAGCTCCATCCTCTTTGGAACCCCGCTTCAGGTAGTTGAAGGCTGCTATCAGATCCCCCCTTACTCTTCTCCTCTGCAGACTAAACAAGCCCAGTTCCCTCAGCCTCGCCTCGTAAGCTGTGATTCATCACACAATGACTGGTAGTAAAAATTAGTCATTTCACAAACAGACGTTAAGGTGACAATTAAACTGTACTTCAATGACTGTTCTTTGTCAACATTGAACTATGAATTCAAATAAAACTGGATTTTCTTTTGTTCATCAACTAGTATTTCCTGGCCCATCCCTGGGCATGGGTTTTTCTATCTAAGGAATTGTGTACTTTACATTTTTCTTAAGTAGGAAGTGATATCCTGGTTACAAATCATGACTTAGGGTGTTTGCCCCGTAGCACCCATCATTGATGATGTCCCCGTGCACACAGAGAGCAAGTCTAGGTCAAACTGTTTCACTTCTGGGGAAAGTGTTTTGAAATGTTTTAGCCCTTTGCTCAACTGCAGTGCCTAAAGCAAAGAGGAAAAGTGGAGATTTTCATGAATAACTTCACCCACTGATGATCAGAGCAGTTTGAAATGTTGCTAAGGAAAACTATTTCTAAAAAATTCCAAAATCTGGCCTTTCGCATAAAATGAAAGTCAGATTTTTATTTTTTACAGAAACACTTTCAGTTTTCCCAGAGGATGTGGAAAAAGCTAATGTACTCAATGCTTTTTTTGCCTCTGTCTTCACGAACAAGGTCAGCTCCCAGACTGCTGCACTGGGCAGCACAGCATGGGGAGGAGGTGACCAGCCCTCTGTGGAGAAAGAAGTGGTTCGGGACTATTTAGAAAAGCTGGACGTGCACAAGTCCATGGGGCCAGATGCTATGCATCCGAGAGTGCTAAAGGAGTTGGCGGATGTGATTGCAGAGCCATTGGCCATTATCTTTGAAAACTCATGGCGATCGGGGGAAGTCCCGGGCGACTGGAAAAAGGCTAATGTAATGCCCATCTTTAAAAAAGGGAAGAAGGAGAATCCTGGGAACTACAGGCCAGTCAGCCTCACCTCAGTCCCTGGAAAAATCATGGAGCAGGTCCTCAAGGAATCAATTCTGAAGCACTTAGAGGAGAGGAAAGTGATCAGGAACAGTCAGCATGGATTCACCAAGGGCAAGTCATGCCTGACTAATCTAATTTCCTTCTATGAGGAGATAACGGGCTCTGTGGATGAAGGGAAAGCAGTGGACATGTTGTTCCTTGACTTTAGCAAAGCTTTTGACATAGTCTCCCACAGTATTCTTGCCAGCAAGTTAAAGAAGTATGGGCTGGATGAATGGACTATAAGGTGGACAGAAAGTTGGCTAGATTGTCGGGCTCAACGGGTAGTGATCAATGGCTCCAAGTCTAGTTGGCAGCTGATATCAAGTGGAGTGCCCCAAGGGTCGGTCCTGGGGCTGGTTTTGTTCAATATCTTCATAAATGATCTGGAGGATGGTGTGGATTGCACCCTCAGCAAGTTTGCGGATGACACTAAACTGGGAGGAGAGGTAGATACGCTGGAGGGTAGGGATAGGATACAGAGGGCCCTAGACAAATTGGAGGATTGGGCCAAAAGAAATCGGATGAGCTTCAACAAGGACAAGTGCAGAGTCCTGCACTTAGGACGGAAGAATCCAATGCACCGCTACAGACTAGGGACCGAATGGCTCGGCAGCAGTTCCGCAGAAAAGGACCTAGGGGTGACAGTGGACGAGAAGCTGGATATGAGTCAACAGTGTGCCCGTGTTGCCAAGAAGGCCAATGGCATTTTGGGATGTATAAGTAGGGGCATTGCCAGCAGATCGAGGGATGTGATCGTTCCCCTCTATTCGACACTGGTGAGGCCTCATCAGGAGTACTGTGTCCAGTTTTGGGCCCCACACTACAAGAAAGATGTGGAAAAATTGGAAAGAGTCCAGCGGAGGGCAAGAAAAATGATTAAGGAACTGGAACACATGAGTTATGAGGAGAGGCTGAGGGAACTGGGGATGTTTAGTCTACGGAAGAGAAGAATGAGGGGGGATTTGATAGCTGCTTTCAACTACCTGAAGGGGGGGTCCAAAGAGGATGGCTCTAGACTGTTCTCAGTGGTAGCAGATGACAGAACAAGGAGTAATGGTCTCAAGTTGCAGTGGGGGAGATTTAGGTTGGATATTAGGAAAAACTTTTTCACTAGCAGGGTGGTGAAACACTGGAATGCGTTACCTAGGGAGGTGGTGGAATCTCCTTCCTTAGAAGTTTTTAAGGTCAGGCTTGACAAAGCCCTGGCTGGGATGATTTAATTGGGGATCGGTCCTGCTTTGAGCAGGGGATTGGACTAGATGACCTCCTGAGGTCCTTTCCAACCCTGATATTCTATGATTCTATGAATGTTTCCTATTTTATGATAATTTTTCCCCCCTAATCCCACTCTTGCTTGGGAGACAATGTCACATGCTGGGGATTTTCAGAATCCAAATTTTTCAAAACTGGAAAATTTGTTTCAACAAAGGTGGGGGTGGAGAACATAGCTTTTGAAAATTCTGATTGGTTTAAGCAAATTAATTAATTAAAAACTGCAGAAAATTTTTGGAAAACAAAAAATTGGTACATTTTGAAAAGAGGCAAGAACCTTGACTTTTTTCTCAGGTTCATTTCTTCCCCTCCCCCCCCCCCCCCCGCCAACTAACTCAATGGATGATAACAATGTGCAAGAAATTCTGCTCTGAAGTCCTGAACCTTCAGGAACAGTCAACAGGAGTCTTTCAAGTAATTTAGATCAGGTTTTAGTTGCACCTATTTCAAATCAGTGGAGTCAAATCACTAGTGTTACTCCCGATTTACACCAGAGTGACTGAATTCACAGTCTGGCCCTCTGTCTGCAGCTTTATACTGATTATTATAAAACACAATGGAATCCTCTAATCTGCCTTGTTAAATAGGCTTTGAAGGAGGAGTAAATCATTTATTGTTTATCCATTCATAGACTGTATCCCAGCGCTTTGCAGAACATCGTCAGCCAAACAAGCACTTATGGAATAATAAACCAAACAAAAGCAGTAACTGGAGGTGCGTTTGGTTGTGTTTTAAAACAGACGGGGCCCTGCTTTGCAGACAGACCGCAAGACCTGCTCTTGCCAACCTGCCTGTACATAGGGGCTGGCTGCAGCATAGTGGGTGTCAATCTCCCTGAGCTGCCGATCAGACTGAGGCTTCTGTGCAGCCACTGTGCCACTCGATGAAAATATGGTAAAGAGAAGCAGTGGTAAGCTGCCCAGGTGGCTTTGTTTCAGCAGGCCCCAGCTCAGGGTCCACTGTCGGATTGTTTGGGCAGCACTTTTTTGCCTCAGCAGGTCTAACTGGACCCCTGCTGCCTCCTGATTCCATTCCTCATTCCTCCCTCAGATCAGTTTATGCCTACTAGCTTGTGTGGTTCAGCCTGAAGGCTTTGCTACAGGCCAGGCACACTGGGGCCGGAAAAGCCCCATATTCAATTTGAATGCTCTCTCCTTCAAACCCAGCTTGTGCTCTCCTTTGGCGATTCATACCTTAGTCGTGATTTGTCTCTCTCCCTTCTGTATTTTAGGTGCTCTCGCTTTCCTTATATTGCATATATTGTGCAAGATCTGGAGTAGATGATAGGCCCTCAAAATGCAGGAACATATGACTAACACTAGTTCATGCCCATTGATCTGCCCCCTCTCCCGAAGTCCATTCTCTTCATTCGTCTGCCGACTCTTGTAACTCCCAGCTAGGGAGCACTCTTGCCTTCGCCGTCCCGAATATGACCTGAAACTGCCAAGACTTCCCCTGTTGACTCTGGTAACTGTCTACACTACGGGGATGATAGCAGCATAGAATCATAGAATATCAGGGTTGGAAGGGACCTCAGGAGGTCATCTAGTCCAACCCCCTGCTCAAAGCAGGACCAATCCCCAACTAAATCATCCCAGCCAGGGCTTTGTCAAGCCTGACCTTAAAAACCTCAAAGGAAGGAAATTCCATCACCTCCCTAGGTAACGAGGTGGCACCATAACTATATCAGCATAACCCCGTAGGGTGAGCGCAGCCTACACCAATGGAAGGGGTGTTTCCATCATGGTAGGAGCAGCACCTCCCCAAGCGATGGGTAGCCGGGTGGATGGAAGCACTGGATTTTTCACGCCCCTGAACGCCGAAGCTATGTTGATCTAAGTTTTGAGTATAAGAAGAAACAGCAACAAAGGATAATAGAGAAGGGTTAGATAAACAGATTAATATAGGCATGAGTTAAAACTAGGAATGAGTTAAAAATATACCTAATAATAAAAAAGAGTAAAAAATAAACTCTAAACATTTAGATCCAACCAATAGGAATCTTGCAGTGGTTTCCTTTCCCTCCTTCGTGGTTTATTCAGATGGTGAGCTCTTTAGAGTGAGGCTCTGTCTTGTTATGTTTTAAGGCAAGGATCTAGCATAATTTAGGTTGCATTCTGAACAACAAATGAAACCAAAGCGCCAGTGTGCTCTTTCTTCAAGAAAACTCACAGACACTTTACATGTATATGTGTTTTGGGATCCCTGCACACATGTGGCCAGTAGTATTATTGCCAGAATGGCTTGTGCCTGTGATGCAGAGGAAATCAGGCTTTTCTTTCTGAACACAGAACTCTGGCCTTCACCAACCCCAGGGACTTGCAAGCACAACTGTAAGATCTAGCCACCAAGATCTTTACATTAGCAGCTGCTGGCAACTTCTGATTCTTCCTAGCTGTTTGAGAGGGGAGGGACAATGTTCTTAGAGCATGTGGGATGGGGCCATATACCGTGAGTGGTGGTGTGGACGGTAACTGCCTTTCTATTACTAACAACCAAATAATATCTCTACGCATCCGCTGAAAGTAACGAATCCTTATCCAGAACGATTAAGAGGGAGGGGGTCTCCCCCTACTGGTGAAATGTATGCAAGCCATGCATTAGGCTGAAAACAAAACTCCACAGTTAAGGTGCAATTCTTTTCTGTGTGGTCATCTTTCAATGAGATGTTGAAATGGTAGCGTATTTTCCATGAATTTGTTATATTTGTTATTTTCAGTCACCATTATTCTTATTTTAACCTCTTCTTGATAAATTTTTTTAAGAATAAACTTTTTTTTTTTTTACTTTAAAATGCACCTTTCATTTGACTTTTACTAATCTGGCTATATTTTTCTTGAACAGCACATATGTTCCGGTTCCACGTAAAATCAAAGTGAAAAGAGACAAGGTGAGTTGTGTCTGTCTGTTTTCTCCGTTAATTGTCCTGCGGAAGTTGCTGCCACAAGATATTCTTGGGACAAAAAGCTTGGGAGGATCCAAAGAAGTGTGCAAGTAATTACGCAAGCAATAAAAATACCCACAGTTACATTTTTAGCTAGGGTAAAAATGTACAGCCTTGTGACTCAGCATTAACTAACTGAGGTTAGGAGGAAACTTGTGCTGTTTCTGCCCATTATTAAGGTTTTATAGCTTCCTCTAGTACTAATCAGAAACATCTGGCCTATTGGTCTGATCCAATCCAACGATTTCTGTGTTTCTGCTTGACATAGACTAACATCTTAGAATAGCACCGCTTTAAACATTGAACAAAATATACAATGTTTAGTTTTCAGTCAACAATTGTGCATGGTTTTTTTTTTCTTTTTTTAATTAAATTGCTTGAACACAAGGGATGATTCTCATTTTCTAGGACAGGATTTCTCAATCTTGTTTCCGTCACTCCCCCCAACTTATTTTTTAACTCGAAGCCCCTGTCTTATACCATGAGACTTTCAAATGTGCTCTAGATGGAACTGGGGTCATTTAGTATATTGAGTCCAATAAAGGGGATTCTGCTTTAAATAAATCAGCCGTTTGAGTTGGCGGTCTAACGGTGCATAGGCCAGGAAACCTTTCAAAAGCACATACCTTATTATTCACAAAGTTTTCAGGCAGTATTCTCGATTTCAGCACTGAAGAGTGCTAGTGGGGTTGTGACCCTGTGATCCAGTTTGCAATGCCATTCAGTGAAATTTGGCCCAGCTGCCCCCCCCCCACACCATGACAGAGGGGCAGAGAGGCAAAATTTCAGTGAGTGGCATTGCAACCCTGTGAGTGTGTAGGAAGGGTTGCCACCCTCTACCCCACCCCAGAAAGTTTGGTATGCCTCCCCAGGAGAGCGCCCGCTCCTCACCCCCACCCCATTGAGAACTGCTCTTCTAGGGAACTCCTCTTTTGTACACACAAGAGGAAGACAGGTAAACTTTAAACAAATCAGAGGATGAAGTCAATGAAAAACTCCTAATGATTTCAATGGCCATTGGATCAGGCCTACAGAGCATAGTCAGCCTGGGGAATTCACTTACCATAAAGAGGTCAAACAGATGTTTCATGCTTCGGGGAATACCTTGAATACTACATGATTTCACAGGTGAACAATGGATCATTTCACCTACCCTTGATTTCGGACTACTGCTGGAGGAGGATTGATTTAGTCTGGTATTGTGTGTTCCAAATCCACTGTAGAAAAGCTTGGGTAGCGTGCAATGGGTATGGGGAGTAATTAAAGGCAGAGAGAGAATCAAACCTTTATTTTCAGGTAGCCATTGCAAGCCTTTGGAGGCCTTTAAGCAGGAGACTTTCAGAAGCACCAAAGCAGTTTACGAGCACAAGTGACATTGAAGTGAATAGAACTTGTGCTCCTAAACCCATTAGGCACTTCTGAAAGTCTCTCCCTAAAACTACAAGTATGGTCTTGGAGTCTTAAAATTCCAGCTGCCCTAAGGGAATGGATGGGGTTTTGTAACAAACATTCCTTTCCTGCAAAGTAGGTGGAGACTGAATCTTCCAGTGCCGTGAACTGTCTCCTCCTTAGGCACTTGTTCCCCAATATAGACAGAAGAGGCTAGAGGTTCTTGAATTTGATCCCATGTATCTATTTGATTTTTTTATCAGATATTTAAATTAGAAAAATACAGTGAATCTGTTTTAGGTATGCAAATAATTCATGGTCCCATCACTGCTAAAATGTAGGGCCCACCTTTAGAAACATGCCGGGAAGCATAATCTAGTAGTTAAAGCACTATGAGTCAGGAGACCTGGGAGCTGCCACAGACTTCAGGTGTGATCTAAGGCAAATCCCTCTGCCTCAGTTCTCCCACTGTAAAAGAGGTGGAAATGATGCTACCGTAGGTCCTTATCTGTCATTAATGAACCTTCACATCTGTAAAGCTCTTTTGAGATGCTCTAAGAGAAGGCATTAAGCTACCATTATTATAGAATACAGGCCCTGGGCGTAGCTGGCAAAATCAGAAGTCATCCCAAGTGACTTTTAATTGATGTGCCAAGCTATCCAGCACCTTGGCATTGCTTAGCCATAATAGCCCAGTTCAGAGTTGCATCCTCCAAGACCATGGCGCGGAGCTGGGAAGGAAGTGACATGATTTCTTCAGCTCTTCTCTTTCCCTCTCCTATTTACACCATCCAAGGAAGGGGAAGACAGTGAGGGTTTCAGGTAAGGAATGACAAAGGGTGCTGAGGCAAATTAAGGCTGTGTGGTGGGTCCTGGCAGAGAGAACAGCAGCAGCTCAGAGCATCGGTGTAGAAATAGGCGTCCTACCCCGCCATGGAAAATGTAAAACACCCAGTGGGAAGATATTACACAGAGATATCAGCAATTAACCCCTGACTCTCTGTAAAAAGGCAAACCTGAAGCTAACCAGATACCTTGCTGTCCCTCCCATCACAAACTCGGCATGGAAGGGCCAAGCGGGGCTGGAATGGAAAACCTTAGCCTTAGCCAGCATTGCAGATGATGAAGGTGTGAGGAGTGGATGTTGCCTTTCCATTCTGTTCTGAATAGGGAGCAGCCCCACAGGGAAGGGGCACTGACTGACCAGGGGCTGTTCTGGGCCTGAGTCTGCCAGTGCAGCCCGGGAATGGCGGATGATGGTCTGGAGGAGTTGCCAAGCACACCTCTGCCGAGACTCTGCCCTGAGGGAAGGATTTGGGGCAATGCATAGAACAGGAGCTATAACACTTGCTGCTCTTTGGAACTTTCTAGCCAGGAACCTCTATGTGCTCTGTACATATTAATCTGCCCCATAATTCCCCTGTGAGGCAGGTGAGTGTGATTGGAGCTATACAAAAACAGAGGTTAAGGAACTTGCTTAGAACCACACAGTGAGACTGAAGCTGAGCCAGGAATAGAAGTCCAGGCCCAGATCCTCAGCTAGGGTAGGTGGGGAGAATAATTCACCCTAACTGTCCTGTTAGGGTACAGCCAGTGTTTCTTACGAACTATGAACGCAACTCTCCGATTCTCCACAGATCCTGGTCTATCACCCAGTTTTTATCAAATATGTTTATGACCACTGGCTGCAGCATCATGGAAGATACCCCTCGACAGGCATTCTGTCAGTGATATTTGCACTCCACCTATGTGATGAGGTAAAGACCAAACTGTTCCATTCCTTGCTTCAGTGTACACTGATACTATGTTGGGGTCAAGGGCTGTAATTATAGCAGATGCTAACATGAGATCCCTAGATCATTTGTTCATCTTTATCAGCCTCTTTCCATCTTCACTTCCTCTGACTTCAAGTTTCCTTCAGCGTTTATGATTTCAGCTGTTAGACAAGATGTGTCTTTGACCCAGAGTCTGAAATAACATGGAGACAGTCGCAAATATAAGTGAATTCTCAGACAAAACAGAAAAACATGATTAAGCATTAGGGTTTGAAGTGCATTTCAGAGGAGTCCAATTAAACACAAGAAGTCCTCAGCCTGCTTGATCTCATGTAATCCATATGCCTATTCTGTGTATGGCAGATGGCCAGTTTCCCAGTGCCTTTTGCTTTCTGGGCCTGGGAGTTTATACATTAGGGACAATTCCCTCCACTACAGGAATTACTGTGTGAAATTCTCTAGCCTGTATTATGCAGTTGGAAACATGCTGGGGGCCATGAGGGACACATTGTATAGGCTGGGGAAGGTTGTGCCTCCCCAAACTGCCCAGTGTGGCCCCACCCACACTTCTCTCCAAAGCCCTGCTTGCCCTTGGCCGCAGCCCAAGCCGATTGCTCCTCTTCAGGGAAGCAGAGTGCTAGGTCTAGGGCAGCCGGGACTTGGGGTGGCTACCACAATATCAATAATAAATAAAAACAATGTGGAAAAGGTTGAGAATCACCAGAGTTCCCTCAAAATGTCAATTAAGAACACACCAAGCTGAAGGCAAAGTCTTTCAGGATGTAACATTTTTCATTCTCTTTCTTGTTAGGTGGATGTGTACGGTTTTGGAGCAGACAGCAATGGTAACTGGCATCATTACTGGGAAAACAACGGTTCCGGGGGGGCTTTTCGGCGAACCATGGTCCATGATGGGGATTTCGAGTCCAATATCACTTTGACTCTTGCCTCTATTGACAAAATACGTTTTTTCAAGGGCAGATGACCCTTACCACAGGCAGGGATTTGTGGCTGCAATTTCCAGCAGGAGGCAGTTACTGAAGTGTTTGAAGTGGTTTATCGAAGATTATCTTGGGAGCTGACCGTATTTGACGATCAGACTCTGCAGCTGAGGAAGTGTGTCTCACTGCTGTGAGGATCATTGAATGAACGTAGCATGCAGTAGTGGTTCCATACTGCACTTGACTTCCTTATGTCAGAATAGAGACGTTGGGGACCTAAGGATCAATTATGGGGAATAAATGATGTGCGGAATCACAGGGGATGTATGGACTTATTAAATCTTGAAATACTGGGAGAGATGTGCCTATTGCTGTTAGGGTAAATTAGGGGAATTTTCTAGAAATTACTGTATGTGTGTGTGCTTTCCTTGCATAAGGCAGGAATGCCCTGAAGAGGAGAGGTGAAAACAGCTTCCTGAATGTCCCATCAACATGGCTGGCTGTGAACACTGTAGTAAGGATTACCTCAGAAGAACACGTTCACTTATTCTGCTGTTGATCTTTTCTTTAAACCATCTCTTCTCTTCACTGTGTCATTTCTGGTTCTGCATTGTATTATGGACAAAGGTGATGTACCTGACTTGCAAGGAATAATGGCTACTTTTGGCAACATATCAATCCACATCTAGAAATTCTGGATCAAATCCTTCATCTCCAGTTAACTGCATATTTTAATGTAGCATCCTACACAGCCATAATGAGACAAAGAAAAACAAAATAAGATTGTGATTGAAAATGCCAGCAAAAATGCCCTTTTTAGCCACTGGTTTGTTTGGGTTTCTTTAAATATTATTTTATTTTATTTTATTTTTTGATAGGTACTCTGAATGCTAATTTTTGTTGAATACATTCAAGGTAGAGCAGTGGACATTTTTTTTCTTTCAGTGGTTTACATGTGCCTTTTATATTTGTGCAACAGATGTAATTTTTTTTAAAGACGAAAATCCCTAAATTAAACTTTTTATAGGAAAAAAAAACAATTAACCAAAGCTTAGTCTCTACATGGTATCATTTTGTATTCTAAACCAATAATGACATCTCCTGTATTCTACTTGACGAGGGGAAAAAACCAAGGGTAGTTTTTAATGGTAACTTTCACCTTTAAAAAAAAAAATCCAAAAGTTGATAGGAAATTTTTTACTCTATTTTTTACAACTTAGAAGGCGATATCTATTTAAATGTATTTAAGTGAAAGTATCAGGTATAAGGATGTGAGCTATAGGAGTGAACAGAACTGTATGGGCATCTACCAGGGCATATCCTCTATGTACTGATTCTGTGGTATGATCCAGACCTTGGAAAGATTTGTGTCTTTAGACAAATGCATGTTAACAGCATTACTTCTATGCAGCAAGGGGTGCATAAGAAATGTTGTACTGGGGACTTTGCACAGATTCTTCCTAAAATCTGTTTGACCTTCATTTCTGTTGTTCGTTGATATTTTAAACATGAGTTAAAGTATGAAATTGGGAGGGGAGGGCGATTTGAGGACGGTAGCCCTTGCTTCATAATATCATGACGATGGGATTCAAGGAATCTATGAACCATATCCAATGCCAGTCTCCCCACTGAACTTCAGTGGGCTCTGGAGCAGACCCTGAAAGAGCTGCTGGTTTGATATTTTTCTTGTTTGTTTTTTTTCCTTGTTTCTTTCTTTGTTTTTATTTTGTTTTGTGGCGACTGGAATCTGTGGTAACTAAACACGCACACACACCACTCTAAAGTCAATGGAGTTTTGCCACTGACTTCAATAAGTCCAGTTTTTCAGCCCCCCATTTTTGCTCTGTCTGGTTTTTATGAGTGTGTTATCATGGCAACACTAACCCTAACCCTTACAATGTCATGGCAAGATCAGTCCAATTCTCTCTATTTATGACCTCCATCCTCCAACCACTTGCCAATGGGAGTAACTTTACACACACAAGCTGGCCCACTAGAGTCACAGAACATGAAGGACAAGCTTCACACACTTCATTTTCACAGTAGCGGCCAACCTTTTCCATAACAGGACACTCCCCCACACACAACCATGACTCTCCATCCATTTACCCATAACACCCTCCCTTTAGCAATGGGGAAGGTGAGAGTTCTCGAAATCCAACAACTGTTAGTAACCCTGACATTAAGAGCTGCTGTCCTAGAAAGATGGCCAAGAAAGCCACTCACATGCATGTTTCCAGGATAAGCGCATGATTCTGCAGTTGTAACAAAACTTGTTTTCTCTTCTAAAATCACTTTGTAGAAGAATGAACAATATCCACCTGAATCATATTTTTGATATTACCACTTTTTAATAATGATTATTATAATTCAGTGTTTCCCGGTCAGGTGACAAACTACCCTCTTTCCCTCAAAATGGTTGCTTTAAAAAAAAATACTCTGAGAATTTGATTGAACAGCAGTGTAATGTTTTCAGCCTGTGCTTGGGTGGCTGGGTTTTGCAGAAACTTGTACAACTTGAACTCTGTTTTTGCATTTCTTTTGTAAACGAGCGAGTTTGCTGATAAATTCCCTGTATATTTAAGTCATTTCTGGGGGAGACTTTCAAAGGCGCTCCTGGCAGTTCGGCACCGAACTGCCATTGGCTTGTAATAGAAGTTGGCAGTTTGGAGTCAAACTCCAGTTGAAAATCAGTGGGATCTGATTATCTAACTTCCAGTTTGCTCTGTTCATCCAGCTGGTTTCTAGGAGGCAGCAACAGAAGCCACTGGAGAATTCCATTCCCACCGCCAGTATTTTCAACTGACTTCCTGCTAGGAACTGAGAACGGTCTTTTAAAAAAAAAAAAAAAGCTATAACATTAAATCTTGAACTGCATTTGCTACCAATGCAAAATTTCCAAAGCACTTCTTGATTGTGTGGTTTGTTTTTAACCAAACTGAATTTCTTGAACACTTTTTTTTTTTTTTGGTCTCCAGATGCTTCTTCCTATTTCTCTTTCCTTGGAGCATAGTGATTATTATCGTCATTTCTGTCTGATTGAAGGGAGTCTGGGTCACTCATACTTTGACATTTTATTTATTGTTGAAGTTTTCAATTCAGTAAGAATCAAAATAAATTTTTTATTATAATCAATCAGATTGTCAAAGATATCTCTATCTGTGCAGCCTTGACTGCTATGTATCAGAGTGGCGTTGTCATGAATTCCTCAAGGTAGTCTCCTGTAATGGTCACTGTAACTGGGTCTTACTCTGCCAGAGTTTCTTTCCTTCTCCTACTCAACCAAACCATCATAACTCAAGCCTGCTCTCCCCTTCAATTTAACTCATATTTAGAATCATGAGAGCAGCCGTATTGGGTCAGACCAAAGGTCCATCTAGCCCAGTACCATGTCTTCTGACAGTGGCCAATGCCCGGCGCCCCAGAGGGAATGAACAGAACAGGTAATCATCAAGTGATCCATTCCCAGCTTCTTGCAAACAGATGCTAAGGACACCATCCGTGCCCATCCTGGCTACTAGCCATTGATGGACCTATTCTCCATGAATTTATCTAGTTCTTTTCTTAATCCTGTTAAAGTCTTGGCCTCTGCTTTCTCCAGACAATCCATTCCACCAGCAATCCATTCCACCCCTTATGGCCTCCTTAATTCTCTCTTGCTTCAGGTAGCTCCAGGCTTTTGCCTTTGGCTAGCAGGGAGAGCTTCTTCCCTGCCGTCTCTGGATCCCATGCAGAAGCATCTCTACAGGCAGTTAGGTGTACTCCCATTACCCTTATATCAGATCCCAGAACACTCTGAGCAGGGAAGCTCTGCCAAGCCCACTCTGAGTCTCTTTAGCAAACCCTCCCCTAGTCTCTGATGGAGCAGACACACCCTGTCCTTGAGCTACCATCATATGGACCATGTCTCGTAGTATGTCAGCCAAAAAACTCCCAGCTCCCTAGGTAATAAGGTTATATCCTCTAGGAGAGGTGGCCAGGCCAAACCTGAGTGATGCTACAGCCCTAAGCTCCACTCACTCAGATTTGGAAGGGATGGGCATATGGGCTCATGGGTCAGGCTGCTGGTGTGTAGTGGGGATGCTGAAGAGGTGAGTCAGGCAGGGGGTTGGGCAAACCTCCCTGAAATCAGTTTGAAAATGTTGGCCAGAATGGCTACCATCACATGACCCCTAATTGCCTGACCCAGCCCCATCACCTGGGATGTAGACAAATAGACAGGCCTGAGCCCAACTCTTCTTAAAGGGCCAGCCGAATTGTAACTGTTGCCTATTGTGATAGGCGCTGTCAGGGGCTTTTTGTCTGCATTAAGCTTTACACAGGTTTGCCCACAAAGGGTTCCTTATTGGGTGTGACGTTCCCCTCTGGTGTTATCCAGACTGGTGATCTGCTAGGTCACTCCAATCCTTGACTCTGGGAGCCAGCCTTACCCTGCTCTGCTGTGATAAGCCCCACTCCTGGGCTGTTCACGCACAGCCCCTGGCATGTAAGCTGCCCCCAGCTACTTGCAAGCGAATGACACTAGCCAATATCTCCGGTCCCAGACACAACCCTAGGAACTTCCGTCTTGCAGTGTCCAGTTATGCCCGCTGGACACTGCAAGCTTATATGAGTTCATCAGTTTAACAAAGAAATTGATATGTACTAGGCTTGTTCTCCCAAGGGGAACCTCTGACACACTTCAAACCAAAAGCACTGCTTCAGGTAGAATAAACAGACACATTTACTAACTGTAAAGATGGATTTTCAGTGATTATAAGTCAAAGCATAACAAGGCAGATTTGGTCAAATGAAATAAAAGCAAAATGCATTCTAAGCTGATCTTAACCCTTTGAGTGCCCTTAAAAACTTAGATGCGTCTCGCCCCAGGCTGGCTGGTTGCTCCTCAGCCAGGCTCTCCCCTTTGATCAGCGCTTCAGTCGCTTGGTGGTGGTGTCTGTAGATGTAGGAGGAAGAACATGGCAAACGTCCCTCCCTTTTATCATGTCCTTTCTTCCCTCTTGGCTTTGCCCCCTCCACCTTCAGAGTCAGGTGAGCATTACCTCATCACAGTCCCAAATTGACCAAAGGAACGGAGGGTGATTCACTTGAGAGTCCAACAGATCCTTTTGTTCCTGCCTAGGCCAGCATCCTTTGTTCCTGTGTGGCTGGGCTGGGTTTGTCCCATACGTGCCCTGATGAGATGTGAACTGCCCCTCTGCTTTTGGAGAGTTTTGCCTGGGCCTGCTTTAAGCCATGAGGATACATTTTCAGCCTCATCACTATATACATGAAAATTATAACCTATAACAACAATTACTATATCATTACTATAACAACAATGTTCAGTGCATCATGAGCCTTCCGAAGACATCCACCATGACAAACTTTGCATTGAGACCACACAATCATTTTATAAAGATGAACATGGGGGTGTAGGGTGGTCCCCTGAAGGAAGAGAGTGTCACACTGGGGTACTAAACCTACAGCCAATTGCCCCTGAACTGCTGGGAACTTTTAAGTGAGATGTCTAAACTTGGCAGAGCTGAGCTGCGAAGAAGGGGCATTACAAGATCTGGTGTCTGGGGAGGCAAAGGAATTGCGTAGGCTCAGTTTTTAGTTTGGCTGGTTGTTTTCTGCTGTGGGAAGGTAGGAGCAGCTGCTACTGCTTTACTGTTGATTTGATTGTGACTTTAATTTCTGGCTCTCTCCTAAAGTCCAGGGCAGCTGGCTGTTCTGTTTGGGGTGACATTCTTATTCTACACCAGGATAAATGCCATTTTCAAATGGGTGGTAATGGGGCTTCAAAAGTGTAAGTGTGTGCATGTGTGCGTGCGTGCACACACACACACACACACACACACGTGCAGAGCGAGTGGATGATTTGCCTGTGCATGCGCTCTCACGGAGTAGAAATTTTGCCTGGGTGAATGGGACTAGGTAGATGCTGGTTCCTCCTCTGAAGAGAATCACAGAAATGTGGGGCTGGAAGGGACATTTAGTCCAGCCCCCTGCGCTGAGGCAGGACCAAATAAACCTAGACCATCCCAGACATGTGTTTGTCTAACCTGTTCTTAAAAACCACCAATGGGGTTTCCACAACCTCCCTAGGAAGCCTATTCCAGTGTTTAACTAGCCATATAGTTAGAAAGTTTTTCCTAGTATTTAACTTAAAGCTCCCTCACTGCAGATTAAGCCCATTACTTCTTGTCCTAGCTTCAGTGGACATGGAGAACACTTGATCACTTTCCTCTTTGTATCAGCCTTTAACATACCTGAAGACTATCTGGTTTGTCCCCTTCTGTCTCTTTTCTCAAGAGGAAACATCCCCAGCTTTTTAACCGTTCCTCATAGATCAGGTTTTCTAAAGCTTTTGTCATTTTTGTGGCTCTCCTCTGGCCTATCTCAAATTTGTCCATATCTTTCTTAAGGTGTGATGTTCAGAACTGGACACAGTAGCGCAGCTGAGGCCTCACCAATGCCAGGTAGAGCAGGACAATTACCTCCCATTCTTACATACCACACTTCAGTTAATACACCCCAGAATGAGATTAGCCTTTTTTTCAGCTGCGTCACATTGTTGACTCATATGCAAGTTGTGATCTCCTGTAACCCCCAGATCCTTTCCAACAGTGCTATCACCTAGCCAGTTAGTCCCCATTTTGTAGTTGTGCATTTGACTTTTCCGTCCTAAGTGAAGTATTTTGCATTTTGTCTTTACTGAATTGCATCATGTTAATATCAGACCAATTCTCTAATTTGTCTAGGGCATTTTGAATCCTAGTCCTGTCCTCCCAAGGGCTTGTAACCCCTCCCAGCTTGGTGTCATCTGCGGATTTTATAAGCACACTCCTCACTCCACTATCCAAGTCATTAATGAAAATATTGAATAGTAACTGACCCCTGTGAGACCCCACTAGATTTGGCCTTGCTGTTTAACAGCAAACCATTGATAACTACTTTTTACAGGCTTTCAACCAGTTGTGCACCCACCTTATAATAATTTCTCCAAGACCAGCAGTTCTCAAACTTTAGCATCCTGAGGACCCCCACTTTGATTTACAAAATTTTCACAGACTCCCCAAGTCTACCAGTGTTCATGAAAAGTGCTATTATTAATAAAATTACCACTATCGCTGCTATTTATTTCATTATTCTTTATTATTAGACAGACATACATAAATATGTCTGGGTAGGGAGTATTCTTTATTTAATCTAAACAGCAAGAAAACTTAATTAAAAAAAACAAATTTTGAGCACCCGGCCGAACCCTCCCTGCCGTGTGCCCGGACCCCAGCACTGGCTGCCCATGGTACATGGATTCACACCCAGCACCTCTCTTGGAGCTAGCATCTGCATTGCTGTGAGAGGAGCAGGATTGGCCCACCCTAACTGGGGGGGCTGCATGCAGAATTCCCATGTGCTTTCAGACGCACCAGCCAGTTGGCAGGTGCTGCTTCACTCTGGGTCCTCCCATGCTTTCCTCTGCTGCTGAATTTCACAGCTCCAGGCGATCCATGAGTCACGTTGACTCTATGTTCAGCCCCCAGGACCCGCCCCCCCACTCCACAGCTGTTCCACAGCGTGCAGTTGATCAGCGGGGCCAGTGGCCCCAGCCATGACTTGTGGACCGCCTGGAGCCGGACATGACTCGTGGCCCCCCTAGAGTGCCCTCGCGGCCCCCCCCAGGAGTCCACGGACCCCACTTTGAGAATTGCTGTTCTAGACCACACTTCCCTCATTCGCTCATGAGACTGTCTTGGGGAATATGTCAAAAGCCTTGCTTAAAATCAAGGCATATCACAACTACAGGTTCCCCCATCCTCTAGACGAAGTGGAGTTATGAGGAGCAAAGAACACAGCAGCCCAAGTTCCATGGCCCCTTCTTTCATTGGACTGTAGGATGATTTCTCCAAAGAGGGAGGGACAAGACAGGAAGTGAGCCGGCCCTGAGTAGCTGTTTCTTTCAGAAAAGGTGAGTGAGGGTGAAAGAGGAGGAGCAGTTGTGAGGGTCTGGTAGGTGCCAGGATAGCAGGGGCAGCTGCAGCAACCTGCAAAGAGGTATGGTCCCGTACAAACCGCTCTGGTGGCGGGGGAGAGTAAGGTGCCCACCCTGCACTAAGTTATTGGGAGGGTGAGCAGGTTAACTCACTGACCGGTCTAAGCAGGGGAATGGTTCCCACTAGTGTGGGCATTTTCCTGGCTTCTATACTACCCCAGTGGAATCGGATAGCGAAAAACTCTGAGTCCTTGCCCCAATTCCCTGGTGGCCGCCTGATCTCGAGGATGCCTCTTCCAGTCTCCAATGCGGCAGAGTCCTCATAGCCCCAATAAAGCTGGGTCTAGGGTCCCTGGGCGGCTTAACCCCCAGTGTCATCATGGGTCACTCAGACAGAGGCTAGGGTGTCCCCACACCAGGGTATTCTCACCTCACTGGCCACGTCCCTGACCCACTGATTGCTATGCTGAGTTTAAACCACATACAAATTATTAAACAGCAACTATAAACCAGTAAGAGACAAACGGAAACGGTAAAAGGATCCAGGAACCTTGCACCATGGGCATGGAGACACTGTAACCAATCGTCTCTGGGACTCAAGAAAATTTGCGGCCTGTTGCTTACACGTCCCAGGCCTCCCCCACCCCCGCCCCAGGCCCTGGATGTGCTGCAGTGATACAGCAGACAAGACACCTGCTCTGGCGGTGGCAGGGCCGGCTCTAGATTTTTTGCCTCCCCAAGCAAAAAATTTGCCACCCCAAGCTCCAGCGGGGCTGGGGCTCGCAGGTGGCACTGTGAGAAGGTGACCTCACTCCCTCCGCTTCCAGCGCCACCTGCGAGCTGTCGTCCCCCCCCCCTCCGCCCAGCCATGCAGAGAAGCCCCGATATGAGGGGTGGCACGAGGCAGCGACTCACCCTCTCCTCCCCAGGTAGTGGCTGGGCCCTGGCAGCTCAGCATCCCGGGGCTGGGGCTTCCCCTTCCCGCCACGGCTGGCAGGGGGGCGGTGCCCTCGCCCCGTCTAAGTGGCACAGCTCCAAGAGCTCAACTGCCCCGAATAAAAAGGATGGCCGGAGCGCCGCCCCTGGAAATGTGCCACCCCAAGCACGTGCTTGCTTTGCTGGTGCCCAGAGCCGGTCCTGGGCGGTGGCCACACCCCCTCAGGCTCTATGTGGCAGGAGCCTTCTTCCCAGTATCAGCCCTCCCATCAGGGTCGCTTCTCCCCTCCAAGTCTGGCCTTCAAGGCTGTTTTGTCAGGCAACATCTCCCTGCACTGGGCCCTCTCTGCCCAGGGTCCCCCGCTGCTCCCTGTGCTTAGCTACAGTGTTACTGCAGTGTTCACTCTCCTGGCTCTGGTCCTGCAGTGCCCCATTGCAGCTCAGCCCTGGCTCCCCGTCAGTGTGGCTGGTCACTGCTGCTCCAGTTACTGGCGTGGGGCTGCTGCTCCCTCCTTGTCTCCGCTCCACTCGGCCCCTGGTAGCCCCAGAGCACACGGAGGACAGGCCTGCTGGGCTCTTCTTGACTCCCTCAATTGCAATAAGGAGCCAACAGCCCCCTTACACTGGCATGAAGGGGCTGCCTTGCATTATGGAGGGTGGGGGAGAGTCAAGGAGGGAGAAGAATGAATGCATTGATTGGGAAGCTTCCATCCCTGTATGTTGCCGGGGCAGAGGGGAATAAAGTGGGTAGTGCTAATTGATTTGGGGTAAAGGCGGCATTCGTTGGGAGTGCAGAGGTCACTCAGTGGGAGGCTGGGGTTCTCTGGGCCAGAGCGGCGGGAGGGAGACTAGGCAGGAGGGGCCTTGGCCCTGGGACAAGGTTTAATCTGAGTCCTGGGGCTAATAAGCCCTGGTTGGGTGAGGAGGGGATCCTGCTACGATAGAAACAGGGTAAGAAATGGAGGCAGGGAAAAGGAAACAGTCCCGTGGCGCTGGATCAAGCTGGAGGCCGCATAGGTGGCGTGGGGGAACTCAGCAAGCAATGGCAGCAAAGGGGGGTAGATGTGGCAGCTGGGCTCCTGACAAATTACTTGGTCTGTTAGAGATTGTAAGTTCTTTGGGGCAGGGAGGGTCTCCCATTCTCAGTCTGTACACTGCCTAGCATGAGGGGACATGTTCCACTCCTGGGCCCCGTTAGGCTGATTTATACAAACAAGTGAGAGGCCTGAGATGATTAGTCTGAGCACAGCTTGATGGTCAGTTGGTTCTACTGGTATCTCCGGATTCTGTCGTTTGTAGGAGTGGAGACGACGGAGGAAAAGACCCACAATTGTCCAGAATAAGTACTGGAGCGGGCTGACCAGCCCACAGGACACCGGTTGATTTGGACACTTACTCCAGATGCTCTCCACCAAGCAGAGTCCCCACCCGGAACAAAAGGGAGTCCCTGTGGGTGGAATCTGGTGCAGGGCTGAATTCCCTCCTCTTTATCTAAAACAATTCTTTCACTTGGGCATAGGGTCGGGGTGGGGGTGGGGGGTGCCCTGAAAGATTGTTCCCTGGAATTCCCATTTATATGTGTTAACGACAGGCTCAGCAGCGGGTAGTGCTGATCTGATCTGGGGCAAACCTTACCCTGCCTCAGATATGCCTGTTCTGTGACTGGATTTCAGCCTCAAATCAGCCTAGAGCTTCTCCATAGCATTACACTGAACCAAACGCACCGTTTCAGCCCGTAGCACCCTTTCATGGTAGTGATATCTTTTCAAAATCTAAATTCAGTAAGGGCTGAATCAAAACTCATTGAGATCAATAGAAGGGTACTTGGTGACTTCAGCGGGTTTCAGATCAGTCCCTACTACTTCATGAAAAGTGAAGGTTACATTCAAAGCACCCTTACCCAGTCCTGGTCTAGGGGCGGGTGCAGTTGGGTTGTTTTTTGGGTTTTTGGGGTTTTTTTGGAAGAGCTCGTTGGGGTTTCCATAAGTGTATTTCCTTTCCTAAAATCTGCTTTCTTAATACTCTTCGCTAGCCTCGCTTTTCATTTCCTTATGGCTGTTCCACTTACTAGTCTTTTTTTTTAAGGAGCCAGGGGGCACAGATCCTGTCAGATATAAATGTAATTCAAAAGTAAAAGCCTATCCATTGAAATTCATCCAAGCAGACTGCTTACCACTAGAAATCTGAGACGTCGGTATGACAACGCAGCTGCAATTCATTTAAGATCAGACAGTACAATTCAGCTCGCTTTGCTCTTGGACTTAGACAGTGGTCTGACTGTTATTGGAGGGCCACTCTTTAGCCTGCCCTTCAGAGGCCATGTCCCTGAGAGCAAATTGACCCTTGCTTATCCATCCAGCACATAGTCTAATCAATGCTGCATCCATGACAAACTGACCAGGATCGGCTGATATCTTAACTCACATTAAACATGCTGAAAATATGAACGGCTGGTTAATGTGACACAGCCGGGAAAAGCACTGTGGGTGTCGCAGTCATGTTAAGGGCCAACGCTCAGGAAGGAAGTCTGCTGTTGATTAGCCCCACTTCTCTGTGGAAGGGGTCATCTTTCTCCCTTCCCCGGATGGGTGGGTGGGTGTGTAGTCCAAGTTTCAAGCCTTCTATGGATGCAGAGTGTGGGCAGGGGAGGGAATACTGCTGATTTAATCTGTGATAGCACCATGATTAAAAGCCAATGGCCTGAAGAGGCCCACATGCCAGCAGCAGATCGGACTAGACAATCACTTTAGAACCTGCCTGATTCTTCAGCAGAGTGCATTGCGGGGTGGGGGAGGGGCTTCTGTGAAAACTGGGGGGCAACAACATGCTATAAAATGAAAATCAGTGACTAAGAAGCAGCAGCCTTTGTTCTAGAGAAACCTGCCTCCAATCGCTGTGATAACAATCCTGCTGCCCTGCAGGTGGGCACAGTGCCAGCTGGATCTGGTGGGAGATATATATGGGAAAGAGAGAGCCGACTTAGGTCCTGAAACTGCCAAATCCAGATTAATGAATCACTAGATGTGCTACTGAAATGCAGCCACCTCTGGGGTTAAGCACTGCAGCTGTCTGAACAGCTCACAGCAGCACCACAGTAGACGTTAGGAAAGGAAGTAAAAATAAATATTGCACCAGACTGAAAAGACAGGATATTTTGATTTCAGGTTGGCAGGATGTAAATATCCAAATGCGAATTTGGCCAGTAGAGTGTTATAAATGCTCCCTCTGGTCCAAACCTTCCCCCAGGATTTTTGATGCCCATGGTCTCCAGTTTCACGTGCTGTCCATAAACCCCACCTCCAAGAGCAACAGCAGGCCCCATAGCCTCACAGGGGCATTGGGTCTGTTAACTACTAAAGGAGTTGGAAACCCTAATTAAGTCCTGTCAGGGTTCCCTCCCCACGCTGAACTCGAGGGTAAAGATGTGGGGACCCGCATGAAAGACCCCCTAAAAGCTTATTTTTACCAGCTTAGGTTAAACACTTTCCCAAGGCACAAACTTTGCCTTATTCTTGAACAGTATGCTGCCACCACCAAGTGATTTAGACAAAAAACAGGGAAAGGACCACTTGGAGTTCCTATTTCCCCAAAATATCCCCCCAAGCCCTTACACCCCTTTTCCTGGGGAGGCTTGAGAATAAACAAGATGAGCACAAACCAACCTTGGATTTTTAAGACCCAAAAAACCCAATCAGATTCTTAAAAATCAGAACTTTATTAGAAGAACAAAAAAAGATAAGACAACAACTCTGTAAGATCAGAATGGAAAATAATCTTACAGGCAGTCAGATTCAAAACATAGAGAATCCCTCTAGGCAGAACCTTAAGTTGCAAAAAGACACAAAAACAGGAATACACATATCCTCCAGCACAGCGAATTTCACAAGCCAAAACAAAGAAAACCTAACACATTTTCTAGCTTTATTACTTACTAACTTTACAGGAGTTGGAGTGCTTGCATCCTTGATCTGTTCCCGGCAAAGGTATCACACAGACAGACCAAAGCCTTCCGCCCCCCTCCACATTTGAAAGTATCTTGTCCCCTCATTGGTCATTTTGGGTCAGGTGCCAGCCAGGTTACTTGAGCTTCTTAGTCCTTTACAGGTAAAAGGACTTTTTCTCTGGCCAGGAGGGATTTTATAGCACTGTATACAGAAGGGTGGTTACCCTTCCCTTTATATTTATGACAAGTCCAAATGCCCACACTGCAAGCCTGTCTCCCTCTCGCATCTATCATTGGTTAATAATTTATTCCCAAAAGACCAAAGAGGCAGGATTAGGTGCAAAACAAAGAACAATTTATTAAAGGATCCCCAACAGCTCTACCCAATAAGCAAACAGGAAAACCACTCGGGTGTTAACAATACAAACGGGCTTGAAGCAAAGGTCCCAAAACCATACAACACCAGGGGTGGGTAAGACAAGTTAAAAGTGTTAACACATCACCATTCTTGTTCTTTACACCGCACCCTGGACACACTGGAACTAAGGACACCATCAGGACCACAGGACATCAAGGGACAGGAGCCACGAACACAAACAGCAGGATACTCAGGACAGGATCAGGTAAGCCATCTTCTATCTTCTTCCTTCTCAGCTTGCCACAGCATCTCAGCAGGGAATAGATCTTAGCACTGGGCTGCCTCTATGGTGGACAGCAGCCACCACAGGGTGCTGTAACCTTTTATCACCTTTAGTTGCCGGGCAGGATTCACCAAGCCACCTGACCCTTTCCCGCCAAAATGTACAAAAAGGCGCCAATAGTTCCCACCAAAGTGCTGTTGCTAGGCAGATTATAGACAAAAGGGGGAAGAAGAAGGGGGACTACAATATGGAGGGTGAAGTACAACTCAAGAAAACCAAGATGGTGAACTGAAGTTTCCTTACAATTCAGTCCAGTCCAGTGACAAGAGCACCCCATTCTGAATCACTACTCCTACATCCTGCAGCACCTTGGCATTCCTTAGGGGTCTCCTAGCCAAGTGCTGCATAGATCCCACTCGAATTTGTCTCTGTGACACCCAATCAGTGTGAGTGCCATGCTATTGTAGTGGCAACCACAGCCCCATCCCGACAGTGGTCCCTGGGTCAACACTCCCCAGGGCGAGGTTGCCCTATAACTTT
This sequence comes from Natator depressus, assembly GCF_965152275.1. NCBI lineage: Eukaryota > Metazoa > Chordata > Testudines > Cheloniidae > Natator > Natator depressus. The sequence continues at coordinate 15,538,388 of NC_134235.1, forward strand.
TTTCCCCCCCAGAATGGCTTTCTGATGCTGACCCTTGGATTCTGCTAGAGCCAAACAGTTATACCCTTAAAATAGCTGTTTTGCACTGGCGGCAGCTTCGCTGTCCCTCAGCGGTTAGGCACCTTTTGCCTTTGTTATTGCTGCAGAAATGGCACCTCAGAACTAAATGCAGGACCACTGAGAAGGTCAAAAGATCACAGACAGGCACCCCGCTCCCTCCCCCTTAACACAACACTGTGTCTGGCTTGGGTCTTTCCATAGCACCTCAATGCCAGCTCAGCACTCCCACTGATTATTGTAATCACAGGAAAACAGCTGCTCTATTTCACGGGCCAGCACCATGTCCCATCCCAGCACATTCCAGCCCCGCAGTCATTCCCCAGTCAGCCCTACCTGGAAAACAGGTGGGGCTTGCAATGTGTCCTGATGCTCTGCTAGGGCTAGATTTGGCTTATAGCCTTGGCTAGGGGGCAGCGCACTGGGGCACTATCCCTGGAGCAGTGCAGAGAAGGAATCATGCCTTAAAGAAGCACAAATCTTGCCCTCCCCATTCCTTGCTTTTAGGAAGTAGAAATTCGCTGCTGGTTCCTATCAGCAGCCAAGGATTCCTCTCCCTGTGCCAGCTCAGCACATTGTAGGGGCAGAGGCAGAACCAAGAACCCACCCACTACCTGCTCAGGGCAAGGCGGAGGAGTGGATGCACCATGCCCACTTACCCCTGCTGCCCAGACCCAAGATTCAAGAGACCAAGCAGAGGGTAAGGGGGAGTCTTGCTCCCTCTTTAGGGTCTGTCCCCACTGGAGCTGGAAGCTGTAAATTCCAGCTCCAGGAGACATATCAGTGCAGCTGTGATTAAGCAAGTGCACTAGAAGTGTAGCCATGGAGATACAAGCAGCGGGAGGGGCTAGCTGCCCCAAGTATGTATCTCTGGTCTAGGACGGGATTGTAAGTGGGCGGGTAGCCCCTTGCACTGCCAGGGCTGCACCTCTATTTTTGGCACACTAACTCGATCAGAGCTAGTATGGGTATGTCTGCTCCAGCTGGAATGTGCACCTTCCATCTCTGGTGCAGACAGACCCTTACACTTGGTGCACAAAAAGAAAAGGAGCACTTGTGGCACCTTAGAGACTAACAAATTTATTTGAGCATAAGTTTCTAAGGTGCCACAAGTACTCCTTTTCTTTTTGCGGACACAGACTAACATGGCTGCTACTCTGAAACTTGGTGCACTGTGCATCCAAGAGACAATTGAGCCCATAGGGCCAGATTGTGCTAACCTTACTCACATTGAATAGCGCCTTACTCCATTCATAAACTCCTAGGAATCCAGTTATTGGGTATGAGTAAGGGTGGCACAACGTGGGCCAAAGTAAGGGATTCTACAAGGACAACATAGGCAGTTTAACATCCACTTTGCAATGGGGTCCTGGTCCCTGATTGGGGCTCCCAGATGCTCTGGGAATACAAATATGTAATAAGAGCAGTATCTATAGAATCTATTCCTGAATGCCTCCTCGAAGTTAAACAGATCAATTCAATCACTGGGGCATGTTCAATTTTTGTCACTGTAGGCGCTGGAATTAATTTTGTAAGTACCAATTCCAACAGCTACAGAGATGATCAATGGCTGTCTCAGTTTTGCTTCTTCCTCAACCTTTGCCTCATCAAATGCACTTGCTTGGTATGTCTTTCCCCAGAGACCAGCACTTTCCTGCTAAGAGGCAACAGACCAAATTCTCAGCTGATGGAGATTGCTGTAGCTCCATTGAAGCCAAGGGAGCTCTGTCAATTTTCCCCAGCTGAAGGCCTGGCCCACAGACGTGTAATTTCATGGCTAAGTGGCGAGCTCGGGTAATAATTGCATAAGTAACTGTAGCTGGAACAATGTTTTTATTTCCTATAATAAGCAGAGAAATGGGAAAATGAGAATGCACACAGATTAATGGGTCTCTGGACAGTGAGAGAGAATTCACTCATTTCAGCCAGGGCTGGGGAATCTAATCACCTCTTCATTGGCTTTATTAGAGGTGACAGGTAACATCTGGTTAAGGTCTCACTTCGGTCAGTATCTGAAGTCTCTTCACGATCAGAAACAGCTTTCCACTGGACATTTGGGGGAAGAAGCCATCTTCAAGACTTATACCACTTCCCACAGGAGACTGCTCCACAATCCAACAGATCTTTGCTGTCACTAAGTTCTCCCTGGTAGTCAGTTACATTTTCCCTTTCTTAATTTCAACCCATTACTCATAATGAACCCCACCCTGAATTAGCCTAAATAATCTCTCCTCCTCTCATAGTCATTGCTTAGCCAACCTACACAAAATTAACACTTAAAAGCCAAATCTGCCTTACTCATGCAAATCATCGATCAAAAGTAATGAATGTATTTGTAACCCTTTTGCCAGGTGGAGCCAGAAACAACCAGGGCCAGATTCAATATTTAGGGGTTCCTTTTCAACAATACAACACAGAATCGGCTCAAGCCCCCACCCAGTAACCTGGGAAAATTACACACCACCCCTGAATCTGTTATTATGCAAGGCACTGAATTTAGCTGTATGGAGTGGAAGTCTATCAACTTCATGTAAAAACTCGTACAGATACAGACAGACATCATCTTCCTTTCCAAATGCAAACACATGAACATCATGCCAAAAGGACTGAAGGTAAAAAATCCATTACATCTACATACCACACAGACTATGCTGACAGCTTGTGCCACACGCTCTCAAAGAAACTGTGGAACCACCTGATCAACATCCTCTACAGCAAACAGGGAAAGATTAAGAATGAGCTCTCAAAACTGGCTACTCTCATAAAAAACCAGCCTTCCACACAAACTTCTCCTCTCCTCTCCTTCTGCCCCTCCACCCCCACGAACATGATACAGTTCTGTGGTGACCTAGAATCCTATTTTTGACGTCTCCATCTCAAGGAATATTTCCAACACACCTCTGAACAACATACTAAGCCACAGAGACCTTCCTACCAACACTACAAAAAGAAGGATTCTAGGTGGACTCCTCCTGAAGGTCGAAACAACAGACTGGACTTCTACATGGAGTGCTTCCGCCGATGTGCACGGGCTGAAATTGTGGAAAAGCAGCATCACTTGCCCCATAACCTCAGCCGTGCGGAACACAATGCCGTCCACAGCCTCAGAAACAACTCTGACATCATAATCAAAAAGGCTGACAAAGGAGGTGCTGTCGTCATCATGAATAGGTCGGAATATGAACAAGAGGTTGCTCGGCAGCTCTCCAACACCACTTTCTACAAGCCATTACCCTCTGATCCCACTGAGGGTTACCAAAAGAAACTACAGCATCTGCTCAAGAAACTCCCTGAAAAAGCACAAGAACAAATCCGCACAGACACACTCCTGGAGCCCTGACCTGGGGTATTCTATCTGCTACCCAAGATCCATAAACCTGGAAATCCTGGGCACCTCATCATCTCAGGCATTGGCACCCTGACAGCAGGATTGTCTGGCTGTGTAGACTCCCTCCTCAGGCCCTACATTATCAGCACTCCCAGCTATCTTCGAGACACCACTGACTTCCTGAGGAAACTACAATGCATCGGTGATCTTCCTGAAAACACCATCCTGGCCACTATGGACGTAGAAGCCCTCTACACCAACATTCCACACAAAGATGGACTACAAGCCGTCAGGAACACTATCCCTGATAATGTCACGGCAAACCTGGTGGCTGAACTTTGTGACTTTGTCCTCACCCATAACTATTTCACATTTGGGGACAATGTATACCTTCAAATCAGCGGCACTGCTATGGGTACCCACATGGCCCCACAGTATGACAACATTTTTATGGCTGACTTAGAACAACGCTTCCTCAGCTCTCGTCCCCTAATGCCCCTACTCTACTTGCGCTACATTGATGACATCTTCATCATCTGGACCCATGAAAAAGAAGCCTTGAGGAATTCCACCATGACTTCAACAATTTCCATCCCACCATCAACCTCAACCTGGACCAGTCCACACAAGAGATCCACTTCCTGGACACTACAGTGCTAATAAGCGATGGTCACATAAACACCACCCTATACCGGAAACCTACTGACCGCTATTCCTACCTACATGCCTCCAGCTTTCACCCAGACCACACCACACGATCCATTGTCTACAGCCAAGCTCTACGACACAACCGCATTTGCTCCAACCACTCAGACAGAGACAAAAGTCTACAAGATCTCTATCAAGCATTCTTACAACTACAATACCCACCTGCGGAAGTGAAGAAACAGATTGACAGAGCCAGAAGAGTACCCAGAAGTCACCTACTACAGGACAGGCCCAACAAAGATAATAACAGAACGCCACTCGCCGTCACCTTCAGCCCCCAACTAAAACCTCTCCAATGCATCATCAAGGATCTACAACCTATCCTGAAGGACGACCCATTGCTCTCACAAATCTTGGGAGACAGGCCAGTCCTTGCCTACAGACAGCCCCCCCAACCTGAAGCAAATACTCACCAGCAACCACACACCACACAACAGAACCACTAACCCAGGAACATATCCTTGCAACAAAACCCGTTGCCAACTGTGTCCACATATCTATTCAGGGGACACCATCATAGGGCCTAATCACATCAGCCACACTATCAGAGGCTCGTTCACCTGCACATCTACCAATGTGATATATGCCATCATGTGCCAGCAATGCCCCTCTGCCATGTACATTGGTCAAACTGGACAGTCTCTACATAAAAGAATAAGTGGACACGAATCAGATGTCAAGAATTATAACATTCATAAACCAGTTGGAGAACACTTCAATCTCTCTGGTCACTCGATTTCTGACCTAAAAGTGGCAATTCTTCAACAAAAAGACTTCAGAAACAGACTCCAAAGATAAACTATTTCCCCTTTTTTATTCCCCCCCCCACCCCCCACCCCCGTTCCTCAGACGTTCTTGTTAACTGCTGGAAATGGCCCACCTTCATTATCACTACAAAAGATTTTCTCCCCCCGGCCCCACTCTCCTGCTGGTAATAGCTCATCTTAAGTGATCACTCTCCTTACAGTGTGCATGATAAACACCCATTTTTTCATGTTCTGTGTGTATATAAATCTCCTGTATTTCACTGTATATCCACTGTATTTTCCACTGAATGCATCCGATGAAGTGAGCTGTAGCTCACGAAAGCTTATGCTCAAATAAACTGGTTAGTCTCTAAGGTGCCACAAGTCCTCCTTTTCTTTTTGCGAATACAGACTAACACGGCTGCTACTCTGAAAGAACTGACAAGAACATCTGAGGAATGGGGTGGAGTCTGTTTTTGAGACTGGGACTGGATGGGTCATTACACAAAGTTAAACTATTTCCCCATGTTTATTTCCCCCACACACACACACCCCACTGTTCCTCAGAGTTTCTTGTCAACTGCTGGAAATGGCACACCTTGATTATCACTACAAAAGGTCCCCCCCACCCCACTCTTCTGCTGATAATAGCTCACCTTACCTGATCACTCTCATTACAGTGTGTATGGTAACACCCATTGTTTCATGGTTTTTTGTGTATATAAATCTCCCCACTGTATTTTCCACTGAATGCATCCGATGAAGTGAGCTGTAGCTCATGAAAGCTTATGCTCAAATAAATTTGTTAATCTCTAAGGTGCCACAAGTACTCCTTTTCTTTTTGCGGATACAGACTAACACAGCTGCTACTCTGAAACATGTAAATACAGTTTGCTCCTGAAGTCTCTCCCCTTCCCAACTAGCTGTCAGGGGAGAGTTCATTCAGATCCTGTTTACACATTTGCCGGAGGGGGCAAATAGAGTTTGGCCATTAATCTTGCCACATAACTCATTTTTATTGCTCTTTTCTGAACTCCCTCCTTTTTGTCAATATCTTAATGGTAAAGAAGTGGCCAGGTCTGAATGCATTATTTCAGATGTGGTAGCATCAGCACCAGTTTAAGAGACTCTAACCTCCCTGCTCCATGACATGAAATTTCTCTGATACAAACATCAAAATTCCATTGGTCTTTCTTATCACCACATTCCATTGTAAGCCCATGTCTAAATTGCTGCCCAGTAGCATTCCTAGGTAACTTGTCAATATTGCTGCTTCTCAGGTTTCTTTCTCCCTCCCATTGAATGTCTGTGGTTTACAATATTTTACCCCCAAATCTGTTAGCTTGAGCAGGAAACAGTTCTCCATCTGAAGAGTTTACAATCTAAAGAAGAAACCTAGTTCTTGTATAGCCGGTTTTCTCAGTAGATCTAAAAACACTTTTATAAAGGAGATAATCCCCATTTTACAGATAGGGGATGGGAAAGCACAGGGTACAGTAATTGGGTTTAAAGAGTTTGTGTGCCCTAGAGGCATTCACTGTGTTCTGTGTTTCAGAAGCTGGCTAGACCAGGAGTATGAATATGAACAAGGCCTAGCATGCTGCATCTGCTTAATGATTATGGTTATGTGATCCCCACTGGACTGTGTGGTATCTTCAAACTATTTTTGTTGTGTAAAGGGCAAAAGACACAACAGCAAGATAGACCAATGATGGAAGAGAGGATGTTATATCATTCCCATTTACACGTGGGGACCTGAGGCATAGAGACCATAAGTCCTGATTTTCAGAGATACTGAGTGCCCACAACTCCAGCTGGTGTGAATGGGGCTGGCAGGTGCCTAGCACTCTGAAAATCAAGTCCCAAGTGATTTGCCCAGGGTTACAGGGAAATTTTTGGAAGAACCTGGTATTGAATCCACCCCGATCTTCTGTGTCCCAGTCCAGTGTCTTAAACACCAGATCATAAATGTAAATTTCAGGACAGAAGTTATTGTATTCTGTGACAGTGTGATGCTTAAGGGTCCTTATGTAAAAGTCACATAGCAGCACCGTTTTAAATAGTTCTGCAAATTCTACAATAAAGCTACAAACAGGCTTTTCTGTGTAACAAATTATTTGGCCACGAGAGGGTGCTACATTTCTATTCTTAATAGTTTGCCTCCTGCCCTCTCAGGTACATGCCACTGTCCCATGCCAGCACAGAATTATAGCAATGTAGAGCTAGAAGGAAGCTGGAGAGGCCATTTAGTCCAGCCTCCCTCTGTCTCTGAGGCAGGACCAAGTAAACATAAACCATCCCTGATAGATGTTCTTAAAAATAGTGATGGGGATCCCACAACCTGCCTAGGTAACCTCGTCCAGTGCTGAATTATCCTTCAAGTCGGAGAGTTTTCCCTAATATCTAACCTAAATATCCCTTGCTGCCAATTAAGCTGATTACGTCTTGTCCTACCCCCAGTGGACATGGAGCATGCAGCCAACCTGCATCACCATGCTGCAGGAGCCAGGTGACCACACAATGGACGGGGTAGGTATGCTATGGGAATGGGCCAGGAGAAGTCCTGTAGAATTTAAAAGAGAGAAAGGTTCTATAGGAATTACCCTAAAATGTACAGAATGCAATAGACCTTCCTACAGGTGCTTTGAATTAAGCGAGAATTCTCTCCTCATTCTAGAATTTCACATGCTGGTTTAAAAATCCCAAGATGGTTCCCATCCTCCATTTTATTCTATTGGCCTTTCCCTGGAGTGCTGACTCGACCATTGAAAGCCACGGGAGTCATTCCTCCTTCCAGCCCGATCTTATACGGACTCAGAGTGTGTATCTGGCCCCAGATTCATACTAAATGCCATGCTTCCAGTGCTAACGCTGTCAGAGCCCGGTATGAATGAATGAGAGGAGGCATCAGAGACCCCTGCGCTGGGCTGTAAGTTTGGTTCTAGTTGGTTGTTGGCTTATTATTAATTAATTGCATAATGCCAGCAGTGCATGGAGCGCTGTTCAAACTCTCAGCATTATTTCCTTCCCATTAGCAACCTCCTGGCCTTGTTCAGCAAGGACATTCCCAAATTCATTCCAATCGTGACTGAAGCCTTTTTTGTATCATACAGTTGCATTATCTCCTTGTGTGGAAGGCAGCATGGTCTTTTGTTTTAGCAGAGCTGTAAAATAGCCATAATATTGTCCTGCCTATGTTAAGACCTTAGAGATTCTTGGATAAATGGTGCCCTGTAAATGCAAATTGTTACATTATACTATAATTTAATTAACTCACCATTTGTCTATCAAAGTCCTTGCACGTGATTATGTCTCATGAGTCAGAGTTTAGCATGTCTTCCGTTCAATAATATCTTCTGTAGTGGGAAGGATTCTGTGTCAACCATAATTGGGTCCTGCTCCTCGATGGGGCGCCTAGCTGCTACCACCATATAAATATGTAATAACATCACAGTTATGGACCTAAACTGTAACTCAGGCGACCCTTCTACCACCAAGTTCAGTGTGCTGTTAGGTAAGTCACCTAGAGCTAGGTTGTGATTTGGAATAGACAGCTGTTCAGGGGAGTAAGAATTCCATGGGTCCCAGCGGGCAGGAATCTGCAGGCGTTGTGTCGACACTAACTCCTTCTGCCCCTAGAGAAAGTGGGCAGAGCCTTGGCATGGGTGTGCACGTATTTTAATGGATGGCTGTAACTCACAACCCCCTGGGGTAAGAGGGAAGCAGGAAAGTAACTGTCCCTCAGAGAAAAAAGAAAAGGAGAACTTGTGGCACCTTAGAGACTAACCAATTTATTTGAGCATGAGCTTTCGTGAGCTACAGCTCACTTCATCGGATGCATCTGTAGCTCACGAAAGCTTATGCTCAAATAAATTGGTTAGTCTCTAAGGTGCCACAAGTACTCCTTTTCTTTTTGCGAATACAGACTAACACGGCTGTTACTCTGAAACTTGTCCCTCAGAGCACTCTCTGTTACAACAGGATGGGCAGCATTGTAAAACCCTTAAAGGGATGCTTCCACCAACCCTTGCTCAGGGCTGGGTCTAAGGGCACAAGCCAGGCCTTTCTTTCGCTCTCTCAATTCCCCTTTGGTAGACTGGGGATGAAAAGTAGAGCTGGTCGACATTTTGAATGAAAAGTTTTTTTCCTGTCAAAATTTTGTGAAGAAAAATACCCACTGCTGTTGGAAACCAGGTTTTTGGCAAAGGAGGGATTGTGATGAAAAACATTGCAGGAAACATGTTCAAAATTGGGCCACATTTGAGCCTTTCAAAATGGAAACAACCTTGACCTTTCTTATGACGTTTTTAAAATTTCAACCAGCTCTAATACTGACCTCTCTCCTGGGGGTGCTGTGAGGCGAATCCACTCATGTTTGTGAGGTTCTCAGGTACAACAGAGATAGGGGTCAGATCCATAGCCCTGCCACACACCCCATTGAATCACACTATGATCCGGTGACCCAAGTATTCTGTGGATGGATAATACCATCGTGACAATCTGGGAAACAGCTATAGGATGTTTTTATGACTGTGCTGCAGGCAAACAAAGGTGTGTTTGGCTCCAGTGGGTTACTTGCTACGGAGATAGATCCAAAAGGAGTTGTTATAGGAACCAAGCAGAAAAGGTAAAACCGTGACCCAGATAACAGTACTGGAGGAACTAATGGAAAAGTGTTTACTGCAGAATACCCCCTCCCTGTCTGCACGCAGGCTAGAATGGTTCACTCCTCCCCAGGCTAAAGCCTTGGATCAAAGGGAATCTTAAATCTAACAATGCTGGCCTCAAGAAGGGGGCTGCTGGCACATGGAAGCTGACACCCAGACTGATGGATTCAGAGCTCGAGGGAGTAAGCTGCAACTCGGACTGGCTAACTGTCCCAACTCTGAGAGGCAAATAAACTGGACCTTCCTGAGCTAGGGGTAGAAAGTAGAGCTGTCGATTAATTGCAGTCAACTCACACGATTAACTCAAAAACATTAATCGCAATTAATGCCAACTGAAATTTATTAAATGTTTCTGCATGTTTTTCTACATTTTCAAATATATTGATTTCAGTTACAATACAGAATATCAAGTGTGCAGTGCTCACTTTATATTACTATGTTTATTACAAGTATTTGCACTGTAAAAATGATAAACAAAAGAAACAGTATTTCAATTCACCTCTTACAAGTACAGGTTGAACCTACTGGTGCCGAACCAGAGAATATGCCAAACCACAGGAGGTCAATGCAGAGTGCTAACGGGTCTCCACAGATGCAGGAAAGTAGGAGTTCAGGGGGTGCTGAAGCACCCCCAGGCTTTGCACCCAGCGTGGCCCCCGCCCGTGGGCCCCGCTGCCATCCAGGGTCCCAGCTGCCGGCCCCTCACCCTGGGTCCCAGCCGCCAGCCCCAGGTCCTCCCCCTCCCTCCCGGAGCTTGAACGCTGCAAATCAGCTGTTCACAGCACTCCAGAAGCGCTGGGAGGGAGGAGAAGGAGTTGATAAGGGCAGGGCCGCCGGCGCACAAGAGGCATGAGGGGAGGGGAGTGTAGGGGGGAGCTTGGCGCTGGTGGATTTTTCCCTGTGCGTGCTCTGGCCATGGAGCACCCACAGAGTTGGCACCTATGCCGGACCCCGGATGTTGCCGGACTAGGAAGTGCCGGATTAGAGAGGTTCAATGTGTACCATAGTGCAATCTCTTTATTGTGAAAGTGCAATTTACAAATGTAGATTTTTTTTTGTTACCTAACTGCACTCAAAACCAAAACAATGTAAAACTTTAGAGCCCACTCAGTCTTACTTCTTGTTCAGCCAATCGCTAAGACAAACAAATTGCCAGCATTGCAAGGTATTTACATGCCAGGTATGCTAAACAATCATATGCCCCTTCATGCTTCAGCCATCATTCCAGATGAGATGCTTCAATGCTGATGACACTTGTTAAAAAAATAATACGTTAATTAAATTTGTGACTGAACTCCTTGGGGGAGAAATGTGTGTCTTCTGCTCTGTTTTACCTGCATTCTGCCATATATTGCATGTTATAGCAGTCTCAGATAATGACCCAGCACATATTGTTCAATTTAAGAACACTTTCACAGTAGATCTGACAAAACGCAAAGAACATACCGATGTGAGATTTCTAAAGATAACTACAGCACTCGACTCAAAGTTTAAGAATCTGAAGTCCCTTCCAAAATTTGAGAGGGACAAAGTGTGGAGCATGTTTTCAGAAGTCTTAAAAGAGCAACACTCCGATGCGGAAACTACAGAACCTGAACCACAGAAAATCAACCTTCTGCTGGTGGTATCTGACTAGATGATGAAAATAAACGTGCATCAGTCTGCACTGCTTTGGATCGTTATCGAGCAGAACCCATCATTAGCATGGATGCATGTCCTCTGGAAGGGTGGACGAAGTGTGAAGGGACATACGGATCTTTACTGCATCTGTCACGTAAATATCTTGCAATGCTGACTACAGCAGTGCCATGCGAACATCTGTTCTCATTTTCAGGTGACATTGTACATAAGAAGCAGACAGCATTATCTCCCGTAAATGAGCGATTGGCTGAACAAGAAATTGTACTTGTCGGCGCTGAAGTTTTACATTGTTTTATTTTTGAATGACGTTATGTTTTGTGCGTAATTCTATATTTGTAAGTTGCACTTTCATGATAAAGAGATTGCACTACAGGACTTGTATTAGGTGAATTGAAAAAATAGTACTATTTCTTTTGTTTCTTTTTTTACAGGGCAAATATTTGTAATAAAAAATAAATATAACGTGAGCACTGTGCACTTTGTATTCTGTGTTGTAATAGAAATCAATAGATTTGAAAATGTAGAAAACATCCAAAATATTTAAACAAATGGTATTCTATTTTTGCTTAACAGAGCGATTAATCATAATTAATTTTTTTAATCGCTTGACAGCCCAAGTAGAAAGATTAAGTTTATGTAAGGCAGTCTGTGTCTAGCCTGTTCCTTGTGTTAACCCATTTCCCTAATTACTTTCTACCTCTGAGAGAAGGATAAATGATGCTTTGCAGGGCTTCAAGTCAGCCGGAGCTGTCCAGAGCAGAGCTCTGGTAAATATTTTCAAATGCCTGGGGAGCCCCGGCACCTCCCACAGGGTGGAAGCCCCAAGTTTTGTTTCCCCCACCCCCACAGGGCTAAAGCCCCAAGACCACCTCCCCGCAGCTGAAGCCCGGAGCCCTGCCATTCCACAGGGCATAAGTCACTAGCCCCATCAGACTACAACAGGACAGAAGCCCTCAGCTCCAGTCCCCAGTCCAGCGATTGAAGCTCAGCACCCTAGGGCCTCCTCCTCCTCCCCCTGCCGGGCCCTGGATCTTTTTTAGCACTGTGGGAGAGGCGTGGGGGGCTCCGGAAAATAATCTATGAGAATTTAAGCCCCGATGCTTTTTTTGGAAGCTGTTATTTTGGCGTCACTGCCAATGTTTGCTGTCACAGGCTACCTTAGGAAACTCTGAGTGCCAAAATGGAGTTGGGTCTGTGTCATTAACGCAGCCGGCAACCAGGGGCCTGCAGCCCCGAGATCCAGCCTGAGAGTGGTTGGATTGCATGGTTCTACCCAAAGTGAGGTGCAGGAACCCAGGCCTCTCTTTCTATATATATGCACATACACACACACACACACAGAACATATCCTCTCTGGAACGGCTGCTGTACTCTTGGTTGTATGTTTCTTGCTTTGTGCATTAACATTTTAAATACATACTTTTTTCCTTTAGTTGTTGTAATTCCTCCTCAGAAACATTAATTCCAGCAACCTGAGCAGGAACAAATACCCTGGACTGCTGGACATGTGGCTGCGGTAATGTTTGTTTGGGCAGGAATTTAAATGGCCTTCACCATGGCAGACTGAGGGGTCCTTTGTGGTGCATAAAGGTACTCACTGAGTTATAGCAGTAATTGCTTATTGGGCTACTTGGATGGATAGCTTGTGAGTCTTGTGTCTGTTTGCTCTCGATTATGGGACAGCACTCAGATGCTAAATGAGCACCACGGAAACTGGAAAAAGAAATCAATGCTGTAAATTAACAACCTGACCTCAGTGAAAACAGAAGCTCTGCTAATTTGGAAATGTGGAATTTTTAAGAGGTGTGAACTATTTTTTATATTACAAGAGCATCAGGAGTCCTGGACTGAAATCAGAGCCACATGAGAGGCAGTGTGGCCTCGTAGATAGAGCACTTGATTGGCACTCAGGAGAGCTGGATTTTATTCCTTGCTCTGTCACTGGCCTGCTGGGTGGCCATGGGCAAGTCACTTCACTGCTCCGTGCCTCAGTTTCCCCATCTGTACAATGGGGGTAATGCTATTTTCACTACAGCTTTTTGAAAATTTTCTCACAACTTATTTTTTTAATTTGAAACTAGGGTTTCATTCAAAATAATATTTTTCATGGAAAAGTTTCATTTTCCTTTGTAAAGGGCCCTGCAATCGACTGATGGAAAGAGCGAAGCATTATTTGTATTGTGCTAGGTGGTGTACTTGCCCCAAAGAGCTTACAAGCTGAATAGAGAAGTCAGACAAATGGTGGGAGAAAAAGTAATAGCCACATTCAACAGAGCAGCATTTCTCCAATGCAGCCACTGTGGCTGCATGCGGCCACCAGGAGCTTTTCTAGCAGCCACAGCTTCCTGGGCAGTAATTGGGGGCTGTGCAGGGGAAGCAGCAGACCCTCCTCCAGGGCCTCCAGAAGTGGTTGGGCCCTGCCCCTCGCGGGAGACACAAAAGCTGGAAAAGCAGGCAGCAGGTGTGAGTTCCCCACCTTCTCAGGGACGGTGGGGTCAGGCTTCAGCCCTCAGGTGGCTGGTGGCAGGCTCCAGCCACAGGGCTTCGAGCTCCATTCCCCGGCCGCGAAGTGGTGAGCTCTGGTCCCAAGCTCACTCCCCACTAACACTCCTGGCGCCTGCTGCCTCCCCTCAGTGCTCCATCACCCTTGGCCCCCGCTGCCTCCGTACCCACATCCCCATCCAGGTCTTAATTTGTCCTCAGGCTTGCTGGGGCTGAGTAAGTCTGCTATGAAAAGTAATATTTGTATGTTTGTGTCATAAATATAAAGGGAAGGGTAAACACCTTTAAATCCCTCCTGGCCAGAGGCAAAACCCTTTCATCTGTAAAGGGTTAAGAAGCTAGGATAACCTCGCTGGCACCTGACCAAAATGACCAATGAGGAGACAAGATACTTTCAAAGCTGGGGGGAGGGAGAAGCAAAGCCTCTCTCTCTCTGTCTGGGTGATGCTTTTGCCGGGGACAGAACAGGAATGGAGTCTTAGAACTTAGTAAGTAATCTAGCTAGATATGCGTTAGATTCTGATTTCTTTAAATGGCTGAGAAAATAAGCTGCGCTGAATGGAATGCATATTCCTGTTTTTTGTGTCTTTTTCTAACTTAAGGTTTTGCCTAGAGGGATTCTCTATGTTTTGAATCTAATTACCCTGTAAGGTATTTACCATCCTGATTTTACAGAGGTGATTCTTTTACTTTTTCTTCTATTAAAATTCTTCTTTTAAGAACCTGATTGCTTTTTCATTGTTCTTAAGATCCAAGGGTTTGGGTCTGTGTTCACTTACGCAAATTGGTGAGGATTTTTATCAAACCTTCCCCAGGAAAGGGGGTGTAAGATTTGGGAGGATTTTGGGGGGAAAGACGTTTCCAAACGGGCTCTTTCCCTGTTATATATCTGTTAGACGCTTGGTGGTGGCAGCAATAAAGTCCAAGGGAAAAAGGTAAATAGTTTGAACCTTGGGGAAGTTTTAACCTAAGCTGGTAAAAATAAGCTTAGGAGGTTTTCATGCAGGTCCCCACTTCTGTACCCTAGAGTTCAGAGTGGGGAAGGAAACTTGACAGTTTGTTAATATCACTTTTCATAGCAGACTGAGTAACCAGCAAGTTTTTTTTAAAAAAAAGCAACCAAAAAAGCAAAAGAAACAACAAGAGAAAAAGACAAGAACATGCAAAGCACCTTATTTGTGTTTCTATTCTGTTTAGGTCCAACAAGGAATAGAGATAACTGTACATTATTTTTATTATTGGGTCTGCCAAAAAAAATCCTAAATAAATAAATTACAATGATTTGGACATGTATATGTGCATATTTATTGGTTTATCCTATCAATTAATTATTTTAGGGAAAATGTCAAAATGGCCACCAGCAAGAGTTGGTGGCCGCATGCTGAGGCCACCAAAAAATGTGTTGTAAGAACCCCTGGTAGAGAGCCATTTGTAATCTTATGAACAGAATGGTTTTTGATGCATCAGCTTCTAGAACAAAGCTGAAGAAACCTACAGTAACATATCTGAGAGTCAATTCTTATCTGTGTAACTATGCTACACATCAAAGGCCCCATATACAGTGCAAAACCCCTCTCAGTGTAGTTGTCCCCATACTGTCAATGCACAGCTGTTTGGTAGTGTAGGTGGGACCCTAACTGGGTCCCTGAACAATGGTTACAACTTCCAAGAAACACAAATACTGGAAGCGAAGTCTCAATTCATATACGCCTGTTTCCAAAACAGCCCAGAATAATATACTACGGAAGTACGGCATTCTTATCACTAGAGGGCAATCGTTGGCTAAATATCAACATTTTGAGCACTACGTTTTTGAAACAAACTCCTCGATGTGCTCTGTGATTTTTGTGAAGAATGTAGCATTACATGCTCCAATCCAGTCTGGGTGATGATCTCACGCTCCCAAAACACAGACACAAACCGCACTGGAGCGGATTCTTACTGGCCCTCTTCATTTATTGTTTTCGGTAGAGATGATAGAAATCAGTTGCATGACGCCAACGAAGAAAGAATGTGGTGGGGATGAAGGGTGTATTCTACTTGTTCTGGTGCTCCTTGGAACAACGTATGGAGATGAGCCAACATAAAACACTGATGTAGGGCCTGAGCCTGTCAAGGGTCCAACAGTCTCAGTTCCTGTTGACTTTAGGGGATATATAAAACGGCACTGCCCTGAGATGGAATGCAGTTTCACAGAGGTCAAGGGGAAATTTAGGTGGAAGGGGGTGAGGGAGTAGTGGAGAGGCTAACGCATCCGATAGCAGTAGCTACGAACTAGAGCTCCTTCCCCTACTGAAATAAAAGGGTGCTAGCTCCTGGCTTGTGGGGAGAGGGGTCCAGAGCTAGATAAAGTTCATTAGGTACCTGGGCCTTATGAAGAGCTGAGGGAACTCAGTAGGGGATAGAGTTCAGAGGAGACAGGAGCTTCCTGTGGAGAGAATCCCACAGAGAGCTGGTCAGCCTAAGGGAGGCAGAAGAGAGAAAGGAGAAGCTGGGAGGATCTAGGGAGAGGCCAGAGGCCTGGGAACCAAAGGGAAGCTGTGTGAAGCACAGGCTAAGGGAAGGGGCACAAGGGGGATTAGAGGTAGGAAGCAGCCCAGGGAAACAGCAGCATGTCTGAAGAAGCAGACGTAGTTGCTTACTACAAGATCCCTGGGCCAGAAGCCAGGATGGAGGATGGGCCCGGGATCCCCTACCAGTACTCAGGGGCACACAAGCCCAATGGAAGGAATACTGAGCCCAGGGTGGGGCTGAAGAATGACCCCAAAGGATGGGCCATGGAAAGGCCCAAGGCAGGGGGAGACAAAGGGTATTTTTGTTGGGACCATTTGTGAACTTTCAAGCTGGACCTTTTTGATATCCCAGAAGGGGGGTGACATTTTGTGACTTGGCTGGAGGGCTGAGCCCCAGAAGTGAGCCATGGTGGTGAGTACACTACCGTACATCCCTCTGTACCTAATCTCTGGGTGATCTCACCCACAGCCCCAAATTAAGCTACCTTGTCTATACTGTCAACTCACAGATCTACCTCTCTACTCCAGAGCTGTCTCCTTGTGTCCAAACTAAAATCTCAGCTCTGTCTCTCTGACATCTCCTCCTGGATGTCTAGCTGTCCACTCCAGTGCAACATGTCTAAAACTGAGCTCCTAATCTTCCCCCCAGAAACCCTCCTCCACTCTCTTTCCCAGTTGCACCAAACCTGGTCCACTTGTCTTCGCTTTCAAGACCCTTTACAATCTAGTCCCATCCTACCTATCATCCCTCGTTCGCTATTGAGATGTTGACTGTGACCATCGATCAGCCAATGCTACCAGCCTCCATCTTCCACTTGTAAAATTGTCAGACAACTGCCTTTGTGCGTTTTCCTGTGATGCCGTTTATTTTTGGGACGAGCTCCCCATAAACAGTTGCAAAGCTACCGTGTGATCCTCCTCCAAAACCATCCTCAAAACTCTCCTTTGACCCGATGCCTAAAAAAAACTAAACAACATTTAGGCTGCTGTTGTGCTGAGACCACAGCCAATCATAGGGGTTTGTTTCTGCTTGTACAGCGCCTAGCACAATGGGGTCCTGGTCCATGACTAGGGGTCCTTGGTGCTACAGTGATCCAAATAATAAATAATATTAGTAAGAAATCTTAGGGTAAACCAGATCTGGATCAACACATGGCCTCCCTGGCTCATCTTTAATGCCAGCCCTGATATCTCCATCCACTGACCTGCTCAGGTCACAGGTCTCTTGACTGGTACTTGCTGGCAGGGGGCATGTGATAAGCTGGAGAGTCATGTGCTGAATTTAGTTTTTCATGCATCCATCTGGTTGTTTGCATGAGGTGGGACTACTGGGTGGGCACAGTAGCTCTCTGTGAGTAGAATGGCTTTGGCAAGCTGACTGTGATTGCAGAGTTGGGAATGGAAGGCACAGAGATTTTCTGAAACCCACCAGTAAAGAGTTCCTAGCATCCAGCTGTTTATAGAGTGACTGTACTTTACAGGAAGGATGAACATGTTAATACACTGAGGGTTTGCATCAAGCTTGGTACAGAACAGCTTAGCATGCAGACCATGTTACACTGTTACTTTGGGCCAGATCCTCAGCTGGCGTAGCGTGGCATAACTCCATTGAAGTTGCGTCAGTTTACTCCAGTCAAGGATCTGGCCCATAAATTCAGGCACAGAAGTAGGGGCTATTTTAACATCAGCTGATTTCTGCCCCCTCTTTAATTTAACTTCATGGATACAATAGCATTTGTAGAAATACCAGCGCCCTTGTTCTCCTCCCCGTGAAGGGATCCACACCCTCCTGTTACATCTTTTCCCTGTTTAGATTGCGAGCTCTTTGTGGCAGGGCCTGTATTTCGGTACACCTATCCTTACAGTGTCATGCATAGCACAGACATTGCACATCCAGCGAGCATGGGTATAAATAGCAGTGAGGTACATGGGAGCAGAGCAGAATGCCTTACATGGCTGAACCATAGGAGCCAACTTCTGCTTGCGCCGGTGGGTGCTCAACCCCCCTCTGCCCCTGCCCCCGCCCTGACTCCACCTCTGCCCCGCCCCCATTCCAACCCCTTCCACAAAGTCCCCACCCCAACTCCACCCCCTCCCTGCCCCATTCCAAGTCTTTTCCCAAATCCCCGCCCCAGCCCTGCCTCTTCCCCTGAGCGTGCCATGTTCCCGGTCCTCCCTCCCGGAGCTTGCTATAGCTGTTTGGCGGCGGCCAGCGCTGGGAGGTAGGCAGAGGAGCGGGGACGCGAATCGCTCAGGGAGGAGGTGGAGCGGAGATGAGGTGGAGCGGCGGGGAGGGGAGCCTGGCTGCCGGTGGCTGCAGAGCACCCACTAATTTTTCCCCCTCGGTGCTCCAGCCCCGGAGCACCCATGGAGTCGGCGCCTATGGTCTGAACCCCACAGGGTATATACCCTACACTGCTCTCTACGTGCCCAAGCAGTGCCTCCCCTGTCTACACTGATATTTTTAGCAGTCTAGCATCCCACTGCCAGCGTTTTTGCCCGCTGCCAGAGCCTTTTCCCGAGGTGAGTAGCTACATGGGCAGTGCCTGTAAGGTGCAGGCCTCCCTAAGGGTAGAGGTAGCCTTTTATTTGATGTCTGTACAGTGCCTAGCACAGGGGCACCCTCACCTCTGAATGCTTCTGGAGTAATGTTAATAATAATACAGTAATACCTGCCCAGCAAAAGTGTAAAAACAACAAGGTGGCCCAGAGGCAGATCTGTCAAACCATAGCACTGTCCCTGGGCTGCGCTTGGAGAGGTGTCCAGCACCCCGCTCCAGCCAGGAGACTGACGGCAGAGCCATGTGCTCCAGCCCTAGGACAGCAGTGGTCACCAGGATGTTCAGAGACAACTCAAATATATTCACTGTTGCTATTTCTATGGTAGTAGCACCACAGAGCTAGTCACGGGCCACGACCCCATTGGGCTAGGTGTTGAACAAACACAGAATAAAAAGATGGTCCCTGCTCTCAGCTTACTTTACTCAGCGGTTCGCAAACTATGGGGCGGGCCTCCCAAGGCAGGCGCGGGAATGTGTCAATGGAGGCCCAAGCTGTACGCTTTTTAAGAGCTCCGACTGTCAGCCCCTGGCAGCTGGGGCTTGTGCAGAAGGGTTGTGCACACCCGAGAGGTGTGTGCGGGGGGGGATGGGAAGGGATAAAGGGGACAGCCAGACCCCCCACCCCCTTCCCGTCACCTGCAGCTGACTGCCGGATCCCACCCCCAGCCACTGGGGGCTGACTGCCGGATCCCACCCCCCAGCCACTGGGGGCTGACTGCCGGATCCAGCCCCTTCCCCGCCACCCAGGGCTGACAACCCAAGCTCAGGACCTTTTCCCCTCCCCCAATCCCTCCAGAGGGCAGCTCGGGATCTTCTCACCCCATCCCCCACCCCAATCCTTCACTGGGAGGCAGGTTCCCCTCCCCGCCCCCAATCCCTCCAGGAGGTAGCCCGGGTTCTTCTCCCCTCATCTCAATACCTCATCAGGAGGTGGCAGCAGGGATCCAGCTGTCAGGCCTGGGGTTGCAGCACAGATGTAAGGGTGGCAATGGGGCACTTAATCTGCTGCGAAAAGTGATATTGACTAACATCATCACTTTTCACATGGCCACCCCGACCTCTGCGCTGCTGCTGGCACGGCTCTGCCTACAGAGCTGGGCACCTCGCCAGCAGCCGCTGCTCGCCGCTTTGCCCTCGGAGCTGGGCAGCAGCATATGTACTTGCAGGGGGCACAAAGGAGCACAGACACAAAGGAGGGAGGTGCAATGAAATGAGTTTGAGGATCAACCTGGTACCCTTAGCTGTGTTGCTAATAGGACAGGTCGGAAGAGGTAAAAAATTTTATGGGAAATTTAAAAAAAAACTATAAATTTCCCACTAAAAAAAATTAGGTTTCTCATTTTTCCCTTGTTCTTTCCTTTTATTCCTCTCAAAAATTTGCCACTGGGTAAAAAAAAAGAGGGGGGGGATTTCAGAAACCAACTTTTTTTGGGGGGGGGAGATTTTTTTCCTTGCAAAAATCATTGTTTAAAACAGGGGTGGGCAAACTTTTTGGCCTGAGGGCCACATCAGGGTGCGAAACTGTATGGAGGGCCAGGTAGGGAAGGCTGTTCCCTCCAAACAGCCTGGCCCCTGCCCCCCTTTCTGACCCCTCCCACCTCCTGCACCCTGACTGCCCCCCTCAGAACCCGCCACCCATCCAACGCCCCCCGCTCCTTGTCCCCTGACTGCCCTCTCCCGGGACCCCCACCACTAACTGACCCCCGGGACCCCACCCGCTATCTAACACCTTCTGATCCCCATCCCCTGCCCCCCCTGAACCTCTGCCCTATCCAACCGCCCCCTGTTCCCTGTCCCCTGACTGTCCACCCCCCCAGAATCTCCACCCCATCCAACCTCCCCCTGCTCCCTATCCCCTGACAGCCCCCCCGGGATCCCCTGCCCCTTATCCAACCCCCCGGCCCCGTGGCTGCAGGGGAGGAGGAACAGCGTGGGAGGGGCCCGGAGCTAGTCTCCCGGGCCGGGAGCTCAGGGGCAGCACAGGACCATCCCGCGAGCCGGACGTGGCTCACGAGCCGTAGTTTGCCCACCTCTGGTTTAAAACAAAGCTGGTTTCTATTGGAAAAGCTACACAAGTGAAGCGTTTGCATTAGCAGAACAGGTTTTAAGCATGGCTTAAACAGGATCCAGGCAGACATAACTTGTCAGGCCTATTTAGATCATTTCATAACCACATCTGCAAAATGTATTCCAGACCAGACTGTCCTACAACCATGGTTATCGACTCTTAGGCCTGGTCTACCCTGACGAGGCAAGAGGGCTTTCAATAAGACCCTGATCCAGCAAACAGTTGCCCACTTGAGTAACTGTATTCGTATGAGTAGTTCGGCTGAATTCAAACTAAAGTTGCTCACGGGATCAGGTCCTACGGTGGCATGTATTTAGGACATGACCCAAAGCCCGGTGAATTCAATGGAAGTCTATTCATTCACTGGCTTTGGATCAGGTCCCTATGAGCCTGAGTCCAAATGTCTACACTGCGATAAAAGACACCTGGCTGTCCTGGGTCAGCTGAGTCGGGCTTGGGCTGCAGTGCTGTAAGGCTGCACTGTAGACATTGGGGCTTGTGCCACAGTCCAGGCTCTGAGACCCCACAATGGGGGAAGGGTCTCCGAGCCCAGGTTCCAGCCTGATCCGGAATGTCTAACACTGCAATTTTTAGCCCTACAGCCCGAGCCAGCTAACCTAGGCTCTGAGGCTCGGTGCCGCGGGTTTTTGTTGCAGTGTAGATGTACCCTACAAGGTCTCAGACCAAACTCCCAGATCTGTACTCCTGAAATGCAGGAAAGTTCAGATGTGAATGTTTGGTGTTCATGTTTAAGATTATTTGCTTACTACAGTTTCCTCTCTGGAATACATCAGGCCTTGGCCAACTATTGACAGCCTTGGCTTGGCAGACATGTTTTGCATTCTCCTCTTGCACTTTAACAGGAAAAATATGAAAGCAAAGGCCTTGTGTGTCTGCTTCACTGCTGGCGAACAGAAGTCTGGCAGAACTAATGAATATGAAAAATAATTCAGAAAAAGAAGAAGCTACGGTGACCACAGCGACCATCAAAAACAAATCGGAGTCCACAGCCACAGGCTAATAAGGCAGCTGATAAAGTTTGGTTTAAAAGATTAGTTAAGGATAAGAGTTTGGATACAAATTATCAAAGAAATTAAATATCATCACAGGGATCTTACTTTTTCTCTTCCACAGAAGTGATTATTTCCTTCTGTTCTTTTAGCAACACATCTGTAACAACAGGACAGATCTCATGATAAGTATACACTGCTCCCATTTTCCACTTCTTCTCCCTGTTTTTCTCCCTAACGCCATCAACAAAAGAATCTGTATTAGTCACATGAAGATTTGAAGATACTCTAATGCAGGGATCAGCAACCTTTGGCACATGGCCCATCAGGGAAATCCACTGTCAAGCCGGGCTGCTTTGTTTACCTGCAGTGTCTGCAGGTTCAGCCGATTGCAGCTCTCGCTGGCCACTGTCCGCCGTTCCAGGCCATTGGGAGCTGCGGGAAGCAGCGTGGGCCATGGGAGCTGCAATCGGCTGAACCTGCGGACGTTGCAGGTAAACAAACCGTCCCAGCCCACCAGCGGATTTCCCTGATGGGCCGCGTGCCAAAGGTTGCCAATCCCTGGGCTAATGTAAGACTGAGCATAATGCAGGCAGAGAGAAATTCTTGATTCTTCATCTGGTCAACCACTCAGTATGACTTTCAAACACCACTGACCTTGGCTAGATTTGAGCCAGTGAACTGAAAGCTAAAATGCCCCGTCCTCCATTCCCAGTCCCTCGAACCATCCTGTTGACTCCGGGAGGGCTTTCACTCATCACTTTGTTATTTATTTATGTCATCTACGGTACTTGTTGTTCCAGAGAATACAGCTGCAATTAGAGCAGTGTTAACAATATGACCTGAAACCTCTTGCGCAGGTGCTTGTTAGAGGATGCAAAGCTGCCACATGGGAAGAGGCACTGAATATTCAGAGGACCAAAATGGCAGTTCCCAGCTTGTTGTTGTTGCACCTGTAACCCTTCTGCCCGTCAGAGTTGGCAGCAACAAGGGCCGGGTTCAGTATCTAAGGGTTCCACTCCAATAACACAACGCAAAACCAGCTCAAGCCCCCACCCAGTGACCTGGGACAAATATATACCACCCCCACTGGGCACCTCTAAGAGGCAATACTTCCCCTCTCGCAAGCACAGAGTCTGAGTGTAGCAAAAGCCTTTTAATAACAGAGAGAAACAATGCGGCATTATGTTGGGGGAACACCACCAACAGGATTCATAGCACAACCCATGAGCAAAAACCCATCCCATCCCAAGCAAATTGGGCCATGTCCTTTCCCTTTGGTTCTTGAGTCCAGCAACCCAAAATTCACCCAAAGTCCTAAAAGTCCAACAACCCAAAAGTCTCTCTGTCCTTGGTCAGTGCAGCCCCAGAGTTCAAAAATTTATCTGCAGAGTTTTACCTCCCAACTGGGTGGAGGTAGGAGGGTTAAGGGGCACCTTACGTGGTTTGAAGCCGATTGCCCCAACTCTCCATGGGGCTCCGCTCCGCTCTACCAGCCATCCCACAAATCACTCTGCTATGCCAGCCCCCCCGCCATGAGCCACTCCAGCCATCCCGCAAACTGCTCCGCTCCACCAGCCACTCCGCTCTGCCAGCTGTCCCATGCTTTTCCCCACTACTTAACACAACACTCAGTAATTTCCACTCTTTTGTGATTTCACCTTGTAGTAGGGGAGCCTCAGTGCTAGTACACCATTAGCCCAAAGTGAATTCAGCTCAGCAGCCTGTAACTAGACTCTCAATAGAATCAAAATTAGCGCTGACATTCCACAGTGGAGAGAGACAGAGATGCAACTGGCATGTAGCACCCTCACCAGGGGCTCAGACCCCCAGGTATTAATACCTGTCCACAACCTCTCTCAATTAACTGAGATTTTGGAACCCATGTCCCTTGCCTAGCGAGTGTTACTTAGTTGATGGCAAGTCCCTCCATCATAACAAAAGGCCAAGTACAGTTCCACTGTCCTTGATTCACATAATCAGGATAATAACAATTTATTATTCCTGCCCCAATAACAGAGAAACTGGGGATCCCACAGCAGCCAAAGTGACCATTTGGGCAGCTATGGACTCATGCTAGGCAGGGTGGGTGTGCCTATGCATTAGATCAACCCCTGAAATTCTTTTCCACAACTTGCCACAACTCACCACCAGATGTCAGGGTGGAGCTCATCCTGACTCTGCTTACACACCTTTACCCTTCCCCTTGTGAAGGATTTGTGGACATGCAGCCCTCCCTTTGTTCCCTCCCTCCCATGCCCTGGCACAGTTCCTGTTCTCTCCTTTTCTTCTAATCCACTCAAAATGGGGATGACTACAGGTCACATGGCATCTCTAATAAGCCCTCTATAGCAAAGCAAAAGGAGGGGAGAGTGAGAACTGTTCCTAGATGATAATTATATACCAGTGGGACAAGAGCGAATGTAATTAGGATACAACCCGCACCAATACACAGTGATGACACTTGTATTATAATAGTACTGATAGGCACTGATTAATTAGTATGCACTACTACTCTCTACTGGGTGGAATCACAAAGCTCAGTTGAGCGGCACAGACTCTACTGCTCACAGCTGAACAAGGTTTTCCTGTAGCTCAAAAGGCAGCAGAGGACCATTGGTTGAACTACCTGCTCTCGCCACTGTTGCTCTGAAGGTCCATGTGGCCACTTTGTGCAGCACAATGACAACCACTAAGTCCCAGGAGGCTGCAGATTTGTAAGACTAATGATTAAGAATACACCATCCCTGGCTCTAGAGTAGCCTACTTCCCTCCAGTTCTCCTAGGAGGGCAACAGCACACCTAGGCAGACCTGCACGTGATCTGTATTAAGATTTGTAGACGCACAGTACCTATTTATGCCTGTGTGTAATTGATATTATGTTCCAATTCCCAAGCTCCGCCCTCCTATACAATTAATTAAGATACAAGTTTACTCTGATTTATTTTCCCCTGTCTGAGCTGTCCTGAGAGCAGGCAGGAAAATAAACAGGACATTACTCTTAATGGATTCCAATTGTATTTTTTCTTTCCCTGATGTCAGCCCTGCCACACAGGGGAAAAGAAAGGAACTGGTGTGCATCAGAGTCTCTTTTCTGGCATAGTGCGCACAGGCAAGCAACCGGGTACCCTGCCAATTCTTAGTTATTATTCAGGACACAAGTTGGGCTTCATTTGGGATTTAAAAAAAATATCTGCAGTGAAATCCTGGAGGATAAAATTAAAGCAGAATGTACTGCAGGCAAACCAGCCGGCAGAGCATGGGCACATCAGTGACTGAATGTTCCTCGTTCACTGTCGGCTGAGAGGAATGAATAAGGGACAAGATTGAGGGGTTCGGGGGGGGGGGTCTTTGTTTTGGGATTGCTTGTTTTTAATCTAGTTAAGTTTCAGTTCAGATACTGGCATAAACTGGATAAAAAGCCGTTGGATCCTTTCAAACTCTGCCACATACCAACCTCCACCCACATGAGATGCCAGAGCAATACGCCCACTCATAGTAAATTACCCAGAGGCTACACTATGACCCTGTGTGGGCTGCTAAGCTCCTCCAGCTTTGCTGTCTCTCACTGGGACTCAGGTGCCACATTTGGCAACACTTGGTTCCCACTGGCAGAGCTTGGATGCCCTGCTGGGTCCTTGGGTTTGGTTCCACCTTGGTGGGACTCAGATACTCTGCTGGGGTCTTCAGACTTAGCTCTCCCTGAGTGTGGCTTGGAGGCTCCACTGGACTCTGTGGGCTTGGTTCCTTGCTGGTGGATCCCACTCAGGTGGTACAGAACTTTATAATATGAGGGCTTTCGTCCTCATTTTTATGTTTTGATCAACTATGAAATAATCATCCCTGTTGCAGCTTGCAGGGTCATCATTAGACTCCTGAGTTAACACCCCACTGCAGGGTCGGCCTTATGGGTGGGCGACGTGGGCAACCGCCCAGGGTGCCATGGTCAGGGGGGTGCCGTGGTCAAGAGGATGCAGAAGGGCCGTGCCCACCCAGGAGGCAGGGGAGAGAATAAAGGGGGCTGCAGTGCGGGAGCCAGGCACTCAAATGTGTCCCCTCTCTGCCCTCCCAGCAGCATGACACCTACAGCGCCACCGTCGCTCCACCTGCTAAGCGGCCACCCGCTGCTCAGGAACAGTACTGAAAGGGCATCAAAGAAAGTTCACCCAGGGAGCCATTTTCCCTAAGGCCGGCCCTGCCCCACACATACGAATATCAGGCTTCAGAGCTACTGCATTAGGGTGACGGCAGAAACAGGCAGACATTGCTGCATTCCCATTTGTAAAGGTTTTCTTCACAACCATAATAACAAGAGACAATTTTTTTGAAATTATAGCTGAGAAAGTGGAACATAATAGGGCATTTGTTCGGGGGGGTGGGGGGAGGAAGGACCCTTTCATGAGACAGTCCTATTTAACCTTTAATGATAGAGATTATTACAAGGGTTTTTTCATCACTTATTTCATGCAGATGGTAATCAAAAATGCTCTGAGTTAAGTCATGTTATAGATTGAAATAATGAGTACCAGCACGAGAGAGAAATTAAGAATTATAAGGAAGGGAGTTTTGGAGGAGATTCAGAAATAGATGGTGGGGTGCAGAGAAACTTGTGGCTGTTCCAGATGGAAGGAGCTTCATAGAAGGCTTTTGTGCTAGTGATGGTGAGTTTGAGACAGAGAGGAGGCCAATATCTGGTGAGCAGATAGAGAAGTCCCGGAAGATTGGAAAAAGGCTAATGTAGTGCCCATCTTTAAAAAAGGGAAGAAGGAGGATCCTGGGAACTACAGGCTGGTCAGCCTCACCTCAGACCCTGGAAAAATCATGGAGCATGTCCTCAAGGAATCAATTCTGAAGCACTTAGATGAGAAGAAAGTGATCAGGAACAGTCAGCATGGATTCACCAAGGGAAAGCCATGCCTGACTAATCTAATCGCCTTCTATGATGAGATAACTGGTTCTGTGGATGAAGGGAAAGCAGTGGACGTGTTATTCCTCGACTTTAGCAAAGCTTTTGACACGGTCTCCCACAGTATTCTTGTCAGCAAGTTAAAGAAGTATGGGCTGGATGGATGCACTACGAGGTGGGTAGAAAGTTGGCTAGATTGTTGGGCTCAATGGATAGTGATCAATGGCTCCATGTCTAGTTGGCAGCCGGTATCTAGCGGAGTGCCCCAAGGGTCGGTCCTGGGGCCGGTTTTGTTCAATATCTTCATTAATTATCTGGAGGATGGTGTGGATTGCACCCTCAGCAAGTTTGCAGATGACACTAAACTGGGAGGAGTGGTAGATACGGTGGACGGTAGGGATAGGATATAGAGGGACCTAGACAAATTGGAGGATTGGGCCAAAAGAAATCTGATGAGATTCAACAAGGACAAGTGCCGAGTCCTGCACTTAGGACGGAAGAATCCAATGCACCGCTACAGACTATGGACCGAATGGCTAGGCAGCAGTTCTGCAGAGAAGGACCTAGGGGTGATAGTGGACGAGAAGCTGGATATGAGTCAACAGTGTCCCCTTGTTGCCAAGAAGGCCAATGGCATTTTGGGATGTATAAGTAGGGGCATTGCCAGCAGATCGAGGGACGTGATCGTTCCCCTCTATTCGACATTGGTGAGGCCTCATCTGGAGTACTGTGTCCAGTTTTGGGCCCCACACTACAAGAAGGATGTGGAGAAATTGGAGAGAGTCCAGCGAAGGGCAACAAAAATGATTAGGAGACTGGAACACATGACTTATGAGGAGAGGCTGAGGGAAGAGAAGTCTACAGAAGAGAAGAATGAGGGGGGATTTGATAGCTGCTTTTAACTACCTGAAAGGTGGATCCAAAGAGGATGGATCTAGACTACTCTCAGTGATAGCAGATGACAGGACAAGGAGTAATGGTCTCAAGTTGCAATGGGGGAGGTTTAGGTTGGATATTAGGAAAAACTTTTTCACTAGGAGGGTGGTGAAACACTGGAATGCGTTACCTAGGGAGGTGGTGGAATCTCCTTCCTTAGAAGTTTTTAAGGTCAGGCTTGACAAAGCCCTGGCTGGGATGATTTAGTTGGGATTGGTCCTGCTCTGGGCAGGGAGTTGGACTAGATGGCCTCCAGAGGTCCCTTCCAACTCTATTATTCTATGATTCTATGATTCTAGAAGGGGAAAGAGGTAGAAACTGAAGAGGATCCTGATTCTCTGTTGCCTTGCAGCTCATGTAGTCTTTTTCTCCAGCACAAAGTGCTAGTCAATGAGAACTTCATACCTGGTGACTGCATCAGGTCCAAGCAGAGATTCAGCCCAATCGTCTGAAGTAAGGTGGAGGGTTTTAAAGGTAAAAGCAGGAAAATTTGGAATTGGACCCAAGAAGAGGTGGGGAGCTAATGGAGTTTCTCCAGAGGCTTGGGGTGAGAGAGCTGTACTACTTGGTCCCCGTCAGAAAGGAGGCAGCAGCACTGGACACGCACTGGAGTCTGGGAGGGGAAGAGCATTGCAGCAGTCTAGGGTTGAGGAGGAGAAGGCCCAGCTGAGGCTTTCAGCAGGGATGGTGCTGAGTCAGAGGTGTATGTGGCCAGCCAATGTTGTAGTGGTGGCTGTCTGAAGGTTTGGCATGCACCGGCCTATGGAAGGAGAAGGACGGCCCACGATTCAGGAAGATGCAAAGGTTACAGAGTGGAGAGGAAGGGAGGAGATGGACTTGTGTTTCAGAAGGCTTCTCTGAGAAAAGCCAGAGATTGGCTCGGTCACCAGGAGCAAAGGAGCTGGATGGGGAGGAGCTATGGTAGATGTTGGAAGTGGAGGAATGTCAGCATGAAGGAGCCTTCTGTGAGAAGACAGAGTAAGAACAGATGGAAGAGCAGAGGGCAAGACCTGCATCTTATAGGCAGAACCCTGCATATTTGACAGCAGGCTCCTGGATTCTGTGGCGTTCTCTTTGCCCTGTCTGCATCCCCTGTCTTTCTCTCTGCCCTCTCCTGATTCTTCCATCAATTTCAAATCCTATTTTCCCATGTCTCTCCCAGCCTCTCCACGGGCCTCTTCTTGTCCCCTGCTCCCCAGCACCATGCCTCTTTGAGCCTTCACCTCCCCTCTACACAGTCTGTATGCCTCTCTCTCCCTACCCTAATTCCCCACCCATAGCCTGGTCTTCTCTGCTGAGTGGCTGCTGCTGTGCTCTATAATGAACAAGAGTCTTTCTCTTTCTCCAGGCCTTTCTTTGCACTGGCTCTTGAGCCATCTTGCACTCCTCTGCCCTTTGGTCCCACCTGCCTTCTCGTGGCCTGCAGGACAGCTGGTAGGAGAGACTCCAAGTTCCTCTATAGGAGGGACAGGTGAAGTGAAACAGAGGAAGTACAGGTTTTGAAAAGGGCAGGTGTCCCATACTGGCCCTCCTGGAACAATTTAAGTCCTAAAACAAATATCCTGCATCAACTCATTATCTCTGCCGGAAAGAAAATAACCCTCAGCTTGACTCCTAATTCCTGGCTTCTCCTTTTCTTGCTGTCGGTCTTGGTTTCACTGTAAATCTCATTTCGCTTTTGTCTGTTAGATTTCTCCTTATTAAAGTATAAAAAGAAAGGTTTGAAATAACCCTCTTTGCCTCCTACAATCCCAATCAGGTGGCAGACTCACTGCCTGGCAACCAAGTAATTTCTGTCACCTTCAGTTACTTTTATTGAAGATGCAGTTGTTGCTGTTCTATGATGACCTTGGGAGCACAGAGCTTTGTGGCTGTCAGCAGGGGGAAAGCTTGGCACTTTCTTCTCAAAACCACAGGTCCCTCCCACTTACTCTCAAAGAGAATCTCCAGTCTCTGCAGCAGTAGTCGAGTTTATAGTGTTGTTGTGCTAGCCACTAAACTGCGACAAGATTACACACATTGAAGCAAATCGGATATTCCCATCAGCAGAGGGCAGTGTTGCACTCAGTCTTCCATGCATACTCACACGCATACAGTAAATTGTCCTGAGATGAGACATTTGTTATTCAACTTTGGGACATTTTGGCACAGATCTGTGTTTTTTACTCCTGCTAAACTATGTTAAATGTTGAGCTATGTTAAGGCCTGTTATGGTTACAAAAGCTTATGGGTTAGTTAATCATTACCTCAGATGTTTATCACCTGCACCTTTAACTATTTATTCCTTCCTTGCAGTACACACTGTTTTCATTATCTTTTAATAAGTAACTAATTTGAATGAGAATAAATACACCTGTTCTCTCAATACTCCAGGCTCTTGCATTTCCCTTCACTGAACATTTTGACTATAAGTTGTTTTTAAACTTGTTTTCTGAAAGATCAAACACCCAAATTCTCCTGTTCAGTGATATGTATAAATGCAAACCTGGGTGTTTCCAGAAAATGAGATGAATCATTATTGTGGGGACAGAAAAAACCACTAGAAAAGGTCAGCCTGGCACTCCTTATTGCAATACTTTTCAACAGTACTTTAAATATCGTTCCCCCTAACATCAGAACTACTTGTCTGCTGCCATGTAGTCATTCTACACCTGTGCAAATTGGATACAACCGTCTACTAGTCTGTTTTCAGAGGTGCTGGGTATCTGCACTCCCCATGGACTTCAATAGAACTTGGAGGGAGGTGCCAAAATCTGAGTGGTAGCATCTTACATCCACTTTGAATTTGGTGACAATGGTGACATAAGGATCCAGGTGCCCCCGTACACTCTGATTGCTTTGTGCAGCTCTGGTGATGCTGAGCAGATGCAAACCCAGAATTATGGCGGCTTTGAGTCTCTGGTCCAATGCACAGCAGCTGGAGCGCACCAGTTAATCTGGTCTAAAATGACAGGTAGGGAAGATTCAGGGTTTATGAGTGCTTTTTGTCCCTCCACGTATCTTTCATCCTTCTATCATTTTGGCACTCTTTCCAGCTTTTCTAGATCTTTCCACAACTTAGGTAGCAGAAGTACACGTGATATTCCATGTGCAGTTGCACCAGGGCTTTATACAGCAACAGCATTACTTCCCTAGTTTGACAGCTGATCTCCCTTTATGTGAAGCATATTGGAGAAAAGCAACGGCTTTATTTATTGTGATGCTGTTCTGCAGGCTTCTCTCACCCTTTGGTCTGCCTTGGTCTTTATGCTTTCCAGATGTGTCCCCCTATCTGCAGATGTACTGCTGAGTTGCTCTCCATAGATGTATGCCTATTAATTTCATCTCATTACAGTGTTTAGCTGATTAGGCACTATAGAAGAACCATAGCTAAATAAAATAATCGCTTAGATGGACAGGCAGATGAAGGGCCCACTTCTACTAATCTCTGCAGGTCACTTTACCGTTTGGATTGGTCCTTTTGTACATTTTCTGCTATTCCAATGTTATCTGCAAATGTAATTGCAACTGAATTTACAAATCCCTATAGATCACTAATGAAAATATCTTTATTGTACCTAGCACAATGGGGCCCTGATCCCTGAGTGGAATCTAGATGCTACAGCAATACAAATGAATAATAATGGTAAATTATGCAGTACCCCCACTTAATCTGCCTCCACTTGGAGATTTGACCATTAATGTTTACTCTCTATTCCTTTCTCATCAACCGACATCTAACCCCTTCTCTAGTGATTCTGTTTCGTTGGCATTTCTCCAATGTCTTTATCAGTTTATGTTGACTGCCTTCCATATGTATAGATATATCCTGGGCCAAACTGGCACCTGGTGTAAAAGAGTTAATACCATCTTTGTAGTTAGTGGAGCTTTGCCCTTTTCCACCAGCAGAGAATTTGGCCCACTGTAGACACTACCTTTCCTTTCTTGGCTAGGGTACTGCCATGGCAGTTGTTTGCATGCAGCAGTTGCAGAATCAGGCTTAAATCAGTGGTTATGTTGAAGGAGAACTTTCATTTTGATAGGTTTCAGAGTAGCACAGCGCAACCAACATTCCCACTGTTATTGCTGCTTGCTGTGTGCTCCATAATATCTGTGAGAGTAAGGGGGAGACATTTATGGCGGGGTGGGAGGTTGAGGCAAATCGTCTGGCATCCGATTTTGAGCAGCCAGACGCCAGGGTGATTAGAAGAGCACAGCAAGGCCCGCTGCACATCAGAGGGGCTTTGAAAACCAGTTTCATGACTGGCCAGGCTTCGGTGTGACAGTTATGTGTGTTTCTCCTTGATGCAAACCCACCCCCTTTGTTGATTTTAATTCCCTGTAAGCCAACCACCCTCCCCCTTCGAAATAAAGTAACTATTGTTTTGAAACCATGCATTCTTTCTTTATTAATTAAAAAAAATGAGATAACTGACAAGGTAGGCCAGGTGGGGTCGGGGAGGAGGGAAGGACAAGGCCACATTGCTTATCTAAAAATCAGACTGTTTGAATGACACCCTTCTGTTGCTTGGGCCATCCTCTGGAGTGGAGTGGCTGGGTGCCCGGAGCCTGCCCCCCCCCCCACGTTCTTGGGCGTCTGGGTGAGGAGGATATGGAACTTGGGGAGGAGGGCAGGCGGTTATACAGTGGATGCAGAAGGGGTCTGTGCTCTTGTTGGCTTTCCTGCAGCCCCAACAGATGCTTCATCATATCCGTTTGCTCCCCCAACAGACGCTTCATCATGTCCGTTTGCTCCCGCATTAGCCTCAGCATTGCATCCTGCCTCCGCTCTTCGTGCTCACTTAATTCTTTCCTGGCCTCTGCCACTGAATGCCTCCATGCATTAAGCTGTGGCCTTTCAGTGCGGGAGGACGGCATGAGCTCAGAAAACATGTCATCGCGACTGTGGTTTTTTTGCCTTGTAATCTGCAATAACCTCAGGGACGGAAATGATTGGGGGAGCATAAAAACATTCTACGCTCTACAATTCTGGGGGGACTGCATGGTCACCTGTGCTGCTGAGTTCACCATGCTGATCAAACAGGAAATGAAATTCAAACGTTCCCGGGGCTTTTCCTGTGTACTTGGCTAGTGCATCGGAGTTCAAAGTGCTGTCCAGAGCGGTCACAATGGAGCACTCTGGGATAGCTCCCAGAGGCCAATACCGTTGATTTGCTTCCGCACTACCCCAGATTCAACCCAGCCAGGTCGATTTTAGCGCTACTCCCCTCGTCGGGGAGGAGTACAGAAGTCGATTTTAAGAGCCCTTTTGGTCGACGGAACGGGGTTGGTTGTGTGGACGCGGTCATTTTTAAATTGACCTAACACAGCTAAATTTGACCTAACCCCGTAGTGTAGACCAGGACTAAATGTATCTTATGACTTTAAAACAAACTTTGTATTTGTGAATAATGTAAGCACTATTCCCAGATGTACAGACACTCTTTTCTCAACCTGTGTATTATATAATTTTAACATTAGCTTTAATAAAATTTTTAAATCTGTTCCCTCATTTCCTCATTAGCCTGGCCAGTGTAAATAGAGCAAAAATAGCTCTTTTGCTGTGACCCGCCCCTCCAACCTTGCAATATTTCACTGTGCCTTTCTGCCTCCCTTGCTTTCCTTGATGCACATCTTTTATTAGCTCTTTTCCGTCCCCTCGCTTCAGTTTACTGGGGATGCAGAGTCTGATTTAGAACCCAGTGTCATCAATAGAAACATCCCTGTTGACTTCAATATCCTTTGGATCAGGGCCTTACTACACATGGTCTCCATTCCTAGCTTTGCCTGTGACTCCCATGTGATACTGCACAAGCCAGAGGCTCTATTTACATATTTATAGGATGGGGATATTGTTTACTTTGAGGGGTATTTGTGAGGCTTAATCAATTAATGCATGTAAAGTGCTTTGAGATCTACAGATGACTGACACTCGGGAAGTACAAAGTAATATTAGTTTCTTATGAAATTCTTTCTCATTGTTCATTTCTTTCCATAATTCTTTTAAAGCATATGATTGCCTTCTTTGTTTATTCTGCCGTTCCTCTCTGAACCACTGTCAAAATAACTCAGCATATAAATTCCTTGTGTGTGTTCAGAACCCAGTTTACTAATTTGTGACAATAATATGTTTTTACTACTGTTAGCCCTGCAGAAGCAATGCAGCTGCTGCACAATCAACAACAGGTAACTAAATTCCATTTTCAGGACCACCTGTGCAGTGCAGTCCCACTGTCTCTGAACTATACCCTCTACCCCTGCCCAGCCCCATTAAAGACCATAAGGTGGTGCAGGTGTAGCTGAGCATCCTCTAAGTAAAAGGCAGTTGGATAAATATCCGTGAGGGCAGTAATTATTTTTCAGGACCTTTATTAGAGATTATGATTTATGATCCAGAAAATGCACAGCTTGACTCCCCGAGCCCAGAATGTTTTTAGAGTTCTGTTGATTACTATTGATTATTTAACTCTTGCTACCACTTTACCTTCCTAGCTAGCACTATAGTCTATTTTACATTGTATTTAAAGCCTGGTATCATAAAACTCACCCTGTCTTCCCTGTGCTCTTTATTAAGTTGCCTGTAAATCGTCATCTGTTTTACTTGACAGAACAATATTTTTTTTAATATTATCCATTTTCTGTTAACCCTGAAGGTTAATATGCAATCAGCCCTGCAATCTGCCTGGTCTGAAAGGCAAAGGTAAAGGGTAAACAAGAGGGAAGAATCTTTAAAATGACAGCAGTAGTTTTCCATTTGTCTTCTACTGGAAGTAATTTGCTTGTTGAGTACAGATAAATAAGGGATTAATGAAGCACAGTGATCAGAGGTTTAAACAGACATGAAGCTGTAAAGAACAGAGAGAGGGCTTGATCATTTTAGATCCAGTAACAACATTCATTGTACTGAGAAGCTTTATGCATCACAGCTCAGTGTCCTTTAAAATAGCTCTGGTTCGGCATCCACTGTCACTAGTCCCCTTTAGAAAGCTTTGGCCACTGAAAATATCTTCCTCCCTGAATGGAATGTTTTCTTCAGTGTATTCCATAAGGCGTCAGCAAATCTTTAACCCAGTATCCTGCAGGAACAAAGACCTTGGCAGCCTACTGCGTTATTCTCTGCTGAGACATTGTCTCTCTCTGACAAATTTGGTACCTTGCCCTTATAAACAGCACACCCTGCAGTCTTGAAAGCAAAGTACTGTATTGTCACTCCAAAATCTTGAACATTATACAGTCTGCTGCCTCTTTCTTTAACTATTTGCCAT
This sequence comes from Natator depressus, assembly GCF_965152275.1. Taxonomy (NCBI): domain Eukaryota; kingdom Metazoa; phylum Chordata; order Testudines; family Cheloniidae; genus Natator; species Natator depressus. The sequence continues at coordinate 15,573,276 of NC_134235.1, forward strand.
CAGATGTGAATTTATGGTCAACAGAGAGATCAGTGGAGTGTATGCTTCATTATCCAAATTCCAATATTCAGAATGCATTTAACAACACAATGAATTTCATTTTGTAGCCCACAAACATTCAGCAAACTTGCATTTTCTAATTAAATATCCAGCTGGCACTTCATCAAACTGAAGCACTCCAGCTTTGATGGGCAGGGACCTTCTTATTCATAGCTACCCAAAACCAGGCTGCGAATGAGCTCCGTTGTCTCGCCATTTTCCCATCACTTCTCTAATAATAAATGATTGCACAGTGCTTTGTACCAACACAAATCTATCCCAAATGAAAGATGGTGATCATGGGACATGATCCATGCCTTGCATGCTGAAAATGATTTAAAGAACTTGAAAGTGCTAACTGTATTCTGAAACGGGGAGGGGGGGGACTCAGAGGGCAAGTTGGCAGGAGGTTGTAGAATTTCACAAGTCTTTCATTCTTTATTTAATGGAGATTTGCATGAACTTTGCCATAGTTCCATGGCAAACAGTAGGAAAATATTGACAACCACATAAAAGTATTTGAGGAGAAAAGCCAGCCAGCACTCCTCACTGTAGAATGTGAGCTTAACACTCCGGCCATGTAATGAGGTTCCAGTCAGTCACCTCCATCATGTGATAAGGGGAAGTCAAGGCTACCGGTAAACTTCCAAGCATAATGCACTGGTGAGTCTGCGGTACTGGTTCCCTTCTGTGCTCAAACTGCAGATGCTATTACTGTCCCCCGTTACCGAGGCTTGGCTCTTTATCTCAAGCTGTATCAGCTCATGCTTTTAGTTCTGGAGGTCCCCAGTTCAATCCTTAGTGCATCAGCCAAGATGGTGACAATCATACAAGCACTGAAAAGGATTCAGGGGTCACATTAGACAAGCAACTGACCACGACCCTCTAGTGTGATGCCGTGGCAGAAAGGGCTGATGTGATCCTTGGATGATCCTCCTTCTGTTTCTGTGCAACTGCCAACCAGATCTGAAATCACTTTCAGGTAAAACACCCTGAAGTGGGTATCTAAATGTTAGCTGGGGCAGCCACTGAATGAAACAGTCAGTCCCTGGGCGTCTCAAGGTTGCATCTTTCTTGCTCAGACTATGTTGCAATAGGGCTCGTGAGGGCCACTGTTGGCAAAGGGTAAGCGGATTGACCCCAGGGTTATGGGAACAGCCCAGTGGTTAGATGGTTAGAGCAGATGGCTGCGGGGTGAGAATTGCCCCATACATCTGTGAGGTGTTAACTGGCTTTGTCATTAATTTGCTGTCTGACCTTCAGCAATTTACTTAATCTCACTGTGTCTCAGTTTCCCATCTGTGAAATGGGGTTAGTGATATTTACCCTCTTCTTTAAAGTGTTTGGAGATTCTTTGATGAACGCTGCTGTTGGCATGACCATGTGATATCTGCACCTGCTACATACAGCTTGGAGAAGTTAACCTCCAAAACAATGGAAAATTCTTTTGTCTCACCTAGCCTGCCTGGGAACAGGCATCTTTCCATTTGTGTGACATTTTTATAAGAGGAGTGAAGGTAAACAATATACTAAAGAGCTCTTCTGGAAACAATTCATGCTCATATTTAGTCAATGGAACTGGGCAAGAAAACTTTTTACCAAATTTACATCATGATTCTTGAAAACACTGTAACAAGGAAAAGAAACACGATTAATATAGAACTCAAGCAGGGGCAGCTCCTGTGATGTATTCAGAGTTACCTTGGGCTGAAACAGGAAAAACAAGAACTGTTTTGCTTTACTCTAGCATGACTCTGTTCATGGCTGTACTGAATTGGGAAATATGCACATGACAGGTGAGTATCACAAGGAGAGGTGTCACGTACTTTGCTGAGACACGCTTCTGGAGAGATTCACTTAATCTCTGAGAAGACAGACAGCATACAGCTGCTGAGTCAGAGCTGGGGCTTTCTAATGTGCAAGGTTTTCATGTTGTTTTTCCTAGTGTTAGGCAACTAAGCCTAGAAGCTACGTGGCTACACTTTTCATAGTGATTAGTCTAGCTGTGTCTATATCCCATTGACGTTTAACTTTGTTTGTGCTTTTCTCTTTATTTCCTATCCTGTGATAATAAGCTTTGCTTTTATTTATGATAGCTGGATTTGAATATGGTAGTGGCTGTTAAATTGGAATTACCCATTGATGGGCAACTTAAAAATGTCTACAGAAGTACCCAAATCCCATTGAAATCCAGTTGGAGCTAGGTACCTAACTCTCTTATGCTGCTTTTGAAAATCAGAGGAAAAGGAGTCAGCCGGAGCATGAGACAAAAGGCAGCAGGGAATGCAACTGTCCCTGTAAATGGTGCTGTGAGGAAGTAAACTGAGGCAGGTTGGTATCCACACACCAGTTAACAGCTAGTTAATAGCCACCTGAGCCACAGTGTTGGTTAGACAGTGTTTCAATATTTTCTGTCTCCCTTGGCTGTTGGTGAGGGATAGACAAGGGAGAAAAGATCCTTTTGTTAGTGAAACTGTGAAATGACCTGGAGAGAAACAGGATGGTTGTTCCAGATGGGTAGGAGGTGCTGAGGAGAAGGCTCTTGCACCAGCAGGGTGGAGCCTGTATGGAGGGATGGAAAGGAAACCAGGGCAACTAAGGGAGAGTTGGGGCAGAATAGAGGGGGATCCATTCAGTAGTTTGGAGATAGTTTTCATTGGAAAAAGGGCAGTTTCAAACTAGATCTTGGGGTGCATAAGGCAGCTACTGGGTTCTCTGAGAATGGGGTGATGCTGACTTCCCTGTGCATGTGAAAAACTAGCTACTGGCTTGTCAGAACTTCCCTGCCATGCTCCATTTCCACAAGGAGCACACCTAAGGCTTTTCACACTCCAGTGCCAGGAGCGGGAGGGGCACTGACTGTTAAACTGTCAGCTGCCCCCATTTGTGTATTGAAAGAAAAACAAACTTTGTTGCTGAAACTAATTTTATTACCAGTACAAGGTCCAGTGTTGTTGTTGGCACAGGCGAGCGAACCTGTGACTTGAGGCCGGGCACTTGCACTGTAAGATTCCAAGGGAAAGTGACTGAGTGTCATAGCAACTCATTAGAATTTTTACAAAATACAGAGGTGGAGAAAACTCTTCACAAGATCCCCTAGAGTCCTCCCCCTGCAGTTTCTTCTCTTTTGTGCTTCCTTATATGAGTAACTGTCCCCCACATGTGTTTTACTTCTGATCTGATTAGCACCTTTTTTCCTTTTTCCAGTCTTGGCAAATGGTAGGAGACATTCAGCAGGTTCCTAAACTCCCCAAAAGCTGAACAGCAACCAGACTTGTAAATAAAGTCTTCCACTCTGCATTCGGATTCTCTTTTCACTTAGGCCCTATCTATACTGAGGACATTTGGGGTTCACCTAGGGTTCAGATTCCAATCTGCCTTCTTGTGCTCCAGAATCTAATTACGGGTCTGTCTTCACTGCACAATTAACCTGGGCTCTGACCTGGGTTTTAGCCTTAAGCTCTTTAGTGCCCATGCTGAAAAAAATCTGACCTGGGTTTGGAGGTGCTTTAAATTTCCTGACCTGGTGGTGGTGGGGAGTTACAACCCACTTTAACTCAGGCTGAAACCTGCCCACTTTGCAGTAAGGACCCAGGCAAAATCATTTAAGTGCTGATAGTCCTCCAATGCCCTTCCCACAATCTCCCCCCCCCCCCACCCGCCGCAAAGGACAAAGTCTCCTGCAATTGACCCAAAGAATCCTACAGTGTTGCAGCACAAAAAACCCTGGGATATGCGCCCCTCCCCCCCACACACACACACACATGCAGGCAAGTGCAGAAACAGTGAGGACACAGCAACACCTGGCTGTATCTACACTAGGAGTGCTTTGCCACTGTAGGAACACCAGTATACTATGCCAGCAAAGCGCGGCTAGTATGGACACAGCTCCACCATGCTGATATACAGCTACCTTGGTCAGGGGTTACACCTCTTCATATCCCTGCTTGACATAGTTCTGGTCTGTAGTGTAGCCCTGGCCTGCGTGTCTAGCTGTCAGAGGTGTGAAGAAGAAACATTCACTTCACCTTTTTGCGGTTAACCAGGAGCCTGAGTCCAGAACAACAGCTGAGAGGTGAGAACTGCCTCATACATCTCAGTGAGGCATTAATTCAGATACCTGGTATATGGTAATTTCCCTGCCAGCGTTGATCGTGAAAGCACATCAAATAGGAAAGGGAAATTGCAGACCTGTGCAATCTGCTATGAGTGATGCCTCATGCTGGCACCATGAGTGCGGGGCACTTGGGAGACACGGCCACTTACTTTTTTCCCCCCTCACTCAAGAAGGAGCCAACCCCAAAGAGTCCAGTAGAGCCCATAGGTCTATGCAGGACCTCCCCCCCGCCCCGAAGAGGAACCAAGCTGAGTAACTCCCAGAGAGCATGCCCAGTCGTAATTCAAACAGCTGCATAATGAATGCACTGCGAGCAGCGCCTCTTGTTGGCAACGGCCACATAAGGAGTTTATTTTGTGGCTGGAGCTTGGAGTACCTTTCTTCCACCCCGCACCCCTCAGCTTGACCCCGCCTATAGCTGTGCAACAAAGCCAAGGATAGATACGCTGCTGTGGTGTAAAACAGGGCTTGCAGCAGTGCAGCTTATCCCGGTTTGAAAGCTATCTTATTCCAATATCCTGAGTATAGACATGGCCTAACACTTGGGGTGAGTCCACTGATCGCAGTGTGAGTGAGAGACTTAGGTGCACTGTTCTGAACAAGCCTGATACTTTTTTAAATAAGCCAATAATTTCAGTTTAAATTCTCAGTCCGAAGGGGGTTGTTTACATCCGCTGCCGCGTGTAAAAGCCACTAACCTTCCAAAGAAGGCAAAACCTCTCTGCCAGCAGTCCTGGTGCTGCTTCCAGTCATCAGGCTTTCCCCAGATGGCTGCAGCCTGGCAGCACCTTGAGACAATGTCCAAGGCTGTTCTAGGCCTCTGACTGCATGGGCCAAGCAAAGTGGTTTTGCCCACACCTCTGTCTGTGGACACCCGTCCTCCAGAAAGTGGTTTGAATCCACCGATTTATCTGACCGAGACGACTGAACAGCATTCGCAAGGCAAGATCTTTCACACACTATCAAGCTGGGCTACGTTTAACATACTCCATATTTCACTGACTGTCTTAGGAGCAATCCCATGCCAGACAAGGAGTCATTAGTATGTAATTCTATACACATGCAGGCTAGGGTAGTTTGGATATGGAGGAGCAGATGCTTTGGTGAATTACCATATGAATCCATGGCATGCACAATACCACACAAAAATGCTGCTTATGATGATTATGTCATTTTGTGGAAACAAAACCTGAAGCTAATGGGATAGAATTGCGCATATTGAAATCCCTGGATAATGCAAACTGTCACCAAGGCCTATTGGATAGCATGGGTATAATGCTGGAAGCTGACCTCTTTGCAAATATTTGCTGGGAGGAAAAAAGATGCAAAATACAGTTCCGAGTCTTTTATTTTTCATTCAGAATCTCAGATAGTATCAAGCAGTGGAAAGGTCACAGTTAAACATTCCTCTCGAGTTCCAGTTTAAATGAATGCTAATAGAAAATGTATATAAAGATGGGAGTTAAATTAGATACTATCTGGAAATGAAATTTGCCTCAGGAGAGCTTTCTCACTGGATTTGTTTGCCAGTACATTTAAATAGAAACTCTTTTCCATCCATCAAAAGAGTTTCACCAGACAAGCTAAGGCATGCAGCCAGCCTGAAAAGAAATCACTCTCCTGACTCTGGCTTACAGGTTTGCTTTCCATTATCAGCCTTAGCAATGCCCCAATGCTGCGCCCATGCATAGCCCTATTATCTGAGCCTAAATTTGCTCACGCTCCAGGAGTTATAGTTACCACAATCTCCTCTACAGTTTATGGAGAACTCTCCCTTCGGCATAAAAGAACCGTCTCCATGAGCAGCAGAAGCTGTGTCGCCATCGCCAACATACTGTTGTGCACACGAGCGCTTCTGTCGGCGTCACTTGTGTCACTCAGGGATAGTTTATTCCTAAGCTATGCCGACGTCGGCTGTAGTGTAGATATAGCCTTAGTAACACTGCTCTATGGAAACTGACTAGGGCTCCGGAGAAATCACTCGGTGACCATACCGGTTGAAATACTGGCTCTATTGCAAACAAAGACAAAACGTCCTTTGACATTAATAGGACTTCACCCATAGAAGTTAATAAAGAATGAGATCGTTACTATAGAACTTTTCTTTTAAACCAGCCAAGAGAATTTCATAGGATGGATTTACTTTCCTATTCATTTCTATAGAGTATTTTAAAAAACTATAAAGGATGTCATGTTTTATTAAACCCCACAGGACTTATTCATAAAGGGCAAACCTGTGCAGCCTTCTTTATAAAATGTCTTCTTTAGGCCCCTGAGGCCTCGCATCCCCACACAGGAGCACTGTCTCCTTAATTCAACTTGCCCTGTCTGATATGGGTACTAGAAGCAGGTGATGCCTTTCCTGCTGGTTATTGTGCCAGCCAAACAGAGACCTGGATGAAATCTCAGAGCCCTAGCTGGATGGAACCAAATTACACAGAGTCACACCCTGCTTAAAAATGTAAAAGGTTCAGATTAGAGCTGATATTATAAAGAGCTACACAGTTCCTTCCCATCTCTTATCTAATACATTCTGTTCTTCCAAGGCTCTTGGAGAACACCGGATGATAAGAAGCTATGGTACAATGGTTCTCAATCAATGGTGTTAAATATCATGATACTTCAAGGGCACCTAAGGGTGGAGTGTATCATCACGAATATCTGATCCTATCTACAAATTATGGTGTGCAATAATGGCAGTCTATCTAGAGAAAGAGAGGATCGCTGTCTATCTGCCTACCTACCTAGTCATATGGCTCCTATCATCAGAGAATGTGGACTCCACCCTAGAACTAAAATCTCTCTCTCTCACTTTCTTTCCAGCTTTATAGTGTATTTTGTTTGGAGGAGAGGGGGAGGAGGGCTTACGTTTGTGTGTACAGTTTACTATGGAAAAACTAAGGATATGACCAGTGAATGGGGTATATATTCAGTAGCATAGAAGTCAGACACAGTCTTTTCAGCAGCAGCACATAACGAACATAAGGACAGCATATTGAGTCAGCTCAGTGGTCCAGCTAGCCCAGCACCCTGTCTTCCAACAGAAGCCTATGTGAGGTGCTTCAGAGGGAATGATCAGAACAGGGCAATTAGTGAGTGGTCCACCCCCTTTCCTCCAGTCTCAGCTTCTGTACGTCAGAGGTTCAGGGATACTCAGAGCATGGGGTTGCAATCCTGACCATCTTGGCTAATAGTCAAGATGGTCCTGTCCTCCATGAACTTATCTAGTTCTTCTTTTGAACCAGTTATATTTGTAGCTTTCACAAGGTCTCCTGGCAATGAGTTCCACACACTGACTGTGTGTTGTATGAAGAAGGACATACTTTTGTTTGTTTGCCTGTTAATTGCATTGGGTGACCCAGGTTCTTGTGTTCAGTGAAGGAGTAAATAACACTTTCCTATTCATGTTCTCCACACCAGTCAGAACTTTATAGATCTCTGTCAGATCCCACCTTAGTCATCTCTTTTCCAAGCTGAACAGTCCAAGTGTTTTAATCTCTCCTCATACGGGAGCTGTTCCATCCCCCTAATCATTTTTGTTGCTCTTTTCTGATCCTTTTCCAATTCTAATATATCTTTTTTGAGACAATTTTTTACTTAAGATTGTTAAGTCCAAAGCAGACTGCAAAGAGTTACAGAGGGATCTCACCAAACTTTGGGTGACTGGGCAACAAAGTGACAGATGAAATTCAATGTTGATAAATGCAAAGTGATGCACACTGGAAAAAATAACCCTATCTATACATACAAAATGATGGGATCTAAGTTAGTTGTTACCAGCCAAGAAAGAGATCTTGGAGTCACTGTGGACAGTTCTCTGAAAACATCCGATCAATGTGCAGGAGAAGTCAAAAAAGGTAACAGAATGTTAGGAACCATTAAGAAAGGGATAGATAATAAGACAGAAGCTACCAGAATGCTACTCTATAAATCCATGGTACACCCACATCTTGAATACTGCATGCAGTTCTGATTACCCCATCTCAACAGAGAGAGTTTCATGGAGACTAGGTCCATTAATGGCTATTAGCCAAGATGGTCAGGGATGCAACCCCATGGTCTGGGTGTCCCTAGTCTCTGTTTGCCAGAAGCTGGGACTGGATGACAGGGGATAGATCACTCAATAATTGCCCACTTTTGTTCATTCCCTCTGAAGCATCTGGCACTGGTCGCTGTTGGAAAGCATGATGTTGGGCTAGATGGACCACTGATCTGACCCACTATGGCCATTCTTATGTTCTGATGAGATGAGGTGACCAGAACAACACGCAGTATTCAAGGTGTGGGAGTACCATGGATTTATGGTGATCAGACTGCTGCTGAACACACCAAGTCCACCCAGTTGGAACTGACTAACATGCTGTTAACTATAATCCATGAGACTCCTCCATTATGTGCAGGAGAAAAGCAGGTTCCCCTGGATGCACTGTGGATGCTGGGCAGTCCAGTAGGTGCATTCCAGGAGGGTATGTTGGCAGCTCAGCCATCATGTTCCTCCTGTCACACCTAATGGAGTGAGCAACTCAGCAGCTGTAGGTTAGTACATTGAGCAGTAGTGCAGAGGCATCCTGACAAGCAGCAGTAACAGGCAGGGGAAGCTGGTGTTTAGTGGGGCTAACCCCCAGCAGCAGTGCCTTAGCCGTTGGCCACACCATGGATGTTGCTGAGCAGATTTTCAAATGCTTAGCACCTTCAATTGGAGCCAGATTGTCAAAGGCTCTGGCCCCAGCGGAGGGTGTTGATACTCAGCCCCCATGCTGTGGTGTGGTTGCTATACAACATGGTGCCATTGGCTGCCACTGGGAGCGCTTGGTGGGGCTGGAGCTGCTTTGTGCCGTCCACAGGCTGAAAGCAGCAGGTGTTGCTCAGGAATTCCAGGCCTCTGCGCATCCCGGCGGCTTCTCCAGCCACAGCAACAGGAAAGGCAGGAGTTGGGGTGGGGTCTCAGGTTGCAGGCGAAGCTGACCAGGAGGAGGGGCTTCCTGAGCTTATGGGAAAGGGTTTTTCCAGAGGCAAATGGCTAGGGAGGGGGAGGAGGGACAGGACATTGTGCCTGGCCTTTGGGGGGTTGGGAGGGGCCTTCTGAGTAGTAAGGGTGGGCTGGAAGGGACTGAGATGGGAGTTCTGAGCAGGGCAGGGGGTGAGCTGATATAGCATGGGGGAAATGGTGGGGGTGGGAGTATGAGTGAGGTGAATGGGTAGCAGGGGGCATAGCTGGAGGGAGAGAGGAGGAGCAGGAGGCTGGTGTGGGAGATGAGAAGAGATTGCGACGGGGAGAAAACAGCCCAGCCCTTATTCCCTCCCACCTTGTACGGTACCATATCCTGGTTTTGCATGGAGAGAGGTGATGGAAGAGGGAAGAGTCGGGCCTCCTTTTCTATCCCCTTCCCCACCAACTTCCCTTATCCTCTCACTAGACCCTTCCCTGCCTCGGTTGCTCACTTGGAGCATGTAAGGTGGAGGGGAGTAGGTGGGGCAAGGAGACGGGGGAGTGGGGCTCTGATACCTGCCACCTCATCACATATTTTTCAGCACCAGCTGTTGCTCACTACGGGGCTATAAAACCAGCAGAAATAGGGCATGCCTGGGGTTTGGTTTGTTTTAATAATAAATGCAAAAGATGAACCTTGCAGCCATGTTTGCAGGATGATGGGACAGAGTGAAACTGCAGCGTGACACTGTTAACCATAAGAATTTCTAAGCAACTCATCCTCCATCCCACCAAGGCACCCTCCAATCTAACATGGTTCATTTTGCTTTTTTGCAAACACTAAAATGTGCCTGAAAAATCAACAAGTTGAGGGGCAATTTTGACCCCAAAAGTTCAGAGGAACAGGGCGAATGGAAACAGTTACTCCTGCTGGTCTTTTTAGGGGTCGAAAACGCGGCATCCTTTTTCAGCTCTGTGCCTAGCCTTTCTGATAATAAAGAGCAAAACAAAACTTGAAAGGCAGCAGCCGCTGAGGCATTACCATCTTATCTACATATTTTTTTTAAGATTCAATCAAACAATCAGGCTAGCAAGTAAATCTTGTGACTTGCTTTCACCCACTCACTCATGCTTCCCAGACCCAATGGAGGATATAATAACATTCATTGTACTGTGTTAAAAATACCACGGGGGAAGTAATACTTCCCTTTAGCTGAATCAGCCTGAGGCAGATTTTTCTAGAGAAAGGCGAATCCTGTAACAGGACATTTCACATTTTGAAAAATGCCACCACAGACCTCAACAAAAGCTTGTGTGTGGCTCTGCTCATCTGTCTCAGTCTGTGAATATCCCAGTATAGGGCTTGGGCTACTATGAGGACTGCTCAAGCTTCTCCCTAGGGCTGCAAAATATTAAGGTTGCAGAATGTTCAGTAAATATTTGCTTTGGGCAGCTATTGGGGCAGTAGAATCTGGGGCAGTTTGCTTGGGGCAGTTTGCCTGGGGCAGTAGAATCTGTAGAGACAGCACTGCCCCCAGTACATAATGCAGTGAAGCAGTCTGGTCTAATGAGGCTGTGTTGTCTAGTGGTTACAGCATGGGATTTATTTTTGGTTTGGGTTTTGGGGGGGGGGGGTTATCAAAACCTGGGTTGGGGATGGAGAGGAAACAAGTTTGAGGGTTATTGGATTTGTAGTGAGAAATTGCCTTCAACCTTAATTCTACAGAAGTTACTGCTGTTCCAGAATTAATATACATGATCTCACAACTTGTGGCCATCACAGAAGAGATTACATTTCAACAGAGGGACAGGGTGGCACTTAGGAAGCTTGGGTTCTAGTCTCAGTTCTGTTACCAACCTTGGACAAATCACTTCACCTTTCTGTACCATTCTCCCTCCCACCTTTTGGCTTTCTCGTCTATTTTGACTGTAAGCATGGGCAGCGCGGAACCCCCACTCTTTGGGGAAGCTAGGCTCCCTGCCCTGCCCTTTCTGCCCCACCTCCCCCCGCCCGCTGGAGTCCCATCTGAACCACCCTGAGCACAGGCCCGCTCATCCCAGCCACCCTGAGTCTCAGGCCAACCCCTGGGCTGCCGGCCAGCCCAAGCATGAGCCCAGCCACTGACCAGTCCAAGCACTGGCCTGACCACCCCAGCTATCCCACCCTGGGTCACCAGTCAGCCCAAGCTGCCTGTTGGCCCAAACTGCCCCTGGCCACCGGCCAGCCTTAGCCACCAGCCAGCCAAGCCCCAGGCTCCTGGCTGCCGGCCCAAGCTGAGCCCCCGCCAGCTTCGGGGGAGATGGGGAGCGAGAGCGGGGCCTCAGGGCGGAGCACGGGTGGGACCACAGCCTGGGTTTGAGGAGGCTTGGCCTCTCATGGCCTATTATACCTGCTGCCCATGACTGTAAGGTCTTTGGGGCAGGAACTGTCTGTACAGTTATCTCTGTTGGGAAATCAAGGTGCTATTGTAATATTAATGAATAATAATAATGGTTTGAATGAGCAGAGAGAGACGGCCTAGTGCAGGGGGATGGGAGATTGTTCCGTGCACAAGGACAGCATGGAAAAAGGAACTAAGTTGTGAGTAGGAGACGAAAATAAACAGGGAGTGAAGCATGGAAGCAAGATTCCTTTATGTGGCGGAAGAAGTGTTGTGTCTCCGATACCCCTGTGTAGTAATGGTTGGCTAATGCTGACTGCTGTACTCCTGCCTGTTTTTCACCAGCATAAATATCTATATATCCTTTCAGTGAGAAATGCAAAATCTGAAGGAGCAGCATAGCTCTATGTTGGAGAAAGGGAAGTTTTTGGTAAAACTTAAGCATCTTATTCCCCAAAGTTCTAAGATCTTAAATAATTAGTGTAAAGTCACTTCTTGTTCTTTTCCTTCTAGCGGTTCCTCATAATACCAACGTATTCGCCATCCTTCACAGGGCTTATTCTGATGAGATTGTATTGAACTCTCTGCTTTCAACTAGTCCTAATGGTGTTTGTAGACCTCTGCTTTTATCATAAATATGTTGATGGTTCGGAGGTGGCGCGCTTCCCTTTGATTTACCCCCCAGTGCCCCAGCATGGGGCGAGGGGGCTACAGATGCACTGCTAGAGATGCCATCTTTGGGAGAAGATGTCAGGCCAAAGACCACAGGATGCCATGTTTAAACTCCCATCAATCTCTGCTGAGCAGAAGGAAAAGCGTAAAGGATGGTTGTGTAAGCTCCAGAGGATGGCATTGGTCCAGCCTTATCATTTTCCAAGGGTTTCCAATTACCAAAGGAGGTAGGGTAATGCTTACAGTGCAGAACACCTGCAGTCCCATCCCGGGGTTAGTAATCTCTTACAAGGGATAATAAGAATTTAATCAATAACTGACGTCCAGTTTGCTTTCACCAGAGGCCGTGGATCGCTATTGATCTTTGGTCAAGCACATGACCAGTGTCTAGAAGCATACGAAGTTAAGTAAGTCAGAGTGCTGTATTTCATGAGGTCTCTTGAACAGTGGAATTGACAATATTTTGGCTCTCAGTGAAGGGCTTGTATAGCGCAATGGAGAGCACAGCTGGGAAGATCCAAAAGGGAGATTAAACTGGACTCCCCCTCCCCCACAGATCTTTTTCTCACTGAAAGGGTATATATAGATTTATGCTGGTGAAAAATAGGCATGAGTACAGCAGTCAGCATTTAACCCCTCCCGCAACGTTGAGGAAGTTCAGCTCAAGGTCAGAAGTTTGTGGTTGGCCACACGGGGCCTTGTGACACGTTTCTGGGGCACCAGCTCCTAGTGGAAAAGGAGTTAATCCTGGCTCAGCTTTCTGCTCCCTTTGCATAGGGGCTCTTACCATGACTTTAAAATGGCTGCTTGGGAAAGCAAGGGAGAAGAATGCTCTTGGGAATCTCATAGGATAGTGCTGCTTCTCAGACAGAGGAGTTGTGTTCCCTTTTCTACATATATGATCTTATTCTTCTGCTGAGTTAGTGCGTTAGCTGACAGGCCCAGAACAAAACCTCAAACCCCAGCGCCCTCAAACCTGGGTGATGTTTGCATCCACAGCTGGACATTGCAGCCTGAGCCATTTTCCCCATTTCTCCACAGTCAAATGAACTTTCCAGGGGGATCTCTATATGGGTATTTGCAGAGGGAACTAACGTCCTGTATGCCCTAACAGAGGGGGGGACCTGGCAACATTTGTCCTAAGACATCTTTTAAATAGTACTGCATTGCTACATGCCACCTACATGGGTGAGGGGCAATGGATGTGTGCAGGGTGTTCCTCCAGCATGTAATTTTATCGACGTCAAATAAGGTTTTGTTGTTGCTTTTCAACCGTCTCCATTAAGTTTTTATCTGGCACACTGTCTTCCATTGTGCCATCCTTTTCTCTGCTCCGCAGAGGTGCTGGAGCAATGTGTATAGTGGGGGTGCTGAGAGCCATTGAACCAAACTGTAAACCCTGCATATGAAGGAAACCACCCCCTGCACCCCTAGTTCCAGCACCTATGCTACTCCAGGTAGATATTCAAACTAATCACACTTTACATTCTTGGCAGTGTGGTCTAGTGGAGAGGGCACTGGAATGGGGCTTGGAGACCTGGCTGTATTCTGGGCTCAGCCACTCACCTGCGTGGTGAATTTGGCCATGCTGCTTCACCTTGCTAAGTCTCTTGTTTCCCCTCCCTCCGCACGTTGGTCTTGTCTTTTTAACTGTAAACTCTTGGGTGCTGTCTCTGACTCTGTGTTTGCACAGTGCCCAGCACAGTGGAGACCCAAGGTCAGTTGGGGCCTCAAGGTGCTACCTATAAGCATAATAATAACCAGAGAGGAAGGTTGACTCGATGACTTAGTAGATGCTAAGGATGCAAAAGGCGTATTGCAAAGCTGATCTTCTCCCACAATAACGAACATCATGCCCTTCCACAATACTGAAGTGTCTGCTTCTTCATCTTCCACTAAAAGGCTTGGCAAAGGACTATGTAAGGGACTTGTTGCATAAATTTCATTAATTCAGCCTCTTTGTCAATGCAGCATTCCTAAACACTAGAACCAAAACACCAGGAAGCCAATTCAAATAAATGTGGTGGCCTGTGGTGATACCTGGCTGCTAAACTTAAAACACCTCAGGGATCAGTAACTCCAGCAATGGAATCTACTGTTTTGAGAGAGGGAAAACATACAGGTTATGGCAGATACTGCAATCCCATGCAGTACCTTTGGTGATCACTGTATTAAATCTGTCACTGGCTTATGTATGGCTGTGTTCTGCTCCAGGGGGGAGGGTTACTGCAGCTCCCTAGGAACTAAAAACAGAGGGGGGGTGATGAAGGTAAGTCACTGAGACTAAACAACTCTAGAGAGGTACCATCCCCTGGAGAGGTTTGCTTGTACTGCTTCAGGCTGGGTTTTCCAGAGACTCAAACTAAGAAAGGGCTTTTGGTATAAAAAGGCTTAGTTTAACCTGACTCTGGGCCTTCCTTCTGATTCAGCAAATGAACAGAACCTTCTATCCAAGGAGGGGCCTCAATCATTGTGGAAGGGTTGGAAAGACTTTGGCCTGCTAGGGCCCCATTAGACTGGTGGATGACTCCTGGTGTGTGTTTAAATCTGTTTATTGTTTTTATTGTGTTTTCTCTGTAATGCTCTTACCCAAAGAATAAATGTGTTTGCTTAGAAAGAGTTGTGTGGTAACCGGCACTGTCCATAGCCCTCGGAGAGAAAGCAAAGCACTGGCTGTTGGGCAGACTGGCTTGTTGTGGATATCTCACTGTAGGGCAGGTTGCTGTGCAGCCTTAAAACCCCTGGAGAGAAGGGAGTGGGGCAAGGGTCCCAACCAGGGGTGATGGAAGCTCTCTAAAAGTGGGGTGGCCACCGGCGCCCAAACTGTGGCCCTGCGCCCCCATGCCACCCCTTCTCTTATGCCACCCCTACCCCCGAAGCCTCCTGCCCTTACGCTGCACCTTTCTCCGAGGCTACTCCCCCATGCCGCCCTTTTCCCCCGACACCCCAGCCACTTCCCTCTTAGGCCCCGCCCTCATGCTGCCTCTTCCTCCTGAGGCCTCACCCCTTGCTCACTCCTCTCCACCTCTCCCCCCACATCACTCACCCTTATGGACAGTGAAAGGTGGGAGGGCATAGCCCTTCCGCCTTTAAAAGTGATGATGCCATGATCCCCTGCCCCCCACCGTTCTGGTGTCCCTGGTCCCATCCCAGAGACAGGTGATGGCTGGAGACCTGAGACCTGGCTGGCCACTCCTGGAGTGAACTACTTGGAGTGGACTATGGGGGGGGGGAGGGAAGGGGGGGTGGGGGAGATACAGGTGCAGTTACTGTGAAACCATGACACCAATGATGAGAAATATTGGGCCAAATCTTGCTCACTGTACTGACATACCATTAGGTCACAGCTACTCAGGTGAGTAGGTGTTTTCTCAGCAGGGGTTGAGGTCATTACCACGTGTGTTTCCAAAGGCTGACACACTTTTTCTTTTCCCCACTGCTTCAACCCAAACAATTGCACATTCACTTGCTATATTAAGATCCTATATAGCAAATCCTGGGGATTTCGACGCATTAGCCGAGTGCATTAACACTCCATTACTGTGTTTGTATTTCTGGCACATTTATTCCCTGTGAACACAAAGGCTCCACCTTGAACCAGCCCAAGGATGGGCTTCCCCATGGAGGATGGTAAAGGAGGACAGCATACCAGTCATGCTTTTATAGGCTGTTGGACAGCACTGCCAGTCTAACCCCAGATAAGTAATGGAATGTGCTTCAGGAACGTAAACAGATCCAGAAGGTTACAGGATCCAAAGCAATTAATTTTAAGGCAGAGTCCCTCACACAGAGTATTACACACGTGTGGATGCACACACACAGTTGTGTCTCCAATCAGCTAACAGACAATGCCCCTACCAAAAAACCTGCAATTTCATGCATTGTTGGGGTGGTGGAGGGTTATTCATTGGCCAGTCAGGAGGCTCCTGTTCCTGATGTTATATTAACAGTATTGACCTGGGTTTAATTACAGTGCATGAAAACTGTACATAAAATATATTTCTTTGAGGAGGTGAATTTGATTAAATAGATCTATCAGGAAGCGAGAACAACCCGACCTCAAGTGCAAAAAACAAAAACAAAAACTATTCAGGCATTTATTGAAGCCTCCGGTCATCTTAATCTTCCAGTGCAATCCTGTTAACTCCCTTTTCTGTATTTTTATACAACTCAGCTAGAACTCTTCTCCAGGTTCTCATCCTTTCCTGTCTCAACGGCTGCCTTTACCTTCCTTCTGGCCCCCTCTCCTGCAATCTTATCCCTTTCCCCTCAAACCCATTCAAAACACATCTGCAGAAATCACTGCCTAGCACAGTGTGGCCCTGATCTTTGATTAGGGTTCTTAGGCATGACTGCAATACAGATAATAATAATCTTCCCGGCTTATTGCTTTGACCACGTTGCCCCCAGGTTTGCATCCATCCATTGGCTCCCGCTTTCCCGTTGCATCAAGCACAAACTGCTGTTCTTCACTTATCAGCCCTTTATGTCTTAGCCCCTGGCCGAGCCACGAATCTACTGTCAAGCCCCACCGCTGCCTCTGCTCTGCCAGTGATGGCAGTCTTCACTGTGCACTGAATCATGAAACTTACTGATGAAGTTATATCCATTCTTCTACCAATGTGCTGTACCACAGTTTGAGCGTGTGTCTTGTGGGCCTAAAATCCAAAAGTGGCCTTCGAACCAGCCCCCACAAAACTGTACATGCACTTGCTTGCATGTGAAAAAACACGAAACTTTGCACACATCTGGACTACTGTTTTCAGTTCTCGGCAACATATTACAGAAACACATTGGAAAAACTAGAGGGAGTTGAGAGACGAGCAATAAAAATAATCAAAAGGCCAGATGCATGTGAAGCAGAAAGATTACAAAAGCTAAATATTTACCTGGCTAAGGGCCCGATTAAACATGCATTGAAATTGATGGGAGTCTTTCCATTTATTTCAGTGGGAGCTGGACTGCACTCCAAGTGACAACCAAAGTGGACTCAACAATAATTTACAAAGTTTTGCAGCAGAGATGGGTCCAAGTCTCAAAGTCCAAACTCCTTCAAATGTCAGAATGTTTGTTTGGGTCCAGGGTTTCAGCTCTGTTTGAAACCTCAGAGAGAGATTATTTAGGGTTTATGAAATGTGGATCCATGGTTTCAGTTCAGGCCCCTTTCCCATTTTAAACTGGCAGTTTTTGATTCATGTTGTCACATTTTAATCTCACTCTTTTTTCCCCCAATGCCCTAGCAAACTGACCATGTTTAATATGCTCAAAGTGAAGCACATTAAATAAATAAACAAAATGTACCGAGAAATAAAAGATTAAAACTACCACATGGAAATGTCTCGCTTTCGACAAGAATTGTTTGGAGACTATTCCAAAAACACTGCTAACTGCAGTTGCTTAATTACCATTGTCTTTTTGGCTACTCATCTTATTCAAGCTATTAAGTTGGGAAGCCACTGATTTGTTTACAAGTTAAGATAAACTATTGAGTTTTGTGTGCAAGGTCTTGTTCTGATTTTGTCCAGACACATGGCAAAGTCAGCAATACTGACGGACTTAAAGAATGGTTCTCCTCCTTTTTAAACTTAATTTGGTTTATTTCAACCTAATAAAAAGTAATGGGTTTATTCCTAAACCAGAATGATCTTTAACCCAAACTTCCTCTCAAGTGCATGTGAGATGATTATAGATAGAGATTACAGGTGAAATTCTGTCCTATCCCTTCCAACGTGGAGAAATTAGGCTAGAATAAAATCACTTTTATTTTAGAATAGTGTCCACACAGGGATTTATACTGATATAACTATAGTGGAATAATTATTTTGGTATAACTAGGCCAGGAAATTTCACCATGTAGACAAGCCTTAAGAGGCACAGCACAGAACTCTTATCCCAGGGGAAGAGGGAGCTAAAAGGCTTTCAGCCACCTTTGCACCCTCCCGATTCTAGCTGCTTTGGGTCTGGAGAGGCCCCTGGCACTTATTTAAATTAAACTGAATTAAGGCCACTTTAACTCTGAATGACAGCATCCACAGTGGGAATTAATTCAGTTTTAATTAATCCACTTTAAACTTACTCCTTTGGTTAATATGGATTAATTTTCCTGAGTGTCTCAGTGTGGACAAGACCTTAGTATACAAGGAAATAGCAGAACTGAGTGTACATTAAATCATTCCAAATGTAACCAAACTGAAAAATAGAGAAAAAAGGTGTTTTTCTCTAGTCTTTTTTCAGTTGTAGTTATCTTAAGTGATTCTTTTAACAATCACAGGTACCTAGTTTGAAAATAGAAATATGCTTTGGCCTCTTTTTGATGTATGAAGAAGACTGGAAAAGTTTGGGAGCTTTTTTCTATTTGCTTTTACATTAGAAATGCAGGTCTGGTCTAGTCTGGAAGAGTCAATGATGACTGGAGAACTCATGGAATGATGTCACAAGAGTCCAGAAAGTAAGCATTGGGAAGTTGAGAGTGAAAGGGATTTTCAGCCAGTGTACAAAGCTCTTAGATTTTGTTTGCTTTTTTTGAGGACTATTTTTTGCAGACTAATGTACAGGTTTGAGCAGGGAAGTTCTTAGAGATTCAAAAGCTCCTCTCTTAGGTTAAGGTGTTACAGAACAGAAAATACCTCCCTTGAGACCTTCACCTTGAGAGGAAGGATGGTCCATTTGCTAGGATACTAGCTTGCATTCCCTGCTCTGCTAGAGACTTCCTGTATAACCTTGGGCAAGACACTTAGGCCCAGACTTCAATGGGAGTTAGGTGCCTAAATACTTTCGACAATCTAGGCCTTAATCTTTCTATGCCTCAGTTTCCCCATTTATAAAATGGGGATTACTACACTTCCCTGCCTCCTAGAGCTGTTGTGACAAACACAGAGGCACTCTGATGCAATGCTAATGGGAGCCGTATAGGTACCTAAGATAGATTCAGCAGGTCCTTCAAGGAAGACATGAACTGATACTCCTGATATTTTTAAGATTAAATAAATTCACCTTTCAGGACCCCATAAAGAAGCAAAAAAAGACAAATCAATATTTTTTGTAAACTCTTTGCGGGTCCCTTTTAAGGGCTACTTTTTAAAAGCATCTTCCTTTTCGGTGTGCACCCATTTTCCAACAAAATTCTTGCATTTGCAAACAGATTGGGTGGCCACAGACAAATTCCTGCATTCACACAGATTGCGGGAGATTATATACACACATTTTGGCCATTAGAATGAATACTCTATGTTGAGTTTCACTTTGTACTGGCTTCCAGAGGGCAGACTGGGTCACATTATAAGCCTTTGTATATCTAACTTCTGCATATCAAAGGACTGATTGCTGAAACCCCAGGAGCTTTGAAATGACATATTAATGTTATTTCCACACAATAAAAAACACAAACAAAGCAAACCAACTTTATTATGGGTTAAATTTGTTCCCCTTTATTAATATAGCCCATAACAAGAAGATACAATTAAGACACATAAAAGCTTAAAAAGCTATGGCAATGATCCATTAAGGTTGATATATATAAATGTTCCATTACCCTTCCAGCTGGTGCATTCAGTTAACAATATACATATGTAAAAAATAAAATTCACTATACTTTTCAACAGCCTTCACTCTGACCCACAGATCTATTTGCAAGCGCTTTCATTAATATTTGTTTTAACCCCTAACAAAGGGATTTAATCCCATTTTAACTGGAAAATTAATCACAGCCATAATTACAGAGCCACTAACAACACTTCCACAGCAGAGGACTGTGATTTTTCCTAGAAGTTACTTTGAATAGGGGTAGGGAGGGATCAAAGCCTCCCTGCCTAGGCAGCCAGCCAGCACTGACTGGTTTTAGCTGCCGCAAAGCTCCTGGGGGAAATTCACTCCAATGTGGAGGGCATTTGCAAGGCCCCTTTGCACCACTGACCTCTCAGCACAGGGCCTAAATGGGGCTTAGTGTTGTTCAGTGCCTTATGCAGGACCTTTGTATGGAGGTGGATTTCATCTTTGAAGGGTAAGTCTCTCCACATCCCAGCAAAATGATTCGGCAGGGCAAAGCCAAGTTGGTCATCCTCACCAACAACTGTCCTGCTTTGAGAAAATCAGAGATTGAGTACCATGCTATGCTGGCAAAGACTGGTATGCATCACTACAACGGCAACAATATTGAATTGGGTACAGCATGTGGAAAATACTACCGAGTGTGCACACTGGCTATCATTGATCCTGGCGATTCTGACATCCTTAGAAGCATGCCAGAGCAGACCACTGAGAAGTAAAAGCTGGAGACCTGTCATCCTTTCTATGATAAAACTGGTTATAGACTAGTTAAAAAAAAAAGAGAGCGTTTCTGGTTTGTGGTGACTCTTCTCTGTAATGAAGGTATGATCTCAGGGTTACCTTTAATCCAGCTGATCCTCTTTGGTCTTTGCCAGAAATAGCACAGGCCTGATTCTATCGTCCTAACAAATGCAGAACTCCAGTTAAAAACCAGAAGGAGTTACACTCTATGAGGGCGATAGGGGCAGGGAGCTTTCTGAAGCACTTTCAGGTGAAAGATGCAGAATAAATGCGAGCAGGATTTTTCATAAGCTTTCCGATTATGCTATCCTTGTAGTAGCTGAGCATCTGACAAACATGCAGCCTCACCATCTCCCTGGGAGCAAGGGAAGTATGATTTTTCTCAGTCTGGCTTCCTGAACTCACACAAGTAGCCTATGGCGGAGATGAGAATAAAACCTAGATCTCCTGATTCCCTTGTCTGGGCCTTAATCACAAAGCCATCACTTTGCTTTATTGATAAAACAGAGTCCTGAACGCAATGTACTGCACGAGTCTCAACCCTCTAAAACCAAACTGACAGGTTTCAGAGTAACAGCCATGTTAGTCTGTATTTGCAAAAAGAAAAGGAGTACTTGTGGCACCTTAGAGACTAACCAATTTATTTGTGCCAGCAATGCCCCTCTGCCATGTACATTGGTCAAACTGGACAGTCTCTACGTAAAAGAATAAATGGACACAAATCAGATGTCAAGAATTATAACATTCATAAACCAGTCGGAGAACACTTCAATCTCTCTGGTCACGTGATTACAGACATGAAAGTTGTGATATTACAATAAAAAAACTTCAAATCCAGACTCCAGCGAGAAACTGTTGAATTGGAATTCATTTGCAAATTTGATACAATTAACTTAGGCTTGAATAGAGACTGGGAGTGGCTAAGTCATTATGCAAGGTAACCTATTTCCCCTTGTTTTTTCCTACCCCCCCCTCCCCCAAACGTTCTTGTTAAACCCTGGATTTGTGCTGGAAATGGCACACCTTGATTATCATATACATTGTAAGGAGAGTGATCACTTTAGATAAGCTATTACCAGCAGGAGAGTGGGTTTGTGTGTGGGGGAGAGGGGTGAGAAAACCTGGATTTGTGCTGGAAATGGCCCAACTTGATTATCATACACATTGTAAGGAGAGTGATCACTTTAGATAAGCTATTACCAGCAGGAGAGTGGGGTGGGAGGAGGTATTTTTTCATGCTTTGTGTGTATATAAAAAGATCTTCTACACATTCCACAGTATGCATCCGATGAAGTGAGCTGTAGCTCACGAAAGCTCATGCTCAAATAAATTGGTTAGTCTCTAAGGTGCCACAAGTACTCCTTTTCTTAAAACCAAACTGTCACACACGCCTTTTAAATATGTGGCAAAGTCCAATAAAAGGGATACATGATGAAAATTGAAGAGCGTACCACTTGCATTCATGCACAATTCCTCTTTTTAAAGTGAAGCTTGAAAAAATATACATGTGCAGTCATGCTTTATCCCTTAATGGGATTTACTTTAAACATTTATGCAGTTTGTTTACTTTTTGCATTTCACTCAACATGGTCATTGACACTACACTGGTCAGTTTCACTTTCTAGTTTTAATGAACGGTCTGGGAAGTGCTGCAGGGGAATTTTTAAATCTGGCTTTTCACATGTTTAAATCTAAAACATCTTACACTGTTTCTGCTCATTTATTTTAAAATCATGAAGACATAAACCTAGATTTTGTAAAATTTCTTTGTGCAAAATCTATATTTTGAACCTAAAAAATGACAGTGTCTCTTTAAGATGTATCCAAGTTACTTTTTTAATAACTTAATTTTCATTATTAAACATATCTGATGTTAATAATTTACAATAATAAAGAGTGAGAGATTACCAAGTACGTGAGGGATGGAGGTAAATTTAGGTCTTAAATATGCACCACAAGATATTCCATAATCGATTAGTCCTGATAGGTATGGTCCAACCATTAAAATAAACCTTGGGCAATTAAATATATATTACATACACAAAAATACATGAAAAGAACATTATTAAGCTTACAAAAATAGCACTCAAAAGTTGGGAAATGCCAGAATTAAGGTTGTCCATACATAGCAATGTGTGCATAATTCCCTAGGTTTTTTTAAAAAAAAGCAAACTGAAAAGAACAGAAATTCCATCATGTGTCATCACATTGAAACCCACATGAGTGATCATCAGGGTTGGAACCTTTATCCACCGGAGGGATCTCTGCCACTTGAGATAGCAGAGAAACCAACAGCAGTAATAGGTTGTCTTTCATTATGTGGAGCAGCACTACATGGGGACACGACGCTTTGCCAATGAGTTCCACAGATATTTGCTGACAGCAGTGGAATGGTGAGAGTCCAGAACCTTGAGTTCCAACCCAAACTCTGCAAAGGAATGTGCTCGAGCGGGCACAGATATTTTTGCCCATCCCTTCCCTCCGAATCTTGTCCCCTTCTGCCTCGCCCCCTCCCATCTGTCCCTTTCCAGTCCTGTCTCTGTCCCACACCTGGCTCCTCATCCCAGACCCATTCTCCTCACCTAACCAGCTCATCTCCCACTCCTCAGGTTTCTCATCTCAGTCTCCTTGCCCAGCAAGTTCTAGGCTACTCCTCCATAGTCCTCCTGGTTCCAATCTACTGACTTCCCTACCCCCACCCACCCCATACTGGTTTCTTGTATGCTCTGTCTCTCTCCAGCCCCTATTCTTCATTGCCCTCCCTCCCCCTTCATTGTTCCCCATCCACTCTGGCTCTCAGTCCTTGTCTCCCTCCCTGAGCTCTTTGTTTAGCATCCGTGTCCCAGTCCCCACTCTTCTTGTCCCAGACTCTTGTCCCAGCTAGTCCCTCACTCTAGCTCAGCCAGTCCCAGTTTCCCCCCACCTCCAAGTCCCAGTCCTCCTCCAGACCCAGTCCTCCTCCTGCCCCGGCCCCTTGTCCCAATCGACTTCCCCTACCCCCAGTCCTGCTCTTGTCTCCTCTGCATTCAGATCAGATATTTTTCTCCTCCATACTGCCTGGGCACTGCAGGGGGGTCATTGAAAGCATAGGAGAGACAAGCTCCCTGCTCGCAGTTCCAGTATCTGGCCCTGACACAACACAGCCCCAGCAGCCCAGAACTGCAATTGCAGAGACAGTCCTGCTCAGCCCAGTCTGGGGCATGCTCAGTGAGGACAGAGTCTTCTGAGTTTTTAGCAGCAAAGCTCTAGAAAGTCGCTACTGAGCATGCAGGAACTAATTTTTTTTCCAAAGGCTTATGATTTGGTCAAATTTGGGAAGATTTTCACAGGGACAGCAAAAGGGACATCACTGACATGAAGGCCACTGCTCCACCAAATTTTAAGTCCCTGGTTCACTAGAGCTTCTCAAAGAAAAGGTCCTCAGAAATTTTTAACATGGGCAAAATAGCATATTTCCCCCCTAACTTCGTTCTCAGAAATGGCTGAACTGTTTTAGCTGAAATTTTCCAAGAATTTTTTTCCAGCCTGAAGCAGAAACCCAGCATGGAAAATTTCAGGCCAAACAGTTAAAGTTTGGCAAAGTCATAAGGAACTGAAAACTGGGTCATATAATGGGAAGCTTCAGGCAACCTTCATCATAGGCAGGGCTACCAGCCCCCTCTAAATGATTAGAATTCAGTGTGATTAAAATACCCCCATTCTTGGTACTGATCATATAGCACTAGCTCATTCTAATCCCCTTCATGCATCTGAAACAGAAAGCACCAGTCGATTAATTTCAGCTTCTTATCATTCTTATACTTTGTCTTATCATTTGCTTAGGCTGTTGCATGGATGACAGTCTTGCCATCTGACTTTGCTGTTTGTCATGTAGATATTTATTAAACCTTCAAAGCTAATCTTCTGAACACAGGTGCCTTCATTTCTTACCCTGAATATCCATTTTGCTAGCAAAAAGAAAAGGAGTACTTGTGGCACCTTAGAGACTAACAAATTTATTTGAGCATAAGCTTTCGTGAGCTACAGCTCACTTCATTGGATGCATTCAGTGGACATTTTGCTAGCATTTCACAAAATGGGCAGACTTCTGCAAAGCTCATAGAGCAGAACAAGGATTTCTACTTATGAACAGGTTACAGAACAATGCCAGCCTGATCTTGCCAAGCTTGTTTTGCATGCTTTCAGAATTATTTACATGGGGGAAAAGAGGCTTTGGCCCATTTTGTGTTGGAAATGCAGAGAATGTACTAAGGACTGCGCTAAAAAACCTCAAGATCTTTGGCTAAGAAAAGTAGCTGGGATGAATTAGTAAATTTCTCAGCCCATATGAAATGTGCCTTATCAAAACAGAGTAATCAATATCGAGTTTCATCCGCAGATGCACTGTACTCCAAAGATGTTTGCATACAGGTGGTTGTCAATTCCCAGTGATCCCTCATGGAAAATTCCGAGAAACCTTCTCTCACCAGCTTCCCCTTATTTAGTTCCCATGTGTGTTACATCAAAGTCTTTGTCTGCCTGCATGCTAAGGGCATCACACAGGCAAATGCTGTAGGTTCCTCAGATACTAGCAAAGCCAATTCCTACATGCAGTGGTGAGCTGGAGCCGGTTCTCACCGGTTCACTAGAAGCGGTTGTTAAATTTAGAAGCCCTTTTAGAACCAGTTGTTCCATGAGGGACAACTGGTTCTAAAAGGGCTTCTAAATTTAACCGGCCAAAAGTGGCGCCTTAGGCGCCGACTCCACGGGTGCTCCAGCCCTGGAGCATCCAAGGGGAAAATTTGGTGGGTGCAGAGCACCCACCGGCAGCTCCCCGCCTCACCCCCGGCCCCAGCTCATCTCACCTCCGCTCCGCCTTCGCCTCCTCCCCTGAACGCCCCACCCTGCTCTGCTCCTCCGCCCCCCCCCCCAGGCTTCCCGCGAATCAGCTGTTTGGCAGGAAGCCGGGGCTGGCTGAGAAGCAGGCTGCGGCTTCCCGCTTAGGCCCAGGGAGGCGGAGGTGAGCTCGGGCGGGGGGAGGCACGAGGAGGGCCGCCCGTGCCGCAGCAGGTAACCCGGGGGGGGCCGGGGGGGACGCAGGGGAACCGCTCCCCGCCCCAGCTCACCTCCACCACCCTTGGCCTTAGTGTGAAGCCGCGGCCTGCTTCTCAGCCAGCCCCGGCTTCCTGCCGACCAGCTGATTCGCGGGAAGCCGGGGGGCAGAGAAGCAGAGCGGGGCGGCGCGTTCAGGGCAGGAGGTGGAGCGGAGGAGAGCTGGGTCTGGTTGCGGGGTTGGGAGCTGCCGGTGGGGGCTCTGCATCCACCAGTTTTCCCCGTGGGTGCTCCAGCCCCGGAGCACCCAGAGAGTCGGTGCCTAAGGCACCACTTTTGATGTGATCAGTGGGGGAGCAGCTGCTCCCCCTGCTCCCCCCCTAGCTACGCTCCCCCACCCCTAGGAGCCAGAGGGACCTGCCAGATGCTTCCTGGGAGCTGCCCCAGGTAAGCACCGCCGGGACTCCCCACCTCGTCCCCTGGCAGGTGCCTCTGGCTCTTAGGGGTGGGGTGAGCACCCACTGCGGTGGCCCACGAGACCCTCCTGCCCGGTTCTGGGGGAAGCCAGGGGACAGGGGAGGGGGGTGGATGGGGCAAGGGTCCTGGGGGGGGGGGTGCGTCAAGGAACACGGGGGGGTTGGATGGAACAGGAGTCCTGGGGGACGGGGGTGGGCAACGACCCCCTCGTGGGGTGAAGAGGGAACCCATTGTTAAGATTTTGGCAGCTCATCACTGCCTACATGTCTGCCAAATCTGAAGCCACAAAGATACTTTCACTGACTATTCCCTTTATTGCTTCCTTCAACACAAACCAGTTCTGGACATGTTCCCATTACTTTATCCCATAGGACTGACTCCACCCCCTTACCAGCTGGTGTGATATAGGATCTGGGGGCAAGTTAGGTTCCACGGTGAAACTTTGGGCATTAATGGTTTTGCAGGGGACCCCAGATTTGTTTCAACCAGCTCTGAAAGATGGGCCCCTTTATTCTAGCTCTCAGTGGATTCCTTACAGCATAACCATTTCTAAGAAGGGAGCCCATGTACATCTAATTATTATTATTAGAGCTGATTGAAAAATTTCCATTGAAACTTTTTTGATGATAAAAAGGCTTTTTTTCTCCATATTAAAATATTGAAAATTTGCAGGATTTCAACTTTTTTTGTTAAACTGAAACTTGAAAAAAATCTGTTTTCAAAATCCAAATAATTTTTGGTTTTCAATTCCAGAAGCTGGAAAAAGTATTTGGATAATTTTTGGTTATTATTATCTCATGGAAAATACATATCTCCTGGCCAGCTCTTGTGATTGTAATATATTTTGTGGATCCAATTCTTAAGTGCCTATCTCTCCCTATGCATTGTATTGGGATTCTGGGCCCCTAACTCAGGGTTTGTGGATTCCACTGGATAAGCAGGCACCTAATTAGGCATTGCAATGCTCAGAATTGGAACACCTACGTTCCTTTGTAGATTTGTGCCAATGTGACAAAGAGACTGATGGAGATCACTGGGTTTGATGCCAACACTGTTCTGGGTAGTTAAATGTATAACTAGGAGTCTTGGACGAGCAAATAAATCGACCTGATATCAGACTTACATGACAGATGCAACAAAGATAATTAATAGCACCTTCATAAGCTATCTCTCCCCCCACATGCACCTTATTCCTATAAGATATTGCATGAAGGAAAGAGCAGAGTTGTGTTGGAAGTTTAAATCTGATCTGGGCTATTTTCCAGTTGCAAAGGGAAGCCAGCAGAGGAATTCGAAGAGCGGGGTCACCAACTGAAACACATTGTCAGCAATTAATAAACAGTAATAATACCAAACCCATTTATGACAGGTTTCAGAGTAGCAGCCGTGTTAGTCTGTATTCGCAAAAAGAAAAGGAGGACTTGTGGCACCTTAGAGACTAACAAATTTACTTGAGCATTAACAAATAAATTTGTTAGTCTCTAAGGTGCCACAAGTCCTCCTTTTCTTTTTGCGAAACCCGTTTATGTTATCCTCAGGAGTCTGAGACCACGGTGAAAACCACTATTGTAAATGGGACATGCGCTGCTAGATTCTGGACATATAACTGTAAATAAAGTACAATTAGTCACCAAATAATAACTACTTTCAAACTAAAAGCCATGTAATGTGCTGTTGCAAAAATGCATTGTCTGCATCCTCAAGGCTATCCCTTTGAGATACTCTGTGATCCCACAAGACAAACAGCCAAAGGGGAAAGTTTATAGAGCCAGAGATTTTCCAGCACAGTCCCCTTTGATCATTGCAGGAGTGCAGAAGGCAATGGGTTAGTGTTTGTAGTCCATTACACAACAAAGGAGTCTTAAAGGAAGGATTTGAATGAGAAGAGGGAGGAAGACTCATATCACTGATTTCTCCTCCAAACAGAAACAAATTCACAAGACAGGCCCCAAATCCTGGCTAACTGCTGAGGCTAAAGGGGCTACAGTATTATTATCTATTCACAGTCTAGGCTTTTGTACTGTTAAAATGCTGACCATAACTGCTTCATCAGAGCAACTCTGGTAGTTAAAAAGCTCCTATAGTCAACATGGAAGGCCAAGACAATGCCTAGCATTGACCAGTAGATCAGCTCCCTTTTCCCATTCAGCTGACTTGGAGACATATCGCCCACTTAAGACTATTCGTTATGCGAAGCAGCAAAACGTAATTTTGTTTCTTTTGGACTTTGCCTCCTTTATACTTGTTTATAATAAGGACTAAGAAAAGAGTATCATCTAGCAGGGCTGTGAAGAATGTGAGATGCTTATTTTTATTATGCTTTTTCTAGGGTTTGCAGCTATTTTGGCTGGCAAATTGTGATATGAAAAGAGAAAGTTATTTCTTTTAAAAAAGCATATTGCATTTGATATTTTCTTTGCAAAGCATCAAAGCTCCCATTATCCTGATATGCTTCTCAGTTATGAGCTGAGTAACCTTGGTGAACAAGAATCACAACATATTGGTTGAATATAAGCTCTGGGGACTTTCAATATTCATGGCCATTCCAGTGTTATGGATCACCCCTAAACTTTGCACGGATGCAGCCTTCCTCATTAGAGGATCTTGTAGTATTTTAGAGACTCCAATGGGCAACATTAACTCTGATCTCATACTTTTCCATGTGCAAAAAGCTCTTTATACCAGTGCACGTGTCTAGAAGGTGAAATTCTCCCTGTGTATAGAAGGCCCATCTCCCACTTAATCTAGGGTGACCATCCATCCCATTTTTAAAGGGACAGTCCCATTTTGGGGGACTGTCTCTTATATAGGTGCCTATTACCCCCCACCCACTGTCCCATTTTTTCACAGTTGCTATCTGGTCACCCTAACTTATTCTCTATTGTGAGACTTAAGTATTGCATAGCCATTGTGCAATCCCTTTATACAGCGGTGAATTTCACTCGGAGGTAACAGAGGACATGTCCTCAGCTGGTATAAATATCAGCATAGCTCCATTAAAATCAGTGAAACCACCCACATTTAGACCAGCTGATCATCTGGACCTATATTTCAATTGATTGTGGCTGGAATCAAGGTAGAGTGTGATTTTTAGAGTGTGGAGGACCAAGAGGGTTTGTTGTGGGGTGGAGGAGCCTGTGAGTTTGCTTGGGTAGTGGGACAGTTGGGCATTATGCCATGTGACTGACAGTTGCCTTAACTTGTGACTTCCTTGATTTTTGGTGGGATTGCACTGAAGCAATCTTACCACTATTCTAACTGTGGTTTAGTGGGGAATATTAACCGTAATACACTGAGCCTCTACAGTACCTTTTATCTGAGGATCTCAGTAAGCTCTACCAACCGTTAATTAATTAAGCTTTGCAACACACTCGGGATGTAATTATCATTAACAGATAAGTAAACTGAGGCACAGACACATTAAGTGGCTATAATAGAGGTGGAAACCAAAAGCTATAATAGAGGTGGAAACCAAACCCAGGAGTCCTGACACTCAGTGCTGACTCTAAATGCTAGAGTATATTCTGACAATATATAGGAAATGCGGAAACTGGGGTCTCAAAGGGGAGCCTGACAAAAGTTGAACAAATCAGGATTATGGCAGCATTGCTGCAAGGAGGGAATCATGGTCTCTAAACAACAAGGACACTCAAGTAGTAAAGTCACAAAACGAGCAATTGGCATTAGGATTTTTGTTATTGTTGTGTTTGTGACTGATGGATTAAAGGGATAGCTAAGCTTTTAAAAAAGTCAATAACTGCTGTAAATGACTCTCGCATGGCCATGCTGACAGGCAGACTTATTGCAGGGGGCACAGACTGCTTTATGAAATGTAGACATCTCTTTACAAAACTGTACGAAGAATGAACTCTGGGTAGTAGAACTCTGGCCAGGTGAACCTATTTAATAAGTAACAGCTATTAACATATGCTCAGCAAAATTCTATTTAAGGGTTGTTGATCCTGTTCCCAACAGAGTCAATGGAAGCGTTTTATACTGACGGGTCAGATCTTTATCCCCTTATCATTGGCATAGTGTCAGTCTTTTGCGGCGAGAAGATGAATCAGATCCCTGAGTTACTCTTCCTTTGCATCCTGATCAATTGAAATCAATGGGAATATATTAACTTTAATGGGAGCAGAACTGGGCCTTTATGAGACGTGCACCACAGTTAACATCCAGCAGCTAGTTTAAAATAAACCCAAGGGAAGCCTTTGTTTGTTCTGGATTACAAACCTCTTCCTTCCCACACCTGGAGCACAGCACCCATCGCATACTATAAGTTCTGCTCTGGGGACAAACCGAGGATGGCCAAACTCTGGAAGAACAAGGGACGCATCACAAACTCTTTGGGACAGGGCCAGTCTTTTTCTTCTGTGTCTGCCGAGCACCTAGCACAACGGGGCCCTGGCCCATGACTGGGGCTCCTAGGAATTAATACAATGCAAATAAAAAAACAAAAATAACGATCAGATTGCCCTGGGGCCGCACCTAGTTTGCATATGAATATGCATAATTTTTTAAAGTGAAAAAATAATCAGGATTAATAATAATACTTGTTTGCACCTGTATTGCCCCTGGCAGAAGAGTAGAAACTGCCTATCTGAGTTTGTCAGGAGTTGATCAGCTCTGTCTTTACTCTGCAGGGAGTATTATATATTGTCTCTTCCTGAAATTCTACTCACAAATGAACCCTTTTCCAGTTATGACCACGCTCCATCTCCACCTAACTAAACAAGATCAAGTGCCGGCCTGCTTGAACGGGAGGAGGGTGTGGAGCTCGGTCTGCATCTGGGCGGTCTGGAGCAGTACAGAGCTGGGCAGGCACAGATTGAATTCGCAGGTGCGGAGAAGCACGTCCCAGGTAATGAAAGCCCCACCCCATTATTGAATAGGCATTACCTCCACTCTGCTGCCCTCTCCTCAACACTCCTCCTGTCCCGCCCCCAATTGTTTCTTCATCCATCTGCTCCTTAATAAGGAAATGCAAACGCTGGCTGACTCACTGCTTCTGCTTGTGGGTGTACTGCCTCTTTGGTAATGACTTTTTGCACTCGCATGTGCCTTCTGTGATCTTTTGCACGTCCCCTGGCTGGCAGACAGCAAAACTCTCTTCCAAACAAAACCTCACATGTCTAACTGCTTCCACTCTCAGCTTTTGGGATTGCATCAGAGACAATATAATAACTGGCTTCTTCTTGGCTAAGTACCCCATAAACTGGGTCATGGTCCAGCCACAAAGCACAGCAAATTTCCTCTCTTGCATCCAGTTCCTCTGAAGTGCAGGTCCACATACAAACCTGCACTGTGCCATGAGGGGTAGGATTGCACACTCAGGGGCACAGAGTAGCGCCAGGAGACTTGGCTGAGTGTAGGGAAGAGGGTTTGCCCCTTTTGTACAGTGGGGCTGAGAGGGCTATCATTTAGTTATTTAGGTTTGCAAGTCAAACTTTAATAATTGGAAAATATTCCATTTGCTGGCACCAGATCACTCTTCATATGGAGCTTACAATTCTACTGTACACTCTTCAAGGCAGGGATTGTCTCTTCTTATGTGTCTGTATGGAGCCTAGCCCAACAGGGCCTCAATCCTGGTTAAGGCCTTCCACTACGCAAATAGTGACCAGTGGGGGAACTGCAGCACAGACAGCCCATTTTAAGAGGGAATCCAGGGTACGAAAGGCAACATGGGGACAATATTTGTGGTAAATGGACAAAAACCAGAATCAATGTAGTCATCCAGTTGGAGAGCCATAGTATAGACATCCCTTGGGCCATGCCGCTTCCCGCAGCCCCCATTGGCCTGGAATGGCGAACCGCAACCAGTGGGAGCCTTGATCGGCCGAACCTGGGGACGCGGCAGGTAAACAAACCAGCCTGGCCCACCAGGGGCTTTCCCTGAACAAGTGGCAGACTGGCTTTGAGAACCACTGCTGTACAGTACAGTCTGTGTTAAACTTAAACTGCGGAAAACATAAAGGGAAAGTTTAATAAAACGATTTGACAATGTAAGGAAACTGTTTCTGTGCTTGTTTCCTTTAAATTAAGATGGTTAAAAGCAGCATTTTTCTTCTGCATAGTAAAGTTTCAAAGCTGTATTAAGTCAATGTTCAGTTGTAAACTTTTGAAAGAACAACCATAATATTTTGTTCAGAGTGGCGAACATTTCAGAGTTGCCAACAACCTTCATATCCGAGTTGTTTGTAACGCTGAGGTTCTACTGTAGTCATATTGGTCCCAGGATAGCAGCGGGTTGAAGTATTCTTTTTTATTGGACCAACTTCTGTTGGTGAGAGGGACAAGCTTTCAAGCGATAGAGAGCTCTTCTTCAGGTCTGGGAAAAGTACTCAGAGTGTCACAGCTAAATATAAAATGGAGCAGATTGTTTTTAGCCTATGCAGTTAAGGTGAAGTGGCCTGTTAACGCCTCTGCAGTCATAGGACAAAAAATGAACTCAAACAGAAACATGATAAAGGACAAAAAGACCCCGTCGCCATGGTGAACACTTTTCACAAAACGATCACTCCACATCCGACCTCTTAGTCCCAGTCCTCAAAGGAAACCTACATGCAACCTTCAAAAGACAATCCTGGGAGCTTAAATTCATAACTTTGCTAGATACTAAAAGTCATAGTCTTAATACAGACACTGGTTTTATGGTTTATTACAACAATCTATAACCCACTGGTCCACTTTTTTTGTCCTGTGACTGCAGAGGCGGTAACCGGCCACTTCACCTTGAATGGTCTCTTATGCCAAACAATCTGTTCCACCTTGTATTTAGTTGTGTCATTCTGAGTACCTTTCCCAGACTGGAAGAAAAGCTCCGTGTAGCTGAAATGCTTGTCTCTCTCACCAACATAATTTGGTCCAAAAAAAGATATTACCTCACCCACCTTGTCTGTCTTTCTTTTTCTGTTGGGGTGTGTGGGTGTGTGTTTCATGAGTTCAGTGAGTGTTTTGCCTTAAGAAGGAACACATTAGGACAGCAGAATTCATCCCATGTCCTTCAGTGGGAGTTTGTCTGAGTGAGGAGTGCAGGACCGGGCCCGAACCCCTGAGGATTCTCTTCCCTACAATCACCATCCCAGTCCAAGGATGTCCCCTTTGATCTAAAATTGCATGCCTGATAGAGAAACATGCCTGAAGCAGGGAGGATGGGATCAAGTAAACAGGGTGTGCTCTGATCTGCTCTGGGCTGTTTGGAGCATTCCGATTTACAGGAGGGTGTGTCAGTTGGGAAAGATTGCCCAGGGCATATTTTGTGACTATCATCTGCAATTCATAACATAAATGTTTCCCCACAGCAGCTACCGTATTACGTGCCGCTCAGTCATGCGGTCTTCCAGCGAACATCTTTAAACCCACCTCCACATCATGTGATGAGAATGTTGGCACTTTGAACAAAGATTAGGAGCATCTTTCAATAAAGCTGAGCCAAGGTGTGAGGTAATAGCTTTTATTGGGCCAGCTTGTGTTGGTGAGAGAGACAAGCTTTCGAGCTTACACAGAGCTCTTCTTCAGGTCTGGGAAATGCTCAGGCTATGTCTATACTAGCACTTTTGTCGGTAAAACGACTTTTGGTCAGGGGTGTGAAAAAACACACCCCGGACCAACATAAGTTTCTCTGACAGAAGCACTTGTGTGCACAGCGTCTTTCGCCAACATAGCTACCGCGGCTACATAGATTCATAGAAGATTAGGGTTGGAAGAGACCTCAGGAGGTCATCTAGTCCAATCCCCTGCTCAAAGCAGGACCAACCCCAACTAAATCATCCCAGCCAGGGCTTTGTCAAGCCGGGCCTGAAAAAGCTCTAAGGATGGAGTTTCTACCACCTCCCTAGGTAACCCATTCCAGTGCTTCACCACCCTCCTAGTTAAATAGTTTTTCCTTATATCCAACCTAGACCTCCCCCACTGCAACTTGAGACCATTGTTTCTTGTTCTGTCCTCTGCCACCACAGAGAACAGCCGAGCTCCATCCTCTTTGGAACCCCCCTTCAGCTGGTTGAAGGCTGCTATCAAATCCCCCCTCACTCTTCTCTTCAGCAGACTAAATAACCCCAGTTCCCTCAGCCTCTCCTCGTAAGTCAGGTGCCCCAGCCCCCTAATCATTTTTCGTTGCCCTCCGCTGGACTCTCTCCAATTTGTCCACATCCCTTCTGTAGTGGGGGGACCAAAACCAATACTCCAGTGTGGCCTCACCCATGCCGAATAGAGGGGAATAATCACTTCCCTCGATCTGCTGGCAATGCTCCTAATACATGGGAGACCTTACAGCGGCCCAGCAACAGCAGTACCGCTGTGCTGCAGAAAGGTCTCTAGTATAGACATAGCCTCAAGCTATGTCGACACTACACAGCTTTTAGCGACATGGCTGTGTCATGCCGTGCCGCTAAAAGTCATGCAGTGTAGCCGCTCTTTGTCAGCTCTTCTGCCAACAAAAAACTTCCACCCCCAACGAGAGTTTGCATTGTCGCGCTGTTCACACTGGCACTCGTTGAGGCAAAACTTTTGTCTGGGGTGGGAGGGGTTAACACCCCTGAAAGACAAAAGTTTTGTGGTTCAATTGCCAGTGTAGACATAGCCTCAGCGTCACAGCTAATCACAATGTGGAACAGATTGGTTAGCATAAGTCGTTAACACATATTTCAAGGGACCATTCAAGGTGAAGTTAACACCCCTCAGGTCATAAGGGGGGAAAGGGGAAAAAAAGCCCGCTGGGGTGTGTTGGTGGGGGAGCTTGTTAGTGGCTTATATATTGGTATAATAAGCCATAAGTCCAGCATCTCCATTCAGTCCATGATTTTTAGTGTCTAGCAATTATGAAGTTAAACACCCAGGCTCATCATCTGAAGGAGTTCTGCAGGTTTCCTTTGAGGATGAGGACTAAGAGGTCAGATATAGAGTGATGGTTTTGTGTTTTTTGTCTTTTATTATTTTCCGGTGTGAGTTCATTCGAGAGCATAGTGATCGTCTGGTTTCACCAACATAGTTGTTTATTGGGGCATTTAGTGCACTGGATGAGACACACCCAGTGTTGTGATAGGCATGTGTAGGGACCGTGGATCTTGAAAGGTGGGTTGTGTGGGGTGTTGATCATCACAGCAGTGGAGATATGTCTACAGGTCTTGCATGTGTTGTTATGGCAGGGTCTGGTGTCGTTTTGAGTTGGTGTCTCCTGGTCTGTGGGGAGTTTGCTTCTGACAATGAGCTTGGAGAGGCTGGCGGGTTGTTTGAAGGCCAGAACTGGGTGTTCAGGATGTGGTCCCCATCAAGTATGAGGTGTCATTATTTAATGATACCCTATATGGGTTCCGGTGTGGGGTACTAGGTGACAACTAGTGGTGTGCGGTCGGAGAGGGGTTTTTATTTCCGTATTGAAACGGGTTCTCTCGGGATATTTGTGTAAGCTCAAAAGCTTGTCTCTCTCACCAACAGAAGCTGGTCCAATAAAAGAGATTACCTCACCCACCTGTATCTCTAATACCTGGGACTGACATGGCTACAACACCGCACATTTCAATAAAGCTGACATGTCAGTCATTTTAGAGCCTCCCTTTTCTGAAGTGTTTGTTTTAAAGTGTGTGTGTGCGGGATGGGGTGGGAGGGAGGTTGGCTTCACTTTGAGAAGATTTTTTCTCATTTGGGGCCGGGTCTTGCAGCCCTTGCTCACCTGAGTAGATTCAGTGACTTCAGGACTGGACCCTTTATGTGTGTTGGGGAGATGGGGAGAGAGGAGCTGAATGTCTTTGTTTTGTCTGGACCCCTGTGTTACAAGGTGCTGAATGCTTTTTGAAATCAATGGGTACTAAGGACACTCAGTATCTGGCAGGATCAGGCTCTTTGTTTGCACAAAAGTGTCAGTGGGTGGTAGGATGGGAAACACCTACTCTGTGTTTTCATAGGGCTACCTTTCACCTGCTCATGACCACTTGGGAAGCAGGATTTCCTTCTCACTACCCCTCGTGCGGTCAGCTTCATTGTTGAATTGGAACCCAATAGTATCTTCCGAGCACAGAGGGAACTAGAGCAGGAAGATCCTGCAAGGAAAACCCCTAGAAACAACCAAAAGTTTTACAAAGTGCAATACAAATCATCATTTGTATGAAAGTTTGCATTGGAAATGCCTCGTTTGTTATTCGTGAGTTAGTCGACCATGCAATATGAACAGCAAAAAGCCAAAGTAATCCCTATGCTGAAAGTCACTCTGTTCAACCAAACTATCTGGGCAATGCTTCGGAATCATGAATACAAGCCAAAAAGATCAGGACTGGCTCACGAATGATTCACTGACAGAACAAAGTGAAATACTCCCCTGTGCAAAGCGCCTGTCTGAGGCACTCACCCCACTCACGTCCTCAAAATAGGCCTTATGTGGGACTTCAGGGGTGCATAAGCCTTTTGCTGTCTGGCTGCACAGGGCTGAATGTCACCCTAAATATGTAACTGAGTTTGACCCACCTTTTCTTAAGACCCTGGTAAAAGTCAAAGAGCTCTTACTACAGGTGGGTGAGGCGGTTCCTTCTGAAATAATTCGAAAAGGAGTTCTTGCATAGGTTACACTGGGAGCCCTGTGTTACGTGTGAATGAACTTGCTCCGGATGCTGTGAACTCCATACTTTAAAATGGAAGCAGAAATCGTAGCCATTTACAGCTGGATATTTCCATTTCATAGGTCCCCATCTGCACATGTATTTAACTCCAAAGGCAGCCCCACCTACAGAAGCTTCATTCAGCTGTTCTGGCACATGTCTATTTTTGAACAGATGTCATTTTTTAAGTCCCCCTAAGCAGCTCCATTTTCCAATCAGAATTGTAACCAGAATTATGTGTGGCAGAAAATCACAGCATTTATAAAGGAGAAGCCTAGAAGAACTGACTTGCAGCTCAGCAAATTGAGGTCACTAGTCAAGCTGCTACAGATGACCCACTTGCTTTTTCAAAAAGCCAGATGACTTTATTACAGCCAGCTTACTGAACAGATACCGTTTATATCACAAGCCAAGCAGGAAAGCTAGGATATTCTTTAGACATTAACTTATTTTTTTAACCAGACAACAAATCAATGCATGCAGTATCATCAAACAGGTAACAGTCTCATGTGTATTATGGCAAATTATCATCACCTTTATAATAATTTGTATCTGTTTAGCCCACAAGCCAACTCCCTCTTCATGTTTTCCAGTGTTTGCTGTCTACTCTGTGACTGTCTTGTTCAGACTGCAACCTCTCTGGGGCAGGGACAATCTATGTTCTGCATAGCACAGAGCACATTACTGGCAGTGAAATAAAGGGCCTGATTCTGCCACCTGTAATCATTTTGCATAATACCACTGAAGTCAAGTACGAACATGAGAAAATGTGGCAGAATCTTGCCTGATAAATAATCATTCTAAGGAATCACAGAATGTTTCTTTTCTTCCTCCCCCTCCGATGGCTGTACAAAAGGTCAAAATACATTAGGATTAAATTCTCTGTAGAGATTTCTAAAGAGATATTTTATTGGCTATTAGTTTAGGCCCCTATTTTTTAGGTAATATGGGTCAGATCCTTAGTTAGTGTAGATCAGTGTAAAACACCAGCTGAGGTTCTGACTCACGTGTTTTGCAGTGTTGTGTTTGAATCCAGAAATTAAATCTTTGGAAACAGCATTACCTAAATTAAAATGTGGATCTGGGTAAAATCCTCAGTCCACAGTGTTAATACTAACTGTAATTGCAACAAAAAGTAAATAAAGACCTTTATGACAGACAGAGTGGAACTCTTTAAATAAAAACAAAAAAACCCATAAAATTATGCCTTGCAGAGTTAATTTTCGCCAAAAGAATCATAAGATGCCTTCACACCCCCCACCTTAACTCCATGCTCCGTTCATGAGAGCTAGAGGACTGATTGCAATAAGCATAACAGTATGACAACTAGTTGTGATATTAAACACTGGCTATGCTGTTGATTTGGCTCAGATCTATTGTGTTTTGGAATGCTGGCAGAACCTTATGTCCACATGGAGTCCATTGAAAGCGGTGGAATTCCACTGGCAGTGCAAGGGTCTGCCCATGTGGATCCTTTTACCGAAACGGGCCTTTGCATGCAACCCTGGGCAAAACAATTAGATTCTCTGCAACTCAGTTTACCCATCTGTAAAATGGGGATACGGATACTTGCCTGCCTTTCTAAAGCACTTGAAATCTACAGATTCTGGGTGAAATCCTGGCTTTCTTGAAGTCAGTGGAAGTTTTGCCACTGATTTCAATGGGGCCAGAATTTCACCAATGTCTGCAGAATGGGGAACACAATCACTGTAGGCAGCAAAGGATTAAAATGGCTGCAAAAATCTAAATTGTGGGGCAATCAAAGTTTACTAGGAAGATGACATAATGGGTTACTTCTGTGCCATGTATATGAAATGTCATAATAAAAAAGTAACACTTTGTACATTATGTCTGAGGATGGCTACCTGCTTTATTTACCTCAGTTTAGCCTTCGATTTAAAGCTCTGGGGGTACTGTAGACCCTGATTTCTATGTGTAACATGGCATACCTGCTCTTTAAGGAAATAAAGTTTGACATTTGAAGACTACAACTGAGCAAGAGGAAGTGGTCCCAGGATGACAGTTTGTGGTTTGTCAGAGAACTTAGGCTACAGGCTGTCCAGAACTGGAGACTTGAAATATGTCAAGGCTTCTTTTTCTCCCAGTCAAAAAGACTCCTGAGAAGTGTAGCCCCTGGGCTACTGGAATTTGTAGCATGCTGGAGTATGATATGAGCAGTCTTTCCCCCACATAGCAGGGAAGACTGTTGACGTGACTGGAGGTGGTCTGTCCCACAGAGAAGGAAATTGTTACCATCTAATTTTGTGGCCTTTGACTGCCAGATCTCTAGGAAGAGACTGGATTCCTCATAAAAATGTCTGAGGGAAAGAAACCTCCTAGAAAGGAGCTGTTTTGTTTGCTTTGAACTTTAATACAAGACTTCCAATTTGTTTGGAGACTTTCCCATTGGACTTCTGAGGAGAGCCTGGGCTCTCCAGGCAATGACCTGGGGTGGGGCTGTATTGCTTGTTTTTAAAAGACGTCTGCAGGCATGACTTTCTGTGAATATTCTCTTCCTTCCACACCCTATTTTGCAATAGCTTAAGGATAGCTAACTCTCCCCAGTACAACTTTAACTCTTAATTCCCTGGCTCTGAGGTCTGTGCAGGCAGGTGGTGTTTTTAATTACAGTCTTCTATTAAGGTTTTCCTCTAAATAAGGTTAATTCCAGGTTAACACATGTTTTAGTCTTGGAATTCCCTTACTTTGGGTTCTCCCATTAATTAAAGAGTAGCAATTAATGCATGTTAATTGCTTGGAAGCACCATGCCGGTTGGCCCATGAATTGTCATTTTTCAGTAAGGAAATAGTTTCCCCATTTTGCAGACAAGGGTCCAGTTGAGTGTGCTGATATTTCATTTATATTTTTAAAGTAGCACTTAACTGATCTAATCTGCATCCGATGAAGTGAGCTGTAGCTCATGAAAGCTTATGCTCAAATAAATTGGTTAGTCTCTAAGGTGCCACAAGTACTCCTTTTCTTTTTGATCTAATCTAAGTAACCCAACATGCTCCTCGCTGTCATCCTCCCTCCAATGATCCCTTATTTCTCTACTTCTTTTACCTTTTTCTTACAATGGGCTCTTTCACAATGCATGTTTGTACAGCGTCTAGCACAATTGGCCCGGGAGGAACAAGAAGGCCTCTGGGAACTACTGTAATGCAACTAACAAACAATGACAGCAGTAATAAAGAAGATGAAACAATGGCACAGAGGTTACCCCTGAATAGTTTCTAATCTTTGGATTCTGAAACACTGGGAACCCTAATGTTCCTGGACTGGAATGCAGACCTGGGGACAATTCCCGCCTCTGCAGCTAACATGCTGTGACCTTGGGCAAGTCACTTTACCTCTCTGTGCCTTTGCGGTCCTTCCCATTCATTGTCTGTACAGAC
Organism: Natator depressus; assembly: GCF_965152275.1. Lineage (NCBI taxonomy): Eukaryota > Metazoa > Chordata > Testudines > Cheloniidae > Natator > Natator depressus. The sequence goes on from NC_134235.1 coordinate 15,613,200, forward strand.
TGCAAGCTCCTCAGGGCAAGGCCTGTCTCTTACTATATTACTGTTAATTCATCTGTATTGTAGTTGCGGCTGGGCATTTTAAATGCGGATGGATGGCCCAGTGGTTAGGGCATTAGCCTGTGACTTGGGAGAACAAGGTGCAATTCTCTGTTGGGTGATCTTGAGTGAATCCCTTAGCATCTCTGTGCCTCTGTTTCCCCTTTGTAAAATGTTTCCTCTCTGCTAGCACTGCCCTACCTCACAAGAGTGTTGTGAGGATAAATACATTAAAAGATTGTAAAGTGCTCAGATGCGATGGTGATGGGGGCCATATAAATACCTAAGATAAATGGACCAGGGCACCTTGTACTAGGTGTAATACAAACACTGAACAAAAAGCTGGTAGCCCTAAAGCGGTTACCATGTAAGTGGTATGTTTATGTGTACTGCCTGGCAGAATGAAGCTCTGGCCACTGTAAAAGTTTTTAGGAACTATTGAAATACAAATAAAGAACTGTTTTTTTCTGACTTAAGGCCATATCCTGGCGTCATTACTCATACCAAGTCATACCTTACTCCAGAGTAGTCCCAGTGAAGTCAGTGGAGCTACTCATGGAGTAAGGTAATACTCGGTACAAAGAAAGGTGGCAGAATCTAGCCCGACACAACTAGCTGAATGCAGCCATCCATGCCAAGACCCGCAGCTTCAACAGAAATCTGGAGATTCTAGGCCAAGCCATTTTGGAGTTGTACTGAACCACCAAGCATTAAATCACCTCCATTTTTAACTCAGATAGCATTCTAATAGCCTTTTTTGTTTTGCCTCAGGTGTTAAAGGAAAACACTGTCCTGGCTTAAGATTGTGTCCATGAAAATAGATTTTTAATGGCCTAATCTTGGCAAAGGTGGAGGGGGAAGATTTAAAAATATACAGTTATAAAATCACAGAAGATTAGGGTTGGAAGAGACCTCAGGAGGTCATCTAGTCCAACCCCTTGCTCAAAGCAGGACCAACCCCAACTAAATCATCCCAGCCAGGGCTTTGTCAAGCCAGGCCTTAAAAACCTCTAAGGATGCAGATTCCATCACTACCCTAGGTAACCCATTCCAGTGCTTCACCACCCTCCTAGTGAAATAGTGTTTCCTAATATCCAAGCTAGACCTCCCCCACTGCACCTTGAGACCATTGCTTCTTGTTCTGGTATGTATCATTCTATAGATATAACACACACACACACACTCTCACTACTATAATACTATCATTTGCTAAAGATTTTTTTAAAGTCAACATGTAAAATAAGAGCACTATAGCCCATTAAATAATATAGGGCAAAACCTGCCCTTCTTATCCTTAGTGACAGCAGCAGAGCAGAACTGCCTATCACTGAGCCATCCTGCTTCAGTTCAGGTTCATTGCGGTTGGGAGGGGATGTTCTGTCTGGTATCCCTTACAGCTCTTGGTGTGAAATACGCACCCACCTGTCTAATGCCTGGTACTGATCACAGATTATGAGTAGGGGGCTGGGGGCTTGACCTCTTGGGGCTGTGTACAAACTATGGCAATTGATATTCTGAGCACCAGATTAGCAAGTAGTTTGGGGGTGAAAAGGGTCCCATTGCCCCTTCCCTCCAGCTTGACCACATAGAAAAGGGTAGGATTTTGCTCACAGTAAGGAATGTAACAACATTACCCTTCAACATTGGAGCAATGCATTTGCACTGCTCTCCCTCCAAGTCACATACTAAGTCTAGTTTTGCTGAGTTTTGAATGTGCTTCTGGGTTCACAGCTTCCTTGAGGAGCTAAACTGCTCTGTTTACAACCTCAGCTGCATTAATTGTGGAGTTTGATACCTGATACCAAGCTGTTTCCTTGCTCAGCAAAACTGGATGATCACAGATATGCTACTGGCAAATGTTGTAAATATCTTGTTGAAACCCAGGATTGAAATGACACTATGATATTCTCTGCTAGGTGGAGCCTAATTTTAATTTTTAAAATCTGTTTAATTACTTTTTTTCCAGTTTACTCCAGAAAGAGAGACTTTTCTGTACATCATATAATAAAGCACTGCTACAAGAGGAGCAATTGCATAGAATTGGCATAGATACTCATCACTTGCATTTTAAAAATTAACGGTGAAGCCGTTCCTTGCCTAATCAATTTATCCAGCACAATCATTTGATCAATGAGAATTGATTCTAAGAGTTATACGTAACTCAATCAGGGATTTGAAAGTACACCATGTAACCCTCTGACAGTATGTGCCCCTCAACTCTAGCCAACACAGCTCAAATTTTTGCTACCAAATACTTGTAACCAACTTCTTCCAAACAATCTAGAGACAAAGAATTATTCATAGAAACTGTTTTGTGAATAATTTCAAATAACAAATACATTGGGAAAAAATCATAGGCTGTGTGTGGACAACTCATGAACAGGGAAAGAGGCTGAATTTGTCTAATAAATTGTTCTCACTACTCTTGTAAGTATTATCCGCATTTAACAGATAGGAAAACTAAAACACAGATACATTGAGTTACTTGCCCAAAGTCACAGAAGGCAGCAGTGGCAGATCTGGGAACAGAACCCAGATCTCTTAGTCACCTACTCTAACAGCTACAATACCTCCCTTTAACTAATTATTCATTATTAAGCATTTGGAAGTAAATTGGTAGTAAGAACAGCCATACGGGGTCCAACTAATGGTCCATCTAGCCCAGTATGCTGTCTTCCAACAGTGGCCAGTGCCAGGTGCTTCAGAGGGAATGAACAGAACAGGGCAACTATCAAGTGTTCCATCCCCTGTCCTCCAGTCCCAGCTTTTGACTATCAGAGGTTTAGGGACACTCAGAACATGAGCTTATGTCCCTGACCATCTTGACTAATAGACATTGATGGCCCTATCCTCCATGAACTTATCTAATTCTTCTTTTGAACCCAGTTATACTTTTGGCCTTCAAAACATCCCCTAGCAATGAGTTCCACAGGTTTACTGTGCATTTTGAATACCGTCTGGTCCTAGTGATTTATTACTGCTTAATTTATCAATTTGTTCCAAAAACTCCTCTACTGACACCTCAGTCTGGGACAGTTTCCTCAGATTTGTTATCTAAAAAGAATGGCTCAGGTGTGGAAATCTTCCTCCCATCCTCTGCAGTAAAGACCAATGCAAAGAGTCCATTTAGCTTCTCTGCAACAGCCTTGTCTTCCTTGAGTGCTCCTTTCGCATCTCAATCATGCACAGGCCCCACTGATTGTTTGGCTGGCTTTCTGCTTCTGTGGGTACTTAAAAACAAATTCGCTGTTCATTTTTGTGGCTTTTGCAAGTTGCTCTTCAAGTTCTTTTTTGGCCTGCCTAATTATTCTTTTACACTTGACTTACCAGAGTTCATGTTCCTTTCTATTTTTCTGCAGTAGGATCTGACTTCCAATTTTTAAAGGATGTCTTTTTGTCTCTAACCATCTCTTTTACTCTGTTGTTTAGCAATGGTGGCATTATTTTGGTCCTCTTACTGTTTTTATTTTATTTTTTTTATTTGGGGTATACATATAGTTTGAGCCTCAATTATGGTGTTTTTGAAAGTTTCCATGCAGCTTGCAGGCATTACACTCTTGTTATTGTTCCTTTTAATTTCTGTTTAACTAGTCTCCTCATTTTTATATAGTTGCCCTTTTTGAAGTTAAATGCTACTGTGGGTTTCTTTGGTATTTTCCTCCATACAAGTACGTTAACTGAACAGTTCAGCTATACTCACCTCTTGAACCAGATCCTGGGTGCCACTTAGGACTAAACCAAGAGTTGCCTCTCCCTTTGCGGGTTCCAGGACTAGCTGCTCCAAACAGCAGTCATTTAAGGTGTCAAAAAATTTTATCTCTGAATCCCATTGACAGGTGACATGTTCCCAATCAGTATGGGGATAGCTGAAATCCCCCTTTTATTATTGGGTTTTCTGTTTCTGTAGCCTTTCTAATCTCCCTGAGTATTTCACACTTACTGTCACCATCCTGGTCGGGTGATCAGTAGTACATTCCTACTGCTATATTCTTATTAGCCAAGTATGGAATTTCTATCCATAGAGGTTCTGTGAGCTACTGTTTGATTCATTTAAGATTTTTTCTATATTTGAATCTATGCTTTTCTTTCACATACAGTGCCACTCCCCAGCCATGCATGACCTACTGTGTCATTTCTATATATTTTGTACCCTAGTAGTACCATGTCCCACTGATTAGCATTGTTCCACCAAGTTTCTACGATGCCTGTTATATCAATATCCTCATTTAATACCAGCACTCAAATTCACCCATCTGAGCATTTAGACTTCTTGCATTTGTATACAAGCACTTATAAAATGTGTCAATATTTAGTTGTCTACCTTCATGAGATGTAATGGAATAGGACTTCTTTTTGTTTGACTGTTTCTCTTCAGTTCTTATCAGAACTTTATCAGTTTGTATGCTCTCCTCTTTACTAGGATATAGAGTATCCCCTGTAATAAATCCTCCCCCACGGGAAGTGACTGTTCAAACTCTGTGCTCCTCCGCACCTGTCGGTTCACATTGAGAAGGTAAGCTCATTACATTTAAAGACATCTCACTGGCATCTTTTCATCTGTTTGGGACTTGAGTTAATATATTTTGGCACTGACTAGTCTGCATGAAGTGAAGGACCAACTGCAGAAGGTCTCCATGAATAACTAAAGATCAACGTTTGTTTTGGTTTTTGGAGCACGTCCCATTCGTGAACAGGCTGCAGAACGTGCAATGCGTAATCCTGTTTCAGTGGATGTAGCATTTTTCAGTCAGTGAAGAAGTTACATCAGTCAGGTTTCAGAGTAACAGCCGTGTTAGTCTGTATTCGTAAAAAGAAAAAAGAAAAGGAGTACTTGTGGCACCTTAGAGACTAACCAGTTTATTTGAGCATGAGCTTTCGTGAGCTACAGCTCACTTCATCGGATGCATAGCATATCGTGGAAACTGCAGAAGACATTATATACACACAGAGACCATGAAACAAAACTTCCTCCCACCCCACTCTCCTGCTGGTAACAGCTTATCTAAAGTGATCATCAAGTAGGACCATAGGTCCTGTTACCAGCAGGAGAGTGGGGTGGGAGGAAGTTTTGTTTCACGGTCTCTGTGTGTATATAATGTCTTCTGCAGTTTCCACGATATGCTATGCATCCGATGAAGTGAGCTGTAGCTCACGAAAGCTCATGCTCAAATAAACTGGTTAGTCTCTAAGGTGCCACAAGTACTCCTTTTCTTTTTTCTTTTTACATCAGTCAGTTCTTCACTCTGTCCTTGAACGACTTCTACTCCTACCATCCACTTCCCCTCTCCGTATCTTAAACTACCGCCCTCTCTTCAAGCTTCTCTTTCTCAGCAGAGTGTTTAAAGCACTGGCTCTCTCTTTTCTCTCCCATCACAGAACAATATCCTTGGCTGTTCCCCATCTGGGTGGATGTGGGCATGCCTGGAGAACATACTGCTCTGTGCCATTAGCAGCTGCCTTTCTGCTGGTGAAGGCTCTGCCTCTCACTTCATAGTGCTTGACTTCAGTGCTCTCCTCAGTACTATTGGACCCGCCAAGGCCACCCTCTTGCAGCTTCCCTCCTGTCATGGCTCGTACTGCGCCTATGTAGCTTCCGTCAGTGCTTCTGTTGCTGCTCTTCAGTGCCATGGCCCTATAAGGATCCCAGACGCCACCTCCTTTCTGTCTTTTGGCCAGTCCTATCTCTACCCTCAAACTACCACTTTTACATTGACGAGACACTGTACATGTCTTTTGACACTTTAGATGACACGTCTCTCTGCCTGCCTCTACCTAGCAAACTTGTGGCTTCATTTCAAATGCACAATGTTGCTGCTGCATGCCACTGCCTCAGCTCCACCTCTCCTGAAATCCTCCATCCCCCCATCGTCATTACTGGAACTCTCTCAACCCAGGAGTGTAGAAATTAGAGGTGGGGAAAAGCCGATTAGGTCATCTTGTCTACTCCACTGCATCCCTGGTGCTCTCCATTAGACTCAGGTCTCCAGCATGGGCACAATGCTTCTGGCTGCCTCACAGATACACAGACAAATGACCCCCATCCTCAAGCAACTCCAATGGACAAAATTCAAACCTGTTTTGTTTTAAGCCCCCCTATAGACGTGTTCAAGAATACTCCGTGGATCTTGTTTCTCTCTCTGTCTCTCTGCTCCCATTCCCGCTTCCTCTGCTAAGCTCACACCTTCCTCCTTTAGCTCCTTTTGTAGTTTTACCACTATAAGTGTAGGAGCCTCCTCTGAAGCTCCATCGTCTGGGAGAGCCTTCCTGTATCTCTCCACTTCATTGAGACTCAGCCCTGGTCTACACTAGGAGTTGAGGTCGAATTTAGCAGCGTTAAATCGATTTAACCCTGCACCCGTCCACACGATGAAGCCCTTTTTTTCGACTTAAAGGGCTCTTAAAATTGATTTCCTTACTCCACCCCCGACAAGGGGATTAGCGCTGAAATCGGTCTTGCCGGGTCGAATTTGGGGTACTGTGGACACAATTAGACAGTATTGGCCTCCGGGAGCTATGCCAGAGTGCTCCATTGTGACTGCTCTGGACAGCACTCTCAACTCAGATGCACTGGCCAGGTAGACAGGAAAAGGCCAGCAAACTTTTGAATTTCATTTTCTGTTGGCCAGCGTGGCGAGCTGCAGGTGAGTGCAGAGCTCATCAGCAGAGGTGACCATGCAGAGCTCATCAGCAGAGGTGACCATGATGGAGTCTCAGAATCGCAAAAGAGCTCCAGCATGGACCGAACGGGAGGTACGGGATCTGATCGCTGTATGGGGAGAGGAATCCGTGCTATCAGAACTCTGTTCCAGTTTTCGAAATGCCAAAACATTTGTCAAAATCTCCCAGGGCATGAAGGACAGAGGCCATAACAGAGACCCAAAGCAGTGTCGCGTGAAACTTAAGGAGCTGAGGCAAGCCTACCAGAAAATCAGAGGGGCAAACGGCCGCTCCGGGTCAGAGCCCAAAACATGCCACTTCTATGATGAGCTGCATGCCATTTTAGGGGGTTCAGCCACCACTACCCCAGCCATGTTGTTTGACTCCTTCAATGGAGATGGAGGCAACACAGAAGCAGATTTTGGGGATGAGGAAGATGATGATTATGAGGTTGTAGATAGCTCACAGCAAGCAAGCGGAGAAACTGGTTTTCCCGACAGCCAGGAACTGTTTCTCACCCTGGACCTGGAACCAGTACCCCCCAAACCGACCCAAGGCTGCCTCCCAGACATGCCAGGCGGAGAAGGGACTTCTGGTGAGTGTACCTTTTAAAATACTATACATGGTTTAAAAGCAAACATGTTTAATGATTAATTTGCCCTGGCATTCACGGCTCTCCTGGATATACTCCCAAAGCCTTTGAAAAAGGTTTCTAGGGAGGGCAGCCTTATTCTGTCCACCATGGTAGGACACTTTACCACTCCAGGTCAGTAGCACGTACTTGGGAATCATTGTAGAACAAAGCATTGCAGTGTATGTTTGCTGGCGTTGTTGGATCATATTAAAGAAGTTCTGTATTAAAATCACAAATGAGTTTGATTCCCCATAGTTTAAATTCCAGGGTATTACTAATTAAGAGGTCTCTTGGTTTTTGGTACTGTTTCTCTCCCTCTATGTGTGAAACTTGCAAGCTGCTAATTGCGTTAGTACATTCTAAGACAGAGTCTTGTTCTCAAAGCAATTCTTTGTAACAACAACCACTCACACAGAGAGAGACTCAAAGCAATACTCTGTAACAACAGAAACAGCATCCAGAGACTCCCCGCCCTTTTGTTGTAGTCATCTGGCTTTGTTAACAATTGTGATTAAAATAGAGATAGAGGATGTATGTGGATGGATGCTTGGTGTGGATAATAACTGAATGATCAGGGAGGTGCCAGCCTAAGAATCCAGTGTCCATCGGCTGAAGAAGGCGTCAAGTGGAAATAACCAGAGGACCCCCGGGGGGCAGACTGGAATCCACCCAACAGTCTCAAGAATGGGAGAACCAAAGAACAAGATAACATCTAGCAGCACGGAGCCATCAGGAATGTGCCATCTGCTGATTGATTCAGCAACAGCATGATGAAGCAATTCCCATAGACTGGCATAGGAAGAAATTCCTATAAAAATGGACTCTAGAAAGTGAGAACTTTGGGGTCTGATTCTGCAAACCAACTTCCAGGAGCATCAGATGAGCATCTGACAAGGCCCTGCTCCCTCCTCATGTCCAGGCCACCTGGCCAGTGGCTTGGCATGAGCAACTCTAAGGCTGGTAACCATGATAACAACCTTGCAGAACCTGTGTGTGTGTGTTTGTATGAATGAATGTGTGAATAAATATGAGATTGAATGGAATGTTATAGCTATAACTAACTGCTTACTATGATTCTTTCTGTATTCACAATAAATGTGGTATTTTGCCTTTTCCTCTTTAATAAGAGCCTGCTGGTTTTTATTTTATTGGTATAACAGCGTTCAAACAACATCCGTTCTTTATCTCTCTGTGTTATCCTCAGGAGAGTGATATCATTCATGGTCACCTGGTTGAAATAGGGTGCTTTTCTTAAGGGGACATTCAGAGGTACCTATTCCTGCTGGGCTGTTTGCCTGTAGCTGAACAGAAATGTTCCTCTCTGTTAGCCACGGGGAGGGGGGAGAGGCTAGCCACGCGGTGGGGGGAGGCAAAATGCGACCTTGGAATGAAAGCACATGTGCTATGTATGTAATGTTAACAGCAAGGTTTACCGTGAAAGAGTGTACCCATTGTTCTATAAAATGTATCTTTTTAAATACCACTGTCCCTTTTTTTCTCTCCACCAGCTGCATGTGTTTCAAGGATCACAGGATATTCTCCTTCCCAGAAGCTAGTGAAGATTAGAAGGCGAAAAAAACGCACTCGCGATGAAATGTTCTCTGAGCTCATGAACACAGCAAATGTTCTCTGAGCTCCTCCCACACAGACAGAGCACAGACGAATGCGTGGAGGCAGACAATGTCAGAGTGCAAGAAAGCACAAAATGACCGGGAGGAGAGGTGGCAGGCTGAAGAGAGTAAGTGGTGGGCTGAAGAGAGTAAGTGGCAGGCTGAAGAGAGGGCTGAAGCTGAAAGGTGGCGGCAGCATGATGAGAGGAGGCAGGATTCAATGCTGAGGCTGCTGGAGGATCAAACTAATATGCTCCAGCGTATGGTTGAGCTGCAGGAAAGGCAGTTGGAGCACAGACCGCCGCTACAGCCCCTGTGTAACCAACTGCCCTCCTCCCCAAGTTCCATAGCCTCCTTACCCAGATGCCCAAGAACGGGGTGGGGGGCCTTTGGCCAATCAGCCACTCCACCCCAGAGGATTGCCCAAGCAACAGAAGGCTGGCATTCAATAAGTTTTAAAGTTTTAAACTTTTAAAGTGCTGTGTGGCCTAGTCCTTCCCTCCTCCTACACCCCTCCTGGTGCTTCTCTCCTCCACCACCCCTCCTGGGCTACCTTGGTAGTTATCCCCCTATTTGTGTGATGAATGAATAAAGAATGCATGAATGTGAAGCAACAATGACTTTATTGCCTCTGCAAGCGGTGATCGAAGGGAGGAGGGGAGGGTGGTTAGCTTACAGGGAAGTAGAGTGAACCAAGGGGCGGGGGGGTTTCATCAAGGAGAAACAAACAGAACTTTCACACCATAGCCTGGCCAGTCATGAAACTGGTTTTCAAAGCTTCTCTGATGCACACCGTGCCCTCCTGTGCTCTTCTAACCACCCTGGTGGCGTAACCAGTGGCCAGGCGATTTGCCTCAACCTCCCACCCCGCCATAAACATCTCCCCCTTACTCTCACAGATATTGTGGAGCGCACAGCAAGCAGTAATAACAGTGGGAATATTGGTTTCGCTGAGGTCTAACCGAGTCAGTAAACTGCACCAGCGTGCTTTTAAATGTCCAAATGCACATTCTACCACCATTCTGCACTTGCTCAGCCGGTAGTTGAACAGGTCCTGACTACTGTCCAGGCTGCGTGTGTATGGCTTCATGAGCCATGGCATTAAGGGGTTGGCTGGGTCCCCAAGGATAACTATAGGCATTTCAACATCCCCAACGGTTATTTTCTGGTGTGGGAATAAAATTCCTTCCTGCACCTTTTGAAACAGACCAGAGTTCCTGAAGATGCGAGCATCATGTACCTTTCCCGGCCATCCCACGTTGATGTTGGTGAAACGTCCCTTGTGATCCACCAGTGCTTGCAGCACTATTGAAAAGTACCCCTTGCGGTTTATGTACTCACCAGCTTGGTGCTCTGATGCAAAGATAGGGATATGGGTTCTGTCTATGGCCCCACCACAGTTAGGGAATCCCATTGCAGCAAAGCCATCCACTATGACCTGCACATTTCCCAGAGTCACTACCCTTGATAGCAGCAGCTCAGTGACTGCATTGGCTACTTGGATCACAGCAGTCGCCACAGTAGATTTGCCCACTCCAAATTGATTCCCGACTGACTGGTAGCTGTCTGGCGTTGCAAGCTTCCACAGGGCTATTGCCACTCGCTTCGCCACTGTGAGGGCTGCTCTCATCTTGATATTCATGCGCTTCAGGGCAGGGGAAAGCAAGTCACAAAGTTCCATGAAAGTGCCCTTACGCATGCGAAAGTTTCGCAGCCACTGGGAATCGTCTCAGACCCGCAACACTATGCGGTCCCACCAGTTTGGGCTTGTTTCCCGGGCCCAGAATCGGCGTTCCACTGCATGAACCTGCCCCATTAGCACCATGATGCCCACATTGCCAGGGCCCATGCCTTGAGAGAAGTCTGTGTCCATGTCCTCATCACTCTCGTCACCGTGCTGACGTCGCCTACTTGCCCGGTTTTGCTTTGCTAGGTTCTGGTGCTGCACATACTGCTGGATAATGCATGTGGTGTTTAATGTGCTCCTAATTGCCAAAGTGATCTGAGCAGGCTCCATGCTTGCCATGTTATGGCGTCTGCACAGAAAAAAGGCGCGGAACGATTGTCTGCTGTTGCTCTGACGGAGGGAGGGGCGACTGACGACATGGCTTACAGGGTTGGCTTACAGGGAATTAAAATCAACAAAGTGGGTGGCTTTACATCAAGGAGAAACAAAAACAACTGTCACACAGAATGGCCCCCTCAAGGATGCATCCGATGAAGTGAGCTGTAGCTCACGAAACTCATGCTCAAATAAATTGGTTAGTCTCTAAGATGCCACAAGTACTCCTTTTCTTTTTGCGAATACAGACTAACACGGCTGTTACTCTGAAACCACTCAAAACCCTGGGTTTAGCAGGCCAATGCTCAACCCACTAAGCTATCCTTCCCTCTGGTATTTCAGGTAGGACTGAATCTCCATTAAAGTTTTCAAGGAGCCCCTGACAGACCTCACCAAAACGATTATCGGCTGTTGATTTCACAGAGGGAGGGAGGGGGGAGCAAATGAATACAAAACAAATCTGGTCTATTTCTTGTTTTGATCCACTCCATCTATCTTTTACATCTTTGGCTGGCAGCAGACGGTGCAGTATGACTGCTAGCCATCCTCATCTCCTGCCTGCCCAGCAGAAGATGGTGCAATAGGACTGCTAGCCATCCTCATCTGCTGCCTGCTCACCATAAGATGGTTCAGTAGGACTGCCTGCAGGACTAAAGAGAATGACCTGGTCGAGTCACTCCTAATTTAGTCCCTGTGCCCATGTCTGCCCAGGCACTCTTGTGCCCGTGTCTGGTCAGGAGCACCTTGGACATGATGACGATTATTTTCAGGCCTATTGCACCGTCTGCTGCCACAAGGGAATGGGTTGCTGCTGCTGTGTAGCAATGTAGTACCACGTCTGCCAGCACCCAGGAGACATACGGTGACAGTGAGCTGAGCGGGCTCCATGCTTGCCGTGGTATGGCGTCTGCACAGGTAACTCAGGAAAAAAGGCGCGAAACGATTGTCTGCTGTTGCTTTCATGGAGGGACAGAGGGCCTGACGACATATACGCAGAACCACCCGCGACAATGTTTTTTGCCCCATCAAGCATTGGGATCTCAACCCAGAATTCCAATGGGCGGCGGAGACTGCGGGAACTGTGGGATAGCTACCCACAGTGCAACACTCCGGAAGTTGATGCTAGCCTCAGTACTGTGAAGGCACTCTGCCGAGTTAATGCACTTAATGCACTTAGAGCATTTTGTGTGGGGACACACACAATCAACTATATAAAAACGATTTCTAAAAAACCGACTTTATAAATTCGACCTAATTTCGTAGTGTAGACATACCCTCAGTTTTCAGATGGCCATCAACCACACCTTTCCCTCCTTGCCTAGTCCTCTTCATTTCTCCGGCCAGTAACTCTTGTTCCTGCACAGTACTGTGTAACTGCAGTATTTCATACTATCATGTGTTTTGTGAGGTTATTCCCAATTTACACTGGTGTAAGTGAGAAGAGAATTGGACGGATTCTCCTTTCACTTACACCAGTGTAAATTGGGAATAACTCCACTGAAGTCAATAGAGTTATTCCAGTCTGGTGCAAAACCGGTGTGAGAAAAGAATCAGGCCTGTAGTTTATACAGAAGATAGTATGCAAAAATGAAGGTGTGCTGCATTATGTTATTGTCACAGTTATGAATTCTGACCTGTGTGTGTCATGTGATAGCCTTGTTAAATGAGCTTGAACAGTAACATTTTATTGCCAGCCTCTTAAAAGTATGCGAGGAGCAAAGTGCCGACAATAAACTGCAGTATTAACTGCAGTCACACACTAGAATTTTCATTGCTGTTTGCAGACTTTCCATATAAAAGGCATTGTTGTAGCTGAAACCTGGAGTCAAACTGGCTAATCATTTGTAATGCTGTTTACTTTGTCCCAGGCTTATCTTGTACGATATGAACCAGTTTCATAACCTTGTCTTATAAACCTAGTGTAAGTGCCCATTACTCAATCTCACTGACATGATCATGGTAAATGATTTTAATAAATTTATAACTGAGCAGCAAAACAGAATGATTAAGAGACAAACTGTACACTGTATGAGATGTTTTTATTTAAGAGGCAATAGGCCATATTCTATTCTCCATTAGATTGATTTACATTTGGAGTATCTCCAAGGAATTGACCAGTTTTAGCCAAAAGATTAATTAACTTCAGTGGTATTATTCTAGCTTTACACTAAACCCATATGTCTAGTGATAAGGGCAGGGGACTGTGAGAGTCAAGACTCCTGGATCCTATTCATGGCTCTGTCACTGACTCACTAGGTGACCTTGGGTAAGCCACTTAACCTTTCTATACCTAGGTTTACCCATCTGTAAATTGGATGAATAATACCATTCCTAATTCCCAAGAGCATTGTTAGTACAGCTGTACAAGGATGGTGACATATTTTCATGACGATTTTTTTGACTGGGCATCTCTGAAAGTTTGCTGTTCAGCGAATCAGGGAAGACTGGTGGTTTTTCATATCTAAGTATTCTTGGGACTTTCCTGATCCTATTGTCTTAACCACAGGCCAGTTCTTTTTAGGCACAGAGTCACACAGAAAAGCCCAGGATCAACTTTATAAGCTGTCTTTCCCAAGGGATGTAGTTACTTGTTACAATAGGTGACTTCAACAGTATAAATGGTGTCAAATTTGGCTCTCAGTTACAAATTAATCGTGCCATACCTCACTGATGCCAACTACCGTCTGGATTTTTGTTCGGTATTTTTGTTTGTTTGTTTGTTTTTTACCATATGTGTTGGGATCCAAAGTTGGAGCTACAGAAGACCCTGCTATCGGAAGCTTTATGAAAAGAATCAGATTCTGCTCTAAATTACCCATTAACGTCAATAGGATTGCAGTGAGTGACCTCACCTAGCCAATGGCATCCATTTAAACTATTGCCAGTTTGATAAATATGGGGGAAAGGCATTAAAGAAGGGAAGTTCCTTTTGTTAAATGCTACAAAACCATCTATTACTGAACTTTGGAGACGTTCTGCCTGTGGGTCAGTTCGGGAAACTAAATATCAGAACACACACACACATGGTGGAACCTTAGGTTAGCCCTAATAGTACGTCACAGCACATAGGTTTATAAGTTAAAAATATTGATGAAGAGTGGAAAGGACTTTAAATAAATGTTGGAATTTCGTATTTATTTGGAGGGAATTGTCATTTGGCAGAACTTTATTAATGGATATCCTGAGGGTCTCTTTCTGGGTTCTGTCTCTATAATATATCCTTGCTGGCTGTTTTGACAATATCTACTGGCAATTATCTATCTTAAATATAGATATGGAACCATTCCCCACAGTATCTGCAATAGTTGTCACTTAAACACTACAGAGGAACATAGAATTCAGTACCAGTGGCATGCTATAAAAAGAAGCCTAATGTGGTCAGAACTGCAGTGGAAGACTGCGGGGATGCTGTGTGTACTAGGCTTGCAGGATTGGGCTCTCATCAAAGACTGTGCCCCCCAAAATATATGGTTATAAGTCCCAGGTACCTATATGAAAGTTAGAAAACTTCAGTGCAAACAAACTGCTTAAAAAAGGGTAGCCTGTCTAAAGGTGAAAGATTATGCATTACACCTCTGCGTTGCACACGCCCACATATTATTATATTATGACACACTCTGTGCTGCTGTAAGCTCTCTAATGTAGCCACTCTACGCCAACAGGAAAGAACTCTCCCATGGGCTTATTTACTCCAGCCGCGGCGAGCGGCGGTAGCTATGTCAGCAGGAGGAGCTCTCCCACCGACAGGCCACTGTCCACACTGGCGCTTATGTCAATGTAATTTATGCCATAAATTATGCCCACATAAGCTGTAGCGTAGACATAGCCTCCGGCTTTCCCAGCACAGTGTGCGTCGCTGCTGGTGCTTGGCTGTGGAATGGGCAAAGCTATTTAGATCATGTGGGTCCGGTTGTTATTATTTTGGCCTACTACTGCCAGAATTTTCCTGAGGAACACAAGCAAGAGAAGGGATATGGTGATTTTTGAACAGTTTATACCTCAACTAACCCTGAATGGAATTTCATCGGACAACGAACTCTAGCCCTAAAATTTCCCCCCTGATGAATTTCAAAGGCCTGCTGCAAACAATGGACATATGAGAGCACCTCAAAAAATAAAAAAATAAAATTCAATTAAAAAACTTGTAACAGTCTTTTATAATAGAAAGTGTTAGGCAATCGAAATATAGGATTGGTTCCAGCTCCCCAGATCTGCAGAGAAACTGTCATTAAAATTCATCTTCATTAGCAAGGAGGATAGTCCCTTTTGAAACGCTGCAAAAGGGCATGTTAGCTAGGACAGCAGCATAGGGCTTGGAAGTGGATTCTGGGTTGCAATGTGTTTTTACACCTTGTGGTTTCCCTTCTAGAATCATTCTTTCCATTAGGACACAAAGGCCTTTGTTTGACTTCAAAAGAAAAACACAGCTTTGCAAAGGGCAAGATCAGCCAGCATTGCTCATTTTAGTACCCAAAGCAGTGCACAATCCGGGCCTTTGTGAAGATTGCAAGAAGAACAACATATGTGAACATTTAACTGGGAAATAAAAAGAAGTGCTGTGTCAACCACCCAGGATCTGCGATGCTTACGGATCAATTTCCTAAGAGAGTGCAGTTGCAAGTGAGTAATTAGCGAATGGTTAGTAGAAACATACACAGTGCTCACATTTAGAAACCCCGAATGAGAAGGGCACGTACAAGCAGAAGCAGTCCAAGGGACACTGTCCAGGAGATTAAGCCACATCTGTATCTCTTTTACAGCGTGGATGGGTTACAAAACCAAGTATAAACAGAAATATTGTTGTGCATTTTTAGTTAAGATTTTTTTTCTTTAAACATTCCCCAGCAGACAGTGAGAGGATTGACATATGAAAGTGTGTAGGCAAATCAAACACATTAGACAGCAAAGGAGGACTATAAATTGTTTCAGTTTCCTTTGGGAATGGCTTGCTTTTAAAGCAGCCGCTCACCCCACTCCGAAAGGTGTTTTACTGCCTTGGTTGTAACAAAGAGAGTTTTGGACATGTTTCGCATCCTGGAACTGTGCTTTTTGCCTGGGAAGGTACCTAGTGGGGATACAAATGAAAGCTAATTTTCCTCAGTGGGTAAATAGATCCAGGTGCTTTCCATATTCTTTCTGGTGTCCCCAGAAGGCTCTTTGTCCTTGTGTCTGCTGGAATGAGTGAACTGAGCCACTCCCTTTCTTTCCTCTCATCCAAGCACCACCAGCCATATATCCTCTCTAAGCAGTTTAATTATATCATCTCAGGAGCTGGTCCTCCCTTTCAGGGAGGTTACCAAAATGGGGGCCAATCTCTCTGTCATTCTGTTCAAATTAAGGAGCTCTGTTCCTTATCTTCCTTTCAAGTAACAGGTCTGTATGTGTACGAGTGTGTGGGGAGAGAGATTAGATATATACTTGTAGAAATTTACCATTTCACAATTGTCTTTCTTTCACAATTCTCAGCACACAGTGATTGAGTCACACAGTTAGAAGTCCTAAAGAGGTTGAATGAGAATAATCTCATCTCTGCCCACTCAGAACTGTGCTCAGTGGTGAACGGCAACTGGTATTTTCATAGAATCATAGAATATCAGGGTTGGAAGGGACCCCAGAAGGTCATCTAGTCCAACCCCCTGCTCGAAGCAGGACCAATTCCCAGTTAAATCATCCCAGCCAGGGCTTTGTCAAGCCTGACCTTAAAAACCTCTAAGGAAGGAGATTCTACCACCTCCCGAGGTAACGCATTCCAGTGTTTCACCACCCTCTTAGTGAAAAAGTTTTTCCTAATATCCAATCTAAACCTCCCCCATTGCAACTTGAGACCATTACTCCTCGTTCTGTCATCTGCTACCATTGAGAACAGTCTAGAGCCATCCTCTTTGGAACCCCCTTTCAGGTAGTTGAAAGCAGCTATCAAATCCCCCCTCATTCTTCTCTTCCGCAGACTAAACAATCCCAGCTCCCTCAGCCTCTCTTCATAAGTCATGTGCTCTAGACCCCTAATCATTTTTGTTGCCCTTCGCTGGACTCTCTCCAATTTATCCACATCCTTCTTGTAGTGTGGGGCCCAAAACTGGACACAGTACTCCAGATGAGGCCTCACCAGTGTCGAATAGAGGGGAACGATCACATCCCTCGATCTGCTCGCTATGCCCCTACTTATACATCCCAAAATGCCATTGGCCTTCTTGGCAACAAGGGCACACTGTTGACTCATATCCAGCTTCTCGTCCACTGTCACCCCTAGGTCCTTTTCCGCAGAACTGCTGCCTAGCCATTCGGTCCCTAGTCTGTAGCGGTGCATTGGATTCTTCCATCCTAAGTGCAGGACCCTGCACTTATCCTTATTGAACCTCATCAGATTTCTTTTGGCCCAATCCTCCAATTTGTCTAGGTCCTTCTGTATCCTATCCCTCCCCTCCAGCGTATCTACCACTCCTCCCAGTTTAGTATCATCTGCAAATTTGCTGAGAGTGCAATCCACACCATCCTCCAGATCATTTATGAAGATATTGAACAAAACCGGCCCCAGGACCGACCCCTGGGGCACTCCACTTGACACCGGCTGCCAACTAGACATGGAGCCATTGATCACTACCCGTATTTTGAGAGCCTCAATCAACTGCTGTTCCTCCCTAAGCTAATGGGTTGCCAATTAAAATGTACGCCAAAGCAAAATGAAGAATAATACATGCTGTGTATGTGTATCTAGCACAGCATTTCTCAAACTGGGGGTCCTGACCCAAAAGGGGGTCACAAACCTAAGGTAGGGGGGTCGCGGTATTGTTACCCTTACTTCTGAGCTACCTTCAGAGCTGTGCAGCCAGAGAGTGGTGACTGCTGGCCAGGAGCCCAGCTCTGAAGAAGTAAAGGTGGCATGGTATTGGAGGGAGTGGAGGGGGAGGTTAGTCACTTTGGGGAGGGGGGTCATCACAGCCTGAAATATTTTCCCAGCAAAAAAAGTTTGTGAACTCCTGCACATAAGCAGAAGAAACCCCATCAGCTCTGTTTGTCCCTCGGAAGCAGTGTTTCTTGATAATTCCTTCAGGGTAGGAAGTGCAGGGGGAAGGGGCAGAGGAGTCATTTAGGTAGCTGGCAGAAAAACAAAATCTCTCATCAGATGGTTGGTTGGCTTGTCTGTTTGTTGGGCTGGACAAGCTTTATGATATGGGATTTAATCTAGACATTTTAAAATTAAATACATGGGGCCATATTGCATTCTGGGATCCTGTGGATTTCTGTCAATCCCAGCCGAGAGGCTGTGAAACAGGAGCATGGTAATGAGGGAGATATAAAAACCCCCTTCCCTACCTATCTCACAGCAGCCCATCTGTGGGTGCACGGCACAGTCTGCTATATGGGCAAATCCAGGTAGGCAAAGAGATCACGGGGATGGCTGCTCTCTGTGGCATCAACCATCTACCACCCGTGCAGGGTATTAGCAGGGGCACTACAGACTGAATGGACATATCTGGCTCTAGATAGTAGAGAATCTTAGAGAATTCATGGGTTTAGGGGACTCGCTGAACCGTCAAATCTAGGAAGCTGCATAGAAGGGACTGACCTAGTGGAAGATCTGGGACTACAAATCACGCAGACTTTCCAGTCTCCTGTGCCAAAATTACTATTGTAGGGGACAATATGGCCCCTGTTTTTGATGCATAGCTCAAATCTGGGACACTGACAAAACTGTATTGAACAATGTTGCCTGAATGATACTGATACATTTGAGGTGTTTATACTGGGCCCAGTCATCTGCTTCCCTCTCCCCAGTCTGTGTGGGGAAGATACCGTCCATGTGTGGTTCTCCCCCTTCCACAAGGAAGAAGGGAGGTCGGGGGAATGTCCACTCTTTTCCAGGGCTGACTGAAGGACTGTGCATCATCCTCCTGCCAACCCTGCAGGAAATCCACTGGAAAGTCTTCCCCAGGAACCCTACTTCATGCCGTGTGGTGAGGTCTCAGGGGCAGCAGCAGGAAGCTAAGCCTTGGTGGGACAGCTCCATTGGAAGAGTGTTATCGGGCAGCCAGTTTTACCTGATCCAGTGTAGAGACACAGGCCCTCCAAGCAGATAGGTAGCCTTTGGCTGTGCCCCTGGCCGATCCACTGACATCTGAGTTTCTGAGGGCAGGATCTTTGGCTAGTTCCAAGGGGTCAAACCTCAACCTTACCCCACTCCAAGAACATAAGTATCTGGGGACAACTCACTAGCTCTTCTTTCTTACCTCTCCCACACATTCTGCCATGGAATGGTGGTGGAGGGGGGCAATCTGGTCCAATTTATCTAGTCTTCTTCACAATTCATTGCCTGAAACATGAACAAGAGCACTTTAACTCAACCAAACCCAGATGTGCAAGGAAAGAGGGTAGGGTAGGGCAGGAGCAGGGAGTGGAGGCATGCGGGTTACATGCCAAGAGACAAATTTGTCCCTCTGTTACACCCATGCAACCCCACGGATTTCAGGGAGTTGGAGGGGTAACAGAATTTGACCCGAGTTATTTTTATTAAGACAAAATGAATTTTGGTTGTACCTCTTCCAATGACACAGCACAAACACTGCACCCTTCTACGACAGAGATGCCCTAAAAAGATCACACCACCACCTTGTCTGCTGCAGCAAGAGAATTGCTTCAAATCAGGTGTGTTTGCTGAAATAAAATACTATATCGGGGTAAGGTATTTTTCTTGCACTGAGGAAGGTGGTGCTAGCTGCTAAAATAGGCAATCTTTCTTTCCGTTATTTTGCAACTCACCAGCTTCTAGCTTCTCTGTTTGTATATTATGGATGTTATTTATTGTTGCTGATTCTTCTTAATTGAGAGATAATAGTAAGTATCTCCCCACTTCATTGACTCCTCATCTCTTATAAAGTCTAATCAGAAAACTTCTTTCTTCACCCTTTCATATGTGGTGTCTCTTATTTTCTTTCTCTCTCTCTTTTGCTATTATATATTATCAGTATAGAATTTATTAGCCAATACCCAGTCTTAAAGGATCACCTCACAGTAACACCAAATGCCCAGAGCATGTTTTCCCCCCAACCTTTATGAAAGCACACCTTTTCTTGAGGAACTGATATTTATCAGACCCTCATGTTGCCTATTTAGATGCACAGATTCTGTGATGAAGAATACTATAGAAATAGAAATGCCTATAACTAGGGAATTTTAAATATATGTATCCCTGAGCAATATTTCTGGGGTACAGCATGCACAAATGGTTAGAGAAAATAAAGGTGTATTGTAGCGAAGTGTCATTCTTCTCTACAAAGCTACAGTGAACAATGGGGTCTTTTAACTCAGTAGCTCTTCAGTTGGTATATGTAGCGACATGTCTGTTGAATTTAGTGATCAAAATAATTTTTTGCTACTTATTACTCCGGCAGAGTCAATTAAAAAAGAGACAGACACCATTTCTGGCTTGTGCAGCATCAACCAAACTGCTAACTAATTCTAACTGCAAGGCAAATTCTGCCCAGAGTTACATTGTTGCATCTCCATTGAGCCCAACCAGCTGAAGCCTTGACACTTCTTTTTTTAGTTGCTACTCAGTCAGGAAGTCCCCATCCCCATGCCAGGATGTTTGATGACTCACCATTCCCAGGAGCATGGCTGCTGTCTGTAGGGACAGGGTCGAAGGTGTGGCTGTGGAATGTCCAACTTCCTGTAGCTGCTGGAGAGGGCCACTTCCCCTTTGAATAGGAAGTAGCTTCTGCAGTTCTGCAGCTGTGTGTGTGGAGGTGTGTGGAGCCGACAGTCACTAAAGCTTATTTTTCTTGGCTTGGGCTCTTCGAACCCAGCTGGAAGTTTAATTGTTTATGCCTGAGACAGTGGAATACAGCTCACTCTGTAGCAGTGACATTGAGTGTGTTGTACTGACAAGACATTGCCTCCAGGGGCAGTATGCACACCAGGGAAAGGCAGGTCCTGCTCCCACTGCTACTTTCCCTTGGGGGCTGTGCCAAGCGCTAGTTCCTGCCAGGGGCTCCCTAGAGCTGCTGATAGGCTGGTTCTGTGTAAAGAAGAGTTCAAGTCACACCCTGGATCCTCCCACCTGTGAGGTGGGCTGTGTAAGGACCTACAGAGGCTGCTTCCACCACTGGGAAGAGACAGTCTTGTGGAGCAGCTCCATGGCTGCTCTGTGCCCAAGGGAGGGTTTGTCCCCACTGGGACTCCAATGTGTCTGCACAGCACCCAGTCTGGCTGCTCAGACTTGGCGAGGGTTTAGGATGTGCCACTAAATGCAGTTCTCCACCATGCTTTCATATCTTGAAACGGATAGGAAGCTGTAGCAAAGCGTGAAGGGTTTGACACCCTAGTCCTTTCCCAGGCTAAGACCCCCTGAGGGCTCTTGGATGAGGTAAATACATTGTGTTTTAAAACATGTTACCTCGCACATTCTTAAACAGTAGTGTAGATAGAGTTTCACACCTTTAGAAATGTATTAGCTGGGTGTGGCCCATCATAGGCTTCCCCATCACATGTGCTCATGTTTAAAAATGTATTAACTCACACATTTTTGACCAACATCGTTTTGCTTGTCTAGACATGACCTTGGAGTTTTGCCCAGCTATAGTTCAGAAGCTCTGGCTTGAAGTTTGAGCTCAAAACCTACAACATCTTTTGTCATGCTTTTAAAGAGCTTCTTGTGAAAAGAAACTCGCCAATTATTTGCAGAACAAACCAAGCAGTGAATGCATTCCATCAGGGAATACATGCTAAAGAGGAGAAGTTTCATTTAGTAACAAATAGAAAAGGAGTACTTGTGGCACCTTAGAGACTAACAAATTTATTTGAGCATAAGCTTTCGTGAGCTACAGCTCACTTCATTGGATGCAACAAATGTTCTTCATTTAATTTCTAATAAATTTGCCTCAAGGTCTTTTTTGAACTAATGGGCCATAAATAAAACAGTCTACATGTAATTTTCCAATCTATGTGGCCTCCTGAAAGCTCAAAATGTTTTGTTTCAGTACCATTACATGATACCGTCAGCCTGAAGCCAGCATTATTCATCATACTCGTAATTCTTACTTTGTGGTTGAAATGTACACTTCGTAAAAGATGAGACAATGTGGTGAAAGTCTTATAAATACTGCATGCTTTTGTTGTCTTTAAAGATCCCATGTTTTTTTTTTGCAAGAATAGAGGTATAAGGCCAATGACTAGTTTTGGTAACTGCATTCTGTCTGCCTCAATCTGTCTCATAGTTTTGAGAATAAAGATGGTCTTATGGTTATGCTAAAGGGCTGAGACTTCTTAACTTCTGACAGCCTTTTCGAGTAACCTTTGGAAATCACTAAAGTCCACATTTTCAAAAGTGACTAGTGATTTTTGGTGCTGCTATTTTTGGGTGTTCGACCTAAGACACTTTAAAAAAGCCTCATTTTTCAGAGAGTAGGTGATCAGCATTTACGAAAGTCTGGCTCTTCTCAAAGGTATATCTAGTTGGCATCCAAAAAATGTAAGAGCTCCAATTCCCTAGCCACTTTTTAATATATAAGATTTAATCTCTGTGCCTCAGTTCCCTATCTGTGAAATGGGATACTAACACTTCCTTTCTCTCACTCTTTTTCTGTCTACTCTGTTTCGATAGTAAGCTGTGCAGGGTACAGACTGTTTCTTATTACGTTTGTACAATGCGTTAGCCCAATGGGGTCCCAACCGCCGTAGAGAATGTAATATAAACAATAATTATTAGTAATAATTGGGCATAGAATTCTTCTTCACCTCCTGGCCTACCCTGTTGTATGGTTGTGCTGTGTGCTGTTAAACGGCATTTCATTCCCTGGTGGCTGCACTTCAGTGGTAGGTTGATTTAGGGCTGGAATGTGGAACCCTTATGCAAGCTGAAAAGCACTTACTCCCATGAATAGTCTCATCTTCCGATGCAACTTGCATAAGTGCTCACAAGGATGGCTTAGGGGAGAACAAAAGTGGGAGAGTTGATGGGGAGTGAGGAGCTAGGGCCCTGTTGCTAGTCTCTGGGACTTCAAGAACTGCATGTATGTTCCGTTTCTGCTCAGGGACAAAGAGCAGAAGGAGGCTCTTTATATCATCTGTCTTGCTTGCACAACTCCACAGGACAGGGTACGGCTGACGCCATGTCTACGCTACAACTTATGTCAACTCAAGTTACGTCAGCATATAGCAACTGCAGTAAGTACACCACCTGCGCGCGTGCATACTTGGCTCCTTGTGTTGGTGGTGTACCTACTCACTAGGAATGCTTGTATTGATGCAGAGTGCAGTGCATGGGTAGGCATCCCACTGTGCAACTTGCCACCATCCAGCGCATTGTCTTTTTGGAAGCTTTGGCAATGCATGATGGGGCTGAAACAAGTCTCGCAGGGGTGACTGGGAGCATGGTCAATCAACTTCCCAGTTTGCAATGGTCTCCATCCTATAATGGTATCTGTATCCCATAATTTTTGTGCATTTTTTCAAAATCTCTCAAATCTGCACGGCCCTCCTCTCTGTTCACCATCTCTGACAGAAGCATGGAGCCTGCACAGCTCTGCATTATTGTCATGAATGCTGCAAGCACAGGGCGCACGATCCTGCAGTATTGGCAGAGCTGCAAAGAACAACCGAATCGGTGGGGAGCATGACAACTCCTTGGAGGATAAATTGCTGTGGGACATAGCAAGAACCAATTCAAGGTTGTTGGTGGTGTTCATGGAGCAGCTGCGGATTGTGGACCACGGCTTCTGGGCCTGAGACACAAGCACTGACTGGTGCGGGTTTGGGATGATGAGCAGTGGCTGCAGAACTTTTGGATATGCAAGGCCACAGTCCTGGATCTCAGAGTAGCAGCCGTGTTAGTCTGTATCCGCAAAAAGAAAAGGAGGACGTGTGGTTAGTCTCTAAGGTGCCACAAGTCCTCCTTTTCTTATTCCTGGATCTGTGTGCTGTTGATGGGGGTTGTAGGGAGATCCCAATATTGACTTCCCAATGAACAGCAGTGGGAAGTGAGCCGAGATTGTTGAACTTTCAGGTCCACCAGAGTCTGCATCATCTGTGTTTACCACCCGAGAAGCCCCATTATGTCCTGGTGCATCTTCCTCTCCTTTTCCAGTTGGGACTCCTGGGCCTTTCTCCTCTCCACTCTCTTCTTCTCCAGGTTGTCTACAGTGTTCATCCTCCAGGCCCTGTGCTCAGGGTCCAATAAAGCACTCTTCTTTCTCCTCCTTATCTGGCTCAGGTGTCCTGTGGATGTGGATAGGGAGACCATAAAGGCTGCAATAAGTAAGATGGCTGCAGATAAAACACACAGAGGTACCTCTGTCAGTCTATTCACTATGGAAAGCAAATCTTAAGACACCAAACTCATTCCCATTGCTCCTCTAAAGTTTTAGGCACTACATTCTCACTTTTGCTTGGGATTGCTTATGCACAGTGAAACTCACAGCACCAGCTATGGTGAATATGGCCCACCAGGGGCTGGGGAAATGAGGAGGGAATTGCTTGGTTGAATGCATCTAGTGGTTTAGGGTAATGACACTGAATACTGGCACCAATTTCCACAGGCAGTGGTGATTTTAGCTGATATCTCACTCCTGAGGGTCACAAAGGCAGAGAGAGGTCAGCTGCCGCTGGCATCCCGAAGCCCCCTGGGCCCATATGCTGCTAGCCTGGGTACTGCAATGGCACCTGCTGAAGTTATCACTGAGTGGTATGGGAAAGTGTCCTACCGCAGAGGAAGAAATAAGGCAGCCCTCCCCAGAAACCCTTGGCAGAGGATTGCAGAGTATCTCCAGGAAAGTTTCATCGAGATCTCTCAGGAGCATTCAAGGGACATCACTGTGGACATAAACTGCTCCGCATGGCCACCCCTGCCTAACTCTAGAGGAGAATGAAAAGCAGATAGCAACTCTACCTCTCTTGGTTGTACCACACTCAGTACCTATTCTAGCACAAGTAAATTAATGAAAAGTCAAGAGATTGAGAGCTGCTACTCTGGGGGAGCATCTCTATAACTGAAAA
Source organism: Natator depressus (assembly GCF_965152275.1). Classification (NCBI taxonomy): domain Eukaryota; kingdom Metazoa; phylum Chordata; order Testudines; family Cheloniidae; genus Natator; species Natator depressus. Next base: position 15,638,188 of record NC_134235.1, read on the forward strand.
TTTATCTACACTCTTACCCAAGGTTCCTTCCCCTGCATCGGGCTCCCCTGTGCTTGACTGGCTGGATTGCAGTGGAGTCAAAAACAGGTCCTGGCTCACTGCACAGCTGGACTCCCCAATCGCCTGTCTCCCATACTCCTCCTCCTCCTCTTCCTCATCCACCACCTCCTCCTCATCATCATCATTCATGGTAGGGGCCTGTGGCTCAGGCTCCTTGGAAGTATCCCAGGTGCTGTGGCGGTGATAGTTTGCAGCTCTTTGTAAAAGTGGCAGGTCTGCGGCTTGTCAACAGATAGCTTGTTGGCCTTCCTGGCCTTCTGGTATGCATGCCGCAGCTCCTCGGCTTTCATGTGGCACTGCTGCTGGTCCCTGGTGTACTCCTTCTTGTCCATCCCCTGGGCAATTTGCTCGTAGATGTTGACATTTCTACAGCTGGTTTGAAGCGGTGCCTGCACACCCTTTTCTCCCCAAAAAGCCCAGGAGATCCAATATCTCCTGTCTTCTCCAGGCAGGAGCACACCTGGAGTGTGTATCTGGCGTGTCAGCTAGGCAGTTGCACTCAACAATGGAGAACTGCTAGGTGTGCTCACCAAGCCGGGCAGTCAGGAAAAGGCATTTCAGAAATCTGCAGGGCTTTAAAGGGCGGGAGGGCTTCCAGTTTCCATGACACCTGGGCACTGGAGTTCACAACGGCGACTAGAGTGGTCAGTGTGAGGGGCCAGTTAGGGTCAACGTAAGTAAGCATCTGCGTCAACCTAAGTACATCGACCGTGGCTCTATGCCGCTCAGAGAGGTGGTGTTACTGTGTCAGTGTAAACAGAGTGCTTACAGAGATGGAAGATCAATTTTAGTGTAGACACATAGAAAACTAGGTTGACGTAAACTGCCTTGCGTTGATCTAACTTTTTAGTGTAGACCAGGCATGAGCCTTTTAAGTTTACACTTGTGTACATTGGGATTTGATCGTAGCTGAGTTACTGAGCTGGTAATGGAAATGATGGAATTTTTTATTTCGATTTGCTAACCTTGGACAGACTCATGATGTCCGATTTAATAGGGAGTCATCTTTAAAGCTACTGGGTCAAAATCAGTGTTGATTTAGGGCCAATTGTGGTTATTATCTCCATTGTCTACAACAGGAGTAAGGAGAACTCAGATGAGTAAGAGCTGCTGCAGTATTTGACCCTTACATTTTGTGTAGTCAGTCAGATGGCATGTCATTCCCGGAAACAACTAATCATCATCTCTCCCTTGTGTTGAAACAAGTAAACGCAAACAAACCCCCAAACCCTATTTCTGAATATAAAACAAGGAATAAACCAAAACAAGGTATTTGTATTTGTTTACTGGGTTTTTATATTTTGAATCCAGAATCACAAGACCATGTGCTTAATTAAGGGCACGTGGTTGCAGTCCTTGTTCATACGGTCAGTTCTAGTACACTGTGGAAACAAGTTAATTGCTTTGAACTTGCATGAAAGTGGGTACAAAGCGGTGAGCTCAGCATTCACAACATATGACTTTAAAAAACATTCCAGGGTCATCCCACAGTTTGAAAGTGTTACACGTGATTCAGGACAGAGCTGCCTGATCCAGACTTTTTCTTTCCTTTTGATATTCATTCCACTTGCTATTGCTATGTGAATGTGCACTCAGCCTTAGAGCCCAGAAGGATATATACCTTCCAATGCAATCAGGGGCTATACATTATCTGTCTTCTTACTGACGTTAGACAACAACTGTGCCATTTTGCTGGCCTTCCTTATAAGATCTAAGTAAAGACTGAATTCTACTTGTTTCTGAATTGTAGTCAGATGTTCTCTATAACTGATAGGCACCTGCAAGCTTGTTTCACCTGATTTCAAACCCACTCAAACTTTATGGGTTCAAAAGCTCAATTTAAAGGCTACTAGGATTCTGCTTAGGAGAGACCATGCAGGGGGAGGAAGAGGGAGACATTCTGATATGGGACATACATGTGCCAGCCCAGTTTTTGAGGAGGGTTCTTCAGTTCCTAATTTATAGCACTGGCTTCCATCTAGCTAGAGAAACATATTTTAAAACAGAATTGGAGCAGGAGAGCGAATGGTTTTGCAAAGTCAAATAACAGACTAAGTTAATCACAAAATGTCAAACTCCGCTCAGTCTGTTCATCCCTTATGCATAGTATGATTCAGGGGTGGCAAAATGTTAGCCAGAAACCAGCACTGCAGCCAACTATTTAGCCTTTGGCAACCACAGTTCCCAACATGGATTGCTCAGAATAGCCTAATCATAGCATCATAGAATATCAGGGTTGGAAGGGACCTCAGGAGGTCATCTAGTCCAACCCCCTGCTCAAAGCAGGACCAATCCCCAATTAAATCATACCAGCCAGGGCTTTGTCAAGCCTGACCTTAAAAACCTCTAAGGAAGGAGATTCTACCACCTCCCTAGGTAACGCATTCCAGTGTTTCACCACCCTCTTAGTGAAAAAGTTTTTCCTAATATCCAATCTAAACCTCCCCCATTGCAACTTGAGACCATTACTCCTCGTTCTGTCATCTGCTACCATTGAGAACAGTCTAGAGCCATCCTCTTTGGAACCCCCTTTCAGGTAGTTGAAAGCAGCTATCAAATCCCCCCTCATTCTTCTCTTCTGCAGACTAAACAATCCCAGCTCCCTCAGCCTCTCTTCATAAGTCATGTGCTCTAGACCCCTAATCATTTTTGTTGCCCTTCGCTGGACTCTCTCCAATTTATCCACATCCTTCTTGTAGTGTGGGGCCCAAAACTGGACACAGTACTCCAGATGAGGCCTCACCAGTGTCGAATAGAGGGGAACGATCACGTCCCTCGATCTGCTCGCTATGCCCCTACTTATACATCCCAAAATGCCATTGGCCTTCTTGGCAACAAGGGCACACTGTTGACTCATATCCAGCTTCTCGTCCACTGTCACCCCTAGGTCCTTTTCCGCAGAACTGCTGCCTAGCCATTCGGTCCCTAGTCTGTAGCGGTGCATTGGATTCTTCCATCCTAAGTGCAGGACCCTGCACTTATCCTTATTGAACCTCATCAGATTTCTTTTGGCCCAATCCTCCAATTTGTCTAGGTCCTTCTGTATCCTATCCCTCCCCTCCAGCGTATCTACCACTCCTCCCAGTTTAGTATCATCTGCAAATTTGCTGAGAGTGCAATCCACACCATCCTCCAGATCATTTATGAAGATATTGAACATGTATCAGATCAAGAGGGAGCATTGCATGCTGGGCCATGTAGTCTCCATGGAACAAGGTGTTGAACAAGGTGGTTGCAAACTGCTACATTTTACACAAATCAAGAAAAGCCCTCGGGCTTGTGGCAAGTTGTCTGTACAGCCCTCAGCTGAGTAAAGCACGAATGCCCCTCGGACAGTGTCTGCTGTGGCAAATGCTGCTCAGTAAATTCATCTCATCACCAATGATTAATGAGAATCTCAGCTTTCATTTTTTAATAAAAGAAATGTATAGCCTTGATGGTTGCAGAGTAAAGCTTGGAAATGTAAAGCCCTATTGCCCGGAAGCCAAATAAAGTCCTCAACATTTATTATTGTTTTAAAATCTTATGATTTTTAAGCCAATCTAATGACTTTTGGGGGCTTGCCTCATGAATTTTGAACATTTGCCATTGACAACACTGCATCTGGTTCCATACGTTTGAATTTAGACGAGAGGGTGAATTTAAACAACTTTTAATATATTTAAGAAGTAGCAAAATAATTGGGTTTTGTATCTTTTATAGAACCAGCTTTAGGGATTTTAAGCTCTATGATGGAGGGCACACTAATGCAGGATAGGCTAGGCGGGGGGAAGTAAACATGAGCTCAAGTTGCAAAGTCTGGATCATATTCAAGCATGTCCAAAGTTTGGGAGACTTTAGATCCAGGGTTTCTGCCCATTACACCACTAGAGATTGTAAGGATACACATACTGTTTCTTTAAAAGTTTACCAGGCAGCCTAGCAGAACAGGCTGGGGAAGTTTCTACAATGAAGTGGAAAGAGAAACGGGGTAGCTTTGGGAATTATACCCCTTTCCTCTGTCTAATAAAGTTCAGTGTTAGATGAAAAGTAACTTTCTGTTATTCTTGAGTATTATTACATCACAGATACCAAGATGATGTTCAGATCTGGATCCAAAGTTTCTCAAAGTGTGCTCAGGACATGAAGCATTTGCTTCAGGCTCAATCTTAGAAGTTTAATCACATAGCTTCTATTCCCTACATAGCAAAACTGGCTGTGAGGCAGTTGTCTTGGTAAAATGCTCAAAGACTTCCTTATTAAACTGCATCTGCCACTTCAGCAAAAGAGCATATTGAAGGAGAGTGACCTTAAAGACAAATATATAAAAATCATCAGCACAGGATCTCTTCCTCTACAAATGTTTCAGATTTGACCATAAGACTCATGCTCCCAGACAGAAAATGACCTCATTTCACTTATAAATTCTGCTGAATTAGTCAGATAAACAGGCCAAAAGCAGTTTACAAACTGGAAATGAGTACTTTTGTCCGGATATGAGTAATAAATTAATTTCAGGCAAGCATCAGGCAAATCTGTGACAGCAACAAAGCAGCAGGGGAAGAGGAGGGCAGAGCTGATACAGCAGGAGGCAATCCGTAGTGTTATTTATTTATATTTTTAAATTGAGGTCAGCGTCCTCGATCCAAAGCTGCAATGGATGATTTCTAGAAGGACAATTGATCTGTGTGGGTGCATGTCAACATCACCGAGGGATCCATAGACAGCAAGGGAAGGTTCTATTACACCATAATTCCCAGTTGATAGGGTGTCTCTCGAGAGTGGAATTTCACTTCAACATATATCAGCAAAGCTCTAATGTACTGTACATAATGTATAGGTTAGCATTACAACTGTAGCACTATTAATAAGCACATGGAAACACCCAGAGTTACTCATGCAGTGACTAATCATTTTACTGGTTTCAGAGTAGCAGCCATGTTAGTCTGTATCTGCAAAAAGAACAGGAGTACTTGTGGCACTTAGAGACTAACCAATTTATTAGAGCATAAGCTTTCGTGGGCTACAGCCCACTTCATTGGATGCATAGAATGGAACATATAGTAAAATATATATATATACATACAGATAAGTTGGAAGTTACCATACAATCATTGTACTGCTGCATGAATGTAAAGAGTGTGTAGGGTTTGTTTGTTTTTAATTAAATGCACAGTGGTCTGACTGGAAAAAATGATACTAAACTTGAACTTTTACTCAGCTTTTCTTCCTTGTTTACAGCTGGCAGCAGTAACACGTCCACTCCCACTTTTAACACTAGAATTGCACTGATTTATAAGTCAAAAAAAAAAAAAAGGAAGGATGGTCTTGTGGTTAAAGTCCAGGAGACCTGGGAGCAATTTTGGGCATTGCCACAGATTTCCTGGATGAGCTTGTGCTTCAGTTCCCATCTGTAACATGGAAATAATAAGTCTACCCTTTGCTGGTCTGTCTGTATTTAGATTGCAAGTTCTCTGGGGCAAGGACCGTCTAGTTTAATGTGTTTGTTCAGTGCTTATGCCAATGAAGCCCCAGTCCAGGTTGAGGCCTCTAGGCCAGTGGTTCCCAAACTTGTTCCGCCGCTTGTGCAGGGAAAGCCCCTGGCGGGCCGGGCCGGTTTGTTTTACCTGCCGCATCCGCAGGTTCGGCCGATCGTGGCTCCCAGTGGCAGTGGGTTGCTGCTCCAGGCCAATGGGAGCTGCTGGAAGCGGTGTGGGCCGAGGGACGTACTGGCTGCCGCTTCCAGCAGCTCCCATTGGTTTGGAACGGCGAACCGCGGCCACTGGGAGCCACGATCGGCCGAACCTGCGGACGCGGCAGGTAAATAAACCGGCCCGGCCCACCAGGGGCTTTCCCTGCACAGGTGGAGGAACAAGTTTGGGAACCACTGCTTTAGGCAATACTTAATACAAGTAATAATCATGTCCTACATTTCTGGAATTCCTGAGTCCACCTTTAGCGCTAAGCATTATTGTTAACCTGCCTATATTTTTACGTTCCTTGCCTCAAACAGCAGCATTCTATGGAAGGCACTTAGTGCAGTTTGTTAGGTGGTATTTAGACATATTTCAAGTCCGCAAGGCACTACTGACACAAGAGACAGAGTGGGTTAGTGGATTAAATAAAAATGTGGACAGCAGGAACATCTGTGTTCTAATCGTAGCGCTGACACTGATTTGGAGCCTGATACAAGTCCAAGCCCATTGAAGTCAATGGGAGTTTTACCATTGACTTCAGTGAATTTTAGATCAGGCCCTTAACCTATTAGTGCTTCATTTCCCCCCTCCTCCATTCCCTGAGGCATCTGGAGGATTCATTAGTTAATGTTTGTAAAGGCAGGTTTCAGAGTAGCAGCCCTGTTAGTCTGTATCCGCAAAAAGAAAAGGAGTACTTGTGGCACGAAAGCTTATGCTCAAATAAATTTGTTAGTCTCTAAGGTGCCACAAGTCCTCCTTTTCTGTTTGTAAAGGGCGATCTAAATACCTGCTCCAGGTCTACACTCAAAAATTAAGTCTACCCAGTTATGTCACTAAGGGGTGAGAAAAATTCACCCCCCTGAACGAGGTACCTAAGCCAACCGTACCCCCAGTGTAGACAGCAGTAGATTGATGAAGAATTCTGGCCACCACCTCTCAGGGAGATGGAATAACTGCTCGATGGAAGAATCTTCAGCGGCAGTGTCGCTGCTCTGCTGCTGTAGTGTTTCAAGCATAGGTAAGGCAAGCTCTAAGCGTTATGACTTCTCGCTATCAGAACACAATAGGCAGGCGAGAGAATCTGGTCAGTCCTTTGCTCAGGAAGGAATTGTGTACAATTTCTCTTGGGATTTAAAGTCTTTCTGTATAGCTATATAGATATAGATACATAGAATCAGAGAAGTGTAGCATTGGAAGGGATCTCAATAGGACATCAAGTCCAGTCCCCTCCACTCAAGGCAGGACTATGTAATAACTAGACCACTCCTGACAACTGTTTGTCTAACCTGTTTTTAAAAACCTCCATAACTGTTAGCAATTCATCTTAATAAAACAAAGTTTATGACATCTCTAACTTACTTTAAACCACTAATGAAAGGATTGCCTGTTAGGCCTCCAGCTACTTGGGCAATGAAACAGACAATAACATAAGTTATATTGCAGGTTAAAAGTCTTTGTGATAAATACTGCCATTGCAAGTGAGAGCCACCCACACATAGAAGTGGGGGAAGGATGGTACTGCGTGCACACTAGTTATAAGCGACAGACTGATGGTGGGGGCTGGATGGATCTTGCTGTGCAGGTGCTGAGAGTGCCCCTGGCTAGGACGTGTAGCACACTGCAGTATAAATACTAATTAGCTCCATAGGGATTGTGGTACACTAGTTTGTATGGCAACTTGCGTAAGTCTCTAGCACTCTTCTGAGCCCTAGGTAGGCCTCTTGCTGTGAACTGGGGCAGCGGCAGAAAGAGACTCCTCAAAGCCTTGTCAGTGCTCCTCTGTAGCATAGGGCAGGATTTGGCCTTTTGCATAGGTTGGATATTGTATCTTCACATAGTAAATACTTCCTAATTTGGACTTCTGAAATTACTGTTTTCTCTTGCAATCCATCCTCCTGCCCAGAAAAACATTATAAACCACTATGATATTCTCAGCCTTACAATGAGTAATAAATCCCATCTTTACAATGGACAATATACCTCGGAATGTTGGCCCATTGTGGGTTTTGATTCCCAGGGTTTCAGTTCACATGGGTTTGCACCTCTTACATTGTGGATGCATCTTTCCATCTATTTTCTGTCTGTCTCAAGTATTTCTGAAGTGCTTCTAACCATGTGTAACCTAAATTTCAAATAAACTGCAAAGCTCAAAGTGAAACTCAAATGAAATGACCAACTTTTGCCTTGTTTTCATCCCAAACTCAGCAAAACTTTCAATGGGCATGGTTAGTAATAAAACCTGAAACCAAGAGACGTTCTCTTGGTTTCATTGCAAATGTTGCCAAAGCTTTGCCCAGCTCTAGTCTGACCTCCGGTTTGTTCCACTGAATCTCTTCAATCTGCAGGACCCTTCCCCAGGAAGCACCGAAGCAGAGCAGACTGAAGAACTCTTAAGCTCTGCATGAAGATGGACTGAGCCACAAAGTCCAGATCCTGACCCAGACTGGAATTTTCCCAAAATTTGGGTGTTTATGAGCTGGGGGTTTATTTCAGGCTCATCTCTATGAAGGATTAATCCCTTGGGAAAATAGTCCTGTCTACCTTTTCCTTCCAGTGTTCTCGTTCTTATTGCATAGTTTTAAAAACTGATGAGCTATATAGATGTTCTGGCGTGATCATAACAAATGCAGTGAGATTCAGTGGGGCAGTGCATTGTGCTCACCTCTTATTTTTGCGGGTTTGGATTCAAAATAGGCTCAAGTTCCAAGTGAACAGATTTGGATGGCTTCATCAGCTTCCAGGTCTCAAACTATAAAATGAGTACAAAGTTGGTAGAACTACTATGTCCAATGTAAAAGACCATGGAAATGCACTAAGCAAACATGTCCATATTTTAAAGTTGTTACCTTTGCTGTTTTTGGCCAGTGCGGGGGAAATGATGTGATGAGGATATGACCTTTGCATCAAATAATATTATTGTTAGGAGTACTTTTTACAAACATTAACTAATTAATATTCACAACAATGTTTTGTTGGTAAGTATTGTAATAAACCTGCATCAACCTAGCCTTAATAGTTGTCTTTATGCTGCACAACATAGTTACCTGGAACTGTTCAGTGGAAGTGGGGATAGAATTCGAGTGTTTTTGTTCCAGAAGCAAAACCCCCTTCCGTTTGAGGCACCGGTGTGCTGGTAGCAGCATAAAGACTATGGCCTTGTCTACATTTGTGGTGGCATGTACTACGTAGCATATGTGTAGCTACACCACAGTAAAAGGCTCTGGCATGGGGGAAGCAGAGAGGAAAGGCTTCCGCAGAGGGGCACTACACTGGAGCCTTTCCCTGCTCCCTTCCCCCACCTCTCACGCTGGAGCCTTCCTCTGCAGTGGGGCTCCAGAAGCATGACACTACTAAATATAGCAGTGTAGATGTGGGAGGCACTACTAGGGCGTATAGAGACCCATACAGGGAATACATCCTAAGGTTCTGGCATGGCTTTCCTGTACTTGCCTAAGCAGTTCCTCACTGTCTACACATTTATTTATACCTATGGTAGCAGGGCATGCAGTTTCCGTATTCTACACGCCGCTGCAAGTTTAGATCTACCCCATGACATGCAACTGAGCAGTTCCGAATTGTACACACACACACCACACACCATAGCTTGCATTATTAGGCTTATTTTACAGATCTGAAAACTGATGCAGAGAATTTAAGGGAGCCAGTTTTAAAGCTCAGTTTAGAACTCAGGAGTTCCTGGCTTTTGTTCTGCTGTTCAGACAACTACGCACCATGAGGACACTTTATTATTATGTTAGTATTTCATAGTTCTGGCTAGTGCAGGACGCAGAACAGATACATTAAAATCAGGACTCCTCTTTGAAATAGTAAACAGCATGTCTCACAGCAAACAGAGAAACCAAAGTAGCTCAAGCCTGTAACAATTTAAACCTACTCCATGGTGGACTTGTGGACATCATAAATCTAATACCCACAAATATGGTATTTATTGGCAATCTTTACTCAACAGAGCCCAGGCTGTTACTTGCAGAAACAGCTCCCTGAGGGGGTGCTGGCAGAAGATGTTTCTGTGGCATGGAGCATTTGTAATCCCCACTACTCTGCCTGGACCTAGCTACAAAGGTGTTATAGCCAGTGGTGAGCTGGAGCCGGTTCGCACTGGTTCACACGAACCAGTTGTTAAATTTTGAAGCAGCTTTAGAACCGGTTGTTAACCCGCTTCCCTGCAGGGGGCGCTGAGGCTTTGATGGGCTCCGGCCAGGAAGTGATGTAATTCCTCCTCTGGCCACCGGGAGCGCGGTGCTGGGGGGGGGGGGGCATGTGAGCTGCTCCCTGGCCCTGGGCACGAGCCCTGTTGCTGCTGCTGCTCCCTGGACCACTGGCCCTGGGGCTCCCACTGCTGCCTGGCGGGTCCCCGGCTGCTCTGCTGGGCCTGGGCTGCGTCCTGCTGCTCGGGCTGCTCGGAGCCGCTCTCCCCGTGAGCACCCACCACCCTGCCCGCAGCCAGCCCCTGTCTCCAGCCACCCTCTGCACCCCCTGCCCGCAGCCAACCCATCTCCAGCCACCCTGTGCACCCCCTGCCCGCAGCCAGCCCCTGTCTCCAGCCACCCTCTGCATCCCCTGCCTGCAGCCAGCCCCTGCTGCACCCCCTGCCCTGCCCGCAGCCAGCCCCTGTCTCCAGCCACCCCCACACCCCCAGCCCGCAGCAGCCCGTCTCCAGCCACCCCTGCACCTCCTGCCCGCAGCCAGCCCATCTCCAGCCACCCCTGCACCCCCTGCCTGCAGCCAGCCCCTGCCGCACCCCCTGCCCTGCCCGCAGCCAGCCCCACACCCCCTGCCCTGCCCGCACCAGCTCCTGTCTCCAGCCACCCCCGCACCCCCTGCCCGCAGCCAGCCCCTGCCTCCAGCCCCTGCCGCACCCCCCTGCCCTGCCCACAGCCAGCCCCTGCCGTACACACCCCCTGCCCTGTCTCCAGCCACCCCCGCGCCCCCCTGCCCACAGCCAGCCCCTGCCGCAGGCACCCCTTGCCCTGCCCACAACCAGCCCCTGCCATACCCCTTGCCCTGCCCGCACCCCCTGCCCGCACCAGCCCCTGTCTCCAGCCACCCCCGCACCCCCTGCCTGCAGCCAGCCCCTGCCTCCAGCCACCCCTGCACCCCCTGCCCAAACCAGCCCCTGTCTCCAGCCACCCCCACACCCCCTGCCCGCATCAGCCCCTGTCTCCAGCCACCCCTGCACCCCCTGCCTGCACCAGCCCCTGCCGCACCTCCTGCCCTGCACGCACCAGCCCCTGCCGTACCCCCTGCCCTGCCGCAGCCAGCCCCTGTCTCCAGCCACCCCCGCACCTCCTGCCCTGCCTGCAGCCAGCCCTGCACCCCCTGCCTCCAGCTAGCCATGCCCCACACCCCTGTCTGCAGCTGGCCCTACGTCCACTGGTGCCTTGCAGTTCCCAGGGCAGTAACCCTGCACACCTGCTTCAATGAGGGGGGCATGGAGCAGCTGGGACCCACACATGTGCACACCCTAGGGTGACCAGACAGCAAGTGTGAAAAATCAGGACAGGGGGTGGAGGGTAATAGGAGCCTATATAAGAAAAAGACCCCAAAATCGGGACTGTCCCTATAAAATTGAGACATCTGGTCACCCTAGCACACCCCCAGGGTGTGGCGGGGACCCACACATGTGAAACAGAGCTCATTTCTGGTTCAGGCCCATCTTTTAAAAAAAGAACTTTAGGAAGGGTTAACATACATCCGTATTTTCCCAGACAGGTCAGGCTTTTTGGTTCTTAAATCGCCTGAAAATACGGACGTATGAACCCTGTTGGTACAAAAAATACATACTGGGGCACATCCCTTAAATCAGAACTTTTTATAGGGAACAGGTTGTTAAGATTTTGGCAGCTCATCACTGGTTATAGCCCAGTCTTGTTCCCATTGAAATAAATTGGAGTTTTGCCATTGACTTCAATGGGAGCACAAGCAGACCGTGTTTTAGAGTACAGATGTGATATTTTGAAATTCATAGTCTTTCTGTCATACTGGTTTTGCTTTATTTTAAACTGATACTTGTACATGATACTCTTTTTACTTTCTACAACAAGATTTCACTATTATACACATTATTTTTTCAACATTTCCTAAAACTACTGAGCTTTGGACCCTTTTATAAATTGCCACTGTACCCCACCTGTATCCAGTAGGTGAACTGTGAGAAAAAGGTTCTTGTGCGGGGAAGAAAAGTGTGGGGACTGAGAACCCTGAAGCTGGGTTTCTATTTTCAACTATTCCACTAGTTCACTATTTTTTGGTCATTTCTTGGGACTTGATGCTAAAGTCGTTGCTCATGCTAGTAGCCCCACTGACTTTGTTGCCAGCTTAGGCCCTTGATTGGCATTGCATCACACCTATCTACAATTGGAAGGAAAGATGGTCCTGTGGCTAGAGCACTAACCTAGGATTTAGGAGATTAGAATTAAATCTCTGCTCTGCTACAAACTTCCTCTATGGCCTTGGGCAGGTCAGTTAGGGCTGGTCTACCCTGAAAATTCATAGCAGCATAGCTGCGTCTCTCAGGGGTGTGAAAAATCCACATCCTCAAGAGACCTAGCTATGCTGACCTAACCCCTGGTGTAGACAGTGCTATGTTGACATAAGAATTCCTTTGTCAACCTAGCTACTGCCTTTCAGGGAGGAGGATTAACTACAGCAATGGGGGAACCCCTCTCGTCCTTGTAGTGAGTGTCTGCACTGAAGCGCTACAACAGCACAGCTGCAGCTGAGCTGCATAGCAGTTTAAGTGTAGACATAGCCTTACCCTCTGTACCTCAGTTCTCCATCCATAAAATGGGGATAATAGTACTCCTCTACCTCACAGGGATGTTGTGAAGATCAATACATTAAAGACTGTGAAGTGCTCCAATATAAGTAAATATATAAAGTGATTTGTAAGAGTTTAAATATAATCAGCTAAATTCACATAAAATATGATTGTTAATCTGTGTCATGAGCAAATTCCATCACACTGTTCTGTCTGCCAGAATGCTTCACTTCCTGTCCTAATCTGTATTATGATATCACCATGCACTGTTAAACCACTAGTGGTCTGCTGGGTGACCTTGGGCAAGTCACGTCACTTCTGTCCCTCAGTTTCCACATCTGTAAAATAGGAAAAATGATACTGACCTCCTTTGTAAAATACTTTGAGACCCACTGATGAAAAGTGCTGTATAAGAGCTAGATATTTATTTTTATTATCGCATTTCACACTCAAATTGCTGCATTTCAGAGATGGGCAAAATGATCCCTGTTTATAGCTTTTATTTATTTATGTGGAACAGCATTTCCAAATGCTTTAGGATTATTATGTATGGGGCAGCTTTAGTGTGGGTTCATTGGTTCAGTTGCATCCACAGAAATTGCACACATGCCTCTGCAGGCATTGCGAGCTGGCTTATGGGGTCACAGGACCACTCAGGTTTGGCCTGGTTTCCCCTTCGCCCTGTGGAACAGAGGCTACTGCTGTGGGGTGAATGTGGGGTCAGTTTGCTCTCCAGCCTTCCCCCTCCTTCTGGGTCCTCCCCTTCTCACAGGCCAGGATTAGTGCCGGGGTGAAGAGAGTTACAGCGAGGGTCAGTGTCCCATGGCAGTGTAGTATAGTGCATATATTGAATCAGGATGCTACATTCACCACTGAATAAGGATTCACACAAGAGCTGGGCAATCTAAAGCCAGGGTCCCTGCCTGAGGAAATGTATGGTTTAAGAAAACTTTTGAATGAAGGGTGCTCTAGAAATTAAACCTATTTTATTCCTACTTGACATTTTGATTTTCCCTTTGAAATGGGGGAAAAGAAGGATTTAAAAAATAAAGCTTAAAAAACATTTTAAACATCAAGGAATACATTAGAGAACCAGAGCACTGGATCTGACACTGAGGACATTTGCACCCTGGACCCAAACCAGAACACTGAATCTGAACACCACTGAATATGGGGGAAGTCAGGATCCAAACTGTGCGGGCTGGGCCTATGAGGAGCAGGGACTAGAGATTCACGAAGAGGACCGAGGCGTCACAACACTCAACAATTAGGGCTTGTCTACATTTACAGCGCTGCAGTGGCACGGCTCCACCACTCTCGCACTCAGCCCCGATCTACACTACACACTTATGTCGATTTAACGACGTCACTCAGGGGTGTGGAAAATCCACCGACCTAACCCCCCGCTGTAGGCAGCGCTCTGTAGACGGGAGGACTTATCCCATCCCATCGACACGGCTACCACCCTCTTGGGGAGGTGGATTAGCTAGCCTGGCAGAAGCTCTCCCCTAGGTGTAGTTAGTGTCTTCACTAAGTGCTACAGCAGCACAGTCACGTGTAGACAAGCCCTCAGCGAAGATGCTACCCATGCCGATGAGGAGCTTCTCCCGTCCGGGCAGGTACTCCACCCCACGGAGAGGTGGTAGCTACGTAGGCGAGAGAAGCCCCCCAGTTGACATGGCACTGTCTGCACCGGGGGCTAGGTCAGTCAACTGTGTCACTCAGGGAGGTGGGTTTTGCCACCTCTGGTGAGGGCCAGGCGTGCCCGGCAAGCAAGCCAGGCGACGACCGCCCTGTGCGCCCATCTCGCTGGTTGGGGCGTTGGCAAAGGCTCCCTCCCGCTCGCGGGCTGCCGATGGTGTCGGGCCAGGGGGCAGAAACATCGGGGCCTGCGGGGTTGGCTGGCTGGCAGCCAAAGGGTGGTTTTGTGACTGTCCCTGGCCTGGCCTGAGGGGCCCAAAGCGGCAGGCGGGGCCCAGCTCCCCGTAGCCTCAGCTCCAGCCGGGCGGGCCTGTGACGGGCCGGGGGCCGCGGGGCGGAGGCTGCTAGCCTGGGCCTGTCACGAGCCAGGGTAGCGTCCCTCAGCTTCCGCCTCGCAGCGCGGGCCCGGGGGCCGGGCCAGGCCGGGGTCTGCGCCAGCCCAGCCGCCCTCCTCGCCCCGCCCGCGGCCAGGCGGAGCCCCGCGCAAGAGGCGGCCGCAGGTAGCGCTCGAGCGGGGCGGGCGGGGCCGGAGCGCTATAAATACCTCGCGAGCGGGGCTCGGACCCAGACCCGATCGCGGCGCTGGGTGACGGGGAGCGGGATCTTGCTGCCGAGACGGACGGAGGCGGCGGCTGTGAGGGTGAGCGGCACTAGCCCGGCTCCTGCCTTGCTCGTCCGCGGGGTGCCCGGGAAACCCCGCGAACAAGGGGCCGACCATGCCCGCCCCCCGCTTCTCCCCCCAGGGGACGGGGGTCCTTCTTCGGCCCTTGCCGGCCCCCCATATTTCTTCCCCCCCCCCACCCAGGGCAGGGAAAGGGGGGGGTCCTTCGGCCGTTGCCGGCCCCTTCCATATTGCCCCCCAGACCCTCCTGAGGGTAGAGAAAGGGGGTTCCTTTGGCCGTGCCCCTCCTTCTCCATGTTTCTCCCCCCTCCCAGGGCAGGGAAGGGGGGCCCTTGGGCATGCTTGGCTCCCCATTGAGTGCAGGGAAGAGGGGGCCCGGTGGGCTTAATTTGGTGCTGCTGTCCGGGGTGCAAGTGCCCTGTCCTGCTGGGTGTGGGAGGAGAGTGTTAACAACACATGGGTTAGCCCCCCTGGGTGTGGGGATCCAGTCTTCACTCCCTCCCTCCCACAGGACCTAGTGGTCAGAGCCGCTCTGCTGTGGCGAGATGCAAGAGGCCGGAAGGAGGGCTACTTAACTTCCCAAAATGTGACTCTTCTGAGGGCTGAGCATCCCAGCCAGTCTGGCTCTGCTGCCTGAGAAGGGCTGTGCACTGAGCTCCTCTATCTTTCCTCACCCTGCTTCCCAGAGCCCTGCCTGGAAAGGGGTGCACCTGCCCCTCTCTCTGCGCAGCGGTTCCCGGCTGTGGGTGGGCCCGAGGGACAGGGAGGGTCTGGAATATGAGGGCTGCACCCTGGGGTGGAAGGTAGTCCCTTGTGTTCTTTCGTTGGAATGGGTGGGAGGGGAAGGAATGGAATAGGCAGGATCAGCAGCGTGTTGACAGAAGTCAAGATGGGTGAAATCTTTGGTGTCTACCAGCTGGACCCAGAAGAACTGGGGGAAATCCTGGTACCTATGGACTTCAGTTTGACCAGTTACTACTGTATTATCGTGAACAAATTTACTGGCTGGGCTCTATATTAAGTCTGCTAGAATCTTAGGGCTTGGAAATGTCACTGGAGACTAGTGGCTAATGGGAGAGAGACCAAGTACTGGCAGTTCAGGTTTCCATAGCAGATGTCCCAGATCTCCTCCCTGCCCCTCTCTGAAAGCAGTGAAAACAGCTGGAATCTTGTTAGATGCTGATGTTATGATTCAGCCTCTTTGCACTTACAGAATTGGGAAGGGTTTGGAACGGAAAAACTATTTCTCTGTGTGAAAGGCGTTACATACGTTAGTTATTAGTGTAATTCAGCCATATCTACCAAATTTTCTAGCTTAACTGTAGCCTTGATTGCAACAGATCAGTTTTCATTGTTTACTCTTTTGTGTCTCATTATGTGTTTATAGCTGTAGTTTAAGTACTGTATATTGAATACTTCTGAGGCACTGTTCCTGTTCAAAGCATCTTGCTTTGAAGATGGAATTGGGTGAAAGTGTGTGGCTAAGGATTTTTTTTTTCCAGTGTTGCTGCCTTCCTTTGAAATGCTTGCAAGTTGAGGGCCCCCTCTGTATCTTACCCATTGTTTTAGACAGCCCACAAGAAATGTTCCCTATGTTTCCTTTTTAAGGATTGCAGAGGTTAATGAGTAAGATGGCAGTAAACATTTGTTGTTAATTTCTCTTGAGAAGTCTGAGGGCATCTATCTAAAAATAGATCTCGGAGGACCAAAAGAAGTAATTTAAAGGGAAATGGTTGGTTTGGAAACGGTCAGCTTGAAATCTAGAAAATCGTAAAAAATAAAAAAATCAAAGGTGGTTTCAGGCCCTATAGCTGTTGAGTGTCCTTGCCAAATGTGGTTATAGGGTCATAATTTCCTATATTTGACATATTTTTTTCTGTCTCCTTGTGTGAAAGACATGCAAAGAGAAACTGACCACACCGGGGAAAAAACCATGAAACTGACTTGTCAGATGCTCAAAATAAATGCTAAAAATAGGGAGAAACATTCTTTTTCTAATTTGCAGTTCCAACAATCAGATGTAACTTGTAACAATGACAACAAAAACTGAAGCAAAAAGTGAGACAAATGCATTAGAAATGATGTCACTTTAAATTTAGTGCTGGAAACGGATAGTTGTATTCTTGTATACTTTCTGTACTGGTTTTAATCTAAAATCCTTGTTCTAGCGTAGTTTGACTCTCAATGCCTTTACTATGCATGTGATAAAAACACATACTGCTGTTTGTGGTGTGTTTATGCTCCAGATACTTCTGTGGACTGCAAGAATCATACGATTTTACAGATCAAATAGTAAAACTGGGAAGCAAGAGAATAAGACTACCCAGAATACAAGTAAATTTCTTCCATGCGAGTTTGTGCATTAGTCTGTTCGGAAAGCAAGAGTTTTCAGAAACTGTATAGTGTACTTTTGTGTGAGTATACTCCTTCATGAAATACTAGTATTTCATAGTCATTTCTAAAGGGCTCAATACAATGAAAACAGTTAATGCAGTGAGGATGGAATGTTTTGATAGATGAATGTAAATAGGAATATTACAGAAATTTGTTTACCTAGTACTTTGCAGTACAACCTGCCCAGATACCATGACATAAGGTTTATAGTATGGAGTATTTTCAAACTGGGGTAAAAACTAAAGCTAGGTAGTCACTTGAGACCTAAGAGTGTTGGCATTTAACTTAGAAACTCCGGCCCAAATTCTCAAAAATAAGCTGAGCAGAGACATGAAAACTGTCACATGGTAGGGAAATGAACACATAGGGTAGTGGTTAGACTCAGCCAAACTTGTGGTGAGCACAGCCTAGAAGTTTTTAAAGAGCTGAATATTCTGAATTGGACAGTTTTTTTGTTTTTGAATAAAATGCAAAATGGGTGTCAGAACTATGGCAGAAAGATTCTTTGGACAGCTAAATCTATTTGAAATTGTAGTACAAAGCAGAACTCTTGTGCTACAGGATAAAAAGAATACTTGGCCCAAATGAAGTATTGGTGCTAGCTCACTTAAGTGAGGTTTTATTTCTTGAAAATTTATTAATCTGGATGAAAATCAGAATTTCCATTTCAGCATTTGTTTTCATCAGATTGGAACAAAACATCTTTTTTTCTCTGAGCAGGAAGTTCTGTTCAATCAGTTTGGAAACATCTGATTTGAAATGTTAAAATAGTCCTAAACTATAACGTTTTGTTTCTTTGAAGAAAATCAGAACACTTTGGGTCAGTGATGTTAATCTGTGTCTACCTGAGCTGCCATGGTATCTCATGCCCCCTCTTCCTTTCATAGGCTGGGCTCCCCAGCTGGACTACATCTCCCATGATGAACAGTGGTTGTCCAACCAGTTATGGAACCACAGTGCGTCATGGGAGATGTAGTCCAGTTGGGGAGCCAGGCCTATTAAAAAGAATGAGTTCACAAGGCACTCAAACGAAAACTTCCATGAGACACTGCAGCAGCTGACAGATCAAGGTCAATGTTGCTTTGACAAAAATAAGTATTTTGGTTTGGGTCAGCTCAAAACAATGTTTTGATTTCCCTGACTCATGCAAAAAACTTACCTATGGTCACACAGGGCTGGGAACAGAATCCAAGTGGTTTATAGCCAGTGCCTTATCCAGTAGACTCTATTGTCCTCCAAAACTAATAAAAACTGCACTTAAGATTTACCAACCACATACTTATGCATCATGGGGGGGGGAGGCCTTTCTGGGAAGTTAGCTGTTTACTCTTTAGCTCAACATATGTCCTCTCCAGAGTCTAGAAGTGTGTTTTAGTTCTATGAAACAAATAGAAGAACCTGGGAAAGTGAATAGATGAAATTAGTTCAGACCTTGCCAGCATACAGGACCAATGAGCAAATCTGGTTTTCTCTAATTTAACAACAAAATAGGAATTGCAGCGTGCTTGAAGGAATATTGTGGTAGCAAAGAGAACATCAAGCAGTAATTGCATGCGTCGGTCATTGAAATAATGAATGACTAAATGCTGACTGATTTTTAGAAAAAAACAAAAAAAAACCCCTGGAATCGTGGTCATTTTCAAACTTGCTTTATTATTTAAGGGACAAGAATGTGAAACTTAGACCTGAACTACAGAAAACTGAACAGAATACTAAAAACAAAATGCAATTTTGATTAACGGTACACATTTTCTAACATTTCCTTTTGTTTCAGTAGAAATAAGTAATGTGGTTATTGATAATTGCATGCATGTACCATATTAATCTTCCTCCCATCACTGCCTTATAACTGTAATCATATTTGGAAGTTGATTGGTGTTTGGCAAATTTGTACCGTCATGCAATATGCAATTTACTCTATAGCAAAAGGAGGAAGAAATAGTAAACTCCATCCTCTTAAAAGCTGTACTTGGGTCACAATGTACTTCTCAGAGGTGCATGTTTTTTTTAAAAAAAGAAAATAGTTTCCTTGGCATTGGAAACATGTGCAGTAGCCTTAAACCTTCTATATAAGGCTTGCAGTGGACAGCAACTCCCTTTTCAAATACTGATTTGGATGCCAATGAAGACCACTTGAAAAATCAGACTATCAGTACCACTGATTACTGAACTCTTCAGTAATGCTCTCCAATCATGCTCTCCTCCCTACCCTTCTCCCTTCTGTAATTTTTGATCAAGATGAAGTGAACAATTGGCTGGATGTAATCCCATCGCCAGTTCTGCTTGGCAGAATTAGATTTTTATAATTTTTGTTGGATAATATCAATTACCTTTAGGCAATTTAAAATAGATAAATGCTTATCTGTAAACTTTGATTCTCAGTGGAAATTTTTTTTTCATGTGTGCATGGTGAAACGACCCTTCCTGACACAATAAAACTCTAATCTTTCCAGCTGGTCAATGATGTGGACAGGACTGAAAGGGACCTCCTTTGTTATGAGTCCAGTCCCTTGCATCACAAGCAACCCAACATATGATTCCATTTATAAATGTATCCATCTTTATTTTAAGCTATGCTAAAGAATAGCAGCAGTAAGAAGCAATTCAGAACTGTTCCTGAATATGCATCACTTCAGATAGTTATATCTGAATAGAACACAATATACAGTGCTTGATTTTTGGTGGGTTCTCTGCATCTACTTAAGAATAGTAGGTGCTGCTTGCACAGGAGAACATGAATCACTTACATGCAAGCATCATATTCATCAGTCTTGGGTCCTGTAGCCCCAAGAGTAGAGAAAAACCCCTACACCTTGAACTAAAGTCAGTTTCCACTTAATCTTACATCAAGTGGATGGTGCAGGATCAGGCCTGTTTTCTTCATACTTGCATCATAACAGAATGTTACTGTCTCTGGACTATCCCCAGTTTCATAGGCCAAATTTGACTTTGTACAGCATAGGTATACAGTGTGTTTGCTGATGTAAGACCGAGGAGTCTGGTGTGGTTTTTTGTTTTGTTTTTTTTTTTCACAGACGTGTGTTTGCACAAAGCAGGATGCATGTGACTATTGCAGTTCTGATTTTAATGTGTGGCAGACACACTTCCTGTGTTCCTTTTGTTTTGAGTTACTTCCCTTTCAGTTGTTACAATTCTATTAAATCTTTTTCAGCTGTCAATAGTATTTCTCTGCACAGCTGGAGACTGACCACACAGTTCCTTTCAAATCCAATTTATAACCGCTGATCTGTGTTTTGAACACTCCATTTCCACTGTTGCATTCACTATGTAAACATTATGATGAGGGCCCTAGAAATCACAATACCAAGAAAGCTCATACCCAAGCTGTACTTCTCTAACACACCTCTCCCTAGTGATCTAATCCTTACCCTTCTCCCTGTTTCCACCACTTCCCCACCCTTAACTGTTGTTTTTTCTTATGTTTTTGTTTTTTTAATCTGCATTTGCAGGGAAAGTGACTGGACATTATGATTGGTCCCTAATGCCTATGAAATCTTTATAGTAAGATACCAGGAACATTACTCTGAAGCCTATGTCATGTCTGTAGAATCATTGTGAAGTGAGGGAAACAGCTGTAAACATGGCTGAGAGTTCATTTTGTTCAGAATATCACCAGGTTGAATCACTAGGTTTTGCAGTCTGTTGCAGTCCAATTTTTAAGTTTTCAGCCATGTTCAGTTTATGAATTACATCCATGCAGTCTATAGCTACTGGAAGGCATGGGTCTAGGTTATCCCAGGCCAAGAGTCTGATGTCAGAGCTAACTCAACCAATCCCCACCATTACTCTAAGCTAACTTATGTGCAGTGATTTCATTGGTTGTGTGAGGAAGAGATGGACAGATGGATTGCCTGGCTCAGCTGCTACCCTCACAGAGGAACACAAAGCACCCCCCCCCAACACAAAGAAACACAAACAGCGCATGCTGTAACCTCAAATATACATAGATTCTCACCTCAGCACATGCCCATGATTTGCCATCTTCACAAATAAATACAAATCTTCCAGGATTGTCACTGTCATGCTGAAGTCTAAACATCTGAGGACAAGTGTACACTGGGACTTACATCAGTATAGCTAGGTCTTTTGGGTATGAAAAATCTGTCCCTGAGGGACATAGCTAAACTGACCTAATCCCTTGGGTAGATAGAGCTAGGTCAGCAGAAAAATTCTTCCATTGGATTCCAAGAATCTGTGCTGGTTGGAATGTCTCTGCTGTTTAGAGAAGGTGGGAGTAATAGCTATGTGGAGTAACACAGCTGGTGGTGCCTCTAGCCCAAAGCAGCTCTGTGCACAAATTATAGGGAACATGAACAAACTGCTACATTGCTTATTACAGCACAGTGTATGGAAATGAGCCATTTTTTGGCTGTTTTTTCACAATGACTCTACACATGTGACAGTCTGGGCTTTTAGCTACTAGTTGATAGTAAGATCCTCAGGGCAGAGGCTTTACTCAGAAAAGTGTGCAATACCTAGACTACAGACAGAAGAAATTAAGTACCAGGTATACTTATGTTGCTAGACAAATTTAAGTCTCATGTTTGAACAATACAGGTTTTTAATAGGCATTCTTTGTTACTAAACTAGTTATACAATGGAATAGACAGCCTGGTGGCAGGAATACATGATTCGTAGGAAGGAGTGTGGTTGATCTTTTTGCAGATCTCCATTACTTTTCCTTTTTTTAAGAATCTAGGATGTTATGCTTCAATGAAGTTGTTTATGTACAGTTAAATTCTTTTCATGTTGTGATTAATTTTTAGGTTATTACGAACTTGGTTTTGCTTCTTATAAATATTTAAGAGTCATGTTTGTGGATACGCTTATACCATGTTAACTTATACTTAGTTTTGACATCAGGTTTAAACTACTTCTGCAATGACTCAACACTTGTTAATTAGCAAGCACAAAAGTCATATCGCCAGTTGCTTTCACATAAAGTAACAAACTTTACACATTTTATTCTATTTTACAAGAATTTATAAAGAGAACCTGTTACAAATATTACATATAAAATGTTACTCAAAGTCTTTAATTACAACTAAAGATTTGTCATTCTTATCTGCTAAACAAAGTCTAGAAGGGGGAGATTGAAGGGCCTCCCTCCTGGCCAATACATGCTGTCCTGGAACACAGGCAGAGATTTTTCAATAGTACGTAGTAATTTTGGGCTTTTCAATTTTTTGACCGCCTACAATGAGGCAACTTGAGGTTTCCCTTCTCTCAGAACAGAATGCTTGGTACTTGCTGAAAATCAGGCCTTCTTTAAGTGTCAAGTTGGGGATTCAAAATCATCAATCACTTTTGAAGATTTGTCATATATGAAAAGATCTATTTTTCTTAGAAATCTGGAGGCTTGAAAGAGATGCTTTATTAAAAGCCAAACAGGATTCACCTAAAGAAAATTCCTTTTGCCACTTATGTTTTATCTATGCTAAAATGAATTGGACTCTGTGACTGGATTCCTAAGGGGGAGCCAGCTGAGGTCCCTCAATGAGGGTGAACTGCAAATAATGGGACAGGCATTCACCAAAGTTGGTGGATATTCCAATACTTAAATTTACCAAGCAAGCATAAAACAGCTTTTATTATAGCTCACTGGTTACTCAGAAGCTACTTTAAGGAAACTTGGTAACTCGGCCTCAGGCCTCCACCTAGACACCCTAGTCAAATATGACAATTAATGAAAATATTATTCATCATATAGAGTTCTACCCATCACAAAGGCTGGGACACATTAACGGATATTCTAGATCTTACCCAAATATACACTTATAGCCAATTCTTATTAACTAACCTAAAATTCTTAAAGAAAAGAGTTGGTTAAACCATCAGTATGCATACAAACATGAGTACAATCTTGAAATTCAGATTGATAGCAGAGATGAACTTTGTTGTTGCAAAGAGTTATTCTAGAATTAATCCATTGGTTATAGTCTAGGGATCAGCAACCTTTGGCACGCAGCCCGTCAGGGAAATCAGCTGGAAGGCTGGGATGGTTTGTTTACCTGTAGGGTCCACAGGTTCAGCTGACCACAGCTCCCACGGTTCGTTGTTCCAGGCCAATGGGGGCTGCAGGAAGCAGCGCAGGCCAAAGGATGTGATGGCTGCCGTCCCACCAGCAGATTTCCCTGACGGGCCATGTGCTGAACGTTGCCGATCCTTGTTATAGTCTAGTGTCCAATATCCTATTCAGGGTGTACCAGCTTAGGACTGGGATCTCGGTCTTGCATCTCAAACTTCCTGTCATCGCAGATCTGCTTAAGCTTCATCAGAGGATCAGGACCCAAGCCATGTTTTTAATACAGTTTCAGGCCTTCTTTGACAGCTCGGAGCCTTTAGTCAAACAATAGGCACTAATGGGGACTCTGAAGTGGACCCATTTCCTAAGCATCGCTTGTAATTATCCACCATTAACAGATTTGCTATACATTTCAAAGAGATGAATACAGCAATATCCATGTGTATAGTTCATTTAAATGCTAAGATGTCCTTTTGATCTCTGAATTATCAGAATACAGCATAGACAGGGACAGTTGGATTACATTTTGTGCATTACATATATATGTAGTAGTAAATAAACATGTTTCAGAGTAACAGCCGTGTTAGTCTGTATTCGCAAAAAGAAAAGGAGTACTTGTGGCACTAACCAACTTATTTGAGCATG
This sequence comes from Natator depressus, assembly GCF_965152275.1. Taxonomy (NCBI): domain Eukaryota; kingdom Metazoa; phylum Chordata; order Testudines; family Cheloniidae; genus Natator; species Natator depressus. Next base: position 15,662,112 of record NC_134235.1, read on the forward strand.
AGCTTTCGTGAGCTACAGCTGCACAGCAGCTCTCCAACACCACTTTCTACAAGCCATTACCCTATGATCCCACTGAGAGTTACCAAAAGCAACTACAGCATTTGCTCAAGAAACTTCCTGAAAAAGCACAAGATCAAGTCTGCACAGACACCCCTGGAACCCCGACCTGGGATATTCTATCTACTACCCAAGATCCATAAACCCGGAAATCCTGGGCGCCCCATCATCTCAGGCATTGGCACCCTGACAGCAGGATTGTCTGGCTATGTAGACTCCCTCCTTAGGCCCTACGCTACCAGCACTCCCAGCTACCTTCGAGACACCACTGACTTCCTGAGGAAACTACAATCCATTGGTGATCTTCCTGATAACACCATCCTGGCCACTATGGATGTAGAAGCCCTCTACACCAACATTCCACACAAACATGGACTACAAGCCATCAAGAACACTATACCCGATAATGTCACGGCTAACCTGGTGGCTGAACTTTGACTTTGTCCTTACCCATAACTATTTTACATTTGGGGACAATGTATACCTTCAGATCAGCGGCACTGCTATGGGTACCCGCATGGCCCCACAGTATGCCAACATTTTTATGGCTGACTTAGAACAACGCTTCCTCAGCTCTCGTCCCCTAACGCCCCTACTTTACTTGCGCTATATTGATGACATCTTCATCATCTGGACCCATGGAAAAGAAGCCCTTGAGGAATTCCACCATGATTTCAACAATTTCCATCCCACCATCAACCTCAGCCTGGTCCAGTCCACACAAGAGATCCACTTCCTGGACACTACAGTGCTAATAAACGATGGTCACATCAACACCACCCTATACCGGAAACCTACTGACCGCTATTCCTACCTACATGCCTCCAGCTTTCACTCTGACCACACCACACGATCCATTGTCTACAGCCAAGCTCTGCAATACAACCGCATTTGCTCCAACCCCTCAGACAGAGACAAACGCCTACAAGATCTCTATCAAGCATTCTTACAACTACAGTACCCACCTGCGGAAGTGAAGAAACAGATTGACAGAGCCAGAAGAGTTCCCAGAAGTCACCTACTACAGGACAGGCCTAACAAAGAAAATAACAGAACGCCACTAGCCGTCACCTTCAGCCCCCAACTAAAACCCCTCCAACGCATTATTAAGGATCTCCAACCTATCCTGAAGGATGACCCAACACTCTCTCAAATCTTGGGAGACAGGCCAGTCCTTGCCTACAGACAGCCCCCCAACCTGAAACAATATACTCACCAGCAACCACATACCACACAACAGAACCACAAACCCAGGAACCTATCCTTGCAACAGAGCCCATTGCCAACTGTGCCCACATCTATTCAGGGGACATCATCACAGGGCCTAATCACATCAGCCACACTATCAGAGGCTCGTTCACCTGCACATCCACCAATGTGATATATGCCATCATGTGCCAGCAATGCCCCTCTGCCATGTACATTGGTCAAACTGGACAGTCTCTACGTAAAAGAATAAATGGACACAAATCAGATGTCAAGAATTATAACATTCATAAACCAGTTGGAGAACACTTCACTTCAATCTCTCTGGTCACGCAATCACAGACATGAAGGTCGCTATCTTACAACAAAAAAACTTCAAATCCAGAGTCCAGCGAGAAACTGCTGAATTGGAATTCATTTGCAAATTGGATACTATTAATTTAAGCTTAAATAGAGACTGGGAGTGGCTGTTTCCCCCCCCTCCCAGCCCCCCGACGTTCTGGTTAAACTTGGATTTATGCTGGAAATGGCCCACCTTGATTGTCATGCATGTTGTAAGGAGAGTGGTCACTTTGGATAGGCTATTACCAGCAGGAGAGTGAGTTTGTGGGGGGGGGGGGGGGGCAGAGGGTGAGAACCTGGATTTGTGCTGGAAATGGCCCTACTTGATGATCACTTTAGATAAGCTATTACCGGCAGGAGAGTGGGGTGGGAGGAGGTATTGTTTCATGGTCTCTGTGTATATAATGTCTTCTGCAGTTTCCACAGTATGCATCCAATGAAGTGAGCTGTAGCTCACGAAAGGTCATGCTCAAATAAATTGGTTAGTCTCTAAGGTGCCACAAGTACTCCTTTTCTTTTTGTAAATAAACATGAACATTCTATCCCCATATGTCTTTAAGGATTGAATTGGAGTCATTCATCCTACTGCAGGATGCTTAACCCTTTCTGGTCATGCCTCAGACTCTCTTAAAAAGGCTTCTGTTTTGGGTAGCTTCCAAAAGTGATTACAACAGAAAAGATTGAACTGACCTTTTTTCTTAATTCTTATATTAGTGTGTAATTTACTTAGTATTTTGTTTTACTCTGATACCTTATCCACATGATTCTTACCCTGCATTAAGTAGTGGGGGTCATGTTCCTGTTTTGGTATTAGGTTAAATGTTCTTAAACTTCCTCTTAATTCCTGTTTCTCTAGATGGTACATCTTAGTAATTTTGTGGATAAACACTACTTATTACAAACAGAGCAGACTTCTCATATGTTAGCTAAAAAAGTAATAACTGATTCTCTGTGGAGTAGCCACTAGAGAGGGATGTGTTGCTTTGCCAGTGGATTGCACAACTGCCTGACAGCAATGAAATGCTTTAGAATTATGATTCCTGAATTTTCACCTTGGCTCTAAGTGTGCTCTATTGGCCAGAACAGGTGGACAGAAGTAGGAGTCTGGGGTACTGTTTGTTGTTAATAATGCTCTAAACTCTTTGGTTGGATAGTCGAATTTCACTGAAAGCAAAGTCAAGTGTGGTGACTTGGCACATGGCAAGGTGTGTGAATCTGCTTATTGATTCCAATTTTGCCAGTAATGACCATGTGCAACTTCAGATTGATATTTGGCTGCTTGCTAGGTTAGATTGGGCGGGGTCTGCTTTATAATAAATGGTTATACCCAAAATTAACACCCATCTGTGGAAAAGGCAAGTCTCCACTTCCACATCAGTGCACCTTCCCTCAGCCCAGGGGTTCTCAAACTGGGGTTGGGACCCCTCAGGGGGTCATGAGCTGTCAACCTCCATCCCAAACCCCACTCTGCCTCCAGCATTTATAATGGTGTTAAATATGTGTTTTTTAATTTATAAGGGGGTCGCACTCAGACTTCCTATGTGAAAGGAGTCACCAGTAAAAGTTTGAGAGCCACTGCCTCAGGGTAATTTGAAGTGGAGGGTGGACAGGAAAGCAAGCAGTAGGAAGGTTTAGAAAGTTAAGGAGCAAATGTAGAACAACTTCTATTGAACATGTGCAAATGGAAACTTTCAGGAACTAACTATGCTGAGTTTAGGATAGTTATCATGGGGGGGAGAGAGAACAAGTTCTCCCATGCTGAATTCCAGGGTCCTGCCTGGAACTCCTGATATGCTTACCTATTCAAAGCATGTTTAAAAAAATTAATATGGGTAAAACTCAGTATTTCCTCTCTCCACCCATTTTCTTGTCCAATCTGTGATTTCCCAGATTATACCAGTTTCTCTTCTCCCCATCAGGTCCCAGTTTTACCAGACTCCTTGTCCCAATCTATTCCTTTTCCCTCCCCCAGTCTGGCTCTCTTCCCCTTTGCATTTGGACCACATGGTTTCCTCCTTCACACTGCTTGGCTGCTACTGAAATGGCTGAAAGAACAGGAGAGGGGCTCTGTGCTCCTTTTGTCTCTACCTTGGGCTGGGATCATAGATTACAGGGAAAATCCAGCTCACCTCTATAGTCCTGGGCTGAAGCATCCTCAATTGTTTTGTGGGGCACATATGCAGTTCATTCGGTACTAAGAGCTGAGAGAGGCTTGAGCATGCTCAGTGAGGACTGAATTTTCAGTGATTTTTTTTTTTTAGCAAGTAAAATCTAAGTTTCTACTGAGCATGTGCAAACAACAATTCTTCAAAGACTTATAGCTTGGCCAAATCTGTGTGTCCTCCCACCTTCCCCCTCTTTTCTCCCCCCCCCCCCCCCACCATGGGCAGCAGAAGGCACATCCCTGACATGCAAGCAAGCACCATCTACCAAATTTAAAGTTTCTAGTCCAGAACACCAGGGTGCTAGAGCTCTCTAAAGGAAAGATCATCAGAATTTAATGTGGGCAAAATACGTTTTAACATTTTTCCCCCCAAAAAATCTGCCTGAGGGAGACATCCAGCATGGGAAAACTTCAATCCAAATGGTTAACTTGGCAAAGTTATAAGCAACTGAAATCAGTCTTGTAACAGGAAGTGTCAGGTAACCTTAATATGTGGCACTACCACTACCCTCTAATTTTTTTTACCTCCATGTGTGGAACAAATTTTGTTGTGATCCAATATGGAGGAGATGTGTGGTGGGGGTGAGGCAGAGGTGTGGGAGGGGACACAGGGCTGGGGCAGAGTGTTGGGGTGTGGGCTCTGGCTGGGGGTGCAGGCTCCAGGATGGGACCAGGGATGAGGGGTTCAGGGTACAGGCTGCCCTGGGGCTGTGGCAGGGAGAGGGAACTCCTCCCAGCCCTCTCCCCTGGCTGCAGCAGCCCTTGATAGCCTGCTGTACTGCCACACAGCTTAAAGGGAACTTGAGGCACTACCCTTTGCACCCATAAGAAGATGGGGGGGGGGGGGCAAACTAAGGGTGCAGAGCCAGCCTTAATTCTGGCATTTTGTAACTTGAGTGCTTTACTTTGCAACATTAATGTTCCTTCAGTGTAGACTTTGGTATGGCATTTAGAAAATATACTCTATGGAGCAATTCTGTACTGGCAGGGGCATGAACTAGATAACCAAATAGGTCTCTTCCCTCTCTAGCTCCTGTGATTCTATGTATTTGGATTTGGCATACTGTCTCATGAGGGTTGTTCCTTGATAGATTATCTGATTTTTCTCCCCCCGCCCCCAAGTAGATATAACTTGGAAATATCAGCCACAGTCAGACCCAAAAAATGAATGGGGAGAGGAACATGCTATGGCACTAGTGAGCTGCAGGGACAATGGCTTGTTTCTGCTGCTTGTCTGTTTGCATTCTATTCTTTGGACAGAGGCTGGCTTTTCTATGCTGTGAGATGCCTAGCACATCTTTAGGTACACAATAAAGAATAGTGGGAAGCCCACTTAATGATATTTTGTGTGTAATGAATGAAGTTGCAATCTTTAAATGGGGAGGGACCCATACTTTTGAGGAATATCTTTAGTTCTCTCACTTAGCAGAGGGTTTATGTAATTTAAATTTATAAATATTGAGTTTGAGACCCCTTAATGTTTATGTAGTAGAAGTAGGGTGTTTCTCCTGTAATGAAGTCTGTAGTGGTTTACTGCCAGCTTTACAGGTTTTAACCATATATTCTATGTACTGCTGTCAAAATATAGGGCATGGGGCTAAAAGAGTGAATCCTGTTCTAGAGGAACTTCCAGTTTAAAGGCATAGCATCTAGTCTCTGCCCTGAAGTGGTTACAGTGGAACAGTACCATGGATAACAGATTATAGTGAAAATCATACAGTTCAGAGGTTAAATCAGGGGTGGGCAAACTACAGCCCAGGGGGGCACATCCAACTCTTCAGATATTTTTTAATCCGGCCCTTGAGCTCCAGCCAGAGAACAGAGTTGGGGTTTTCTGTGCTCTGCATGGCTCCCAGAAGCAGTGGCATGTCCTCCCTCTGGCTCCTAGATGTAGGGGCAGCCAGGGGGCTCAGCATGCTGCCCCTGCCCCAAGCACAACCCCCACAGTTCCCATTGGCTAGGAACTGCAGACAATGGGAGCTGCAGGGGGCAGTGCCTGCAGATGGGGCAGCACCCAGAGCTGCCTGGCCATGCCTCCACATAGGAGCTGGGAGGGGGGACATGCTGCTGATTCCAGGAGCCGCTTGAGGTAAGCACTGCTTGGAGCCTGTATTCCTGACCCCTTCCTGCCCCACAATCTCCTGCTTCAGCCCAGATCCCCCTCCTCCACCCTCATCCCCAGAGCCCTCACCCTCTCCCACACCCTAACCCCCAATTTCATGAGCATTTGTGGCCCACCATACAATTTCCATACCCAGATGTGGCCCTTGGACCAAAACATTTGCCCACCCCAGATTAAACAATACCGGACTGGAGAAGAGTCTGGGCAGATTAGCCTCCTACATGCAAGGATGTGATATTTCTGGAAGGCATGATTTCATAGAAGTATACTGTGGCTCAGTATCCTTGCAGAGTTGAACTGGTTTGCAGAAACCCAGTTAAAGATCAGCTTCTGGCTCAATTACAAACAGTAGTCTCATCATGGCAGCTTATGCTGTATGCATAATGTTATTTGGCACAGGACTTGCAGATTGTCAGCTAAGATGTTGGTTTTCCAAATTGACTACCACATTGTATAAATCTTCATTAAAAATATTTTGGCTTTGAAAACCAAGATTTTGCTACCATTATACCTTATTTAAAGGACCCATTGATTACTTGAACTGGTGTCTTATTTTTTAAATGAAAACCCTTGCACTATTGCATGGGATTATCAAATTTAATTGTACCACAACCCTCTTCTGACAACAAAATTATTATCTCTCCATGCGGGGGAAAGGGGCCCAACTTCAGCATCAACCCCAGGTCCCAGCAAGTCTAATGCTGGTCCTGGCAACCCCATTAAAGTGGGGTCATGACCCACTTTGAGGTCCCAACCTACAGTTCAAAAACCACTGGAATAGTGCATGAAATGCTTCTGGAGTAGTTGCCAAAGGGTGACTTCCATTTAGTTATCAAATTTGCAATAAATGAAAATATACTGAAAGGTTTCTCTGTCTAATAATGGCAGAATAACAGTGGTTCACAATTCATTTTTGTGAATAAATGAGTTTACTGTTATGGAATCATAGTACAGTAGAACCTCCATTACAAACATCCTGGGAATGGAGGTGGTTTGTAACTCTGAACAAAATGTTGTTCGTTCAAAAGTTTTTACAATGAGACATTGACTTAATACAGCTTTGAAACTTTGCAGAAGAAAAATGCTGCTTTCCCTTTATTTTTCTGGTAGTTTGGTAGAAAACAGTATTTTTTTTTTCTCTCTGTGCTGCTGCCAGCTCCAAATGAGGGGTGTGGCTGATTGGTCAGTTTGTAACTCTGAGGTTCTACTGTATTGCCAACCCCAAATGTTCAGTAATCATTAGGCAGGCCCCAGAAAATCCTGATTGGCTTAAGTAGTGATATTTAAAGATAATATGTAGTTCTTGTTTCTTTGGTTTTAGCTTTTTAAGGTACATTTGGGCCACACTTTGAGTTAAAACTTGAATCTCAAGACTAGTAACTCTTTACTTGAGAATCCTTTTTCAATTATCACTTGACTCTGAGGCTCTATAACACTAAATCACAAGAGTTAACACTGGCTGTTTGTTCTCAAGTATTTATTCAGATACCAGTGTAATTGAAAGTAGTCATAAATGGTTTTGCCCCAGAAAACATAGTGAAAGTGTCATTTTTGCCTGTTAAACTTCTGCTTGGTTTGGATTTTTTCTATGACACATCTCATTGAAGCAATGATCCTCGTGCATCAACTCTGCTGGGCTGGATATTGTATGCCAATGCCAGACTCTCACCTCCCATACCAAACCTCTACTCTCAGCTCACCTATGGTCAGGGATCCCATGGTGGCCAGAGGAAATGCTACAAAGGCAAACGAAGCATATCTCAAGAAAACTGATGTGGACATCACAAGCTGGGAGAAGTAAGCTACCAGCTGACTTCAGTGGTACCACATCCTCCTCCAGGCAGTGGCCTGCTTTGAGCAGAAGTACCTTGTCCTTGAAGCTGAAAAGAGAAGGAAGGAACAAGGATTTCTCCCAGCAGGCAGCTGACATACCAGGAAATGTCTGCACCTGTTGTGGGTGGATCTGATATTCCAGGATGTGACTCCTGAGTCCTCTCAGGACCCATATGTAAATCTGTGGTAGAGAGCATCCTTGAATCTAGGGATTGCTGCTGATGACGCCATGATGGGGCCTAAAAACATGAATGAGATTCCTCACCTTTTCTGTTGGAACCCCCATTGTAATGGATGAACAGGTTTTCTTTCCTGTTCCCCTTGTCTTGCCATAAACTAATCTGATTCTGCTCCTGCAGGTTGGCAATCACTGATTGTATGATCAGTTTTGAGAAGATTCTGTTCCAATAATTAAGGTGCATGAAGCCTTTAATTCTCCTCATAATCATGTGTAAGCCTTTTGAAATTTAATCCTTTCACTTGGCTGGAATTGCATCTAATAACCAGGTTCAAGTTTGTGGGAGCCTACTGCTGAATGTTGCAAGGATGTTCAATTAATATAGACCCAAAAGCTGAACTAGTGAAGTGAAATGAGAACCTTGGTTTTTGTTTTTCCCCCCCAGTGCTGGCAACTTTACACAAATGCTTGCAAATATAGATGAACTTTGTGTATTGAGCACTTGTGCAAGAGCAAACTATTTTGATCCAGGAAATTTATGCTGTTAAATCAGCTACAAGCTACAGTGTAGTATTAGAAGGCAACACACAGCACCTATTTAAACATAATGAAACTTGCAGTGAACATGTGCAAAACCATTTCACCCAAGCCACTTTCTCTTCAGACAATAAATTGGCTCAGTGAAGTCAGATACTGTTTGTGCTTCAGTCTTTAAACCAGTGGAACAATATTATGCCAATTATATTAGGAATATTGGCTTTTGTTGAGAATCTTTCAAGTGCTCTTAATTGATAAAAGGAAAACCTACTAAATCGGAAATACCTGATCTGATGCAAAGTATGATTTGAAGATCCAGTAGATTTCCAGAGATCAAATAAATCTGGTTACACACACACACACAGCTTTTTCTTTTCAGATTTTCACAGAAGTAGTGGAGAAGCATGTTGGTCAGCACTTCCTAGCTTTAGTTTTTTACAAAACTAATGTAACAACTTTGAACTATTGCAAAAACAATTTTGATGCCATAAGATATCTAAGGTATTCTTTCTGGCATGGCTTTTTAAATCCTTTTTTGTGGTCTAACCTCCTGGAGACCTAAACCATTCCATGCAAAAAAACTTATGGGTATTTCCACCACAAAAATAAAAGTTGTAGTGTGGTTCCCACCTATAATGCTGGGGAAAAATGCAGTCTGACCTTTCACAATCCCTCATGAAGACATGCTTGCATTACTTTTATGAACATGAATTGAAACTAATGGATTAGTAGCAAAGCATGACACTTTTGTTTTTTACATTCTTCAGTCCATATTGTAGAATTCAGTGAAAGGTTAACTTTATTTCACAGTATCCCAGTTTTAGCGAGGTGTGGTTTTTTCCTTTTTGGGGGGCTATTAGACCATTGAGAAATAGCTTAATGAAAAAGTTGCAGCTTTTTCATCTCTAGCTTTTAATAGTGCATTTACTGTGAACAGTAGCTTACTATGTATTGATTGCATAGATTTCTGTTCTCACGGTTGCCTAATATATTTTCCCTTACAAGCAACTGCAAATGAAGGCAGCTGACACTTCTGACCTTTTTTTAGATGAATTTTTTTTATTCCTAGTCTCTACCTCTGGTTGAAACTTTTCTGGAAACATTAAGCAAAAATGGTAAATCCATTTCAGAGAACAAGATTGGATGGAAATTAGTCATGCTAGTAATTTTTTTGGTCTCCTGACCAATTTGAATAGCTTTAGTACTTGGTTTCAACTCACTGTCATAAACATGCCCAGGCTGTTTCCCTTTCATCATGTTTATCTTTTATTCCTCTGCACTTTTACACCCAGAACGTAACACACTTTGTAGCAGGAGCTTTCCATGCAGCCTTCCTCCTTAGTGCAATTGCGCTTTTGCTTTGTTTCTTCTAATTATATCCTTCCAATTATATCCTTAGCCCCAGTAATTACCACCCAGGTGTTCATAATTAAGGCTACATTTTAGTCACAGGTATTTTTAGTATAAGTCATGGGCAGTGAACAAAAATTCATGGCCCATGACTTATACTATATACCCATGACTAAAACGTGTGTTGGGGAGGAGGTGCAGCAGGCTCCCTACCTGGTTCCCCCCACACCCCCCTTGTAGCAGTTTGGGTGTGGGGAGGGGCAGAGGGTTGGGGTATAGGACAAGGTGAGGTGGGCTCTGGTAGCACTTACCTGGGGGGCTCCCCAGAAGCAGCAATGGTTCCTGGCCAATGGGAGCTTCAAAGCCATTGCTCTGGCAGGGGCAGTGCATAGAGCTGCTTGGTCACACCTCCACCTAGGAGCTGAGTGAGGGGGATGTCCACTTCCAGGGAGCCCCCCAGGTAAGCACCCCTCTCACACCAAAACTCTGCTCCTGCTGGGCAGGTGGGGGTGCAGTGATCCAGTGCAACTGGCTCACGGGTTGCCTGAGCTGCCCCTGAGCCAGGCACCCCAACTGCTGTAGAAGTCAGAGGTCATAAAGCACAGAATCTGACTTCAGTGACCTCCATGACAAACCCACAGCCTTAACCATAATCCCTGAATAGAAAATGGTTAACTGCCTCCAGCTGGGCCTGCGGTGGTCATGCTGCAAAAATGTCTGATCAGGGTGTCTCTGCTGGCACTTAATCATACTTGGATTGAAAGCCCCTTAGTGGGACACTACTTAGTCTGCCCCTACCCTATCTGCTGGTGCTACTGCAATACAAATGATCATGGATTGGGAATTTGGAGCAGTAAATTTGGAACTGAAATTTGACAGAGGGATAGTTTTGGGAATATTACTGTCCCCTATGAAAAGTCATCCAATTTGGATGAATTATAATCCAGATTCCTAAATCCTGGAAATTGGCTGTGCCATTGCACAGCCAAACTTGTTCAACGCTTGTTCCTTAGTTTTCTGGAAATCCTGTCACCGCTGTTTAGGCTCAAGCTTTAAACTGCCTGCACCAGCCTATTTTCCCACATCAAAAAACATACCATCTTAGATGTACTAGTCTGGGAACCAGATGACTTGAGTTCAGACTGCACCTCTACCACTGTCATGTTAATAGTGCTGTGCACTTCTCTGTCCATGTTATTGAGCACAAGGTCATCTCTGGCAGAGCCAAGGTATCCAACAGAATAAATCCAGAATCCTATCCACTTAGCCACACTAACTTTCAGACTGAATGTGCCAAATGCATATCCTTCGCTATGAGGTCTCCTACTTCTGCACTTAGATTACATTCCCTTCCCAGAACCAGGAACAGAATGCAAGTATCTGGATTCCCACCTTTCTTCTACTGTTTGTCAAGCAAATAGCAGGGTGTGTTACATCCTTCTTGTGGCTGTCCACATGGAGGAAATCAGTTTACATTTGCTACTGGTTATTCTGTTAGGTGAAGTGGTAGAGGTCTGTGCTGTGAATCTGTCCAAGATTCAAACTAATGAGCAGGATGGCTTATACATGTACTTGAATTTGTTCCCCCCACTTCCATAAATATAGAAAACTACATGGGGAAAGCCTGCTTTGAAAAAATACTAAGATTACAAAAATCAGATATTCCAATTAGGACATATCAGAAGTAAGTACCCCTACAACCTTGATTATGTAACCTTTATTCTGACTCCTTGTGCATACATTTTGATACACCCTTGAGTGACATGAACACATCTTTTGCTATAGAATCCCTGCCTCACTTCTGTGCAGTGTTAATTGATTTTGTAACCTTCATATTCTAACTGGTGTGGGTGGGGGAGAAAGTGTGTGTATGTATACTTCCCAGCAGATTCACAATCTTCAATCTGAAACTCTGGGAAGTGGTCTCTATTTTTTCCTTCTCGTTTAAAATGCTTTGGTATAAAATAAAAACATAAATATGCTGAAGCTTTCTTGATCTTTGCAGATATCCGCTACTAACCATGTCGACGGAGCTCCAGGATGCTCACCTCTCAGAGGTGAAACCTCTGGTAGAGAAAGATGAGGTAATTAACTAAATAGTTACATTTTGTAATTTGGGATTAGCTTGAACTGCATGTTTTTCTTCATATGAAAAACTGTAAAATTCTTACTCTGGTCATAAAGACAAATGCTAGGTATATGGAAACACTGGGGGCTGATCTTGCTGTGTCTGAAAATCAGAGTAGGACTGGGCCTTGTTATCTAGTCTAATTCAAAAACAAACTTGTACATGAATCCTTTTTTCTCACCCCTGCCTCCTTCATCTATGTAAATAAAACTTAATGCAGGTCATAATATGACACAGCACAAGGAAGGCTGTCCTGTTCTGGTCCTCTTTCAACCATTCCTCCTGCTTAGGGCTGGTCTGCATAATTTTTATACCACTTTTATCAGTTTAGAAACTGATAATTACACTGGTGCAATCATCTAATTTGGATGCAATTTTATATATTTTTATAGATTTACTGAAATTTACAGAAAAGCTGTACTGATAGAAGCACTTTAAAACAGCACAAAAACTTTGTAAACACACCCTTACTTAACTCTTTATACCACTGTTTCTACTTTAACGTTAGTCGTCTTCCCCCATGTATTGGAGTGTTTGTGGGTTTTTTTAAACTTTTTTTTGTCCACAGCATTCAAGTTCAATGGCCATCCTAATCATGAATAGCACGAACAGTGTGTGTGCTTCTGTGGATCTGGTTCCACATTCTAATAAATAGTCTAGACCACCTGTACACTTGGATGGAAAGCACCACTATCCCTAGAACATCTCATCCCAATGATCCATAAAGCAGCGCCAATGTCTCAAAAGATGTAGGCCAGATTGTTCTGTTAATCTGCAATTCTAGGCAAATAATTTTGCCTTCTCTTTTTCTGAGTGGAAAGTTGCTGTAATGGGAATACATTCTTAGCAAATAGTTCGCTATTGCCTGTGAATGGATCCCTCAGATTTGCCCTTCTTAGTCTTGTTAACATGTGGTTGTAATTCCTGGCAACAGTAAATCTTAGACATCTTTCTGCACTGTTTCCCATGCTAAACTCTTAATTCCTAGATTTGTAACTTTCATCCACTGACCTTCATTAAGATTACACACTCCAAAACTTTGGAAATCCACTCAAACATTTTGTTTCAGTTGTGCTAAAATAGTTCTCTGTTCCTCTTACCCAGATTCCAAATTGTTTTCATATAAACATTCTTGGCAATAAAAGAACAGGAAATCTCTTCAGAAACAAAGATCCTCTTTTCATGTGAATATCACCTGGAATTTAAAGTAAGAGGAGAAGCACTGATCTTAAGCGTGTCATCACTGAAGATTCCTCTTAAACATGTTTTATTTCTAAAAGATGTTGACATCTCTAACAATACACTGCAGAACTCCCTGGATCTCTGTCATGGGCAGATGAAAAAATTGGTGGTCTTGAGTAAGAGGAATATATACATGTTCTGACCCAAGATGCTACCTTAGTTCTAAACACACAAGCAGTCTAAGTAGCACACAATCTCTCTGGATGTGTATTTTCCTGCTTTCCAGCTCTAGAGTACCACAAAACCCTGTGGTGAATAAACAAAATAGCTATGCTTTTTACCCTTAACATTTCCAGAGCTGTCTGACCTGTTCCTATGTATAACATTGTTCCTGGTTATAACCTAACCAAACCCATTCCTACAAGATAGGATTTTTTTTTTTATTTTTTAACAGGACCAGCTCTTGGAGGTTTCAGAAACTTCTCAACCTGAAACATTAATGCTTTTTGGAGTTACAAACTTTACATTATATGATATCTTACTGCACAATGAGAGAGTGCCTAGCTACCAATATAAATAGCTTGGTTCTGTAGCCCTCTTGTAATCCAGACTCAGACTTCTGATAAAGCAATCATTCCATTGAGGCCTCGCTTGTGTTTCTAATTGATAGTTTTTTATCATGATGCCATTGGTAAAGACCAAAATGTTAGTCACTAAAGTATCCTGGTTTAGTCTTCTAGGGCCTCATTGCCTCCGGGGGGGGGGGGGGGGGGTGGTGTCTGGTTTTTTTGCATGTATATTTCTGCTTTCAGCCCTTTCCCTAGCGTAGCTTGATGAATATGGAGTTCTAGGGTCCTGCTGCTCTTATCCATATTATCCTCAGCCACCATATCAAAACTTTCTCCTTCCTAGTTAAGTTCTGTTCTTAAAATATATGCAGCTAATATGTCTACATTCTTTATTTTATTGCACGTAGAAATATTTAAGGTGGCATACATTTAGCTCTTTATTGTCTTAAGGAGGTTATAAAGCCTCTTGGCTTGCAGGTAGAGGAGTGGTACCATATGCCTACTTTGTGTTGGGCAGCCTTTAATGGCTTGTTTAGTGTTGATGGCTAACCATAAGGTAAATACCAGGGTTAAGCATCACAATCCTTGTCTGTAAAAAGAAAAGGAGTACTTGTGGCACCTTAGAGACTAACCAATTTATTTGAGCATGAGCTTTCAGGAGCTACAGCTCACTTCATCGGATGCTTGTCTGTGTAAGGCAGGAGAGATTTAACCCTCAGAATAAACAAGTAGTCTCATTGACTTAAGTGGAAATTTACATAAATGAGTAACAGCTGCACGAATGAACTGTGAAACATTAGCACATGTTCAAACAGAGGTTCTCAACCTTTCTTCTTTCTGAGGCCTCCCTGCTTGATGACCCCACAAAAACCTGCGTGCAGTCCCTAAGGGGCCTCAGATTCTAATATAATGTAACTTTCCAGTGTAGGGGAGCCTTAAAAGAGTGCTGTCTAGCTGCTAGAACAAGGAATGGGAGTTAAAATTCTTGGATTCTATTCAGTTCTGACTTGTTCATTGACTTAATTCATTACTTTAGGTTAATCATTAGCTTCTCTGTACTTCACCATACATGCTATAAATTAAGCAAGTATATCTGTCAAAGCATAACTAGTGTCTGTAAAATACTTGGGGCTAAGTTGTTCACTTGCTGAGTAAAACTCCCATTGAAGGTAATGGAAGTCTTACTGTATTTTGGTGGGGGAGGGAGTGGCTATAGAATTTGGTCTTTTTTGTAAATTTGGGAGCTTCACTAAGTGTATATACTTGGACTAATTTTGCAGCTGCAATGCATATCTGCATTAATACGTTACAAATCTCTCTTCACAGGGAATCACTCGCCTTCTTCAAGATTTTGATGTTCAGGCAAGTAAACACTTTTTTCCACTCTCCCATTTGGTAAACCAATTTATGCAAAATCTGATCAAAAGTGTGACTTATTCAAAAACCATGTAATTGCAAAGCATGAAGCTGAATAGTATCAATTATTTCATAACATTGTAAAGAGGACTATCGGAAGAGGTCTTCAGAAACTGGTTCTGAGGAAGTTTCCACTTAAAGAGGGGAAAAAGCATTGCAAGTAGTTTTATTTTGCTAATGAGGATGTGACTGGCTGCCTGGATGAAGGTGAAATCAATGGTTCTAAATATTTTCTTATTGGCAGGTAGGTCTTGTGTGCCTTATATAGTGTCTAGTTTCCAAGAGATTCTTGGAGCATGTTGAGCAGTGGAAAGCAGTTAATGTCTGCACTTTACTTGTAGTTTTTTTTCCAGAAAAGTCCATTGTCTGCAGTTTTAAACTTGTGAATTGTCCACGTCCAGTTCAAAGAGTGATGTCTTTCCCATTAGCCACACTTGTCTTTGAAGGCCTGGTAGACTTCCCAAATTCTTCAGTTTCTTTACTTGAAGTTGTGGTGGCTCTTGTTTTTAGTAGTACCCTCTTTAGTCAAAGATGGTTAATCTAAACAAATGTCCAGAAACACTGTTGCTTATTCTTTCCATGTTGCCTGTGTTTACATCTTTGCCAGTTCATGTAACTTTGAAACAATGGAAAATGTGAACATTAAAATATTTTTCCATTTATCTCACTTGACTCAAATGGGTGTTTTGTCTGAGTAAGGACTGTAAGATTGTTCCTCTGTTCATACATCAGAATTTGCCAGAGCCCATAGACCATGTAAAAACCCCACCCTTTTGGTGGGGGACCTTAATTTATCATTCTTGTCCAAGGGAGGCAGTTTCTCCATGAAATGAGAGTGGCATTAAATACAGTATCAGACTTCTGCTGATGAAGTTTGGGGGAGTAGATACTAGAAAGACGTACTGGATTTTGCAAGTTTATACTGTATCTGCTGTGCAACTTTGCTATGAAAATACAGCACTTAATAAACTAAGCAATTTTTTTCTTGGAAACCAGAATCCAAAACCCTCAAGTGCATCTTCTCATGTGGGCTTGTTCCTGTGTTTTATTTACAGTAAATATCTGTTTTATAGCACCTATTCAAGTAAATCCTTTTTCTATCTTTGTGAATTTTGGCACTCTACCCTAAATCTAGCTAACTACATATATCAAAGAATTGTTGCAAAAGCAGGCTTTTTTTAAGCAGCACATGGAAGATAAGATTTCAGTTTGGGTCCAGATTGATCAATTGTTCCAAATTAATCTGAATCCCAGATTAAGTTTGCTAACTGGAGTATTGCAATATTTTGGTTAAATATGACTAGAAATGACCTTTTGTGTCCTGTCTCTATTCTGACTACTTTACTTTAATTTCAAATTTACATGATTTATAAATCAGTCTTAACTGCAAGAATGAAACCAAAAATAAAAATTCAGATAGTTAACAGTCACTAATCCAGACCAACAGGTTTTTTGTCCTGAATGTTTAGCCAACAACTTCTGCTCTATGATCTTTCTCTTAGCTTACAAGACAGCTGCCATCTTTAGTAGCAGTTATATATTTTTTTCTTCTTGAAACCCAATAGTCCAGTATGTTGAATTGCTACTGGTGATAAGGAAGAGCACCAGAGGTGAAAATGAACCAGTACGGGCTGGTACAGCGTACCAGTACCAGCCTGTAGGCAGCCCACACTTTAACATCGCTTCCCCCCTCCCCACTGACCAGGGAGGCAAAAGGGCAGCTGCCCTGGGGCCGGTGATTTTAAAAGGGCCTGGAGCTTTCGGCCACTGTCACTGCTACCACAGCAGCAGCCAGAGCCCTGGGTCCTTTAAAATCGCCTCTGGAGCCTCAGGCAGCAGGGGCCAGACAGCATAGATGGGCTGGCTGGGGACACTGACCCCAGCCCCACACTAGTAAGAATTTATTACTTTCACCCCGAAGAACATACATGTGCTGCTAATTAAGGTACCTAAAACTATGCATTTAAATAGGTGGCTTGATTTTCCACCCCCCCACCCCCCCCCAGAGGTGCTGAGCACCCACAAGTCAAATGTTAATGGGAGCTAAGATCACCTCTGGGGGCAGAAGTCAGCTTATTTCATGCCTAAATATGGATTTGGATGCTTACCTTTAGATTCAGAAATGTTGTTCAAAATCTTATGGGGCTATCTAAAATTAGTTACTTTATTTCTTCCAGTTAATGAAAACTTCAACCTTTTTTTTCTTTCTGAAACCCCCAACATGCTGTAAAAACACCGTGGCCCACCTGTGCCACAACTGTTTTTTCTGCATATAAAAGCCAGGGCCAGTGTTAAGGGGTAGCAAGCAGGGCAATTGCCTGGGGCCCTGTCAGGTGTCTGCTTCAGCCCTGGGTGGCAGGGCTCAGGGCCCTGGGCTTCAGTCCTGCACAGTAGGGCTTAGGCTTTCTGCCCTGGGCCCCAGCGGGTCTAACACTGGTTCTGTTTGGTGGACCCCCTGAAACCTGCTTGTGGTCCTCTGGGGGCTCCCCAACCCCTGGTTGAGAACCACTGCTACAGACTGCATCTGCAATGACATTTGAATTTCAGGAGACATTCTTTTAGCTGGTAATTCAATTTTGAGATTAGGAAGTCTGTTTTTATATACCCACCTGAACTGTAAGATTTGGGAGAGAAATAGACTATGATAGTGGGAAATTATGACTGTCAAACCTCTAGCAAAACAGTCCCTGTCCTGAAGAGTTTATAATCTAATACAAATATATATGTATTCATTCATCGGATGAAGTGAGCTGTAGCTCACGAAAGCTCATGCTCAAATAAATTGGTTAGTCTCTAAGGTGCCACAAGTCCTCCTTTTCTTTTTGCGAATACAGACTAACACGGCTGTTACTCCTAAATGGTCTCCTGTGTGGCTCAGACATGCCAAACCCATGGGAGGGGGGAATACAGAAATTGGGCTTGGTTTTTGGCTTAATTAGCTTGTGAGTTGCTTGTTGCCTAGTTTTTGGCTTGTACTTTTTTGCTTTCCACACTTTCTCCCCGCCCCCAATCGGCCACAGGCAAGCAGGGGAAGGGAGGGAGAGAGTCGGGGTGCACAGTGGGCCCAACACAACAGTCCCAGGCTGCACACCAGAGGGATCCAATCACATAGTGTTGGGGTTCTTAAGGAGTGGCTTGTTTTGGTCTTGTTTTGAAATGGGATAGCTTGATTTTTTTGGCTTATTGTGAAAGTTGGGGTGTGTATTTACAACGTGAAAGTTGGCAACTGTGGTCTGGATATGTTGGCCAGTATTAGTGGGTACTTTACTTAGGTTTTGGAGTTATCCCTTGGAATTGTTAGACATCATAATTCATGAGCACTGGAAATTCTAGAGGTGAGCTGTTTTAACACCAATTTATGCTCTATTCTGCAACAGTTTAGCATAAACTTTTTGGTTTTGCATCATAAATTTTAAGGCCTGGTCTAAACTACAGGGTTAGGTCAAATTTAGCTGCATTAGGTAGATTTTAAAAATGACTGCATCCACACAACCAACCCTGTTCCGTCAACCTAAAGGGCTCTTAAAATCAACATCTGTACTCCTCCCCAATGAGGGGAGTAGTACTAAAATCGACCTTGCTGGGTTGAATTTGGGGTAGTGTGGGTACATATTGATTGGCTTCCAGGAGCTATCCCAGAGTGCTCCATTGTAACCACTCTAGATAGCACTTTCAACTCCGATGCACTAGCCAGGTACACAAGAAAAGCCCCGGGCATTTTTGAATTTCATTTCCTGTTTGGTCAGCGTGGCGAACTCAGCAGCACAGGTAACCATGCAGTCCCAGAATCGCAAACTAGCTCCAGCGTGGACCAAAAGGGAGACACTGGATCTGATTGCTGTATGGGGAGAAGAATCTGTGCAGGCAGAACTCCGATTTGGGTTATTGCTGACTTATTTTATAGAAGTCAATTCTTAGAATTCAGTTTTATACAGTCGATTGCATATGTCCACACTAAGTGCATTAAGTCAGTGGAGTGCATCCTCACTACTGTGGCTAGCATTGACTTACGGAGCAGTGCACTGTGGGTAGCTCCATGCTTGCCGTGGTATGGCATCTGCACAGAGAAAAGGCACAAAACGATTGTCTGACGTTGCTTTCATGGAGGGAGGGGCGACTGACGACATGGACCAAAAACCACCTGCGACAATGTTTTTGCCCCATTAGGCATTGGGAGCTTAACCCAGAATTCCAATGCATGGTGGAGACTGTAGGATAGCTACCCACAGTGCACTGTTCTGTAAATCAATGCTAGCCACGGTAGTGAGGACACACTCCACCGACTTAATGCGCTTAGTGTGGATATATGCAATTAACTGTATAAAATCATTTTCTAAAAATCAACTTCTAGAAGATCAACCTAATTTCATAGTATAGACATAACCCTAAGCAGGTAAGGGTTGGTAGACACTGGTCATAATTTTCCTAATTATGCTCACACTTCAAAAGTGGGTTGTCAGCCATAAAACTTTTTATTTACCAAATAACTGAAGGCAACTGTTTCTGCTGCACTATAGTTATAGGTGGCAGAGATGAGTTTTTAAATCTTTTTTTTTTTTTAAAAAAAATCCATGGCTATTGGCCATCATTGTTCACTGGTAAAGTGACCATCGGTTCATCTCTCCCTACTGCTTTGTGTCTTTCTTACAAAAAGAGCCATGTCATAAAATTGACAAGAAGAGCTTATCTTTTTTTCAGTACTATAGGGGCTCATTCCCAGCTGGTGCAAATAGTCATAGCTGCAGTGATCAGCCCCATTGCTGTGTTCTCCCAAATGGATGGTTGAGGGGAGATAATGTTTCAACATAACCCATTTGCTAATTACGGTGTGAACAATCACTGACCAGAACTAAACTAGAGTGCCTGCAGTAAGGTACCAAAATCTCATCTAGAGACAGTGGTAATAGAGTTATAAATGGCCTGACACTGAGTAACTACAATTGCTATGGAAGACAGTGGTGCTGAGCGCCACTGAAATCGCTGTTTAAGGTGCCCAACTCCATCCTCCTGGAGCAGGGAGATTTTTGACCACTAAACTGAAAATTATCCATTTAAATTTAGGCCCCATGTTTAAACTGAC
This sequence comes from Natator depressus, assembly GCF_965152275.1. NCBI lineage: Eukaryota > Metazoa > Chordata > Testudines > Cheloniidae > Natator > Natator depressus. The sequence goes on from NC_134235.1 coordinate 15,682,276, forward strand.
CAAGCTTTTACACAGAACTAAACATAGGTAAAATGTGGTGACTGTCTTTTTTTAAAAAAAAAAAAATCCGTGAACAGTTTTAGACCAACATTACCCTGCAATTAGAGAACCAGACATTGTGTGCTAAATTAGAAGTAAAAATGCTTTGTACATCCAAAAAATCAATAGAGGAATAGAATGAAATTAAATAGAACATAAACAGTAGTTTTCACTTTCAATCATCCAAGAAGTTAGAAGTAATGTGGATTTAAAACAAGACTAAAGGGGAATACTGTTTTCACAAGTTTAGGTTAATATATTAAAAAAAAAAAGCTGCTTCCCTAGAATTTATTGAAGGAGGGAGACTGTGTGTGGAATGAAGTAATGGTACACTTTAAATAAAAGCACTTGAAGAGAATAGGGGATTAAGGATAAGCTTTTAGCTTTCAAATAGTGTTGATGTACACTAGTTTGAGTTGAAACACAAAATATTTGGCTTCAAGCAAGATGCCTACTTAACTTTTTTATTTTTAGTGTCCACAATGCTCTGAGCATATATCCCATAATTTAAAAACTGTAAACATATCCAACTTAACCCCCCTTCCTCAGCAGTCTAAGGCTATGGCTACACTACAAGGCTTCTAGTGGCACAGCTGTGCCACTACAGCCATACCACTAAAAGGCATGCAGTGTGGCTACTGCTTCTCAGCAGAAGAGAGCTCTCCTGCTGACTGAGCTGTTCACACTCGAGCCTTTCTTTGGTAAAAACTTTTGTCGTTCGGGGGTGGTGGGTTTTTTGTTTAACACCCCGAATGACACAATTTTGCCAATGAAGTGCCAGTGTAGACAAAGCCTTAGAGGAAATAAATGGGCTTCTCTGCATGCTAGCAATGTACAAATTGCTTCACTCCTCTAATCTTATGACTACACAACAGTGTCATTTGATGACCAAAAAGTCTATTTTAAAATAAACTCTTTTCAGACTAAGATGTCTTCTCTCAAATTGCATTATATAGAACATTACCATAACTGGTGTGAGGTTTTTTTGTTTATAGGACACTCAGTAGGGATGTGCCTCTTTTTAAAAGCTAGAGATAAGACCAGATGGCACATTTGTCTTTATCTTTCTATCGGATTAGTGTACCTTGGATTTTTTTCCAAGACTGTTTTAATACAAATTGGTCAGTGAAGAGCCTCTTAATATAACATTGACATTGATTGGGATGTGCTGCCATCTGTTTTTGGTGCTTTACATTTTAAAACACTCATCCCACACATCGCATGGACAGATCTCTGGATTGCTAAGGATCAGTGGAGATGTGAAGTAGTTAGCTTTATATAAAGGAAACTGGTTTGATTTAGCCAGGTATAAGAATTTCTGGAATTCTTAATTAAACTTGTGGGGAAAATAGCTTAAGTCGGTTACAAATCTATACCATGGTCTCCTAATAAAGACTGAAGAATTACACCTCTTCTTTAAAAGAGCAGTCTTATTCACATCAACCATTTGAATTTTGTCTCCCTAGCCTACATGTGATTCAACCAAGAATAGTTTGATGCTGGGCGTTGAAGTTGAGACAAACTTTAGATTGGGTAAATTGGAATAGTGAAGGGTCAGTGGGTTGCATAGGACAAATGTCAATGCCTTTATCTAGCTGAAGTCTAAAGATCTTTCTGTCAAATGGATGAAATGAAGAAAGTATTTAAAGTCTAAATGTAGACTCTTCTATAAAAGAGGGGAGTTTTGTTCTTTCCAGTGGCAATCACTAAACTGGAGAGAGTTTACAGCAGCTACCATGCAGTCGTATCCCATACCAGTTATCTCTCTAGCTAGAATAAAAAATAATTGTATGATATGTGAGCTTGTACTAAATCCATAAATGCTGTAGTTCATGCCTTGTTTAGAAAATAAGGCATAAGTGCAAAATAAGTGTCTGCATGTGTAACAAAAAAGTAGCCCTTCTGATCATTCCTGTTGGAAGAAAGTACTATTTTAAAGTCATTGTCTTGAAATTCTTACTAGAAGCTTCTTCAAAGACACATTTTTCTGAAAAGTACTGAATCTAATTTTACCTTGGGGGTGGGGGGGGAGTAGACTTTGAGATTAAAAGCTTTGAATTTTCTTGTATCTGAAATAGGTTAGTTTGGAGTTTTGCTTCCTTACCAGGGTGTATGACATTTAACAAGAGTTGCATCCAAAATTAATTATTTGACTTATGTGTATTAAGTGTAGGTGGGTGTGTGTGTGTGTGTGTGTGTGTGTGTTGCCTTATGTACAGTGGAGAGTTACATTTTCACCTTTCTGGTAGTTGTCTGAACCGTATTGAATAGGTATTTCTTCTGGTCAAACCTGACTCAAATCCTATTTAAGAATGACGTCCTCCTAAATTAATTTGTTTTGGTTTTCTGTATGGAGCTTCACAGGAGCTGTGAGCTTATGCAGAATAGCAGCTTGTTTATATAACCCAGTTTTCTACAGAGTCAAACTAAAACCTGCTGCTTGTTTCTGCCTAGTGACTTGTTGGATTTATATCACACTGTGTCTAAAAATGGTGCTGGATGTGGAATATACTGCTTATCTAATAAATAATGCAGTAAGTATTGAGATTTGGGGTATGTAAAAAGACTTTTTTGAGACTGAACATTAGAGTGACATTGAACATAGGTGAGATAGTGTTATCTAAACTCACTTGGTGTTTGTGGGTCTTGCATTTTTGGTGCATAAACCAAAAATGTGTATAAGTGACTAAAGAAACTTGAGTAGAATTTACAAATTCTAGCATTTACTTTCAGCATTAGATGTTGAAGGTGTACTGTGTATTTAATATTACTGAGTTGTGAATTAGATTAAAGGTGAAGGTGTTTGTTTGTTTTTTTGTGTTTTTGACCCTATTTACAAGTATTAGGTATTCTGGCTTTATACTGTAAAGGTGTTTGTTTGGATGTAGATGTATATTCATTCCTCTGTGCAGTCCTTTATTTAATTTTGAGAAACAAAGCTACCCTGAAAGTATGCCTTAAGGCAAAACCCTTTTTTTAAAAAGGGAGGGATTGTCAAGTAAAGCATGCCTGGAGGTGGCTAGGACTAAGGTTCTACTAAGCACTGTTGCTCTTACCTGAATTTCATTGCTTGGCTAGTCACTCATTACACTTGAGCATAATCTTTTGTAGTTTAGCTTTCTTTGTTTTTATTTCAACTATCTTTTAGTACTGATTTTCACAGAAGCATAGAAATGTAGGGCTGGCCAGGACATTGACGTAATCAAATCCAGCCTCCTGTGCTGAGGCAGGACCAAGTAAACCTAGACCATCCTTGCAGGTGTTTGTCTAACCTGGTCTTAAAAACCTCCAATGATGGGGATTCCAAAAATTCCCTTGGAAGTCTATTCCAGAATTTAACTACCCTTACTGCAGATTAAGCTCCTTACTTCTGGTTTTAACTCAGTGGAGATGGAGAACCTTCAATCATAGTCCTCTTGATAACAGCCCTTAACATATTTGAAGACTATCAGGTCCACTTACAGCTGCTTTTTTTCCCCCAAGACTAAACATGAAGAGTTTAACCTTTCCTCATAGATCAGGTTTTCTAAACCTTTCATTTTTGTTGCTCTTCTCTGGATTCTCTTCAGTTTGTCCACATCTTAAAGGATGGCACCCAGAATTGGATACTATTCCAGCTGAGGGCTCACCAGTGCTAAGCAGAGTGGGACAATTACCACCTGTCTTACACCACGCTTCTGTTAGTAGATCTCAGAATACTAGCCCTTTTCCACAACTGCATCACATTGCTGACTCATAATCAATTTGATCCATTATAGCCCCAGATCCTTTAACAGTACTACTGCTTAGCCAGTTATCTCCATTTTGTAGTTGTACATTTGATTTCCACCCTTTCCTAAGTGAAGCACTTGTCTTTAATGAATTGTATCCTGTTGACTTCAGACCAATTTGTCAAGATAATTTTGAATTCTAATCCATCCACAAATGCTTGCACAACCCCTTCTAGTGGTGTCATTTGCAAATTTTATAATCATACTCTCCATTCCATTATTCAAGTCATTAATGAAAATATTGAATAGTACCAGACCAGGAGTGACCCCTGTGGAACACCAGTAGATATGTCCTGACACTGAGCCACTGATAGCTGCTATTTGAGTAGTCGTACAATTGGTTGTACATCTACCTCATAACTTCATCTAGACCCCACTTCCCTACTTCACATATGGGAATGTTATGTGGGACTGTCAAGCCTTACTAAAATCAAAATACATGTCTGCTGCTTTGCCCCATCCCCTAAGCCAGTAACACTGTCAAAGAAGCAAATTAGGCTGGTTTGGCATGCTTAGTTGGCTGTTCCTTAACTCTAATATCCTTCTAGCTGCTTACAAATTGTTTGCTTAATAACTTGTTCCAGCATCTTTGAGTATCAAAGCTAGGCTGACTGGTCTTTAATTTCCCAGGTCGTCTTTGTTCCCTTTTTTAAAAGATAGTCCTATGTTTGCTCTTCTCCATCTTTGTGAGAACCTCACTTATCCTCATAAAAAGAAAAGGAGGACTTAGAGACTAGCAAATTTATTTGAGCATAAGCTTTCGTGCGATACAGCTCAAAATCTTATGCTCACATTTTTTTAGTCTCTAAGGTGCCACAAGTCCTCCTTTTCTTTTTGCAGATACAAACTAACGGCTGCTACTCTGAAACTTATCCTCATGTGTTCTTGGAGATTGCTTCAGGTGGTTCCTTAAAATTCATCCTAAGGTACTTATCAGGCCCCGCTAACTTGAATGTATTTAACTTATCTAAATATTGTGATGTTCCCCTGACATTATCTGGACCAGTAATCTGCTAGGTCACTCCAATCCTTGATTCTGGGAGCCAGCCTTACCCTGCTCTGCTGTGAGAACCCTCACTCCTGGGCTGTTCACACACAGCCTCTAGAATGTAAGCTGCTCCCAGCTACATGAGTGAGCACTTTTGGCCAGGCACTGCTTGATTGTGCAACCAAATGACACTAGCCAATACCCCTGGTCCCAGCCACAATCCTAGGAGCCTCTGTTTTGCAGTGTCCAGTTATGACCCCTGGATGCTGCAAGCTTATGTGAGTTCATCAATTTAACAAAGAAATTGATCTGCATTAGGCTTGTTATCCCAAGAGGAGTCTGACACTTCCAACCAAATTCACTGCTTCAGGTAGAATAAACACTGTTTTATTAACTAAAGATAGATTTTAAGTGATTATAAGTCCAAGCATAACAAGTCAGATTTGGTCAAATGAAATAAAAGCAAAACACACTTTAATCTGATCTTAGCACTTTCAGTGCTCTTACAAACTTAGATGCTTCTCACCACTGGCTGGCTGCCTTTCAGCCAGGCTCTCCCCTTTTTGATTAGGACTTCAGTCATTTGGTGGTATCTGTAGATGGAGGTGGGAGAGAGAGCATGGCAAATATGCCTGTCTCTCCCTTTCCTTTTATCATGTCCTTTCTTCCCTCTTGGCTTTGCGCCCCCCCCCCCCCAGAGTCAGGTGAGCATTACCTCATCGTAGTCCCAAACTGACCAAGGAATGGGGGGGTGACTCACTTAAGAGTCCAACCAATCCTTTGTTGCTGCCTAGGTTAGTGTCCTTTGTTCCTGTGTGGCTGGGCTGGGTATGTCCCATACATGCCCTGATGTGTGAACTGCCCCTCTGCTCTTGGAGTTTTTGCCTGGGCTTATTTTAAACCATGAGGACACATTTTCAGCCTCATAACTATATACATGAAATTGCAACCTATAAGATTACTAGAACAACAATGCTCAGTGCATCATAAGCCTTCCGAAGACACTGGACATGACAAACTTTGCATTGGATACCACACATTCATTTTATAAGGATGCAGGGTGTTCCCCCGAGGTATAGTGTCAATTGTTCTTTTCCTATTTCGGCTTGCATTCCTTCCCCCTTGTAGTTATTAACTGTGGGTAGGGTTGAGTATGCTATGGGACTGAAAACATTTGACACATCTCATGAATAAGTATTGTAAGTACATGTCACTAGATAAGCATTGTCAATCATAATGTAGACAACAAACGTGAATAAAATATTTCACAAACTCCTATATTCACCACCACCACCTTTTTTGGCATTTAAAACCTAAGGAGACTTAAGTTGAGAATTTTGTACTAATGGTCGCATGTATGATCAGCTGAAAACTTCAAACTTTTTTTAAAAAAAAAAAAAATCATGCAGATGTTAGACCTTTTTAGTACAAGATTGAACCACAACTCCTATAGCTACTGCTCCCAGGGGGCATTCTGCACCCAAAAATTAATTCTGTGCAAAAAATCTGCAACAAAAAATTCTGCACACAATATTTTTAAAATTCTGCCAATTTTATTTGTCAAAATAACATCACATAATCACATCAGTTTCAAATATTTTGGTAATAGGTTTCAAAATACCAGTCAGTATGTCTGTAACAATACAAATACACAATTCCCTCAGGACTAGTGAGTTAAAGAAACCCCTATGAAAACCCAGTTCCAATTTCTCTGTCCCCTCCCTCCCCCAGAGCCCAGCTAGGGGGCCAAACACCCACAACTCTTCTCCCCCCCCCCCCCCCCACACCCAGCCACAGTGCCCTCCCAGCCAGTGCACTCAAGCCCAGTTGCAGGGTCCCCCAGCCCAGGTACAAGCGTTCCCTTCCCCCCGACACCTGCTCCCTCCCCCCACCAGAGCCCAGGGATCCAGAGGGAGAAACAGCCAGATACTTGGTCCCAGGCTTGCATGGAGTTGCCTGTGCATTGCCATCTCCTTCCCTCAGGGTGTGCTGGGAACTGCAGCTGCCAGGAACCCTCTAGCTCCCTCCCCTCAGCAGTGTCTTCTATGTGTGAGCTGGATCTAGTGGCAGCCAGCAGCACTGCAGCCCATTTCTGGGGAGGAAGGGGGGAGAAATTATGCACACACAACATTAAATTTCTGCAAAAGTCTGCATTTCACAGTGGTGCAGAATTTCCCCAGGAGCAAGCTACTGATAACTGCTTAATGAGAAATGTAGCCCCCTAACAATGGCCTCCCTCAGAGTGCTGTCAGTCTAAACTTCAGACTAGTACAGTATAAGGGTTTGTCATTTAACACTTGTAGGCATAGCGAGAGATGTCTGTGTTTTTATTTGTACTAATTTGTATTTTAGTGTCTTCCTCTAATGGAGTTAAGATTTGGGCTACCACTAGTTATTATAACACTCATGGAGTGGTTTTGTCTAGTACTGACCAGACATATTAGGATGACTGCATCATCTCTATATCTGAGTGTGACACTTTTTTGTGTGTGGATGCTTACAGTAAAAATCAGTGAAGTTCACTGGGCACTTCGCCATAGTGAAACTTATTCTTTAAAGTAGGGGGCTATGTTTATAGTCATGACAAGCACCACAGTGTAGCATGGCTACAACAGCACTGCATGTGTCTATTTAACTGTGACTTCTGTACAGGCTGTTAATGGTGGTTATTGGCCAAGCTTGCAAGGCCTTATAGTCACTTCATAGCCTTTATCTCTTTGGATAATGTAACACTAACTTTTGAACACCATATCCAGTCAATTCCAGAACTTCAGGGAGTGTTCAAGGCATTAGAGGGCAGAATGTTGGTTTTTTTGGTGATAATTGGAAAACTGAAAGGAAGAAATGGGGGGGGGGGGGGAGGACAACACATTAGACCCTAGCATCTGGTTAGCTGAGCTAGTTGCTTCAGTTGCCCATTTAATTGTTTGTAGATCAAATAACCAGTTGATGGTGTCCATTAATGCATTCCAGCATTAACAGTACGCTTCACTTTAGGTCTGCCCATTTTCTCAGTACATTTTGAGAAATGTTGACTTCCTGAAAGACCAAAGAAAGGAGAAAAAGAATGATTGGGATGGGAAGCGTGGCAGGCATGTGGGATTGGAGAAGCATGTAAAACACCTGGTGGGGGTAGAATGGGGGACTCTGGTGGGAGACACACAGATCCTCTGGCATGGAGGGGGAATGAGGGGCACATAACCCCTAGAATGTGGGGAATGATCAATTCTGGTATGGGGGGACATCCTGGCCTTGGCATGAAGGAGGGTTGCATTGAGTCTCTAAAATAGAGTGGAATGGGAGGATGGCATATGGAGCTTGTGGTGGAGAATGGAGGGATATAATGGGCCCTTTGTGTGTGCAATAAGCTTGGCCTACAGAAGCAGCAAAATGTATGGCACCCCCCCAGTCTTAGTCCAATTTTAAAACGTCTATCGACACCATCCAGTGCTCTTGCCATCTATCCCATAAGATAAAAATGACCATGAACTTGGTGTCTGTATCAAGAGTCTGAATATTGCTGTGATGAGTTCCTTATGGTTTTTCCTTTCACTTTGAATGATGTCCAAATTATGCTGGATGTGCATGATGCAAAAGATCAAGTGAGTGTCTGAGTGAAGCATTTAAATAAGTAATCACTTGTTTCTTATTTGCAGGAGCAAGATGTTGAGACCCTTCATGGCTCTGTCCATGTTACTATGTATGGGACTCCCAAAGGAAACAGGCCTGCCATCCTAACATACCATGATATTGGATTGAATCGTAAGTGTGATGTTTCATACAACAGCACAGTGATGGCCAGCTGTAACAGCTGATCACTTTGTGGTTCTTTAACTTACAGCCTGCCATGATCCTTGCAGCACATTTGTTTTCAGGGGTAAAATTAGGATCTTGGTGTGGCAGCTTGCCAATAAATTGTTGATCAGTGCAGGTTGATCCAGACTGGCCTCTGCTGCATCCCAGACTTCACTGTGAGCCACTGTATAAAACAAACCAATATGGAGGTACAGAGGAACAAGGGGCCCAGATTTTGTTCATGGTAGACTTTGGGCTAGCTGGCAGTCAGGAGGAAGGAAATGAGCCTGAATGCAGGCAAATAGGAGCAGAAAGTGGTGCCCTTTGATGCCATTTATTTTAGTGGAAAGCTATCAAAAGACTAATTGTTGGCATGTGTGGAGCCACTCCTGCCTCTCCTAGACATGATTTCCTTAATACCCTGTTTTTAAGGGACAAAGTGGCTTGAATTCTGAGTATCCTAGAATATCAGGGTTGGAAGGGACCTCAGGAGCTAATCTAGTCCAACCCCCTGCTCAAAACAGGACCAATCCCCAACTAAATCATCCCAGCCAGGGCTTTGTCAAGCCTGACCTTAAAAACGTCTAAGGAAGGAGATTCCACCACCTCCCTAGGTAACGCATTCCAGTGTTTCACCACCCTCCTAGTGAAAGTTTTTCCTAATATCTAACCTAAACCTCCCCCACTGCAACTTGAGACCATTACTCCTTGTTCTGTCGTCTGCTACCACTGAGAACAGTCTAGATCCATCCTCTTTGGAACCCCCTTTCAGGTAGTTGAAAGCAGCTATCAAATCCCCCCTCATTCTTCTCTTCCGCAGACACAACAATCCCAGTTCCCTCAGCCTCTCCTCACAAGTCTTGTGTTCTAGTCCCCTAATCATTTTTGTTGCCCTCTGCTGGACGCTTTCCAATTTTTCCACATCCTTCTTGTAGTGTGGGGCCCAAAACTGGACACAGTACTCCAGATGAGGCCTCACCAATGTCAAATAGAGAGGAATAATCACGTCCCTCGCTCTGCTGGCAATGCCCCTACTTATACAGCCCAAAATGCCATTAGCCTTCTTGGCAACAAGGGCACACTGACTCATATCCAGCTTCTCATCCACTGTAACCCCCTAGGTCCTTTTCTGCAGAACTGCTGCCAAGCCATTCGGTCCCTAGTCTGTAGCGGTGCATGGGATTCTTCCATCCTAAATGCAGGACTCTGCACTTGTCCTTGTTGAACCTCATCAGATTTCTTTTGGCCCAATCCTCTGATTTGTCTAGGGCCCTCAGTATCCTATCCCTACCCTCCAGCGTATCTACCTCTCCTCCCCATTTAGTGTCATCTGCAAACTTGCTGAGGGTGCAATCCACACCATCCTTCAGATTATTCATGAAGATATTGAACAAAACCAGCCCCAGGACCGACCCTTGGGGCACTCCACTTGATACCAGCTGCCAACTAGACATGGAGCCATTGATCGCTACGCGTTGAGCCTGACAATCTAGCCAACTTTCTATCCACCTTATAGTCCATTCATCCAGCCCATACTTCTTTAACTTGCTGGCAAGAATACTGTGGGAGACAGTGTCAAAAGCTTTGCTAAAATCAAGGAACACCACATCCACTGCTTTCCCCTCATCCACAGAGCCAGTTATCTCATCATAGAAGGCAATTAGATTAGTCAAGCATGACTTGTCCTTGGTGAATCCAGGCTGACTGTTCCTGATCACTTTCCTCTCATCTAAGTGCTTCAGAATTGATTCCTTGAGGACCTGCTCCATGATTTTTCCAGGGACTGAGGTGAGGCTGACTGGCCTGTAGTTCCCAGGATCATCCTCCTTCCCTTTTTTAAAGATGGGCACTACATTAGCCTTTTTCCAGTCATCCGGGACTTCCCCCGATCGCCATGAGTTTTCAAAGATAATGGCCAATGGCTGTGCAATCACATCCGCCAACTCCTTTAGCACTCTTGGATGCAGCGCATCCAGCCCCATGGACTTGTGCTCGTCCAGCTTTTCTAAATAGTCCCGAACCACTTTTCTCCACAGAGGGCTGGTCACCTCCTCCCCATGCTGTGCTGCCCAGTGCAGTAGTCTGGGAGCTGACCTTGTTCGTGAAGACAAAGGCAAAAAAAGCATTGAGTACATTAGCTCTTTCCACATCCTCTGTCATAGGTTGCCTCCCTCATTCAGTAAGGGGCCCGCACTTTCCTTGACTTTCTTCTTGTTGCTAACATACCTGAAGAAACCCTTCTTGTTACTCTTAACATCTCTTGCTCGCTGCACCTCCAGGTGTGATTTGGCCTTCCTGATTTCACTCCTGCATGCCTGAGCAATATTTTTATACTCTTCCCTGGTCATTTGTCCAACCTTCCACTTCTTGTAAGCTTCTTTTTTGTGTTTAAGATCAGCAGGGATTTCACTGTTAAGCCAAGCTGGTCGCCTGCCATATTTACTATTCTTTCTACACATCGGGATGGTTTGTCCCTGTAACCTCAATAAGGATTCTTTAAAATACAGCCAGCTCTCCTGGACTCCTTTCCTCCTCATGTTCTCCCAAGGGATCCTGCCCATCAGTTCCCTGAGGGAGTCAATCTGCTTTTCTGAAATCTAGGGTCCATATTCTGCTGTTCTCCTTTTTTCCCTGTGTCAGGATCCTGAACTCTGCCATCTCATGGTCACTGCCTCCCAGGTACCTATCCACTTTAGCTTCCCCTACTAATTCTTCCTGGTTTGTGAGTAGCAGGTCAAGAGCTCTTCCCCTAGTTGGTTCCTCCAGCACTTGCACCAGGAAATTGTCCCCTACACTTTCCAAAAACTTCCTGGATTGTCTGTGCACTGCCGTATTGCTTTCCCAGCAGATATCAGGGTGATTGAGGTCTCCCATGAGAACCAGGGCCTGCAATCTAGTAACTTCTGTGAGTTGCCGGAAGAAAGCCTCGTCCTCCTCATCCCCCTGATCTGGTGGTCTATAGCAGATTCCCACCACGACATCACCCTTGTTGCTCACACTTCTAAACTTAATCCAGAGACTCTCAGGTTTTTCTGCAGTTTCATACTTGAGCTCTGAGCAGTCATACTGCTCCCTTACATACAATGCAACTCCCCCACCTTTTTCTGCCCTGCCTGTCCTTCCTGAACAGTTGATATCCATCCATGATAGTACTCCAGTCATGTGAGTTATCCCACCAAGTCTGTTCCAATCACATCATTCCTTGACTGCCAGGACTTCCAGTTCTCCCTGCTTCTTTCCCAGGCTTCTTGCGTTTGTGTATAGGCACTTGAAGTCACTGATCATCCCTTTCTCAGTATGAGGCAGGAGCCCTGCCCTCTCGCATGCTCCTGCTCATGCTTCCTCCCAGTAACCCACTTCCCCACTTACCTCAGGGCTTTGGTCTCCTTCCCCCAGTGAACCTAGTTTAAAGCCCTCCTCACTAGGTTAGCCAGCCTGCTTGTGAAGATGCTCTTCCCTCTCTTCGTTAGGTGGAGCCTGTCTCTGCCTAGCACTCCTCCTTGGAACACCATCCCATGGTCAAAGAATCCAAAGCCTTCTCTCCGACACCACCTGTGTAGCCATTCATTGACTTCCACGATTCGACTGTCTCTATCCAGGCCTCTTCCTTCCATGGGGAGGATGGACGAGAAGACCACTTGCACCTCAAACTCCTTTATCCTTCTTCCCAGAGCCACGTAGTCCGCAGTGATCCGCTCAAGGTCATTCTTGGCAGTATCATTGGTGCCCACGCGGAGAAGCAGGAAGGGGTAGCAATCCAAGGGCTTGATGAGTCTTGGCAGTCTCTCCATCACATCGTGAATCCTAGCTCCTGGCAAGCATCAGACTTCTCGGTTTTCCTGGTCGGGGTGGCAGATGACTCAGTCCCCCTGAGGAGAGAGTCCTCAACCACCACCAGCCTCCTTCTCTTGGGAGTGGTGGTCGTGGAACCCAAGCCTAGGACAGGGCATCTCATGCCTTCCCATCGGCAGAGATTTTCCCCTCCTGTATAATCCTTGTACCTATAAACAAAATCTTTCTAGATAAAAGGTGAAGGACCTCTGGGTCAAAAATAGCCTATATTTGGGAATCTTCCAAGGACCATGCAGCAACATGTGCTTGATAGGGATTTTGGAGCAGGAAAAGGGTATACTTCACAAAATGACACAAGGGTGAAAAGAAGCTTGTGGAAGACTCCTTTTTTGAATTTTGTCCTAATGCTGCTGAGGGTTTTTAAGTATTTAGCTATGTATGTGTCAGGATATCTAGAACTTTGTATAGATTCAAACCAGAATAAATCAATGGATGATGAAATGGTGTCAGCACAAAGTGTGACGTTTCTTCTTAGTGCTGCATGATTTAATTTTGTATAGATGCAATCTAATAAAAAGCCAGTTAGACCAAAAAATCAGATCTAATACCAAATATGTTTTTGCCACTGTCACTCCACAAGACTTGGCATTTCTTTACTCAGTTATTAATGTTTACTATTAGACCCGTAGGCACTACAACAAGTAGAATTAGGGGTTCATTGAACTGTGTAAACACACAGTCATGGTCCCTGCTCCAAAGAGTTTACTTTCCATCAGTAAGCCTATTGTAACTCATTTCTTCATGGTAGTTTGATAAAAGTATCCCTATACTTCATTTTGTATTTTCCATGGATTAGGGAGGGACAGGTGGCCTCTTGGCCTTAATAGTTGAGATTGTAAGATTTCTATCTAGGAAGGAAAAAACCTGTCTTTATGCTATAAAGTTTTATTGTTAATCACATTTTATACTAAAACTACTCAGTTCAGTTACATGTGATGTTAAAGAGGTTGATAGCAGAAAAAAAGATTAAGTAACTTTTTGCTGTTCCTTACCTTGCATTTTAACAAGGGAAGGATTAAAAAATAACTTAGGCAATGCACCACAAATGGATAACTTCTGAATTTCTTTTCATGTTTAACAGTGTAAATAGGTTATTTCTTGCTGGGTCTCACCCTAGTGCAATACAGCTGGCATTGGGTTTTAAGTTCAGGAGGAAATGAATAAACCTTAAACAGGCTTCTGCTGAAACCTTAAAGTGAGAAGTTCATATTTCTAAAGAACCCTAAATGTTTAGGCCTAATCTGCTTCATAGTATTCCTGTAAAACATTTTTCATTTTAATGTATTCTGCTTGTAGCTAGCATAGGAAACCTCAGACTAGAATGGTGTAACTTGCAGTCCTTGGAGATAAGGACAAGAGAACTCTGCAAAAAAGATAATTGACTGTCAGCTCTACTACTTTGGATTTGCTTTCCTTTTCACTTTTATTATAACTCTAAGATGACTAAAGTGAAGTAAAATGGAATTTTTTGTTATTAAACAAATCCTGGGATAAATGCTTCTGCCCCACCTGACTTCTAGTTTAACTTTCATGTCAGGAATTTCCTTGACTTTGGTTTGCCACAAATTTTGACCGAGTGCCAGAATTTAAGTCCTTGAAAAAATTTCTTGAACTGTTCAGCTTTCTGCCTCAAGGTGTTAAAGTAGTAAAGTAACACCATTTATTTTAAACTTAAACGCAGACTAAAATACTCATACAAACTCTCAAATTGCAGTTTCTTGTGATGTCTGCATTACAACTGTGTAAGCCATTCAGTTTTTCAGCTTAATGACTGTTACATTCTTTTTCCTTCTAAGACAAAACTTGCTTCAACCCCCTCTTCAACTTTGAAGATATGCAGGAAATAACACAACATTTCGCAGTCTGTCATGTGGATGCACCAGGGCAACAAGATGGAGCAGCATCTTTCCCAGCTGGGTGAGTTGGAGCTGGGGAAAGATCTTGGTGCTTGCAGGGTTGGCTTGTTGAGTGGTCAGAAAAGAATATTCTTGATCTGCAGTTTTAATTTAAAGAATTTGTGAAAACTTCTGTATGTTCTGAACTATTATCTGTAGAGAATCTTCCCTTAAGTCAGTGGTGTGATAGAGATCAGAGTCAGTCTGCAAATCCACACTTTAATATCCTGTTTCCTTAAAACTGAGACTCTGCTCCCAAAGTGGTTTTCAAAGCAGTCTGTGCTTTGGTCAGTTTAAATTATGAATCAACTAATTTCATCTGTAAAGAATGTTTTCCAGCTCTTTATTCCTACTATTGCAGTGGATCTGTAACTTGTTTCCCTCATAGCTATATCTATCCCAAGTACAAACATAAAATGAAATCAGAGTAAAAACAATATAGGTATTTAACACTGTCTAAAGATACCACAAAAATTGAGAAATTACTTTCTTTAAAAAAGAGGTAAAATCATAGAATATCAGGGTTGGAAGGGACCTCAGGAGGTCATCTAGTCCAACCCCCTGCTCAAAGCAGGACCGATCCCAATTAAATCATCCCAGCCAGGGCTTTGTCAAGCCTGACCTTAAACTTCTAAGGAAGGAGATTCCATCACCTCCCTAGGTAACGCATTCCAGTGTTTCACCACCCTCCTAGTGAAAAAGCTTTTCCTAATATCCAACCTAAATCTCCCCCACTGGGAGATTTGGGAAGTGCTGGTAAACAGATTTGATAAACTAAAATACTAGTGCTATTTGGAAAATCCTGTTAAGGAACTATTTTTAATATTCAGCAAATTGGATGCATTATACATCTTAGGCTATTAACTCTTGAGCATTGTCTTGTAACCCTCCTGAAAATCCTTTGTCATGTTTGGTGTAAATCTTTTCTTGTACTAGTAAAGCCTGCCGACATGTAAAAAGATTATCTTGGCAAAAGTGTGTCTCAAGACAGGATTGCCTTAAATTAAGATGTATTTTGGATAATCAACGTAATATAGGAGGAGTTGCCAACAGGCAAAGGGAAATGGGCAAATGAAGTAAGAGTTGTACTGTGTAAGAGCTAGGTATAATAGTACTAATTAATGAGCTTTTACCCATTTATGGAAGTTGGGCTAGCTCCCTTACTTTTAAGCTGTGTGGCAGTGAGAAGTCTTGTTGGAAAAGATTGTGGGCCAGATTCTCAGCTGGCATAAACTGACATAACTCCACTGATGTAACTGAAGCTACACAGATTTTTTTTTTAGAGCATCTGATAATCTGGCCTTGTGTGAATTCAGTGTACTTCTTGGTTCAATAGCTGTCTCATCTACTCAATCTTGTGGATTTTGTGCTTCAAAGCAACCTAACCACTAACGTTGCCCATTTCCTATAACAGACTTAATAATAATAAAAAACACACCTTGGAGTTTGTGGCTTCATAGACAAAGGCCTAGTCTAAGCTAGCTAGTTCATACAATTTGAGTGAGTGAAATCCGGCATATTGACAAAGCAAGGGTACCTGGCAGGACAACTGTATCTACGCTAGGGCTTTTGCCAGTATAGAAATGGTGGTTCTCTTCTCCCTCCTCCCCCCATCACACCCCTCGCTGACATTGCTGAAAAGACTACATATACCACAGCCAACAGTGTTCTTGCTTTCACTAGTTAGGAAACAAATGCAATTTGTACGTGTTGTAGAGTATCTTCTCTCTTTGGTGCTTGCTGTCATTTTGAGTGGCCTGTCAGGAATGTCCCTTCAGTCTCTGGCAGGACCACTGGATTAGATTCTTCACCTGTGCCAGTTTGTCTTCTGTACATATGTTCTTAAACCATGTTGGCAGAAATAATTGAAGACACTTTTTTTTTTTTTACAAATGCGCAAACACTTTTTTTGTTTTCTAGCCCAAAGTGGGTAGAGATAGCAGTGTGGTGTCAATTCATATATTTCTTGCTGTTGGAGTGGGGTGGCAAATTCTAGCTGGTCTCCCTGTCTGGGAACCCATTCTGGTCCCTGCTCATCCCTCCTTCCAGTCTCCCTGCAGAGACCCTTGTCTCTCTCAACCAGGAAGTCTCTCCCCTCTCTTTTACTCTGTGAGAGCCAGTGCCACCAGGAGTTGAGTTCTCTGTGGACTCCCCTGCATGCTGCTGTACTGGAACACTTTGTATGCCAGGTTGCAACAAACTTTGGCTCGGCTGCCACTTTATCTGGGGCAGCTTGGCCAACTTTGAGTGGCATTGCAACCCCATTAGCCAGTCTGCAATGCCACCTACTAAAATTTGGCCTGGCTGCCCCTCCTGTCGGTGCAGAGGAATGGCGGGTCAAATTTCAGTGACATTACAACCATGTGGCTAGAGTAATGCTCCAGCAGCAATTGTATTAAGCATGGTTCTTCTTAAAAGTGGTCAGGTCATGGCCTATGTAACTTTGAGCAAGTGCAAAAACCAGGTGGGTAAGAGGGCAGGGATGGTGGCATTCCTCCTTTTCCCCCAGTTGGCATCACTGAGACAAAGCCTCCTTTGTTCAAAACTTTTAAATGTAGTTCTATCCTACAGTTAAGTGCCAGTGGGGGCTTGTGGCTAAAGGGGAAGTAGGAAGCCAAATACCGTTCCTCTTTCATGACCCAACATAGCTTCACCTCAAGGAAATTGATAATGGATGAAAGTAGGCACTTCACAGGAGAACTGGTTTTCTGCCTAGTGTTTTTGAGAGGCTCATCAGTTATTGAACACTAGCCAGCAAGGGCTTTATTTGCTTACCCCAGTAACATCTACTCTGGTGGGATATTTCTTGGATTCCAAAACAAAATCCACTTGGACACATTCTATAAAAGTCCTGTAGTATTGCCCTTGTAGGGACCAGTACTTCAAGGTATTAAAATTCTGGCCAGTTAGTAATGAGTTAGTTCCCAAAGTATTGCCCAGCTAGTCATTAGCTGATTCTCTTAGACTTGCCATAGGTTAATGCTAATAATGAAGCACAGTTAAGGCAAAAGGGCTTATGTAAAACCCTTGGGGGCAAGCTGGCATAGTTCTACTGACTTTTAATAGAGCTGCACCAATTTCTATCCACAGTGAATTTGACCCTTAAACTTCTCCAGCCTATTCACTGCATGGTGGGATTTCAGGGTACATTTTTGTTTATTTCCTACTGTTTAACAAGCCTAAAAAAGTGTGGAAAAATTTACATAAAATTTTTTTCTGAAATATGCTCTGTAAGCTGAACCAGTAGCAGTAGTTCATCTTGCACCACTTTTTCTCCCAGCACATAGACAGGAGTTTTGCTTCAAACTCCAGGTGAACAATTATACTTTTTGGTTTTAGGCATATTCCTTTGTGGGTGACTTTTTGAACTGAGTTATTAGTTTCCCCAATATGAATTACTTGTAAACAACTTCTAGTTTGGGGTGGGGGGCTCGGTGCCCTCCCTGCAAGTGTTTAGAAGTATTTTTTTCTGAAACAGATGTGAACACTTGCAGCACTTTTACAAGTTAGGAAAGTACTGAAGTATTGGCAGATCTGGAAACTGAGCCCAGTGAATCCTGAGATCACTAAACTCAGCTGTGTGTGTGTGTTTTTGGAGGTGTCACAACAGTTCCATAGTTAAGATTGCATGTGATGAATGACTGGTACAAAATTTGTATTTCAGATCTAAAGGGGGAGTGAGTTTGTTTTTTGATTTTTTTACTGCCTAAAATCAATGACCAGCCTCCTTTCTGAGGAAGCATCTAATGACCAAACAACAAGACTGAGTCAAGAGTTCTGAATTTAATTGCTCCTGCCACAAAACTAGTGGCATTAGGCAAGTCACTTACCTTGAGAGTTGGTGGTCAAATTTTTTTTACTAAACTTTTTTCTATCAAAATGCAGTTTTGTTGAAACTGAAATGTTTTGTGAATACAGATCAGCCAGGATCTGGGTAGGGGGGAGGAGTACAATAGCCAGTAGTCTGGTGGTTAAGGCACTTACCTGGGATGTGGGGGATCCAAGTTTAAATCCTGGCTCTACTTAATTTCTGCAACCCAGGTGAAGTGCCCTAACCCCTGGGCTATACAGTCAGTTTCTCTGGGCCAGTGAGTATTTTATTTCCACAGAGGGGAATGGCTGCAACTGCAGAGATGGAGAAACTGCTGCTGTAGCCTGATGGTTAAGGCACTTGTCTGGGCTGTGTCTCAGCTCCAAATCAGGCAGAGCAGGGATGTGAACCTGGGTCTCCCATGTCCTGAGTGAGTGCCCCAACCACCAGGTTGTGTTTTACAAAAACTCATGATGGCTTTGGTTCCATATATTAACAAACAAATAACTTAATTTTTTAATGAAATGTAACTTTCCTGCCAGCCCTACTTACCCCATTTGCAAAATGACTTCTCCATTGTACCAATGCCAAGGCTTAATTATATTTTGTAAAATCACTTTCAGATCTTTGCCTGAATTGAGCCAGAAGTGCAAAGTATTACATCTATAACACCTACATCTTTTTACTTTTAGTCTTAAATGTCCATCTGATCCAGTGGATGAAACCCTACTGGTGGGTAATTACAAATTTTACCAATACCTTTTTTCCCTGTAGATACATGTATCCCTCCATGGATCAGCTGGCAGAAATGCTCCCTGGGATCCTAAAACAGTTTGGGTGAGTAGAGTGGTATACTTGTCATTCAGCCTCCATTTTGGTCTCTGGTGTTCTGACAGTTTCTTCAGCATGTGGTGTACTGAATAGATAAGCAAGTTCACCTAACTTTTGGGAGAATGTGTCCTGCTTCTAAACTGAAATTTTCATGTGCTGCTTCTCAATTTTTGTCCCAACTCTTCATAAATCCTTTTTAGAAAGATTGATTCACTGTCATTCTTCTTAATTTCCACCTTATTCCTTATATTGCACTTGTCCTTTTTTTCTAAAAGTAGTTAGTTTTACTGGCGCTTCTCCTTGTTTTGAGAAGTCTTGTTCAGTTATTGCTTGTTCAAAAAATTTGCAAACTATTTCAAATTTGTCTCTGGGTAGACTTCTCATTTAGTTGAATTTAAATTGTTCATGGTGCAGACTACTTATTGCAGAAACTTGGACAGAACTCCTTTTGTCTTACGCTTTCCCTGCTCCAACAGTGACAAAGTTGTCATCTTGAAAATTTAATGTCATCAAATGTGTCAATAGTTCAGTGTAAGACTCTGAATCACTAAATTTCTAGCATCTAGCCTCTCAGAGCAAGACATTCTAATTTGAATTCAGATAAATGTTAAACAAGCCTGTTTGGTGTGTGTATATATTTTTTTCCCACTTCTTAATGTCACTGATTTAGAGTACACCAGTCTCGTGTCAGGTTTTTATTAAAATATTGTATGACTTGTTTTGTACTGATTTTTCTCCCCTTCTACTGTAGTAAAATGCTTTAATTTGCACTGAACTGAAATGGGTACTGTTTGTACCTTATTGGTATATGCTGTGCAAGTTATTCATAAGACTAGTTTCAGTTCAGTGTATTCTGGTAACTTATGTATTGCCTGATAACTGGCATAACAGCCTTTCACTTTCACTGGTGAAGAAAGAAAAGATTGGGGTGACATTGTCCCATAGTCATGATAGGAGGCTGTTAAAATGAGCCTTAGCTATTTCAGCACTTGGTATTTGCCAGGGAAATCTTGCAAATCAGGGCAGCTGATTTCCCTTCCAGAATCAGAATACTATAGCTCACCCAGTATATTTCTGTAAAGAAATACTGTAACTATTACTGGAATGCAGATGGACAGATGTCCCATGAATATAACTATTTAGCTGAAACCAAGAGAGCACTAAGTTACTTTGCTAACTGCTAGGAGCAGATCTGTTGTACATTTTCAAAGCCCCACTGAAGTCAATGCAGTTGTGACCATTTACACCAGCTGCTGACCCACTATATGTAATCATGAACTGGCATGTAGGAGGTGTTACCTAAAAGGGAGAAATTGGTTGGATGGAACTTGTTTGTTTCAGTGCACTTTTACTGACACACTTTTGTTTTGTTGCACATAACTGCTCTGTATAGGCTGAAAAGTGTTATTGGAATGGGAACTGGAGCTGGTGCCTACATCTTAACTAGGTTTGCTGTAAGTTTCATGGAGCTGCCTTGAAGCTAACCTACATGACACCTGTAGCCTATGTAAATACTTCCTACCCTGCCATACCCACTTATTTAAGCAGTCAAGTTTTTAAAGTGAAATAACATGATCTGCAGGATGGATAATTCAAAAGATTAGATCTGTTTAAACCCAGGGCTCTACCCAGTTAACTTGTGGATGGTGGTTTCTTAATATTTAACTTCTTCACTTTAATGGGAATTCTCTACCTTAAATTTATCAAAGTTGTCCAGCCAAATTACTTTGAGTAAAGACAAAGCTTCTCTTTCACATGATAAAATTATACTTCCCAATGCCCTGCCCCAAAATGATTATCCCTCTAATTTAAACTCTGTACTGTTACATATCTGGTGACTTGCATGTTCACATGATTTCCTAAATTGCAGCTGAACAATCCAGAAATGGTGGAAGGACTAGTTCTCATCAATATAAACCCTTGTGCTGAAGGATGGATGGACTGGGCAGCGACTAAGGTAAAAAAAAATTTTTTTTTAAAAAATCACATGCAGGCTGGCTGGTTGGTTTGTTTTTTTTTAAAAGGTTTGCACTTGAACAATGGGCTCTTAAAATGTCACATTAGATTTTAGCTAAGCTTTTTCAGTTTGTATTCCCTTATTAAAATTGTGGCTGCAATATTAAAGGATAATTGCTTTTGGTTCCATTCCTCAGTTTTAACTAGAGTACTTCCTGAAGGGTTGATAAAGTGTAGCTCAGTGGTCTCCAACCCTTTTATGCCCAAGATCACTTTTTGAATTTAAGGGCAACCCAGGATCTACCCTGCCCCACTCACTCCATTTTCCCCCCCTTTTGCTGGGGTAGGGGTTTGGGAGGGGGTGCAGGCTCTGGGCTGGGGCTAAGGGGTTCACAGTGTGGGAGGGGGCTCTGGGCTGAGCCTGGGGGTTGGGGTGGAGAAGGGAGCTCCAGGCTGGGGCAGGGGGTTGCAGGGCCACACTGGCCACTTCCAGGAGCGGCATGGGGCTGGGAACAGGCAGGGAGCCTGCCTTAGCAGCAGCCACACTGCACCGCCGGAGATTGCGATCAACTGGGAGTTCCTCTAGGATTGACCAATTGAGTGCAATAGACAAGTTGGTGACCACTGCTGTTGCTGTACCCAGCAGTGCCATTGTACTGTAGCTGTCAATTTATTGTAAATGCTTTTGTTGAGGTGGAAAAATATGTAGCTGAGATCTAGATCTGGAAACAATTTCATTGTACAAGCTAGTGCAGTATATAGTTTTCCATCTTTCAAGTGATGGTCCCTATCTATATTCCACTAGCAGGTTTATGCATTGTGACAAAGCTCTGTCCTTGCCTCCATGGGTCCCGTGTTTCCTGGCAGATTTCACTAGCCTCAGAGGCTCACTGTGACCCTCCACATAACCCTTCTCTTTCTAGAGACAAGGGTCAGTCTACTGAGCCATTTTCATCATAAGCCAGCGAGAGAGGTGAGGAGAAGTTATCCATCCTTGCAGTCTCTCTCCCCTAGTCTCAGTGATTAATCAGGGGGCAAAGTGGGGGGAGCCCAGGCTCACCCTCTACTCTGGGCTCCAGACCAGGGACCCTAATAGTATCAGCTATGGTAGCTGACCTTTTAGAAACATGACATGTACAATTCCCTGGGCTACTTCCCACCACAGCAGCCCTCACTTCCTCAAGCTCCACTTCACCCTTACCTCAGGGCCTCCTTCCTTGTGCCTGATATGGTGTGTACTACTCAGCCTCTCAAAGCACAACTTCCTCCCACAGCTCCTCATGTGCACACCCACCTGACTAACTGGGAGGCTTTTTACTAGTTTCAGCCAGCCCCTGATTGGCTTCAGGTGTCCCAATCAACCTAGCATTCTCCCTGCCTTCTGGAAAGTTCTCAATTGGCTCCAGGTGTCTTAATTGACCTGGAGCAGCTGCCATTTCGCTTATCCTGGTACCAGGGATTGTTTAGCCTGGAGCTAATATATCTATCTCCCACTACTTTACTTTTCTATAGCCATCTGGCCTTGCCCCATCACAGCATGCATGCCATGTGTCCAGAGCCAGAGAATTTGAAAGTAGTAGTGTCCATTGGTTCACGCCCTGTCTTCACCTCATGGTTTTGACCAAGGTGATAAACTGGGGTGGACTGACCATGCCTCCAGTTCCTTCTCACTGCCTTGTGGCCTGAGTAGGAGCTGTTTAGTGTCCTCTTGTCTGACAGACTTTAAAAAAAAAAAAAAACCAAAACACCAACCCGTTTTAAAATTGCATGTAGTTTTTCTTGGTTTTGCTGTTTTTAGTGTATAGTAGTCGTTTTTAGGAGAGACTTTGGGGAATCCATTTACCAGTCCCTATGCCTGGATACTGGATTATGGCTGGGTTCAAGATCTGCGTCTCCTGCCTACATTCTTCTCTGTACATAAACAAGCATCAGTGCTGCCTGTAGTACATGAAGATCAGTCAGTCCCTGGAAGACAGGCTGAGGGCAACAGGATCTTGTGGGCAATGCATCAGTCCCATAGATGAACTGCTTCTACACTGAGTACAGTTGATCTTGTGCTGTCTTGTCTGTTTGTAATAAACGGTGTCAGACACAATGAGAACATGATGGGAAAGAATGGATGAGAGACATGCTGTCCATAGTGCCCAACGCTCCAGAATGTTGATGTGCCTTCTGGGTTCTGGAGAGATCCAAGTCCCTTGCATCATGTGCTCACCCCCATCTAGCAAATGATGCATCTGTGAAGTGTCTGAGGAATGGAATTCTGGCGCAAATCTGCCCCAGGTCTATCCACCACTGGAAGGTGGAGAGTACTTTGGGGGGAGGGGAGACACACGTGTTGATAGTCTTCAGCTGTGGCTCCAGAGTCTGCAAAGGCGGAAGCAAGAAAGGTTGTGATGTACATGCCGTGTGGTCAGTGAGGAATAGGAAAGTACTGACCAGAACAGAAGGACCGTGGACCATTCTGGTAGAAACCTGGGTTGCAGGTTCAGGGCCAAGGTTGTTTCCTGGTTTTATCTCAACCAACCCATATACTTACGTACTTCCTTCACACCTCCATCAGAGGAGCAGCACCTTCACTCCCTTGATGTTGCAGGACCTTGGCCTTTTTACATGCAGAGGAAGAGACGAATCAGGAAACCTCCTAGACTGTCGCTATAGCTGGAATAATTAAGGGGCAGGCAATCTCCACACAGGATTTCTAAATTGATTTTGGGATGCGTTCTGCTTTGCTAGTGGGATTGCCTCCACCTGTTGGGGTGAGAGCCCATTCCACAAGAGTGCAAGCATCAACTACAGCCGCCCTGCACAATGTGTTGCTTCCAGATATGTAGGGTAGTACATTCCTTAGCTACGCATTACTCCTTGGCACAAGACTCTGTCACAGATGCCTCATTTGGCGTGACTGTCCTCCCGTCCACTGTTCCATCCTCTTCCTCACACCCTCCTCTGAATTAGGTACTGCTTGTTAATCACCCTCTGTGGAATACAATGGGGACCGTCAATCAAAGAAGATGCAGTTACTTACCTGTAACCGGAGGTTCTTTGAGATGTGCAGTTCCACTTCCCACCCTTCTTCCCCTCTGCTGCGGATCTGTTCAGTTTGCTGTGGAGAAGGAACAGGAGGTCCAGTCAGTCTGCTTTGCTCTTTATTACCTCATTTGAAACCAGGAGGTAAAGCAAGGGTGCATGCACAGACCAACAGACTACTACTTTCAAATTCTCCAGCTCAAGATGCGTGTTCATGTGTAAACCCTCAGTGGAATACAGATAGGGATCACACATCTCAAAGAACCTTCAGCTGCAGGTAAGTAACCCCTTCTTTGCCCATAGCTTTGCCTGCCAACCAGAAATCCATAATGTGAGCTAGGGCATTGAAAATTAGGAAAAGTACATGTTTCAAAAATGTTAAGGGCATCGGGGAAAAATGCATTAATTAACTGCAATTGCCAGGAGGGTTATGACACAGGATCATCAAGAATGTGTCACTGTCTTAAGTGACACCTCTGTGCAGGAAAATGCATAATAATCTTCATGCATCTTCTGACCACATTTTAATCTAAAGACTAAGGGATACTAAGGACCTTAAACTTCAAGGTCTAACATTTAAATGAGTGAAGAATAATGCAAGCCTAAAAATGGTATGTACAAGCTAATACTGGACAAGATGCATGGTTTTTGGACATGTTTGTAACATGTTCACATTAAGTGTGTGGGCATACTTGCACCCCAGAAAACAGGTGGGTGGCTCTAAGTCTCTGCATATAGAACTTCCAATGGATAAATGGAGGAAGCTACAAAAACTCTGGTATTTCTAGGCTAAACAACTTCTCTGCCAAGTCCTGAATTGAGCAAATCAAGGCACACCTTGTAATGCCATGACAAAATGTGCTCTGGTTCCAGAGATTGGGGGGGGGGGGGGGTGTAGGATTGAGATATTTACCTCCTTGGTTTAACAGAAGAGGGGCTTTACTGGATTAACAAACATTACTTGACCTGGGAGGGACTGAAAAGCTACTCATAAAGATGGGCTAACTGGCCTGCAAAATAGGTGATCACCTCACCCAATAGCCTTGGCTCACTTAAATTCTTGTGTCCCATTCCCCGTGCTTCTCTCAACACTCATTCAGAATCACTGAGCCTCAGGATGGTATCATTGGATTTTGCTCCTTTCAAAACTTATTTGCATTTGTTCTGGGAACTACTACTGCACATGTCTTGGGTACCAATGTAGGAACACTATCCAGATGCAGGTTGTTTGTCCTAAAGGTAGAATTTTGGCCTAGCTGTTTTGTGAGCTGTTTGTGAACAAAGTTCTAAGAAGGAATGATTACATGAGTATGGGGCATTCTTTCCTCCATCTACTGTGCGTTCACTATGATGCTTATATGCTTAACACTAGGTAAACTGCAAGGATATTCCAAGAGTCCTATCCTGTGGGCACTTTTCCAGTGTGGTTTGTGCTACTTGCACTTGTAGTGCCTTCTGACATGATTACTAGTAACTAGTGTAAATATCTGACCTAATCCTGGGAGAGCAGAGATATACTTCTAGCTGAAAAATCTTCCTTTTGATTATGCTGGTCAATGACTCTTGTTTAACTGTTTCTCACTGTTTAGATTTCAGGATGGGCTCATGCCCTTCCAGATATGGTCATTTCACATCTTTTTGGGAAGGTAAGCTACTTTGAGGCTCCACTAATTTAGCTCTCATATTGTGGGGAAAGCTAATGTCACCTTGATCGATTTTGGTCCAGCACTGATCATAACACATCATTCGTGTTTTAGCCATTCCTTCAGCTGCCTGCTGGCCAGGCTGTCAGTGGCAACAGACACCTGATCAGTATAGCACACTGCAGCCCAGAACCCCTGAGCTCAAGCAATCTGCCAGCCTCAGCCTCCCAGGTAGCTGGGAATACAGATGCGTGCCACCGCGCCCAGTGATGCTAATGTATCATCCTTCAAACATTTGAAAACTTGTACTTTTGTACAATTTTAAAATACCCCAAACTGAAACACAAGCTATAACTTGTGAATAGTTTGTGGCTGAAACACAACATTTTAAATTCAAATGTTTCCAGGTGCAACTTCCCCTATCACTGAAGTTTGATATGCAGTGTATGAAAGGCTGCATATAGCCATAGTGGAGAGATTTAATTGCTTGTTAAATTGGTGAATTAAATATCATTGTCAAGTTCTAAGCAGAACTCACTAATTTCAGTGGCAATTTCTACTCTAAACATTGATAGTACAATACAGCTTATTGTTTTGGCTCCTGGTAAGAGCTCTCCTGCTGTATTTTGGCACCCTAATTCCTAAATCCAGAAAACAAGTTACTGGTATAAACTAAGCTTTTTTTTGTGCCTACCTTAATGTCAGATGCTCTATTTTCTAAGGCTTGTGTAGAGTGAGACTCTTAAAATACTAACTTTCAAAGACTACAGTTTGTAAAGACCTTGAAGCTTTGCTGCTTGCTCTTGTCTTGCAAAATTGAGCTCAGTTTTGTAGATGTTCAAAGCTGACAAATTAGTGAACATCTGTTTTGGTCTGAACATAATTACTAAATTTTTTTACTTGACAAGTTTTTAAAAGTCTGGCTCTTAATCCTGAAGTGTCTTAGCAGTTTTAACTGTATTTCCTTGATACTATATATCTCTCCAATGACTTTTCTTTGCATCCTTTTGGTTTGTTAGAAAGGATGTGTATTTCAGGTTGATCATCAACACTGCACAAGCAAACTGCAAACCATGCACTGTTATGAGATTAAGTGCCTTGAATTAATAAAACTATACATCAACATATTTAAGTCTGGAACTGACTTTCAGACAATTCGCAGTACTTCAACCCTAAAAAAAAGATACTGGTACCAATGCTTTGAGAACACCAATAAGTAACAAGCTTCTTAAAGGGTCTTGCTTGTTTTATTAAGTCTTAATTTATTTGTAATTAAGCAATGCTACAATGCCACTTATCATAGTAGTATCTTAATATTAAATTATCCCATTTTTTAATCTAGGAAGAGATTCATAACAGCCATGATCTGATCCAGACTTATCGCCAACATATTGTCCATGATATGAATCAAACCAATCTTCATCTCTTTGTCAACTCGTACAACAGGTAATATACTTTGTTCTCCAATTAGTCTTTACAGTGAAATTTGTTAAGCATTTACTCAAAGGACAAGCAAATATAACTTATGCAGCAGATACACTCTAACAAAAGATCAAGCAGAATTGTATTGGAAACCATAACTCTGTCAAAGGGTCATCTTAACACTGCCTCGTGTATTGTTTTGTAGTTTTAGTTTAGTCAGCCCCTGAAGTTTAAAAAACAAAATCTAAAAGCTCAGCTGTATCTCTCATTTGATATATACTTTTCTTTAAGTAACTTATGTTTTCGTGTTTGGAAAAGTGTAGAGATTCACGTGAATACCTGAATCCCATGTATCAATAAGCTTTTTCTCTCTCAATCTTCAGTCGAAGAGATCTTGAGATTGAGCGTCCTATTCCTGGAACAAATGTTGTTACTCTACAGTAAGTATTACTGGTTTGTATGAATTGGAAAAACGTTAAATCTGTGCTAGATTTGAGTAACTATCTGCGGCATGGATGCTGTCACAGGGACAGTCATTAGAGCAGTGATACTCAGTCTCAGTTCAGGAGCCAAATTAGCAATCAGCATTACCCAAAAGAACCACAGGAATGTGAACTCCTTGTTTTAGTTACAATATATTCATATTTAAACAGTATATTTTAAATAAAAATGGTTGACCAAATATTTTACCAGTTACAATTGGTGAAGAACATAATAAAAGCATCCTGATTGGTTAATAAGTGTTTTAATATAGTGTGCCACAAGGAGACGCTTGCAAGTTGCTCTTTAATGTATCCGTGTTAAAGGCCTTAAAGCAATGGTATGATTGGTGGGTGTTTTTGCATATACATTCCAGGTTTGTAATTGAAACAAGCTTCAGTACACTTCAGTAATTAATAATAATAAAAAGGCAGCTCAGTATTGCAGATGCATGCTGCTGCTTATGGGTACAAAGGGGTCTCAAAATTTGGATTTTGGGTTTAAAAACTTGCTGCACATCATGACTTCCTTTATGAAGAGTTTGTTGTGCCTCCTAAAGTTGCAGTCT
Organism: Natator depressus; assembly: GCF_965152275.1. Classification (NCBI taxonomy): domain Eukaryota; kingdom Metazoa; phylum Chordata; order Testudines; family Cheloniidae; genus Natator; species Natator depressus. The sequence goes on from NC_134235.1 coordinate 15,710,356, forward strand.
CACAAGTTGGCTGTAAAGTGATCCTCAAACTTGAATCAGTGAAGAGGTCAGATTATAGCATTCTGTTTAAAAACTTTAATTAGCTGTAAGGGAGGAGCAATTGCAAGCATTTAAATCTTTGCATGTGTTGTCACTCATCTCTTCCCTTTCTCTTCTCTTCCCCCCCTCCCCCCCAGCGTGTTTAGTTAATTTGTCACAGGGGAAGCATGTCCCTGATGGGTAGTACTTCAAGTGCGGATTAAATAGTGGAGAAGATGGTGATGCCTGGTGGTGCTTTTACTCTTACCTATGATGGATTTGCAAACCTGAGTTTAAGGGGTTTAAACTGCTTTGCTTAGAAAGTGGATGTAATTGGCTTAATTTGAAGCCTTCCCCCACTTAAAACAATCACCTTGCAATTTGAACATAAGTATGAATAATATATGACCACTAGAAGCATGAGTGCTTTTACAAAGCTTTTGTTTACTGGGGTGGGGAGGGAATTAAAAAGACAAATTTGCTCATTGGCTAGTAGAAAAAATAAGGTTAATGAAAGATAACATTTAAACTTAACATTAAATTTAACATTAAACTTCTGTAATCAAACTCATTCCACTCTTTTTTTAAAAAATATAACCATTTCCCTAATAAATGCTTAAGAAAAAAGTGGTAGGAAAAAGGGAAGATGTACAAGAATTCAGGAGAAAAGTAGAAGAAAATACATGGCTGTTCACTAATATATAGAGGATTCCAGGAATAGTAATAAAACTAGTCAGGTACATCTTTAGGACATCAGATGCAAGAACTTGCTTCTACTCACTTAACCAGGTCAGGATCCTTCCAATCATACTAAAGGAGAATTTTGGGAAAAGCAGGGTGGAGGCAGAGAAGTTGAAATGAGCATAGAAATAACCATGGTCTTGTATCTCTTCCTTCGCCCCCCCCCCCCCCCCCCCAGATGCCCTTCACTGTTGGTGGTTGGTGACAGTTCTCCTGCTGTTGATGCTGTGGTATGTATAGTCAGACTTTCATAATAAAGAACCTTTTCCTTTGTATTTAATCCGTATGCGAACTGGGAAGTTATAGCAGCATTGCAGAAATCACACCCATATAGGAAAGTCTCCTGCTATTGACCCAGCACAGTTAACTCTTCCCTGTCAGACCTTTCAAGACAGAGCAGTGACTGTTCTTAGATGTCTAAGCCTCTGTCTGGATACCATTATGTAATGGCTACTGGTCTAGGGACAGTTGCCATAGCAGTACTTTAGGCATAGAAGGAGCTGGTTGAGAAAAATGTGGTCTAAAAATGTTTCCTTTAGAGGAGAATCTGAATCCAGTATTGTAGCATGTTCTCTGCTGTTAAATGGAGGTTTTTCAGTTGGTTACTCTGGAAGCAGTGATGTTTTGGCCAATATAGCTAGCCTCAGATGGCCGCTTGACTTAAAATATTGTGCCTTAATGGGTATGTCTATTCTTTGGCCATATGGCTGCTTACTATCTGAGATTCTTCCACATGATCCCCAGTCACATGACCCGGTTTGTTGCCACTACAGTGTTTTGAAGCACAAAACTAATTCCTTGCTAATGGACTTGCTTGTATATGTGGGAATAATAGACTATTAGAGCAAAATTTGAATAATATTTTAGAAAAGCTACAGGGGGTAAAATCTAAGATGTGTAATATTTAGGGTATGCCAAACGCTTTTGGAGAACAAGGTATTAATACAATTAACTTAAGGAAAAAGTAGTTGGATGAGAGAAACACAAAGAACTAATAAGTTCAGACTAATGGTCTTGAAGATGAGAATAAATAAGATGCTAACACGGCTATTTTTCCATATAGGTAGAGTGCAACTCTAAGCTGGACCCAACAAAGACCACACTCCTAAAGGTAATAGGAATAAGAACCGTAAATTACATATTTGTTTTACAATGATGCCACCACACTGGTCTTAAGTGAGACCACAAGTTAGAGAGCACAAATGAGCCCAGTGTGGTGCATGCCAGTACATACTAAATTTGTGTAAGATTAGTTTTAAGTTAACTGGAGAAAGTGTTTGTTTGGTTTTTGTTTTGTTTAGTTCTTGAGCACAGAGCAGTCAGCACTAGTGAATGAAATCATTACTGGAGTGGAGGATAGAAAATAGGTCAGTTGCAGAAACAATATTTGGAGAGAATTTGTTTGCATGCTTCAGACTTAGGAGGGAGGGGAAATAGCTGTGGGCTCTCACACTTTCACCTTCAGGGGGGTTTGGTCTTTTTTTTCTTTTAAATTAAAGACCATTTTAGTTATATACAACATATGTATACAGTAATTTAAACTTGCGGACAAAAGTGTCTTAACCTGTAGACTCAGACAATATACAGAACCTCAGGGGTTGAAACCCTGAGCTAACCATTAAGAAGAGGATGATACTGGCTGTATAGTTAGAAACTTATCCTATAATGGATTTTAAAAACTGGTACTTGACAGGATTAGGAGGGGGTCATTTAATGAAGTAAAACTGTATTGTCAGTGCAAAATGCTGCTGCAGAGTGAACTAGTCAGGCTTCTGCTAATAGGATATTTTTGCCTCAAAGGAGTAGTCACGAATGACTTTCTGGATTTCAGTAGCCAGACACTTTGTAGAATCTATTTGATCGCAAGTGATCAACTTTCTCTTAATTGCCTTATGTCAGACCCAGGCTAGATCAGAAGTAAAATGAAAACCATTTAAATCTTTTACGTATGTAAAGAAACAGACTTAAATCAATTTTACTAAGTTTGAGACCCTGACTTTGACCTGTTGAATGGTCATTTTGGAGTGGCATAATCATAGACTTTAAGGTCAGAAGGGACCATTATGATCATCTAGTCTGACCTCCTGCACAACACACGCCACAGAATCTCACCCACCCACTCCTGTAACAAACCCCTAACCCATGTCTGAGCTATTGAAGGCCTCAAATTGTGGTTTAGAGACTTCTGGTTCATACAAACCTCCTGAAACCTCAAAAGAGGGTTTGAGGGAAGAGAATGGGGCCAGATGAGCTAAACCTTAAGTAAATAATATTAACTTTGACTGAGGGAATGACATGCCTGATCAAATGTATTTGATGCTCATAAACCTAAAATTGGATTTAGTTTTGTTCTGGTCCATAGTTGCACCTATGTACATTGTGCAGTTGCTCTGTTCTTTTGTCTGCACGCTTTCTGTGAGCAGACTCATCCACAAACATTCTGGGCTCAAAAATACTGCAAGTAGCATAGTAACTGACTGCATAATATGTTCATCATGATCATATCACAGGCCATTGTCCAGGGTGGCTGGGTTGCCCCACCTAAAGAGTTGTTTTCTGCTTTGTTTCCTGCACAAGTTTCAGGCTATGTCTGCCCTGCCCCACATTTGCATTACACAGTTGTGAATTACTACACTCAAAGTGCTGCATTGTAATTGCTCTATGTGGACGCTGCACATGCAAACTGAAAGGTACCTAGTTTGCATTAACATTACAGCACAGCAATCTTGTGCATGCTGTAACTCTTCCCCCTAAAGTCCAAACTGCAGATTAGCATAGACAAGCCCTCAGTCGTCCTAGACTGTTAACACTGCGAGTTAGGGTTGGGATTCCCCTGTTTGTGTACAAGTGCTCTCGCTACCTCTCATCAGGCTAGCACAAGTATAAATGCTGGTTGCAGCAGAGTTTGTACTTGGTATAGCTCAGTAATGCCTCCACTGCCATTTCCAGAGCTGCCATGATTATGCTGCTATTTATACTTCTACCAGCTTGAAGAGAGGTAGCTAGCACAAGTACGTGTACCCGAGCTGAGGAAGCCCTCCCCTAACATGCAGTATAGACATAGTCTTCAAGGAGATAACTGAATTGGAGACATTCTAATCGCTTTGTTCTGACTGGCAGATGGACAGACTTGTTAACTAGATAGTGCCCCTCTCTAGGAAACATTCAACTTTCCCATTCAACTCTGATTTGATAGAATGTCCTTATCCTAAAGGAATTGGTCTAAATTAAACAGTGCACCTGTTAATCTGGAGTGACCCTTTAATTCAGCAAAACTTATTTGGGAGATTTCAAATAGTTCAGTTAAAACCTCAGGGTTCTGACTCCCACAAAGTGCAGCACCTTCTCTGCTCCTATAGAAGTTGATTAGAGCTGAAGACTCCTTCTAAAAGATGAATATGCAGGCCCAAATACCCCTGGACCTTGACTTAAACCTTTTGCAACTGACATAGTGGGTGTTGAATCCATCTTTGCAAAAAAACTTCAATAAAGATTTCAAAAGTAAACTCATTCATTTTTATTTAGATTCTTCTCTTCCTGCAACAAAACAAGCTGTAATCACTCTGTAGAATAAATATGTAATGTTCTGATTTTTCATTCACTGTCCTACCTGGCTGCCTTTTCTGTTACTCTGGGCTACTTTCCAGCATAGCTCAGAATCAGAAGTGGCTTTTAATGTTTTCCCTTTATTTGACACAGTGGATTTCCAAATCAAGAGTTTTGGGAGAAGAGAGCTTGTTTCTAGTATTTGCTCTTCAGTCATGGAGTGGGTGCATCTGTAGTTTGCAGTACTGTACTTTTTTATTTAATCTTTTATAGAAAGTGTCTGGTCAGGATTTGGAGTTCATGCCATATTCCATACTAGGATATAATTAAGAAGGCAGTTAGTCAGTACTAATGTCAAAGCAATAGATTCTCAATGTTTTGTTGCATTGGTCTAACATTAATAGAGAATTTTAGCCATCTAAATCCTCTCCTGCCCCCTCACCCTGCAAGCATAAATTCTCATCTGTCATTGTTCAGCTGGAGACCTCTGTACATGACCACTCTTTCTGAGATTGAGGTTATGAATTGTTATGTTCCTATAACTAGACCATTAGCAAGATTTGTTTTACTGCTAGCTAATCCCAGATAGGACTGCAGGCTTCCTGTAATTCACAATTTGACTTTCTGTTCGTAGCATTCACTGGAATGTTCCTGTTCCTGTGTTTTTTTTGGGTTTTGGGTTTTTTTTTTTTTTTTTTTTGAAGGGGTGGACAAGCAAGAAAACTTAAGTGCTACAAAAAATGTGTAGACAGTCTGACTGCTTTCCCAGATCTTGCTTCCCTTAACAAATCTACCTCCTGTTGGAGTCCTCCACCATCTCAGCCATTGCTGCTGGCTTTTAATACCCTTACAGGTGAGGGTATTTCCTCCTCCATCAGTGTGCCATCTTCCTGTTCAGAGCCTAGGCATACCATTGAAATCCAGTAAGAGTTGGCCATCTGGATTTCTAATGCATTAAGAAACTGGTGTTCACCTTATAAAAAGCCTTACCTGTTGCCTTCTACTCAAGCTTTCCTATCTGTGTGATGAGAATAAATGTCTGTCTCCAAAGTGCCAGATACACAAACCTTGAATATATTTCTTTGGTACAATCTCTGAACTCAAAGAAACTCCTGTTCTGGCACTGTGCTGACCTACCTTTTTACTTTCTTATAGATGGCAGACTGTGGTGGTCTCCCTCAAGTTTCCCAGGTATGATTTGACTGACTGAAAACTTGCTAATGCTTCTTACAGTAAAAAGAAAAGGAGTACTTATGGCACCTTATGCTCTAATAAATTTGTTAGTCTCTAAGCTTTCGTGAGCTACAGCTCACTTCATCTGATGCATCCAATGAAGTGAGCTGAGGCTCACGAAAGCTTATGCTCTAATAAATTTGTTAGCCTCTAAGGTGTCACAAGTACTCCTTTTCTTTTTACGGATACAGACTAACATGGCTGCTACTCTGAAACTTCTTACACTAGTCTGTTTTGCAGAATGTGACAAATGGGGCCCCATTCTGAAGGGTATTCATTGTTCCCAAGTGTTAAGTGACTATCATTCATGAGTAATAATGGCATTGTCACCTAATCTCTCTTCTTTAAAGACCAGCCAAGCACAAAATTAAGGTTAGGATGGGATATTTCCACTAATTAAGCCTTAACTGTGTAAGGGTTTGTATTTGGAATATAGAGACATTACCTTTTGCTTACTGACTAAACTAATATGGATTACTGCTTCTGGACGATCATTAACTCAAACATTTAGTTATTTGTGCTATTTATAGTCTGGTTCAGAGTGGGAGGCAGGAAATAACTAGTCTGTTCTTATGTGCACTAATCTGGTCTAGCAGAATGCACAAGTGTGTTTGAAACCTGTTTAGACATAAATTCCAAGGCTCCTAATACAACAGACTTTGTACACTACGATTTTAACTATTGTTTAGGGCGATTCACTAAAGAAGCTGACCCTATACACTAACTTGCAGGGTATACATTTTGTTCTAGTTTGAGCCAAATGGAGGCATTCTGAAATGTAGGTATGAAATTACTCTGAAGAAACTGGAATTTGTAAACAGCTACAATTGAAAAGAGATCAAGATTGCGCTAGCGGTGTATAATGTGATTAGTGACAGGGAGGGGTGCAAGAAAGACACTCCATCCTTGGTGGTGTTGTTTTTTTTTTTTTTAAAGTTGTTTAGAATGGAAAAACCTTAAGAAGCTTGAATACCAATGTAGAGCTGCTTCTGCCCCTCCTATTGATTTTATGTAAAGTTAAACCAAAGAGCCATTATTCTCTAGATTTGGGGTGCAAAAGAAAATGTTGCCTGTACTGCAAGATACAATCTTGCATAAGTTCAATTAAAAATATTGTCACCCCAGTTTGTTGAGTCACTGCTTTGCCCAGTAGCAGAGGAGAACATTTGTGTGTGTGTATACACGCAGCAGTTCAAGAGTAGTAGCAGTCTATTAAACTATGCTTGCAGTCTCACTCATTTTATTGAGGAAATGCCACTGCAGAACACACTTAAAACTTCAGCTAGTTGGAATTGGCCTAGAAACTGCTATAAATTGTTCTTTGTGCTTTGAGACAAACTGTTCCTTTGAACCTTCTGCTTCGGTAACTGAATCAGCAAAACTTGGGCCTGATTCAGGCCCAGGTCAGTTGGAGAATTGACTGAACTAACATGCTGTACAGTAATGGTCATGTACAATAGGTATATAACAAGGGTGGTGAGGCAGAGGAGGAGAGAACAAAATCTGACCTAGGGAATTTTCTCAGTTGTGTACTCATTCTTTATGTGTAACACTATTGAGTAGAGCCCAGGGGGAGAATAAGACTACTTATACTAGTGTCTCTCATTTGACAATTACTGTATTCAATGTGTTTCCATTTCCTTTTACAGCCTGCAAAGCTTGCAGAAGCTTTCAAATATTTTGTTCAGGGAATGGGATACAGTAAGTATGTATTAAAAGAATGCCTAGCTATAATTAAGTTCTACAGTGGGGTAATAGAGTAACCTGTTTGTGAAAACCTAGATTACACCACAAAATATCTGCTGTCTGAGGGAAAGGGCATGTGGACCATAGCAGAGTAGCATGAGGACTTAGTCCAATCAGTGATATTGGTGCCCACAGATGATATATGCAGTGATATCTGAGATACTGTAGTTCTCCTATCTTGTCCCTGCTATCTCAGTGTGACTTGACTGTGACCATTGTATGTACTTCACTGGTAATAACTTGCCATGGTGCCAACTGAGAGGTTGTTTGGCTGCATAGCTTGTAAAGATGCCCTTAAAGTGCTCCATTCCAACTAGAAGACAGAGAATGAAATATTCTCATACTACTATATTAAATCTGCAGAGATGAATTGAACTAAGTTGACTCCTGAACTGTGTGTGAGCTATTGCATAGCATTCCTGGGAGAGTTGCAGCATGAGCTATTGAGAATCTCTTTACTGCCTTTGATTCCCCTTTCTCCATTTTTGCTTCATGTATTGAAGAAATGAATCTCTTGCATAATTTGAACCATAATTTCAGAGCCTGATTCAAACGCCACATGCAACTGTGTGTCATCTCTGCACATTTAGCAGGAGTGCACAAACTTACAAATGTCTAACCTGGCTGTATAAAGACCAGGTAGATATGACCCTGGCGGTCGGTCTGCCCAATTAGAAATATGTGTGAATTTTAAAAATGCATGCACAACTTGGTTGCAAAGCAGACATTTGGTTTCTGTGCATATCCCCTGTGTGCACATAATGCATGGATATTTAAACTGAATTTTAATAATGAGGGGAAACTCAACCCCTCCTTATGAATGTTTTGAGTTAGCATCTTCTGTATACAACATTAGCTCTGCTGTGACATGCATAATACATGTAGTATGAGTCTAAAATGACTTCACTTTAGAAATTACCCATTCCCTTCCATTGTAATAACCATCAGACACAGGTGACTTGAAGTGTGTATATTAGAATTGAAGAATCAAGGTCAGTTGTTGGCATAAAATTACTAGTCTGCTTTAAACACTTGTGCGCGAATTGAAGGGCAGTCTTTTTCTTAATGCCTATCTAAGAAGTTAATTAGTCCCTGTTTTTGTTCAATTTGTACCTGATTTCCCACATGTACTGTTCTACTGAAGCCCTGTTTAACTTCATGCATTATGAACAGCGGGACTACTTAAATGTGTACAATTAAGCATGTGCACAAGTGTGTTCGGGATCAGGGCCTTAGTCTGTCAGTTTGGGAATTCAAGACAAGGGCTTGCTTTCAGACACACTGAATTATTCTAAACAAATCCACTAATACAGGACTCTTCTTTCAGTGCCTTCAGCTAGTATGACCAGGCTTATGAGGTCCCGTACAGCATCTGGTTCCAGCGTCACATCTTTGGAGGGACAGAGGAGCAGATCCCACACTGGGGAAGGAACAAGAAGCAGGTCCCATACCGGTGACGGTAACAGGAGCAGATCCCATACTGGTGATGGGTCCAGAAACCGCACCCACCCAGACGCACGCATTGAGCTCACTCCTAACTCTGCAGGCAATACCGAACAACCTAGCCCCAAATCGATGGAAGTTTCCTGTTAAATACCCAAAAAAAAAACCCCACAAAAACCTGGATGTAGTTTGAAACTGTAAAAGTTTTAATGACTGCCCACTGTGTATCGCAACACATAGCTGGTATTAATATCAAGCTTTCCTGTAAGATGAACTCTGTTCACCAGTTTGAAAGGGACCAAAGAAAGCAAACATCTCAATTGCTCTATTTTTATTACTTAATACAGATGGTTGCTGCTATTGTGCCCTCCTCCAACTGATGCCAAAATTTAAGGGCTGCATGCCAAAAGTTCTATGGCTGTGAAAGTTTCAAAATCAAACCAGACTTACCTAACATCCTGTTCAAACAAAGTTTTGAAACTATGATATGCCCACTTATCTCGTTTTTTCTTTGGCTAAATAAAGTGACCCAGTTTCTGGCATGTTTAAAAAACAAAAAAACAAAAAACAAACAAACCTAAGGCTTTGTTGGTGGAGGGGAAGCAGTGCTTTATGGTTGACTTAAAAAAATGGTACAGCCTCATGTTGAAGCTGGAGTTAAACTCAAATTGTATATAGTTTAATTTCAAATAGTAGGAAAAAATTAAACTTGTGCATTTGTAGGCCTTCTAATTAGTATTTGAACTGTTTTTTTTCTAAGTACAATAATATGCTACTAAAATAGGCAAGGTTTTTTTGTAAATGGGGTTTTTTGAGATTTAGTTCCTATTGCCCCCACCCTCCTGGATCCTAAAACCTGCTTAACAAGACCCAGTTTAACTTTTAAAAGCAGGTTAATATTTTCTCTTTGGCGGGACCTTGAACCAAAGAGCTCACAACTTGGTGGGAAAGCTTGGTGGCATAGTTGACACTTACAGCAGCTGTACTTGACCATGATGACTGCTCAGTGGAAGCAGTTTTTACTTTCACATTGTATGGCTTTTAATCTTTGGAGTTTGAGGTTTTTTGTGTATTCAGCACAATTGTAAAACTCAGAATTCTGTAAACCAAGCCAGATACAGCTGTTAATTGTTGAGGAAAGATGAAAAACTGAGATGGTTTGTAATTACTGTGCACTCAACTGTCACTAATTACTAGCTCCTAAAACCTCTGACTTTGAATTTGCTGGTGCTGAGAAGTGTATTCCACAGCAGTGGGAGGGGCAACTTTGTAATTGATAAACATAATATTTAGTGACTGTAAATTTAGCAATGCATGATTCTGCATCTTGGTGTAACCTACTGATATCTCCAGGTTATCTTCTTTTGGAAGTAAGTGGGTATGGCACCTTTCTACCACCCACAGGTGTTCATAGTGTTCAGTTTTTCTTCTATACATACTGGGACAGTCTTTCATTTGCTTTGATACATATTTGCTACATTACAATTCTTATGTAGCTATGAAAAGTGAGATACTGAGTAGTTAAATAGCAAGTGGTATACCTAAATATTTTGGGTAGTTCTTGTTCAGAAGAACACAATTTAGGTTACTCCACATTGACTTAACTTACACTCTTGTGCAGAGTTTCCATGGTGGTTGGTAGAAAGAACAAACATTAAAGAGAATAAAGCTATTGTGTAAAGTCTATCAAAAGTTTTCTTAATGAACTATTTGTATTTATTTCAAAACAAATAAATTTGTAACTTTGCAGTGTCTTGTCTTAATCCTGTATCCTGAGCACAGATCTTTTGAGATGATTGCACTTATCCTTTCCACATGCCTTAACTCTCAGGCTTAGCTTACCCTGCCTGCTGTCTAGCCCCTCATAGCTGACATACTGCTTCACATTTTCATGAGCATAGTATCTACTTTCTAAAGCCATCCAGTAAGTGTTTTTAGTATCCCTGCACAGTAGGGTGACTTTACATCCTGTTTCAGCTGGGACAGTCGCTTTTTGGCAAAATGGGGGATGCAACCACTAGTGGGGTGTAGAGAAACATTCAGGGGAAGGAGCAACAATCCCAGGTCTACATGGGAGGGCTGGCTTAGCCTAGGTCAACCCCAGGTGGGTGGCTGGTAGGGGGGCTTGGGCTGGCTCCACACACTAGGGGGGGGCCTCAGGCCAGCCCACAGTGGTGTCCATTTTGAAAAATATAGTCCCCTTATTGCAGTATGCTACTTTATACTGGGGTGGGAAGGTTAAGGCATCCTACCCTCTTCTGAACCATCCTGGAGGAAGAACAGATGAAAGTCCTAGAGGTAGAGTGAGCAGCAAAGTTCTTACCAGCTATTCTGACAGGATCTGGAAAAGTGATAACATGAAGTGCAGGGATGCAGCATCAGAGATCACTCTCTTCTTGCATTCTGTTCCTTCCCCTTCATTTTTCTAATGCTCCTAGAATTCATTCTGGCTCTCCTTCAGGCTGCCCAGCCCTATTATACATTAGTGAACTAGCAGGCCTGATTCTGGATATAGTACAAGAGCAACAGACTAGTTATCAGTGGTTCAGTCATGCTGAAAGGGTATAACAAGTTGGGTCCTTCAAGGATTGGTTCTGGGTCCACTTCTGTTCGATATCTTCATGATTTAGATAATGGCACAGAGTACACTAGCTGGGAGAGATTGCAAGTGCTTTGGAGGATAGGATTAAAATTCAAAATGATCTGGAGAAATTGTCTGAAGTAAATAGGATGAAATTCAATAAGGAAAAATCCAAAGTACTCCATTAGGAAGGAACAATCAGTTCCATATGTACAAAATGGGAAATGACTGCCTAGGAAGCAGTACTGCAGAAAGGGATCTGGAGGTCATAGTGGATCACAAGCTAGATATGAGTCAACAGTGTAACGCTGTTGCAAAAAAAGCAAACATCATTCTGGGATGTATTAGGAGTATTGTAAGCAAGATTCTTTTGCTCTACTCTGGTTCCCAGCCAATGGGACCTGTGGGGGTGGCACTTGGGGCAGGCACAGCATGCGGAGCCCCTTAGCTGCCCCTATATGTAGGAGCCTGAGGGGGGATATGCTGCTGCTTCCAGGAGCCGTGTGGAGCCACAGTACATGTGGAGCAGGGGTGAGCCCCCAAGCCTGCTCCCCAACTGGAGCACCAGAGTGGGGCAAGCCTGAGACTGTTCCCCAGCTTATGCTTGAGGGCCGGATGTGACCCCTGGGCTGTAGTTTGCCCACCCCTTGTCTAGATAATACTTAGTCCTGCCTTGAGTGCAGGAGACTGGACTAGATGACCTCTGGAGGACCCTTCCCGTTCTATGATCCTCTTTTTGCCCTTGTCCATTGTTGCTGTAAGCTGTTCAGTGCAGGGATTGTTTTCCCATGTGTAGGCATAATGGGGACTTTAAATGATCCCACATCCTATGTAATACTTTGCATTTCAGGTCCTGTGACCAAGTGCTCCACAGAAGTTGAATTCCACAACACCCCTGGGGGAGGGAGATGATGTTGCCACTCTATAAATAGGGAAAATACTTGGCCAAGGTCACATGGGAGTAAAGCTGGGAGTGGAATACAGGAGCCTGGACTTGCACTCCCTTGGTGGAGATCTGGAGAAGATCCCTTAGTCTCTCTTCCCCCCCCCACCCTCCTTTGCAGGCACAGGACAATGGTCTTGAGTGCTGAACTACACTTTCCTCAGTCCCATTAATAGACCTGTCCAGAACATATCTCAAATACAGCTTCCTCCTAACTAAAACCTAGGTCTGTTCTTAAGCTAATCAGAATTGTGTATTTTTCTAGGCCACAGGATGTTAGACATTGAGCGTCTAGTTTTGTTCTGCAGTGTAGTGGCATAAGTCACATGAAGCCTGAATTGGAGTCGTTCTCCCTGGGACAGCCATGACCTTCACCTTCCACTGAGAAGCAGTCCCTGCGAGCTCTAGTTAGCAGTGGAGTTCAAAAAGGATACGTAGAGCGAGTGTTTGACAGAGGAGAGCCGAGGAAACATTGATCAAGTTCAGTGTGTGCAGGTTCTGTAGAGAGAACTGAAGTAGGTTAACAGACGAAGGGCACAGGTGTGTGTGTTGGATAAAGAGAGCTTAGTCAGTACATGTTGGATAAATCAACTGCCCTTACATGGGGAGTGATTTAAGGATCAGGATTTTCAGCTTTGCTCGGACTTTATTTTGGTCCCATTTTTTTTTTCTCCCTCTGGTCTAAGTATAAATGATTTAAAAATCATTAATGTACCTGAGCCCGGTAACAACATTTCAGGCAGCAGTGATTAGACAGTATGGACCCTAAGAGCTGGACTTGTTTTTTAATAACCAAAGTATGAATGTGTGCCCAACCATCCTATGAAACAAGGGTACAAGTGTGCCCTTCTCTCATCTCTTCCAGGAATGGGTAAACACTCCTACCAGGGAGTGTAGTCTGCCTGTTAAATAAAAATTAACTGCTTGACTTTAAGACGAGCAGGAAGCTATCCAATCCCTCTTGCAATAAAGAGACCTGCTGCTCAGGGCCTCTATGATGAATGGCAACTTTGCAACAAAAGCACTCATTTGGTAAGGAACAATGCTGAACTATATAAAGCGCTAGGCTTGATGCTGCTGAAGAACTGTAGCTTTTAGGGTGAGTTAGCACATGGATCTCGTAGGGTGACTTACAGATATTTAATCACAACCTGAATCAAATGCACTTTTTCTTCCCACAGTTCTTAGGTAATTCCTCATGATCCTGCTCCCAAGTCTCTGCTGCTGTACTTGGGATCCTTCTTTCACATCCCTACTTTACAAATTGTGTCGCTCGGGTGAATTTTTGTTCAATATGTACAGAACTAAAGAATCATCCAAACTCAAGATTTTTGAAAATATTGATTTTGGGTGCCCAGATAAACATGCCTTAAAGAGGCCCGCCTGAAGCATCCAAAATTCCCAATCATTTTTCCAAATCTTGGCCAGCGGACTTTTCCTGTTGAGCTACAGCAGAATTTACCTAGCTAGCATCTTGTAGTGATATCAGTCCTACTACATTACTAAGGCTTTTAGTGTGTGTCTCAGGCATTAATGCCAGGGTTGGTAGATGCCAGTTTTCAATAGGCACATTAGCCAATACTATATATTTAAATAGATTTTCTTCTAACTTCATGGCAGGATGCAACTACATGTATACAAAAATTGTAGGTGTTCCCCAGTGCTTCAGAAAAGCTTAAGTTACTAGGAGAATGTGCCTTTCATCTGATTAACAAATTGTGGGACTGGCCTGTCAAAGTTTACTTGTGTTTTCAGATGTTTAGTAGAGCTGGTTTAAGAAGTAACAGTCTCCTGCACAAAGAGGACAAACTAGTACTTACGTGACTTATTCTGTGAACTTTCCTTCAAGTCTCTTGTGGTGTAAATCAGTGTGCTGGGGTGAGATGGATCTGACTTTCTGTCTGAAAAATGACCAATTTCCTCTGTGATCAACTGCAAAAGGTTTCAGGGCCCTAAGAGTGAAGATGTGTGGTGGCTCTGTGAAAGGGTGGGTATGTAGTCAGCTAAGACTAAAGTGATACAAAGGGTAGGATATAACAATTCCCCAGTGCTGGTCTTCAAGTGACTTGTCTTTACTCTGCTGAAGGTCATGGCGTGGCTTTTGAATGCATTTTAAAATGTTTTAGGGCCCCTACCTGGAGCTCAGAAGATGTGTGCTCTGTGTTGCTTGCCTCATGGGAGGCAGAGGTTAGACTGGCTACTCCAGTACAGGGGTTTCCTATTAATTCACTTAGTGCTCCACTCTTCCTGGCCAGTCTCCAACAGCCCATTCTGGAATAGAAGCAGTTGTAAGGAAGGAATAAACTGGGATGTGTATCGCGAACCACAGGGGAGGATCTTGCCTGAAGAGAAGCAGTAAAAACTTTGACACACAATTTCCCCCCCACCCCTTTCCCAGCAATCCTTCCGTGCCTGCTACCTGACAGAACTGCGAATGTGGCCCTGCAGGCTCACTGACAGCGCTGTCATTATGCTAGTTCCCAGATACTATACTGAGGGGGCCCATGAGAGATATCACTGGTTGCCATCTGGGGTAGCTGAGACATCACACTTTCTCTCCACACTCAGGAAAGGAGAGGCATTATCTCTGAAATCTGGGGGTGAATGTTGCTCCCCCCCAAGGGTCACCCCCCTGGAGAGTTCTGAATAGATTTTTGGCCCAGATTTCCCCCTCTGTCCTTTTAAATGCAGAACAGTAACAGGAGGGCATGAGTTGCTACCTGGCTCCTGTTGACACAGCAGTGTGTGTGTGCTGCAGGGAGCTCGTGTACATGTTGCCGCAGGCCAAACAGCTGGAGAGCTCCAGTTCCAGATAAATAACCTAGATGTGATTTTTATTAGTGTCACATGTTGCTGTGAGTGATGGGCCAGGCGGGAGAAGCAGTTTTCAGTAAAGCTGCTTATTTTTCTCCCTGCTGTTTGGAATCCTCTTCGTGTCTGTCCGGTGCTTCTCGGGCAACAAGCAGCTGTTGCAGCATTTGACATGGTTTTAGTATGTTCTGCTTTCAGCTGTGCTGTCCCGTAAAGCTGTGACTCTGGCATGTATGGGTTATAACTGGCCACTGCACTGCCACGTCTCGTGTGCACTCTGCCTTCCTGGCATCATCGTCTAGTACGTGTTACTGACAGTCTCTCTGCAGACCGGGCCCCTGCATATGTGAGCAGTTGTTGCTGTCACAATAGGCAAGGTTTTAACATGTGGATATGGTATTTCCACTCAGCCATATGCAGGTTTTATGTTTGGTAACTAGTGACCCCTATGTCTGATATTTAAACAACTCAGAGCGTGTGCAACCCCCCCCCCACACACACACACACACCTGCTGACTAGTAATAGCCTCAAAGGGCTTGTGCTTGCCTAATCTGCTGAACACCCTAAGTCAGTTTTCTGCAAGTGGGCACAGGGGCAGTCTGTCCTGCCCAGAGCCAATTGGACTAAAGAGGAGACTTGCTGAGTCTTTTGGAGTATGGTCAAGGAAGCTTCCCGCCCTGCTGCAGCTTTCCAGAGTTAGGTGTGTCTGGTGATGGAGCTCTTATCTCAGATTAAACCCAGCCCAGCCAGGGCCTAAGGTGTTGGGGCTGTTGCGAGCTGGGAAGCTAAGATGCCAGCGGGGCAGGGCAATCCCAGGCCTCAGCCCAGTGCTGCCAACGTCTGTGATTTTTTGCTGACTGGGCTACTTTTAAAACACCTTAGCCAGTTAATCTTGAAGTGGCGACGGGTAACTTTTTGGCTACCACTTTCTTGTGGTGAAATTTGGGCAATTTTACCGAGCTCCCTGCTGCTCCCCGGTTCCTGACTCTTTGCTGCCACCTGGTGGCCCTATAAATGAGCAGCCATGAAGGTGCTTACACAGATAGACCAAATCCACCTTCCTTGCCCAGCAGAAGCCATGTGGCACATACACTGTTGATAAGAGAGTCCCTTTGGCCGTGGTAAAGTGAAGAAGATGAAGAGCACAGTGTCCTTTCCATGTAGCGGGAGCTGGTGGATACAACTCCCCTGTCATTTCACAGTGTGGGAGCCAGTGGGGAGAGCAAGACGCCTAAGGGGATGGAGGGGGTGGGGGGAGGGGTTCAAGGGAATGTGTGGGGCAAGAGGAAGCCAGAGGGAAGTGGCTGGGACAGGCTGGGGAGTTGAGGGATAATACGAGGATAGGGATCTGTGGGGACAAGGGAAAGGTGCACCAGAGAGGGAGACTATGAGAGGCACCTGACGGAGGGAGGGAGGAAAAATCTGGAGGCGATCAGTATAGGGGAGCAGCTGTGGGACAGGAGACTGTGGAGCAACATAAGGGGAAATGGGACTGGGCAAGAGACAGGGAGGGAGGAAGTGACTGGAAGATTAGGGAAGGAGGCTACAGAGTGATAAGGAAGGCACCAGCTCCCCTCCTCCCAGAGATTAGAAGCAGGGGAAATTCCTCTGAATCTGTAGCTGGGCAGCCTGCAATTTTGGGCCCGCATTTCAGGTTGACTCTTGAATCAGAAAGGATCAGCTACAAATGGGAGGTGGGCTGCTCTGCACCGAAGGCTCAAAGGGCAGAAAGCAGGCATTATACAGACTGCTTTAACAGCCACAAGGTTCTGTGTCTATCTCGGCACTTCAGGTGGGAATCTGACTGGTAAAATTTGAATGCTTGGTCCTGACAATACTGGCCTGGACGAAAGCTCATCTTGCTCATCCAAAGAGCCCCTCCCGAGGCTGTTCTTCATCCGCACTAATTATACTATCGATGTGGCTGCTCTCCTCTTTTGTTTTAACTAGTTCTGGGCTCTGCAAATAGAGAGTTTTACCAGGCCATGTTGTTTTAGGCAGTATTTTTGTGTTTTGTTGTGGTTGTGTTCATTGAATTTGCTCATTCTGAGGATGGTGAGCGATATGGATTGTGAGCTTTTCTGGTAAATGCTTGTCTCATGTGCAGGGCTTAAATTCTTGTAATTTCCTGGAGCGCCTCCCTGCCCCACCCCCAACATGCTATTAAAAACTCCTGGGGGGGTTGAAAATATTTACTGGAGCTCCACTTGGGTCAGCTCCTGCTCCGTCAGTGGGCCCTGCCCTAATAAAAACAATTCATTGTGATATCATTGGAAGCGTGAGGATCAGGATCCCACTGTGCTAGACACGTGGGGTTTTTAGCACATTTGTGACAGGCATAGTTTGGGGAAACAAAATCTAAACAAAATTCTTTTTTTGCGAGGCAAGCTGAAGAAATGAGACAGCTCAGTTCTGTGACTTTGAGAGACAAGAATAAAGCCTTGATCCTGAAAAGCTATCGGCTTGTGGGACTTGATTCCCAATAGGGTGACCAGATGTCCCGATTTTATAGGGACAGTCCCAATTTTGGGGTCTTTTTCTTATATAGGCTCCTATTACTCCCCACCCCTTGTCCCGATTTTTCACATTTGCTGTCTGGTCACCCTGATTCCCAAAGACACTTAGGCGTGGTGATGCTGAGCTTTCCCACGCCTAACTTTTAGGTGCTTAGAAAAATCCCTGGGATTCACAAAGCCCGAGTTCAGCACCTCGGCTCCCTGTACAACAAACGGGGAGAGACAGGCACCTCAGAAGGGGAGTCACAAAAGCCAGCACCCTTGGAGGCTCCCCACCTAAGGTAGCTGCCAAGCCAAGGGGTGTACGCCAAGCTCTGCCCCTTTCTTAGATAGGTTCCCAAGTCTGGGCTGGAGGGAGGCACCTCCCGCTGCTTGGGATTCTCAGCTGCAAGCCCTCTCTTGGTGTGAAGGGCCTATTCCATTTTAGCAAGGGTGGGGGAACAGGAGGCAGTAGTGGCAGCTCTCCCCCTCCCTCTTAACTTTAGCCCAGTGGTTAGGGTACTCACCTGGGAGGTAGGAGGTCCCTGGTTCAAGTCCCATCCCTCACCTGGGAAGGAGAAGGATTTCAGCTGGGATATGCTACTTCTCAGGCAGGAGCTCAAAGCACTGGGCTACGGGCCAGTCTGCTGTGGTGGGCTCAGTCTCTCCTGTTGAAGCTGTTCCACTGGATAAGCAATGAAAGAATCGTTGTGATGGAGAGAGAGGCCCCTGTGCCAATGAGTTTTTGCGCTGCACATGCTCTGAGGCAGAAATACAGGCACCCAGAGAGATTTTACTGCAAAAAAAATGTCAGGGGTGCTCAGTGATTTTAGGCACTTGTGGGCTCAGAGGGGGTTTTGAATCCCGGTGGGTCCTGACTCTGGGATTTAGGCACCTAAAGGGGCAGTGAGGCACGCAAGTCCTTTTGCGAATCTTCACTTGAGCAGCCTCATTTGGTTCAGTGGAACCTTATCACATGCATAAAATGTGACAAGTGTGTCCCCCTTCCCAGAGATGGGGTCTCAGCATGCAAAGTAGAGATGACCCAGACGCAGGTGGCTTCCGTAATCTGGTTCAGATGTGGCCAGTGGGGAAAAAAAAAAAAGGCCCATGGCTGTCAAACGGAGACCACACGCTTTGGGGGATGCCACGTGTCTGGGAGGGAGAAGCAGCAGACAGCTGTTTCTCATCTTGTCTGAGGAGCTGACAGACAAATTTGCTGAGAACCTAGTAGCGACAAGAACAGTAGTGAAAGTAGCTGAGAGACAGCCAGGGCTATGCGTTCACTGTCTGGGGAATCAATTCGCTGGAGCAAGCTCCAGGATCGGTTGTTGCAAGGCAGTTCTGCCCACCCCAAATGTGAAAAAACCATGGGATATTTAATACATTTAGGTCTCTTATTGTATTGTCTTATTTGCAGTGCCACCTAGGAGGCCCAGGCATCGAGCAGGTGCCCATTGTGCTGGGCACAGTAGCACAGTGCTGCTTGGTTGCTTTCTGGAGCAGAGCCCTTAGGGCGTGTTTTCACGCTTTTCCTTGCAACTACCAGATGTTTGGGCTTTGACTATGACAACAATCCACTGAAGCCAAAGCTGCCTTGGTTGAACGAATGAATTAACAGAGTCTGCAAACAAAACCTGGGGGGAGAAACTGAGGCTGCTTCTTCGCATGAACATCCAGATGTTTTCCACCGTTGGGGTGCCTGCACCTCCACCCCCATGTATTTGAGATCAGACTCTCTTGATCAGTAAAGCTGGGTGGAAGTTTTCCAGATGAATAATTTATTTGAGGGGAAAACGCAGCTTTGGTCAACCTGAAACTATTTGCAAATTTGACATGAGTAGTTTTGGCTGTTCACAAACTGGGCAGCGAGAGAACTGAGGAGTGATTGGGCAGTGCAGGGCCAACCACCCCTCAGGTCCCTCTCAGTGGCTGTGATTCAGAATGCCCCAGCATGCACCTCTCAAGGCCCTTTCTTTTGAACGTTAGTGTAAATACGTGGGTCCCATCAGTGAGCACTAATGTGTTAGTGCAGCTTGTCCACTGGCAATTCTTTCATCGTGGAGTGATTTTGTCTGATTATTGGCCAGAAGATTTTCGCTGGTACCATGGTCAAGCCTCAGGCCTCAGCCTTTCCCTCTGATGGTGACCACACTAGTTCCTGTTTCTGCCTTGGGGAAGGTTATATCCCTGAAAAGCTCCGTTTGTAAGTTTTTTATTAAAAGTGCCCAAAGGGCAAGAGAGGTGGGCCTTAAACTGTCCCAGTTAGCTCACTCTGTGCGGCCTTCCTCTCATCCAAGCATGATGCACCCCTCTCCCCGCTCCCTCCAGACCATCTCAGTCTACATCCATAATTGCATCAGTGAGCTCCAGATCAGCATTGAGTCCCATCTTCTAAGCCGGCCATGATGGGGACTCAGGTAGGCACATCACTCCTCTGGGGAGAGTGGGACAAAGATCCATTGGAAATTCCCCAGCAAAAAGAGATTCAAAGTCACTTCCCACTCCAAGGGGACTTCAAGGAGCGGGATGGGGACTGCTGGAGCCCCAAGGGTGCACAGTACATCCTTGGCTCCATCTCTGGCACCATGACTTGCTGCCTTGGATACCAAGCCCATAGTGCCATTCTCTTCCCTGGTACCACTCACTTCAGTGCCAGTCCCTTCACACCAAATCCCCAGGCTCCCATGCACCTTGACAGGGTTTGTTTCAGCATTGTTCACTTCAGCACCACCCATCCTGGTGCAGTCTATTCTTGCATGGAGATATGTGGCACCATCGGTGAACTGAGGACCTTCGTGGTACCAGGAGATCTATATGTGATGGCGGAGCTGGCATTTCTATTAATCTCCATGATGAGGAATACTCCAACCACGGTGGTGACTGACACTGCAACTGGGGTACGTACCACCATGTGGTACCATTTGTACCAGCTAGGACTCATGCTGTGGTGCAATCAAGGCCCTGAATTAGGGCAGCCCCTCCTTTCGAGAAGGTGCATTCCTCCTGCGTGTCTGATACCCAACAGCATGATATATTCTGCAAGGCCCCGTCCCTCTTGAGTCTTATGGCTTGGAAAGTGGGGTGAGCGTGTCTATGCCTTAAGGAATATTAATAAAAAATATTGCCTCACCCATCAAGTCCGTCTGATATCCTGGGACTGACACGGCTACAACATGCCTCAGTCATAGAAGTTACAGATAGAGGCATCTGTCCTCATACTGTCCTCCTTGGCCTCCAAGCGCTTTTCCATAGAACAGTCGCTCCCCTACAGTTCCGCTTTGTTTGGGTAACCTAGCTCGCGGTGGGGTGGGGATGGTTAGTAAAAGCTGGTTTTGAGGAGAAAGGTGACCAAACTTCGCACAATAATGAGCTTTGTCTGTAGTTAAGCGCCGTCTCTAACGTAGGAGAAGTGTAAATCTAAATATACTAATAGCTTCTTTTAATTCTTTTTTCTGTCTGTTGTGAATAAATCTTGTGTGGGGATTGCAAGTCGTTCCTCCCTAGTAAGGAAAAACCCTGCACCCTCCAAGGGGAGGGGTCGAAAGGCATTATGGAGTCCAAACTACCCACTCAGGCTTGGGCAAACGGTAGGGACTGGGTTGTCCTGGCCCAGTGACATGTATTGTACAAGGAAGGAGACACGTAGATACAAATCAAAGGGTAGTTGGGGCATGAGGGGCCTTTTGCTAGAGGAAAGGATCCCATCACGTTTTAAGTTTCCTGAATGATTAATTTTTTGTGTCTTTCATTTTGGGTCTTTGACACACATGACACCTCATATTTGGGCCCTGCAGGTTGAGAGGTACAGAAGAGAAGGAAGGAACAGGACAGATGTATATGTTTGTGCGTACGCGCACACACACACTTTCTAAATGCTTCTAAATAAGGAGGCAGTTGTGTATTAATTCACTGTTTTTGCAGTTATTTATTCCCTTTAAAGTGTAGCTGTAGCATTTCAGCTGGGAAAACACACACCGTGTTGTACAGCCAAGTCCTACGTTTACATTTGTTATGAAGCTAACATAACTCAAAGGCTTCTTGACCACAACCAATTGCACCTTCCCAACAAATTTCTAAATACCTCAGAACAATGATACGTACAAATACAGCTCTGGCAGTTATATACATAATGAAATCACAGTTTGAAATGATATATGTGTATGGACAAGGCTGAGCTTGGATTTAATTTGTAACACTGAGCATTCTAGTCCCATCATTTTAATACGCTGCTCTTCTTAAAGTACCTTGCACATTTTGGTCTTCCTAAACAAAACAAAAAGCGGGAGGTGGGTAATCAGTGGCTTAATTTAAAATATCGCTTAGTATTTATGAGCTCTGTAACTTCCGACATTACCTATATACAATACAATGCTAGTGATCATATTACCGACAGAATGCAACGTGCTTGCATTTTAATTGTGTAACACTGAAGACCCATAGAGGGGAGTCGGCAGCAAAGATCAAACCTGGGACCTCTGGAGCTGAATGGCACATGTCTGTTATCCAAAGCTGTAGCAGGCTCATGAATCTCTAGGTGGCCTAGCCACCACTGGAGGGGGACAGAGCGCCACTTCTAGCCAGCAGGGGTTACAATCCCATATACATTTCTCAGTGTTTTTAAGTTATAATTGACTCAGTGCAAAGGCACCTTGTTTAAGTTATATATTTGGTACTTTTATTTTTGCATGAGATGTACTTATTGCTTTAAATGGTTCCAAACCACTGAGGCTTGTGCCTTCAGTCCTTACAGAGGTAAAGCGCCCACAGAGGGTGAGACATCACAAATTTACCAACTTCAAAGCCAACTGGAGGTTTGCTGCTGACGGCAGCAGGAACAGACCCTCAAATTCCACACACACCCCTCCTCATACAAGTACATGAACGTCCATGGGATTCTGTGCCTGGAGTGAACAGGGTTTGGGCCAAAGGGCCTTGTCTGTGGCCTCCCCCCAGCACAGATCTTTAGCTTTATCTTTGCTGTAGAACGTAGCACCAAAAGAATTCTAGCACCAGCTCAGAGATTGGAATTTCCTCCCTAGCATTATTATTGTGTTATTTGTATGACTGTAACACCGCGAGGTCCTAATGGAGATCAGCATCCCATTGTGCTAGGGCACTGTATAAACATACAGCAAGAGTCAGCCCTGCCTTGAAGAGCTTACAGTCTAAATTAACTAGACAGACAAAGCATAGAGAATAAGATTCTTGTTCCTATTTCACAGATAGGGGAACTAAGGCACAGAGAGATTAAGTGACTTGTTAAAGGAAGTTTGTGGCAGAGGCAGGACGTGAACCCAGATGTCCTCAGTCTCTGCACCACAAGGTTCATATTTCTCTTGAAAGTATAGGAGAAGGTCTCCATCTCAAACCACAAATGGAGTTTACCTCCTTCCACTATTATTCTCTCAATTGGTACAAATGAAACACAGAATTGTCTTGATAAAAGCTCTGTGGCTGATAGGCATTCACTTCACTTGAAAATGGCCGTATCCTGGAGATGATGGTTGTGTATCAGTTCACAAGAGCATCTTTCAGCCATTGATGTAAACAGTGTGTCACGTCCACTGCCAACAGTTCATTCTGGCATCTCTAATGTTTAGCTAATCACACTATGAAAAAAAGTTAAACAAATGCACCCTAGAGCATGATTCTGGTTATTTTATATCCTTTGATCATTTTGCCTTGTCCCTCTCTTTGCCACTGAAAGTGTCTAGGAGAATATGTTATGGTGCACTATATGTAAGTGTGTGTATATATCCACAAACAAGGGCCCAGGGTTATGTACATGGTTTTACAGATTGGCCTGAATCAGAACACTGGATTCAAACTCTCTCAGACTTTGGAAAAGTTTAGCTCCTGATCTTCACTTCATAGCTCAGATACATCTAGCGTGAGGAATGACCTAGAAGCCCAGCCACAAACCTCTTCATCCCTTGGAGCCCTTTGGATCAGGGTTCAATTTCTTGGCTCTGGCCACGCTGCATTATAGCACCATAAATCTTTTATGGTGCATTATGGAGTTTTAGGTGGAAAAAAGCATGATCATGTGGGTCTGGTACGAAGGTTCATGAGCACTGATTTGGAATGATTGGCACAACTCACACCTGCCCCCCGTCTCCCCCGGACAGCAGCCCTTGCAGTCACTGAGTTCTAGGACTTCGACATTCCTTGGTTCCAGGACGTTTCATGAGGTGGGGGTGGGGATGGGGGGATAGAGTGGCTCTTTGCATCTGCTCCCCAGCTAGTGCACCCATGCAGGAGTCAGGTGCACGTGGGCTAGTTTTCTGGGGCTGGAGACTCAGAGCTAGAAATGCCACAGCAGCACAGCTGCACCACTACAAACACTGCCTATGCTGCCGGGAGGGGCTATCCCATCGGCATCGTGACTCCAACTCCCCGACAGGTGAAGTCTGGAGGAATGGGCAAATTCTACACTGGGGGGTTAGGTCAGCATAACGCTGCTCAGGGGGGTGGATTTTTCACACCCCTGAGCAACATAGTTAAGCCAACAATTTTCTAGTGTAGACCAGGCCTCAGTGAAACCTCAGAAAGAACTAATAGAGGCGTCTATAAATTAAAGAATGATTGACTGCTAAGGAGAACAGAGATTGGGGCTAATCCTCACCTCCTGATATAAATGTATGGACCAAATCCTTAACTCTTTACCCTGGCAGAATGCCTATTGCAGGCCAATGAGAGTTTTTCCAGAATATGGGTTAAGTAAAAGGAAGTGCATCAGGATTTAGCCCAGTGGTAAGTGAAAAGCCAGCAGCAGCAAGTCAGCTGGTGTAGCTTGTTATAGCTCCAGCAGTCGAGCTGCAGGATCTGCCCCAACAGCTCTGGTTGGGATTTGCAGTGGGTTGGGGGCCAGATTTTGTTTAAAGGTATTTCGCTGCCTAGCTCCCATTATTTAAAAGCCTCTCAATATAGTGGGATAAACAAAGGAGACTTAACTCTGACTTTGAGAAACAAACGTTACATTGGCACTGGATGGAAGATTCTCCTTTATTTTAAAACCTCTGTAAAATCAGAGCAGTGGCTCATTCCAGCATTCGGCCAATTTAATTCGCTATTTCAGAGTAATCGTGGTAATGTGCCAAGTCAGCAAAGATGTCATTGGGGTTCTTGCAACTCAGGTTGCAAAAGCAGGCGTTGATCCACAAGATTTTCCGGAAAAATCCAGTTCCATCCGGGCACTCAAACCTCACTTCAATAGTCTTCGACTTGTACGGAGAGCAGCACCTGTTGTCTGTGCAGACGCCACAGTATTTTGGCCTGTATGTACGTTTGCTCACACAGCCCGATATGGTGTAGTTCATTGGTTCATCTGCCCTATACACGGCCAAGCATTTCTTCCCAGGCTAGATTGAGAGAGAGGACAGAAAGAGAGGCAAAGATTAATTTTCATTGCTGGGTGCTCCCAGATGCTACTTTGTCCCACGTAGGCAGCACTTCCCTGAGGGTGGCAGTAAAGATGGTCAAAAACGGAAAACAATTAGTGAAAAATGTTGATATTTCCAAATGGTTTCAAATTCACAGGATTGAAAACAAGTTTGCATTTCAAATATGTTTTTAAAAAAATTCCATTTTTTAAAATTTATTTTTCTCACCTATTCCCCCAGAAAGTGATTAAAATGAATAATGCCTATGGTCCATTTCTTTTCGTTTTTTCATTTTTCCCCCTTCCTTTTTCCACTCTAATTTTTCCAAACTTCTCCTACTTTGGAAAAGTGACCGTTTTTTGTTTTTGTTTTTGTTTCTCAGACACTTTTCCAAAGTTGGAGAAATTTCGAGTAGGAAAAGGAAAACACGAAGAGACAAAAAACACCTCAACGCTCCTCATTTTGAAAATTTTTCTGCTTTTGAAAAAACAAATTTTGAGTCAAAGCTAAACAAGCATTTGTTTCATTTCAGATTTTGCCACAGAAAACAATTGAAAAATTTAGTCAAGTGATCTTTTCTCATGAAAAAACTAGCTTTTGATAAAAAACAATGGGAAAATTTCTCGTACTGATAAATTTCTACAAACTCTAATTAGAAGTCCTTGCCTGCCATGTGAGGTTAGCATTGCCACACCAAATACCGCCCTATGCAGAGAGCCAACAGCCTTTAAGTGCTGCATAAGCCCTTATTTCAGCATATGAACATAGGCACTTGCCGATGGTTGCATGTTTTTTGCAACATTTCTCAAGGAAAAAAAATACACATTTTGTTTCAAGCCGTTTTAAGGCCCCAAAATCTAGCTGCTCAAAAGTTGTTCACAAAATGGCAATTTTTGCCACGGAGCATAAAAATCTTTTCATGTGTTATTACAAAGACAAATCTTCAGTGATGAAACGCTGACATTTTCTGCTGAAAACTAGGGCTGTACCTCTCGTGTGTGGAAAAAAATATTCACTGCTCATTTTGATTTTCACAACACAGAAAAATCAAAGTAAAATGTAAAATCCCCTCTAATTTCAAGGACTTTTAACTCTATCGCCACCCCCCCACACACTTTCTCACAGAATATTCCACACACCTGTCTCCTGTAGGTGCTGCAGATTTACATGCATGGATTTGCAAACTCACTCGTGACAGGCTGGATGCTTCCAAACGGCAGAGTTTACACCAGTGGTTCTCAACCTATTTACTATTGTGGGCCACACGTGTAGATGTCTTTGTTCTTTGTGGGCTGCACCCACACAATATATATACTACTTGTATGGCCCCGAGGATGTCACATGGGCCTCAGCTGTGTGCTGATTGGGCCGCAAGTCGCCCATGGGCTGTGGGTTGAGAACCACTGTTTTACACCTACAGAGAGCACTGCTTCATCACTTTCCGGCTAGCCCAGCCATGGGCACATCTGAACGAGTGGCTGGTATGCTGCTGTCATCTGTAGGGAGCTCCTGGCGGGAAGTAAAGCAATCTTCCCACAATGGGAGTTATTTCCATCCTGCAATGGAAGAATAGGGTCCCTACTGGTCCAGGGAGGAGAAATTACACCTATCTGTACTGGCCAGCCTGTATTTAGGCCACAGGCTGCAATTGCTAATCACCAGGTCAGTGTTTCCTTATTTCCCATCCCATTCATTGTCAGAAGATCCAGCTTAGTACACTCTCCAACACATAGCTCTCAGTGCCCTGCACCTGGGCAGAGAGGGGCAACCAATCAGCAAACTAAAAGGCGAGCTGTGAAATGGGCCCACCTTAATGTGTTTGTTTATATCCACCTCACAGGGCCGCACGTTGCAGAGGCGACTCTCTTTCATGAGCTGGCACTGGTCGTTGTCATTGGAAATTCTCGTTGATATCCCCAGCCCGCAGGTTTTCGAGCAGAGGCTCCAGGATGAGGTGTGAATAATGCAGTTCTTCTGCCAGGATTCATTTTCTCCTTCGTAAGCTACAGACCAAAGTCATATGACATCATTTTACCCCACAAACATGATTTCTAAGGCTCATTCTAACTGCCAGGCCAATACGCTGAATGACAATTAAATCAAATGGAAAGGGCTCCATTTTCCTGCTTAGCTCTGTTTGTTCATCCCATGCGACCTCCTAGATTGTGACCTCTTTGGGACAGGGGTTGCCTCCTTTATTTGTCTGTATAGTACCTAGCACAATGGGGCCCTGGTCTTAGACTGGGGCTCCCATATTCTACCACAATATGAACAATTAACAATGGAAACATGTACCAGTCAGTGTAGGAGTGAGATGAGATTTGAGTTTATTGTGAACATTTATTTCTGTACTGATTCAGCTGACTCAGGGAATGGTCCACAGTCCTTGTGGAGGGCTGGAGTAGCCCAGAGCCTTTCATTTGTAGATAGGGATGAGGGAATAGTCCACAGAGAACTTAGAAGGCACTCAGATTGACGGTGGGGTCAGGGTTTAATGTATTCACAACCCTTAGCTCAGGTTTCCACACAATTTGCAGAACTTGGACTGGTCTTACCTGTAATTCAGTACAACCTCCAGGTCCCAACAGAGAGAGAAGCCCCATTGTGCTAGGTGTTATACAAACATAAAGTAAGAGACAGTCCCTGCCCTGATGAATGTATATTCTAAATAGACAAGACAGACAAAGGCTGTATTAGGAGAACTAAGTGACTTGCCCAAGGTCACACAATGAGTCGGACAGAGGCAGGATTTGAACCCAGATCTGGAGACCCATCCAGAACCTAAGTTACACTTTTTTGGGGTTCAAGGTTGTTTGATGAAGAGGAAAGATTTCCCAGTGTTTAGGACACTAGTCTAATCCATAGGAAACCTGGACTCAAGTCCTTGCTCCACCACAGACTTCCTGTGTGACCTTCAGCAAGTCACTTAGCCTCTCTGTGCCTCAGTTCTCCATCTGTACAATGGGGATAATAGCACTATGCTACCTCACCAAGTGTTATAAGGATAAATACACTACTAAAGACTGTGAAGCATCCAGCTGCCATGGTAACAGGGATTATCAGTACCTAAAGTAGCTTTGGGCAGTCACCTCTCTGCCTGTTTTCTCAGCTACCATGCTTTAGCTAGGGCTCATACAATCCAACCTTTATGGCAGGATGCTCCATACACTCCAGAGAGAAGGTTAGTCAGACATGGTGATGTAGCAGTGCAATGGGAGTGCGTCACAGCTACCCTGCTGCATGCGTCAGGGTCAATTGGAGGGGGGAGCCCCGTGTTGTAGTTTAGACCCACGCTGTCCCGAAGTCTGGGGGAGGAGTTCAGATTATGGGGTGTAGGCCACTATAGTGATAGGCACCAATCCCCACCCAGACTGTCTCAAAATTCAGGGCTGCATGGCTGTGGAATGGGCCTGTTTCTGGGTATGTCTACGCTGGAGTGGGAGGCGTAATTTCTGATCGAGCTAGTGTGCTAAGAATCAGCGTGCAGCCATGGCAGCGCGAGCGGCAGGAGGGGCTAGTCGCACGTGTACGATTCTGTCTGAGACCCGAGGCCCCTGTGTTGATAAACTCTTGCATTCTAACTCTAAGCCTGAATGTGACATGGGCAGAGCTAAATGAGGAAGCAGCCCATGGCACTTTCCCAGTGCCAGAAGTCTTAGCTTCAGTGACAGCTCCCCCCTTCCCCTCCCCCCTCTTTTGCTGTGGTTAATGCAATTGTCAGTAGCACTTGGGCATTTTGCAGAAACCTGTCCAGCAGCTGTGCTACAGGGTTTGAACACAGCAGTGGCCTGCACGTAACGCACTCTGCAGGGTGAGTTACACAGCGCTCTCTCTGCTGCCTGATTCACAGGGGATAGGAGTCTGCTGCAGCTGCCAGCTAGGGAGACTTAATTTTTTAGCACAAGCTGCAGAGGCTGACACTTTAGCTCTGGCAGTCCCGGGTTCAATTCCCCGTGATGACCAAGGCGATGCCCATTACCCACACACACACTCTACCTTCAGAGGAGATATGTCGTGGAGATGTCTTCCTGATCTTTTTTGAGTCATCACAGATCCATTGCTCGCAGCACTTGCCTGCTATCTTAACTTGCTTTGGGTTTGGGCACCAGACAAGCGGGGGGCGTGAGTTGGTGCACAATGGCATACAGCCCACAGCCCCATTAATGCATGTGCAATTGTACTTGCAATTGGGCTGGAAGGTCTCTCCGTTCTTATACCGGATTCCGTTAAGGACACAGCCCACGCCCACAATTTCTAAAACGGGGAGAGCGAGAGAAAGATCGAGAGAGAGAGAGAACACCATGAAAATCATGAACGGTATTCAGAATAGCTAGTTTCTTTAATGGGGAACTCCCCAGACTGACAGGGCCAAAATTTAAGCGCCAGCACCATTCTGCTGCAGAACAAAGCAGGTCCATATAATTTTAGGCCTTATCATCACTAATAGGGTAGCTCCCCCTTACGAAGCACAGCTGTGGCACTTTCCTTCTTAGAGGTCTGAAGAACATATTTTATTCCTTGTTGGATCTGCCAGGAGTCACACATGCATCCACGGAGCTTTTCATTGAGTTTCAAGTTCCCCTTACAAACAAGCAAACAGACACAAAAGGACTGTAATAATGATCCAGGGAATTGCAGCTTATGACTGCAAAGCTTATGACTGTTTATTGCTCGATTATTTTATAGGACTTGAAGTAATTCCCAGCCTGAGAGCCAGGAACAATAGAACTACTGAGTTTTACCTGGCCTCATGAATGCTCCGCGCAACTCTTACACAAACAATTCAACACGGGTGCTCTTGGAAACAGGGCTTGTGAGCCTTTGGGGCAAAGGCACGTTATGGGAGCTCTCATTCTGTAATGAAGGCTAGCTCTACAAGGCTCTGATTGGAATCAATTGGCAGTCAGGGGCTTGTAATAAAGTAGCAACTTAAAGCTGCAATTTCATAATTAGTCACAGGGAAGCAGTGTGCGACATAAAGCATTGCTGTCCCCCTTCTATTCTCTTCATTGATAAAGATGTTCTTGCATTGGAACGATCACAAAGTTTTAAGGTTGGTTAAAGAGGGGCCTGAACCAAACCTCACTTCAACTGCCAGGTGATTTGAAACTTTAGATTCACATTTTGCAAAAGCCTCTTATTTTTAGAATGGATTGAACAAAATCCCTGAATCCAACTCCCGCCCCAATTTGAGTTGTTTGAAATCCAAATGCAGATTCAAGATTCTGTGTCCTGTGCCCACCTGCAGTTGTGAAGAGGGTGTTTCTGAGTGAGGGCACAGAGACAAAACTCAGCCAGAGAATTCCAGTGATACGCTGCAATCCTTGCATACACACTATCGGGAAGCAAGTCCGTGGTTTCAATTTGCTGGGGGGATTTGTTGCAAACCTTTCCCCCGCATGATTTATGCAGGCCCACACTGCCTTGTACCCCTCACACTGAGAGTTTCATTTGGAGTTATCCCAAAGCTCAAACAGAAAAACCCATCCAAACCCTCAGAAGTTTGAAGGTTTTGACTTGAAACCACATGCAGTCACTGCGTTTTCCATAGGTTTCACCGCAAACCTCAAACTCATCCCAACACCTGTATATCTCCTTCAGGTGGTATATTATTATAAGATTATACTATATACATTGGATGGACAGGACCAGATGCATAACACTCTCAATGAGCAGGGACAGATTCTGCTGCTGAATAAGGAGCTCTGCATGGCCTTTACATATAAGGGCCAATTCCTGGAACGTGCTGAGGGCGTTCAGTCCCCGGGGCCCCAAGTCCTCTGCAGGATCAGTCCCGAAGTGTATTCGCTGAAATGCATGGAGAATGGGTAGACAATCCCAAATAAGGAAGCAAGTACCTTGAGAGCAGGGAAGGAGCCTGAAAGGAGTGTGAAGGTAAAAGGAGTGTGAAGTGTCACATGAGAAACTGCTGTGTCCTAATCGACTTGATCAGCAGGAGACCCCTAACCTCCCTCTACCTGGCCAGCCTCAGGGTTGTCAGGGTCCCTTGCGAGACTTGAGCTGGGACCTCAAGCTGCTGAGGGTGAGGAATCAGGCCAAGAGATGACTGCCTCTCTGATCCTCTTGTCAGGGCAGCAGGCTGCATTCTCCTTTGGGCCCCCCGGCAGGGATGAGTGGTGGGTCTCCCTGTGGCCCACCATCCCAAGCATGCGCCTATATTGCTTTGGTCTGAAGCCAGCCATGTGTATCTGCCAGCCAGTCAAGACATCTTCCCTGCCTACTCAACACACTGAGCATCACCTACTGTTCCAGGGAATGGAGGAGCATACGGCTGTAAATCGGAGGGTAGGACTGGGCCTCCAAATGCGGTGTCCTTCTTACTCCTGGCCACAGCCAACTCAAAGAGCAAGACCCCTACAGTCACCTCTCAACTGACCAACAGGCTGGAGAACCAGCAGATCTTTTTCAGGGGCAGTGGGAATGGAAGGTTTACAGTCAAGTATATCTTGACTTAAGTAAGTCTTTTGATACTGTCTCGCGTGACCTGCTCATAACAAACTAGGCAGCATCGATGGAGCTACTATAAGGTGGGTGCATAACTGGTTGGAAAACCATTCCCAGAGAGTAGTTATCAAGCTGGAAGGCCATATCGACTGGGGTCCTGCAGGGGTTGGTCCTGAGTCTGGTTCTGTTCATAGAATCATAGAATATCAGGGTTGGAAGGGACCTCAGGAGGTCATCTAGTCCAACCCCCTGCTCAAAGCAGGACTGATCCCCAATTAAATCATCCCAGCCAGGGCTTTGTCAAGCCTGACCTTAAAAACTTCTAAGGAAGGAGATTCCACCATCTCCCTAGGTAACGCATTCCAGTGCTTCACCACCCTCCTAGTGAAAAAGTTTTTCCTAATATCCAACCTAAATCTCCCCCACTGCAACTTGAGAACATTACTCCTTGTTCTGTCATCTACTACCACTGAGAACAGTCTAGAGCCATCCTCTTTGGAACCCCCTTTCAGGTAGTTGAAAGCAGCTATCAAATCCCCCCTCATTCTTCTCTTCCGCAGACAAAACAATCCCAGTTCCCTCAGCCTCTCCTCATAAGTCATGTGCTCCAGTCCCCTAATCATTTTTGTTACCCTCCGCTGGACGCTTTCCAATTTTTCCACATCCTTCTTGTAGTGTGGGGCCCAAAACTAGACACAGTACTCCAGATGAGGCCTCACCAGTGTCGAATAGAGGGGAACGAACACGTCCCTCGATCTGCTGGCAATGCCCCTACTTATACATCTCAAAATGCCATTGGCCTTCTTGGCAACAAGGGCACACTGTTGACTCAAATCCAGCTTCTCGTCCACTGTAACCCCTGGGTCCTTTTCTGCAGAACTGCTGCCTAGCCATTCGGTCCACAGTCTGCAGCGGTGCATTGGATTCTTCCGCCCTAAGTGCAGGACTCTGCACTCGTCCTTGTTGAACCTCATCAGATTTATTTTGGCCCAATCCTCCAATTTGTCTAGGGCCCTCTGTATCCTATCCCTATCCTCCAGCGTATCTACCTCTCCTCCCAGTTTAGTGTCATCTGCAAACTTGCTGAGGGTGCAATCCTCACCATCCTCCAGATCATTTATGAAGATATTGAACAAAACCAGCCCCAGGACCGACCCTTGGGGCACTCCACTTGATACCAGCTGCCAACTAGACATGGAGCCATTGATCGCTACCCGTTGAGCCCGACAATCTAGCCAGCTTTCTATCCACCTTACAGTCCATTCATCCAGCCCATACTTCTTTAACTTGCTGGCAAGAATACTGTGGGAGACCGTGTCAAAAGCTTTGCTAAAGTCAAGGAACAACACGTCCACTGCTTTCCCTTCATCCACAGAGCCAGTTATCTCGTCATAGAAGGCAATTAGATTAGTCAAGCATGACTTGCCCTTGGTGAATCCATGCTGACTGTTCCTGATCACTTTTTCCTCTCCTCTAAGTGCTTCAGAATTGATACCTTGAGGACCTGCTCCATGATTCTTCCAGGGACTGAGGTGAGGCTGACTGGCCTGTAGTTCCCAGGATCCTCCTTCTTCCCTTTTTTAAAGATGGGCACTACATTAACCTTTTTCCAGTCATCTGGGACCTCCCCCGATCGCCATGAGTTTTCAAAGATAATGGCCAATGGCTCTGCAATCACATCCGCCAACTCCTTTAGCACTCTCGGATGCAACGCATCTGGCCCCATGGACTTGTGCACGTCCAGCTTTTCTAAATAGTCCCGAACCACTTCTTTCTCCACAGAGGGCTGGTCACCTCCTCCCCATGCTGTGCTGCCCAGTGCAGCAGTCTGGGAGCTGACCTTGTTCGTGAAGACAGAGGCAAAAAAAGCATTGAGTACATTAGCTTTGTTCAATATCTTCATCAATAATTTAGAGAATGGTATAGAGGACACTTATAAAGTTTGTGGACAATACCAAGGTGGGAGGGGTTGCAAGTGCTTTAGAGGATAGGATTAAAATTCAAAATGATCTGAACAAACTGGAGAAATGGTCTCTTGGGGGAAGGAGGGATGCAGACAAATGCAAAGGGGGGGGCGCGCAAGGTAAAAAGTCTGGGGACCACTGTGTTAACCTCTGAGGATAGGACAAGAAGCAATGGGCTTAAATTGCAGCAAGTGAAGTTTAGGTTGGACATTAGGAAAAACTTCCGAACTGTCAGGATTGTTGAGCACCTGGACAAATTGCCCAGGGAGGTTGTGGAATCTCTGTCATTGGAGGTTTTTAAGAACAGGTTAGATAAACACCTGTCAGGAATGGTCTAGTTATTATGTAGTCCTTCCTTGAGTGCAGGGGACTGGACTAAATGAACTAAGGAGGCACCTTCCAGTCCTACAAGTCTATGATTCTGTTAATAGACAAGTCTTGGGTACATTCAGAGCAATAGGAGGTGTCAAAGCTGTGTATCTAAGCCAAAAATATACATACATCACTTACGTGCACATACTCCTATTTCGTACCTAGGTCTGTCTCCACTGTAGTCACAGTACAAGCCCCTATGGAAGTCACAGGTATCAGCCTCCGTGCAATTCTCTCCAATCTGTTTGGCACACGCCTTGCAGCACTCGCAGCCATCGGTGATCAGGCTGACCCCTGCCGGGCACCGAGGGGGCCACTTGGGACACTCGCATGGCCACTTACAGTACTGAGTCCGTGTGTAGCCCTCAGTCACGACGGTGACGGTAGGGGCCATGGTCGTGGAGTCCTGGGACACGGCCTACAAATGAACAAACAAGGCTCACAGTCCTTTCGGGAAGGGCTTTGAAAGGTTTATCCACTAATTAACCCATGTCAAGTTCAAAGGGACCGAGAAGGAATGAAGGGGTCACAGCAAAGAGCTATGGAGGTGGACCTCATTTGGAGAGCAGCCACCTCCCTCTTGTTGCGTAATCTCCATTACCAGCCTTTGGTAGAGGGTCAGGAGTTTGGAGAAGCACCCAGCTTGGATGGTCTTATCTGAGTGATACTCAGCCTTTTCCACATGGAGACCCGTCTCCTATCCAGCTGGGATGTCTCTCCATTTAGCAATTGGGGGAGGGCAAAGAGATTGTGACCCCCTGACACCTCTTCATGATCTGAAGGCCCAGGAGCCCTAGCTTATCTGAAACTCCTGGGCCTGCTCCTGAGCTGGGGCTCCTGTGAGGACAGGCTGGTCTCCTGAGATCCCTGCCACTTCTCATTTACAGTCAGGCTACAAATTGCCTCTTGTACAGTATTTCAAGACTTCAGCCTCAAATACGGACCCGCCATGGGAAGTGCATTAGCTAGCGAGGGGGAAAGATATGTTCATTCCTTCTCTGTTACCCAAACATTTGGTTCTTGTTTTACCAAGCTGATTCACCCATGCCAGTGCATGAATTCTTAGCTCCCCCCCACATCCCAGTTGTAGAACAAGTCACAGACAATCAAATTTCTTGGCAGAGTCCCACATCTATGTGGCTTTGATTTACGCTAGCTCTAACATTTACTTTAAGTCCTATGGGTGGGGTCCATGAAGGTACTTAGGCACGTAAGTCCCATTGATAGACACCACTGTGATTCACAAAACTCTGCTTCTGCTGCTACTTAGCACCCACGTTTTTCCTTTGGGCATGCCTGGGTGCCTATCTTCTGCCTGAGCATGTGCACTGCTTCCTCTCTCCAGGCATCCAGACCTATCTCCCACCTGGAAAAATGGGCGTTTGGCCAGTGCAGTAACATGCAGAGGCCCAACCTGGTAGGCAGCCAGCCCCCATTACAGCCTTTAGCCCAGTGGGTAGGGTATTCAGCCAGGATGTAGAAGATCCCCCCTCCCACCCCAGTTCAAGTCTCCTCTCTTCCAGAGTGGGAGAAGGGATTTGAACTGGGCTCTGCCACACCTCAGGTGAGTGTCCTAGCCATGGGGACTATAGGTTATTATGGTGTAGGGCTCCCTCAGTCTTTCCTATTGAAGCTGTTTCACTTTAGCTAAACAAGTCAACAATTACATATTATTTGGGCTAGTGAAAATGACTATGTAGGCCAGTGGTTAGAGCACTAACCCAAGAGGTGGTAGATCCTTGTTCAACTCCCTTTGTCCCCAGAGAAAGAAGGACTAGAACTGGCAGACTCCCGAATCCTAGGTGAGCACCTTACCACTGGGCTAACGGCTATACAGAATGCTGTTCACCATCCCCACTGTTTTGTTTTGGGTCCCTCACACAACTTGGGTGGCCAAGAGCCTGTCTTCCCCTGGTTCAGGGGAGGCACCTCCCTGCAGCCTGGGCTTAGGCGCCTATCTGCATGAGAGGGGTGGGGCTTAGTACACGTGATGGCTTTGTGGAGCGCAGTCTGAGATGCCTGTCTCTCCCCATTCCTTGCATTGGGAGCCTACCTGCCTAACTCAGGCTTTATGGATTACACTGGTTTCCTGTGATTTTCTAGGCACCTAAAAGTTAGGTGCTGTGATGCCTGATTCCTTTTGTGGAGTTGGGCCTGTGTGACTTAGACCCTTATTCATCCGTGTCAGTGTCAAAAATACCATAGGTGTATTGCAGTCATCTCTGCCTAATTGTGATTCACACTGACATCAGGTTGCTGTCACAATTGCATATTCCTCTTTGATGGGCTCTTGAGGCACTCACACTGATGGTGCCTTGTTTTCTCTTTTTTCTTTTTTCCCTAAAGCTCCACAAACAGCCGTTGGGACATTAAAGCGATGAGCTTCAGCCCTTGCCACTCGGCACATGGCTGAAATGCCCAGCACATCGGAAGAGACAAGGATCATTGTTTGCAGAGCTCCCCAAGTTACTGGCATACACAGACCTCCCAGAATGGGGCATGCTGAGGCAACAGATCGTGCAGTGAAAGTGCTGCCAGGGTTCCATTTCCCAACCTCCCCCGCCTTACAGGTAAGAGTTGAACCAATATCCTGTAAGTGTGTAAAACCGAGAGACCGTAAGCCTCCCCACAGCCAAGAAGAGGAGGGTGACATCACTTTCCTCAAGCAGGAGAGAGGATGGGGTATGGAAGAGACGGGTATAAATCTTGACACTGCCCTATTATATATTGATAATATATAATATATATAATATATAATAATATATATAATATATCACTGCAGTCATGTAACATCACATTGCAATGCGACATCTGGTTGTCCTGAGAGTATGGAGGGGCCCTCTGCTACTACAGTAGTTGAATGTTTCCTCAGCTGTTACAAGGTGGGAGATCACTGCACTAAGGTACTCGAGACAGAATCAGAACAGGAGACAGTCAATGAAGAGACTATGAAAAAGTGTTTGTGCTGCAAAGTTAAGCCTTGAGAGACGGCTGCAGGGTGCATTAAGAGCCGCTATCCCGTAGAACTTTAGTGACAAGTATCTAATATATCCCAGCCAGCTGTACTTTCCATTTGAAAAGACATATTAATTACCACTATTGCCAACACTGGCAACTACAGGAGTTCCAAATCCCAGTCAACCCTTTGGGAAGGAAATTCTGCACGGCTGTCTGTGGGCTACAGATTGCTCCCTTCCTTGCTCTGCACATGGTGGCTTTGTAAAAACATCTCCTATCAATCAGAAATGGACAAGCTCCACTGGGCCTGGCTGTCAGTGGCCTCTAAACCCAGCCTCCGTTTGTGAACATGTCAATTTGCAAGTGCTTTCCAAGTAGCTCAACTCACAAATATGCTGGTGGAAAAGTGCATGCCTGGGCACAGAACGTCACTGGCCCAAGGGAAGGGCAGGGTAAGGAAACCAGGCCCTTGTGCTCACCTAGCCTAACGAGAGAAAATCCTTTCAAATGAGTTGCATTGTGGTTAATCATTAGAACAGTTAATGATCAAATCCAGATATAAAAAGAAACTCTACAGCAATGTAATGAGTGCATAATCACAGCACAACCCTATAAGTAAATGCATTTGCAGTGATCGCTGCCAAGCTATTGCTGGTTTAGACAAGAGTGAGCCAGCAGATTGGCTGGCAAAGGTTGCATCCTGTACAGCTATGAAACTACGGCTCAATCAACATAGATAGCAAAGGTGAAAACAAACGAAAACCCTCAAACCATAGTTCTTCTGGTTTTAGTTCAGAGAAGATCATGTTTATGTTATAATTTGTGCACGCCCCCCGCCCCTCTGTCCCCCACAGTGAGCTATTAAAAATGTCCACCTCTGACAATACATATCACACTGGGGCATCATAGTTTCTGGCCATCCTTTGGATAGGAAATAACTGGGGTGTCTCCTGGCATCAGGTGTGAAGCTGAAGCATATGTAATTGTTTGCTCAGATGCCATCAGTAAAATACAGATTATGCTGGAATTCCTTCAGAGCTCTAAGAACTCCTTGTTGCATTAGTGTGCTGGAAGATATGCATTAGTGGTGGGTCTGAGCACGGGCTCCAGTTCCTGGGATCTGGAGAGGCTATGCCAGATTCAGGAGAATTTATCCACAAGGTACATAGATACAGTAGAACCTTAGAGTTATGAACACCTCGGGAATGGAGATTGTTCGTCACTCAGAAATGTTCGGTTTCAGAGTAGCAGCCGTGTCAGTCTGTATTCGCAAAAAGAAAAGGAGGACTTGTGGCACCTTAGAGACTAACCAATTTATTTGAGCATAAGCTTCCATGAGCTACAGCTCACTTCATTGGATGCATTCAGTGGAAAATACAGTGGGGAGATTTATATACATAGAGAACATGAAACAATGGGTGTTACCATACACACGATAACCAGAGTGATCACTTAAGGTGAGCTATTACCAGCAGGAGAGTGCAGGGGGGGGGAACCTTTTGTAGTGATAATCAAGGTGGGCCATTTCCAGCAGTTGACAAGAACATCTGAGGAACAGTGGGGGGTGGGAATGGGGGTGGGGATAAACATGGGGAAATAGTTTTACTTTGTGTAATGACACATCCACTCCCAGTCTCTATTCAAGCCTAAGTTAATTGTATCCAGTTTGCAAATTAATTCCAATTCAGCAGTCTCTCATTGGAGTCTGTTTCTGAAGTTTTTTTGTTGAATTATTGCCACTTTTAGGTCTGTAATCGAGTGACCAGAGAGATTGAAGTGTTCTCCAACTGGTTTTTGAATGTTATAATTCTTGACGTCTGATTTGTGTCCATTTATTCTTTTACGTAGAGACTGTCCAGTTTGACCAATGTACATGGCAGAGGGGCATTACTGGCACATGATGGCATATATCACATTGGTAGATGTGAAAGTAGAATGAATTATATTGAAATTATAATTCATTAAAGAAATGCTACTTGAAGGGTTTGTTGAAATATAGTTGTCAGGAAGAGAAACATTAAGGAGTGTGAGACAATGGGTCCCCAAACTAATTAACTTAGAGCTCCTACTGAGCTAGGAGATTGGTAAACGTTAGTATGCAAATAAGATATGTATGTATATTTGTCAGTTTCTGCTTCCTTTTGTCTCTTATGTTAAATTGGCTTTGGCTTGTCTGTATAAATAAATTAGCTTGAGCTTTTGCAGGGACTCACATATCTGGGTGCATTGGCAAAGCGCTTTGCTAATAAACAGAGTGGTCTGACAGATTATGTGAGTCCTGAATCTGACTTTGACAATGTGCAGGTGAACGAGCCTCTGATAGTGTGGCTGATGTGATTAGGCCTTGTGATGGTGTCCCCTGAATAGATAGGTGGACACAGTTGGCAACGGGCTTTGTTGCAAGGATAGGTTCCTGGGTTAGTGGTTCTGTTGTGTGGTGTGTGGTTGCTGGTGAGTATTTGCTTCAGGTTGGGGGGCTGTCTGTAAGCAAGGACTGGCCAGGTTCCCCCCTCCCCCCCCACCCCCGCTCTCCCGCTGGTAATAGCTCACCTTAAGTGATCACTCTGGTTACAATGTGTATGGTAACACCCATTGTTTCATGTTTTCTATGTATATAAATCTCCCCACTGTATTTTCCACTGAATGCATCCAATGAAGTGATCTGTAACTCACGAAAGCTTATGCTCAAATAAATTTGTTAGTCTCTAAGGTGCCACAAGTGCCCCTTTTCTTTTTGCGGATACAGACTAACACGGCTGCTACTCTGAAACCTGATGGTTGTTCTTGTAAAAGTTTACAACTGAACATTGACTTAATACAGTTTTGAAACTTTACTGCGCAGATGGAAAATGCTGCTTGTAAACATCTTAATTTAAATGAAAGAAGCACAGAAACAATTTCTTTACCTTGTCCAATTTTTTTTTAAACTTTCCCTTTATTTTTTAGTAGTTTGCATTTAACACTGTACTGTACTGTATTGGCTTTTCCCCCCTCCTGCTGCTGTTACCTGACTGCATACTTCCAATTCCAAATGAGGTGTGTGGTTGACTGGTTAGTTCGTAACTCTGAGGTTCTATTGTAATTCCTCACATGAAGTATAACTGTAGTCCCAGAGCAGTGCTCCAGTCCTAAAAAAAAGAAGTGTCAGAACACACTTCCAGTAAGTGATAGTACCGGACATACTGGAAGGCCATTATGGCTCCCCCCAAAAGTGTCAGAACGGTGTTCTGGAGCATTCCATCACTGCTTGAGCCCTGAATCAGAGCGTAGCCCACACTAACACAATGCAGTTCTGTCCCCTATAATGGCTAGCCTGCCAAGTGAAGTTTAAAAGTCTGCTACTGGCTTTAAGTTAATGGCTCTGGTCATGCTTTCACATTCACAGGTCCCAGGTTTGAGTCCTGTAAACAACCTGGTGACTGGGTGAAATTCTGTGGCCAGTGTTACACAGCTGGTCAGATTAGATAACCTAATAGTTCCCTCTGGCCTAAAATGCTAGGAATCTACGACCTGACCAGGGGAGTTGTGTCTTATATGGAGAATTGAACTGCTGTGAATCTCTGTCACTCGGGACAACATTTCAGAAACATTAGCAAACTCAAAGCTCTATCTGTGGTCTAGCCAGAGCCACCTTGCGTTAGCATGGGTTGCATCACCACCCCACGTACATTAGTGGATTTATCTTCACAACATCTTTGAAAGGTACTGGAGCATTATTAACACCCCCGTTTTACAGAGAGGGAGCCGAGGCAGAGAGATTGAAGTGATTTGCTCAAGATCAGGCAGAAAGCTGGCAGCCTCTCTTTTGTCAGCACCTTCACCACACGATTGTCTTTGGAGTCTGATGTACTGAACTCAACCTTGTATTTACAGTAGAACATCAGAGTTATGGATAACAGAGTTACAAACTGACCAGTCAACTGCACACCTCATTTGGAACTGGAAGTACACAATCAGGCAGCAGCAGAGACCAAAAAAAAAAAAAAAACCCAAAAAACCCAAACCCACAAATACAGTACGGTACTGTGTTAAATGTAAACAACTAAAGGAAAGCAGCATTTTTCTTCTGCATAGTAAAGTTTCAAAGCCGTATTAAGTCAATGTTCAGTTGTAAACTTTTGAAAGAACCACCATAACGTTTTGTTCAGCGTTAACGGACATTTCAGAGTTATGGACAACCTCCATTCCTGAGGTGTTCGTAACGCTGAGGTTTTACTGTCGCTGTGACACACTGATTACCTTTCCCAACCTGAAGAAGAGCTCTGTGTAGAAGAGCTCTGTGTTCTCACCAGCAGAAGTTGGTCTAATAAAAGATATTCTCTCACCCACTTTGTCTCTCTGGAGACTGATGTTAAACAACAGAACAGGTATCTTCCTCCTATTGCCCCAAAACACACCTCAACCTTTACCATGGAAGAACCAGGTCTGGGGATCAGAGAGGAACTCAGCCTCCAGCTCGTTCAGTCAGCTGCTGCAGCAAATTATCTATAATGCATTTAAGCATCTATTCAAATACACATCCCTGTAGCAGTTGAGAAATCTAAAGGATGCCATTCAATCCCCACGGGGGGGGGGGGTGTGATGCAGACAGTGACCCACTAATAATGGCTGTGGCTAAATACTGTGGGTAGTGACACTTTAGGAACACCTCAACAGACAGAACTTCTTTCACATACGCCACCCAACAGGCATCATGATGGTTCTGACTTTCATTCATTGCCATCTTTAAAAAAAAACAAAACACAATTTCAGATGCTAGTTGAGCTTTTAGAAATCCCTTCATGAGAACATCAGTACATACGGTGTCCACAAGACTGGGTTACAGAGCGATTCAAAAAGTGGGCTAGGGGATGAGGTTGACTCCAAAGTCCCAAAGGGCTGAGTTCTTTGTCATCTATACTCTGGAACTCCCAGAATGTCAAAATCAATTTCTCTTTTCAGCTTTCAGTAATTAATTTTGCATGATTACACTCCAATCCTGTAGTCTGGGAATACGCCATCTTCGATGCACAGGAGAAAATATTTCAACACTAGTTATTTATGATGACTTCTGATTTTATTTCTTCCAAGTTACCAGCCTGTGCTCATGTAAGGAAAACACAGGGCGCCTCGCACTCTGTTATGGTTGATAGGTCTCTGTTAAGGTCACTTGTGACTTCTATTTGGCAGGCTCCAATCTGAACTGCCTTTTGCACCTGCAGAGAATAACACATCTCCGGCCAACGGCAGCTAGCTATTTAATATGTACCCATTCCGGGAGGGAAGAAAGAGAAGATGATAAGTGATAGCATAACGTGGCCACAACCTCAGTGTTTATAATGGCCAAGCATTTTTTGTACAAGTCTTATTTAAAGGAACCAAGTAGATGGCAACCGTTCAGTGGTATGTCTTACATGCTGGCATTGCTTTTTACCAGTTCTCTAGGAAGCACGGTTATTGAAAGTTAGTTTTGTTTTGAAACCTTGACGGTCTGGGTTATTGTGCTAAAACTGCGGTTTAGCTTGGCTTTCAAGCCAGTCACAGCAATAACAGGTGGCTTTTACACCAAGCGTAAGGGAATCTCCAGCCTTCTTTCTTCAGTAGCCAAGTCCCAGGTTTACTGCTGTGTCATCATTTTGCTTTCAGTTGTTATGGCCTTTTCAAACAAGAAAAGGAGTACTTGTGGCACCTTAGACACTAACCAATTTATTTAGTCTCTAAGGTGCCACAAGTACTCCTTTTCTTTTTGCGAATACAGACTAACATGGCTGCTACTCTGAAACTTTTCAAACAAGTTTATTCACTCAATTGCCTCCGTGTCGCTTGAGGTGTTCTTCTTTCATGTTGTTTTTTCTAAAGATAAGCCTAGACCAAACCCTGAGTCACATGGGAGACCAATGAGATATAACAATCTGCAGTGCCTCTTGATCACGTTAACAAGGGAAGGCTGTTTACCTAAAGAACATTAATACTTGGCACTTACTGGGCAAAATCCTCAGCTAGTGTAAAGTGGGGGAACTCCAAAGGTCTCACCCTGTATATGTAGCCCCTTTCATGGGAAGATCTCTAAACACTTTAACTACATTAATTCAGCCTTGTAATATCACTGTGCGGAAAGCAAGTCTTTTTATCTCCATTTTACAGATGGGGAAATGGAGGCATAGAAAGGTTAGCATGCCTTGCCCTAGATTATATTCACCATATCATTGACAGAGCTGAGACTAGGATCCAGGAGTCTGGACGGAGCTTGCCAGTGCCCTGCTCAAATCACGTCCTCATACCCCACTCCTGTTTCTCTCCTTGGGATGTAAATATTAGTAACCATTCAGAAGTTACTGACACTCCCTTCAAGGTGCAGTTTGTTGCTCTAACAGAAGTATGTTGCCAGAGCTACCTGTGAATTTTGTAAAAACTAGATAGAGGTTCCCAAACTGGTCTGTGGAGAGCTGGCTATGCATGCATTTCCTGCTGTAGCCAGGTAATATTTATAGTAGGAATTAGTAGATAAAGGGTAAGGAACCAATAGCAGGAACTCAAGAGACCTGCAGACCTAGACCTATAAGAATAGTTTACACAGTTAGCATAAGGCCTTATAGCCTGAGTAGCAATAAATTAGCATGAGTAAGTAAACCAACGATGACCTTAAGTCACAAGATGGCACAAGAGTTTGTTTATTGTATTGTAATAATCACAAATGCTGCAAACTGCTGGTAGGTAACCGCAAGAAGGCAGTTTCAACCAGTTTAGAGTATTTTTGGAGAGAAATATAAGCAGATGATGCTCAGCTGTAGGTAACCACAGTCATCCAATTGACATCTATGTTAATAAGCATAAGCTAATTAATATATTAACCTATAGAATAAGGACTCCCCAACACTATAAGGGTGAGGAAGG
This sequence comes from Natator depressus, assembly GCF_965152275.1. Lineage (NCBI taxonomy): Eukaryota > Metazoa > Chordata > Testudines > Cheloniidae > Natator > Natator depressus. The sequence continues at coordinate 15,753,931 of NC_134235.1, forward strand.
TAAGGGATATGGTAAAGGATGGAAGAGCTGTACATACTTATGTATGGGGGACAACAAGGCCTATAGAATATCTGGTCTCCAATACAGCCATTGGAGTTCCTCACAGACATGCCGGAGTCGGACTAAGATCTGTCTCAACCTTTAGCACGCTCCCAAAGGATAGAGTAGGCATATACATGTAATGGTGCCGGTCACTATTACACTGTTATATCATCTCACTTTACGTGTTTGGATTGTTTAACTTATTGGACTAATCACTGTCATAATGAAACTTTCACAGATACAAAAGGTCTGCTGTGAGTGTTGTTGTCATTGCTGTGCCAATGGGGCTGCCAAAGCAATAACTCTGATAATACTGGGCCTGATCTTGGGACAAGACCTACCAAATTTACAGTGTGCTACTTGGGCAAACTAAATCAATAACCTAATCAATAAACAACCAATAGATCAGGCAACTGAGCTCATAAAACATGGTTGCTACTCTGAAACATTTCTACTATTCATTTTCTATGTAAACACTTACTATAGTTGATAGAGGGCTGCTATGGGATCATAGGAGAGAAGAGGTGGTCCGGACAATCACAAGTTGAAGTAGTAAATAGTGGGGTCTCTAATAAAACTGTGGTCCCCACTATAAAGGAGTTTGAGACCCCCAACAGAGACTATTCATTTAATTGGACTGATTTGGGGTTGGATCCTACAAGTCCTTTGACCTACAGAACTCCTAATGGGAGGAGCATTTGCCAAGGGCTTGCAGAATCAGGCCTGTTATTAGTTAAGACATTATTCTGTATTCCTCCAAATTTGCTGTCCTTGGTAATTACGAAGCAAATAAGCCTGGGATTTCAAACCATTCAAGACATCAAGGCAAGTGAAACCTCAAAAAAGGTCCATGTTTTTATGCTCTATATCCACTAGTCACCACATACAGTAGAACCGCAGAGTTACAAACACCTCAGGAATGGAGGCTGTTTGTAACTCTGAAATGTTTGTAACTCTGAACAAAACATTATGGCTGTTTTTTCAAAAGAGTGCAGCCAAACGTTGACTGAATACAGCTTTGAAACTTTACTATGAAGAAGAAAAATGCTGCTTTCCCTTTATTTTTTTAGTAGTTTACATTTAAACACAGTACTGTACTGTATTTGGCTTTTTGGGGGTCAGGGGTTGTCTCTGCTGCTGCCTGACTGTGTATTTCCGGTTCCGAATGCGGTGTGTGGTTGACTGGTCAGTTCATAACTCTGGTGTTCCTAACTACGAGCTACTATTGTATCCCTTTTCTATTGGTTCCACCTAGTGGAATGAAATATCCTAAAATATATGTGCAGAAAGTTTAGTTGAACCAGCTGTAACGTGATGCAGCAGCTGCAAGCCAGGTCTTCAGTGATTTAGAATTGTTGAAAAAGCACCACGTTCCTTCTGTACTCATGAAATTGCATGTTTCCTAAAGCTGCCCTGACTTGGCCCCTCTGGAACAGGGTTGCTCCTTGGAGTATTAAAATAGACAGACTGGTCAAGCTACTTGATGACATAATACATCTGCAATTCACCAAGCTATTACCGTGACTAGAGTCTCAACCTCTCTGCTCAGGCAACAAGGTGGCCACAAGAGTGCTAATTTTGGTGGTGGTTTGGTGATGTGAAGGCTTATCTCTTCAGTCCATCTGCTCCAAGGCAAGTATAATCGTTTAAACCCTGCTAGGAAAGAAGTAACTGCCCAAACACAGTCCTAAAGTACACTGCTGTGATTCAAAACTTCTGTCTCTACCAGCCGCCTTGTGGCTGTCTGACAGCATCAGGAGGCAGCTGTCCCAGATTCCCCAGTAACGCTTGGTGGATCTCAGGAACATTGCATCTATACATATACACCCAACTACCAAAAGTATGTTGGAGTTTGCACTGAGTATGAGGAGGGCTTTGATCATGACACACCACACCTGTTACACAGTTAGGAACTTAACAGAAAAGCAATACAAATAATAAAATAAATACTAAGAAACTTGTAAAAGCTAATGAATGAAGGATGTTTCAGTAGGACTACACAGCTTACAGAATGTCTGAGCACCCTACTGTCCCAGAATCAGTGGCAATCTGGCTTGATCTAAACCAAGAACTGAAACCGCACACGGACAAAAAGAAAAAGAAACAAAGCAACTGGAGCTCTCCATTACTTAGCCAGCATGACTAGTCTCAATATACGAAGGTTGCAGGTTCAGCCCAGAACAGGAGGAAAGGCTGGCGGCACATAACACTGAGTCCCTTCCTTCCCTACTAACATTTAAAATTAAAGATCTAGATTTCCACTTCCAATCTATATTTGCAAAGGAGTTTGTGTCATTATTCAAAACAGGGAAAGTGACAGATGTCATAGAAAACAAGACAGCAAAGTCACAACTTAATCACTTTCTGAAATATGTGCACTCGTATCTGGCACTGATCGATGCTATTTTTTGCACATTTGTATTGATTTGGGTGAAACTTCAGGAAAGTCTGTGCTAGGTAGGGAAAAATAATTTAGTATAAGTGTATTGCTATCTAAGGGCCTCTCTAGTTGATATAGCGAGGACTCAATCATTGTTATCATGTTTTACTTATAGATTAGCAATATTTGCATTCACTCCCACAGTCAAGGAGCAGAAGAAATAACATGTGACTTAGCTGATCAATCACACAGCATGAATAGTGAATTAAAAATAGTGACCACTCTAATCAATAATCATAGCAAATTGGCTGCAAACCACTAGAACCTGAAATATGTTTGTATAAACCTAATCATGTAAAATAATAAATATGTTTGGAGCAGTTAAAATCTGACCAAGGATGATTTGAAAACAGAAAATGGGGTTGAATGTGTCAAAAACAAAACAAAAATAACCCCATCAGTCCCCCACCCCAACCCAAGTTGTCAACTAGGAAGAACTCATCAGCTTCACCCGTGATTAAGGGTGAGACTGAAGGCACGAATATAACATACCCACAGATGACCCGCTGCATCAGTATTTACAGCAAACTTAAACAGACCTTTTCCACACTTGGTGCCAAAGACGCTGAGTAGTGTTCCATGAATCAAGTATCCCATGGCCAGCTTACATCAACTGTGCATAAACGTAAGAGCTCACTTCACATTCACATCTGAATGGCTCAGGGCAGCTTGGTGGTTTCAAAAGAGTGAAAGATAAAACAGAGAACACATCATCGAGGATACTCCTACTTGAAGAGGTGGCAAAGAGTCCTGTGGCACCTTATAGACTAACAGACTTATTGGCGCATACGCTTTCATGGGTGAATACCCACTTTGTCGGATGCATGTAGTGGAAATTTGCAGAGGCAGGTATAAACATGCAAGCAAGAATCAGGCTAGGGATAACGAGGTTAGTTCAATCAAGGAGTATGAGGCCCTCTTCTAGCAGTTGAGGTGTGAACACCAAGGGAAGAGAAACTGCTTTTGTAGTTGGCGAGCCATTCACAGTCTTTGTTTAATCCTGAGCTGATGGTGTCAAATTTGCAAATGAATTGAAGCTCAGCAGTTTCTCTTTGAAGTCTGGTCCTGAAGTTTTTTTGTTGCAGGATGGCTACCTTTAAATCTGCTATTGTGTGTCCAGCGAGGTTGAAGTGTTCTCCTACAGGTTTTTGAATATTGCCATTCCTAATATCTGATTTGTGTCCATTTATCCTTTTACGTAGGGACTGTCCAGTTTGGCCGACGTACATAGCAGAGGGGCATTGCTGGCACATGATGGTGTATATTACATTGGTGGACGTGCAGGCGAATGAACCGGTGATGGTGTGGCTGAACTGGTTAGGTCCTGTGATGGTGTCGCTGGTGTAGATATGTGGCAGAGTTGGCATCGAGGTTTGTTGCATGGATTGGTTCCTGAGTTAGAGTTACCATGGTGCAGTGTGTAGTTGCTGATGAGAATATGCTTCAGGTTGGCGGGTTGTCTATGAGCAAGGACTGGCCTGCCTCCCAAGGCCTGTGAAAGTGAGGGATCATTGTCCAGGATGGGTTGTAGATCACCAATGATGCGTTGGAGAGATTTTAGCTGAGAACTGTATGTGATGGCCAGTGGAGTTCTGTTGGTTTCTTTCTTGGGCTTGTCTTGCAGCAGGAGGCTTCTGGGTACACGTCTGGCTCTGTTGATCTGTTTCCAGAGCCAGATGTGTACCCAGAAGCCTCCTCAATGAGTGAAGGGCTCCCAGGGCACCATCTAGGGTGACCAGATGTCCCGATTTTATAGGGACAGTCCTGATATTCAGGGCTTTTTCTTATATAGGCACCTATTACCCCCTCCCCCATCCCAATTTTTCACAGTTGCTATTTGGTCACCCTAGCAAGGTCTGAGTGAGGGAGTCTCTCTACCGTGGTGGTAGGGGGAAATGGGGTAGGGTCTGTGGGGGAGGGGGGTAGGCAGGGGCCGTGTGAGGGAGTTTCCCCTGCAGCAAGAGGGGAGGGGCAGAGTCTCAGGGATTATCCCCAGGAAGGAGTGGGAGGCCACACCCATTGAAAGACCGCGGTGCCCGTGAAGTGCTGGTTCCCCCAGGCCTTGGGAGGAGGTGGCTGAGATGCCATCTCCTCTGCTCCGGCTCCGCTGCGTGCGCCCGGCCAAGCCACCCCAGCCCAGCCCAGCCTTCTCCTTCCCCACCTGACTCTGGGCCAGGCTGTGCCTGCAGATTGACATCACTGGCTGCCGCTGCTCAGGCCTCCCTCAGCTCGGTGGGTTTGCCGTCTCCTGTCTGGACACTGTGCCCACGTCTTAGGGCTGAGGGCTGCCGGCAGGATCATGTAGTATGAAGAGCGTGGAATGGATTTTATTATGATTTTGTGACTATACACATTGGTGACTTCATTCTCTGAATATCACTAATCAGCAGTGGAAGTCGCTAGATTTGTCGCGGGTCATTTTGGCACTCTTTTCCTTGCTAGGGAAACCAAAAAGTCTCTAAGTCTAGCAACAAAATCATTAAGTTAGCAACATCGTTTACTGCATCTGGTACACAAGGCTGGTTCCTTTTTGTTACGCCGTTGAAGAACAGACTATCAGGTCACGGTGTGTCCTAACCCTGCAGCCTTTTCATGGCAACTGTGGTTCTGTTACTCTGACAGCAACACAAGGCCAAAACCACTCAGGCCTAGAGCCTCCAAAGGAATTTAGGAACCTAATTCCCAGTGATTTCAATGGCAGTTAAGCACCAAACTAAATACTGTGGAGGATCTGGGCCTCATCGGCTATGTGGAAGTCCATGTTGATCTTATTATGGAAAATTAACCCTTAGCGTCCCCCAGTTTCCAGGCAAATGACTCTGGGTGCTTTCAGAGGGCTGGGAATATGTACAGAAGGGTGGGGACATGTCTGTATTCTGTGATTATATACAGGAAACTGGGTGCCAGGTAGGACAGGAAAAGGAACATTTCTGCGGTTAGCAAGGTTTTTTGGGAGGGTTGGGGGGGCAGGGTAGACCCTGCGAGCTAAGCAGTGAGGTGGGTTGACCTGTATTTCAGAGGGGAAGCGGATGGATGCTGCAGCTAGGAGAAAAGGCATGTCAGTGTGTTTCTGTGGGTGTAGTGGAAGAGGTTCTAGCACTGGGTAGTCCAGGTGAGCTGCAGTGCATTTCTAGGTTTGTATTGGGAGCTTTGCTATTGACCTCAAAGGAAGTAGGACCTGGCCCATTTCAGTGGGCGTTGGATCTGGCTCTTAATGCACAATGTTGCCTGCTGACCTGGCTCCAATTTGGACCCAGGACCTAGAGCTGAATGTCATTTATTATTTGTATCACCAAGGAGCCCCAGTCATGGACAAGGACTCCACTGTGCTAGGTGCTGCACTAACACAGAACAAAAAAATGGTCCCTGCCCCACAGAGCTTACCGTCTCAGTATAAAAGACATTGGGTGGTTATAGACAGATGGATGGGGAGCATAAGGAAACAATGAGGCAATATTTGTCAATATGACAGGCAGTGGCATCAGCACAACTGCTGCCAAGCTGTCGTTAACCACAGGAATAACGCTAATTACCAACCTGCTGAGCTATTTGACACTATTAAACTGTAGGCAATGCTGAATGCAGGACAGCTTGCTTGCTGCACATGTATGAGCATCAGAAACAACAAACTATCAAGAGATCTGGATGAAATACAAAGATACGGAACTGTAAAAGGCCAATATCGCTATAGGGATTTCATTCTCCTCTAGACACATGTTCCACCAATCTGAGATGCTGAGGACCTTATAGAAAGGGATCCAGACATGAAACTCCAGAACCCTCAACAGTGTGTAAATTGGCAGATTCCAAAGCCAGTCACCCAGTAGGTAAGGGGCAGTCGTGTAGACTTATCTGACTTCAGATGGCAACAGGATTTATCCTAGCTCTGCACTGTACACTGTGCTAAGTAGAAGGGACGGGGACGGGAGAGAAGAAACAGTGTCTGTCTTTACTGAAATGAAATGCTCACTAGGCTGAGAAAATAAAATCACTTATCAACCCAGTCATTAATATTTCCATGGATTTGATAGCAATGCGCAATTAATTTCCAGTAGCATGAGCTGGGAAAGATATCTGTGTGAAAAATGCAAGCAAATGCTGGAAAGTATTCATCCCTACTGGAACTCATCTATTTAAAATGTAAGGATTACATATGTAAAGCTGTTTGCCAAAAATATTGCTTATGCTGGCACAAGCACTGTGGCCTCTGAATTCTTTCACATTTCCCCAGAAAAGTATCCTTGCATATTTTTCTAATTGTTTAGACAGAAAGAATTTGGCCATTAAAAAGGAGACTAGATGCCTCCTACAGGTTTTCCTAATAAAGAACAGCGTTTTATTAGACCAGGGTCACCTAAAATTCTGTGGTGTCACTGGTGAATTGACAGCCATACAAAGGTCACACCTAATGTGCATATGAGATGGAATATTTTATGTGTTATAAGAACATGTACGTTTCTATCTCTGGATTTGTTTGCTTTATGAGCTCATCTGGCAAAATCAACAGAGATTATAAGATATTTGCTTTGCACAGTTTATTTATTCAGTAACAGGATGACTTTGACAGATACAAGTCAATTGGGAAAGTCTGAGAAGCTGCAAAGAAAAGTCTCCAGTGGGGATGAGTGAATCACACACTAAATGTGGAGAGCAGCACAAACTTTGGTGCCATTTGGCAATTCAAGTATTATGAATAGGTTACAAATGCCCACCTTAAACCTGCCAAGAACAAGAGGTTGATGAATGAGTCAGTGGCAGATGTTGGGTTTTCCTCCTAATTCCAGCTCCAGAACTAGGCCACACGGCTAGTTTATTGGTGCCTGGGGATCCTTTGCACAGTATCTATATGCTGCATTTACTTCTCCCTTTGTATTGCAATCATTGCCCCTCTCCGGTTTCAACAAGCCAGAAGAATTATTCCTCCAGATCACCCCGCCAGGTAGTAAATCATCAAGGCACCATCTAGTAGGACTTTTAATCTCTCTCCATGTTTCCACCACTGTTCAGTTTATTTCAGCTTTGGTTTCCTGATTTTCCCCTATGTTGCTTTGCTTTGTCTATATATCTTCCTTGCAGATGGCTATTCACAAAGCAGGGAACTTGCTCTCAGTTTGCAAGTGGCTTAATAATCCAGCCACTGATGGGCACAGCCTCAGAGTCCTTCCATCCCCAGTCTTTGAATAGACTCTCAAGTTACAGGCCGCAAAAACACACCCATGAGGAGACTGGTTAAAGAGGCCTATGGAGTGCATCCGTTGCTGTGATGTGTAGCCCAAAGCAACCAACAAAATATCATCAGCCATTTAGCCTTGAATGACATCATCTGCAAGGTGGGTCTTGCAGAGACAGTAAAACAATCCTTTCTGTTAAATTGCACAATAGACTTAATTCAAAAGATAAGACAAAGTGCAGCCTCTGCATTAGGTCTTTCTTGAGCGAACTGATGTTCCAAGAAAAAAAAAAAACTATTGTAAAAGCAAAGGATTTTTAAAAGTACATTCTTTAATGCGGACAGAGAAACACATCTCTGACCTCCCCATCTCTCCCCTCATGCAATTCACCCTATAAAGTTGTCTAGTATCTACCTATTATCTTATTCAACAGCAGAAAAACTACTGGAAGGATGCTCTTATAGCTAAAACACGTGACAGGGAGTCACGAGATCGAGTTTTCATTTGAATCTTTGCCGCTGATTGGTTATGTGACCTCAGACAAGTCACTTAACCTTCTTGTGCCTTTGTTTTTCCATCTGTAAAATGAAATAATACATGTCTACCTCCCAGGACTAGGGCTTATTTTGGTTACATCTTCCATTTGCTTTGAGATCATTAATGGAAGGTGCTATACTAAACTAGTGCAAAAGTTATTATTGTTCAGCTACTCAGGCACTGCACTAAGAGCAGAGGGGGAAAAGGATGATCTTGTGGTTAAGACACTGGACTGGGACTCAGGAGATCTGGGTTGACCTCCATCATAGTCTTCTTGTGAGACCTTGGACAAGTCAATCTCTCTGTGTGCTTCAGTTTCCTAGGTGTAAAATGGAGATAATACTTCCCTATTTCATAGCGGTGCAGGATAAATCAATGTAAGTTTGTGAGATATTAGATATTACAATGACAGGTGCCATCTAAGCATCTATCTAGACAGATATTTCTGGAGGACTGACTGACTGACTGAGGATATTACACATTATCCTGGCAAGAATCTGGCATAACCACAGCTGCAGTTCCTCACCTGGTTTTATAGACAGCGTACAGTACGTCTACACTGCGTTTCAAAACCCGCAGCAATGAGTCTCAGAGCCTGGGTTTACAGATTCAGGCTTGCACTCTGGTGCTAAAAACAGCTGTGTAGTCAGTTGGACTTGGCCTGGAGCCCTCCCCAGGCTTCAGAGCCCAAGGTCCAGGCTGAGCCGCAATGGCTATGCAGCAGTTTTTAGTGCCGTAGTCAGAGCCCTGCATGCTCAAGTCTGTAGACCCCGGCTCTGAGACTCGCTGCTTCAGGTTTTAAAGCGCAGTGTAGACATACCCATACAGAACCAGGTTCATGCTTGAATATTATGCCAGTGCATGCATGCACCAATGCTCCACAGCTGGACTGTAAGCTGCGTGGGGCCGGGATAGTCTTAGTTTTCTAGGTGTGTAGCACAATGGGGTCGTGGTCCATGACTGGGGCTCTCAGGCACTCTGATAATACAAATACTAAATAGCTTGCCGTTTAAGAGAGCTACACAAAGAGGAATGTCTGCCTGGCACAGGCTGTGCACAGATTCTGCCTGGCTCCCTGAGGATAGCTGCTGTCTTTGGGTCACCGATAGCCTCACTCGAATCCCGGCTGAGGCAGTCCTCAGAACACAGCGAGTTCTGCCACCAGCGGATAGAAACCTGCCTCCTGGTTAAATCTGCTCCAGTGGGTGTGGTCAAACACACAACATTGTGAAGGTCTGGCCTCAGATTTTTTTAAGAAGCTTGAAAATATGGATTAAGCTGGCCCCTACTAGGAGTTGAATTTGTATTTTTTAGGGACTGGCGAGATGCTTAAACCCCTTTACTATCCTCAACAGCTTACGTACAGATACATTCAGTCTCTCTCCCCAGGGCACTCATTGCTAGTTGCAAACATGTGGAATGCCTGATTCAGGGTATCATTTCTATGCAGAATGGGAGATACAGCAATGGGCCAAATGTATACTTACCACAAAGGCCCAGAAATTCTCTGCTTTAAGCAAACAGCAGAAAGGCAGAAGGTGGAAAACATGCCTTAAAAACCAGAAGTGGCAACTTTTGTAAGTCAGACAGTAATGGGAAAGAATACAAGAAGCCCGCTGGGCTAATAAAGGGAAACAAAACTATTTGAGTGTTAAGCTATTACTTATTGTAGATCCCCTTTGGAATGGGGGGGCATGTGTATGTTCTTCCATAAAGCACAATTGCAATTCAATAGACTACCCGCCTTATCCCCATGACATCTCAAGGTCCTTTGGCAAAAGATGCACAGGGAGTAGAAACCAAAAGGAGTCTGCAACTCCTAACTCAAAAGCAGCAGCTCCTTTGGGATGGGAGCTCCAGAGGGAGACCTGCTCTGTGGGACAGATATGACAATATTCTGGACAAACCTTATGGAATTACATTAAGTCTTTGTGGATTAAGTATTTTAGCAGTCCATTATATTGTTTGTATGTTATTGTGGAGTTTGTCAAGCTGTCTGGAGTAGCTCATGACCATGAGTGCCAACCTCAGGGCAGACTGTTAAGAAGCAGGGCAGAAACCCCAAATTGGTTGTGTGTTCTATAATTAGATTTCACGTACCAAGTATCACGTGTGAACTCCTCAAGCACCATAACAGCCTTATCATGGAGTCACAGACAGCCCCCTGGGGTACTCTGGTCTATCTTGCGACCTAGGCAAGCCTGCTTTTGTGATAGATGGTCTCTTACCCCAAAAATCATGTCAATATTCAGGTTACTCCCAATCTCTAAGGACCAGTCACTTATCCCAGGTCAAGTGCAGCCCAGATCTCTCACCAAAGACAATGCTTGTAGCCAATCCAATAATAAACTAACTAAAGATTTATTAACTAGGAAAAAGAAATGAGACTTACAAGCTTAAAGCAGAGAAACACACACGCACAAATGAGTTACACTGTTAGGTTTCAAAAAGTAACAGAAGCTGCTATAATGTGCCAGCTCAGTATGTCCTTTAGGGTTAACCCAAACTAAACAGCTGGGGATCCCTAGCTTATGCTTAGAAGTCTTGCCCTCTCCCTGATGTCCATGCAGCATAAGGATGACAATTTCTTCTTTACAGGGACTTTTATTCCCTTCCCCCAGCATTCAAGCTGTGATGAAACAAGTGTTTCTGCATGTCTCCCCTTTGTGGGTACGGGGGTAGCAATCAACAACAGATTTTGTTCATTGATGTTCCACATTGGTTTGTCTGGCCTCTATAGGTCTTCTTTTGTTGGGCTGGAGATGACACCTCCTGTGGTAATCTAGTATTTCATACTTGGTAATGCTTCTCTCCTGAGTGTGGGGGATGCATTTTTAGAGCAAACACTTTTATAGTTACAGAGCAAACACTTAAATATTACCTTATAACATGGGGTACACATATTATAAGAAAGATTTAATACATTGGGCCTCCTACAAGCATTTCATAAAACCTATGAAAATCTAAACACATTCTTATAACTCTAATATCTATGTTAACAATACCAATTCACATAAGGGAGACTGGTTTTCAGTTGTGCATTTGTCAGTGTTCAGTGAGGTCTGGGGGACTTGGCAAGATCTGACACCTGGTCTGCCAGCATCACATGTTGCTTCTCTAGGAGATGCAATTAATGAAATCTCTGGGAAGTGTTAGGAAGTTCAAAGGTCTTTTGGGGACAATACATGTGAAGTGGATTTCCTACCCAGGCAATACTTGGAGTGAAGGGAATGCAAGTGAATGAAATCTCTTTGAAGCTTCACCTTCAAACCATCGTCTGGCTGCTTACACATTCATGGCGTCTTCAAAGGCCCAAACTGGATAAATGAGTGACTCAGAGTCATGAGTGTGCTCGTTCTGAACTGAAGCTGTGACGAACTTGTGAGCACAGGAAAAACCCCTGTGTGGGGTTTGAAAGATTCACCACCACCCACAGCCCATGCTGGGGTTGAGATGATCTCTGCTAAGTTTATTAGCATGCATGTAGATTCTTGTATTGTTTTAATATTATTTTTCAGTATTGCCGTTACCGTCAGACTAAAATGTGCTTGCTTAGAAATAACTGTGTTGTTTAACTATGGTGATTACACTGTGTACCATCTCTGAAGAGAAGGCAAAACAGACAGTCTTTTGCTGGGATGTCACAGTTCAGTCTCGGGGCTATGCAGCCTGGAAATACGTTGGTCAGAAGGGAGAGAGATGGGTGACTGCACCCAAGAGAAGCTACAGCTGGGGAGCCAGGAGCCTAGAGTGGGAGCCTTTGGTGGACCACAGAGGAAGAACACAGGTGTAAGTGCCCTGAACTGTGATATCCAGTTGCATTAAATGTGGCATGTTTTTGTACCTGTAACTCAAGCATCAGTCAAGCTCAGGTACTATTTTATAGCTGGAGGAAGTGAGGAGGAGGATGAAAGGGACGTGCAGGTCAGCAAAATATCTGGAACCAAGATAAGATTGGTTTCAGAGTAGCAGCCGTGTTAGTCTGTATTCGCAAAAAGAAAAGGAGTACTTGTGGCACCTTAGAGACTAACCAATTTATTTGAGCATGAGCTTTCGTGAGCTACAGCTCACTTCATTGGTTAGTCTCTAAGGTGCCACAAGTACTCCTTTTCTTTTTGCAAGATAAGATTGTACATCAAGAGGCCCTGAAACTAACCCAGAATCTGAGCCTGTGAGACCCAACTTGAAATTCCATGGCTCATTCCATCCTTCACCAGGCAGAGCTGTGGCAGCAGTCTCTCAAAGCAGCTGACTTCTATTAACGATGAGTGCAGAGAGATCTGTAAAACAGCATTAACATGTCTGAAACAAGACAAACCACAGGCATCCATAGGGACTGCTACACCAACTCGAACATCTGACCTTGGTGTAGTCTGGCCATATTCCTGAGATGAAAGCAGTTTTCATCAAAGAAACATGGAAGCCAAATGTTAAACCAGCATCCAACTGGCACCTTAGGCTACTAGCTAGAAAGCAGCATAAGCGATCCAATGAAACAGAGGAGGAGATGAGTGATTGCAGATTGTGTCTAGAGCCCATAAAAGGGTTAGCCAGGCAAATGTCCAGAGACTATGGGCTCGATTCTCCATTGCCTTGCACTTTCTGTAGCCATATGCACCAGTGCAAAGACACTGTAACATGCTACCAAATCCAGAATTGTTCACCACTCCCAGGTAGAAGTGACAATACAAGGTGGAGGGCAGTGGAGAAACAAGCCTGTATTCCTACAGCCAGTATTGATAATGCATTACATGTGGTCAGCCTGCATGCTTTTGCAAAGAGATACGGTCTGATTCTCATTTACACTGCTCTGGCAATGTAAAGGGCTCTCAAATTGCATGTTAATGGGGTATAGGGGCCTTACTGTGAAATCAGGTCCGCTGACAAACGGGAAGGAGTTCAGTGAAAACCAGTCCAAGCAATTGATTGGCTGGAGGGATAAATTGATGAGGAAGATTAAAAGTTATGTATACGTCCCTTGGCTCAGCAATGACCATGCAGTCCCATCTACCAAAACATGGAAGGAGAAAGCTCAAGGAGGGAGAGGAAGTATGTAGGGTGTTAAAAGGCTGTATAACGAGGAGTGATGGGATTACATTAAGCAAAGGAAGAATGTAATCTGAAAAGCATGAAATACTTCCAGGCATTGAGACTATTAGGCTGTGGAATAGTCTCCCAAGGGAAGCAATAGAAGCTGCAATGCCTGGAAACACCTAGAACTAGACTAGTCTAAGATACTAAAATATGTGGTTAGGGGATGGATGAGATGACCAAATTAGGTATTTCAAGAAGGAAAAAGATGCATATAATTCTATGTCATTAAAAATCCCTTCACAGATACAGATGCCTGGTAACAGGAGAGAAAAAAGATCCTTCCAAAGGACTTTTAGGGTTTGCATCAAGTCCCAAGAGAACAAAATGACTTTGTTGCTATGGGCAGAATGATCATTCTGGACTAACAGGGAGGTTCATTTATATGTTGGGGCAGAAAGGGTGCAGTCTACATCTACTGTACTTTCTACTCAGGTTCCATAAGGCTCCATGTCCTAAATTCCTTCTGACTGCACGTTTCTAACTTAGCTCCACAAGTAACTTTTCCCTACAGCTTTCAGAGCCTTGCTGAGTATTTCTAGCCCATTTCCCAATTTCTGTAAATCCCTGTGCATCTGCTACATTAGAAGTACCCGCTGAAGATTCAGTGATCTGTAAGACAGTATAGAGAAGGTATGGCATGAAGTGGATGCTGCTTTAACCACTTCCTTGAAAACATGTGTTGTTTGATTTCCTAGAGATGTATCTTCCCAATCTGCTGTGTTGCTAGATCTCATAACAAGCTTTCTGTTGTCCTACAAGGATACTGATGTCGAACCCCTGCCTCTTAAAGCCTCTGCTGCTGGATTTAATTAATTTTTTTGTCACTGTGTTTTAGTACATGCCAAAATAAAGAGTTAAAAAGGAAATATGAAACCTCACGTGACACCGCTCTTTGATATTACAGGGGAGCAGCAAGCTGCAGAATGTGAAGCATACAATCTGCTGACTTCTTTGCCTTTTGACTCATGACAACATAAAAGAGGATAAGTCAATGGAATCTGGGAGAGATTTTCTGATTTGAGATTCCACTGAAAATGTTGGTGCAAGCACTGGGTGATGTAAGACATCCTCTGCCCCTATCTTTTTGCAACTGCTTATTCCTTCCACAGTGCAGTTGTGGAATTAATGAACTTTGACATCTGGTGTCCCAGTTATTACTCAAAACCTGATTGTACCAGATTCTGCTCTCACTTTCACCAGGTACATCGGAAATCAAATCAACCTAAATATTCCTCCGACCCACACTGGCAAGACAACTATGGAAACACTGAATCGTTGCTGGAACAAGTTAGAAATTAAAATGAGATCCAGACATAGTTGATTGTGAAACTAACCCACTAACTTTAATGTGGTTGTCATGACTAACTGGAAACCACCTCCCTCGTGATTCTACTTCCCTCCACAGAGCTTATCTGGTCCTAGTTTTTAAAACTAAAATGGCCTAAGAGAGGCTGTTATCTAACAGTGTTGAGATTTATGCATCTCCTGCTGTGAAGTCTGCATGAGGCATGTCCATACATACTATGGTGGAAGTCACGTGGGTTAAAGCCATGTGGACAGTGATTTTTTTTCCTGAGAACTGTGCTATCTAAAGCCTCCTCTGTAGCATGCAGACAGCTGTTTACAGAACAGTTTTGTAACCACAAGGGGGTAATTGTGAGGGATGCTTGGAGGCCAACCAAACTCACCATCCCATTGTGCTAGGCATTGTATGCACAGGTAGTAAGAGACAGGCCCTGGCCCAAAGAGTTACAGTCTAATAGGCAAGACAGACAAAGGGAGGTAGAGGGAAATGTTATCCCTGTTGTACAGGTGGGGAACTAAGGCACAGACACACTAAATGACTTGCCCACACTGACAGGAAGTCCATGGTAGACCTAGGCCTCTTTATCCAGACCTCTCAAATACCAATCCAATGTCTTAACCATAGGAGCCTCCTGATGTAATGTAGGACTGGAAGGGATCTTCTGGGCCAGTAAGTCTAGCCTCCTGCTAATACAGCCAGCCAAGCTGTATAATCCTGTCCTTAAACTGATCAGACTCCATTTTAAAACTAGCTAGCTTTTTTGCCCCCACTACTCCTTTTGGAAGGCTGCTCCATGACTGATCCCTCATTAAAGCCTCCGACTTATCTGGATAGTTAGAGCATGAAGAAAAATACTCCTGCTCCTTTTCCTAGGCCTTGTGGGGACATCATTTTGCAAAAAGGAAACATGGAGAGAACAACTGTCAAGACACAGCTCTGACAGCACGGAAAGAACATTGAGCTCCATTTTCTCTATGAAACTTCTGAATGTCATTATTAGCAGTCTCTCAGTTAAAGAAGAAACTCCACCAAATCTCAGCTGGGAAAGGGCACTTGGTTACAAGGGGAGCATTTGGAAGGGCCAAGCCTTTGGGTCACAAAACGTTCTACAGTGCAATTTGTTTCATCGTTCGAAGTGACAATTTGTCTTGAATGACATTTTTTTGGTTTTTCATTTTGGCGAGAAAGCCTAAAAAAAAAAAACCCCAATTCACTTTTGGTTAAAAACTAACTGATATTTTGGGGCTGGGGTGGAGAGGTCAGGCACTGAACTGAAAAAAAGCCAGTTATTCCCTCAGCTTTACTAACTAAAGTTGTATACAGAGGAAATGCCACCTCTCTGCTCCTACTTGATAATACAAGTCCCCCCTTGATAATACATCCTAGGGTCACATTTGCTCTCTTAGCTGAGCATCGCACTAGATGGGCATGTTCAGATGTTAGCTACCATTCCACTCAAAGGAGGGAGCGGAACAGAGGTACTGGCAGCCTGGTGCTGTTGATGAAGAGCCATTCTGGGGAAGAGCCTTCTCATGTGTGGGTCTAGTCCCACCATCAGCAACTGTCTCCCTTTCCCTACCAGTGCAGTTCTTGGCAGGTTCACCTTCATTTAGCCCTTCACATAGGCGAGCCAATGGGAGCCTCTGCTGCCCCTTAGCAGAAAGAGTGAGAAAGAGATTTCTCTTCCAGTCCGCTCTGAGCATCGTGCCCATGACTTTACCAGAGCAACAGCCCCCACTCCCGTCTTTGCAGAGGCTGGAAAAGGGAATACACAGTCTCACATGGAAGAGTGTTAAAGAGCCACCCATACAACTGGGGCTCAGTACACAGCTTCTAATCTGTACAGTTGTGAGGGGTGAACCCTCTCCTACCGTGTGCTATTAGTGACACAGGCACAGGATTTTGGGTCATCTTAAACATTATTTATGGCAGAAGTGACCCTCTAATTTGAAAGAAAGCACCACAATAATCCACAAGAATAAAGACCCAGCTGGGGAGCAGAAGCAAAAAAAGTCATTCATGTAGTCGAAGAAAAAGGACACCAACACTTTCACCAGTGGCCGTAAAGAGGCTAACCATTC
Source organism: Natator depressus (assembly GCF_965152275.1). Taxonomy (NCBI): domain Eukaryota; kingdom Metazoa; phylum Chordata; order Testudines; family Cheloniidae; genus Natator; species Natator depressus. Next base: position 15,770,602 of record NC_134235.1, read on the forward strand.
ATCACATAAATACTATTTTAATTGTTCCTTTGCTGTCTCAGGCAGAGAGGAAGGATGGGAGCTAGCTGGGAAAGGAAACCCAGGTTCGTGTCCTGGCCTCACCACAGACTTCCTGTGTGACCTTGAGCAGGTCAGTCTCTCTTAGCCTCAGTGCCCCATCTGTACAATGGGGATAATAGCACTGCCCTACTCACAAAGGAGTTGGGAGGACAAATTCTTTGCAGACTGTGAGGTGCTTAGATATTATGGTGATGGGGGTCATTAATGTTGCCGAATAGATGGATCGGCACAGTAACACTATGCAACAACCAGTGTGAGAGGAGGCGACTCCTGCTACCGTGACTGGGAAGGGAGGTGCCTACAACACCTCTATTAATAACGGTAATATCTAGCTATTATACGGTACCTTTCATGAGCAGATCTGAAGCTCAGATTGTAAAAAAAAGTCAGAATCCCTGAGCTATTTAAAAAGAAAAAAAAGAAAAAAAGCTTTGTATCTGTAGCTACGTTGGCCACATGCCAAACAAGTAAACCCCTCTGTCTCAGTTTATACACGGACACCACTATTACACCCAGCATTCAGTTTTCTGCAAGCTAACCTGTGCAGGGTGTGATTTGCAAAGGTGCTCAGTTGACTTGAACAGAAGCAGACAGACCCAGGGTAAACACTTTGGAAACTTTCAGCTCTAGGCAAGAAGACAGGTCTCCCATCTTCTATCCAGAATTCCAACATTTCGTGTAGTAGCAACACGCGTCCAGGGTAGGAAACATGATGTTCCTGCCTGGCCACCGCAGCCACTCACAGCTCCACAGAAATAGCAGAGTGTGACTGGTAGGTTCTAGTAAGATGGTCAGGCTGACCATGGCGGGTCTGCTCACAAAATGTGTGTGGATACCGCAATGGCAGCAGGATCATCCATGGAACCAGGCACAGCCATCCACAGGTCTAATTTTTAGGCTGGACCCAGACCCAAGTCCACCAAACCTGACCCAACCCCAGCCCTTTCCCCCCTGAACGAAAGCCAGCGCTGGCACCACTTCCTGCCCACGGGGCTGGCATGGCAGTGGGCGCATGCCCTGCTTCTAGCAGCCGCTGCCCCCTGCTGAGCTGCGTGTGGTGCTGAGCGAGAGGCTTCTTGGCACACTCACTCCACAACACAGCAAGATGGTGGTGGTGGCCGACAGTAGTAGGACATGCAGACACTGCTCTACTGAACCCACAGGCAGGAGGAGGAGAACCGACCCCACCTGAACCCAAGAGGGTCCAATTTTCTTCCCACATGACTCATACCCAACAGCTGTAGTCAGATCCCAGGGCTCTACAGCCATAATTATGTTCATTTTGGTATGACGAAGGTCTATGAAGTACCTAGCCCCCCTAGAGACTCAAGTCCTCAAAATATGGCCTAAACCCTCACATGGCTTCAGATCAACTTTAATAGCTTATAGGCCTCTTGCTGCCCCCGTCACATGACTGAATTGTTTAAAGAACAAATGTGAAGTGATTTAATTTAATTACATTTTTCCTCCAGGAACAGTACACCAAAGAACAAGAGTTGCAGCTATTTTCATCAAAGGACTGAAGCATTTTCATCTACTGCAAGAGAAAAACCTGTAAATTTTGATCAGTCTTTACCCAAACTGAGCTGCAGCATGATGTAACAGGTGTGGGGATGTGCAAGAAGGGAAAGAGAGATGGGGGCGGGGAAGGGGAGAGGAGGGACAGAGAAAGAAGAAATCACTATAATGAGAGAGTCCCAGAATAGTGAAGTAGCAAAAAAAAAAAAAAAAAAAAAAGAGGAATTAAGAGCTAAACTCCCTTTCTCTGATCTGTTGTATGTTTGCTAAGACATTAAGTGGCACTCAGACAGCTGTATCAACAGGAAGATGGATTCTGGAGTCAAAACCACATTTTTAAAATTGCCCTTTTCTTTCCCCCCTTAAAAAAATTAACAATGGAAATTTAAAACACAGATATTCAACAGGAAACGCAGCAGCAATAGTGGCTGTCCCAGAGCTGCCCTGAGGGGGTGGAGGCCAAGGTTGAGCGTTGCGGCTTTTGGACTGTACTCACCAGCACTGGATTCTGTTTTCTAGATTTTAACTAAGAAAGAAATCTTTATAACAGTCAGGCAATCCCACTGTGGGAATTTACTGGCCTGGCGACTGGCTCAGAACTAGCAGAGGCAGGAGACCAGTACTTCTCTGTTGGCTCCCCATCAAATTCTGCGGGGAGCCATTTGAACATTTGCCATTTGCCAGGAAGGAGAAGGGAAAAGTTCTCTCGGATCCTTACAGAATGAATGCTGGTTTGGTGCAATATGGAAGATTTGGATTAGTATCAGACATGCCAATTCGATGCCAGTAGTAGTGTTTGCAAGGCTCAGCATCATTGCCCAGAACAGACACATAATGAACAAGTAGGTTAAAACCAAGTGAGATGATATTTTGTCCTGTCCATACCAAAGAATAAACCTTCAATGATCCACTATGCTAGGCCTCTTAGAGTACATCTACACAACAGCTGGTAGTGGGGCTCCCAGCACGGGTAGACAGATTCATGGGGCTTGAGTTAGTGCCCTAAAAATAGAAGTGTAGACGTTGTGGGTCTGGCAGCAGCTCAGGCTCTCGAGCCCACCCAACTCCCTGAGTCTCCGCCCGAGCTACAACTTCCACACTGCTGTTTTTAGCACACCAGCTCAAGCCCCACTAGCGAGAGCCTGTCTGCCCAGACTCAGAGATTGGATCCCAGCTGCCGTGCAGACATACCCTTAGTGCATCACTGCTCCCCAGCTCTACTAATGATGACAGCTTCAATGGCCCATTTGTCCATTTCTTCCACAGCCACCTCTGGACCTTTCCCCCAAAGCGTGGCATGCCATTATTGAAGTGACCTGCCAAGACACGACCTTTCACTCATTAAGATCCACTTCCCCCATAACTCCTGCAATACGCAAGTCAAACAAGAATTTTATTCAGAATAAAAATGACCGACCTACCTACCCACCCACCCACATTACACCCTTTGCCGAGTCCCCTTATAATCTCAGGACTGTGATCTCTGTTCCTCCCTGCCCACCTCCATCCAATGTTTTGTTATGATATTTACTCCTTGCACTAAGCTTCCATTAACTACCCAAAAAGATGGTCTAAATTCAGTTTATCCTTATTAGTAATCAACCAACTTCTAGGGTACAAAAGTCTTTTTCTGCTTTTCTACTGGAAATTACTTGTTGGTCCAATAATAGGCAATGTTCTTTGTATACCTGTAAGGAGGGTAATTATTCACTGTTCCTTTAAAACCTACACATCTGTGGAAAATTTTAGTGAAAGGCAAGAGATGCACTTGGCTGTTGTTGGATTTATCATGAAGGCAGTATCGAATATGCATTTGCTCACTCAATTGCATGACACTTTGAATCTATTTCCCACCTAGCCTCTCCAGGAGAAGAAACGTTTTTACAATGGGATCAATATTACAGTGAGATGAATCTTAACACGTTAAAATATATTACTGCGCCTCTCTCTTTTGTTCACGGTTCATGATTTCAAAGTAGTTACAAATCAAGGGGAGTTTTGAGCTTGACTTCAAGGGGAGCAGGATCACACCCCACATTAGCAGAGTGCACAGCCACTGTGCATAAGAACAGAAAACAACAGATCTTGGTATCTGAATGAGGAGAGACAGGGAGTCAGCTCTCCTGGACCCTATTCCCACTCTCTAGTGTGTCCTTGGACAAAGCAACCTCTCCTTGCCTCAGTTTATGCATCTTTAAGAGAGATTTCGGGCCATACCCGGTGTGCCTTATACAGGCAAGTAGTAGTGTTGCCAATTTTGGTTGGACGTATTCCTGGAGGTTTCATCCCATGACAATCTTTAATTCCTGGAGATGCCAGGACAATCCTGGAGGGTTGGCAACCCTTGCAGGTAACCTCTCTGAATCTAATTCACTGAGTAAAACAAGCAGGATTTGGCCCCTAATAAAACCTAAGTTCTACGTTTGCCATGAAGCTTAAACAATGTTCGTTAAGCTCCTGTGTAAGTACAGATTATTACCCTGCTAGCAAAGAGCAGACACGCTCTCCCAGGAAGCACTTGTGGCGTTTAAAGGTCTGGGCTCCCCTATCACTTCTGGGACAGAAGCGTCGTCTCCAAGTCTAGGCCATTCATACAGCTCTCGCAAAACGCCCAGTGGAAGTGTTAAAACGATACTGTTCCCCCTGCATCTTAGAACTGGAGAGACAAGGCTTTATAGTAAGCTCCATTGTGGGGCAAGAATCATCAGTTTGGTGGTTGCAGACAGCATGGATTTGTGTAATAAATTTTAAAAAAAAAGGTAGGTGAAGAATCAATGGGGGAGACAGAACAGACTGTTCCTGAATAGCTGGCCCAGAAACAGCAAAGGAACAAACTCAGACACTGGGAAGGAGGGGACTAAGAAGAGGCCAGGTTAGGCTGTCAAACCATCCTTCACTTTCAAATCCAAAGGCTCAGGACAAATGCTATTCCAGAGCTGTTTTGAACTTGGATCTTATTTCTGTGTGCAACAGAGAAACCAAATATTTATTTTATATATATATAAAAACCATCCAAACAAATGAAAGTTGACACACTGGGGAAAATATAACTGTAGATTCGCCTTTGGCTTGTATGTGGCTTTTGGGACAAAACGGTTGCTTTTCGATGAAATAAAATGGAAACTAGAATACCACCTGGAATAAATTCACAAAAAAGGAGCAAAGTTGGAAAGTTACAAACAGCACTGGAGACCCCCTCCCACTGCCAGTGAAGTCAGTGGAAACAGAACTGAAATGTGGCATTTAACTAAAAAGATGCCAGATATCAGACAGCCTAAAATAAAAGGTGATAACACCAAAATGAAGTTCAAGCTAGACAAAGAGGATATCTGCCTTCCAGAGAGGCCTGTGCATGGATTATCTGAAAGGGTGACTAACGTACATCAAAATGCTTCACATTTTTAATAGTGCCTTCCCACTGGAGGAATTCAAATCAGTTCATAAACATTTTGCAGGCATGTCACTCTTAACTTTAAGGGAAGAAGTATTAAATACCCCTATTTTATCGGGGGGAAACTGAGGCACAGAGAGGTGAAATCAGACAAGATGTCTGTGGCAGAACCTAGATTTCTCACTCTCATGCCTTACCCACAATACCAGCCTTCCTCCCACACATATTTAACAAACTAAGTTGTTGAGTTCTACAAGTTGCAGAAAATAGATCCACTCAGTTGAGCCTCACAAATTTTATGTGTAGAACAATGAGGAAATTGCTTTATTTTTGCATCTTGTAAACAAACGGCATAGGAGGGTCTGAATGATGAAGGGCTTAGAGCCATTCAGCACCACAACACTGGTTCAAATCCAACACAAACTGGTAACAACAAAAAAGTTTACACCCTGATGGATGTGCGAAATGGGAGGGGGGGGTGCTTAGTCCATTGCCTGTTAGACATGCGTCCACCACAATCTGCACAGGTCAGTAATGTCAGAAGGGGCCCTGGGTTAAATGGACCTGGAGATTAATTCCCCTCCCAGCACAAGAGATACTCTGATGCCATGGTGACAAGCATGGCGTAAAAACCAAGGGCCAGGTCCTCAGGGGAGTTCCAACAAGTTGTGCCAATTTATAGCAGCTGAGGACCTGGCCTCAAGAGTAAGTGGTCCCTCCAGGTCAGAACTGAAGCACACTGGTTGATCACAGGGATCAGCTGTGCTATGAACAGAGGTCTTCAGACTGTTAAACTGGGACATCTAAAAAGCACTACATTCACAATTGCTATCATTTCTCACTGCCCTATATAGCCACGTTCCAAGTGAATGGAAGTATCTCAGTATTTAAATGGTTAATGTACTCACAAACTTTCCCAAGGGACAGACAAGCAGAGCTGGCTACTTGTGTTTTTGTCCTAGCCTCGTAAAGAAAACTTCAATCACACGAGCACTGAGATTTTTCCTTTTTAACATAGAATTTTATTGTAAAATTGGCTATTGCTGGCTGTCAGTAGCTCACAGCATTTCATGTTGCAGTCACAATTATAAACAGAGCCTATGCATCGACACCTTTGGTTGTACCAGTAGTCTGTTTCTTAATTGCACAACACCTAAACACAAGGGGGCAGTATTGAGGTAGGAATGACAGAATGCTGAATGGTTTCAGAGCGGTCGCCGTGTTAGTCTGTATCAGCAAAAACAAGGAGCAGTGCTTGTGGCACCTGAGAGACTAACATGTTTCTTCCCAGCTAATAGTTTACAGCCTAAGGTAGGAGTAGTCAATTATTTTTTTGTCAAAGTCCAAATTTCTTGGTCAAGGTATAAGCAAGATCCAGATTCCAGATTAAAATATTAAAAAAAGAATAACAATAATGATAATAATAAATAAATAAAAAGATTCTGGGGTCCGTTCAAAAGTGTCTGGTGGTCCAGATTTGGCCCGTGGTCCACCTATTGACTACCCCTAGACTAAGGCCTGGCTACACTTAAAAATTGTACAAGTATAACCATGTTGGTTAGGAGTGTGATCAGCTATTGCACTATTTATACCAACAACCCCTAATGAGGATGTGGTTATGCCTGTATGTCTTATTGCTCTTTCCATATGGGAATAAGATACACCAACATAAACACCTTTCAACTGGTATAACTGAGTCCACGGTGCAGGTGAGGGGTTGTATTGCTTTAACTATACCTGGAGAGATAAAGTGGTACAACTTTCTAGCACAGACAAGGTTCTAGATTAAAAACAAAAGAGGTTTTGGCTGTGCAGCCTGCATGTTCCTTTCGTTCATCTAATTAGATGCTGCAGCTTCACTCCCTTAATCAAGAACACAGAGTGTTGCATGTCAGGATGGCATCACGGAAAGGATTTTGATCTACCTCAATACACACACAACCAAAAATAAGTCATGAATAGTGACTTTGTTGAAAAGCTATTGGCTCTATTTTAGGTTTACATAAGCGGCCTTTTAAATATATATCTGCTCATTAAGCATCTCATCTGTGAGAAGCAGAAGATTTCATAGCTGAATCTGAAAGCAGATGTGTATCACATGCACATTACAAACTCGGACGTCAGCCTAGGTTCAGTGAAGTCCTCGAACTTAGAGATGGCCAAGAATTCAACAGCCTGATGGCGCACCTTGGAACTTCCCTTCTCAGGGACTCCCCAGGGTAGAGGGGGCACTGCTGAAAGAATTAAATACAGACTCTGGGTTATGTTTCAGTTGGGTGAGGCACGGAGAGACATGCACCCCTTCATCTCCTGCACACCAGTTTCTCATGCCCCCAGATCCACAGAGAGGCTTCCCTTATAGAAAAGCCCTGTAGAATTTAATAGGGATTAAACATACCGGGTATTACTCTAAAAGCCAATGACAGGTGTGCTGGAACAATTTGTGTAGTGGGGGTGCTGAGAGCCACTGAACCAAACTGTAAACCCTATGATGGAAACCACTTCAAGGCAGGGGGTGCTGCCACATCCCCAGCATCCCTAGTTCCAGAACCTCTGGTATGATCTGGCCTTGGGTGACTATCCAAATCCTCAGTAACAAGCTAGTCAATTTCCAGGAGGTTTGCTGGCGAAGCCTATATCTCACTTGTTAATGGCCAACTCTGATTAATGGAATAGGGATATTCTCCAAGCTGATTTTCCACCACTTAACTCATCATAGTGGAACCCAAAAGGTTTATAGTGTAATACATTTGAGGACTCTAGGCATTGTAGAACTGGCTACAAGTTTTGTGCTATACTCCTTCCTTGCAGCCGCTAAAATTCCACAGCTGTTACTCTGTCAAACCTGGACCTCTTTTTCCCCCCACAGCCAGCCAAGCACATGTACCCGCTTTCTTGAACAGCATTTATTTTTTCCCATATGAATTTGGATTTCTCTGCCTGCTCATCAAACCAGAAATTCAGCCTAGCAAGTGCAGAAAACGCCTTAGTGTGGTAGCAGAATCTGCTTTTGCCAATTACAATACAAACTCAAGATAACAATTAATTAGTTCTGATTTACATCCAGCAGGATCTTGGAAGATTTAAAAACCCTCTGGCAGTACAGACAGGCATTTGCCATCTCACTCAAAATAACCAGCTAATATTCTAATATATTTGTGGCAACCTAGTATATCATGGTTGTCATGATGCTGAATACAAAGACCTCTTGGAACATTACAGTGACATTGATATTAGAATTCTGATTCTCCTGCTATAACTGTAGACTCCTCTTCCATTTAAGGTGAAGGAAACTCTCTCCCCGCAGTTAGCTGTACAGGGCCATGGCATACAGTTCTGATTTGAGACAGTGGTACACAACACTAGCCAGCTGGCTACAACATAATTTTCGTGTAAAGCAAATAGGAATTTTGTTCTATTAGTTCCATGTGAAAGGTATCTTATTTTCCCTAGAATCATCTAGGCCTAGAGCTGGGCAAATGTTTTCAGATTTTGAAGAAATGTTCATCAGTCCCCTCCCCCTAGCCCTACCTAGGCTTTTACTCAAAAAGAAGTTTCAGTGTGGAAACATGAAATAAACAGGAGCATTTGTAATCTAAGAAAGTGCACAGTACATAAAGGAATCAAGACTTTAAGCAAAGCAGAAAATAGCGTTGGATTTGGTGGTGCGATTCCTAGAAAGGGGGAAAAGTGCTGTCTCTCACACACAGCTCATTTAAAAGTTGCTATATTTTAGTCTAGCTCATCCCTCTCTGAGTCATTCAGCGCAGTTTATGTCAAAATTGTTTAGTCTACTTAGATTGCAACAGTCCTGGTAGCAAGGAACATATTTTCTGAGGGGTTTTCTACAGATCTAAGCACAATGTTGCTGCTCAACTAAGTAATGTATTAAATTCAGTAACTACTGTAGGCAGTAGTCTTGTACATCTAACTCTAACTGAATACCTGGCTAAATTCGGTTAGATCATTATATATTTGGGTGTGTGGGGAATAAAGTCAATACTTCATGTCCAGTCTGGTTTTTTAGTCTGGGATGAATGGCTCATAAACCAAGAAAATAAAGACAAACCCCACCTAAAATATTTGTGATCATTCAGTGACCAGCAGGAGCAGACCTTTGCCATGCATATGAGCCATTCACAGCATTCCAAGTGCTGTAAACTTTGTCCACTTGAATACAAATGGCGCTGGATTACTCTGCCATACATCCCCATCACTGAATGTGTGTAAGTAATTTTCTCTTATGACTTTTCCAGAACGATAAGCTCTTAGATTCCAAACTAGGCGGATGGACCCCTGTGCCTGCACAGAGCTTGGAGCAGAAGGCGAGACTTCCTGTGCTGAGCTGACTCAGTCCCTGATGCGCTCAAGATCCTGCAGAGTTTCTTTGCACAAACCCCTAAAGTCTTCCTTTGGCCTTGCCACAAAACATCCCACAGGACATGAACCATAAGATTCCTTGCCCACTCGTCTCCCATTTTCATTCTCCTTCTAGGCTAAGAATAATGACAGACCCAGACTAATAGAAGAGAAGCTGTCTTGTAGACTAACCCGGGGAGCTATTGAGAGAGGGCAAACTGATGTATAGATGACCGCACAGGGCTGGAATCTGCTCGCAACCTGAGTATTAGAAATTCATTATTCGGGTTTTGTTGCAAAACATATCCTTAATGTCACTTTTCTCCTGCAGCTGTTTCAGCCTGAGCACTCCTCTCCCCTTTCTACTCATACGGACAGTTAACGCACACAAGCCTTCTCTCCCTCCCCCACATCTGGGACAGAAGTGAGGCTCAGAACTAGTAACAGGCCAATATAGGTCTATTAAAAATAATACAGGGCACAAGAAGTTCAGAGATCCCTGGAAACACTGCCCTCACATCAGGAATAAGCAGCACCTCACACATCTAAGAAGGAGACCCCTAGGGCTTCTGGATAGAAGCAGTAGAAGGAGAAGGCAGCAATGGGAAGAAGGCTTTTCAACAGCTTTGGGGCAAGGAGGGTAGGTAAGAATCAGGACTTCCAACCCAGAACTAGCAAGGAGATCAATTACCTTTGGGTATTGCAACATAAATCCCACCCTAGAAGGGTATCCTTATCAATCAACCCATGTTGGGCTACTACTGATTCGGAACCTCCATTTTTGCTTTTAAATTAAACACCCGGAAAGTGGGGATCAGGGAGCCAGCCATACCCTAAGGAAGCAGGGAGTGTGTCTCAGGAGACTTGCATTCTATTCCAAGCCCCATCACTGCCTCATTGTGTGATCTGGGGCAAGTCACTTACAGACACCTTTTTTTTAAGAGCCCTGATTTTGAGCGTCCAGCACGAGTTACCCGATTCTCAGAAGGGCTGAACATCCCTTGTCTTTAACTGAAGTTGTGACTGCTCAGTTTTACTGGAAAAAAAATTCAGATACAGGGGACAGATTTTCAAGTGCTCAATACCAATTTTTGCGAAGAAGTGCAGCTCCCCTTCAGGTGTCTAAAGCTACGTCTACACTACAGACCGTACAGCAGCACAGCTGCGCCACTGTAAGGTCTCCCGTGTAGCTGCTCTACACCTGCCGGCATAATTAAACCACCCTCAATGAGCGGGGATAGCTATGTGGGTGGGAGAACGTCTCTCGCCGACGTAGCACTGCGCACACCGGCACTTTTGTCATGAAACTTATGTCAGTCGCGGGAGGGGGAGATGCGTGTTTTTCATACCCCGACTGACAAAAGTTTTACCAACAAAAGTGCTAGGGTAGACAAAGCCTAAGCAAGAGACAGGCAGACAAGTGGACTCAGGACCCAGCAGTTCCCATTGTGATACAGAAAGCCAGATTCTTCAATAAGGTCAGCACTCAAAATGCTGAGGGGTGTTTTTGTTTTTTGCTATTTTTTTTTTTAAATCTGAACCAGTGTTTATTAAAAAAAAAAATCAGACCCCAACTGTGTGGTCTGGACCCTTTTGAAAACTCTGTCCCAGTCGCCCACTTTGGGTTCCCAAAAATGGAGACTCCCAAAACCATGATGTCATTGAGATCTTTCCATGAACATGCTATGTAAGTGAAAGCAGGCTTATTAAAACCAATCACTCTTAGCACGTTTCCTCAGAGAATCTCAAGACCCCTGGAAGGAGTTCCCCAAAGAGGCACAGGTAGTCAGAGGCAGAGCTGGAAAGAGAACCCAGGAGTCCTGGCTCCCAGGCCTACCCTGCACTCTTTGCAGAAATCCAGCTGCTACAGAATGAAGCTGAAGGCAATCGGCACAATCCCTAGTTTAGGGATGGATGAGAGACGTTATGAAAAGTACAAAGAAGCCCTACTACTTCTGAAGTCAATGAGGGTTTTGTGAATGGTTTCAGTAGGCACAGGACTGAGTCCTAAATGAACTTCAGGGAACCATCTTAACCTCCAGGCAGTGACACGTCCCGGACTTTGCATTTGAAAGGGCAATTATTTGCTTGTGCATGTGTGTGGGCAAAAGGGGAGTTTCTAAGGCTGTGACTACGCTAGAGAGCTTACAGTGGTGCGGCTGCTCTAAATGTAGCTGCTCTAAGCCGACAGCTCCCATTGGCTTAACTTCTCCAGCCCCTGAGCGTGTCAGTAGCTATGTCGGCGGGAGAAGTTCTCTCACTGACATAGCGCTGTCCACACTGGCTCTTGTGTCGATGTAACTTCCGTCGCTCATTGGGGTGGGGTTTATTCACCCCCTGAGTGACAAATTATGCTAACATAGGCTGTAGTGTAGACACAGCCTAAATCAAAAGCTTTTTAATCCAAAGCAATAAACACGGTGCAGTTAGTAGGTGCATTTTAGGGAAGCCATTTACCAGGTTTCCACTACAGCATATACATTTTCAAGGTAGCCGAATAAATTAAACCTGATTCTCGGCTGGTGTGACTCAGTGTAGCTCCCAATGGCACTTTGTCAATTGATACCAGCTGAGGATAAGACCCGTTGTCAAGAATGGAAGCATGACTGCTGTATGTACGGGGGGAGCAAGTCACTATTGAAGTATTATTATTTGCATTGCAGCGATGCCTAGCAGACCATTGTGCTAGGTGCTGTACAAACACAGAACAAAAGGACGGCCCCCGACAGAATAGCAGTGGCAGTGGAGATGCTCTGGGGTGAATGTGACAAGTCAAGCTCTTCTCACTTTGAACACACACTGCACGAAATTATCCATGTCCCAGGCTGTAAGCTCCAAATACAAAATTGATGACCAAACCTGAGCTTACCTCCTCCTAACATCTATGTATTGCCAGGTCCCTGGAACTCATGAAATGATTAAACACTAGACAAGCTGCCAGTGAAAAAAAATAAAATCAAATCCAGGCTGTTTTTTTGGTTCAAGATTGATCAAAATGTGGTTTCCTTTGGAGAAGGAGTCCAAGAAATCACAATCAGTTTTTCCTGCCACCAGTTCCAAATATTTTACACATGAAAACTTCTTGGACCCAAACCCATGGTGGTAAATCCGAGAAAAAGGAGAAGGCAAAGCTACACATTACTCTTCTCAAAGCATCCTACCCATAGGTCTAGGGCAGCCCATAGCTCAGATCAGTGGCAATGATTATGAAGATCTAGGGATGTAAAGGGAGGTTGGCACATACACCCCTGCTCCCCACAAACAAAAACCACAAAGTTAGTGTTTGGTTGGTGCTCTTTCTGCTATCCACACCAGATATAAGTGATGATGTCCCCAAATAAACTATTATCTTTCCTGCTGCTTGCATAAGTGCCTGCTTATTTAGGGGGGCAATAGTACCATTTACTCTTTGCCCGTGGGACCTGTTTACCAATGTGATCTGAGGAAAAAAAATCTCAAGCACACCCCCTCCCTCCTTACATGGTGGTGATATCCATACAACCAACTGCATGGATCACACACCATTGCACTTCGACTGCTAACCATCTCCAACAAGACCACTTCTAACATTCCAAACCTCTGAGCAACCTCAAAGAGTTTCCTATCCCCCCCTCCCCTTAAATTTTGATTGCTTTATTTCTCCTTATGCGTGGAATTTCCCCCTCCCCAAAATCATCCTGCTGTGAGGCCCAAGACAGGAAATATTCAGTCCTGTGGAAATGACAAGATTCAAATCTCATGACCCATCAGGGCTAGAATCGGAAAAAAGGGAAGATTCTTGGTCTCCCAGTGAGAAGCACAGCACTTGCGGGTCATGTTATCAAACTCCCAAGTCCTGCCATTATAAGTCCCACTTTCAAAAGTGACAGACACTTTGAAGAATCAGTTTTGTTGCAAGTCAGTGGGAGTTGGGAGGCTAAGTAGCTAAGGTGCTTTTAAAAGTTTTACCCTATGTCTAGAACAATCTATTTTAGGAAATATTTAGAAGTTTTATAGGCAGGAGAGTGTTGTAGTTTTTTCTCTCTCTCCCTGTACAATTGCACTCCTAGTACTAGGAGAGTTTGGTCTTAGAAGTGGAAGGGGAAAAGATAATCCCAATAAAATGTGTAAGAACTCACTAAAACGTTAATAAGATGGAGCAGAATGTGATACATTTACAGAATATGTCCACTGTGCTTTACTGCAACCCCACATCCTCATGTGCTCTCTCATATGCTGACATACCAGCCTTGGTGTCCCACTATGCTCCCGGCATTTTACCATGCTACTCCCTAAGCAGGGAATATCTTCCCTGCCACAGTCTGCCAAACCCCCTTCCTTTTTCATTCAAGACCCTCTCTGTAGAGGAGGCCCACGAGAAGCAAATTCATTATGAAAGAAGTAGTTATTAAAAGGAAGTCTTCCCCACCTCTGAATTTCCACATACAGCCTGTCTTTGATGGGTCTGCCTTTTAGGGCCTGATCCTGCAATCTGATCCACAAAATCAGACCCACCTAGAGTCCCAAAGATTTCAGTGGGACTCCCCACAGGCACAGGGGTCCAGCTGCCTGGATCTGATTGAAGGATCAGGACCTTGAACGGGAAGGTCTCCTGGCCAGTGACTGGTTTTACTTTTGTGGGCTAATCAAACCCAAACACATTGCCAGAAGTAAACAAATAACATTTACACATTCACCACCAGCCTGCCCCCCAGACTCATGTTGTGTCTGGTTTTTAAATACAGAGCCTTTCAACATCAAGAAAGTGGATTACAACAGGTACAAAACCTATAGTCTTCACCCACACCTACCATGAGAATGGGGAGGGGAAATACGCACTCATGCTGTGTTAGTTGCTCATCAAAACAAGTTACTTGCCTTAGATGAACAGGCAAGTAGAATTTTTTTCCTAGGGTGGACCTTATATCTGTCTGTCTATTGATTTATTCCATGCTTATCACCTTGGTATCTGGTCTCACACAGGCACATTAGATACACTAGATGAGTGATACTCAGACCTCAGTGGTTCAGGAGCCAAATTAGCAATCAACATTACCCCAAAGAGCCAGATCTGGAGAGATCAGAGCCAGAAATACGGAGAGTTTGATCGAGGCCCTGCACAACTCTCCCGCTCCCTCAATCATTGGCCATCTCTCTCGTTGCCAGCCAGGTGGCTTCTGCATGATGCACAGGCCAGACCCTGTGCCTTTAACCATTTTACACTGCTCTGCAAACTCGTTTGATCTCTGCTAGCTGCTTTCCTCTCCTCCCCACGCCCCTCCAGCAGGGCTTGCAGTCTGGGCCTGCCCCCCTTGATCAGTATCTCTTCTGCTCTCTTGTGTACTGGGAGCTGCTGCCACGTGTGGTGTGTTCTGACCCGTTGATTCACTCAGCAGGCTGTTCCTCCCCTCCCCCTTAAACGTTGCTGCTGGACCTTTCCTAAGATACACATCGTTTGTTCTTGATTCCCTCAGACTCTTTCTTAGTTCCCAACTGGCTTCTAATCCAATTCCCACAATGATGTTCCACTGATACATTTAAGCTGTCAAACAGGAATTTATTCACTCTGTGCAAAAGGATTGAGCAACTTGCAATTGCTGCTGCTTTTCTGTCCTCAAAAACTGGTCCCAGTTTTGAGGTGGTGAAAGATTAGGGTCAGAGGGGCAGCTCTGTTCTTCTCTAGATATGTCCCCTCCTGCTTCATCTCACCTTTACCCTTGACACTCTCAGATCCGATCTACCCAATCCTTATCAGGTGGCTCTTGCATTTTCCGGCATGCACCAATTTATGAACACTAAAATCCTACCAACAATAGTTTGCAGAAAACATTTCTCTCCTCCACTTTGCCAACTCACCTGCAAAATGCTGCTTGTTGCTAGAAGCCAGGGCAGAAGCCACCTCATCACTGGAAGCCAGGATTAAATACATTGATTGAACCCAGATTTAGAGCCGTTTTGTACAAAAACACCACGTTGGAAATGCAGAGCAATCCTCAACTGGCAGCCTAGCGAGTCAGGCAGATCTGCATTTTTCTCCTGGCTCTTCGGGGATTTTATTAAAGACAGATCTGACGTCAGGGCAAAGGACAAACCCTGCATTTTTCCTCTGAAGAAACTTTCCCTGCCTTCACGTCTTCTTCTTCTTTTTTTTTTTTTTGTCCCCACCTCCTGCATTTCACTATATTGCCTTTAGCCAGAGGATTCTTAAAGGGAAAGTTACAATGCAGTGGTGCATCAACCTATAATTTTAACAGGGGGTTTAAATACTCAGAGTTTACCCATCATTATGTTTATGGCTGTCCCAGGCTTGCAGGCTAGGTGGCATGGACATAAGCATCTGCAATAGTCTCGCTGATGGCAGAAATTACCCCCCACCCCCAACTGAAAATGGTCTTTTAAAAATTCTGATTATTTTTTTATTTGCGAGACAGGGAGAAGGTCTGGTCTTTCATCCTGCAGACACACATGGGAAGAGACCTGCCAAGTCCAATGGAACTATTGGCTGCATAGTTACCCACATGTGAATGCACAGAGAGGGGCAAGGTCTGATCCTCCACATGGCTATATGCTGGTGTCACTTCATTGATTTCAAGTAGAGATCTGGGCTCTGTTTTATACCTGTCATTTTATTGCTCCGCTGTTTCAATTCAGTGAGATTTTATCAGCATGACGAGCTGTACTAGGGGTTGCCAAAGTATCCACGAGAGAGGCAGGCCCTTGGGATCTTTATTAGGTACAAACCTCCCCAGGTAGGACTGACCACTCTGCCTGGGATTCGGTCCCCTGGGTCCATTTGTCATTACTGTCTGCTCCTGGTCTGGTGGCTCCCTAGTGTAATGCCATCCCTGTCGTCTTGCTCTTTTCCTCCGGGCAGAGGTGTCATTTCAGAAAAATTCAGGGGTGGGGGGGCAAAGTGGGAACTCCCCACAATGGCCACTACTGCTCAGGAGATGAGCAGGCTGGTCCCATCCCAGAGAGGGGCAGGGAGGTGGTGGGCAAGTCCTGTCATGAGGAGTAGGGGGCATGGTGGGCCAGGGCGGTTGTCCCACCAATGGCAGGCCATGGCTGCTTCCTGCCAGGTTGGTGGGAGTTGGAGGTGGGGCTGAAAATGCAATGATTAGGAGGCATGGCCCACCCCACAGCAGTCTCGGCAGGACCAGAAAAGACACTACAGCACCAGCTGGTGAGGAGCCAGGAAAAGCCTCGGCGGGGGGCTGGGGGAGGGCAATGATGCCCCTGCACCAGGGTCAGGCACAATATTCCCTCATGCCTCTAAATTTGTGCCTGTGTGAATTCAGACTCTGTCTCTTCCTTAAAGTGAGGAAGAACAGAACGTGGTCAATTCATTCCCCCAAAGATGAACCAGGTTAAAATAGCTTTTACTGATCCAGCTTAAACTGACTAAAGTCAGGGGAGTTAGAATCTAGATAGCAACTCTGAGCCAGACCCTGCAGCCTTACAATTAGCACCTTCCTCCACAGGCCGTGCCATGCTTTTCAATGCAGCTGCAAAAGGTCCGGCTTTAATGCGAGTATTGGTGCAGTGTTTGGCCCTCTGGCGGGGAGGACAGGTGTGTGTCTCAGAACATGGGGCCTAACGCCACTCATCTGTACCAGTGTAAGGCCATGGACTTCAATGGTTTGCACCAGCGTCTGTGAGAAGAGAACGAGGCCCAGCATCTCCATTGCTGCAGGAGTGGCCTAATCTGGGCACTGCAGGAAGAGATGGAATCCTCGGTGCACTTAAGTGTGTTGTAAAAGGTGCTTTGTGCTCATGAAAGGTGCAGGATGGCCAACATGGGGCCAGGACAGGTAGAGCATGGGGACCAGGAGCAGTTGTTTAGCTTCCCTCCATATGGGGAACAGATTTTCCTTGTGAAATACTAGGACACCTTGATACGCTGGGGGAGAGCTCAGCCATCTATGGGTTTGCAGCTGGCCTGGGGGAAATAGCTGTCCTCTCCTCTCTCCCTTTCCTCAGCCAGCTACACTCCTTCCCCCTTCCACAATGAGAGTCAGGCACACCATAGTGAAGAGTGGGGTGGGACAAGCGGTTCGTTGTGACTGTATTAGCTACCTCCTTTGAAATGGCTATTTGTCTCCTCTGCTACCAGTTTCTAGATACAGAGTCTTATCCACCTGTGTTTTTTTCCTGTTCTCCATTTTCTATATTCTTCTCCTCCCGTTCCTCATTTCAACTTCTTCTCATCTGTATTCTCTCCCCCCTCAGTATTTACTTGTCTCTGCTGCCAGCCCCACTCTCTCACCTACCCACATTCCCTCTCATCCACCAGCAACACTCCCTCTTTTCTTCTCAGCCACCCCCATTCCTTTCATTTGTCTGGCTGCATTTTCACTTCCACCTGCCTACCTGACCCAAGCCCTTGTCATCATAGAATCATAAGAATATCAGGGTTGGAAGGGATCTCAGGAGGTCATCTAGTCCAACTCTCTGCTCAAAGCAGGACCAATCCTCAACTAAATCAAGAGATAAGATCTAGAGAGGAGTCCAGAATGTCACATCTAAGAAGGAGCCCACATTCTTTGCACCTCCTCATACCTCTGAACCCTCAGCAGCAGTGCCTCTCTTCTGCTCCCAGATATGGAAGCAAGCAATGCCAACAGCATTCAGCAGGAATGTCCTGAGTAGATGCAGGAAACACAGGAACACTGAGCCCCAGACCCCAGCCTGGATTACAAAATCAGGGATGAAGAACCATTTTTGTGAATGTAACCAGTTGGTTAGGACAGGCCCCAGACATTGGGCCCATGGGTTTTCCAGGGCATTTGGTCATTCTATTAATCTCTGACCATTCATCCTGAGTGTTTCATTCTCCAGGTTCATTCATTAATTTGCATCTCTCCTGAGGCTGCCAGTGGTAATGGCAGCTTTTGGGATGTGGACATCTGTCCACTGGGAACTCAACAGCTCAGCACACACAGACCAGTTGATGGTCATCACATGGTAACCATACTTCAGTCAGAGCTTTCAGACGCTATTGATTTGGCTAGGATTAGGGCCAGTGTAACCCCATTACAAATCCCCTAGGGCATCCAGCCCCCTTACTAATATTTTCAGTGTGTGTGTGTGTGAATGCTTTAGTCAGCATAAGCACTAACTGGTTATGTTTATCCATTAAAACAGACACTGACTAGGAAATTCAGGTTCTCATTTAACACAGACTGCAGCAGTTCATAGTTTGCCAAACTGCTGCCAAGAGCCATTAAGAGTTTTCATAGCTCTTCAGGCCAGTAGGGACCATTATGAGCAACTCGTCTGACCTCACATAGGCCATAGCATTTCACCCAGTGAATCCTGCCTTGAGCTGAATAACTGGTGGTCAAACTAGAGCTATGGTTTATAGAAAAACATTTAATCTTGATTTAAAGACCTCAAATCATGGAGAATTCACCACATGCCTACCTAAGGTTATTTCCCACCCTCCTCCTCTGAAGCTTCAAAGATTGGCCACAGTTAGAGGTAGGACACCGTTTGGGGGTGGACCAGTGCTCTGAGCTGGTCCAGAAAATCCTATTTTTAGGTGCTTGGCTGGTGTGTTTTGTTAAAATGCTCAGGGTCATACTGATCACCAGATTTGGGGTCAGGAAGGAATTTTCCTCCATGGCAGATTAGCAAGAGCCCTGGGGCAGGGGGCTTTGCCTTCCTCCACAGCATGGAGCACGGATCACCTGACGGGATTTTCTGGGCATATCCCACCTAATCAATTTCCTGCCATTGAAGGGGCCTTGGGCACTGGTGGCACCTTGATATTAACTGTTCTGTGCCTATGGCGCATGCCCCTTTAGTGTCCTGAAGACTAAAATGCTTTAGTCTAACCCACATTAGTGGGCGTTAACCCAGTGTGTAATGGGCTGAAATTGAATGGCCTGTGATATACAGGAGATCAGACTAGAACAGTGGTTCTCAAACTTGTGTACTGGTGCCCCTTTCACATAGCAAGCCTCTGAGTGCGACCCCGCCGCCCCCTATAAATTAAAAACATTTTTTAATATTTAACACCTTTATAAATGCTGGATGCAAAGCAGGGTTTGGGATGGAGGCTGACAGCTCACGATCCCCCGTGTAATAAACTCGCATCCCCCTGAGGGGTCCCAACCCCCAGTCTGAGAACCCCTGACTAGAAGACCTAATGGTCCCATCTGGCCTTAAATGCTATGAAATCAAAGTTGTTCCAATTGTTAGTTATCTTCACTGTAAAAAAGGTGCACTTCACTTCCAGTCTGAGTCTATCTAGCTTCAATTTCCAGAGACTGGGTCTCGTGATGTCCATATCTGCTAGCTGAGAGAGCATCAAATACCTTCATCCTGTGTATGTACTTGCAAAGCTTGATCAAGTTACCTGTTAACCTTTTTTTAAATAAAATGAATGCACTCAGCTCCTTAACTCTCACTGTTATGTCCTGTAGTTTAAAGACTTCCACTCCTCACTTCTCTCCCTGCATGAGCAGTACAACTTTGAACTCAGTTATCCATTATTCTAGATGTGTCTCACAATGAAATGGAACAAAGTGGTTAGCAAGCGGTAAATCACAATGTACCTCAGATTCTATCTAGGCTCCAAAGCAGGGGTGGGCAAACTATGGCCCAGGGGCCACATCTGGCCTTTCAGACATGTTAATCTGTCCCTCGAGCTCCTGTCGAGGATCGGCGTCTGGGGCTTGCCCAACTCCATGTGTGCCATGGCTCCGCGTGGCTCCCGGAAGCAGCAGCATGTCCTATCTCCAGCTCCTATGTAGGGGCAGCCAGGGGGCTCTGCACACTGCCCCTGCCCCAAGTGCCTCCCCAAGCAGCATGTAGAGCCACCTGGCTGCGCCTCCGCATAGGAGCCAGAAGGCGGACATGCTGCTGCTTCCAGGGGCTGCTTGAGGTAAGCACCACCCTCAGCCTGCACCTCTGACCCGTTCCAGCGACCCAATCCCCTGCCCCAGCCCTCACCCCCTCCGAACCCATTGGTCCCACTCTCCTTCATCTCAGAGCCTGCACCCCCAGCGGGAGCCCTCACCCCCCATCCACACCCCAACCCCCAGTTTCGTGAGCATTCATGGCCCACCATACAATTTCTATACTCAGATGTGGCCCTCGGCCAAAAAGTTTGCCCACCCCTGCTCCAAAGCAATGATATTAACATCCGGCTCCTCCTTAAATAAGGTTTCAAATTCTGCTGGACACATAACAGGTAAGTATTTTCTTGATTTTTAATCCATTTTACACGGTTGTCTTATTTTCCTAACAAGGTAGAAAAATAGATGATGTTCTACTGATAGTCAAATGCAAGTTGATCAGCGCTCCACAGCTGGTAAAAGAAAGATAGGATCCATTAAGAACAGAGATGGAGCTCATGGAAGCCAGATTCTGATCTCAGTAATTTTTGAATTGTAGAAGGGTAGGTCTGGAAGGTACCTCGTTAGTTCATTTAGTCCAGTCCCCTGCACTCATGGCAGGACTAGGTATTATCTAGACCATTCCTGGCAGCTGTTTGTCTAACCTGCTCTTAAAAATCTCTGATGATGGAGATTCCACAACCTCCGTAGGCAATTTATTCCAGTGCTTAACCACCCTGACAGTTCGGAAGTTTTTCCTAATGTCCAACCTAAACCTCCCTTGCTGCAATTTAAGCCCATTGCTTCTTGGTCCTATCCTCAGAGCTTAACAAGACAAATTTTTCTCCTTCCTCCTTCTAAGATTTTATGTACTTGAAAACTGTTATCATGTCCTCCCTCAGTCTTCTCTTTTCCAGACTAAACAAACCCAATTTTTTCAATCTTCCCTCATAGGTCATGTTTTCTAGACCTTTAATCATTTTTGTGGCTCTTCTCTAGACTTTCTCCAATTTGTCCACATCTTTCCTGAACTATGACACCCAGAACTAGACACAGTACTCCAGTTGAGGCCTAATCAGCATAGAGTAGAGTGGAAGAATTACTTCTTGTGTCTTGCTTACAACACTCCTCCTAATACATCCCAGCATGATGTTTGCTTTTTTTGCAACTGTTGACTCATATTTAGCTTGTGGTCCACTATGACCCCCAGATCCCTTTCCGCAGTGCTCCTTCCTAGGCAGTCATTTCCCATTTTGTATGTGTGCCACTGATTGTTCCTTCCTAAGTGGAGTACTTTGCATTTGTCCTTATTGAATTTCATCCAATTTACTTCAGACCATTTCTCCAGTTTGTCCAGATCATTTTGAATTTTAATCCTATCCTCCAAAGCACTTGCAATCTCTCCCAGCTTTGTATCATTCGCAAACTTTATAAGTGTACTCTCTATGCCATTATCTAAATCATTGATAAAGATATTGAACAACTCCAGACCCAGGACAGACCCCTGCAGGACCCCCACTCGATATGGCTTTCCAGCTTGACTGTGAACCACTGATAACTACTCTCTGGAACGGTTTTCCAACCAGTTATGCACCCATCGTATAGTAGCTCCATCTAGGCTGTGTTTCGCTAGTTTATTTATGAGAAGGTCATGTGAGACAGTATCAAAAGGCTTCTTTTCAAGATATACCATATCTACTGCTTTTCCCCATCCACAAGGCTTGTTGCCCTTTCAAAGAAAGCTATTAGGTTGGTTTGACATGATTTGTGCTTGAGAAATCCATGTTGACTGTTACTTATCACCCTCTTATATTCTAGGTGTTTGCAAATTGATTGTATGATTATTTGCTCCATTATCTTTCTGGGTACTGAAGTTAAGATGACTGGTCTGTAATTCCTTGAGTTTTCCTTATTCCCCTTTTTATAGCTGGGCACTATATTTGCCCTCTTCCAGTCCTCTGGAATCTCTCTCATCTTCCATGAGTTTTCAAAGAGAATCTCTAATTGCTCAGATATCACCTCAGTCAGCTCCTTGAGTATTCTAGGATGTATTTCATCCGGCCCTGGCAATTTGAAGCCATCTAACTTGTCTAAACAATGAGAAGTCCCTGTGGCACCTTTGAGACTAACAAATGTATTTATTTAGTCTCTAAGGTGCCACAAGGATGGCCTTGTTGTTTTTGCTGATACAGACTAACACAGCTGCCACTCTGAAACCTGTCACTTGTCTAAGTAATTTTTAACTTGTTCTTTCCCTATTTTAGCCTCAGATCCTACCACGTTTTCACTGGCATTTGCTATGTTACATGTTCAATCGCTATTAACCTTTTTGGTGAAAACTGAAACATAATCATTCAGCACTTCTGCCATTTCCTATCATTGTCTTTCCCCCCTCATTGAGTAATGGGCCTACCCTGTCCTTGGACCCTCTTTCTTCTCATTGCCGTTAGTGGAGTTACTCTGCTCTTACAGATCAGAATGAGATCAGAACGTGGCTCTGTGTATCTGGGGGAAAGAGGCCGTCTCTGAGTTTATTGTCTCATAGAAGGTAAAAGCTGAGAGCCATTCTCTGGCTTTAAAAGAAGCCAGACAGGTAGCAGAGCTGCTCTTTCAACTGGGTTCCTCCAGCTGTCGTTGCCTTTTTGCTGCAGCCAGTCTGAGGGAGGAGGCTTCCTTCTTATTTAGCGTTTGGCTGCTTAATAGAGGGAACAGTGTAGTGCTTGCAACTGGCACTCAGTGCTGGGGCCCTTCCTACTGCACCAGTTCCAATGAGCTCAGAACTGAATGGAAAGGGGGAAATTAAACCATTAATAAAAACGTCAGGTAATGGCAAACAGGGGAACATGAGTCCTCGCCCTTAGAGATACCAAAAGGGCATCACAGACAAGAAAATATCACCCCACCCCAATATTATCAAGCCTGTGAGCATTCGGACAGCACCGCTCCAGCACATGCCAACATTGCATTTCAGCTTCTCAGGGATAGTAGTTATCTCTGCCAATAAGAATGTGTCCCACCGAAGGCAAGGAGCTAAAATATAGCAGGAGGGCTCTCTCAGTTGCCTGTTAAGCAGCTATTTCTCAAGGAAAAAGTGGTGCCAAGATGGCTATATGGGCTGGTAGCCATGAACTCCTGCATTCCTGGCTACCACATGGGTTCTCTCAATGGCCTGGGCCAACTTACTTAAAAGCTGAACTTTAAAGCAATATAGATGTTGAAATCCTGACCCTCTTGAAGTCAGTGGGAGTTTTGCCAAGGGCTCCAAGGGGGGACAGGATGTCGACCATTGCCCTTTACTGCTTTGTTATGTCTAACGATGGCCTCAAAGCTCATTTTTGTTTATAAAATGCTCCACTTGTTTTTTCCACATCGAATTCTCGCTTCCCTCCCTTTTCTGGAAGGCCACCGTTGGTCCTGTGGGAGACTTGAGCAGTGCCGCCACTTGAGGGTCAACTGAGCTGCCGCCTGCCCTCCCCACAACTGGAGGCTGAAAGGATGCACAGCCTTAAAGTCAGTGATCCTACTCACTCAGGACCTGATCTCTTCCCACAGATGCTGGTGAGAATGAGGAGTGACTCCAGTGACATTAGGAGAGTTGCACATGTATGAATCCAGAACATTGGGCCCTCACTACTTAATTAGTTCATGCAGGCAAAAACTGACATATTCCAATTAAATTGCCAAATATTTACTAACCAAAAACAGAGACTAGACAGCGGCTAGACTACATGACCCTTGCATGGTCCCTTCATGGTCCCTTCTCATTCTATGGTTTTCACTCTATATTGAGTCAGATCCCCAGCTGGTATACAGGGGCATAACCCAACTGAAGTCAATGGAGTGTCACTGATTTACACCACCTAAAGATCGGGCCCGTTATTAATCACAAATAGTTCAACCCCCAAGACAGACATGTGGGATGTGGGGGGAAGGGAATTTAACTTTGTGTTTGTCTCCTGTGAAACTGTTTCTCTTTTCAGATGAAAGGGTAGGAGAAAAATGTTGACTAATCCAATGTGTTCAGCTGGAAGCCTGAAGAATGAGTGCACACTAGGACAGATATTCCCAAAGCTGGGCCTGTGCACTCCTCAGTGATGCTATCCCACTGCAGAATCCTACTGTCCTTGAGAAAGAAATTCTAAGATGCCCAGTGTGGGTGAGGTCATCTTTTGGAATGTATAACACACATCTCTGGTATTAGCCATTTTGTAGAGCGGCGACCACAGAATCTATTAGTTCATCTGGTACTTTTCCCAGCCTCTAACGCAGGAATGTTCTTTAGGCTGGATTCTGATCCCACACTATGGCGATCTCGTCCATGCTGGCAGAACTCTATAGGCTTCAGCGCAGTTGCTCCTGGCTTACCTCAGATGCGATCAGCCTCAGGCACTGGTTTCAAGTGCCTCACAGTATTACATGCGGGGTTTGTCACGGGTGCATCTGTGACCAAATGAGAGTTGCCGGCATTGTAGGTATGTCAGTGGCGCTACAAGGGTAATTTTATATCCCACATAGTTTTATTCAAAAATGCCTTCAAAATAGCATAAAGAATATGTGAAGGGGTCTTCTCACTACAGGTGGACTTTCTTGAGGCTAGGTCTGGGCATTAGCTCTCACCACATCTGGTGCCACCTTCTGTCCGTTGCTCATGCTATAGTCCCTCTCTTTCTGTGAATCAGGATTCTCCCTCATCATGACTCAGCCCTCTGGCCAGGTCACTATGCAGTGCCCTCCCCCGGCTTCTGGGGTAAAAAGGTCCCACCAGAGAAGCTGTCCAGATGCCACCTCAGATGGTCTTCCATTCCACATCTCCAGGTCCTATGCCACTTCCCAGTGGCTGGTAGGGGATCTGGGCCCACCTGCTACTTTAGATTTTAACCTGTGACTAGCAAGCCAGCTCTGCTCAGTCTCAGACCCTGTTGCTGCTTCCCTGAGCTCCTTCATTCCCCACCTCTCTATCTCCGCTGCTCTCTGTGGCTACTTCACCCCTCAAGGCCTTTTCTAAGACTCCCCAGACCAGTCCAGTCCAGTCCGGTCCTGAAGAGTCCCCCTACCTCAAACTTTTCCCCCTTATTTATACATGAGTAATAGAATGACATGTCCCTTAAAGAAAACTTGTTAAGCAAGAGGTTCCAATGGGCAAGCAAGAGGCTCCTGATTATCGATTAACCAGGTGTAGGTTTTTCAAGAGTTTGCAGTCTTGAGGCCGGACTCTCTCTCTCTGGATGCATGATGGTGGGGAGCATTACAGTTGCAATTTGTCCTTATCTTTTTTCCTTTAAAAGTTAATAAAAAGGGGATAAAAGTAAATCAGTTTATGTAGGTGCTCAATGTTCTGAATTTAGAAACCCCTTTTGTGTTAATAAAATAGCTGCAAAGAAGCCAGAAATGACTCCTTTACTATAATACCCAGGGAGGAAGGAATCAAACACTGCTCTCTAAAAAATCTGCAAAGCCGTTACCTCACCCCTTGTCAAATCTCTGCTTAAAACACACCTTTGCCATGACACCCACCATTCACTCCACAATGGCTAGGCAGTGCGTGCTGACACCAACTTCTTATTCCGTTAATTTGGATTGTGTCCCCGTTTACCGGGTCCTCCCGCCCTTTGTTTTCTCCACCTCCCAGCTTTTTGTGCCAGGAACTGGTATTTGTTTGTATAGGATGTAGCACACAGGGACCCCAATTCTTTATCAGGGCCTTTAGCCACTTCTGCAATAGAAATAACAGCTGTACTGAAACTGGCCCCTCTGTTGACTTAGATTCCGGGAGGCTTTTTTTCTTTTTCTTTTTTACTCCCATGCATTCTCATTCACGGTATTCCATTCAGTCCGTTACAATGTGTTGCTTGTATATCCAGCTGCCAGTCAGGAGCTCCATGAGAATACCTGTCAGATCCAACTGCACACACTCCAAATTTAAAGGAGGAAATTGGAATGGCTAATTCAGTTTAGTGCATGCGAAAGCTGCCGCATTTCGTCCCTGAGGAATCTCAGCCTTCTGTTCACGCAGTGCTACCATTCCCACACTGCGCCGCCAATGGGCCTTAGTCCTGCTCTGAAGCACCTCTATGACTACAGCTCCACTGCAGCGGGAGGTACAATTTCCAGCTCGGGCAGACATACCTGCACTAGCTTTGATCTAGCCAGTGTGCTAAAAATAGCACTGTAGCCGTAGCTGCATGGGCCCCCCACCTGTGTACCCAGCCTCTCAGATGGGATTGTCCTTGGAGCAGCTAGCCTATGCTGCTGCCTGCACCGTCTCAGCTACGCTGCCATTTGTATCATGTTAGTTTGGTCAAAGTTGGCGCATGCATATCTCCACAAGCTGGAAATTACAGCTCCAGCTGCCATGTGGCCATACCCTAAGAAAACAGAACAGTCTCCAAGCCTTGCAGCTGAGACTACCAACAAGGTGGCCAGTTCTGATGGTGGCTTTCACATACTGGATCCTTGTCCATCAGCAACTGAATAGAATCCGCTTGCTCATTTCTCGTGGACCAACAAAGAGCTGTCAGACAGGAACAACTTCCAGCCGTGACCAGCCCACACTGGATTTTCACCTCTAGCTTGCAGGTTCAAGGATCTCTGACCCATTATCAATTCCTCTTCACCATAACGAGGTTTCTGAGAAGAAAATATTGCAAGGCCCCTGCTTCTCCAGATAAGTCAAAGGGGAAAAATATGCCTCGAGCATCACACAGTGGTCTGCTGGGGTGGTGAAGGCGTGTTACTCCTACTGTATATCGTGCCAGGGTCAATCCTGGTGCATACCTCTTCTGTTGCATATTTTCTAGCCCAGGGGTTCTCAGACTTCATTGTACCATGATCCCCTTCTGAAAACAAAAATTAGTGACTCCAGGAGGCAGGACCGAAACCTGAGCCCACCCAAGCCCTGCCACCCTGGACAGGGGAGGGAGGGGCAAAGCCTGAAGCCCGAGCCCCACCGCCCAAGGCTGAAGATCTTGGCTTTGGCCCTTTGGAGTCCTGACCCACAGTTTGAGAACCACTGTTCTAGCCCATTGAAGAGGAGACAGGACACTCTCCTCAATGGACACCAGGAGGATGAGGCTTGGGGAATAATCTTCTCTAGCAGTGCAGCTGAAGGAAGGATCTAGCCCTAACTAATTATTGTTGCAAGGAATTTTTTTCACCCATTTTAAATGATGCTGCCAGTCGAGCTCTAGTTTGTACATATAATTACACGCTCCAATTCTGCTATACACATTTTCCAAGAACCTCAGCTCAGGGGCCATGTGTGCCCAAACAAGGCTGCAGGTGCAAATCATTTGCATACTTTATTTTTATGCAGTTTATGCCAAAAATAGTATTTAGTGGCCAGATTCATCAGGGTATTCTAGTCTAGCTACTTTGTGCTGCCCTGATGATACAAAGCAATTGCAAGTCCAGCTTAACGGGCCACTTGAATGAGGGCTACAACTTCTCTGTGTTACCAGAGCAGTGCGGTGTAGCTGGTACATAGAGATGATCATTGGCTTGCATGCCTCAAACTCTCACAAATAGATTTTGTGAGTGTAAATACTACCAACAGTGCACACAAATGATTGAAAACACAAAGCTACCAATACTCCAGTCCTGCGTGTTTTAAAAACGTGGCCCTTGATAGCCATGAAATGACTCAACTGTGCAGGAATTTATTTTTGACTTGTAAATTTTCCAAATAATTTGCCAGATGTCTCACTTTTGACTAAAGATGGGTAAATAAATGCTGTGGGACATGCAGAGATTAATATATATGCAGTTTAAGGGATAAGCCCTGGAACAAATTATGTCATCAGGGCTAGCTTTTGGGCCTATATGACCATTACAACTTCTTGTTCCATCTGGTATTTGGATCTTACATTTTGTAGCCAGACCAAAGCTCAGGATCATGAAAAGTTCATGCAAGCAAAACATCTATTACATCCTTCATTGTAATAGCTCACAATAGGTAATATACTCAGGCTCAACCCTTGCTGCTCTTAGGAGCAGGAAAATATACTGGAATAGACTTTACCTGTAATATGCCGTAATATCACATGAGCACTGATGGGAATTATGGATGTACAGCAGAAGTGCAGACTTTTGGCCACATTCACAGTGTGCTACCCATTTCGATTTGTCACTCGTAGTGCCTGTCAGGGCAGGATTTGGCCAATAGGGTTTTAAAGCCATTGACATGTCTCTTTTGGTTTTGGCAACTGCCGTTGTCTGTGCAAGTCTTATTTTTAAAATTCTTGGGCTTTGTCCTAATGCTGTGTCAGGCCCTGTCCTATCAGCATGTCGCACTGGACCATGGGGGAGAAAGGCTGTGGATTGGAAAGAATGTTCACTGGGGTTTTGCTACACCCCAGAACAGGGAAAAGCTAAAGTTGTATAAGCTATAAAACTGAAATACATCATAATTCCTAGCTCTTGTAAAGTGTTTTACACTCATAGATCTCAAAACCCTTTGCAAAGGAGGGGAAGTATCATTATTTCAATTTTACAGATAGGGACACTGAGGCACAGAGCAGTGAAGTAACTTGCCCAAGGCCACCCCACAGATCAGTGGCAGAACCTGGGAATAGAACCATGAAAGGTTAGAAGGGGTGAACATTCTCCTGTGTAGGGCCTCAATTCTGTTCTAAATTACACCAATGTAAATCCAGGGTAATTCCATTAATTTGCAACAGTAAATGCGAGCAGAATTCCAGTGTAGGATTGGGATTTAAGTCTCAATTGGCATTACACAACAAGATATGTACATATCACAGATGTAATTGTAACTAAAGATGCGCACACTATTTCACAGTATAAGTGCATGCTTTGATCTGTTTATCTCTACCAGTACATTTTCACTCAGTATGGGTTTTGCAGTTTTGCAAGTTAAGTTAATGAAGGTAATAAAATCATCCATTTCAGGACCCTTGCTGATTGGCTGCAAAAGGCTAAAGAAGGAATTTTCCTTCATTAACACTCATTTCCTTCATTGCCCAATGGAGCTGATCTTCTTTGGGGAAGATTGATCTTCTGCTGGAGTATAATGTATTAGCCACAGTCAGAGGTAAGAAACCACACTAGACAAACTAATGATGTGATCTAGTAAAGCAAATCCTGCATTTGAGTGGCAATTCAAATTTCACTTCTAGATCTACTTTACATTCAGTTTGGTTGCCACATTTCCTCACTTGAACAGGGTATGTTTTGATATTAGTGACTATAAACCCTAATCATTCTCTGCAGCAGTTCCTCTAGAGTAGCCTAGTAATCATGAGGTTAGAGAAACACTGTTTTAAAGATGTAGTAAGAACTTGGACCTCAGCACAAGCAGTAAAAGACTTCTAGCACCGGAAGGATTAATGTATAGTCATTCTCCCACAAAAATGGCATGACTGCATAGCATACGCATTAGCACATTAAAACCACAGACTAGAAATTGTAATACATCATCCCATTGCCATGTTACTAGCATGAACTTTGGGCGTCATTCCCTATGCTAAGTAGTCATCCAGATTAAAAGAGGAGTGGGGAAGAAATAGCTGGCATGCAGAAATCTACTTCGCTAAAAGTTCCTTTTTTAACTTTTCTTCTGAAAACAAAGGCGACATCATGGAAACTTTGTAAAATGTAAGGCCCCATCCAGCAAGGTGCTCCAGCACGAGTTTGTGTCTTCAGTGGGAATTATGCATGTGCACAAGTGATTTGCTGAATTGCAACCTAAATGAGCATGGGCTTTTCGTGTTGCTTATGCAAGCATACGAAATAATGGCAAGTGAAACATTCTTTATGGCAATGTTCTCTCAAAGGCCCTGCCTACTCTGAGGAGTGTTCTCACTAAGGCCCTGACCAGCAGCTTGAGGGAGGAGCCCTTTGACCGACAGAATCTTATCATCTTCCATGGGTTACAACCAGTCGGAGAACACTTCAATCTCTCTGGTCACGCAATCAGAGACATGAAGGTCGCTATCTTACAACAAAAAAACTTCAAATCCAGAGTCCAGCGAGAAACTGCTGAATTGGAATTCATTTGCAAATTGGATACTATTAATTTAGGCTTAAATAGAGACTGGGAGTGGCTAAGTCATTATGCAAGGTAGCCTATTTCCCCTTGTTTTTTCCTTCCCCCCCTCCCCCCCCGACGTTCTGGTTAAACTTGGATTTATGCTGGAAGTGGCCCACCTTGATTGTCATGCGCAGTGTGGGGAGAGTGGTCAGTTTGGATGAGCTATTGCCAGCAGGAGAGTGAGTTTGTGTGTGTGGGGGGGGGGGAGTGTGTGAGAAAACCTAGATTTGTGCTGGAAATGGCCCACTTTGATTATCATGCACATTGTAGGGGGAGTGGTCACTTCGGATGAGCTATTACCAGCAGGAGAGTGAGTTTATGTGGGTATGGGGGTGGGGGAGTGAGAAAACCTGGATTTGTGCTGGAAATGGCCCACTTTGATTTTCATGCAGGTTGTAAGGAGAGTGGTCACTTTGGATAGGCTATTACCAGCAGGAGAGTGAGTTTGTGTGTGTGGTTTTTGGAGGGGGGTGAGGGGGTGAGAGAACCTGGATTTCTGCAGGAAATGGCCCACCTTGATTATCATACACATTGTGAAGACAGTGGTCACTTTTGATGGGCTATTACCAGCAAGAGAGTGAGTTTGTCTGTGGTGGGGCGGAGGGTGAGAAAACCTGGATTTGTGCTGGAAATGGCCCAACTTGATGATCACTTTAGATAAGCTATTACCAGCAGGAGAGTGGGGTGGGTGCTATTACCAGCAGGAGAGTGGGGTGGGAGGAGGTATTGTTTCATGGTGTCTGTGTATATAATGTCTTCTGCAATTTCCACAGTATGCATCCGATGAAGTGAGCTGTAGCTCACGAAAGCTCATGCTCAAATAAATTGGTTAGTCTCTAAGGTGCCACAAGTCCTCCTTTTCTTTTTGCGAATACAGACTAACACGGCTGTTACTCTGAAAAAGGGTTACACATGGGTGCAGGCATCCCTGTCCACAGGACCCACTGTAGAATCTGACCCTATGGCCACATGTAACTTGGATTTTTTCTGATAACAAAAGTGGGAAATTTTATCATTGGATGAACTTCAGCCATGGTAGCAATGGTGGGAGCACTAGTGTAGGCAGGGATTAAGGTGGCTGTTGCCATTTTCTGTGCATGGTTGCCAGGGTCAAAGTAAGGGAGAGTGGGAAGGGAGAACGGGTAGGGAGAGCAGAGAGACAGCTCCCCTTCTTCTTTGGCTGGTGTGTTGAGAACTCTCCCTTCCTGTCTCAAACTTTGTTATTAACCAATGTGTGTCGTCTAATTGCTCAAAGCACAACCACATTCATAGATTTTAAGGCCACAAGGAACCATTAGATCATCTAGTCTGACCTCCTATATAACTTGTGGTTGGCTAAAGAAGATCTTGCAGACAGCCATCCAAGTGATGGAGAAGCCACCCCTTCCCTTGGGTTGTTTGTTCCAATGGTTAAGTACCCTCACTGTTAAAAATATGTGCCTTATTTCTAATTTGAACTTGTCTGGTTTTAACTTCCAGCCATTGTTTTTTGTTATACCTTTCCTCACTAGGGTAAGGAGCCCTTTAGAACATGGTATTTTCTTCCAAAAAGATATTTTTACACTGTAATCAAGCCACCTTTCTGCTAAGCTAAACAGATTTTGCTCCTTACATCTCTCACTATAAGGCATTTTTTCCAGTCTATGAATCATATTTATGGCTCTTCTCTGCACCCTCTCAAGTTTTTCAGAAGCCTTTTTAAAATGTGGTCACCAGATCTGGACACAGTATTCTACTGTCCAGCTTTCCAATGCATTATATAGAGTTTAAAAATTCACAGCCCTATTTCTACTCACTACTCCCTTCTTTATACATTTAAGTATCACATTAGCCCATTTTGCCACCACATTATACTGGGAGCTCATGTTCAGTTGTTTGGCCATAATGACCCCTAAATCCTTTTCAGAGTTACCGCTTTCCAGGATACAGTCCCACATTCTGTAGGTATGGCCTGATATTCTTTGAACCTAGATGTATGACCATGCATCTGACTGTATTAAAATGCATGTTATTTGAGTGGGTCCAGTTTAGCAAGTGACCTGCCCTCACCATTTTTTAACTCTGCCAATTTTGATGTCATCCTCAAATTTTGATAAGCAGTGATTGTATATTTACTTCCAGGTCATGGATGAAAATATTGAACAGAATGGGCCTACTTTCCATCTCTAGAACTCCGCTGGAAACACCCCCATTAGACAACTGCTTTCTGACTTCTGTCATGTAGCCAGTTTTTAATCCATTTAATGTGTGCATCGTTAATAGTATACAGTGCCAAATTTTTAATCAGAGTGTCAGAGGTACTAAGTCAAACACCGTACAAAAGTCTAAGTATATCTATGACGTTATCTTTATCAACCAAACTTTTTATCACATCAAAACAAAACAAAAACAAAAAAACCTCAGGCTTCTTTGACAAGATCTATTTTCCACATAATGATCCTGGCTGGCAATTATATTCCTGTTCTTTAGTGATTGAATCCCAGATCAGCTTTTCCATTATTTTACCCAGGATTGATATTAAGCTAACTGGCCTGTAGTTACCTGGGTCATTTTGCATGCCTGTTTGATTACTGGCATAATATTCGCAAAAAGAAAAGGAGTACTTGTGGCACCTTAGAGACTAACCAATTTATTTGAGCATAAGCTTTCGTGAGCTACAGCTATCCGATGAAGTGAGCTGTAGCTCACGAAAGCTTATGCTCAAATAAATTGGTTAGTCTCTAAGGTGCCACAAGTACTCCTTTTCTTTTTGCGAATACAGACTAACACGGCTGTTACTCTGAAACCTGGCATAATATTAGCATTCTTTCAGTCTCCTGAAATTTCCTCAGTATTCCAAGATTTAATAAAAAATAACATCAGCTGGCCAGAGAACTCCTCAACCAGATCTTGTCGGACTCTGGGTTCAAGTTATCCAGGTCCACTGATTTAAATATGGTATTTAACATCCTCCTTAGTCACAAACAGACTGGAAAGTAGTTCATCATCCTCGTGAATGTCCTACGATACCCATATATCATCCTACTTCTTTCCAAATACAGAAAAGAAATAGTCTTTTAACACTTCTGCCTTTTCTGTATCATTAATCATGTTACCATCTTTTCTGCAACATTATTAATAATGTTACATCTCCATCTAGTAGTGGGCCTATAACATCTTTGGAATAAAAGAAATCCTAAAAATATGTAAAAAAAACTCCTTATTGTCCTTGATCCTCCAAGCCAGGGTCTTTTCCCTGATGTCTAGCTTCTCTTATCAATTTTCTACTCCTCATAACTTCTAATTTATATTGATTGCTACCTACTTTCCCTTTTGTGCCATTTGTTTATATATATAATTAATTTCTAATTGTTGCTTTCACTTTCCTACTTAATTAGCATGGGCTTTTAACCAAAGAGGTCTTGTTTCAGAATTGTGAAATCATGGCTTTTTGGCCATCTAATAAACTCTTCTTAAACAACTCCCCATTTTCATTCACATTTTTTTGTCTTAATTTTTATGGGACACAGTATTTTCCAGGCACATGGTTGCCAGCAGCCAGTATGCATTTACACTATCACCATTACTCCTACTGAGAGAGCGAAGCTGGTGGCAGCGTCAGTGAGAAACATAAGCAAGAGTTTCTTAATGTAGAGAAGACCTATCACAGTAGGAGCCAATGTCATTTCCATTAATTTATCTGTGCAATTTCCAAAGGAGGCAGAGAGGGAAAAAGCAGCCACCTAAAGGTCTCAGGGTTACACTGGCCAGTGCATAGGGCACTATACTGGTTGTCAGGAGACCTGAGTTCTGTTCACACTGACTTGCTGTGTAACCTTCAGCAAGTCATTTCACTTCTGTTTCCCCACCCACCTTTACCTGTTTCTGTTGACAGCTTTGTGGGCCAGGGGCTGCCTCTCACTGTGTGTCTATGCAGTGCCTAGTATTATGGGGCCTCAAGGTGCTACTGTAGTATAAATAATACTTATATGCAAATAACAATGCGAAAAGAAATCTAGGAATTTGTCAGTTTTGCCCTTGCCCATTCAAGTTTAATTCTGCCTCCTTGTGCATCCATCCTTGGCACTGAATGAAGCAGGGATCCAGAGGGAAAAAACTATGTGATCATGTGTAATTGAAAAAAATGGTATCATAATGCACATGCACAAGGGCCAAACTCAGAGACAACCATAAATCTAGCATTTTCACCTATCTCGTGCTTCGTTTGCAACCTAAATAACCCTCTTTTAATATAGGCTTTTTATATGCCATTTCCTTGGGTTATTTTCAAGGGAAAAAAAATCTGATATGTACAACACTCCTCTGCCCCCCACCATGCATCAGCATGGTCTGAAGCCTGAAGCTCCCCTGCCACAGCACAGACTGGGGGGAGGGATAGCTCAGTGGTTTGAGCATTGGCCTGCTAAACCCAGGGTTGTGAATTCAGTCCTTGAGGGGGCCATTTAGGGATCTGGGGCAAAAATTGGGGATTGGTCCTGCTTTGAACAGGGGGTTGGACTAGATGACCTCCTGAGGTCCCTTCCAACCCTGATATTCTTGATTCTATGACTGCTACCACTTGAGCTATAGGACTAAGGTTAGTTGACTGAAGGAAATGGCTGTTATCCAGGTGGAAAATGAACCATCAGGTGCATGGGTATTTACTGGGAGAGCCAGCCTGGCCTAGCTCTTCCACCCCCCTCTGCAACTTCAACTGCTTCTGTGGCTCCCAATCATTCCCTGTGTGCTGCTGCTCCTGAGGCAGTAGGGTGGGCCCAGTTTGTTAGAACGTTCATGTTCAGATTGCCAACATTTCTCTGAGGAACACAAATGAGAGAAGGGAAATGGTGATTTTTAACAGCTTATGACTCAGCTAAACTTGAATGGAATTTCAAGCATAAAGAAAAGGTACTTCTCTGGCCCCAGGGCTTTCTCCATATTTCAAAGTCCTGCAGCAAACAATAGATGTGTTAGAGCTTCTAAATACAGAAGACGCTACAATTCCCCTAAAATAATAATAGCTGCCGGTCCAGGTAAATATCTCTATTTACTTACTTTCTTATGTTGAACGCCATCACCATAGTATCTGAGCACACTGTATTTAGCAGGTGTAAATGCAATGTAGATAGCTTCGGAGACCAGAAGAGGGAAAATGTAATTCCCTGGCTGGGAGGTTGTTGAACATTGAGGCCCAGGAACAGCAAGTTTAGAGACGAGAGGATTATTTCTTGGTTACTCACCCACCTCTTCCATAAATCAATCACTAGTTGATTCTTTGAAAGCCAAGTGTCCCCAGAAGCCCTGTGATGTGTTGGAGCGCTCTTTAGGAAACTATTAGACACTCTGGTTCCACAGTCATTCAAAAGGAATTATAGATAGAGCTTTTGTATAGGAAATCTAAACTCATGGATACATTTTGACCACACTCAGTGTTTCTGTAAACAGGACTTGGCCTGAAGTCATTGGAACAAACTATCTATTGGAAGTTCTGTCCAGCAACTGTAAACAGTATATCATCTCCTGAGGATATCTTGATCCTCTTTAAGCTTTGGTCACAGGCCACTTCATATGTTATACATTACTCCTGGGAATCTCCCACTATTACTTTGATGAGGTGATATTGTTCCGTGTGGCTGGATGGATGGAACACATCTTTGTTAACTGCCCCATTTAGCAGGGATAGTCCCTATTTGAGTATTATACTTGCCCTCTCCACCCTCCTCATTACCGAATCACACCATGACTGAACTGGCGTCTAGGGTCACAGTGATGAGTGTAGTAAAGTCTTCCCATAAGATCTACTGCCTTGTTGGTGTCCAGGGCTATGGCCTTGAGAGGAGGATTTTGCCCTTATTCTCTGCTTCTCCCAAAGCATTCAAGGCCAATATTTTCAGGTTTGGGTGCTGAAAATGAGACACCTAAATCCATGTTTAAGATATCTGAATAACTTGGTTGGTTTTGCACTGAGCAGTCACATCTTGCATCAAGAATATACATCCATAAAAGGTAACAGTACCTTAGAAATCCCTGAAAACCTCCAAGGGTAAAAAAAATCCAAATGTTATCATCACTAAACACAATGTGAATATTATCTGAGATACATTTCTTCCCTCTTATGGTCTGCAAGAAGCATCCAGTGCTGTTTGAGTCCTACCCCTTCTCTTGGAACAAGATCATAGGATGAAACCACAAATCCTACGTTCAAATAATATTGAGAGACTGGCTGTAACCAGTGACACTAAGGAAAAAATCAGAACTAAGGCTTCCAATTCACTCTACATTGCTTAGGTATTGCAGCGTATGGCATGTACTATATTTACAATGTGATCACACTAGGTTTGCAGAGCCCCTCAATACACAGGCATTCTAGGCAAGTTAAAAACAGATTTAATCTTAACTCTTGAGTTTTATTATTCCTGTGGGTTTAAACCAAATCCTTCATGCTATTTGAACACTGCATTTTATGTGGTTTAAGCTGGGTTTCTTTTTATAGCAATATTAAAAAGATCAAAGGAGAAGGGATAAAGAGGGGAAGTTATTTAGCAAATTTATTTGGACCCTTATTGTTTTTTTGTCTCAGATAATCTGAGGAAAGATGATGGTCTTTTGATTAAGGCATTGGATGGGGACTCAGGTTCCATGGATTCACTACGCAGTTCTGCCACGTGATCACCATGTGCCCTCAGGCTAGTTGCCCAAGTACATACCCAGGAGGTCTGGGCAGGTTGTACCTCAAGTGGCTAGCCCGAGATGCTGCCCATACTATCCCAGCTACCCTGCTATTTTGGGGGAGCTAGCTCTTCTGTCTGCCCAACCTGGGAAGTCTGCTCCCAGCTGCCGTGTAGATGTACCCACAGTCTCCCTCAGTTCCCAAAAATGGGAGTGATGATGCTTCTCTGCCTATAGGGGTGTTGTGAGCATAAACTCAATAGTGATCATGAGATGGTGATAGTAGGAACAGTATAAGTACCTAGATAGTGGTTTCCTCAATATGATATTTATATGGTCCCTGACCCAGCAGCAATGGAAATCTTTTCATTTCCTCCAGTGGGTATCAGATCATGCTGATAAAAGCATGACACATCTTACCTTTGTTTGCAAGCTCTTTGGCACAGGGATCATCTTTTTGTTCTGTGTTTGTACAGCCCCTAGCGCAACGGGGTCCTCACCCATAACTCGGGTTGTAGACACTACCACAATGCAAACAACAACAACAACAGGAGTACGCTCTCTCTGTTATCCCAAGTGGAGTGTTCAAAAGGGAGTGTTATATTTTGAAGTCATGTTGCTGAAGGAGAACACCTTAGTTTGGCAGCCTGCTTCTGGCAGGAGTACGGATTTTCTATTATTTCCAATGTACTTTTGGGTGAGGCAGGTTCTTCTTGGCTAACAGCCCTATCTTTGTATGGGAGTTTCTAGGACATCACTCACTACACAGAGAGTGAAGAGAGAAGCTTGAATGGTTAACTGGACACACTGCCTTTCTTTAGTAAAAGCACTGGAGAAGATACTGTAGGGACCAATCCAACACTAGCCCCAGGAAATGAGGTCCATGACTTTCTAAGAAGTCCCTGCCATGTCTAAGTTTTGTTAGTCTCTGATTTCTTATTCAATATCCATATACTACCCCACTAATAAAATGATGAGTATAAAACAAAAGTTGGCCCATGCTTCTGTGGTCTCCCGACAGAGGTCTTCTGACAAATGGGGCCGTATCTCCTTAGTAGCCAAAACCAACAAATCGCCCCAAGAAGCACTGCTCCCAGACCCCACTCCCAAGCAGAATTTTAAGCATCCCTGTTGTGTCTAAGGTCTATCTACTCTCTCTGTGGGTGGCTTTGCCTTGCATATTTTCCTCTGAGCCTTGACTCAAAAGGGTCAAGTTCAGAGGGAGCTTTAGACTCACAGGAATCCAGAAAGCTCAGAGTTTGTCAGAAACCAAATGTCATTCCATAGTAATCTGAGGGTTTACAAGATGTACAGTAAAATGAAGGCAATGGCCAACAGCAGATGCATTCATTTAACCCAGCATTTTGTCACTGAGGAAATTCCATTGAGGAGACGACGTTGCAGCTCAGCAGCAGAATGGGTAATTCAGGTTTTTCCTCCACAGCTACCAACCCTGGCATAATTGCAAAGCATTTTCTTCTCTTTCCTCCTTCATCCTTCAGAAAAGGGCATTGGATACTATTCTCGGAGGGAGGATGGAATATCTGTTGTGTCAAAAGAGGGGCCTCTGCATTGGCTCAGAGTTGGTCTGTGGAGTGTAACTTTATGTAACTGTCATCTTGAAACATTTTACAGCCATTCCTCAAACAGGACAGTCTCGGTTTATACAATGAAGCTTGTGGTGCTGAAATATTTTGCATTGTGGGATTTACAACCTCTCTTCTTTCAGGGAAAGATTTAATAAAAGTCCTTGGCTCATAAGGGCCCACACAGCTTTGGGGGGGAGCCATGCAGAGTTTTGTACTGAATGAGGCCTTTATTATATAATGTTGACTGAGATTTCTGAAGGTCTTCCCAGTGAACTGGGTTTAGGTGACTGAATAGGGGCTTCAGTTTCAAAGCTGGGATCTGGAGGTGGGGTCCATTTTAAAGATTAGGGTTATTTGCAAGATTCAGATCTGGACCTGGGTTTTTGAACACCTCTAATGTACTGTCACGTCTCTGGCTTTAGGATCATATTTCTGTTCTCCTGTAGCTATCAGGGCAGAGTTATCAGAAAACTGCCTCTGCAGGCAGGGATCTCAACGTATGTATTATGAACAAAAGATACATTGGTGTTTGTAATGGAGCTCTTAGCTCTCTGGTGTTGTTTCCTCAGTTTCCTCACTGGCCCTCCGTTTCTCTTCCAGGTCCTACTCTCCCCATGTGGTCACTTGGCTCTCCAGCCATAGCAAAAGGCCACCCCTTCTGGGGTACAACCAACCTCCTAACACAAACAATGTCCTTAATCATTCCCAGCCTTAATAGCCCTCCCCAGTCTCAACAGCCCTTCCTTGGTCTACCCCAAGCTACAGTCTTCACCCCTTTGAGTCCAGGCTGCCTCAGGACTCATTTTATCCTCCCGAGGGTAAGCAGGCCTGCAATCCTTCCCTCTGCCCATAGGGTTTTTCCTCACAACCACTTAGTGACATAATAGGGGAACCCAGCTCCTGCCCTAAACGCAAGGCTTCCCTGCTTGACAATTGCTAGGGCCACTTGCCGCTACTGCATGTCAAAATCCTCCCTCTTCTCCAGGGCTCACCAAAGAGGCCTCTCTCTATAGCCACTCTCACCCATCCATAGGGTTCCTTCTTCTCACCCCGACCTCCTCACAGACCCTTTTCAGCCTT
Source organism: Natator depressus (assembly GCF_965152275.1). Taxonomy (NCBI): domain Eukaryota; kingdom Metazoa; phylum Chordata; order Testudines; family Cheloniidae; genus Natator; species Natator depressus. The sequence goes on from NC_134235.1 coordinate 15,810,112, forward strand.
TTTCTGATCTCCTTCCCCTATCCCACTAAGCCAGGTCTTGCTTTTTCCATGGTCTCTGACAACATGAGCGTTATATCATCCTGAACTCAGTCACGTGTTCCCTATGCCTTACAAATAATCAAGATATTTAATCTTACTCTACTGACATTTTATGGTGAGGTTTCATTCCCCTTTCTGGTCTAAAAGAAGTCAAACTGAATCATACTTGTGAAACCAACAACCTCACAGCAGCTGGAGGAGCCCTGGCCGAACAGCCCCAAGCACTGGCCTCCCCACCCCAGCCACCCCCAGGTGCCAGCCAGCTGCGTGGGCTGGCCTGAGCCACCCCAAGCCACCCGTTGCCCCGGGCTACTATCTGGCCACTGGCCAGCCCGAGCCACCAGCTGGCTGAGCTCCAAGCTTCAGGCCACCAGCCCGAGCTGAGCCCCCGCCAGCTTCTGGTGAGCGGGGAGCAAGGGTGGGACCTCAGGGCAGAGCATGGGCAGGGCCACGGCCTGAGTTAGGGGAGACTTAGCCTCTCCTGGACTATCATACCTGCCGCCAACAGGGATTGTGTTAGTTCCTCTTAGTCGCTTATGCCCAAGAGTGGGCTGGAATGTGTCACAACCAACCAAAAGGAAGAAGAAAAACATTATATTAATGCAGAAAATGTAAATTTCAGTGAGATTCTTTCCATTAGTGTAAATAACTCTTCTGATAACCTCAGCCTCCGGAATCGACATTTCTGACATTTACACTAAAAGTGAGGGGACGTAGTAACTTTGGGACTAAACTGAGCAATGCCCTTCAAAATAAGCAACATTTGAGCGGCATAACTGCATGTGGATTTATACCCAAAGTGCACAAGTAGCACCTCTAAGAGTAGCCGCTAGGAACAATGGATACTAACTCCTGCCAGGTGGGACGAGCCAAGGAAGTATCATGCCAGCGCTCCCTCACATTGCAGCTTTAGCACAATATTCAGACAAACTAAGGATCAGCTCTGTTTTCTTTATTTTTTTACATTGTGAAGTTATTGTTTGGTGGGAGTGGGATGCAGACCATTTTATTGCTCCCATTCTTGGATTTATTTGGGCAAGGTACTGATCTTGTTATTTGGTATTGGCATCCTTTCAGGGAACAGCTTTTTCAGACCAAAGCAGGACTCTGTTTTCTTTCTGGTCTTCAGATTATAAATTCCTCCTTCCAGTCCCCACTGAGAATTCCTTTTGCTCAGTTATGATTATTAATTATTATTTGTGTTGTGCTAGCATGCCTAGAAGCTTCAGTCGCGGACCAGGACCCGATTATGCTAGGCACTGTACAGACACAGATCAAAAAGATGGCCACCTTCACAAAGAGCTAAACAAGTAATCATTCCATCATTGCTCTGCACCACAGGCCTCATTCACATTTTAATATTCCATTATTTGGTTCAAAAATCTGCCGAGGAGCTATCAATATGTATACTTCACAATAAGCACACCTCGGGACCTTTCACTGATGGTCCTCTTGTTCCCCTGTGACATCCTCAGAATTGCCAACCCTACATACTCAAAGTCATGAGTCAGGCCCAAACACATCATGAGATTGGTTTAAAATTCATGAGATTTAAAAAAAAATAAACAAGCCCTCTCCTCATCCCCAGCATTTCAAGTTTTTTTCATTTGCCTTCTGGTTTGGGGGGGTCTAAGGTTCATGTTTTGAAGTTTCTCTTCACAAACATGAGGGCTAGAAATGTATGTTTATTTTCAAAAGAAAGCACAGATCCTCACAATCACCTGACTACAGGAGCTGGGGTTTTTAAGAAAAATCCCAAATATCAAGATGTTTGCAATGACATTGTGGGAGCTAAAAATACTTCACCCTTTCCCCTAACATTTGTAGAGTCATCCATTGCAATATTAAGTCTAAACAGATGATCCATCCTGTCCAGGTGCTGAGCCCTTTCTGTGAACTGCGAAGTGCCCTCAACCAGCGTCACATGGAAGTCACTGAGCTCCTTGCAGTATAGAGTCCTCAGGGTGAAATTCACCTATGTGCAAAGTGTCAGCACTAGGAAAGGCCTCAAAATAGGGCCACATTGGGATGTAAACAATGCATAGATTTAGGACTGGCCATCCATCACAGGGCTGAATTTCACTCTTGTATGGCAGTCGGCATGGGCCTATAAAAATTATGAGTGGGATTGTATAATGGGGTTGCTTGTGATGGTGGGGGGCAGGGATTGGCAGCCTGGGTGCGGGGGTCCTTTCTGGTTTATGTCTTATGTTTCTAAAATCCTCATGCTTCAGGGCTCCAGCTAGTCACCTGCAGGGGTCAGGAAGGGATTTCTGGTTTCTTTTTTTAGTTTCCTTCCTCTGAAGCATCAGAGATGGTCACAGCTAGAGATGGGATAGTGGTCAGGGTGGGCCAGTGCACTGAGGTGGTACCAAACAGTCTTTCTTTTAGGTGTTTGGATGGCTAGTTCTTGCTCACATGCTCAGGATCTAACTGATGTGGGGTAGGGAAGGAATTTCCCCTCAGGTCAGATTGGCAGTGATTTTTGGGTGTTTTTCACCTTCCTCTGCAGCATGGGGCACAGGTCACATGTTGCGATCTTCTGAGGATTTGTCTCATAGTTACTTCCCTACCATTGTAGGGACCTCGGGTATCGGTGCACCTCAGTCTCTCCTATTCTCTGTGTAATCACGGCTCTCACCTCCAGAGTGCCTCCTAATGTCTGAGTGCAGTGTTGCAGGGGTTCTCACTTTAGTGACCCCTTTAGTTGTTCTGGTGCCACAACAATCTGTCATTGTATATGGCCTAGCCCTCCAGCCAGATAACAGCTAAGTCCCTTCCCCTTCCAAGGGTCAAAAGAAAAGTCCCCAGTAGGAAACCTCAAAGTCTAACGGCTTTTGAGCCCAGTCCTCAACCTCCATCAGGGGCCTGTGATATTTGGCCTTTTCTCCTTCTGAGGCCCGTACCTTCCCTCTTGGTCTTTGTTTTTTGTGTGTTGGTGAGTATCTGAGTGTCTGTTGTGGGGACAGTTTGACTATGTGCTTGATTGGTTGTTTGTTTGAAAAGTGTGAATTGGGAGTGCTTTGTTCCAGGTGAGCCTTGAGCCTGTGAGCCTCTCTGCTGTTCACCACTCAGCTGGTTAACAGGGAGTTTGCCTGAGGAGAGCCCACTGAGGCTTACATCTTGCCGGCTTCTCTGAGTAGTTACACTACAACTCCTGAGGAAGCTCGTAGAAGGAAGGTAATATAGATGGGGAGCGTTCAGCTGTTGTGACCTGCACTGGATGTGCCATGTTTGTTTTTCTTCCACAGGACAGAAGCGACTTTGTCTGTGCAAAGTGCAAGCTGGTCTCCATATTGGAAGAGAAGGTTCAAGGTCTGGAGAAACAAGTATCGACCCTGCGTTGCATAAGAGAAACTGAAGATTTCCTGGACAGACATCAGGATATGCTTCTACAAGCACAATGTTCTGAAGATTCAGAGCAGGCTGCACTGCGGGGACAGGAGGACGGTGAAGAAATTTGGCAGCATGTGACCTCCAGAAGAAGAAAGGGGAGCATCCATGTACCAGCAGCGCAGACACAGGTAAGCAACCATTTTCATGTTCTCTCCATAGGTACTAATGCAGAGAGTGGATTAGATGATACATCTGAGGGAAGGGAACAGAAGGAGACTCCGCCATTGGGAAGGCATGAGATGCACTGTCCTAGGGATAGGGGTTCCACGACCACCGCTCCCAAGAGAAGGAGGCGAGGCGTGGTGGTCGGGGACTCTCTCCTCAGGGGGACTGAGTCATCTATCTGCCGCCCCGACCGGGAAAACCAAGAAGTCTGCTGCTTGCCAGGAGCTAGGATTCACGATGTGATGGAGAGACTGCCGAGACTCATCAAGCCCTTGGATCGCTACCCCTTCCTGCTTCTCCACGTGGGCACCAATGATACTGCCAAGACCGACCTTGAGCAGATCACTGTGGACTACATGGCTCTAGGAAGAAGGATAAAGGAGTTTGAGACGCAAGTGGTGTTCTTGTCCATCCTCCCCGTGGAAGGAAAAGGCCTGGGTAGAGACCATCAAATCGTGGAAGTCAATGAATGGCTACGCAGGTGGTGTCGGAGAGAAGGCGTTGGATTCTTTGACCATGGGATGTGTTCCAAGAAGGAAGAGTGCTAGGCAGAGACAGGCTCCACCTAACGAAGAGAGGTAAGAGCATCTTTGCAAGCAGACTGGCTAACCTAGTGAGGAGGGCTTTAAACTAGGTTCACTGGGGGAAGGAGACCAAAGCCCTGAGGTAAGTGGGGACATGGGATACCGGGAGGAAGCATGAGCAGGAGAACGCGAAAGGGGCGGGCTCCTGCCTCATACTAAGAAAGCAGGACAAACAGCAAGTTATCTCAAGTGCCTATACACAAATGGAAGAAGCCTGGGAAATTGCCTTCTATGATGAAATAACTGGCTCTGTGGATGAGGGGAAAGCAGTGGACGTGTTGTTCCTTGACTTTAGCAAAGCTTTTGACACGGTCTCCCACAGTATTCTTGCCAGTAAGTTAAAGAAGTATGGGCTGGATGAATGGACGATAAGGTGGATAGAAAGCTGGCTAGATTGTCGGGCTCAATGGATAGTGATCAGTGGCTCCACGTCTAGTTGGCAGCCAGTATCAAGTGGAGCGCCCCAAGGGTTGGTCCTCGGGCCGGTTTGGTTCAATATCTTCATTAATGATCTGGAGGATGGTGTGGATTACACCCTCAGCAAGTTTGCAGATGACACTAAACTGGGAGGAGAGGTAGATACGCTGGAGGGTAGGGATAGGATACTGAAGGCCCTAGACAAATTAGAGGATTGGGCCAAAAGAAATCTGATGAGGTTCAACAAGGACAAGTGCAGAGTCCTGCACTTAGGACGGAAGAACCCAATGCACAGCTACAGACTAGGGACCGAATGGCTCGGCAGCAGTTTTGCAGAAAAGGACCTAGGGGTTACAGTGAATGAGAAGCTGGATATGAGACAGTGTGCCCTTGTTGCCAAGAAGGCCAATGGCATTTTGGGCTGTATAAGTAGGGGCATTGCCAGCAGCTCGAGGGATATGATCGGTTCCCTCTATTCGACATTGGTGAGGCCTCATCTGGAGTACTGTGTCCAGTTTTGGGCCCTACACTACAAGAAGGATGTGGAAAAATTGGAAAACATCCAGCGGAGGGCAGCAAAAATGATTAGGGGACTGGAACACATGACTTATGAGGAGAGGCTGAGGGAACTGGGATTGTTTAGTCTGCGGAAGAGAAGAATGAGGGGGGATTTGATAGCTGCTTTCAACTACCTGAAAGGGGGTTCCAAAGAGGATGGATCTAGACTGTTCTCAGTGGTAGCGGATGACAGAACGAGGAGTAATGGTCTCAAGTTGCAGTGGGGGAGGTTTAGGTTGGATATTAGGAAAAACTTTTTCACTAGGAGGGTGGTGAAACACTGGAATGCGTTACCTAGGGAGGTGGTGGAATCTCCTTCCTTAGAAGTTTTTAAGGTCAGGCTTGACAAAGCCCTGGCTGGGATGATTTAGTTGGGGATTGGTCCTGCTTTGAGCAGGGGGTTGGACTAGATGACCTCCTGAGGTCTTCAGCTAAACAACCAGGCTGGTGGATGCTCTGTCTCTTTGGAGGCAGTGAATTTAGTAACTTCTGTGAGTATCCAGTGAGAGGGACTGGATGCTTCAGGGGAGAGGGTTTTGGGGAGACTCAAGACAGGAAGGGCTGTTGGTGTCACCCTGCAAGGAGTAACCAGGCTGGGGAACCCAGGGTGAGGCCGCTGTGCTGTGAACAGGCTGCTGGTGTCAGGGCTCTGAGCCAAAGCTCTTGAAACAGAGACAGATTTTGGAAAATACAAGCTGAAGGGGAAAGCCATTTTGCACAGCACAGAAGCACCCAGGGTTACAGGGCAGGCAGTGACAGACCCCCTTACCGGTAAACCCCCAAGCATCACAGTTATGATTATAACTGTACTTTATTTGTCTCTAAAGCAGCATGCCTGTCACCAGGCTGTGCTTCACCCTAGCTCCAAAACATATACTGCCATGCCCAGTCTCAGTCAAGGAGGTTTATTTCTTGAACAGAGGTTATCAAATACACAGACAACAGTCTTAACTCGGTCCTTGGCCCCAGACTTCAGTGCCACCCCTCCCAGGGCTCTCCGGCTTCCGGCAACTTCCGAGCCTCTATTTGCTCTGCTCCCTTACTGGAGCAACAGCCACAGGGCTGCTTCTCTGAGCCCCAGGGACCCACCACAGGAACTAGCTCCTTCCCAGAGTGGCTTTCCCTCCTCAGGGCTCCTCCTACCTCAGTCCTTCCTCCACCAACTGCCTACTAGCCGCCCTTTATAAGCCCAGGTGTAGCCCAGCCCTCTTTAATTGGCTGGATTGGGCTCACCTGCTCCAGTCCAGCGGTGCTGGGTGCAGTCTAGCCACAGGGACCAGCCACCCTGTGACAATGATAGCCTAAGTGCTGTGCACTTTCACTAACACACAATAATAGTTCTCAGAGTCCTCTGGTTTATATATATACATAATAGTTCTATGTTCTGAAACTCAGCAGAGAAAAAAATCTTGGCTGGGATTCCCCACCCAGTTCATCATGAGTTTGACTATTTCTCTTGTGTATTTCTGAGGTCATACATCAAATGGGAATGTCTCGCTTAGGGACCAGCTTGAGACCTCTCCTAGGTAACTGCAAGAGAGTAAGACGCCCCTCTCTCCCCTGTGCTGGTTCCCGCACTGCAAGTAGCCACGCAGAGAGAGGACCAGCCCCTGTTTCTCCCACACTCATAATGGTAGGGAGGGGGCAGAGTCTTAGCTCCTTCCTCCCTCCCAAGTCAGTGCTGCTGGCACAGGGTGCGGTCAGTATTGGGACTCAGGGAAACCAGGAGATAAACTGTGCTCCCTGCACCATAGCCTGCTGCCTGGTGTGTTTCTGGGGCACTGCAGCTAAGCACTGCTCCACACACAACAACAACTGACCCCTAATGCACAATGCATGGCTTAGTAATGTCTCTCAGGTCCATTCCTGATGTACTCTGGGTCAGTCAGGTAACCGGTTGTCAAATAGTCATTATGAATGAATGTCTCCTGGCAAAACACCTCTTTTATATCTACTCTCTCTAATGCAGTTGTTCTAGAAAATCATTATTGGACTCTGAAATGGTACCAGGGCCTTTTGTTAGTGGATAACTTGGACTCTTGTAACCTTCCAGTCGACCTAGTGTAGGCTAAACATGGGCTATACAAAGGCCCACCTCATCTGTGAGGGTTTCAGACTACAATGCCCTTATATTCAATCCCAGGCTCTGACACAGACTTCCTGTGTGATCACGGGCAAGTCACTTAGTCTCTCTGTGCCTCAGCTCCCCCTTTGTAAAATGGAGAAAATAATACTTCCTTTGTTTGTTTTAGCTGTTAAGACTGTGAGCTCTTCCAGGGAGAGGTTGTCTCTTACTCTGTATTTGCACAGTTCCTGACAAAATGGGGCTCTGATTTCAATGGGGGCCACTAAGCACTATTGCAGCTAAAATAATCCTCTACTCCAGCTTCCTCCTTACAGAGCAGGGGACAGGTGGGTATTTATGTTCCTCAGATTATGCTTGTAGACTGCAGGTGACGTCAGCACCCCCAGTGGTGACTTGCTTGGCCTAACCAGCCCTCTGTAGGTCTTGTCTAGCCTGACTTCCCCAGACCATTGTCAAGAGAGGGAACTCTCCTTGCTCCTTTCTCCTGGGTCTGCTTCCCAGACTGAGTTCCCTGTTCTGTTTAAGCAGTCCCCTCTGCAGCTAGGATCAATCATTATAATTGTCTCCCTCACGCTCAGCTAGGGGCTTGCAGTCTGGTCACAGGCAAGGCTGAGCCCAGCTTTCCTTAAAGGGCCAGCCAACCTGTGACACCACCATTCATTCAGCCTAGATGTAAAAGACAAACCAAAACTACTCAAACAAGGGCACACGTGAGTCTGCCTTTGGGTGACCAGACAGCAAATGTGAAAAATTGGGATGGAGAGTGGGGGGTAATAGGAGCCTATATAAGAAAAAGACCCAAAAATAGGGACTGTCCCTAGAAAATGGGGACATCTGGTCACCTAGTCTGCCCAGGAATTAGAACTATGCGGGCAGAGGGTTTTGTTCAGTGGACATGTATGGGGGCCCGGGAAGAGAGAAACAAAAGAGAGGCAGGGAAGGATGAGAAAGAAGGCTGAGGGGAGATATGATTGCTCTCTCTAAATATATCAGAGGGATACATACCAAAGAGGGAGAGGAATTATTTAAGCTCAGTACCAATGTGGACACAAGAACAAATGGATATAAACTGGCCACCAGGAAGTTTAGACTTGAAATTAGATGAAGGTTTCTAACCATCAGAGGAGTGAAGTTCTGGTACAGCCTTCCAAGGGAAGCAGTGGGGGCAAAAGACCTATCTGGCTTCAAGATTAAACTCGGCAAGTTTATGGAGGAGATGGTATGATGGGATAACATGATTTTGGCAATTAACTGATCTTTAACTATTCATGGTAAATAGGCCCAATGGCCTGTGATAGAATGTTAGATGGGGTGGGATATGAGTTACTACAGAGAATTCCTTCCTGGGTATCTGGCTGGTGAATTTTGCCCACATGCTCAGGGTTCAGCTGATCGCCATATTGGGGTCAGGAAGGAATTTTCCTCCAGGGCAGATTGGAAGAGGCCCTAGGGGTTTTTTCGCCTTCCTCTGCAGCATGGGGCACAGGTCACTTGCTGGAGGATTCTCTGCACCTTGAAGTCTTTAAATCATGATTTGAGGACTTCAATAGCTCAGACATAGGCGAGAGGTTTATTGCAGGAGTGGGTGGGTGAGATTCGGTGGCCTGCATTGTGCAGGAGGTCAGACTACATTATCATAATGGTCCCTTCTGACCTTAATTTCTATGAGAAAGCCAGACACAACTGAATCAACCAGCAAGAGCATCTCACCCCCCCCCCCCCCAGCACTCCCTAAAAAAGATGAGAAAGAGCACTTGGGCTGAGTGCCAGCTGAAAGGGGCTTTGAGCTGTGAGCAAAGAAACTGTCCTTTGTTGTTTGATTCATCCTATGTTCAGGGAAATAGGAGACTGTACATTGTTTGTAAACAAACAGGGATTGCACAAAGGTACCTGACTCCATTGTTAATTTCTCCTCCTAATGGAAACAACCTGTAGTATCCCGAACTTCGGCTACCTGCTTGGGTCAAAAGGGGTAACTTACATTATTTTGTATTTTTCATCCTGCAAATCCAGGCTGCCTCAGCACCAAGAGTCTTATTCTATAGGGCTCAAAAGTAAACAGAAAATGGAATTAATGCTTTTTAGAACATATTACATTGCTGTCTTGTGCACAGAAATGTGGCAGTTTTGAAAGGCCAATTTTTTGTTACTTTCCAGGGCTAACAATATGAACTGAGTCCTGTTAGAATATCCCATTTAAAGTAATAAAACGCTTGCATTTCTAACCCCAAAGGGTCATAAGATATCAGAACTCAAATGTATGAATATTGTCCATTCCTAAGCCCCTTTGTTTTCAGTTTAAACTGATTTTTACAAAAAAAATTCCTGAGTTTTACAAAAAGTATTATTCAGTTTTTTTCTGATTTTCACCCTCTTTGTATTATTCAAATATATATAAAAAACTTGTTTTATTAGGAAAATACAATACATTGCATGAGCTATGTGTATTATGATAATACATTAGTCTGTGCGGATATGCAAAGCTGCCTGTTGAAATAAGGCTGTGTATTAGTCTAGATTAAGATACACACACTAAACAAACAGGCATGCACACAAGCTCTGAAGTGCATGCGCATCTGAACGTACTGATGAAACTCACGCCCACCACATACACATTTCAAGCTGTTAGCAGATAACAGCTTAAAGATCTGACACACTCAAATGGGAAGAAAACGATAATCTGTCTCAAATTACATTTCAGAACACAAGGAAGTATTCAAAAGTTTTAAAAAAAAAACAAAAACAGGAGAAAAGGATAAAGTTGAATGTATCTGCTGCAAATGGTGTGGCCCGATTATTAAATGTAAATATTTATAGGCTAATAGTTCTAAGTCCACAGCAGTGAACTGCTTATTCAAATGAAAAGTTTTATTTGGGGATTAGAGCTTGTCAAGGTTCCTTCCCCACTCTGAACTCTAGGGTACAGATGTGGGGACCTGCATGAAAACCTCCTAAGCTTACTTTTACCAGCTTAGGTTAAAACTTCCCCAAGGTACAAATTAATTTTACCCTTTGCCCTTGGAATTTCCACTGCCACCACCAAACTTTAACTGGGTTTACTGGAAAACGTAGTTTGGACACGTCTTTCCCCCCAAAATCCTCCCAACCCTTGCACCCCACCTGCTGGGGAAGGTTTGGTAAAAATCCTCACCAATTTGCATAGGTGACCACAGACCCAAACCCTTGGATCTGAGAACAATGAAAAAGCATTCAGTTTTCTTACAAGAAGACTTAATAGAAGTAAAGGAATCACCTCTGTAAAATCAGGATGGTAGATACCTTACAGGGTAATTAGATTCAAAACATAGAGAATCCCTCTAGGCAAAACCTTAAGTTACAAAAAAGACACACAGACAGAAATATTCATTCTATTCAACACAGCTCTTTTCTCAGCCATTTAAAGAAATCATAATCTAACACATACCTAGCTAGATTACTTGCTAAAAGTTCTAAGACTCCATTCCTGTTCTGTCCCTGGCAAAAACAGCATACAGAGAGCCACAGACCCTTTGTTTCTCTCCCTCCTCCCAGCTTTTGAAAGTATCTTGACTCTCATTGGTCATTTTGGTCAGGTGCCAGCGAGGTTACCTTTAGCTTCTTAACCCTTTACAGGTGAGAGGATTTTTCCTCTGGCCAGGAGGGATTTTAAAGGGGTTTACCCTTCCCTTTATATTTATGACAGAGCTGTATTGTTTTCTTAAACTCAGAGGTGGCATTGTGTTTTCAGTTCTGTTTTAGTTCTGCAGCAAACCACATTGATGAACAGAATTCAAAGCATTAATCTACTGAATACTTCCCCCCCCATCTTTCCATCCACCAAAATAAACCCCGATATTAACCCAGAAAAATTAATAGTTTTTGCACTGATGTTCACCTGTTTTTGTTGTTGTGGTAAACACTGACAAATTCCCAGGAAAAAATTAAAGAAATAAAACCTGAAAACGAAGGGCCCTATCCATCCCGCACCCAGACCTGTGTATTTTTATGTTGGATTCCGTATTTGGAGGGTGATGTGATGAGGATAATTTTTCTATGATATTTGGCATCTGTTTGAAGCCACATCTGGAATATGAGAACAATATTCTAGTGGAGATGGGAAAATGGGCATCATGCAGGTTAGATGCTCCAGAGTTCATGAGAAGTGCGATTTATCACTTAGATCTCCAGTGATGCTCAAAGACTTCATAGAACCATACAAATAAAATTAACTATATATAATTTATATGTAGGAAACAGCTGTTTAATTAGTCTTCTGATCTTTACTGGAATGTGCTCATAATTTAAATCCACTCATGTCAAATAAGCCCTCAGTGGCAATGTGTTGGTGTGATTTATGATCATGCTGAATTGTCTGTAGTAGTAAACAGTTCACAGCTAATCCACCAAAATAATCCTATGTTTAACTAAGAATTTGGAACAAAATCTGATCCAGCAGTGAGAGGCTGCTGTCAGCATTCTGAAATGAGCAGACAGACAGACCTGTCCACCTTGACCAAAATCATTTTTTAAAAGTATTTCTCACTTTGGCCTGCAAAGTTGTTCACAGGTTTCTAAGCCTCAGCCTTTAAACTAGTATAGTCAAACAGCCCATGCCAACAGTTTCTTCCATGCTAAAGAGTGTGTGTATTAGGATTACCAGGCATCCGGTTTTCGACTGGAAAGCCCGGTTGAAAAGGGACCTTGGTGGCTCTGGCTGTTAAAAGTCCGTTCAGTGGCGCAGTGGGGTAAGGCAGGATCCCTGCCTGCCCTGGCTCCACACAGCTCCCAGAAGTGGCCGGCATGTTCCTGCGGCCCCTAGGCTCAGGTGCAATCAGGGAAGCTCCTCACACTGCCCCTACCCTGAGTGCCGGGTCCACAGCTCACATTGGCTGGGACCCACGGCCAATAAGAGCTGCAGGGGCAGCACCTGCAGGCACAGGAAGCGTGCACCAGGCAGAGCTGCCTGGCCATGCCAAGGAGCTGGACATGCTGGCCGCTTCTGGGAGCAGCACGGAGCCAGGGAGCCTGCCTTAGCCCCACTGCACCGCCGCCTGGGAGCCGCCTGAGATAAGTGCCCTCCAGCTGGAGCCCACACCCCCACCCACACCCCAACCCTCTGCACCAGACCAGAACCCCCTCCTGTAGCCTGCACCCCCTACCATTCCCCAGCCCCCTACCCCATTCCTGCTCCCCACCCCATACCCAAATCCCCTCCAGGATCCTGTACCCCCTTCTGCACCCCTGCCCCAGCCCTGAGCCCTCTCCCACACCTAAAATCCCTCCCAGAGTCTGCACCCCAAGCCCCTCCCACACCCCAATCCTCTGTCCAAGCTCTGAGCCCCCTCCTCCAACCCAAAATCTTCATCCCTAGCCCCACCCCAGAGCCCATACTCCCAGCTGGAGCCCACACCCCTTCCTGCACCCTAACTCCCTGCCCCAGCCCAGAACCCCCTCCCACACCCTAAACCCCTCATTTCTGGCCCCACTCTGGAGCCCACACCCCCAAATGGAGCCCACACTCCCTCCTGCATCCCAACCTCCTGCCCCAGCCCAGTGAAAGTGAGTGAGGGTGGGAGAGAGCAAGCAATGGAGGGAAGGGGGCTGGAGCGAGTGGGAAGCAGGGAGGGGGGTCCTCAGGGAAGGGGCAGAGCAGGGGTTGGGGCACGGATGTTTTATTTTGTGCAGTTAGAAAGTTGGCAACCCTAGCATGTATGTGTGTTGTGGATATATTCTGTGCTGTCCCAGCTGGTACTTTTATTGATATTAATCCATTGAGGGCTCAATCCTATTCCTCACTGAAGTCAATTTGACTGGTAACTACAATTATTTAAGGAAGTGGGTGTGATTGCAGAGATCAAAGGTCATCTTCCATTTTGGAAGGCAGGGATCTGCCCTTCAGGAAGCTATAGGCTGAAGTCAACCCTGGGTTCTGGCTGCTGTTGTGTTTAAATACAAATACCAAAGTATTAAATACAGGTTCTCCATGGACATCATAGTCTATGGGAGTTCTTTCCATTAACTTCGATAGGAGAAGGACTCGCATTTGATATATAACTAGAGCCCCACTGTGACATTATCTGATTAAGATATGACCATGCAAACCATTGTTGCTACCACTGTTATATAATTGCAGAGAATCTTATACAAAGTATGACACATGGCCAGAAAGAGTTAAGCAGCATGCAGGCTAAATAACCCAAAGCCAACCTCTAGAGACATGTTAGAAGAGTATGCGAATGGTAATTAGGCTAGAACTTTGAAATGCAAACCTATATTGTTAGAAATTAGGGTTGATAATAATTGTATGTGTGTGTACTCATATCTTGTTAAGATGTTAGCCATGTAAACAGACAGTTCCTGTCTGTCACTATAGCTATTGATTCAGAGATCAAAAGGAAATATTAATATTTAGATGACTCTTGGGTGCAATAATGTCATTGTCTATATGTCTCTTTGACATTTGTGATAGACTGCCTAATGGATAAATTGCCTTGTGTTAATTTGGACAACTAATTACAGGCAATGGTTAGGAAATAAGTCTCCATTATTGCCTATTGGTCACCGAAGGACTCCAACCTGACAAAGAAGGCCTGAAACTATATAAAAAAGGGCTTGATCCTTTTTATCTCAGATCTGCTTAATGCTTCATGCAGGGGAAGCTTAAACCCAAGATTGAGATCTCCAGTCCTAACCTGGAATCACCCTGAATATACACATTGGATTATAACCTATGAACTAATTCTGAAAGAACTCTTTGCAACTACAAAGCTCATCATCTCTGCTATGAATCTGAATCTCAAGAATTGTACTTATGGCTGTATGTATACTTATCTTTTAACCAATGCTCTCTCTCTTTTCTTTTTAAATAAATTTTAGTTTAGTTAATCAGAATTGGCTGTAAGCATTTATTTGGGTAAGATCTGGAATATGCATTAATGTGTCCGGTCCTTTGGCATTGGTAGAACTTTTTTATATGATGAATAAGATTTTCAGTAATCCTCCTCATATTTGACTTGGGTGTCTGGGTGGAGGCCTGAGATTGGGTTACTTCAAGGGAACTGTGTTGTTGGCTTCTGGGTAACCAGTGAGGTATTGTAGAAGCTGTTTTATGCTGGCTTGGAAATCTAAGTGTTGGAATATCCACCAGCTTTGGGGATTGTCCGCCCCATTCTTTGCAGTTCACCCAGGATACACAACTAGGTGGGCCAATGGACTGATCTAGTGTGGCATTCATATGCTTCTCTTCATGGGCGCCTGTGTCTGATGGTTATGTTCATTGCATACACACAGAGGAGTTTGATAAAACATAGATCCTCTTGCCGGAAGTCTGCAGGATAACACAACTTTATTTTTTAGAATTCAGAACGATAACACACAAGAACCCCAAAACAGAAGGTAAATGCGGCTGCCTCAGGTAGTGAGGCACAACCCACCACACCTTGCTGTAAGCTGGCTCATTCCATACTGACTCTGATCACATGCTTTCCTACAGAGCTCCCTAGGCTGCAAGCAGGACCAGGAAAAACTTCAGTGCTCTTAAAGTTATAGCTTGTAATTCCAACACAGTCCTCCATATACCACACTGGTTTGGATCCAACTCTGTTGGCTTACTGGTTTGGCCACCCTGTCTGTTACTATTTAGCTAACAGAAAGATGGAGTCAAAGAATGGCTCCAGCAATCCAGACTCTTGTTTGTCTCACACTGTACTGAAAGCCCCTTGATTTCTTTAAATGCACTGTTAATGACTGGACATTTTGGTCCTTCCCCTCCCTCCACAAGTTGTTTGTAATTTCCATTTTGATCAGCCTTTGTCCTGTCTACTTTGAAACTAGAGGTTGAGATGACCCTGCTGTGACATTGGCAGGCCAGATGCCAGCTCCTGCCCAGGCTGTAGGCATTCGCTAAGAACTGACAAACTCATAACTGGAGACGAGACCAGTTCACCTGTATATTAGTTTTGCTCAAAATAGCTATTAGTCTTATAAGAATGTATTTAGAGCTTAGACTCTATGAAATGCTTATAAATTGCAGCAAGCACTAATCTTACTTGCAATCTCTGTATTCTGTGCTATAAGAAAATATGTCAGTTTTGCCTTACAACTTTGAAAATGTTTGCTCTGAACTTGTGAACCCAGGCATGGGAATCACCCTCACCCTCCCCCACCATCCAGATGGACTATCAGAATCAGATGAGCCATCAAGGAACACCACAGTACAAAGGACTGGTTAATGGCCCTATCACACCTTGGCAATGCTACGTGCAAGAAAGCTTGTCCTGGGGACTTGGAAGCTGAATGAAGAAAATAAAACAAAATCATAGGAAAATTTTCCATTTCTTTGCTGTTTGAACTCTGATGGGGCTACAGACACCAAACCAAAGCCAAAAGAAAAGGAGGACTTGTGGCACCTTAGAGACTAACAAATTTATTTGAGCATAAGCTTTCGTGAGCTACAACTCACTTCATCAGATGCATTCAGTGGAAAACACAGTGAGGAGATTTACATACACAGAGAACATGAAACAATGGGTGTTACCATACACACTGTAACCAGAGTGATCAGGTAAGGTGAGCTATTACCAGGAGGAGAGCAGGGGAGGGGGAGGGGGGGGACCTTTTGTAGTGATAATCAAGGTGGGCCATTTCCAACAGTGGACAAGAACGGGTGAGGAACATTGGGGGGGGGGGGGAATAAACATGGGAAAATAGTTTTACTTTGTGTAATGACCCATCCGCTCCCAGTCTTTATTCAAGCCTAAGTTAATTGTATCCAGTTTTCAAATTAATTCCAATTCAGCAGTCTCTCGCTGGAGTCTGTTTTTGAAGTTTTTTTGTTGAAGAATTGCCACTTTTAGGTCTGTAATTGTGTGACCAAAGAGATTGAAGTGTTCTCCGACTGGTTTTTGAATGTTATAATTCTTGACGTCTGATTTGTGTCCATTTATTCTTTTATGTAGAGACTGTCCAGTTTGGCCAATGTACATGGCAGAGGGGCATTGCTGGCACATGATGGCATATATCACATTGGTGGATGTGCAGGTGAACGAGCCTCTAATAGTGTGGCTGATGTTATTAGGCCCTATGATGGTGTCCCCTGAATAGATATGTGGACACAGTTGGCAATGGGCTTTGTTGCAAGGATAGGTTCTTGGGTTAGTGTTTTTGTTGTGTGGTGTATGGTTGCTGGTGAGTATTTGCTTCAGGTTGGGGGGCTGTCTGTAAGCAAGGACCAGCCTGTCTCCCAAGATCTGTGAGAGTGATGGGTCGTCCTTCAGGATAGGTTGTAGATGCTTGATGATGCGTTGGGGAGGTTTTAGTTGGGGGCTGAAGGTGATGGCTAGTGGCGTTCTGTTATTTTCTTTGTTGGGCCTGTCCTGTAGTAGGTGACTTCTGGGAACTCTTCTGGCTCTGTCAATCTGTTTCTTCACTTCAGCAGGTGGGTATTGTAGTTGTAAGAATGCTTGATAGAGATCTTGTAAGTGTTTGTCTCTGCCTGAGGGGTTGGAGCAAATGCGGTTGTATCGTAGAGCTTGGCTGTAGACAATGGATCTTGTGGTGTGGTCTGGATGAAAGCTGGAGGCATGTAGGTAGGAATAGAGGTCAGTAGGTTTCCGGTATAGGATGGTGTTTATGTGACCATCGCTTATTAGCACTGTAGTGTCCAGGAAGTGGGTCTCTTGTGTGGACTGGTCCAGGCTGAGGTTGATAGTGGGATGGGAATTGTTGAAATCATGGTGGAATTCCTCAAGGGCTTCTTTTCCATGGGTCCAGATGATGAAGATGTCATCAGTGTAGCGCAAGTAGAGTAGGGGCATTAGGGGATGAGAGCTGAGGAAGTGTTGTTCTAAGTCAGCCATAAAAATGTTGGCATACTGTGGGGCCATGCGGGTACCCATAGCAGTGCCTCTGATTTGAAGGTATACATTGTCCCCAAATATGAAATAGTTATGGGTGAGGACAAAGTCACAGAGACTGTCTCCATGGGCTGCCCTGAAAGACACTTTGAATTGACAGATCACTTCAACTCTGTCACGCTTAGGATTTAGATGGTAACTCATCTGAGTGTATGCGTTTGCTTGCTTTAACCTGTAGATAACTCTTCTATTTCTTTTTTCCTAGTTAATAAGCCTTTGAATAGTTTATTATAGGACTGGCTACAGGTGTTATCTTTGGCGTAAGATCGAGGGTAGCAATTGATCTGGGGTAAGTGACTGGTCTCTTGGGACTGGAAGCAACCTGGATTTGGTGTGATTGTTGGTGTAAGGGATTATTTTTTACTCAGTCCAGTTTGTCTGGGTGGCAAGATAGACTCTCCAGTCTAAGAGGGACTTTCGGTAACTCCATGGTAAGGCTGTTATAGTGATCCATGAGTTCACATTTGTTACTGGCACGGTGACATTTAATTATAGAACACAACACCCATTTGTGGGGGTCTGCCCCTGGTTTTGACCGTCTGCCCTGAGGCAGGCACTCTCCATCGTGAGCCACTTCAAACAGCCCGTCACCTGCATGAGCTCAGATTCTGGTGCGGTGGTCGAACACGACTCCCTTCATCGGCATATTCAGACAAAATGCCTGATCATTTCCCGCTCACTTAGCTCCAGCTGAGTAACAGTGTCAGAAATTTGCACTTTTGAATGGTTCTCCCTCCCCTGGACATGTCTGCCCAGTGAAACTTCCTGCCCAATCCTGCTGCCACTCAAGCCAAAGGCCAAACTCCCTCTGTGTTCCGTGGCAGCAGGATGGGGCTGTTTGTGGGTCTATAAACATAGCGGACCCTTTCAGAGGCTTTTCTTGACAGTACAGGGGAAGCCTGGCTGGTTAAACCAGGCACTTCCAGATGTATCTGTCCCAGCCAATGATGAGCTGAGTATTTTCTTTGTTCGGGTTGGATCTTTTGTAGGACAGGGTGGGCATACTCCCACAGTATGGGAGTCTAGCGAGTTAGGAAGGAGAGAAGGATGCTGCAGGGGAAAGGAGGGGATGAGTAGATATTTTCTGCTACTTTCCATGTGTAAAAAATGCATCAAATACGTAGCACCCATATAAGACCAATAGAAGGTTTGGGTGGGATTTTCAAAAGTATCCACTTCCTGGAGTTGGGTGCCTAACCCCCTTACTCACATCTCAAAATCCCACCTGTGACAGGGCAGGCTCCTCTCCTGCCCTGGGATCCTTCACAAACAGTCTTGGATGCCTCTTGCTTGTCCATCCCTTCTGCCCCCCTCCCCACGCCCCAAAATCACACTTTGCGGGTGAGGTCACCTGCACAATTCTATCTCAGCCCACAAGTCTTCACACCAAGGGCAACTCTCACTCTGGGGTTCCTCCCAGTCTTGGACCCCACTTACTTATCAACACCTCAGAGTTTTCTGAATGTTACCACCTCCAAGTCCCTGTCCCATTCCCTATGCAGCACGTCTAATTACAGTGTCCTTCAACACTTTCTTCAGGGAGAGGAAGAGGGCGCAGTCTCACCAGCCAGAAACCTGCCTTCCCATGGTCTCTGCTGGCCCCTTTTTCTTTGCACTGCCTTCCTGTCCTTTTAATGAGCCTCCCCAGCTGGTGGGATAATTAGCTCCTTAGCTCATCAACCACCAGTCTGCTTAGGCAATTAACTCCTCCACCATCAGGCCTTTCCTGGTGGAGCTAATTAATCCTTAATTGATGAGAATGCTGGGTCAGCAACTGCCTCTCTGCACTCTGTCACACCACTTTATGTGGAATTATACATTGCTGATTGGTGAGATTCTAACTACTTAAGAGTTCCCTGGAGTTTTCAAAGTTACTAATTTAACTTGAAGTCCTTGCAGCCTTCAAAATTCACCCAAGACATTTTGCCAGCGAATCCATTGGGGTGTCTGTGATTTGATAGGCCCTACAGGACCTTAAGGACTCCAGCATTGTAAGTGACAGATCTGTGCCTGAAGACAAAGCACTGATAGTATGGGAGAATGGGGCATTTGCTAGCTCAGCACATTTATTTGTTTCTTTACATTAAATGTATTTAACAGTGGCACAGAATGAAGAGCATGTCCTATTACTTGTGTCACATAGTGAAGCCCTGTAACTGACGTAGGGAAGGTGTGAAGAACGGGAGGGGTAGTGTCTATGAGAAGATCGCTGTCCTAAGATGTGGTCCACTGAACTTGGCAGTGTAACATTTGGAGGAAAGAGAAGGCGCGGCTCCCAGATTCCAGGTTACGCTAGTCACATTGAAACGAACAACATTCAAAAACAAAACACCTTTGTGCAAAAATATGAATTTACCCTAGGTCAGGGTCTAAACATTTGTATCCAGGCGGGTGCCAGTTATAGCCACAATAAATCAGCTCCATCCGGTGTGTGCCACACGCGAAGCAGTCAAGGGGCACACACTCTCTAGTATCTGTACTTGCTGTGTCCGAGAATGAAAGGACCATATTGCCATGAGTTCAGCGGAATTTCCAGTGTCGCAGACCAGCAGCTCATGTTTTCTCATCGTAAAGAGAAAAAGCGATCATATGGCTTGGAGTTGTGAAATTCTGTGTTTCCAAGAAGGCTTAACGGCTGCAGCTGCCGCTCAGCCAAATGCCTCAAGCCAGGAATCCTGGTGTGTGCAGATTAGAACAGAGGGCGTCTGGCATGCTCGTGGCAAAGTGCATCTCCAGGTGGACGGAGAGGACAGAGGAGCTACTCAAACAGCTGGAAACACTGCGTCATGTCATGTCTGTGAAACAGTATGCAGATGAATGCCCTGCACAAGGAACTCCTGTCAAGGCCACGCTGAGTGAGCCCCTTACACTTTTTATTTTTTATTTTACCTCCATTAACTACTTGCTTAAGTCACACATTCAGGACTGATTGATACGAATTAAGCTGTCCCTACTACAGGATAGTCAAGCAGACCCTTGGTCTTGAAAGGTGGATAAAGCTTGAGTCCTAAGGAAAAAGCCCCTAAGGGAGGAGTGATCTCTGTGGAATGAAAATTGCCCTGTGAGAGAGACTGGGACCTTATATTCTGTTCCCTAGATTGATCTCTCTCTCTCTCTTTCTCTCATACATGTGTCAATTTACTTTTCACCATGAAAAATTCAAAGAGTGCTCAGAGTTTGAAGTCTGTGTTTTGCCATTACAATGAGATTTTTACAAAATAAAAGCTTAAAGGTCATGTTAAACTGAAATCTTCTGATTCAACCAGTTGCAACTAGCACCTCCATCATAAAAACTCTGCACACTGCCAAGAGACTATCTCTGCCTCTCCTTCTTCCTCTTATTTCTCTGTCTTTCATGAACCATTCATTTAAACCAACACTTCATTTTTCTTCACTGATAGACATAGCATTAATCTTCAAGGACTAGAGTGCTGCGGCTTGAGAGTTTGCAGATATTTGAACGTCTGGATTCCGTATGCAAAGAAACAACAAAAAGAAAACTTTATTGCCAGCTCTTCCTTTAAGGATCTGATTCACCAACTACTGCACTACAACCCAGAAAGTTTTAGGCTCTCCTTGCTGTTTTAGATGTTAATAACTAAAGGCTTTGCTGAAGTGCAAGCAGCCTCCTCTAGCACAAGCCTTATGCTGGACTTTGGGAGCGATTCCTGTAGTACTTGGTGGGTCTTTTTACAAAGAACATTTTGTGGTATGGTAGAACAGTGCAAACTATTCGCAGCGGGGCCATGAGAATCACCGCCTTTTGGAGGAGTCAGAGACATGAAATCAACTGGTTGGAGTAAAAATGGTGGTGGGAGGGGGCATAGTCATGGTCTGTTCTTCACACTGGTCACCAAGACCTCCATATCCTCTGTGGTGACAGTATTCAGGAAAGTTCTGCCCTCAAACTAGAGATTCCTGCTGTAACATGCAGGCTTTGCATACCTGAGAAAGTGGAATGTTGGTCTCTAGTGGAATGGATAAGAGACCTAATACTACTGGTAACAACTACAGGAGCGCTCCATTAGCTAGCACAGTGGAAACCTGTGGTTTTGGGATCCAAAAGGTAAAAGTTTTATCCCTAGCTTTTGTGGTTACAAGTGATTTACACAGTAATTGGGTTTGCCGTCTGCAGGTATGAATTTCTCGTATAGCTGCCACAGAAATCATGGTTCCTACCTACTACTAAACCACTACTGTTTAAATCATATCTAAAGAAACACTAGCCACTATAGGGTGACATGCTGTCATATTCTTGAACAGTTCTGATTCCCTCCAATAGAGGGCAGTGGGGCACATCTAGATGAAGCTGCATGTTACACTGTGTAAAGGCTACAAAATGTTATTTGAAAAAAGCATGCCACACTTCCGAAAGCAACGCAAAAAAGGGCACAGTGGCCCATTAGTCACTCCCCTATAAGGAAAAGGGTAAAAAAAAATTAAAATAATGTTTTACAGTATCACAGCTCTTCCCAAGATAAGAATGGGGGGGGGGGGGGAAGGGGTTGGTGTCTCTGGGTGTGTAAGGATATAAAGATAATTAAGCACTGGAAGAGGCTTCCAATGGAAGTTGTGGCATGTCCATCATCGGAGGTTTTTAAGAACGGATACACAAACACCTGTCAAGGATGGTCTAGGTATGCTTGGTCCTTTCTCAGCACAGGGGGCTGGACTAGACGACCCCTCACGGTCCTTTCCAGCCCTATGTTTCTATGATTTGAGATAGCTATAAATATATGTTTAAAATTGCTTTCTTATTACAAAGAATAATGACTTTATTCCTGGCTATGATTTTCCAGAAGTGCTGTGTCTTGGACTCAGGGTTAAATTATACTAGCAAATGGCAGGAAACAGCCATTCAAGCCAAGTGCAGCATTTGAAGAGACACTGCAAATAGCAGCTAATCATTTATATCTCCCCCCGCGATCGTAACAGCTTCGGTTCAAAACCATAATTCAATTCCATCACGTCATAGGGCTTGACTGCATGACATGCAGTTTTGGAGGCTGCTCTAGCATGGGGGATTTCTCACTGCCAGGGGCATAATCAGTCTGGATTGATGGCTCAGGTTAATTATTGGAAGGCTGGGGCTGGGGCTGGGGCGGGGGCGGGGGGGGGGGGGTTCAGTATACTCCCAAGTATCCGAATAGCAGGGGGACACCAATTTTATTCAGATAATCAGTTCAGATAATTGAGAGGGCAGGAGCCATTCAGCAGCAAGTGGTCTCTCCTGCAGCCATGGGCTTGTCCTCCTCCTCCTCCTCGCAGTCCTGGGTGCGGGGATCTCTCCTCTGTGCCACCAGGACCACAGCCTCCCTGCCCCCCATTCCCCCCATACCCCGTGCCTGCAATGACTGGATGTCACCGGCCCTACAGCAGTGCAGGGAGCCTTCGGCAGCCCACTGTCCTGGCCCTGCTCACACAGTCCCATGACAAGGGGCTGCAGAGGGTTCCCTGCACTGCCGCAGGTGCCATTCAGCAGCAGGCTCGTCCTTCTCCTCCCAGTCCTGGCCAGGTGTCTCCACTCTATTATCCGAAACGCCATATTATCCGAAGCCCTTCCTCGTCTCCCTGCATGAGATCCATGCCGCAGCGTCTCACGTAGTTCCTGCGCGGGGACAAAGAAGGGATTCGGATAATATGGCGTTTCGGCTAATAGAGCAGACACGCCCGGCCAGGACTGGGAGGAGAAGGATGAAGGTGCGGCTAATAGGGTTTTCTTTAAAGGGGAGTATACTGTACAGATACATACACCTAGCACAGCTCTTTCTCACCACTCATTTGGCAGGCAATCTGGAAAAAGCCGGGTTAATAATGCCGCTGGTTTCAAGGAGCGATGACACATGTCCCTCTCTCTTCTGCAAGCTAGGGTCTGTACCTGACTCGCTGCTGCTACCGATCTCAGCGCCCTCCTCTCTGCCGTTTGGCTCACTCGCTCCCCTGAGAGCCCTCAGACCTGCACACACAACCCTCCCCCGATTCAGTGAGTGCAGGAGGCACGTAAGCCAGAGCAGGGCTTTGCCGAGATGCCCTCTTGCATTGACTTTTATGCTCTTTGTAGTCTCTTTGTCGGTAGCCCACTGTGTCTCTCTCTTAGCTCCTTTTGCTTCTCCCTCCCTCCCGGTCCCACACTTATTCTCCGCCTTCCTGCTCAAGGACCCAATCTTGCTCTCAGCTGATATCAAAGGGAGAATCGCCATTGATTGTGATGGGAGCAGGCCCAAGTTCCTTCAGACTAGCTATTTACTTTGACATCTTGCAAAAAATAATAAGCTGCATGAATTCAAGCTGATCCCAGCATAAGACACTCGCTTGGCCAATTACAAGAAGCTTTCCTGAGCTGGCTGGATTACAGTGGTCATAATTTCACTGGGATGAACTATTCGCAAACAGGTTTCAGAGTAACAGCCGTGTTAGTCTGTATTTGCAAAAAGAAAAGGAGGACTTGTGGCACCTTAGAGACGAACCAATTTATTTGAGCATAAGCTTTCGTGAGCAAGTGAGCTGTAGCTCACCAAAGCTTATGCTCAAATAAATTGGTTCGTCTCTAAGGTGCCACAAGTCCTCCTTTTCTATTCGCAAACAGTGTCTCCCATGTATTAGGCTCAAACAGGCTTTTCTGTCCAATATCAGCTGCGACAAAGGGTTTATAGCTCAGCATCGTTTTTTCTCACAAACATATTTCCTGTGGTTATTGTGGGAAAAAGATCATTGGAGCAACAGCCCTTTAGCCTCTCGGGCAGTTTTACAAAGATAAAAATCCACATTGTGCAGCGTTTATGGTAGCATAGACAGGTTTCATTTTCCACCCTGAAATACAGGATGTCACTCTCCAGGGCTGAGAGGCAAGCACCTTGTACCAGCTCTAAATTCACTTTTTTACTAGCACCAAATTCACTTTCCCCCTCGCTGTTGGGTCAGCACCTTTCAGCAGCGCTGCGTTTACTTCAGGAGTTTCTCCCCCACCCGCCATGTTCTTGTGTATTCAAAGTCATCATAACATGTGGGTGAACTTTCATGACAAATGAAACAGCCGCAAAACTCAGTCGCTCCCCACAGCAGAAGCCCAGAGTAAAATTGCAAATTGCTGCCAAAGATTTTGTAGCAGAATCCTGCCGGGACAGCTGTGGCCATTCAGTCTTGGCCCCGGAGTGTCACTGCAGCCAACGCCAGCTCCACTAAATAGGCTGCTCCGTCCGGGCGCCGCATCCCTGACAAGTGTCAGTGGTCTGAAATGGTGGGCGCATGTTTGCCTCTGCTGTCGCTCTATCACACGCCCCAGCTGAAGCATCGCTCACAAGCAGGGCCTGCTGCACGTGAAACCGGTCCCCAAACCAGCTGACAGGCAGTCGAGCTACCACCTCCTCCCCCGTTTACTGCACCTCTGGCTGGGTCAGTTGTCCCCTTTGTGCCTTGTGGGGCAGCACAGGTAGAGGGCAGGTGGAGTCGTGCAGGTGGTCCCTAGCTGCCTTGTGCCTGCCACCCAACCTGGAGCAGCAGCAGCTGGGGGAGGAGGGTAGAACGTGTATTTGCGGGAGGGGAGGGGAGGGGAATAACACTGGGGGAGAGACATGACCTGGGGAGCAGGAGGAAAACCAGACCCGAGTGAGGGCAAGTTGGGGCTAGGAAGGATTGCGAGGGAGGAGCGGAAGAGGATGGCATGGGGAAGATTTTGTGCTATAAGGGGTTACTCTTTAGCAGGAAAGCCAAAGCAGACGGGACAGCCATCCTGCAGGGTTGGCTGCAGGGCTGCACTTCCTGTTGACCCACATAGACAGGAACCCACTGCGGGGACTGAGGCCAGGTCTACAATAGAAACTTTGGCTGGCATAGCAATGCGGGCTGGGGGTGAGTTTTTTAGCCTGGTAAAAGCCCTAGTGGACAGAGTTAGACCGGCATAAAAGGGCTTTTCCCCAGAGCTTAGTCTCAGGGAACTGGCATAAACTATACTGGCAAAAGCACTTTTTTGCTGGTATAAACTGCATCTACATTAGCAGGGTTTGTTGTTATAGCGCCCTAGCAAACCTTTTCTAGGGTACACTTGGCCTGAGACAGAGAACACAGCATCAGTGCTGTGGTTACTAGTTATTGCTTCTGATGACGTAAATAGGTAAGTTGCTATCTGGGGTTGTCAATAAATTATGTAACACTTTTTTGGTGATTTTCAAGACCCACCTACCCTTTGTAACATGGAAACAAACACACATAATTAAGGCCCCACCTTTCCTCTCTGCATTATGTAATGCACGGACTGCACCTATCCTAAAGCCTGCCTCTGTCACCAATGAAATACTAGATGTGACCCAGTGTGGTGAGGAAAAGAGCAGGTCATGGACTGGGTGGAAGGGGGAGAGAGAGAGAGAATGGTGGGGGAAAACAAAGATGGAGCTGAGGGAGGGAAAGCTTGTATGGCTGCCTCCATCTTGGCCAACACCAGGATTGAACTGGTGACCTCCAAAGCTATAAGAATAAGGGCATGTCTACACTTAAATGCTACAGCAAACCAGCTGCAGCTGGGCTGTTGTAGCTCTTCAGTGTAGACACTCACTACAGCGATGGGAGGGCTTCTCCCATCAGTGTAGTTAATCCACCTCCCTGAGAGGTGGTACAGGTCAACAGACGAAGACTTCTGACAGCCTAAACTCTGTCTAGACCAGGGATTAGGTTGGCATAGCTACAGCTCTCAGGGATGTGGCTTTTTCATGCCCCCAAGAGATGTGCTATGCTGAAGTAAATTCCCAGTGTAGACCAGCTCTAAATTGCTACAGCTTGAGCTAATGTAACCCACACACCTCCCAGTGTGGTGTTCTGTCCCCTCTAGTGGCACTGAGACCACTTAGAGATTAATGAGTCTGCTCTCCAGCCTTAGCTAAGAAGCATGTGGCTTTTAGCTCCTGCAGTAGAAGCGCATACATTAAACTCCAGAAGTCCCAGGTTCAATCCTGCTTGCCGATGACTGGGGTCGTAGGTTGTTACACTAAGAACCAGCCACTCACTGGGGGTGGGGCAGGGTGGGAAAGGATCGGTAAAAGACCCTTGTCTTCTCTAGATTGGGCACAGCAGGGAACGTGAAACACACACTGACCAATGGGTTATACTTGTCTATCTGTAAAATGGGGATAGTAAAAACTATACCTCACAGGCAGGAAAAAGCATCATAAAGCCATGATTTTAAAAAAATAATTAATGATTTTGGGGGCCCCACTTAAAAACCCTTAAAGGGGCCTGATTGTCAGGAAGCTTTGAGCTTCTGCTCTCATCTTGGCCTTGAGACCCTCTAGATGGAAGGTGTTATGTATGCACCATGTATTACCATTGATTACTATTAGATAGGAGAGCCAGGCCAAGTCAGGAAAAGCTCCCACACACCTGAGAGATCTCAGCCAAGGTGCTGCTTAGAACTTGGCAGCTCCTGGGGTGTAACTGAGAGTGGTGAGGGAGGTGTGTCAGGTTGCCTACGGCAGCAGAGACCCCAGGGTAAGTTCTGGGTAGCTGACAATTTGGGCCGTGCTGCTCTTGCAAAAAGGGATCTTCAGGCACTCTGTCTGCCAAAAAACATTTTGTCATACTCTGGGGAGCAAAAACTCCTATGAAGCCAAATATACATGAAGGAAAACCTGGTAAATTAAAAAGAACTAGGTACTATAATAGATTAAATTTGCCTGCCCCAACTCCTGCTGAAATCCATGGCAAAACTGACCGATGTCAGAGAGAGTCAGGTTCTAAATATAGCCTTCCATGGAGACCGGTGCAGTTCTATGGACTTCCAGGAGGTGTAAGGGAGAGAATTTAGACCAGTGAGTCCTAGTCTATGTAATACAGAGCCCCATTGAGAGTTAAATATAGCCTGTGAGCTCTATTTTTAATCTTACTAATATATTTATAAAGGGAAAAATGAGGTTTAAACAGGGAACTGGATTCCAAGGGGAGATTTTCGTGAAAGCCCTGGCTGGGATGATTTAATTGGGGATTGGTCCTGCTTTGAGCAGGGGGTTGGACTAGGTGACCTCCTGAGGTCCCTTCCAACCCTGATATTCTATGATTCTATGAAAAAGACCCTCTCAAAGGGATGCCTGCTGTGGGAGAGAGGGTGCTGATGACGCATCAGCATAGTCATAATTCCTAGTTCACAAATACAATCGATACCATGGGTGTAACTAGTGTAAACAAGTGTAATGCCATTGACCTCAGTTGTGCTATGATAAAGCTCCAAAGCTAATCTATTGATGGAAAAACAGATGATGAGTTTTCAAAGGCTTTGTGTAAGAACCAGCAGGGCTAGAAAGACCATGTGGGTTCTAGACCACTGACATCTCCTGAGGCGCTTTAGGCTAAGCTTTTATGAGAGCACCCTGTGAGGCTGGGCCCAGCAGGAAGTACCACCCAGCAGGACCTGAATGGCAGCTCCTCACAGCCCACTGGTCAGCTGACACCAATACTTAAGCCAGGAAGTCATGACAGGGACTGCCTGCCTGTCTTGCTTGCTTCAGACCCTGTGAGTGAGAGATTCCCAGACTTCGGCTTCTGACCCTCCTGGTTTACTCTCTGGCTTATCTTGGACTCTGACCTCCTGGTAATTGGACCCTGCCTGCCTACTGCTGCCCGGACTCCTGAGTAGCCTTTTATTTTATTTAACGTGAATTTTGTAATGTGGTATTACGCCACTGTGGGTTCAGCTCTGGTCGTTACAGTTTCAAGCTTAACAGAGTGAAAGTCACCTCTGCTACTTGCTGTAGAGATTTAGAGTCTCTACGAACACATAAAGGCCCAGGGTAATGACCACACAGACATTCACCAGTACATGTCCCTTTTACAAGTTTTATTAAAGTTACAATCAAAGTTATGATTATCCAAGCATATAGAAATTCTATACAGACCCATACACAAGTTACAAATATAGTTATACTCACATCCTTAACAACACTGTTACGGTCTGATGTCTCTCTCATGGATTGATCATCAGTAGAGGGGTGGTTCATGCTGGAGTTTCCCATAGGGAGCTCAATTTCCTAATCGAGGCACCCTCTTTTATAATGTAATTCTGACTATACCTCATTAGCATTTCTGCACACAATGCACGCTGCACTTAGGGCATGTGTTAGAAAAATGTGATTACCGGGTATCTTGTAAGCAAAGATTACTCTTACTGTTAATTTTTCACAATATCACCCATTGGTGCATTTTTTCCCATAATCTTAGGGCATGAGGTTATTCTTTGGTCACTTACTTATATCAGCATGTCTTGTCTCCAAGGCCTAAAATAGCTAAGCTAAAATCTTGCAGGTCTCAGTCTACAGGCCTTGTGTTTCAGTTACTTACTTAGGTATCTAATACCTGATTATTCCCTCTACATACTGATGGATCTTATACTTCTATAATCCTACACCTTAACTCTATTTAACATACAATGATTATATATGACATATGTTGGTTAATCATAACCACACAATAAATGAACAATAAACTAAAATCATTGGCTACATCTGGCCTGTCTTGGCCTCTGACTCTCTGGTACCCGACCCGGCCTGACTCGCACTCTGATCACTAGGTCTGACTGCCCAGGACTCGGTCATGACACTTTGTCCCTCATTTATTCACTTTTACTTGCAACAACTGAGTGCAAAGTGGTATTGAGGAGATTTGGGGAAAACAGGCCATGCCACTATTAGTTTTGCATCACCATAGTATGGGCCTGAATGAGGAAATCCTGCCTCTGCAGGCACAGGGTTGTGCATGTACATTTGAGGGCAGAGTTTAGCAGGTGATGAAAGAGTTAAGGGTTTTAAAAACTTCAGAGCATTCAGTCTTCTGAGATTATTTCTGGTGTAGTTTCTCCCCAGCGTGCACTTCTGATTTGACATAGGAGATGTATTCGATACTGGGCTTATTGAGAAAGTGAAGCACTTCCTACGCTTGCTGCTGCAGCAAAAACAGGGTTATAAAGCTGCACAGATGATCTCAATCAGAGAATTTGCATAGCCCTGCGAGTGCTGCATCATAACAGCCTCTTACCGTTCTGGAAGACCTTTCATCCCAAAGGTGCGATACAATTTATACAAGGACTCAGCCACCCACCCATGGGGAAGAAAAGGCGTCAGGACCCTCTTCTTATCTCAGGCACTCAGTAGTCCTTTAAAGAGCAAGGAAGGAGCTGATTGTCCCCCCTTCCTCCCTTTCTGGAGTTCTTGCTCCACCACTTCCTACATGTTCCCTCCCTTAGCCGGTGGTAGATGTGGTAGAATTCAACTTCCCATGGGGTAAGGTGACTGTGTAAGGTGCTCTCCTGCAATCTCTGTGTTAGGGGGCTTATTCCTTCACCCACTTACTTCCCTGGTTCTTCTCGCATGAACAGAGAGCAACAATATCCCGAAGTCCAAAGGTGCAAACAATTCGATGTTTATTGGGGTGAACTTCCAGCAAGCATGATTCCAGTTTCCTTCCTTAGTATCCTCCTTCCCAGCTCTGACACCACAGAGCCTTAACACCTGTGTCCCTGTTCCCATTTCTCCCTTTAACCAAACAGGATTCCAGTTTCCTTACTCCCATTCCCTGTTCCCATTTCCCCCTTTAGCAAAACATGGTTCCAATTTCCTTACCCTCATTCCCTGTTCCCATTTCCCCCTTTACACACACCCACCCCCTCCCACCAAGGCCCCCCCCCACTTCCTCATTGACTACAGATTATATAGTAAAACTTGAGTTCGGCTTAGCTATACCTTAACCAATCATTTTCCTGAAATTTAACTAACCAATCCTAACATATTGTAACATGATTATGTAACCAATTATATCCCACCACCTTAATTAGTTTACACCCAGCAAAATTAATTATACAGCAGACAGGAACAATCACAGAACCAGACAGAGATTATACAGACAAACAATAGCAAAGTGGGAACTATAATGACAAAACAATACAGACGTGAGGATTTCACATCCCAGTATTGATAAGTGAGTTCTTGCCAGACAGGATGCTGTTTCCTTTTACATTTTCTAGGCACTTCCCTTTCTCTGGAGGTGATAGGCATTATCAGGACAGGATTGTATTCAGGACAGGATTGTATTCCTAACAGCCCAATAGCACCTTATTTCAATGTGACTAGTTTGGAATGTGAGGATGTGACCGTTCGCTTCCTAGCTTATGCCTGCCTCTGCTGCTTAGCCAAAGGCCTTAGCCTAAGCACAGGGCCTCAGACTGTCACAGTAAGAGAAGGCCCTTACACCAGCAGACAGTGATTTTGATTCTTTCTTTTATACTTCTAGAACTAGCCAAGTGATAAGAATACACCTAAATTCTTAGAGTACAGGCCTTTACAGACAGGCCTGAATATCTATATCCTAACACTCTGTACTCAAGCAAAGCTGGTCAACACCACAAGCTGCTGCTAAGGAATCCTGGAGGTGCTGAAATGGACTGTAAATTATATGTGATCTAACATGGGGAACTGCCCCAGTGTACTTAACTCACCTGAGCTATGAGGTAGAGATGGTCTTGAATTGAAAATGCCAGATCTGAAATTCCCTGAACTTTGGGGTGGGTTAAAATGCAGCTCCAAATGATGTATTCTCTGGCCTATCTCTGCTCCCCCTACAAATGTATCCACTAGAGAATCAGTCCCTTTATCTTTTGGTCTCTTCATCACCATACTCCCAATTATAGGAAGCTCAGTGATCTCATCTTTTCCTATATTTCCCTTCTCACTTACTCCACTCTTCCCATTGCCGGTCTCCTTTCAGTTCAGCGCTCCCATCGCCTTTGCTACCTCTACACCAGCCATCTAGCACAGTCTGTCCAACACTTTAATAATTGGACTCCCCCTTTTAAACTACGGCTCTGAAGCCATACATCTATAGCCTGTGGCTGACCACCCTTCGTAGCCTAACTACCTCTCCTTGACTTCTGGCCCAAGGCTACAAAGGGACTAAGGTGCCTAAAACCCAGATGTAAGTGCCCAAGTCCCAGTTCTAAGCACCACTGCAAGCTACAATCCCTGGTTGGCTGCTGCCAACCCAGTAGGTACTTCAGCTCACTCAGCACCTATGTTCTCACTGTAAAAATTCCCCAGGCGCCTAGGTTTCTCTCTCTGGGCATGTGCACTGCTGTTCCACTCTAGGCATGTGCCACCTATCGCCTGCCTAAGCCCCAGAAGACCCCATGAACCCCGGGAAGCTAGGCATTCCTCTACCTCTCTTGCCTCTGGGGCCTGATCTGGCAGGCAAAATCTGACCATTGAGCATTGCAATGCCTGAGTCCCTTTGTGGATCTGGGCCTCTGTCCTCAGTGGCTCTCACACTTTTTCATCTCTGGCGTGCATTGCAAAACACTTGTATGAATGATGCATTATACCATTACGTGGTATAATATAGTTGTAAGACTTGGACTGCCACATCATCCAAAAGGCTATTGCCCTTGTAATGGAGAGATCCCACAGATACTGACTATCTGAGGCTCAAAGCTCACCTCCCTGGAAAGCTATTAATAACAAGAAATAATAAATAATAATAAAGTTTCATGCTAGAAAGCTGACCAAATTGTTTTTGAAGGAGAGGCTTTTCATTGGAAAGGTGGCTTTTTTCAGTTTAAACATTTTGTGGAAACATTTTATTAATGCCTGCTGCAATGGTGTTTTTCAGTGTCGCCACTTGCCAAGGAAGAACTGGAGTGACACCCTCCAATTCACTTTACATAGGCCACTGCACAGCTGTAGGGTAAGATTTTTAAAGCCACCAGGGGATTAGGAGGCCCAGGTCTCTCTTAATTTTACATGGATTGAATGTACAAATTCCTTAATCACACCCATAGCTTTTAGGTACATCTAAACTTGGCTGGATTAGAGCCACTAACCTAGAGGTCATGACTTTGTTGTTTTGTCCTTTACTAGAGAGTGCTGAGTGGTGGCCTATGAAACAGCTGGAACAGTTCCTAAAAGATACCATCTCTTAGCGTGAGAGAATGCATGAGATACAGCATCCATAAGAGAGGGGGGATATGCTTAAAACAATAACACATACCAGCTTTCATAATGAGTCAAGCTGTGCTGTGGAGCGTGGTATTTTCCACACCCAACCATACGGCTAGGCTGCTAAACTTCTGAGTAAGCCATTTGGCAGGGACTCTGATGAAAAACTTAAACCATCTTTAACTCTCCATAGCAGCACATCCGATCTCATCTGAGGTTTGCTGAGTTCTAGCACTGCTAGGGTAGAAAGGTCTTTTCCCAGAAATTCCCTGAAAGCCTGGACTGAGGCAGCTAGAAAACAGGGAGGTGGCGCTCACATCAGCATGACTGGGTGTCGCTAAAGAGGAACCAAGCGTGTATGTTCAGGGAGTCAGATCGTCTGGGTTTTGGATGAAATCAGTGCCGTGGGAAAAAAAAAAAGTTAAAGTTGTTGGTTAATCTCTAACTCTTTTAAAAACTGGCTTCTCTCTCTGCCCGAATCGTAAATCTTTTTTAGGATCCCTGCTATGACACGCTCTCTGCTCAAAAGAACAGATCAGAACCAGGAAGGAGATCTATGGCTTTGCAGGTTCTCTGTGGTGAGGTTTGCTTTTCATTATGTTGCCTGTGGGGAGGAGCAGGGATGGTGGGAGAGCAGTGGCACATACCTCCACAGTTACTACTGCATAAGTCTCTGCTATGCAAGTTACAAAGGATACCGAGGCTATGTCTTTAATACAGTACAATTGCTGGAGAGCAGCTACAATGAAAGCAATTACAGCTGCCATTTGGCCCAGGGAAAGAAATCAGCACCTTTGCTGGCTTTCCATAATGGAATCTTTCCCAATATGCTTTACCGTTGCCTAGCATCTTCCATACAAATGTATCACAGGATGCGCCATGCCCTAATGGTCAAAAACATAAAATGCAGGTACAACCCAGCCTCAGGTACCCAAAGCCTGGATAACTTGTCTGTCAAATATGCTCTTCAGATGAAATTTCTCATAGTTGGGGGGTAAGTTTCAAGGCAGGTTTCACTTTTGATAAGTTGTAGATGTTTTTTCTTTTCTGGTCATGTTATGTCTGTGGGGTGTTTTAGTCTCTGATCAATTTCAAATTGAAATCTGATGATCTCTACTACTCAGGGAAGCAATATCTTATGCTGCACGCTCTGCTACTGATTTCACTAGGGCTACTGTGGAGTTAATTACTGCTCCTCCTATGTAGGGGGGGCAAAATCAGGCCTACCACTACAGTAATGAGCTACACTGTACTATCCATGGGTACATGTATATAGCAAAACCATCCATCCCCCACCCCTCCACGGCAGAGAGTCTACAGACTTGGCTCACACTATGGCACTAAAAATAGCTGTGTGGACATTCTGGCTCAGCATGGAGCAGGGTTTCAGAGCCCAAGCTCCAGCCTGAGTTGGAATGTCTACACTGCCGTAGCACAAGCCTGATTCTGGAGATGTGCGCTCTGAGATGTGCTACTGTGGAGGTTTGGTTTTTTTTTGCCATGTAGACATACTCTTAAAGACTGGAAACCATAGAACCAATTCTGCTGCCATATCAATCAATGGTAATGCTCATCCTGACTTCAACAGTGTTTGGGGTCAAAAGTCCAGGCGGGAATGGAATAGGGGACATGGAGAGGGGGGGTAGAGGACTGGGAGGGAAATGCAGTGGGTGGTGTATTTGGTGAACTGGTATGAAACGGCACTCTCCACTGTCTGGGAAGGGACCAGAGGGCAAAAGAGAGGCATGGAGGATGGAAAGGACTGGGGACATGGCGGGTGGTATGAAGGGGCACAGGTGGGTGGCATAGCAGTGGGACATGGAAAGGAGAAGCAGACATAGAAGGGGAGTGCGGGGACCAAAAGAAGTTTGGAGCGTGATAGGACTGATTCATTTAATCCAGTGCATGTGGAGTATTTTTTGGGCACTCAGCCACTAATGATGTCGAGAAGCTTTACAAAATCTGATACGTACAAATGGCCTGTCTACCAAATGGAAGGTTGAGCCTGTTACATCAGGAGGCATGGCCTAGAAATCAGATCGTGTGTATGGATCAAACACGCGGGGTAGATAAGACTGATTGGGAGGGTTGGAGCTCAAGCTGTGGCATTTGCATCTAAATCAAAACTTCCCCCAAAGAGCAGAGGGGAGTTGGATCCAGCATTTTGGCTCATGCTAGTGTTAGGCAAATAGTGGGGGGAGATGATTTACTTATTCACAAAACAAGTTCATTATGGATCCTGTCATGTTTGTTGTCCGAGGCAAGGTAGGTCAGCTAATATATTTTATTGGACCAACTTCTATTGGTGGACGGGCCAAGCTTCTGAGCTACACAAAGCTCTTCTTCAGGTTGTTATCTGGTAACTAGCTATAAATGAAGCTGATTAGTGGTTCTGTTGCTGGGTGTGATTGTGAAGTTTTATAAAGAATAGTCAACTTTTGTACACTGTAGCTGTATTTATGATTTTGTGGTGCTGAATACAGTGGGTTTACTGTGTTACAAAGTGCACATGAGCAGAACTAGGATGAGCATTGTATGACATTTTTCTTTCTGGAATTTATTGGGTATGTATTTTGAGATGTTTTATTAGTTGATTTGGGTTTTAAAAAGAAATTGAGGTTACTTAAGTTTAGGAGAATTGTTCGTTTCAAAATGAGACTATGAAATAAGCCAACATATACAATAGATAAAGAACATTACTGGCTTGCATTTAGAATATATTTGAGATTTTATAGATTTGCATATTAAGCATTTTTCTCACTCCTGTGATGTCCATGCATTATCCTTCTCATTTTTGAATCCTTCATTTAGCAGGAGTTATGGAATGTTTGCTTAGCTGTCAAATGTGTTTTGTTTCATTCCCAAGAGCCATTATTCTCCAGAGTGATGATTTGAGTCTGGAGGTGGCACTACATGATCTGCATTCAGCAGAAGTTCTCAAACAACAGTCCCTTGGTCGCCATTGCTCCACAGGCATCTCCCTGGTGGTCTGCAGAATTTAAACATTTTGAGAACCAGACAGCGGGTGGCTGGGCTGAGAGTTGGCCTGGGAGAAGGTGTCTCATATCTCTGGAATGAGAAATTGGAGAATCACCATACAAAGTGAAATTTAGGCTGAATAAGTTTCAGACAAGTCCCTGCGTATTTGTTTAGTGGAAAAAGAATAGAATAGAAATTTTGTTGGCTGCTATTGTCCAATAACAAGACTGTCACTCGCAATAAGAGTTCTTTAAATCTTTGATATTTAGAGTCATGTCATGCAAAAACAAAGAAGGTCACAGTAGTGGAAATCTAGTGAGGGAGCTGGAAGGACCTGCTTTCATTTAAACTCACCTCTTGTTATAATGAACTACTGAAGCTTAGCTCTGGATCAACCCCACACTGCTGACGAGTAGATAATATAAACATGGATCAGATCTTTCCACTCACACCAACTATAATATGGGATTACTTGAGATTATGTGGACAGTTTTGAATAATTAAATCTTTACGTGATACATTTCCAAGATCACACTTTATGTGAAAAATTAAATGTAATCAGAACCATCGAGTCACTATTGATGTCTCCTTAATCACTGTTAACAGAGCACGCTTGGCTGAGTTAAAAATATGAAACCCCAGATCTTAATTTGATAAATTTTCTAATCTTTTTTCATTCTGATATGATTTAGCCACACACTATAAAATAAGACAGAGAAATGATAACCTCATTTCCCTCGCTTTGTATCTTTTTCTTATATCATTAGGTAATACATCTTTTGATTCTTCTGTTATTGTTTTGATTGCTTATTGAGCAGGATGTTTATCTCAAATCCAGGAATGCTATATAGCGAATTGCTGTCCTCAGTAAAATCTTTGGAAACCTAGATCCATGCAGATGGCTCTAATTGCTCATTCACTGGCTAAAGTCCCAGCCAGCAAACAATACCTCATGGATAATTTTATTATTAATGCATTTCAACGCCACTGGTGAAACCTGGGTCTTATTGGAGTCAATGGGAGTTTTGCCATTGACTTCAATAAGGCCAGGATTTTACCCAATTTTCAATAAGACAGTGTACTGTATTACTTACAGGTGATAGATTTGTGTACCTATAGTAGTGTGACAAAGCTCTGTCCTTGCCTCCGTGGGTTCCGCGTTTCCTGGCGGATTTCGCTAGCCTCAGAGGCTCACTGTGACCCTCCACGTAACCCTTCTTTCTCTAGAGGCAAGGGTCACAGTCTACTGAGCCATTTTCATCATAAGCCAGCAAGAGAGGTGAGGAGAAGTTATCCTTCCTTGCAAAGTCTCTGTTGTCTCCCGGTCTCAGTGATTAATCAGGGGGCAAAGGTCGGGGGGGGGAGCCCAGGCCCACCCTCTACTCCGGGCTCCAGCCCAGGGACCCTAATAGCATCAGCTATGGTAGCTGACCTTTTAGAAACATGACATGTACTATTCCCTGGGCTACTTTCCCCACAGCAGCCCTCACTTCCTCAAGCTACACTTCACCCTTACCTCAGGGCCTCCTTCCTTGTGCCTGATATGGTGTGTACTACTCAGCCTCTCCAACAGCACAACTTCCTCCCACAGCTCCTGACATGCACACCCACCTGACTGACTGACTGACTGGGAGGCTTTTAACTAGTTTCAGCCAGCCCCTGATTGGCTTCAGGTGTCCCAATCAACCTAGCATTCTCCCTGCCTTCTGGAAAGTTCTTAATTGGCCCCAGGTGTCTTAATTGACCTGGAGCAGCTGCCATTTCACTTAACCTGGTACCAGGGATTTGTCTAGCCTGGAGCTAATATATCTATCTCCCACTACTTTTATATAGCCAGCTGGCCTTGCCCCGACACAGTAGATACATATTCACATATTCTATAGATATCTACATGGGGATCAAATATTTAATAATGGGCTCTTCAATCTTGCAGAGAAAGAGGTAATGTGATCGAATGACTGGAAGTTGAAGCTATTCAAATTCAGACTAGAAATAAGGCACACATTTTTTAACAGTGAGAGTAATTAGCTTTTGAAACATCTTACTGTGGGTCGTGGTGGATTTTCCATCATTGAAAATTTTTAAAATCACAATTGGATCTTTTAGGAAATGATCTGCTTGAGGAATTCTTTGGGGGAAGGTCTACAGCCTGTGTTATACAGTGGGTCAGACTAAATTGTCACAATTGTGTCTTCTGGCCTTAGAATCTATGAATCTCTGCGCATACCTCTCGATTCCCACACACAACACACCCTGGCAATGCTTATATCACTCCATTATTCTTGGACCTCCATTTTTTTTGTATAAATTTGCTGTTTGCAAGTTTCCTGCTTCTCTACAATGTGCCACATCAGGATCACATTCCTACTGGCAGCTTGTAATGGGATGAGTAAGAAAAAAGAAAACAAAATCAGATGTGATACTATGGCCCAAGCATCCCATGGTGGCAACAGACGGGCAGTACCAAGTTACGAGTCTATGCTCAGGGATTTGCCTAGCCATGCCCAGACAGGCGTGTTTCTCCTGTGATCACCATCTTCACGGGATTTCACTGAAGGGAACCCTGTGTGGTCTTTGCCTAAAGCTGAGAACTCACTGGTTGCTATGGTTACTCTCAGATGTATGTACAGAAATCCTTTTACAAGTTAAGTAACATGTAGAACATGGTGTTCCAAAGCTCCTAAAAGTGAAACTGATCTCCAAGGGCGTGGTGGTTCTCAGAGCTAGCGCAGTCCAGAGTTAGAACAACTGACATCTTTCGACCCGGCCTAGCTGAGGGTTGACAGCCTAGACAAAGGACAGGCTTGGACCTTTACAAAGCACAAAAGATCCCAAGACAAAGATCTTAGATAGGGCGACCACAGGGGTGAACTGAAGTTAACACAACACCCAGGTTATGAAGAGAGACAAAAAGTCTTGAACTGTATAATAGGAGTAAGGGCACAAGACAGCACCCATTATGGCGGCAACACTCTTCCAGAGGGAATGTTTCAAAGAAAGTGGATCTCAGCTCTCTCTGCTGGACAAGCGATGTATGGACTGACCACTGGGTGAGAAATACCTTATCAGACAGGAAAGAGATTTGTTCATATGTGTAAGCTCTAGACTGTGTTTGATATTTCTTACATGTATAAGATATGTTTCCAATCCTTCTACTTGCTTCTATTTTTTAATCTTTGTCAATGGCATGTGGCCCATCTGTGACTGCTAGCAACAAATATCCCCAATGGCCAGTGATGGGACACTAGAAGGGGAGGGCTCTGAGTTACTACAGAGAATTCTGTCCCAGGTGTCTGGCTGGTGGGTCTTGCCCACATGCTCAGGGTCCAACTGACCGCCATATTTGGGGTCAGGAAGGAATTTTGCCCCAGGTCAGATTGGTGAGACCCTGGGGATTTTTCACCTTCCTCTGCAGCATGAGGCACGGGGTCACTTACAGGTTTAAATTAGAGTAAATGGTGGATTCTCTGACTTGAAGTCTTTAAATCATGATCTGAGGACTTCAGTAACTCAACCAGCAATTAGGGGTCTATTACAGGAGTGGGTGGGTGAGATTCTGTGACCTGCAATGTGCAGCAGGTCAGACTAGATGATTATGATGGTCCCTTCTGACCTTAACAAGAGATAAATTTCTATGTGTTTTTTCTAAAGGAACAACAAAGTGCTGTGTGAACTGAGGTGAACCTCGTGAACTGGGAGGCATGGCTTCCATGGAGGCAGGAAATGTGTATGCACTATGAAGTCAAGGGACCAGTCTCTT
Organism: Natator depressus; assembly: GCF_965152275.1. NCBI lineage: Eukaryota > Metazoa > Chordata > Testudines > Cheloniidae > Natator > Natator depressus. The sequence goes on from NC_134235.1 coordinate 15,848,949, forward strand.
GAGCATACAAAGTGGGATGTACAGACAGGTTGGGACTTGTAACCTGCGGCCAGAGCGTAACTCTGGGAGCTAACTCTCTCCGTAGATTTAGCAACAGGTTACCTCTGCTCTGCCCCAAGGAGTTACTTAGGCAGCCTAAGGGTTGGTGTGTGCAAATTGCTGGCCTGTAGAGGGAAAGGGCAGGGCTTGCTGAGACCAGAGTGAGCTGCTCATGTTGCCAGCAGCCAGTGGCTTTGGGCGAGTTTCCCCCGGTGAGCATGGATAAGGCTCCTTCGCACTGTAAGAGGTGGTAGCAATTCACCCTGTACCCCTTGGTGACCCCAAAGGGACACAGATACCCAGTCGGTTTGTCTATTTTGCAGAGACTTCTTGGTGCTTCAGTATAAATGCTGACCTTGTACATGGCACTGCTACCAGCATTGCATCCTCCATTAGGTTTCCTTTCATTGACTAAGTGACTTTTTTAGGGTTGCAAGTAACAAATTCTGACTTTTAGGGTTTGGGTTTTTTGGTTTTTTTTTTTTTTTTTTGCAGTTTTATTGCACACTTACATCATAAAATACAGTTTCTTTTGGCCTAACATTATTGCTGACAGACTACTTTGCTGTGTGTCACTTAATAACACACATATATTTACACTGAATGTTGCTGTATCTAACTTATGCTTTCATGCTCGGAAAGATATTGCAGAAATGGAAGCAACTGTGCCTGTGTGCTGTGACACTGTCACACAGATGTACAATGACATGATTAACCAATCTAAAATGCAGTGTGACATTCTATTTGCTGTAAGCCGCCTTGTCTTCCACTGACTGGCTCTGTGGGTCTTCAGAATTAAACGCTGCACCTGGTTCTTCACTGGGACTGCTTTCCATGGATTGCGCTCCAATAGCTGTTCTGCCTGAAACCACAATATAAACAGGATTAAAATAAATGGAATATTTTTTCATCGAGGCAGCATTTAAACACAGCGGGCTAAGAGCAATATGCTTCGTCGACGACATTTTAATAACAACATTTTTATACAGATGTAAACCTCTCAGTCAGCTAATTTGCATTTAGCAGCCCACACACAGACTGCATTGCAGAAATTACAGATTCTTTAATGATAAAAATTAATTATCAAGGTGTTAACATGCTTTAAGTAACTGTCACTGGAACGTAAACCTTCATTTGCAGTAATTCTGTGGTGCAGTCTTGACCCTCCTGCGTCGGAAGTGGAGGTTGCCGCACGAAGATTATAAAAAGTTGTTTTTGCTTCCTGCTATTGATGTTTAAACCAATTGATTCTACACACTAATCATCCCGGTGAAAAAACAAGTTCCTCCTGAAGCTCCTTTGAGCCTGGCCTACCAGACTGTAAATTCATTTCCCTTTCCTTCCAGAATCTCACACATCTCAAAACATTCTGGGGCATCTATAGTCTTCCCATTATACCTTTTAGATACAGTGTTTCATTCATGTCCTATACTAAGTCAGCTTCTGTCGCAGTTTTCCTTTCTGGGGGGGGGCGGGGTGGGGAAGGTCCACGCTTGAATTTCATACGGGGCGACTGCATGATTGGACCTGCAATTTCCTGAATTGTAATAAATATCCAGTACTAGTTTTTCTAGCTTCCATTCACTGTAGCCTTAGAGCCCCCAAATCTACCTGTTGTGCAGGAGGGAGAGCAGGATCATAGTGTTATTCAATGGAATGGACCCTGTCATGCAGATGGAATTTGAAGCCCTTGCAACTATCTCTGGATACCCACAAACATTCCATGGCTTTTGTTTGCGGTTAATTTCAAGTTGGTAACATGGACACTGGAAAAAGCCATCTAGCACTTTCCATTACACGTCTCACTTTTGGTTTTGGTGAACCCCAAGCAAACCCATGGGAGCAATCATGAACCTGAACACAAAATATATGTGTGGGCTCACTATGAAATTCAACCCTGAAAACTCCATTGGTTGAAATTCAAATTCTGTGATCTGCCTGACCCCATTTGAACTGTTCCCTACATACACAGTTTGCAAACCAGTTTCAAACCAAACGTGGAAGCGTTCATACAGCTTTGGTTACAAGTCATTTACAATGAAACAGACCCAGACTTTTCTCAATATGCTGCCAATGGCAATGCTAGTAATGAAATAATCCTTTGCACTATTTATAGAAGGAGTGTCAAAAAATTATCTTCAAGTAAAGATAATAAGACATTTATTCCAAATATATGCTAACTACAAACAGTATGTTTCATTGCCCAGTGCTATGGTCTGGGTGACATAATGAAACACCTATTTCAAGGTGGAGAACTTTTTATATTATTTCAGATTTATTTCATGGAAGTAAAATTACAGAGAGCAGCTCAGCGGTGTGTATGTTCAGCCATTTCTAACCCAGTCATGAATAACTTTAAATACATGCAACTACAACGCTTCAACTGATTCTGTATGCTGGAGGCTTGATTCTAGAAGGTGCTGAGCACTGACTTCAATGGGAGATGGGAACACCTGACAGGAGCACTCAGCGTCTTGCAGGATCAAGCTCTAGATATTGCTGAAGAAACACTGATTACTGCTAATTTGGTATTTCTAGGATACACCATTTCGGGGGGGCAGTTAAAGTAGCAAAGCAGCATGAAAAGTGTTCTACAAGCTAATTACACCCTATTTTTTGGTATATGGTCGCCTGTGGCCAATGATTTGGCCAATTCACCTCCAGTTTGGCCAAAAAAACCAGTGTTCTCTCCCTCTAGACCACACAAGTGAAATTTGAAGGAGAAAGGACTCTGATTTGGAGATTTTGGAAGGAGTTAGGCAGCCAAAATTGGATTTAGAATGGAAGCCTGGTTACAACCTTAACTACAGAGAGGTTACCCCACACTCCTACCTTCCCCCACCTATCTTTGCATCCGCCCACATATATGACCCTCATCACTGTAGTATCTGAACATCTCCCATTAGTTAAAAGATGGGGATATTCCATACCTGGGCATCACTAGCTTTCACGTTTCACTTTCACAACGCACCCAGCAATGGTTGCACAGAGGGCTCTGCTATGTTTTCCCTGATCAACGTGGACAAGAATTTTTTTTCTTGTAACTATTATAATAAACCTTTATTGTAGACCACATGACAGGAGACGGGGGACAACGTGCTTAATGCAGTTGTTGTTGACATGGTTTCAACTTTAGTCCCTATTCCGCAGTCTCAAGAAAAGTTTTAAAAATCAGTTTAAAGAAAGAAATTATCCCATTACCACATCTATCAGCACAACCACGTTAGCACAGGCAATCTGTGAAAACTATATGCTAGCACAAAGGGAATTATGGTGTAGATAGGGCCATAGCAAGGACAGGACTTTAAACAGAGGCTCCAAGCCCTATTAAGTGACAGAATATTATCTACTTACTTGTAGAAACTTTGAGAGTTTTGATATAATCAGACCAGAAGGAACATTCTGCTCTTTTCAGTCCTTTATGATTTGGCAAGGAAACAGTGAATTCCTTATAGTTATCACCATTAGCGTGTGACAGGAACATGGGCCATGGGGACACAGCTCCAGTTAATTTTCTTGAGAAGTTATGAGGATAGTTTGGATTCCTGAATGAAGAAATAGAAAAGATTATTAGAAAACAATGGCATAAACATCACCAGTTTATAATCTGGACAGTGTATAATGGGGATTGGCTGGCTCAAGGGACTGGAGCTTTTCACCTCTGGGACACTGAGTCAAATTCAAGCCTGGTTAGCAAAAATGTTAGGCATGATCATCTGGTGATCTCTGATCCATTTGTACTGGACAAGCCATTCATCACACAAACACCATCACGGCTAGCATGTTCACTGGCCACCTCAGCAGGCTTCAGACTCAAGACAATCCTCTGAAACTCTCAAAAGGGGCACAGCAAGTTGCAGTTTCCAAGTGGAGACCCCACACAAGCATCTCACTAATATTTCTCACTCCCAGAAATGGGCCCACCTGACTAGTGCAGAGAAATATTCACGGGGCAGTGTGACAAAGCTTGCACAGCTACTTCTTGTGCTTCTGAAAAAGGACTCCAGGCCAAAATGACCCTTGTGGTCCCTTCTAACCCTATGGTGCTATAGTCAGACGTAGCTGCCTAAAGTTAAACTCCTAAAACTGGATTTAGTCACCGGTTGCTCCTATTTATTTCAATGGAATTTGTGCGTGCTCAACACAGCTAAAAGTTAGGCTATTTTTATGTAGGTGACTGACTATTTTAGGCATCCAGGTTTGGCCACAGCCTTCTAACACTACTGGCCAAAGTCTTACACATCTATATAGATCCTACTCCTGTGACTGGAGACTCTTTGAATAAGGGCAGAATCGGACCCTAAATTTGCTTTTTAATATATACCCCCCCACACAAGATAGTAGATAATACTTTAAAGTCACTCACTTACCCAGATTTTATGAAGTTGCCTATATACTGCATTATTTTTAAGGAAAGGCTCTTTTCTTCCAGAGTAAATTGTTCTTCATACTGTGGGTGGAATGGCAGCCCAAAGGCATACTGAACATCAGGCAAGAGCTCCAGGCCTGAACTGAAAAATACACATACAAAAAAAGTAATGACCCACCCCACATCCATTAACTTGGGGGGTGGGGGTGGGAGGCAGAATAAAAAAATTAAAATTAATCATCATATTAAATTTTTCAGTCATTTAAAAAAAATTAAGCTAGAGCGTTCAACTCTTCTGCTCCCCCCCAGCTACGCTACCCCGCCCCTAGGAGCTAGAGGGACCTGCCGGATGCTTCCCGGGAGCCGCCCCAGGTAAGCACCGCCAGGACTCCCCACCTCGCGCCCCGGCAGGTCCCTCTAGCTCTTAGGGGCTGGGTGGGGTGGGCACCCACTACGGTGGCCCACAAGACCCTCCTGCCCAGTTCTGGGGGCAGTCAGAGGACAGGGGTGGATGGGGCATGGGTCCCGGGGGGGGCCTCAAGGAACACGGGGGGTTGGATGGGGCAGGAGTCCCAAGAGGCGGGGCAGGAGTCCCGGGGGATGGGGGTTGGCCACGATCCCCTCGTGGGGGGAAGAGGGAACCGGTTGTTAAGATTTTGGCAGCTCATCACTGGTGACATGGATTGTGGCATTAATGATGGAAGAATAAATCTCCGTTTATTTCAGAGACATGGGATGAAATCTTGGTCCTACTGAAGTCAATGGGAGTTTTGCTTTTGATTTCAGCAGAGCCAGGATTCCACCCGTTAATCTTTGGATTCCAATACAGTTTCTTTGTGGGGAACCTGGGGTGTAAATCTACCTTGCACTAGCCTGCCTGTCGCACAGTAACTAGAGCTTGATGCCACGCACTAAACAGTTCCCTAGTACACTTTGATCTACTTCCATCTCAAAGCGGGGTCAAAGTGCCCTACTAGGGAACTGTTAGTGCTGGAAGCAGGGTCCACATGTCCAGTTAACATGCAGCAGGCTAGTGTGAGGTAGCTGTGCATCCCAGATTGCTGTGCGCTGTTTGTGTAGACAAGCCTGGAGATGTTTATGCAAATTTCTTTTAAACATAGTTTTATTCTAGTTTCTTGGGGGGAAGGGGGAGAAGTTGGTCCCTGCAGCCAACTTCTCCTTGAATTCTGAGTGGTAGCCCAGCAAACATGCCGTAGATTCCATTGTCGGTCAGATTAGGCTTCTGCAACTCTCTTTTACTGCAGTGGAATGATTCCTGCATGCAACCCGGAGTGTTCCAGCAGGGACAGAACTCTGGGCAGGCAGGATGATGCCAGACTTCCAGGACCTAATAGTTTGGGATATGTTATAGTATATCAGGACACCAACCAAAATAGGTTGCTCAGCAGAAGTAATCTTCCAGTAAAGAGGTAACAGAACTGTGCTCAACACAGAACTGTGGGTCACAAATCAGAGATGTCGTTTTCCGTACCCCTTACTCTGTCTTGGTCAAATATTGATAACATTAAGGCAGTCTGCAGCAATGGGCTTTGGAGCAAGGCTGGGATGAATAAAACCTAGAGCCACTCAGCAAGATTCTGTCTGTGAGTGGCTGCACAAGGTTGCTATCAAAAGCAGTAGCTGGGTACACAACTGAAACTATTTATGGACATAAAGTGCTGCAGTATTGGTAAATCCCAGATGCTGCCTCCCCTGGAACAAGGCTTGCATTACAAAACTCCCTAGGCAGGCAGACTGAATGGAAGATGACTCTTTTATAAGTCAGGGTCAGAGGGAAGGTGGTGCTCCTCTGTCTCCAAATTCTCTATTTCAAAAAACATCCACGCATCCTATTAAATGAAACACATCTTTGCTCTTATTTTCCTTAGTTCTATCATAAAACCGCAGTAATACTTTGCATCTGGAAATGGAATTTTTTACAGATTTTTCACTAGAAAAGTAGGTCCGATACTGGAGTAAAGCATATTTTTCTTCTCCAAATGTTTATAAAGGATTAAGCAAGAGGAGAGTTTAATAATTCTGCTTTAAGAATAACTTGCTTGGCCTTCTACATTTATAGCAATTTTTGGCATCAGTGCTGTGGTCAAAGTAGCAGGTACTTAAAGGAGCCATTATGTTTAAGAAAAAGAGTCGGTCTGGAATATAATGGCATGATGAGGTAGTTAAGGGACAAATTCATCCATTTATTGGAGTTACTCCAGGGATGAAATCGTCTCTCAACAGAAAACAGGCGGGTTGTTAGCCAAGGCCTCTCGCACAATGAGATCATGTTCTCTGCACTAGTAGTCACAGATATGGAGTTAGTTAGGTTCATAGCAGTATGTTTAGCAAACTCTTAAACTGAGATCGAAGTAGGATTTTGTTTATTGTTCTTGTCTGACAGTACTGCACGTTGGCCAGTGGGTGTCCGTAGTAAGAGGACAGAGAAGAAAAGACAATACTGACGGGGAGGGAAGAAGGGAGTGTGTCCCCCCCAGATGACCAGGCAGCAAATATCTGGGAAACTTTTCTCTTCCATGGGTAAAAATCTTCCCAAAGCGTTTGTATTGCCACTCATCACCACTGTATCTGAGTGCAGAGCACTAGAGATTGCTAGGAGCTGTAAAGCGCTTGGAGATTGTGGTTGACCTGGGGCCAGCAGGAGCTCTGAACAGACAGGAAACCAGCAGCTAAGGGAAGTCAGCTGAAGCAGCCACTGACTCCCTTTGCAGAACAAGTGAAGTGGGAAGCTGAGGGTTCAGAGCTGAGTGACTGTAAAATAACCTGTCTGTAGTGTCCCTGTAATAAATTCATTAGTTCTTTCGGGAAGTATTTCTTTGCTGTCACTTCCCTTGCAACGCTCCCTCTTTTCCAGAGGGCTCCCCACATTAGCTTTTAACTGGCCCGCTTCCATCCTGATTCTAAGTGGGGAGGTTCAGAGCCCAGTGGAGGGTGATTTAGCGGGTGTCTTTATAGGACATTTTGATGAAAGGACACACTGTAAAGAGCGGTAGCCGTGTTAGTCTGTATCAGCAAAAACAATGAGGACTCGTTGTTTCTACTGTAAAGAGCAACAGCAACTGAGACTTTTAAACAATATTTTTTTAGATGCAGACATTCAAATTAAAATATATCCCCCTCCAAACTACTGTTCATAAAACAGCACCATCTAAAGAAACCTCTTTTAAAGCAATAAATCAGTTATATGAATAAACCTCTGATGAAGAGAGTCAATTGTAACGATATACGTAATGAGTGAAATCCTGGTTCTATTGAAGTCATGGGAGCTTTGCCAATGGGAACAGGCCCAGGATTTCACCCAATAATATTACTATAGCACTTTACATTCAAGGATCTCAAAGCGTTTTCCAAACATGAATCGACTCAGCCTGATAACTCTCTTATGAGAAAGCGTATCTGCTTTACAGATTGCTAAACTGAGCCACAGAGAAGCTAAGGGCTGTATTGTACTACCTGTATTGAACTGTACCTTGCTCAATACTTGATTTCAATGGGAGAACTCACAGAGAAGGCCACTACTCAATATATGTAAAGCCAGGTGGCACAGTCTGGCACTAAGAGACTTCCCCAAGGTCAACCAGTAATTCAGGAGTGGAACTGGTTGGGGATTTTTCAGTTAAATATTTTTCATCTGAAAATGCCCATTGACTCCAAAATGTATTGGCATTGACAAAACTGTCCTTGAATCCAGAATGGAATTTCTGGAGAGAGAGAGAGAGAGAGAGCCCCCCAGAATAGCCTGGGGGTAAGGACTTGAACAGGGCCGTCCCTACCTATTCTGGGGCCCTACGCAGCCGTCCCGCGGGGTGGGGTGGGGTATGGGTCCCCAGGCCTCCGCAGAGGCAGGTGGGGGCAGGGCTGGCTTGGGAGACAGAGGGGAACTGCTCCCCAGCACTCACCAGTGGCACAGCTGGGGCCGGGCCACTGCACTTCCTGCCGCCGGTGAGTGCAGGCCCAGCCCTGGGGCAGTCCTCAGAGGAGTGGGGGTGGGGCTGTGGCGGAGCAGGGCAGGGGTTTTGGGGAAGGGGCAGAGTGGGGGTGCGGCTGGGGCAGAGCAGGGGTGGGAAGAGGTGGGACTGAGGCGGAGCAAGGGCGGGGGCCATGGGCAAGAGGCAGGGCAGGGGCTGGAGCAGCACGCAGCTGCGCAGGGCACCAGGAAAATTGGTGCCCCAAATTTCTTGGTGCCCTACGCAGCTGCGTACTTTGCGTATGGGTAGGGACGGCCCTGGACTTGAAGCTAGATCTCTCACATCACAGGTGAGTGTACTAATCACTGCATTAGGGCGTATTCAGGGATGGGGATCTCAGTCTCTCGCAAATGCTGAAAAGTCTAATTTTCATTCTCCCGTGTGGAACAAAAACAAATGTCAAAACTTCAGAACTATTCATGAAGTAGAGTTCTTGTTTTCTGTCCAGCCCTACTCAGGGCACACAATTAGAACAGGAGAGTGTGATGCGACAGACCACAATAGGTTCCTTGAGCAGGATCTTAGCTACACATACAGCTGTTGTTGCCCATTCAAATTCTGACTCATTCTGTATTATTTCCCCTTAGCAGATATGCAGATAATTCTGAACTTTATCCATGTCCTGTATCTAGTTCATTATTTCACCCTAGACATTCATTTTTGTATTGTACAGTGGTTTGAATTTTAGATGAATGATGGACTCTGAAATGGAACCCTTCTCTTTTGTTCCTCTCCATCAAATGTTCCTTAACCCCATGATCTAACAATTTGAGCTAATCTTACATCATTCGGAGTCACATATTCTTCTACTTTTCAGTTGGTTTTGTGAATTTTTTTTTGGTTTCTCCGTCAGACAAAGATATAATCCAACATAAATCAATGTTGCAATTCAAAGGCAATAAATTGTAAACTATTTTGCAATCATGCTAAAGTTGAAAATAACAAGATAACCATAATTCTTTAGTGAGAACTACTGACAAACCATGGAAATAACCAGATGAACTAAACCTAGGTCAGCAGCAAACTCACCAAAAGGATGTTTATTTGCAAAATGTCTTTCTGACTGCATTGAACAAGGATGATTAATATCGTCCTCCTTGAAAGGCAGAGATAACTATTAACAGGATAGACTTAGAATTGTCTAAGCTGTATGACTCAGAACAGGACAGACATGTCTAGCCATATGTTTCCATTCTGTTTTGTGCTATTAAATTCTTATTGATAACTACACAATGGGAACAAATATATGGGGATTTAAACCGGGGGCAAGGGTGGGGAGTGCCACAGCTCAGATAACGTGTGGATGGAATTTAGTTGATATCCTCTCCCCAAAATTCATGCCGTCTTAATCCATGTGAAGAGCTCTTCCCAAATTTCCTGATATGGTACTAAGTAACTTATAGGCAACAAAAGTCCCCTGCTTCCCAAGCTATGTTGTTTTGAACCTTGCTCTTTTGGGTAGTGAGCATGGTAGGACCTGGGTGGGGGAAATGCAAAGCAATGATAGAGTCTGATGAGATGTTTGAGGCAAACATGGAATAGCAGCTGATTTGGAGAAGCTTAGATCTTCAACCCTGCCTTGGTTTTGGTTGCAGACATTGAGCAAAATCCTGCAATGCCGTGTGGTACCAAGCCAGACCTATGCATATCCCAGTGGGCAGTGCCACCATGACAACTACTAAAAGAGGTGACAGACTGTGAAGGCTGGCCTCTCTTGGTAAATTAGATCAACTCATCTATGTCACTCCGGGGTGGGAAAAATTCACACCCCTGAGCCACATAGTTAAGCCAACCTAACCCACAGTGTAGACAGCATTAGGTCGATGGAAGAATTTTTTCATTGTCCTAGGTACCACCTCTTGGGGGGATAGATTAACTACAGCGATGGGAGAACCCCTCTGGTCAGCATGTCTACAAAGAAGCACCACAGCAGTGCAGCTGCAGCACTAGAGTGTGCCACTGTCGCATTCTAAGTTTGCTTTCCACAACCAAATCTCTGTACAATTTTTCATGAGTGATTTATCCGAGTATTCGGATTCTAATATCTAAACTGGATTGTTAAATCTATTCACCTACATTTGGGTTATTGCTGATTGTGTACGCTATGTATCGTATGCCTTTTAGAAAACTAATGTTGTATTTGTGGATAATCTAAGCACTATACCCAGATGTACAGACACTCTTTTCCCAACCTGTGTATTGTATAACTTTTTTTTAACATTAGCTTTAATAACATATAGCATTAGCCTCAGTGGATTTACCTGCCAGCCTTGCAATCTTAGCTGGGGATCTGAGCGTCAAGCTATGTTCTTTTCTCCTCTTGGATCATCACCAGTCATGAACGTTCTGCAGGCCAAATTATTCCCTACATGGCATGTGTGCAGACTTATTTGCATATGTGCAACTGGACCTCTAACTGGAATGTAGTAAACAATGCTGTTGATGCACAAGAAGAAATAGAACCCTGCACTGTTTCTTGGCTGTGGTGGGGCTAACAGGAGTAAAGCAATGTACTAAGATTTATACTAGTCATTAGATGTGGACTGCAGTAGATCTGGGGATTGAAAAAGTATCATTTTTACATAATCCTTTGTAACAGAAGAACTGAATTTTAAGTGACTTTGCCCCAGGCTACAGAAGGAGTCAGCGTCAGTGTCAGAGCTGAGAAACAGAATTCAGAGTTCCTGGTGCCCAGCTTCATGCTAAAGGCACTAGATTCTATGTGATTAGAAAAGAATCACGGGTTATTTATGGTTAGAAGGTAACATTTTCAGACTGATTTGACAGAACAACATGGGTGAAATCTAGGCCTCGATGAGATCAACAACAAAACTCCCAGTGACGTTAATGAAGCCAGCTGTATAGCTGAAGAATATGATTCCAAATTTCATTTATACATAATGGATCACACATTTGCACAATCTTTTGGCCCTTTGAAAATCAGATCAAATGGTACAAATGCAGAATTCTTTTCTCAAGTATCGGAAATGATAAATTCACTTCTTTGTATAGACTTCTAAATTCCCTTTGAATGAATACTGATAGATTTACAGAGAAAGAATCAGTGTCTGGTGATGACCCTGGCAGCAGCAATCTAAATCAATCTTATAGAAAAGGAGCAATCTTCCAGCACTTTAAGCATTTTGCTTGTATTTCTATGTTCATCCTTATGACTAGCAAAAAAATAAAACCAAACCACCTAGTGAAAAAGATACTAGTTGGCTGTAGACAAAGAAGAAAAAAAAAGCTAAACATTTATAGCAGCGTAATGGGCCAAATTAATCCCAGGTGTGATCTCATAGCCTCCAGGGATACATTTGGCTCCTTGTGTCTCCACATATTACATAATCCTTTCAGACAAGTGGTAGAATACATAAAAGAGAAAAAAACATTTCTCTTGGTTTCTTTAAGGAAAATCGGAACATACGGAAAAAACTTACAGGAATGACCATTCCTACTGGCATAAAACTGTCACCCTTGTATTAAACAGGCCCAAGTGAATACATTTGAATTGCAAGAATATCCTGACCTTTCTTGTGTATTTTCCTATGATTCAATCACTATATACGATTTACTTCTAATATATAAAGTTTTCAACTATACAGTAGGGATGTACAAATTGAATCAAACAGATGTTAGCTAATGGAAACAGGTTTCAGAGTAACAGCCGTGTTAGTCTGTATTCGTAAAAAGAAAAAAGAAAAGGAGTACTTGTGGCACCTTAGAGACTAACCAGTTTATTTGAGCATGAGCTTTCGTGAGCTACAGCTCACTTCATCGGATGCATAGCATATCGTGGAAACTGCAGAAGACATTATATACACACAGAGACCATGAAACAAAACTGCTGTTACCAGCAGGAGAGTGGGGTGGGAGGAAGTTTTGTTTCATGGTCTCTGTGTGTATATAATGTCTTCTGCAGTTTCCACGATATGCTATGCATCCGATGAAGTGAGCTGTAGCTCACGAAAGCTCATGCTCAAATAAACTGGTTAGTCTCTAAGGTGCCACAAGTACTCCTTTTCTTTTTTCTTTTTACTAATGGAAACAGTGATCCAAGTCAAGAATGTGAATGTTTACGTTATTAGCTTTTTAATTCCAGAATGGGCCATTGTGATCATCTAGTCTAAACTGCTGCATAACATAGGCCATGGAATTTTATCCAGTAATTCCTGCATTAAACCCAATAAAACGTGGTTCATCTAGAGAATGTATTTAAAAAGACATCCATTCAGGTCAAGCATGCTCATGGCAACTGACAGAGACTCTGAGGGCCAGAGCTCCAATAAAGGGCTAGGAAGATGGATGCATTTTATGCAATCCAAAATGTGGATTCCAAATGCCAGACTGCACATATGGAAACTGAATGCTTGAAGACTTGGGACTTTGGTTGACGTGTGCAGTTTCAAAGGATACTTTTGCATTTTTTGGTCCCCCAAGACTTTTAGCTTGGTGTTGCTGTGACACTAGATTGCTGCTGTCTTCCCTGTCCATCAGTATGGCCCTACCAAATTCATGGCTGTGAAAAATGCACCACAGACTGTGAACTCTGGTCTCCCCCATGAAATCTGGCTCTTGGGGGGAGGAGGGAGTTGTGGGATTGCAATCCTTACTTCAGTGCTGGTGCTGCCTTCTGAGCTGGGCAGTTGGAGAGCAGAGGCTGCTGGCCGGGAGCCCAGCTCTGAAGGCAGTTCCATCGCCAGCAGCAGTGCAGAAGTGAGGGTGTCATGGTATGATATTGCCACCCTTACTTCTGCGCCACTGTCAGCAGCAGCTTGCTGGAGCCAGGGGAGGTTCCCAAAGGTGGGACCGTGGAGCCTGGCAGTATGGTAGAAGCCCAACACATGGTAGGAGCCCTCGGCCGGGGTGCCCTGAGCCCTGCCCCTCCCCGGCTCCAGGCCCAGCACTCGTGGGGTTAAAGGTTGTTAAAGGAGCTAAAGGGGCCTTGGGCTGGCTGTGTGTGTGCTGGGGGACCACAGCGCCACCCTTACCACAGCACCATGGGTGGGTGCCCACCCGTAAGGCTGGCCCTGCCGCCTCCAAGTGATGACCCCCCCGTACCATGCCACTCTCACTTCTGTAAAAAGAAAAAAGAAAAGGAGTACTTGTGGCACCTTAGAGACTAACCAGTTTATTTGAGCATGAGCTTTCGTGAGCTACAGCTCACTTCATCGGATGCATAGCATATCGTGGAAACTGCAGAAGACATTATATACACACAGAGACCATGAAACAAAACTTCCTCCCACCCCACTCTCCTGCTGGTAACAGCTTATCTAAAGTGATCATCAAGTAGGGCCATTTCCAGCACAAATCCAGGTTTTCTCACCCTTCCCCGCCCCCACACACACACATACAAACTCACTCTCCTGCTGGTAATAGCCCATCCCTCTTTGAAACCTCTCTTTATAATGCGCATGATAATCAAGGTGGGTCATTTCCAGCACTAATCCAGGTTTTCTCACCCGCCCCCCCCACACACCCCCCTCCAAAAACCACACACACAAACTCACTCTCCTGCTGGCAATAGCTCATCTTACAATGTGCACAGCAATAATCCAAGTTTAACCAGAACGTCTTGGGGGGGGGGTTGTAGGAAAAAAACAAGGGGAGATAGGCTACCTTGCATAATGACTTAGCCACTCCCAGTCTCTATTCAAGCCCAAATTAATAGTATCCAATTTGCAAATGAATTCCAATTCAGCAGTTTCTCGCTGGAGTCTGGATTTGAAGTTTTTTTGCTTTAAGATAGCGACCCTCATGTCTGTGATTGCGTGACCAGAGAGATTGAAGTGTTCTCTGACTGGTTTATGAATGTTATAATTCTTAACATCTGATTTGTGTCCATTTATTCTTTTACGTAGAGACTGTCCAGTTTGACCAATGTACATGGCAGAGGGGCATTGCTGGCACATGATGGCATATATCACATTGGTGGATGTGCAGGTGAACGAGCCTCTGATAGTGTGGCTGATGTTGTTAGGCCCTGTGATGGTGTCCCCTGAATAGATATGTGGGCACAGTTGGCAACGGGCTTTGTTGCAAGGATAGGTTCCTGGGTTAGTGGTTCTGTTGTGTGTATGTGGTTGTTGGTGAGTATTCGCTTCAGGTTGGGGGGCTGTCTGTAGGCAAGGACTGGCCTTTCTCCCAAGATTTGTGAGAGTGTTGGGTCATCCTTCAGGATAGGTTGTAGATCCTTAATAATGCGTTGGAGGGGTTTTAGTTGGGGGCTGAAGGTGACGGCTAGTGGCGTTCTGTTATTTTCTTTGTTAGGCCTGTCCTGTAGTAGGTGACTTCTGGGAACTCTTCTGGCTCTATCAATCTGTTTCTTCACTTCCGTAGGTGGGTATTGTAGTTGTAAGAATGCTTGATAGAGATCTTGTAGGTGTTTGTCTCTGTCTGAGGGGTTGGAGCAAATGCGGTTGTATCGCAGAGCTTGGCTGTAGACGATGGATCGTGTGGTGTGGTCAGGGTGAAAGCTGGAGGCATGTAGGTAGGAATAGCGGTCAGTAGGTTTCCGGTATAGGGTGGCGTTGATGTGACCATCGTTTATTAGCACTGTAGTGTCCAGGAAGTGGATCTCTTGTGTGGACTGGACCAGGCTGAGGTTGATGGTGGGATGGAAATTGTTGAAATCATGGTGGAATTCCTCAAGGGCTTCTTTTCCATGGGTCCAGATGATGAAGATGTCATCAATATAGCGCAAGTAAAGTAGGGGCGTTAGGGGACGAGAGCTGAGGAAGCGTTGTTCTAAATCAGCCATAAAAATGTTGGCATACTGTGGGGCCATGCGGGTACCCATAGCAGTGCCGCTGATCTGAAGGTATACATTGTCCCCAAATGTAAAATAGTTATGGGTAAGGACAAAGTCACAAAGTTCAGCCACCAGGTTAGCTGTGACATTATCGGGGATAGTGTTCTTGATGGCTTGTAGTCCATCTTTGTGTGGAATGTTGGTGTAGAGGGCTTCTACATCCATAGTGGCCAGGATGGTGTTATCAGGAAGATCACCAATGGATTGTAGTTTCCTCAGGAAGTCAGTGGTGTCTCGAAGGTAGCTGGGAGTGCTGGTAGCGTAGGGCCTGAGGAGTGAGTCTACATAGCCGGACAATCCTGCTGTCAGGGTGCCAATGCCTGAGATGATGGGGCGCCCAGGATTTCCAGGTTTATGGATCTTGGGTAGTAGATAGAATATCCCAGGTCAGGGTTCCAGGGGTGTGTCTGTGCGGATTTGATCTTGTGCTTTTTCAGGAAGTTTCTTGAGCAAATGCTGTAGATGCTTTTGGTAACTCTCAGTGGGATCAGAGGGTAATGGCTTGTAGAAAGTGGTGTTGGAGAGCTGCCGAGCAGCCTCTTGTTCATATTCCGACCTATTCATGATGACAACAGCACCTCCTTTGTCAGCCTTTTTGATTATGATGTCAGAGTTGTTTCTGAGGCTGTGGATGGCATTGTGTTCTGCACGGCTGAGGTTATGGGGCAAGTGATGCTGCTTTTCCACAATTTCAGCCCGTGCACGTCGGCGGAAGCACTCTATGTAGAAGTCCAGTCTGCTGTTTCGACCTTCAGGAGGAGTCCACCTAGAATCCTTCTTTTTGTAATGTTGGTAGGCAGGCCTCTGTGGATCATTATGTTGTTCAGAGGTATTTTGGAAATATTCCTTGAGAGAGGCTCGTTCACCTGCACATCCACCAATGTGATATATGCCATCATGTGCCAGCAATGCCCCTCTGCCATGTACATTGGTCAAACTGGACAGTCTCTACGTAAAAGAATAAATGGACACAAATCAGATGTTAAGAATTATAACATTCATAAACCAGTCGGAGAACACTTCAATCTCTCTGGTCACGCAATCACAGACATGAGGGTCGCTATCTTAAAGCAAAAAAACTTCAAATCCAGACTCCAGCGAGAAACTGCTGAATTGGAATTCATTTGCAAATTGGATACTATTAATTTGGGCTTGAATAGAGACTGGGAGTGGCTAAGTCATTATGCAAGGTAGCCTATCTCCCCTTGTTTTTTTCCTACAAACCCCCCCCAAGACGTTCTGGTTAAACTTGGATTATTGCTGTGCACATTGTAAGATGAGCTATTGCCAGCAGGAGAGTGAGTTTGTGTGTGTGGTTTTTGGAGGGGGGTGTGTGGGGGGGGCGGGTGAGAAAACCTGGATTAGTGCTGGAAATGACCCACCTTGATTATCATGCGCATTATAAAGAGAGGTTTCAAAGAGGGATGGGCTATTACCAGCAAGAGAGTGAGTTTGTATGTGTGTGTGTGGGGGGGGGGGAAGGGTGAGAAAACCTGGATTTGTGCTGGAAATGGCCCTACTTGATGATCACTTTAGATAAGCTGTTACCAGCAGGAGCGTGGGGTGGGAGGAAGTTTTGTTTCATGGTCTCTGTGTGTATATAATGTCTTCTGCAGTTTCCACGATATGCTATGCATCCGATGAAGTGAGCTGTAGCTCACGAAAGCTCATGCTCAAATAAACTGGTTAGTCTCTAAGGTGCCACAAGTACTCCTTTTCTTTTTTCTTTTTACGAATACAGACTAACACGGCTGTTACTCTGAAACCTCTCACTTCTGTGCTGCTGCTGGCAGCGATGCTGCCTTCAGAGCTGGGATCCCAGTCATCAGCCACAGAGCTTCCTGCAGCCAGGGGAGGTTCCCAGAGGTGGGTCTGACCCAGCCCCAGGAGTGGCCCATGCAGGGAAAGAGGAAGTCCTGCCCCTCCCCAGCCTGGCTGGGATTAGAAACTGGATCTGCTGAGTAATGAGGCCCCCAAATCTGAATACGACCACCCTAAAGGAAGAAATTTTAGAAAAAAGATTATATTTGGATCTGTAGACCAGATGTCAGAGAATCAGCAAAGGGACTTGAGGAGATGTGACATAGTTAGATTAGTGGGAAAGGAGGATTATTTTAGTGGAAGCATATGGGATGGATAGAAGAGAAGTGCGGTTTGAGCAGAGTAGATAATAATAGTCCAAGGGGAAGAAAACCAAGTTTTAGCAGAAGCGATGGAGAGAAAAAAGCTGATTTTAGAAGGGTTTTAGAGGGAAAAGTGACAAGACCTTGGCAAGTGTAAACATATACTCTCATTACTGATCCTGATTGGCTAAGATCTCCACACATCCTCCAGTGTTTGTTACCATGCCCCCTGCCCACCATCTTAATCCACCTGTTTGTCTCATCTACCTGTTAGGCTTTGTCTTGTAGATAAGAAGTTCTTAGAAGCAATTTCCTTGTACAGCGCCTAACAAAATGGGCCTCAACATGGTAGGCTGCTGACTGCACCTGGGCCTGTTATGCAGAAGGTCGGATTAGATCATCATAATCGTCCCATCAGTGATCATTAATTAATGAAGTAAGTAAATAAATTTCTTAAAACATATATTTTAAGAAATTTATACATTCTGTTAAATATAGAATGTCTGCTTTTATGCTGCCATATTATTGGTAAGTTTTACAGCCATTTGTATTATTGTTATTAATCAGAAAACCAATATACTTCGCAGTTGAGAAGATTCACATCTAAACTGAATCTGAATGAAGAACTCTTCCCATACCTTTTATTTATGAGTATCCTATCGACTGCTACTGAAATGCAGCCAACCCTGAGTATGTAGCAGCTGCTCAATAGCACACAGCAACCCCACACCACAGTACAGAAGTGAAGAATACAGTATCCCAACTAAAGTTACAGAAAGTAAGCAGAATGCAATTCCTGGTACAGGGATTTGGGCAGGACGTCAAGGTTAACAACAATTACTCTTGTAAGAACTATTATGGAATTTTTACTGACTGTGGGACACCTCCTCAATTAGCGTAAACCAATGTAGCTCCACTGACTTTAATGAAATTACATTGATTAACACCAGCTCATTATCTGGCCCTTTAAGTGAGAAGGACCTTGATTTTTATATATCATCTGAAAGACAGCACCTCCAGCTGCACAGTGGGCCTGAAAACCATGTTGGGGCTTTGCTATAGTAATAATTCAATGAGAGCAGCGCCACTTAATGAATCAATAAGCCAGATCACAACTGGGATTATATAGAAACAGCCTAAAGGGTTAATGAATAGCTTCTTTGTTGTTATCGGTACTATTTACAAAACCAAACAGACAGAATCATTGTGGTCATGATGTACTTATCCTGTCTCCATTTTCCTATAACTAAAATTATATCCTGAATTTCTACACTCTAAACACAAACAGCACTGCGCAGCTACATTCTTGCTGCTTTGTTTAGAACCAATGTTTACTCTAAGGCCTTACGTCTTCTGCAAATGGTAAAACAAACAAAAAAAAGACATCTGGGTTATATATTTTTGCTGCAGATCATTAATGCAGGAGTTGGCTATGCATTATGTTCCTTACTCAAATAGAAACTGAAGACTAAAACAGACACAGTGTCACGCCAAGCTGAGAGAATTTTACCATATGGATAGTGATATTAGTTCACCCTCTGTAAGTTCCACTTCGTTACTTGAGAACCCCCAGTTAATGGTTTCCTGTAATTCTGCACATATATAATAAACAGAAGTGTCGACTGTTCTTTCCATCTAGATCCATGTGTTTGTATACGTATAAAATAATATAGCACACACTATGTGTGCATATATTCATATCAAAAACATTCTAATGCAAGACAACATTCTCTTTTTACCATCATCTCTATACTGTAATGCCTCTAGCCTTCTGCAGTTATTTATTAATTAACTATAAAAAGTTTTGGGAGCCCTAATGACTTACAGTGGACCAGGTAGTGCCTTTTAGTGGACCAATAAAATATATTATCTCACCCACCTTGTCTCTCTAATATCCTGAGACTGACATGGATACAATTACACTGCATATTACGGTGGCCCACACACACAGGACTTGCAACATGTTAGACTGTGTGATTTATGCACAAGGTGTGTGTAAAGTATCAAGGCATATATAGCAGGACACTAAGTTTTGACTCCAGGGTAGAGTAGGAACTAGAAGACATGCAGGGATCATTGTATTGTGCAACAACCTGTTTGGGAACAGCCATCTTCACAGTATAATGATTACTGCTATCTATGAAACTTGGGTATTTATATGGTCCCCAGTATTGTCGTACTTGATCACATGACAATGTTTAATGTATTTATCCTTACAATACCTCTGTGAAGTAGGGAAGTGCTGTTGTCTACATTTGACAGATGGAGAACTGAACTGCAACACAGAGAGGCTAAATGACTTTGCCCAATGTCACACACAAAGTCTATAGCAGATCAGGGAATCAAACCTGTCTCTCTCAAGTCCCAGGGTAGCTCCTAACCACTGGGCTGTCCTTCCTCTCTTCCATGTGAAATTATTACAGCTTGTACAAAACACTCTGCAAGTCAATAAAGTTGAGTCGTATCTTGCAGCTTCCCTGTCTCAAACATTTCCATATACTAGAGTTAGGCTCAAGATGTAAAAACTAGACACAGGTGCAAATCTGAACTTCTCATGGCTTGAAGGAAAGCTGCGGAAATAGCGAAAAATATACCTGTAAAAATGTATTCAGAGATTTATGAAAAAATTTCCAATTGCCTGGGAAATCTATAGAGGTAGCTAAATTATGAGAAACTGTGTTTATGAATAGTGTATTCAAATGAATATTCCAAAATGTGTCATCTGAATTACTCACATTCAATCATTCAACTGGCTCTGAATTCTGGTATTTCCTAACTTGTAAGGGTTTGACTTTGCAACCTAAATAAAACTCTTTTAACATCATTTTTGTTTCTTTTCTTTTTTTTTTAAATTAAAGCATAAGTAAAGATGTGCCTGGATCATGAAGTTTACCTCCAACCTGAACCTGACACTTGGAAGACTCAGATCTAACATTCCAGTTTGGGCCCAGTTCTCATTATAAGCGACTTAGCTCCAGGCTACTCAGAGAGCCTGAGATTCTAACTGAGGAGTTCCTGGCTCCCTGCCTTGTGTTTTCACCACTAGACTACACCTTTCTACCTCCTTAGTGTCAGGCACCAGATTTTTTGTAAGTGGCTATGGGAAAGTGAACTAATAATCTTTGCTCCAACTAATTTTCTTGTACGATCTGTTCTGAACTGACCAAAAGGGCAGCACAAAGAATGTAATACGTTTGGCTGGAAAGCATGAAACAAGACTGAAAGAGCTGGCTTAGATGAAGACTGGCTAACATATAAATATTTCAAGAATGTGTACTCAAGCCAGGAAAAGCTATATAAACGCTTACTGATATGGGGAGTTTGAGAAGTAGTAAATCTTGCGGATACAAACAAGATCTCTAATGGGACAAGATGAGGGGGAAAGTTTGCTGAATCCTCCTTGATTTCTGTGGTTCTAAAACACTTCTTATGGGATCCACAAACACTATCATGTCTACCCCCCAGTATAGCCAATGAGTGAGCTACTTCCATTCTCCCGCAAGATGAAACTTGCTGGCTAAATTGAGAACACACCTTCCTTTTTATCCTGCTGGGTTTTGGTGGAGTGCATCTCTGTTCCATTTGGCGTCTTGTAAAAGTCACTTATCTAAGAACATTGGTAACCAGACAGAACATTGTGTGACTGTTCCTGTAAGAGTTCCTGATGAAATGACGGCTCCCCAGGAAGTGAGCTCTTCTCTGCTTTAAGTAAAGTGACTGTATCTGCTACAACACCACAGTGGCCATCATCTGTAGCCCAGATCTCAGTTGGTTTTAAAAGGCTCTCTGCCATGCAATCGGAAACAAATGTATTCTCAGCTTGTAGCCTAACTTCAGCTACAATGCCCTCCCGACCCACCAAAACAAAACCTCTACCCACTCAGCCATCCCGTCTCCTCAGGGAGACACTGGGAAAAGAGAGAGCTCTAGCCACAATGTAATATATCTTAAAAGACACTATTGGACCAGGTGAATGGAGGACATGGAGAGAGAAAATTGCTGTAGAAACACCATGGCCCCAATTCAAGAACACACTCTAAGCATGTGCTTAAGGGTAAGTATCTGCTTAGTGCTTTGCTCATTCGAGGTCTTTAGCAGCAATGATGTGAGAAGTTGCCTTTACTGACTCTCTGACACTTCTGGCCTGGAAAGAAAGGAACCAGGATCAGAAACCAATGCAGTGGGGTGCTTCTCGTGGTAGTGAAAAGCCCCAACCACTAGCTGGAAACTAGGTTGCCCAGCCTTCACTTCTCTGGAGGGACATTTTTAAACAAGTTTGAAAATCTTCAGATAAAACAAGTAAAAGCTGATTAACCTTCATAATGTGCAGTTATCCACTATGGAAGAGGATACTTGCAGCCCAGTAGAATTGGGGGGTTGGGCTTCAGTACTTATCAAAACCATTAAAAAAATTGTTTGAGAATTTGTTTCTAGTTGCAGTTTTAACCTTTTCTTTTAAAACTTGATGCTGCTTCTCCACATAATGTGAGTAATCCCCTAGAGTCACAAAAAGGAACCCCCTCATGCTAAGGTCAGACATGCTTGGCTTAGGCCCCAATCTTGCAAACACTCACGTATGTGAGTAACTTTCCCAGTGAACTCTCAGAAGGTGCAGCCAAGGCGCAGAGGAGAGAGAAAGATGGCTTTAAGTGACCGTCACCCCCGCCCCAGGTTCAGCTTGCTCTGGAAACTAATGCAAACCCTCGTTAAATTATAGCATCCCAGAAGGCTGCTCTAACATATGGCAGTCTTGCCACAGCTGCCATGGGGCTGCTCTGCAACCAAGAATGGCCGCAGCACAAAGTGCTCCTGCACTGGGGAAGTTTTCCAGGGACCATTGGAGTTCCTTTGTGGCCTGTTAGTGCCACCAGAGAGGTGGACAGGGACTGGTTCAGGGCCCAGAGTCTGGTGCAGTGACCTGCCCAAGGTCACACAGGTTATCTGTGGCACAGCTGGAAAATGAAGCTAGATCTCCTGAGTCTCAGTCCACTGCTTTAACCTGGTCATCCATCCTCTCTAGTCGGAAGGTCATCATTAAGCTCCCCATCGTTGGGCAAACAATCAATGGTAAAGCTCCATTGACTTCCTCAGGAGTGGGCTTAAACCAATGCTGAGCGCATCTCAAAATTCCACCCCTTTCCCTTTTGTGATTTATCAAGAACCATCACCCTTAAAAAAGCAAGCCTAGTGACCATGGATGACTTATGCCCATCACCATGCAAAGAAGAGAAAGCTGGTCCAGTGACTTGTCCAATGTAGAGCAGAGACAAAACCAGACCAGACTACCCTGGTTTTGGTTTCACAAACTCCACATCCAAACAACAAGGTAAGACAGATCTTACCTGCTCTGAGAGGAGCTCACAGGCACATGGTACATGAAGACATTCCCTCTGGAGTTATCAGCCCAGTGCTTGGCCATGCTGATAATGGGACAGGTGATAAAGTGGTCACTGAAAAGAGGCAAAGAAGAGAATATTCTCATATGGAAACAATTATTAACTAGAAAAGACTTTAAATAATCTTTCTATTTTTGACAGCAGGCTTCCTCGGGTCTCCCAGAATGGCTTCTGCCTTCCTTCCCAGTGGGATCAACGAGATCCTCTGCGCTCCCATGCTCCACTGGGAGAAGGAGAGGGCAGTTATAGCCAATGTTGTTTAGAAAGCTCTAAAAATTATGCTCTAAAATTATGCTTTTCCATGCTTAATAATGTTGCATATTTAAAATCTGATATCTCAGGAGCTTGCATGCCTAGGAAGCATTTTCTCATTGATTCTTGGCTTTCTAATGGTATAGATCTCCTACTTCTTGCTCCAGTGATTTGCAAAATATGTATTCAGTGACATTTTGTGAAAGCACTTAAATAGCTCATTGATTAAAGCTTAGTACTGCCCATTCTGGATCTCGGTTCTGTGTAATTTTGAAGGGAACTTCTGCGTTTGGGAGAAGGAAAGGAACATTTATTTGGCATGTCTTAAAAGACATCCATTTGACACTGCTTGGGGATACAGAATAGGATAAGCAGCTGTCTGGGAGAGATGGTTTTGTGGGCAGAGTAAAGCGTAAAGTGATTCCAGTTGCATGACAACTCTAATTTACCACATGGCTCAGAAATGTATCACATAGAAATCACCACCACACACTTGCATTATATGCACAAAGATTTCACACAAGACAGTATGTGTACATCCAGATCTACATAGATATATACGCATACATGGTATGAAAGTCAGAGATTTCAATTCTTGTTCATTGCAGTGAATATGCTACCCTTGCTGCTACATAGAGACAGGTTTCAGAGTAACAGCCGTGTTAGTCTGTATTCACAAAAAGAAAAGGAGTACTTGTGGCACCTTACAGACTAACCAATTTATCTGAGCATAAGCTTTCGTGAGCTACAGCTCACTTCATCGGATGCATACTGTGGAAAGTGTAGAAGATCTTTTTATACACACAAAGCATGAAAAAATATCTCCCCCCACCCCACTCTCCTGCTGGTAATAGCTTATCTAAAGTGATCACTCTCCTTTGATTATCATGCACGTTGTAAGGAGAGTGATCACTTTAGATAAGCTATTACCAGCAGGAGAGTGAGATGGGGGAGGTATTTTTTCATGCTTTGTGTGTATAAAAAGATCTTCTACACTTTCCACAGTATGCATCCGATGAAGTGAGCTGTAGCTCACGAAAGCTTATGCTCAAATAAATTGGTTAGTCTCTAAGGTGCCACAAGTACTTCTTTTCTTTTTGCTACATAGAGCTTTTCTAGGAACTGCCATGAGCGAGCGGTGAGGGGAAAGAATAATGTAAGAGGAACACAATTCATTTCTTTATTTAAGCATTTCAACTACATGGCCCCTCCCTGGGGCAGCTATTTTAGTTCACCAGAATTTATTTTAAGTTCACAGAACCTCAGCTCAGAGACCACAAAGACACGGGCTGACTGATCACAACTCTCTGTAGGAGTAACGGCAGGCAACACCCATTAAAAACTAAAGCTGCTATTCTTCATAAACCTGTAAGCATGAGGTTTTATCAGATATTTTGAAATATCAGAAGCTACACCACTTGGAGACCATTAGTTCTGGAGGAGGATTCTGAAATCAACGGACCGTTAAAAACTAAATTCTGTGCAGGTGGAGCAGGGAAAGGAGTAAAATATTTTCGGAAAATTTTAAACAACAAAAATGAGACACTACAACACTTTAAACCCTTTGTATCTCTGCAAACACCTGTTAGGATTCTAGGCGCAGAAGAAGCTTGGATAATTGAAAAAAAAGTTTCCTTGTGTATTTTAAGAATAGAGACAAATAACATGGAGAGTATGTGTGGGTTTGTGTACCTTCTTATAGCTCAGAAAATACTGTATAGAAAAAAATGATGAAACAATTTAAAGCTGGAAAAGAGATCTAAGAACACTCCCAAAGCAAATTAAAACCAAAACCAAACCCCAGAAATACTCCTACATCATAATACATAGGGCATCTGGGTTACAACTTAACCACTTAGGCTTCTTTCTCATGGTCTGTGACCCCACTAGAACTTGACAGAAAAATTATAGCCCCGTAACATGAAACTGGTCTGGGTTTATATATTTACCCAATTATTTTTTAAACATTTCTTCCTCCCTATCTAGCTGTCTTCAGTATTTATAAGGTACATATAACCACCTTCTCCTCTCTGAAATGTCTGCCATAGCCTGGAGTAAACACTTCCACCCTAGTGGTTAGAACCAGGGACTAGAATTTTGGTGACCTGGGTTCTGTTACGGGACCTTCTACTTACTCACTATATGAGTTTCCGCAACTCACTTATCTCTGTGAATCAATTTACTCATCTGATAAATGTGGGTAATAATATCCCCTCCCGCCCCGGACGGTGGGTGCTCTGGGGCTTGTTTAGTGTTTATAGCTAGGGCCCTACCAAATTCAGGGTCCATTTTAGTCAATTTCACAGTCATAGGATTTTTTAAATTGCAAATTTCATGATTTCAGCTATTTAAATCTGAAATGTCATGGTGTTGTAATTGTAGGGATCCTGACCCAAAATGGAAGTGTGAGGGGAGGGGGGCCACAAGGTTATTGTAGGGGGAGTTGTGGTACTGCTACCCTTACTTCTGCACTGCTGCTGCTGGCAGCGGCGCTGCCTTCCGAGCTGGGTGGCTGGAGGGCAGCGGCTGCTGGCCGGGAGCCCAGCTCTGAAAGGAGAGTCACTTCCAGCAGCAGCGCAGAAGTAAGGATGGCATGGTATGGTTTTGCCACCCTTCCTTCTACACTGCTGTCCGCAGCACTGGGCCCTCAGTCATCAGCCGCCACTCCCTGGCGACAGCACTGCCTTCAGAGCTGGGCTCCCGGCCAACAGCCATCAGTCTCCAGCTGCGACGCTTTGACGGCAGCGCAGAAGTAAGGGTGGCAATACCGCAACCTCCCTAAAATAACCTTGAGGCCCCCTGCAACTCCCTTTTGGGTCAAGACTCACAATTTGAGAAACGCTGGTCTCCCCGTGACATCTGTATAGTATAGTGTAAAAGCACCCAAAAGACCAGATTTCACAGGGGGAGACCAGATTTCATGGTCCATGACACATTTTTCCTGGCCATGAATTTGGTGGGGCCCTATATATAGCACATTTTGAGGCAGGCCTCGGATGAAAGACGTGACAGAAAGGAAGTTCCAAGTTTGATTATTATAATGGCTCCTTGTTGAAGTAGCCATCACATGGGCTGAGAGGTGGTGCTTCTTATGAGTGACCGATTTACCTATACCAGAATTTCCATGCTGCATTCCCACAAGTTATCATAATTCTCCCCAAGTTTTTTAGCATGTTTAGTACTAAGATCCATACTGGAATAAGTTGTACGTAGACACTACAGTGATTGGCACCCCATAAATATGACAGATGGATGGACATGGCAGGAAAAGCCAGTATAGTGGTATTCTTGATAAAAAAACTCCAAATATCATTTCAAGAAACAAACTGCAGCCTTCCATCTGCTCCTTGTTTGTTTTCCCCTGGGCCGCAATGCACAGGCACACCAGGCCCACCCAGAGGCCATTCCCAAACACATTCATTCATTGGATTCTTGGATCAGATTTTCTAAATTAACCTTGGCTCACTTTCAGCTCCCTCTCCCGAGGCAGTGGCCTGCAATGCAAATGAAGGCTGACAGGCTACTGAAAAGGAAAGCATGCCTCCGGTGGTATGCAGAGTGACACAAGTGGAGTACCATACTATGTAGCACAGACATTGGAAATCAAAACACTGCAGCTGCAAGGGCTCCTGTAAAAGCAAGTGTGAAACAGACGGGTCTTCACATTGACAATGACATAGCACGTTAAACTAACCCACCGCTAAATACATCTACTTGGGAATGAGGAGAAATCTTCACAACAAATCTGTATGCTAACCAAAGATAGCAAAGAGTAGATTTTGCAAAGAGGAGCGTTTTCTAATCTATTCCAAATAACACGAAAGGGCCAGATTTTAGCCACCTTTGCATGGGTGCAGTGGAGGAGAAGGTACATGGAGGGAGCCAGGAAGTAGTTAGTGCTCTAATTTAGGAGACTGGCATTTTACAGTCACTGTGCACTGGTGTAAATGACTACACAAGGTGCCAGGAAATGAAGCATCAAGCTCAAAGGCTTTCTCTGCCTTAGTTTAGCTGTCTGTGAAATGGGATCAATAATACACAGAGGTGGTGTGATAATTAGTTAATGCCCAAACCTGCAAGTCTTCTGTGTATGCAGATCCCATTGTTTTCCATAGGAGAGCCATTTGTGGAGAGCTTGCCAGAAGGGATAAGCTATATTTTTATACTTTGATAACATACATCTGAGTGCACAGGCCAACATTTTGAAGTCTGACTCTCTGAATGTAGTAGGCATCTAAATCCACACTCAGCCACCTAAATAAAAGTTACTGGTTTTCAAAGTTTTTGGACTTGTCTAGTTCCTTCAGGAGCTGCTGTAAGGTGCTCAGAACCCCTGAAAATCAGGCCAGTTATTTAGATATCTAATTGTGCATGCTGGCGGCTAACGTCAGTAACCTATCTTTGAAAAATATGGCCCAGGAACTGTCATACTCTGATGAGGATCACCTGGGTGAGAAAATCCCTTCTTGCAACCAAATCATCTTTAATAGCAAAGGGTACCCTAGACAAATACTGTCCAGTAACCTTTTTGGTCTTAATATTTTTTTTACTCCAAAATGCACCTGATGTGGAAAACCTATTTTCAAAAGGGCACCAAGACCATTTAATCTCCCTCCTTTTACTAACAGCACATGGCTATTAGAAGATTTAAAATAAACAGAAAGAAAAAGAAAAAAGAACCCCAAACAGCCACCCTACTATGAAATCCAGATCCTAAAGCCTCCCTTTTCCCATCTCTCTATGCAGGTGCTTGTAAGGTCCTCACCACCATAGTATCTAAGTGTGTATCTGACAATGATGAAAACCCAAACCTGTTTAACCCCAAATCACACCACAGAATCCTAAAATGAATTTCTTACCGTGTGGCATTCTCCAAAGCCCGGGAAAATGATGCATAATCTGCAGTCGAGTGCTGGAGGGAATAGTACCAGGCAGCTGCATCTTCAATGAAGGAATTAGAGTCCTCTCCTCCAAGGGAATTCTGCAGAGCCTGATAAAAGGCTGTTTTGCTATTGGCTCTTCCTTGACTTTCTTCAAATTTCTAAGAGCAAAATCAGGGTTTTTTTAATAAACAAAAGTTAAACATTTCACAGAATGTCCTGTACATAGGCTCAAACCACCCCCCGCAGAATCACACAGGGAGACAGCACTCTTCATACCTCTGAACTCCCATGGGAAAGCAGAGTGCTGTCTCCAACCCCTGCTGTTGTCACGCAAAGATGCCCCTCTCCGGGCACTCTGTGTAAGGAGTAAGGAGGAGTGGAGGAGACAGGGCCAAGGCAAAAAGACTCCTGTTTCCATGGGAATCCAGAGATCGGCATGCAGAGAGCTGTCTCATGCCATGCCCAGTTTCCCGCCCCTGTTCTTGATGGAGCCGACAAGTCCTGGAGGCTTTTTATATCTCTGTTATTTGGGGATGTTATCTGTTATCCTTTTAGATCTTTCACATTCTGTTTTTAAATGGCAGAATTGATTCCAGGTTTGGAAACAGAGTGACTTCTTGAAAAGCTTGAATCGAGATTTCCTCTCTGCAGGAGACACTTGCACAGGTGCATGGGGGTTGAAATTTGGTAAGATATTTTTAAAACATTCCAGATAGAAACATCTAATAAGCTGTCTTTGTCATCATGGCTGGCCCTCCTGAAACAAGACGGATCTAAATCTTCCCAGTCAAATTACTATGGATACTTATACGGAATATTTTATTTTGTTGACCTGCGTCTGGTTTTCATCAAACACCACAAAAAAATCTTTCCACCACCCTGCATAGAATGTACCAAAAGGTATAGAAGGAATAATTGCTTTTCCAATAGATTCACAGAAATTAGAGATGGGAAAAAAAGTCTCAAGTCACAAAATCCATCCCCTGTTGCCATCATAGGATGGTCTTTACTACTCATTCTAGTGTTCTTTCCAGTCCAGTTTTCAATGACCGTTATCATGGGATCTGAAAGGCCCTTAGATAATGGCTAGGTGATGGGATAAAACACAAAGAAAAGTGACAGAGTGGTAATGTGCCCTGTTTGTTGCACAATTTCAGTGCAGCTTGGTTTCTTTCCCTTTTTTTTCCTCTTATTTTTAGGAGATCTGTCATCTAATTTGTTTCCATTTCACTGAGTGAGAATTAATGGTGTATATAAGTGCACATTTTTCGGCAAGAAACTGAAACATTATCACTATGGAACTGATTCAAAGCCCAGTGAAATCAGTAGCTGTCTTTCTATTCACTTCCATGGAAGATCAGGTCTTTAGGGGCTGGCTGCATCACTGCATTTCTAATGATCTGGTGGCATCTTTCATTGAAGAATTGGTGCTGATGGATTTGAGCAATTTAGAAAGGGAGGAGTGGGGTAAAGAGGATAATCTTTTATGGATAGTGCTCAGTCCTGCTAATTGCTGAACACCTTGCATGATCCAGCCCTTATTCCATGTTTTAATTTTCTATTTAGTGATGGACACATTATATTATTCAACAATTGCCACAGATGCTAAGGGAACAATGAAACATCAGGCTCATTCGCTTAGAAGAACACTTTATAGTGCTTGGCTTACAATTTTTGTCACCACAAAAATGTCCTAAGAATTTTGGTGCCCTTGCTCAGCAGTCAGATCATAAAATTGAGTCACTAGGGTCTTGTGAGTCAGCTATCACCATGGGAACAGAGCTGGCTGAAAAATGGAATTTCTGTCTCCTTTGAAATTCTGAGATTTTGAAATTTGGTTTTGTCCTGATTTGAAAAGTTGAATTTTCCACAAAACCAAATATTCCAAAATATTTTATTTTGACTATATTATATTATATTATATTATATTATAAAGAATCCGAATGATAAAGTCAAAATCAAATGCTCGGCCTTATTGAAATGAAACTTTTAAATAATTTCTCAGTGAAAATTTCAGTGAAGTTGATACATTCCCACAAAACATTTTGATTTCATCAGCTCAGCATATTCCAGCGAACAATTTTCCACTTGAAAATTTTCAGTCAGCTCTAATAGGAAATATTTTCCAAAGAGGGCTTAACATAATAGACAGTAGCAGATAGATAGAAAGAACTGCAGCCTATGTCAAATAATCTACATTCTACAAACTCTTTCAGAGCTAAGGTTTACCAAGCTCAGGAATTATAACCTTATGGGCCTTTCTTCAGTATTATAAAAAAAACTAGGTAAGAAAATCATTAAAAACAATGGGCCAGATTCAGTGGTGTGTTGCTTTGCACTGTTCTGGTGACAAGAAGCAGTCATAAACATGGCTTAACTGACTGTTACCCTGAGTTTACAGTTTCTTTCATTGTGGAAGCAAAATTCTAGTATGCCAGTGAATTTGGCCCAGTATATTATAAAGCACCTAACTGAGTAGCATATGTAGAGACAAACCATCACATCTTCTGTAAGGCTAAATGGTACCTCTCCAACGTGTTAGAATAGCGTTAAGAGTTAACTTTCAAACAGAGTGGATAAGGGTAAACAATGTATATAGTGATTTTAGTTTTTCAAATGGCTTTTGACTAAGTCCCTCACAGGAGACTATTAAGAAAACTTGCTAGCCAAAAGGTGAGAGTCTCAGCACAACCCTGTCATGGATTCAGGCTAGTTAAGAGACAAAATAAAGAGTTGGAATTAAAGAGTCAATTCTCATAATAGATGGAGCTTAATAGCAGGTTTTTCCCCTGAGGTCATTACAGTGACTAACTCCTGCAATGGGTTCCATGCAGGTGGGGTCCTGTGCTCTTGAGAAGCCCCGCTGACTGCAGGTGCTGTGGGTGTACGGGACTGCCTGCACAGCTCAGACTGCATATATGGGATAAATGCATAATATCGCTAACTTTCCATCCACCCACCCCGTTTCCTGGCTGTGCATGACAGCCTGGGTCTGTACTAGGGTGGGTGTACCAGCAGAGAAAAAGACAGAAAAAGCCAAAACCTTAGTCCACCAACTAAACAGAATCCCAACTCTCACAATGGCTACGCATCTCTCCTTGCAATACATGTACTGTCTACTGTGTACTAAAGACACTGTGTGTGTACACACACACACACACACACACACGTCTTTAAGACCAGAAAGGATCTTAGGTCATCTCGTCTGAGGGTACGTCTACACTACAGGGACTATACTGGCATAGCTACATTTGCAGTAGCTATGATGGCATAACCCTGAAGCATAGAGACAGTTTACACTCCCGCACGTGACAGCGGCTACACTGATGGAAGCTTTCTTTCATCGATGTAGCTGCATCGACACTAGCGGTCAGGTCAGCACAGCTATTTCAGTCAGGGATGTGTTTTTTTTCACACCACTGACAGACGTAGGTATGAGGAGCTAACTCCTGTGTATCACAGGCAGTAGATTTTCACTCAGTTTCCCCTTTATTGAGCTCAATAACTTACGTTTGACTAAAGCATATCATCCAAAAGGCATCCGAGTCTTGATCTGAAGACTTCAATAGATGTGGAATCCACCACTTCCCTTGGTAGTCTGTTCCAATGGTTATTCACCCCCCACTGTTAAAAATGTGTGCCTTATTTCTAATCTGAATTTGTCCGGCTTTAACTTCCAGCCATTGGATCTTGTTCAGACTTTCTCTGCTTGAGGGAGATATTAGGTTACTTCAACCACCTCTGGCCAGTGCCTGGGGGGGATGGAGCCATGGCTCCACCTCGTCTCCACCATTTCCTCAACAACTTACTAAAAAGGAGGGGAAGGAAATATCAGGTGCAAAGCCTCTGCTCTCCCACCAAATACCCCAACCTTGATCGAGGTATCCCTGACAGGGCTGAACCAGTGCACTGGGGGGAGACCTTATTTCTGTATATTGCTCTGTGCAGCCTTGCTGGGACTAGTCAAAATCTAGCCCTTACATTGTGAGCTCTTCAGAGTAAGGACCATGCCTCCTTTTATGATTGGAAAGCATTGTGGGCACTAGTGGAAAGATTACAAATACCACCCCCACCACCAGATTCTGTAGATCTACACCAGTGGTTCTCAACCCGTGACCCAGTCAGCACTCAGCTGCGGCCTATGTGACATCCTCAAGGCCACACAGGTAGTATATGTATTGTGTAGATGCAGCCCACGTAACACACAGAGAGCTGCATAAGTGGCTCAGTGGTAAACAGGTTGAGAACCATGACCTACACATTCTCAGTACTGTCTGGGGTACAGAACTCTGTGATAAATATTTCCCAAGGGCTGACATGTACAAATATCCTATGTTATAACACCTGCTATAGGGGAAGCACTGCGGTTTACCCTTTTTTTTTTTGCACTGTCTCATAATGGGTGAAATTCACAAACAGCAAAGGCCTTGTTCCACTTAAGCCCTATTTTGAGGTCTCTTATCTATTTTAGGGCTTGTCTATACTTGAAATGCTACAGTGGCACAGCGTAAACACTACCTACCTACGCTGACAGGAGAGTTGTTTCCATCAGCGTAGGGAATTCATTTCCCCAAGATGCGGTAGCTAGGTTGACAGAGAAATTCTTCCATTGACCTAGTGCTGTCCACACTGGGGTAAGGTCAGCTTAACTATGCTGCTCAGAGCTGTGGGTTTTCCACATCCCTGAGCAACGTAGGTAAACCAACGTAATTTCTAGTGCAGACCAGGCCTCGGGTATTTATATGGCCCCCATTACCACAGTATCTGAGTGCCTTATAAATCTGTGGAGTAACTATGCTAACGGGAGCAGCTCTAGTAGTGTCTTCACTGAAGCGCTGAAGTGGTACAGTTTCACTGTATGTGAAGACACGCTCCGGATTAAGAAATATCTGAAGTCCCAAGGATACATGGGAGGGATGGGGACAGTGCAGTTATGTGCTGTCAAGGTTCCTTCCCCACTCTGAACTCTAGGGTACAGATGTGGGGACCGGCATGAAAACCCCCCTAAGCTGATTCTTACCAGCTTAGGTTAAAAACTTCCTCAAGGTACAAACTTTGCCTTGTTCTTGAACCCTATGCTGCCACCACCAACCGTGTTAAACAAAGAACAGGGAAAGAGCCCACTTGGAGACGTCTTTCCCCCAAAATATCCCCCCAAGCCACCCCCTTTCCTGGGAAGGCTTGATAAAAATCCTCACCAATTTGCATAGGTGAACACAAACCCAAACCCTTGGATCTTAAGAACAATGAAAAAACAATCAGGATCTTAAAAGAAGAATTTTAATTAAAGAAAAAGTAAAAGAATCACCTCTGTAAAATCAGGATGGTAAATACCTTACAGGGTAATCAGATTCAAAACAGAGAGAATCCCTCTAGGCAAAACCTTAAGTTACAAAAAGACACAAAAACAGGAATATACATTCCATTCAGCACAACTTATTTACCAGCCATTTTAACAAAAGGAAATCTAATGCATTTCTAGCTAGATTACTTACTAACAAGTTTTAATACTCCATTCCTGTTCTGTTCCCTGCAAAAGCATCACACAGACAGACAGACCCTTTGTTTCCCCTCCCCCTCCAGCTTTGAAAGTAACTTGTCTCCTCATTGGTCATTTTGGTCAGGTGCCAGGGAGGTTACCTTTAGCTTCTTAACCCTTTACAGGTGAAGGGGTTTTGCCTCTGTCCAGGAGGGATTTTATAGTTCTGTCTACAGAAAGGTGGTTACCCTTCCCGTTATATTTATGACACGTGCTCACAGAAAGCACTGCTAGTTCTAAACGTACCTGTCATAAATATAAAGGGAAGGGTAAACCCCTTTAAATCCCTCCTGGCCAGAGGAAAAATCCTCTCACCTGTAAAGGGTTAAGAAGCTAAAGGTAACCTCGCTGGCACCTGACCAAAATGACCAATGAGGAGACAAGATACTTTCAAAAGCTGGGAGGAGGGAGAGAAACAAAGGGTCTGTGGCTCTCTGTCAGTATGCTGCTTTGCCGGGGATAGACCAGGAATGGAGTCTTAGAACTTTTAGTAAGTAATCTAGCTAGGTATGCGTTAGATTATGATTTCTTTAAATGGCTGAGAAAAGAATTGTGCTGAATAGAATGACTATTTCTGTCTGTGTGTCTTTTTTGTAACTTAAGGTTTTGCCTAGAGGGATTCTCTATGTTTTGAATCTAATTACCCTGTAAGGTACCTACCATCCTGATTTTACAGGGGTGATTCCTTTACTCCTATTTACTTCTATTTCTATTAAAAGTCTTCTTGTAAGAAAACTGAATGCTTTTTCATTGTTCTCAGATCCAAGGGTTTGGGTCTGTGGTCACCTATGCAAATTGGTGAGGATTTTTACCAAACCTTTCCCAGGAAGTGGGGTGCAAGGGTTGGGAGGATTTTGGGGGGAAAGATGTGTCCAAACTACGTTTCCCAGTAAACCCAGCCAGAGTTTGGTGGTGGCAGTGGTTATTCCAAGGACAAAAGATAAAATTAATTTGTACCTTGGGGAAGTTTTAACCTAAGCTGGTAAAAGTAAGCTTAGGAGGTTTTCATGCAGGTCCCCACATCTGTACCCTAGAGTTCAGAGTGGGGGAGGAACCTTGACAGTACCAGAACTCACAACACAGAAAATGTGTGCAGTGTTGATGTAGCTGTGTCCGTCCCAGGACATCAGAGAGACAAGGTAGATGAGATAATCACCAACAGAAGTTGGTCCAATAAAAGATATTATCTCACCCACCTTGTCTCTAACCCAGAAAATGGGGAGATAAACACGGCTTGGTTCACATGCAGAAAAACAAAACATAATTCAAGTAACAACAGAGGCATCAGTGATTAAACAGCTGTCCCCCCCCCCGACCCGCGCCGCAAATCCTTGACGAGTTTCAACCTTATTAGTGATTATCCATAATAGCCTTTCAGTGCAGTTAGCAATGCTGACAAAAAATGGATAAAAATGAATGAGCACACGCACACTCCTGCAAAACAAATGTAGGTGTAAGATTCTTAGAGATTGAGTGCACTTGGTAACAGGTTTGTAGAGAAGTGTGAACAGTTAGGGCAAAAGCATTGCACAATGTCCACATGACAACTCGGCCACCCCCCTGGCAGCACAAATCTAACCCAAAAGGTGTTAACCCAGGGGAGGTGCCTTGTTAGAATTATCTGTAATGTGTGAGTAGTCACAGGAAGGAATAGCTGACAACCTTCAACTACAGGGGAAGAAAACCCTCACAAAGCTGTGCAACCCCCAAAAGTGCGTGCCCATGTCCCCTCATGCTCTTCAGCAGTTGCACAGGGTGAGAAGCAGGGGCGCTGGAACAATTTTTATAGTGGAGGTGCTGAGGGCCATTGAATCAAACTGCAAACCCTGGATATGATGGAAACCACTTCAAGCAAGGGGGTGCATCAGCTCCTCCTGCACCCCTAGTTCAAGCACCTATGGTGTGAAGGTGTCTAGAGTTCTGCATGAATACAAAATTTGTATCCGCATCTGATCAGCAAAAATGAGCCTCGGATATAAAGTGAATATCTGTGGATTAGCTAATGACCTTCAGCTACAGGGGAACTAAACCCTCAAAAAGTACCCCCCTCTGCCCCTGTGCTGTTCTGAGAAGTGTGCACATTTGGAATCCCTGATTTCCCTTGCCTGTGTACATGATTTCCCTCCCATGTGGACGGGATCCAGCTGCCTGTACAGGGTTTGTAAACCAGACTTGTGCTGTGCCCACTCAGGATGGAAGCACTCCCCTTTACCCTCCCAAATGTTAGGGAGAGTGCAGCAGACAATGATTATATGAACAGCATTTGTCACATTGGCATCCAGACAGGGGCACAGGCACTGCAAACAAGAGTTCAGCCTACCAAACACACACTCCATGACCATTCTACAGCTACTGATTCTGTAAGTGAATTCCCATTGATGCTGGGGTATGGTTTCGTGAGCCAACTTAGGAGTGGTAATGCCAAAACAAAAGCTGGCACAGATACACTGTAGAGAACCATATAGTTTCTGGGGAATAATGGGCCTTCTTTCCCCCTTCAAGAACAATCCCAATCTTCTCAGCACCATAGTGTCATGAACCTTTCCTGTGTTGGTATTAATGAATCTGCCTCGGTGGTCCACTAAGCCTTGCAGAATGAGTGAATAATAAACTTTTTGGTTCACAACCACTTGGCCCCTTTTGGTGGGCAAAGTACTGGGATATGAGTGCCATCAATGGCCCCTGCACAGTTTGGAAGCCCCATCTTCTCAAATTCAGCTATTATTTCTGGAACTTTTCTTATGGCAGCCACCTGTGGGTAGATCAGTGTTAATAGCATTACAAACCTGCACAAACATGACCCCGACAATGGATTTTCCAACCCTGAAATGGTTTGCAGTGGACCTACAGCTGGTGCTGCCAGCTTCCACAGGGCAATAATCACCCAGTTTCCTGAGTCGAATGTTCTGGCATTGGAGGTTTGGTGCAAGCTCCTCACACAGCTCCATGAGGTGTGATTTCCTCGTTTGGAAGTTCTGAAGTCACTGCTCATCATCCCGGGTTTCCAAAACAATGCATGTTCTCTTGCACCACAAGCAACAGTCCAATCATGGGCAACTGTGGCAACACCAGCATTATCATATCTCTACCATGGGAGTGAATGAACTGTCATTCACCCTCCAGGTCAGCCATCTTTGACATGTCAGAAAGTTCTTCCCAAATCCCATCCAGCATCTTGTGATCACCTACTCCACTGCATAAATGTCTGTCCTGTGATAAGGAACAGGAGCAGAACCACATCATCATCCCATCAGTCCATGTCTTCCACCCAATTAGGTGGGGCAGGCATGATCAGGAACTGCCACTGGGAAAGGTATGGGACAGTACCAACAACACACAACAAAGTGGTTCTTAGAGCAGTGGTGGGCAACCTGTGGCCTGCGGGCCGCATACGGCTCATCAGGGTAATCTGATTGCGGTGGACGTGCTGGCTGCCGCTTCCCACAGCTCCCGGCCGGGAACCGAGAACTGTGGCCAGTGGGAGCTGCAGGGGGCCGTGCCTGAGGACAGTCAGTGTCAGCAAAATGTCTAGCGGCCCACAATCAGATTACTGGATGGGCCGCAGGTTGCCCACCACTGCCCTAGAGCGTTCCCCTGTGATGCACAGAACCCCGGGATACCACCTCTGAAATAGTAGCGCTAACGTTCTGTAGCGACAGCAGCCACTTGGAGGTGGGGATGCACATGTACACAGCATTATATGTATGTCCAGCACAGCATATGGGGACATTCGGCCTGGATACAGGGAACACGCATGAGCATATATATTCGGGTGGACAAACTTACTGAGCCTCCAAGCCACCTACGACAATCTTCAGAAGTTCGAGAGCTGGGGTGTGCCTCCTGGGGCTTGGGACTTCTGCCCCGTGGGAGGCACCTGCGGGAGCTCAGGGCTTCAGCCCTGCTCCTGCTGAAGCTCTGAGCCCCAGCAGGTGTGCCCCATAGGGCTGAAGCCCCTAGACCCACCTCCCCACTGGGCAGAAGCCCCTACCCCACCACCCTGCTGCAAAGGAGAGATCCCAAGCTCCCCACTGCCCAAGTCTGGTAGGTGGCGAATGGGAGGGTGTCGTGGGGGGCTCTGCAAGCTGCACTTTAGCTGCGAAAGAGCCGCATGCGGCTCACAAGCCACAGTTTGGCCACTCCGGTATATACAGTCAAGTAACCGAATATGTGCGCCAGCATAGACATAGCCTCTGACAACTGCCCTGGGGAGAAGTTTAAAGCATTCCAATCAGTAATATATCTGCTTCAGCTCATGCAAATAAATATCTTTGTTAATGTCAGCAGACAGTCAGATTCATGAGGTCGAACTCAGCATCCGCTGGGCAAGAATTTTCATGTTCAGTTGCTACTATAAATGACCACCTGAAAGGAACACAGCTCTTAAAGAGATGTTAATCAAACAAACGTTTAGCCGGTATGGAACTAACTGGTCTCTCTCGTGGCTTCTGACACTAGATTTTACTGTGATCCATAACAGTTCCAACAGCTGGAAGACCCAGCCAACAGGGCATATATTTTTATGCACCCCCTGTCTGCAGCTGGCTATGATGGAAGCAGTTATTCTGTAGTAAATGGAAGAGCAAGCTCTTACCAGCTTCACTCTTTCCAGGATCCTCTGACACAGCTATTTCTCTCTAGGTACTTATCTAGGTACTTCGCATACTGTCTGAGCACCTCACAAGCACTGTGGATTTTCTCCTTTCAACACTCCTGTGAGGAAGGGAAGTATTAACCCCATTTTACAGGTAGGGGACTGAGGCACAGGATAGATGAAGTGACTTGCCCAAGGTCAGAGAGAAGGTCTGAAGCAGAACCATACTCATTACATCACTTTCCCAACCGGGTTAGAATATGAAGGCAGCAGGACACAATGATAACCCCCTTCCATCCATTACAAAGAGTGCAGGCCACTACTAATTCTCATCCTCCATCTGATACAGGAGAAGGGGGGAAGTGGGAAGGGCTCTATCAGATCCCTCTGATGCAGGAGGAGGAAGAGGGAAGCAGGACAGCATGACAAGGCCTCCTCATGACATACTCCAGAAGGAGGGGAACAGGCTGACACTGCTCACCCTCAACACACAGACAGACACACGTAGGGTGACCAGATGTCCCGATTTTATAGGGACATTCCCAATTTTGGGGTCTTTTTCTTATATAGGCTCCTATTACCCCCCACCCCTGTCCCAATTTTTCACATTTGCTGTCTGGTCACCCTAGACACACGCTAGGATCTACTGATGCCACTAGATGATTTTGTTGCCTGTGCTGGATTTTGTCACCAGGTTTTGATTCCATGCAGGTGATCATGGCTGTGAGGCAGCATAGCACTTTGGGCGCTGGCTGTAAGAAACAGTATGAACAGTTTGTCCTCTGTTCGGAGATAGAGGACATGCTATGATTTTGCAGCAGTGAACGCATCAGAGCTGAGATACTGAGTGTGAAATTAGAAAGCTTTGCAGCAGCTCTTCAGTAAGGTATCCTGATGCCTGCAAGATAGGCTGGAACCTATTTGAAAGAAACTAAGGACATGAGAAGGCAGAAACAAAGCCAGAGCAAATGAGAATAAATCAGCAGTTATTAAGAGGCAAAGGAGATGAAAGGGAAGGACTGAAATGCAGCCTGTCTAACATGGAGAATGTGAGCTCACTGGGGCAGAACTGTCTTTGTTACATACCTGTACAGTGATTAGCACACTGAGGCCCTGGTGCTTGGTTGGGCTTCCTTGGCACTACTGGAATTATTACTACTACTAGCAGTGAGGAATTACAAGGACTTTCCAAATTCTCATCTCAGAAGTCCAAGTTCTGTGTAAGTACTTAACAGGAAAGAGAAAAATTCTAAACCTCAGAAAAATCTGGCAGCTTCCAGCTGTCTCCCTTATTAACACTCTGGTTTGCCGCATAATCTTCTGTTAGACAACACAGTGGGATTTCACTCACTGTTTATAATTAAGGCATGATGCACAAAAGGGGTGGTAAACACACAGGGGACTTCATTTCCTGGCCCCACCCACATGACCTGGGCCAAGGTTACCAAGGTTCATTCCCCTGTCACAACACAGGGATCATTATGGGCTGACTCCAGTGGTTGCTGTTTCATCCTTGACCCTGGCCTTTTTAAAGTCATTTTTAAAGGATTCAAAAGGAAAACACGATATCAAAGCAAAAGCAAAAATATCCTGAAGGGAACCAAAGCAGTCATTTTGTCTCTGTTCAGAATTGTTGTAACACACGCTTTCAGGAGATTCCTGTCAAATCCTTTGTTGTTATTTCTGAATGTACAAATCTCTTATGTTACACAACCAGCTATTGGGCAGCACTGGGGTTTACCCTTTTCTTGCACTGTTTCACAATGGGTGAAATTCACCCCTTTGCAGACAGACAGCAACAGACCTTGTTCCACTTAAAGCCCTGTTTTGTGGTCTCTGTCTTTTGGAGCTAGTCTACACTTGAAATGCTACAGTGGCACAGCTGTATAAACACTATCTACACCAACGAAAGGGGTTCTTCTGTCAACGTAGGGAATCCACTTCCCCAAGAAGCGGTAACCAGGTCGACGAAAGAATTCTTCCGTCAACCTAGTGCTGTCTATGGTGGAGGTAAGGTCAGCTTAACGATGCCGCTCAGAGCTGTGGGTTTTTCACATCTCTGAGCAACGTTGGTAAACCAACTTAATTTCTAGCGCAGACCAGGCTTCAGGTACTTATATGGCCCCTCAGTACCACAGTATCTAAGCACCTCATAATCTTTAATGTGTTTATCCTCACCACACCTCTGTGAGGTAGGGCAGTGCTATTATCCCCATTTTACAGATCGGGGCTAAGGCACAGAGTAAGATTAAATGACGTGCCATAGGTCATGCAGGAAGTTTGTGGCAAAGTAGTTACTTGAACCCAGGTCTCCAAAGCTCTAACCTAGTGACCTAACCACTGGACTAGCCTCTCTCTTCAAAGTGGAAATTAAGTAGTGTCTGGCTCTCTGCACAAGTGTAAAGTTTAATCCTTTGTGTCTCAAGAGCCCTTCCTCCCATTCCTGCTTTCTTTAAATCTCACATGAAAACTTTCCTGCTGTTTTAGATTCCTTACTAAAAATATGTTGGTATCCAGCATTAATGGCCAGAATGGACTTTATCTCTGGGCCCCATGGTAGCAAGCATCAGTGTTTTGGATCATTATGGTCGAGCACTATAGCAATGTTAGTAAGAGTTACATTATTTGAAGTTCTGTTGCCTTGGGTAACACAGGAGGTCAGAGCAGATATTCTAAAGACTCCCAGCCAGTAGCACTGCTGAGCCCATTTCTCCATTTCGTACACAACCCAAACTCCCATTAACTCAGTGGTTATGCTCCACTATTGAGCCCACTGTACGTTTTTGCTTGATGTTCTGGACAATTAGTGAAGAATACTCCAGTCCTTCTGTATATACTGCTTTGCACTGATACTCTTGCATAAATGGTCACTGAAGTAAATATGGAGAGAGAGAAACAGACAATGAGAGAGGGAGAGAATGTCTCCAGGAAGTCTGCTCACTTGTAAACAAAAATCACTAGTTTAAAGGGAGTTTGGCATTATGGGGCACGAATGTATCTCGCTCTTGAATGCATGTGTTAATTACATAGCAGGGTAATGAAGAGAAAGCTGAAAGGGACAGGCTGGATGGTTTGTTCTATCATTTCAACAGGCTATAAGAACAGAGGAATTTCCATTAGATAAAGGAACTATTTAACCACCGGGTCCAGTATTCTGTCTCCAACGCGGCCAATGCCAGATGCTGCAGAGGAAAGTAGAACACCCCATAGTAGGACTATTTGTGTAATGCTAGATAATTGTCCCCAGTGGATGATCAGTTTGTGCCCTGATGCTTGAGAATTGATAACCCTTTTCATTTTTATCCTAGCTCATGTATCCTCAGATGCTATTCCTATTCATGGGCAGTTCTAATTTGGAAACATCCTTATAAGAAAGGGGAGTATTCACAAAACCGAAAAGCACAAGCAATAATATAGGAAATAAACCAGTGCAACAATCCATGAGCAAAAACATAAGATAGGAGTTGGAGAGGGGAATAACCTATGAATTTTGGACCCATATCTGGGTTTAGATTCTGAATCCTCCATAAAGTTCAGCAGGGTCTAAATGCAGGAGTTTGACTTGGGCCCATCCCTACTCTAGAGAAACCCAACAGCCATATTAAAGTATCAGCTACATAATAACATACAACAGGAGAAATGAATACTACGTGCTTTTCAGAGAGACCCACAATACATGCAAACACATGCAAAATACAAGCTAAAGCAACCTTGTTTCCCAACTTTTTGCCCCTTCCCTGAACTACAGTATTATTGCATAAATAGGATATATATTTCCATTGGCTAGTCAAAACAGGACTTCTTTATGAAGGACAATGCTTTGGTGTATTTGCATGGAGTCCAATTCAAGAATTATGAAAGCCAAAAAGTCTCTCTCCTGCCAGCACAGACCCTCTTTGTTAATATTTGCTTAAGTGCTTTAAGAGTTGATAGTTCTTTTGCACAGTAAATCTATGTCTACCTTAATTGCCTTAGCTCTGCTGATCAGCCCGTCTTGTTGAGCACTTCCAATGATCAGATCCACCTTCCTAAGTCGAGAATGCTGCACGGCTGCAGCTAGAGGTTCCCGAAGGTAGATTCCATCAACCACTGGGCCCCAGTACTGAAATGGCCCACTTATGGCTAGGAGCTGTGTTGAAAGGGAACAAAGAATAGTACAGTACAATCATGATCAGGATTTTCAAAAGTGTTCAGCGTTAGCTTCACTCTGGGGCTATTGAAGTCAATGGTAAAACTCCCATTACATGGGAAATGTGCACTCCTAGAGACCAAGGGATTGGTAAAGAGATACAGGGCCTTACAGTGGTGAGCAGCTGGACCAGATTAGGAAGCGCTTTCCGTCATTCCCACCTGACCACAGCTTGTTTGCCTGTCTGTCTGAAATGATGAATTGAGCTGATGGCCTCATAAGGGGTAAGTGTCCACGTAACACAGTCCAAAATCACAACTGGAAGGAACTGGTGCCCTTGCTGATAGCCTCAGCAGAGGAGCCAAGAGAATAAACAACTCTGTTGTTCCTAGCTTGGTTACTTCTAGGTTAGGGGTGAGGCCCAACGCTATGGTGTGACTGGGAATTGCTGATGTCTCTTCTTTACCTGGGTGTGAAGGATTTCACACTCCAGGACTGTCAGCTTGGCATCTTTCATAAGAATTACATTTTGTTAAGTTAAATGCAAAGCACAGTCATCTTTTCACGCCGCCTTTTCTGCAGAGAACTCTCGTGGAAACTAGGGGTCTAATTCCCATTTACACTTCGGTCAGGCATTCCCCACCCTGACAGGGATCACTGAAACTCAGTTCCAGACACGTTTACACTGCCAAAGCGATGCAAAGGAGCCTTAGTTTAAATGAGAATCAGGCCATAAGTATCAAGGGGCCAAAGCCTCAGTTGGTGGATATCAGGGTAACTCCACCGAAGTCAATGTCAGTTTACACCAGCTAAGGATCTGGCCCAACATTTAAAAAAATTCTTCCTGCAAGTTTCTGTACATGCAGCCTACATTTCAGTTATAATACAAAGTCACATATATTGCTATGGCTTACCCTAGTCTGTGCATCGTTGAGAGCATTGGCAGGCAACTGGCGGAGGCAGGATACAATTTCCTCACTGCTGGACGAAG
Source organism: Natator depressus (assembly GCF_965152275.1). NCBI lineage: Eukaryota > Metazoa > Chordata > Testudines > Cheloniidae > Natator > Natator depressus. Next base: position 15,892,067 of record NC_134235.1, read on the forward strand.
GGCATCCAAGTTCATTAGCCAGAACTGCCACTTGGTCCTGAGCTTTCTTCTCACTAATCACCGACACCGGGGAAAAAGCAGATCCTCCCTAGAAGAGAAAACAGACTATGAGTCAATTGATCCTGTCAACATGTGCTTCCCTGGTGCATGATGGGAAGATGACAGAAAAAAAAATCTGCTCAGTCACTGACTGGAAAATGGAATGTGCAAGAACTGCAGCATGGTCTAGCGATTAAAGCAAAGGATGGGGAGAGAGCAGGGCTGGGTGGTATTCACAACTCTGTCACTGATTTTTTTGTGAGACCTTGGGCAAGTCACTTAATTTCTTTGTGCTTCAGTTCCCCCATCTGTAAAATGGGGACAATAATCCACCTCATGGCATTTTGAAACCTTTAGATGAAAAGTGGTATACATTATTACTGTGGTCTCACAAATCTCAGAGTTAGTGGAGTTTAGCTCAATGAAAGTTTGCTTAATGACATTGCTTAATGTCACTTATTAATTATTACTTATTCCTTATTTGTGCTATGCAAGCAACCAAAGGTTGCAAACCAAGATCAGTGCTCCCTTGTGCTAGGCACTGTGCAAACACACAGGTGGGCATGAGCCCCCACAAAGATCTTACAATCTATCATACGCTGTTAGCCTCTTATATCTGTTAAGCATTGCAATTCCAAAAATGCTAGGGGAGCATGATATGGATTCTTCACTAACGATGGTAAAGCATGAGCAGGAGAGAAGCCAGCTTTGACTTTCAAAACTCAGGGTGAGTTTGCAGGACTAACAATTGCAGAGGTGGGGAATCTCCTTTGTACTTTAAAGCTTGATGTGGAAGTTTTTGAGATACAGAGAATATAGAACATCACAGTGCTCTTCAGAGTAGGATCAATATTTAAATAATGAGCCAAAGCCACAGAGCCCAGACGAGAACTCAGGAGTTCCTGGCTTCCAATTCCATGTTCAGACCACTTCCCCAGACCTGTCACAGCTGGGTGGTGTTTGGAAAAGAGCTCACTGGGAAAGGATGTCATAATGTCGTTGAGTAACCACAAAAGCCACTTATTCAAAATGCAGGTATGTTAGCATAGCCTGATAGCATCTGACCTACAACATCAGGGCTGGAATAAGCAGTGACATGGTTAAAAATGACTCAGTTCTAATTTCCAAACGTTTAGATCAGTTTACTATAATAATTGCTCAGATGCACTTCCGTCTTTAAAAAAAACCCAGAGAAGCTGATCGCCTCTGCTGATTAGCTTTTTTCACTATAAAACAAGTTAAATACAAAACTATATACCCAGCAAAACACAAAAACAGAGGCAAAGAAAAAAAAGTAAATGTATTTTTAATATTTGGTCTCTGAGAAGCCATGCATAGCAGTTAAAAACATCCACGTCCATTTAATTGTTTCTAGCAAGCATATACATTGACTGTAGTCGTGAAGCATCCTGTCTGATTCCTGAAGTAATCTGTTTTCAGATATACTCAGAAAGGGACTATTGTTTAGATGCTGAGACAGTCCTGCAAGCTCGCCACTTGGATAGCTTCCGCAGGTCCATTATTACTATACTCCTTAATGATTTTTCTCTTTCGTTAAGTTAAAATAAAAAACTTCAAGGATCTAGAAAGACACTATAATTATTTATTCATTAGTTTAGTGGTAGACTACAGGAGGGCTGCAGCTAAGTAAAGAAAATGTCAAAATATCAAGAATGTAGCTTTTCTGTTGCCGAAGAAGTTACTGTAGAAAGGGATCTATGAGTTGACACAGGCCAGGGGGAGTAAAGAGGCATGGATTCTATTCCCAGTTGTGCCACTGATCTGCCAGGAGTTCTTAGACAAATAATTACATGTGTAATAATCCCAGCCTTACACGGATATTGTGAGGATAATTCAGTAATGATTGCAAAGCACTTTGAGATCAGTGGAGGAAAGGTGTCAGGTAGGCCAGATTCTCTAGCTTGCAGCATTGCCTGAGTGGGGCAAAGGGAGAAGAAACGGTCCAAAACTTCCCTGACTCAGAAACCTGTGCTTTTAGTAGGGGTAGAACCAATATAACAGGTTCCTATGCCCCCTGCACAGGGGATAGGATAGAGCTGAGGAGAAGCATCGTGGAGGTGTGGAGGATGAATATCACACTTCAGCTATTCCCAGGTAACAGATGGCCCTTTAGGGACAGTTGCCAGCAGGTGCAAGTTAGAGCAGTCCCCTGGTTGCTCTAGCTGAAGCAGAGAATCAGGCAACTAGCTAAAAGCAGCTGAGAATCTGGCCTTGTGACTGCACAGTACTATTATCACTTAAAATTGCCACCTCTTCTGCCCACCCCTAGGAGTGGAGGGTGCACTTTTCAAGTAGTGCTCAGCATCCACTGGATGGCACCCTCTGTGATGCTGGACAAGTTACGTAACCTCTCTGAGCCTCAGTTTCCCAGTCTGAGAAATGGGCTGATGTCAAATAGCTCTTTACAAAGGTGGCTGTTTCAATGGAGGGGGTGGATAAAGAGATACAGGCTATAATAATTAATAATTTGACTGACAGCCAGGACTGCAGTTTTGGTGCGCCATGTCTAGCTCGCTGCTTAATGCACTTCAGGATTTTGTTTTGAAGCAGTTCAAGGAATCGTAGTGACTACTTTTTCCCAGCAAGCTATTCCCTCAGTTAATCAGGACTTAAAATATGTGCTAACTACTTATGCTAAACTATTTGTTCGGCCTTGTGTTTAGCTATGACGTTCTTAGCCCAGGTCTACACTGCAGAATTACTTTGGTATAACTACATGGCTCAGGGGTGTGAAATTCTCCGCTCAGCAACATAGTTATACAGACTGAAGCTCTGGTGTAGACAGCACTATGTTGGCGGGAGAGCTCCTCCCACTGACATAGCTACCGCCACTCGCAGAGATGGAGTTATTAAGCCAACAGGAGAGCTCTCTCCTCTTGGCTTGGAGCATTTTCACCAGAACCACTGCAGCTGTACAGATGCAAGTTTCTAGTGTGGACAAGCCCATAATACCTTTCCCCAGACCCGAAGAAGAGCTCTGCATAGCTCAAAAGTTTGTCTCTCTCACCAGTAGAAGTTAGTCCAATAAAAGATATTACCCCATTAACCTTGTCTCGCTAATATCCTGGGATCAATACAGCTGCAACCACACAGCATATATCCCTTGATCTCTCATTTAAACTGAATGGCTTTCTAGGTGCCCACCTTTACTGCATTTTCATATGGCTATTTTCAGACTGGCCAATTTTTGAGGAGGACTGGAATGAAAACAATTAACTGAGAAAGCAACTGACCAGATCTTCCTCTTGGGTAAATCATCAGAAGCCCCTTGACTTGAACATCTTAATAAGGGCTGAGTTTGCTCCTACTCCTACAGGAGCCCAAACCTTTGTTTGTTCCCAGAGCTCAGGCAATAGCTATGTTATGACTATTTAACAGGGTTATTATTATGGTAGCGCTTAAAGGCCAGTAAGAATAGGGCCCTGTTATGCTGGCACTGCACAAACACAGAGTAGTAGACAATCCTTACCAGCTTCAGAATTAGTTGCGGCCCAGCAAAGCACTTGTGTGTATGTTCAGTGTGAAGAATGGGAATAATCCCATTGACTGACTTCAGAGCCCTGGCTAAAGTTCTGTTCTGGAGTGGGGCTATATGAGCAGGAGCATTATGTGGGGTATTGAGTCAAGATGTGTGAAACGTTCGCAGTGAGATCAGAAATGACACACAACTCACCACTAACTTGAAATTCAGTTCACAAACCTTCCCTGGGAACCCGGTCCAGTTTTGAGAGACCTGGGCCACTACATGGCTTGGCATGAAAATATGACCTCTCCCCCAGCCTCTGTCTTTGCCTATTTGCATTGCAACTCTTTAGGGTCAGGGACCGCTTACTACTTTATGTTTGTACAGCGCCTAGCACAATGGGGCTCCTGAGGCACTACTGTAACAAACATAATTACTAATCATCATCATGTGAAATCCAGGGAAAGCCAGACAAGCAGACCCAGACATGGCCTGCGCCTGTGTTGATGAGCTCAGCTTCCCCCTTGGCACTGCAGAACTACACACTGAAGTTTTCAGAGGAATCCCTGGACATATGGCTCCTCTGGGAGCTGTGCTCTCTACTAGTGGCCGCTGCAGAGCGGAAGCAAGAAAATCCCTTGCATTCCCTCCTGATCTCTGGGTATTTACATGCTCTGCAAGTGGGATCTCCAGCTTCTTCCACGAGGAAAACCACTGCTCTCCCCATCCCAGCCAAACATGAAAGTTCACAGCCAACTCCGCAAGCTGAAACGCCCCATAGGTTATTCCTGCAGAGGAAAGAATGAGGGCCAAAACCTCAGCAGGAGTAAACTGGCATCACTCCATTATATAATAGCTGATCCCAAACCGCAAAATTCAAATGAAGATCCAAACTTCCCAGAAGTTTGAGGGGGTTGCAAAGGTCAGGACCATTTCAGGGGTTTTACTCTGGAACCCATGTCTAGGAGCGATCTGTTTTTTCTTCCTCTAACAGCAGCAGTTTTGCAACAGGCTCAGCCACAGAGTTTGTTCTGCTGTTTTCCATGGTGGTGACCATTTCCTCAGTCTGCTTTTTTTGATAACATTTGTATTCAGGAAGTAAGTCTTGCACTTTGGCGTTAAACCTAATATAGATCCAATGCTATGCCTCATGGTTAATCACTTTTTTTTTTGGAGGGGGACCGTAATTCAGTAATATTTGAAAGTGATAGACTTATCTTCCCTGTTGGAGAGCTCCTTCTGAAATTTGCTTGAAGGTCAAGGGGTGGGGGAGATTCCTGTTAACAAAAGAGTTAGGCAAGCAAAATTCAAATTCACAAACAACATTTGTTTCCTCATCATTTCTTCATCCGCATCTGCAGACCTCAGGAGCAAATGTGAGAGCAGAAGCTGGAGACTACCCACAAAGAAGGCTTCAACTTTGAGCAAATAATTTTCATATTTAACAGAAATATACTATATACACCAGCACAGGCCTATGATTTAAAGAGAGACGCATGAAAAAACAAACATATGTGAAGGGTCCTGCTTTTCTCTTAATCACGTTCACCATAGAAAACACTGTCTCTGTATGATTAATAATAATAACCAGGGATAAATTGGACATGAGCTTAAAAAAAGAGGGCCTGTTTAGAGAGATGCAGAAACTTGGAATGAATTGTTCACTCACGCTGGTTGAAATTCCCAGTATCGCCAACTCCAAACATTCAAACATCATGAATCAGGCACCAAAAGATCATGAGATTGGCTTAAAAATAATAAATGTGGGGTTCTTTTATTTTCCTTCTGATTTTCAAGTCTTTTTCTGGACACACATGGGGGCTAGAAAGTTCCTTTTAAATGAAAGCTGAGATTCCCACATAATCATATGATTACAGGAGCTGAGGCTTTAAGAAAAAAATGTCTCACATATCATGCAACTCACAACAAAATCATGAGAGTTAGCAACACTGCCCCTGTGCAGATGGTCAATATGAGACCAATTCACTGTATACATCCCACTCAAAATTGGGCTTAAATGGAATTTAAGTCACATACAGTTCTTGCTCTGGCTATCTGCACTGGGGTGGCTCACTGTGTCCTGTGGAAAGTTATCTGACCTCTTTGTCAACCCCTTTGAAAAAACAGGAACTATTACCTCACTGAAAATGAATTGCTGCATTCGAGTTAAGCAATCCTAGCTAATATCATTTCACCCCCCGCGGCCCCAGCCCCATTTACAGTAATAGTAGGAAGTATTACACTGAATGTTGTGCAATTGTACAAAGGGTAATGAATGGCTGTTTGACAAGATGGCATTATGCTAGCCACTTTAGCCTGCAGTGTCTCTGCACAATAATACTATGTGCTTCATGTATGCCTGGAACTGGCAACTTCCTCAGACTGCAAACAATTACACCTCTCTTCATTCACATGGACTCTGAAAACTCACTTCTGCAAAGTCTTTCAGTGGTGAATCACCAGTGAGCTATAGCCAAAAACCTGCACTGAAAATGGCTTTTACCACCTGCACTGCAACAGAAACTGTGCTCCCAGGGAGCAGTATCCCTCCATCACTGTCCTCCGCACAGCCTCTCATGCACCATGGCCTCTTTGTTCTTGTCTTGTGCTTTTGGACTAACTGTACATCCTTCTTGGGCTGCCTTCTGCCCTGAGATACTCACATTGCCACAGAAGTTAACGGAATTACTCTGGACAGGTATGATGGAGCAGAAGCCAATTCATGCGGTCTTGATCTCTGCCTGAAAGCGCACCATACACATGAATGAAGATATAACAACATCAACAATAATAAGAATCCCAAAGGGCAAGACTGGGATCTGTCTAACAAATACTCCAGTGCTCAAGCTAATGAGACTGTCCATGCTTGTATCTGGCCAATGTCAAATATAAAGCTGTATTTATGGCTATTAGAATCATAGAATATTAGGGTTGGAAGAGACCTCACGAGGTCATCTAGTCCAATCCCCTGCTCAAAGCAGGACCAATCCCCAACTAAATCATCCCAGCCACGGCTTTGTCACGCCGGGCCTTAAAAACCTCTAAGGATGGAGATTCCACCACCTCCCTAGGTAACCCATTCCAGTGCTTCACCACCCTCCTAGTGAAATAGTGTTTCCTAATATCCAACCTAGACCTCCCACACTGCAACTTGAGACCATTGCTTCTTGTTCTGTCATCTGCCATCACTGAGAACAGCCGAGCTCAATCCTCTTTGGAACCCCCCTTCAGGTAGTTGAAGGCTACTATCAAATTCCCCCTCACTCTTCTCTTCTGCAGACTAAACAAGCCCAGTTCCCTCAGCCTCTCCTCGTAAGTCAGGTGCCCCAGCCCCCTAATCATTTTCACTGCCCTCTGCTGGACTCTCTCCAATTTGTCCACATCCCTTCTGTAGTGGGGGGACCAAAACTGGACACAATACTCCAGGTGTGGCCTCACCAGTGCCCAATAGAGGGGAATAATCACTTCCGTTGATCTGCTGGAAATGCTCCTACTAATGCAGCCCAATATACCGTTGGCCTTCTTGGCAACAAGGGCACACTGCTGACTCATATTCAGCTTCTGGTCCACTGTAATCCCCAGGTCCTTTTCTGCAGAACTGCTGCTTAGCCAGTCGGTCCCCAGCCTGTAGCAGTGCATGGGATTCTTCCGTCCTAAATGCAGGAAGTGTTATTGGTTAACAGTGCCCATAGAGTGCTCGGTGTTATACAAAGAGGCAAGAAGGCGCAGCCCATGAGTCATGAAGCTCACACGCACGCATAAGTGAGGGGAAGTAGTACAGCATGTTATACAGCAGTTAAATGGCATTTGGCCATGCCCTGAAAAAAAGAATGTTAAGGTCTTCCACATTCCCAGCACATCAGAAGTGGGTCTCCAAGAGGGACTTAAATGTGGGAAGAATCTATTGGATGAGCTCAGGAAGATCACACCAAACACAGGGGGCTGCAGTGAAGAAGGCACAAAGGTGATCAAGAAAGATGCTAATGAACAGACGAGGCTGGGAGCGTTGGCAGATGGGTGGGACGATGTTGGGGAAATATGGTGGGTCAGAGCTAGGGATGGTTTTGCTGCGCAAGCATCTGCCTGAGATTTCTGAAAATGGAAAAAAAAAGACTTTTTTCCATCAATTCTGACATTTTGCAGGTGGTAAGGTTTTTTTTTCTTTTTTTCTTTCCTGCACAGCTCTCGACAGATGCCATTTTGCTAGTAACAGAGGAGATTCTGCAAAGCACAGTGTTCCTGTGTCTCAAATGACTCACTTGTTGCTTGCGTGATTGTTACTCTATCAAGCCAGTAGCTTTCAGTAACAGGATATGAACACCTTTAACACAATTTACAAGCCCCCCCACTGAATTCAACAGCAAAACTCTTTGATTTAGAAGGGAGCACAGCCACACCGGTATCAAATCTAATTGTTTACCATATTTATAAATATGTGATTAGCCTACAGTGCTGGTGGTATCCATTGCACAGATGCAAGATGCAGTGCAGAATCCATGAGCCCAACCTTAGCAATCAAAAGTGGGTACATGTAGAGTAGGGATTTTCATTTAACTCCCTCCAGCAAGAATTGATCTACTTCTCTTTAAACATGTTACCCTTGTAAGCTGCCTGCTTTTGGATCAGACTGTGCCCTGTTTTGGCAAGGACAGGTGTGTTTCAGTCCAGCTTTGTGAATGCCATCTGTTGCTCAGTGCCATATCCCTTACACAATATGCTCCCCTGGCCCTCTCCAATAGAAAAATGTTCGTTTCATGTTCAGAGTCCTCGTCAGCCTTCAAACTGCTACACTCTGTACTAGATTCTGACTAACCCAGTGCAAATATACATGTGGAGGAGCGGGGATGATAGCCCCCCACAGTTGCATCCCCGCACACAATCCCAGTCCTTGCACTTCCTTGACACAAGAACTGCACCAGGCTTGGGCTGCTGTTAGATATGGAGTAGAAGGGTGAAGGCAAGACATAGCCCTGCCCCTCCACACACAGTCTGATACAGAACCGGACCTGGGCTCCTCTGACGATCCCAGTCTGGGATCTGGAAAATCTGTCTGGAAAATTCTAGCAGGGGAGGCGCACCTTCTGCCGTAGAACTGTGGCTTCCAAGATCCTACAGTCAGACTTTAACTGGCAGTGATAATGATGCAATGCTAAAGTAGCAATGGCTGCAGTCAAAACCTCCCTCTAAGAGCACTAGATGTGAGAGCTCACCCTTGCAAACCCACTTCCATTGCAAACCTCCCAATCCTTTACCCTCTGTTCAAGGTAACAACCACTAGCATAGCACATAAAAATAAGGAAACTCTCCTCTAATTACTATGGTTCACAGTTTTGGCACAACCTGCTACCAGGGAAATTTAACCACTCTCCCTTGGTTGCAATATGTCCTATCGAACAGCTTCTAAGGCTGTTGAGCTTTTCCATCTCATTAAGCGTCATGGCTCGACAATTAACTTCTAACCTGCAGCAATTCTAAGGCTGAAACATTAATCAACAGCTGAACTCTAGCATGGTTTTTTTAATCCTGCCATATGACGTTAACATTTCAGAACCCACGCTGGTCATAAAAACAATGGGTATATTAAGCTACCTTGAATAACCTACAGACTTTTATGTATAAGCCTTTTCTATGGGTTCACTGAGTGATCTTGAGCAGGTCATTTGATAGCTTTGTGCCTTAGTTTCTCCCTCTGAGACATAGGGATAAAACTGGGCACAACAGAGGTGTTCTGAGGTTTAGTTAATTACTTGGTATAATGCAGTCTGAGACATTGAAATGAGAAGGTGCTCTATGTACAGGCTTTTGTTCAACATTGTTTATGTGTTGTAGTCTGCTCAAAAACATTAAATATTTTGCAATAGGAGTGGGCTAGTGTTTGGACCAAAAGGCTGAGAATAAAGGAGGGTCTTGGGATATAGTCTGGCTGGAGCGAGACTCAGCATCTGATCTTGGGCAAAGCTTTGTGTTTCAGCCTCCCAAACTGCAGATCAAGAAAAGGCAGGACCTTACAGAAAACAAGCTATAGGCTTTGGAGGTTGAACTGTATTGGATAAATGCATTAAGAAAACAAGAACAGCACTTTATGTATAACTAACATAAAACACAGATTATTTTGCTCATTTTCATTATGTGATCAAACAGACCCTCGTGTTAAATACTCAAAACCTCCCTGTTTTCCACAGCCCACAGAAAAAGTGTCACTGACACCTTGAAAGCAACAGGAACCACATCTGTTGCAAACACTTCATGCCTTCCTTATTTCTCTCAGAGGAAGTATGTGGCCTGTTTGGCAAGTGCCGTTCTACATGATAGGGTGAAGTTCACAACACTCTCATTTGGCTGGCTGCTTCTCGACCTGATCAGTTAGATACTGCAAGCAACATGAAAACTCCATCATGCCTGCTCCTTTCGTGAAACATCCTGCAAAGTGGAATACCATGCTCAGCATTTAAAGGTAATCATTGCTCTGATGCCGTCAGGATAGCATTCTCTGCATACTGGGCCAAACCTTCCAGTCCTCCTTCAAGCTAAAGGCAGTTTTGTCCCAGTAACCAGTGCAGGATTTGGACTTTAAATATAAAAAGCCATCAAAGAGAGAGATGCAAAAGGTCCATTGGATCCTCTAGTCCCTCTCCTTGCTGGTGTTTGTAAACATGAAATGAGCAAAAAGAAAAGGAGTACTTGTGGCACCTTAGAGACTAACCAATTTATTTGAGCATAAGCTTTCGCGAGCTACAGCTCACTTCATCAGATGCATAAAGTGGAAACTTTATGCATCTGATGAAGTGAGCTGTAGCTCATGAAAGCTTATGCTCAAATAAATTGGTTAGCCTCTAAGGTGCCACAAGTACTCCTTTTCTTTTTGCAAATACAGACTAACACGGCTGCTACTCTGAAACATGAAATGAGCCTAAATTATATATTTCTACGAAAAAAATCTTAAAATAAAATGAGAGAGGCAGACAGATGGCCAATGGTGAAGCAAACGTTTGCATGCGATAACCTATGAGAAACACCACAGATATAACAGCAGGTTCATTTCTTAAACTCAAATTGTCAGGGATTCACAAATGAGGTTTCTCTGTGTTTTGCATGGTACTTGGATTTCACCATTTGTGCAAACTGGTAAAATGTGTTGTTTCAAATGTATATGTTATGGAATAATGAGTGTGCTGAATAAAAGTGACACACTCCCCTATGTTTCCCAAAGATGTGTGGGATTTAGCCACACACTTTCCATGATTAATTCTTTGAAGATGCAGGGGTTTAATAAGCAGTTAATGGAGAAAAAACACCCAGCATATTATAAATGATGAACCATGGAATTCTTCATTTGAAATGTGCTCGTTTGTAAGCAACTTCCTCGGAGAACTGGGATTAGTCAAGTTCTTGCTTTGGGCAATATCTCTTGAGCATTCTGAATATATCTTTGAAAAATCTCTGGGAAAAAGCAGACTACTTTCGGATATGCAACACTAATTGAAGTACCTCAACATGACATTGTCTTAAAAATAGATATTGCGTGTGAAAAAAACTGAATGGTACATATATTTTGAGCCAAATGTAGATCCATTTCTGCAGGTGCAAATATTTGGTACAAAACTGTGCTCACAATTATTTGGGCCCACAATTTAGGTTGCTAAGTCCCGAGTCCTTCAATGAGCTCGATATGGCCTGACCCCTGTGCCTGTACAGAGCCCTGTTGAAGTCAAAGGTGCTCTGTTTGGCACCATACGGAGAGCTAACTGCAGGATCGGGGTCATAGGTCTTTAAATACCTGAACTGTGGGTGAAATCAAGAAGCAAAATGCCAAAGCAACCTGAATTGTGCTTTCAGAAAATTGTGGCCACAATTATTTGCAGATGTAAGGAAGGCTATGGCGTTGGGACTGAAAATGCAGCTCTTATGGTGAAATTCAAACTTTCCCGTTAGAGCCTGAGTAATTGGTCTCTCTGTGGGGAAAGCCACTCCTAGACCTGCAGACAGACTAAGTGGCATCAGTGCAGCACCTCAGTGGCTACCATGCCTATGGGTTGAAATAAGATTAATACAAGAGTTTGAACATGTTATGAACAGGACTATCTGACAGGGTTGCCTACAATAGCAGGGGACAACTTGATGACCCAGGAGGTCCTCCCAGCCCTGTTCCTAAATAGCAGCTCCAGCAACTCCACTTCTCTATGCAGGATATTGGCCTATTGGAGCCATGTAAGCATAGCTTCTATAATCACGCCTTACCCTACATCCAGTAGGCCTCTCTGCGCCATCCTTTTTGAGACGGGCATAGAAACCTGCCAACATAGCACATAGGGGATGGAACCCTGTGTGTTTGCTCTGCCCATGTACCAAGCTTACACAGGGTTTACATGGTACATAATGTCTGGAGTAGACTCTCCACTCTCGGGTGAATTTCAGCTAAACAATTACAGTTTCATAGGCATTTAGTTAGATGACAGAGAATCTGCTCATCCATAAGGCCACAATATATGCTGCTATGCAATTTTCTGCCTGTCTTCTAGTGGTGTATGTTATATGCAAAATTCAGAAAAAATAGCTTAGCTTATTATATCTTGATGCAGCGCACTGTTTGTAAGTACATACTATTTATCTGCACAATCCATTTATGTACTGAAGAACCATGTGTACCACCCTTTATTGAGATCAGTGGTTCCCAAACTTGTTCCGCCGCTTGTGCAGAGAAAGCCCCTGGCGGGCCGGGCCGGTTTGTTTACCTGCCGTGTCCGCAGGTTCGGCCGATCGTGGCTCCCAGTGGCCGCGGTTCGCTGCTCCAGGCCAATGGGAGCTGCTGGAAGTGGCGGCCAGTACATCCCTCAGCCCGCGCCGCTTCCAGCAACTCCCATTGGCCTGGAGCAGCGAACCGCGGCCACTGGGAGCCACGATCGGCCGAACCTGCGGACACGGCAGGTAAACAAACCAGCCCGGCCCGCCAGGGGCTTTCCCTGCACAAGTGGCGGAACAAGTTTGGGAACCACTGATTTAGATGAATGAAATACTACATAAGGATGCTACCCATATACTCTGGACTCCCTTGAACTTACTTAAAAATACAACTTAGGAGCTGCGGTACAATCCAGGAGCAATTTGAAAACGCAAATACGTCCCCTCTGAACAGCTCCCTTCCCATTTTCAAATGCCTAGGAGGAAAGAGGAGCTTTGGAACATGCCCTGAAGTGCACAAAATGTGCCGTTACTCTGGATAAGTGCATAACGGCAAACTATATTGTGTGCCAAATGAACTGAAGTCCAAGGGCTGCTCTTTGCACTTTGGATAAGTGAATTGTGGGAAAGAGTCACAACTTTTCACTCACTTCCCAAATTATTTATTTATTTTAAAACAACTGTCATTAGTGGCAGTGAAATTTAACATGGAAAATGTCACCGAGATATATTGTAAAAAGTAGCTGTGGTGACATAAAAACCCTAGCTCTAAATGCATGAATGCACAAAACTTTACGTTCAGAACTTTTTAGTTTTCTAAATGCCAGGTTCTGCCAACTTTAGCCTCACTGAGCAGTTACCTGAATAGGTGAGTAGTCCCACTGATCTCAGAAGGGCTACTCGTGGAATAATTTGAAAACTAGGACAAATGGAAAGCACTACATTAAGGGAGGAATAATCAATTGCACAAATACAAAATGGGAAATGACTGCCTAGGAAGAAGTACTGCACAAAAAGATCTGGAAGTTATAGTGGATGACAAACTAAATGAGAGTCAACAATGTAATACTGCGGCAAAAAAACCGAACATCATTCTGGGCTGTATTAGCAGGACTTTTGTAAGCAAGACATGAGAAGTAATTCTTTCATTCTACTCAGCACTGATAAGGCCTCAACTGAGCATCACATCTCAGGAAAAATGGGGACAATTTGGAGAGAGTCCAGAGGAGAGCAATAAAAATGATTAAAGGTCTAGAAAACATGACTGATGAGGAAAGATTGAGAAAATTGGGTTTGTTTAGACTGGAGAAGAGAAGACCGCGCGAGGATATGATAAGTCTTCAAATATGTAACAGGTTGTTATAAAACAGAGGTTGATAAATTGTTCTCCTTACCCACTGAGTACAGGACATGAAGTAATGGGCTTAAACTGAAGTAAGGGAGATTTAGGTTAGACATTAGGAAAAAAATTATGACTGTAAGGGTAGTTAAGCCCTGGTAGTTAATTATCTAGGGAGGCTGTGAAATCTCCATCTTCGGAGGTTTTTAAGAACAGATTAGATAAACCCCTGTCAGGAATGGTCTACAGAGTACTTAGTCTTGCCTCAGTGCAGGGGACTGGACTAGGGGACCTAGCAATGTCCCTTCCAGTCCTACATTTCTGAGATTCTAAGAAGGATGCAGAAACTGGCCATATGTTCTTAGTTTCAGCAGAATATACAGTTGCCTAATGTGCACATTACATTCAAGAGGTATATTCGTCGCTATGCACAAAAGTCTTACATACAGCTCAAGTAAACAGTTTTCATTTCCAAAATTTGTAAACCTGAACATTCAAGAACACTCTACATATCTTAATGTGAGGTTTAAGCAACATAACTCCCACTGAAGTGAATGAGAGTCAGGAGACTAAAAAGTTTTCATATATTTAAAGATTTAGGGTAAAATTTTCATGAGGGTCTAAGTGATTTAGGAGTAGAGCTTGCCGGGAATTTTTTGACATCTTTTGTTGGAAAATGTTGATGTGTCAAAACTGAAACTTTTAGTGGAAACATATCAATTTCAATGAAACTTTCACTGAGAAGGACTCTCAGGAGCAGGATGGAATTTCTGGTCAAAATCTGAGAGGGAGAACGGAATTTCTGGTCAAAATGAGAGATTATCTAAATCTAGCCGATTGTGAGTATGGTCAGCAGACTGTGGCCCCAAGATTTAAGGTGTCTTTGAAATACCTAATGTAGATAAGATCGATGAAATCAGCTTTTTCTGCACAGTTCATAGACTGTTTGGTAAATACAGTAGGCACTGTGCTTAGGATTTTGTAGGGCCAATCCTGTCGGTTTCTCAGACTAACAGCCTGAAAGAGATAAAAATCATCTGATTTTAGGTAATGGTGTCAGGACATTTTGTTTTGTTGCTATTTTAAACAAGGCATTACTTAAACTATTCTGACTGTGAAACTAGGCTGTAACATAAGCCAACGTCTGACTAATGGTGGTTCTATTCTATTGAGTTCTAAATAGGTTCTTATAACAGGTCACAAAGGAACTTTCTATATAGGGGTTAGAAGGAACTTTTTCTACAGCCAAGTTCCATAACTGCTCACTGCAGTGTTTCATGCATCTTCCTCTTAAGCATTTTGTACTGACAAGACAAGATACTGGACTAGATGGATCCTGGTTTCGTCCAGTTTGGCAATTCCTATGTTACTATGGGACCTTTCAGAATCAGAAAATTTTTGAGCCATTCTTTTTTTCTTTTCTTTTTTTTTTTAAATTTCTTTGAGCACCTACAGCAAGACCAGAATTGCGTCAAAAGGAAACTGCAAAACAATTCTGCCTGTACTTGGCAATGAAACATCAAAGCCAGCTTTGACAACAGATACGTCAATCTAATCAATTGCTTCATCACTTCAGAACTCCAAATGTTGAGAAGTACATACAAACAGAAAATACATGAGTATATGTTCACCGTTTAGCTCTGACTTCCTATTATGCTAAGGTAGTGGTAATGGAAACTTTTGCTTTGTACAGTACTTCTTAGCAACTTCCCTAGTTGTGGTTTTCTGCTATTCCCCTGATAAAAGCACCGAAGTGGTGAGAGTTTTGCAAATAGATACTCAAATGCATGTAAAACATCAGCTTTCAAAAGCCAACTATATAAAAACTTGAGAGTCTGAAATTGGGTCATTTTTATGCATTGGCACAGCGGGTGCTATCCTGAATCCCCTTTTTATGTCTCCTTTGTTTTAGTTCTGAAGTGCATTGATGAAAATAAAGAGAGCAATGGGAAATACTATGAAAACAACAAAAGCCTCGGCAGAAATAAATGTGCCACCCCAAAATGGTAAGCACTTTTTAATTTCTTTGAGGAAAAAAGTTACTGGAAGCCCATGGTACATTCATATATGCATTTTTATTCACTGGTCTGACATATGAAAAAGTATGCTTGAGTGTGCTATGCAAGACCGGAGGTGTACAGTATAAGGTATTTACTTTTAGGTGAGTTAGAACTCATTCTCTAGGAGTCATTTTTTAAAAAAATAATTTTTAAAAACAATTGCCCTTTAGTAGCACTCTTTGTGATGAGCTTCCCACAATTCAGGAGGCCCGGACCTTCTCCATAAACAAGAAATTGCACATTTCGGGTGTTTCCTGTGCATGATTTACAAAACCTATTCCCACATTTTCCTTTGCTCAGGTTTTGTTGGTTTTAATCCCAATCTGGGAATCCTAATAATAATAATTCTGCACTCACACTGATCATTTCAAACATTTGCACCAAAATTAATATGCAGCAAACTTTCCATGCTGCTCAAAGTTATATGAAGCAATGACACATTTCAAGGATGGCAGCTACCAAAGGGGGTGGGGTGGGGGCTAGGTTGTCAACTGGCCCTATGTAGACCCACAGGGAAAAAAATGTATAAGGCCTCCCACTATGCAGCCTGGATTGTGAGTCCAGGTGGGAGGGGGAAGAGACTCGTGGCATTGCTACTCCACACCACAAGCAAGTAGGTAGGGAATGGGCAGAGCTCACACGCCACAATGTGCCGGCCAGCTGGCACAAGGGGGAAGTAAGCTAGTCTTATAGAGGGATGCAGAAAATTACACCCCCCTCAGGTGCAAAAAGAGAGTAGGGGAAACAAATATGACTCTGAGTCATACTCCTTTCCCAGGGCTTCTCTGAGGATGGCCCAACTATGTGCCAGTTCTTCCTCGGGGCAAGGGATCAATCTGGCCAAGAGGGGCAGAAGCTCCAGCACTATTTTTAGCACGAGCCAAGAACCAGCACATCTAAAGTATCGATGTTTTGGGAAGCTGAGCAGCTCGGGGATTGGTAATGGCATAAGGAGGAAGGTCCCCAGTTCAAATCCAGTTTAGACTGATACTTACTGAAAGTTGTTACTGTCAGATGGTTGGGTTCGTGGTCTGTGTGAAATGAGATGACAGTCCCAGTCCAGTTCTTTGCAGAGGTGTCCAACTTCCATTCAGTGCCCTTGTTGGTCTTCCCAACAGAAAGCAAGAACTGAATGGCCTTGAAAAATGACCTATTCTTTCTCTCATAATCACGGCCCTTTCAGGCTGGCATTGGGGAACACTGATTAGGTAGGGCAGTGAAGTTTGCATTGTTACTGATCATGCTGTACTTGTTCTGTGGATACACCCAGGGCTTTAGGGCTTGATCCAATGCCCATGGAAGTCAACAGCAATCTTTCCATTGACTGAAACAGGCATTGGACCAGGCCCTTAGTCTCTATGGCTGGCAATCCAGCATCTTTCAGACAATAAATTCACACTGCCAAAAACTGAATTTCTCCCTCAGTCGGTGTTTTAATGGAGTAAAGGGTTTCAGGATTCGGTCCACAATTTTATAACATTTTAAATACTTTGGAAAAAATGTTTCATCCTGGCTCATTTCAACAAGACACCAGTGATGCTGAAACTGAAGGAATGAAACAGAAGGGTAAAGGAAAGAACACTGAAGAGGAAGGAAAGGCAAAGTGGACCGTTACTTTGAGTCTGACTAGCTGTTCTGAGGTGATAACCTTTGTCTTCTGATCATTAGTTTTCCCTCCCATTCAGACCTGCACTCAGGTCATACCCCTACACTTTCCCTCTGCCCCCAGTTTTAGTGCTGCTCAAGGCACAAACAACAGAGGATCTTGTATTTTAAGCACAGCGCTAAGCTAGGGGTATTGCGTAATTTGGCACTACTCTAGCAGGCACCTCTGAGTCACAATTCTTCCCCTGCTTCCTCCAACCTATGCCAGCAGGATGTTGCCAACTGAGCTGTGCCAGCCAGAAAGCAAGGGTGTGGGTGTGCCAAACCCGTGAAAAAATGCTGAAATTGGGCTTGTTTTCGGCTTAATTGGCTTGTGAATTGCTTGTTGACTAGTTTTTAGCTTGTTGCTTCTTTTTGTTGATTGGCTTCTGGCAAGCAGGGGGGGGAGGGAGGGAGTCGGGGTGCACAGCGGGCCCACCACAGTCCCAGACTGCACACCAGGGGGATCTAGTCACATACAGTGTTGGCATTCTTAGGGATTGGTTTGTTTTGGCCTTGTTTTGAAATGGGATTAGCTTGATTTTTGGCTTATTGTGAAAGTCAGGGTGCTTATTTACCACATGAAAGTTGGCAATTGTGTGTGGGACCCAGGCTTTGCCCATTCTTTGCCCCTTCCTGCCCACTTACTTCAGAGAGGAAATCGGCTGGTGTGTAGGTAGCCCCAGTGTCTAGGTAACCAATGCATGGGTGTTACAGGCATTATGCCCCCTTACTTCCATATATGGGTGCATAGTGCAAGTCACAATATAGTCCTTATCGAGCAGGGTAAGGATATGACTATGCTACGGCTAGAAATAAGTCTCCCAGCCTGGGACCACATCCTTGTGCTAGTGGGGCTTGGGCTAGCCTGCTAAAAATAGCGGTGTGGCCGTTGCAGAATTGGCTAAGCCTTGGGCTAGCCACCCAAGCTAGGAGCCAGGGGGTCGGGTGGATCCAAGCTTGCGTGACTAACCAAAGCTGGTGCCACAACATCCGCACAACTATTTCTAGTGTGCTACCTGGAGCCCTGATAGCATGAATCCATTTACCCGGCCTGGGAGGCTGACTTCCAGCTACAGTATAGACGTAACCTAAAATATTTCATCTTTAGCTTCATGCCTCACAAGACATCTAGGGGATATAGGCACTGTTCCCTCTAAGCTGTGTGCGTGTGTACACACAGATCCTAAACCCCGTGCACAGAGTGAAACACCGCATGCACAAAAATTTGCACAGAAGAAATTTTTTGTGCACATGGTCTGTCAAAAATTAGAGGGAACATTGGATATAGGTATCTAAAACAATCATGCACCATGTATTCGGGCATAAATACTGTAGAGAGAGCACCTGATTCAATGGAAATAACTGTTCTTAGATTTTCCCTTTGTAACTGATGGACTGTTCCATTTTAGAGACTTCTTATATAACTAACAAACTGCTAAGGAAAGGATGGGTTTCAAAAACATCACTCAGGTTTTAGTTTGACGTAACCAAAAGCTTTTTGGGTGGGGCTGGGCCAAATGTATCAGATCCCTTCAGAGCTTGCATTAGGGGTAGAAGCATGGTTGTATGGTCCCTGCATTGAAGTACCAGTGTTTGAATTAGCCACTGGCAAACCCGAGAGTGATTTTGATTTCGCAAAACCAAAACCCAGGAAGGTTTGGATCCAGATTTCATTTTAAATGGAACCCCAATGTTTGTGAAATAGGGGGGGCAGCTGAGAGGGTTCAGATAAATTAGGTTATTTTGTACCATCTCTAGTGTAAACACAGGCACTTTAAAAGGATGTAGCTGGTGCTATGATCACACCTCCCGGTTCAGAACTAGCAAATTAATGTGCAAAATTGAAACAAAAACAGAAGACAAATACATTTGTTAGTCTCTAAGGTGCCACAAGTACTCCTTTTCTTTTTGCAAAAAGAAAAGGAGTACTTGTGGCACCTTAGAGGCTAACCAATTTATCTGAGCATAATCTTTCGTGAGCTACAGCTCACTTCATCGGATGCATACTGTGGAAAGTGTAGAAGATCTTTATATACACACAAAACATGAAAAAATACCTCCTCCCACCCCACTCTCCTGCTGGTAATAGCTTATCTAAAGTGATCACTCTCCTTACAATGTGTATGATAATCAAGTTGGGCCATTTCCAGCACAAATCCAGGTTATATATATATATAAAAAGATCTTCTACACTTTCCACAGTATGCATCCGATGAAGTGAGCTGTAGCTCACGAAAGCTTATGCTCAAATAAATTGGTTAGTCACTAAGGTGCCACAAGTACTCCTTTTCTTTTTGCGAATACAGACTAACACGGCTGCTACTCTGATACTTTTCTTTTTGAGAAGACAAAAGAGTATGTCAAATAAGTACAGATCCTGCAGCCTAGAGACAAAGTAACACATCCACTGGTGCATAGCAGAATGCAAGCCACCATGTAAGCAAGCGAGAAGGGCTGATAAGAACAGTTAGTTTTCCACTACATATCTCAGTATGGAAACTAAACCTTGCATAAATAGCTTCATGATTTTAAAATGTGATACTAAGATACTTTCATAAAATGCAACCAGTTTAAGCAAATGCCATTTAATTTGGAACTGTCACTTGTCACTTTGCTTTGGTAGTTCAGGGCAGCAGCATGCATTTTTCAGTGTATCAGTGTATTCTTCCCTATAATTTATCTCCTTGCATCTATTTAGTTGGGGATTGGTCCTGCTTTGAGCAGGGGATTGGACTAGATGACCTCCTGAGGTCCCTTCCAACCCTGATATTCTATGATTTCTCTGCCATTCCTGAAGAGGATTCTACATTATGCACTATATACACTAAGTCAGGTCTTGTAAGACTAATGTACAAGGCAGCCTTTCACAGACATCGGGATTTGTGAACTTCTGCTGCATAACAGAAAGGTAATTTGAGGCCAATTTAGGGTGACCAGATGTCTCAATTTTATAGGAACAGTCCCGATTTTGGGGGCTTTTTCTTATATAGGCACCTATTAACCCCCATCCCTGTCCTGATTTCTTACACTTCCTATCTGGTCACCCGAGGCCCATTCAGCTCTTAGTATCATTTTAAAATTATACAATATATCAAGCATACTACACTAGGCTAAAACCTGGGAGTTGATCCAAAAGCACATCCTGGGGAACCCACCTCACTTAACTCATTGGCACTGGCACGAGAAGCTTCTGACGCCATTTACACACATGCAACATGTTGATCAATTCATTCCTCCTTTAGAGCTTGACTCTGCAAGTCCCTATGCAGAAGAATCCTTGTGCAGAACCTAAGGTTATCCTTAAGAAACCTTACTGCTCCTAACTGCCTAACAGGGCTACTTCCAAACGTGAGGGTTTACAGGGCCAAACTCTTATAGAACGGCAATCTGTCCTTCGCTGAAGCATCCCCTAAATATATATCCACTAAACAGATCATCTCTCCCCTGGGCTCTGGTGTGAGAACAAGTATCCATACAAAATCTAGAATCTCCTTCCTTGGAAGTTTTTAAGGTCAGGCTTGACAAAGCCTTGGCTGGGATGATTTGATTGGGGATTGGTCCTGCTTTGAGCAGGGGGTTGGACTAGATGACCTCCTGAGGTCCCTTCCAACCCTGATATTCTATGATTCTATGAAAACTGATGTAGAAATTATTGATTTTTTCAATTATTTTCAATCCAGCAAGGTACCCCACCCACCAGCCTCAGTAATATACGAATAACCTCTCTCAGCTCCTTCAAATCCCTGTTCCTCAAAGCCCACTACTTTTGGTTCGCCTTCCATTAATATTATTGTCATTATTATGAAGGATTATTTGTAGGGTGGTATTGCCAGCCCAACTCCCTCCTGGCCTTGGTTCATGATGCTGGCCCCAGATTTTAATACATTGTGTGGGTTAAAAATTATCTAAAGAGGAATTAGAAAGAAACAGACCTAGCAGGAAGTATGTATGTGCATGCAGGTGTGTGTGCGAGCGCACACTCTTGTGACCTTCCTTTTCCACTCCCGTAATGCACTTTGTTTCTTGTAATCCCTTTCTGTGCAAAGTTGAACTGAGACAGCAAGCGCGCCACAGGCCAGGGAGCTGAGTCTGTCGTTGTTAAATAAAGAATACTGTCATATCACATTATTTGAAAATATGGTCAGTAGCTGTAATGTACACTGGTTTTGAGGCAATCCCCATTACAGCAAATGGGCACAAATTGTCCCTGCCAGAACCCAGCAGAGGCTGCTAAGACCCAGGTTGGGGGAGGGGAGCAGGTAGTGTTTGCACCATCATCACCCTCGCCAGCTATTCTGCCAAAGAGCAATTTTAAATTACTACCAGGGCTCCAATGGAAGTCACAATGTACCATGCCGCTCTCTCCCCACCTCTTGGTGCTTTTCTGGCTGGCTCCAGGCCCCTCAGTAGAGGGCACTGCAGTTGCCTTCCACTGTCACAACCTTTCTCCACGCAGAATTTCCACCACTCAGGAAACCTGAACTCTGGGGTATGCTGGAAGAAGCCAGCGCATCAAGCCCCACATCAGCATTGTGTGCAGAAAGATCCCCACTAAGAGTTTGATCCTAGGAAGCCCTGAGAAGCCTCTCACTGGGAGCTGTAGAAGCTTGGTACATTTTGGGTTCAGCCCTGTGAAGATGTGAACACTTGCAGAGCGTAACTTCAGTTCCTGCAGCTTCACTTGCAGTGCAATTCTGGACTGGTGCAGGACGTTCCTCCCAAACTTCCTCCTTTCTGACCTCAGTTCTCAGAACTATGTTTGTGCGTGAATGAGGAAACCACACGAATTTACTTTTCCTTTTTTTAAAATGAAAAAGCCTCTCTCTTCCATCACCACGACAGCTGCAGTGTGGGGGGTAGGAGCACCATGCAGCCCATTAGTTACTCAGTCTAGTAACAAACCATAAACGTAATAGGAAGGAGACACTGATTTTCTGGTTTCCTATTATTTTATGAAAAGTTCCCCATCTTACTACACTTAAGAAATCTATTTTTGTACCTTTGAAAATATTAGTAAAGACATATAACGCAATGAAAGATGCCTTTATCTAATATAATACACCTGATCATCAGCATTACTCATATTGTAGTTTAAGTCATTCATGCATGATGGTATTATTCAAAGGAGGCCATTTCCTAATACTATGCATATTTGTTGGATCATATTAAAGAAGTTCTGTATTAAAATCACAAATGAGTTTGATTCCCCATAGTTTAAATTCCAGGGTATTACTAATTAAGAGGTCTCTTGGTTTTTGGTACTGTTTCTCTCCCTCTGTATGTGAAACTTGCAAGCTGCTAATTGCGTTAGTACATTCTAAGACAGAGTCTGTTCTCAAAGCAATTCAGAGAGAGAGACTCAAAGCAATACTCTAACAACAGACACAGCACCCAGAGACTCCCCGCCCTTTTGTTGTATTAACAACTGTGATTAAAATAGAGATAGAGGATGGATGTGGATGGATGCTTGGTGTGGATAAGAACTGAATGATCAGGGAGGTGCCAGCCTAAGAATCCAGTGTCCATCGGCTGAAGAAGGCGTCAAGTGGAAATAACCAGAGGACCCCGGAGGGCAGACTGGAATCCACCCAACAGCCTCAAGAATGGGAGAACCAAAGAACAAGATAACATCTAGCAGCACGGAGCCGTCAGGAATGTGCTATCTGCTGATTGATTCAGCAACAGCATGATGAAGCAATTCCCATAGACTGGCATAGGAAGAAATTCCTATAAAAATAGACTCTAAAAAAGTGAGAACTTTGGGGTCTGATTCTGCAAACCAACTTCCAGGAGCATCAGATGAGCATCTGACAAGGCCCTGCTCCCTCCTCATGTCCAGGCCACCTGGCCAGTGGCTTGGCATGAGCAACTCTAAGGCTGGTAACTATGATAACAACCTTGCAGAACCTGTGTGTGTGTGTGTGTGTGTGTGTGTGTGTGTGTGTGTGTGTGTGTGTATGTATGTATGTATATGAATGAATGTGTGAAGAAATATGAGATTGAATGGAATGTTATAGCTATAACTAACTGCTTACTATGATTCTTTCTGTATTCACAATAAATGTGGTATTTTGCCTTTTTCCCTTTAATAAGATCCTGCTGGTTTTTAATTTATTGGTATAACATTTTGGTGGAGAATTGCGAAAGGGGGAATATTGGTAAAAAACCTCAGTTATTGTAAATATTGGTGTGCACACCGCCAGCTCTAGTGAGCTAGGCATTTCTATTAGGTTAACCAGACCTGCTGGCCTCCGAGAAGGTAGCAGGGGACCTGCTGGCCTCCGAGAAGGTAGCAGGAAAAACAGATTAAACCAGACCTGCTGGCCTCCGAGAAGGTAGCAGGGGACCTGCTGGCCTCCGAGAAGGTAGCAGGAAAAACAGATTAAACCAGACCTGCTGGCCTCCGAGAAGGTAGCAGGGGACCTGCTGGCCTCCGAGAAGGTAGCAGGAAAAACAGATTAAACCAGACCTGCTGGCCTCCGAGAAGGTAGCAGGGGACCTGCTGGCCTCCGAGAAGGTAGCAGGGAAGAACAGATTAAACTAGACCTGCTGGCCTCCGAGAAGGTAGCAGGGAAAACAGATTAAACCAGACCTGCTGGCCTCCGAGAAGGTAGCAGGGGACCTGCTGGCCTCCGAGAAGGTAGCAGGGGACCTGCTGGCCTCCGAGAAGGTAGCAGGGAAGAACAGGTTAACCGGACCGGCTGGCCTCCGAGAAGGTAGCAGGGAGAAATAGGTTAACCAGACCTGCTGGCCTCCGGGAAGGTAGCAGGGGACCTGCTGGCCTCCGGGAAGGTAGCAGGGGAAAAACGCATAGATTAAGCTATGATTTCAGAATCTAGGCTGTGTCACTTGCTAAGTAATACCAGCAGTGACAAAGAGATTGAAATATCCATGTTAAGATGTTTAAAAGAAAACAGGGTAAGCCAGTACCAGAGGGAGGAATGGAGTCAGAAGGAACTCCAACCTCACCTTTTGTTAAAGAAATTACACCTTTTAAACAAAACCTTCAAAAATTTGGGCACAGTCCTTGGACTAAACAAGCCCTAGCTGATCTCTGCACTATTTCGGACCTAGAGGATAGATTGGCTCAGTATATCCTCATATACAAACCTTCTAGTGCTGCCAAAAGAGATGCAGCAGCAATTTGGTTGTTGTGGGAGGCATGTAAGGATTCTTCCCTCCGCTTGTCTTCATGTAAAGAGGAAAAGGCACAAACGGAAAAGGGAGCAGACAATTGGAAGGTGCTGGCTACAAATACCCAAAGCCAGCTGAAAATAGTGAAAGAGGCACTCCAGGAATACAAAAAGAGTGAAAAAGTTAACTCTGCAGAGGCTGGAGGGAGGCAGGTAAAGGGGGAGAAGGTCCTATGTATGGCACCCCCAGGCATAATTACAAAGAGAAAGAGTAAAAAAAAAAAGTTAACTCTGCAGAGGCTGGAGGGAATTAAGCAGCTAAACTTTGTGAAAATGTTAAAAAGGAAAAAAAAGTGTTAGAGAAAGAGCATTCTTGGTTTCTTTGCAGCCGTTCTGAGGGAAAAATGGGCCCTTTTCCAAAGGAATGTCTGTAAATTAGCCAGGCAAAAGAAACTGATTAAAATCATTTGACTGGACAATTTAGTCAAATTTGCTAAAAGAACATAAGGGGGTTCTATTGGAACTTAACTGCCTCAAATGTATAAAGGGAATGTAAGATGTAAAAAAACAGAGCAACGTGGAAGGGATGTTAAAGAAAAGAAAATGTGTATGTATCTATCTGTGTGTGTGTAAATATGTAAAGTTCTAAGGACCAGTTGGTTTTGTTTTTGTTTTAAATAATGCCACTAAAAATCCATTTGACTCTTTAATTCAAAGTTGCAAAACTGACAGACCTTTTTGCTAGACACAGGTAATTAGTGCTGTTTGGCTTTGGGATTTGGCATTTAACCCTTAAAAGGTAACTCAATGCTTTACAAAATTTAAAATGTTTTTAAGTTGTGGCTGCAGCAGGGCAGTCAAAATCTGGAGAATAGAAAAAAAATTGGATTATTTTTGTTTGGTTGGTTGGTTTTTGTTTGTTTGTTTGATTTTGTAACAAAATAGCAGATGAGAGCTGTAGTAAAAAAAATAAATAAATACGAAATTTAAAAAAGACAGTGGCCCTCTGAAGCAACAGCAGGGGTGAGGTGCACAAAACAAAAAGAAGCAATGTTAGAAACACTGAGTCTTAAAATGGCTCTGAGTAATCAGACTGTCACTTTGATAAAGGTACATGAAAACTCTGTAAGCAAAAAAAAAGAAATAGTTACACCTTATGTAAAAATTGATATGGATAATGTTATAGAAGTTAAACTATGGAAGGAATGTGCATTTGCCCCAGAACATGCGCAGGGTATATTGTAGAAGGGGCAAAAGAAATGCAAACGTACCATGCTACTTAATTAAAATGCTATTAGGGCTCCAAAGGGAGCCACAATAGGTTGGGTTTTCTTTTTCAGATTGCTGTGTGTTTTGGAAGCAGAAGTTAAAAGTAATCAAAACTCTGGTGAAAGTTGATTGTGTCCCTTTTAAGATAGAGTCTCTGAGCTGCTGATGGCTTTAAATCCAAAAGCAGGAAGTGTCTGTGAAAATGCAAATTACCTAAATGATAAAGGAAGGAAAGAACTAGCAGCACAAAGGAGCTGCAGATAAAGGACACACCTGGTCAGCAAACAAATTGTCTAAATAAAAGACATGGGATAACAAGATAATTTTAATAAATTTAATGATAATAAGTATCCCTGTAACAACATATAGTGTGTATGATTTTTGGAAAAACCCTTTAAGGTCGTATGGTAATGATGCTTCTCAGTTATTACCTGTAAATAAAACTTAAAGCTTAACACAGCAGGAAAAACATTATAAACTTGGTCTTCTGTATAAGAAGGAAAACTCAGGGATTTAATGACTAAACAGTGGGATAATTTCCCCATAACCCTTAAAAGATAAAAGCCATTGAAACCTGGCCTGCCTATAGAACAAAAACAGGAAAATACGGGGGCAATTCCTCTGTTTTGCCTGCAATCAGCAAGGGTATTTGTAAAAGAAATATTTTAAGCAATAATCTGCCACCCCAAAAAGGGGTAGAAACATGTTCTTTTTGTCTTTCAGAAAATCAGGAAAAGCTGATGCCAGCTGAAAAGCAACCCAATACCATGAATCTACTGTCACAATAGAAATTGTGTTTTGTGTTCTATGTTTTGTCTTGTTGCTAGCACTGTTGTGTGTTTAAAAAAAAAAAAAATACTAAAGACCTGCAGGTACTTAAAAATAAATTAAGCTCTCTGACCCAGCTACAGGACAGCCTGACACAAAAACAAGTACATGCCAATGTAGACTTGGTCCAAATTGGTCTGGGTAACCTAAAAGCCCGATGGAATCTTTGGCAATGGCTTAATACTACCACATGGCTTATGCATAAGAAAAAAAAAATATTAGAAATAGGAAACCACACAGCCATAGCTATGGGATGCACTGAAATGCAGATACTTGCACTAGCTACTTTGGAACACGAAATGTTCTGGGTCATATTGGGAAATATTAAGGGTTTGATGCATTTGTTAAAACAAAGAAAGAGATCATTGTTTGACACTTATCAATATGAATGGATGCAATATGTTTCCAGTATTGTAAAACCAGACTTGTTAATGGGAGAAATTGTTGTCAAAATTGCACACCAACAGTCCCTGGAGGCAAAGGTATTGAAGGTTAGCCCACTCCCCATATTACACGTGGGATCCTTCTGGCTACCCTGGACCTCGAGCCAGTGGGCTGGGGAGGGAGGGAAGCTATTGGACACTAGAGGTTGTACCGAATGGACTCCTCAAAAGTGGGTGTGCCTCACCTTGCCTGTTGCCCCAGAACCTTGTAGTAAAGATACATCACTAGGATCATGTATGTGGCATGAATTGGAATCACAAACTCAAATTGCCTCACAGTACCTTCTCTTGAATTGGCTACATAGAAAGTGACACTGACGATTATAAATCTTAGTGTCAAAAGGGGGATTATGTTGGATCATATTAAAGAAGTTCTGTATTAAAATCACAAATGAGTTTGATTCCCCATAGTTTAAATTCCAGGGTATTACTAATTAAGAGGTCTCTTGGTTTTTGGTACTGTTTCTCTCCCTCTGTATGTGAAACTTGCAAGCTGCTAATTGCGTTAGTACATTCTAAGACAGAGTCTGTTCTCAAAGCAATTCAGAGAGAGAGACTCAAAGCAATACTCTAACAACAGACACAGCACCCAGAGACTCCCCGCCCTTTTGTTGTATTAACAACTGTGATTAAAATAGAGATAGAGGATGGATGTGGATGGATGCTTGGTGTGGATAAGAACTGAATGATCAGGGAGGTGCCAGCCTAAGAATCCAGTGTCCATCGGCTGAAGAAGGCGTCAAGTGGAAATAACCAGAGGACCCCGGAGGGCAGACTGGAATCCACCCAACAGCCTCAAGAATGGGAGAACCAAAGAACAAGATAACATCTAGCAGCACGGAGCCGTCAGGAATGTGCTATCTGCTGATTGATTCAGCAACAGCATGATGAAGCAATTCCCATAGACTGGCATAGGAAGAAATTCCTATAAAAATAGACTCTAAAAAAGTGAGAACTTTGGGGTCTGATTCTGCAAACCAACTTCCAGGAGCATCAGATGAGCATCTGACAAGGCCCTGCTCCCTCCTCATGTCCAGGCCACCTGGCCAGTGGCTTGGCATGAGCAACTCTAAGGCTGGTAACTATGATAACAACCTTGCAGAACCTGTGTGTGTGTGTGTGTGTGTGTGTGTGTGTGTGTGTGTGTGTGTGTGTGTGTGTGTGTGTGTGTGTGTGTGTGTGTGTGTGTGTGTGTGTGTGTGTGTGTGTGTGTATGTATGTATGTATGTATGTATATGAATGAATGTGTGAAGAAATATGAGATTGAATGGAATGTTATAGCTATAACTAACTGCTTACTATGATTCTTTCTGTATTCACAATAAATGTGGTATTTTGCCTTTTTCCCTTTAATAAGATCCTGCTGGTTTTTAATTTATTGGTATAACATATTTATTCATTTTGCTACTTTCAGACTGAGTCTCTTCTTTACATATGGTAATTATTAAACAAGGTCAGTCTGCAGAAGGTTTTGGCTAACTAGAAGTAAATAAAGATCTACAAACTTACAGGTGCTCCTGTTCACACTGGTGTACAGTAGGTTTTGAGGGTGACTTTCTGAAGACATCCACCCTAGCTATGAATTTTATAATCCTTTAAAAATTACATTTTCATCTTTTCCCTAGGTCAGGAGAGCGATATCCTTGCTGTCCTCTGTGATTATCCCTCCCCGGATATAAGCCAGCCAATATTTCACACAGGAGAAAAACTACGTGTGATATCAGAGTAAGTTGTTCCTTTTTAAATTAACCCCTGATACAGCTGATGTGAGATAGGGAACAGCTTCTGGTTTATGCATTTGATGGTAGACGAATGCTGTGGTTTTTGTTTCTATTAAACAGGAGAACGTTCAAGGCCTATTGTTGCTGGGAAAGCTGCTTATTGCTCAATGTGCAGTTCCAGATGGAGCGCCTCCTTTCAGGCACTCACATAGAGCTCGATCCTGCGAGTGCTTAACTCCCACTGGTAACTCAGGCCACCAGCACCTCACAGGATTGAGCGATAGGAAATTCCAGGTGCTGAGTCAACATACAGGGCCCAGTTCTAAAATGTGGGCTCATCCTGCAGGATATAAAATGGGATTACTTGCATGAGACCAATTCAGCTTTGGATAGGCATTTGAGTACTTAACCAAATTGAACCAATTTTAGAGTTGGGAAGGAAAAAATTCTTTATCCTTATCCAAACTTTTCCCATAGGTTGAAGGTCTTTGGACTTTAGACACCTGTTTGGACCCTCAGATAGAGATTACCCTGAGCCATGAATTTCAGATCTGGATCCAAATCCTACTCGTCACTTTCTCAGAGTTCTGAGGGATGCAGACTTACAGGTCCCATTCCGACCCTTCCCTAATGTATTACAGGCATACAGACAGTTAGTCCCACACACAAAGACATATAGAGCCAAATCCTCAGCTGGAGTAAACTGAAGTTAATAGTCCTGATGATCCGCTATGCCCATATTTCGGAAGTAGTGGAGAGTGGCAGCCAGAGGAACTTGGCCTTGGCTCCTTGATCTTTGTCCACCCAGTCCTGACAAAAATTAGAGAAGTAACCAGTCTCCTTTAACTTTCATGAGTGGTACAAAGGACCTTACAACAGTGGAGGATCTGGGTCGGGGTGCTCTGTCAACCATTCTCCATCTGGACCATGCCCTACCCTGGATGTCCCATAAGGAGAAGAGCATATCAGGGGAGGGACCCTGGCATAGCAGGTGGAAGAGCTTCCACCAGCTTTCTGATGATAGAATGTTTCCCTACATAAGGGCAATTCTCCATCATTGTGTAAATAGTGCTAAATGGTCTTAGCAGACTGGAGATTCCAGCCCAAAATAGCTATGCTGATTTAGATCAGCTAAGGATCCTGTCCATATATATATATACACACTGTACATATGCTTCATATAGTATATAGTACAGTCCTACTGTTAATATGGAACTTTGAAAACAAGATACACATAGCACATATTTTTGTTTGTATGTTTGTCTGTTATGTACTGATCAACAAGTGCCGAAGTAAGCATTAAATGGAAAGTTCTCTTCCTGTTTTGATTCAGGTATAGTGCAGAAAAAAACCTTGCAATGTTCTATGCAAATAGGCACAACTCTCCTAAACTGAGGATCTATTCTCCCCGCTGGGGTATGTGTGGATGTTAATGGGAGCTACGGGTATGCATACACTAGCAGGAGGTACAGTCTCTCTCAGGTCATTCGAGAAATACACCTCTCCGGGAAAGAAAAGGAAAGACGCTAGGTTGGTTAGAGCAGCAGTGACAGGAGAGCTGCCAGGTCAAACTCAACCTTTCTATGCTGCACACATTGCTCCTGTTATGATATTTTTCTAAGCCTTTTATTCAAACAACTCTGTAAAGGAGAGACAGTTCACAAGGAATAATGCTGAAATCACCACACTCACTTGAGACTCAAAACATTGCTGGTAATCATCTGCATGAGTCAGGGCAGCAATACAAAACACAGAATCTACTCAGAATAGATTACCTGTAATGATCACTAGTAACTGGAGATGGTTAACAGTGTTAGGTAAGCAGTGCCAGATTGGCCCCTGTGAAGATATAAGGAATACCATTCCATGGAGGTCAGAGGCCAGCAGTTGACTTACTGGCTGGCTGATTACCCTTGCCCACTGCACCTGGGAAAAGACCTCCAGCTTAACTGGCTGGTCCTCATCAAAGGAGGAGCAGGAAATGGAGGGCACTGCCATACCTCCCGGAGGCTGGAGCTACTGTTGGGAGGAACTGCTCCCAGAAACAAAATGGACAGAAGGGAGACTGCAAGAAGTCCTATTATCAAAAGGCTCTGAGGTAAGAGCCAGGAACTATGGGTTGAGGAACTTATGCAGGGGTGAGGGAGAGATTAGTTTGTTGAGGAGACTGGGGGGCGGGGGGAAGAAACCACAACAACTGACTCTGCTGAAAACTATCTTCCTTGGATTGGGTGAGAAGGTTCAAGGCAGAATTCCCCCAGGGACAGAACTGGCTCATCAAGAGCAAGCTGGGGTCCAGTTGGAAAAGTGCACTATGAGACAGACCCCCAACCTCTTAGAGCCCCTCACAGTCCGCTCACTCCCTGGACATCATTCATTAGGGGCAGAGTTAACTCAGGGTGGAGGTCCTAGTTTGGATAAAAGAAGAAATAGGAGTCTACTCAGGAGAGACTTTTTTCTGGGCAAGGTTTTGAGACTGAGGGGGTATTTTTTAATTATTCTTGCCTGACTGGATAATAAGAGGATATGTGAAAATACCACGAGCAAAGTTATTCTCATGGTATGTTTTACCTCACGTAGAAACAGGAAATCCCAAAGATTTCACACACTAAAACCCTGCAACCTTGAGATTTCCAGCCCTTATTGACAGACTTGGGTGATGCAGATAATTATCCGAGTTCGGGGCAGGGTTACTGAACCAAACTGAACCTTCTGAGGTTTGCCATCACTGTTGCTCACCTGTGACAGTAACAAGAATGCCAAAAACTGGAACCTCTTTCTTATTCTCAGTGGGTTCTATTCACTCTCAGCATACACACTCAGGGCTGGATCCTAGGCTGGTGTAAACTGGCACATCTCTGCTGATTTCAACAGAGTGATGCTGATTTACACAGCAAGGCAGAGCCCAACACTGATTTTCACTCTAAGCACTGTGATGAACCTTCTAAAAGAACTTTCAAATTGCATGCAGTTCACAGTTGCAATAGAGATACAAAACCTCAGAAAACAAGGGGGAAAACAACGGTTGTTATCATTTCTGTAACCCCTTCCATTAATGACTGAAGCATCACACCATCCCTGTGAGAAGTAATATCGCTGTTGCCTTCTAACAGATGGGGAAACTGAAACACAGGTAAGTGAGGGCTTGTCTTCATGTACAGCGCTACAGCAGTGCAGCTGTGCTGCAGTAGCACCTTAGTGGACATGCTGTACGCCCCGGGAGAGCTTCTCCTGTCGTCGTGGTTAATCCACCTCCCTGAGAGGCGGTAGCTATGTCAACGGGAGACACTCTCCCACTGACATAGCACCATCTACGTGGCAGGATAGGATGGTTTAACTACTTCGCTCAGGGTTATGGATTTTTCAGTAGTTACACTGATATAGGTTGGTAGTGTGGACCTGGCCTAAGTGATTTGCCCAAGATCACAAAGAAAGTTTGATGAAGAGTCAGGAAAAGAACCCAGGCGTCTCGACTCCCAGTTCTATTGCTTCAGCCACCAGGCCGTCCTATTCGTCAGTGCCTGACCTGCATTTCATTGAAGTAAATGAAAAGATTCCCATTGACAACAGTGGGCTGTAAATCAGTCCTATTAGACTGTAAATCCAATCTCCAACTAGACTTTACTAATGCTCTGTTTCTAGCTGTAATAAAGATGTTCAATATGGGAAACTTATTTTTGACTACAGGAATAGGTTTCACTACTTAAGCAGCAAATGGAACAAATTTATTGTTTAATATTTAGCTTATTTCTGTGACCAATTTAAACAATAATGCAGCAAAAGTGAGATTTAGAAGATGAAATAATGTGAACAAAAGAAACGTAGATCTATGCGTGTGTTTCTGAATACTCAGATTAGTTAACAAATATTGCATGTTAGCCCATTTTCTGCCTTAGCATGTTTCTAAAATGAAGGCAGGCTCCCCAAACACATTTGGCCACACCCATCTTCTTGCTTTGACAGTGAAGGAGGTTGGTGGAGAGTCCATTCCCTCACTACAGGTCGAGAAAACTACATTCCAGGAAAATGCGTAGCAAAAGTTTACCATGGGTGAGTACATGCTTTCTCCACAGCATTCCAAAACTACAGGTGCTGTTATTTCACACATACCATAGTTTATCGTATCAACATTTCATCCTTAATTAGGGGCCCTAAGTACTATCATAATCCAAATAGTATAACAACCACCACTATCACCACCACCACCAGCAGCAGCAGTCTGCTAGAAAAATCTACGTCAAGCAGAGATGACCTGAATTAAATATCTACATCTGAATTTCTTTTCACTTTGGGGATATTTCAATCCAGATCTAAATTTAGCAGCTGTTTTTACCAAAGCAAAACTCCAGTTCCAAACACGCAGAAAAACTTCTGATCCACTTCTGGATCCAAGCTGCGAGCTTTGGGCCCATCTTGAATTTTAAGATACTCATAAAAAGATCCAACTTATAAGAACTCAGGTGAAATTCACTGCTATGCACAAGGCCTATGCACTATTTAAGTCTCAATTAAGACAATGTGGCTTGAGTGGGTCCCTAGGCTCGTCTTCTGCACAGGGGTGAATTCCCCTCTGGTGAAGGAAAACTCAGTCTGAGACAAAACTGGAGTTCATATGAAAAACAGACCAACTAGAATAGAAGGGAAACTTCAAAAGGCTAATGAGATCATTCAAGAAGTGAATCCCTGCA
This sequence comes from Natator depressus, assembly GCF_965152275.1. Classification (NCBI taxonomy): domain Eukaryota; kingdom Metazoa; phylum Chordata; order Testudines; family Cheloniidae; genus Natator; species Natator depressus. The sequence continues at coordinate 15,925,397 of NC_134235.1, forward strand.
CATTATAGATACTGAAGGTTCAGAGGTTGGTTACTGCCCTCAGCCCCAGCTGAGGAAATCCATTAAAGCATCTGCCTAAGTCTGTCACTATTCAGCAAAGCATTTTACCTGCTTAACTTTAGGCATGTCCTTAAATTCTATTGACTTCAATGGGAATTAGCCCATGCTTATAGCTAAGCATGTGCTGAAGCCTCCTACCGAAAGTATTAGATACCTGACAGTAGGTGGTAGAGAAAATCGGCATGCCTGGTTCTACTCTCCCTCCGGTAAAGCCCATTGAATTAGACTGGTGTAAAACCAGAGTAAAGTGAGATCAGAATCTGGCCTAGCATATGCAGAATAATTACACCTTTATCCATGGATTAATAAATGTGGGTAATGACTCACAACAATAAGAGGTTTAGTTATTTAAACTCAGTGACTTTGTTTAACACTAGTAAATGTTAGTGTTTCAAATTAATCAAGCTTGAAGGGTTTTTCCCTTTCTTATAGGGCCATTCTTAATGAAAGTACTGGCATGAGTGAGAAGAGCAGATTTACCCCATAAACTGAGAAATAATCCTGGGAATAGTTAAGAAAGTAACTGCAGAAGGTTACACAGTGTCATTTTTGCAGTCACTTTTCTAGCTAGTCCTGCACTTTAAGGGCCACACGCTGCTCTCTTTCTCATCCATGTCATTTTAGAACTTCTTTTCCTGTTTCACAGTTGGTTATTTGAAGGGCTGGGAAGAGAAAAAGCAGAGGAACTTCTACAGCTTCCTGACACCAAGGTTGGCTCCTTCATGATTAGAGAGAGCGAAACCAGGAAAGGTGAGAAAACATAACATTCCCCCCTGTCCATCTCAGACTGCGACATCTCCTTTCAACTGGGCTTTCCATAGCTCTTAATTCTCTGCCTTTTTCACTTCACACACACATCAGTCCAGAATTCTAACCCATATGTAATAAAAAAACCCCAACATATTGCACAGTGCAACATCTTCAGCAATCACCTACATAACAAGCAGTGCTGGAAACATGGAAAACTATGGCTTTGGAGAGTTCCCTAATCACTGGCGCATACAAAACATTTAAACATTGTTTATTTGGGTTGTAGCACCCAAAATGTCCCAAGGTCGCAAGGCATTTCAAACAGAGAGGAAGACCCAAAGGATGGGCAAAAGGGTCCCACCCTTTGCCTCAGTCCACAAAGATGCACAAAGGTGGGGGTGGAAAGGAACGTAAAATACATAAAGAGTAACTAAACACACTTCTTATTTAGCTGTGTGGTTGTTTTGTTTTAAACTAAACACTTGACATTTTCTTCTGACCATCCTTCCACCACCAGACAGGTTGGTCAGAAAATGGGCTCATCCCCTAAGGAAAATTTAAACTTTTTGTCAAAAAATTAAAACCTAAAACATTTCAACCAAAACCCAAAAAACATTGATTTGGGTGGTGCCTCAGGGGAGTTGTTATGTTATCTCACACCTTCATTCTCCTCTGTAGGCTCGGCTCCCTGGCTGGACTACATCTCCCATGATGCACAATGGTCTCCTCTCTTGCCGAGCAATGCATCATGGTGTCCCTGACCATAGTATTTCATGGGAGATGTAGTCTGGCTGGGGAGCACAATTTTTCAGTTTTTATTTGTGTGTTTTTGACAAAGCATCAGAGTTTTCCTCAAACCAGACTCTTCATGAAACATTTTGACAGTAAATTAGGTTTTTGACAAAACACTCTTTGGAAATTTTTCATCCAGCCTGAATTTAAATCCCCTCTCAGCAATTCCCAGCTTCAGTTCTAATGAGTGTACTCTTTCTTCTTAACATTCGGTCCCTTCCCTCCTCACAAATGAGTAGCCCATTTATAAGTTGGATAGCAACACAAAGTGTTTTCATTTTACAAACACACAGAAGTTTCACACCCAGAGGGAAGGACTGTGAACAAACTTTATTGAGTCACCTTGCATATTTTTAACTTTGCAAGGTGCAGGGTGATGGGCACAGTATAAGAACATGAATAGAATAGGGCCCCCTCTGGCCTGTTAAGGAATGGTATTAATGGGTTTCAAAGGGAGTGTCCATAGTAGTCCTTCTGCTCACATGGCTCCGATATAGAGTTTCCAAAAAGTGCAGGGTGAAGAATTAAATGTGAAAAAATTCTCAGAGCTCCATGGAAAGACAGCAAGGGGAAGAAATTAAATAAAAACAAACAGGTGGGGATTTTCAAAAGTTCCTAAGGACTCTCATTCCCATCTAACTCTTTTGGGCCCTTTTGAAAATCCTACCAACAAGCATAAAGGAAAAATTGTTGGAGCTTTAGAATGACTCTCCTTCAGGGATTTAAGGCTATAACTGCTGACCCTCTGCTCCATCTGTCTATATTTGAGATCTATAAATCAGAAAGGTCATTTCGCTTTTTCAGATTCTTCAAGGGCACACCTGTTACTGTGGCACCACATTTCAGAGCTGGTCTCGCTTTAGTCAGCATCCACAGAGGTCTGTGAAATGCGCCTTTGTTTTCCTAGGATTGTGACTACTTGATGTCATTTGGTTCTCCTGTTTCTGCAGGATTATATTCATTGTCAGTCCGGCACAGGCAAGTGAAACATTACAGGATCTTCCGCTTGCCGAATAACTGGTATTACATCTCTCCACGGCAAACATTTCAGTGCCTTGAGGACCTTGTGAATCACTATTCAGGTAAGTCCCTTGAGACTTGTAACTGCAGGAATACAATAGGTTTCACCAGCAACTGTAAGATATCATGCAGTGCATGACACAGGGGGGTCCTGAGACATGACTCAGGATCTTAGGTGTTACTGTAGTACAAAATAAATAATAAGAGAAATTTGGCTTCTGCCCACTGTATTTTTTTTACTTCACTTCATACCTCAATTCATATCTCCCCCATTCCTCCACTATTAATCCAGCAGAAAGAAAGACTTTAGCTCAGCTGAGTACAGGCAGTACAGATAGACAAAGCCATGTTAAATGAAACCAGACTCTGATAATGGTTACAGCGAACACTGTTCAGTGTAGCACCACAACAGCGTTTCCCCCCTGGAATGATGTGTCAACTGTATTAGCTTGTTCACACCTACCATACTACACAACCTTGTTTGTATCAGTGCATGCTGGGAAAATTAGTCAGTTACTCTGTTATTGCCTTAGCTGCTTAGTTCTGGATTTATATTAGTGTAACTCAGAGCAAATATGGCCTAAGACCTCAAAGTTTGTGTAATCATTATGGACTAAATTCTGATCTCAGTTATACTGATGTCAGTCCAGAGAAACTACTTTGGTTTTAATGGAGTTACTCCAGATTTATGTCAGTGCAACTCAGATCAGAAAGTAGTCTTATATCAAATACCACAGTTAAGTAAGTGCTGCAATGACATCATATGAAAACCAGAAAGGTTTAAAATGAAAGAGGAAGAAGGATTGGAATAAACTAATCACACCATACTTGTGAAGAATAAATGGTTCTAGTCTTTCAATTAATAACAACAATGAAATCATTTAAAAGGTGTGAAGCCACAATATTTGCATAATGCTGGCCAAATTGAAATACTGTGTGTAGGCCAAAAAGCCTACTTTTAAGAAAGGAAGGAAAATGTTCTGTTTAATGACTTGTATGTTGATGTAGTAATATGATAAAAGGAATTTTTTAGACCAGTTTGTGGAAGGAAGCAGTAATAAACTTGACAGGATACTAATCTCTTTTCTGAAATGTTTTAGTTAGTTGATTTTTCCCTTTTTTTAAAAAAAAAAAAAGTATTTCTGTAAAGAAAGGACATGAGAATCTGAAACTTTATAATCCATAACATCTGAATGGCAATGATCAACATTTTGTCTTTGAATGACTTTCGCCTCTCTGAGAATATACAAAATTGATAGTGAAATAAGTGTATGGAAAAAACCCCAGAATTTACCAATTACATAGTGCTATTCATTAGCACAGGTTAGAGCAGTCAAGGGGCAGCTCTACTTTGTACATTGGAATATTTTACAGTATTCACAGTGGTGAACATGTGTTGATGCTTTGGTTGGGTAAGTTACACATGATGGACCTGATTGTCTGCCGCTTTGTCTTTTGCATAGTCATGTACAGCAGTGCAGAGTGAGAGCAGAGTAGGTGGAAGTACTACCCAGTCAGAATAGTAGCATTTTACACCCATGTTGTGCCCTAATGGTGAATGCACTGGCCTAGGACCAGGAAGACCAACGTTCAAATCCCTGCTCTCCCACAATTTTTGTGTGTGACATTGGGGAAGTCAGTCTCTCTATGCCTCAGGTGCATATGAAAGGGGGATAACAGTCCTTCCCTTCCCACAAGGGTTTTGGGAGGCTAAATGCATTAACGATGATGAGGGGTAAAGTAATGGATGCCATACAAATACCTCAGTGAGGTGTAAGTGACTGTGCAAATGGCAAGGCAGTGCAAAATCCGGCTCTATTTCTCCAAATCAACACCCCTCTTTTGTCTGATATACCCAGTCAGAGTCCACATCCTTCTACATAACCTCAACAAGCTATGTGATACAAGGTGCTTCTGAATACCAACACTTTAAGAATATAACTAAATCAAAAGCCTCATTATACACATTTAAACTGTGCTAGAATCCTGTATGTGCTCTTCTCAAACAGGAACCTAATTAGGAATAGAACTAAGCTTCAAGAACTTGTCATGTGTATATTTCAATCCATTCTGCCCCAATGCACTTTACTGCACCAATATTCCCTCTAATTTTTTACACCCATGTGCGGAATGAATTTTGTTATGTGCACCAATATGAGGTGATGTGTGGTGGGGGTGTGACCGAGGAGTTCAGAGTGTGGGAGGGGGATCAGGGCTGGGGCAGAGGGTTGGGGTGGGGGGGGGGAAGAGGGCTCTGGCTAGGGGTGCAGGTTCTGGGGTGGGGCTGGGGATGAGGGGATTGGGGTGCTGGAGGGGGCTCAGGGCTGGGGTAGAGGTGTGGGAGCGGGGTGCGAGCTCTGGGGTGGGGCCAAGGATGAGGGGTTTGGGATGCAGGCTGCCCCAGGGCTGTGGCGGGGAGAGAGAGGACTCCCCTCAGCCCTCTCTCGCCGCAGCAGCTCAGGGCTGGGTGAGAGGTACCTCTTTTGGGCTGCAGCAGCTCCGGCAGGCTTGGACTGGCCCGGGGGAGAGGTGCTTCTCCCCAGCAGCTCCGGTGGATCTAGACCGAGCCAGGGGAGGGGCTCCTCTCCCCAGCAGCTCCGGCGGGGTGGGGCAGGGCTGGACTGGGCCCAGCCGGGTGTGAGGCTCCTCTCCCCAGCAGCTCCAGTGGAGCTGGGCTGGGCTGGGGGAGGGGCACCTCTCCCCGGCTGCGTGGCCCTTGATAGTGTGCTGCATGACCGTGCAGCTTACGGGGAACTTAGCTGCATACCATCATTGCCACAAATAGATTTGTTTTTTACTCACTGTGGCTGCTATTCACCCTGAGCCCAAAGCCAGCACAAGGTTCAACCACTCTCAAAATAGGGCTTAGGTGGGAGATAAGTTGTGCACAGGCCTCGTATGGCCTTATGCTCAGGAGTGTTATTAACAGAAAGGGTGTGGTTAGCTCTAGAAAGTCTGATGCCCTCAGCCGTTACACTGGAGTTATAGCAATGTAAGAACTGTGGTAAGCAAGTAGGCCCAAACATAAATAGCAGCATGTTACAATAAAACAGCTAGTAACAAAGAACAAAACCACCTAACACAGTATGCCATAATGCAATTCAACAATTGTATGCCACACTGTCCAGCGTCTAAATGACTATTCTACTTACCACACACTCATCTCCAAGAACATTTAGTGGAGAAAACACTGGTGATGGCAAATGAGATGCTATTGCGCAATATTGGATAACTCATCCTGTATTGGTTTCTTCATTCAGAGGTACCTGATGGTCTGTGCTGTACCCTTACAACACCCTGTCTTGCTCAGTGCACTAACAACAATGCAGTGAGGAACCAAGAACCGCCTGTTGTGATGAGGAACAAAAACTTCAACTGGAAAAACATTCACAGGTACCACATCTTCCACACAGCATCTGAATCTACATGCTTATTTTCAACATGTTAAATATATACTTGCAATCACAGAAAATAATAAGAAACTATTCACTTCTGCTGATGTCAATATTAAGACTTAAGGCCCAAATTTCCCAAGCCACTGAAGGCTTTGTAACAGGGGAATTGGGCATCCAAATCTCTCAGGTGACTGAACATTTCAGTCTAAGTGTTCACTGATGCAAATTTTGCTGCATTTAACTGCCTCCACAGGTTCTTATTGGCAGATATAGGGCTGCTATGGGTAACGTGGTTGACAATGAAGTCTGCCAAGGATATTCCCCCAATAAAGACATACACACACAGTTTACGCTGGCTGAGAATCTGGCCTACTATATCTAAGAATGAATCCACATAATCTGAAAAAGCTTCAGCTTGCCCAAATTGCAGCAACACAGGCCACCATGAACAAATTATCCCAGACTTCAGCTCTCTGCACGGGCTCCTAATTTAATACAGAGCCCAGTTGAATGCCTTTCATGATATTCAAAGCCCTCCATGGGATTTGTAGAACCATGAGTGGAACTGGAGAAAGACTGTCAGGTTTCAGGAGGGAGATAGTTTGGCATCACACCAGAGGCTCAGGTAGGTAATATCAGACAAAAAGCAAGCCTTTCAGCATAGAACACATCTCTAGGCATGCTCTGTAGAGATCTTTCCTACAAATCTAGTTGCCTGTAGCTAGATCTAGCCACCTGAGAGATCATCTCTCCCTCCACAACTAGATCCTACCAAGACAGTTACTATCCACCTAACCTGTGATGCTGTCAACCAGTGTGGGAGGGGCTCATGAAAGCATGGAGCTGGGCTTGGACAGAGAAAGCTACTCCCACAAGAAATAAGAATGACCATACAGAAATAATCAATTTTAGAAATACATGCTCAACTCATTTCTTCAATTTAACCTTCTCTCAATAAGCTATGCAGCTCCCTCCTCTCCTCAAAACAACCTCATTCACTTGCTCACACAGACAAAACCCACACACTACTCAAGCTATTTCTCCTACAAGCTGGGAAGAAAGATTTTCGTTCTTTTTTTCTGTATTTTATATACATCAAAGTTGCTCAGATATTACTGTGATGAGGGACATTTAAGGAAACAGATGAGACACAGAATTGATCACAATCAACTGTGAGCCAGGAGTTTTCTTATATGTAACCATGTAGCACTAACAAACTAGTAAATCCAGTATACGTAATTTTTTTTTTTAAGGCTGCAGATAAGTAACGAAGAACCAGAAAACACACTGGCCATGGATGATTCCTGTCTCAGCTATGGCCTCAGGGAAAGTATCGCCTCTTACATCTCCCTAGCAGGGGAGGACAACTCTTCTTTTCTGAGTACTAGAAAGAAAAAAAGCCAGTCTCTCATATACACTGGAAGCAAACGCAAGAGTACCCTCCATTTGCCAACTACATATTATGAAGAATGAACCTGAGACAGATGCAGTCCACAGAAAAAGAACTGAGATATAAGAGCAAACCATGATCACCAGGCAGTCCTACCACAGCTGAAAGACACGCATACCAGCGGATGATCAAAGAGGAGATTGAAGGAAATGAAGCCAAAATTAATGCTGGTTTTGTCTTTGTATGTATTTTGAATGTTAACCAGATACTTAAAAAAACAACCCATCTCAGCACTCTGTACGTAAATAATAACACACTGCACCTTTAATTTGCTCATGCACAGGTTATAATTTAAGTTGAGAGAGGAACTCTAACTAAAAAATGATAAAGTGAAGCAAATGACTACTCAACAAAAGGTGAAATCACTGCACCAAGGGCCAGAGCAAGGTTTGGGCACCACTTAAGACTCACTTGAGCCTTCATACTAGGCCTTATGTTGGCACCATCCTCGAGAGAGAATATTACATAGTGTTATTCGAAAAGGATGGGTTTGCTGTTCATCACCTTTACGGCATCACTAGAAGACTCTCAGAAATAAGGCTATTCTCTTCTGGATGCAAAGTTATTTCCATCTCTGCTGCAGAGAAATCAGGAGCTCCCTGGCTCCCCAAAGACAATTAAAATGCAGCTGGTATCTAGCTTCCAAGAACTGCTTTGGTGACACTGAATCTAGACTGAATTTCGTCGTCTTCGAAAAAAACAAAACAAACCTGCTCTTTGCAATGGTTTAACCCAGCTGCTGGCAATGCCAAGTGAAATCACAAGACAGAGCAATCTTGGAGTTGTTCTTCTCAGTGAGCTAAATGGTTTCAAAGTGGATACATGGTTGTAACAGAGTAGAATTCAGCTGCTCCGACCCAATCTAGTAATATACACCAGGAAGCAAAGGTTTTAAAGTGAAATATGTTCAGATTAGGTCCTACAGTCACAGTGAGTTGCAGTATGTCTGAAATTTGTGTGAAAGTGCTCAGATTTCAAGTTAATTTCTTGAAAGCTGCATATATTTATGTATAATATTTATATTAAATGCTTTTTATTTTAAACTATATAATAGTTTAGCAGCAACAGAGAGATTTTTTTTCTGAACATCTTTTCTGAAAAGATACATGAAATAGCAATAAGAGAGGGGTTCCCAAACTTTTTAACTGCATAACCCCATTTTAATGAATTTCCTGCCAGGACCCCAGGCAGCATGGAGGATACCATTTTGAAGAGCAAAATGGCGTCCTCCACACAGCGTGACCCCACACACACACCATATGTGAGGTCACACCACAGAGAGGATACCATTTTGCTCTACAAAATTGCATCCTCTGCACACTGTGACCTCATATGTATGGTGCATGCGAAGTCACTCTGAGCAAAATGGCATTCTCCATGCATTGTGACCTCTCACATGCTGTACATGTAAGGTCATGCTGTGCAGATCAAAATGGAGTCTTCTGCATAGTAGGGATGGCTGTGACCCCATCAGCTGATGGCACGACCCCATTTGGGGTTGCAACCCACAGTTTGGGAACAGCTGCAATTAGATATTACCTAAAGCCATCTAGTGACCAATAGATTGAACCATCATAGACTAAGTATCTTCTGATGCATTTGTGTCTTTTTTTGTATGTCTGTAAATGAGATCACAATTTGGCCCTTTGAACCCTGATTTTCCAGTGCCTTCAGCTTCCGATAGTCATTTACACCTGTAGGAATAAAACTGTACCATCCATGTACATGAATTGAGATTTTTTTAATTTAATACAGCCACTCTGCACAGGTCTAAATGACTATCCAAGGTAGGGAGCCCTGGAGAATTGGGTCCTTTATGGATATCTTCTGTACTTGTCTTTTAGCACAATCTGTGTATGTCTGTACTTTTTAGATCCTATAACAGATCATCTACACTAGTGATAAAAGTTCACAGTGGTCTATGTAAACAGTCCATAGTCTGATTAAAAACATTTGGGAGCGTTAAAACGTGAATGTAACTTACAAATAGTGACCACCACAAAACAAAATGGACTCAGGAACTCTAGATGTTTGTACACTCTAATATATTGCTACTGAAGGGTCCGGCTCTTAACCAATGAAGCATATATGTGAAGCATTACCATTTTCTAAATCACGTCTTTGTATTTATTCCCCATTAAAATAAAATGTAATCGCTATTTAGCGCTATGTTAAGTTTGTTGTCTAGGGTAACCTGAGGGATCATTAGCATATAGGCATTACAACACACACTCTTAGCTTACTAGCACATGCCCCTCTTTGTGTGTGAATATTTCAAGAAACTATTTTAATATTTACAGTACAGTAGTGAGCTGTCAAACTCATTCTAATGAAAGGGACAAATTACATTTTAAATTACGGTTTGATGGCTGGTACTACAAAGTTAGGATCATACACCACCCTCCATCCACAGCAGATCTCTCTCTGATAAGTCAGGGTTATGCACAAAGACGGAGGAAAACTATATTTTTAGTTAGGCCTTGTGTAAAACTTTCAAAAGCAGGTAAGTTACTGTGGAGCATAAGTCCCAGTTCCAAAGTGACTTCAGTGCATATGTCTCATCAAAAGTCCCTTGTCTCTATCAAGGTTCCACTAGTTTAACTAAAGGTGGAATAACTGACTTAGTTATTGCATGCAGTGTAGTTGTAGCCATGTTGGTCCCAGGATATTAGAGAGACAAGGTGGGTGAAGTAATATCTTTTACTGGACCAAATTCTGTTGGTGAGAGAGACAAGCTTGTCCAATAAAAGTTGGTCCAATAAAAGAGAAAGATAAAAGGCTCCATCAAGACTCTTAATTTGATTTAAATCTTGGTCATATATATTTCTTAACTCAATTCCTTACCTCATTAAGCTAAATGGATATTAGTCAGGTTTAAATAAATCAGAGTCCTCTCAGAGTTTTGCACTGGTTTAACTAAATCAGTTTTCAAATGAATTTGTTAAATCTGTTACAGAGCAGACACTCACATTTCCTGTGCTCTCTCGGGTGCAACTTTCAATATAGATAAGGCCTTGGTTATGTCATACCTCTCAACATGCCAAGATCAAAATGTGGGATTCAATATGTGACAAAGACCATAATGAGGGAGACAAAAATGATTCATTCAGGAAAAATTAAAATGCTTAAAGGGATTTATTCATTTCATGAAAGTAACTCTTGCTAGAAACTTAGTCTCATGATTCCTTATTTCTGGCATAACGAATATTCACCCACCCCCAAAAGTGAGAGAACACAATATTCATGTTGAACTTTGGGACTAAAATAAGTAACTTTCCTCAAAATGAGGTAACTTGGAGAGGTATGGGTCTAGTCATAGTTGAACTCACTAAAAGAAGAAATAAAATCAGTGCACTTTTAGGACCAGTGCTATTTCTGCCCTTTGTTCGCTCAGCCATTTGCAAATTCAATTATCCATTTCGTATGGAAATACTGCAGTAATTTTACATGCAAATCAACTGCACCTTTAAATCATCATTGTTAGTTTTAAGAGTTAACTTCAAGTTAAGATGAATGGGGACACTTCTTTTGCTGTGTAAAACAGTAGCACATGCAATCCCTGTCAGCAAGTTACTGTCACAATCACAAAGACTAGAAACTTCCTTTTTAAAAAAAGTGAAAATTAGAATGTGAATCGGTCATGGGACTGGCAACATACCTCAAGGACGATGGATCCTTCAAAGAGGCCGGATGTTTGGCAAATCAGCTATGTAGTCTAAAAAGTGCTGAACAGCAACGATATTTGCAGAATGGAAACTGTATAAATTATGAACCAGTTCTATGTATATACATACATGAAAAACCACAGTGACAGGAATCAAAACGTCAGTTTGATTAAATCAGTCACTTAAATGGGTCTTACCATGTGTTTGTAAAATGCCTAGCACAAGGCAATCCCAATCTCAGTTGAGGCTGCTAGGTGCTATTATACAATAATATATTTTAGTGAGGCTAAAATAAAATAAAATAATAAAATAAAATATATAATGCAGATATGTATAAAATAAGACCAGCAAGCACACTCCCTAGTTCTGTTAACATTAATTCACATCTTTTCCATTGGTATCCACTACTAAGATACAGAGGAATGGGACTCACCATCAGCAATGCCCTCTTGAAGAGATTTGAATCTGCTGCACCTGCAAGTAGGTGGATGCTGGTAATGTCTGCCCCACTACGATCAGCTGCTATTGAAATCTGACTTGGATCTCCTCCAAAGCTAGCAATGTTCTTCTGCACCCATTTCAGAGCCGCCACCTGATCCAGAAGGCCCCAGTTTCCACGGGCCACACTAGAACCTGTTAGACGAAATGGGAAGAGGGCCATTACTGCTCTGCAAGCAGACATGAAATACATGCAAGACCCTTGAACATTTAAGTGGTGGAATGATACCTTTTTAATATCAGGCCCACAGCTTATAGCACCTTCCTCCATGGCAGTCACTGTACAGACAACCCCCCTTAGAGCTGCCTCCATTACAAGAGATAAAAGGAGACAGTTTTCAGTGCTCTGTGCCTTATTCCATAGGGGCTCAATGTAACTAGTCATTAAAAACAACTGGAAAGTTTCTATTGACATCAGTGGGATTTAGACTGGGCACTGGATGCCAGAATGGGAGCCCTGGAAACAGAAATCTCCCCTACCGAACAGGTTGGGCACAGACTGTGACCATGTAAACTTTTCCATTTCAAACCCGGTGTGGGGGCATCTTCTCTAAGGCCTGGTGCACACTTACAATTTAATCTGACATAGCTGCAGTGCTCAGGGGTGTGGAACCCCCCCGCCCCTCCCGAGCTCCATAGCTACGATGACCTAATCCACAGTGCAGATGCAGCTCGGTCGATGGAAGGATGCGCCTGCTGACCTAGCTACCATTACTCTGAGGGCCGGGGTGTGGGTGTTCCTACACAGACAGAAAAAAAACCTTCCATCGCTGTAGGCAGCGCCTACACTCCGGGGTTATGACGGCATAGCTACGGCACCATACTTGTGCAGCTAAAGCCCTGGTAGTGTAGACAGCTTAAGAGCTCGGCTGCATCATTGTTACAACCAAGCCTGGGGACTCTGTGGTTATTCATTATTTGTTGGCACTGGCAGCGTACTTGGCCCTGTACATGACACAAAGAAATGACATGCCCCAAGGAGCCTAGGATCTAACAGACTCAGCTGAGGCAAGTTGCAATGGAGAAGCGTCACAGGGCAGTTCTTCAGCTACCCAGTGAGCAGCATCGCCTAGCCTGCTTTCGTAGTCTCCTACTCACAAATATGCAGTGTGTTTCTTTTGCACCTTGCGTACCCTCAATCCTCAGTTTCCAAACATAGCAGGATGTAGCACAGGTGTACAGTAAATGGAATCTCCCGAACAGCTTTCGTTCATCCTCCAGCTCACCCTCTGAGCTCCTCCCAATTATATCTCCTCCCAGTTACTGAGCCAATTGCCTCATTAGCCCAGCAGTTACCACCAAGCGTCAGCCATCCCCACTAGAAACAGGTTGTTTGGCTCACTCTAGTTAAGTCTGCACCCTTCTCTGGGCTACAGCAACTTCAGTGCCTGGGGTGCTATAGCCAGCACACTGTCACAAGGAGCCATGGGATGGTCTTCACTTCGAATCCCACCCCCCCACCCCCACACACACTTTATACCACTTCCACTCTGGGGGTGCAGAAGGCATTTGGTTGGGAGGCCCAGATGTGGGGGAGGGGGTGAGACTGCAGCTAGATGGAGCAAAATAGATGAAAGAGGATCCTCAAGTGCAGCATATCATAGAGAGACCATATTAGGAGGTGGAGGGGATAGGGAAGAAAGTGGATGAGAGATCAGAGGGGCAGGCGTGAGTAAACCCATAGAGAGCACTGGGAACCCTGAGGACAATTCAAATTGAACTGGGAGACAGCTACTGGACATCCATATACTGGAACTATGTAATTTACAGTTTTGTGTACTGAACCTTTAGGTTTCTAGTGGTCTGCTACACACTGATGCTGTTTTGTGTTCAGTTCGGATGCAGCCAGGTATGGAGGCGACACACACTGTTCTCTCTGGGGGAGACTTAGTGTTGCTTTTTTTTTGCTTTGTGTTTTCCCTCATTCTAAAATAAAAGTCATTTAGATTTAAAGTATATGGGAAAACAAAGACAGAAAGCCTTCGAATGTGATGGAAGACTGGGGGAGATATGGTCCCATTTCCCAGTGCAACAGAGCAGTAACAGTAGTGATAATAATACATAGATCTTATCAAGTGCTTTTCTTCAGTAGCTCTCAAAGCACTTCACAAAGAAGGGCACTATCATAATCCCCATTTTACAGATGGGGAAATGGAGGCACAGAGGGGAAGCGACTTGCCCAAGATCACCCAGCAGGTCAGTAGCAGAGCCAGGAATAGAACCTAGATGTCCTGAGTCCCAGTCCAGTGCTCTAATGTCTATAAAAGGAGGAATGGAGGGGGGAGGTGTTGAGGGCATCACTGACAAGTTCTGCAGCAAAGTGGAGCCAAGCACATGAGATGAAATCCTGGCTCTGTTGAAGTCAATAGGAGCTTTATCGCTGACCTCAACGAGTTCAGCATTTCATGCATTCTCTGGCAATGTTCTGGAGATGATTGGAAACAGCAGGCTAACAATTAAAACACCATGAGAGCAGCAAACTACGGATGAAACTTTTCTTCAAAGCCTCTGTGATATATTAGTAGCATGTTCCACTCTGCTCCCAGAGAATATTAACAAAAATATAAGAGTTGCCAGTTTATACAAAATGAATAAAACGAATGGCTTTTCCAGCTGCATGGATTGCCATGAGAAAGAGGTTTTTACTTAGTAGTAACAACAACAACACACCTCTCTCTTTCTGCAAATGGAAAAATCATGAATGTTGTTCTGTTTTCGTTTTATATCTGCCGGCTGGGACTTTTCTGTCTCAACGAAATTAACCAAAAATCTACCATCCTCTATTAAAATATAAAACAAAGTACTACAGTATTTCCCAATAATAACCCAAAACATTACAGCTTAGAACAGAGACATTGCAGCTATGAATTCTACAATTACAGGAGGGGTGGGGGTTTTGTTTTTGTTGTTTGTTTTTAAACTACAATAAGGAAAGGGCAGCTGAGCTAGTCGACCAGCAAGTTATAATACTATCTACAGACCAAGGCCAAGATTTTCTAAATTGAGTGCCTCAAGCTAGATTTCTCAATCCGTATTTAGTTACGTAAATAGGTAGCTTCATCTTCAAAATGTCAAGTACCTGCAGTTCTCAATACTTATATTCTTGCAGCATCTTTTCCTCCTGTACCCATCCTGTCCAGCCCCTTGCCATATAAAATTACAACCCTCTGGATTCCCTTGCACCCCCTTACAGTCTTCTAACTAAAATACAATATGTATTTTAATACAACCCCAACGAATACATCACCTCTGAGTTTGGCCCCATATAAATGTTATGTTATGTCAAATTCACCACTCACAGCCCTTTTGGAAATGAAAAAATCTGAGAACATTCTAGTACCATACATTCCCCAGGACTACCCAAAGGACAGCCAACTATTCAACAGTGCCTGATATTTTAATGCCAAAACCGTCCCGCATTTAGTTTCCCAATGACACTCATTTCTAAGAAACTGGAACTTAAAGCAATAAAAGCAGAAATAAGCAATTCCTTGTTAAGTATCAAAAAGGAAGTGAAAATAATTGTTCATTGCCTATGACTTTGCTTCACAATAGGCTATTTATATTTACCTACCTGTCTTCAAAACCTTCATATTCAAAACTAGAAAAGCTTTAAAAGGAGACAGAACAGCCAAGAATAGCAATCTAGGTGAAAATATTTGTTCCTTCCATTGCCAAGACCAAAATAATGTATCTTTAAAATAAGGATACATTTAAAAACACTCTGGGGAACAAATTAGTAATGGAATATGAAGCCTTCTGGTTTGTAGATCAATAGTTCAAATCCAACCCTGGCCAATAGTGACTAAAGCTCTCCTCTTGTAATAGTTGTCCCCCAACATAATATAATGAGGTGCTTCAATACCACAGTGATGGGTGAAATATAAGAATCAGAATAGAATAGAACTTTAGTGGTCTTAAGGTTCTTTAGTAGTTCTTAAGGGTGTCTACACCACAGCTATTGGCCCCTCTGCTAAGAATGACAAGGACTGAATGAGCATGGAGACTAGAATTTCTTGCCTATAGCCATGTTGGGTTGAGAGACAATGGCAGAGCAATGGGGAAAGCTTTCACTGCCATAGCCTGTTCTATTGATAGAGATAATCAGTATCCAGAGCTGTCAATTCAACACTCAATTCACTCATTTTAAATACTGCTGCAAGTCTCATGAGAGCTCACCTAAGGAAGTGAAATCCATGTAAATTCTTTAACCACAGAGACAGGCCTAGCCACTAGTACAATGAAAATACTGCAAGGGGAATATGACCAGTTTCTTTTGTCTTGGCAAGAGTCAGACGGGCTGCGGAATGTATTTAATGAACCAAAGAACTCAAGCAAAGGATTTATGCACCAACATTTACTGTAGTTAGACCGAAGACCCATGTCCACCAGGAATTGTTTTCACTACTTTGGTGGTGGGCCTCGATATAAATCTTATGAACAATCTATTTGGAGACAAAGAACACATTCCTGAGGAACACAGAAGAGTGAAAAGAAATGGGTGTCAGGACAAAGATGACTATGCCAGACACAGTCAGTGACTTTAGTTACTAAGACTCCATTCCTGAGAACACTTATAAACTGGCTTCACTTTAAATATCTGAGTAATCCCACTCTATCAAACTTAAAGGTAAGCACTAGCCTATTTTCATTGTCAAACCACACAACACATAATGGATTGGGTTTTTCAGATTTGTTCAGTTCTAACCACCCCAGGTGTTGTTTGTATCATAAATGAGGAAAGTTGTTTAAACAATATTTTTTTTGCCTACATCCAGACATACCTACAACAGTGCCCTTTCAATATGTACAGAAAAGCAGGTGTAACCCATATCTGTGTTTTCTCTACACTCAAAGCAACCACCACGTGTATATACCCATGACCCACCAAGCCCTAAAACAGCTCTGCCACATAAGAGTCAGGAATAACTGCAGAGCTAGCAATAGAAAAGGTAGCTTTTTTGTTGCAAGAAAATTACTAGCTTTAACCCATTTGTTCCTGAGTTTGCAATTTATGATAAGGAAACAAAGGATCCAGAAGTTGCCTTTGCTTGGAGAATCAGAACCTTCGTCCGTGGTGTTGGGCCCCTTATATGGCGTTTTAATATTCACACTTCTATATTTAGCCAGAATCAAGGGGCGAAAGCCTGGCCCCGTTGCAGTTAATGGCAAAACTCCCATTGACTTCAGTGAGGCCAGGATTTAATTCAACAAGTACTTGAAAAGGAAAACCTCCCAGAAGTTTCTATTTGGGCTGTGTGTGTGTGCCAGGCAAAAGTTCTTACGGTATCTGAAGCAGCTGGGGACCCTTCACTGTAATTTTCTGCAGCTATACATTAGAGAAAAGCATCTTAGGGAGTCTGCATTGTGCTACAGAAAGATAAAGGGTAACTACAGTAGTGGCAAAGTTTCTAACTGCAATGAATGTGTGAGCTCTCCCCAGACTAGATCAAAATGTGCCATTTTGGCCCTGGCCTGCAGTGAGGGTGATGAGGAGTTGCCCTGCCCTCAGGGGAAATAGGAGTGATTGTATTCAGGAAGCTCCCCATGCTCCCCATTGTGCAGGAGTTGCTCCCCGGTCTGCCTAGGCTGCTGTGAAGTGTGGCCCCACCTCCTCCCTGTCCCCTTTGGGCCCCCAAGCACCTCTGAGCTCTCCCAAACACAGAGATGGTACCAGTCCCTGCCCTGTGAGAACTGGACCAAGGGGCTGGGAGAAGGCTCCTGCATTCTGTCTGCCAACACACCCACACACAGATCAGTCACTGTCTCTGTGGACAGCTGCAGCAGTGGCAAAGAACGCTACAGACGCTGCTGTTCACTGGTGTCTAGGTGGTGGGTTTGTGCACTGCCCCTTTTCTCCCCTGGAGACCCAAATTCTAATTCCAACTGGAATACAGGTGAAAATGGACTTGAAGAGTTCGTCCAAGTACCGAGAAGGACATCTGACCACACCACAATGCTACCATGGAATATTCAGCCCAGCTAACAGACTCCTCTCAGGAAGAGACTAAGATAAGACGAGCTGGGTTGAAGGAGGTTAGTGGCAGATGTGTGGGCAGTGCTGCATAATGGAAGCTTGCACAATGCCTATCTACCCTGTCTAGCTCTAGCCAATATGAAGTGTCAGTTTCATAAGCATCCGGTTCGCAGAAAACTAACCATAGTGATACTTTCCCCAGATGCACACTGCCAACCTCAGACCAAAATGCACAAGGAGTTTGCAGTGTGTGGCTCTCAGGTGGCTGAACTAAAACCAGGCATTGCTGGGGATGAGCTCCAAAAACACCTGACACCCTAGAAGGGAAATGCTGCTGTAACCCCGCACCAGGCAAAACTCAGCGGAGTCACTACACATGCAAAACTCAACCTCAGGATCATCAGAAGCGTCATGTGGCAAGGTGCAGCGGCCTTAACTAAGACCAAAGGGAAAGAGTTAGTTCCCTACTCAGATCCCCACAGATGCATAGGATAGATTATTAATTAAGCAGTGGTGGGGACTGAGGGTCCAATGAAGAAATCCAGGAAACTCTATAAGGCATGCAGCAAGGACTCTAAGGTACAGTATAAGACCAGGGATATAAACAGTGTTCTAGTAGCCAGAGGAAAGAGGGGCCAGAACTCCAGACTCAGTTGTTGTTTTTCCTCCCCTCATTCCTTTATCCACCCCCTATTTAAAGACAAATAAACCTGCCAGGCAAATAAGCAGAAAGAAAAATATTTTGTAAGTGTTTAAAATGAATCTAAAACACCTAATAAAAGCCAAGCCAAACAGCAGGTACCTGCACTGCTGTCATCAGACAGACATAGGTAGGTGCAAACATGTATTTGTGCAGGCAGACCGGGTACTTTGTCCATGCAAGGTATGCACCTGTTTTCTGGAAATTTGGCCTAACAAACCATTTATTTATAGGAGTCTGGATCAGCAGGCACTGGGAAGCAGAAGTCCCCAGCATTACAGAGCATGATGAGGAAAGTGTGCAAATTCCCAGCTTGCAGTAATGAACCATGTGATTTTGCTGTAGTGTCTGGAATGGAAAATGGTAACAACTCATATTGATGGACGGTATCTCCCTATCTGTCAGAGGATAATGTGGGCGACCTCTGTTGGCTCCGTGAGGCAGAGACATGGTGATGATGAAGCTGTCTTTAAAAAACCCTTAACTGGTCACTGAACATTATAGTGCCAAATCCTGTACAGGAGACAAGGGGATGATTTTCAGAGGTGCCAAGCAACTACCCATCCCCATCTTTAATCTTACACAAAGTTTAATGTACTTATTGTCACAGCAGTCCCATGAAGTAGGGAAGTACTGTCATTTTACAGATGGGGAACAGAGGCACAGAGAGATAAAGTGACTAGTCCAGGGTCATACGAAAGTCCATAATAGAGCAAGGAATTGAACCACAGTGTCTCAAATCTCAGGCTAGCACCTTAACCACTGGGCCATCAACTAGGATTACAGTCAGGCAGCACTTCTGGAAATCAGGCCCTAAGATTTAAAGCCAGAACTTCTCTTTGGCTCACTTCCCTTTATAGTAGGGCCTCAGAGTTCCAAACACCAGAGTTATGAACTGACTAGTCAACCACACACCTCATTTGGAACTGGAAGTACACAATCAGGCAGCAGCAGAGAACAAAAACAAAAAAAAGCACCAGTACAGGACTGTGTTAAATGTAAACTACTAAAAAAATAAAGGGAAAGCAGCATTTTCTTCTGCATAGTAAAGTTTCAAAGCTGTATTAAATCAATATTCAGCTGTAAACTTTTGAAAGAACTACCATAATGTTGTGTTCAGAGAAACAACCTCCATTCCTGAGGTTCGTAACTCTGAGGTTCTACTGTACATACAAACATCCAGGATTTTATCTGTAAATAAAAGTCAAGCTGCTCTTTTGAAATGGGATGATTGCTTTGTGCCCCCTTTTGGCTCATGCTACTCTCCATGTCCCTTTGACACAACAATCCCGACTTTCCTTGGATGTGTCTTCCAAAACACTTATTCAAAGATTCTGGCTTATGAAAAGGCAGAACACACACACACTTTGGCAGCAAACATTGCAGAATGTGATTGGCCTGCAGTTCATAGATTCATGACAGCGTACAGACTTACCAGTGCTAAGGAAGCCGAAAACTCCGACACGGTAACTTGCAGTTACAACGATGACATCGCTGACAGAAGCTAGGTATGATCCGTCTACAACCGTCCTCCCTTTCTCACCCTCACCACTCACACCATTGTGGAAGAACATCAGCACAGCCATGTTTCTGCCCTGTAATGATCACAGACAAGTTAATGCAACAATGAGTCTGTCTGAGAATGAAAGCAACTGATACTCCTATGGCTATAGTCCCCTTCAGGTCATTGCTGTGAACCTGATTATCCTCTCTTCTGAAACATTCCAAGCAATGCAAAACTGCCTGGCAATGACACTGATGATTGTGCTGTATTCAAATTCAATAAAATCTGCAAAATTTCATGCACTGCTAAAAAAAAAAAAAAAAAAAAAAGACACTGAGGAGAGGAGAACTGCCTGCCTGACAGCAGCCCTAGAATTAAATTCGATTTGTTGACTGGTTACCAGTCCCTGGAATGGACTATGTGCCATTAAGCTGAATCCAGCCTCCTAATCATGGGGCTTGTCTACATGGGGATACTCAAGAAAGTTAAACTGAATTAACTCAAAATGAGAATTTAAAATGGATAAATTAAACTGTATTAAACCCCCATGTGGATGCTCTTATTCAGAATTAAAGGGCCTGAATTCAATTTAGCTTATCTTCCAAAAAGTGCATTAAACTAAATCAAATTAAGACCACTTTAATTCTGAATGAGAGTGTCCACAGAGGGGTTTAACATAGTTTAAATTCACACCTTAAATTAATCTAGATTAATTTTCCTGAAGGCAGGTCTACACTTAAAAATTACTTCGGCATCACTCTGCTGTTCAGGGATGTGAAAAATTCACACCCCTGAGCAGTGCAGTTAAGCGGACCTAAGTCCCCGTGAAGACAGCGCTAGGTCAATGGAAGAATCCTTCTGTCAACCTAGCTACCGCCTCTCAGGGAGGTTGATGTATCTGTGCCAATGGGAGAATCCCGCCCGTCAGCATAGGTAGTGTCTAAAAAGCAGCATCAGCTCTCCCTAGGTCCTTTCTGCACTTTCTACGGAATAGCTACAGGGGGACTCCCTCCTGTTGAGGCTGCACTGCTAGGGAGCAGAGAGGCCACCACAGCAGAACAGAAACAAGAGTTGGCCATGTGGTCTCTGCAAACCCTAGTGGACCTCAAACCCAGTCAGGGGATGGCTCACCTGAAAACTCCATGGGATGAGTCTTTTGGAGTTCTCTTCTCTTTATGGCTCCCTTCAGTGGGCTTTTCTGCATGAGGTTGAAGCCTGGCCCTAATGTTAGGAATTATTTTCTGATATGCAGCCTCAATTTTCCATTCCTCAGTTTCATCCCATTATTATATCCCCTGGGACCTTCCTACATCATTCTCCATCCTCCTTTGCTCAGTGAACAGGCATAGACTTGAAGGCCAGAAGGGAACATCATGACCATCTAATCTGATCTCCTGCATGTTGCAAGCCACAGAACCTCACCCACCCACTCCTGTAATAGACCCATAACCTCTGACTGAATCATGATTTAAAGACTTCAAGTTACAGAGAATCCACCATTTACACTAGTTTAAACCTGCAAGTGACCTATGCCCCATGCTGCAGAGGAAGGCAACAGTATTGCCCCCCCCAACACACACACACCAGGGTCTCTGCCAGTCTGACCTGGGGGGAAATTCCTTCCTGACCACAAATATGGTCATCAGTTAGACCCTGAGCACGTGGGCGAGAACCACCGGCCAGACTCCTGGGAAAAAATTCTTTGTAGTAACTCAGAGCTCTCCCCAGCTCGTCTTCCATCACCAGCCGCAGATCAGCTACAGGCCATTCTAGGCAGTCTCATCATACCGTCCCCTCCATAAGCTCAGTCTTGAAACCAGTTAAGTTTTTCTTTTCCCCCACGGGCCCCCTTGGAAGGCTGTTGATTAGAAACCTTCTGATGGTTAGAAAGCTTTGTCTAAACTTCTTGATGGCCAGTTTACATCCTTTTGTTCTTGTGTCCACACTGTTGCTTAACTTAAAATTTTTAACTCCTCCCCCTCCCTGTGATGTATTTGTAGAGAGCAATCGTATCTCCCCTCAGCTTTCTTTTGCTTAGGGTAAACAAACCAAGCTCTTTGAGTCTCCTCTCAAAGTAAATTTTCCATTCCTCTGATCATCCTTCTCTGCATCTGTTCGAATTTATTTTTCTTAAATACTGGAAACCAGAATTGTACACAATATTCCGGAACAATTCCCTTTCTCTACTGGAAATACTGCGCCTGATGCATCCTTGGACTGCATTAACCTTTTTCATGGCCACATCACATTGGTGGCTCATAGTCATCCTGTGATCAACCAATACACCCAGGTCTTTCTCCTCCTCTGTTGCTTCCATCTGATGAGCCCCCCAGCTTATAGAAAAAAATATTGTTGTTAGTTCCTAAGTGCATGACCATTCACTTTGCAGTATTCAATTTCATCCCATTTCTATTATTTCAGTTTTCAAGGTCATCATCCAGATCTTCTTGTGTGATATTCCGGTCCTCCTCTGTATTGGCAATACCTCCCAACTTTATGCAATACCTCCCAACTTTGTGTCATCCACAAATTTTCTTAACAGACTCCCACTTTTTGTGGCAAGGTCATTAATAAAAATGTTATATAAGATAGGTCCCAAGACCCAATCCTGAAGAATCCCATTAGTAACCTCCCTCCAGCCTGACAGCCTTTAGTGTTTTTCAGAGACAGGCTGGTGGTCTGTACACCAGCACCAAAACACATCTGGTGTTTGTTTTTGCCTGGAACTAGGTAGCCCTGGCTTCTGCTGCTGTCATTTTCTGAACGGAATTAACTAAACAGGACGATCCCATTTGCACAGACGAAAGAGGTGGCTGAGCATTTGTTTCCAGCAAACGTGTGGCCATCCGTGCAGGAGGAAACCATCACAGGAGTGTCAGTTCCCAGAAAAAACAGAGGCCAGGAGCAAGTAGCAAACTGCCCTCAGCTTTCTCTAATTGTTAAGGGGTGACCCTGATTTATGAACTGAAAATGTGTTGCACCCTCCTCTGTCTGGTGGAAAGTCAGTTCAGACGTTTGTTATTATGAGCAAAGCAGCATCAAGTGTGACTGGGAAATGTGCTGCCTTCATCCAGAAGTGCTGAAAAGTGCTGCGTTCTCTGAATCTTCTGCATTTTCTTCTCCAGAGAAAGTGCCTAATTCAGACTGTTTCATCCCCAATGTCCCATTCAGAGAATTATGCAGGTCCTGGCCAAGGAATTGGAGGGGAGGAACAAAGGAAGGAGAGAGAGCGGATGTGAGGGTTTGTCTTCACTTGAAAATCTGGTCTAACACACACCACTTTGCAGAGTCATGTTAGCTAACACAATGTTAAACATCACAGGGGCAAATCTCACATAACATCATGTCAGCTGGTCATAGTGGTTCCAGAAGAGATTCCCTAGAAACGGTCCCAGTCTCGCTGACTCCTCAGTTGTGTTTAAAGTCGTGTTAGAGAACGTGACCTAATTTTCTAGTGATAACAAGGGGGAAGGAGAAGCGATGACGGGGGAAAGCAGAAGCTGTGCTAACAGATGTGGAGCACCTTACTGAGAAGATTCAGCCTTCAAGTATTGGGGGTAAACAGAATGCCACCCACTCTCCGCATCTGCCCTACCGTACACAAGGTTTAGATACACTGGCTCCTTTTCCCCATGGTTATTCTGCACAGAGAAGTGGCAAATTCCCCAGTTGGTTTGTCTTGCACATTAATCCAACCTTTTGAGAAGCACACGGGATAATTTGGGTAGTGATCCCCTGATGAGCACAGATTTCAAGCGCAGAGCTACTGGTTCTTAGTGCTGTCATCTAAAGCAGATCTTTATATTGAATTGTAGCAACCACTAATCATCTCTCCTTCACTTTTTGGAGTTAATCATTTCAGGAGGATGCTACCATATTTTTATATTACAAATGAACTATTCCATACAAAATGTGAGATGTGTTGTATTGTCCAGGTTCTTATTTGGTATCCAATTAATTTTATACTATATATTGGCTATCTAATAATTTTTTTTAAAAAATTGGGAATCTATCACATTCTTTATTCTCTATCCTGAGCTACAGTCAATTAACCAACAGAGCCAAGACAGGTGGCAGCTACATATTAGGGCAGAGAGAATGTAGGGCCTGGTCTAAAGCCAAGTGAAGCCAACCCTTTCCATGGACTCTAAAGGCCTTTGGTTCACACCAAATTTGGACCATAGGTGGAAATCTGGAGTAACTCCACTGAAGTCAATGGCGATGCTCCATTGTAAATGAGAGTAGAATCTGGCCTATTACATGCAACACAGAAGAATACTACAGAAAACACTGCACCTAACTGGAAAAACTGGCCAGCACTTTCCTCACACGCACAACGCTGGCACCAGCCAGGATTGCTATGTGGCTATTGACCAACATTGTTTGGTCAGTTCTGGTTTTGCATTTAGGAATGACACATGGACGGTCAAACTGTTAGCAGTAAAACACGCAGAGAGACTTTCAACTGAGACAAGCCTAGCACAGCTAGTGGGAAAGGTGCTTTCGGTTCACCCAGGGGAGCTGCTGCTGCCTAAGGACTCAGAGGGCACGCCCTTGTGCTAACGTGCAGGGCACACATGCCCAGTCATCAGCTGGGGTCCACACTAATTGGCTATGTGCGCTCTAGCAGTTGGCCTTCAGCTGGTAGTCCCAATGGGCCTGATCCTGGGAGCAGAGGGTGCTCAACGTTTCACAGGAGCAGATTTGTGCCTGGCACGATTGGGCCCAAAATAAAGCCTCACTCTCATAAAAGAAAGAAAGAGAATGAGTTAGGACTAGCCAAATTTTTACACCAGTGGGTCCTTTGTGCCCAGTGCCAATGCCAGGGCTGTAGGTTCGTGAAGTCTGGACACCTCTGGCTCCAGATCTGAACTCAGGACAGGATAGAATGGACCTGACCCAAAAGCCAGGAGCAGAGCCCTCCTGAATTTCGGGGACTAGGATGCGAACACAGATCTGAACTCTGCAGTTAAAGCTCACATACTATGGTGATGGGCAGCAGCATAAAACTGTCTTTGCCTTCCACAGCTAGGCTAGGCATCATGATCGACCTGAGCCTCGACACCTTTGGTTTTCATGAAACACGGAAAATAAAAGGCAGTTCTGACAGGCTTTCTGGAGTTCAGAAATGTTTTCAATTATCCTCTCCGCTCCACTGCAAGGCATTTCAGAAGGGGCTTGGCAGGAGCATTTTAACCCTGACAGAACCAGTTGAGTTCCAGGATGTGTGACAGTCCTTAACAGGATTGCATTAGGAGCTGTGCACCACTCTGATGGCACAGAAAGGCTGGGAAGGTGAGGAAGATTCTTCCCTGAAGGATGCACAGCCGACATTAATCCAACTCTTTATTTAGGCCAGCAAAATGCTACCATCATCCCTCTGCTTGAGCTGCATCAGGCAACCCGAGCCAAAACCCAGCCCTGCTTTGCTAGTGCGACACGCGAGGATGGTTACTGGCAGGAAAAGGAGCTCAGAAATACTAGCTGTACGTGGAAGTTTACGTGATGCATGTAACTGTGTGTTCTGCTTTCTGGGCACCGAAGTTTTGAATGTTAGAGTCGCTTCCCAGCTACAGGAGGAAGCTCCCATTTTGTGTTTCACTTCAGATGCAGCATGTTACTGTGCAAGCCACTGGGCTCTGTCTCTCTCCAGGGGACATCATATTGGTTGTTGTTGTTGTAACTTCATCAAGACTGAAACTATCAGCTATTGCTCTCTGCACATGGGTAAAAACAGTTTACCACAATAAAAAGCATGAAAATGACAGTCTGGGGCATATTATCCTGTTCCCACTTTCTGCTGTAAAAATAAAGGGCCTGATCCTTCTCTCCATTATATCAGATTTACCTATGCGACATTCCATTGACCTCAGTGAAGCTACTTCTGATTTGCACCCATACGAGTGAGAGGAGTATTAGGTCCACAGACTCACTCTCTCTCAAAAAAAGAGCCCATTTGGATAGTTGGGGTTGTTATAAACACGATGCTTTCAAATAAGCCCCTGCTCTTCTGAAAGCAGCAGCGAAAGGGAGCTGGCAAGCTTCCCGAGACGATGACCTGAAGTTTTTACGATGCAATGACTTTGCACAGAAAGTCGATAATCTGGCGTTGCAGTGGGAAAACAGACTGTTGGCCACTTCTAAAAGATACAGGAAGTTGCACTCAAGCAGCTCAAAGAATACTGAATGCAGAAATTCATGCTTATACATTAGGCACATTCCTATACCAATACCGTAGGCCCCCCCAGTCCCTGTTTACTCTCTTGTTAAAAGCTCAGCTAGACTACCCAGGCCAGTGGGAAGGGTTATTTTTTACTTTTTATAAAGATGAACTTAAAATTTTCAGTTGACAGTTTATCTGAGTGCAGAGGCTCCCATGCCCATTTTCGGAGAGGAACACTTTTGTGATCCGTGGGCTGGGGCATAAATTTAGCACTGCTGACTACGCTCAATCCACAGCAGACCTTCCACCGACATCAGTGGGAGGTTTCCACAAAGATCAAGGGTAGATTATGGCCCGTATATAGTAACTAAACTGCTAGTCATCATCACTATTAGCTGTGTGGCATTCAGTATCGCCCCTTGGGAAAAGAGTCTTGTTTTTAGGAACACTGCTATTTCTGCCCTTAGTTTCTTTCTTTTCCCCATCCTCTTTTCTCTCTCCCCCTCTCTCTTTCCCTGTCTTTGGCCAGCTCTACACTGCAACATGTTGTTGGCATAATGATGTCAGTCAGGGGTGTGACTGACATAGCTGTGTTAGCAAAACCCTAAGTACAGACACAAAAGAGAAGAGTGCATCTGTTGTTGGCATAGATAATACTGTTCAGGGAGGTGGTGCTACTGTGCTGGCAGAAAGCCACCTTCTGTTGATACACGCTGCATCTACACGAAAGAGCTGTGCCAGGATAGCTATTCCGATATAGCAGTTGTGACAGATACAACAATTTCTTGCAGTATCTTTAGGAGATCTTACTGCATTAAGTTTATACATCATTGTGGGACAAGGGTTGTATGTGATGACTGCAGCCCTCCAGGAATTAAAAACAGCTGGAGAGGGGTGATTAGGCAAATTGCCTCAGTCAAATTGTAATGCCACCAGAGAAGTACCACCACCTAGTGAGGCTCACATGTATTGGTTCAACAGACAAAGACAGGACTTTTGGATAAATAGCCTGAGTTTAAACTGACTCGGAGCCTTCTTTCTGATCCAGCAAATGGACAGGACCTGCTGTCCAATGGGGGCCCCAAATCCTTAGGGAAGGGTTGAAAGGATGACACCTGCCAGAGCCCAAGACTGGAGTTGGTGTGACCTCTGTAAAGCAGTTTAGTAGGCGCACTGGTTCTTTTATTGTTTTTTTAATATGTATTTTCTGTAATGCTTTAACTTTAAAAATAAACGTACTTGCTTAGAAAGGGCTGTGTATTAACTTATAACTTGTAGCAATTGCAGTGTTTGTGGCCTCTGAGGAGAGAGCAAAGTGCAGCTGCTGGTCTGTTGAGGAAGACTGGCTTGCCAGGGATCTCACAGAATAGGGAGGGAACTGTGCAGACTGGACAAACCTCAGTAAAGAGGGAGAGACACATGGGTCTCAGCCGAAGACGTGATGGCTGAAGAGCAGGGAATCTAAAGTGGTGGACCACGGTGGAGAAATACAGATGTGATTGCCCCGAACTGTGACAGCTGCATCAGCAGAGCCTGTGTAGTACAGACTAGCCCTTTGTGTATCTCCTCCTCTGCCCACTCGCCTTTCCTGCTCTGCAGACATACTGAGACACAGCTTAGCCAAAGCACAAATAACTATACTGTAAGGCAGAGTCCTGCACTGGCAGGAGACTGGACTAGGTGACTTACCATTGCTAAGGCTTCTCCAGCTCTTACTTCGAGGATGCTATGGATACCATTTTAAACACTTCCGCTTATCGTGGTTAAAACATTTTCAAATGATTCAACTGTGACGCTAGCAGACCAGCTGCCAAGGCCGGTAGGCCTCACTTAATACTGACAAATGCACAGCTGAGAAACAAAAATATGTTTATAAAAATATGTTTAGTGTTCTGACGCTGCATGTATTAATCCTATTTATAATCTCTGTATCCCATGCTATAAGGCAATACTTAAGTATTTGCTCTATAACTATAAAAAGGTTGTTCTGAAACCATAACTCACCAAACAGGAGAAAAAACTTCACCTAATGCAAAATGCTGGATTCCTACAGAAGGTGTTATCTCCTGCCCATCAGGAAGGACTACTGAATCCAACTGGGCCATTGTGGAACACAGACTTGGTCAATTGCTGCTCCCCCACCCCACCCAAAAAGATTACATGCAGAAACGCTCGTCTCATCAGCTTGGACTCTAGGGAAATGAGAATAAAAATTCCTGACCAGAAAGAATTAGGGTCTTTTTATGCAGTTTGGACTTTAAGGGGCAAAGATTCCTAAACATAAGCAAGACATCCCCAGAAGTAAGCTGAGTTAGCCCTAATGGACATATAAACCTGGCATATTTCAACAACTCTATCACCACCTGAAACCTAAGACTGCAACTCATTTGTATGGGCATGTTTATCTGTTTTAACTTCATAAATAATTCTGATTTCTTTTTTCCTAGTTAATAAACCTTTAGTTAATGTATTACAGGATTGGCTACAAGCGTTGTCTTTGGTGTCTAAGATCTAAGGTGCAAATTGACCTGGGATAAGTGACCGGTCCTTTGGGATTGGAAGCAACCTGAATATTTTGTGACCTTTGGTGTAAAGTGATCGCCTACCACAGAGTCAAGCTTGCCTGTGTGGCAAAATAGACCAGAATGCCCAAGGGGACTGTCTATGACTCCATGTTAAAGCTGTATAGTGCCTGAGGACATCACATTTGTTACTCGGTTGGTGAAAACTAATTATAGAACTCTCAACCAATTTGGGGTTTGTGCCCTGCATTTTAACAGTCTACCCTGAGGTGGGTATTCTCACTCGTGGGCCACTCCAGACAACATGACAACAACATTTTGCTGCACCATGTTCCAGTAACCCGATACTTACAATGCTGGCAGGCACAAACGCATTCAGGTACAAGCAGTCTTCACTGACAGGAGAAGATTGGTGCAGTCCATCTCCAGGTTGCCAACAACTAGCCCTAAAGATACAGGCGGTGTTAATTTTGGCTGACAAACCAGCATTACTTTTGTACTGTTGCAGCTTGTTTTATTTTGAGCTGAAGTTCAATAAAATAATTTTTTTACCCTTCAACAGCACCGTTATATCTGTGCATCTCAAACACATTCCTAGCATCCATCTAACAACCCCCTTGGGAGGCAAAGAAAGGATATATTTATTTAGATTTAAAACAAAAAGGATGTATATCCAATGTTAGAGGTGCCCTAACAAATCATTAACAATACAATAAATACAACAAAATCCCAGCAGCATTCAAACAGTTCTTTCAGCAGAAACTCAATCAGCCAGACACCTGCAGACACTCCTCTCCACCCCTTCATCATCACAGAGAGCATACTGTCAGCCCTCTCCAAAAACCCCATCAAACAAACGTCTTTTGCGTGTGTCGAAAGGTCACCACCATTTGGGCTATTTTGGACTAAGAGGAATCCCACATACTAAATTGCAGCCACATCTGTGCTGTTTAACCCTTTACGGACTTACAAATTTAATAAGAATGGAACTGATAGGGTTCTATAGAAACTACCCTAAAAGCCTATGGAATTATCTCTAAGTTGTTTATAAATTGTCTGACAGAAATCAATATTAGGGACGTAATTTGCTATTAAATTCTTCAGGGTGGTTCAAATATATTACAGAAAAATTATCGTCTTTTGTTAAATTCTACAGAGTTTTCCCACAAGGGAGCTGTGTAGCACAACAAGGCCATGCAAGAGTTTAAAACTGAAGAAGCACATTGAGTTGACTTTGCAGGGGAAAATCTGGGTGGGCAATATACGCATTCCTCAGGTCAGAACATGGGCAGGACACAACCCTAATGTGCTTATTCATGAAAAACACAATGGTTGGATTTTTTAAACAATCACAAGTAATCAGAGCCTCATGTTTACATCTCATCAAAAATACAGCAACTCCAGCACCAGAATTCCCCTAACATACAAGAGAAGCGGTTCCGTACTGACGCAGAGGAAATAGCGCCACCTACTGAATTATCATAGGTGCTGCACCAACCTGCTGTTTCTTGGAGATCCGTTATCCAAGGATGACCCCGCTCAACCGTGATAATAAATATATATGTGAAACTGTCTCTCATATCAGTAATGTTGGCCTCCCAATTTGATTTTTTGTTATAAAGAGACAAAAATATTGTGCTATGATGATTTACAGGCCCTAATAATGATCTGCATTATTACTTATACCAGGAGACCTGGCAGTTTAAGGTCTGTGTGATTCTCCATGGCAATCCTCCTTGCATCTAAACTTACAATTATGAACAGTGCTTTTGATCTTAAAACAACAAAAGACAAAGGCTGAGATTTTTAAAGTCACCTAAGGATCTGGACAGCCAGTTCCCATTAAAATTAATGGGAACAAGGCACCCACGACCCCTCAACAGCTTTGAAAATCTCAGCCAAATTCTTCGCGCTGAGGAAAGAGATGATTTTTAGATGGAGGTAGTAGAGGCAGATAGCCCTTACCAAACATGTACTGCAGATGACTGTACACATCATTTTGGCTGCAGTCACCAAGAATTGATGCTGTATATGTTACTGCAACAGTTTGTGTATATCAACCATACATAATCACCGTGCACCTGAATAAACAAGCTGCATCTCATCAGATCCCTTGAGCATCTGTCAAGCTGTGTGGCTAATGTGGTTACGCTGCTGACACCCACATGGCTCAGGTGCATGTTGCAACACAAGACCACCGAACGCCAAGCGCTTTCAACCACCCACAAAAGAGTCTCTAGTTGCATTCACTTCTTGAGTGTGTTATTTAAAGACCTTGATAACATAGATCCGAAGTACTGGAGCTATTACCTGTCCCCCACATGGCTGGCACAGGTCTGCTCTTGATTACTAGCCTCACGGGTCTTGGTCAATGGTTTTTAATTCTTGGACTCTCTCCCAGAAAAGGTCAGCTGGGGCCCTTCAGTGGCTCTGTCCATGTCCCTTTTACATAAGTATAGAAGAATGGCCATACTGGCTCAGACCAATAGCTCATCTAGCCCAGTATCTCACAGTGGTCAATGCCAGATGCTTCTGAGGGAATGAACAGGGCAATTACCAAGTAATCCACCCCTGTCATCCAATCCCAGCTTCTGACAGTCAGAGGTTAAGGGACACCACAGTATGGGGCTGCTTTCCTGACCATCTTGGCTAATAGCCATTGACGGACCTATCATCCATGAACTTATCTAGTTCTTTTTTGAACCCAGTAATATTTTTGGCCTTTACAACATTCCTGTGTTAGGCTTCCTCCTTTGTTTTTCTCCATCTACTAAGACAAAAGTCTGCTGTTCTCTGTACCAGCTGGGAATTGATCACTTTTGCTCAAGCGAAAGTTCATGTCTTTGGCAATCTCATAAGAACGGCCATACTGGGTCAGACCAAAATTCCTTTTAGCCCAGTATCCTGTCTTCCGACAGTGGCCAATGCCAGGTGCCCCAGAGGGAATGAACAGAACAGGTAATCATCAAATGATCCATCCCCAGTTGCCCGTTCCCAGCTTCTGGCAAACAGAGGCTCGGGATGCCATTGATGGACCTATCCTCCATCCTCTCATTTGCTCCTATGCCAGCTTCCTGTGTGTTGGTGCAGCATGGCTCAGTTTGATTGGTTTTACGTGTGTTGTACGGTACTTTCTGTTTTATAGAATGTAGATGTTTTGCGCTAGGAACCCCTTTAATAGTTTAAATAAATATATATCTACTTTCATGGCATTTTTGTTTTTGTTGCATTTTTTTTAACTAGTTGCCCAAGTTCAACACTTAAAGATTCCAGATGCACAGGTATTTTGTACAACTGCATTAGAATCTCCTGTCTTTCATTAATCAATTTATATCTGTGACAGGTCACTTTGGCTCTCCTGGACTAACGATAACTGGCTTCACACGACAAAGATGAATGAAATCCTGCAAGGTAACGTGCCCAATGCCCACCAAGCCCTCCTCTCACTGAACATCAGTCTCTGCATTACAAGTAATGTTCAGAATCTTGTATTTTACTCCCACCATTTCAATCAATGTGTTTTTACAGAATTTTAAGGCTAGGAGGGACCCTTCTGATTATTTAATCTGACTTCCTGCATAACACAGGTCAGACAATTTCACCCAGTAATTCCTGCATCTAGCCCATGACTTCTATTTGAGCAAGAGCCTATCTGTTGGATTCAATGAGTTAAAAACCAATAACCTCAAACTGCATCAACTCCCTCCAGATCTCACTAAGGCTGAAATACGAGAGATGTAGGGGGAAAAAAAAGAAATAAAATGGAAGCAGCACTAATTTTGGAATCTCAGTATTATTTATAATATATTATACGGTGTACAGTTAAATACAACTTTGGGCAGTGTGTAGTGTAGGGTGGTTTTTCTGTTAGCACCTAAATACAATCATTTATCAACATATCTAGTCATTCATACCATGCTCATCATTATGGTATCTGAGTGCCTGAATGGGTTTAGATCATCACTGCCAAATAAAGACATCAAAAGACTATTCAACAATGCGTCTTCTCACCGAACCATAGTAGCATTCCAGGATTGCAGCCAGGTAAAGGGCTCTGGAGGATGAAACCGGTTCTCTGCTATCGGAGGTACTGCATATGGAATCCCAAAAAACTGACTAACATTTCTCCACTCAGAACCAACTCGGATTACTTGGGACCTGCCAAGCAAAACTCCATGGGATGGAATGTACACGGATGAAGTTAAATCAGGTGCAGAGATGGGTGCAAATGAATCTGTTTGTAGAGGGGGGAAAAAGAAAAAATTATTGTTTTCCTTGGAAGCTTAAATCTCATTTTCAAAAGGGATTTAGGCACTCAGGAGCCTAAATCTCTTTTGAAAATGAGATTTAGGCTCCTAAATCAGTTAAGAGTTGCTGAGGTTAGCAACACCTAAATACCTTTTAAAATCTAGGCCTCATGGATCCTGTCTCTTTAAACATTAATGGAACTTAGGCTTCTATGTAATTTAGGTACAGATGAAAATTTTACTAAATTATTAGAGATTTACCCTCTTTCAAAGTCTTTTTGCAGACCAAACTGATTGCACCCCACTGTTGTGATACAACATCACAATGAGGAGGATTTTGGGCTTCACCATGAAAGATATTTTGGGAGGTGTTCACATACTTTTTTGGATGCAGAACAGCCACCCCACCCAAACTGGGACCATCCCATACAAATCAGATGGGTGACAACTCTAGTGCTTTGCTTCTACCAGATACTTCACCATTCTCCCATCTATCGGAACAGCCCCCAAGCTTCTACAATGGAGCCTACTTCAATATGGTACTGCCTTGCACTTACCTTGCCTCCAATAGATGTAAGTCGCTGGCTCCTTGAGTAAAACTCGACAGCTGTGGCCTTGCAGGCCATGTGTGCATATCTGTGTATCAGGGTAGAAAATGCATCGTATCGCTGATGGCTGGATTTCAAGAGTAATCACTGTGCAGGACTGGTTCTTTGAACAGGCTGTGGAGAAAGCAAGCAAGCAAGGCAAGCAGATGCCATGTCTTTTGAAAATATCAAGGGTGACCATATTTCCCCAAAGGAAAATGGGACATCACCTGGTGCTAGTCTGAGCCCTTCCCCCGACAACACGGGGCTGGCCCGAGCCACTCACCCAAGCCCTGCCTGCTCCCCGTGTGAGGCTGGGG
Source organism: Natator depressus (assembly GCF_965152275.1). Taxonomy (NCBI): domain Eukaryota; kingdom Metazoa; phylum Chordata; order Testudines; family Cheloniidae; genus Natator; species Natator depressus. The sequence goes on from NC_134235.1 coordinate 15,959,047, forward strand.
CTGACTCAAGCTCCACCGGCCCACATCCAAGGAGGCTGGGAGGCTCAAACCCTGGCATTGCTGCTTGCCCTCCACACCCCGTTTTTTTGGCAAAAGTGGGCATTTATCCCATTTTGCCAACTGATCCAGTCAGTCAAAGCAAATGGGACGAATGCCCATTTTTGCCCGACGGTTGGCCTTAAAAAAAAGGGACTGTCCTGGCCAAAAATGGGATGTATGGTCACCCTAAAAATATCAAACCTCCCAAACAATTTAAGAGGAGATTTTTCAAAGGCACAGGGGAAAATGAAGCTCCTAACTCCCCCTGACTTTCAGATGGAGCTGAGCCACTGTCTGCCATCTTTTGCCTTTGGAAATCACTCTTTCCAATGGTCAAAAGTATTTAAAAAAAATAAAATGGAAAAGCCCAGTAGTGCACTGCAGCTCGGAGGTATAATTCCCAGCTCCAATTGACAGATACGCACTAGCTCTGATCGAGCTAACACAGTAAAATGAGTGTAGCTGTGGCAGCATGGCTCGAACTAGGAACCTAAGTATGTACCTAAGAACTCAAATGGGACTGTATGCGGGTGGCTACCCCAAGCCACTGCCCATACTGCTGCAGCCATGCTGCTATTTTTAGTACACTATCTCAGAGCTAGCGACTGTACATCTACCCAAGCTGGGAATTACAGCTCCAGCTGCACAATAGGAGGGATGACACTGCAGAGAGAGAGCGCCTTCTGCACCAAATGGAAGCTTTTACTCAAACTCAGAGCTTCCTCTTCTTCTATTAGCCCCTCTCCCAGGACTTGTTGGGAATAAAGGTTTATTGAGCATAGGAAGTTAGAGAGAGAAGACTTTGATATACTGTTTAGTAGGCCTTCCCATTGGGGAGATTTGTCCCTGATATTCAGGCCCAACTTAAACATAACTTTGCTAAATTTCAACCCATTACTCCTAACTATACCTCCCCCCACCACCTTGTGCCATCCTAAACAGTTCCTGGAGCCTTCAAAAAGTTGAAAGTAGTGGTCACATCTAGTCTTAGTCAGTTTTTAGCCTAGCTACACATAGTTATCTTTTAATTGTTACTTATAAATTAATCCCATCAGCTCCTCAAACATTTTTTGTTGCTGTTCGTTAAATTGCCTGGTGGCTAGTAGATGCTAGAAGGTCTCTGAACACATGAGGTGTCAAAGTTATCCAAAAGCAGCTGAAAAGTATGCCACTTCACCAGATGACTCTCTGTTAGGCCTTTCATTAGGTAAATTATGTCAGGTCCCTCTTCCCAATTCAAGTAATGCTAGGGTAGTGTTATTAAAAAAAAAAACAAAAATGGTTGTTCTCAACAACATGCTTCATTGTCATAAGCCAGTACATCAGGTTCTACAAAGCCAAAGAAAACAGCCATCTTCAATATAAGAAAATCAGTTCCTCACCTGACAGACAAAAATCTCTAGCAGTGGAGAAGTCATCAGAAAACTCTCTGCTGACTTGTGCAATGTCAAAGTTTAAGATGGACGGATCAGTAAGTACTGAGGAGGCATCCAAGAGCAGCCAGGAGTCCAAAGGCACTATGAGACAAAGCATAGGAAAACAAACAGAATAAGCAGACCAGCACAAACTTCAGAGGGAATAGCTAGTCAAGGAGGAAAAGCGGTGTGGTGCATCAGCAGACCTTGATTTACCTTTGGGCTGACTGAGAAGATCTTGGGTAAACTTTTCAAAAGCAAACTTAAGTGACTGAGGAGACCAAGTTCCATTTTCAAACTAGGCACCTAAAGATACAGATAAGTGCCTAATGGGATTTTCAAAAGCACCTAAGCAGGAGAGGCATCTAACTGCCATTGAAAGTGATGAGAGTTAGGCATACAACTAACTTAAGAGCTTTTGTAAACCCCTCTGGGTGTCTGTCTGCATCGTTAGGCACTTTCACACCTTCAGTCACTTCTAAATATGGGACTTGCATTCTTAAGTCACTTAGATGCTTTTGAAAGTTTTACCCCTTGACTTATCTTAAATTTATTTATATACAGCATCTACTCTAACTCTCACTGAAGTCAATGGGAGTTTTTCATGGATTCATAGATTTTAAGGTCAGAGGAACTGGTCTGATCCTCTAGCCTGACCTTCCATGTAACGCAAGCCATAGAATTTCAGGCAGGGATTCCTGCATCAGGCCCACAACTAAATATGGACTTAGGATCTAACTCTTAGGCACCTCTTGTTTTTTTTTAATTTGGCCCTAGTGTTTTCCACAGCAGTTTTCAAAGGAAAACACCCCATATAGTCAGAATTTTTTTTCATATACAAATGGAGAAAACAACATATGTGGGTCCTTTAGAAAATGACATTCAGAAGTAGAAAAATTATGGGCCAGGATGGGTCTTTAATTACTTCGGTTTGTTTCACCAATTCAGCAGGTTATAAAGCAGAGGGGCCTGCAAGCCTGGGACTACCCTCTCCCTATAATTGTAGGGTGGAGGAACGCTGTTCCAGCTGCTGTGTTATGACTGCTGGTGAACAGCAATGCCTGCTGTTTGAGTTCACCTACCATGCAAGATGCAATTTTATAGCTGTGTATGTTTAATAAAGATTGGATTTAGCCTGTTTCAAGACAGCCGGTCTGTAAAGATGGCCAGCGTTCTCCTCCTGACTCCCATCACTGGAAGAGAGCCTTTTCTAAGTTGGTCAGCAGGTTCCTCCATTATCCGAAGCACCTTATCGCTGAAAGTTTTGGTGGTTCACATAAACAGGGCTGTGACATATTCTTCACCCTAGCAGTGAAACACCTTGCTAGTTCATGAGAAAAAGGAAGTGAAACTGACAGATTGGTCTTGTTCCACTGTTCACAGTGTAATAGAAGAATTTATCTAAGATGGCATGAGTAACACAGGAGAAATATCGCAGCTCAGAGTTTCACCTTGACACTGCCCTTTGAACTATGTAAGCAACCCAAGAGGGGAAGGTGCAGTTTGTGAATTCAGAATAATATGTGATTTATTACACTGGATTATTAAACCAAAATATATTTTGTTAAAAGTCCCTTGTTAGTAAGGACAAATCCTGTGCTCAGTGTGAAGCCCACGTGGTCAGGCTGTCCTATGGGGGTCCCATGAGAAGATCAGACAGAATGAATTGCACCCCACACTTTAAAGAGCTGCTGCAAAGCTGTGCCATGGCTGTCATTTCAGCCTGGAAGCTGCAGACGCTTCGGCAGCTCCTCCGCTTCCACTCTTCGGGGAGCAATGTCAAGTGGATTCATGCAGTGATCAATCCACCTACCTACCCACCCCCCTCCCTCAGCCTGTTTGCGTCTGAGCGGCACATCCCTGGCCAACTGTGAATGGGGAGTGCAGGAAGAGCTGCGAGCCGTATACACAGCCTCCACTAATCTTCTTCCCACACACTTTGGAACCATGCTGCTTCTCTTACACATCAGGGCACCTGTGCCCATGACGATGGAGGCGGATTGTCCCTAATTAACTAAAAATAATTAGTCAGTGAATTTGGTAGTGTAGTGATATTTAAGAAGGAACACAGAATTTCAAGTTACAAATGAGCATAGCCATCACTAGAAATACAATCAGTGGGACTGTAAACTTGTCCCTGCATTGCATACCAGGTACACTATACTTTGGTTTTCAACTTCGCTCAAAGCACCGAGTATTGGCCAGAACAAGAGGCAAAATGCTCAGGGGCCGAATGATATGAATCATAAGGCAAATCTTATTTGTTAAGATTTGTAAGACTTCACTGTTTGAAAGCCAGAAGGGACCATTATGGTCTGACCCTTGTAAGACACAGACCAAAGAATTTCCCCCAGCGGTTCCTACATCTAGCCCAATACTCTGTGGGTGAACTAGAGCATATCTTTTTGAAAAATATTCAGTCTTTATTTAAAATCTCCAAATGATGCAGAATTTACCATTTCCCTTGATAATCTGTTCCAATAGTTATTTGCCTGCACTGTTAGAAATCCATGTCTTATTTTTTGCTAGGTTAAATTTTGGTGACTTCTTTTTCCAATTCCCACTTAAATAATTTTTCAAAAATTCTGTTTTTATTATTATTGTTGTTTGAACAAAAGAAGCTTTTTTGCAATGTGTCTTAAGCTACAGATTGTTACATAATCATTACGCTTCAACTTTGCAGAGCCCAGAGTACCAATAATCTAGTTCTGACAGCATGGAACTGGTGATCTGTCTAGCTTCAGACACAAAGCTTCAAATTACTAATTATGTAATAAAAAAAGAGAGCTTTGTCTGGATTCCATTGCAAGTCAACATGTCTGGGGTGCATTGCTGAGGTTGGAAGCTATTTTCGCTAGGATAATTATATTTCCATAACATCCACTGTGTGACTTCAGGCAAATCATATATCCTTTGTGCCTCAGTTTATCCATTTACAAAATATGCAAAATAGTTCTTAGTAGGCCAAATTCTGTTCTCACAGGAGTAAATCCAGAGCAATTCTAGTAAAGTGAATGGAGTTACTCTGGATTCATACCAGTGTCGAATTTTGCCCAGTATAGCTACCTCACAGCAGCTGTGCAAGGTTTATTCCTAGGGTATGTCTACACAGCAACAAAAAACCCCGCAGCTGACCCATGCCAGCTGACTCAGGTTCATGGGGTTGGGATGGCAGGGCTGTTTCACTGTTGTGTAGACTTTCAGGCTCGGGCTGGAGCCCAAGCTCCGGGACCCTCTCACTTCGCAGGGTCCTAGAGCCAGGGCTCCAGCCCAAGCCCAGACATCTACACAACAATGAAACAGCCCTGCCGCCCAAACCCTGTCCTTCCATGTCGGCTGGCATTGGCCTGCCGTGGAGGTCTAGTTGCTGTGCAGACATACCCCAAGGGAAACAAGGAATACAAATGGCTTATTTAACTTGATTAGAAGTTAATGGGTAATTGATTTTATCCACCTGTGTGATATATGTGTATGTGCACAAGTGGTCGTGTGTGAAAGGGAGTGATCCAAACATTTCATTTCAGTTTAAAACACAGAGAATTCAGCAGCTGCTTTGCAACCCATATTAGGAGCAGTGCAAAGATCATACAAGCACAATGCAAACTTACAAGGAGCACACATGGTGTATGAAGAGTGTCCTCTTCTAGGCACAATCCTTGTTCGTTCTTTGCCTTAATCCTCAAAGAATTGACCCTGGCATCATTCATGTATGGTCCTTTCCATTTTACTGCTATGGGAATGTTTTCCATTTCTCAAATAATATCTGTCAAAATTACTTTCAGCTTTGTCTTCTCGCTGTCTCCCTGCCGCTGAGTTCAAGTCCAGATACATGCAAAATCATGACCATTTGGGTGACAAACATAGCGTGAACTCTGGGACGAACCCATTTAATTGCTGTGCTGTTGATCACATTGCTGTAGACTTGGGGGAAAGAAGGGGAGTACTAATCGGCCAACTGGTAGCTAACTACCTGTGTCCCCGGTTCATTCCCACTCACTCTCCAATATGACCCAAAGGAAAGCCTTCCCAAGTCTGATCTAAGCTTATCTCATGTGGAAATTGCTTTTTCAATATATTACAAGGCACATAGGTCAACAGAAGTGCTGCTTTGTTGAATGTACATAGATGCTGAATGTACCTGATGGGACAAGTTACTGTTTTATGTATAGGCTAGATGCCACTCTTCCTAACCCCATTCTAGCAATTGCTTGCATTGCATAATTATAGTGGTCTGAATCCATCCAGCTCTGTAACTTTTATAGAAAAATTACAGATGTCACATACATCTATACAGAGGACTTCTGTCTTCCAGATGTTTTATGGTTTGGGTATGCAAGGTTTAGGGTCGGATTTTCAAAAGCACTCAGTACTGTTCTCTATCTGCTCCCAGTGAAGTCAATTACAGACTCCACTGACTTCAGTGGAGCAGAGATAGGCCAAAGCTTTGGACAATCCCACCCCTGATGTCTGGAAGTAGAGGCGCACACACACTGTAATGAATAGAGTTCAGTTCAGAGAAAAATGCATGATGTGCTTAGAGATGGGCGTAAACCAAATCCCCGAATCTGACATGCCTAATTTACGTTCGAAAGACAAACTCTGAATTTCACAAATGACCCTTATATTTAAACTGGGCTAAACTGAACACCTGGATGTAAGCAATCCCAACCTTTTGGGGTGTTTTAAATTCACATCTAGAACTGAATTTTCCAAGTAACCTCTATGATTCTATAGTAACGGATCAAGCTGAAATCCCAAATCCAACCCCCCCTGAATTTTGGGGTGTTGTGAATCTCTATCTGAATTCTGCAACAGGACCCTGTCTCTTATAGTTGTTCTTTCCCACTAAAAGTTGGCTGGTTCATTTTAAAACATAGTGGAGGGAGATTTCAAAGCTTAAGGACTTTAATGTAAACATCACTTGGGGTACACAAGATTACTGCAAGTTACTCCCTTCTAAGCACAGTCCCAGACCAGAGGGACTGGATATTTTCTGTACAACATGATTTTAGGGTATCTGCACTTCAAATACTATGATGTTAAATTACACCACATCCTATTTAAGCACCAACATAACAATTACACAACCATCAATATCTGAGCTACTCAGACTAGACAAATTAATTGCAGATTTGCTACTATCACTATTGATACAGAGCAGCATTGGCTAAGTTTCTTTAAGGAGTACTTGTTGCACCTTAGAGACTAACCAATTTATTTGAGCATGAGCTTTCGTGAGCTACAGCTCACTTCATCGATGAAGTGAGCTGTAGCTCACGAAAGCTCATGCTCAAATAAATTGGTTAGTCTCTAAGGTGCCACAAGTACTCCTTTTCTTTTTGCGAATACAGACTAACACAGCTGTTACTCTGAAACCGTTCTTTAAGATGATTATAATGAATGAAAGTGTCAGCTGTCTTTACTAGCGATGGACAAATCTCAAAAAATGCAGAGGTTTGATGCCATAACACTTCAGATTCTTTTCCAAAGCATCTTCCTCCTGACACTGCAACACGGAATTGAAAAATCTCATGAAAATAAGTTGTCTTGCGAGATTTCTGGCTGGGAAGATCATGGGAACAGCTTTTCCCATAGCGTTACAGGGTCTCTACACCAAGGGGCAGAGCCAGGAAGAAGAGCAAAGATGCATGATAATGAAAAAGTCATCCAATCTTTTTGAACTTCAGAGTCAGTTTGGTCTGCATTTTAGAAGGTGGCTAAGGCTGATTCACCACTACCACCACTCAGAACCAATTCATTCATCTCTAACTTTATGACTAGAAAATACAGATTTAAAGGGGTCCAGAACTTTATCTACCTCAATGGTAGGAAACACTCAGTGAAAACTCAACACAGTTGGTGTATAGCATACGCCTTCAGGCCTAATAGTGATGCCTCTCAGAAAATGCCTTTATTCTACTGCTCTCCAAAACCAGCTCCCTGGAGATCATCAATGCAGCGTGGATTCACTTCCCTTTTAAAAATAGGTTTTGTTCACATTTTTGCCAACCTACTTGGCTATAAATGAATCGGAATAAACCATTTTCTTAAACCTATCATATAATAACTATAATCACTTTAACCTACACACAAAGATGTTATTTATGGCATTGAGACACAGTAATGAAGTTGCGCAGATGTGAAATGGAAGCAAGTGTCCTTTCAGTGGTGCCAGTTATAGTAAGTGGTGTAGGACAATAACAGAAGCGCACCAGATGTTTATCCAGTTTTTAAAAAGGGTAAACTCCAACTCTTCAAACTATGACAAGGAAAGTGCCAAATACATTGAAGGAGAATGTTGAGAAAGGGAAGGTTCGTACCTTTTCTAGACCTCTGATATACCCACAGCATTTGGAGGAAGACATCAGACCAATTCAATAACTTCCAGGCACGTTCCTGCAACTGTTGCTTGTGTAAATAATCCTTAATCACACAACTAGTCAGTGGGATAACACATGTGAACAAGGATCACTCCTATGAGTAAGATTGAAGGATTGTGCCTATATTGACATGGCAAAGTGTCTCAGGGTCACCCAATTTAACACCTGCAAGTATAAGACAGGCTTTGACCATAATGGGGGTGAACAATTTTTGTACAGCACGCCCAGGTTTGCACTATTGCCCATTTCTGACTTGGTGGCAGAATGCCACACAGTGTGAAGCTGTGTAGCAAGGCAGGACTCACCGGCGTGGCGCCTCCTGCTGGTCATCCTGGGAATTAGCTCTCTAGCCTCCAGAGCACCCTCTGCAGGCTGGTGTCCCGCTTGTCTCAGGCCCCCCATGTCCCTCCCAGACCCCAGTGCCCCTTTATATTGGATACTGCCCCCTGGCACTACACCATCTCTCTGGATATCCCCTCCCCAGGGAACCCCCAACCCTCTATCCCCACCTCCCCTCAGTCTATGGGTACTGCCAGTCACCACTAGCCCCCGCTCCCTGGGGCAGACTGCAGTGTACAAGCCATTCATCATTGGCAAAGGGCGGGGGGTTGGACCTGCTGCCTTTGCCTACCCTCTGGGCTGCAGCCTCTGCAACCCCAGTACCTGGCTTGCCCTTGCACAGGGCCTGCAGCCTGGGGAGTTGCCAGGCACGAGCTCCCCAGCCCTGCTCTGTTGCCTGCACCCTCGGCTCCCAGGCAGCTAGGTCCTTCTCCCGCTGAAGCTGGAGGGAGAGTCCTGACCCAGCTCCTCCCTGAGCCCTTATAACAGGGCCAGGTGTGGCCTGATTGGGGCATGGCTCAGCTGTGGCTGCTTCCCCCAATCAGCCTAGCTTTTGCTCACAGCCCCAGCCCTCTCCTAGGGCTAGCTTTAACCCTTTCAGGGCCGAGCGGGTGACCACCCCGCTGCAGGCTGCCTCAGCAGTCCCTTTCCTTTCTCTGGACCTGGTAGTCAAGTGAGATGCCCTTTCTCGGCAGTGCAGCCCCAGTTACATCAATGGGGTGGCTTACAAGGATAAGGACTATAGGGTTTCCCAGGATCAGGCCCTTTAATTTGGGGCTAATTCACAAAGTAGAAGATTCATCCCACAGCAAAGGGTCAGCACAAAGCCTAGGCACCACTTTCATCTCTGTGGGCTTCAGCAAGACATAAAGGTGCTTGCTCATGTTGGCCCTCTGCAGAAGAGCAAATTTCACCTGCTGAGAATGAGAGAGAGAGATAGGAGAGGGGGAGAAAGAAGGAAATTGGTCCCTCCATTCCCCTTGGCTTTCAGCTCTCCTGTGACCTCGCTCAGGCTGTCTCCAGCATAACATACTGCTCCCTCTCCTGGTTGGATGCTGTGGTGCATCCACATTTTTTAAACATTTGTACTGAGGTTGGAGGCGTCATGCTGATAAATGTATTCTCATGGGGCCAGTTGGACCTTACAGCCATTGTTCAGTTCTTCCTTGGGGAAAATCTCCCATTAGAACCATAGGAGATGATGGCAAAGGCCTAAGGAATCATCTAAACCATCCCCTGGCCAGTGTAGGACTGTTCCTTACTGTACATTGAGGCAAGTGGGAGATTTACCCGAGTTTGTACTGAGTGGGGCCTGTTTGATTTGGCCATGAATATCATATTTCTGTATAAAAAAGACTGACACAGTTTATAGATGTAGAGGTCACCATTTAAAAAATGAACCTCTATTAATGGTCACTACGTCATGGTGTCTGAAATATGTAGTTAACTAGTTATGTCCTATTCTAAGGAGAGAAATAAAATGCAGTATCTCAGATACCACGGCGAGGAAATGTTTTTTGACCAAATTCTCCAATTTCTCAAGGTTGTTTTGAATTCTAATGCTGTCCTCCAAGTGTTAGCAACCCCTCCCAGCTTGGTCATCTGCAAATTTTTAAATATCATATGTCGTAGGATCATAGAAATGTAGGGCTGGAAGGGACCTCAAGAGGTCATCAACTCCAGCCCCCTGCACTAAAGCAAGAGAATGAAAAAGGAAGCTGATGAGGTTAGTACCACCTTTAACAAGGGGAGGAAGAGAGGGCTTAAAATAGAACTGCCTTTTCTGCATTTCCAGGTGAAAAGATAGTTTGCAAAGGAATGGAATTTTCCAGCTTGACACTGATCCATTAGAAACCCATGTTAGCTCACTTCAGTATTACACCAAAGGAGTCATCTCTGAACGTGCCCATCTGGACACCTGTTTTTCCTCCTGTTACACAGCGACATCTACACAGACCTTACAACCAAGTTTAAATAATACAGTTAAGAATAAAAAACCTTTAACCTTACACACTGCTTTAAATATCTACGAAGTGCTCTACAAGTGTTAGCTAATTCTTGTGCGCTAAGTCGGTATTATTATCCCCATTTTCCAGATAGAGCAATGGAAGCAAAGAGCCTAAATGACTTTCCCAAGCCCACACAGCGAGTCATTGGCAGAGAAGTTTAAATGTAGTTGGTTCCAGATGTGTTTCTATTATGGTATAGTAATGGACAGCCATTTCTGCAAAGCCTCATACCTGCTGACAGTCTATGTGCATTTCTGGAAGACAACAGCTGTAAAGTCCCAACAAACAGCAGTTAAGCTTCATCCATTAAAGAGATCTCTCCATAGTCAAGACAGATTGTGTCAAACCACAGAGTGTTCACTGGAATTTCTAATTGATCAATGTAATTTAATATACAACCAACAGATCAACATTTGTCATGTTATTTCCACCATCACAGGAAACAACAAAAGAAGAAACCGTGAAAGTCCTGATTCACCACCACCCTTCTTCTCTGATTTCAAAGAGAATCTTAAAAAAAGACAATGCTTTATGTGGAATAAAATAGATTTCAACTTAGAGTTGCAATTGTGTACAGTCATTACAGGCTACTGTATTCCTCTCCCTTCCATTAATCCCATAAAATGGGCTCTGCTCTATGAGCCCTCTCCCTCCAATGCCATATCCTCCGTCACACTACATGCTAATATGCCTTCCTTTATGACATCCCACCACCACTTCTTGGGTTGGCCTCTCTGTCTTCCTCCTTCAGTGTTGATCTGTTGGACTTTCTTACCTGCCTTACATGGTCCTTCTTCCTTACACCACTCATTCATCTCAACACTTGCGTTTCAGTGGAATAGATCATTTGCTCGTGTTTCTTTGTTGCCAAACACTCAACACCACATATTAAAACTGGTCAAACCACTGTTTTATAGACTTCCCTTTTCATCTTACTGGTACCACTTCTCTCTCTCCATTTGAGTCAAGCATTGAGGATCCTAGCTCTAATTTCATCCTCCATTTTCCCAGATTCTGGAACCCAGATACTTTGAAACTCTGTGTTTTGGGAATTGGCTACTGTACATTACAGGCTCCTGTATGTCACCTGAAAACTCATTTGGATTCCCTTTATTTGGTAAAGCCTCCCCTGAACAACGTAGTAATATAGCAATTGTGAGTGGTCTATCTAGTCCAGTATGGTGTCTCTAACAATGTTTCAGGGGAAGGTTCAATAAACCCCACAGTGAACAATAACAACTTACCCAGAGGGGAAGTTTCTTCTTCACCTCATCAGTTAGTGATTGGCTTATGCACTAAAATATGAAGGTATATATATCCCTTTAAAATCATCTTTAATATTACGGTGGATGTTACCATTCCACTTATAAATGATTAACTCCTTCTTGAATCCTACTAAGTTCTTGGCCTCAATAATACCTTTGTGGTAATGAATTCCACAGGCTAATCATGCCAGCCAATAGCTCATCTATTTTGGTTAAATGATACATAAGAAAGAAATTATCTGCTATATCTGTACAGAGTAAGAAAAGGAAACATAAGTGGATCGTTATACAAGTGGTTGTTATGCAGAGCATGAAAAATAGAGGTTACACCTTTCCTCAATTCTTTTCTTTGCCCTAATACACTATGACACTCACCGTTCTCTGGGCTACGAGGTAACAGAACAGGTGGGCACGCATTGGGTATAGTCTTCGTCATGGTTGCTAAAATTTAAAAAAAAGACATCGTTTGATATAACAATGTAAGGTAGACAGTTTTTTAAATCTAACTAGATCGTCTCTGAACCTGCAATATCATTTCTGGGATTTGCATATCCACCACGCAAACCAACCAGACTTTAATATCTTTGCTTCCCAAACACTGGCTGTAGGGTGTAGAGCTTGTTCATATTTGCTGTTATTTTAGCTCTTTTTTATTTGCATACCAACATACCATGAAATATATAAAGATTTCAGCAAAATTTCAGCAGCAAGATAAATATTTTATAGTGGGCTAAAGCCAGAGGACTTTATTTGAGCAAACGTCCATCGGCGTCTGTAAGGCCCTCCAGATTTCAGCCACTGACTTTACACTTTCTTTTTCAGCCTCAAAACTTTCATCATAATTGTTCCACTTCTAGTGCCCGGAGCTGGAACACACCTGCACAAGTGATACAAATTTTTGTCTGCAAATATCTTGATTTGCATTAACATCTGTGCAGACTTTTGTCTTGATGCATGGCAGTGGGAACGCATTAAAACTTCCTTCCCATGAGAAAGAAATGCTGCGAACTCCATTCTCTCTTCGGCTCCCCATTTTGCCATTTTGCCTATGCCATAGGCTCCTCTCTGCAGTGCCTTTGTCCAGTAAGAAGTGACTTCTTCTGTTGATGGAACTGCCGTATAATACCTAAGCCTGGAGTGAATGAAATGAAAACTCCTCTGGACTTTAACAGGGTTGCTTGTTAGTGAGAAGAAGGATGGTCAAGAGGTTAAGGCACTAGCCTAGGCGATGTGAGTTCAAGCCCCCGTTCAGTCAGTGACTTCCTATATGACCTGAGGCAAGTCACTTAGCCTTTCTGTGCATTAATTTCCCCTTTGTAAAATGAGGGTAATAGTACTTCCTTCCCTCACAGAGGTGTTGTAAGGATAAATACATTAAAAGGTGCATATGTATCTAAGTTTGATAGTTTTAAATTATCTGCCCTCTTAGAATGACGTACCCTTTAGGAAGAGTGAATCATTTTAACTACAATTGAATTATGTTTTAGGGATGATTACAGAGACAACAGGGCACCTACAAAATGGGGACAAATCCTTTGGCGTTTTTGCCAGTCAAGCTGCAAAAGACTAAAGAGGACATTCTGTGTCTGCTCTGTGCAGCCGGAACACAGGAGCAGGTGTACCTTCAGCCTCCACTGGGCTTTCTGCTATGGCAGAACCCTAGAATTTACAGATGAAAGGGACGCACTAGGCCATCTAGATTATCTCCCCGCCCAAGCAGGATTGGTCCCTGCAGCACATTTTATAGTTTAAATGTTGTGCCAGTGCATGAGAACCAAACAATGAAAATCTACCATAAACCATAACTGACCAGCCTAATTTCAATGCCCAAGCTGAGTGAAATGCAGAACATAATGTAAATAGTGGATTCATTGCTCAGTTATTTCAATTCTAATAACCAAAACTGTCAATAGTCACCCAGAGAAGGATTTTCAAATGCTGTTTCAGACAATTAGCTCAACAGCCTCCCTTGGAAAGAGGAGACAAGAAGCGAAAGCTTTCTATGTATTACAGAGGAGAAAGGAAATAGACTTAAAAATAGCAGTAATGAAGCAATCGGCAGTGTGATCCTGCTCTAAATGAAATTCAGTGGCAAAGTCTTCATTGACTTCAACAGGGGTGGAGCAGGATTGGGTCCTTACTCCTGTCATTTGGTACAAATGCAGGCCTTGATCCACCCCAGCAGGCCTTTGCACCCCTGTGGAGCCCTGTCTTCAGTGGGATTCTGCACAGAAGCAAAGCCCCCACACCGATTGGATTGCATATCCAGTGGATCCTGCTATAGTAATCCCTTTTCCACATGAGCAATCCTTGCATATACCTCTACTGGGCTCAATACAGGGTGATATTAAATGGGCTGTGGTCAGACTAGATGATTTAATGGTCCTTTCTGCCTTAAACTCTATGGAACTAGTCCCACTGTAGTCTGCTTGAGTAACGACAGCAGGATTGGGCTCAGGCATGCCTCCATTTTCCCTTAGTGTTTCTGCTGCATCAGAGGAAAGCCTGAGAAAGTGGAACCCCGCCCACACGCTGTGGTCAGCTAGTCAGACAGCACAGAGCTTGTTGCTCAGAATAATTTAATACTTTCCAAGAAGACAAAGAAAAAATAAACAATTTAGGCTCCAATGTGGTACATGCAGAACAGCCACCCGCAGGCAGGATTCTAATTAGTTTGGCAAAGCTAAAAAAGAGACTGCAAGTCTAACAGAGTTCAGTGACCCCTCCAGCAAGCAGAAATCTCCCCCCGTGTTCTCTAAGGTCTGTGGCGCATATTTTTTAGGCCACACAGAGAGAATTCAGGGTGGCTGAGCATTTTAGTGTAAAGCAGGGCTTCCTAAAAACAATACTACCCCTCCTTCCCTGTTTCCCACCACCACAAAAAAAAACAAAAAACTAACAAACAATAGTTTTATGCAGAAATGAGCCTAAACCAAGATCCCAGATGTTTTCCTAAAAAGATATGCTCCAGGAATTATTTGGCGGAAGTTCTATGGCCTCTCTCTGGCTGTGTTACACAAGAGGCCAGATTAGATGATCACAATGGTCCCTTCTAGCAGTGGAATCTATGAATGAATCTATAAACATTTCCAGAATCCAGGGAAGTTTGAATCCAGATCTGGAGCTGAACTTTGTAGCTCAGGTCAGCCTGTCCACTTCCGAGAAAACAGGTGACCAGCAAGAGAACATTCACTCCAAAATGCACCATCCCAGGCGTGCTGGAACAATTTGTATAGCGGGGGTGCTGAGAGCCATTGAACCAAACGGTAAATCATGTATATAATGGAAACAACTTCAAGCCAGGGGGTGCAGCAGCACCCCTATTTTCAGCACCTATGCACCATCCCGTTACTCTACTGCTCCCTCTCCTGTCATTGCCTCACCCCAACCGACTTAGAAATTATCCTCCCTGGGACCTCCCTCCCTAGAATATAAAGTCAAAAAAACACATGACTATAATTTTCCACTAGATAAATGGACAAGAGGATTTCGGTGTTCTAAATTCTTTTACATTTTTTTGCAATCTTGGTGTCAAGTGCACCAATATAGCTACTGTAAGCAGAGTAACTGAAAGTCATCAAGAAAGATTTTGCATAATATGGGCCATTTAGCTGTGGAAATGTTATGTCCATATTTTCTGTGCAGGGCACTTAAATATCTAAGTGCTAATAACTGACAGTCATGTTACTTTTATTCTTTCTTGTGTTTTGTTCTCTTTCTCTAAAAGAAATGTGACTGTCACTGAATTGCTCTGTAAGTAGAGAAAAAACACCATAATTTATATTTTTGAGCTACTTGGTAGCTTGAAACTCTGATTATTACTATTGATGACTGAAAGGTTTCCAGTTTTATTTTTGGACAAAAAATGGCTTGTTGATTAAATGTACATCTTCCCAAGAAAATTTCCATTTTCATTTACATTTTTGATGTTTTTGTAAAAAAAAAAAGTTTGGCTTGCAGTTGTTAAAAACCTAAATTACCCTGGTTTTAGTTTTCCGAAACGGAAAATTATGGGGTTGTGAGTTTTCTTTAAAAACAAAAACAAACAACATATAACCCCTGACCCTAAACTAATTCAGTGAAAATTTTCATCAGAAATAATATTTAGTTTTGTTGACATTTTTTATGGAAAATAAAATATATTTTGACCAGTTCCAATAAACTTCCCTCTTTATGCTGTTCTTGTCTTCTGGAAACACTTCCTTCACCTAAATAGGCTATCTTTTATCAATGGCTGAATTATTCCAAGGCACATTAGAAATGCAGTATTATTGGTATTTAAACTCTGGACATAATCCTGCCTTCACTAAACATAGGAACAAAACTCCCATTGACTTCAGTGGTTCAAAAGTCAAGACCTAGATAAGAGAGTATTGGCCTCCACATACCCCAGTATAGCTTCTAAAATTGGTACGGTTTACTGACTGCTGAACCTTAGTATAATCTGGATGGTGGGAATGAAGTATGACCTTGTAACTAAACTGAGGGCTTAGACTGGGATATAAGAGATCTTTGTTCAGTTCCTGGCTCTGTCACTCACTTTCTGTTTGATCTTGAGAAACTCACTTAACCTCTCTGTGCCTCAGTTTCCCATCGGTAAAATGGGGATAAAATACATCCTTTGTCTGCCTCCTCTAGCTGTAGCCTCTTTGAGGCAGGGCCTGTCTCTTACTATGTGTTTGTCCAGTTCCTAATACAATGGGTTCCCAATTTTGTTTGGGGCCTCTAGGCATTACTATAAAGCAAATAAATAACGTTATGCAGAAGACGTTCTAAATGGCAGACCACCTGCATTACTCACCAGGCTTCTGATACCAGCCAAATGGATATATTCTGACATCTGGAGAGCTGCAATCGGAAATCTGCCAAGTGCTTCCCGTTTCCTCAGTGCAGGTCTGGATTCCTAAACTGTTCAGAGTCAAGCAGAGCACCTCACCACCTACTGGGAAAATATCCAGTTACAAAAATCACCATGGTAACTTTGTTTTAAATAAGACTTTTAAGAAAATTAATATTTTCTGGTTCCACTAAGTATTATATGAAAGTTCCTTAGGCTCAGAAATCGGAGAAGGAAAAGACTCATTAGGTCACTTAGGGCCAGATCCTGCTCCCATTGAAGTTAGTGATGAAGTTAGTTGATTTCAGTGGGGACACCATCAGGAAAATAGGGTTAGTTCCAAAGCCCATTGATGTCAATGGGAGTCTCTCAGCTAACTTTTCAGCACCTCTGAGAAATGGAGGGCCTAGCCCAGGGGTGAGCAAACCTTTTGGCCTGAGGGCCACATCAGGTTTCCAAAACTGTATGGAGGGCCAGGTAGGGAAGGCTGTGCCTCCCCAAACAACCTGGCCCCCTCCCACTTCCCGCCCCCTGACTGCTTCAGTAAAGAATACCTGTTGATTGTGACTCATTTAAAAGCCCAAATCCTGTGCAACAGGGGTCAGCATCACATCGGCGCTCACACTCAAAAAACCTAACAGGGGGAAGAAGAAAAAATACTCCAGACTTTAGTACAATTACAGCCTGTTGAAACTATAGCCTTGCTCACAATTCCGACAGGGGTCTGCCTAGGGTTGCCAGCATTGTATTTCAAAAATACAGAACCGTTTTCTTAGCACCCCTGGGGGGAGGAATATCCTGTACCCACAGGGGCCAGGGGTGGGGTGCCCAGTACCACAAAGGGTAGGGCGTACTAACCGTGTGGCAGTTGAGGAAACCTTCCTCTCCCTGCAGGCAGGCAGGCACTCTTGGCTGCTGGGACCCAGCTCTGAAAGTGAACAGGGCCACACTGACAGGCCAGGGTTGGGACGGGAGTGGAAAGATGCACCAGTGATTACTGGCCCTCTGCTGACTCCAGTCCTTGAGCGCAGCCCCATCTGCTTTCCCTGCACCAGTTCTATCTGGCAGGGCAAGTGGATGGGGCTGTGTGGAGCTGGGCTGAAGGGCAAGGGTCAGGAAGGGGCTCTGTCTGGCGGCGGGGGGGGAGGGGCTGTCAGTCCTCCCAGGGTGCAGCCTTCTGTTCCCCACTCACAGAGTCTCTGCCAACATCCTCAGCAGACGAGCATAACCGCTGGGTGGTGGCTACTCCAGCTGCAGCAGTGGGGGGACAAGGTGGGCAAGGAGCCTGGTCCTGGAAGCCAAGACCACCTGCACAGAGCCCTGTCTGCTTCCCCTGCCGGACACAGCCCCCTTCTGACTCCAGCCTTTCAGCATGGCCCCATTAAGTCTTCATGCCCCCCGATAACTTTATTGTGCTCCCCCAGGGGGGCTGTACCCCACGGTTTGGGATTCTCTATGCTAGACATACAATAGTTCAGTAAATCCTGGGACCGACTCTGCATTACTACATTGTCTAATTTTACAAACTTTGTCTCATTGGAAGGTAAGGTCATAATAAAAATGGTTTTGCATACTGATAATATTTTAATATGTTGAGGTACAGGATAAAAGGCATCCTGCACTAATTTATTAGGGGATAGGCAATTTTCTATTTAAATAAGGAATGTCCCTTGTAATATGGGACTGTTGGCAACCCTAGGTCTGCAGGTCCCTAGGGTTTAGCCAATACACTGCAGTGAGGAGTTGTGCAGATTCTGCAAACTCTGACTGCACTATCTAGTTCTTTGTATTGTATGTATGAGAGTTCAGCTGTTGTTATTTAGAAGAGTGACTGTACTGAAAACATTAGCATAGATGCATTTTGTGTGTTATTGACAACAGTTCTATCCAGCCAATCACTGATTTTGTGGTGTCGCATTATACAACCTAGATAATACAATGAATACATTATAAATTCACTTAAAATTGTGTGATTAATATTTGTAATATATTGGTTATTCTCCCAAAAAGATATACTGCTCTTTAATATTTTTAATGAATATGCCTGATCCTCTCCATTTACATTATATGGTTTTGATATTTTGGATGTGGCCAAAGTCCCATGCTAACAAAACTGAATTGAGTTGAATCATACCCATCGGAAACGGCTTTCCCGCTCATATCAATCTTGTTTCTCACTGAGATTCCAGTTACTTTACGGAACGGTAAACGTGTGTAGAAGCTCTTCACAGTCCCTTCTAGTGTGACTGAAAAAATCAAAGGGAAAGTTACTTCTTTATACTATCATACTTTCTTTATACTTTATACATCATTCTTTATACTTTATACTAAAGTACTATAGTACTTTATACTACTTTATACTATACTTCTTTATACTATCAAGCGAACATAAAGAGGAGAGAGAAAGCAACATTTCTACGACACAGTGCTGATTTCTCAGTGTATTGGAAGATAAATTTAGACCAACAATAAATATGTTTGACAGTTAGATTTGTTTCTACACAGGATGAATGCCCAACAGGCATTATAATGGCAGCTAGATGGGCTGATAAGTAAGGGACTCAAGTTCAGGTTCTGAATTCCCAGGCTAGCAGGGACTTGTATTGAAGTGATTCCAGTCCACTGACTTACGCAGTCCACTTTGGACTGAATGCAACATCTCTGGACAGACTGGAAGAATGCAGAGTGGGTATTTTATACAGCTTCCCCTTCCCTTTCGGCTCTTAATAGAGTCAATGTTGAGTACTTCAGGTGTTGGGTTCTTTCATTTAAAACAGAGCGATATTATGGGGCTGGAAGCTATAAGGAAGCTAAAAATACTTTAAACACTTTTCTAACATTTCTTTTCCCATGAACGCAATTACTGCAGTTGCCACAGGGATGTCAATGATTGTGAATGTGAAGGGAGGCATCCAAAGACAATCTCCATACTCAAATACTGTTAAGACTAGGAAAAGGTCTGAGGACTCCTGGTGCAGCTTCATTTGGCTCCTCTGACATAGACGCTAACAGGGATGCGTTATGAATATCCTTCCACTAGAAACTGAAGGGAGATCACCAGCACATTGGCCATCACATAGACATGATGCCTTTCAGTTACTAATGTTAGTCTTTGATTGCTACTTTATGTTATTTCCAGAGCCACCTAGTCTTCCTTGTTGCAGTTTATAACATTCCTACCTTCCCATTTGACATCCTTCAAATTAAAAGCTGAGATGCTGATCGATGCTGCCAGGAATACAATATACATCTGTCTGAAATATACAATTTAACACAGAAATTAAAGCTCACCTATTTTGTGATACACGGTCTGCAGCTGCTGAGGTAATACAGTCTGACAGTTTTGGGGGATGTGGTTGATGTAATTATCACAGATCTGAGCCTCTGGATAGAGAATGCAGGCAAAATATGTGCTTGTGGTATTCCAAAGAGCTGCCAGCTGACAAAATGCATCTTCTTGTGCACAACCTAAGAGGCAGAAAGCAGCTCAGTTTTATAAACTTAGCTATTTGTGTTCCCCTTCTCTCCATTCCCCTCTCTCACTCGTTTATCATTCTTAATATTAAACCTTTAGCACAAATACTCTTTATTGAGGTGTGTATTATTGATCTTATTATGCTATTACTGTATAAGAAAAAAAAATAGGGACAAATTCTGCTTTCAACTGGTATAAACTCAAAATAATTTCCTGGCATGAGTGGGGTTACTCCAGGTTTACACAGAAAAAGCTGAGAATAGGATCTGGTTCACAGTCTTTTTTTGTTTTAGGCAATCTTTTTATAAAACAGGGATCAGAACACCCAAGAAACAGATATGAGGATTTCCAAACTAATTCAATATATTAAGCCTACAATAACAATTGCATATTTCTTCTGGTTTATAAAATAAAAAAGGCAGTATCAGCAAACATTTTCCAGAATGTCCTATGAAAAGTTTGTAAAATTATTTCTGGAGAGTTTCTCTCATACACTAAAAATGCTTTTATGCAGATTGACCATATGAGTTGCTTCCTTTTAGTGGTTTACCTTGAAATTCACACCCTGGCTGGCTGCCTTCCTTCCTTGCTACAGCAGAGGAATTTTGCAAAACTCCAAGGTGCTAATGCACTTTTAAAAAAATAAAATAAAGAACTGATCAAGCCAGTTTGCTAATTATTGTGCTACTGGACTGATGCCCTGAGCAGTGTAAACATAGCCAGAGACGTAGCAACCCATCTTTCCAAAATATGGAAATATGTTATCCCCCAACATTTCTACACTGCGCCAGCGCTGTTTCATAAAATATGTACTATAGATAATAAACTTGATTTGAACGATGTCTTACAGAGGGATAACAGGTGCCAGGAAGATGACTTGAGAAAACTATGCAGTGATCGCCTTCTTTATTCTTTACTACCTTTTACTCCATTTCCAGGTCACACTGTGGCTAAAAGAAACCTTTCAGGGTTTGTTTATGCATCATTAAAACAGCAAAAATGGCTGCAAACCATTTTTTCCTCATTTGCAGGTCACCTTTCTTTGTTGTTTTAATGTTTTAAAGTCAGGCACGTGGGACATCACAATGGATGAACAGGCAATAAACAAACACAGGGCCTGATTCTCCTCTCTCTTACCCCATTGTTACCCTCACAGTGTGACTTCACCGACGTCAGTGGAGTGACTCTGTAGTATGAGAGGAGCATCAGACCCATATCTGAACCCCAGCATCACGGAAAACTGGAGAGATCTTCACCTTTTATAACAAACATTTTTGAGCATTACTCCATGACTTTTGTCCTTTTCTTTACCTAGGGGCTCACTCAAGTTTTTACAAACAACTGTGCCTACCCTGGCAAAAATTCATGTTCTGGAATTCACCACTGGTGCAGCTCCACAGCATTAACGTAGGCAAGACTCAGATGATTTTAACACGCCATCTAACTTGGTAGTATGAACAGTTGGGTACGGTCTACACTACTCTATAGCTTCCACGGCTGCTACCGCTCGTGAAGATGCACCAGCAGTGATTTTTTTTTTGCCACAATTGACAAAGCCACTGAGCGGCAAGGGAGTGGTGCCAGCCTGCCAGCCTCATCATGGGCTGTGTGGCTTCTCATTGAGGCTGGCGATTACATGACTCCCATGTGAATTTTTGCGCCTTCCCTGTGAAAAAATCCATAAATGCTGCGGGTTCTAACACCCGTGACTAGGGTAACTACCGAAACTGCTGATTAATTATTGTTTCCCTACTAACATGTAGACTAAAGGTCTAAGATTTCTTACGTGTGAGACACCAGAGTGTTGCCTGCTCTGCTGAATACTTGTGTTTGAAGAGCCAGTACTGCTGGGATGGGAGGGAGCGGCTTTGGTCTAGTTGTATCAGGCTGTTGTCCATTAGGGAAAAAAGTTCCATAACAGAATCTGATCCACATTAAAAAAAAAAAAAAGAAGAAGAAGAAGAAGATTTATTTACAATCTGGGATACATGAGGATTGTTTATATGTAAAACTCTGAATTCTACAGTGTGACAGCTGAAACCTTTTCTCAGGGTTAATGTATATCCAGGTTGGTTTTAAATAGGACTGTTCCAGGGATAATGCCTCTGTATTTGAACTGTGTTTGGGTTGGTATTTTATCTTTTTTCTCAAGAGTCTATTAAGGAGCTGAATATGCTCATATCACAGCATCTCCATCAACCAGGAATTAAAAAAATAAATGCACCAGCAAGAAATGGAAAGGCTGTTAACTTTATCCAGTCCATCTACCTGCCATTGTAGGATCATTGCTCACAATATCTTTTCTTGTATGTTAGCCAAGTTAGTTTTAATGACCTGCAGTGATGCAATTTCCACCAGTTCCCTTGGGAAGTTATCCAACAGCCCACTATCAGCAAGTTTCCCCCAATACTTAGCCAAAATGCTCCTTTTATTAATTTAATCCTATTTCTCCCAGTAATACCCCCACATAGCACCTTAAGTAATTCTTCTCTATCCCTGACATATGCTGTCTTCAAATGCGTGTAGACTGTGGTGCCTTCCCATTGTTGTCCCTGAGCTATTTTTGTCTCTTTTCAATTGTTCCCCTTAAATAAGCCCATGCAGCTCTCGGGACATTTTTGTTGTTTTTCCACTGATCTCCTTCCAGTTTGTCAATTAACACTCGCTTATTTGTCAAAAGAGAGGAGCAGACCACACCGCACATTATTTTGGCCCTGTACAACTCCCACGTTCTTTAATCCATGAAGCACTAAAATAGCGAAAAACTGAAACACAAAACCAAAGAGACACTAATACTTGGATCACAAATGCTAAACCTCACACATATCTCAGGCTGAACATGTGCAGGGTGCTTATTGTATCTATTCATTTTCCCTTATCATAAAATATTCAGAAATGTTGCCATGTGCTCTAAACATGATCGTGCGGTAATAAAAAGTCTCACTCTTGCAGATATTTCCCCAGATTTCTCAGTCACTCTGTATTTTTAACAGGTGACCTTGAAGTCTTTTTACCTGTCAAGACCCAAGCCTTCAGTCTCCTAGGTTTCTCTGGGGCTGTCCATAAATTGTGTAACAATTTATTAGTGGGTGAGTAGGTCCTTAAGTGGGTGTGTTTGTTTCAGTGTTACAAAAAGTTACAAGAGGTGGGTGGGTCTTGGAAAAAAAAATCACCAAAAATGTGTTGCGTAATTTAGGGACAGCCCCTCTTGAAACAGTAGCTGATATGACTCATCCCTAAGGCACGGTGCAGAAAGCTGCATTCCTTACATTGCTTTAAGTTTTAATGATATCATCAATTGTTGCAGGGAAAACGTAGAACCCCAACGCCCTGAACTCAAGTCTTGGCAGCTAAATGAAAAGAATTTCAGTCAATGTTTTAAATGTTTCTGTTCCTCCTTTTAAAGTCTAGACTTATGGTCCACTAATCATATGGGAGCTTAGCCAGTTAAACAGGAATTTTAGTTCATCTTTCATGCAAATTATATGAGGTAAATCAATAACAGTTTGCCCTGTTTTACCATTTTACCTGCCTTAAATCACAGCTGCATCTCCCACAGACATTCATCAAAGCTTCACAGAAGGATTACAACTTGGTAAAGATGAACCAAAACGCTGCCATCAAGAGGCCACATCCTTTTCTCATTTACACTTGTGTAGAAACTCTAGTGACTTCAGTTGAGTTGCTTTGGATTTACACTGGCCTAACCAAGAGCAGAATCTGGAACAGCAGGTGGCTATGGACAAAAGGCCTATGATTCTAGTTTCAGAGCTCAGGCTTGGTTCCATTAAGCTCCCAAAAGTCTGTGGGCCAGAACCTCAGCTGGTGCAAATCAGCATAGTTATGGACCATTATGTTCATTCAGAAGCTTATCAGAAGAAGCCAAATCCTCTGAGTCTGTACAGTTGTCATGAGAACAGGCTCTCCTCTGATATTCCAGACCTTTCGCTTCTGTCCTGGCCATGGAAGTGCAGGGACATGCGAAAATGAAAAAGGAAGAGAAGCTGGGCAGAAGGTTCAGGGGGGTTCTTGTTTTGTCTGAACCAATCTGCCCAAACCCACTCATTCCCCATGCATGTACTTCAATAAAGAGAAAAACAATAGGCTTGACACCAAGTGTTCTGGGCACTCACAGCTAAATTCTGCATTCTCCTACGCTGTCTTAAGCCCATCCTCCTTGTTTGTCACATGAAATGTATCAAATCTGAAGTTTGCCCTTGTTATTTCACAGAGTCATAGAGTTTAAAGCCAAATGGGGCCATCAGATCATCTAGTCTGACCTCCTGTACATCACAGGTCAGCAACACCACCCAGCATCTACTGCCGTACTACCCAGTACCTGGTAACATTAGCTCAGTCTGTGTTTGTAAAACAGCCGCATCACATGCAGAGGATTTTGTCCGGGTAATCATATCAGAACCTAGAACACAATCAGAGCTATTTATTATTTTGTATTATTGGTATTAATATAGTGCCTAGAAGCCCTAATTATGAACTAGGACCCCAATTGTGCTAGGCGCTGTACAGACACAAAACAAAAAGACTGTCCCTTAAGCTCATATTGATACCAGATGCAGTTCTTCTATGAAACACACTGACTATTCGTTCCTAAACAGTTTGCTGGTACTGAGTTTTACACAACAAGTTAACAAACAACATTTTACCGTGCAATGTTATTATCTAAGCAAACAGCTTAGGAAGTTTCACCGAAGGATGAAACAGTTGTGTCTGCACTTAGCCCCTGTTTTGGGGCCAGTTAGTGTATCAGTCCCCATGCTTTAGGGTACAAGCAGTTCACCAGCTGGAGTTCGGAAGAAATTCCTCTCTGTGATATATACTGCACAAGTGAATTACACTACAGGAGGCTTTACAACTACCTCTAAAGAACCGAGCACTGGCCACTGGCTGAGACGGGCACCAGATTAGAATGATCACTGGTCTGTTCTGATAGGGAAGTTCTTATATTCTGAGTGTTGGGTTTTCAAAAGCTCTGGAACTGCCTTAGGTGCTTTTGAAAATCCCACCATGCTGAACCAAAATGAATCCGCTAAACTCAGTAAATATCCATAATCAGGAAATAATCAATACCAAGGCTCTAGAAGCATGTCACCCTATGTACTCCTAGAGCAGTAGCAAAAAAGTGTTTGGGGATATTCATGCAGTAAATCTAATGGGAACAATGGAAACTTGTGATGAGTCATGATAATTAAACAAATCTATCTAGATATTTGCAAAATGCCAAATTACCATGGTATCTAGGGGCTGACAATGAGATAAATGGCTTTATCTCCATAGCTTCTCGCATAGATTTAAGAAACAATGGGCCTAATTCACCTCTTGCTTACACTGATTCTACACCAGCATCATGCCTTGTAGGTGAGAAAAGACTCTGGTCTAAGGCCAAGTTTTCTACTGGTGTAGCTCCCTTAAAGTCAAATGGCTTTTCCAGTTTACACTGGCAGAGAATGTGGCCCCAATTTTTTTGGTCTTTTATTTTTCCAACCTCTTATAACTGACAGCAGGATAAAACTCACCTCTC
Organism: Natator depressus; assembly: GCF_965152275.1. Taxonomy (NCBI): domain Eukaryota; kingdom Metazoa; phylum Chordata; order Testudines; family Cheloniidae; genus Natator; species Natator depressus. Next base: position 15,984,345 of record NC_134235.1, read on the forward strand.
CACAGGTAAACCCTCTGAAAGCTGCTAAAGGCTCCTTCCATTTCTTCTGAGAGCTCAGAAGCTGACAAAGAAAGAAATGTTCAGTAGTGCAATTGCTAAAATTAATTAAATGGTTTATGCTGAATGGCCAGGACATTATATCAAAACACATTCCAAAGCTTAATACAACTACGCAATAACAATTACAGTATGATGACACTAAAGGAAAGATGGCCTGGTAGTTCGGGTGCTAGCCTATGTCTGGTGAGCCTTGTGCTGCCACAGACTTCCCATGTAAACCTAGAGAAGTCACTTGTCTCTCTGTGCCTTAGTTCCCCATCTGTAAAAGGGGGAACATCCCTACCTCACAGGGATGTCGTGAGACTAAATACATTAAAGGGTATGAGGTGCTCAGATACAGCAGTAATTGAGGATGTATAAGAACCTCCACCAGACGTTTGTTGAGAAGTCATAAGTACCGTAAGCAGCATTTCTCTATCTGTCCATATAGATTCTGATACTGCACCCATCAACATAGCAGCTAAGCACAGCAATAAGAATCTTAAATGCTGTCTAACCAGTCAAAGCATTGGTAACAGACTGTATTATAATAGTCAGCACCTTTTATCTTAAAAATGCTGTAAAAACATCAACTGACCTACACAGCACCCCCTCCTCTCCTCTCCTTTCCCCCCCCCCCCCCACCCCGAAGCACAATTATTGCCTTTTCACACATGGTGAATCTTTGGCAGACAAGTTAAGTCCCAAGGTCCTGATCCTGCAATGGGATCTATGCAAGCAGACCCCATGGCCATATGGTATCTCACTGAATTCAATGAAGCGCCACAGGGCCTGGGTCTCTACCTAGACAGATCCAGCTGCAGTACTGGGGTCCTTACTTTCAAAAGCGTTCACCAATTTTTGGTGCCCCAGGTTTTGGCCACTCAAGCTGAGATATTCGGGGCTGGCTTTTAGAGGTTCTGAGCATTCATAACACCACTCAATTTAAATGGTAATTGTTGGTGTCCACACCTCTGAAAAATCAGGACCCTGAGAGGCAGCTAAAATTGTGGACACTTGTGATAATGCTGGGTTTAAGTTTTCAGAAGCTGGTACCTGAACTCCATATACATAATACATGGTGATGGGTAAAACCTGGCAACTGAACACCGTCAGTATATAGTTGAGGGTACAAAAGCAGTTGCATACATTCATCTGTTTGCTCATGCAGTTATCCTGTTTAAATCTGAGACTCCATATTTTGAGCCTGATTCACTGCTATATTGCTCTGCTTTTACCCAGCTGTCACTCCCGTAGAGTGGTGAGTCAAGACCTTCGTGCACACAATCGACCAGTTGCATCTGCATGCCCATATTTTAAACACATAATTAATTTACATAAGCCGTTGCAGTGCCTCACTATTTAAAAAAAAATCTAACTCTAAAAGCTGAATAAGAATTTTTAGTTCCTCTAGACAACACACCACACAAGGTATCTGTCTTGCGTATCGCTAAGGTTCTTCTGACCTTTGAATCTAAATAAGTAACAAAAACACATAACTGCACAGCCACAGGATCTCTTGGCTTTGAAACATGGTTTTGAGTTTACAAACCTTGAAAATTAAACTGTCATAAAATTAATTTATGCCAAGAGTTTAGATCACATGAAATCCGGAAGCAGCCACTGACTACAGTACAAATGAGACAATGGATACCTTTGTTTTTAGATAGATGGTTTACTTGAACAGACCTGAATTAAGTGTTCAACAAAGCCCTTGCAGAACAATGTACAACAATGTGTTTTGAACGCTGTTCATTTTCATTAACACAGGTAGCCACAATAAAGTACAAGGGGCCCATCTTGTAGGTTAAGTCATAAAAATGCCAGGGCTGCCCGGGGAGGGGGGGGGTGCGCAAGTGGGGCAATTTGCCTCAGGCCCCGGCCCTGCAGAGGCCCCCACGAGAATATAGTATTCTATAGTGTCTTCGGTGGCACTTCAGCAGCGGGTCCTTCAGTGCCGCCGAACACACTTGGAGCAAGTGAAGGACCCACCGCTGAAATGCCACCGAAGACCCGGAGCGCTGCCAGGTGAGTAAAAATTAAGAAGGCGCTTAATTAATTAAAGGGCCCCTGAATTGCTTTGCCCCAGGCCCCCTGAATCCTCAGGGTGGCCCTGCAAATGCACCAGACTAACGGATAATTCATAGAATCGTAGGACTGGAGGGGACCTCGAGGGGTCATCTAGTCTAGTCCCCTGCACTCATGCAAGGACTATGTATTATCTAGACCACTCCTGATAGGTGTTTGTTTAACCTGCTCTTAAAAATCTCCAACAATGGAGATTCCACAACCTCCCTGGGCAAATTATTCCCAGGGTGCTTAACCACCCTGACAGTTAGGAAGTTTTTCCTAATGTCCAAACTAAACCGCCCTTGCTGCGATTTAAGCACATTGCAATTAAATTCATTCTACTTGGCTCATACATAGCCAGATCCTGCAGTCCTTATTCCAGCAAAGCTATCACTGAAGTCAGGGAGAGCTTTCACTGAGTGGAACGGAGAAAAGGGCTGGAGGGTCTATGTGGACAGTGAGTATAGGATAATTTAGCAAACGTAATTTAAGATGAAAGAATATATTTACTTACTTCCAGCAAACTCTTGTCCTCCCAGACTGAATAAAAACTGCTGCTTTTTTTCATTGTAGTTCACCCCTTTACATATTCCATCTCCTCCAGGCTTTGAGTTTCTACTCCAGTCATTTCTGTGGCAGATCAACACATCTGGGTAGCTCATCAACCCACACAGGATAGTGCCTAGATTCAGTTGAAGAGAGAATTGTATGTTTGTAATAATACTTATACTGCACCTTTGTAATCACTAAATAAACCTCAACACCACAGTGAGACTGATAAGTGTTATCCCCTTTTTAAACTGAGAGAAGTGGATGCTCAGAAAATTGGGCCAATTTTTACAAATTTGAGTGCATAAAGCTGAGCACCTAAATTCATGCCTAAGACATATAAGCTTGTAGCCTGGTTTTCAGAGATGCTAGGCACCACAAATACCTTCTACTTTATCAAATAACATTGAATAATAATTAACACCACCCAACTGTGTGCAAGGCATTTCATAGCAGACCTAGAGAGACACACTCATGGCCTCAGAAGTCTTACAATCTTGGGCCCTGAACCAACACAGCACTTAGGCATATGCTTGAATGCTTTATTGGACAGGGGCCTGAATTCAGTCAACTTAGGTGTAAATCTTTCCCAAACTTATACCGTAAGTCAGTGGCATGGCCAGGTGCAGAATCCAAGAATTCTGGCTCCCAATGTAACTCCTATAATATCTAGACTCATTGCATTCTTGATTTGTGGCTGCTGTCATGGCTCAGACATAGAGGTATTCTACATGTACTTAAAATGTCCTTTAATAATTCACTCAATAAGTAAAAGTAAGTATTTCCTACTAGCAGTGAATGTGCTAAATTTTTAACCAAAAATAACAGTCAGATCCCTGCATTTTGAGACATTATTGACCCAAACATGCTATCACAGGTAAACAGACAGCTTCATAATGTGCAGCCATTTCCTAATCTCTTCCACACATTCAGATAGTAAGACCTTAAACACATAAAAGGGAGGCCAACTCATTCTGACAATGAATGCATGCAAAGTGTACAAAACTATACTGGGTTGCTTTTCGTTTTGTATTGTCCTTAACAGAAATATGATGGGCCTGATTCACGACTGCATTACTCCAGTTTTGTGCTGATGGAAATCCAGTGGCTTCACTGGAGTTACACTGGATTACACATTAGTTAATCAGGCCTGCTGTGCTTCCACTTTGTTGAATGACTCGTGACTTTCTACAGTATCATCATGCTGTGGTCTGCATCATTAGCTCTCATTTTAAAATGACATGAGCCAAAAAACTAAGCAATGAAATACATCATGAAGTTTAACACAGGAAGTAGAAATGAAAAACAAATATCAGGGTATCAATCCCGAAAGAGCAGAAATATACTAACTGTACCACATCATAAATAAAATTGCAAGTATATTAACAATGAATTTGAAACATCAAAGGTTATTCATCTCGGCATTTTGCCCAAAAAATACACCCCAAATCTGCCAACAAAATCAATCTTGGTAAATACACTCTGTTAGACCTTCATTAATAACTTGGACTTTGTGTACAATACACATAATCCGTTACCAAGAATTAAAGTTCCAGAAAAATGATAGCTAAAATGCCAGCCAAGATTCCTTTAAAAACTGACTTTCTTTCACATATTTATTGCCACATGGGACACTAACATTTCTTCCATAATTCTGACACAAAGGAAAGTTTGTATCCAAAGCCATTGATTTGCAAAGCACTGAATTTTCACATGGCATAAATAAATCCTGTGCTCGGAATAATGCAGATGTTCTCTGGGAAAAAACCAGTATTCGCCCATCTAATCAAAGACCATATTATAATGCACAAGGGGCAAAGTCACGATTGCATGGACAACCCTAGATCTGGCATTTTCTAACTGTTAAGTGCTGCAGTCTCAGGCTCTGACCTTGGAAAATCAGGCCCTTACAAGTGTATTTAATTTCATACCTATGAACATTCCCATTGAATTCAATGGTACTGTGCTTAAAGTTAAGTATACATATCATCCGTTGCAGAATTAATGATGATTTGTCAATGCAGTTTTTTGTATCTATTACACTACAAGAGTGCATGATTCTTTAGAAATGTTCAAGACATGCTGTCCCTGTCCCAGTGAGCAAACCCCATTCATAGCACTTTCTACCATGAGCAGCCCCATTGCCAAGTACAATCAACTGCTTGGAAATACAAGAAAGAGTCGAACAATTCTTGGAGAACCCGTGTTGTAAAATCAAATGCCTCAAAGAGGCCCTGATTCAGCACAGCTCTTCAGCACATGCTTAACTTAATTAAGTCAGTGGGATTTAAATGTGTTTATAGTTAAGCACATGCTTAAGTGCTGGTGGTAAATGGGCCAGATTCAATACCACCATTTACTTCAATCTGGTTTCAAAAGATATGACCTCTCGGACCATATCCCAATATCCAAGCCAGGATACACTATATTAGAGAGCAACAGCTACAGAAATGTACACTGAGTAATGAATATCATCATGACAGGTAAGCATAGCCCTTAAAGATGATACAGCAGATAGACCATAAATCTGATTGATTGACAGAGAATCAATGATCTTGCCAAGATATTTGGGATCAGTCTTGAAGCCAGTGAGATGCACTGCACAGGATGATACATGTTTGTTTAGTGGGAGTGCTGGATTGAGTTAGTGGCCTATGATATACAGGCGGTCAGACTAGGTGATCTGATGGTGCCTTCTGGCTTTAAACTCTGTTATTCTAACTTTAGGAAGGACTGTAGGGGATACGGATAAGGCAAGGGAGAGAACGCATGAGAGGACAGAATGGACAAGACTGCCCTGATCAATGTAATAGCCTTTGCACTTGGGTTGGGCTTTGCACTCCATCCATCTCACTGAGTTCTAGTTTGACTCCAGTGATTATGGAGTATCTGGGAAACCATAACCTGATGTAAAAAGTTGAAAAGCTCCTTTTCCTGCTCATAGAAAAAGGTAATCAGTTTATATTTTAAAAAGAAAAGGAGTACTTGTGGCACCTTAGAGACTAACCGATTTATTTGAGCATAAGCTTTCGTGAGCTACAGCTCACTTCATCGGATGCATACTGTGGAAATGTATTTTCCATAGTATGCATCCGATGAAGTGAGCTGTAGCTCACGAAAGCTTATGCTCAAATAAATCGGTTAGTCTCTAAGGTGCCACAAGTACTCCTTTTCTTTTTGCAAATACAGACTAACACGGCTGTTACTCTGAAACCTGTCTTTATATTTTAAACATTTCATATTATATTTTAATTCCCCCATCAACATACAAGTACCCACTTCTGGCAAACTTGCTGATAACCCTCATTATTGCAGTATGTGCCATTTAAAAGATGTATACAAATACAGAAAGGGGATTACTACCATAGACATCCAGTGTTTAGACATTCTGCCTGCCCACATAATGGAGTGAGATTCACCCCTGGACAAAGGGCAGCCCAAGGTCTATGCGCCACTTAAGTCTCAATTAGGCCAATAGGATTTAAGTTGCACATAGGCATAGCACTGGCCCTCTGCACAGGCATGAATTGCACCCAGTGGTTTGCTTCTGTTAAGTTTCCCATTGTATGGGATACTATTTTGCCTTTGCAGTTTGAACAATATTACCTCCATCAAGTACAACATGGCTGAGGATAAAGCCATCACAGCAAGGATCCTGGCTGCAAGCCTGACGGCAGAAGAGATGAACGTCTGTCAAAGACGTGCCAGCTGCTGAGAGAACCACTGAGCTGTACACGCCAGAGAGCACATTCTGAAAATCCGTCAGCTCAAAGATCTTGAGACCAGATATGGTGAATTCTTGTCCTGAACAGAACAGGAAGAAAAAGAAATGAGTGTTCCAACAAGTGCAGGAGGCAAAGCAATAGCCGCAGAATATCTCCAGACCTAAGCTGGCTCTATGTTTTATAATAAAAGCCCAACATAGCGAAATCGTTCTGGCCTTTAAGTTTCATTACAAATCTGAAACTCACACTAAGTTCACCAGCAGGATTACATATTCAGGCTACTATGATCTTTCTCAAATCTCAGATAGTCTAAAACACCAAGATGCAAGGCAGAAGTCTCTGCCCAGGTTCAAGTGGGACTTGACTTAATTTTGAGCAAATCTGAGCTCAGTTTACGATTTCTGATAGAAATCAAATGAAATAGTGAAAGGAGATGTTTTGGACCCAGGCCTAGTAGAACTCTGCCATTTGGGATGGTTTGTTTTGAGCTTTGGAGTTTGTGCAAGGAGTGAACAAAAAACCCACATGAACAAAAAACGCATGGGACAGCTAATATTGTGTGGCTGAATGGTACCTTACACCATGAGTAAGTCCTGTGGAAGTCAATGATATTACCTGGGGAACAAGGTATTTCTCAGTGTAAGAGTATCACAATTTGTGTCAAAATGAGCCAAGATAGCCAAACAATGCAGTTCTACAACAGACACAATGAAGTGACACATCAAATGCAACTTGTTTTTTGCCAAGAACTTTCTTTTTGTGAAAAATCTGTATATCTGCTCCAAGCAGATTCTAGAGTTCCTTCTGATGAGACATTAAGGGAGACAGGTTTGAATGGGGGTGCTTATCCACAAGATTGTGTGTGTACTCTCTGTACACAGAAATGGATATTTTTAAGCAAGAGGTGCAGGTGCAAATTTTGTGTGATTCATTTAGATGTTCATGTTTGACATTAAAGATTGACTCAAACTGTAAAGGAAAAGGCATCAAAGGTGCCCTATTAAATGTGTTTTTTGTAGGGCTTTGGGTTTGTTTTTGTTTGGTTGGTTTGGCTGCATTTATTTTGTTAAAATAATTATCTTTGCGCTGTCTTGACCTGAAAATTTGAGGAAATAATATAATTAAAATAATCAACCTAGAAACTTTCAGATATAATCACCTTCAGTCACACTTACAACAGAGCATTAGCTGATCCTGAGATATGAAATGAGGCACTACATAACATAGTAATTCTACATGCCCACATGTTGCTATGCTTTTCCGCCAATGGAATTGATAATTCTTATAACATTTTGTAGTTGCCTAAAAGGTGAACAATGTTGAGTTTTAGGCCCCAATATTTTGATATTATAAAAATGGTTTTGCTAAATCTAATCTGAATAGAAATATTTTTGTGATATTATTGAAATTTTGATGACTTTTTTTAAAATATGAACATTCCCCTGAATGTTGTGTTTATACAGCACCTAGCACAATGGGGTTCTGATCTAAGACGAGGTGTTACAGTAATACTAATTAATAATAATAATAATAGTTTAAAAACTGACCAATCTAGTATTACTGCCCAAGCCAGGAGAAATGCCAAATGTATAGAGCATAAATGGTGAAAAGCAAATTCCATTTTAATGATCTAAGGTTTTACTAAGGAGGAAAAATTAGAACAAGATTTTAATTTTGTATATGATTCTTTATAATATTGTGTCGGATTTCTGTAATTAATAAAAAGACAGAAAACCTAGGCTAACTAAAGACTCCCCATCATACAGAAACACAGAAGTAAGAGAATAGGCTAAGAATGACCAATGCCTTTCTACTCTTCTCATCTGCCCCTGCCCTCTCACCCTCCACCCCCAGCCCCACATTTCAGTTCCAAGGAACTAATAGTGTGGGACATACCCACCTGATCCTAAACTCCTGCTCAGCACCCCAGAGGATGGTAAAAAAACCCACTCAAGCTCCCTATATATAAATCACACTACAAGAAAATAAATCTTAATAGAATCAAAAAACCTTTATCCGTTATTTCTGGAAGACTGACGGAGGTTGTCGTGCTGCTATTCGGTGCCTGACCCTGCAAAGACTATGTCCTTATGGAGTTGAGGCCTAACTGTTGGCAGGGTCCGTTTTTCACTTTTCTAGACAACTGACCTATCAGTGGAGGTTCAGTACCTACCTTTTTTCAGATACACGGTCACTTCATCCTTCTCTGGGTTCCTCACTTTAAGCAGGCAGCTAAGATTAGCAATGCTAGTGGCATCAGAATTCCCCATAACACCTTTCATCTGAGACAGACAGAGACACTATAAAGGTGCTTTAATTCATAGCCGGGAAAATACAGTCTATTCAAGCTTATGAGGATGATGAATTAGTATATACTGTTCATAGTTGCCACAACTCCCTGAGGCCCTCTAGTTCTGCTGTTTGATCACAATTCCATCAGCTCAGGGCATAATTCTTTGATGCTACTCTACCGTATTAACAATGACAGCGTAGTTTCGTAAACAATGAGTTGCCTTAAGAAAGTGGCAAAATGCCATCTAGCTCAAGACCCTGGACTGTAGGAATGGACAAAGATCTGACAAGTGACACGATTATCTGTTTCAGTGTTCGCATAGCCTAGATCTTTGAAGAATGGGAGTTTGTGAATGGTGATTTGGTTGGAGTTGTAGCAGATCAGCTCAGGGGAGGCAAACATCTTCTAGGAAAGACCAATATAGGTGGCAGTCCAGCAAATTTAAGATTAGTTTCCTTATTTCACATGCAATAAGGGCAGGCAGTGCTGTCCAGGAGTTAGAACAGGAGATTTGGAGCCCAGATTGTTGTGTTTTATTCCTGACTCTACCACTGACTCAGTGTGACACTCTGGACATGTTAATTCATCTCACTGTCGGTTTTACTGATACTCTGATGCAATATTGGGGGGATGCTATTCATGACAGGGATGCATGAATTAGAGAGCACTCTGCTGTTCCCAAAATGTTCAGAAGTGACTAATGATTTTGGGTACCTCCATTTTAGGGTGCTGAAATCAAAGCTCCTTAAAGGGACCTGATTTCTAGTGGGTGTTTGTCCAGCACTTTCTAAAAATCAAGCCTCTTTAAGGTGTCGCAACCAAACACAGAGGCACCCAAAAATCACTTTTGGAAAACCTTGACTCTAATGTCTTTGCTAACCCACCAGCACTTCACCATTACCATAATAGAACACAACATCTAAACAGTCAGGAAACTCCCTGGCATTCTGACAATGGGTTCTCTCTCTGGCTATCAGGTATTGTCCAGGCTATGCATTTTAAAGAAGTGTCATTATTTACCAGTCCAGAAGTGGTACAGTTGAAGTTGGTTTCAGCAGCACTGTGCAGTTCACACAGCACCTCAGAACCTGGAGCAGATACTGTGATAAAGCCACATGACTCATCCGTCTCACAGTCTGAAAGCATGAAAGAAATGTAAAGGTTCACCATTTCGTTTACACAAAGCCACATGTTTCCAGCTGGCTGATAGCTATGTCTTCTATATACACAAAGACTCCTCTTACTGGATTTGAACTATAGCCCTCGGCTATATTACAACTTGCACCAGTTTAACTAAAACAGGTTTTTAAATCAATTTATACCAATTTAACTAAACTGCTGCAAAACCCTGTTTGGACACTCTTAAATCACTTTAAATTTAGCTTATATCGAGTTAGCGTCACTGGGTCACGAAGCTCCTTGAGCTCAACTGACATAACCCAGGTACAAATTGATTTAAGACTCCACACAAGTTTTGCAGCAGTTTAGCTAAATCAGTTAAAAATCACACCTTTAGTTAAACTAGTGCAATGTGTAAAAGAAACAGGAATTTCCAGACTGGATCAGACCCCCCACATCTACCTAGTCCAGTAGTCCGTCTCCAACAGTGGCCGGTTCCCGCTGCTGCAGAGGAAGGTGCAAGAAACCCAGCAGCAGGCAGATATGGGATAACCTGCTCCCAGGGATATAGACCAGGCTTTAGTTACTCATGATTGAGCTGGAGGACAAACTATCTTGATTGAGAGTTGGTATGTAATGTAATGAGCCTGGATTGTAAGAGTGCTGTGGCCTTTGCTCAAGAAACCAAAGCTGGTCAAAGGATTCCTGGCCAACTATTTCTCCGTTGAATTTAGCCCCTTTTTCTTTCTCCACTTATTGCCTGCCAAGAGACTGGTGCAAGACTGTTACTGGAAGTTGTTCAATGAACATTTTGTGCATAGTGTGTTGCAGCCCTGAATGGTTTGGCACAAACATTTTTTCAGTAGTCAGAATTCTCTATCCAAGCTGTGTGACTAGTCTCACCACACTTTCTGGGGCTGAAACACATGCCAAGTGCCTCCAGACCAGGATCCTTTTTGCTGCTCAGCCACCGTCCCCCTCCACCTCCCTTTCTGTGCCTCTCCTCCTCACTGCAGCCCCTGCTGATGTTGTATTCACTTTCCTGTGTGATTTTAAAACACTCTCCTATCTCTTTCTGCCTTCTAACTCTCTCACTTCCAAACATAAAAGGGCCTGATCCAAAGGCCATTAACATCAACGAAAAGATTCCCAGTTGGTTTCAATGGGCTTTGAATTAGCCCCAAAGTTAGGACACATGAGGTGATCAAAGGACTACTTGCCTTGCAAACAGAGGTGATCATGCATGAATATTAAAACTCACAATGTCCCTGTGAGGTAAACAAGGATTGTTTTTCCCTATTTTATAGGCAATGTACAGAGCCAATGTACAGAGAGGTGAGTGGTCTGATTTTTAGGGGTACTGAAACCCATAGTGTCCAGCCATAGTCAACAGGAATTATGAACATTTAGCATTTCTGAAAGTCAGACCATTGATGACTCGTCCAAGGCCACATGGTAATTGAAAGCACATTCACAAACAGACGTCCTCTCTGATATGAGAGGAAGATCAACAAACACTGATCCTCCCACAGTGAATTTGCTGCTGAACGGAAAGTCAGACAATGCTAGGCTAAGGCATAGCAGTAAATTCAGTCCTTGAAAGCTGTCCTCTTTGGTGACCTCCACCGTATGCCACACACATTTGCTGAGAGCCATCCCTTACCTGAAATGCACTGCAAGAGTGCACTCTGGGAGTCTCCTTGGATGGTTTCTGAGCGAAGGATCCTAGCATCTTCTGCACCGTAGATCAGTTTAGATTCAGGAACTCTTTCAAATTTTCTGAGCACTAAAAGGCAGAGAACATGGTCAAGTCTCCTGCATGTTATTTCCATTGCTCCTCAGTTTCCAGAGAAACTCAACACAGACTTTACTTAAAAAAAGAAAACTCACGGTGTGTAGGGGGAAGGATTCATTAGTTAAATGGACAAACAATATCAGGTTTCTGTGAAACAATCAGAAAAAATGAAAAAGCGTCTGAAACAAACTGTTGCAGAACTCTCCTTGGAGATATTAGATGCTCAGGGCCAGGTCTCTGTTTGAAGCAGAATGTATTAGAACGAGGCCATAAATGGGCAAGAAGGCGACTTCTTGCTTTTCAGTCTTCAGGTTTATGCAAACTGTGAGCTCTATTTGGGGATAAGCATTCATTTTACTGTTGGGCTGAGTAGAGAAAAGGGAGCCAAGGAGTTAATGAATAAGGTTATTAATCTGACGCATTGTGTGTACGTAGGATCTGCAACCACCCAACCTAAATGTGACCACTTTCACTGGTTGAAACAAACCTCAAATGTACAGAGAAGATTGTAGTTCCCTTTGAGTGTAAGATATTTGGGGTAAGGAGTCTCTCTCACCACACACAGTGTCTTGCACCATGGGGCCTCAATCTCACTTGGAGCCTCTAGGAGTTACTGGAATATAATTAATAATAAGAATTAATTTATATCTTGTTATAACTCTCTTTGTCTCCTTGGCATGTAAGATTAGTTTCCTTTAAAGATCAGTCAGAAGCTCAAAGGGAGTTTAACTGAGTCCAATTAATTTAATGTGAGATAAATTTACAATATGGTGTGTATCACATCTGAATGTGGCCCTTAGCATGCAACTGGGCCCATCAGAGAACCAGGCATCTTCCCTGTTGTTATTCTCGGATGTTAAAGAATACACCGAAAGGGAGCTACCTTCTCTCTGAGTGAAGATCATAAGAATGGCCATACTGGGTCAGACCAAAGGTCCATCTAGCCCAGTATCTTGTCTGCCAACAGTGGCCAATGCCAGGTGCTTCAGAGGGAATGAACAGAACAGGATATCATCCAGTGATCCATCCCCTGTCACCCATTGATGGACCTATCCCTCCAAGTGAGAGATGTGCTTGCATGTAAATCAGTGATGGCAGTCTGTAGCAGTGCCAGTTAATCACTTTTCATAGCCATAAATTCACTTGTGAATTTTTTTTAAAAGGGGGGGGGGGGAAGAAAGCCCTGGATAGCATCCCTCCAAACCTGGTAGGTTTTTGGTTCATCAAAGCCAGATTTATTCCCATGTAGATGGAAAAGTGAAAAATAAATGCTTCTTTTCTTTCCCTCCAACTGAACATGACCCTAAAATGATTGTCATATTTGTCCTTGAGAGGAGGAAAGGAAAACAAGACAATTTAATTAGTCATGCTGGATATATAACAACTCCAAATAATACAATCTTGTCATGGAAGCAGAGTCCAAATCATTTTGCTACACAAAGACACTTTGCTAAAGCAAATATCCCAGAAATGGTCTCCAGTACAACAGCAAGTTCTGAAGCAAGGGAAAACTGAATGTGGAAGTCTGTGTGGAATATCCTGACTTTCTTTGGTCGTTAGCGGAGATTCTATTACAGTACAGGGAATACGAGCTAAATGGAGAGAGTGACGTTAGAAGAAAAGTCACCAGCAGGTTGGTAAAACCGTTGGATGGGGTAGATTGAAAAGTGCTGTGACTGATGTTTTTACTTCTTTCTTGTGATGACATGAAACACAAAGGCAATGGAGCAAATTCTGCTTTCAGACACACCAATATAAATCGGAACTAAGTCCACTCCCCTAAGGGTAACAGTTACTACAGATTTACCTTAGCGTCACTAAGAGCATAAATTGGACGAACACGCAAAGATTTGGAGAGAGCAGAAACTTCTCCTCTTGGATCCTTGCAAATCCTTCAGCCACTCGACAAGGGGCGGGGCAGAGGGGTGGGGAGGTCAGACCACAGCTCCAAGAGTTTTAAATTATAGTCTGGTTCTCATGCCAGCTAATTCCCTTGTGACCTGGTGAAATGTATCCTCCCTTTGGGTTTCCACCGGGGTGGGAGTGGGGAGATATCCTCAGAGGGTGTAAATCAGCACAGCAGCATTGACTTCTGGCCCATAGTATCCGCTAAGGTCTCTCCGGGAGTGTAGGGGATGAGCTGAGCCAGCAGCATCACCCAGTTGGCCTGACCACCTCCTTTCCTTGGCCGACCACCAACCGAGGGGAGGTTTCAGACTGACTGTCAATAGAGCCTCCCCTGGGTCTAACACAGCCAAAGCAACCAGACGTCCTGAGCTGGACTCAGCCCCTAGAGCTCTCTGCATGGAGTAGCTGCAGGCTCAGCTCTCATTCCCCTGCACATCTGAGTGGAATAGTGAAGAAGAGATGTTACACCAGGATCCAAGAGCCGAGCTCTTGTCCAGAAATGTCTGGATAAACCACAGAATAAAAGCTGAGGATCAATTTTTAAAACAATCATTTGTCCTCTTAAAGCAAAACAGCCAGCGCTAATTGACAACAAATGTTTGTTGTTGTCAAAGCTGAGTCAACAGGTGCTTTTGATAAAACTGTCATTTTCTGCTTGGAAAGAACAAAGGAGTAAGCCAAAAACATAACACCAAAAAATCCTGCACTTTAACGAGGCTGGGAAGAGGGTTGAAAGGCAGGGGATTGAGGGGGGTAAGATGGGGGAGAAAAGTTTTCCTTCTTAAAGTACGATGCCAAAACCATTCCACGCAGAACAGTTAATTCCTTCTATTCAAATGCACAGGCTGAATGACTGTTGTCTTTATGGCTGGTTAAAAAAACAAAACTTAAACAGATTTCAATTTTCAGGAAAAAGTCAAAATAAACTACATTTTTAAAATTTTGTTTGAAAATGTTCAGGAAGGTTTTTCATTTTTGGATGAAAATGTTAGAGGTTTGTTTAATGTCTTTTTCCCGGAAGGAGCTTCCCATTTTCTCTTTAAAAAAATTAAAAAGAAAAAATTTCCACAGGAAAAGGGAGAGAGGTAAAAAAAAAAAGTTAGGGAGCAGTGGGACAAAAAAAAACCTAGACACAAAAACGTTTTTAAAAATTAAATACTTTGTTTCATGAAAAAAAATTGAAATAAAAAATGTTGAAAACTGAAAATTTTATGGTTTTTTTTCAAAAATATATTTTCTGTCAAAAAAACCCTGCATAATGAAAAACGTTCAACCAGCCCTAACGTTAATGAATTTGCTGTTGGTTGTTCATCACTGTCGGGATGGAAATAGAATTGCACAGCTGTGTCTCATAGGCCCTGTTCTGATAACTGTTAATGAAGATTCCTTTTTAATTCAAATGATAAGGGTCTATACTCTTGGCGGAGGAAGATGTAGATTCCATCCATGCTGTTGCCATACAATTCTGAGTGCCCATAGTTTGCAACATAGGGGGAATGAGGACACCCCAGGTGGGCCCAGATTTTGTTATAATTTATCACTTTCTATTTTAAGAAGAAGATTTTTTTTCCCCAGAAGACAGATAGCTTAGAAAGAGAGAAGAGCTATTGGGTCAATCTTATCCACCCCCTTCCACTATCAATCTTCTCTCGAAGCAGTATCAGCCACCCCAGATTACACAATTATGTCCCATTCTACAATATAGTTAATGGAGCTGGTCAGGATGGAAAAAGTAAAAGCACCCACATTCCCCCCCCCTTTTTTTTTAACTAAAAAATTGGAATTTGTTTGAAATGCAAAATATGGTTGAAATTGCAAAAAAAAATCAACAAGTTCTAGAGTTGCTCAGAAATCAAGGGGATTTTATGAAAATGCCATTGACATTCTTCCTGAATTTTAAAGTTTTGAAGCGTCAGCATTTTGAAATTTGAAAAAAATTAGCTAGCTCTCCTAGTTGATAATGTGTAAAGCTAGTACACATATCAGCTACTGGCCTCTACTGGATGGAATCAGAACTGCTTAAGCAGCAGTGATTTTATAACTGTCTAGGTGTGTGAGGATATTTCTACACCACAGAGAAAAACCTGCAGCACCAAGTCTGAGCCCAGGTCAGTTGACTCAGGCTTGCAGGGTGTCATAAATATAAAGGGAAGGGTAAACCCCTTTAAAATCCCTCCTGGCCAGAGGAAATCTCCTCTCACCTGTAAAGGGTTAAGAAGCTAAAGGTAACCTCGCTGGCACCTGACCAAAATGACCAATGAGGAGACAAGATATTTTCAAAAGCTGGGAGGAGGGAGAGAAACAAAGGGTATGTGTGTCTGTCTATATTTTGTCTTTGCCGGGGATAGACCAGGAATGAAGCCTTAGAACTTTTAGTAAGTAATCTAGCTAGGTACGTGTTAGATTATGATTTCTTTAAATGGCTGAGAAAAGAATTGTGCTGAATAGAATAACTATTTCTGTCTGTGTATCTTTTTTGTAACTTAAGGTTTTTGCCTAGAGGGGTTCTCTATGTTTTGACTCTAATTACCCTGTAAGGTATCTACCATCCTGACTTTACAGGGGGGATTTTTTTTTTATTATTTCTATTTACTTCTATTTCTATTAAAAGTCTTTTTGTAAGAAAACTGAATGCTTTTTCATTGTTCTCAGATCCAAGGGTTTGGGTCTGTGGTCACCTATGCAAATTGGTGAGGCTTTTTATCCAACATTTCCCTGGAAAGGGGGGGGTGCAAGTGTTGGGAGGATTGTTCATTGTTCTTAAGATCCAAGGGTCTGGGTTTGTAGTCACCTAGGCAAATTGGTGAGGCTTTTTACCAAACCTTGTCCAGGAAGTGGGGTGCAAGGTTTTGGGAAGTATTTTGGGGGGAAAGACGTGTCCAAACAGCTCTTCCCCAGTAACCAGTATTTGTTTGGTGGTGGTAGCGGCCAATCCAAGGACAAAAGGGTGGAATATTTTGTACCTTGGGGAAGTTTTGACCTAAGCTGGTAAAGATAAGCTTAGGAGGTTTTTCATGCAGGTCCCCACATCTGTACCCTAGAGTTCAGAGTGGGGGAGGAACCTTGACACAGGGCTTGGGCTGCAGGACTGAAAATAGCACCACATTTCAGGAAAGATGTGGAGAATTAGAGAAAGTCCAGAGAAGAGCAACAAAAATGATTAAAAGGTCTAGAAAACATGTCCTACGAGGGAAGATTGAAAAAATTGGGTTTGTTTAGCATGTAGAAGAGAAGACTGAGGGAGGACATGATAACAGATTTCAAGTACATAAAAGGTTGTTACAAGGAGGAGGGAGAAAAATTGTTCTTTTTAACCTCTGAGGATAGGACAAGAAGCAATGGGCTTAAATTGCAGCAAGGGAGGTTTAGGTTGGACATTAGGAAAAACTTCCTAACTGTCAGGGTGGTTAAGCACTGGAAGAAATTGCCTAGGGAGGTTGTGGAATCTCCATCATTGGAGATTTTAAGAGCAGGTTAGACAAACACCTGCCAGGGATAGTCTAGATAATACTTAGTCCTGCCAGGAGTTCAGGGGACTGGACTAGATGACCTCTCGAGGGTCCCTTCCAGTCCTATGTTTCTATGATTCTATGAAATTGTTCTGTCAATTCCTTCACTACTGAAAATTTTCATTTCATACATCTTTCATTCAACACATACCAAAAATGTGTTACCAAATTACTGGTAGAAGACAGTACCATGCCATCATTTTTTAAGTAGTGATCCTCATTAATTGCACCATTGATGGCATGATAAAGCCCAGAGTTACAAAATTATAGGCTGAACTGATCACTTTGGTTGAGGGGGAAGTACAAGCTTTCTGGCTGAGGAACATGATTGCAAATGACCACAAGCAAGTTTTGGGTTGTGTGATGGATTATTTCCTGTAGTTATTAACATCTCCTTATATATGGTATGATTAGCATGTTGAAATGCTGCTTTTCCCTACTCTGTCTGTGAACTTTTAATGGATTGTCTCCTAGCCTTCCATAGTGACCATCTGTTTTATTTCATTTTATGTTTGAGATTCCTGTTCCGCTGCTCTGGATGCTGTATACAATCTAGTCTGTGGCTGTAGATTCGTATCTTGACAATAATGCAACATTTATAAATAACTTTTAAAAAATATCAATTAAAATCTAATTATTAATCATTAAGGGACAGATTAAACTAACCTTATGTATGCTGGAGTCCAGTCCTCTGACTTACCTGGGATCACTCATGGAGTAAGGCACTACACAACATGAGCAAGTGTACCAAAATGTGATAATAAACAGTGACAATGTGTTCATTTGTCTAACACTACAGAGCAGGTCTTATGAGAGCAACCGTGAGTGCTGTTTACATTAGGAAATCCTTCACTCTGCCCTGGTTCTGTTACATTATACTGTAATGACTCCACCAGACAGAGAACAAGAGATGTTCATACAAACAATTTGTTAATTATCCAAGGGTACTTATGAACATACTTCACCCCCTTCCCTTTCAAAAATAATGTTTTCTCCAGTGTAGTAAATAAACCCACCAGCAGGGGAAATGGCAGGCATGTGGGATGAGGAAGAGAGTAACAGACCAGACTTATAGTTAAGTGAATTTCCATAACCTTTCAGATTCAGCTGTCCTTAGAAACCAGAATTTTGTTAAGGAGAAGTTACTTGCATAGGATCAAAGTGAATGCAATTAGTTTTCTGATACCTACCTAGGCACTGGGAATCTGTCAATGGGTAGTCTGTTTCAGTCCAGTCCAGTGTCATTCCAAGACTATCAGCACAGAAGGATTTCTTAGTGATGGGATCAGCCTGGGAAGGTCTATACTGTCCATCTTCACTGCACTGTAAACCCTGCCTGTTTCTCTCACAGTCTGTGATACCTGTCACATGAAAGGGAAGAGTTGGGCCACTATGTATCTTGCATTCAGTGTATGAGTAGGACAACGACATTCTAGAAGAAATGGATGCTTATTACTGCCTGAAGGCAGGGGCTCTCTCATGTCATTTACAGTGAGCATTTCGCAGTTGCCATTCCATCACTTTAAATGATTTTTATTGTTATTTGCATTGTGGTAGAGCCTAAAAGCCCTAGTCATGGACCATGTGCAAACCATGGACCATTCACAAACACGGAACAAAAACAAAGTCCCTGCCACAGAGAGATTACGGTGGGTTCCTTAGGATCCTACCGCACAGGCAAGTTCTGCAGAGAAGGAAGCATGTTTTTATGTGTGTTTGTGCAGTGCCAACTACAATGGGAAGCTGAAATATCAAGAACAGTCATAAGGAGCCACAAGATCTCACCAAACCAATTTGCTGCTGCTATTTTTTTTTATTCCCCTGTTCTTGGAGAACTAAGTCCTCCTAGATATTCCTAAATTGCAAAGAGCTTTGCTTTATATTTTAAAATGCTTTTCCCAGTGCTAACTGGAGCTTTTAGTGATTCAGAAGTGACCAAAGGTCTCCTCCACTCCACAAAGGAACAAATCCATAATGACAGTCAGGATTTCACTCTTCTCCCCGTACCGAGCCCAGCAAATCCTCAGCACTTTTTAAGAGACAGCACTCTACCAACAGCAAGCTAGAGGAGAAAGGGGAATAAAGCCAAAGGCATAACATTTATTGTTGTGCAAAGGACCAGCATTTAGGCCAATGTGCTGCTGAATCCCACCTCCTACTTCAGAAAATGACTTAAGTGGGATTTAAGCAGTGCATATGCTTTGCTCTGGTCCATGGCACTAGGAGGAAATTCACCTACAGAGGGCAGGCCCATATATTTAAGAGTATGGTTTTATTAATTATTATTATTATTCAAAAATTGGTATAGCCCAATTAGCTAAGAGTATTAAAGAAACCCAGTAGCTTTGTAAAATGAGAAAGCAGTGTGCATTTATCTCTGAGATTGCAACTCACTTTTTCATTAATCATAAGCTGACTGGATAAAGGCATCATGCTTTAAGTGACAATAATGCCCAAGGAATGCATTGACTAAACCCCCCAGTTCATACACCCACAGAAAGTAATCTGTATTGAGAGAGAAGTTTTCCCAAGGAGCTAGTCTACTCTAACATCAGTCTCCTCACATGTGTTTTGGGGAGTAATGCAGAAGGTGATACTAATGGAAAAAGCATAAATGAGAAATATGCCCCCTTCCTTATCAATCCCAAAGAGCTACCTATATGAATAAAACCACGGGACAAATTCACCCTGGCATAACTCCTTGACTTCAATGGAGGTTCGAAACTAAACAGATACCAGCCAAAATGCAGAAGGTCACTCCTTCAACAATTCAACCCAAATACCTTCCCCCACGTTATCAACATACCTCTGCTCTCTGCTTCCTCTCTTTTCTGCGCAAGGGCTGATACTGAAAACAAACTGACCTATTTAATCTGTGCATTCCTTTAGGCATCATTGCTTTTATTTTCATCGGTCTGTGGGCCAACAGAGGCAATTCAGGTTGATTTTACTAGTATACAAATTACTAAGTATATTGATCCCTGCTTTATGGGCAAAAGTTGTGCTACAGAAGGGCACAGTTATCAAGGAAAAGTTTTGATTAGGTCCTTAGAAATTTCAGTGAAGTGAGATGAGGTAGGTGAGGTAATATCTTTTATTAGAGTAACTTCTTCTGGTGAGAGAGAGAGAGTAAGCCCAGACCTGAAGAAGAGCTCTGTGAAAGCTCCAAAGCTCTCACCAAGTAGATACTGAATGACATTCCTCCAGGATGATAATCAGGGCACTTACAATGATCAGCTCTGAAAGCTCCAGCAGAGATGGTAGTTTTTCCCACAGGACACCTGATGCATGAGGAGCTTCCTGTCTGCAACTGATAGAACCCAGGAGGACACGGAATGCATTCGTCAGTCTGAAAGGAGCTGCCTGAAGGACAAACAACTACAGAGGAAAAAACATTATTAGTTCTATGGAATTCAACTGAAACTTTACCATTTCAGACATCCATACACATGTTCATAAGCAGAACACAGCTTCAGTAGACTTACCATTGACTTTGATGGGTTTTGGAGCAAGACCTTGATGAACACATGTGCACCTTAGGAGGGTTTACCAACACTGCCCCACTTAAAATGTTCACCTAAAGCCTCCAGTGACTGGAATCCAGGGAACCTAGACCAGGGTCCTAATTCAGATGGGTCTAAAAGAAGACCCTCAAACCAGAGCACATCAAACTCTGATGGACCTGACTCCAAGAGTGAATGTTGAGGATCAGGTCCATCTGTAATAAGATACAATTGTGGGGGCAGATTGCAAAATGCAACACAGGCTTCAGACAAAAATAGGAAAATTCACATTAGCAGAAACTCTGAAAAACTCAGGGGAAAGCTACCATATGGTAATGCTTTCATTAAAAAATTCTGGTAATGAAATTGTTGGTAAGCAGTTCCAGGCAGGAAAGTAATTGTTGGATTAAAGACAACTAACTTATTGTATACATGACAACCACAACACAAAGATTTCCTCCCCATAGGTTAACAATACCTTTCTGAGTTCAGCATTTCAGAAAACCAAGAGCAAGTTTTCCAGCTGACAGTCTGCATATGAAGCAGATGACTACTTGTCTTCTGGGCAATCATGTAATACCATCTTTCCTTTCAGATCACTCGGACCAGTATCACCACCACAGATGAGCCTCAGACACATTTACCAGAGAGTGTGTTTACTTGCTATTTCACAGCTGCTTTCCAGATGTAGGTCTCCTTCAAAAACCATCAAATGTATATTTTGGGACAATGATATGGTGCAAAATTTCACTTCTGTTCTTGCCCAGTGTGTTGACAGAAATTTAAACCTGTACCAAAGAGTAACTCTAGTAGAACATTGGCCATTACCACTATAGTCCACAGGGTGGATGTGCTGTATTTGCGTTTAGTCAGCCAACATGCTGCCTTGTGAATTAACTAACTCACTGGAATGCCTCAGTGATAAATCAGAATGACAGACAGCTTAATAACAACCATCTTCCTTCATTCCTCTTCACATTTGTCATGTTCCAGTAGGAGAGTCTGGGATAGTCATGGGACTGGAGGATTCATTTCAATGGGCACCAAACCAGGCAAACCAGGCACGACACATATCTAAAATCAATTAAGGCAGAACAAAATCCTGGAAGAGACAGGACACTCATCTCTCACGTATGTTCAGAACACCAACCTATTTGTTACATTTGTTAAAGAGGTTTTCCAATGTATGTAGAAGGGATCATACAAATAAAAAAGAACCTGAAGGGAAGAAACTATTTTTTTTACTTACAGATGAAATAAAGAATCTACAAGCCATTGGGGGGCAGAATGCAGAGGATGACAGAGAGATGAGTTAAACCATTTAAAGTTTTAAAAGGAGAAAAACTTTTTAGAATTCTCTCCTCTGTTTCTTGTTGTAGAGTCACAGAGTGAAAGTTGTATGTGCCTGATATCACATGTATGTAAACAGGCAGAGTAGATTTATATCTCGTTTATACTCTTACTTAATAGAAGCAAAAAGTGAACAGCAAGGAAAAAAGATGAAAGGTTAAAGCAAAAATAAAGCTGTCAAGCCTGGATGTCTTTC
This sequence comes from Natator depressus, assembly GCF_965152275.1. Taxonomy (NCBI): domain Eukaryota; kingdom Metazoa; phylum Chordata; order Testudines; family Cheloniidae; genus Natator; species Natator depressus. Next base: position 16,006,401 of record NC_134235.1, read on the forward strand.
TAAAAGATATGCCCTAGTTCAACCACAAATTATGCTCAATGAAGCAATTAATAGGTGCAGTTCTGTGGCCTGTGTTATTCTGGTCAAACTAGATAATCATAATAGTCTCTTTCTAGCTTAAAATCTATACATGTTAACCAGGCAAGAGGAGAGCCTGAAAGAAACCCCAGATCTAAACTACAGCTCTGGACTCAATCTTTATACCCCTAAAATGGGAGAAACCAAAACCTTGGATCTAACACTTCCATATATGAGTTTGAAACTTGGTGCTGTTCTATCTAGATTCAGGTTTCAGAGTAGCAGCCGTGTTAGTCTGTATTCGCAAAAAGAAAAGGAGTACTTGTGGCACCTTAGAGACTAACAAATTTATTTGAGCATAAGCTTTCGTGAGCTACAGCTCACTTCATCAGATGCATTCAGTGGAAAATACAGTGAGGAGATTTATATACATAGAGAACATGAAACAATGGGTGTTACCATACACACCGTAACGAGAGTGATCACTTAAGGTGAGCTATTACCAGCAGGAGAGCGGGAGGACAACTTTTTGTAGTGATAATCGAGGTGGGCCATTTCCAACAGTGGACAAGAACGGGTGAGGAACAGTGGGGGGCTGGGGGGGAATAAACATGGGGAAATAGTTTTACTTTGTGTAATGACACATCCACTCCCAGTCTTTATTCAAGCCTAAGTTAATTGTATCCAGTTTGCAGATTAATTCCAATTCAGCAGTCTCTCCTTGGAGTCTGTTTTTGAAGTTTTTTTGTTGAAGAATTGCCACTTTTAGGTGTAATCGAGTGACCAAAGAGATTGAAGTGTTCTCCGACTGGTTTTTGAATGTTATCATTCTTGACGTCGGATTTGTGTCCATTTATTCTTTTATGTAGAGACTGTCCAGTTTGGCCAATGTACATGGCAGAGGGGCATTGCTGGCACATGATGGCATATATCACATTGGTAGATGTGCAGGTGAACGAGCCTCTGATAGTGTGGCTGATGTGATTAGGCCCTATGATGGTGTCCCCTGAATAGATATGTGGACACAGTTGGCAATGGGCTTTGTTGCAAGAATAGGTTCCTGGGTTAATGGTTCTGTTGTGTGGTTGCTGGTAAGTATTTGCTTCAGGTAGGGGGGCTGTCTGTAAGCAAGGACTGGCCTGTCTCCCAAGATCTGTGACAGTGATGGGTCGTCCTTCAGGATAGGTTGTAGATCCTTAATGACGCGTTGGAGAGGTTTTAGTTGGGGGCTGAAGGTGATGGCTAGTGGCGTTCTGTTATTTTCTTTGTTGGGCCTGTCCTGTAATAGGTAACTTCTGGATACTCTTCTGGCTCTGTCCATCTGTTTCTTCACTTCAGCAGGTGGGTATTGTAGTTGTAAGAACGCTTGACAGAGATCTTGTAGGTGTTTGTCTCTGTCTGAGGGGTTGGAGCAAATGCGGTTGTATCGTAGAGCTTGGCTGTAGACAATGGATCTTGTGGTGTGGTCTGGATGAAAGCTGGAGGCATGTAGGTAGGCATAGCGGTCAGTAGGTTTCTGGTATAGGGTGGTGTTTATGTGACCATCGCTTATTAGCACCGTAGTGTCCAGGAAGTGGATGTCTTGTGTGGACTGGTCCAGGCTGAGGTTGATGACGGGATGGAAATTGCTGAAATCATGGTGGAATTCCTCAAGGGCTTCTTTTCCATGGGTCCAGATGATGAAGATGTCATCAGTGTAGCACAAGTAGAGTAGGGGCGTTAGGGGGCGAGAGCTGAGAAAGCGTTGTTCTAAGTCAGCCATAAAAATGTTGGCATACCGTGGGGCCATGCGGGTACCCATAGCAACATTCAAAAACCAGTCGGAGAACACTTCAATCTCTTTGGTCACTCGATTACAAACCTAAAAGTGGCACTTCTTCAACAAACTTCAAAAACAGACTCCAATGAGAGACTGCTGAATTGAAATTAATTTGCAAACTGGATACAATTAACTTAGGCTTGAATAAAGACTGGGAGCGGATTGGTCATTACACAAAGTAAAACTATTTCCCCATGTTTATTTCCCCCCCCCCAACTGTTCCTCAGGCGTTCTTGTCAACTGCTGGAAATGGCCCACCTTGATTATCACTACAAAAGGTTTTTCCCCCCCGCTCTCCCGCTGGTAATAGCTCACCTTACCTGATCACTCTCACCCATTGTTTCATGTTCTCTGTGTATATAAATCTCCCCACTGTATTTTCCACTGTATGCATCCGACGAAGTTAGCTGTAGCTCAAGAAAGCTTATGCTCAAATAAATTTGTTAATCTCTAAGGTGCCACAAGTCCTCCTTTTCTTAGTTCCTTTAGGATATGCTAAATGCTTCCTCTAATTGTTGTCTGGTGCTTCGACCTCATGGAGATAGGCACCTCAGAGATACCCCAAAGTCTGGGGATACCAGTGTTTGGGTAGAGTCTATCAGAGAGAAAGGGTTGAACTGCTAATTCAGTTGTGAACCCAGCAGCTTTTTGATTCAGACTGATCTCTGTTTGAAACAATTTTAATACAAATTACAGAAAATTCTAAATGGAAAAGGGAACTAGCATGAATTCATAGAATCATAGAATATCAGGGTTGGAAGGGACCTCAGGAGGTCATCTAGTCCAACCCCCTGCTCAAAGCAGGACCAATCCCCAATCAAATCATCCCAGCCAGGGCTTTGTCAAGCCTGACCTTAAAAACTTCTAAGGAACGAGATTCTACCACCTCCCTAGGTAACGCATTCCAGTGTTTCACCACCCTCCTAGTGAAAACGTTTTTCCTAATATCCAACCTAAACCTTCCCCACTGCAACTTGAGACCATTACTCCTTGTCCTGTCACCTTCTACCACTGAGAATAGTCTAGAACCATCCTCTCTGGAACCACCTCTCAGGTAGTTGAAAGCAGCTATCAAATCCCCCCTCATTCTTCTCTTCTGCAGACTAAACAATCCCAGTTCCCTCAGCCTCTCCTCATAAGTCATGTGTTCCAGACCCCTAATCCTTTTTGTTGCCCTTCGCTGGACTCTCTCCAATTTATCCACATCCTTCTTGTAGTGTGGGGCCCAAAACTGGACACAGTACTCCAGATGAGGCCTCACCAATGTCCAATAGAGGGGAACGATCACGTCCCTCGATCTGCTGGCTATGCCCCTACTTATACATCCCAAAATGCCATTGGCCTTCTTGGCAACAAGGGCACACTGCTGACTCATATCCAGCTTCTCGTCCACTGTCACCCCTAGGTCCTTTTCCGCAGAACTGCTGCCTAGCCATTCGGTCCCTAGTCTGTAGCGGTGCATTGGGTTCTTCCGTCCTAAGTGCAGGACCCTGCACTTATCCTTATTGAACCTCATATCATATCATATCGTATCATATCATATTATTGAACCTCATATCACCACCAAACACAAAAGTGACTGATAAAATGGTGTCATGAAAGGCCTCAGATTGTCCTCCTGAAGTTAAAAGCTTTTCCAAGCTCACAAAGCCACTAGTTGCCTGTATTTAAAATTATTTTTCCACTAACACCTTAGACAAGCATGAGATTTCTGTTGCCACACTCATCAAGGTTCAATTATGAACAACAACTGATCACCTCAAATTGACATAGAACTATATCCACAAAATACTTTATAGATTAGGATTAGTCAATGTAATGATAAAGCAGATAAGAGTAAACTAAGACATGGCAAACACGAAAAAAGAAACATCCATCTGCCAGTCAGGAAAAAATGCTGTTATAGACCTCCAATACATGCAAACCTGAAGCAACAAATTCATGGAATCCAAGGTCAGAAGGGACCATTGTGATTATCCAGTCTGACCTTCTGAATACTCACCACAGAATTTCCCCAAAATAATCCCTAGACATGCCTTTTAGAAAAATATCCAATCTTGATTTTAAAATGGTCACGATGGAGAATCTACCATGACGCTTGTTCCAATGGTTATTTACTCACACCGTGAAAAATTTACTCCTTATTTTGAGTCTGAATTTGTCCAGCTTCAACTTCTAGCCACTGTATCATGTTATACCTTTCTCTGCTAGACTGAAGATCCCATTATAAAACATTTGTTCCCCATCTAGATACTTACAGACTTTAATCAAGTCACCTCTTTCTTTGTTAAGCTAAATAGATTGAACTCTTTGAATCTACCATTATAAGGCATCTTTTCTAATTCTTTAATCAATCATTCTTGTTGCTCATTCTCGGAACTCTCTCCAATTTATCAACATCCTTCTTGAATTGTGGGCACCAGAACTGGACATAGTATTCCAGCAGCAGTCACACTAGTGCCAAATATAGGCCAAAATAATCTCTCTACTCCCACTTGAGATTCTTGTGTCTATACACACCTGGAACACAATAGCTCTTTTGGCTACAGTGTCACACTTGGACCTCGTGTTCAGCTGATTATTCACCACCACCCCCAAATCTTCTTCAGAGTCATTGCTTCCCAGGATACAGTCCTCTGTCCTGTAAGTATGGCCTACATTCTTTGTCCAGATGACAGGAAGGAAAATGTAATGGAGATGAAAAGGAAGATTAATGTGCAGTGCATGTCTCAGAAGGAATACACTGAACACAACAAATTCCTGAGACCATCAGAATGGCTCACTGCCATCAAGAGCTACCCAAACTGCCCTGTAGCAAGGGGAAAATGTCATGGAACGAGAAATAAAACAACTCATTAAATAAATAAGCTCAGGATCTGAGAAAATATTTTGTAGCTCAACAACCAACTGGACCAGGAAAGAGAGAAAAGAGCAAGGAAAATGGCTTTCACTGCTAATTATATTTCGCATGTAAAGGTAAATCTATTGAGGTTTTGACTGAAGAATCGGTCTCAGATGGAGTTTTTTTCATCTTCACAGCACTTTACAAAGACTCCTAAGTAATAAGTTACTAATATTATCATCATCCCCATTTTACGTATGGGGAAACTAAGCCAGAAAGGATAAATGACTTGCCATAGGGCACATCTGTGATGCTTAATAGTTAGTAACCATAAACAACATATAATAGCAGAATCAGGATAAGAACTCAGGAGTTTCTACCTGCTAAAACCTGTGTTTAGAGACTCCTAGGCCATGACCTACTGGCTTCACCAAGTAATGGCACAGCTGCATTTCTAGACTAAGAACTAGAAAATGAAATCCCTATAAAAGCTGGACCATGAAGCATTTTGCCCCACTCAACAGTTCTTTCATAAGCCCATTAAGACATTCTTTTATAAAGGCAGTTGACCGTTTCTCAAGTTTGGTAGAATCACCACAATACAAAACAGGAGCCATCAAAATTAATTGTACTTTTAATGCTACAGCTAACACATATTCCTGATCTTCACTTTCTGTAGTATTTATACATGATAGGTATAAAAGATCCACTACATTTAAAAGTCCTCCTGCTCTGTGCACTGAATTCCATTAAATTCAATGGCAAAAAATTACCTTAACACCAAGTTAAGTTTTCTTGGTGGTCTGTCAGTCCCTTGCAGAATGCTGAGCTGAGCAAAACTCAGACTTCTGAAACCCAGGAGATGTACAGTCCAGGCTGTCCAAATATTTTGATTACATTCCCCCAGAATAAAATTGACACCCATGACTAAAAAATTGTAGCAACTTCCAGTGTTGGATCATATTAAAGAAGTTCTGTATTAAAATCACAAATGAGTTTGATCCCCCATAGTTTAAATTCCAGGGTATCACTAATTAAGACGTCTCTTGGTCTCTTATTTTTACTGTTTCTCTCCCTCTCTGTGTGAAACTTGCAAGCTGCTAATTGTGTTAGTACATCCTAAAACTGAGTCTGTTCTCAAAGCAATACTTTGTAACAACTACTCACACAGAGAGAGACTCAAAGTGATACTTTGTAACAACAGAAACAGCACCCAGATACTCCCCACCCTTTTGTTGTATTTATCTCGCTTTGTTAACAATTGTGATTAAAATAGAGATAGAGGATGTATGTGGATGGATGCTTGGTGTGGATAACTGAATGATCAGGGAGGTGTCAGCCTAAGAATCCAGTGTCCATCGGCTGAAGAAGGCGTCAAGTGGAAACAACCAGAGGACCCCCGGGGGGCAGACTGGAATCCACCCAACAGCCTCAAGGATGGAAGAACCAAAGAACAAGATAACATCTAGCAGCACGGAGCTATCAGGAATGTGCCATCTGCTGAATGATTCAGCAACAGCATGATGAAGTAATTCCCATAGACTGGCATAGGGAGAAATTCCTATAAAAATGGACTCTAGAAAGTGAGAACTTTTGGGGTCTGATTCTGCAAACCAACTTCCAGGAGCAACAGATGAGCATCTGACAAGGTCCTGCTCCCTCCTCATGTCCAGGCCACTTGGCCAGTGGCTTGGCATGAGCAACTCTAAGGCTGGTAACTATGAAAACAACTTTGCAGAACCTGTGTGTGTGTATGAATGAATGTATGAATAAATATGAGATTGAATGGAATGTTATAGCTATAACTAACTGCTTACTATGATTCTTTCTGTATTCACAATAAATGTGGCATTTTGCCTTTTCCCCTTTAATAAGATCCTAGGCTTCCCCATAGACTTTAGGTGACCACATATTAGCTGACATGAGTTAGGAACACGTTTTCTCCTAGTGAAGACAAACCCACAGTTTTTGTACCAGTATAACTACTTTGGTTAGGGGGGTGAATTTTTTTTATTAAAACAGTCATACTGGTATAACCCCGAAGGTAGATGCAGTTACATCAGGATAGCTTATTCCTCTTCCCATGCATGAATAGGTATAACAGCACCTTTATACCAGTGCAGCTACAGCCACCATAAGAGGGGTTTACTGCTTTAACTATCCTGGTGTAGTGAAACTTTACAACTTTATAGTGTAGACCTGACACCAGGGCTTTCCACCCAGAACCTTTCACCAGCACTAAAATTCATAAAACTTTTAAAACAAGAAAGAAAAAGAAATGTTTTGCCAGTATTCCCACTGACAGCAAGGTAGGAGCGTCACTCCTTATCATCTGGTTACTTATTGTTATTGTTGGTTTTTTTTTCTCCTCTTTAAGATATAAAAAGCATCAAAGGGCTGCAGCATGTTCAGAACTTTAAAAATAAAAACTCCAACTTGTGTTTTCAGGCCAGCTACTTAGCTGGCATTGTAAGGCATTGCGATTTTTTTTTTAATAAAGAGCATTAAACAGAGCAATATGGGACTGAAACTAACTAAAGATGTTGTCGGTATTATCTGGTGTAGTAAAGCCAGGGCATAACTGTTTTTATTCTCTGCTCTCGGACATAACAGTGAACTCCCATCAGGCTCCAGGGAAAGCAAACAAAGGGTGTCTGGGGTTTGACAAAGGATTGTGGCAGAATGGCACCATCTCACTCTGCAGATGTGCTCCTTCTGGGTGAAATTCACCTCTTTGCACCACCCACAGCCCTCAAAACAGACTTTCGGTGGGAGTTAAGCAGTGCATAGGCCTGGCTCTCTGTACTGGGGTGAATTTCACCCTGTTTATACCAGTCAGATCGTTTGACCATAGTGACATCAAGCAGCTTTCAGTGTTTTTGTTGCCCCTGTAATATGCCAACCATAGGGGAATTCTCCCAATGAAAACAGGGCCCTGTGAGTTTATTCTGGCAGGTTGTCTTCATATGAATTTATTCATGGTCAGGGGCTTTAAATGGATACAGTTTTCAAAAATTAGCAAGACAATGCTGAAGTTTGCCACACCAAGAGTATCGTTGCATCAGGAGATTGGCCAACCCCATCTCCTGCTCCTGCACCAGAGGATAGCTGTCCCTGCTCTTACCCTCTAGTTCTGAGGAATCTCTGTCCAGCTGGGAGATGTGGGCCCTGGGGAAGTTGGGGCTCAATGGGCCATTGAGAGTGGAGGGGGTCAGAGTTTCTGGAGGACTGGAGCATGCAGGAATAGTGGGGGAAAATGACAGAAGGAGCAAAGTCACTAAGGGAAGGGGAACTAGGGGGAACGTGAGTCAGTGTCCAGGAAAGAAGGAGATACAGAAACCTAACAGCAGGGGAATAAGGGGGCAGAGCTGCTATTAGGTTGTGTGTTGGCCGGGGCTGAGAGAACTTCCATCTGCGTCTTGTACTGGCTCATCCAGCTGCCTGGGACTTTGCCCAGGAATACAAGATCCCAGGACTGCTGGCACCTCTGCAGTTGCTCAGTGAGCTGGATTCTATTCTGGTTCATGCATCACCACCAGACGTTTTAGCAGAGCCTTCATTACTAGTGGTGGTGCACAAGCCAGAAAGAGCCTCCCCTGACTTTCAGATACCAGGCTGAACTTCCAAAACCATGATCTTCTTATTTATAAACTGAGCACATTTCAGATAAAGTCTGAGGGTCAGACACAGAATCTAATGCTGCCCTTTGCAGAGAGTCACTTTTCAGAGTGTAACTGCACTTTAAGGATAGCAAGAGTAGCACAGGAGTAGCGAGGGCTTTGAATTCATATTGGTGCCTCACACACCCCACCCATAGCTAAAGACTGACACTTGAGAGGTGTACCAATGAAAGCTGCTTATTTATGTTCCAACTGTAACTTTGCACTGACTCACAGTAACCACAGCAACAAAGGAGGGAAAGTCAAAAGGGAACATACCACATCCTTGGGAATTTGGGATTGCTCTCCCAAGAGATGAACTTCTTCGAAATCCACTCCTGCATCCGAGCTGAACACTGGGAGATAGGTCAAAATCTTCATCTCGGGGGAAATGAATGGATGTATCTGCTGGGAACCGTTTGGAGTCCAAGTGTAGCACAAAGCCACCACTTTCAATCAGTGCTACAAAGCGTCCAATGAGATTCTCCCCAACAATTGCTTTTTCTAAAGGAAAAAGAAATAGAGCAGCACACTTATGATATTGGATCTAGATGCAAAAAAATAATACCAGGCTGATAAGCTTTATAGAAAAGGTACAGATAGATTCAGATTCTCCAGATGCCTCAGGGGACAGCTGATGTGTAGACATCTGTATAATGCTTCCACAGTGGGGCCCCAACCTGGTTGGGGGTGCTTGGTGCTATTTAATACAAACAATAACCAGTCATTAGTAACACCTCTGGGTAATTGGTATTTCAGATGAACAAAATTCAATGTTTAGTCTTCTATCAGATTTGGGACACAGAATCCAGTTCAGGATAACATGAATTTCAGAGAGTTGAGGTTTGGATAATCAGATTTAACCTGTACATATTGTTTCAGTGGATATTGCTTTCTCTCTCTTAGAATCATAGAGTCATAGGGTTTAAGGCCAGAAGGGACCACTAGATCATCTAGACTGACCTCCTGTATATCACAGGCCACCTCCACCACCCAGCACCTGGACCCTAAACCCAACAACCAAAATTAGATCAAAGTATTACAGCCCACAGGAGACTAAGCTATTATGTGCCACAGGCAGAGAATAGGAGGGACCAAGATGCATCAATGCTCAAGGCTTCTGCAGTGTCAGGGAACCGATTAAGTGAGATATACCCAGATAACCCTGGCAAGTCATCCACACCCACATGCTGCAGAGGAAGGTGAAAAACCCCCAAGGTCCCTGCCAATCTGACCTGGGGGAACATTCCTTCCCGATCCCACATATGGTGACCAATTAGAATCTGAGCATGTGAACAAGAACGAGCCAGCCAAGCTCCTGAGACAGAGAATGCTTGGTGAGACTTCAGAGTGCTGGCCCACCCCAGCCAGTGACTCATCTCCAGCCATGGCCATCCCTGATGCTTCAGAGGAAGGAGATAAAAAAAGAAGCCAGATCAGACTCGGGCGGGGGTGGGGAGTGGCAAATAACTTCCTGACCTTTAACAGTGTAGCAACCAGCCTCTACTGCCCTGCGGCGCAAGATTGGATACCTACCTGTGCAGAGATGACCAAGCCCCTCTGCCCTGTAGTTCAGGATAAAGATTAATTGGAGACTTGTATTCCAGGGGAACGCGAGTATCCTTCCCTTTCCTTTATTCTGTGACCAAACAACCTGGCTATCCTATTGCTTCTGTAAGGACAGTCTCCTACACTAAGTATGTGTGGATTCTTTGGTTTGGATGGGCCAGGAGAGAGAGACAGAGCAGGGCTCTTGGAGGAGATTTTGTTTGCTAACTCTTGCTGAGAAGCTTTATGGCTTCATTTGAAATGTTCATGGATTTTGTTGCTATGAATTTGCAAGTTGAGAGCTTCTAAATGGCCTCCGAATAGCTATAACTGATGCCCAGGGTGGTAATACAGCAAACAGGAAGCATCCCAGGAGTACATTTTGTACTGTACTTGGGTTCTCCTGAATGGAACGACAGCTTCCGGACTGTGAATGCTGGGTTTTCAAAGACAGCAAAATGTGCATAAACAGAGAGTTAGGTATGCGAAAGCGTGCATCCTACAGTAAAATTATTTTCAGCAGAGCAGCCAACTCAAATCAATCATTGTACTTCTGCAGTCTTCTGTGTCTAAGTTTCCCAACTATGTGCTGTAACCTAGGAGTATCTTTCCAGCTAAACTAAGTGGGAAAATTTCACAACTACGTGCAGGCAGCTAATGACGCAACTCTGTACAGATGGCTGCACTGAAGAGACTGTAGTATTATTATGCTTATTCTGCAAGAACACTCTATACCTGCAGCACACGTGTATGGGTGACCCCACTTTCTTATCCATAGTCCATACGTTATTCTGATATGTGGATGAAATTCACGCACGTGCACAGGATCTACAAAAGGCTTATGCACCACTTAAGTTTCACTTATGGTTGAAGTGGTTCATATGCACAGATCTTTTGCTAGGGCAATAGAGGGCCAAGTGCTTATGTCCTCACTGCAACAGTTCCTTTAATTTTTACCAATACATTTTTCCAATGTTGAGATACACATTGAATCAACAGTTGTGTTAAATCCCAGACATAAAGAATAATATTGAGATCAATGGCAGGTAACTGGAATTTGCCATATAACAATTAGCTCTCTGCAAATGATTTTGCCAAAAATTGTCTAAATAATTGAAAGCATGAACAAACAGCTTAGTCTCTTACACATGCAGATACCCCTCTGAATTTTCCAGTAAAAAAAACTATAGCAGCGGAAGAAAAATAATCTCTAAATGACAGCTGGAGGGAATTCTCATGTAGGAAAGCAACAGAAAATCAAACCACCAAGCACATGTCTAAAGTTCCTTAAGTTACAGATCATTTTAATAAGTTGCAGCAGTCCTTAGAACTATCATATTAACAGATTTGTAACTTAGTATATATAATTTTATATATATATATATATATATATATATATATATATATAGTTAGTTAGTTAGTTAGTTAGTTAGTTAGTTAGTTATAGTTATATAAAACTAAATTACGAATCTGTTAATATAATAGTTCTAAGGACTGCTGCAACATATTAATATGATCTGTAACTTAAGGAAATTTAGACATACACACACACAGCTCAGTTCAACAAACTCAATCCAACTCAATTCAAATATACCTAGAAGAGAGATGGTGACACAAATGGAAACAGGTAAAGAAAACTTTCACTAAAACATGTGAAGAAGCACTGGGGATTCAGGAATAAACATCGCAATGAATGGTTATGTAAGGATACATGGAAGAAAATAGAAGAAAGACAGAAAATTAAACTAAATCAAGCAAAAACAAGAACACAGATACAGTGACTCCAGGAGGAATATGCCATAAAGAAAGAGAGGCTAAAAATAGTGTTAGGAAAGACAAACAAGACTTTATATACAAAATGGCAGAGGATGCATAGATCACTGTAGCACAAAATGACACAAAGACACTCTGCAACATCACTAGACAGTTGTCAGGAAGAAAAACAATACCAACCAACCAATTAAAGGCAATAACGGCAACTTAAAAACAAAGTAATCAGAACAATTAAATACACGGAGACAGTACGTTAGTCAACTACTGAATAGCAAGTCAGTGTCCAATCCCCCAGGTACAAAAGAAGGAGAAGATCTGGATGTCAAATTAAGTCCTAGCCCCAGAGCAGAAATAGAGAGTAGAGCCAATGACTTGAACACAGTAAATATTTTGAAAGGCCTCTTACAAAAGATATGGGAAGAAGAAAAAATACCAAACAAATGGGAAAATGGTTATATAATGAAGCTACCAAAGAAAAGAAACCTCAGTCAGTGTAAAATCTGGAGGGGAATTCAATTGCTGTTTATCCCAAGTAAGGTATTTACATGTATTATTCTAGACAGAATAAAGAAATTGGTAGATTCAAAGTTAAGACAAGAACAGACGAGGTTCTGACAGGAGACATCATGTATAGATCAAATAGTAACCCTACCTGTCATTGTAGAACTGCCAGTCAAATGGCAGTCACCGCTTTATATGAATCATAGAATATCAGGGTTGGAAGGGACCTCAGGAGGTCATCTAGTCCAACCCCCTGCTCAAAGCAGGACCAATCCCCAACTAAATCATGAATTGTATAGCCTTTGATACAGTGGATAGAACAGTTTTATGGAAGTTGCTATGCCACTGGGGAATCCCTAGATTCTCTGATCAGTGAATCATCTAAGAACTTTTGGTCCTTGGATTCCAGTGGGATAGTAAGCCATCCTCAAGACAAAAAGAAGAGAGGAAGAAAAATTGTTGGAAATGTTTTGTAATGTTACTGACTATGTCTTGATAGGAACACCTTCTTGTGAAGCTATTTTGTGCTCCAGGGATGCAGGTGAAAATTCTTCCTGTCTTCACAAACTGTACATACAGTACAGCCAAGGTGCAGACAGGAGAACCAAGATGCTTCTCTGTGAGTGTGCAGGGAACAGTTACAATAGGAAGAAACTGAAGCTGGTGCAACTTTAATTGACCTTTCTTCTCCCCTTGCAGTCATTCAGGTGTATAGAATAGCTCCAGTATGAGAAAAATGGGACATTTTACATCAATTCAGGCTAAATTCATATTTTCATCTGTGTTGTTGTAGTGTTCAATCATTCCCTGAAAAGCATTTCAAGACGGGGTGGGTGAGGGTGGGAGGCGGGGGGAACTGTAGCGTGGACAGGGACAAAATGTATTCTCAATACTCTAGAAGACTTTTCAGAATAAACTTGAATATAAAACTGAACATAATTGTACGCTGATCCACCATACGCAAACAATTTAATATTCATGTTTCCCCAAACGGATGTAAACACAAACAGACCGTGTAATTGTACGGTAACCACACAACCACTCCACTCAGAGCCAAGTTCTAAAGACTTTTGAACTCAGTTCCGATCTGGAAGGCACATGGAGTCTTGAAATTCCCAAATTAGAAGAGGGAATTTGTGGAGGTAGGGTTGTTGTTTTTTAAATGCTGGGAATGGCATTCCGAAGCCACAGTACTGCAGACAGGCCAGCATGAGGCACACCTGAGCTTGGAATAAATGCTCTGTCTCTTGTTTCTACGTTGGTAGAGGCCAGCAGTGTCCACAGCTTCTAGTCAAGAAAGGATTGCCTTGCCCTGATTCTGTACCTGACTCAGCAACCACAGTGATGGACTGTGCGTACTTGACACAGGATTTGGGATGTAAAGAGTTAGGCACGCAGATACTATGGTGATGAAGGCAGCATAAGAACCTATATAGAATACAACAGTACTGGGGAGGAAGTTTGACAACAGGTGCAAACTATGGCTTCCACCGAGTCCAACTCAAGTCACATGTAACACAGCTGTTCCTGCTGTTGGGCACATGACCAGTGCAGTGCAACAGCTGGGATGAGCCTGCCCATGTCAGAAACACAACAATTCTCAACACCAGCTGAGGGAGGCTCGGTTGTGGAGCCCTGTTTAATAAGTATATTCAGACATGATTCCTTTTCATAGTGTAGTCACAGCCTGAAAATAGGCATGTATTGATTTTTCTCAGAGCCAAATTTTGAAGGCCTTAAACTTCAACTCCAATTCAGAGTGAGGGGAAAAACATTCCAGGACTGCCGCCCAATGCCACTTGGCATTCCTGACAGTTTTTAAGCTCATTATTCTCTCCCAGGAGTAGGCAGAGGAGTAGAATTAACAGCCAAACAGGCTACATAAATAGAAACATCAACGGGGGCGGGGGAGGAGACATACCAATATCATGTAAATCCGGGAGACCCTCTGCTGGGATGCCTTCAAGCTGAACTTTCCATGTGACGTTCACCCCCAGTCGGTCCACACTCAAACACTCCACCAGCACAGCAGAATCATCGCAAACAGAAACTGAGCCCGGGTTTCCAAACGTATTTACCTTAATAATAATTTTTAAAAAGAGACAGATTTTAAGGTTTGCGGCCTTTTCACCCTCCCTGCTGCCTCTGTATCAGAATATTTACACAGGCCTGTGCTCAAAACAAGCATTTGACAAGAGGGGATGTTTTCAGAATCATTTAAGTCCCATTTTTAAAAATGACTTATGCATTGAGAAGCCTAAGTCCTATGGACTTTCAGTGAGAGTTAGGCTTCTAAGTGCCTTTTCAAAATGGACCTCGGACTTCTAAATCACTTGGATGCTTTTGAAATTTTTATCCAAGATCTTTTTTATACACAAACCAGATATTGACTCTAAGATGTATTGCGCTTACTATACTTATTGTATTTACTGTTACTTGTACCAGAATAAGACTGCTTAACTGATTTTCCTTTGTCACAATATCTGTGGCATAGACAACGCAACACACAGGAGATTTCACTCCCTATCTAAGGTTTTTGAACTGGCCCCCATCACCCTCATGTCTGAGTAATTTCCAGTTTATCTGACTGGCATGGCAAGGTTCCGAGTAGGCTCCACGAAATTTTCTTACCTTTTCTCTTTTCTGATGATACGCATCTCAGCCTTAGGTAGGTGTGGGGCTAAAACCTGGGTCCACTGGTTGCTGACACATCAGTGCCACCACTCAAGAGCTCTGGCAGAGTAGTGACTGACGGGCTATGAGTCTCATGGGGTCAAGCACCACAGGATATGCCACCCACAGAGAACCTGCCTGGCAGTGCTCCCCGGATCCCTGATTGGTCCAGGCATGCTACTTAAGCCTGGAGGGGAAACCTGGAAGTTGTCTGTGCACCTAGCTAGATCCCCAGCTGGCTGCTATGACAGACCCTGTTCCTTCACCTTGCTTTGGTTTCTGACTTTGGCTCTGATTTCTGGCTTCCAACTCCAGCTCTGATCCTTGGCTGCAGCTCTACCCACTAGACCTAATGCTGTCTCCACCCACTAGACCAGCCACTCACACCCCAGCTGTGACAGGATTCACTGGTATTGTGGGAGTGGACTGGGGGGGTAGGGTAATTGTTGTAAATGTCATGTTGGTTATAGTAGAACAGGTCTATCAAGCAGGAAGAATCTGCAGCTTGACCTGAAGCTGCCCACCACAGTACAGCAACAATTTTAAGCAGCATTAATGGAATACTGTAAGTATCAAACTGGTTCATATTCCATATTTAATACTGATTTAATTTTATATTGTAGGAACCTTAACAGGTAAGAGACAGCAGAAGAACTGGAATTTTGCGTATGAAATGAAATAATTGTTATGCATGGTGGAGTGAAATTCACCCTTCTGCAAAGGGCTGTCATAGTGTCTATGTACCACTTAAGCAATGCATAGGCCTTATGCTGGTCTTCCACAAAGGGTTGAAGTTCACACAGTAGAAAGGGTTAACATAAGAGAAGTATATCATAGTTCGGAGAAAGCCACTGCACTGCACATTCAGGCAAGACCACCTATGAGAAAACATACTAGTAATGAAATGAAATTCAAGAATGGTCAATTTGACCCTGATTATCAAAATAAATGTCCTAACACTGAGATTTATTATAATGTGTAATGTTAGCTGACGCTGCATGAGTCAGAATATAATCCTGCTCACTCTTCTCCGTGGCTGAAAGTCTGTTTAAAGTCCTGGAAGTCTGTGGAAAAATTCAGACTCCAAATGATCACTGGGAGATTTTTGGTCTGTGATCAGCTAGCTGTAAATGGGTTATCTATAAGACCCCATATTTTTTGTCTCCACCTTTTCATGTCCAGAACATAAGATGCTGCACACTTTTTTCACCCATCCAGAAAAAGAGAAGTAAAATACCTGAATGTGACAGAAACCAAGGGCCTTCAATGCATCTAATATAAAGATCTGGAATGCCTGCAGTAAACCAGCGTAGTCAGAGCTGCAGGACTTCTCAGAAGGCAGCAATAGCTCAAAGTGTGTTTGAGCTTGGACATTCTGAAATAACTGGAGTTCTGAAAAAGAAAAAAGGGTGTTTAGTACCCTTAATATTTATGACACAACATGTACCAAAGCTGCCTTTCAAAATTACCTAGGTGAGGGGTATAGAAAAGCCATTGACACCGCAAGCCAAGTTTTGATCTTGCATCAACCCCTGTTCTGCAAACACTAAAGTCATTCAGAACATGTTTAAAAATAAAGAGAGACAACTGCTTAGGCTTAGGGTGAAAGATGAATCAAATTTTAGATTGAGACCAGAATCCAGATCCAAGTGTGTTTAACTTTTTATTTTATTTTTTGGGTGGTGGGCCGTGTGTGTGTGTGTGTGCTGGGGTGCGTGCGTTGTTGTGGGTAGGAATGTTTGAAACCAGCTGCAAAGTTGAGTTCCAGATCTGATCCATATTACCTCAAACTTCAGTAGTGTTCAGCTTTGACATTTTGATCGGACCCCATTTCTGTCCAAATCATTGTCAATGCCAGTGGTAAGAAAGAACTGGCCACATGAGTTCAGAACGACACATGCAGCTTCCAAGATATGAGGTGATTTTTATTCTTGAACACAACAAAAACACCACGCCGCAGCCAATGAAGATGGCAATAACCTTAGGGAACAGATTGCTGCAGAAAGACACAGAAGTAACAAAATTACTTGATTATGCAAATAAACATTTGAGTTCTGCCAGATTCAGACATCTGGGACTCATCTGTTCTTTCAGAAGCAAGTGATTCCATCAGAGCCATTTGATGACACCCATGTCTTTTCACTTACAGAGAAAAATCTGCATGTAGATTAAATATCCATCTATTTATATCTCTATTATTACAGAATAAGAAGACTGTTCCAGGTATGGGAGCAGCTGAAAGGCAAAGATGAAGATGAGGATGAAGACAGAGAGCAAGATCGACCTACTGCACATCTTAATTAGAAGCCACGGATCTAATTACTTTCTCCTCTTACTGTAATTCAAAATGAGGGCAGCTTCTGTTAAATCTATTTACTTTCCCCTGCATCATCCCTGGTGAAGGTGCAGGAACTAAACATGGGTGGCTTCTAAACATTGATCTCTGGTTAAATAAGAGAACACTCCTCTGTAGCAGCTGTACTTACTCTGACAGCTTTGAGAGAGGGGAGGTTCTGAGATCCAACGGCGACTCTCTCTATCACACAGGAATGTCGCATTGGAAAAGGCGCTATGGAAGCCTTGACGACAAATCAGCTGGCACTTCTGAGAACTCTGGTTTTGATCAGAGATGATTGCACAGAAAAGTGCTCCATTGACCACGTAAGACACATTGAAAGGCAGGAGGCATTGGGGACCTGGGAAGATGGGAAGAAAAGGAACATGTGAAAGATAAAACTATGAAACATTCATTCAGGATAAACTCTCCAAATGACCCTCATCACCTCCAAGGGGAGCACACACAGTGTGCTAGACCTAGGCATGTAGTTCCCACTGATGTCAATGGTCTTGATCCAATGCCCTTTGAAGCCAATGAAAGGACTTACACTGACTTCAGTGGGCATTGGACTGGGATGTAGTCAGAGACTACTGCATGCATGGCTTGAAAGTATATTTGGCCATTAGAGTGGAAAGGCCTTCATATCAATTTCATCCAACTCTCTTGACCTCCCATCAGAAAGCTCATTTGCTTGCCAAATATAGCTTGTTTTCCCAAACACTAACTGTGTCATAGCACCTCCTCTTCCTGTCACTCTTCAGTGCCGAACATTATGGTGTGGAGCGAAGAGAAGAATATCAGTTGCTCATTGTCTTAATTTCCAGCTCTTATGCTACTTTACAAGTTTCCCTTATTGCACCTTTTTAAAAAATGAAGTGTACTATATCTCAGTAAAAAGGTCATTGCAAGATTGCCTATCCTCTTAGTGATTCCAGATCAGCTCATAAGCCCAAAGCCAGAGGCCAGGAAGGGAGGTGGTCGCTTGCTTTACAAACTCCCAGAGCAATTCCTGAGACTTCTGGAGACAAATACAATTGTCAGCACAACACCATCAGTTCTAACACATAACACAGGTAATTTCTATCACCACCAGTTAAACTGTTGTCATCGTAGGCGTTTAGGGCAACCTCTATTAATAGCTCTTCACACAGGTCAATGTAAAACCAACCTGTTGTCTTCTGTATTGCTCTAATATTTTTCACAACCAACAGGCCACATTGTGCTCTCATCTATACTGGCCCAGTATGGTTAATTCTAATGGGGTGTGCTGGTGTATCAAGAGCAGAATTTTCCCCAAAGAACGTAACATTTGGAGTTGTTGGCTGTACTCCCTTTGTATTTTCTGTATCATATATAGGTTTCAACTTGGGTCCCTCATTACTGAGCCCAATCAGTAACTTCCTTGTTTGGTCCAGCCTCCAGCTCCTTCCTCATTCTTGTTAGGCTGACCAGCAGCTCACGAGAGAAAGGGCATGTTGTCATTCTTACATGTCTGAAGCCCATTTGTTGTTGTTGGAGGAATGAACAGTGCCTTTCACCATCCATCCGGTCACTGGCAATTCATCCCTGTGGTGTAATGGTCACTAAATAGAATGTTGACTCCTCTCTCCCCAGCACTTTTAACGATCTACCTAGGAAAGTCGTCACATCCAGGGACTTGCGTCTGAATCTACTCAGGGCATTCTGTCTCTCTTTCTGCCCCACTCCATTTATCAGTAGTGGAAAGCTGGAATGTGGATGGTGCGGAATATGAAGAATACTTGGAATTAACATGACATACACATCAACAAGAAAATATTGGATTCTATCAAACTCTATTATATGGAGGCAGAAAATGAGCTATGGGAACCCAGCTATTATGGAACTGATTGGTCTAATAAAAACCATATTGTATTCAATGTGCACTTGAAAGTTACCGCTGTCTTTTCTGATATAGGAATATGGATTTATTGTACTCTCCCACTATTCATCTGCTGACAGGCCATCTTCCCATCTTGGAAATATGTCCAGGGTAGTGATAAAGACTTGGGCTACTTCTCAGGCCTATTCCAGAGCTCTTAACAACAAGGAGTTACAGGCTGGATGGACAAGCCACTTGTAGGAATGTAAGAACCCCCTGAACCTTCATCCTAAACTCTAACCAAATTGTTTAAGTGCAAAAACATTCCATTAACGTTTTTTTATCCTTTTTTTTATTATTTTTTTCTGCACTTCCAGAAATAGATGTGACAAAATTCCAGGAGAAAGGTTGTTCTCAGGGTATCTTCATAACCTGACCATAACCAGAAGGTAACAGAAATCTTGCAAGAAAACCTATTCTTGTGAGATTTTACAATACGTATTTCTAACAATTTGGGGCTGGAGAAGTATCTAAATTATGAATTGTTACTGATCACTCTTGTGCCTGGATCCATTAGAGATGGAGAAAAACCTAGTGGGCACTGAAGCCTCCAAAATTGGAGCCTGCACCCATGCAAAACCTGCCAACATCTTCGAGTGTAGCTTCTGAAGTCCATCTTCAGCCCATACTCAGGGAAAACTACTATTGACCTTCAATGGGAGAAAGGACAGAGAAAGGACTTCAGAATTTAGGATCTAGTATGGATCTTCTCCACTCGTCCTTTCTGTCAACTCATGCTCTTCCTGGAGCCTGTCGAAAGCTGTTCCACCTTTCCCTGCTGCTCTCCCGGCGCTCTCAAAGCATCCTGGCTTCCTAGGCTCCCTAAACGTCATGATTTCTCACAAGATCTCTCCTACAGAATGCTCTGTTGCTGCAATGTAATATAGTACATTCGCTTCCAAGTTTCTAAAGGATTCATCCATGTGACTAACATACATTGCAGCAGCCCTGTGTTGAAATAGTTAGATATGGGAGAACTCTGCAAATCCCAGAATCACATAGGGAATCCTAAATACTTTCTTGTAGTTTGGTCTTTTTTCAAATCTACCAACAACATTCATTTAAAAAACAGAACAAAGAGCACAAGACTATCCAGCAGGGGATAATTCTGGCTGTAAAGAGGTTTTTCTAGATCTAATTTCTGTGAATTTATCATTGCAATTTGGACCATATTATTGAAAAATGTTTAATTTGTTCCGCTTCAATTCAGTGATGGGGAATCTATTATAGTTATTGGAAATTAAGTTTATCCAAACCTCTCTGAAATCATGCTGGAAATCTTGACAGAATTGCAGATCTTTGTGGCTTTGGTGATACAGGAAATACACCGTGAACATGTAGTGTTTTGGCCAATATACTTTACCATCCTGGTCAAAGGCCAAAAGTAGGAATTGCAGAAATATACTTTTTTTTCCCCAGCCAGTTAAATTTTTTTCAATCCAAGGGCAGGCTGAGACTGGGCTCAGTTCAAGTCTTGGGCAAAGTGTTCAGGGTGGTTCTTAGATTAGCATAACTGACTCATCTGTCTTGACTATTCTTTATCACTAAGATTGGCCACTGAATCCAAAAGCCCTCTCCCCTGCTCAACCTAACAAAACCCTCTGAACTTTAAAGAAGTTTGGAAAATGTGCCCAGCCTGGCTGGAGCCTCTAAATACATAGATAAATAAAAATAAATCTCTATAATAGATTGAACAGGAACCTTAAATCTCAACACAGCTAAATGTTGGGGAAGTTTAGATCAGGGTCCTGTTCTGGATCTGAACCTTGTGTAAAAGTTATTTTGACTGTTGCCACAACTCACTTTCACATGCTGGCCTTTCTCCTCTTACTCGTGTTCCAGGCACCTCCTCTCCATTCTCAAAGACACACCAACAGCTTTCCTGATCCTGGTCGCACTGCACTGGTGAGAAGTTTCCGTTGTCCCCTTCACACTGAGGGATGTATCCTTTGCCAATTTCTCGTGAGCGAACTTTGGACTTCAGCATACTACAGAAACCAGGACCTTTAAAGACAAGAGATTGATTACAAGGGAAAGAAGAGCAGAAAAGGAGAAACTCTGAGCAATTACAGAAATGAACCTCAGTAATGTCCAGTAATTGTCCAAAACGCTACATCTTACCATAATGGTACTTTAAATTTGGGGCTATTACTGAAGGAAACAGAGAGATTATAATGGACAAATCGTCATGAGACCATAGTTAAGTTTGTATCAGTATAGATATACATGGAACTTTACTATCTCTACAAAGTGCTGCCATTTTGAACCATTAATATGCAAGCTATCTGAATCTTCATAAAGTGGATCTTGTATAAATACGGTACTGATGATACTGATATTTGTTCATATTTAAAACAGTTTTGCTTCAACTGTGCTTGAGCACTTTCTGTGTTCACTTTCCATGAGTATTGCCAGCCTGAACTGGTACAAATAGTTGAAATCTCAAAATTTTTTGCAAAACAATAATCAAACTTTTTTGGATCATGTCAGTAAAAAATGTTTCATTTTAATCATTTCAAAATGTTACATTTTGATTTTGACCTTTTTATATATTTAACTTATTCTTTTTTTTTTAATCCTTATTTTAGTATAAAGAGGCTTGGAGGGAGTAGTTTGTTTATTAGTAAATATCAGTCAACATTAATTTCACAAACTTATGAAAAAATATTTCCATCAATAATAATCAAAATTTACAGATAGTCAAAGTGAAAAAAAAAGGCTGCTTGAGAACCTTTTAGAGTCTGATTCAAGGATATTTACTTTGTACACTTTGACATAGGATGTTGACCATTTGTGTTTTTACAGAGCTTTAACTTTTTGAATTTCAAAATCTACTGTTATTAAATAATCATTGTCTGCCCTCTCATTGCCTCACTCACATACCCCATAATTTACAGCAACTATGAACATTTTGACTGATTAAAATTTTGATCAAAGATAGACATTGATATTATCCATTAAAATTATACAAAAAATAAAAATCGAATTCTGTCAAGCCTAAATATAAATTAATTAATTTTTTCAAACAAAAAGTCATTTTGAACCAAAAAAAATTAATTTATCATTTTGAAAATGTTTCATCAATTTCAAACTTTTGTTCCCCAGATTTATTTGTTTAATTATTTTGAACCTGGAGATCCATGAAAACTAAACCCAGGGTTCTGAGTTCAATCCTTGAGGGGGCCATTTTAGGGATCTAGGGCAAAAATTGGGGATTGGTCCTGCTTTGAGCAGGGGGTTGGACTAGATGATCTCCTGAGGTCCCTTCCAACCCTCATATTCTATGATTCTATAACTCTTTCCTGTGAACTGTCTTGGTTTTGACAAATTGGTATTTTCTGACCAAAATATTTCATTAGAAGATTCCCAACAAGCTCTATTTATTAACACTAATACACACAAAAAATCTAATTTTAATCTCCCAACCCTGCCAACACTTATGAACACGTAACCATACACTAATGAATAGTTCCAATCAACTCAATCCCAGCTTGGGGCAAAGTGTTCAGCCTGGTTCTTACTCAATGGGACTGACCATGTATGTAAAATTACATAGATGTAAGATCTTGCAGAACTGGGAACTAAGCTTGTATTGCATATGTAAATTGTGTATATTCACAATCCACTGATAATGAACAGTCTGAAAGCAGAAATTATTCACAAACAATTTCAGCGAAAAGAATAAATTCAAGGGTTTTACAATCTTTTTTGTGGACAATTTGCAAACATAAAAAAAGCAAAATTTGTTAAATAAATTATTTGTAATGATTTATTCAGCCAGTAGCAAGACGTATTGAAGGCATCTTGAAATTTTTTTTAATAAAAAAACTAAATGTATTTTAATGTACTCAAAGCCCTAAATGGCACAGGCAAAAGGGACAGATTCATACCTATCTTTTAAGAATATAAAAGGTTCCCAGATGTCCAAATAGGCCTGTTCCCTATTCCACTGAGCTACGGGGCACAATTTTGGGGTGTCATAGTAACTGTGGAATCTCACATGAGCCTGGAGCTTGTCCACAGATTGCCATGTAAATAGATGATATTTTGTACATCCTGTGATTTTGTGCATATGCTATTTTACACCCTTTGGAGGAGGATATTTTGAAGTTCAATGGTACTCAGAGACTTCCTCATAATTTTTACCTCAGTATGAGCCATGGGACTGTAAAATCCAGGAACCAGACCTCCAGCTGATATACATCAGTGAAGCTCAATTAAGCCAATTTACAACTATCGAGTACATAAGATTAAGGAGGTTGACTTGATCAAGGGAACACTGCAAGTTAGTGGCAGGCCCAGGAACAGAACCAGGCCTCTCAACTCCCCATTGTGTAATAGAGAACCTGTCAGACTGAGGCATTAAATGTTGAGTTTCAAAATGGTTTAGCCAGCAAGTTGGTGAATACCAGTACTTACACTGGGGGCTGCCATCTGAATCCTTGCTGCTGTGTTGTATTATGGCTCCTGACGTGGGATCCACACACCAAGTATCTGTGTCTGATTTCTGTAGCGTAGTATATTCTCCAGTCTAAGATGGACAAATTACAATGTCACTGTAGGATGATGTACTTTACACAGGGCTGTTGTTAACACGCAATGTGCAACAGAACCCACATTTCAAAAGCCTTGGCCATAGAATCATAGAAATGTAAGGCTGGAAAGGACCTCAAGAGGTCATCAGGTCCAGCCTTCTGCACTGAGGCAGGACCATGTAAACCTAGACCATCCCTGACAGGTGTTTGTTCAACCTGTGCTTAAAAACCTTCAGTGATGGGGATTCCACAACCTCCCTTAGAAGCCTTTTCCAGAACTTAACTACCCTTAGAGTTAGAAAGGTTTTCTTAATATCTACCCTGTCTCCATTGCTTCAGATTAAGCTAATTATTTCTTGACCTACCTTCAGTGGACATGGAAAACAATTGGTCATCAACTTCTTTATAAAAGCCCTTAACATATGTGAAGACTTTTATCAGGTCTTTTCTCAACACAAACCATGGCCAGCTGTCCTCATAAGTCAGGTTTTCTAAACCTTGTATCATTTTTGTTGCTTTCCTCTGGACTCTTTCCAAGTTGTCACATCTTTCTTAAAGTGCGGCACCCATAATTGGACACAGTAATTCAGGTGAGGCCTCACCAGCATCAAGGAGAATGCTACAATGACCTCTTGAGTCTTATGTCTTAGTCCCGTGGGGAGCGATGGGGCTCCAGCCCCACAGTTCCACTCCTGGTTTCAGCCCCACAGGGGTGCCAGGGCTTGGGGCACGGGCTTCAGCTGCAGGGCCTCACAGCCCCCTGAAACCGGCTCACAGCCCCCCAGGGGGCCATGGACCCCTGGTTGAGAACGTTGTTTTATGTTCCTTGTGCAAGCAGAGTCTGAATGAATGCTTCCCTGACAACTAGCTGGGAGGGGGAATGATTTGGTTGTGTTTATTTAAATACCGTTTGCTCCTGCTCTGCCTACATATTCAACAGATACAGTGGTGTCAAAGTGATCAACTTTGGCTGGTGTTGGGTACAAATCTCCTTATTACTGAATGCAGGGGTAGTGAAATATGATTGCCAATGTTGTAATTATTGTAGGAACAGAGGAAAGCAGGACTGTGCTTTATCTGTCCCAAATGAGGAGGCCACCTTCAGTTGAAAGAACCTCGTTAAGCCAGGGGTTCACATGTCAGAGCCCTGTGAAAGTAAGAGGGCTGGGTACAGGTATATCCAACCAGGAGGCTGCACTCATCAAGGGTTTAACCTGTTCCTCCCCACTGTTCAAAGAATAGAGCTAAACAGGCGTCATTAGGAGCCTCTTTGTTATGTTAAATGCTCAATCGGAGCTGAAATCACTTGTGGTAAGACTAGGAGTACTTGTGGCACCTTAGAGACTAACCAATTTTCTGCCCTGCCTGCTAAGAGCTAAAAAACATTGAGAGCTGAAATCACTGGAGATGGGGCAGTGTTTCTGCCCAGTCCGAACAGAGCTGAACATTACTAAGAGACTGGAGCGCAGAGGTCATAGCAGAGAGGCAGGTGGCAGCAGAAGGCGACTGACAGTCAGCAGGTGAACAAGTGGCTAATGCCACGGAGAGGCACAATGAGCGGGAGCAGGCAGGTGGAGAGGCGCGACAAGAGCAGCTAGCGGGTGGCCAGCAGGGTGGCGGCGGAGGGCCGTGACGAGCAGCCAGCAGGGCAGCTGGTGGAAAGGCCCAGCGAGAGCAGTGAGCAGGCGGCTGGTGGAAGCAGCAAGCAGGCGGCCAGCAGGAGCGGTCAGCAGGGTAGCTGGCAGAGAGGGGCAGTGAGCAAGTGCCCGAGCAGCGGAGTGAATAAGGTACCTCTTTACGCCACCTGTGGGGGAGGTGAACTCTGCAGATGTACCTCTGAACTCTGGGTCTGCACTGACCAAGGACAGCAACTGTTAGAGGGGTGCAGAGAAGGGTCGGGCATGTGAAAGGGACTTTTGGGTTGCTGGACTTAAGAACCTGAGGGGAAAAGGACACTGCCCAACCTACTTGGGGGTGGGTCTTTTACTCCTGGTTTATGTTTATGAACCCTGTTTGCAGTGTTTTCCCGAATTAATAGCAAGTTACTTCCCTTCTTTTATTAAAAGTTTCTTTTCTACACTCAAACTCTGTGCTTGCAAGTGGGGAAGTATTGCCTCTCAGAGGCGCCCAAGGGGTGGTGTATAAATTTCCCAGGTTACTGGGTGGGCACTCAAGCCAGTTCTGTGTTGTAATAGTGGAAAGGAACCCCTAGATACTGAACCCAGCCCTGGTTGCTCCTGGCTCCACCTGGCAGAAAGGTTACACTTTCTAGGGGTAACTCATTATGTGCCTTTCTGATTAGGTTCCTATATGCTGGTGCTATCCTTTTGTAATTCTCTTTAGCAATTCATCCATGTTTCCACTTTAGAAGCTTCTGATGGAGCCATATTGGCCTCCTTTTATTCTTCCTGTTTTTCCTTTGCATCAGGATAGTTTGCAGTTGTGGCTTTAATAGTGTCTCCCTGAGAAACTTCCTGCTTTCCTGAAATCCTTTATCCCTTATATTTTCTTCCAATGGGACCTTACAGTGAAAAACATCTTCCACTTTCATGTAAGAAAGCAGTGACAAGATGAACCACAAAAATCAAATTAAAGCTGCTCTTAAGCCCACAAGCTTGATTCAGCAGAGAAAACTGGGCCCTGAGAGAAGCAGCACTTACCTTTACAAAGAATTCATATGGAAATCCTATAAAAGCCTGGGTTTAAAATTACATTTTATCCTTTGTCCCCTTCTTCAAAGCCCCATTGGGATCATTGTCATATAACTAGAAAGCCCCACGGAGCCTGTCCTGGGACCAGACAGAACTGATTTCTGTCTCTGAGGCCCAAATCTTCCCCTCCATTGGAAGAAATCATCGGAAAGTTCCTCTTAAAATTCAGTTAACTGAATAGTGTCATTTAGGCACATTTCTTCATTGGGGCCAGAGCAGAGCCACATTGTCCAGGGAAAGCTTCATCCGGAATGGCAGCTCAGGAGACACGGTCTCCTCCCCAGCTCCCTGTGTGGAGGGTGAGCACATTAAGCCATCCTTTAAGGAGGGTGACATCTACTCTCCTTTGGGCACAGACCCTGCTCAGCATCCTACCTCTATGCCTCCACCTGAAGGGTGATGTGAACCCCCGGGGGGGTGTGGCGGAAGCGCCTCAGCACAGGAACTGCAATTGCCTGTGTCCTTGCCAGGGCATTAAACAAGGTAGGGAAGGCTCAGTTTGCCCCTTCCCTCCCCATCCTCCAGTTATACTCATTTACCTCAAGACAGGAGGGGATGAACAAGTCTGCAGCAGTAGCGCTGAGCTTTGATCCGCTCTGTTTCCAGCTGGAAATTAACGCATTGGCTCGAGATCGCTGACATGATGTCTGGCCTTTGAGAGAGAAAATGTACGGCTGCATGAAGGACATAAATCTGATCTCCTCATGCCTTCCTGAATGAGGCAGCATATGACTAGGGCGACCATATGTCCAGTTTTGGCCAGGACAGATACTTTTTTAAGTTCTGGCCATCCTGAGTTTTTTGGCAAAAGTGATCAGTTGGCAAGAGCAAACAGGACAAATGCCGTGTTTGACAAAAAGTGAAGTGTGGAGGAATGTGTGGTGGGCGAGCTGCAATGCCAGCCCCGTGCAAGGGGGAGGCAGGGCTCAGGCAGGGGGCAGGCAGAGCTCGGGTGAGCAGCAACCCCAGCCTCGTGCAGGGGGGCAGGCAAGGGTTGGGCAAGCAACTTGGGCCAGCCCTGGCAGGAAGTGGGGGGAGGAGCTTTGAGCAAGCCCCACACAGTGTTCCCCGTTTTCCTTTTGGGAAATATGGTCACCCTAAACATCTCAGATCTCATACACATCTTCTTTGTACTATCCCATGGTCTCAGATTGGCAGCTGCCATGTGAATTCTTTGTTAAGTGTTAATTCTGCCTCCTATATTAGCAAACGTGGCAAACAAACAAGGACGAAGTAGTAATGGGACAAATTCATCCCCCGAGTAACTTCATTGACTTCTGGTGAGTTGGCCCAATAATCTCTGCTGGCACCTATTCAAAGAAAATCAGAACCTACAAACACATGTCTTGGAGCTGACCAAGAAACTAAATCACAATGAATGGAATCATAAGAGAAAATATTCCAGGTTTTTCAAATTTTATGTCTCCTGGCAGAAAACTCAGTATTATCAGCCATGCAATATGGAAAGACCAAATGAGTTTCACAAAATTTAAAAGTGGGAAAAGTAACATGGTTCCTAGATATTGAAAGAATTTGAGAGGTCCTACAGAAAAGGAATGCATCTCGGATGCAAAAGAAATTATACTCTGTTGAAACAAATCTATAGCCACCTAAGTTTTCATTATTATCAGTGTTCTGCAGACCATGCCACCTGCAAGTTCACAACAAGAGCAGTGAGAGAACTCAAATCCGTATACTCCAAAAGCTTATGCCTTTTCCATTTGAGTTACAACCCCCATTCAGTAAAGCACGTAAGCACATGATTACCTTAAAATATGTGACAAGTCCCATTGAAGTCAGGGACCTACTCACGTGCTTAAAGTTAAACACATGCTTAAATGCTTTGCTACATCAAGGCCAAGAATTGCTATTTGATGTTAGCAGTAAAGAGCCTCTGAAGCTCAGCAGAGCATCCCAACTCCATGCAGTAGAGTGCAGGAGTGCACATACACATTAGCCCAGTTAATCACACTGTAGATTCAATTTCTGAGGAATAAAATAAAAGACTTCCTTGAAAAAAAACACATCCATTCCTAAATTCTATCAAGCAAAAGGGTAAATGTAGAAGTCAAATATTGCAGATTTTTTAAAAGGGCTTCAGAAGAGATCCTGGCAATTACAGGCCACTGAGCCTAACTTCAGTACCGGGTAAATTTGTAGAAACTATAGCAAACAACAGAATTATCAGACACAGAAAAACATTTGTTGGGAAGAGTCAGTTCTACTTTTGTTAAGGGAAGTCATGCCTCATCAATCTATCAGAATTCTTTGAGGGAGTCAACAAGCATATGGATGAAGGGTGAGCCAGTCAATATGTGGACTTGGATTTTCAGAAAGTCTTTGACAAGATCCCTCACCAAAGGCTCTTAAGGAAACTACGTAGCCAACTGATAAGAAGGAAGGTCATCTCAAGTATCACTGATGGTTGAAGATAGGAAACAAAAGCTAGGAATAAATGGCCAGTTTCACAATGGAGAGAGGTGAACAGTGGGATCCCCCAAGAAATCTGTACTAGGACCTATGCTGTTCAACATACATATTAATGATCTGGAAAAGGGGGTGAACAGAGAAGCAGCAAAGTTTGCAGATGATACAAAATTATTCAGGACAGTTAAGTCCAAAGGAGACTTCGAGGAGTTACAGAAGGAACTCACAAAACTGGCTGACTGGGCAACAAAATGGCAGATGAAATTCAACAGTGATAAGTGCAAAGTAATGCACATTGGAAAAAATAATCCCAACAATACATATACATAGATGGATTCTAAATCAGCTAATTACCACTCAAGCAAGCGATCTTGGCGTCACCGAGGACAGTTCTCTGAAAACATCTACTCAGTGCAGCAGTGGTCAAAAAGGCTAACAGTATTTTAGGAACCATTAGGAAAGGGAAAGAAAATAAAACAGAAAATATCATAATGACACTATGTAGATCCATGGGGTGCACAATACTTGGAATACTGTGTCCTGTTCTGGTCACCCATCTCAAACAGGAAAGAGTGGAACTGAAAAAGGTTCAGAGAAGAGCAACAAAGATGATCAAGGGTATGGAACAGCTTCCATATGAAGAGAAACTAAAAAGAGCAGGGCTGTTCAGTTTAGAAAGAGGGGATATGATGGAGGTCTATAAAATCATGATCCGTGTGGAAAACAAGTGAATAGAGAAGTGTTATTGATCCTTTCACACAATACAAAAACCAGGGGTCACCCAATGACATTAATGGGCAGCAGGTTTAATACAAATAAGAGGAAGTACTTTTTCACACAACGCACAACTAACCTGTGGAACTCATTGCCATGAACCAGGAACCCAATATGGCTGTTCTTACGTTCTAAATAGTCTGTGAGACAGACACACACAGTTCATCTAGCTACAAAACAAAACATCTGTCTTCCCTTTGCTTTCTTTTATGAAGGTTTTTTTAAAAAACAACAACCTTGTGTTATGCTATATGCGATTTACTAAAAATCTCAATTAAAAAAACCTAAAATATATGCATGTGTCAGCTAAGAATAGGGAAAATTGTAGGAAGAAAAGATTAACTTACATTTTGGGAAGTGTGCTGAGCGTATGATCAGAGAATCTGTAATGTAGCGTCCCCTTTCATCCACACACCAGCAGTGACCTAGGCAAGAAATAGCAGCAGCCGTACATTAGAAAAATGTATGTCCCTTTCCTTTGTTATTATCACATGCTGATCTGAACTGCAGGAGGATTTTGTTGTTGCTGGCTGGAATACTGAACACAGCCCATGTGGCAGCATCACCGTGAAAACAATATAATGGTTAGTTCCACAATCCAGATCAGTGAAGAGCAAGCTGGGTGAATTTTTTGGATGAATAGTTTATTCACCAAAATAATAATAATGCAGTTTTGGGTCCACCAAAATTATTTGTGAATTCAGGACAAATTCAGCTAATAGTTTCCTCCAAAAAATAGAAATATTTGTTATAAAAAAGTTGAAACATTTAGCATCAACGTTTTTTAAATGAAATGTTTTGATTTTTTGCTTAGAAATAACATTTTGTTTCTAAATTTAGCTAGATTATTTTTAAAAGGATAAAAAAAACCACAGAATTAAACAAAACAAAACCTAAAAAAAAATATTTGGGGGTTGAACAAAATGTTTCTTTGCACCTAAAATTAATTTTTTTTGTCAGTTTTTCATTTTGGCAAGAAAAACCAAAAAGTTTCCAATTTCTGCATCAGAGGGATTGTACTTTAGCTGAAGATTCAGGGTATTTCTTATTGTATTCGGTCCGGCACATTTTTTGAAGAGTAAACCACGTGATCAGCGCACAAACACATTGAGCTCAGTTAACCCACAAGACTTTACTGGAATCACTTGAATTATTATAGGGTAATAAGTCGGGTGAAAATTCGGCTGATTGCCTGTAAGGTTTATAAGAAAATTAATTTTAAAAATAACAAAGTTCAGAATATTATTTCCGTTGTTGCTGTATGAACATGCAACACTCAGTCTGGCCAAGCTGCAGTCAACAATGGGCCCAATGTTAGGGGAAAAGGGGACTCTAAGCCCAGCTAGAGCTGAGCGGCAGCTGAGCCATTCCCTGCCATAATTTAGATTAGCCTAAAGATTGTTCTAAATTACTTCAGGTAAAACAGACCTCAAGGGGCTATTTGATTGCCTTCCCATATCTGGCCCCCAGGAATACTCCCTACACCTGGAAGAGTATGGGTGATAAAGCCCGGTATGCCAGCTTTATGCTGCCCAGGGATTCCTCACAACAGAGAGCCAGAGGGGCAGAATTTGGCCAAGTATCTTCATGCTGCATCCATAGTCTTTCTCCTAGCAATACAGATATATATTTAAAATAACATGCAGCAAATATATTTTTGGTTAAGAAATAACTTGTGATGTTATTTCTTCTAATTTTATTATATGTCAGTCTGACCTGCCTTTACTCATCTCAACAAGAAGCAGTGAGTATTTCGCAAGTGATGCCTCACCAGTACTCTTGTAGCATTGGACCGGTTCCCAGTTCCCCAGGCCATCACACTGGGGAATGTAAGGATGAAATCCCAGGAGCGTAGCTTGTCCAGCAGAACCTTTTGAAGTAAAGTGACTCCGCCAGTAGAAATGCAAGGCTATAAAAAAAAATAAACAAACCAGGATATTTTGGATGTGGTCAAATTCCTTATACCCATTCCTCAAATGGATGCTATTTAAAAAAGCACATGTACGACACCCTACTCTATTCCCTTTATTTAGAAGGGGAAATATTACAAATACACTGGGAAATTTAATGAATGGGAAATGTCCAGATTCTAATGTCACCCACTGTGCTACATAAGAAAAAGGGTCAAACTCAGCCCTGATGTAAGCAGTTGAAACTTCATTAACTCTGATGGATTTACATCCACTTTCAGCAAGGCTGATTTTGGCCTATAGAGCTCTAGTACAGACAGATCATGTTTGGGGCTAGTTTGTGCACTACTCCCCTTTAAGCAAAAGCCCTGTTCTCCGAAAGTTTACTTTCAATCAATTTTACCAACTTCTACTCCTCCCAACCTACTTGATTGTGCTGCCAGTCGGACTGCATAGTCACTTCCTGCCAACAGCTTTTCAGAGAACGCGATCCCTGATTGAAAGGTCTCCGCAAAATGAAGAAGATCGTTGTCTGTTAGTCGAAGTCCTTTTGCCATTAAAAAGCTCTGTCCCAAAGGAATGTGGGAGCCATTCGAAGCTAGGATGAGTTGTTCTGCTTCATCAATGAACTGCATAGCTTCCTTCTTTACACTTTCGCATGCACCAGGGCCTGTATGTACAGCAAAGGGTTGTTTTAGTAACCTTTATCTTACTCCAGTAAAGATTCACACATTCATATTCAAGAGTCTCTTACTTAACATTTCTTGTTTCTTTCTATATTTACTTTGGTTTGCATCAGTTAAAAGAAAAATCCTCTGTACACACACACCCTGAAATAAGTGATCAGTAAGAGTTATTTATTATTATTCTTTATTTGTATTAAGCATGACCCAGAATGTGCTAGGCTCCATGTAAACAGGCAGAAAGGCTCAGTCCCTGCCTTGAGTCAGTTAAGACAAAGGTTGGGAGAAAGGATACAACATACAAGCTAAGTGTCCAAGGTGATGACTGGCATATGGTCTGTCATTTGCATTTTCTATACTTTGTCTTTTACTCATTTCTTATAGACAGGCATACTGTGAACAGGCTCCATGCAAGCTTCTCTGCAACTATATCTCTGTGTTAATCTAATATCTCCCTTCTTCTAGTCCTGCCCCCCAAACCCATAGTTGAGTTTTTGTGTGCTCTTTCCCCCATTGGAAGTTTTCCACCCTTTGTCCTTTCCTCCAAGCATTTGAAGAACTAAGATGGTGATTCTAGTTCCCAGGGCTATCTCACAGCTCATCTACCCAAGTGGTGCAGTGCAGAACGCCACTGCTTTGGTAGCAACATGATATATAGGTGGGCATAGTCCCCAACTCCGTGAGTGCTCCAGCCCTGGAGCACCCACGGGAAAAAAATAGTGGGTGCTTAGCACCCACTGGCAGCCTCATTGATAAGTTCCTTCCCCTCACCACCAGTTCTTCCCCCTCCCTCCCAGCACCTCACGGCTGCCACGATCAGCTGTTCAGCGGTTTAGTGGAGGGAAGAGGGAGCGAGGGCAGGGTGCCCTCAGAGGAGGGGGCAGAATGGGGTGGGAAAACGCAGGGCAGGGGCAGGGCACAGGCAAGAAGAGGTGGGACAGGGCATGGGCAGGAAGAGGCAGGGTGGGGGTGGGGCCTTAGGGGAAGTGGTGTTGTGGGGGCAGGGCCTGGGACGGAGCAGGGATCAAACACCCACCCTGGGAAATGACAAAGTCAGAGCCTGTGCAGGTGGGATTTTCAAAAGCATTCCTCGCTGGCCTTTCTCTTCTCCCACTGACTTCCATGGGAGTTTTGCCATTGAGTTGATGGGAGCAGGATTAGGTCACTGCTGTGTGCTTTTGAAAATCCAGCCCATCTATCTAGGTACTTACATGGTCCTCATCGCTGCAGCATCCGACTACACCATGCTAACTAAAGCCCTAAATCAGGAAAGCATTTGAGCATGTGTTTGACTTTAATCACATGCTTAAGTCCCATTGGCCTCAAAAGGACTTAAGCACATGCTCAAGTGCTTTCCTAAAGAGGTTTGCTTTTCTGAATCAAGCTGATGGCATAAAGACACTGAGTAATAAGAATGGCAAAGAAAAGTCCTCTGACCTTACTTTATAGTGCTTTTATTTTATCATTAACATAATGCTTGTATGAGAAGTTCACGTAACAAATCGCTTTCATAACTTGCATTTATTACCTCCATACGACCCACACCCATCTGTACTTGCTCAACTCCTTCTCATGATCTGTGTTTTGATTGTGTTCAAATTCCAAAAATGGTAACTATTATAAAATCTACTTGACCCTGGTATAAGGCTGTCTGTCATTTTTTTCCACAGAAAGGATTTGCTGTATTTTATTTCTCCATGTTATGTTCACGTCATACACACACAGAGTTAGAAACAAAACATAAATACTCCCCCGGAAAGGCTGCAATTTAATACTACTTCATTTTTTAGAATCCAGAAATCTAACACACAACAATCAATGGAGAGAGCGAGCGAGAGAGAGAGCAGGCTGCTACCTAAGGCAGAAAGGCACAACTCAGTCCATCTTGGACCCAACTGGGTCTTCTGCAGACTGACTGCAGAAAACCCAGATTTCATGCTTGCCTAAAGAGTTCCCTAGCCTGCAGGCAGAAGCAGGAAACCTCTTGAAACTTAAAGTGATAGCTTGTCATTTGAACAGTTTTCAATACACCACACTCCCTGATACTAAAGTTGGGGCAATCTATTCTTTTCCAAAAGACAGTTGTTTGCTAGCGGTGACTGTGGAATCAATGGGTCCTTCCCTGAGTCAGTAAGTTTCTACTTTGTAGTTCTCTAAATGATTTTTTCTTACTGGAGTAAATAAAGAACGAGAAACTCTGTCATGTTACTTACATGCTGGGATCTTGTTTGCCTCAGCCTTAGTTCCTTGCAGTTCTTCTCCCTTGCTGTCAACACACCAACACCTGCGCAGTTCAAAGTGGCCTAAAAGGGCATTGAAATCAGTGTAGGACCCCGGGTAATGGGTGACCTGACCATGCAGAAGCTGCCAGAATGTATATGGATCCAATAAAATGTTCTCTGACACAACTGTCACATTGCCCTCCAGCACTCCAGGGGGAAGAGCAGCAAAAGAAGAATACTTGGCCAATGCTGGGAAGATATTCTGGTGGCCAGCCACATACAAGCCTTTAATAAAGGCTGCAAAGCCTTGGGAAGATGATTCTTTATATTCAAGTAGTATGTTCAACAGGTCAACAACAGGCAGAGTTTTGCCTTCGTTATTCTGGGTGATCCACCTTTGGTACCATTCAAAAGCTTGCTCAGGGGGGCCATTGCACTGCACCTGTCTCCAGTTACCGTTGGTGCTGCATTGTGGGACATAAACACTGGACAGCTGAGATAGCGCGTGTGGGTCTGACAACAGTAGCTGCACCGTCCTTAGAAAAACTTGAGCAGCAATTACTTGGCAAGCACTTGGACCTAGGGAAAGGAAAATATACATTCAACCATCTCAGGAATGCACCATAGGTATGTGATGCAAGCTGACCTGAACTTGGTTACTTTGCAAACACATTTAGAGAAATTGCTTATTGCTGCTAATGATTAGTATGACTATTTTGGGGCAATTATTATTATTTGTCCCATTATTAAAAGAGGACCAAATCCTGAGGTTTTTACCCAGGGCCAGATTTTCAAAGGCATTTAGGCACCTAAAGATGCAGGTAGGCACCAAATGGGATTTTCAAAATTACCTAAGGAGGTGAGGTGCCTACCTGCATCTTTAGGTACCTAAATACCTTTGAAAATCTACCCTCCCATCCTTATTCAGATAACTCCCGCTGGAGTAAAAACCAAGCCCCATAGATACCATTGGGAATACTTGTGTAGCAAAGTCCTACTGAACGTGTTCACCCCAATCTAAAAAGAAATTTCAACTCCTAGCCTCACTTCTCTCACCAACTAAATTTTACAGCCATTTGTAGGATGTACTTTCAGCCCTCAAACAAAGCACAGACGTCAGTTTGTCTCCTTTGGAGGCCACGACTGCCGTCAGGGCCAAATCTCATTTTGTTAACACTTGCTAGTGGCTCGATAGAAACAGCAAAATGTAATAGCACGTCTCTTTGAGTCCAGCAGAGCATTATGAGCCTAAAACACCAGTGTTCCATGCTCTCCCCTGGCTATGGTACCTGTTTGCTTCTGATTGTGGGCCAAACAGGTAATAGATTGCAATCAATGAACCCCTAAATGCTGCAGGACATAGTTATTGAGATCCCTCTCCCCCTGTTTGGACCATCATGGCAGTGATAATCTGCCCACTGCTTTGCTACTGTTTTCTGCTGCTGAACTCTCCACAATGTGCAGCAGGTTTTTCTCAATAGGGGCCTGGGCCTCTGGGACCAGCTTCCTCTGCCCATCTGCCATAGGTCGAGCCCACTAAGCTTTAGGTGTCGATATAAGACCTCTTTTTTTAGCCAAGGCCCTTCACTCTGCCATTGTATCATATTAATAGAAGAGCTGAGGGGGGCTGTTATTACATTTTACAGGCTTATGCCCAGTGTCATACTTAGGCATAAGAACATCTAATCATCAGATTCATTTATGATGAAAATCACTATATAAGAGACAGGTAACATTTGACACTCAATGTTTTGACCTGACTGTGGGACCCACATTAGGTGTTTTGGCCTTTGTCCCCTTTAGTGGCTGGTGCACACATGAAGTTAACGTGTTTCCTACAGCTAGCAGTCGAGGGACACAGTCTTGTAGTTCAAGTAATACCAGCTCACAGTTTTAGCTCAGAAGGTGGGTCAAAGGCAGTTGCATGGATTATTTTGTCCCACAAGAAAAGCAGCTGTCCACCCTACTGAAAGGCAGGCTATTCTAGAGACAGTGAGCAGAGCATGATGTATCAATTGCATGGACTCACTGCGTTTCATAGTGACTAGCTATACCACTCACACTAGCCACAAGGACATCAGCAGGGGCAGAACTCAGAGACATGCTCATTAACAAGGACAGAGCTCACATCCTTCTGCTCTGAATGTGCAGGCCCTACACCCACTTGTGCTAAGGGGGACTCTTCCTTATCTCTAGAAGTATTTGAGGATACAATATTCTCTGTGATCCCCCAACCATTAGAGGGCTACATGAACACGTGCTGAACCACTTCTGATTCTTTCCAGCAGAGGGCAGTGGTGCTCTCACATACTAGCCCATATATTTCCAGTATCGAATAAGAGGAGAAGCAGCATGAACAGCAGCACAATCCCTACCAAAAAAATAAACCCTTCTAAAGCACCAGTCCCCAGACTTACACTGCATGGGTTCCCCAGCTTTTCTTGTTGTTCCTGGAATAGCCCTGCCTTCCAAATCAACACAGATGCAATTCGTTCCATGGCACTGGACTGGTAGGAAGTCTCCTTCCTTGGTACAAGAGGGAACAAACAGATCAGACCCTGCAGGTTGGCTTTGTTTCAAGCTTTGCAGACTTTCCCTTTGCTTCTCACATGCAGTGGGACATCTTGGACGTTTGCCTAGCACTCTTGAGCCTGGGACTTCCTTACCCCGTGAGTCCACACACCAGCATGTGGCTGCATAGCACTGAATTTCCTCATACCTCCCCTCTTTGGTGCACGTCGGAACAAACAAATCCATGGGCTGCTCGGTGCAATCTTTGGACTTTAAAGCCATTTTTACCACCTCACCTAAATCTTCAGCGATGTTTTCAGGGACAGAAATAACATGTTGTAAAAAGGCAAAAAACTCGGGAAGTTCCAGAAGAGAAGCAAGAAATTCCACCCCATTCTGATTGTTTTGTAAACTAACTGTGCGGCCAAAGCTGTCCACAAGAGGTTGACTCAAATTGAAGCTCTCCTTTGATGTTTCCAGTGACAGCCCCTCGGGACGTTCTGCAAAGCCTCCTCCGTTGTCCATTTCCATCAAGCTTCCCTGCTGGAAAAACTGGCCAATGCTGAATTTCCCTCTAGTGCCGAGCGCTCCCGTAAAGTTAAACTGGATCAGGTTCTTCAAGAACTTTCCTCCAAACAGGTTTTCTTGGAAGCGCTTTGGGTTGGTGGTGAACCGAAGGGCAACTCGAGCTAATTGTCTTGATGGAAACATCCCTCTGACAACATCACTGAGGATGGATTCTAGTGCAAACAGCTGGCTGGCATCCTGCTTTTCTGTGATAGGAGATAGCAATCCAGAGTCCACAAACAACTCCTTGAAGGAAGGAGGGCAAGTGCTCGAAAACCTGTCTATATTCTCTGACTTCATATCTGGGGTGTCGAATAAACTGTGCTGACTGAAGTGCCCAACGGGTCCATAAAAAAGCCTCGACAGAGCCTGCTGTCTCTCTGAGGCACATGCTCGATCTTCACCTGGACACAGGAAAACAAGGAGACAAATATTTTGGAGTTGGTGACATAGAATGAGCTGTCACATGGGAAGGGGGAAATCCCCAAGCAGATGATTCCATCAACCAATCTTCTCAGAGGCTGGTGGGAATAGGAGAGTTGTGGGGTCGGTCTATATAAACCAGACCCAGCTCATCCTGGGGGTGTGGGGGGGAAGAGAGAGAGGAGGAGAGGCAGCATCCAAGAAGACAGAGAGGTGAAGGAGGGCTAAAGGAAAAACAGCCCCAGGAAGGGGCAAGAAGAGAGGCAATCACTCTGGGGGAAAAGGAAATGAGTTTGGGGAGGGTAGGGCACTGGCTGGGACTAGCCTCCCTAGGAAACTGTGGACTTGCCTGAGAGGTAAGTGAACTAATAGGGAAATGGGACTAAAGACTTTGGGTGTAGAGGATTATAAACTAAATACTGACACACCCCTTTTCTAAGTACTCTTTCTCTCCCCAATCCCGACCCCTTTCTGTGGTGGTCAGGTCACCAGGCAATGGCTTGGTGACATTCAGAGCTGTAGGATTTGGGGCTTAGCTGGAGGGCCAAGTCACAGTAGTGATTCTTTGCTGAACTCCCTGGGGCAGGTGAGAATCCACCATCTCACAAAGATCCTAGAACCCACAGTCATCATTGTTAGTGTTCATGGCAGCCTCTGCTGAGGCCACAGAGACTAAACTACCATTTCATTTCTAGAGCCGAAGGCAGATTTGAGGCACATGGGTGGGGTAGCTTGCACAGATCCTGCACATGTTGTACCTGCTTTGTGGATAAACATTTCGGTCCTTTAGGCTATCAATCCAGCAACTTGTCCGAGATTCTCTGGTCAATGTCCCCATGCCAGACCCTCGTTTTGAACTTTTAACCCTCACTCCTGTTCTTGTTTTTTCATTTGTTGTCTCCCCTCACCTGAGGGAGTGGGCCTTTAGCTCTGGTGGGATCCACCCACCACCTCCTAGGATTCCAGTAGGCCAGCCCCTTGATGGAGGATCTGTGCTTGGTGTCCCCTTCTGGTTCCCTCATTTGCATCCTCTAGCCTGCACTCCCGTTCCTGCTTTTGAATTCTCTCCCTTAATTTGTTGATCCTTGTCCTTTTGTAGTGTTGGATCATATTAAAGAAGTTCTGTATTAAAATCACAAATGAGTTTGATTCCCCATAGTTTAAATTCCAGGATATTACTAATTAAGAGGTCTCTTGGGTTTTGGTACCGTTTCTCTCCCTCTATGTGTGAAACTTGCAAGCTGCTAATTGTGTTAGTACATTCTAAGACAGAGTCTGTTCTCAAAGAAATTCACAGAGAGACTCAAAGCAATACTCTAACAACAGAAACAGCACCCAGAGACTCCCCGCCCTTTTGTTGTATTAACAATTGTAATTAAAATAGAGATAGAGGACTCCCTCAGGGAACGGATGGGTAGGATCCCCTGGGGGACTAACATGAAGGGGAAAGGAGTCCAGGAGAGTTGGCTGTATTTCAAGGAATCCCTGTTGAGGTTACAGGGACAAACCATCCCGATGAGTTGAAAGAATAGTAAATATGGCAGGCGACCAGCTTGGCTTAACGGTGAAATCCTAGCGGATCTTAAACATAAAAAAGAAGCTTACAAGAAGTGGAAGGTTGGACATATGACCAGGGATGAGTACAAAAATTTTGCTTGGGCATGTAGGAATGAAATCAGGAGGGCCAAATCGCACCTGGAGCTGCAGCTAGCAAGAGATGTCAAGAGTAACAAGAAGGGTTTCTTCAGGTATGTTGGCAACAAGAAGAAAGCCAAGGAAAGTGTGGGCCCCTTACTGAATGAGGGAGGCAACCTAGTGACAGAGGATGTGGAAAAAGCTAATGTACTCAATGCTTTTTTTGCCTCTGTCTTCACGAACAAGGTCAGCTCCCAGACTGCTGCGCTGGGCATCACAACATGGGGAGTAGATGGCCAGCCCTCAGTGGAGAAAGAGGTGGTTAGGGACTATTTAGAAAAGCTGGACGTGCACAAGTCCATGGGGCCGGACGAGTTGCATCCGAGAGTGCTAAAGGAATTGGCAGATGTGATTGCAGAGCCATTGGCCATTATCTTTGAAAACTCGTGGCGAACGGGGGAAGTCCCGGATGACTGGAAAAAGGCTAATGTAGTGCCAATCTTTAAAAAAGGGAAGAAGGAGGATCCTGGGAACTACAGGCCAGTCAGCCTCACCTCAGTCCCCGGAAAAATCATGGAGCAGGTCCTCAAGGAATCAATCCTGAAGCACTTACACGAGAGGAAAGTGATCAGGAACAGTCAGCATGGATTCACCAAGGGTAGGTCATGCCTGACTAATCTAATCGCCTTCTATGATGAGATTACTGATTCTGTGGATGAAGGGAAAGCAGTGGATGTATTGTTTCTTGACTTTAGCAAAGCTTTTGACACGGTCTCCCACAGTATTCTTGTTAGCAAGTTAAAGAAGTATGGGCTGGATGAATGCACTATAAGGTGGGTAGAAAGTTGGCTAGATTGTCGGGCTCAATGGGTAGTGATCAATGGCTCTGTGTCTAGTTAGCAGCCGGTGTCAAGTGGAGTGCCCCAGGGGTCGGTCCTGGGGCCGGTTTTGTTCAATATCTTCATAAATGATCTGGAGGATGGTGTGGATTGCACTCTCAGCAAATTTGCGGATGATACTAAACTGGGAGGAGTGGTAGATACGCTGGAGGGCAGGGATAGGATACAGAGGGACCTAGACAAATTGGAGGATTGGGCCAAAAGAAACCTGATGAGGTTCAATAAGGATAAGTGCAGGGTCCTGCACTTAGGATGGAAGAACCCAATGCACCGCTACAGACTAGGGACCAAATGGCTAGGCAGCAGTTCTGCGGAAAAGGACCTAGGGGTGACAGTGGACGAGAAGCTGGATATGAGTCAGCAGTGTGCCCTTGTTGCCAAGAAGGCCAATGGCATTTTGGGATGT
Source organism: Natator depressus (assembly GCF_965152275.1). NCBI lineage: Eukaryota > Metazoa > Chordata > Testudines > Cheloniidae > Natator > Natator depressus. Next base: position 16,047,175 of record NC_134235.1, read on the forward strand.
ATAAGTAGGGGCATAGCGAGCAGATCGAGGGACGTGATCGTTCCCCTCTATTCGACATTGGTGAGGCCTCATCTGGAGTAGTGTGTCCAGTTTTGGGCCCCACACTACAAGAAGGATGTGGATAAATTGGAGAGAGTCCAGCAAAGGGCAACAAAAATGATTAGGGGTCTGGAACACATGACTTATGAGGAGAGGCTGAGGGAACTGGGAATGTTTAGTCTACGGAAGAGAAGAATGAGGGGGGATTTGATAGCTGCTTTCAACTACCTGAGAGGTGGTTCCAGAGAGGATGGTTCTAGACTATTCTCAGTGGTAGAAGAGGACAGGACAAGGAGTAATGGTCTCAAGTTGCAGTGGGGGAGGTTTAGGTTGGATATTAGGAAAAACTTTTTCACTAGGAGGGTGGTGAAACACTGGAATGCGTTACCTAGGGAGGTGGTAGAATTTCCTTCCTTGGAAGTTTTTAAGGTCAGGCTTGACAAAGCCCTGGCTGGGATGATTTGATTGGGGATTGGCCCTGCTTTGAGCAGGGGGTTGGACTAGATGACCTCCTGAGGTCCCTTCCAACCCTGATATTCTATGATTCTATTTGGATGGATGCTTGGTGTGGATAATAACTGAATGATCAGGGAGGTGCCAGCCTAAGAATCCAGTGTCCATCAGCTGAAGAAGGTGTCAAGTGAAAATAACTAGAGGACCCCCAGAGGGCAGACTGGAATCCACCCAACAGCCTCAAGAATGGGAGAACCAAAGAACAAGATAACATCTAGCAGCACAGAGCCTTCAGGAATGTGCTATCTGCTGATTGATTCAGCAACAGTATGATGAAGCAATTCCCATAGACTGGCATAGGAAGAAATTCCTATAAAAATAGACTCTAAAAAGTGAGAACTTTGGGGTCTGATTCTGCAAACCAACTTCCAGGAGCATCAGATGAGCATCTGACAAGGCCCTGCTCCCTCCTCATGTCCAGGCCACCTGGCCAGTGGCTTGGCATGAGCAACTCTAAGGCTGGTAACTATGATAACAACCTTGCAGAACCTGTGTGTGTGTGTTTGTATGAATGAATGTGTGAATAAATATGAGACTGAATGGAATGTTATAGCTATAACTAACTGCTTACTATGATTCTTTCTGTATTCACAAATAAATGTGGTATTTTGCCTTTTTCCCTTTAATAAGCTCCTGCTGGTTTTTATTTTATTGGTATAACAGTAGCTCTCCCCTTCCTTATTTTTAGTGGCTATTTGCGTTACTTTTCGGGGAGGTCCTTCAAGGGATCAAATAGGCCAGCACCTTTCACCAATACAAAATTCACATCCCCAAAAATGTCAATAAGAAACAAATACATGCTTCTTAAATGCTCTCCCCTCCCCTCATTGAAGCAAATCACACCAGCATGTAAAGAGAAGACAGTCTGCTTGACAACACACTACTGTAATATCAGAAAGTGGTAGATTAAAAAAATGCGATGATTGTATTGCATGTGGCTGCTAGAACAGTCTCCCTAAGAATATATCCTTGTGAAAATTCCTGTTCAGTGGTTCATTGGCAGAATCTCCAATTTCTCTGCTTAGATTTCCTGAGTCTGCCAAAAAAAAAATCTGCATAGCTGAGTTTCAAGCAGCCTCAAGTTATGTCACAAAAACCCATCAGCAGATCTCAGAGGAGCACAGTCAGAGAGAAAACAACCAGCCCCGCCAGATGCAGAGGCCTCTCAGAGGCTCTTTCGCAATATCCTTGCTCGTCAGCCTTGAAGGCGTGCAAACATTTTCATTTTACAGTAAGCCCATCTTTGCCTAAAGATTATAGTGACTCTGGATCATGAGTGACACCCAGAATTGATTGTTTCTTTGTCTACATGGCATAACTATGTCTAGTAGACAGAAAACTAATTTTTCCGAAGGCTGCCTGTGTTAAGCCTTTGTAGCCCCAACCCTCCAGCATGAACCTGAACATTTAGGCATTTCTCTCCAGAATGAAGGGTTTTAAACAAATCCTTCCCTGCCCCCATCTGACCCCTTTGACATTTTCTGCTGTCATCTTCCATTTTGTGCTCCAGTTTGATGCATTTTTTTTCCTTAATGAAATCTCCCTCGTTTCATGACATGGCAGCTCACACACCTTTTCTTCATTTGCTTCTATGGGATTTGGCAACCTTTATGGTCAAGTAAAACAGGGACAGAAATAGGGAACAAGGTGGCTGGAAAGAGACCAATGCAATGCACCCCCACACCAGAGGCATCACAGAAGCAAAGCACCCCCACACCAGAGGCATCACAGCAGAAAAAGAGGGTTAAACCACAAGTGCAGTGTCACCAACACTTGCAATTTTGTCACAAGCCTTGTGATATTGGGTGTTTTTCTTAAAGTCTGAGCTCTTGGAGTCAGGTGAATCTCAGCTTCTATTTTAAAACAAATGTAACTTTCTAGCTGTCATAATTAGGGGAAAATGCTTGAAAATCTGAACCCAAAAGGAGCCAAAATCAGGAGGTCAAATAAAAGGAACCCACCATTTATTGTTTTTAAAATCTAATGAATTTTCAGTGCCAGATTCATGATTTCTGAATGCTTGGGCTTGGCAATACTGAGGAGAGAACTGGTGCTGCACCTTTCACTCAGGGAACACTCCCATTTCAGGATAAAGGCTAGGAGAGAGGGAGGCTGACATGAGGTCCTGGATAGGGGACCATCACTGGGTTGGGTGGGCAGGAAGTGAAGTCTATTTGGTGGTGCTGATGTTCTCTCAAAGGACTGTGTATTGTGCAACTGTGGGGCCAGAAAAGAAAAAGGGGTGGAGAGAAAATAGAAGCCTGCAGGATATTTTGACAATAACTGTGGTATTTTGTCCCAGAATCTAACAAATCTTCCAGGAGGTCTGAGGAGGATACATAATGTGCGTTTGTACACCTTATGTGAAAATTAGTGCTGGGAATTTATTACTATATCACTCCAATACATACCACAAGTCGGGAGCTGCCCTTGCCTCCTTGTTCCTTGGATCTCCCGCCCCTCAGGGTCCACGCACCAGCACGGCCCTTCCTGCTCACACTGTACTGGGGCATAGTCCCCATTATCCTCACAAGACGGACTATAAGCATGTCTGAAGCGAATGGCTGCAAACCTCTCAACCTCACATTTAGAGGGGCCTGGAAGAGAAACGCTGCTGGTTAAGGATGAAAAGTGTTAAGTGCTGGAGCAAATCTACATTCAGTCCTGGTTCTGTCATGTCTGAATAACTCCTTGACAATTGTTCAGGGAAGGCCCCGATACTCAGGTTTTTTTAAATTGTTAGAATTACTTCCTCAAAGTAAACGATACAGACTAAAACTTCAACACACTTTTCAGCCATTTTAATAGCTATTGCATAACTGTAAATGCAGTAATTTCTCATTCAGTGGGCAATGGTGCAGGGCTACACAAGCATTTGCTTTTAAAGTGGATTTAACGTAATGAATGGTACCAAGTGGATGGACAGAGTATACAATCTCTCTTTATCCATGCAATGGGTCCAGAGTAGGCAATGGCAATATGAGCCAGTCCCACATTTTCTTACCCTGGGCCTGGTAGGATGGTATTTGCATTTCCTGGACAGGACAATCCCTAGTCTCTCTGCTGCAAATATTAAGAAGAATGCTGTCTGTGCTGTGGACATCTGTACATTAGGAATGGATCCAAGGCCACCAACTCATTTTACATCTGCCAGAGGGTATATAATGGTCTATACCTGTACCAGCTTTAGAGGATGATGTAAAACTCCCATCATGCACCTACCCACTTGTAGTACAGTGTCTTAGCACGTGCGATCAAGCCTCTCTCTAGTGGCTGTTACGGTGCTAGAGGTGCTGAGAGTCCGTGCTTTGTTCTCTGTTGACAATTGTCATGTCTGAATATATGCAGTCAGGGTCTATTTCACAATGCTAACCACATGAGAGGGAAAAATTCCTTCCTGACCCCAAGAATGATCAACTAACACCGAAAATATGAAACGCAAAATGATTTCCGTGTAGCCGAAAGAATACCTGCTTCAGTACAGAGGCATAACACTCTCATGCTGAGTGCGTGCTACAAGTCCCACACTGTGCCTGGTCTGCAGAGCCCCAGCTAAAAAGGCTTAGCTCTTCATTTCAAGTAGAAGCAGCTCATGCTTTTAGCTCTGGAGGTTCCTGGTTCAGTCCCCAGTGTGCCAGCCAAGAGAGTGGTGATCACACTTGCATTCCAGAATTCTTGTGTCACCCATGGGACTCCAGTCTGGTGCTACTTACATCTGAACCTGCCAGAGGTCGCTAGCTGCACCCCTAGAAACCGTCTCTGCAGAATCCGATAGATGCTGGTCTCAGTAAACGTGTGGGCAGGTTGCAATGCGGTGAAAACTGTATCATAAACTTCCTCAAGCAGCAATTCCAAGCCTGTGAGAGAAGAGAGCCTTTCAGCACAGGGGGGCATTTTAAAAAGAGAGGCTTCATCTGCCATTCATACACATCTGAGAGGTGACAGAAATGGATGCCTCCTACCAGACAAACATCAACTCTTCCATCAGTCGAACTATGAAGCTAGATGATGGACATTTGCTCACACAAGTAGCTCCACTGAGCTAAAGGAGACTATTTGTGTGAGTAAGCGCCTACCTAAATGAATAAGGGCTGCATGATCTACCCCAAAGGGGCTGGGTTGAGCTGCTTTGTGATAGCTAAGCAAGCTGTAACTGTGTATGGGTGACTGGACATACAGTGTAAGAATCACAAAAATGTAGAGCTGGAAAGCACCTCAAGAGGTCATCTAGTCCCTAACCCACCCTGAGGCAGGACCAAGTAAACCTAGACTACCCTTGACAGGTGTTTGTCTAACCTATTCTTCAGTGATGGGGATTCCACAACCTCCTTTGGAAGCCTATTCCAGTGATTAACTACACTTATAGTATGAACGTTTTTCCTACTGTCTAATATTTTTACCTAAATCTCCCCTGCTGAAGATTAAGCTGATTACTTCTTGTTCTACTTTCACAGACTTGCTGGGGCCCATCCTCTTTATAACAGACTTGCTGGGGCCCAGGGCAGAAAGCCGAAGCCCCACTGCATGGAGCTGAAGACCGGGGACATGAGCCCCACCACTTGGGGCTGAAGCCGAAGCCTGAGCAACTTAGCTTTACAGGGCCCCCGTGTCATGGGGCTCCGGGCAATTACCCTTCTTGCTACCTCCTAATGCCAGCAGAAAACCAGTTGTGGTGGCATAAGTAGGCCGTGGAGTTTTTATAGCACTTTGGGGGAGGGAACGGGGGCTTAGAAAGAAAAAGGTTGAGAACTCCTGCTCTACAGGGAAGGAAGTAGTTCAGTCTCCAGGTCCATTCAGTTCTGCACCTCTCTGCTGAGATTGCCAATGAGATGGCCGGTTGGAAGGGTGGCTTTCGGATATGCAACCAGCCCAGTAGGAACTGGACTATTGACAGAAGGGACTCAACAACAATGGGAAAATGACTTTTGATCACAGCTAAACTGGGCTGGGCAACGCAGCCGAGGAAGATGCCAACCTGGGTTGGCCAATGCAACTGATGATGCTGTGGTCAGCCACTCTCTTAATGAGAAAATGTAGCTAGTAATATCCATCCTTAAGTGATCTTGCCACAGATATGTATCTGGTGACAATCGGCCGCTGTGCCTGCTCACAGATGACTCCAGCTTAGCCCTTAGCTTTCTCACTGAAATGAAGCTGTGGTCCTTGTGTTTGTTCATTATGTACCCTTCTTTGAGGAATTCTGAGTCCCGTTGCTAAGACATACCAGATTTTGGAAGGCACTTACCAGTCTCTGCTAATTCCCGCCCCAGACTGTCAGCGCAGTAACAGTACCCAGAGACCTCTGGGAACATGCTTCTGAAGGAGCTAAATGTCTGGAATGCATCTGGGAACCTAAAAGGAAAAGCAGCGGGTTATGAAGTGGAAAGTTCATGGTGATCCTTTGACAATAACAAAGAAATCATATTCTTCTCCAAACTCCCACTGCAGGGATCACAGCACAAAGGCATTATGGCACTTCTGGGGCTAGTTATGTCAACCCTACTCCACTGTGATCCAAATTTTAGTGTTTCCTTTTATTAACAAGGCCTTAGGCTATGGAGCAATGTGTCCTGGCTCCTCACAGATCAGGATTAGTCCAAGATTTGCCTTGCTCACTATATGCTACAAGAGTTTATACATGTGTTTCCTCAACAAATGAGCCTAAGCACCATCGTTCTGGATAACAGAACCCAATGAGCAAAGGGCAATGAGGTCATTTCTTGGACCGATTTCAGGCCATTTTTAGCCTTATTAGTACCTAATGTACTACAATGATGAAGGTGGTAGAAATGTTGACAGATAATTTTGTATCCTGGTCCAACCTTTGAAAGCGCAGCAAAAATTGTAAAATATGTGTCAGTGAGGCAAATGTAATTACGAATACCCACTCATTAGCAGCTTTCCACAAAGCCACACAAGATGGCAGAAAGCCTAAACAAAGAGGTTGTTTTCCCCCCCACATCTGCTTTCCACACTGAATTAAGCATGGAACAGCAAATAAAAACTAACACTAATCTGTTACATGATGAAAACATGGGTCAATGGATTAAAAGGAAAGTTTATTTTTTAAACATATTACAAGTGAGACTGACTCTTATTTCTGGAGATCAGAGGAGCTCTGGATTCTTTTAACATATTCTAGTAGTGACGATAGCCAGATTCCAGCAAAGGAATGATTTAAGAAGGAACCTTAATACGGTCAGAGTTGAAAAAAACATCTGTGTGGTCTTAGCTGACAGATATATCAGGGCTTCTTCAAGCAAATAGAAGATACAACATTCTAGGTTCAGGTATTATGGCAAATGAAACAGTTTCCCCATGTGTTAGTGCAATGAGATTAGCATTATACATCCATGCTCATATTCCTAAATGTGGTTTAGGCACCCAACTCCCAGCTGTGTGCAGTTGTGTGACGAAATCCAGTAAAGGGCTGTGAAATTCACTACCAAAGAAGTAAACAGAATCAAATAATCTAGTCAGGCTTTTCAACAATGATGGATGCTTTTATAAGCAGAAATAATGTATTACACCCTTAGATATCATGGTGATTCGTGCTGTATAAAAACATGAGACAGGGTGGATGGAGGAGTAGATACATACTGGACTGCACCCTGGGATACTGGTCAGGGAACAAAGGCAGTTTGAAGCTCCTCTTTGCACTCCCCTGGTCCTGTTGCAGCTGTATACAGGGCTGGTCCCCCATGCAGTAGCTCGTGGATACTACAGTAGCCTTGGGGCTGCTCTGACTAACATCAGGCTGCAACATTCCCAAGAGGCCAAATATACAGCCAAGTATCACTCTGGCATAGGGCTGTCTTGGCCATGCTTCCAGAAGTGAGATGGGAGGAGAGATGTAAGAGCCCCATGTCAGCTTCACACCACAGATGATCACTCATACTCCACTGGCTGGTTAAATCATCTTTGGGGCCCCTTTACACTGGTGTTGCTGCCACACCCCAAGAGAGAATCTGCCCACTAACAATAAAGTTGGCGTGATAAAAGAAGAGCAATCAAATCTCATGCCCCAGGACATAGCTGGATTGTTATTGGGATAAGGAAGAAATTCAGTAATAAATTATTAAGGCCAGAAGGGACCTGTATGCTGATCTTGTCTGGCCTCCTGCACAGCACAGGCCAGAGAATTCTGCTCCTGTCCCCCATGTACAGAGTGGCACAAGTGACTTGGTGCATTGCTGGTGCTTTCAGGTTCCTCTTAAGCACCAAGCATTGGTCATTTTCAGAAGAAAGGTCACCACACTTGTTCAACCAATGGTGTGCTCTTGTGTGGCACATCCTCTGTTCTTATGAGAGTAGTGTGACTAAATGCAATGGGAGTCTTCTAGTCAATTCAGGTTCTTTTTCCATGCCTATCACCATGGCATCTGAACCTGTACGGCTTTCAAAAAGGCTGCTGGGTAAATACATTTCTGCACAGGATTTTCTTTTAATAATTCAATTTGAAAAATGGACTACACACCAAATTATGCCATGTGTAATGTGTGGATAGACACATGGTCATATCCTGGTATCGGTCATTTCTGTCCTGAAGTCAGAATATGACAAAATAAAACGCAAAAAGTACAAATCAGGCCCACATAAGAATGCGTCTAGGACTGCATGCACCCAGCTTTGAAAATCCACCCCTTACAGTCTCTGTTCCTTTTTTTACCATTGTTCCCATTATTTGCTTGTCTTTGTCCAGCAGTGGATAATGACAAAATGGCCAAGATCTTAGCTCTCATACCCTGTCACAAAAATGGTGAAGCAAATGTGTGAACTGTGGCCATGTTCGTGTTTCTGTCCTGTGTGTTCTGAGACGGGAGCAGATGTAAAGAAAATGGAAAAGTAAAGGAGATAAACACAGATTTATTGGTATCATCAGGGGTCTTGGCTTACATTGTTATTCATTTTTCAGTGATTCTAAGAAAGCCCCCTTTTACCATCAGACTGTGCAGCTCCAATTGTGTCTACCATTTACTGACCACACCCAGTGTCAAGAAAAGTGGCTGAGTTGTGTTCTGTACCTCAACAACCAAACAACACAGAGAGGCAGAACCTTCATGGAGCTATGACAATTTACAGCAGCTGAGAGATCTGCCCCAGAATCTTTACTGCGGAGGAAATGATGTGGGAAGCAGAAAGAAAATAGTTCTCAGCTCTCCAACTCTTACCTTTCTATCTCTGGATTTTGTGCTGCTGCTCATCGCCACAGCATCTGAGCAACTTCCATGGAAAATCAATAGCAACAGCGAAGTCCCCCATGGACTTCTTGAGTCCCTGGCTCCTCTCCTTATTATGCTTGGAGTAGGGTTTCTGGGTTGATTTTATTTACTTCCATTCTTGTAAGGTTGATCTGTTTCAGGGTAAGTTTGATTATTGTGGCTGGGGGGTTTTTAGGTAGAAAAGAATGTTCATGTCTTGAGTATCATTCTTAGGGTGCAAAGGAATGATAACCCAGTGGTTAGGGCACTATGTCTTGGAAGACCTGGTTTCAAGTCCCTGTTCTGCCACAGGCTTGTTGCGTGACCTTGGGCAAGTCACTTAGCCTCTCTCTGTCTCAGTTCCCCATCTGCACAATGGGGATAACAGCACTGCCCTACCTCACTGGGGTGTTATGAGGATAAATACATTAAAGACTGTGAGGCGCTCAGATGCTGCAGTAACAGTTGTCTATGTAAGTTCCTTAGAGAGAAGGGTAGAAAGCTGGAAGTAAAAACAATCTTGCTTAGATTTATACGGTGATATGGAAGCTATTCAAACCCAGTCCTGAAGCCACTTTCCAGGCAAAACTCCCAATGGGAACAACAAAATGTCATTTTAAAGCATCCCTTTCCTCACTCTAGTTGCCTTTTTGGTAGTCCATACCCACCAGCCAGCTAGTGACACAGACACATTATCCTTCACTTACCAAAATAGCCTCCTCTGACACATTGACAACTTTGCACCAGGCACTTGGCCTGCCTTGCAGTACTTTTATTTTTGCTTAAATTAAAGGCCAAAACTCAGGACAAGAAGATTCACTGGAATAGGCTTTAGCCAGAAGCGAGGCATTAGGTTTACTTTACTGCCCTCTAGTGGAAAGAGGCAAGCAATGAGTCTGAAGTCCTGACCATTTAGCCACACTAGAGAGAGGCAGGCAAAACTGTTTCACAGAAAAACTGGACTCCACTTCAGCAGCAGCTGTGCAAAAAGAGAGCCGCCCCCTCTGTGTGTTTTAATGTTTTAAAGCCCACCAACGGCCTGCTTCAGCTATGAAAGAGCCCTGGCCTCCGTCTGTACTCCTCTCTGCACCCTCTGTTCATCTCCCACTGGCTGACTTGCTGCCATGCCCTTTCCTGCACCCTCACCACTGTGGGTGCAAGAGCCTCTGAGCTGCCACCCCTGAGAGCTGAAACAGCCTCTTTGTATTTTTCCTCCTCACTGATTCTGCATCTGTGTCCCGTTCCCCAGTGGGAACATCTTTCATCTCTTATCCGTCCCCTCTTAATTTCTCTCTCCCGCTACTCTGATCTAGCTCGTTCATTGCGTTATTTCATTCTGTACGGTGAGGGCTGCCTTGGATGACAGACACTGCACAAAAGACAATCACACTGAGGTAGCTGAGAGTGTGTAAGGATACTCTGGTTCCATGGCCTGTGGGGTTGATGAGCTGGCTCTGGTTTTTAAAGCACAAACGGCTACTGAGGAAACGAACATATGTCTATTCGCTTTTGGGAAACAGATGACCCATCAAGCTCCTACAGTTGGAATGTGCAAGGAGGTAATGACTCACAGAGGTCTGCAGAATTGCCACTCAGTTGCAGAAATGTCTGCTCCTACCTGTTATAACTGTGAACAAGATCAAAGACCATCATGTCCGTCATGTTGACAAATTTGCACTGGACAGGCAAAAATTCTCCATCTGCTGAGCACTGTGGTGGGCTCCTTTCCCCAACTCCATGCAGAATGCGACGGTCTCGGATCTCGCAGCTCCCCGGACCTGATGGAAAACAAGTATCCACTGTCATGAATTCACCTTCCCACAAGTGCCCTTCACCTTCTCTTTGTTAAGCAAAATAGATTGGGCTCCTTGAGTCTGCCATTATAAGGCAGGTTTTCTAATCCTTTCTAATCATGAATTGTGGACACCTGAACTGGACACAGTATTCCAGCAGTGGTTGCACCAGTGCCCAATATGCCTCCGTAAATATACGTAAATAGGAGTAAAATAACCTCCGACTTGAGATTCCCCTGTCTATGCATCCAAGTATCACATTCGCACTTCTGGCCACAGTGTAGCACCTGGGAACTCATGTTCAGCTAATTAGCTCCCCCATCCCATCCCAAACTCGTTTTCAGAGTCATTGCTTCCCAGGATAGACTCCCCCCATCCTGCGAGTATGGCCTATGTTCTTTGTTTCCAGACGCATACATTCACATTGAGAACTATTCAAAAGCATATTGTTTGCTTCAGCCTGTAGTAGGAAGAGAGCCTGAGACATAAGCCCTTATATCAGAGACCTGGTGTGAGGCCTGGGCTAAAGTAGTGTCCAAGCTTTGCTGATATAAAGCAAAGTTAAGTTGTGAGCAAGAGGCAGGCCCTGCTCACAGGATCTGGCAAGAACAGGGCTGATATTGCAGAAATACACATTCCTAAGTAGTGCTAGGCACTCACGTAAACACATTCCAGAAGGGTGGTACCAGAACGCCTCAATACCAAACACATTCACCAAAGGTAACAGGAACATGCTGACCCATCCTAAAGATAAGCATGATGGATAGAAATGTTTTGAATGAGCCAATAAGTATAAGCCAACAGGTGGCACCCAGATATGTCAGAGGGGCAATACGTAACTCGTTCTTATCGGTGTATAAAAAGGTATCTCAGGGGGAGTGTCTTTGGCCAGTCTAGGGGGGGAATGAAAAGTCCCGCCATTCACTGAGCTGTGTCAATTGTCATGGGCATACACATGCTAGTGTAACTGTAGACATTGATCCGGGGAGCTAGGACCGTGGTCTGTCGACAACAAACTTGGCCAGGTGCCTTCGTACCTTATCAGATCTTGTGGCCATTGGCTGGTTCGCTCGAGGTCTGCCGTGACAGCTGTCTGCGCAGGGCTGGGGGCAGCACACAGAGAGAACACACACACACACATGCAGCCAAACACCTGACAACACAGCCCAGTTTGCCAAGCGAACCACATCACTCTGTATCACCGACCTGATACATTATTTACCACTCTTCCAATATTTATGTCATCTGCAAACTTTATCAGTGATGATTTTTTGTTTTCTTGCAGGTCACTGATGAAAATGTTGAATAGTGGAGGGCCAAAAATAGATTTCTGTGGGACCCCCACTAGAAACACACCTGAGCAATGATGATTCCCCATTTACAATTACATTTTCAGATTTATCAATCAGCCAGATTTTAATCCATTTGATGTATGCCATGTTAATTTTATTTGTTCTCGTTTTTTAATCAAAATGTCATGTGGTATGAAGTCAAAAGTCTAAGTATATTACACCAACACTAGTACCTTTATCAACCAAACTTGTAATCTCATTAAAAAAAAAAGATATCAAGTTCATTTGACATGATCTATTTTCTATAAATCCTGTTAATTTGCATTAATTTTATTACCCTCCTTTAATTCTTTATTAATCAAGTCCTGTATCAGCTGCTCCATTACCTTGCCTGGGACCAATGTCAGGCTGACAGGCCTATAATTACCCACGTCATTCCATTTACCCCTTTGAAATATTGGCATAATGTTAGCTTTCTTTCAGTCTTTGGGAACTTCCCCAGTGCTCCCAGGCTTATTGAAAATCAACATTAACAGTCCAGCAAGCTCCTCATCCAGCTCTTGGATGCAAGTTATCTGGACATGCTACCATCATCCCATGATTTGGAAAAGACAACCCTGAAATTTCCTGGCAGCCAAGCTTATGACCTGCCATTCATCACATACAAGCTTTTTATTTCCCTTCCTCCAAACATGAAATCAAATCCACATTTTGTTGAACTTTACTTACATTGCATTGGCTTCCCCGTCTGTCTTGTGCCGTAAATCTCCATCCCTTCAGAGTCCACACACCAGCACTGCCCCGGCCCCACATCACACTGCACTGGGTCAAACTCCCCTGAATTCAAGCACTCTGGGACGTAGGAGGTGCTGCTGCTGTTGATGTAATGACTTACCAAGATCTGCTGTTTTTGGAGCTGGCAAAAGGATAAACCTACAATACCAAAGAGGCATCATTAGCGGAAGGTGATTGCTGGGCACAAAACCATTTATTTTTCTAGAGGACATCTGAGTTTTCTCTGGGCCACACTGAGACCATGAATTTGTTCTGTCGCTCAGCCAGGTTTGCCCAGGAGAGTGATCAAATATTGCAAGAGAGCCTGGGATAAATTTCAGATTGAACTCACCATTTGTGGGGACCAGGGAAGGATTTATGGTTTTAGTTACCCAAGAGAAACACAGCGATTCTACCTGACGTCCGCTGAAATCAGGCAAACCCTGCTTGGTTCAGGTGAGATCTACTGCGTGTTTTCAAGGGCAGATTATCAAACTGAGTTGAGGTCAGACTAGATGACCACAGTGATCTCTTCTGGCCTTTGAATCTATGACTCACCAGCCAGCCTAAATGAGAATTGACTTGTTCATATCGGTGACATTACTTCACGTTACACCAGCCGATGGTCTGAGCTTCAAAATCCAAACTCAGGGGGTGTGAAGCCATGTGAAGTGAAATTGTACCAGAAGGTTGGGAGTGACTAAAGCCACAACAATGCTGTATCATGTCAATTTCCTGCTCTTTCCCTTAAGAGCCTGAGGAGGAGCAAATTCTCCTCCCAGCTGCTATTAAAGCCATAGTCACTCGGTTCCTATTAAAGACAATAGGTGTTTTGTAGTAAATTCCTCCCAGGTCCTTGCACCCAACCTGACTACTTGGGTGTGGCACTGGAAGGCAGATTTAGCCCTTAGAAAGTAAATGAGTAATTGTTCCTACTAAAACAAGTAATTGATCATGGAAGTGCAAAGGAAACAGTGGGAAATCCCACATGGAGCTTACATTTGCATATGCTATTGCCACATGTTACTTGAATTTTTTTGTATGTGAAATTTTGGCACCTGCTTTTGAAAATTTATGCCCCATTTAGGCTCAAACTGTGAGGAATGGGGGCCCAAGGCCTCTGTTTCACCCTCCCCCCCCCCACATACACTTTCTCCTTGTGCCCTTGCAAGGCCACCATTGATTAAACTGGGATAACTCACACAAGAAGGGACTGCTCAGGTGAGTAAAGTTTGCATGATCAGGTCCTGAGTAACTTAAAGAGCTTCCACTGAGGAAGATCGATAAATCACCAGGAGCCTGCTGTTGCTCTCATTGATGTCAATGGCCAAAGGCCACTTGACTTCAATGGTTGTCACACTGAGATGCAAATAGCTTTTTTACCACCACACATGAAAAAAGTGATGACCTCTGACTTACAGGCTATTGGAACTCCAGTCTGTTTAGTGCCTGGTACCTCAATACCATTGGCATCTACACACCAGCAGGAGAGGCCATTCGTATTGCACTGCACAGTCCTGGGGAGAAGACACACATCATCATTTTCTATTGGCAACAGAACTGTCCATCAATATGAAATATATCTGTCAGCAATGGGACGGTCACAGAACAAAGAACAATGTGACAACACAGCAATGGCGTGAGGAAGAACTATATCCTAGAAATGGCTTCTAGGCTATTCAGATCTAACTGATGGGATCTCTTTGGAATTCTCACAGGGCCCCTCCTGTCTTCATTCAGTTCAGTGCCCAGCCCGTACTACGATGGGTCCCTAGCTGTGCAACCGCTTATCAGATCTACAATATGTTCATTTAGATTCAGGCCTGAACAGCCCCATATAGAGGGAAAGCTCAGATTCGTTTTGTAAATAATGCATTAATTTTTAATTATAGGCTTTTCTATCACTCTTGTATCTAAGCACCACACACACATTAATGATCTTACCCTAACAATGCCCCGTGAGGTCGGAGAGTATTGTTATCCTATTTGGGAAGATGGGGAACTGAAAGACAGTGAGATTAAGGCTCAGATCTCCAAAGGTATTTAGGCGCCAACTCCCATTGATTTCAAAGGGAGTTAAGTGCCTAAATACATCTGAGGATCTGGGCCTATGTGATTTGTCCCTGGTGGCACCGAAAGTTGATAGCAGAACTCTGACTGCTAGTCCTGCGCCTTAACCACAAGACTATCTTTCCTTTCTGGATCCAGATCCAGATCCACTCTGCACAGGTCAGTCTCTGCTCTAGCTCAAATCTAGGCCAGTCTGGTAATTTGAGAGTCCCAATCCAGTTGCTGGTCTCCACCTTCACTCCAAGGAAGTCATGAACTGTGCCAGCCCTATACCTGGTACAGTTTACTTCCCCCCCTCCTCACTCCAGCTCAGCTATGCAGGCTAGCACATTGGGGGTGGCAAAGCTTTGACTCCAACCCCTCCCCACCACACCACATTTGTGGGAGGGAAAGTAGCAACCCCATGTAAGATGCTCTCCCCCTGTGTTGGAACCCACCAGGTGTGTTGTGCAAAGGACAATCTGGCCCACCACATTTAAAACAGTCCTGTTCTTTTTTATTAATAGTAGGGACCCCACAGATAATTGCAGACGAGAGAGAGACAGAACTCATTCAACAGAGTCTGAAGCTGGAGCACAGCCCTCCTTATCCACTACGTTGGGGTTCCATCCCACTCAGCCACAGAACTCCCTTTGCCTCAGTGGTACAGGATTGGGTCCACAGGTGGCTGTCCTATCTTACCGGAACTGGCCATCTTCCAAGCACTGGGGGACGTAGAGTTCTCCTTCCAAAAAGGCCTTTTCCCTCTGGAGCTCACAGGGGCGGAGAGGCTGGGACTCAGCCTGGTACTCTGCATGCAATAAACAGGGAAGGAGATCACTGAGATTTCTCTACCTTCCTGTTAGATCCTGAGCCTGGCTCAGCATCATCTCCAACACTATCGTCTGTGCTGCCATTTTGAGTCTGGTTTTAAACACCACAGTGGGGTTTCCCCTTCTTTGGTGAGATTATTCCACAGTCTAACAGACCTCACAGTGAGGAGATTGTACCAGCTATTCCCAACTCCTAATGATCAAAAACCACAAGCTAGTTCCCCCACCCCGAAAAAAATCATGAGATTATCTTAAAAGAATGAACTCTGAGAAATAATCCATTTGGGGTCATGTTTGCCTGATGGCTGCCCACTTGGCCAACACAGCAGGGATTGAATCAGAGGCCACCAGAGCTAAAAATCATGAGCTGCCACAGTTTGACCGAAAGAACCAAGCCTCTAAGACTTGGGGCAGTATCAACTCACATCTGCTGTGGATTAGCACAGCAGGGGGCAGGTAACAGACACTCACCAGTAGGCGATATTTATTTACCTTCCAGGGTCACGTTTTTGAGCCTCTCTCTGTAACCATGAAGGCGAGAAACTTTTTTTTTTTTTTTTAAATAATGCAAGTTGAGATTCTGGTGTACTCACATTAACGCACCAGAGATCACGAGTCTCATCATAAAATGGAATAATGGTTAATCAATATGAATAACTGGGGTGCCTAAATTTGAGGGCATCCTCCAGGATCCTTTGTATTCCCCCCCCTGCCCCGCCCCATACTTTTCACCCAAGCATCTGTGCTCGCCAGTCAGTCCTTCCAGCAGCTTCTTTTGGAGTCATCAGCCCATGTCACACCTCCCTGAGACAGGTGCATGCTGACATCACAGAATCGGAGCTTTTGCTGGCCCCAGGAGCATGGGCCGTAGCTTGGAATCCAAGCTCAAAGCCCTGGCAGTGCAGTGACCACTGAGTCAGTGGCACATCTCTTTGGTAAATAAGATCAGTCTTGTTTCATGGTGTGTTGCCCAGCACAATGGGGCCCTGCTCAAATTCTGAGCCTGTAGGTGCTGCCATAATACAAATAATCAATAATAGGGGAGTATCAGTGCCAAGTTCTCAGGCAGAGGCAAGCGCAGCATGGCTCCAGCCTGACACACATAAGGGACAAGAGGGAGTAAAGCTAAACTTACCGAATATATTGGCTGATGCTGTGCTAATAAAGAAAAAAAGGGTGCTGAGAAGTACGGGGCCCATCTTTCAATGCAGGAGCTATGATCCCTTCTTATGCTGAGGGATCAAGACCCTGCATGCTCTGCACTGGCTTCTGGCAGACTTTTATAGCAGCCATTGTTTGAACAGATTCACTTATGAGCTGGTAGACTGGGCACTAAATAGGGTGACTGACGCAGGTTATATTTCTAAGAAAATCTTGAGGGCCTCATTCACCTGGAACGTCCCCAGTGGATTTCTTCGTCAGCCAGCTCTCCTCTCCTCTCCAGGGAGCACTTGTACATCTAGTCACCTGAAAGGAGAACAAGCAGAACAAACAGCCAACATACAATGGAGGAGACTGGAGGGCTTAATTTAACCCACGTGCAAAAGCATAATTAAAGCACAAAAGGACCTAGACTTTGCCGAGTGGGAGCTTAGAGTGTCAGCTGCTATATATTGCGTGCATCTGAACTAACTCATATAGGCCGTGGCTAACTCAGATGAATGGACGGTGCTAGGCATGTTGCTGACAGGCAATAAGTGATAAATGTGGCAGCACAGCAAGGGATAATATTTTTCATCCCAGCTGGAAAATGTTTGGCTCCAGACCAGATGCAGTTTAGTTTCTTTTTGGGACTATACCTGTGTGTCTTCACAAAACGGTTCAGTATCAGTACAGTACAGATCTGCATCTGAAAGCCAACCAGACACATAACCAACACACTCTGTCTGCTGTGTTACTACATTTACATAACTAAAGCTAACCACCCTTTATCTGTCTTGTCTAGTTAGAACATGAGCTCTCTGCAGCGGGGACTGTTCTTACTATGTGACTGCATGGTGCCTAGCACCATGGGGTCCAGTGAGAGTCGGGGCCTGCAGGCACTATTGCACTACAAAAAACACAGAATCAGGTTACCTGGCTTCTCTTCTTTCCACTGCCACATGCTTGCTGTGTGACCTTGGGCAAGTCACTTAACTTCTCTGTTGCCCCAGTTTTGCTATCTATAAAATAGGAATAATAATACTTAGCTATTTCACAGGGATGACATGAGGCCTCTCTTATTAATACCTGTGAAATATTATGAGATCCTGGCATTGAAATCCCCCTAATGTGTAAATCATCATTAAAATCTGAGGACTTGTCTGTGTAATGCTTACTTCATTGGCAAGCTCTTGCTTAAGTAATTCCACTGGGACTTGTGTGAGCAGTGCTGACTTTTGGGAAGAAAGGTGGCACAGCTGGCTCATAATCAATATCAGGAGAGGAATTAAGTAGCACAGGCAAGGAGGCAATGATGTGTTTTAAGATGAGATTTGAAAAGAGATGGAGACAAAGAAGATGAGGCATGGAAAGAGTTGCAGAGGAGAAGGCTCTTGCACTAGCCGGGGTGAAGATTGTATGTAAAGCAATTAAAAGGAGACCGGGGCTAACAGATGAAGGAATAAGGAGGGGAGGAGAGAGGCAAGGCTGTGGAGGGTTTTAAAAGCAAGAAATGTAGTTTTGAAAGGGAATCTGAAATGAATAAATACCCAGTGGACAAGTATGAGGAAGGGTGGAAGGGGTTGTACCTATGAGAATGGGGGCCGGTTTGTGAAGGCATTTCCAGGATTGAGGGTGAACTACCTCAGGAGGTGACTTTGTACAGCTTGTGCATTTTGGTGGCGTCAATGAATTTTATCCAAAGAAAGTGGTGTTATTACCTTCTGTGCCCAAGACCCAGGACATGAGGGCCAAGACCTGCTGTGGCTTCTGCAATACAGAAAAAAGCTTCTATTGTCTGTACAATAGAAATGCCAGCAGGTCCTGGCTTTTGGGAGCAGAAAGCCTTGTAAAAGCTGACTATAGAACATACCTAGCTGAACCAGCCAGGATCACTGATACCGCTATTACTTTTAGTTCCTTAAAACATCCCCTGGGCCATCCCAGCTCAGCTTGGTGAGTTCAAGCTTGACTTGGTGAGTTCTGGCATTCAGCACCACTTGAGCGGAGCTAGATCTGCGTCAAAGCCCAGACATGAATCTTGGTACAGGCATGTTCAATGGGATGCAACAGCTTCTTGGGGCGGGTGAAAGTAGTTTACAGAGCAATTTGTGCAATCCACATTCTTCAAAAATGGTTAAAAGCATTTGAAGTCTATGGCCAGCCTGAAATTCAAAACAAATGAATCCCAGCCAATAACATGATAAAAAATGGAGACAGGATGGACTGGTCCACAATATTGTCATCACCTCAGCCCTATCTCCACTGAAGATGGAAGTACCCCTTAATTTAGTGTAGAAATGATTGGAGGCAGGGGACAGGGACTGGGAAAGGGTCTCTGTTCACTGTTTAGACGACCATATTGGCAGACTTCATTCCACGCAGTAATGATTTAGAGATCATTAAACTACCCCTGGAAACAGTTTCTTAGACTTCCAATAACTATTTGCAATAACTAAATAAATATAGTGGCTCTTAAACTCTAGACTATGAGTTTTGTTGGGCATTCTCTATTGGGCTTGGGGAAGAAAGGGAATGATAAGGTGACTTCCTAAAACCATGAAAACTTTAGGGATAAATGATTTTCTGTGCAGCCTCAAGTCTCCACTTGTGCACACACAGTTTTCCCACACACTTTCCCAGCACCAACATGTCTGTGCAGTTGTGATGGTGTCTGCATGCACAAGGCTCCATTGGATAAAAGATTTTTGTGCACGAAAAATTTTACCACTGGTGCCTGGCTGTACACCAGCAGTGTACAAAATGAGGCCTCGATCGATTACATGAGCCAAACAAAATGGGAGACTCCAGCGTGGCTCAGGGAGAACTTTGGATTTTCAGTGCCAAATGGCCAACTTTGTCAAGTGATGCATACACAGTGTCTATTTTTTAAAAATGCCATCGCTTTTCCAAGTCTATGAAACCGAACAAACATATTTATAACTGAGGGAACAGTCCTCATCCCATTCTGATGAGTCCAGGGAAAGTAAAATCGTAGACTGATGTTACTGAGTACCATCTTTAAAGCTCACAAAAAAAGAGGAGTGGAAAGATGCATATTATAGAGTACTGTAACAGGCAGGGGGAGATTTATTTCTGAGCATGAATCACTTTTCCCAGGCTTTTGTCAGGTTTGGTTTCACGTTGATTTTTGTTTCTGGCTGTGTTTTTTTAAAATTAATCAAGTTATATAAATTACAGATGATTTCTTTGTCACTATATTTCTAAACAGCCGTTTTAAATTTTAAATACAATACAGTACTGTATTGCATAATGTAATGTTCATTTATAAGGCAATTAAAGTTAAACATGAAACATCGGAAACAATAATAGCCTTTCTGTACATTGTAAAAGTGCCCATTTTACAACAAACCTTTGAAGAGAGACCATCTCTTACAAGCAACCACTTTTGCTAACTCCCATGAGTGATTGCTCTTGGTAGGTTTTACTGTACTACAATCCTCAGGAGATTAGATCTTGTATGCCACAGGCAGAG
This sequence comes from Natator depressus, assembly GCF_965152275.1. Classification (NCBI taxonomy): domain Eukaryota; kingdom Metazoa; phylum Chordata; order Testudines; family Cheloniidae; genus Natator; species Natator depressus. Next base: position 16,067,305 of record NC_134235.1, read on the forward strand.
AATGGGAGGGACCGAGGTGCACCAATGTGTGAGGCCCTTGCAATACAAGGTAATTTAGCAAAGCTTTTGATATGGTCTCCCACAGTTTTCTTTCCAGCAAGTTAAAGAAGTATGGATTGGATGAATGGACTGTAAGGTGGATAGAAAGCTGGCTAGAAAGTCTGGCTCAACGGGTAGTGATCAAAGGCTCGATGTCTAGTAGGCAGCCAGTATCAAGTGGAGTGACCCAGGGGTCGGTCCTGGAGCCAGTTTTGTTCAACATCTTCATTAATGATCTGGATGATGGGATGGATTGCACCCTCAGCAAGTTCGCGGATGACACTTAGCTGTGGGGAGAGGTAAATACATTGGAGGGTAGGGATATGGTCCAGAGTGACCTAGACAAATTGGAGGATTGGGCCAAAAGAAATCTGATAAGGTTCAACAAGGACAAGTGCAGAGTCCTGCACTTAGGAAGGAAGAATCCCATGCACTGTTACAGGCTGCAGACCAACTGTCTAAGCAGCAGTTCTGCAGAAAAGGACCTGGGGATTACAGTGGATGGGAAGCTGGATACGAGTCAGCAGTGTGCCCTTGTTGCCAAGAAGACTAACGGCATATCGGGCTGCATAAGTAGGAGCATTGCCAGGAGATCAAGGGAAGTGATTATTCCCCTCTATTCGGCACTGGTGAGGCCACAACTGGAGTATTGTGTCCAGTTTTGGGCCCCCCATTACAGAAAGGATGTGAACAAATTGGAGAGAGTTCAGCGGAGGGCAACAAAAATTATTAGGGGGCTGCAGCACATGACTTACAAGGAGAGGCTGAGGGAACTGGGCTTATTTAGTTTGCAGAAGAGTGAGGGGGATTTGAGAGCAGCCTTCAACTACCTGAAGAGGATGGAGCTAGGCTGTTCTCAGTGGTGGGAGATGACAGAACAAAGAGCAATGGTCTCAATCTGCAGTGGGGGAGGTCTAGGTTGGATATTAGGAAAAACTATTTAACTAGGAGGGTGGTGGTGAAGCACTGGAATGAGTTACCTCGGGAGGTGGTAGAATTTCCATCTTTAGAGGTTTTTAAGGCCCGGCTTGACGAAGCCCTGGCTGGGATGATTTAGTTAGGGTTGGTCCTGCTTTGAGCAGGGGGTTGTACTAGATGACCTCCTGAGGTCTCTTCCCACCCTAATCTTCTATGATTCTATGAACTGAGACATACCCAGATGATCCTAGCAACTAACCCCACATACCATGCTAGAGGAAAGTGAAAAAACTCCAAAAGGTCCCTGCCAATCTGACCTTCCCAACACCACATATGGCAATCAGTTAGAACCTGAGCATGTCAGCATGAACCAGCCAGCCAAGCATCTCCAGCCACGACCATCTCTGATGCTTCAAAGGAGAGAGATAGGAATAACGGCTTTCCTCTCATGTATCCATTTGGTGACCTTGTGCAGTTTTTCAGATTGCCATTGTATGCATCTTTTAGCTATTACAAAAGCTAAATGTATAGAACTGTATGTATTCACACCCCTGGGTATGCCTGAAAGGTGAAGGAAGCAGAATCCACTGGAGTTTCAACCCAAATGGGAGCGTATTAAGGAAACAGTCCAGGCATAAAGACGCCGATGCACCTCCATTCATTTCAATAATGGTGCAGCTGCTTACAGTAGGGTCTGAATTTGGCCCAGCCACACTATCTTTCATATTTGAAAGGCCACTTCATTTGAAGGTACCCTCCCATTTTACATCTCTGACAAATTTGGTTGAAAGGAGGCAAGTATTAGAAAGGTTAAGTAGACTTGTTGCAAAGTGCTGTAACAGTAATCAATGTCTTGTCTCTCTGAATGTAATCGAATAATGTGTACACAAAACTAGTTGACAGGCTTTATACAATTAAGACACAGTTCCCTAATGCTCCAAAGTATATAAAGCATAGATCAGCTTGTTGAAACTATTAGTTCACCAAAAGGGAGCCCAGGCACTTAACCAATCTCAATAGGCCTTTATTGTGAGTATATTAAAATGCAATCAACATTATTGCTATTATAAAACAAACCGTAAAAGAAAATACCTTGCTTCTCTCATGGAAGATTAAGCCATTCAGTGCTGCCTCTCTCAGACCTTTCAGTGACAATGCATTGAGAGGCACTAACAGAATGGAGACGGTTGTGAGCAAGTCTGAAAAAGACTGAGTAGCTGTTTAATCGCTTAATTTGCATTAGACTAGATTTTAGTTAATCAACCAATCGCTAGAAAACGGTGTTAACTCATCTACTGTTAATAGCATCCCAAATGCACATACACACAGTCTTGATTATATAGCATGTTTTGGAAGTTCATTATATTCATGTTTCCTGCACTATTCATTTTCTCCATGTACATTTCACATTTTTCCAGTAGTTATGAGTTGCCCAGGCTGGTGCAGAACATCTTCCAGACAAACACGCTTTTCTTTATTCTAGTATATTTTCACCATTGTCAAGTGCTCCATACCTATTCTCCAAGTATAACAAATACACACAGTGTATATAATGCTTATTGCTAAAGACACCACCCCCATCCCCAGTGCTTGGGACACCACATAACAAAACCATTTTTAAATATACATGAAAGCATTGTAACAAAAATCACCCTTGTTAAAGTGATTACATGGTGACTCAATACAAAAGAAAAAAGATAAAATAAAATACAGGAGCAATGGTCACCCCCAAAATTAATAAAAACCTCGACTTTAACAAATGCTCTCAAAAAGGAGGGAATGTCCTGAAAGATTTCACAAGGCATAAAGTGCGGGCGGGGTAGAAAAGAAGTTCCACGCTTGGGACTCACCCCAGCAAAGGTACATTGTGGTGTGAGGGTAGGATCACTACAGGCAACTGTGAGAGAACTTATATACCCATCAGGACCTGCAATAAAGTCAAGGCAGCCCAGCATTTCCATTATAAAGACCCGATTTTCAGCTGCTTATAACTGCAAACTTTAACCATCCAGGCTGAAATTCTCCAAGCCAGGGTCTGTCTGCCTCAGGCTGATTTTTTTAAACGTTTCATCAAAATAGTTCTTGTTTCTGTGATCAAGGTTACATGAAATGACATTGTTTTGCTCATGCTAAAAAATTCTTATAGCAGTTTAGCTGAGAAGCTCTAGAGCAGTGGTGGGCAACCTGCGGCCCGGCTTCCGCTTCCCGCAGCTCCCATTGGCCGGGAACAGCAAACCACAGCCACTGGGAGCTGCGGGCGGCCGTGCCTGCGGATGGTCGATGTAAACCAACTGTCTTGCAGCCCGCCAGCGGATTACCCTGATGGGCCGCAGGTTGCCAACCACTGCTCTAGAGCCTCTATGCCTTGGAGCAAGGGCTAGGAATTTGGCATGGGGGGGGGTGTCAGAAAGATGTTTATTGCAGAGAAAATCCACCCAAATTTGGCCAAATTACAAGCCTCTGAAAGTCACCCTGTGCACATGCTCAGCAGAGATTTGTTAGAGACCTACCTAACAATAATCTCAGAAGATTCTGTTTACACTGCATATTCCACCTTCACAGAGCTCACCGACCATGCTCCAGACCAAGGCTGCAGGGGCGGAGCAGAACTTTCCCTACAATTGCCTCAGCCTGAGGCTGATGGAGCAGCAGAACAAAGCATGGAAACCTTCTCTCCAGTGTTTAAATGGTTTCCCAGGTGACACCCAGGCAACAGGAGGACACAGCCTAACGCAACTGCACAAGGCTGAGGAGCAGAGGGGTGGCGGGGGGAAGCGGAGGGGAAACAGGTGTAAGCTAGAGGATGGACAGGAGCCGAGAAACAAGATAACAAGGGGAGATGCTAGCAGATAAGCGAAAAGGGTCAAGCTGGGAAGTGGGAGAAAGGGGCAGAAGAGTCTGTATCCACTTGAGAATGCTCCCCTCTAAAGTGTAAAACAAAACATAGGGACTTTGAGTCCCAACATTTGCTGTCTAGCAAATATCCGTGAAACCCACTTGCAAAGTCTCTCATCTTCCTTAGCGATTGGTCCAGAGAGGATAACAGCCAACTACTATTACTAGTTACTCTATGAGCTCAAGTGGCAGAAGTCTGCTGTGGATTTAAAGGTTCCAACACTGCTGAGTAGCCCTGTGTGTTGTCACAGTATGGCTTCGTATGATGGAATTCCTTTTTGTTTTCTTTTCCCTTGTTTGCTTTTTAAAAAAAAAAAAACTTAAATTAAGTTAAAGAACTACATTAAAAAAAAACCCACTGTAAACGACTGCAAAGTCAAGCATCCTGAAATTAGGAAATAAGCTTGTGCAACCTTAATTTGGTCCCTTTGTGCACATGCATTATGATACAGTCTTTAGTTACAGTATCACATACTATTTTTCCCCCCGCACTTCTGCCTCATTCAGTGCACAGTGTAGATGGTGCTTTGGGAATGAATCAGAGTTGTGTAGTGAATGAGGCAGTTGATTGTAAGATGCCTGCCTCATTTTTTGAGGAGGGCATGTGGTGAAAGAGGCAAAGAACTGCAGGATGAGAAAGGATAGTTGTCATAAATATAAAGGGAAGGTTATATAAATATAACCACCTTTCTGTCCACAGTGCTATAAAATCCCTCTTGGCCAGAGGCAAAACCCTTTCACCTGTAAAGGGTTAAGAAGCTAAGATAACCTCGCTGGCACCTGACCAAAATGACCAATGAGGAGACAAGATACTTTCAAAGCTGTGGGGGAGGAGGAAACAAAGGGTCTGGCTGTCTGTGTGATGCTTTTGCCGGGAACAGATCAGGAATGCAGCTCAGAACTCCTGTAAAAAGTTAGTAAGTAATCTAGCTAGAAATGCATTAGATTTCCTTTTGTTTAAATGGCTGGTAAAATAGCTGTGCTGAATGGAATGTATATTCCTGTTTTTGTGTCTTTTTGTAATTTAAGGTTTTGCCTAGAAGGATTCTCTACGTTTTGAATCTGATTACCCTGTAAGGTATTTACCAGCCTGATTTTACAGAGGTGATTCTTTTACCTTTTCTTTAATTAAAATTCTTCTTTTAAGAACCTGACTGATTTTTCATTGTGCTTATGATCCAAAGGTTTGGGTCTGTGTTCACCTGTGCAAATTGGTGAGGATTTTTATCAAGCATTCCCCAGGAAAGGGGGTGTAGGGCTTGGGGGGATATTTTGGGGGAAGACGTCTCCAAGTGGGCTCTTTCCCTGTTCTTTGTATAACACGCTTGGTGGTGGCAGTATAGGGTTCAAGGACAAGGCAAAGTTTGTACCTTGGGGAAGTTTTTAACCTAAGCTGGTAAGAATAAGCTCAAGGGGTCTTTCATGCAGGTCCCCACATCTGTACCCTAGAGTTCAGAGTGGGGAAGGAACCTTGATAATAGTCTTATGATCAAGACAACTGGATGACATTCTGAGAATTGGAACCGATCCCTGCTTTGCCACAGAGTTCCTATGTCATTTAGACCAAAATTCATAGGTGGCCACCAATTGTGTTTCTCTCTTTTTTTAGGTGCCCACCAGGGAACATCTGGGGCCAGATTTGCAGAAGTGCCGAGCACTTACAACCATAACTGAAGTCAGTGCATCCACTGAACATATAAAGTGCTATAAAAATGCTCTGAAAAAAATCAGGTCCCAAGTGTTTCACAAGTTGGGTGCCGGACAATTCTGGCCTTAATCTCTCTATTAGTCAGTTTCCCATCTTTAAAGTGGAGTTGATGATACCAAGTTACCTTAAAGTTTGTGAAGCATTCTGACACTACAGTGATGTGTGTCATAGAAAAGCCCATGAAGAAATGAATAATTTTGTATGCAGTGCAGGGTTTAAATGGTATGTGGTAAATATTATGCATTTGGCTACCAAATGAACGAGGATAAACAGAAATACTGAAAAGTTACTCATTCCGGGGGCCCTACCTATTCTGTGCACTGAAAGAGGCAGGGTCCTGTGGGGGTTAAAGAAAAGTGACACCTTGCAAGTTAAAAGACTAACACAACGCATATGGCAGAAGGCTGAATTGCATAGGCAACCTTAATTCAGACATTGCCTAACTTTTGATAACTTAACTTTGAAACCATACAATACTTTACAGTAGTTTTTTATATGTAATATATATTTAAAAGTGTAGGCCCTGTCTACACCAGTGACCACCTCCTAGTACCTGCATCTGAGACTACCTCCGGGTCCTCAGCTCATACAACAGCCGCCTTTTAGGGATAATATTCTCACATCTCATTGTAACTTTGCTGTGATGGGCCCAAAGCAAGGAACCTCCTTCCTACAACTTGAAACCTCAGTCCATCTCTCCATTCATTACATTTACAGTTATATGGTATCTCACACATGCATACACACATTGTATAACATAGCACCAGTATGTACTGTATATATTATGTAAATACTACATACTTTGTTTCAAATTGTGTATTAAGATTTACATTTATTCTATACAGTACACACAGTACCACATTTAAGGATATGCAGCAAGTGAATAATATATAACAGTATCTTGCATATCCAAAGAGCAAGTAGATCACTTTCAACAGCTGTTAATACTGTGAAATGTGTCTTAAGTAGTCATTTAAGCATCAAATTATCCTGTATAAAACATCAGGGTATTTTGTTAAACATTGTAGTGGTTGCCATAAAAAAAAAAAAATCAACATTCCTTGACATATTCCTCAGTTACTGTATTTCCTCTTTAAATTATGGAGATGCCAATCCCTGCTATATAATTAAGATTGAGTTGAGTTTTGGAATTAATACAGAGCTGTAATATCACCAATACAACGGTGTGGTAACTGCTGTTGAAGAGACCTTTTAAATAGGTATCATTCTATAACGGACGTTGACACATTTGGTTTAGAGGTAAAATATTAATAGCATTAACTTACTTCAGACATGACCGATAAATTAGAGACTTTAGTGTAGGCATTTTTCAATAAGCACCCGGGCATGCTACTTTCTCTCTCAATGATGGTTTTATGATGAAAGTTCAAAGCACTAGTTTCAACATCTTTTGTACACAATCCATTTTTGGCACACTTTTCGATTATTTGAATCCTCAACAGGCATTCAAAAATTCAAGTTTTTTATGGTCTGTACATTATTTTAATCACTTTTTTACATTTCTGTATAGGATAGGAAGAAAAGTGGAAAATGTAGAGTATGCAGAATAGTTTTAATAAACAGTTTTACATACAGTACCTTACATATAGAACAGTGTGTTTGCAAATTTAAATAATTTTTGAATGTACAGTGGCTTGTACTCTTATCAAAAGGTAAATTCAAGTTTACTGTCTATCGGTTCTAAAATGCATTTATACAGAAAACTAGAACTGATAAACAGTTGTGAGGCATAAAACGTTCAAGTATCTTATGTCATCAATTAAATAGCCTCCTTTTAACAGTCATATTTTACAAATTCCAAAACCTGTACATACATTATTTTCAATTTTATAAACTGCTTGTTAAAAGGTAACATTTCATGTTAACCACCAGTTCTTATAGTCTATAGTAATAAAACTAGACATGTGTAGATATAAATATGTATATAGTATGTACATATGAATGTGTGTGTATATACACATATACCTACACATACATATGTAGCACTGGGTGCAGTGACAACTTACATGAGCACAGGCAAAGAGAAGGTCCTGAGCTCAAAATCCAGCAAGAGCTAACAGAGCAACTAGGTTGCCTTTGGTTTCATGATGTTTTACTCACTTATGACTGAAGCTAAAAGTTTTATAAAAACATCCTAGATAATGTATCTTTGCGATATCCAATCTAGTGGTTTAATAATTCACAGCCACAAACAAGCAGTTTTGCTGCTTTTGTCATTCCTCATCCCAGATGAGGTTGGTAAAGATTCAGAAGGTTAACACCAAGCTGAACTACCCAGGACAAAACGTATTTTGAATCCTGAATACTGCAATAGAACGTAAAAAAATATAAAACTAGATACAATTTTGGATGGATTGCTGGCACCAGGTAGAACTTTGAACAAAACTCTTCATGTATTTCACTATCTTCAAACTGTCATCCCAGTGGTTTTAGTATTATTTGGCACATCTGACCACTGTTTGCCACTTACGTTTTAAAAAGAGCCTAAGGGTGCTGTAATGAGGATTTCCATTAAAAAAAAAAATATTTATAAGGAGACCACCACATCCTGTTTCTTTCAAAAGTGAAGCAAATGTTTTCATTTTCCCAAATAACACTAATTAGATAAGAAACAGTTCATGGACTGCAAAAGATCAGTTACCTGCCTAAAACTTTGGGGGTGGACCAACTGTAGAGAGGCTATGGATCTCTCTGTGTCTGTATTTTCACTAGCAATGGGAGAAAAAATAATTACGATTGTACATTTTTCCCACTGACATTTGAGAGTTTGGCTCTTTCTGCTACTGACTATAAAATTATAGCATTTTCCATTGCAGAGATTTCTTGAACCTTCTTGTATGACCTGAAGGAGAAATTCTGTCACTTCACATGTCTTATTTATCATATTGTAGACCATGTCAATGTTCCTCAATATGCGACATATTGTAATTTGCATCTTGAATACAGAGTATTTAGCTTTTCAGTGTTAATTTCCTTACTCTAGATTTCCTTTTCTTTCTCCAAAGCTTCAGGCTAAAAACGTAATCAGCTCAGAACCAGACAAATATCCAGCTTTTTGCTGTCCTCCTGCCAGTCTTGTGGCTAATAAGAAAATTCACTGTAGAGAGCCTATTTTTATTCCTTTATTCTTCCTTTTGTCATACAGAGCACAGCGTGGCTATTTGCTGTACTTTCCCCATGTCAATTAAGAGCTGTTTGATACGTCGCTTGAGTTGAGGCAGTCTTGCAAGAGGATCGGGTGGTTCCAGCTCTCCAGTGAAGTCAAGCCAGCTTTCTAAAACTAAATTGAGAAAAATGTAAAAAAGAGTTTGATTAGAAAGGGATCTTCGGAAAAAGAGTGCTCAATCCTCCAAAGCTAGGTGTGTTGAAATGCAGTAAGGGCCATATCTTAGTGTCCTTGAAGTCAGTGGCAAAATACTTGAGGACTTCAACCTGACTAGGATTTGGTCCTAACTTGTCAACCCAAATTTAAATGGCTATTGTGCCCCACCCATGGCTCCATGCAAACCAGGTGTGTGACTGCCAATGATGCACCTCAGAATATTTCATAGCCAAACTCCCTGCCCGGATGAAGAGCAGCCTATCATAAAAATTCAGAATACTTACACTATTTGTTGCTAGAGACATTCTGTATTTGAGTTTTTAGGCTCATACCCTTTCCAAATCTACTTCTTCTGTATGCTATTGAACATGGACCAACAACCATTCTTGTAAATGCTGTCAACTTGCCAAGCCCGAGGGCAGCAGGTAATTTGCATAAAATGGAGCATGCCTCTGCCATATGCGTCATTAATATGAAGGTGCAACTTACAGATACTCAAATCGTTATTTAAATGAAGACATTTTCTGAAGAATCAAATAATTCAGTGCTCCATGGAAATTTTCATTCTTTTATGCATTTTAAAGTGTTCCCCTTATTAATCATTCCAATTACTTTGATAGCTAAATTCCAGTAATATAAAGGTATGTTAGGACAAATTAGCCAACAATGTGTTGATGATACACATACAAAGAAAAGACTCCAGCTCACTGTCTCAGCTGTCACGATTCTGCAGTACTAAAAACTCAACAGGAATAAAAGGTTGTGAAGACTCACTTCTGTCACTAACTTTAAAACTTCAAAAACAGACTCCAACGAGAGACTGCTGAATTGGAATTAATTTGCAAACTGGATACAATTAACTTAGGCTTGAATAGAGACTGGGAGTGGATGGGTCATTACACAAAGTAAAACTATTTCCCCATGTTTATTTCCCCACCCCCCACCGTTCCTCAGATGTTCTTGTCAATTGCTGGAAATGTCCCACCTTGATTATCACTACGAAAGGTTTTTTCCCGCCCGCTCTCCTGCTGGTAATAGCTCATCTTAAGTGATCACTTTCCTTACAGTGTGTATGGTAACACCCATTGTTTCATGGTCTCTATGTATATAAATCTCCCCACTGTATTTTCCACTGACTGCATCCGATGAAGTGAGCTGTAGCTCACGACAGCTTATGCTCAAATAAATTTGCTAGTCTCTAAGGTGCCACAAGTACTCCTTTTCTTTTTGCGAATACAGACTAACACAGCTGCTACTCTGAAAACTAACTTTAACGTATCACTAAACAAAAACAGGGAGCAGGTGATATAAGACAGTCACTTTCAGAGTGGAATCTCACTAACTTCTGACTGAATTTCAGTGCTCATAAAAAAGAGGGAAGGCAAGAGTCTAATCCCATTTTTCTAGAAACATAGTCAATGTACATGCAATCTGATCATAAACATTCCATCAGGGCTAACGTTATTTTGTTTTAGGTAAGAAATAATTAAGGACACAATAACTACACTTTGTTCAAACTCTCTTCATTTGTGAAGTGAGTCTCAACATGTGAAAACTAGGGCTGTGAAGCAATTAAAAAAATTAATAGTGATTAATCACAGTTTTAATCACACTGTTAAACAATACTGGAATACCATTTATTTAAATTTTTAGATGTTTTCTATATTTTCAAATATAGGCTATGGGCACAGAGCTTCAGACCCTGCTGCTGCGCCCGGAGCTCCGGGCTGGGGCTTCATCCTCCCACCCGACCCAGAGGTATGCAATTAACATGTTAAAAAATAATGAACATGTTAATTTTGTTTTCAGTTAACTTCAGGAGTTAACTGCAATTAATTTATAGCCCTAGTGAAAACTGAATGCATTCATCTATTACAACACTTAGTTCTACTGCATCATCTTTGTGTAAATTTGTTGTTATGAAGCCTGGTCTGCCTCCTTAATCCAGGCTATTACCAGTTAGTTTCTAAACCAATACACAGTAAACCACAGCTGAAGATGAAGACTTCTTTCCTCTTCCTCAGGTAACTGATTGATACTATTGCCCAAACAAATGCTATCAACTTCAGGAGATGCTGCAGATTAGTAGGCAGAGCATGGGAGCAGGAGCCTGCTATTTCATGGTCTCACTGTGTGGCCTTGGGCAAGTCATGTTGGCCCAGGTTTTTGATTTATTGTTAATGCTGCATGCCTGGGCTTGACTTCAGACATTCTGAATACTCATTACCTCAGTAGATGTTGCAGATGCGCAATATCTCTGAAAAATCAGACTCTGGGTGTCCCAGAACCCCAAAATTATAAACACCTTTGAAAATTTGGGCCTTAATCACTGTCTTAGTCATCTACACGACAGAGGTAATGGGAGACTTCTTCTTGTTCATTTAATGCTTTGAATGTTCAAAGCTCTATACAGATTAATGTCAATATTTCGTAACAATGTAATTACCATCAACTTCTTTTTCAATGAGGTCCATTCTGCTGGTGACTTCATTCTGTACATTCTCTATGTGGGTAAGGAGATTTAGCTGCCATTGAAGATGGGAATCCACTTGTTCTTCTGATCCTTTTTTTTCATTACAAGCACACACCACATTCCCTTCAACAGTGTTCTTCTCCATAGGACCAACAAAAAGCAACAAAGTTAGCCCTTAATAAATGCTTTATTTTCAATTTCAATCCACTTGGATTCTGGTTTTGATTATAATACTTGGTACAAATGCCCTGAATGATGGAGTTTTTAATTGTACCACTATTTCACAAAAACATAAACATGCATATCGGTATGCAGTTTTTAAGAACATTAGCGGACAATAAGAGCAATAAAAATGTCAAACAAATGAGTACATCTAGCTTTCAGGATTACCACAGACACAGAAGAGTGTTAGCAGAAAGCACCAGGGGGCAGCGGGGGAGGCAGTGTTACGTTCACAAGATCCTGTACTCAGTTTAGTGCAATAGGAGTGGCCCACGTCTCACCACTCTGCTACATAAACTTCTAACTCTTAATTCATGAAGTGCTGAATGCACCAGTGAGCCATTATCCAATTCAAGCAAGAGTCCAGGATTTTTTTGTGTTTGCTGTCCAACAGAGGATGAAGTGAAAATACAAAAATGGAATTATATCTAAAATCCCAAAGTTTGTCTGTTAAATTAATTTCAAAGTTCATAGCATACTGACAGACAGATTTAAGACAAAAGTACATTCCTTCTTCAGACTGCTGTCATCCTGTGTAACTTGTTACCATGGTTAGATCACATGGCTGGAGTATTAAAAGGGGCCATATAATTGTATGACCAGTAACACGTATAGCTATGAGAACTAAAAGCAAATCTAATCGTTTTCTTCCCATGTGTATTATTCCATAATGTGCCAGGTACATTCCTGTGAACTCTCAAGTAATAGCTATGACCAAAGACAAGATACCTGATTTAACAGCTCAAAGGCATGAGCTAGAAGAGCAATTCCCATAAATTTATATAAACAGTTGATTTTAACTGTAGAATCCAATAATCCCACATATACTGAAGCTGTCTGACTATCGGTGATTATTGCATTTCAGACAGAAACTCAACGACAGTATTAGTTTGATAGTACGCTTGTTAGTCACTATCAGTGCAAGCCAGCTGCCACAGAAAAGAGTGAACAGTGTTATAAATATATTGATAGAACTGTTTGAGAAACCCACATTCTTGAGACTATTTTGCATCTGAAAAGTTTTTTTCCTGCAAAAGTGGCCTGAAATGATTTATTAAACAAAAATGTTCTCTTCCTGTTTTTCTGAAGCTTTAGAAATATGAATCCCACCAAATCTGGACTTTCCTGCTTTTGCTGGTCTATGGGTGGGTCCTGGAGATGACATACTGGGATTAACACTTGCAAGGGGGACAAGCTATTTAAGATTATGGACATTGTTGGCATAAGAACAAATGAGGGGGACCTATATGACACGTGAGATCAGGAAGGGCATTCTAACACTAAGGGGCAGTGCAGAAGAAACATTTGGTGGAGAAGGATACAAAAGGAACATGATGGAAGTGTGCAGGGTGAGGCGGGGCTGTGTAAAAGCTTAAGAGTCAGGAGTGAGGAAACAATGTTAGGGGCTGTCCATAAATGACACAATATGTTTTGGTGAGACATGGTGGATGAGGTAATATCTTTAATCGGACCAACTTCTGTTGGTCAAAAAGACAAACTTTCGAGCTACACAGGGCTCTTCATTTTCTGGTAATTTTCAAGACCTCCTCCAGCCCCCTGTAACACTTTGTAACACTGAAACAAACATGCAAGATTAAGGACACTCCCACCCCCTAATGTGTTTTGTAAATTTACGAACAACCTATGATGTTTAAGGAGAAGCAGAACTAATAAAAGGGGACTCAACATTGGATACCATCTGAGTGTGTGAAAGAGAGGATCGGCAGTAGAACTGTGCATAGACTGGAGATGTGGAAACAAGAATCTGAAAGGCCAAAGGTTGCAACAGTTTAGGAGGGACATTGCCAAGTCATAGTCAAGGGTTTGAGGAACAGGGTTGGAGAGGAGAACTGTAGCAAATATAGTTGCTCTTGAGTCAGTTCAAAACAGTTACAAATAATTCAAATCGTGTCTCAAGCCAACTTGAAAACAGAGCTGAAATCAAAATTAGGATAAATGCAAAATGGTTTACATAGGAAATAGGGATGTAAAATCTTAACCATTAACATTAGTCTTACCAGTTAAACCACCTTAACCGGCCGGCCAGCCCCAGCAACCCCACCCGCCAACCTCACTCAATACAGAGTACAGTAAGGTTAGACAGACAGTACTTTATGGTGCTGTGAAAGTAGTGGAAAGGAAAGGACTAGCTGACCCAACAGATTCCCCTTCCAAACCTAATAAATTGTAACCAAAAGCCAGTAAAGTCATAGCTGAGATTCCAAGGAAACCTGAATTCTGCAGAAACGGATATATGGATTGTTTTTCCAAGATATGACCCTATTCAGCAATATTTCATATTGCTGCATGTGTCCTTACGGCACACACTCAATATGTAAACTATATTATTGAACAAACAATTAACTCCAAGCAAGGTGAAGTGTAATTTTTCATTAAAGAATATATAAAATTTATTTATGTTTGTGACACCAGAGTACCAAGAAAAAAAAGTAACTGAATAATTTTTTTTAATGGGGGAGACAAGTGGGTGAGTCTAAGTGTTTTATTTATTTTCAAATACTTGGGTATCTCAAAAAGCTTAAGAAGTTTTTTTGTTTTAAGTCCGCTTCTAGAGTAAAACCAGACACTTTCAGCCCCCCTGCCCAAATCAAATCAATGGTATAAGGAAGTTACAAGCAACTGAAAACAGGTTTAGAGGTGTGGGCACAACCTTTACTATAGCACAGGGGTGGGCAAACTTTTTGGCCTGAGGGCCACATCTGGGTATGGAAATTGTATGGCGGGCCATGAATGCTCACAGTTCTCGGCCAATGGAAGCTGCAGGGGAGGCGCTTGGGGTAGGGGCAGCGTGTGAAGCCCCCTGGCTGCCCCTACGCGTAAGAGCCAGAGGGGGGACATGCTGCTGCTTCTGGGAGATGTGCGGAGCAGGGCAAGCCCCGAACCCCGCTCCCCGTCGGGAGCTCGAGGGCCAGATTAAAAAGTCTGAAGGGCCGGATGCGGGCCCCGGGCTGTAGTTTGCCCAGCCCTGCTATAACATCACTAAGATAAAACTATAGAAAAATCAGCACTGTATATATTAGATGGGCTTTACATTTCAAAGAACTCTGTCTAAAACATTTGTTAGAAATCTTTACATGAGCAGAAACAAGCTTAGTTAATTGTTAACCTATATGACTGAATTCTGGAGGGAAGTTTGGTGTCAAAAGAAAGATACAGACCAACGGTAAATATAATTAGAAATCCAGGTTTTAAAAACTGTTAAGAGACCAAAAGACAACAGAGAGAAACAAACAATTTGCTCTTCAACCAATTTCTTCTGTTACGAGAAAGACAACAGGTTCCGTTTATACTCTTCATTTTAAATACAGGGAATCAATCTCTCTCAAACCAATAGAATCTTTCAAAATGGAAAAAAAAATAAGTGCAACCACAAACTTTTCTTGAATACAAGAAATCTAGATGTACTGGAACTTCTTAGTTATATTAACAGAACCACCTCCCTATAAGCAGAAATCCACTGTAGCTGGGTTTACAAATTAGCAATTAATGAATTAAGACCATAAGAACGGCCACAGTGGGTCAGACCAAAGGTTGATCTAGCCCAGTATCCGGTCTTCTGACAGTGGTCAATGCCAGCTGCCCCAGGGGGATTGAACAGAACAGGTAATCATCAAGTGATCCATCCCCTGTCACCCATTCCCAGCTTCTGGCAAACAGAGGCTAGGGACACCATCCCTGCCCATCCTGGCTAATAACCATTGATTAACCTATCCTCTGTGAACTTATCTAGTTCTTTTTTGAATGCTGTTATAGTCTTGGCCTTCACAACAGCCTCTGGCAAGGAGTTCCACAGGTTGACTGTGTGTTGTGTGAAAAAATACTTCCTTTTGTTTGTTTTAAACCTACTGCCTATTAATTTCACTTGGTGACTCCTAGGTTTTGCGTTAGGAGAAGCAGTAAATAACAAACACTAACTTACTTTCTCCACATCGGTCATGATTTTATAGATTTTCAATCAGATCCCCCCTTAGTCGTCTCTTTTCCAAGCTGAAAAGTTCCAGTCTTATTAATCTTTCCTCATATGGAAGCCGTTCCACACCATTTTTGTTGCCCTTTTCTGAACCATTTCCAATTTCAATATATCTTTTTTGAGATAGGGCGACCACATCTGCATGCAGTATTCTAGATGTGGGCGTACCAGGATTTATATAGTGGCACGATGGTATTTTCTGTCTTATTAACTATCCCTTTCTTAATGGATTCCCAACATTCTGTTCACTTTTTTGACTGCCGCTGCACATTGAGTGGATGTTTTCAGAGAACTATCCACAATGACTCCAAGATCTCTTTCTTGAGTGGTAACAGCTAATTTAGACCCTATCATTTTATATGTATAACTGGGATTATGTTTTCCAATGTGCATTACTTTGCATTTATCAACATTGAACTGCAACAATCTAAATCCAACCTACTTCACCATAATGAGTTTCACTACATTAAACTTCATTTTAAGTGGGTTGTACTGATCCATCTGCCTACCAACAGAACACATATCAGTTGATAATTCAGTAATGGGCATGCACTTCTAACTATTTTATGAGTTTGATCTTTTTAAACTCTAAGTCTATACATATGAATAATGAGTTTTACCTGCTCACTCACGCCATCTTCTTTTAAAGAATATTGTAAACAGTTTTTATCATCTGAACAAAATTCCTGATCTTCCTCAAAGCTACTTATATCTTCATCATCTGAGCTCACATGGTCAGTAACTGATTTGCAGTCCTGACCAAAACTCTGTGGTTTCTGGTAACTGTGCTCGCTTATAATGTAAGTTTCTTCCATCTTCTGGGGTAAACTAGGGGGTGGTTCTTTACGGCTTTGGTTGTGACATGTCCTTTCAGATGGATTAACAGTATCTGGCAAAGTCACTATTTTCTTCTCTACCCCAAATGTTACTTGCTCTTGCTCTTTTCGTACCCCTGAGCAAGCCCAAAGATGAAGATCAGGGTGATGTGTATTTCTGGAAAGAAGGGGAGAAGAAAAGTTAGAATAGAACAATCTCTTTCAGCAATGAAATCTTTTAAAATTCTTAAAAAGAAAAGGAGGACTAGTGGCACCTTAGAGACTAACCAATCTATTTGAGCATAAGCTTTCGTGAGCTACAGCCACTGTATTTATATTAATAGGCAATTTTTTAGGGGAACATAATTGCCAAAGATTTCACCCAGCATTGCTGTGGACCTCTTAATTTTTGGTAAATCCATTATGCCCTGGTCATCTTTAATAAGTGTGTTATGATAAAACAAAAACGCGAATACTCCCAAAATGTCCACTCCTGTCAGGTGCTGAGCACTATCAACTGCCATTGAAATTTCCATTGCCTGGCATGATTGGACCAGTAAACAGTACAGTGGAAGTATAATTAGAAAATTATACAAAAGAGAATGTTAAACATTCAGGCTTTGAAGAAATGACTGTATCCCAAATTAGCCAACCACATAACGATTGTTCAGACAAAGCACAGTCTACTAGCTAAAGTACAGCAATGGAGATCTGGGCTCTGTTCTGAACTGAATAATTGTCGGACCTTGAGCAAGTAACAACCAATCTGTGACTCAGTTTCCCCTTCTGTAAAATTGGCATAGTAATTCCTAATTTCACACAAATATTTGAGAGAATTAATTTAATACTATTTATTAAGAACTCTGAGATGATTAGATACAGGGGAATAGATTGCAGGTGGCAGATTTAGAAGCGCAGAAGTCTTCATTTCGCTTTCAAACCGGATTAGACAGATACTACCACATGCAAGTTTTGGATAAAAAACAGTCTTTAGCCTCTTCAAATATTTTTCCTTTGTCTCAGTATTCATCATTAACAGTCAATAGTAGGAGCACAAATTCACATTCTAGTGTTTAATGGAGAAAACAATTACATTCCCACTTACCAATATTTTTTTCCCCTCAGGCTTTGTCAAGAAGTGCAGACCCTGGATTCCTCCTCACTGAGCTGAGAGGAAGAGGAGGAACCCAGCTTCTGCCCTGTCACAGACTGAGCTCCAGAACGCATCATCATCTATCCAAACAATTCAAATTGTGCCATGACATTTTCAATAATATACTGCCTAAATGTGTACCGATATACATCTGTTTGGTCTTTAATATAAAAATTAAAAAGAAAATTATCCTGACATACACACTGAGCTCTCACTTCCTCTATAGATGGGGAGGAAACACCAGACCCACACTTACTTTAGTATCCCAATCTTCAGCTGCAGTCCATGTAGTATTTCAGTTACACCATACACATCAGCCAGCAGGTGGTGTGTTGACACTATCTTTTTGGCATTAAGGTGAGAGTAATTTTCTTTTAAAAATGATAATCCACACATATGCCCATTGTTTAACCAGTCCTTATCGTAAAGATATTTGGCACTCCATCTCTGACCTACGGGTAAACAACAATCAGAATTTATTCTCCAGAAGTGACTACAACAGTCAGGAGTGGTATCCTTAAAATATTTTCTGACATCCTTTCTTTTATCATGGGTTTTCAAAGAAATTCACATCATCAAGTATATGACACAGTATACTGTCTGACTTCTATAAATGACATTTTAAAAGAAAATCAAACAAATAACTCAGTACTCAAGCGTGACGAAGTAAAAAACATTCTATACCATGATACACCTGTGAACTGAATTTGAAACTGAATTAAAGTTGTGAATTATAATGGTCTTTTCTAAAAAGATATCCACTTACTGAAAAGATAATTTAAGATACCAAGAACTTAAGATTAAAAAAAGAGATGGGACATTTAAATGGATATCAAGAATATTCAGAGCTATGATAAATAACAACAAAAAATTTGAAAAGCTATTAAACCTTGTGCTTCAGGGCAAGACAGGATTTTAGATCAGGATTTACAGCAGGATTCTACACTTTCTTCTGAAATATCTCATACTGACCCCTGTCAGAGACGGATATTGGACTAGAGGAACTTAGGTCTGATCCAGTCTGGTGACTTCTGTTTCTATACCGCAAGTATGAGTGAACCCTAAGTAACTTAACTGATCACCTTACTTTTATACTAATTTAATCATCATAAAAATAATTGTATCCCTAATTATTCCCAGAACTATATAGTACTTTCACTTTGCAACTGTTAAAAATAGTTACTCACCTTCCTGTTACTGTTGTTCTTTGAAATGTGTTGTGTGTGTCCAACACACTGTAGATATGTGCGTGTCACAGCACGGTGCTGGAGTGTTTTCCCTAGTAGTACCTGGAGGGGAGGCCCTGCTCATTCTTTGGCTTCCTCATGCTCTGAACTGAGGGTATAAAGGGTGGAGTCGCCCCAATCATCCTTCAGTTCCTTTGCACTGGGATCCCAACTATAGACTCCAATGCCTGGAGTCTAAGGATGGGTCATGTAATGGACGTATGCAACACATCTCAAAGAACAGCAGTTACGAGAAAATGAGTGTTTGCTTTTTCTTCTTCGAGTGCTTGCATATTAACATTACACTGCTGGCGACCCCCAAGCCATTGTCATTGATTCCAAGGCCAAAAGGGACCATTGTGATCATCTAGGTTGACCTTCTGTGTAACACAGGCCATAGAACCTCCCCAACATAATCCCCGGAGCAGATCTTTCAGAAAAACATCCCATCTTGATTTAAAAATGGCCAGTGATGGAGAATCCACCACAACCCCTGGTAAATCGTTCCAATGGTTAATTACTCCCACTGCTAAAAATTTACACTTTATTTCTAGTCTGAATTTGTCTAGCTTCAACTTGCAGCCATTGCATCATGTTACACCTTTCAGCGGTGGTGTGGCTTGGAGTGTCTTCAGAAGAGGGACTGTAGGACTGCTTTCCCACATTCGTGTCTTGCCTTGATGCTGCAGTAATTGCACAGTGTCTAGAAAAGGTGCAGACAGAGGACCACATTGCCGCTCTGCAGATGTCCACAATAGACACATTTCCACAAACGCAGCAGAGGCCAAGTGAATTCTTGTTGAGAGAGATGACAGCTTCTAAGGAAGGAATACTTCGGGCAGCACAGCACTTCACAATGATGGTGTTAATCCATTCAGAGAGTTGGTGCTCTGTAATAGGGTGACCTCCCATTTGTTCTGCACAGGATATAAAGATATGGGGGAAAAACCTGAAAGGGCTTTGGTCTGTCCAGATAAAAGGTTAGAGTGCAGCACACATCTAAAGCATGTAGCTTTTGTTTGTCCTTCTGAGCATACGGCTTTGGGAAAAAACCTTGCAAATATATAGGCTGATTTAGGTAGAAATCAGATACCATCCTGGACAGAAACTTGGGGTGTGGCCTAATCCGGATCTTGTCATTGTACAAAATAGCACATGGAGGCTCTGTCACAAGAGCATGCAGTTCCCCCATACTTCTAGCAGAGGTGGTGGCCACTAAAAAGGCTATTTTTGCTGAGAGGTGTAATAAGGCGCAGGAGGCTAAGGACTCGAATCCTTAGGACAAAATCTTAACCTTATTTATAGGCATAAGATGGGGACTAATCAGTTGGAAGTGACAGAGGAGAAGAAAGACCTGGGTGTATTGGCTGATCACAGGATGACTGAGAGCCACAAATGTGATGCAGCCATGAAAAAGGCTAACAGTCCTAGCATGCATCAGGTGAGGTATTTCCAGCAGAGATTGGAAAGTGTTAGTATTATTATACAAAAGGCACTGGTGAGACCTCATCTGGAATACTGTGTGCAACTCTGGTCTCCCATGTTTAAGAAAGATAAATTCAAAGTGGAACAGGTGCAGAAAAGGGCTAACTAGGATGATTCAAGGAATGGAAAACCTACTTTATGAGAGGAAACAAAGAGCGGAGCTTGTTTAACCTAACCAAAATAAGGCAGAGGGGAGATAGGATTGCTCTCTATAAATACATCAGAGGGATAAATACCAGGGAAGGTGAGAACTTATTTATGTTAAGCACCGATGTGGACACAAGAACACATGGATATAAACTGGCCATCAACAAGTTTAGGCTTGAAAAGAGTGACGTTCTGGAACAGCCTACAGTGGGAGCAGGGGGGGAAAAAACTTAACCAGGTTTCAAGACTGAGCTTGACAAGTTTATGGAGGGGATGGTATGATGAGACTGCCTCCAATGGCATGTAGCATATCTACAACTGCTAGCAGCAATATCTCTAATGGCCAGTGATGGGACATTAGATGGGGAGGGCTCTGATTTACTACAGCAAATTCTTTGCCATGTGTCTGGCTAGTGGGTCTTGCTCACGTGCTCAGGGTTTAACTGACTGCCATATTTGGGGTCAGGAAGGAATTTTTCCACGGTTCAGATTGACAGAAACCCTGGGAGTTTTTTGCCTTCCTCTGCAGCATGGGTCACTTGCAGGTTTAAACTAGTGTAAATGGTGGATTCTCTGTAACTTGAAGTCTTTAAATCGTGATTTGAGGATTTCAGTAACACAGCCAGAGGTTATGGGTCTATTACAGGAGACGGTGGATGAGATTCTGTGGCCTGCAATGTGCAGTAGGTCAGACTAGAATAGATGATCATGATGGGTCCTTCAGGCCTTAAAGGTCTACAAGTCTGTGAGGAAACACTGAAGGCTTCCTAGCTATCGGTACTGTGCTAGGACATGGAGGTTTAGATATTGTCATGGAGACGGCAGATGAATGGGATATTGGACCTGAGACAGATGAGGCCGAAACAGACCCTACCGTCAATACTGATAAGTATGGCACCTGCAACAGGGCTGGTGGAGGATCTCTGCCCTTATTCAGTGGTGAGGTCAGTACTGAAAAACACAATACCTCTCTCACAGGCACATAGGCCTTTGGTGTTGTCAGCATGGGTCTCTGACATGACCCTTGTCCAAGCACTTTAAACAGTAGAGAGTGCAGGTTACTGACAGGCACTGGCAGATGACAGCTGGAGCGGGGCTTAAAAACAGGGACCTTCACATAGGCTTCCCTGGTACTAGGCAAGTCCCAGAAGCCAGCCGAATCCACAGAAAACAAAATAAAATTGATTAAAGAGAAAACAAACATCTAACGGACGAAACAATAAGTATCACTATGTAAAAGCTAACTATTTGCAACTTAGTCACAAAGGAACGAGGCTGTAAACACAGAAACGCTCTCACTACCAATCACAGGAAGTAAGAAGGAACTAAAGGATGAGCGGAATGATTCAACTCTTTATACCCTCGGTTCAGAGCACAAAGAAGCAACGGTGTGGGAGAAGCCACCCCTACAGGTGCTGCTAGTCAAAACTCTCCAGCTATGGTACACAAGAAGTATACACACCTGTAGCATAACGGAAATGCACAAGCACGAGAAGAACAAAATTAGATGGAAACTTGCCGGTCCTTACACTAAAATGATATGCACAGAATTATCTGTAGGTAAAAGAACCAGCCTGATGGTAGCTATTAACACCTTCCAGCATAACACCCTCCATTACCCAGCCTGTCCTCCCAATACAGTGTCAAATGCAGACATCCTGAATGATTCATCTCCTAGACAGAAAGAACAGAAAAGAAAAAAAAGAAAAAGTGGAGTTGGAGGAGTCAGGTGGGCAGGGAGGATTGGGTTAAACTGTGTCATCAGATGAGCAGTTCCAAATACTTTAAAGTCAGTGGCACACACTAATTTTATACCTTCAAATGCAAAATTCAACAGCGTCACATATACACGCCAGATTATAAAACTCAAGCGTCTTACAATCAAAAACATGGGACTGAATTTTCAAATTTCTGTGCTTAAAGTTAGGTGCCTAAGTCCATAATGGAGGCATCTAATTAAGTGGAATATTTTTCAGAGATACTAAGCACCTTCACCTCCCATGGAAGTCAGTGGCAGTTATGAGTACTTATCACCCCTGCAAATTAGCCCACTTATTTAGATACCTAAATATATATTTAAATATGTATATTTGTCCTCGTTTCTCCATCTGAGAAGACTAAACTGTTACTTGAATCTCCAGATGGGTGGGGTAGTAGGAATAGGTGTATAACTTGCCTGAAAGAACTCTAAACTTTCCTCCAAAAACATGTGTTTCTGCTCTGAAGAACTGTGAAAATGGCATTGTGAAGTTATTTTTATTGTTCCAATTACTCCCAGATCAAATACACTCAGGTTACAAGTAGAATGGTTTTCAAATTGCCAGCCCTTGAAATTCCTGCTAAAATCTAAAAATCAAGCTGTGTTTCTTCTGACTCATGCAGCATCATCTGCAACAGCGGTTCCACAGGTAAAATTCTGCCATTGGTTACACAATGAGGTTGCACAGATGTAACTGAATGCAGAAGTTGTCTGGCAATTTGCACTCCCTCAGAATTCATGTCCAGTGCAGAATTTTTTTTTCCTCCACGGAAAATACATTCTGCCTGAGAAGCACTGCAGTTCCACCTTTTGGCCACCAGAGGCCGCTGTTGCACCAGAACAGACAGCAGCTCACTGACAGGCAGCAACAGCCAGCTGCGTTCATCACAGCACGCTACCTGCAGAGCCAGGAGGCATGAGATATGGGGGAAGGGTACAGAGAGAGTGGGGCACATGGGGCTGCTGGGGGGCGGGGGGGGAGTCACAGACTGGGGTTCAGGAAGGCTAGCGAGGAGACAGACTGGGGTGTGGACTCAGGAGATAGTGGGGTGACAGCACTGAGACAGGGGCTGAATGGGAGGGGGGTGCAGGGCCACTTGGGAACAGGGGCTGCAGGTACATATAGGGACTGGGGTCAGGCACATAGGTAGATGTGCCTGACTGAATAGGAGAGGCTAGAAATCAGCCAGGGTCTGCATGGGGGAGGCTCCCCAACTCCCTAATAATCCCCCCCATCCCCAAAAAACAAAAACAAAAAAACCAACAACTATGTTCCATACTTCTCTCATCCACACCTAACAACCTTCCAGGTTCACTCCCAGGCTCCTTCCCTCTCCCTCAGCTTCTCCGTTACCCCTGACTCCTGCAAGCCTTTGCACTGCTTCTGAGGGGTGCGGGAAATACATTTCTGTATTGTAGTTTAAATGAATTACTCAAAGTTCTGTATTAATATGCCTACTAAAGAATCTATTTGTAACAAACAAACAAACACCCAACATTTCCTGAATCTTTTTTTTGACTGTATTGTTACAGACATACCTGCTGACAGGTATTTTGAAATAAATTATTAAAATAATTGAAACTGGCATGATTATATTGTGTTATTTTAACAATAAAATATGCAGAATTTTGCAGCATTTTAATATATTGTGTGTAGAATTTTTTGGCGCAGAATTCCCCCAGAAGTAAAATACACGCAGGGAATAGATTTGGTGAGTAGGAAGGTACTATTTTTACACAAAATAGTCACTTTTCAGAGTAGAACTGCTCTTTAAGAGCCTACTCTTTGTGGGAGGTAATTTCTCAATAAGAAAAGAGAGCACTCACTTCTTGTGAACTCATGAGAATGGTAAGTTAACATTTTGAACAAAATTTAAGAATTTAGTAACAGAAAAATAAAAGCGGCAAAGAGTCCTGTGGCACCTTATAGACTAACAGACGTACTGGAGCATAAGCTTTCATGGTGGGTGAATACTCACTTCATCTATGAAAGCTTATGCTCCAATACGTCTGTTAGTCTATAAGGTGCCACAGGACTCTTTGCCGCTTTTACATATCCAGACTAACATGGCTACCCCTCAGAAAAATAAAAGTTGCTATGCAGAACCAAACAGAAGCAAATGTTATAAAAGACTCATCCAGAAAAGTATAACATATTAAACACACAAAAATAGGTAAATCCTATTGTGAGTAATGGTTATACAATACCATCTGTTTTTAGCAAAAATGTAACAAGTAAATAACAATTAATTTTGCATGAACCAGTGATTTAACTCATACCTGGTGGGTCCCTGCAGATGTAACAGATGTACTGCTCTGGAATGCTGTCCTCTAATAATCCCATACATACACTATGTTGCCAGCACAGGCATTCTTCACACTACCGCCCAAAAGAAACAAGGTAATTTATTATTTGTAGGTCAGTACTATTTCCAGCTTGTTCAAGATAGAGGGAAATAGCAGCTTTCCGTTAGCAGGCAGCTTGAGTTATGGTATCGTACTCATGCAATTTGTATTTGCAGTAGCAAAAACAAGCCATAATTAAGCATAATTTTAACTTTGAAAGTGACCCCATGACCACATATTCCAATCTGGAAAACAAAATCAAGGATTTAACATCTAGCAATATTTTATTATAATAAAATAAAGTACTTTAGTACTAAATATTTAGTAGCTGAGCATAAAGACACTAGTATAGGACTTTGGCAAAATAGAAATATATAGCAATATATTATAGCACAGGGATCGGCAACCTTTGGCACGCGGCCCAACAGGGAAATTCGCTGGCGGGCCGGGACTGTTTACCTGCAGCGTCCGCAGGTTTGGCCGATCACAGGTCCCACTGGCCGCAGTTCGCAGTTCCAGGCCAATGGGGGCTGCGAAAAGCGGCGCGGGCCGAGGGATGAATTTAGCCAATTCTTTTTTGAACCCATGAATTTAGCTAATTCTTTTTTCTAATTTCTTTTTAACCCCCATGAATTTAGCTAATTTTTTTTTACCCAGTTATACTTTTGGCCTTCGTAACATCCCCTGGCAAGGAGTTCCACAGGTTGACTGTGCATTGTGTGAAGAAGTAATTCCTTATGTTTGTTTTAAACCTGCTGCATATTAATTTCATTGGGTGACCCCTGATTCTTGTGTTATGAGAAGGGGTAAATAACATTTCCCTATTCACTTTCTCACACCATTCATGATTTTATAGATATCTATAATATCCCTCCTTAATCATCTCTTTTCTAAGATGAACTGTCCCAGTCGTTTTAATCTCTCCTCCTGTGGAAGTTGCTCTATACCGCTAATCATTTATGTTGCTCTTCTCTGAATTTTTTCCAATTCTAATATATCACTGCAACTGTGTTCATCACAGCACCCTACCCGCAGAGCCAGGAGGCATGAGATAAGGGGGAAGGGTACAGAGAGAGTGGGGCACATGGGGCTGCTGGGGGGGAGTCACAGACTGGGGTTCAGGAAGGCTAGTGGGGAGACAGACTGGGGTGTGGACTCAGGAGATAGTGGGGTGACAGCACTGAGACAGGGGCTGAATGGGAGGGGGGTGCAGGGCCACTTGGGAACAGGGGGCTGCAGGTACATATAGGGACTGGGGTCAGGCACATAGGTAGATGTGCCTGACTGAATAGGAGAGGCTAGAAATCAGCCAGGGTCTGCATGGGGGAGGCTCCCCAACTCCCTAATAATCCCCCCCGTCCCCCAAAAACAAAAACAAAAAAAACAACAACTATGTTCCATACTTCTCTCATCCACACCTAACAACCTTCCAGGTTCACTCCCAGGCTCCTTCCCTCTCCCTCAGCTTCTCCGTTGCCCCTGACTCCTGCAAGCCTTTGCACTGCTTCTGAGGGGTGCGGGAAATACATTTCTGTATTGTAGTTTAAATGAATTACTCAAAGTTCTGTATTAATATGCCTACTAAGGAATCTATTTGTAACAAAACAAAACAAACAAAAACCCAACATTTCCTGAATCTTTTTTTTGACTGTATTGTTACAGACATACTTGCTGACAGGTATTTTGGAATAAATTATTAAAATAATTGAAACCGGCATGATTATATTGTGTTATTTTAACAATAAAATATGCAGAATTTTGCAGCATTTTAATATATTGTGTGTAGAATTTTTAATTTTTTGGCGCAGAATTCTCCCAGAAGTAAAATACACGCAGGGAACAGATTAGGTGAGTAGGCAGGTACTATTTTTACACAAAATAGTGTACATTCAGAAGTGCCAAGGACTGAATGCACACAAACTGTACCAACCCCAGTCTTAGAGAGGTGGTCCTGCACAGAAAAAATAGAGGCATTGTGTGGAATGCAAAAAGCTTTAACTGCTACCACCTTTTTCTTACCTGGTGTATAGACAGAGAACTATAGGGATGCCAAAAGAGCAAAAATTCACAAGAAAGAATGCAGAGTGAGTGCCTTACCTGAATCATGAAGCCATTTTCCTCATCCATTTCACAGATGCATCTAACAATTTCATTGAGAGCATCCTCTTCATCCTGAGACTCTTCAAAATTGGTTGAATCAAAGTCCTGATTGTATTCATCACCACTCAGTAATAAGCTTTCTGTGGAGGAATCATCTAAGAACTCCACATCCGAGAGGTCTAATAAAAACAAATAAATCTGAAGTTGTATATGCAAACAGATTTAACGTTTTACAAGAATGTAGGACTTAGATGCTGAATGATCCTGCACTACACATAGCGGAAGTCACTCACAGATTTACTGCTGGAAGATTACCCTTCTTGGTGACCTCTATTGTATATACAGCAATGCAATGTAGCCACCTTAGAGGTAGGAGTGGCAACATCCAACCAGTGCCCAGCACAATGCAGAACAGCATGAGGAGGGTAAATGTTTTGTTCAATCTGTCATGAAAGTATATACACGTTGGTTTAACAACATACAAGCATAAAAAGTTTCATATTTTTATGCCTAAAGTGAATTATTTGGCTTGCATTTGGCCTTTTTAATTCGCCTTCTTTGGGAAATATAAATTTTAGAACAAAATTTCCTACTGTTCAGCCAACCTACTTTCTCCACTCAGGTCGACAGACAGAATGGCTCTTGGATACTGGTATGAAGTGTTCTTCTCTGTAAACATGCTTCGCAGAGTCAGAGAGCTCCCAGAAGACCGTGTGAGTGGAGAGGAGCACCTTTCCAAAAACTCAAGAGAACTATCTTCATAATCCGAATAATCTAAAAAATTAACATGAACAATGTTATCTGATGTTATAGTACTCAAGAAAAAGTATGTCTGTAAGAGTTCACAAGGCCTGAGAATGACGATTACGTAAGAAAGTTACAACATTATGTGCAAAAGATAAAGAACATGCATTAGTGCATAAATACCAAAATGAAGGGAAACGTATAAATATCTACATCGCACAAACCCCTAAACGGTCTTATTTTACATGTGTATCAATGTAAGCGATATTAAGAACATTATGGTTACCAAGTCAAGCAGCAGAGTTAAAAAAAAAAATTACAAAGTTAAAAATGTCACACGTGACTTCAGCTCTGCCCCTCTTATGTACATACACTGCACCAGACTAATTATATAACTTCTTATTTCTCACTTCATACATATCTGAGATTGTGAGAAAGTACCTTGTAAGACTACAAAAAGGAAAGAATATTGCACTATATCCATAATCAGAGTTCTTCAATTGATCTTTGATTGACTTATTTGTCAGTTCTTTTCTATCAAACAGTATTGTGTGTATTGGACACATTTTAGAGGGTTTTCATAAATCATGCCTCATCATCACATGGTTCTCCTTCCTTCCCACTGTCAATTCTGTGCTTTCTTCCATGTCCCCTCTAAGCTTAGGGTAACCTCCCAGTCAACATTCCCCAAGAACCATTGTTATCCTTC
Organism: Natator depressus; assembly: GCF_965152275.1. Lineage (NCBI taxonomy): Eukaryota > Metazoa > Chordata > Testudines > Cheloniidae > Natator > Natator depressus. The sequence goes on from NC_134235.1 coordinate 16,095,378, forward strand.
GCACCACTCCTAAATACGACCTATTCCCTGATACCCATGATCAGTGGCAACTGCAATTCCAGAGTAATTGTGTTAATTGTGTCATCTTCTGTATTGTCCCAAGGTGCTGTGCATTTAGATAGTAACTTTTTTGCCCAGTGTCATCAGTGTATAGCAGCATATCCATCTATGATGTGACAAATAACACTGAAATATATTGTGACAAGGGATTCTTTCTTCTTCATCCTCCCGCACCCTTAGGTGCGCAGAGTGCCCATCAGTTTCCACCATTTATTTTGGTCTTGTGCTGGTCTGTTCAGGCTTCTTAGTGTCATATACTTTCTCTATTGTTCTGTGTAAAGTTGCTCTAGATCGACCTCTTTTTCTCTTTCCAGGTGGTGTCCATATTATCACCTGCAATGGAAGTCACATTGCTGGCATCCTCAAACCATATCCAAAACATGTCCATCGTCATCATCTTGCCATATTCGATACTTTAGATTGGTTTGTTCTACTTGGAATTTCTGATGCTGCAAGAATCTCTTTCCAATGGATTCTGAAGATCCTCCATAGACATTTACTTTCAAATGAGATATCTTCTTATCAATTTCTATAGTAGATTTCCATGCCTCTGCTCCATTAAAGAGGACAGAATTCATGCTGGTGTTAAAAATTCATGTTTTTATGTCATTCCCAATCATGCTACTTTTCCAAATCTTTTCCAGTTTATGAAAGATGTTTTCTGCTTTTGATATTCATTGCTTGACATCTAGCCTCAATGACAAGAGCTATCTAGAAATCTGAGTAAACAAAATAAATGTAGAAAATACAATGTCTATTTGGTACATCAAGTACTAGCAGGCTTTCACCTAAATGAAATGGGAATCTTCATTAACCCTTTTTCATTTGTCCAACTTACACTAAAGTTATCCTTTCCTATTCAGCATGCATGAATGTTAATCATTCCTTTATTGCAGATGCCAGAGTATCCTTCTAGTCTTATCTGTTTCACTCACTAGAAATATCTGATAAACTGAAGGTTTCAGCTAACATACATAAGGGTTTTCGAAAATACTTTGCTCTCTATGCTCAGAGGAATATCATGTTCCACTTGTTCCAATTACAATATCACATTTCCAGAAGATATACTTGTAATTCCAAATCAACAACATGGCCTATTAGGCCTATTCAGTATAACCTGTGCAGGACCCAATGTAAACTAATACAAGACACCAAACTATATTCAGTTTAAATTTGTATCTGACTGCTATAACAATCATTCTCAAATCTGTCTGTTCAAGTGTATTTGTCATCATTTTGACTATTTTTATGTAAAACTTGCATATTCATTAGTATTATTATTTATGCAAGGTTTTACATTAATACTCTGATCATACTTTCAAAGGACTGAAGAAACAGTATTACACTTTTAAAAAATTATTCAGAAACTGGTTTAAACTATAAAAAGATCTCCTGGGCGTGTGTTCTGAATTATTGCAACTTAGGTGCTGGTGACGCTCTGCCTTTGGCTTTATTCTTAAAACCACATCTGTGTGGAAGTGAAAGCACAACTCACCCTGCAGTGCCTTACTGCCTACCAGATGAACTAGTTCGGACTTACTAGACTTAACTAAATGACAGCACTTCTAATATTTATGCATCTAATATTTACTGTCTCCTTGCATGCACATAAGGGGTCACACCTTTCCCCACATCCAAAACCCAATTTGCAGATAACAGAAACTACTGAAAAGTTTATCATTTTAAATTATGTTGACTCAGATAAATGTAGAAAAGTAGCATTAAACCTGATTTAGCTGAAGTGTATACCACATTCCTGGGGACAATTTTCACCTTACAGTGTGTGATTTGAATGAATAAGTGTTTGCTCACTTCAGAAATCTGCAGTTTATCCTCTAGAAAGTCATGGTCAGAAATTGTGATGAACTAGGAAGGGTTTTACGACACTATTTTGTCACAATTCTGTTTTACTATATTATAGGAGCAGCAAAGAATGAGTCTACTAAACACAAATGTTAAGAGACATCAACAAAAGTTGTCCCATTACCATCACTCCTCCCCCTCCCCTTTAAAAAAAAAAATTATACAAAAATACAACCTTCCCCAGCTTTTCCTTTGTTTTATATTGCCTGCCTAGTTAGACTGTAACCTCCTCAAGAGCAGGGACTGTGTATTCTTTTGTGTCTTGAACAGTGTTAGGCACATTGTTTGTAAACAAAAAGATGAGAAAACAGGAAATGACACCAGAAATCTTGTGGTGCAGAATGTAAAAAATACACTTGAAACCACATGCTTGTGAGCAGAAGTTCTCACTAAAAATCCTCGTCCTGGGGGCTCTTAAATTATTAATCCCAGAGAGTTTCCAGGAATCTTGTCTGAATTACTCTGAATATTTTAATCACGAATATTATGACTGACATCTACTAAGGTACACTACGGATTTGTTAATGAGGTAAATCAATCTGAGGGGCATGCCAGAGGCAGCCAACAGTTTTTGTTTTCCATTCTTCGCCTTTTATATTACAGAGAAAAAAAGAGCATATCCCATAAACAAAAAAGCAGCAGAAAGATAAGAAAAATACATGGTATAATTAAATGGCAAGTCCCAAGACATTTACGGTAAAAAGGAATTTTTCACAAAATGGATATCTCATCACTGGGGTGAAGAAAAGATCAGAGAGTTTTGGCCATATTATTATTATTTGTATTACCATAGCACACAGGAGGCCTAGTCATAGACCAGGACCCCACTGCCCTAGGTGCTGGACAAACACAGAACAAAAGGACAGTGCTTGCTCAAAAGAGCTTATAATGTAAGTCTAAGACAAGAGGCAACTGATGGATATGGACAGATGGTGGAGGAAACAATGTGACAAAATTGGGCAGCAAGATAGGCAGCGATCTCAGCACATCAGCGGCCTAACCATTTGTTGCAAGCAACAAGCGAAAGGAGAGTTTCGAAGGGGGATAACAAGTTGGTTTTGCAGATGTTTATGGGGAAACTCTTCCCAGCTTGAGGGGCAGAATGGGAGAAAGCACAAAAGTGACTGTTTGAAAACAATGTGTGGGCTATGAAGGCTGGCATCGTGGGCTGATCGGATGCAGAAGTGAACAACTCGATAGTGAATGAGAGATAAGAGGGTAGGAGCTGGCCATGAAGGATCCTGAAAATGAAGACAAGTAGCTAATGTTTGATACAACAGAGAAGGGGGAGCCAGTGGTGGGATGCAAAGACACAGGAACAGTCAAAGTGACAGGCTAGGAAAATGATCTTCACAGCAGCATTCTGACTGGATATGAGCTGGATAAGATTGCATTTGTCAAGGACAGAGAAAAGGATGTTGCAGTAACTGAGACATGAGATGATGAGAGCAAGTATGCAAGTTTCAGCTATGAGGATGAACAGGAAAAACTGTATCTCAGAGATGTTATGCAGAAAGATTTGGCAAGATTTAGACACAACCTAAATATGAAAATAAATGTAAGCAGTGAGATAGTCAGGGCTGGATGTGAAAGAGTCTGAGATGCAGAACTGGGTGGAGGGAGGCTGGAGTGGAGAAGTGTATCTACATGTCATTGGTGTAAAAATGGTAGTTAAAGCCATGAGTGGACATGATCACCTGGAGACAGGATATAAAGGGAGAAGGAGAGGAGATACCAAATCAAAGTGCCTTTGCTATGTGAAATTACAAGACCACCACCTCATTTTGGTAATTTCTGAAATTTCAGAACTTGTTTCTGAACTGTATGAATGTTCAATATTTCAGTCGGTAACAATAACCAATCAGAACCAGAAAGATAGTATTTGATCTTTACTTTTTGCCTTCATTTTTCTTAACTCACCATGCTGTTTCGCTTTCTTCTTCTTTTTCTTCTTCTTCTTCTGTTTTGATTTATGATCTTTTTCCTTTTTCTCTTTTTTCTCTTTATCTTTTTCTTTCTTTTTACCTAATTGCAAATTAACATTTTAAAATATTACCATCATCCTTGAATACTTTTTTCTTTCAGTTACCCTAAAAGCAACATTTAAATTTTAAATCAGTTGTTCCAGTCACCTGCCCAGAGTGGAATGAGTCAATTAATTTGTTCAGTGCCATGAGTATAGCCCTTGTGATTAATTGATTTTGGAACAGCACTGGGGTTCCGCCTTAGCTGAGACAACTTGAAGTTAACACAGTTATTAGTGAGACTCTTCCTAGCAGAGTAACATAATTCAGCTTCTCAGTGTCAAGAAGTCAACTGTATCCCACATCTTGACAGGTAACATTGTGTAGCCTTCAGAATTTCCAGATGTGACCCGCACATGAGGAAAAAAATAAGACCCAGCTTTTAATAAATAAAAAGAAATAAGACCCAGCTTTTAATAAAGCTTATATTTTTAAAAATGTATATTTTAAAAATACATCAGTAGTACATCAATTAGTTTGCAAGAAACAGAGTAGACAACCCATTTATTTTCCAGGTTTTGATCATGCTGTAGGAACAGGGAAGATGAGAACAGAAAGAACTCTTAATTTAAAAAATTACATCCTCTAGCAAAGCATGCTACATGATCTAGTATGGAGCTTAATGATAAACACCTGAAACTGTAGCTGCCATAAATTCCTTTAAGAACAGCTAGCTGTCCTCTCACCCAAAATTTTATCAGCAGAGTTTGTTCTGAATAAAATTAAAGTTACATTTTTGAATGTCTACTCCTTTTTAAGTACTACTGAAATATACATGTGAACGGAGTCTTTGTTTTATAATAATTCATCTGTCCCTGCTACTTGCTTCCCATGTGAAGCCACAATCCACAGCTTCTAACTTCATAGTTATTTCCAAAGCAGACAGTTGTGAAGTCAGAAAGAGGGACTTGACTTCAGCTGGAAAATAAACCCCAAAGACTGACTCTAAGATAATACTCTTTTTTGTAAAAAGAAAAGGAGTACTTGTGGCACCTTAGAGACTAACAAATTTATTTGAGCATAAGCTTTTGTGAGCTACAGCTCACTTCATCGGATGCATACACTTCCCCCCGCCCCCACTCTCCTGCTGGTAATAACTCACCTTTCCTGATCACTCTTGTTACAGTCTGTATGGTAACACCCATTGTTTCATGTTCTCTGTGTATATAAAATCTCCCCACTATATTTTCCACTGTATGAATCCGATGAAGTGAGCTGTAGCTCACGAAAGCTTATGCTCAAATAAATTTGTTAGTCTCTAAGGTGCCACAAGTACTCCTTTTCTTTTTATGGATACAGACTAACACAGCTGCTACTCTGAAACACTCTTTTTTGTGTACATTTCCCTTAGCCACACAGAATAAGAGCAGATATAGTGAATGTTTCAATTAGAGCTAATTGGGCTTATTTCTATTCCTTCTTTTCTTCCATAGATTGATGAGCAATTCAGAGACATATAGGGCTGAATCTGTGTCAAAAATGAATTTGTTTGGGGATGGAAAATTGTGAATCGTGGCAAAAGTGAAATTTTATGAATGAGTCCCTATCTGACCATCTCTGTAATATCTGAAGAGTGAATACCCCAAACTTCCTTAATTTATATTTCATTTTAGGAGGCATTGCATATTCTGTTGGATACCTAGCCATTAGACTTTTCCTTTATTTATTCCACCTCTAGGCACAAGTTAATAACCACACATACCACTAATTTAATTGAAAAAGGTTATAAAGGGTACCCTATCATTATTCTTTTCCTCTTAGGCCTCATGCCCCACCCAGTTGGTCTAGGAACGGACACATGACATTATAGCCCTACTATTACTACCAGATTTGTCCCTCTGTGTCCTTGCAATTTACACACAATCTCTTAGGCATACATTGTCACACAAGTTTACTTATTTCCAAGACCTTTTGCATCAATTTAGGTGTTTGCGTTTCAGGTTTTTTGTTTTTTAAAAGCTGGATGCTTTAGAAATATTAATACAGCTGAGCACTTACACCTAAAAGAGCATAACAGGTAAAAAGTTAGGGACAGGCTATGTTCTTACTCTCTCAAGCTTTAGACTTTTTGCTTAAATATGATTTTCTGTGCATACCAAATGATGATGAGCTTTTCTCTTCCAATTTCACCTTTTTTTCAGTTTTCAGTATACCTGTAGGTTTAAGAAAAACACACAAGCTTAGTGGGACCACTGCGGACGATGTACTTTCTTGTAAAAGTTATTTGGTTGTAAACATTCCTATCAATACATAATTAAAAGAAAGACACAAGTAACACATTGATTTTTAAAGATGCTTTACAATTACTTTTACGGTCTTAAGCACTGGAAACAAAAAGCATTGTAGTTTACCAACTTCTGAATGCTTGTCCTTCTCAATGACCTTCTTTAACATTTTCTCCTGCAGATTCTCAAAACATTTCTCCTTTACAGGCACAGAGAACTGTATCTCTGTCCCTTCAGAGCTGACTGACGTGGAGGACCTCTTTTTTTTACTATTCCCTTTGGGTAACTTTAGACTATTGGTTAAAGGCATTTCCAGATGTAAGGCATGTACATGGGACGAGGGTGCTGAAAACAAGAAGACAAATTTACTGGGCATTCAGTAAGGATTTAATCCTGTGTATCAGCACAGCAGCTAGGTCACTGGCTGAGTCAGGCTGCTGAAATGACAAGTACAGGAAATATTTTCATAATAGTGAATATATTGTTAAGTTTTGAATGCCTAGGTCTCAGTCTTACTATTTACTAAATGCTACATGCCAAAAAAAGTCTGTTCTCTCTACTTTAAAAAACAAAAAAAAAGGGGAGATATCGATTCCAAACAGAGAGGTTAATTTCAATTTAATTCTCTCCTGCTTTAGATAATTTTTTTCCTTTTCTTCTCTTTCCATTACAGTGGAAGTCACTAGTAACAGTCAAGGAGCTGATGTCACCACAATTAATTAACTGTGTCTTACTTTGAAGGGATAGCTATCTTTAATAGATTTTAGGGTTACAATGCTACTTATTAAAAAAACATTTGGCTCAATAGAAAGTCTACAACATCAAAGTTTATTGCATTCAGGAGTTATTTTTAAAAATGGTATTCTACCTCTAATCTAATACAAGCTCATTAGGTTACCTCTGGAAATCAGTGTCCTTTTAAAATTGGAATCTAAAGAAAATAAATTTGAAGTATACGTAAAGCAGAAAGCTTTGTGTATAAATCAGAATTTGAAGTTACACTTGCATACAAAGAGTGCTTTGAAAGATTTCCTAATCTGCAATTATTCCCTAAAGTGCTCAGTATTTAGAAGATTTTTCTCTTCATTGCAAGCTAGGAAATCATAAAATTAACTGAACAGAGATGAAAAAATATTTTAATATTGTAACTCTGATATTTATTATCAAAAGCATCAAGGCAATTTTCAAATAATCAAACCAAATAAGACCCAAAGTTATTTTGATCTAAGGAGGATGCCTATTTTACTCTCTGCCACAGGGAAAAAATATGTTGCTCAATAAACAATTACCAGCATCACCAAGATCTCCCACCAACCTTACTAGCCAATGCAGTGCAAGCTCTAAGTCTGTTCCCTAATTACACAAAAGGAAAGCTCTAGATGTAGTCTAAGACCTCCCTGCCTATGCTGCAAAATACTAAGGAAATATAGTCTTACAAAATTATAAGGAGGTATCTGGGTTTTTTAAACATTTAAAAATCTATTTATCATCCTTTTCAGTTTAAGAATCACTCTCACAAGAGTAGCTTGACATATTTTGTGGTTAGGATCCTCTGATGCTGAGGTTAGCACAAGTAACAGCTGTTTGGGTGTTTAAATCACTCTTTTGGGTAAAGTTTGTGTGTACACATTCTGGTAATATTTCAGGCCAAGTTTTTCCAAAAGTTATTCATGATTTTGAATATCCAATTTAAAAACACTAAATGGGACCCAATTTTCAGAAGGCAGGTACTCAGCACTTTCTGAAAAGATCAGGTACCATTATGGTGTCTCAAAAGTTGGGCCCCCCAAAATAGCATTCAAAATCCTTAATCGCTTCTAAAAATCTTGGTGTCTGACAATAATGCAAAAGATTAACCCTGCAGAAAACCTTAAAGCAGCCAGAACCACTACCTTTAAACTGAATATGATCCAAATAAAGAGGAGGTTCTTTTGGGGTTCTTTGAAGTCCCCTTTTATAGAGTTCATTACTATAAAAGAGAAAACAATTAAGGAAATTAAAAACAGGATTAAGAAAACTATGTGAATTTAGTGCTCATGAAAAGCGATGGATTGAGAGGCCTGAAAATCGAAGTCCTCTACCTAACAAAAAAGACTCGGTACAGAAAGCGATAATGCTCTGGGGACACGTATGTGGAGAGAGAGCACAGAGCCTCCTCCTGGGCTAGTTTTCCCTCACCAGACAGAGCGCCACACACTTCACATCAGCTTCCCCCTAGCACTCCAGCTCCTGAGAAGCCTCTTCCCTCAAGTGGTAGCCAAGGAACTTCACAGTGAACAGGCAGCAGGAGCAGCTAGGGCACTGGTACACAAAGCAGCAGGAATTACCCAACACAGAGGCTACTACATGGTGGACCTTCCAAGCTGTCTGATGTAAAGGCAGCTTCAGATCCCACTCCCCATCATGCACCCTGGCCAGCAGCTGGAAGCAGCTACTTGTATTGGGTAGAGGGAAGGAGCCAAAGTGCCTCTAGGTCTCAGGGTGTTGCTTGGAGGTGTTTTCTCCAGTTGGTGTTGTTAAACCCCATCCAATAGCTTGAACAGACTATTCCTGATGCCCAATACCCTCAACACTGGCCCCAGCCTGAGCACCACTCTGAGCAGCAGAGATAGGAGGGGAGGAGGGATATGTAAAACACCCTTTGGGTTAAGTATCCCTAATAAATATATTTGTTAGCAACAGAAAACATTATCTGAACCATTTCCGCCTCAGGGCTTCCCAGCTTCTGTGTCTGTCTTGTTGGACTGTAAAGTTCTGCAGGGCAGCAAGAGTCTTCACTTTGTGTTTTTACAGAGCCAGGAGCACACTGTCAGCACATAACAAGTAAACAAACAACAACAACGACAACCTCCCACATCCCATTCTACCAGCAGGCTTCACCCTAACCTACAAGGACCACCTCTAGAGATGGAAGCTTATTTTTTAGTATTCTATGGACAATCAATACTTGGCCTCTCTGTCAAGGCTAACAAAGGTTCCAATTAGTGCTAATGTGGTGGACATGCTGCTACTTATTTTATTTTATTTTTTTTTTGGGGGGGGGGGTTAATGTGGGCATGTGTACTGTAGAAACTAAACTGAGATCACATAATACCACACATCAGATAATCTGGTTAGGCCACTACTATTTTGAGCCAGAACATTGAGGGCTCCACATCTGAACAGTCCACTGAATAATCTAGTCCCAAGTCATCTTCCCAAAACAGGACTGGATTTAAACTAGTTATTTAAAAACAATTTTCCTATGTCAGCGATCCAAACCCATCAAATGTCATTATTCCAAACATTACCTTAAATTTTCAAAATCCTGAAATTAGACCAATTTAAATTAATTTAAAGCTTAAATACTACCTGACAAACTAATCAGCTGGTGACTAAGAAAGCTGGCTGATGGCTCCAGGAGGTATTTTTTATAGAAAGAATTCTGCTACAGTGACACTAATGCCCTTTCAAATAATTTACCCATGTAAGCTCCATCACTACAGTAACAGGAAAGGAGAAGATAACTCATACAGTTACACTTTTCCTAGTGAGCAACTTTATCGAGTCTTCACTTAGAGGTGCATAAGAGGAAGTGGATAATCATATGAAATAGAAGCCTAGATATACTTCCTATTAGTAATCACTACATGTTTTGAAAATTATAATTTCATTTGTACCTAACTAAATGCTATTTCATAAACCTGATATTTTAATTTCAAATGTGTAAGTTATCATATCTTATAAAATAAAATGTTGATTTACACTAAATAGCCGTAAAATTAAGTAAGAGGTGATCATTCGGAGCCTTTTAAACCCATGTAACCAACAGAGCAATACCGTTCATAATTTAATAATTTGCATAAACTAAATACTGATAAAAATGAAACATGGTAGTGACTCTGTAAAGGAGTTTTTAATTGTCACTTGTTTCCTCTTGAGGTAACCAGATATGACCTCCTACCCACACACAGCGGCAGTGTGGGAATCTATGCAGGAAGTGCTATGCATGCTGTGTATTGTGTGTGTACACCAAAGACACTGAAGGACCAGATGTGAGCAATCGATGTCGATATCATTACCTCAAAGGCAAGTTTTGCCACCTCCATGAAATAATGGAAAGACCTATTTCAGCTCAAATATATGCAGACTACATCAGTTTTGCTGCTTTAATTATGCCAGCATAGTTAAAGCAGCACAGACCCTCAAGTGCAAATAAATGTATATTGGTATAAAATAGCTTATTCCGGTAAAACCTATTCCAGTTTGGCAACACCTAAGAACCTATGGGTTTTCACCAGAATAACTATGCCAGTTACAAAAAAAAAAAAAATCACATCCCTTAACATTGTAATATCTTTAAGCATAGATAAGACCAATATAGTCAGGGCTTTCTAAAAAAATATGGATTTTGTTTTTTTCATTTTTGGAGCTTCTGTCACTCTCAAGTATTTACATGAAAATATATTTTCAAATATATATCATGGACATTTTAAACAGACTCTTAATTTCAATCTGTGCATGAAAACTAACTCTTTTAAAAGTTTAAAGGAGTGATGAGAACATTAAGGTTCTTGTTTGCCTATTAGGAAACAGAAGAACTCCACAAAACTGACTGTAACCCTTCAGGGGACAAGCAACGGCAGAAATCATTGGAGAGAAGGGCATGACTAGCAACTGGAATGAACTCTCAATGAATGCTAAAGACAGGGGTGTAGACAGATCTGTGAACTGCTGGGAGGCTTGGTTTGCTAGTATCAGGAAACTTCCGAAACAATGGGTAGATGAGAACACTGATAACAATTCAATATACAGAAATGGCTAGCTAATCTCATTTTTAGCCTTGAGTATTAAATTCAGTAGGTAGTGGTTTCTCATTCTAGCTATAGCATATGTGAAAGTTGTTGATCAATACTGAGTTACTGTAATCAGCGATCAAAATCATCAATGAATGAATTCATCTGACGTCTAATTTTGAAGAAAATGGTAGAAAACAATGGACTGGGTCATTAAAAATAGATAATTGTGTTAAAGTATAAACACTGTCAAGAGTTGTTAAATTGCAAGATAGGAAGATTGCATGTTGACATTTGCATTCAATTTCCATAATCATGTAAAATTTGCAGAGTATTAAGGAGGGTTTTGATCAAAACAAAGCCTGTATTTTACACAAGGAAATCTACAATGAAGCACTAATGGTACAAATGCAACAGGTTTCAGAGGGACTTAACAGTTTACAGGCTGTCTGTGGATATTTGTCAGTCTCATTGGAAAGCAGACTTGTTTTAAATCACAAGAACCAAAGACAAATTTGGAAAAATAATTCTGATAAACTATACACCTTTTCCATTACTTAGTCAACATAACTCCTAACTATAACTTTAGGCTGAGCCCAGAACAAGAAGCAGCAGTTGAGATAAAGAAGCTAAAAATGTAACATTGAATTCCCTCCTTGCACTTAAAACTGAAGATACTGTTCGCTACTCCAAAGAAGGTGGTGGTTCTGTTCTAGTTAGTAGCATCAAAATGGTGGAAAACTGTGGAAATAATGGAAGACATGACAGTTGAATTTAGAATTTTGTCAGTTTTCAAAAGAACTGCACTTTGTCCTGCCAGCTCAAAAATAATCAGGCATCTTTTAAATACATTTATATTGATCAGGTTTTGAACATCTGCAATAGGCTAGGTGCTGGAAAAGCAAATAAAATTACTTAGATTGTCAGCATTTCAGGTAGAGGACTGTCTTTTCATGGTATATGTGTGTACTTTGTCTAGAATGCACAGGGGGCACCATCCCCATCTGGGGTCTCTGGGCACTACCTCAATGCAAATATTAAATAATAAGTTGATGAAAGTGTATCAGTATCTATATGCAGATATCAAAGAGAGTGGTAGATGTAAGTAGTTAATAGTCCGAGGAACTAAATTATAGTGTTCTTGTGTTTTACTTACAGAATCACAGGCTGTACATTTTGGACAACATAAGTGCCTTTGCTTGAAGCATACATGTAAGAAGTTAATTGCAAAGCATGTGTTTTGCACTTCATTGCAGAAAAGCTCAATTTTTCACTGCCCTCCCCTTTGAAAAGCAACATGTTAACGGTTTGACAAAAGAAAAGCTTTGCTATGAATGAATAAATATTTAATGTTCTTTTTCCACAATTAAATATGATCTACTTTTTTTTTTAAAATGGCTTATGTCCTACACTAGAGCCAAACACTTTCAGGCCCACAAATGGCATCACTTTCTCCAAATGGCCCCTCTATCTCTAGCCTCAGAAGTTATGATAAACTTAATATATTTCAGTTTATTCAAGGTGAGAAAAATAGGTACCATTTTAATTTGAGTCTTGGGGAAATAGCATTTCTCTCTATCTAAATATTACAGGTCCATCTGCTTCTGTACATTGGGGACAATAATAGGAATATTGGTAATATCTCGCACTTTTATAGCACCCTTTATCCCAGGACCTCACTGTGCTTTATTAATATTAATTTAGCCTTGTTACACTTTTCTGAGATAATGCCATTTCACAGATGAGAAAACTTATGCAGAGAGAGATAAAGTGACATGCTCAACACCAGAAAGTCTTTGGCAGAGCTGAGAAGCAAACCCTGGTCTCTTATCTAACCGTAAGTCCCCTGAGACAAGAGCACACTAAACTTTTATGGGAGATAATTTTCCATATGTGGTACACTGTAATTTAGTGCATCAGGTTCAAGGTAGCATGTTTGAAATTTCAAACAGAAACTTTGGCAGATTTGACTGCTAGAAGATTATCTGTAAGTAAAACTGGTTGCCACTGGCAAGAGCTATGTAGACATGCACCTCTTGTCTTCGGAAGATGATTTATTGCAGACACTTGGCAAGCTTCAAAGGGCTTACAATACTAACAGAGAAGACGATAAGCTGACTATTTTTTGCCCTTGGTCAGCTCCTTTTCACTTTTCTCTACCCTCATATGGGCATGAAGCTCTACTTTAGAAATCACGAAGTCTTTCACAATCCTGTTCACAGTTATGATATACATGATCACTTAATGAAACCTATCCTGACCTTGTCCTTGTTGAACCTCATCAGATTTCTTTTGGCCCAATCCTCTAATTTGTCTAGGTCCCTCTGTACCCTCTCCCAACCCTCCAGCGTATCTACCACTCCTCCCAGTTTCGTGTCATCTGCAAACTTACTGAGGGTGCAATCCACGCCATCCTCCAGTTCATTAATGAAGATACTGAACTTGACTCAACCCTTTTTTTTTTAGATCTGAGGATGTCAAAAATCAATGTGTATTTTCTGGGGGGTAGTTGAGAAACATCAGATTCAATACATCAGCCAGTGCTCCCAACAGATTCTGAAACTGCAATCCTCCAGTGGTGACATTGCCACCACTGGCTTCTCAAAGGATGTGGAAGAAGCCAGCCTGAATTCAGTACAATCCATGACTTCCATATCATCAGCCATCCTCCAATTTTGACAGGATTTCTGTCTCGATTATCCTCATTCCTGATCAAAGAAGGTAACAGCCCTCAAGATGGAAGTGTGGTAAGACAACGTGGGTAAAAGAACTCTAGTTTTCCTCAGAGAGAAGAAGCTAACAGGAATAGATGTGTCTGGATTCTAGGGTATTCGGGCAAAAAAGAAACCAGTGGTGATTGCTCCTCAAAGAGCCACATTGTCCAAAAGTTCCCCAAGGAAAGGAAATCTGCAGAAAGGGGTATGGGAGAAACCCAAGTAAGTAAATACCTATCTAGGAGAAGACCAGACCCCTTCAAAAGTGCATAAGGGTCTTCCAAAGATGAGAGCAGACCAAATGAGCTTCAAAGCCTGTTCCTGATGATGCCAAGGCTAAGTTGGGTAGCCCTTGGAAGGAAGGACTTCTTCAAAGATGAAGAAGGAAGACTATAAGGCAAACTTGAGTTATCAGGCTCAGAAGACCTATGACAAGTCATGGATGAATACGGCACAGGAGCCAGGGGCTCCCTCTAATTCAAAAACACAGGCTTATCAGGTCACCCAAAGATGGGGTCCTCAGATCCAAGACTTCCTATGGAAGCTTCAGATCCAAATAGCTCAACTGCCTCAGACCTATCCTTCCAACCATACCACATGTGCTGTTCAGGTGGCTGGTCTGCAGCATGACACCTAGAAAACTCACCTGAGCTTCCTCAGGACAGAATCCCGGGGACGGTGGGTAGAAGGGGCAGCAGCGAAGTCCCGCAGCCAGAATTTAAATGTTAACTGTAATACTTTACCAATAAGGCTGATACTTATCGGTTAATCGCTTAACCGGTTAACATTTTACATCCCTATTCAGAACAAGCATTGCCATCTCCAAGAAGCAGAATGATCAAGCCACAGACCCAGAGGTACAGATACAACAACGGGTACCTGGCACCCACGGAATGATTCCCTCAAACCTGAAGCAGACTACTTTGAATCTTATGTGGAGCCAACAAGCACTGTTAACCTTAAAAAGATCAGGATCTGTGGAAATCAGATCCATCAAATTAGCTTTCACAGCCTTCTGCAGAAGGAAGAGCTGTAAATACTGTCTCATATATTCTGGGCCCAAGGTGTAAAAACCTCAGACAAACCAGCACACCTCAGGAAATAGTCTTCTCTGAGACAGAGTAAACAATACGAGTACTGACGTGCCAAATATTTCTGATCCACAGCATGCTTTGTTCACAGCCTGTGTTGTTTTTTTTTTGTCAGGATAATCCATAGCCTGGACTAAAACCAGGCCCATTCACTGAAGCAGTTTTATGACATTCACTGAGTGAAGGAACGGTTAGTGACCAGGACCAAACCACTCAGACCCTAAGCTGGTGCCAAGAGGATACTCTGCAACAAAGCAAACACCTAAAAAGCAACACTAATTACACTAAACTAACCAGCAATCACCCTACCCAACACAGATTCAGCAGGAAAATCAGAATAAATAATGAAATTGTAAAGCTGATGGTCACAACACTTGCAGCGAGCTGTGACAACACAGGAACAGATGGTAGCCAGTGCTGCTGGTCTCTCTTTTGTAACCTGGCTCTGAACACACAGATTCCTTGATGGGGGCATACATGCGGCCCCAACGGACAATGCTCTTCTAAATAGTTCTGAGCTCAAGACACTGGGCATCCACATTCAATGAGTGGGTTTCTGTACAATTCTCTATGGAATCTCTAGCTTTCTTTTTTAGCACCACAAGGGAAGTATGATATGAAAAATTGTTATAGAATCTGAAGTACACACTACATTTCAATGCATTGGAGAATTCTTATAAATTACTGTTTGTAATATAGCACAATCAGACAAGAGAAGACTGAGTCACATGCATGAAGTTTCACTGGAGAAGTAGAGAAGAGCAACGTTTAAAAAATTTTAACAAATGAAAATTGGAAATATTTATGGTCCGCTTTATCTTAAAAATATATCTATTTTATAGATTAATAGATTTTAGTGGCAGAAGGGGCCATTATGATCATCTAGTTTAATCTTCTGCATAATACAGGTCACAGAGTTTCACCAAATAATTCCTGCCTGGAACTAGGTAACTAAGGCTGTGAACAGGCAAAGAAATCAACCTATGTTCTTATGTTCTATGTGGAGTCAACAGGAATCTGCATTGGGTGGTATCTTTCCAAGAGTGGGGCCATGGAAGTTATTCCATGAATATATCACTATCCACACAATGACATTTAATTTTTCCTGATAAGAATGTACAGTCTCATTTGAACACAATACTTCAAATAGTGAGTTACAAATATTTAAGAATGTTTCTATATTATATATCCAAATAAATTGGTTAGTCTCTAAGGTGCCACAAGTACTCCTTTTCTTTTTCCGAATACAGACTAACACGGCTGTTACTCTGAAATCTATATTTTTAAAAAGAACAGGAGTACTTGTGGCACCTAGAGACTAACAAATACTAGATACCATTAACTTGGGTTTGAATAGAGACTGGGAGTGGCTGGGTCATTACACATATTGAATCTATTTCCCTAAGTTAAGTATCCTCACACCTTCTTGTCAACTGTCTAAATGGGCCATCTTGATTATCACTACAAAAGTTTTTTTCTCCTGCTGATAATAGCTCATCTTAACTAACTAGCCTCTCACAGTTTGTATGGCAACTTCCAACTTATTTGTATGTGTGTGTATATATATATCTTCTTCCTATATGTTCCATTCTATGCATCCGATGAAGTTGGCTGTAGCCCACGAAAGCTTATGCTCTAATAAATTTGTTAGTCTCTAAGGTGCCACAAGTACTCCTGTTCTTTTTGCAGATACAGATTAACACGGCTGCTACTCTGAAATCTATATTTTTAATAATTTATTGCACAAAATTTTATTTTAGAGAACAAGTCGGTCTCCAAATTAATTTTTCAGAACAGTAAAAAGTTCCTACTTTTTGCATTTTTAATCACTTTAGTTAAACAACTCTCAGGCCTTCTATACTGCATAAGTAAACTGAATGCATGACTTGAGTGATGGGACCCAACTCTGGCCACCTACTACATGCAGGTGAGACCCCCTGCAGATCCCCAGTGTGGGGCTCTACACTGACACCAGGGAACAGGTTGTAGGATCAGGGCTATAAACTTATAAATTACAGGGGGATTTTCAGAAACGTTCATCTTTGGCGTCATATATTTCTCCCGTTGAGGTCACTGGAAAAAATCCAGTGGATTTTAAATGAGAGCAGAGCTAGACCAACATTGACTGCTTTTGAAAATCCTACTCTACAAGCATTACTGTATTTTCCCAATCAAACAAATGAAGAAAAAAGTCAAATCAAGACTGGCTAAAGAAAGTTAAATTGATATTCCTAAATTTTAAACCTAAAGCTAAAAGACAAATGGGAATTCCTGAGTTTAACATTTGACAGCAAAGTAGCTTTATTGATATTTATGCTCCTTTTCAAAATTGCTGCTCTTGAGCTTGCGATCCCTATCTGTAGTATAAAACCAGATCCACCTTGAAGAACATTAGAACCAAAGCACTAATGTAGTTCAAAGCTGGGAGAAGACAGAGAATCTAAAAGGATCCCAGAAGGAAAGGAAGACTTGAAAGCTTGTAACAGAAAACCTATCCCTTCATTTTGTATGATTGAACACATACAGTACACTTACATACCCTGCAGCTATAAACCTAACTGCTTGTGAACTGTATCTCTTTACCTGACGCTGTTGTAGCTACTCTTCCATCAGTTACTGCTTTGGAAGAATGATATGTAATCATCTGAGTATCTTCCTTTTCTTTACTGGGGTACTCATTACGGAAAGTGGATTCTGTGGATAATGGTGCTGTAACTTCCAAACTACGGCTTAAGTCAAGAGGGAGACATGGTCCACGCTTCTCAAGTGACATATGAGCAACATCAGGTACTACACAAAAAAAAGAATGTAATATTAACAAAGATATATAAGTCCAACAAATAACAGTATGGGTCGCAGTGTTACAATAAACGAACAGCATATAGCTAAAGGTACTCAATGTTAGTGAAAGATATGGTGAAAAAAATGTGAAAGGTCTTATTCTTTATGATTGTTTCTCTCGGGTCGTTCTTTATTAGATTAAATACATTACCCTCTGATATTGATGGCTGTTGATTTTGAGCACTGATGGAGAACACTTTTCCATCAGTGACTGGAGAGGGAGAAGGAACTTTTTGTATAGACTCATCAGGCAACGAGCAAGTGGCTAAACGCTGTGATCTTCTTCTCCTCTGGCTATATTTGTAGGATCTAGGGGGATTCACTGGCTGTGATGGACCTAAAAAGAGATCTTTCAATGTTCATGAAGTAGAGATACGTCATAATCTTACGGAAATATTTTAAGATCTAGAGAAGGGTCATGCTTTAAATAGTTCTCTTCTGCAGAACTGCTAATCACATTGTGCTTTGTAAAAATGATTAAAAACTATGAATATCAGATGAATGAATGTTTGAGGCAAGATTTTGGTTTTTTGCTTCATATATTACTATATGAATTTGAGGATCTAGCCTCCATGGATATAGAGGAGGTCCTTATGCAAATAACCTATTTGCATTAAGGGGAGCCACTCCACAAATCAATAAGAAAGTAGACAGCTTAAAGTTTAAGAAACAACAGGATTTCCAGTATAGCAAAATAATTGTCACAGTAAGACTTTAAAAAAAAGAAAAAAAAAGAAAAAAAAAAGCATGGACAGCATTAAAATAAAACTTTTAAAATAAATTCACAAAAAGTAATGGTTCATTTTAGTTCTAATCTCTCCACTTTCTGCTAAATTGATATTAACACCCTGGTAACACCAAATACAGAAACATTAACTGTCAATGCACTACATAGCAAGAAGTCTAAACCTCAGCACGAAGAATCTCAAATGAAGAGAAATATATGTAGATATTATAGGCCTGATTCATTAAAAAAATAAAACCTCACTTATGCATGTTTCATATATTGTACTTGGGGAAATGTGCTTTACCTGCATAAATTAGAGTTTTGTAAATCATTAATTCTTTTTCCTCCTTGCCTTACCTAGCCTCCGCTGTGTCATACTAAAGATTTGCAGTAGCAACAAAAATTACATTTCTATTTTAAAAAAAGTCAAAAGAGGTGGGAGCTGTTACAAAACATAATAAAAAATTAGGTATCTAGGCAATAAAGATACAGTTTGTTTGTTTTTTTAATGGCAAGCAGATGTATAGCTTCAGTCCAAAACACAAAACCTCCTCAAGCAAAACTACTTACCGACATCTTGGGGGTATTGCAACATGTGTGGATGACAGTGTTTTGTGGGGGAAATTTATAACATGATTTAAAACCAATTATATTTATTGAGAGAATACAGAAAACTGAACTGGCTCATCTCCCTCCCCCATTCAGTTAAAATTTGCTACAAGTTTAAGAGACATTTATCTCCTCAAGAAGATGTCAACTGTAGATGTAAGGATGCAACATGTGATGAAGGAGTCCTCTTCAGGCCTTATTTTGTCACAGCTCTGGGAGTGAAGCAAAACGTAGGCTTTTGCTTTACAGAAACCCATGTTAGTTATAACTGTTGACCGCACGACTTTGCCTTCTTTGAGCAACAAAGTGTCTTTAAGAGGTGAAGCTCAAAACAAATCTGAAAAGG
This sequence comes from Natator depressus, assembly GCF_965152275.1. Lineage (NCBI taxonomy): Eukaryota > Metazoa > Chordata > Testudines > Cheloniidae > Natator > Natator depressus. The sequence goes on from NC_134235.1 coordinate 16,114,653, forward strand.
CTACACTATCCCTCTCCAGCAAAAATAACATATAGAGAGTGAGCTTGTAATTGCTCAAAAATGTAATAAAATCATTCAAGGATGTTATGCAGCAGATAAGTTTCAACAACTCTTCTGTCCACCAACAATATCTTGATATTTTGCGAACCTGTTCCATGTTTTAAAAAGGCTGAACTACTAAGGTGTTTTCACCCTACACAGGACAACTTCCTTTATTTTCCCATCAAAGAAGTTGACCCCATCTTCTCTTTCACATCAGATTTAGAGGAAATATCATGTAGTGTGAAGGACTGTGCAGCCAACAGGTACATCAAAACAGTCCACTGAAGGCAGAGTTCCTCAATGATGGAAAGGAAAGATCCGCAAGAAAATTGCACATATTTTTAATGAATCAGGCCCTTTAAGAAGAGGTGTTTGTTTTCTCCTGTATCACTAGTACCATTAGTGTGGAGATTCATACAATGGAACTTAAAATCATTAAAAGCCATGACTTTCTACTACCATAAAAGTGCCATTATTACTTGCACCATAATTCACACACCACATTACGTGACTTTACTTTTTATAAGTTTGAGCTATCCCTAATGCACCCACTTACGTTTGAATTTTTTTTTATAAAAAGCAGATTCATTGTAAAAAGCAACATTAATTTACAATCAATTATTTTTCTGTATATTTCTTATGACTATAAGTAATTATGGTATTTTTTAAAATGTCTGTGCTCACTAGTTTTATTTATCACAGAAGAAGGAAGCTGAGAGACCAGTGTCAAATCCTCGACTTGTATTAACTCTGGGGAAAGTGGTGATTTAGGGGGCTTTATACACCCAGAAGAATCTCCAGATTCTTGTTTGCATTTCTTGCTGCGAGCCTTTCCTGAAGACAAAGTTGAGGATAACAGTGCAGGTTTCTGAGTGTTGGCAGAACTGCTAATATCAGCTTCATTTTTTTTCTGACTTTGAGGTTTAGGTGAAATCTCCTGAATAAATAATAAGAAATTGATACTTTTATTTCAGTTTCTTCATTGTGGTTCTTGTATTCTACTTTGATCTTTTTTAGCATCTTTAGTATTCAAAAACATTTATTCAAAAACATTTTTAAAGCCAACATTTAACATTTCCAATACAAATGAAAAACAGACTCAAATGTATCAAAGTAAAAGTTGAGCAAGCTGTTTGTTTTTAAAGGGACACTGCCAATGACTTTCATCCTTAAAAGTTTCTCTTAGTTTCTCATTGCTTGCAATACCCTCAAAAAAAGCTTAAACACATTATTTTCTCCTACCAACGATCTAATATCCATTTGACAAATAGTGCATTTTGCTGTTTTTCTAATACAATAAAATACTTTTCATGTCCATCTCTCTCTCTCTCTCTCTCTCTCTCTCATTTTGAACCATCATCATCAATGTTTTCAGCAAGAATAAAGAATGACTTAGAGAACAACACTATTGCTACTAACCAGAATGGGAAGTAGATATGTTAGCTTTGTTGTGATCACACCACAAATCAGAAGTTAAGTTTCTCAGCAAGAGTCATCCATTTAAAATAAATATTTAGAAGTTGGATGTCATTTTCCACAAATTTACTTCAATTTTGAAGAACCACCTGAAAAGATTGACAGTGCCCCTTTAAGGAAAGTCTTAGAACAACAAACAATGATGAAATTTGAGCACAACCCCTTTCAGTGCTGGGAGTCTGGATTTCACCACACTACTTGCTTGTGCTAATGTTTCATGAAATCGCAACTTCTAGCACCACGGGGTTAAATAGATTGTTAACTGTAAAAAAACAAGCAGATAAAATATAGGCTAAAAAAACCCAACACTTTTTGAAAAGCAAAATATGCTGCATTTTCTAAAGCCGAAAATGTTCACCCTTCCTTTTAATGCATGTACTGAAATATTTAAAAATAATTAATCTGAATTTACAGCAATTAGCATTTTACATTTTTTGCTAGAAGGAGGTTCTCTTACAAGCTGAGTAATCTATAACAGTATTAGTACTTGCCCAATAATGGCAGCTTGTACATATCTGAACACATGACCTCAAATTTGTTCCATCTATTGCCCAGTTGAATATGCATCATGGTATTATGTTAGCTAATAAAACCATAATTATGAAAGTGTAAACTTTTGTTTCTAGAATGTGCGTGCCACTTTCTCCAAAAAGATTTCACTCCACTGACATTTGGGGGCATTTCCCAGTTTTCAGACCTCTGTACTTCAGAGGACTGCATTTTTGATATTGAATAGAAGCTCTCTTTTCCACTGGAACATGGAGCTGCAAGTTCCAGTGGAAATATAAAAAAAAGCAGCACACACTACATACTTAAAAAAGGGCACCCTTGCGTGCTATATGAATGGCATGCTGGAAGTACCACGTAAAATTCCGGTGCAAAGTGTCCCATTCAGTTATCCCCAGTTTTATCCTTGAATCAGCTCATTATACACGTGATTTAAGTGCAGTTTATTCATTTAAATAAAATATTCCATGAACTGTAGCGTATACCTATGCTGATTACAAAAGGTATTACCAGAAATTAATTAGAGCCATAACTTGTAAATAAACAATTTTATTGTTCATCTTCACATATGTGAAAGACATTACTACAGCGTCCATTACTTTCAAATTACAAAGTTATTTAAACAAGATTTAAAAAATTAAATTAAATATTTTGATAAGGTGCTTAACCTCTTAACAAGGACAAACTAACATTAAAAAACCTTAATGAATTAAAGTTATTCATCTAAGCAGGTCTTGCTCAAAAGGAAATATAACATTACATAACCCTAATACACTTAAATAAAACTACTGAATCTACATGTAATAGTCTGAGGTTTTTGGGCTTAAGACAGCTGTAAATTTAAAAAAGAGTTATAAATATAATTTCATCAGCACAGTATGTTTTTGGCTGTTGGCCTGAATATTACTGTCCTGTATTACATTATTTAAAAACACACTACAAGACATTTTACCCAATCAGTATTACAGTGGTAGCAGACAGTATCTCTGTCAGCTTTGCCATTTTAGGGGTTTATAACTCGGCCATTTTAATTTACATTTGGGCTGGAATTTAGCAAAAAAAATTTGAGCTCAGACACTCCCACCCCCACTTAATCAATTTATGTTTGACTGGTTTTTTGTTTTTCTTTTCAGTTAGAAGAAAGGGGAGAAGTAGTACATTGGCTGGGTTTTGGATGCTTTGCTTTTTAAGAACTCATAACTAAAACAAGTATTTTCAAAAATGTTTTGCAGACCGTTAGTCAGTGAATGGTGACAGTCCCTTCTGGATATTTTGTTATTTCTAATCAACAAAGTAAAAATAGAAACAGCCGAGTTATTTTAGATTGAGAAGTTACTATTCAGAAGTTTCTGTTAATATGCACTGTAATCTATACTGTTGCATACGGTCTTAATAAATGGCAAAATCCCATTCATTTCAATGGGACTCGGCACAGTAAGATTTACAGTGTAATGATTCTTCCAGAAATGTCATGCTGTCAGACATTTCAGTTTTTTGCACACAAAGTATTATACAAAAGTACTAAGAAATTATAGCATCTTTAATATGCAAAAATTTGAGAAGTGGAATATCATCTCAATATATCATAAACCATTATGCAAAATATCAGTCAATGCATTGACACCTTAGTAGCTCAGAATTAACCATTACAGTGGCAGCATTAAAAGTAGAACCATAACTTTCCATTGACAGCACTCTGGATTTGAGACGCTCAGATCCAATACAGTGTCAATGGAAAAACTATAGCAATGCCACCATATATCAGGACTAAAGAACCAGTTACAAGAAACAGTATCAAAGTTTGGGGTAGGGATTATTTTAAGAGTGCGGTGGGGCTTGTGAAGAAAGGAATTGCTCTTTTTAGATGGTTTGTTTAAAACAAACCATTAAAAAATGAAAATTAATACAAAATAGCCATATTCATAGATTAAGGATCTTATTTAAGCCAACAAAAGCAAAAATATCAAGAGTTAAGGCTGCCACTTCATCCTTAGCTTGCTTTACTGTGCTTAGATAGTCAGCCCTTTTAGCATGCAAGATCATGCACAATTCTGAGACTCAAGCAACACCTGAACACAATGGAATGAGCCAGAGATAGGGAGGCAACCTTCAATTCTTCAAATAAGTGGTTTTAAATCAGACCCCTAACATTAAAGTTTCTTTTTTGTACGTATTAAAATATACATCTTAGCAAAATGTATGGCTCATTGAACAGTTCATAAAATACACACAGTCTACAACACCAATTCTTACAATAGAAAAGAAACTTCTTACAAAAGAAGTTTTACTAGATGCCAAAAACCCTGTTTCAAACCACAAATCAAATTTGTGTAAGGGTCTTTTTCTTAGCCAGTTGTGGGCATGGTTCCAGCTATAAAACCTTGGGACCGCTGTTTCCTAGCCTTTGATTCCTTGGAGACAGGAACTCATTTATGAAAATTAAAGTTAACACTGTCATTTGTGTCAATTTACTTGTATGCTTCTGGCTATGCAGAGATGTAAACATAAGATCAAATATTTAGTTCCCTGTTACTGTTTCTGAAGGGGCAAATTTGTTATGGATACTATATCTCCATGGCACACTCCAGTGGGAACCTTGCAAAAGAATCAAACTCTACCATTTCATACCTGCTCCAGGACTGGAGCTGTTTCTTTGTTGCCTTCCTTTTTTTCAGCACCATCCACAACAACAGCTTTGGATGCCAACAAACCTTAAGAGAAAAGTTGCACAGAGATATTTAGAATGGGTTCGTTTTTTTATTTTATCATTTGCAATCATCAGGTTTTATGAAAAACATAAATGTGAACAAAAATTAAAACATTTTCATCTATAAAAAGATTCTCTCTGAAACCCCCTTGTATGGAGTCTTTATTTAAAAGAACAAAACTTATGAGATCCTGCCTACAATTCACAGGCCCTGTATTATAAATGAGGATTAGCACCGGCCATTCCAATTCCACTCCCAGAGAGGAAAAAGGAGCTCCAATGCTATGACCCTCAACCGCAAAGCAATTGTGCTTCAAAACCAGGCCTACAATCAAAGTAAATTTTCAACCTTTTGATTTTAGGAGGTTATTTAGAATTCCTCCCTTCGCTCATTCCCCCCACATTTGGTCTTTGTGTGCTTTCCTAATGGCTCTAAGTAAGGCTCTACCAAATTCATGGCCATGAAAAACATGTCATGGACTGTGAAATCTGGTCTTTTGTGTGCTTTTACCCTGTACTAAACTTTTACCCTATACAGATTTCACGGGGGAACCAGAGTTTCTCAAATTGGGGGTCCTGACCCAAAATGGACTTGCAGGGGGGTTGCAAGGTCATTTCAGGGAAGTCACGGTCAGTGGCGGATTAGCTACCGGGTCAATGGAGCCCCAGCCAATTGGGGCACCCCCATGCCCCACTCTGCCCACCTAGCACTCCTGCTAGGGAGCAGGGGTGGGGCACGGGGACTTGTCCTGCTCTGCCTGACCGCCCGGAGCTCCTATCGGGGAGCAGGGGAAGCCCCTGCGCCCTGACCCCGCTCCCCAGCAGAAGCACAGGGGGAGGGAGATGGGGGCGACTGCAGTTGGAAGGGGTGGGAAAGGGCTCCCACTTGTTCTGGCCCAGGGCCTCAGAAAAGCGTAATCCGCCACTGGTCACGGTATTGTCACCCTTACTTCTGCACTGCCTTCAGAGCTGGGCAACCGGAGAGTGGTAGTTGTTGGCCAGGTGCCCAGCTCTGAAGGCAGTGCCCCACCACCAGCAGCACAGAAGGAAGGGTGGCAATACCATACCATGCCACCCTTACTTCTGAGCTGCTGCTGGCAGCAGGTCTGCCTTCAGAGCTGGGCTCCTGGCCAGCAGCCACCACTCTCCAGCTGCCCAGCTCTGAACGCAGCACCACTGCCAGCAGCAGGATAGAAGTAAGGGTAGCAGTACCGCAACCCCCACAAAACAATAACCTTGTGGACCCCTTCTCCCCCACACCTCCTTTTTGGGTCAGGATCCCCACAATTACAACACCATGAAATGCCAGATTTAAATAGCTGAAATCATGAAAATTATTATTTTTAAAATCCTAGGACCATGAAATTGACCAAAATGGCCTGTGAGTTTGGTAGGGCCCTGGTTATAAGTTACAGTTGCAGAGTTCCCATCAAAGTTTGCCTGTTATATAGTCTCATCTTTTTTAACAGGCCCATGCAAATCCTTTCTGGACTAAACAAAACACTGAAGCATCTAACTGTTAGATTCTAACACAAGGAAAAATCTTGCAAAGGCAAGTGGATAGACTAGATCACAGGTTCTCAAACTGTGGCCCCAGACCACCAGTGGTCTACGAGCGCCATTCAGGTGGTCCATGTATAGTTCCCTCTAAGATGCACGCCTGGGCGGCTGTACACGAGAAAACGAAGAACCACCCACCTAATTAGTGGAGCTGTGCAGGTGTGGCTCCACTAATTAGATGCCTGGACCCTGGAGAAGACGCACATGTAAGGTGAGGTGGTGGGCTTGGGGGGAATAGGGAGTAGGTGGAAGGGGGAAATGGGACGAGAAGAAGGGGTGGGGGGAATTTGGGACGTGCAGGGCTATGGTGGCCAGAGAAATAGGCGACTTTCCCCAGCTCCAAGGCTGCGGCTGCTGGGGAGAGACGGCCCTCCTTCCCAGCCCCAGTTTAGGGACTGCTGTGGTGGGGGAGAGAGAGCACATCCACCGTATCATAAAGGTAAGACTACAGATATTAAAATAGGAGCTGTGTGTGCTTTTATACGTAGAACAAAAAAACAATTATTATTAATTTTTTTTTAATATAGCTCTTTTATCCAAAGCGCTTTACAATAGTTAGCTAAAGGTACAAACAACATATGGAAAGATTAAGTGGTCCACCAAGACCCTCAGCAATTTTCAAGTGGTCCATGAAAAAAAACTTTGAAAACCACTGGACTAGATTACCTAATCAGAATTTTCATTCTCTATGATTTAAGAACATAAGAATGGCCATACTGGGTCAGACCAAAGGTCCATCCAGCCCAGTATCCTGTCTGCCAACAGTGGCCAATGCCAGCTGCCCCAGAGGGAGTGAACCTAACAGGTAATGATCAAGTGATCTCTCTCCTGCCATCCATCTCCACCCTCTGACAAACAGGGGCTGAGGACACCATTCCTTACCCATCCTGGCTAATAGCCATTAATGGACTTAACCTCCATGAATTTATCCTGTTCTCTTTTAAACCCTGTTATAGTCCTAGCCTTCATAACCTCCTCAGGCAACGAATTCCACATGTAGACTATGTGCTGTGTGAAGAAGAGCTTCCTTTTATTTGTTTTAAACCTGCTGACCATTAATTTCATTTGGTGGCCCCCAGTTCTTATATTATGGGAACAAATAAATAACTTTTTTCTTATTCACTTTCTCCACACCACTCATGATTTTATATACCTCTATCATATCCCCCCCTTAGTCTCCTCTTTTCCAAGCTGAAAAGACCGAGTCTCTTTAATCTCTCCTCATATGGGACCCGTTCCAAACCCCTAATCATTTTAGTTGCCTTTTCTGAACCTTTTCTAATGCCAGTATACCTTTTTTGAGATGAGGAGACCACATCTGTATGCAGTATTCAAGATGTGGGCGTACCATCGATTTATATAAGGGCAATAAGATATTCTCCGACTTATTCTCTATCCCTTTTTAAATGATTCCTAACACGCTGTTTGCTTTTCTGACTGCCGCTGTACACTGTGTGGACGTCTTCAGAGAACTATCCATGATGACTCCAAGATCTCTTTCCTGATTAGTTGTAGTTAAATTAGCCCCCATCATATTGTATGTATAGTTGGCGTTATTTTTTCCAATGGCCATTACATTATCCACATTAAATTTCATTTGCCATTTTGTTGCCCAATCACTTAGTTTTGTGAGATCTTTTTGAAGTTCTTCACAGTCTGCTTTGGTCTTAACTATCTTGAGCAGTTTAGTATCGTCTGCAACCTTTGCCACCTCACTGTTTACCCATTTCTCCAGATCATTTATGAATAAGTTGAATAGGATTGGTCCTAGGACTGACCCTTGGGGAACACCACTAGTTACCCCCTCCATTCTGAAAATTTGCCATTTATTCCTACCCTTTGTTCCCTGTCTTTTAACCAGTTCTCAATCCATGAAAGGATCTTCCCTCTTATCCCATGACAACTTAATTGACGTAAGAGCCTTTGGTGTGGGACCTTGTCAAAGGCTTTCTTGAAATCTAAGTACACTATGTCCACTGGATCCCCCTTGTCCACATGTTTGTTGACCCCTTCAAAGAACTCTAATAGATTAGTAAGACATGATTTCCCTTTACAGAAACCATGTTGACTTTTGCCCAACAATTTATGTTCTTCTATGTTTAAGTAATAGGGACTCCAGGTGACCCTGATAATAGATCCACTGGGAAACTAGTATTTTTAAATAATGCTAGTTCTTCATTCACAAATCCATATACAACACTACTAATATACATTTAACAACCAGATAATAGAAACAGCCAACAGTTTTAAACCTGATGTTCAGATTATTTTTTTTTCCATTTTATGCACAGAGCTTGTTGTTGCCCAGGCAATAAGTAGGTGTTTCAGAGCTGCTTTGTCCGGGAACTTTTATTTTATTACTTAATATCTCTACTAAATAATGTTGGTGAGGAGACCCAGCCCGCTTGAAGATGCCTAAAGAAAAACTAAAGCAGAGGCAGCAAGATATCTTTGACTTCAAAGTCTTCTGCAATCAGTGGCCCCAAGAAGAAGCTACTTCTTAATAGAGGTTGTTATCCAAACTGAACAGTCTGCTACAAGGTATAGGTACTGCATTCCCTGGTAAATTAGATACCCTCACAACCAATTCAGAACACACTAAACTGGAGGCATATCACTTAGTGAACTCTGGGCTCTCCTAAAGTAACACATTTAGAACACTGGAATACTTCAAATCCGTCAGTAACCCAGGTGACTTTTCATTAAGGAGTTGTTATCAAGCTTCTGTGCCCCACAAGGATCTACTACAGGAAATTCTATTCTATTCCTTACCATGTGTGTTATATCAGTTTGCTGGATTTTTTTTCAAATTAAACAGAACATTGTCTCCAATCCAAGACATGCAAAGACATTACTTAAAAAAACATATTAATCAATCATGAATTTACTGCAAAGCAGAACCCCACTAATTTGCAGTACTGAGTGGAAGTCATTAGGAGTTTATGCAATTCATAAATTAACAAACAAGATCTCAATTCTGCAGCTTGCTCAAGACAGGAGAACCCCTGCACTTATGTGGGCCCCAAATACAGACCTTACGTCAAAATCTTGGAACAGGGTTGGCTTTATTACTCTTTGTGTAGTGCTTTGAGATCGTCAAAAACAATAACTGCAAAGTATTAATATAACAGACATGTACTGATCTACCGTAGCACTTTATGTACAAGCGTAAACATTTGGATATGTTAAAAAGTAATGATGTTCTCAATAAAAAGGTAATTTACCAGTGATTTTGTTAAGACGAGCTCTCTTTGCCTGAAATGAGTTGCCTAGACTACTTTTCCTCTTGTTCGATAACGTATTCTCTGCCCGCACAAACGCCATCTTTGGAACGTCTACTACTGGGAATCCTACTTTTAAAAGAACAGACATGGAAGAGTTCATCTACAAATTCACATTTCATAAACATTTCTTATCAACTGTAAATATTTCAATGCAAAATATATTCTAAGATGAATGAATAGGCTTTTATGTGCCATAACAGGCAGTTTAAAGATTTACAATTAACAATATACAGAAAAATATTACCTTGAAATTTTAAGTAATAAGTTAACAGATATTAACTTTGTTGACGTGATCAGGATTTACTGATTCAGAGGTAAAGTCTAGCTGGCCCTTAAAACATGAAGGCATATGTATTACATTGTCTTCAAAAATATCTAGAAATCTCCATTATAACCATGAATCTTTAGAATTTTAGTTTTTAAAAAAAACTCACAAGGGAAAATGAAATAAGAGATCTAGAAAAACAAATTTCTGATCTCTTCTGAGCCACTTAGGAAGCAGAAATTCGCACATAAATCTAAATGATTAACACTGTTGCAGATCTCAGTATTGAAGTCTACTAGGATACAAACACCAACTTCCTCTAGTCTAGAACCATTGGCAGTACCATTTTGCAACACGAACAAAAGAGATTCAGAGGCCAATAGTAACTGGACAGGCAGCAAAAACAGTATTTGCAGCCTTTAGAAAAATAAGCACTAGAATATAGTTTGTACCGAACGTTTCACTCGATGTAGGCTCCTCTTCCTTTTTCTGGACTTCCTGTATGATCGTAGAGGTTAAGGTTTCTTCCTTCTTTGAAGGTACTTTAAACCATTTTCTCTCCTCTTTATCTTTATTGCTGTTTGCACTGGTCCGCGGTTTACTTCCTGCTTTGTTTTTGGCTGCTGCAGCTGCTGCAGCTTTGACCAAAGCTATCCAATCCTCCAAAAAGAAAACAAAGGTGGAGGAGCATTAGTAGCTGTTTGCGACATTCAAACAGAATCCATTTACAAATAGTGACCAACCTCATCCAGAATTGACAAGTACATTTATGTTTAGTTTTATGACTATTGCCCGTGATTCAGTAAAATGTACTTTCCAAATTGTCTACATAGTCTAACTAGAATCTACCTCGTGGATTTAAAAAAAATAACAAAAACACTGCATATGGAAATTAATCTCTATGATTAGCCTTTCAAGCACTATGTGCCCTAATAACTAATCTGTAAGCTATAAGAGTTACAGCAATACAGGAACTGTCATACTGGAACAGACCATTAATTCCATTATCCTGTCTCTAGCTGTGGCCTACACTAATCTAGCTATTTCAAATGGAAGACCAATCCCTCTGTGCCCCACACATGTCTATCAAACTACACAATCCATGGGCAGGAGAATTCTTTCTAACCTAAGCCGAGGATCAGGTAATGACCTGAAGCAATGGTAACTCTGGTACAGCAATTTCTAGAGTAACTGCAAATACTGTTCCTACTGTATTCAATTTTCAAGCTTCATCCAATAATCTCAAATGGCTCTATAAACAGCAATTAACTAACTGTCACAATCCACCTGCAAGGTAGGAAGAGATTACTACGATTTTAGAGATGGGTAGGTAAACTGGCACACAGGGAATTCAAGTGACTTGCCCTGGGCCACACAGTGAACCTAGGTGTCTTGACCCAGATCCCCTCTTCTAACGACTTGACAACTCTACCACAGTAAGCCAATTGTCTTAACATCTTGCAGCAGTGTTTTCCATAGAAAAATTTTGTTACAATTTGAATGAATGAAAACAATTGAACATATTTTTAAACTTTTTGAAATAAAAGATTTATTGACCACATGACTGTTTGATCTCATTAATGTTTTATATCTGTATGTACATATGTTATGTTTAAATTGTACTGTGTGTGCATGTGTGTGAAATATGGATTATAAATATCCCTAGAGCAAAGACCACATTTTCTTCTCTGTTTGGTGGAGACAGCGCTCAGTAAGTAATCAAGTATTTCCTTTATTCATTTAAAATGTGCTGAATTTAATCTGGATTATTTCCTTGTTAGTGTATTATGGAATACATTAAAAACAATTCCTGATTGGCTTTCACTCTTCCAATCATACTTGACTTATTTCTAAACTAAACAATTGCAATCCTTTTAATCTCTTTACATATGGAAACCTCTCCATCCAATACCTCTACCATTTTTTCCAATTACCATTCAGTGGACCTTTTCTATTTTCTGTGCCCCCTTTAAGGTGTCATGAGGACATACCTTCAGTTAAAATCTTTTTCTGCATTATTCTCTATCCCTTCTTCATACAGCCCAACCGTTAATTTATATTTCTACCACTTTTCTGCACTGAATATGCATCTCCACTGTGTAATCAACTACACATTTTGTGACAGTGATAGTTTCAACACACCAATAGTAAGCAAGGTCCCTTTTTCAGGAATTAGACAGTGATGCAAGAAGATCAGGTAACTTTCCTGTGACGTTGACTGTTTCTTCTCTATAACATTACACCTCTATCCCGATATAATGCTGTCCTCGGGAGCCAAAAAAAAATCTTACCGCGTTATAGGTGAAACCATGTCATATCAAACTTGCTTTTGATCCACCGGAGCGCGCAGCCCCGCCCCCTCGGAGCGCTGCTTTACTGTGTTATATCAGGTCGCGTTATACTGGGGTAGAGGTGTATTTGCTTCACATTCTCCCCTTATCCTGCGGTCCCCCAGGATAAGTTAGTTATGTATGTGTCTGAATATCATTAACTTAGAATTCACCTCCACAGATTTAGATACCACCAACTACACATATTGAAAAGACAAAGCCCCTACCCCAAAGAGTTTCCAGTATGAATCTCTTCTGAGCTAACCTACGAAACTAACTGTAAAAGTGTAGACATGTGGATCTTCAACAACGTATACTATACTCATTTGTGCCCGGTCACAAAATTGAAGAAATCTTTCATTTGGTGCAGCTTCATATAGTAGCATTATTATTTATACAGCACCAGAGATATGGATGGTACCTTATAGATGGGAGAGAAAAGACAATTCTAGTAACAAAGAGCTTACAATGCAAGAGACACAACATAGGAAAACAACAGTAAAAAGGAGAAAGGGAGAGAGAATGTCATGAAGATACTTGTAGTTTATGTATGCTGGTAGACCCCCTTCTGCGATTTATATTTAAATGTGTATTTACTTAGTGCAGTTTAGGTAAACAAATTGATAGATGTGAGCATGTGATGGAATGTACAGATCCTTTGGTGCCCCATAGGTGGCACTGCATGAGTGATGTCCATAAGTGGGCGTCCTGCTCAGTCACACAGTGGCATGGTGATTTGGGTTAAATCCCAACAAGGTTTCTAAGGTCAGGCTTTCAAATTCCCATAGGAAAGTGCCACCCTGAGAGGAGGATGACTGGGGCTTGGTTTCTACCTTTACTTGTGCACAAGTTTTTTTTAAGCCCAGGCCATACAAGGTTTTGGAGGTGCAGGTAAGGAGGAACCACATAGAGACTGCATGACTAGAAGCCAAGACAGGAAGGTCTGGAGACAAGAACTGTCCTATTTATATTGTTCTGTGTTTAAAGACTGTTATACACAATGAAGGAAACTGGCCAGAGACTTTGTTAGTCTATTTTTATTTTGGTTGAGTGCCCTATGACAGATCATTTCATGTGTAAGAAACTAAGGGATGTAATCTTCTCTTGATAAGCACAGAAATTCCTGTTCAGAAAGAAACCATCTTCAAATGTAAGCTCAGAGTTTATTTACAACCTTTTATAAAACTTGTATAAGGAAAAATAAAGAGAAGAAGAAGAAAGGTGGACTCTAAATCTGAATGAGTTTGAAGTCTTTCTTGAATTGGGATTGTTACCTGGTTTCTAACATAACAGCCAGCCACAATACTGAGATGTAGCCAGACTCAGTAACCTGTCATTCAAATAATTTTAATCACATCAGTAACAGCAGCTTTTTTGGCATGCACTGTATATACAAATCCCAAGATCCAGTTATTACCAAAGTTAGAACAGAGCAATCTCAAGTACAGTTCTCCTGAAATAAGTTCATCCCCTTCCTCCCCAGTGCTCTGAGTAGCCATTATAAATCACTTTGTTCTGATTACCCATTGCCTTCAGAATTCCCTATGATCAAACCGCAGCAAACATGGCGGCCTCCACTTCTGAGCCACAATGTTCACCCCAAATGACCTTTTTTCCCTTCAGTATTTCCTCCTTGCCACTTAAGGAAGGCTTAGTTCCTTTCTTTCTCCTCCTATCCCCACTACAAACATTTTTTTAATTAACCTGTCCAGGGCTATATGGGATAACAGAGTAATAAGAAGCAGTCAGGAGATAAAGCAGCAGTTCTGGTTTTGGACAAATGGATGGAATTCTGAGAAAAGTCAAAGCAAAAAGACTTGCATAATAACTTATCATTAAGGAAATCACTGCGCTCTAACTGGTTAAAAATGGCCCTTGCTAGAGTTCAGGGACTGGCATACTGCATGACTGTATAGCAAACCATACAGTCATTACAAAAATCAGATCAACTAAGCCAAACTTCAGGAAACTGCATAATAAAGAAATAAGTTAGTAGGAACCATCCAGCATACCTATATATTGATTGGCTAGAACAACTGCATTTTAATAATCATATAACTGCAACAGTGGGAAGGCAAAAAGCAGTAGCATTTCTAAAATCCATCCCTTCTGCCAACACCTGGATTTATGTCCTGCCACCTCTCTCTTCAGCTATCACAACTACCACCTCTTTACTTCTCTGTCTTCCTCTTCTGGCACTCCTACCACATTACCCCTCCCATCACGCACATCCACACCCACACCCACGCACCCCTTTCTAGTTCACTGGCTGTTTCTAAATCAAGACTGGATTACTTGCTCTCACATTCAACACCCGATACAGCTCTGCCCTACCTACATCTATGATCTCAGCTCTTGTTTTCTCCTATCATCTCTTCTTTGTCTCTGTCCCAATTGTGCCTTTTTTCCTCAGCTTCCTCTTCCTGTGTACCAAGTTCCCTCCCTCTCCTTCAAATCCCTCCTCAAAACTCACTTCTTTTGGTTCGATTTCCGTCACTAATCTCAGCTCCGGCGCTATCTGCTCCCTCTCGCGCGCCTAATTATATTGAAGATAAAACAAAAAAACATGAAACAGAACAAATAAGTTATCTGAATTATTTGTAAGTGCTCCCCAAGGGCAGTTTTCATTCTCCCCCTTTTCCATTTCTTCTCTTCCCCATCTCTGTTGCATTTCTGTCTAAATTTTAAAACACAGCTAATCAAAGCAGGAACCTGGTCTGTATTCTCCATATAAATAAGAATACAAAAATGTTTGTATAGTTTTTGTTTTTGCCTTTCCACCCTCACAGCTGAAATTTTTGAATACACACAAATACTGTAGTATTAAAAAAAATTTACTTAGAATGTTACAAGTTCTACAGTATCACTCACTTTAAAGAGACAATGTGAACTTAAAATCACATTTCCATCTGAAAATATTACACCTATTTTTGTTACAAATAACTCCAAAGATTACTGGAGTAGAAAAATCAAAGAATAGTCTCTTCTTCAGTGTGCTCAATTTGTGCATTTGACAGTACTTTGGGTATAACCACTTTCACTGTTCTAATGGTCACTTGCATCACTCATGCACTGCTCTTAGGTACACACAAGAGACGACACAAGTAACAAGGGGAGCAGAAAAAATCCTTATACAAAAATGTTAATGAACGTTATATTTTATATGGACTCACTATTTTAAAGGTGATAGAAAATGAATTTGTAGGCAACTTTTAGTGAATTAAAATATCAAAACATTGCCTCTGTAATTCTCACGTCAGCTTGCACACTAATGGACAAAATTATTTTTGCGCACATTCAACATTTTCAGAAAAAAACGTTGCATGCTAATACCTTACTATTATTTTAAAAGTAATACAATTTTAAACCTAAATGCCAACTCTCTCAGGGTGGGGTTTCTATACAAGTATTTGGGGGGGCGGGGGGAGGGCAGGAGGGGGAGAAATCCCAACAGGAAAAAAGTTCTGGGTCTGAATTTAACAAATAGTATCACAGGTTCATCTGATGCATGACTTTCATATCAAATTATGTAGGGGGGAGGGGTCTTCTTTGAGAAATCATACAAAAACCTATGCCTGTCCTGGTAAGTGCCTTCTTTTAGAATAAAAGAACAGTTTTAGTTTGAAACAAAGCTTAGTCTTAGATAACTTTGACCTTCAAACCAATCTTAGGTTGTATTTTTATTTTTACAACACAAATACTTCTGAAATAAAGATGGATATTTTTTGCCATAGCAGAATAGATTTACCTAGCCTCCTGTCCAGCAGTTATATTACTACTTAAAAAATGAAACCCAAAGCCTGCTTTGAGACCAAGAGATTTGTACTCCTGCCTCTGATTTTGGGGATTTAGAAATGTCAAAGTTAATCTCATCGTTCATTTTAAATGTGAACGTTTTCTAGCCCGTGTAGAAATCAAAATTAATTGCCAAAAATACAAGTTTGTCCCAGTGATTATTCCTCAAAATCTCCACTACAGCCACTCAGGTTTGGCCTCAGACACATGAAATCCAACACCACAAATGTCTCAATATTTGAAGAAAAGCAGAATAATTTTTTGTGTTTATAAGAGTGTCATTTGGGCTGCACTAACACTAACACTCCTACAGACTTCCTCCCAGTTACTGGCTGGTTGTTTCAACTGAGTTTTTGTTTCTCTGCTGAGAAGCCAAAGTGGCATTTTGCTACAGAGTAGTATCTCAATAGTTCAACAGACAACATGATTTAGTGGAACAAGCAAAGGTTTGAGAGCAAGGAACTTCTGAACTCTAATCCAAGCTCACTATTCTTCTTTATTCAAGTTGCAACTTCCCTGCCTAAGTTTCCCTATTTGTAAAATCAAATGAAATAATATTTAACGTCTTACCTCATTGGGTTATACACAATTAATGTTTGTACAGAAACTCAACAGAATGCACATAACCATCCAGCAAGAGGCTGACGGTAATGTGAGTAGGGATTTCTGTGCTTAACTATTTAAAAAAAAAAAAAAGGATTAAAGTCTGAAGGTGCCCCAAATAATCCATTGCCTGTCCGTCTCCAAAGTCCTAACATTCTTTGTGTGATTGTCATATCATGATTTAAAGCTATCAGTTACACAGAAGCATGCACAAATTATTGTTTAAAAGGCCCTCCCATTTCTCCATTTGCAAATAGTCATATAAAAACCAAACCCAGTAATTTATTCATTTTTATAAGTCATTTTCCAGAGCAGATTAGATATTTGAATTCTGCTCTTCCAAGTAAAAACAATTTCTTGAAAAACTGGGGACTATAACTATTTGCATTTTATCAAATTTACTCGCTTCTTTTAGCAAGTTTCGACAATCATTTCATTTTTTTTTAAAAATAGCTAAAATTTCTCATTACCAGCACAATTACTTTAAAAAGATTAGGAGGACTTGTGGCACCTTAGAGACTAACAAATTTATTTGAGCATAAGCTTTCGTGAGCTACAGCTCACTTCAAATCAGGCTTCATAAAAACTTGAAGACTGGATAAAACTCCTAAGTATTTAAGTTAAAATCCTGCTATTTATCTTAGATTGTATCTCATAACCTGCCTCCCTTCCTGGTTGGGTGCTACTCTCTTCTGTGACGGCATTGAGACTGTCACAGATAAAGGAATATCTGCCCATTTTGGCATAGGGCGATAAAAAAAATGAACTAACTCTGAATTAATAGAAGAAAGTGGTAGAAATCCGACATTGTAACAAATCCACCAGCAGCGGCCCACTGATGGGCTAAGGCCTCTTCTAAAAGGCCACAAAGAAGGAGAGAACCTGTTGGCCCTTATGTGGTCCTGGGTTGGGACCACTGGAAAGAGAATGGTCAGGGAACAGATGAGCCAGTGAGGAGAGCATACTGCACTCAGAGGTTTCATAATTGAGATGCGATCACTAGCACAGCACATGCTAGGGCATCCCCTGAAGTTAAGAACTGGTGAACCAACATACTGAGGGACCTAAAGAGAAGGCAGCAGTAAGTTTAAAATCATTTGTGTTACATGACCCTTCCTGCATGGGGCATTCAGCAGATAATTTGTTCTCAGGTCACTGTTAATACCACATGCCCTGTTTAGTAGTCAACACAAACAAGCAAGAAAAGACACCTAATATCCTCACCTGCCCTTTGGCATCCTCAGGCATAGATTTGATATGCATCCTTTTTAGACATCGAATAACTCCATCATAGAACTGTACTGTGAAGGTTCCTAAAACAGGATTGATGCAATCACTATGAGTAGTTAGAAATATAAGTACCTCAATACTTCCCCAAAATGCTACAAATACACAGTCATTTCAGACCCGGTCCTGCATGTGACATCAGTGAGTGCTTTGGCTCTGCAAATACTATAGGACTGAGCATCTATTTAAAATTCTTCCCTTTATAGTTACAGTCACATATCCTCCTTGGATCACATCAAGATTAAAAGGGACACAATCAAGACAGAAGTGCTTAAAAAACCCTCTTTACTCACAATGAAAAGCTCAGTGTTGAGTTCTATGGGATTATGAGACAAGACAAGCGCATAAAGTTACTGAGATAAGTGTTTGTGGTTTCAGGACCTTGGACAGTTGTACTAAAACTGTAAAACCTATTTTATATGATTACATTTCTCACAGCTTGGACAATAAGTAGTGCTTCATTTTTGTTTATAAATTTCCAATTTATTAATCCAATGATGCCATGTATTATCAGTACATTTAAACCCATACCCAAAAACAATTTTCATTCATTTTTAAATACAATAAAAGCATTGCAATAGATTTAAAATCAAAACAATGCAAACGTCAAACTACTTTACATTTTATGCCTAAGTTAGCTGGCATTTTCCTTTTAATATTGCATTTATCTTATTTCACTGATTACCAAAGCTCAAAAATGAGTTTTTGAACGTTTTCTAGAAGAATTGAGGTACTGTAAGCATATAAATATAAACCCAAACCAACCGTACTGTGAAGGGTTCTATAATATTGAGGCAAGAATGTTCATCTCGCTACTATAAATGAAAGTTACATTACTACTGAGTGGAGGAGGTACCCCAAGTTTTTAACTTCATAGAAATAAAAGATGATAAATGCTCATTAGATCAAACCCATTCCTCCCCTCATAGAATAGCAATGCTTCCAACAGTATGTTTAACATAGTGAATAAAACCGTATGTAAACACATTTTGATTTTAAACAGATAATAGCAGTGTTCCTGGTAAACAAACAGAAGTACTTACAGATGCATTGTATTTATATACATACCCTCCTTGTTAATTGCTTCAATCTTAGCAGGGTAATATCGACAGTCTGTCCAACGAGCTAGCACCTCTTCTCCAGGTTTAAAATCCTATTTTAAACAATTTTAACTATTAATATCTTGCCCTGCAAACCTTTCCAAAACAAACTTAAGCTTTATAACTTAGCGATATTTTCCTTGAAAAAAAATTAATACCATTAGGTTTGAAAGAATTCAATTTTTACTTTTTTATAACTTTGACAGATAATACTGATCTTTATTTTTAAACATTTTAAAAAATGTTTATTGATCAAAATTTTGACATTTCTTGGAAGTGGGGGGTGTCAGAATTATTTAAAGACAGTAGCTGCTGCCATTCATAAAGTTAAAGCTTTATAACTGTTAAAACACAAATTACCTACATCACATGTCAAAATATACAAATTAAAATTTACAAAGTAAATATCCTTAAGTTCTCAAGCAGCATTTTTCTTTTTTTTTAAAACTTTGCCTATGTGTAAATTTTGATCTTAGGGCTGTCAAGCGATTAATTGCTGTTAAACAATAATAGAATACAATTTATCCAAAAATATTTAAATATTTTCTACACTTTCAAATATATTGGATTTCAATTACAACACAGAATACAAATATGAATCTTTACCGCACCTGGCACGTAAATACTTTGCAATGCCAGCTACAAAAGTGCCATGCAAATGCCTGTTCTCACTTTCTAGTGACATTGTAAATAAGAAGAGGACAATATTATCTCCTGTATATGTAAGCAAACTCGTTTGTCTTAGCAATTGGCTGAAGGAGACATAGGACTGAATGGACCTGTAGGCGCTAAAGTTTTACATTGTTTTGTTTTTGAGTGCAGTTATGTAACCAAGAAAAATTTTTTTTAAAAAAAATCTATATATGTAAGTTGCATTTTCATGACAATGGATTGCACTACAGTACTTGTTTGAGGTGAATTGAAAAATACTTTATTTTTACAGTGCAAATATTTGTAATCAAAAATAACATACACTTTGATTTCAGTTACAACACAGAATACAATATGTATGAATATGTAGAAAAACATCCAAAATATTTAATAAATTTCAATTGGTGTTCTATTGTTTAACAGTGCGATTAAAACTGCGATTAATCGCGATTAATTTTTTTGAGTTAATCACGTGAGATAACTGTGATTAATCGACAGCCCTAATTATCACTGATGGAAATATTTTTTCATCTGTTTGTGTTTTTATGGTGAAATTGATGTTTACAGGCATTAACTGATAAAAATCTAACCCTTCCAAGCCTAAATAAAATAATTTACACAAGGAGTCAGAAAAAAATTATCTTCCTACTTACAACAAATTCATCATCATCTTTTAGCCCTTCTTTCCTTAGTGCTGGTCGTTCCAGGGGTCGTAATCTATTGCTGTCCCAATAAATCCACTCATCATAGCGATGACTCCAACGTTCAAAATGGACCAACATCTTCCCCTCTTCATAGTCTATCTTCTCAATGCGAGATGGATACCTTGAACAACAACAAAAGGAAAGGTGTCAATTGTGCAACTTTTTCCAGCAATGTTTTTCATAAAGACATATTCATGTAACAATTTAAACTACTTTGGTGGTGTTAGCTGCACCAACATTTTGTACTAAGAATTAGTTTGGATCTGAAAGAAGTTTTAAACATGTAAAATTGTTGATATGACAATACCTAGCTGCAAAACCTCTACATTCATTAAAAGTGGGTGTGAAAATTCAGATTTAAGGATCAAACTGCTAGGTAATGTTAAGATGGATGCCTTATTTGGGTTAAATATTGGAAGTTTCATGCTTAGCTTTGTATTCATAATTTTGTTGATTAAAGCAAGGAAAGAAGGGTTTGTTTCTTTTGCTGGAGAGATAGAAAGGTGGTGAATTGGCTTTAAAAAAAATTAATTCATTACTCTTAATCTGCATAATAAATGTTCCACATACTTGCTTCATTGATTTCAGACAAATCCAAACTGCTGACTAATCAAAAACAATTGGAGTTGATAGAACGTCCCTTTTGAATCAAAGCGGCTGGCTAATTTGCAGATCAGCGCCACGGACTTTGTCGCGACTGAATCTAATGCACGGTCATTTTTCAATATTAATATTTTTTAAATTGCACATTTATTAAAACAAAAACACCAGTATTAATTAAGGACTGTAGGTTCTAGTTGCCCCTCAACTTTACATATAATCAGTAGAACCAACTACATGTGGCCCTCAATCAGAACAACTCTTCATCATCTGAAGTTAGAATTTAACATGGATTTTAATTACCCCCTACTTTGGGATCTGTATAACCAAAATGATTAAGTTTGGCAAAAAGACTTCCCATTTTTTCAAATCTTTAGCATCTGTGGAAATAAATAATGATCAGGCTGGTGCATTTAGATTCCACAGGAATCCAAGCCACATTATTTAGCTTTGAATTTCTAAGGGCTATTTTGGCTTTAGGAAGCCACTAGTTGGGCAGAAATAAGGCAATATCTAGTCTTCTCACAGAATGTCCACCATCAATATAACCGGATTCCATTATTTCAGTTCCATAAAGTGCATACAAGGTTGGTGTGCTGAAATTCAGCTGATTTATTTACGAAAAAAAAAAAAGAGAGAGAATACATAAATAGATCTGAAAACACAAAGAACCTTCTAAAACTATCTGGTGGATTTTTTTAAGTTTAAGAAATTTCCTCCCAAGTTAATATTTTGGGAATCCAGGTTTAACCTAGAAACAATTTCTTGGGAAGTTCTACACTTCCAAAAAACAGGAGTGACAATGGAACAGAAGAGGACAGAGCTACTGAAACATTTATTAAAAAGAAATGTTACAGTGAAAGGAGGGCTGTCTATTTCCAAAGCAGGAGACTCAGTCTACCTTCTGCAACAATGACAATGTTCCCTCAACATTAAAGGGTGGCAGCTGCTGCAGTCATTTTCTATTCCTACTGCATATTCCCTTACCCTGAAGCTCTGTGCCACCTAATATTGAAAGAGATACTATCAACTTTTTTATTTTTAAATTTCTGACAAAGCAACCTTTAAACAGTAAATCCTGATTTAAAAAAAAAAAAAAAGCTTTCTATGAAGTTTAGGGATTTTCTTCTTCCCTGCTACTTATCAAATTATTTTTCAGCAAGTGTGAGCAGACAGACAGCGCAATACATGCCTGGGCCTGTCTCAATTCCCTCCTCTCTCTGTGCTCATTCCCGTCTACCTTTTCTTCAACATCAGCAACAAAGGTCTCCCAATATCTAAACTCCAGACCTGCAGAAGGATTCCAGGGTGTGAAGAACTCCCATCTCACCTGCAATTACCCGATTCTATTTTCCAGATTCCTATTGTTCCCTAGTCCCAGGAAGGTCTCTAGGAAAAGAAGAAACTCTTCCCAGATCTCAAAATTTATATCACTTCCTGATCTCATGTGGGAAGGAAACATAGCTTTCCATTCCCAAAGCAGACAGTCTGTGTCCTCATTTAGATATTGTTCCTATACAATGCCCCTTCCCTATTTTGTATTGTTCTGTGGCTGGTAGATTTAGTTCTCTGGCTACTAGCTGTCTTGTAAAATTTCCAAGCCCTACTGGGGGTGCATATATTGGTCTGAGCAGAACAGAGGGAGGGATAAACTGGTGAAATAGTGACCATGCTTTTGGGAGAAGTGGAAAACAATAGGAAAGGCAGAAATTGTAAATGAGGCAGAAGAGAACATAGTATATGGAAAAAAGAAGGCGAGAGGAAGATGACACTAAAGACAACTTAGTAAAAGGTGCACCAGTATCTAAGACAGAACAAAAAAAAATGAAAGACTGAAGCCAGAGATATAACAAAAAATAAGATGCTGTAAGTAGGATTGGTCGAGTATTATTTAGAAAATCTATTACTTGAACAAAACCAGTGATGTGTGTTGAATATCATCGTCAACAAATATATTTTTCCACTGGTTGATCAGCTTTAGCTGTAAGATATATTTTAACAAGTTATTAGCTAGAAAAGTGACTGACAGTATTCTTATTGTTAATATCTTATACTGAAATAAATGTTACATTTAAACATAATGCTGTGAATTTATAAGGGATACCATTCCTCTGGGGTGAGAGGAGTGTAGCTAGCTGGCTGGCTGCATTCCTCTGGGGTCAGAGCCGTGCAGCTGGCTGATTAGCCCTGCCCACACCTGAGAAGAGAGCTGGGACTTAGTTACAGTATAAAAGAGGACAGCAGGAAATGCGGGGGCAGGGGAGCATCCTGGGCCACCTTGGTCTCTATAGGCTTATTGAAACAAATTTCAGTTAGAGTTATCCCTTAATGGAGCATGCCCCCGGAGGTAGCTCAACAGCTCCAGGCCTTAGCTACCCAATGGCTATACCTGGAAGCCAAGATGGTGGTGGAGCTCATGGACAATACTGTCTTGGAACAATACCTGCACATTCTCCCTGTGGCAGTTCAAACACATCTGCTATGGAGGAAGTGGAGACAACCGAAAGGTTCTCGGAGGCAGAATTGCCTAGGAGTTGGAAAGGAAGTCTAACTGTGGGCCATCCACACTTAGAATGGCAGTAAGAGATGATAACCTACCAACCCAGCAAGATTCACAGTACTGGTCTCTCTCAAGCAACAAAACTTTACCCCCAATATGAGCCTCCAAAGTCCCAGACTTTCAAGGGCCACCACTGCCCACCCATGAAGGGCCAGTGGTATGTTATCACTGTGGCTAACCCAGGCACATACAATGGGAATGCCTATGATAGAAAGCACTATTTGACCAAGCAGGGGAGAATCCAAACCAACCAACAGAACGGGGACTCCGAAGCCCTTCATGATCCCAATAAAAATAGGACCAAACATGGTGGAGGGGTATGGACAAACTCTACTTCAACAGGACTTAGTCTGACCCAAAGTCATGGATACAGAGTGGTCAGCCCAGATTTCCTGCATCCATGGAGAAATCCATATGTACCCAACGGCATCTGTCGTTTTGCAGGCAGCAGACCAGATAGGGCACCTTCAGATAGGATCACCTACCCCGGCCAGTGATCCTGGGACGCAACTGCACACATCTTCAGACCCTCCTGGGAAGAGAATCTGTTCCCTCCACCCCAGACACCCTTCAGATGCAAGAAAAGCCCCCCACCCTCAGATGTTTAGGACCTATTCCCCATTGCTCACTCTGATCTTTCTGAAGTCTCACACAGTTCCCAAGGCTCACAGAAACAGCCAAAGTCATCTCAGAAGGGAGGACGAACCTAGGTCTGTGGCAGAGATGACACCATGGAGCCTGGAGAAGAACCTTTCCAAAGGATAGGCCCTGGAGAAGGAACATCCCAACAGTCTGTAGGTTATCCCCTACCCACGTACACCGCAGAGCTCCTTCCCATCCTAGACTACAGCATCCCTAGTTACACCTTTGACATTGTGGCAGCTCAACAGGATGACCAGACACTCTGGGAATGTTTTAACCAATTCAGCACAGTCAACAAGATGGTCACCTCTGAACACGTATCTCTCCAGTTGCCCCGGTTTGAATTCCATGAGACATGTCCAAATTAAAGGACCCAGATATCAACTCCTAGTCCCCAAGCCCAATCAGTGGCAGCTCTACGGCTAGCCCGTACTCTTCCCATGGCCAGACACCTCGGTAAGGTGAAAACCCAAGAAAGACTGTTGGCTGGATTCTTTTGGACAGCGATATATAAAGAGGTAGCCGATTTCTGTTTACTATGCCCCAACTGTCAAAAAGTAACCCCAAAGGGTTGGGGCTGGGTCCCTTTCATGCCCCTTTTGAATGGATAGGGATTGATATAATAGGCCCAGTCACTTTTGGTACTTGTGGACAATGCCTCTTGATATCCAGAGGCAATGCCCCCATGAAACACATCTGCCTCCACCATAACACAATAGCTGCTCCAAGTGTTTTCCCAGGTTGCCCTTCCATTGGAAGTCATCACAGATCAAGGGACAAATTTCACGTCCCAGGTGCTCCAGTAAGTTTAGGCACCATTGAAAGTATGACCTCTCCAGAGCACAATTTACCATTCCTAGATGGATGGTCTAGTGGAGCAGTTCAGTAAGACCCTCAAAAATACATTAAAGGTTTACAGAAACAGAGGCCGAAGACGGGAACCAGCTGCTCCCCTATCTTCCGTTTCCAGCATGAGAGGTACCATAAGCCTGAACGGGCTTCCACCCTTTCAAGCTTCTTGATGGGAAACAGCCTTGAGGAGTTTCAGACTTGGTTAGTGTGTCTTGATAAACTAAACCCACCCACTCTACCACTGTCCTTCAATGTCTCATTCAAATGAGGGAAAGGTTAGAATGCTTGAGACCCACTTTTCCCAAACTAACCTCTTTCAGGCCTAACAGACCCCAATGTGACAATACAGTAAAGGGTCTAGAGCCAGAAGACCAAGTGCTCCTATTCCTTCCCAGCAAGCTCCTGGCCAAATGGCAGGGCCCATATGAAGTGTTCCAGTGGGTAGAACCAGTAGATTACAAAATTCATTGTCCAGAAAAGAGAAAACAAAGGCAGATTTATTATGTAAATCTGTTAAAATCCTGGAAGGTCCAGGAAATCCTCTTCATCCATCTGGAGGAGGGAGAAGAGGTTCTGGGGCCTCAGCTTCCTAAACTGGCCAAAACTGGGAGTGAGGAGGTGCCATCTGAGGGTTAATAAGGAGAAAAAGCAAACAAAGCACCCTCCCAAGAGCTTACAAGGTAGTGGTCTTCCCCACGAACAGAACAAACCTCCTTGATGACTCTCCACATCTGCATAGGACCAGGAGCCAAGCCCATTAGAAAATCCTATCAAATCCCAGAAAGCATGAAACGTGTTAGTTCAGGAAGTACAGAAATTGTTAAGATTTGGTGTAACTGAGGAATCTCATGGCCTCTGGCATAGTCCAGGGATTTTGGTACCAAAGCCGGATGGGACCATCCAATTTTGTGTAGATTTCCACCACATAAATGTCATTTCTGACTATGATGCATATTCGATGCCCTGTGCTGATGAACTGCTGAATCCTCTTGGTCAAGCCCACTTTATCACAACATGAAATCTAACTAAGGGCTATTAGCAAATTCCCCTTACTATCAACTCCCAGGGAAAAAAAGCCTTTTCTACCTCAGTGGACCTATTCCAATGTGTTGCCATGCCCTTTGGTTTGCGAGGGGGACCAGCCACCTTTCAAAGGCTGATGGACCAAGCGTTATTGCCCCACCTTCATCATGCTGCAGCTTACCTAGATTATGTGACGGTCTACAATCAGGACTGGCCCACCCACCTCCAGAACCTAGCAGCCGTTCTTCAAGCCCTAGGAGATGCCCATTTGACAGTAAACCTAAAGAAGTCCAGGGTGAGAAAACAGGATACGAAATATTTGGGGAATCTAGTGCAGAACAGTAAGGTATAACCCCTAATGGACAAACTTGAGGTGCTAGCAAACATCTCCATACCAAAAACTAAAAAGCAGGTCTGGGCCTTCCTAGGTCTATAAAGGTACTATAGAAGATCTATGCCTGACTTTGCCTTATTAGCAACACCTCTTACTGACCTTGTGGGAAAAAAAAATCAGCCCCTCGACAAGTCACGTGGTCCCCCCAGTGTGATTAAGCATTTCAGAAAATTAATCTGATCCTATACTACAAGCCAGTATTGCACAGACCTGATTTCTCTTGAGAATGCATGAGACATCTACCATCTACAAAGAGACCTCTACCACCACAGGTGCAGTGCTATTCTAAACCTTCCATGGACAAGAGCACCCTAATCATTTACATAAATAGGGGAAACCCAGTATTATGTCATCAAGAGAGAATGTCTGACCATACAATGGGCCATAAAGCCATTCAGACACCACTTGTGTTTGGAACACCCTTTGTCTGGGTCACTGACATGTGGCACTGAAGTGGCTCCAAACAATGAAAGACCTGCATGACACACTGGGACTTAGCCCTACAGCCCTTTCAAATTTCAAATAAGAGTATCAGCCTGGGTAGGACCATAGGAATGCTTCTTTTCAAGAACTGAAAAGGACTGGGTGCTTGGCAGTGACAGCCCCAAAACTCCCACTCAAGAGGGGAGGGGGAAAAGTATGGGAAGGTATAAGGGATACCATTCCTCTTAAATCAGAGGAATGCAACTGGCTGATTAGCCCCTCCTACTACACCTGAGAAGAGAGCTGGAACTTAATTAGCTGAGCCTTACAAATGACAGCAGCAGAAAATGGAAGGAGGGACTGCAACACCTTCCAGAAAGCTAAGGAACAAGGGCTGTGCTCCCCATGGACTGCTACTGGAGTGACAGCAGAGAGAAATTGCTCCAGAAACCAAATGGACGGAAGTTGCAACTGTGTGAAGTGCTTTGTTACTGAGACTCTGAGGTAAGCGCCAGGAAGTTTTGGGTTGCTGAGGTTTCTAGCATGAGGGGGAGATTTGGGGGAAGGGACTACTCGGCCTGCACAGACTTTGAGGGAAGAGTCTATGAGGGTTTAATTTGTTTTGTTAGGACGTCTTAAAATAAAACAATGAACCCTGCTGGAAATTGCTTCCCTGGATTCTGTGGGAGAGCTCAGACAGAACTAACCCAGGGAGTGAGCTGGCTCAGCAAGAATAAAACCTAGTCCAGGAGGAGGAGGCAGCTATAAGATAAGCCTCAATCCTTTACAAATAAACAGTGGTATTTCCATTAAACAATATTTCTCAAGCATAGATTTGTAGGCAGGCCAGAATGATGAGTTTCAATACAAAAAAAAATGGAACTTATTAGTGACAGACAAAGGGTAACAAGAAAACCCAAATACATTAGAAGCAAGAGGAAGACCAAAGACAGGGTAGGCCTGTTACTCTATGGCGGAGGGGGGCAATAACAGAAAATGTGGAAGTGGCAGAGGTGCTTAATGACTTCTTTGTTTCAGTTTTCATCAAGAAAGTTGGTGGTGATTGGACGTTTAACATAGTGAAGGCCAGTAAAAATGAGGTAGGCTCAGAAGAGGCTAAAATAGGGAAAGAAGAACTTAAAAATTACTTAGACAAGTTAGAAGAAAAGGAGGACTTGTGGCATCTCAGAGACTAACCAATTTATTTGAGCATAAGCTTTTGTGAGCTACAGCTCACTTCACCGGATGCATCCACTGAATGTATCCGATGAAGTGAGCTGTAGCTCACGAAAGCTTATGCTCAAATAAATTGGTTAATCTCTGAGGTGCCACAAGTCCTCCCTTTTCTTTTTGTAGATACAGACTAACACGGCTGCTACTCTGAAACTTAAGACAAGTTAGAGGTCTTCAAGTTTCCAGGGCCTGATAAAATGCATCACAGAATACTCAAGCAGCTGACTGAAGAGATTTGAGCCATTAGTGATTTATCTTTGAAAAGTCCTGGAAGACAGGAGAGATTCCAGAAGACTGGCACTATATTTTCCCTTTTCCAATCTAGAAAAAGAGAAATAAGGACAACCCAGGGAATTACAGACCAGTCAGCTTAATGTCTGTATCCAGAAAGATAATGTAGCAAATAATTAAGCAATCCATTTGCAAACATCTAGAAGATAAGGGGACACGTAAACAGTCAGCATGGATATGTCAAGAACAAATCATGTCAAACCAACCTGATAGCTTTTTTTTGACAGGGTAACAAGCCTTGTGGATGGGGGGAAGCGGTAGACATGGTATATCTTGACTTTAGTAAACCCTTTGAGACTGTCTCACATGACCTTCTCATAAACAAACTAGGGAAATGCAATCTAGATGGAGCTGCTATAAAGTGGGTGCAAAACTGTTTGGAAAACCATTCCCAGAGTGTAGTTATCAGTGATTCACAGTCATGCTGGAAGGACATAACAAGTGGGGTCCCACAGGGATCAGTTCTGGGTCCAGTTCTGTTCAATATCTTCATCAGTGATTTAGATAATGGCATAAGAATAAACTTAGTTTGTGGATGATATCAAGCTGGAAGGGGTAACAAGTGCTTTGGAGGATAGGATTAAAATTCAAAAAGATCTGGATAAATGGTATGAAGTAAATAGGATGAAATTCAATCAGGACAAATGCAAAGTACTCCATTTAGGAAGGAACAATCAGTTGCACACATACAAAATGCGAAATGACTAGGAAGGAGCACTCTAGGAAGGAGCACTGCGGAAAGGGATCTGGGGGTCATAGTGGATCACAAGCTAAATATGAGTCAACAGTGTAACGCTGTTGCAAAAAAAAAAAAAAGCAAACATCATTCTGGGATGTATTAGCAGGAGTGTTGTAAGGAAGACACGAGAAGTAATTCTTCCGCTCTAATCCATGCTGATTAGGCCTCAATTGGAGTATTGTGTCCAGTTCTGGCAGCCACCTTTCAGGAAGGGTGTGAACAAATTGGAGAGAGTCCAGAGAAGAGCGACAAAAAATGATTAAAGGTCTAGAAAACATGACCGATGAGGGAAGGCTGAAAAAATTGGCTTTGGTTAGTCTGGAAAAGAGAAGACTCAGATGGAACATAACAGCTTTCAAGTACGTAAAAGGTTGTTACAAGGAGAAGGGAGAAAAATTGTTGTTCTTAACCTCTGAGGATAGGACAAGAAACAACAGGCTTAAACTGCAACAAGGGAGGTTTTGGGTTGGACATTAGGAAAAACCACCCTGACAGTTTGGAAGTTAAGCACTGGAATAAATTGCCTAGGGAGGTTGTGGAATCTCCATCATTGGAGATTTTTAAGAGCAGGTTAGACAAACACCTGTCAGGAATGGTCTAGATAATACTTATTCCTGCCATGAGTGCAGGGAACGGGACTAGCTGACCTCTAGAGGTCCCTTCCAGTATTATGATTCTATGATTAAGTCTAAATCCCAGTCTTTAGAGATGAGACTATTAATCCACTGAACCACAGTGTCTGCTAAAATGACTGCCTGCCAAATTCAACTAAAAATAACTTTGCATGGATCCAGCAAACAAGACCAAAAATACTGTGATTGAATCTGCTATTTTAAGACCATTTGCCCTGAAGTCCACACATTGTAACATTTTAGATCCTACATCTTCAAGCTAGGGATGCTTGAACAGTGTTGTCAGTATGTAAATAGGTATGCCAAAATTCACTACTGGAAAAAGGAAAAGTGTGAATATTCTAACTTTTTTTCTTGATTGGATAGCTCATATTTCAATATCTCACGGAAGTTCCCAGGTCCAAAATTTGCTGCCTTAGAATTGCTATAGTGTAATCTGAAACCTTATAGTAGTTCCCGCTGCGGGTTTTCAAGCAATAATTAACAAACATTCTACCCAGAGCTGTGCTGACAAATTTTGATGAGTCACATAACATAAGCAAAAGATTTGTCAATAAGAGCCATGTTAACTTCCATTTCATTTGGAAGAATTAATAGAAAAATGATGTCTGCTATACAGAATAAAAACACATGAAGTTCCCTCAAACCCAACAGACTATTATAAACAAACAGAAATTATAAAATTACCATATCTTGATGTTCAGTGGTAGAAGTGTTTTTGAATGTATACTTTCCCATCCAGTCACAATTTCCATTTGACTAAATGTTCATTTTTAAATTAATCAGATTGAGTTTAAAATAGATTTACCAAGAGTTCTTTACTACAGCACAAACGGAAAAGACATTATACAGATGAAGTTCTGAAATAAATGAATAAACCTGTTTTCCTTAAAAAGAAAAGGAGTACTTGTGGCACCTTAGACTCTCAAATTTATTTGAGAAAATAAATTTGTTAGTCTAAGGTGCCACAAGTACTTCTTTTCTTTTTGCGGATACAGACTAACATGGCTGCTACTCTGAAACCTGTTTTCCTTAAGTTGTTTGCATGAAAACAGTCTACTTCTGCTTGATAACAAACAATTGTTGTTCAAAAACAAAAAATCATTTGGTAGCTTTCAATAATTAACTCAACAGGTTGCAAACATATTTGAAACAGTATTCACTAATCCCAAAAAGGCTCACATGACATTTTGATTAAAAAAAAAAACTAGTGATATAAAATTAGCATGGCACACATTAAATGGATTAAAAACTGGCTACCTGAGAGGTCTCAAAATATAACTGTAAATGAGGAGTCATCACTGAGTGGTTGTGTTTCTAATGGGGTCCCACAGGGATCAGTTCTTAGCCCTATACTATTTATCATTTTTATCTATGACCTGGAGGGAAAGTCATTACTGATAAAGTTTGCAGATGATACAAACTGAGGGAGTGGTACATAATTAAGAGGACAGGCCACTGATACAGAGCGATTTGGATCGCTTGAGAAACTGAGCTGAGGCAAACAAATACGTGTTTTAATATGGCTAAATGTATTCATCTAGGAACAAAGAATCTAGACCATACTTACAGGATGGGGGACTCCATCCTCAGAAGCAGTGACTCAAAAAAATTTGGGGGAGGATGGTGGATAATCAGCTGAACATGAGCTCCATTGTGGCCAAAAGAGCTAATGTAATCCTTGAATGCATGAACAGGGGAATCTCGAGTAGGACTAGAGAGATTTTTACTTCTCTATTTGGCACTAGTACGACCACTGCTAAAATACTGTGTCCAGTTCTGGTGCCTACAATTAAAGAAAGATGTTGATAGATTGAAGAGAGCTCAGAGAAGAGTGACGAGAATGATTAAAGGATGAGAAAATATGCCTTATAATAATTTCAAGAGCTCAATCTAGTTAATTTAACAAAGAGAAGGTTAAGGGGTGACTTGATTACAGTCTACAAGTATCTACTGGGGAACAAATATTTAATGATGAGCTCTTGAACCTAGCAGAGACAGGTATAACATGATCCAATGACTGGAAGTTGAAGCTAGACAAATGCAGGCTGGAAATAAGGTGTAAATTTTTAACAGCGAGAGTAATTAACCTTTGAAACAAATTTACCAAAGTGGATTCTCCATCACTGACAATTTTTAAATCAGGATTTTTTTTAATAAAAGATATTCTAAGCATTATTTTGGGGAAGTTCTATGGCCTGTGTTATAGAGGAATTCAGACTACATGATAACAATGGTTCCTTCTGGCACTGGAATCTGTACATTGTTTTACAGAACTGGACTACTACTGCTGGATAATGACATCTGCCAGTTTTACATATTATTCACTTCTCTCTCTCTCTCACGTTCTAACACTTGCATCCCATGTGAATTACAGAAATTGTAAGGTAAAATTGGTAAGGACAAGTTTTAGTTACATGATTTAAATCTTAAACAATGGCTCAAAGTTTTTTTTTCTCCAACCTTAATATTCACGTTAAAGTTTCCATATTAACACACAATTTTCAGTGTAATAATTCATACAGGGCCTCTTTTTCAATATAGCCATTTGTCCAGTATATGGTATTCTTTATGTAAGAATAAAACTGAAACTCAAATATAAGACACTGTAGAAATAAAAAGTGTTCTACAAACAGTCTCTTGTCCCTAGTGAGGTGGAAAGGGGGCTACATTTTACAGATAGGTTGAGTGACTTCCTTAAAGTCACATTTGAAGTCCAAGGAAGATACAGAAATAGACCCAGACTTCCTGACTCCCAGTCCTGTGCACTGAACTCAAGCCTGTCCTTCCTTCCTTACCCATAAGGCATATAACCCTATATCTGTTCGATGGAGAGACCTCCTTCATGGACAAACTTTCACCCCCTCCGTTGAGTTAACTAGCCCAGTACTAAATTCCCCCCTCCACTCCTCCTTCTTCCATTCTAGACCTTCCACCAAACAGACAATCAGGTCTCCCAGTCTGCTAAAACCGAAAGAAAAGATTACAGAACTGCTTCCCGTTTGTTACTGTCACTCCAAATCTTACAGAAGAAAATCCTTTGGATCTCTACCCTGTGAGGAAATAAAAATCAACCCAGACAATCTAGTCCCTTCAGTCAGTTCTGTTCACAAAAGATAACATTCTTCATCCTATGAAGTGAGCTGTAGCTCATGAAAGCGTATGCTCAAATAAATTTGTTAGTCTCTAAGGTGCCACAAGTACTCCTTTTCATTCTTCTAAAAGGCACACACTGGCAAGCTCTTTCCACCTGGCATCTACTACATAGGCCAACTGTCCCTTTTCTGTGTCTCCTTCACTACACACTTTTCCTGGATTTGCATCCTGTCATTATTTGTACTACTATAGCACATAGAAGACCTAGTCATGATCCAGATCCCCCATGATAGGCGCTGTACAAACACAGAACAAAATGATACCCCTGCCCAAGGAGCATACAGTCTTAGTATGAGACGGGAGAGGATCTGGACAGACAGAAGAGATATCAGGAATTAGCAACTTGTTCCTGGGAGAAATAATGGGTCCACAGGATCACAAAACAAGAACAGAAAGGAAGGGGAGGTCACATTAGTTTTATAGCACCCATGTGTAAGCCATGTCTCCTATGCCAGAAAGCTTAGTCTAAGGCCTGATCCTGTAAACATTTTAGTGTCTGTAGAATCTAGTCCTGAATGGACACTAACAAACAAAAGCAGAACCAAAAAAGGACTTTTTAAAAACCTCAAGACCAATGTGTACTTTTTTAAGTATTCCATTTTAAGCAATTTATACACCATTCCTTTATTTAATTACCTTTAACTATTTGTTTTGTTCTTAGTATTCCTACTAAACCTTCCTAGATGGCTTTTATCTATTACTAAATGCTTAAGTGGACTTTGGATAGAGTTGAATTTACGACTAATTTAGTTGAGTTTAAAACTAAAGGAATTGTAAGAATTGTATCTGTTCAAACAACTGCCTTGTGTAACTGTATCATACATGTATTTCATAAAAGGTATTCAGTTACAAGGAAACTATTGTGGCTATGTCTACAAAGTGGTAAAACCATGCAATCAATAAACAAGCTTAAATATGCTCACTGACTTCCTTGCCCAGTGTGGACAAGGCTTCCCTCACCAGTCCCAAACTGACTGTCAGTCACCTAAGCATATAACAGGTTTCAGAGTAACAGCCGTGTTAGTCTGTATTCGCAAAAAGAAAAGGAGTACTTGTGGCACCTTAGAGACTAACCAATTTATCTGAGCATAAGCTTTCATGAGCTACAGCTCACTTCATCGGATGCATGCTGTGGATGAAGTGAGCTGTAGCTCACGAAAGCTTATGCTCAAATAAATTGGTTAGTCTCTAAGGTGCCACAAGTACTCCTTTTCTTTTGGCGAATACAGACTAACACGGCTGTTACTCTGAAACCTGAGTGTTGACAAAATAGAAAGATTTAAATTGAACCCTAGTCTGACATGGTTTTTTGTTCCCTTCAAGAAACAATTTGTTAGACAGAAATGCAGTAGATAAATGACTTGTGCAAGTTACATAATTTTTTTTTTAAAAAGTATGCTCAGTACAATTTCTCAGTATATAGCTGAGATGGATGCATTTTAGTTGGGAAAACAGGCAAATTTTAAAGTCAGCAGGGCCCCTTAAGTGACAGCTGAGCAAATTAGGTGTAAAAACACATGGACTACTAAAATAAATCGTACCTTGGGGTGAAACTATCTTCACAGAAGGACAAAATTTTCTCTAACAAGCTCCCTGGTTATTGATATAAATTCATTTTTAAAAAAATGAAAGAAAGTACATCTTCTAGTTTCCAGTGTTTTAGCTGCACAATTTTAATATTTATTCCTGTTCCTGTGTGTAAAGTTGTTACAAAATTTTACTTAGTTATATAACTATGTGCTAGAGATATGGTGAACCCTGTTTAGATATTAAATTGAGGCAATTCTGTTTTTAGCTCCTGTACATACTGGCATAGGTCTATCATGACAGTCTGTATCATCTTTGTCAAATATTCTTAAATGACTATTTGTTTGTTTTACAGCACTATGTTGGCAGTCTCAACCTTTTTTACATTCTTTGAACATAAAGTGCTAATTTTATGGAGAACAATTTATTTCACCTCACCATATCTCTGTAGCACCAACTAAGAAGAGTAATGTACCATGGAATGTGGTTCAAAAATCAGTTCTATTTTCTTTTCGACATACACTGATTATTTCGAAGAAAAGGATTTGTTTGAACAAAGTACTGCTGGTAAAATGTGCTAGTTTGACAGCCCTGGAAATTTAAACCCTCTTTATATAGATACTCAAGCAGTATTTCCTCTGTAGACAATTTAACCCACGGAACTCACTGACATACAATATTATTGAGGGCAACAGGATTAGACATTTGTGAATAAGAACATCCACGGTTATATCAGAAAGAATGAAAATATGCAAGGGGTTTTGACCCTTATGACCAATGGCATCAACCACTTACTAACTCATAGGAGTTAGGAATAAACTTCTTCTGAAGCATAGAGCACTAACCATTGACAGGATCAGACAGACTATTGGTCTTATCCACTATAGCAATAACCTCTTCAAATTGACTGAAACAGTACTTCCAAACAAACCAGATTGCGTTACTAAATTTTGATTAAGTTTGACTTTTCTCTCTGAGTAAACAAATATTGCAAGACTGAGCCCTGGTCTACACTACAGAATTACTTTGGTATAACTGCATTGCTCAGGGGCTGTGAATAATCCACACCCCTGAGTGACGTAGTTATACCGACCTAAGCACCGGTGTAGGTGGTGCTAAGTCGGCAGGAGAGCTTCTCCAGCTGACATAGCTACTGCCTCTCGAAGTGAATTAACTAAGCTGACAAGGGAAACTCTCTCCCGTCGGCTTAGAGCCTCTTCATTAAAGCACTAAAAAGGCTGAGGCAGCATTTTAAGCAAGTGTTGATCTGTTCTTCCAATTCTATTTTACTTCCAATCCGAGCTCTAACAGAGTTGGTGTGGCCAAGTCATAACTTTGGTACTTCCGTTTCTCCACTGTCAAATGGAAAGTTAACTAAAAAAAAGTTACCTACTCAGTGTACAGTAAGAATTAATTTTAATGAGCAAGAAGTTTTATTACTGAATGCTACATCAAGTTTTCAGTTTTAAAACTTGTGAAATCTGCTTACACCTTAAAATTAAAACAAAACTGGCTCCTTGAGTTATTACTGGAGTTACACACAAGTGCACTTGACCATCTTGCATGCAACACTGCATGCCAGAGTATTCTGAATAAGTTTTTCATTTAATACCACAGTTGTTAAATATTTTTAGCAGATACAGACTGTCATGATAGACATATGCCAGTACCAAAGAGAACAAACTAATGTCTAGAAAAAGCATCATGACTAGAAATACAAGATAGCCATGCAAGAAAACACAACACTTTCTTTCAATTTGATTTTTTTGGAGGGATGGTTTCCTGAAATTTTATAATTGCTTTAGTTTTTTTTTAAAATAAGGACATTCATCAAATTAGTATATGGACCGATTGGTTTGTATTAACAATTAATGTATCAAACAACTGAAACTAAAGACAGATTACAGTACAGATGAAATAAATTTGACCTAATTAAGCATTGCATTATGTCTTCCTTACCATTTTTGTAAGTAGTCCAGTGCTTCCAAACGAGCACCGATCTCGAACGTGATCCCTGGACGACTTGGAGGCTTTTTACTCATCTTGATAACTTCTATTTTCTTTTTCCCCTACTTTCAGAAAAATATTTTTTATATTACAAAGCAGAAAGCACCGTTAATTAAAAATACAAATAGCATTCCAAATGAATATATTTTAACCACATGAAGATATAAATCTATTATAAATGATAGCACTTATCACTATAAATTGGAAATGTTTAGACTGTTGTGCATAATAATATAAAAAGTATATACAAATAGTATTCCTTAATCCCCCCCCCCACACACACACACACAGCTACACCATCAACCTGCAATCTATTTAGTTTGAAAAATGAGATACAAATGTGTTCTAATAATATACATGGCCCTAATTCCCCATCAGCTTTAGTGATGTTATCATATTTTCCTAGTCTTAAAATGTTTCCCCCCTGCCCTGTTGCTGTACGAAAGGCCACACAAACAAAAGGGGCAAGTGAGTGACTATACAGAGGAAAGAATAACTATAGAAATGTACTGGCTAATGAACATAAACTGACATATTTTTCTATGTATTTTTTCCTATAAGCTTTCTGTCAATCCTGAATCTAATGTGCAACAATAGCAGGTAAAAAGAAAAGGAGTACTTGTGGCACCTTAGAGACTAACGAATTTATCTGAACATAAGCTTTCGTGAGCTACAGCTCACTTCATCAGATGCATGCAGTGGAAAATACAGCAGGGAGATTTTACATACACAGAGAACATGAAACAATGGGTGTTACCTGATCTCTCTCAGTGTGCATGGTAAGGTGAGCTTTACCAGCAGGAGAGGAAAAAACATTTTGTAGTGAAAATCAAGGTGGGCCATTTCCAGCAGTTGACAAGAACATGTGAGGAACAGTAAGGGGGCAGGGGAGAGGATGTGTCATTACACAAAGTAAAACTATTTCCCATGTTTATTTCCCCCCGCCCCCTTACTGTTCCTCACATGTTCTTGTCAACTGCTGGAAATGGCCCACCTTGATTATCACTACAAAAAAATTTCTCTCCTTACCTGATCACTTTCCTTACAGTGTGTATGGTAACACCCATTGTTTCATGGTCTCTGTGTATATAAAATCTCCCTGCTGTATTTTCCACTGCATGCATCCGATGAAGTGAGCTGTAGCTCACAAAAGCTCATGTTCAGATAAATTTGTTAGTCTCTAAGGTGCCACAAGTCCTCCTTTTTCTTTTTGCGGATACAGACTAACACGACTGTTACTCTGATAGCGGGCAAGAGCATTTCATCCAAAAGGACCAGTTTTAAGTTGACAATGTCACTATTTAAAGACATAGGGTGCATACAGGGCCCCCTTAAGGGCCTTGGTCTGGTCTGTGTCCTTCTGGGTTCAGGGGTGCTGGAGCGAGAGCTCCAGGAGTTGGGCCATTCCATTTATCTGGGTTGGGGAGGATGTAGGGGATCCCTCAAGCCCTGGTCGGTGTGGGTGATTTTCTGAGGGGGCGGGCGGGGGTGGGGGGTGGGCGTGTGTAGAAAAACACCCAGCCCCTGGGCCCGTGTGCCTGTCTGGGTTGGGGAAAGGTGGGCTGTAGGGGATGCCCCAGGCCCCGGACCCATCTGTTTCTGGTGGGGCTGGAGGATCCCCTGGGCCGCTCTGTCTCGGGAGAGGAGCCGCCAGGCCGCTCCGGGTCCCGGGGGAGCAGAAGGAGCCCCCAG
Organism: Natator depressus; assembly: GCF_965152275.1. Taxonomy (NCBI): domain Eukaryota; kingdom Metazoa; phylum Chordata; order Testudines; family Cheloniidae; genus Natator; species Natator depressus. Next base: position 16,152,735 of record NC_134235.1, read on the forward strand.
ACATCAGCCACCTCTGGGGCACAAGGAGGTTTAAAACCCCCGGCCTCGGCCCCGCAGGGGAAGCTCCCCAGGGACCGGCCCCGAGGAAGCCTCAGACCACGGTTCTGCCTGCGCCGGTGCAGGGGAGGCGGGAGACGCCCGGGGCCCGGGCTCGGCTAGGGGGAGAGAGGCCCGGGAGCCCAGCCCCTACCCCGCAGCCCCGGACTCCTTACCGCCTTCTCCGCCTTCGGGACAGCAGCTGGGCCTGGGGCGGCCCCGAGCCCGATCCCGGCCCGGAGCCCGAGCCGCAACCCCAGCCGGCTCCGCAGGCCGCGGCGCCTCCCGCTCCGACCGGGGACGGTGGGCGAGCAGCTCGGTGCGGCGGGGTGCAGCTCCCTCAGAGCCCCATCGTCCCCTCTGCCTGCGCCCCGCCCCTCGCGCCCCAGCGCCCAGCCGTCTCGTCACCTCCCTGCGACAGCCCGAGGCGGGGCAGGGCGCCGCCATCACCCCCTCACGTGACCAGGGAGCAGCGGCGCGACAGCCGCTTTACGGCGGGGCGGGACGAAGGAACTGGAACGGCGGGGGAGCGGGCGCGAGGATGAAGGGGGGCCCGGCTCGGTGCTGTGTGTGGCGGGGTGTAAGTTATTAGTGGAGGATGTGGGGGAGGTAAGAGCTATGGTGGGGAGGTTTGGGTAGAAGCTTTTTGGGGGGCATGAGGCCAGTGTTATGGGGAGGGGGCAGTTTGGGGTATAAGTTAGTTGAGGGGGATGAGGTCACTTATGGTGGTGGAGTGGGAGGAGGGGTGGTTTGGGGGTACAAGTTAGCTGTGGGGGGATGAGGGTCAGTGTTATGGGGGTTGAGCAGGTAATGGCTGGGATGAGTAAGGAGAGAAATAATTATTAGTGGGGTGAGAGTCAGTGTTGTGAGGGGGTAGAGAGAGGTGAGGGATTAGCCTTGGCTTTTTTTGGGTAAAGGAAGGTAAAGGGTTGCCATTAGAATCATAGAATATCAGGGTTGGAAGGGCCCTCAGGAGGTCATCTAGTCCAACCCCCTGCTCAAAGCAGGACCAATCCCCAATCAAATCATCCCATCCAGGGCTTTGTCAAGCCTGACCTTAAAAACTTCCAAGGAAGAAGATTCTACCACCTCCCTAGGTAACGCATTCCAGTGTTTCACCACCCTCCTAGTGAAAAAGTTTTTCCTAATATCCAACGTAAACCTCCCCCACTGCAACTTGAGACCATTACTCCTTGTCCTGTCCTCTTCTACCACTGAGAATAGTCTAGAACCATCCTCTCTGGAACCACCTCTCAGGTAGTTGAAAGCAGCTATCAAATCCCCCCTCATTCTTCTCTTCTGAAGACTAAACAATCCCAGTTCCCTCAGCCTCTCCTCATAAGTCATGTGTTCCAGACCCCTAATCATTTTTGTTGCCCTTCGCTGGACTCTCTCCAATTTATCCACATCCTTCTTGTAGTGTGGGGCCCAAAACTGGACACAGTACTCCAGATGAGGCCTCACCAATGTCGAATACAGGGGAACGATCACATCCCTCGATCTGCTCGCTATGCCCCTACTTATACATCCCAAAATGCCATTGGCCTTCTTGGCAACAAGGGCACACTGCTGACTCATATCCAGCTTCTCGTCCACTGTAACCCCTAGGTCCTTTTCCGCAGAACTGCTGCCTAGCCATTCGGTCCCTAGTCTGTAGCGGTGCATTGGGTTCTTCCGTCCTAAGTGCAGGACCCTGCACTTATCCTTATTGAACCTCATCAGGTTTCTTTTGGCCCAATCCTCCAATTTGTCTAGGTCCCTCTGTATCCTATCCCTGCCCTCCAGCGTATCTACCACTCCTCCCAGTTTAGTATCATCCGCAAATTTGCTGAGAGTGCAATCCACACCATCCTCCAGATCATTTATGAAGATATTGAACAAAACCGGCCCCAGGACCGACCCCTGGGGCACTCCATTTGACACCGGCTGCCAACTAGACATGGAGCCATTGATCACTACCCGTTGAGCCCGACAATCTAGCCAACTTTCTACCCACCTTATAGTGCATTCATCCAGCCCATACTTCTTTAACTTGCTGACAAGAATACTGTGGGAGACCGTGTCAAAAGCTTTGCTAAAGTCAAGAAACAATACATCCACTGCTTTCCCTTCATCCACAGAATCAGTAATCTCATCATAGAAGGCGATTAGATTAGTCAGGCATGACCTACCCTTGGTGAATCCATGCTGACTGTTCCTTATCACTTTCCTCTCCTCTAAGTGCTTCAGGATTGATTCCTTGAGGACCTGCTCCATGATTTTTCCGGGGACTGAGGTGAGGCTGACTGGCCTGTAGTTCCCAGGATCCTCCTTCTTCCCTTTTTTTAAAGATTGGCACTACATTAGCCTTTTTCCAGTCATCTGGGACTTCCCCCGTTCGCCACGAGTTTTCAAAGATAATGGCCAATGGCTCTGCAATCACATCTGCCAATTCCTTTAGCACTCTCGGATGCAACTCATCCGGCCCCATGGACTTGTGCACGTCCAGCTTTTCTAAATAGTCCCTAACCACCTCTTTCTCCACTGAGGGCTGGCCATCTACTCCCCGTGCTGTGACGCCCAGCGCAGCAGTCTGGGAGCTGACCTTGTTCGTGAAGACAGAGGCAAAAAAAGCATTGAGCACATTAGCTTTTTCCACCTCCTCTGTCACTAGGTTGCCTCCCTCATTCAGTAGGGGGCCCACACTTTCCTTGGCTTTCTTCTTGTTGCCAACATACCTGAAGAAACCCTTCTTGTTACTCTTGACATCTCTTGCTAGCTGCAGCTCCAGGTGCGATTTGGCCCTCCTGATTTCATTCCTACGTGCACGAGCAATATTTTTATACTCATCCCTGGTCATATGTCCAACCTTCCACTTCTTGTAAGCTTCTTTTTTATGTTTAAGATCTGCTAGGATTTCACCGTTAAGCCAAGCTGGTCGCCTGCCATATTTACTATTCTTTCGACTCATCGGGATGGTTTGTCCCTGTAACCTCAACAGGGATTCCTTGAAATACAGCCAACTCTCCTGGACTCCTTTCCCCTTCATGTTAGTCCCCCAGGGGATCCTACCCATCCGTTCCCTGAGGGAGTCGAAGTCTGCTTTCCTGAAGTCCAGGGTCCGTATCCTGGTGCTTACCTTTCTTCCCTGCGTCAGGATCCTGAACTCGACCAACTCATGGTCACTGCCCCCCAGATTCCCATCCACTTTTGCTTCCCCCACTAATTCTTCCCGGTTTGTGGGCAGCAGGTCAAGAAAAGCTCCCCCCGTAGTTGGCTCCTCTAGCACTTGCACCAGGAAATTGTCCCCTCCGCTTTCCAAAAACTTCCTGGATTGTCTATGCACCGCTGTATTGCTCTCCCAGCAGATATCAGGAAAATTAAAGTCACCCATGAGAACCAGGGCGTGCGATCTAGTAGCTTCTGCGAGTTGCCGGAAGAAAGCCTCATCCACCTCATCCCCCTGGTCCGGTGGTCTATAGCAGACTCCCACCACTACATCACTCTTGTTGCTCACACTTCTAAACTTAATCCAGAGACACTCAGGTTTTTCTGCAGTTTCGTACCGGAGCTCTGAGCATTCATACTGCTCCCTTACATACAGTGCTACTCCCCCACCTTTTCTGCCCTGCCTGTCCTTCCTGAACAGTTTATAACCATCCATGACAGTACTCCAGTCATGTGAGTTATCCCACCAAGTCTCTGTTATTCCAATCACGTCATAATTCCTTGACATCACCAGGACCTCCAGTTCTCCCTGCTTGTTTCCAAGGCTTTGTGCATTCGTATATAAGCACTTGAGATAACCTGCTGATCGCCCCTCATTCCCAGTATGAGGCAGGAGCCCTCCCCTCACAGACATTCCTGCCTGTGTTTCCTCCCGGTATCCCGCTTTCCCACATACCTCAGGGCTTTGGTCTCCTTCCCCCGGTGAACCTAGTTTAAAGCCCTCCTCACTAGGTTAGCCAGCCTGCTCGCAAAGATGCTCTTCCCTCTCTTCGTAAGGTGGAGCCCGTCTCTGCCCAGCACTCCTCCTTCATGGAACACCATCCCATGGTCAAAAAATCCAAAGCCTTCTCTCCGACACCACCTGCGTAGCCATTCATTGACTTCCACGATTCGACGGTCCCTACCCAGGCCTTTTCTTTCCACGGGGAGGATGGACGAGAACACCACATGCGCCTCAAACTCCTTTATCCTTCTTCCCAGGGCCACGTAGTCCGCAGTGATCCGCTCAAGGTCATTCTTGGCAGTATCATTGGTGCCCACGTGGAGAAGCAGGAAGGGGTAGCGATCCGAGGGCTTGATGAGTCTCGGCAGTCTCTCCGTCACATCGCGAATCTTAGCCCCTGGCAAGCAGCAGACTTCTCGGTTTTCCTGGTCAGGGCGGCAGATAGATGACTCAGTCCCCCGGAGGAGAGAGTCCCCGACCACCACCACCACCCGCCTCCTTCTCTTGGGAGTGGTGGTCATGGAACCCCCAACCTCAGGACATCGCATCTCATGCCTTCCAACCAGCGGAGTCTCCTTCTGCATCTAGAAAACTCCCATTACTAGCCGTCATCCTACTATTGTAAACCTGCTATATTGTCCCTCACAATATTAAACCCTAAACTGATCCCCAGCCCCTTCCTCCTTCCATTGGTAGGAGAGGTTAGGGATTGAGCTTGTTGAAATCTTTTGCTGGAGAGAGAGTGAGGGAGGGGTGCATGCAGTAGTGGTGCTAAGCTTACACAGACTAAGGCCTGGTCTACACGGGCGGGGCGGGGGCGGAATCAATCTAAATTATGCAACTTCAGCTACTTGAATAGCGTAGCTAAAGTTGACCTACTTAGATCCACTTACCGCGACAGTAAGTCGACAGCTGACACTCCCCCGTTGACTCCACCTGCACCTCTTGTCCTGGTGGAGTGCCGGAGTCGACGGGAGAGCGCTCAGTGGTTGATTTATTGCATCTAGACGGATGCAATAAATCGACCCCCGCTGGATCGATCACTGCCCGTCGATCCAGCAGGTAATGTAGACAAGCCCTAAGCAATTAAGGTCATGGGGGTCCTGATTTAGTATTACCCCCAAAATACCACTAATCTTATTTAACATGGAGTTTTGAACAAGTGTATTAGTATGTGTTGGTATATTGTTTGGTTTGTGGAAATAAAAAATACTTATTGTATTGTGGAGGGTGAGGGGTAAAGAGCGCACCTCCAATGGGCCAGCACTGCCTCTGGGTACATGGTCTATCCTTGGGGACTGGTATTTTTTTCTGTGAAACATCATGTTTTATTGGTGTCTGTTTCAAAGGACCCCACCCCCATGAAGTACTTTGAGGTACTGGGTATTTGATTTCTCTCCCACTTCCCTGCCCTGCCCCCCCCCCCCCTTCCTTGGGGAAAGGAAGAGAAAAATGGAGGAGGGAGAAGTGCAAAAAAAAAAAAACCTTTCAAAGCTAATTTTTTAAAATAATATTTATGAAAAATGTGGACTGAACAGAAAATTGCACATTTTAGAAATCTGCGGAATGAAAGTGATTTTTAATTTTTTTCATAAAAGGACTTTACCATTTTTGACCAGTCCTAGCTCAGAGGGGGCTGGGTGTTGTGTCGGGATCGTTGAATAGCAGTGTTAGAATGGCATGTATGTGAGAAGGTAGCTTCAGTGTTTAGAGGAAGGGATGCTTATGGTATGAGTGGAGGTGAGGAAGGTGCTGGGGGAAGGGGGTCAGGGTTTAATGTTCTTGGGTGGTTGATGAAGAGGGGAGCAGGGAGAAACTCAGGGTTTTGTACTCTTGGTGTCTGTGGGTTAGGTTTGATTGAGATGAGGAAGGGGCTGGGGATCAGTTTAGGGTTTAATATTGTGAGGGACACTGGAGGAGTGAATTGTTGCTTGGCTCACAGCAGGTTATAATAGGTTTACAATAGTAGGATGACGGCTAGTAATGGGAGTTTTCTAGATGCTGAACTCAGGCGAAGAAAAGGCACAACATTATTGTAGGTGCTGCTGTCACCTCCTTGGAAATAGCAGTAGGAGAAAGCCTGACGTGTTTAATCTGATACTGATATGGCAATTTTCATTCCTAAACAAATCTACACGGACACACCCCCAGAGCCCCGACCAGGGGTATTCTGTCTGCTACCCAAGATTCATAAACCTGGAAACCCTGGACACCCCATCATCTCAGGCATCGGCACTTTTACAGCAGGATTATCTGGCTATTTGGACTCTCTCCTCAGACCCTATGCTACCAGCACTCCTAGCTATCTTCGAGACACCACCGACTCTCTGAGGAAACTACAGTGCAGTGGTAATCTTCCTGAAAACACCATCCTGGCCACCGTGGATGTAGAAGCTCTTTATACCAATATTCCACATGAGGATGGACTACAAGCTGTCAAGAACAGTATCCCTGATGAGGCCACGGCACACCTGGTGGTTGAGCTTTGACTTTGTCCTTACCCACAACCGTTTCAGATTTGGGGACAACTTATACCTTCAAGTCAGTAGCACTGCTGTGGGTACCCGCATGGCCCCACAATATGTCAACATATTTATGGCTGACTTAAAACAACGCTTCCTCAGCTCTTGTCCCCTAGCACCCCTCCTCTACTTGCGCTACATTAATGACATCATCATATGGACCCATGGGAAGGAGGCCCTTGAAGAATTCCCCCTGGATTTATTTAGTGTGTTAAGCTCATTTTGCGATTTTTGTTTATTTACTAAGGTAATCCGTTTTGATCAATTTGCTATCACTTATAATCACTTAACATTTATTTTTTGTAGTTAATAAACTTGTTTTTGTTTTGTCTAAAACCAGTGTGTGGAAATAACTTGGGGCAGAAAGCTGTTGAAGATCTCTCTCCACGTTGAGGGGGGGGGTAAATTTTATGAGCTTACGCTGGACAGTTCCCTGTGCAGCACAAGACGATATAATTTTGGGTTTACCCTCCAAAGGGAGGTGTGCGCCTTAGCAACTGGGAGGTGCCTTAGCTGAGCCTTACCATGCAGAGCTGATCTCAGCAGCTGGGTGTGTCCCTATCGGTGTGTATGCTGGTGAAAGAGCAAGCTTGGAGAGCGTGGCAACTTATCACAGCACCAAAGTGTGAAAGGAAGCCGAGGCTGGTGGGTTAGGTGGGCTCAGTGGTACCCTGGTTCAAACTGGCACCCTGGGGAGAACCCATCACACCCTATAGTATCAAATATTTGTTCCTCATGTAGGCACTTATAGACTGTAATCAAATCACCCCTTTTGTTTAAGTGAGATTTGGCCAGATGATCCCAACAGATGAATGACTCCCCATGCTGCAGAGGAAGGTGAAAAATTCCTAAGGGCCCAACCAATCTGACCTGGGGAGAAAATCCTTCCCAACCCCAAATCAGGTGACCAGTAAGACCTTCAGCATGTGAACAAGGCACACCAGTCAGGCATCTAGAAAGAGGATTCTTTGTACCAGTTCAGAGCACCGGTCCACCCTCTCAGGTGCCCTGTGGCCAATCTTTGATGCTTCATAAGAAGATGGGAGAAACAAAACAAAACAGACTATATCTAGCTAGTTGTGCAGTGAAGGCAAAATTCCTTCCTGACCACTGCTGGTGACCAGCTAAAACCCTGAAGCATGAGATTAGATTAGTCATCTTTATGCAGAGTTGCAGATGTTAGCATATTGAGTGCTATGTAGGCAAACCCATGAAAGAAGGGGTTGAATGGGAATCATAGATTCACAGATTCCAAGGCCAGAATGGCCTACCAGAACCATCCAGCATGAGCTCCCCCACACAGTCTGCAGAATTGTACAAGTGCTTCCAGACCAAGTCTGGAATTGTTCAGCTATGTAATTGAGATGGAAAACTCTCTCAACAATTTAACTAGTCTGTCTCTTTAATACCCGATAAAGATCTAGTGATATGTACATTATAGATTAATCTCCTTGTTGAGTAAGCATTACAAAATTTTCATGAGAACTACAGGTTTAAGGCTTGAGAAAGTATTAATGAAAATTATCGATTTAGATTAGAGTTTTTATATCAGGGAAGAAATTATTAGATGACAATAAGTCTAGTTGAAGACAAACAATGAACAAGAGCTGTCAAGTTTAAACAGTCAGGAGGTCTTTGATAGAGTAGAGTGGGGTTTTTCTTTCTAACAAAGTTGAAAAAAATCAGATTTGGATTTTTTTTTAAACATTTTCTTCATATAGTTGCATACACGCAATTATTAAAATCAGAGCCAATAGGATGTTCCTGAACTCCAATTAAAAGTTGGTTTTATACAGTTGCAGACTCTTTTCAAAAGCAAATATAAATGGCAAAAATCCAGACAACAGGGACACTGAATAACCAAAGCATCTCAAAGGCTATGAAATGGAGCTGTCAGCTTGATATCTAATAATTCTAAAAGAGAAGCTGAAAGGAGTTTCAACTTCCTCTGTCATTGAGTCCTGTTCTGGGGCCAATTTCTGTGATGTTCCAGTTCTACTTTCCAATATTCCAAGATATTTTTAATTTCCTGATGCAGTGTGACAGCTCTGTACAAATTACAGGGGAAAGGGCTAGATCCACAAAAGTATTTAGCTTGTTAGCTGTGGGGTGGCGTTAGCACTTAAGCGGGTTAACTATTAGGCCTGCTAGTGGTAACTTTTTGGCACCTATGGGGTTAGATGGCAGCTGAGCAATTGTTTTGATAATGTCCCTAAAGAAGCAGTTAGGTGCCTAAGTACCTTTGTAGCTGATCTAGCTCTAAGGGCTTGCTTCAACATCCATCGAAGTCAATAGAAAATCTCTCACTGAGTTCAGTGGGCTTTGGATCAGGCCCTAGTTGACTTTGCAGGGAAGAAGGGCTATACAGTGAAACTAACTATACACAAAGCACAGTATATACACAAAAACAACAAGGAGTCTGGTGGCACCTTAAAGACTAACATTTATTTGGGCATAAGCTTTCATGAGTAAAACACAATTTCAGATGCATGGAGTGAAAATTACAGATGCAGGCATTTTATAATGACACATGAAGGGAAGGGAGTTACCTCACAAGTGGAGAACCAGTGTCCACAGGGCCAATTCGATCAGGGTGGATGTAGTCCACTTCCAATAATAGATGAGGAGGTGTCAATTCCAGGAGAGGCAAAGCTGCTTCTGTAATGAGCTAGCCACTCCCAGTCCCTATTCAAGCCCTATTCAAGTGTCAAATTTGCAAATGAATTTTAGTTCTGCTGTTTCTCTTTGAAATCTGTTTCTGAAGTTTTTTTATTCAAGTATAGCTACTTTTAAATCTGTTATAGAATGTCCAGGAAGATTGAAGTGTTCTCCCACTGGCTTTTGTATGTTACCATTCCTGATGTCCGATTTGTGTCCATTTATTCTTTTATGTAGGGACTCTCCAGTTTGGCCAATGTACATGGCAGAGAGGCATTGCTGGCACATGATGGCATATATCACATTAGTAGACGTGCAGGTGAATGAGCCTCTGATGGTGTGGCTGATGTGGTTGGGTCCTCTGATGGTGTCGCTAGAGTAGATACGGGGACAGAGTAGGCAACGAAGTTTGCCACAGGGATTGGTTCCTGTGTTAGTGTTTCTGTGGTGTGGTGTGTAGTTGCTGGTGAGTATTAGCTTCAGGTTGGAGGGCTCTCTGTAAGCAAGGACTGGCCTGTCTCTCAAGATCTGTGAGAGTGAGGGATCGTTTTCCAGGATAGATTGTAGACAGGAGCGGCTCTACCAATTTTGCTGCCCGAAGCAGCTGCCGCCAAATTGCCGCCGTGCCCGGAAGAGCGGCAGAGCTGCCGCCCAAAAGCCGCCGTGGCAGGAAAAGCAGCAGAGCTGCCGCCGAATTGCCGCCGCGGAACACAGACTGCTGCCCCATTCTGAATGCCACCCCAAGCGCCTGTTTGGAAAGCTGGTGCCTGGAGCCGGCCCTGGTTGTAGATCGTTGATAATGTGCTGGAGAGGTTTTAACTGGGGGCTTTATGTGGTGGCCAGTGGTGTTCTGTTGTTTTCCTTGTGGGGCCTGTCCTGTAGTAGGTGATTTCTGGGTACCCATCTTGCTCTGTCAATCTGTTTCCTCACTTCCCCAGGTGGAGGAGTTTGTGTCGAGACAGGGTAACTTGGTAAAGCGAGTGATAGGCAGCTGACATTGCAAGGGGGACATAGTTATGGCTGCCGTGCATGGACTCTGGTGTACAGCTCTTTTGGCAAAATAAAGTGTGTGTCTGTGGGAGGAGTACAGGATATGTACTATTAGGTTTCATTTTCTTGCTTTTGTGGTTTTGTGTCAGATATGCTATGTGTGTAGAGCCTTGCTACTGCTTCATAACAAAGCTTTTTGCATACTGATTTCCTATTTTTTTTTTTATTGTTTAAACGAAGAGTGGGCCTTTCAAGTGTGAGGTGGCTTGGGGGCAAACTGAGGAGTAAAAATGCAGCTGTTCTATTCTGTGTATCTGCTCATGAAACTCTTCTCTTTTGTGCCTGAAATGGAACACAAAATCCTTCCCAATAGTAGTATAAAATCTGAGAGAAAAGCATGGCTTCTGAAGTTCTGAGGAAGAAGGGCTTAGGCATGAACCAGCATGCAAAGTTTATGCATCAGCCATCCTTGGCACATTGATTATAACTGAAAGTTAAAGGCTAACATTGACCCTAAAATCAGATTATTTCTTTTCAAAAACTATCCATTGCACCAGGCCTAGTAAGGATGCACGGCTACCAAAGTTTGTGCAGATAGACAATATTTTTTTAAAGATATCGGCTGTGAGGTTTCCTCCCCACTCTGAACTCTAGGGTACAGATGTGGGGACCCGCATAAAAAACCCCTAAGCTTATTTTTACCAGCGTAGGTTAAAAACTTTCCCAAGGCACACATTTCGCCTTGTCTTTGAACAGTATGCCGCCACCACCAAGTGATTTAGACAAAGAACAGGGAAAGGACCACTTGGAGTTCCTATTTCCCCAAAATATCCACCCAAGCCCTTACACCCCTTTTCCTGGGGAGGCTTGAGAATAAACAAGATGAGCACCAACCAGCCTTGGATTTTTAAGACCCAAAAAACCCAATCAGATTCTTAAAAAACAGAACTTTATTAGAAGAACAAAAAAAGATAAGAGAACAACTCTGTAAAATCAGAATGGAAGATAATCTTACAGGCAGTCAGATTTTTCAAAACACAGAGAATCCCTCTAGGCAAAACCTTAAGTTACAAAAACAGGAATACACATTTCCTCCAGCACAGCGAATTTCACAAGCCAAAACAAAGAAAACCTAACACATTTTCTAGCTTTATTACTTACTAACTTTACAGGAGTTGGAGTGCTTGCATCCTTGATCTGTTCCCGGCAAAGGTATCACACAGACAGACCAAAGCCTTCCGCCCCCCTCCAGATTTGAAAGTATCTTGTCCCCTCATTGGTCATTTTGGGTCAGGTGCCAGCCAGGTTACTTGAGCTTCTTAGTCCTTTACAGGTAAAAGGACTTTGCCTCTGTCCAGGAGGGATTTTATAGCACTGTATATAGAAAGGTGGTTACCCTTCCCTTTATATTTGTGACATTGGCCAACAATGAAAGGTCAGATTACCCAGGAAATAAGTCAGTCAGAGCTCATTTTCAGAGACTTCCTATTGAAAATGTATGAAGGGAAAAAAATAAAACAAAAACTACACAGAAAATTCAGAGCATAGAAAACATATCTACAGGCCACCTACTTTTAGAGAAAAACAGGAATGTATGCCCTATTTTAGAACTCAATCTAAACTGTAGGGCCACTACCATGAGTTACCACAATAAGTATAAAACATTTTCAGATAGGAATTTGATTTTTTTAAAAGTTGATGGTGTACCTTTAACATAGACGGATGTGTATCTTTTATACATGTGTGCTTAGTAAAATTACAGTAAAGGCATATTTTTCTGGAACACAAGACATTCAGATCAAAACATATAACGGTTTCTTTCATCTTTGTTCCACTATACGAAGACTTCATGCTGCTGGTGGTTTTATTCAGACTGTTGTAAAGTTCATGCAACCATGGAAGCATTACTCATTTGGGGCTAAATTTAACCTTTGGGGTAAATGCACTGAAGTCAAGGAAGTTCCACCAAGGATGAATTTGGCCCTCAGTTTTCAGTATGGAGTGGAAGGACCTTAAGTGAAACATTTCAGATGGGTGTGGTTATACTGAAATGCTTTGCAATAACCTGTGCCAGATTACTGCTGGTTATTTTTTTTTTAACTTGGCAGCTTGCTTTCATTTATTGTGACTACATCAACAGAAGGAATTTTTTTCACTTTCTTCAGGAAAAAATGAAGTCCGATATTACATATTTGTTTTTATAGTACTATTCATCTATTACCCTTCTGTCTGACATACATAAAGTCATAGCAGTCAGAGACAGAAAATATTTATCCGGTCATTTTATTCCTCTGCCTGAATAGGATTGGTCCCAACAACAGTGTACTTTTAAATGACCCAAGTGATGGGGTTTTCCCTTTCCTTTTGGAGACTATTCTACAGTCCAATAATTCTGATTGTTAGAACTAGTCATTCAGACTAAATTTATTTCAGTTGGAATTAGTGGTATTCTTTCTTCTTTTGTTTTATGCATCATTGAAGTGTTGTGGCTATGGCTTTGTTTATAAATATTTCCCTGACCATATTTATTTCATCTTCCGAAGTACTTTTACCTAACATTTGCATAATTCTGTTATGATCAGCCACAGTGTGGTTGTTGAAAACCAGATGAACTGCTACTGAACTATGAAATATTAACTGATGTTTCTTCTGTACAGCAGTGCTCTTGGATGGGATTTTGCTAACATTCAGGGATTTTGGGGGGTAAAACAGGATTATTTTAGGCATAGTAATGCAATCAAAGCCTTCAAGTCTCCCAACATTAGTGTTGTACTAAGTGATATGACTACATGACTGTAAAGTATACTGAGTCATAACTGTATCAGATTTATAAATAAAAGATATGGTAAAAAGTTGCATCAGTTGTTTTTACAAGCATCACAGACAAGGTGCTGGTTCTGTGCACCATGATATAAATAGAATAGACCGTTATTTAAAGCTGACATATCTTGCATTTTGCAACACCCTGCAGGGTTGTTCACTTGCCTAATCTTAATCTTCAATTTACTCTTCAAAATGAATGCTTGTGATGTGAGGCTACTTAACAGGAAGAATGACCTCATTCTGCCTCTTTGCTTCTGATTGCACAGTCTGTTTTTGAAAGGAAACAAGGGGCTTTATAGACCTGCCTTTTCGAAGACCTCAGAGCTATTCTGTTCCAGGAAGCAGCATAGGGAGCACCCTACAGTTGCATTCCAGAGACTCTTTTTGATGAAAAACTTCTTGCATACGTTTGTTAATAGTGAAATGGCTTTTCCAGGTTTGGAAGATTTTACACATGTTGATGTTTTATTACTTTGATCAACAGAGGAATAACTGAGCCCTGGATTTCTCCATTTGCAGTCAGCTCTTCAAGAAGCTGTACATTTTGGTAAATGCTTTCATCACTACCAGTAAAGAGAATAGACTAAAATACCCTTCAAACAGTGACGTGTATGAACAAATACAATTATTTCTCATAGACATTACTGTATTTCAAAAGATAAGAGAGCAATATTTGTTATCTGAATAGGTTAAATACTTGGGCTTAAATAATTTTAACCGCTAATTATGTGTGTTGATACATATTGATGTAAATATTTACAGTGTAGAGTGCAACATGCGCAAGGGATTGGCTAGTTACCAACTGAAGGTATCATTGTTTTAAGGACCAGTTTGATTATCACCAAGGAAAGTGATTAAAGTAAATTGTTTTCTACATTCTGAGTAGAAAGACAGAAGCTTTCATGCTTACATTTTAGTGATTAAATTGCAGAACTGGGCAGTGTTGTAGACTCAATAAACTTTGATTTGAATGATTGCCATAAAATGTTGCTGACTTGCCTTTAGCTTTGTTTCATTTTCAGTTAGGTTGTTCATATTTGGCCTTTCGTCATATGTTCATTTAAAAGATATTTGTTGAACTACAGGCATCTTTGTGTTGTGGGTCACAAATATTACTTAATGTTAAATATTACTTAAAGTCATTGCAAAGTGGAAATTGATATGTTTTGCTCTGATTTGGTTACATTGAAACGGTAGTTTATGATACTATAAGAGCATAGAAACTTACTTTAAGTCATGAATAATTTGGCAGAATTAGATTTTGTTTTATTTTGATGGATAATATCAATGTTTATTTTACAGACAAGGTGGGTGAGGTCGTATCTTTTATCAGATCAACTTCTGTTTGGTGAGAGAGACAAGCTTGGGCTGATAAAACAGACCAAACAGAAGTTGGTTTGATAAAAGATACCACTTCACACACCTTGTCTGTCTAATATCCTGGGACCGACATGGCTACAATTACACGGCATACAAATATTTATTTTAAGCATTTTTTAGAATTTTTGTCTATTTACATTTTCACAGTTGTGTGAAATTATGGTTTAAGCATTTTTTTTCCTATTTTTAGTTATTTAAATTTTCAGTTGTGGGAAATTATAGGGGGAATCACACAATGGGGGGCAGACAATTATTTAAACGATAGTAGACATTGAGATTCTATAGGATAAAGCTTTATAACCATTAAAACACAAAATATCAACATCACATTTCAAAATATACAAAGTAAATATCCCAAAATCAAATGCTAATAAGTTCTCAAATGGCATTTTTCTTCCTTCGCTTATCTGTAAATTGGGATTATTATGAGTGAAAATATTTCTTCGTGTGTGTGTGTGTGTGTGTGTGTGTGTGTGTACAGTGAAGTCAACGTTGACTGACATTTACAGACAAAAACCTAATCCTTTCAAGCCTAACAATAAATAAAAGTGGGGTTGTGTAAAGTACTGGTTGCAAAATGAAGTGAACACCCTTTCTCCGGTGTTTTCAAGACTCTGGGAAAGCAATTCTGTGTAAAATCATTGCACAGAAAAACATTGCTTTGTAAATCACAAGTGTTCTTAAACTGTTCTTGAGGATGTGTATAATTGGGAGAAATACATCACATTCCCACTAATCTGCATATGGAGATGCATTTCTCCCTCGCATCTTATCCTAAACGGATTTGTAGTGTTGCTACATTCTGTTAAACAGCTGTTATGTTTCCCCTCAAGTTGTCCTGCCTCTCAGTGGTGGGTGATGTGATCCCTACATATAAACCATGGTCACCTGAGTAACTTTAATGAGGCTACTCACAGGCCTAAGTATTTGCAGGGTAGAAACCATAGATTGTATACCAGTTTGTAAAGTGCACTGTGATATTCTCTCATGCAAAGCACTAGAGACATGTAAGATATTGTATGTAAACTTTATTTCTCATTCAGTGCTTTTTATTTTTCATAACGGTGATTCAAAAGCATATTATTGAGAAAATAAAGTAAATACGGTAGTGCATGTAGGACAATTGTAAGTCTATCTATACTGTACATCATGGATTTAAATATTAGGAAAGAGATCACAGCTGCAGATAGCAAAGAGACTGCAATTGACCAAATAGAGTTTGAGCCTAAGCCAGGGCCTGGGCCTGCAGACCCTATTTGAACAAATTTGCTCTTGAAATCAGTGAGGAAGGATAGCAGGATCAGACTCACATCTAATGGAATACAGCATTAGGAATTAGTAATGTAATGTCCATTCCTGATTATACCTTGCAACTCTCTCTTTTCAATAAATACCAACTTTCCTTTAAAATCTCTTGCAGATAATCTATGATGCATGTAGCTCCAGAGTGTGTGCAACAGACCTTCTCAAGATGTATCGAATATCCCAACTAATGTCAACACCAGCAGCACGTAAATGTATAGGCATTTCTCTGGGCTTTCTTAACTGGGATTTTGCCATTTTGGGTTTATACTAGAATCTAATAACCACCTGTCAGGGATTGTGTCCTTACACATGAGGGATTGCCTTCTAAAGTGAATATGAATTTCTTTCTTTAGATGTAATGTTTTCCCATTGATTGAAAAGTTAAGATTTTACAGAGGTTTTTGTATAAAATTGTAATGAAGAGAATATATCAGCAGACACTAATGTATATAAAATACAAATCTGTAATGTGTAAAGAATCAATCAGTGAGTGAACTGTTCATGATGTGAATCAGACAATGCCATTAAGAGTGCTGGACCTATTCCCTTGTATGTGACTGGATTTACTTCCCACAAGACACTAAGCTGTGCAGTACATTGGCAACTTGGATTTATTGACTGTAATCAGCTTTGATTCATGCTACTCTTTGGAATGATACTATACAAGTCTAAATTATATGAGGTTTCATTTTATCTACCCACCATCACTCTGTTTTCTTTCCTTTAGTCTCTTTTCCTTTCCTAATTTTCTTCTCTCAATTTCATCAAGGCATATTGTTAGTGAAAACCAGTCAGCTGGTTCTACTGTCGCTTGAAATGCCTGCGTGGTGAGCTGGTGCTGGGGCGTCTCCTTATCTGGTCTTTGTCTCAACAGGTTTTTCCGTGGCTGATAAATAGCCCAGGCAAAGTCTGTCCCCTGAACACATTTTGCCAAGGTATGGAGTAAAACTATCCTTTGTTTCGTTTTATTTTTCCTTTGTGTTTGAAAAACATTTCTAAAATTCCTATTTAAACTATTTATGATTAGGGTGCTATTACCACACTAAAGCAGGGCCACATTGCATTTCACAGATATCACTGCTGCAAATCCATGGCCACTTGAAACTTCAAAGCTACAGTGGGGATAGAATTCAGATACTCCTGCTTGAAAAACACAAGCCCCAACCACTTGCACTAAGGTAGAATCCCCATGAAGTGACTGTAGCATATGGTATATGACACAGTTGTTCATTTCAGATTCTGTCCAACAGAGGGCAGTGGTGCATGCCCACCCCTAGCCCTTGCATACTGTCATCTCTTATCCCTGGTAGAGATCTTTGTACAATTATCTATTACTCACCTCTTGCCAGTTTTCAAGAACTTGATGAGTTTCCCACTATCTCTGGGACTGTTTGCTGAAAGATCAATACCTGCTTGTACTGATACTGACAAATGTATATCGGTATTAGGGCCTGACCCTGCAAAGTGCTGAGCACCCTCAAATCCCAATGAAGTCACTCAGAGTTGTGGGTACTCAGCACCTCGCAGCATTGGGGCCCAATTCCAAAATCAGGAACTACATTATGCCTACCTAACAGTCCCCTTGTGTTCCAGTGGAAAAAGTTATCCACTTCTGTCTTAAATACTTGTCTGGTGTGTTTTATTCAGCAGTTGCTACATTTAACTCCAGAGATGGTTGCATTTCAGTAGTGGGTGAAGTGATCTCTGTGTATAGTTTGTATGTCATTTTGTTACAGCTTGTGAGTGAGTGGCCTCCTCCATCCTTGTGGCCTCAGGGTGGCCCTACAAGCAGCCCCTTGCCTCAGTTTCCCCTTTCAAGGGGCTTCTTAGATAAACTCCACACAGGCTTTCATTAATCTAATAATAACAGCCCATCTTAGGGTCTGATTTTGTTCACAAATAAACAGACATCTTCCACTCCAGTCTTAAGCTGGGAACAGCCCCTCCTCCTGAGAGCTATGTCTTTTTTCTCTCTGAGCAGCTGGAGAAGATGCAAGGCCTGGCCTGCCTTCTTTGCTTTCTTCTTGTGAGAAAACAGATCTTCCAGCCAGGGCTTTCTACCCAGCCACAACTCCCAAAGTACCCAGCTGGAGAAGGGAGTACAGCCAGAGACTCACTTCCTGCAGCTTCTTCCCTCTGTCTGTTTCTCCCTGAGCATTCACCTCTTCTCTGAAGCTTCCTGTTGCCCTTTATAGGGCAATCAGGTGAGCCTTGCTTCCATGTGCCTCCTTAGTAATCGGGGCTGGCTGTCCCCAGGTCTCTAACCCATAAGGGCAAGCCACCCTGTTACACAACTCTATATAGTGTTCTGGGAGCTATTAAAATGAAAAGTGATGTGTAATCTAAAAACATTGTCATTCAATCGTGTATTAACATTTATGCCCCTGTGCTAAATAGACATATACTAACTAAGAGGGCTTTATTTCTTTCCTTTTCAGTTACACTTATGCCTTTCTGGATAGTGACACCTCCTATGAATGTTGTTCCATAAACCCCTTGACAGGGTCTCTTTTCACATGTCGCCGTAGTCCTCGGCTTCTTACTAATGGCTATTACATTTTGACGGAAGACAGTTTTGTGTCTGACGAAGATGGTAATGTAACACTGACCCCATCACAGACAAGTGTTACCTATAAGGAGAAATTAGTTAGGTAAGTGAGTCACATACATTTTACTTAATATTGGATGTTGGCTTTTTAACTCTGGACTTAACTTGGAGATTTCTGGTTGGCTGTCAGCATATGACTATAATGCTCAGTACATGCAGGGGACCGGACTAGATGACCTCTCGAGGTCCCTTCCAGTCCCATGAGTCTATGTCTAGCTCCTTCCGTTATTTCTATATCTGGATTCCTTTTCCTAATACCAATGGAGCACACCAAGTATTATAATTCAGAGAGACTGCAGTGGTTAAAATCACTTGGTCTTCAGAGTCATGCCTTATAACATTATCTCAAAAGTTTTAAGCACACAGATGTTACTGTGATGGGAGCGCTCTGCAGTAAATATAAAAGAGAGGTACAGTTGCTCAGAAATTTGTGGCTTTTCACCTGTTGCTGAAATATTTAGTGTTCCAAAAGGGTGACTTCAATTCTTTCAAATATAAAAGAAGGATAAGAGCAAATCCAAAAGTAGATATAACAAACATTTTAAGGAAATTCAAGATTTTTTTGTTTGTCTCACCTTCAAACTATCATTATTTTCAAAATATAGCAAATGTGTAATTTTCAGTGGGCCATTAGGAGGTTTGCCTGAGTGAGGACTGAGCAAAAACTGAATTGTGCTTTAAGATTTTGTCCAATAAATCCATGCTATATTACATATGGAAGGCTCCAAATTGTATTTGCTATAAAACATGTTTTATTTGATATGGAAATTACTCTGGATTTTAAATATCAACTTTTATTTTTGTAATTTCATCATTCACTTGCCCAGAATTAAAAAAATTGAGGGTAGTCATTGATCCATTTTGTTATGGCCATAACCCAATACATTTGTGATGTGTCTCCTGATGCTCATCGGCAGCGCAAAACTAACCAACACTGTTTCTATGCGTGGATGCCTTTCTAGAGAGTTAATCGACAATGGGACATGGGCAGAACAGTAAACCTAAAGCTGCAGTTTTTAGAAATACAGCAAAACAAATGGTTTGCCCAAGGAAGAAGGACACTCTCTGCAGAAAAAGAAGTGTTACTGTCCTGCTCCCGAGAGGGTATTACCATGACGGAGAATAAAAAAGAAAATTAAAAGAACAGGTTCTGTCCTGCAATCCTTATTCAGGCAAAACTCCCACATGATTTCAATAGTGGTGTTACCTGAGGAAAGATTGTAAAATTTGGCCCTATAATGTTAGTGTCTAGTGGTTTTTCACCCAAGGAGCTCAGGGTAGTTTGGAAACTATTAAACCACAGAACACCCTGGTAAAAGAAGTAAACATTGTTAGACCCATTTTACAGATGCAGAAACAATGGCATTGAGAAATTTAATGACAAGCCCAAGAGTGAACCTGTGGCAGAGCAAGGAACAGACCGCAGGATGCCTGAGTCGTAGGCCTGTACTCTAACCTCTAGACCGTGTTCCTGTTTGTGGCAGGATGCTGGCTGAGAAGCTCTTAATCAGCTTCTGCCACTCCAGACCCAATCAAGGGGAATGGATTGGGAATGGGTGAATAGCCCTGTGCCAGCCTGGTAGCTGGACGCACCTGCCAGTCTTATTAGTCCAGAGCTATAAAGGCTGAGAGGAAGCCAGAGAAGGGGGGAAGGGAAAAGATCTAGGTCCGGATCCGGGTCCGGCACAGCACAGAAGGAAGTGGGAGCCTTCTAGTCTGTTGTATGCAAAGTAGTTGTGAAGCCTGTATATAGTTGGGAATTGGTGGTGGAAAACCTTTTGAGAATAAAGAGCACGGGTGTTGCACCAGACTGAAGTGTCCCTGACTCATTGAAGGGGGAGGAGCAGGGGCTAAATACTCAGGGGCGTAACGTGAACCCTGTTACACTGTTTTATAAATAAAAGTAGTTTGCCTCATCCCTTTAAAACATGGTTATTTCTTTCATTTCTAGAATATTCAAGAGAAGGAAGAAAATCCGTCGCTCTCTTGCTAGTCTGTTCAGTCTCAGTGCCTCGGATTCATGGCTTAACAGCACTGTCCTTAGCAATATGGATTCTCCCCATGTAGAGGAGATTTGGAATGATGGAGATAATAAACTAGATGCCAATCCACACTATGGCAATGGTAAGCCCACAGTAACAGCGCTAGTATGTGCTGTATTTAGTTAGGCTTGTCTGTTAATGACGGGATCACTGTAGGTGGATAACTATTTCCTTGGTTTTGTGGGGGGACTCTGCTCAAATCAGCATTTAGAGCAGTGGTTTTCAAACTTTTTTTCTGGCGACCCAGATGAAGAAAATTTTTGATGTCTGCGACCCAACGGAGCTGGAGATGAGGAGGTTGGGTGTGGGAGGAGCCTCAGGTTTGGGGCAGAGGGTTGGGTTACAGGGGTGAGGGCTGCAGGGTGGAGCTGGGAATGAGGGGTTCAGGGTGTGGAAGGGGGCTCTGGGCTAAGGCAGGGGGTTGGGGTCTGGGAGGGGGTCAGGGCTCTGGGCTGGAGGTTCAGGTTCTGGGGTGCGGCTGGGGATGAGGGGGTTGGAGTGCAGGAGGGGGCTCTGGGTTTGTGGGGGGGCTCAGGGCTGGGGCAGGGGATTGGGGCATGGGGTTGGGGTGCAGGCTTACCTCTGGAGGCTCCCGGTCAGCGGCGCAGCGGGGTGCAGAGGCAGGCTTCCCGCCTATTCCCGCCCCGGAAGCGGCCAGCAGGTCTGGCTCCTAGGCAGAGGCACGCAAGCGGCTCCGTGCAACTCTCACCCGCAGGCACCACCACCCCCCAGCTTCCATTGGCCGGTTCCTGGCCAATGGGAGTGTGGATCCGGTGCTCAGGGTGGGGACAGCATGCGGAGCCCCATGGGCCCCCTGCGTACGAGCTGGACCTGCTGCTGGCTGCTTCCGGGGTGCAGCGCGGTGTCAGAACAGATAGGGACTACTAATTTTTAGTGGCCAGCCGCCAGGGTCCCTGGGTGCTGAGCAAGGAGACACAGTGCCTTGCATTCTGTACTGAGTTGCGACCCGAACTTTGAAAACCACTGATTTAGAGGACAGATCAGAGACAGAATTTTGCGGAGCAAATTGGCCAGTAACATGAGACGGTCACAGTGTTTGAATCCATGGAGATCTTTATAACCTAGGAGGGCCTTTTGAAACTGACTTTGGATAGGAAGCCAGTGAAAATGAGAGATACTCCTGTATTAAATCTGATCATTTGGCCCATTGCTGTTTTCAGTTTGAGCTTTTTATATCCTCACTGTGTTAAAATTTATGAAGTTTTGTCTTTAGTCTGCTTCTTTCCCCCTGCATTTTCCTACATATAATGGGTCTGTGCCAATTCCATATCACTAACAATTCAGAGAAATCCTTGTGATTGAGTCATTTTTTATCTTAAAAATCTATCAGCACAGATTCTCCACCCCTTTCCGTTACTGTGAGCTAGGAAAGTTGCAGATGTGCCTCTTGCAGATGACTCTGAATTTTCTTCTGAATGCAAAACCTGGATGTCACAAAAGCAAACACCAGCAGCTGATGACTCCTCTTTTTCTAAAGATGTGGTGTTCATTCAGTCAAGAAAACAGTTCAGTGATTCCTCTACTTGCTCCCAGTTTATGGTAGATGGGTATTTCCATGAAGAGACTTTGGATCATTCAAGTGAGTTATGTTCTTTCCTTCTCAGTTTGTTATTTTTAGAGCTGGTTGACCTTTTTCAAATGGAAAAACATGGTATTGAAAAATGGCCTTTTTTGAAACTGGAGATTTTTGCAAAATTTTAATTTGGAAAAAAAATCAATTTTTTTATACTAATAAATTAATAATAATATATAGGTGCCTTAACTGCTCATTGGACATGGTTGTATTGAGATTTTCACTTTAGATTTAATGCCTGTTTTAAGATTATACTGTTCTATTCATATATAGTAAATCTTCCACAAATTTCTGGCACGTTGGCTGAAATCTTGGCTCTGCCAAAGTCAATGGCAAAACTCCAATTGGCGTCAATGGAGCTAGAATTTCATCCTGGTCTTTGAATGTAAAAGTATTTTTTGAGAATTTAAAAATAAAATCTGTGAATAAAAATAAAAATCTGTTAATTTGTTTGAGTTATGGACATTTTAAAAAGACCCCTTGGCATTTTTTGATGAATTTAAACTTTTCTTGGTCCCTTTAGCTAGCAAATTCCCAAATTTTGAGATTTGTAAATTTACACTGTTCTAGTTATTGCAAAATCTAAAAATCAAATTATGTTTTAAATTTGTTAAGGTGATTATTTTGCATTTATGAATACTTCTCATGGCCATTTCCATGTACATCCTTATGTCCATTGTCAAAAATATTTGTCCAGTTAAGGTAAGGAAGATTTTATGGGAGAATATATTTTTATATGACACTTAGAATTTGATTCAGCAGACTTTACAGCTTTCAAAAAAGAGAATGCAGATGTATAGTCTGTCTATATGGAGTATAGAATAATTGGGTTTGCCTCTAGTGGGTTTGATTTAACCCCCCATTGAAGACTCCCATTGACTTCTGTGGAGCTAGCCCATGGTGAGTATCATAGTAAAGTTTTTGGTAAAGCATCTTTTTTTCACAAATACTTCTTCCTTCACTGAATTTCAGGTTCATAGTTTCAGAGGAGGGCAGCTGGAAGGAAGGAGCTGCTTCTTGTATTCTAGTATGTCCAGAAAAAAGAATTATTATTTCTAATTTGTTTCCTTTTTTATTAGAATCCAATGCAGTGAGAAATGTCATTTATCAAATGATTATGCTGTCCACGTGTTTAATCATTTCAGTGTGTGCAAGGTAATTTTGATTTCATCTTCATTATAATCATGCTTTATTTATTTATATAAAATGCCAACTGGTGAATAAAACATGACATTTAGGGCCTGCTTTTCAAAGTTAGACATGCACTATTTCAAAGATGCATTTGCAAGCAAATATTTGATGTGTGCGCACAAATTAGGTGTTTGGATGCAGATATGACACCTAACTGGCTCTGTGCAAATGCAGGATATGTATGCACAAATCTGCTCTTAGCCTGCATAAATTAGGTGTACAGATATATATTCCAAATTGTACACAATAATTTAGCATGTCTGGCATATGAGTTATGCAATTAATTATATAGGAAATACTATTGGGAAATACTACCATTTTTCAATTTTTTTTTTAGTTTAATTGTATTAAGTTGTAATGTATGTCTTTCAAATAAATTTTACAAGTAAATATCCTCTAAGAACTAAATTATCTAGTTAGGCTACTTTCCCTTTTGATGTTAATCAAGTCTAATAAAATTGAGTGTAATTTTATGTATCTAATTTTAAAATGTAGAAAACAATGAACCCAAAAGACAAAGATGATCTTTGAGAGCTATTCACTGCACATATTACAGATTTTTATTTCTTTGACTTGATGCATAACCAAACATCCCAATTAGCAAGGTTTCTGTAAGCTGAACAAAAGAGAATTGGAGCTTCGGGAAATCCATTCTTGCTTCCTTTTCCATTCTTTGGTGCTAATTTGCTGTCTGTAGTCTGTATGGTTTAGTTTTATTATTATAGGTGGAACATAGAGCACTGCTTATAATTAAGATTGTCTAAGCTATTTCATTCTAATGGGTCATTTTCAGATAGTTATAGTTTTGTCAAGCCATTATCTTTCAGGCTGAATTTTTGCATATTTATTCATAATTTAGGAGCACTTTTTTGTTATTTGGAAGTTTGAGGGAAAAAGAGTTTAGCTGTTTTCAAGGCCACATGGAGAGGTACGCCTGACCTCTCCCTCTCCCCGCCCCCCCCCCCACCTATACACACACTTCTGGGATTATGAACCTGTTTTGCGTTGTTGTTTTTTAAAAGTAATCGCTCTAAGGGCCTGACTTTGGTGGGCTTTGGATCATACCCTAGTGAGCTCAGTTGAGTCTGGAACTCTGAGTCTGAGTCACTGGGAAAAGGTTAGTTTCAATGTCAGTGATGGGAATAGAAGAAATCCATTGAAACTGGTATCACTTGTAATGCCGACAGATTCCAGTCATTGGTGGCCAGGATCAAACTTGGGACCTCTGGAGCTTAATGCATGAGCCTCTGCTGCATGAGCTAAAATATACATCTCTCTTAGCTAAGGCTATAGTAGACTCATCAATCTCCAGCTGGTCTAGGCACTAGAGGGGACAGAGTGCCACACCGAGCAGGCATGTGTTACACTGGAGAGGAAAATTTCAAAACATAGTACTATATATTCCTTCGCATTTGTTTTTTCTTAATACATACTAGCCCAGATTCAGTACATAAGAATATTGTCATATGAAATAAAAAAGAACACACTTGTGAATGCAGAAGTGATCAGCATCATAATGGAATTTTTGAGATACCTGGCTGCAGACAAGTGCCAAGTTTGAAATTATAGTTATGGCTCACCTGATTCTCAAAAAACACGAATTTCCCTATCTCCTGTGACTTTCATCTATTTCCCCAGGATTCTGTATATTCAATACAACTTGCATTAGCATCGGGATGCTTTTTTGGGTTGTGCAAGACATATATTTGGACAGGGTATTTGAAAGTTGGAGAAGGGAACCTTTTCAGGGTAACAAAGACCAACAAACTAATGTTTGAGACCTTGTATCAGGTCTTCAGCCTAGATGCTGGGCCCCATTGTCCTCCCTTGCTTTCCTTGTCCCCTTCTCTGGCCTCATGCTACCATACAAGTGGCTGGTAGGGGAACCTGGGGCCTCTCACTACATTGAACTCCAGCCCAAGACCCTATAACCAGCTGCCAGAATCTGCTTAGTCCAACTCCTTGCCACTGGTTCCCTTGGTTTCTTCCTACCATGGTCTTTCTCAGGCCCATATTAACCCTTTCCTGGCCTGTGTGGGGTAAACGTTCCATCACATTCCATGACACTAGTCTCTTCCCAGCCCCCGCCTCCCATTAAAAGTCAGGGAATATTGAGGTCCTTAGCTGAAGGACCAGAATGGTAGCTGACTGAAGGCTGATCTTGGAATGTGTCCAGTTATTTTATTGTGTTGACCCAATATCTGTCCATCGTACAATCTAAAAACTAGGGTATTTGTTATGATTTCAGATGCTTTCTGGGAGGACGCTTTGCCACTTTGTTGGCCTTTCTGCTGCTGATAATTTTAGTTTGTAAGTAGAGACTTTCTTTATACTTGACATACAATCTTTTATTGGGTTAGATTCAAGGGCCAAATTCTGTCACAAATTAGATGTGTGTGTACAATTCTCCTTGGTTCAGTGAAAGCTACATGTGTGCATTTGAGGGCAGAATTTTCCCTTTAATCACCTGTAGAATCATACATTTAAAATTGATTGTTCTTTTGCTCCAAAGATGCTGCCAAGTCATCTTTTATCAGTCTTGTCACATCTTCCAAAACCACCAAATTATGGTAAGCGGTGCAAGAGTATTTCAATATACTTAAGAGCTTTAGATGAAGAGATTCTATCAATACTCCTTCTGGTCAAAAGATGGCAATGAGTGATCAGTAGGTATTGCAAGAGGCTTTGGCTATTCTTGCTACTTTGTGGTCATGAAAATATTCTTTGTGTTTGAATGTTGCCTTTTCATGATTAGCAGTAAATGCAGCAAAAAAGAAAAATGTAACCTATTAAACCATTATCTAGTGGGTCAGCATGAATGGCATAGAAGGAAGTGGTAAATTAGCCTGAGGAGCTGAATAAAGTCTGTTTCTTCATTTCTAAATGCGGCTCTGTTTTAAATTGATTTAATTCAAAGTTTTAGCTATGATTAAAACTTCTCAGCAGGCCCGCCAACAGCAATTCTGGCCCCTGGGCAGAACAGTGAGTTGGCATGGCCTGGGCTTCCACATGCCCACCCAGCTGCCTTCGCCACTGCCAGTACCACCCCGCACGCGCCTAGGAGCCCTACGGCCTGCCCGGGCGATGTGAAAGGGCCCGGGCTCCTGGCCACCGCTACCGCAGCAGTGGTGGCGGCCGGAGGCCGTCGGGCCCTTTTAAATCACCCGGGCCCCATGGCAATTGCCCCCTTTGCCATCCCTGTCGGTGGACCTGCTTCTCAGTACAGTAAGTGGAAAGGGTGATGTGTAATAAAGTCCTGAATGATATGAGACCAGCACCGATATAGGCCCCAATCCTGTAATCACTTCTACACTTGCTGGACTTTACAAAAGTTAATTCCACTGACCTTCCACACAGCAGAAGTCTGTTCTTAGTTTGTGAAGACTATTTATAGGTGCTGCTGAGGCTAAAAGTATTTGGGAGCCTCTGGATTTCAATGTGTGGCAAGAGGGGAGGATCAAAAGGGCAATATTTCTTTTTCTCAATCAGGGGTAGGCTTTCAAGAGTGCAGTGTAACCTGAGGGAACAGGAGAAGACAGGCAGAAGTTTTATCTTTTGGAATCACAGATCAGTATGTTGGAAGCAGAGCAGTGGAAATGGAGTATAAAGATTAGAGATCAGTGTTGAAATTGTAGATGCTGATATTGTGGGAGGCCAAGATTTTCTTAAGAATGGTAATTTGTGCACACTTATACAGGTAGGGACAGATTATGTCACTTTTCCTCACAATGAGTAAGTAGAAAATCCCAATAAATCCACTGGCAGTATTCACAGAGCAAGTTACTAGTCAACATGAGTAAGGTTGGCAGTATCTGGCCCTTAGGGTTCTCCTGATTCTCCTGTCAGTTTGACGCTGGTGTAATTCCACTGAAGTCAGGCTCTCCCCAGAGACTTCAGGCTTTCAGACCTGCCTACAAGCCTGTCTGTTTGATTGGCTGTCCTTCCCCATTCCCCACCTCCTAAGGAAAAGAAGGTATTTGGGGCACCCACATGCTAATGGGCTTCTTCTTTCCTCTGCACAAGGAGCAGGCAAAGCCCCCTCCTCTCCCTCTTTTAAAAGGCCAGAAGTGCTTTTGAAGCATGCAGTCTGTCTGCTCCCCAACTAGCTCTGCAGCCAGGCCTCTTTAGCACCCAGCACTGTGCCCCTCCGTAGGATGAGATGGGGATGGAGAAGGGAACTAAAGAGACTCCCTCTGGGCTTCCGCTCTCCTGGGAGTGAGAGACTGGCTGTCCCAGCCCCTCTGGACTTCATCCAGCACCACAAGAAGAATGAGGAAGCAGAGCAGCTGAAGGAAGAAGAGAAACCCAGCCCTAAGGAGAGGAATGGGGCTGGGAGCAGCAGCAGAATCTGAAGGAGGCATGTTTGGAGGGCATGACTGATGGTGGGACTGTGAGAGGGCTGATTAACTCTTTGGAGGTCTCTGTGTGAGAGCAAAGCAATGAACTGGGAGGTGGAATTATAGCAATTGGCAATGGGACTTGTGGTTCCTCTCCTATGGTTGCGTATGGACCTCAAAAGTATAGGGAATGCATTGCAGCTCCTCTCCCAGTGGGCTAAGGGCTCCTGCATCATCAGCAATATCTAGACTGGGTATTTGCTCCAACTACAGTCAACAGTGTAGCTGCCGGCAAGCAATGCCACCGTTTACACAGTGGTGTTTACCTGTTTGAAACACCAGGGTCACCACCATTGGTACAAATAATGTCTTTGCCTGTCTACACTAGAGCTTGCATGTCTACACTAGAGATTGCATTAGTGTAGCTACACCAATGCATGTAATTGGGGTAGTAGTGTAATCAAGGCCTGAGTCAATTTGTCAATTTATGCACATGTATGATCTCCTTTTTTAGTTGGTAGATATGTTACTCATTATACCATGTAAATGAGAAGAGAAGCAGAGCCTTAAACTAGATTGAAATCTTACTAATTTTTCTTCTGCTGTGACTAGGTCACGAACAACCATGTACTACAAAGAAAGAAAATAACCTTAAACCACAAATGGCCTCTAATGAGACTTTTCAGTTTGCTACATACAATTAGAAGATGAGAGTCGTCTTCTGCCCAAACTCATGTTGAATAGTACCTTACTCACATGAGTAGTTCTGTGGAGTAAAATGATACAATTTGTGTGAGAAAGGTACTACTCCACATGAGCAGAGGTGGCAGAATCAGACTCTTTGTATGTTGGTTGGCACAAAGCACTGTGAATCCCCATGTTAATTCCCTTCCTTCATGGACTATTGAGAAAAGAAGAAGCTTTGAATTGCCCTCAACATGTCCACAACACTTGTACCTCTGCATTAAAATGATGATTATCATCTAAGCTCATGCTTCAGGGCTTCAGCTATACACCTGTAGGGATCAGGGAGGAATTTTTCTCTCGGTGCACAATTGGCCAGATGTATTCGGGTGCGGGTTCACCTTTCTCTGAAGCATCAGAGATTGGCGACAGCTGGAGAGGGGACATTAGACAGGGCTGACCAGTATTCTGAAGTAGTACAAAGAAATCTCTTTTCTTAGATGCCTGACTGATTGGTCTTACTCATATGCTTAGGGTAAAACTGGTCACTAGATATGGGTTTCAGAAAGAATTTCCCCCCATGTCAGATTTTCAGGCATATCAGGGGCGTTTTCATCTTCCTCTTAGATGGGGTGTGGATTGTCTGCTAGGATCATCTGGGGATATCTCACCCAATTAATTTTCTGCCATTGCAGAGGCCTCAGGTATTGCTAGCACCTCACTTTGTCCTGCTTTCTGACTGTGGCACACAACAGTTTACTCTCCTGAGAAATGAAATGCTTTGGTCTACCTAAAGTCACTGGGCTCAATATAGGAATATCTGGATGAAATTTAATGGCCCGTGATATGCAGGAGGCCAGACTAGATTGTCTAGTGGTCCCTGTTGGCTTTAAACTCTATAAAAACTGTTGGAATCAGGACATACAAAAATGTACACATTAATTTTGACATTTTCTTGCAGGAAATAATTGAAAGACTGACTCGGTAAGTATAACGCTATAAAGGATTGTAGGGTAAGGGAAAAAAATACTCCAGAGAAGAGTGAACGATTCATTCAGATAACTAAGTCTGCAGACTCACCAGCTCAGCTGTGACTTTGTCAGATTTCTATGAGCTAATTCTGGTTAGACTTGCTCAGTAGTGGAATGGAAGACCTTCAAAGAAAAAACAGGTGCTTAGGAAGAGGTTTGGGTGATTCAACAGATTGCAATCTTGACTCTTAAGTTTGCATTGTGTTAATATGCTGCTGAGGGTGCTGTCTGTAGGATGAGCTGTACAACTAAAGTATTGTCCATTTGTGCTGAAAAGATCCCATGGAGCTTTTCACCAGTAATGGGTTTTAGCCCTAGTATCCTCATCAGATTTCAGTATAACTAATTCCATCTAAACCTCCTTTCTGGTTTTATTTGGATAAAGTATTCTTCATTTTCTGCCCTAACTACTGAATAGTTAGGGCTGTTAAACAATTGCTGTGTCTCAGCGCAGAGGTGGTTGTATTTCAATGTGCCGGATTTAGACACAGATGCAGGGCCAGGTCCCTGAGCTACTGTACATTAATGTGGCTCCAGTGAATGAATAGAGTTACACTAATTTACACCAGCTGAATATTTGGGTCCTAATAGCTTACACAGCCCTTGGTGATTCTTCTCCACTCTAACTTCTCTCCTTTCCAGTGCCATCCCCAATCCTGTGCCTTATTTCCAGCTCCCAGTTCTGCAGCACTCCTAATGCTTAGCTCATTGTAGATCCAGGATCCTGAAACCAATTTCCCTATGCTAAGGGGAGATAAACTGGCCCTTCCAGTGCAGCCCTCTTACTCCGCAGTGGAAAGAGACAAGAAGGGATGGTGCTAATTTCAAGATACCCTCTAGTACCTCCTACTCCTCCCATTTGTTTAGTGAGGAGCAGGAGGAAGAGTGGGGCTGTGGTCTGATCTATGTTCCCTCAGTACCTGGAGGTAACAGCCCTGTTTTAGTCTCCCTTGTTGAGCTCAGTTGAAGAACTGAACTGCAGCTGCATACTTGCAGATCCCACTTGGAGAACCCTTGAGTTAACTTATATAAAAAGGACTTACACCCTGAGATAGAAGCATCTGAGAATTTCACAGAAAGATTTGACCATTCTTTGAGGTTTCCTCAAGGCTGGGAATTAAAATTTGCATCCCAGTCATCAAGTGTGCCAATTAGTTTACAGCATTGGAAATTAGATTGCAAACATCATCCTACAAACATTGTCCCTTGCTTTTCATAGACACATAACAGCAGACAAATTCTCAATGTAATTTTCTGTATTTAATTAACAAATTTCACTCTTCCCTCTTCACCAAATCTAGGTTTGCCAGCACGTACGGATCACTTATCTGGAGCCATTTTTCTTTTGCCGGTGAGAAGCAATCAGAATTTTCAGAGCTCTTTCTCCCAATAACACAAAGTCATTTTATTTGGACTGTACCTGGATCCTTTCACAGTTTTGTGTAAAGCCTGGCTTCTTAGCAGTCTTTTTTGCACCCAATCCTGCAAGCAGAACCATGCAGGCAGACCCCTATGCCCACATAGAACCCCTTGATGCCAGTGGGTCTCTGCATAGGCAGGGGGTCACCCAAGCTTTGTAACTTGCAGGATTTGGGGTCTTGGAGGCTAAGATGGTGGGGAAAAAATGTCTAGCGAGCCGTACAAATCCATCTTTTGTTGATGTTTAAACTGTTTTAATTAATGTTGCTGCTCTGGCCATAGAACATGCATTAGGGTCTTGAAATAACTTCTTGTCAAACTGTTTAAAATCTGGGAATGGTTCTGGATAGTGGTGAATTGGACAATATTCTTAAAACTCTTCAGGGCCTTCATTGTCTCATCCCTGCCACAGCCTTTTGGCCTTTATTTCTACTCTGGATTCTTTCCCAGTGATTTTGAAGACAGAAAAATGAGTATTAGAAACACAAGAAAAGAGGGAGTGGAAATTAATTGTGCCAAAATAGTGCTTCCTATTAGAGAGCAGAAGTGCTACCTTCAGAAAAGTCAGGAAGTCAGAGGGTTGGACGAGCAGCTGGAGAAGCCAGAATCATATGGTTAACATAACAAATAAAGAGTTCATGACCTTTATTTTTCAAGCATTGATCCTTATTTTACTGATATTGGATTTAAGAGACAATGCTAAACATTAATCTCCTTGAGTGACTAGTGATCACTGTTCTGTGACTACACTATCTCATAACTAGTTTGTTATACTTACCAAGTATGCCAATTTAGCTAACACAGTGTAAAATTTCATCTCCCCGTGCTATAAAATGATGAAAATGTGATTGCATAGTATTGTCTAAAAAAATCTTTCTGCCATCGCTGCTTCTGGTCTGCTTATCCCCCATTGTACTAAAACTGGTACCTGTGGAGCCACAATTGCTAAATCTGACCCATAATGGTGCCTGTGGAAAGGTCGACTCTGCAGGTGGGATGTGAACAGGCTGGCAGGCATAGTAGAAGTATCTGTAAACTTCTGTAAAAATTTTATTTTTAAAAAATTGAAGGTTCTGATGAAGGAAAAAAGGAAATGATAAATCACTGTTCAGCTAACTGTATTTTTTATCATTACTCACGTTTATGGCCATCCTCAAACAGGATACATTTGTGTTTGTGAGAGAGAATCCCTGGAGACGTGGGGAAATGAAGGAAAGCATAGTTGCAGTTATTTAAAGTGAACATGTCAACCTTTCAAGGGGTAAATATCATTTTGCTTGTATTTTGAATGTAAGACTCATCACCAAAAACTCAAGGAAGGGAAACAGCCATGTTATCTATTTTGATATTAAAATACTGTTGCTGAGTATGTTAAATATTTCCCTGATAAAAATAAACCAGGTGAGAAACTAAGAGTCCAGTATTTGTAGTTTAAATAAAGACACCAGGGTGTACTTCAGGCAGAGAATCCTGAAGTAAAGGAAAATTGCTTCACATAATAATAATAATAATAATATAATACAATTATAATAGTAAATAAAAACATTGAGAGGCTCCACACAACTCATATTTTTCTTGTAGTACAGATGATAAGCTTGAATAATTATGTGAATATTACATAATTCAGCTTCTTTATTCACTTTGACTCTAGAGTCTACTCCAAATTGACAGATTACAGTGTGTTATTTATATATATTTTGTTACTTATGTTTTGCTAGTTATAATGGGCCCTCTTTTAAATGTACTTTTTATCACAATGAGGAGAATTGTCTATTTTTAAAATAATTTCTAGGAGTTCCTCATGAAAATAGAATCAAACTTTTTATTGCCTTGTTGGGATGAAACACTGGGTCACAGTTAATCAAGGTTGATGAAAGAGTAAAGCCAACATTTTGTAACAGGGGAGCCTAAATCCATATTTAGGCTCCTAAGTAAAAGTAAATTGACTTTTGAAGTGCTGAGCATCTGCAGCTTCTATTGATTAGGAGAATCAGGCTCTCGGGGTATTTTAAACAGTATCTCTAGTGAAGTACAAACACTTGTTGGCTACGGGTTAGTGTGACATTTGTGTACTGTGAGATGGCTACTGTAATCTAAAGTCTCTACCTTCAGTAACTGACCTCTTGTTCAATTTTAATGTATTAAATTAATTAAAATACAAATCCAATGAGGAATTTTCAAGATGCACATGTAACAATAAACTTATCACCTTTTGCTATTGTAATCCTCGTTCACCATGCCCTGATCTTTTGTTTGGTCATTCCTTGCTGTGTAAAATCAAATTTCAGGCCTAATCCTGCAAACACTTGATACCAGACATATTGCTTACTCTAGTGAGGAGGCTGGGTTCTCAACAGTAGTAAGCATTATGCCCAGAAGTGTTTGTAGGAGCCCTTAGATTGTAAGCTCTTTGGAGCAGGGACAAATCCATTATTATCCATCTGTGGAGCACCTTATACACTTGTGGAACTATACTAACAATAACAGTAGCCCTCAGAACTGAAGGATGTGGTAAAAAAAGAGTACCAGTACATAAAATAGGAAAAGACTTTGGGCCCAGTTCTTTGGGATCTGGCCCTTCACTTGTCCTATACCTTTATTTTATAATATGTTTATATATTAGAAATCGAGAACAATTACTTGTGTGGATATTAATAAAGAATCTTGCTAAGAATTGCACACATTTGTTACCTCAGTGTGCTTGTTATATCTTGTTGTTTAGATTGTAAGCTTTCTGGGGCAGGGAATGTTATTCAATCTGTGTTTGGACAGCAGCTAGCACAAGAGAGCCTAATTTGGTTGAGGCCTTTAGGAGCTACCACAATAGAAATGTTAAATAGTAATTAAAAGTCTTATAGAGATTTGATGAAAAGAGAGAGATGCATATCATAAATTGGCATAAACCAGCACATGGCTACCGCCTAAGGTTCTGACCCATAGTGTTTTAGCAACTGAGGATTGCAGAGCCACATCAAATGCTATAGGGCTCAATCATGTAGTTCTTACTCAGATGAACAGTCTCATAATGGAACCCAATATATATTCAAAATATTTCTAATGAAGAGTAACATTAATGGTATAAAGCTTATTTTGTCATGCTTCAGTAGACACTTTATGTTGCATTGTATCCTTTGTTTTAACAAATAAACTTTTAATATATTAAAATGATAGAGTGAAATTATTCAGTTAGTATACCCCTGTTATGAGCAACCATGACCCATATCGCTGTATAACCCCCATCTGCTGTCAATTGTTTGTCATGCTGCTCGTTGTGTCATGTCTGACATCTAGATTTTAGGAGCAAGGACTGTGTTGTTCTAAGTCTTGTGTGCAGGTTCTAGCACATTTTAGGGTGTAACAAAATAATAAGCATGTAGCGGGGTGGTCACCTGCTCCTGCCTTAAAAGGCTTAAAATAATCCGGGGAGAGGGCTGTGGCAGGGAAGGAAAAGCAGGGCTGATTGGGAGAAGCAGCCCCAGCTGGGGGCCATGCCCCAATCAGGCCCCAGCTGGCTTAATCAGGGCCCAGCTGACCCTTATAAGAGGGCAGTGGGCCAGGAGCACACAGAGTCTTCTCTAGCTGTGGAGGGAGGTGGGCCTGGCTGCTGTGGAGCATACCGGGATACCTGAGGTGAAGCAGGGCTGGGGAAGGCCAGAGGAGCTGGGAGGCTCCAGACTGGAAAAGCCCTAGACTGCAGGCCTGGCAGACGGCCTAAGACAGGGTACTGGGGTTGCACAAGAGCAGCCCAAGGGTAGGCGGAGGCAGCAGGTCCAAACCCCCCTTGCCTATGATGACTGGCTTATACAGACTGCAGTTGGCCCAGGTGAAAGGGGGCTAGATGGTGACTGGCAGTAGTCCGTAGGCTGAGGCAAGGTGGGGATAGAGGCTGGGGGGTTTCCTGGGGAGGGGAGACCCAGATCTGTGGGGTATTGCCTGGAGGGGCAGCACCCTGGCAGAGGGCACTCTGGAGCTGGTAAAAAGAGCTAATTCCCAGACAGCTAGGTCAGGGGTGAGTCCTGCACCGTTACAAAGCAACAAAAGGGATTTATGTAAATATTGAAAACTGCCTGTATGAAAAGACAAATATCTGCACAAAACATTGCATGAATATATAGAATATTCATTTTACAAATTACACTAAGCTATATTATTATATTATGCTAATGTCTAAGAGCCCCAACCAAAATCAGGGCCCTGTTGTCCTAGGCACTCTACATATACATAGGTACAGAAAGTCCCTATGCTGAAGGATTTACTATCTAAATAAGGTTCCAGCCACTGGCAGCATTTTCCCCACTATGCTGTCTAGACTTGCTCTGAGCAGGGTTAGATGATATAGTGGTAAAAATGCCAGGGTCCTGCCTACACAAGCACTCCCATCAGGAGAGTTGCACCAGTGGGGTAACAGTAGGAAACTTTGAGGGGAAAAAAGTGTAGTGTAAAGACAGCCTTAACAAAAAGGAGGGAGAACTTCTGTAATTTCACTTACCTAGAAGATGCACCTGTCTCTCAGAAGTTTCTGACCCTGATTCCCTCTGTTTTGATCCTGGTGACTGAATGATCCTGTGGTCTGAAATAGTGTCAGGGCATCTGTCCCACCATCTCTGCTACTATCTCTCACTCTCACAGCATGCCCTCTGGAACATCCATTAGCAAGCCGCATTTTATGTCCTCTGCATGCCAAGCAAAATTCTGTCTCTAGTTACGTCTCCCATTTCATAGTCTGATATGCACCTGGGTGAGCCCTAGAGTCCCCCAAAGTCATGAGAAACATAGACAGCTGAACTCAGAGCACCTCCTGCTGAAGAAGAATGCCTTGCTCTCACTTTGATGACTCTAAGACTATTCACAGGAAATAATTGTACAGAGAATTTGTGTGAGGTTTACTATTGTCCATGGGTGGAATCCTGGCCCCACTGAAGTTAAAGGGATTTTTGCCATTGACTTCAGCGGGACCAGAGTTTTACTTCATGGTTGATTTAATTCCTGCACTTCGGTTCATTCGCACCAATTAGCCACTCACCACCTAAGAAGCAAAATTTGACATCTCATTTTTGCCTAATCTGTAACATCATCATGAGCACTGAGCAAGCCTTATGCTTCTAGGCATAAATCTCCTTCAGGGAAATCAGAAAGGAAATGCATCCTTTCCTGCATTGTAAATTAGCCAGATTCGTTATGGATTTTGTTTTTCTTTCTTCTGAAGCATCAGATAGAATGCCTGCAGAAGGTTGGATACTGGTCTGGATGAACCAGTGATCTGGTTTGGTGAGATAATTTAGAAGATTCTGTATAAAATTTACATTTTCAACAACATAGTCAAAAACATTTAAAACACGCTGCTCTTAATCTTCTCTTTCTGATTGGTGTGGAATGGCCATCAAAGAGAAGAGAGAGAACCCTACTGCTTGGAGACTGAAACAAGACTGGACAAAATCCTATTAATTAGTATTATTTATTGTATTATGTGAGCACCAAAAGGCCCTGTTGTGCTAGGTCCCATACAAACAGACACACATTGAGTCCCTGCCCCAAAGAGCTTACAATCAAACTTGAAACAAAACAAAACAAGTAGGTATGACAAACAGTAGGAGACAAAGAAAGAAGTAAAGTACATTGCACAGGCAGGACATGGTCTAGGCTCTTGCCATCTCTATGGCTCTGTAAAGTGCACCTTGAACCACCAGATGGTGCCATACAACTATATATTTCTTTGTCCTTTATGTGGCTTTATTAGTTGTGGGCCAGATAGACCAGGAGAACCAAGGAAGTTAAACTACATATGTGTAAATGACTGCCATCCTCCTTATATCTCATTAGCAAAAACATAGAACATTTAAATCAGTGACCCCTTTTTTCTTATCCACCTGTGTTTCAGCTCCTTTTCTGTACTGAGACCCACAAACATATCTCATTTAGGGGCCACCAAACATCCATTAGGTGGCAACAATTTTTAATACCTAGTGAGTTGGACTAGATTTAAACTGGTGAAAGGCTCTATAGCTCTTTAGCAATATCTTGAGGTATCCAGTCCCCAAGTAAATGTTAATGTGTGTTTCAAAAATGAGTCTTGCTTTCTTGAAAGATACATGTATTAAACCAAGTTCTGACATTTTTGGAAATTGCACAGGCAGTGTTTTCCACTCTCTGTACACACAAGCAAAATCTCCACCCACTGTTCTGTCTTCTAGAAACACACTTTACAATCAATTGCCCCACCATGTTTTAGAAAGGACAGCTTCCATTAATCAAAACACAAACAATAAAGATACAACAATAAAATAAATATTAATGCAACATCCAAATCCATTACTGAACACAAGATTTTGCTATTTAAAATCATTTCAACAATAACAATTATTCCCGGGGCCTCAAAAAGCCTGAGATGTCCTATATTTATATATAGTTTTTTGTACTTTTAAAATATATCTAAATAAAAAACTTTAAAGTTGCAAAATCAAGAATTCAGAAGACAGTAAATGCCAGAATTATGATCACCCAGGCAACCTTAATACTACACCCTTGTACAGATAAAAAAGGATGCAATCTTCAGTTACATGAACACATGCTATTTTCCCCCATATCAGTGGTTAGTAAGGTGTGAACCCAGAATCTTCAAATCTACAGCATAGACCTTTACTAGGGTGGTTGCAGAATTAGGATATTTTGTGTGTGTACAGTGTGTGGACCAATTTCTGAAAGAGGACATATGATCAAATTTGTCAGTGGGTCACAGAGCAGTGTTGCATATCAGGATTCCTGGCTCTTGGAACAGAGTGTGGTCTAGTGGGTAGAATAGTGGTTGTCATGGTTTCAGGGTAACTACACCTGTATTGCCCCCTCTGTGGTCCATTCCAGGAATGCCCAACCATGTCTCTGCTCTCCCCTGTTACCTTGCCCCACCTGCTTCTGAGTTGAGGTTTTAAGGCTACACAGCATCCTTGCCTAACACTGTGATATCCCTAGCAAGCCACTCTTGGGTTACATTGTGGGTTACATAGATCCATAGAGTTAGGCACTTCTTAAACGTAATGTGGCTAAGTGGATAACTTTTGGCGTTGTCATTTTAGAGGCCATGGTCCTAGTCCCAGTACTTCTTGAAGTGACCTTATGCAATCTTTTACTTCCTGTCTTTCCAAAATGGAGGAATGATAGTGGCTTGCCTTCTGGGTACAGGAGTGACGCCCTGCTTGATAGTAAGTGTTGTCATCTTCATAGAAAAATAAACACCAAAAGAAATGTGAATTTACAGTCTCCTGGGCCCTCTCTCACGGCCCCTTCCTTTAGACCAAAGGTATTGGGTGGGATTGGTTTGTCTCCAATGAATGTGATTTTTCCTGAGATGTGATAGCCTGATGTGATTGTTAAAAGCTTGACTGTCACTCAAGATGCATGATAGCAAAGGTGGGTGAGATAATTCTTAGACCAACTTCAGTTGGTTGAAGAGACAGAGAGCTTTCAAACTCCAGAGAGCTCTTCTTCGGGTCTGGGAAAGGCACTCACAGTGTACCAGGGAAATACAAGGTGGAACAGAGTGTTAAGCATAGGTGGCAACACATATTTGCAAGGGACCATTCAAAATAAAGTGGGCTATTAACATTACTGCAGTCAGCGGTCAAAGGAGGGCTAGTGGGTTACAGATTGTGATAAAGAGACATAAAACCAGTATCTCTACTGAGTCCGTGATTTTTAGCATCTGGCAAAGTTATGAATTTGAAGTCTCAGGGGGAGGGATAGCTCAGTGGTTTGAGCATTGCCTTGTTAAACCCAGGGTTGTGAGTTCAATCCTTGAGGAGGCCATTTAGGGATGTGAAGCAAAAATTGGGGGTTGGCCCTGCTTTGAACAGGGGGTTGGACTAGATGACCTCCTGAGGTCTCTTCCAACCCTGATAATCCATGTTTTGAAAGTGGTGCGTAGCGTCCTTTGGGGGCGAGGACTGAGGTCAGATATGGAGGGATCATTTGGAGATGCGCTGACATTTGACAGTCCTGGCTGAGGTGAGGTGTGGTGCAGACACTGGATTTTAAAATATTTTCCCTTCGTGTGTTTAGAAAGACAATATAAGCATTAACGCCCCCGCCCGCCACCCAATTGCCTAACTGGAGACTCTCCAGGGGCCCCGCAGACCAGGCTGGCTGGACGGGGCAGGGCGCTGAGAGCTGGAGCTCGGGTCCCTGAGGAGTTTGTTGCAGGCTGACGCTGTTCTACCCTCACCACCCAGCGGAGACAGGAACCACGTCCCCCCGCATCCCAACGGGGCCCCGGGGGAGAGGTTCGCGTTGGGGGATCTGCCCCGAGGTACGGGCAGCCCGGGGGGCTCCGGCTGGGGGAGGAGGGGAGAAGTTCAAGTCCCCTCAGATCTCCCCGCAGCCGGTGGCCAACCCGCGAGGGGGGGGAGGGAGGCAGGTCGGCCCGGGCCCCGGCCCCGCTCGGAGGCCCGCCCAGCCCCGTTGCTATGGCTGCGGCGGGTGGCGTCCGGTAATGGCGGCGGCGGGAGCAGCGTGGGGGCCGTGAAGCTGTCTGGCGCGTCGGGCCATGGTGCGGGGTGAGTGTCCCCCTGCGCCGCCCCGCTGATTGGGAGCGGGGCCGAGCCCTGCCCAGCCGCCTCATCCCCGCCCCCCTGATCCCCCGCCACCGCCACCGCTCATCGGCTCCCCCATCTCCAGCCACTATCCATCTCCCCCGCCACCGCCCATCGGCTGCCCCCCCTTCCTCCCTTTCCCCCCAGCCCCCGCCACCGCCCATCGGCTCCCCCATCTCCCTCCCCTTCCCCCCAGCCCCCACCCATCGGCTCCCCCATCTCCCTCCCCTTCCCCCCCAGCCCCCGCCACCGCCCATCGGCTGCCCCCTCTCCCTCCCCTTCCCCCCCAGCCCCCGCCACCGCCCATCGGCTGCCCCCTCTCCCTCCCCTTCCCCCCCAGCCCCCGCCACCCCCCATCGGCTGCCCCCTCTCCCTCCCCTTCCCCCCCAGCCCCAGTCACCGCCCATCGGCTGCCCCCTCTCCCTCCCCTTCCCCCCAGCCCCAGTCACCGCCCATCGGCTGCCCCCTCTCCCTCCCCTTCCCCCCAGCTCCCCCCACCGCCTATCAGCTGCCCCCTCTCCCTCCCCTTCCCCCCAGCCCCAGTCACCGCCCATCGGCTGCCCCCTCTCCCTCCCCTTCCCCCCAGCTCCCCCCACCGCCTATCAGCTGCCCCCTCTCCCTCCCCTTCCCCCCCAGCCCCAGCCACCGCCCATCGGCTCCCCCATCTCCCTCCCCTTCCCCCCCAGCCCCCACCACCGCACATCGGCTCCCCCCTCTCCCTCCCCTTCCCCCCCAGCCCCAGCCACCGCCCACTGGCTCCCCCATCTCCCACCCCTTCCCCAGCCACTATCCATCTCCCCAGCCACCTCCCATCGGCTCCCCCATGTCCCCTCCACTTCCCCAGCCACTGTCCATCTCCCTAGCCACCTCCCATCGGCTCCCCATCTCCCTCCCCTTTCCCAGCCACTATCCATCTCCCTAGCCACCACCCTCAGCTACCCCATCTCCCTCCCCTACGTTCCCATCCCCAGCCACTATCCATCTCCCAGCCACCACCCATCGGCTCCCCCATCTCCCTCCCCAGCCACTACCCAGCTCTCCAGCCTTCCCCCCCATCTCCCCAACCTCGCTTTCCCTCCTGCAGCCTCCCCTACCCCTTAATCCCCAACCTCCTTTCCCCTCCCCCCCATCCCCAGCCACTACCCATCCGCAGACTCCCCTCCCTGTCCCCCCATCCCCAGCCACTACCCATCCCCAAGCTTTCCTCCCCTTCATCCCCAGCTTCTCCCCTTCCCCCTCCTCCATCCCCAGACTCCCCCTTCCGGCCCCCCCATCCCCAGGCTCCCCCAGGCTCCCATCCCGTCATCCCATCCCCAAACTTTCCTCCCCTTCCCCCTTCTCTGTCCCCAGCCACTGCCCATCCCCAGGCTTCCCCATCTCCCCTCCTGCCCTCCTCATCCCCAGCCACTACACATCTCCATGTTCCTCCAGAGCCTGGGGAATCCTACTTGCAACATAATTGTGCACTGCTCGATGGAGGGAGTTTGTTTACCTTTTTAGCATTTTTTCCCCTATTGTTCAGCAAAAGTGGTCAGTTTCAGAAAATCAAACCGTGTCTCCACAAGGACATTTGCTAATGGAAGAACTTCAGTGTAGGGGAGAATGTACATGTTGTGGCCTAAAGATATGATACTGACTTTATAAACGTCTCTTTTTCTTCTTCCAAACCAAAAATAGACAGCACTACATCATAATTAAAAATCTTAAATAAAAGTAGGGAAAGTAAACTGTTATCATTAATTCATGGAAATAACCCGAAATAGGTTCCAGTCCATGTATTTAATGGCATTCAAAGTGACTGACATTAAAAGTGACTCTGTGTTATGAGATCATAATTTTTGAGGGGTAAAATGGTGCACTCTGAAAGGTGGTACCCTTGATTACTCCTGAGGGAATTCTGCACCAAAAATTTAAAAATTATGAACACAATATTTTAAAATTCTGCAAAATTCTGCAAATTTTATTTGTCAATAAATAAATGTGGCTCCAGTATGGCAGTGGGGAGCACAGGACACTGACTGCATTGAAGTGGGAGATCACCCTGAAGCCCCCACCTCCTCCAGTACAGGGACTCGGTAGTGGGTCTGCCCCAGAAACACCCTGGGGCCCTGCCCCTTTGTGCCAGGTGCACCACGTGTGCCTGGGCAGGCTCAGACCAGCAGGATTCAAGTGTGGAGTGGCTTAGTGTGGGGGGATCCAGGTGTGGGGTGAGAGGTTTCTGTGGGGGGCAATCTGGGTGCAGGTGACTCGGTGGGAGATCTGGATACACAAGGGCTCGTGGGGTTCCGAGTACAGGGGTAATGGGACTCTGCAGGCGATGTTGTGCTCAGCGGGGGGGTCAGGGTGTGGGGAGATGGGGCTTGTTGGGGGGGGTCTGGGTGCAGGAGCTCAGTGTGTGTGGGGTGCTGGGGGAGTGCAGCTTGATGGGGTGGGGTCCAGGTGCAGCTGGTTGGGGCTTAGTGGGGTTCGGGGTCTGGGTGTGGGGAACTTGTCGGTGGGGTCCAGGTGTAGGGGGGTAGGGCCATTTTCTGCAGGGAACCACAGGAATTCTGCTGGGCGGGGGGCATTTTCTGCAGGTGCGCAGTCCCGCAGAATTCCCCCAGGAGTAACTTGATCTAGACCAATTAGGAACAGGGAAACTGGGAGATTCTAGACTTCATGGCTTTCCCTTACTCTATGATTTTTCACTTTCTCTTAATCTATTTTAATTGTATATTGCCACTGCTGTTATCCTGCCAGTCCCCTGCTGGGCTAAACTAGTGCTTTGGAAATCAACATCTCAGTGTGAAGTTGGCACATGCATGCTGAGACAAGACATTGCTGTGTGAAGTAGTGTGGCTTCATTTTCTGAACCTGTGGTATTTTCAGTCTTAAAATAATGTTTGAAAAGTTTACTGCTGCCTTAACTCTAGGCTTCTCATTGTCTTTTGATTTACCTGCAGCCCAACACCTGCTTCGATTTCTTTCAGCTTTCTCACAGCACTCCCTGATGTCTTCTCCTCTATGAATGAAAGCATCTCATTACTGGAACCCCACTCTCAACCACCTACAGGATAAATAGTCACCTGTTGTCACCAGTTGACATCAGCACTCACTAGCTCCAATGGATCTTTGTCTGGTGTCACCATTTTCAGAATAAAACCCTCACTTCCTAACTACCTTCCAGTTTCCAATCTCTCTGACATTATTAAAGTTCTGAGGGAAATGTTTCTGATCACTACTTTTACTGGTTTCAGTTGACTTTCAACTTTTTCACAATACCGAGACTGCTTTTTCTTGGGATGTTAGTGAACTAATTGCCTCTGGACAGAAGTCTCTCTCTTTTTGATCTCAGGGTGATTTTTGACATTATCAATCTCTCCAAGCAAGATCAGGAAGCCAATAGGCCCAATTCTTCATTGACTTGCACTTTGTGTAGTCATGTACACTTGTGCAGTAAGCGTAAAATGCTACCAAGTTAAGAGTAACTATAAAATGTACAAGGCAGTGGAGAATCAGACTCTGTATCTCCAGAATTCACCTCTCTTGGTACCAATCTTTCTTTTTCGTTTTTTATTTCTAAAAGAGGCTTTATATCTTTCCCCTTTCTTAATTTGACCATACCTCTGCAGATATCTTTATCTGTGCCATAATCTTCTGATCTTGGCTATTATATTGCCTTTCCTTGGTTTTTCCAAATGTATACCCTTTAATCTTCAGGGTATCCTGTATGCCAGTGGTTCTCAAGGTGTGGTCTGCAGACTCCAACTGCTCTGCAGACTATGTCTAAGGCAGGGGTTCTCAAACTTCATTGCATTGTGATCCCCTTCTGACAACAAAAATTACTACATG
Organism: Natator depressus; assembly: GCF_965152275.1. Taxonomy (NCBI): domain Eukaryota; kingdom Metazoa; phylum Chordata; order Testudines; family Cheloniidae; genus Natator; species Natator depressus. The sequence continues at coordinate 16,195,699 of NC_134235.1, forward strand.
ACCCCAGGAGGGGGGACCAAAGCCTGAGCCTACCCGAGTCCCACCACCCTGAGTGTGTGCGCGGGGGGGGGCAAAGCCCAAGCCCCACCGCCCTGGGCGGGGATGAGGGGGAAGCCGAATTCCCAGGGCTTCAGCCCAAGGCAGGGGGCCTGTAACCTGAGCCCCGACGCCCATGGCTGAAGCCCTTGGGCTTCAGTTTCGGCCCTGGACAGTGGGAGTCAGGCTTCAGCTTCAGCTCGGTGGGACTTGGGCTTCAGCAGGTCTAAGCCAGCCGTGGTGACCCCATTAAAGTGGGGTCATGACCCACTTTGGGGTCCCTACCCACAGTTTGAGAACTACTGGTCTAAGGGGACCATGAAAGGTTGTCATTACCATAAAACAGTGGTTTTCAACCTGTGGTCCACAGACACTATGTCTAAGATTTCCAAAGGGGTCCCCACCTCCATCTGAAAATGTTTAGAGGTCAACAAATGAAAAATGATTGAGACCCACTGCTGTATGCTACCGCCAGCATTCCACTCTTACTATAGGAATTGGACCCATATTGCCCTCCTCTTCTGTCATCTTCACTGGTTTTCTAGCCATGTCCAAACCCAATTCAAAATTACCCTACAAGTATTCAAATCTCAATTAGTTTGGTCTACCCTATCTCATGTCTACCTGCTGCCTCACTCAGTCTTCTCCAGTTTTGACCTCCTCTATGTTAGACTCAACATTATTATTTATTTATTTGTATTACAGTAGTTTCTAGGAGTCCCAGTCATGAACCAAAAGCCCATTGTGCTAGGTGCTGTACAAACACAGAACAAAAAGATGGTCCCTGCCCCAAAGAGTTTACAATCTTTAAGACAAGAGACAACAGATGGATACAGACAGTTGGTGGAGTACAAGGAAACAATGAGACACTATTGGTCAGCATGATTGGCAGTGGTCTCAGCACACTAGTAGACTAATCTTTATCAAGTTTTTTTTAGGAATCGCGGAAAAAAAGAGTTTTATAACGAGTTAGTTTGCAGATGTTTATGGGGAGCACCTCCCAAGTGTAAGGGGTAGCATGGTAGAAAGCACAAAGGTGCTTGTTTGAAAATGTAACAAGCGGGTGATGGAGACTGACATCTCAATAGTGAATGAGAGATGATTGGTAAGGTGAGCAGAGGCCATGGTGGGCCTTGAAAGTGAAATCAAGTAGCTTATATTTGATGCAATAGAGAGGGGTGAGCCAGTGGAGGGACGTGTAACCCTCAGTTTCTCAGCTTGCAGTGTGAAATTCTGACAAATGTTCCTTTAACATGTCACTCCCCTCTCCCTCCACTGCACCCCACTCACAGTTGCTGTACTTGGTCAGCGAAGACCAAGAGTTCAGAGCAAGCATACAACACCCCATTCCTCCTTTGCACTGCTGCACAAATCAGCCCACAGTCTGGCCTATATTGAAGACAATAGGACTTGTACCAGTTTATGACAGGATCAAATTTTGTCCCCAAGGAAGACCGCCAACTTCATTATTTCTCTTGTGTCAAAAATAATGTCAATTTGATTCATACAGTGATAGCTATCATGGCAGAATTTGCTGAGGCATCGTGTCTCTTGCTAATTTTGTAGTGGTAGGTATTATTATTGGTGTTTGTGTTGAATGTCTGTTTATTAAGGACAAAGAAAAGGTTTAATTAACTTCCTTAGTAGATTACAAGTAGATTACCAGAAAATTCCCTCCGTAAAATCAGTTTCCATTAAATGGTAATGTGTCTTGCAGTCACTGAAGAACTTCTTAGACAACGTGCAGAGCATAACAACCGTGAACTTTTTTCACTGGAAGAAATCTCCTTGCACCAGCAGGAAATAGAAAAACTAGAATACATTGACAAATTGTGTCGAGATTTAAAAATCCTCTATCTTCAAAATAACCTAATTCCAAAAATAGGTAAGTGTTTTATTCATTGTTGTTTTTTAAACTGAGTTACATGCATGTATCTGAGGTCAAGAAAATGGCCGCAAGATTTTGAGTTTAAGGGAGTGGAAAGAAATGAGCAACAAGGGAATCAGTAAATATCCCAATCCTGAAAGATTCTGAGCACCCTCAACTCCTATTGACTTAAGTGGGAGTTAAGGTGCTCAGCATCTCAGAGGATTGGGTCCTAATAGCTGAAAGAGAGAACATACAGTTAAGAATTATCAACAGTATATAGGTCTAAAATGATCTTATTTAAAAAAAAAGTTGATAGATAAAAAGGCATGGATCAGTTAACTTATTTTTCTAAAGATTTGTTTTTTACATCTTTCTTGGAATGAATAAAGCAAACATTCTGATACACAGAATGAATTATGTTATCAGGGAACTAGCACACTCTATACCAGAGGTGGGCAAACTATGGCCCGTGGGCCACATCCGGCCTGCGGGACAGTCCTGCCTGGGCCCTGAGCTCCCGGCGGGGGAGGCTAGACCCCGGCCCCTCCCCTGCTGTCCCCCCTCCCCTGTAGCTACACTGCCATGTGGGCAGCGCAGCTGGCTCTGTCTGGGTGGCAGGGCTGCGAGCTCCTGCTACTCTGAGCAGCATGGTAAGGGGGCAGGGAGAGGGGTGGGGGGTTGGATAAGGGGCAGGGTTTCTGGGGGGCAGTCAGGGGACAGGGAGCAGGGGGTGGTTGGATGGGGGTGGAGTCCCGGGGGGCCAGTCAGGGGGCAGGGGTGTGGATAGGGGTCGGGGGGGCAGTCAGGGGACAGGGAGCATGAGGGGTTGGATGGGGGTGGGATCCCAGGGGGGGCAGTTTGGGGCATGGGGTCCCAGGAGGGAGCGGTCAGGGGACAAGGAGTAGGGAGGGTTGGATTGGTCGGAGGTTCTGAGGGGGGTAGCCAGGGGGCAGGAAGTGGGAGGGGGCGGATAGGGAGCGGGGGCCAGGGTGTTTGGGGAGGCACAGCCTTCCCTATCCAGCCCTCCACCCAGTTTTGCATCCCGATGTGGCCCTTGGGCCAAAAAGTTTGCCCACCCCTGCTCTATACTGATGCCAAGAAATCCTCCAGCTCAAGTACAATCCTAAAAATAATTGGTTTGACCCCACTTGTTTCTTCCCTAACTCATAAGAGACATCAGAGGATGCTGATACTTAAAGGTGTACAAAAAGTTCACTTTTAGCATGTGTGAGTGAAAAATGTTATTTCATGAGTTCTTATAAGAATTCCTTTATATATTTTATAGCGAAACTCACATTCATCAAGAAAAACAACTCTGCAAATGAGTGGCAAAATATTGCCCATAAGCATCCCACAGATGGATATGAAACTACACTAGGCCTGGGCTTTGTAGACCTGGACCTACTTAGAATCTGTTATAACTGAAATAGCTTCAAATGTTTACCAGGCCCTTTACAGCCAAATATAAGTCAAAGTTCTTGGCTAAAAAAGCTTAGAATCCAAATAGAAGGTATATCGGTGAAGGATGAGGGATAGACAGCAACAAAAGGAAGTCATTAATTAGAGGTGATTAGCATGTGTCTTATAAGTTTGTTTTTTTTAAATGAGGAAACAGCTCAAAATTACTTTAAGACAAACAGCTTTGTGCCCTCCTGATCCTGGGCTGCTCTGAGGGCTAGAGAGGCTCCCAGAGTAATTTGGACAGACCTGGGGCCTAAATTATAGTAGCTTTCCTAGGCTGCTCTGTGGGCTGCAGCACTGCATGAGATTTCTGCTGTGCTGTGTATTGTGGCCCTGCACCTGACACTCCCTTCCCACCCTCATCCCCCCAACCCTTAGCACATCCCCATGGGGTCTTCAGAGGGCCCTTTATGTGATTGTGTCTTTAGAGAGCATCCCTTACAGCTATCTTCTGCAGCACTTATGCTAGGATAATGATCCCCCAGTCAGAATCAGGCCTTTTAGGTCTCTGTTATATTGCTTTAGTGCATCAAAGGGCCAGAGCAGGGATAGTGAGGATCTCATCCTGGTTGTTGCTCTGTCCAACTCCTACAAGGATTTATCTTGTCCTTCTGATGGGCCTCACATTTCTGGTAGGCTAGTGTGGGGTATCACAGTGCTCTTTCAATTAATTATCTTACAGAACGTCAGTTGCACAACAGCTCCTTGCATCTGATCTCATTTTTAATAAGATGCACATTTATTCTTTAATTATCTTAATGTAGACCAATAGTAGATGGGAGTGCATGTGATTTCCAGATAGAGTTTGCACTACTATGCAACTGATTCCCAAGAAAATCACATTGTTGGCAATGATGGCTATCCCTTGATACAAGGATGATGTCTGCCAGGAGGAAAAAAGTCATTGATGAGACTTAAGATGGCTGAGGAGTCCAATCCATGCTTTACAGATTTTTCCACATATCTGACAGATGGTTGCTTGGAGAAAGCACAACTGCTGGCCAGGATGCTGTACACTTTCCTTCCTCCTCTGCCATTTCTCAGCTTCTTGAGCAAGGTGATTTTCTTCAAAACGGGCTGAGGCGTGATGTATGATGCAACAGCATTGCAGTCTATTGCCAGCCAGCTCTTCTCAATTCATGGGGTCAATGCCTCCCTTAAGATATACTTTCAGGGTGTCCTTGTTGTATTTCCTCTCTCCCCTGCGAGTCCTCTTACCATTACTAAGTTGAGAAAAGAGGAATTGCTTCGGAAGACAAGTATCAGTCATCCACACACACTGGCCAGCCCAGTGAAGTTGATGTTTCATAATCTTCACCTCAACGCTGGTGATATTAGCTGCAAAGAGAGCACTGGCATTGGTGTGACGATCTTCCCATCTGATAAGGAGAATCTTCCTAAGGCAGCACTGGTGGTACCACTCCAGACGCTTAAGATGACTTCAGTATGTCATCCATGTCACATACCCATAAAGAAGAGTGGGGATGACTACTGCATTGTAGACCAGGATCTTAGTTTCCTTCCACAGATCCACAACAAAGCAACTTTCCGGAGGATGCGCTGGCACAATGGATCCTATGTTCAATGTCCACATTAAGATTGGCTGTCTGGGAGAGGTGGCTAAGGGAAATGCTCAACATTTTCCAGGAGTTCACTACTGATGACAATTTGAGGGAGAAGGGGGGGAACTTGTGCTGGAGCAGGCTCGTGGAGCACCTTAGTCTTCCCAATGTTGAGGGAAAGTCCCAGGCTATGATAGGCGCCTGAGAAAAGATCTAGGGTGGATTGCAAGTCAGCCTCGGTGTGCGTGAGGATAGCACAGTTGTAGGCATACTGAAGGTTGGTAATAACAGTCCTGGTGACCTTAGTTTTAGAATGAAGATGCTGAAGAGCTGTCCGTCCATACAATACTCAGTCCCAATTCCAGAAGAAAGGTGGTCATGAATAAGAATCAAGATCACAGCAAGATAGATGGAAAAAAGGGTTGGGGCAATAACACAGCCCTGTTTAACACCAGTACAGCTGGTGAATGGATCTGTCTCCAACCCATTACAGAGGACGGTGGTGGTCACCCCATCATGAACTAGCTTGAGAATGTGAACAAACGTCAATGAATAATTGAACCTAGACAGCACCTACCATAACACTTCACAATTGAAGGAATCAAAGACCTTAGGTCAATAAACGCCATAAACAATGGCTGGTGTTGTTCTCTACACTTCAGTTGGATCTGACATGCAACAAAAATCATGTCAGTGGTGCCCCAAGACAGTCTGAAACCACTCTGGGATTCCAGAAGGATGTCTTTGGCAAGAGGGAGGAGACAGTTCAAAAGGATGTGAGTAAGAATCTTCCTGGCAATAGAGAGGCGGGCAATGCCTTGGTAATTCCTGTATATTGACTTGTCTCCCTTCTTAGAAATGGTCACAATATTGGCATTCTTTAGGTCGGGTAGAATTTCTTCATTAACCCAAATTCTAACAAGAAGTTGATGAAGTTTTTGCATGAGTGCTATTCCACCAGCTTTGAAGACTTCCATAGGGATGTCATCTGGGCCTGGTGCCTTGTTGTTTCTAGTCTGAGTGATGACATGCCAAACTTCCTCAGAAGATGGGGAGTCAACAAGAGGTTTTTACTGGATGCTAAGGAATGGACTCGGTGGCAGCTGAGACTTCAGATTCATGGTTCAATAGAGTCTCAAAGTGGTCCTTTCAATGTTGCTTGAGGGCTACATTGTCTTTAAGAAGGCTGGATCTTTCCTGAGATTGCAGAACGGTTGTGCCGCTTGTGCTTGGCCCGTATATGGCTTTCGTTGCTTGAAAAAAGCTTCTCATATCATATTGATCAGCAAAGCTCTGGATCTCCATGGCTTTTGCTTGCCAACACTAATTCTTGATGTCATGCAGCCTCCTTTGAACTACAGCTTTAAGCCTTACTTACCTCGCACATGAAAGAGGTGAAACGTCCACGTGACTATGGACCAAAATCATCAGAGACACAACCTCTCCAGCACTGCAAAACACATCTAGTTGTTTCTCAAGAAACCAACACTCTTGGCCAGTGAACTTGCCAGCTTACCATACTGTTTCAAACCTCCCTTTCCTCAGTGAAAATCACCAATGTGGTGATGATTAAAGTCTAATACCTGACCTTGCTAACGTTCTGGACTCATCTCAGGGTTGGTCTACAATACAGAGTTAGTTGCCTTACTTCGATCTAACTCTGTAAATGTCTATATTACAGTGTTACTCCCACCTGTGTAAGTTGCCCACTACATCGACCTAATAACTTCACCTCCATGGGAGGCATAGCACTTAGGTCGATGTAGTTAGGGTGACACAGTGTCTGTGCAGACACTGCATTACTTACATTGCCTGTTGGCTGTCAGCTCCATGAGTGGGGATGGATAGCCAGGGATGTCAGCCCTGGAGAAGCAGAGGTGCTCTCCAGCTGTCAGTGCCCCAAAATGCCCCACACAGTTAAGTCAGTGAAATCGCTCCTGGTAAGAGAGGACCACCGACGGAGGGGATGTAGTGTGGATGTGAACCACCGTAGTAATTACTGCAGTGGCTGTACATTGACCTAACTTAGGTCGATTTAATTTTGTAGTGTAGACAAGGCCTTGTAAGTTAGGCTTTAGAACAAGACATGAAGATAGCTGTGGTAGAGTTCATGAATAATTGTTTGATGGCTATGGACATAACCTTATTGCTTATACTGTTAGATCCATCTTCAACCTTAAGTAGAGTAAGGTGATAATGAGCAGCATGAAACACATAATAGGATTGGTGGTGCAACTGGCCAATGATTCAGTGCTTCAGGGTACAGTCTTGTTTCTCTTGTCTTCAACACACATATATGGAAGAGTTCATGAGATGCCATGGGCTCCAACACCATTAATATGTTGATTACACCCAACTTCACATTTTCTCAGCAGATGCAATTAGTGCCATCAGATAAATGTCTCAGTGCCTGAAAGACATAAGCAGCAGGCTGAAGCTGGTAGGACAAGGGAATTACTTCAAGAAGTAGCTGAAAAATTATCCGCATCCACTATGAATGAAATCACAACAAAGTAGTGTCTTCACAGGGTCCTATTAGACCTATTACTGCCTCAGCAGGGAAAATATGTATGACAATTAAATGGTTCAGCTTACATACATTTTTAGACATTACAGGGTGGATTTTATGACTTAATGGGATGCAACTTTCAGCCAGAGGTGCTCAAGATGTTGTAGACCTATGATACGTATGACATATATATATATTAAAAATCCATGGCTTTTGCCTTTTTCTTTCCCTCTTTCTGGGATTGGTGTGGTAAAGTTTATTTGCTGCTCTGTTTCTTTTCCTCTTTCCCTCTCTTGTATCTGAAATTATCACTATTATTTTCCACAAGTAAGGATTGCCAGACAGTCTCATAGGACAAAGATGACCTCCTAATTGCAGTTGTTTGTGGAGAAAAGAACCATTTTCTGGGACCCAGGTTGTTGTTTTATCTTGATTAGTTATCTTGGAAGCTCATTTGGGGAATGCCCAGCAAGGGGGGAAAGGACTTATGGGATGCTCTATTGCTTGACTGGCTGTCTGTACTATCTTTGATTTGCTCAGCTGGTGGAACAACACATGAGTGGCAAAATTGCTGAATCTACTGAGTTAAATTCATCCCTGTTGTAACTGTTTTTTCCAGCAGAATTACACCTGGGATAAATTTGGCTTAGTATCTTGGAAAAAAATAAGTTAGAAAAAGTTATCCATTTCTGCCACATTGTCACAATCTATCAGGGATGATTCTTGGACACCATGTCCATGAAGTTTGTTTTTTGCCTCAAAGGAAACAACATAACATCTTCTCCTGTGCCCTTTGCACTATATAGGTTTAATAATCTTTCTGTCTAGTGCACTTCTTTGTAGGATTATTTTACAAAAAAACTCTCTGCTCCATTCTCTTCTGTGAACTCAGACAGAATCTCTCTCCTGCACATAGTATGCTCAGTGAAATGCAGTACTCTGCAGTTTGAAAAGGACATGCTAGGTAATACAAATGACCTACAGAGATTACACAGTACTTTTTTCTGCAAAAAAAGTCTCTAGAGTCTAGAGGGCTGTTACAATTTCTCTCACCTAAATGGGACTTCATTTGGAGTCAAGGAAAGATTCTCAGATATGGCCTTGAAATCTTGTTCAATATAAAACACACAGCAGGATGTGAACGCTTTTGACACAAAGAATGATCATCTCCAGGTCAGCAGGAGGCTATAATTCTAACTCCTCCCTAGGTCTTCAGCATTTATACTTAAACTCATAAAGCTAAACTTCTTTCTGAGCACCATCTGTCTGGGCATGTGCTAGGAATCTATTGCCATCAGCATTACATGTCTGAGCTCCTTTCTCCACTTCCTGGGTAGCATCTCAGCTTCCTGATTCACTATCACATCAAACAGTTCTAGAAGTACTTATTCAGGCTAGTTCTCCAATAGATTCTAGTAGAAACATTAGAATGAAATTGCTTCGTCTTGTTACTCCATGGAAGGTCCCCATATAATGTGTGAAATAAGCTGTCCTATTTCAAACTAGTTTTGCTAAATTACTTGAGAAGGTTTCGAAGCTAAATCTGCAACCACACAAGCATCCTGCATTATAAAAGCCAGCTAATGTACTGTGAGATGGAGAATTTTCTGTGGATAAACAGTTAACTTACTTCAGTACATATTATATCAAATGATCAAGTACAGCAACTACAAAACACATTAGTGAAATGACTAGACATTTTGCTTACAAAATGACTGTGCTTTTTGCAGGTTTAGTTTTCAGTCTCATGGTGGATAAGCAGTCTAGTTTGAAAATAATTGCTGTTGTGTTCACCATTGTTATTTTTAGCAAAATTGTATGTTCTCGTGACTGATTTGTTTCCAGGACATTGGTACATTCACAAAAGGAAATGGCCATTAGGTGTTTGTGAGTATCTGTAAATGGTCACTACTGTTTAGTTATGTACATGAACTTAATCCCAAGAGAAAATCTCGTTCCATGATTCCTAACTTCCTCACCCATAGCCCACAGCATCACAGATCTAAATAAAGAGCTTTGGAAGCATCAAATGTAGCCTGTTCAGAAAGTTGAGATGCCACAAAAGAAATGGCAAAAGGCAGCTTCCCAGACCAGTTTCTTAGTAGTCTGTTGTCATGACGTTTTATGAACAAAACCTAAATGGGAAGGTAATCATGGTTACATGGGGCAGGCCTAGGAATTATTTACAAACAATCATAATTCTCTGGGTCTGGTATAATATGGACTTCTGTATTCCCAAAGTGGGTTATATTAATCTTTCAAAAACCTACAAACAAGAAATATCCTGAAAAGTATATACATATAGGTTAAGGAGGTCACTCTTGCGCCCATGGAAGTCAATGACAAAACTCCCACTAATTTCAGAGAGTAGGAGTGGGCAGTATGGGCCTGATCCATAGTTTATTGAAGTACGTGGGAATCTTTCCATTGCTTCAGTCGGCCTTTGGACCAAGCCTTTAATTTTTGAATGATTAAATAGCTGAATAGATGTCTGTGTTCATTGTCTTTGCCATTTGATTTTTATTACACTCTCCAGGATAAATGTTTTGTTTTCTGTCCAAAGGAATTACTTTCTGTGCATTAAAATGTTAATATTTGCTATATTTTTATATTTATTCTGTTGTGAATCTCCCACTTTGCACATAATTTAATTTCTTTCAGATATAAATTAAACAATCAAACAGAGTAAAAAATGTTATGCCTTTCCTTGCAGATAGAATTGAAATAAAATATATATGTTTATTGCAGAAAATGTAAGCAAACTAAAGAAGCTTGAATATTTAAATTTAGCTTTGAACAACATTGAAAGAATTGAAAATTTGGAAGGTATGTTTTTTTTAATACAGTTTTTCCCTTTTCATATTGAAGTATGAGTGTGGAGTATGAAAGTAAAGGATAATGTAGATTATCAAATATACCCACCAACTAAGGGAATTTGTAGTTACTCAGACATGCATTTTGTGTATGTTGTTACAAGTAGTTACATCAAGGAACCAGAGCCAATGCCCTGTGACTTTTGTAACCAGTCTCAAGCAACCCATTTCTAAATGTGAGTCTGAATAAATATACCACAAAAAGATTTAATAGTAGTCCAACTAGCAATACTTTTTATAGTTTTTTTCATGAATTGTGAATTTTACTGAAACTTATTCCATTTCATACACATTTAAAACTTTTTTTTTTAAAACTAAATGAAATGTGAAAGAAACAAATGTAGACAAATTAAAATGATTAGTTATTAATTATTCTCCCAAATCTGGTTCTGAGAAGCAACGTATGGTGTGTGTATTTGTGTAAATGAGATAGAGGTAACAAGTTTGTGCCCAAGTGTGTATGTGTATGATATGCAAGGTGAATAAGAATATATTTTTCCATACAGGATGTGAAGAACTGCAGAAACTTGACCTGACAGCAAATTTCATTGGAGAACTGTCCAGTATTGAAATCCTAAAACACAACATACATCTTAAAGAACTCTTTCTGGTGGGGAATCCATGCACTGAGTTTGAGGGTTACAGACAGTTTGTGGTGGCAACTCTTCATCAATTAAAAGTATGGGGTTTTAAAAGTATGGGGTTTTTAAGATCCAAATGAGTATCTAAAAGTGATACATTCCTCCTTAATGCTTCGAGTCAGAATTGTTCACTGAACACACTAATACAAAACAAAATTATTGCTTCAATTATTATTGAATGCCCTACTTGTTTTCCATAGGAAATTAAATTCTCCCATAAAGGAGAACTGATATTGATAAATAACACGGTTATGATAATGGCTTAGCTAAAATATATTTTGGCTATCTTTTATGTTTTTTATCAGAGATCTTTGAATGAAGTCTTGGTTTTTCTTTTCAAAGAATTCCAACTCTGAGGAGGGAAAATGTAGTAAAGGGGTTCTAATTTTTGTGTAAAAAAACAGTACATTTTTAGCTGATTTTCATGCATGAGAAAAGTGCTGGATTGATAGTACCAGAAAATAACACTTCTGTAAAACCCTTTTGAAGTCAATAGAAAGATTATAACTGATGTAAACGGGAATTGGATCACACCATATATGAGATGGGTACTCTAAGCAACAGCAGAAATTGCAGTATAGACTCCCAGATAGGATAACGTAAATATAAGCAGACCTCCCTACCCACAACCACAGTTTCAGGGAGAAATGTCATTACAATCCACATATAAGCTCAGGATTTTATACACAAAAATACACAGTACCAGAAGACTTGCAGCAATCGGATGCTGGTCCCTTGTAATGTTTCTAGCTAACTCCCTAGATGGCTGAAGATGAAACTCATCCAGGCTTAAACTCTATTGACTGCAGAACTTGAGCACTTTTTCTGGCACCCTAGAGACCAGCATCTCTGGGGGCAATTCCCTTTTATAACATGGGGTTTGGGCACTCCAGGCCATACTGAATCATATATAAGTGGAGCCTTTAACCCTTCCTAAAATGTCAGAAATGGTCATCACATATACAAGTGTTTACAGCATTTTCAATAGTATGCTACAGACGTTGATCCAGTTTAAGGTACTCTGACAGCATGAACAATTTATTAATTACAATCTTAAATATTTCTGCTGTAACCTAATTTATATAATACTAAGAAGTTACTGGAAGTCTTGTAAAGTCTCTATTTGTATATTAAGATGATATAATCAAAATTAACCCAATGCTTGATGGATTTATTGATTTATGTGTGAGGTTTTCAATTTTTGATGATTGTATATTTTTTTATTTGTTTTTTTGCTCTTTTGAGAAGTGGTTGGATAGTAAAGAAATAGAACGTTCCGAGAGGATTCAGGCATTGCAGAACTATCGACAGGTAGAGAAGCAAATTAGAGACCAGGAACAGGTTTACCTTCTCAAAAGGGACAGAGAAAAAGAAGAGGCCCTAAAAAAAATACAAGAAAAGCAGGAGAAGAAGAAAGAAAAACAAATAAAACCTAAACCTGGATTTGACGGACGTTGGTACACAGACATCAACAAGATCAAGTAAGTAAATTGACATCAGTACTCTTCTCTTTTCTGTGTTTGATAAGGGAATTTCTTTTCCTGAGGAAATAATAATTACCTGGTACCAGGGCCGGATTTCCCATTAGGCACAGTAGGCACATGCCTAGGGGTGCCTAAAAATTCATATTTTGCCACTTCTGGGTCCCGGCAGGGGCAGGGCTGGCTGAGGGGGAGATGGCCCCACGCAGCCCTGCTGGAGCACTTCTTGCTCAGCCCAGTTAACAGAGTGACCTCCCAGCTGGGCCGGTGAGTGCAGCCAGGGGCAGGGCTTGGGAGAGTGGGTCTCTGGGGGCATTTGTGGGGGGGTTCTGGGCAGTGGGGGGTTGTGGGGGGTATTGGGGTGTAGGGGAGGTCTGTGTGTGTTGGGGCACTGGGCAGTGTAGGATCTGTGTGGGGCACTGGGAAGTGGTAGCGGGGGGCGCTGAGCATTGGGGAGTCTGTGGACGGAGGGGTGCTGGGCGGTGGGATGCCTAAAAGTTAAAAGTGGTGGGGTACCCCCACCACCCACAGTGATTAGGAGCTCTGAGCTGCTACAGGTGGTGGGGGTACCCCACAGCTCCCAGCCACTGCAAGCAGCGGGGTGAAAGCTGCAAGCTGCCGTGGGTGGCAGAGGCACCCTGCAGCTCCCAGCCGCTGTGGGGGCGGGGGGGCTCTGAGCCTCTGCACCTAGGGGCGCCCAAAGTGGAAATCCTGCCCTGCTTGGTACATTTACTTTTTTACATTCTGCTTTTAAAATTGTGTATGTTTATCTTCATTGCTGATCTCACTTCTAATAGTTTACCCTCTTCAGGCACCGATCCCCACAATAGGAGAGCAGAATTGATCAGAGAACAGAACAGAGGATTTGGGAATCTTTTTACTGGGAAACGCTGTAGATTTTTGTTTCCTGAACCCAGTCTACTTTGTGGCTCTAAAATTATTTGCACTGTGAAAGGAGTTTTCTTAGATTAGATGGATCCAGATGGTGGAATACCTGTTTAGAGTGAGAAACATTATAAAAGAACATTTGCAGTCCAGTTGCCATTCTTGTTTATGGATAGTAATGTAGTATCTTCTGTTCCACGGAGACGGTATTATGGACATTTGGGCTCATAAATGATAATTCAGTCAAAACTTCAGTGTTCACCGGTCATAGATCCAAAAGTCCTGAAGGTTATAGTGGTTTAGGCTCTAGAGAAGATTATCAGTGCTGAAGCCATAATAGATTGCTTGGCTACAGTTGCTATTCAGTAACTGGTCAGGTCTTGGAAGCATTATGGCTTCATTTTGCAAGTATTTGCTCTCCAGGAACACTTCCTGTCTCACACAATATCCCTATTTCTTCATATTGTTTTTATTCACGGTTCCCCTCCCCCTTTCATTTTCCTAACTTTATTTTGAGTCTTCTCATGTGTCTTGTGTGTCTTCTCATGTGTCTCATTATCTTTCGGTGTCACACATAACACACACCCTTTCTTCTTATATTTACACATACTTCTCATCCCTCTCCTCAGACAACTGTTATTAGTAGGCTATTTAGGTTTTTATAAGGTCAGTGTGGAATCTGGGTGACCACTTCTTTCTTGATGAATGAGACATATTCTAGCTGAGGATTTGCATTCCCAATGGAAATTTCCTGCTCTTCATTCTTTCTTTTGAGCTATTCTATTGTTTTAGCACTTTAATAAAGTTCTCTGCTTTTTTTTTATCTGAAGAATTATGCTCCTCCAAGGTTACCTTTGCTGTAATGTCACATTTGTAGCTATCTGATGTAATTAGGGTTAGAAGATGTATATGGTTCAGGCTAGTGAGTCATTGATTCTCATCCAAGAAATCAGTCAACAAGACCCATCCAATGAATTACGAATGCAATATAGTGTGCTTATAGTTGTCTGATGTTTGTCTTTGACTTAATCGGTATCTGTGCATATGTTGGCATTGTCATGCAGAAGAATTGAAGGAAATCTGAAGATCTAATGGTTTAAGCACAGGACTGCATGTTAGGAAAGCTGTGTTTTATTCCTTGGTCTGACATAGACTTGCTGTGTAGTCATGGGCAAAAGTCAAGATGACAAGAAGGAACCACATATTGTCATTATTGAGTCCAGCTACTTCAAAGAAAATTAACAAGAAAAGTAAATGAAACATTAAGGGAAAAACAGAACAGTTAGGTAAGCTACCCTGAGTCTTATGGAATATTCTGGTATTGGTAGAGTGATAATTAATTATACTACTATATAAATTGGTGTGAAGATAAAATTGCAGCAGGATCCATTGCCAAGCCCTGCTACTCTTTCCACATTCCAAGGAATACCATTCTGTGTACTCTTTTCTAGCCCAGATCCTCTAGAAGACAAAGAAAACCACCAGCAGAAAGAAACAGAAAAGGAATACCAAGAATGGAAAATAGATACAGATGATGAAGAGGACAGAGCTTTTTGGGAGGAGCCCACACCTTATACTCCAGAGTCTAGATTAGAAGCTCACAGACATCTTGAAGAAAAACGGAGAGTTAAAGAAAATATTAGGTATCTTGATTTTTACATAAACCCTAAATTGGTTAAGGGGTAGATTTTCAAAGGCATAAAGTCCAGGTAGTCACCCAAATCCTATTGAAAGTCCAGTGAAAGTTGGGTGCTTAATTCCCATTTATGCCAAAATGAAACGCTGCCTACTCTGTGCATTGTTCGCTTTTGTTTCTTTATATTATTCATGATACCTGATACTGTTTTTCTCCAAATAGTTTTTTTTATTTTAATTGGTTGTTTCTATATTCAGCCCCAGTTTATGTTTTAGAAAGTTCAGTGTTCAGTTATCTAAATGCTATCTTCATTGCACTTGAGTGCTTACTTCTGCTATTAAAGGCATTTACTATGAGGGCATGCAACAGAATTCTATAGAATTTTTTCAGAAGCAGCACTTCATACACCTTTTCCATATGACTTACAAAATTCCATGCATGTCTCAACATGAAAATTGGTTCTCGAGTAACAAGATCCTGCATGTTGTATGTGCTGTTCGGGTCAGGAGAACAGTCTTAATGCATAATCCCTGAGAAGTCATCCAAGGCTTGGTCAATACTATGGGGGGAGATCGACCTAAAATACGCAACTTCAGCTATGAGAATAGCGTAGCTGAAGTCGACGTATCTTAGGTCAACTTACCTCGCGTCCTCACGGCGTGGGGTTGACTACCGCCGCTCCCTCATCGACTCCGCTTCTGCCTCTCGCCGCGGGGGAGTACAGGAGTCAGTGGCCGAGCGATCGGGGATCGATTTATCGTGTCTACACTGGACGCGATAAATCAATCCCCAATAGATCGATCACTACCCGCCGATCCGGCGGGTAGTGTAGATGTACCCTCAGTTTTTGTTTGTTTGTTTGTTTTTTAGGATGCCACTGGAACTCCACATAAACTGAAACCAATGCATGGATATTTTACTAGATTTTTTTTATAGCTATAGGCCGCCATTTTCAAAGATGGTGGATGCCCAAAGTTAGTGTCCTAAATTCATATTTAGGTACCTGAATAAAAGTGACCTGCTTCTCAAATGAGCTGAGCACCTTAAGCTCCCCGTGATTTCCCTGGGGCCTGTGGGTACTTAGCTGTTCTGAAAATCGGGCCACTTATTTAGGTGTCTGTAAATGAATTTAGGAATCTAACTTTAGGCATCCAAGTTTGAAAATGTCAGCTACAGTATTTACACTAATATTCATTGAAAGATATCATAATCACTTATTTAAGACTTGAAACTATGCTACGTTGGGTTATGATTCCGTCACATCTAAAACACTAAAGATGTTTGGGTTTAGTCAGTACTAGGGAGATCTCCAAGGAAAATTTAGATTCTGTAGAAAGTGGTGTTGATGTTCATTAGGTAATACTTTTCCTACTGCGCCAATATTAAATTAATACCCCAAGATAGTGTTAGAAGCACTCTTCTGGTACTTTAAGTACTGTCTTTGGGATGAGAAGTAATAAGTTCTAACCACTTCTCATTAAAAATCCAGTGGCGTTTTTGAGTATTAACTCCAGTGTCTAGTCCAAATTCCAGTTTGAATAATTATATTCTGCCTTTCTTAATTTCTCATGGAATTTCAATGAGATGATGAATCCTTCCTGTCCTAAACTAATGTCATGTTTCATTTCACTAGTGGCTAGAGTCACTCATATATACACTGTGAGGGGAGATTCTTATAGCCAGGGAATATTGGGGGATATAGTGACTTCAAGGTATCTGGAAGCAGTTTAAACAACTTCCTACTTTCTTTTGGATTTTTACAATTTCATTACATTTTATATATATATACCACATCAACTAGGTGAATATTGACAAGATGTGGACTAAGAGAAAAAATGTGATATTTACAACATGATATTTTAAAAAAAAAATCTAGTTGTATTTTTTCCACTAGAGAGAAGCAAATTCTTCCCTGTCGTATTACTAAGATTTCTAGCTGAAAGCAATAAAAATATCCATTAAATATGTAGGCATCTTAAATTATCAAGCAAAATACTAATGACGGAGATTTGGACTCTTTTAGGATGGATTGGTTTGGTCAAAAGTACTCAAGGGGTGGCTTGTTCATTGCACTAATCAAAAGGCTAGGTGCAGTTTCACTCCTAGTATGTGGGATTGGGAAGGGAAGGTTGTAGGAGACCTGATTTTATCGTAGATATGTATTATGACAACTTTGAAGGAAGAGGAGAACAGTAAACATGTGCCAAAAATACCCTAAACACAAACACCAGATAATTGTTTAAATATTTACATGGATTCACTTTGGTCATATTCGTGCCCTTTTTATGTTTACTTCCTGCAAACATCTGAGTAGTCAAGTATGACTCTCACAAAATATTCTCAGGAAGCATATTTCAAAGGTTCATGCATAAGTATTTGGGGAAACCAATTTTAAATTTACACACACTACTATTTGCATCAGAAATGCCTGCAGGTAATAGTAATGAGACCACATAATTTATGTGAAAAATCATAACTAGCAGCGCACCTTACATTTCAAATATTTGAGATCCATCCATTAATTAAATTTTGGGGAAAATATATATACACGTCAGACAAAGCTGAGGAAATTGCAAGCTGCTCACAGATATTCTGTGAAAAGAAAAAGAAGTTAAGCTCAATGAGTAAAGAAAATGTTTGCTGAAAATTATTTGCTCACCTTTACTGGCAAGTTAAAATAACTTTTCCAGAGCAAAAGACAACATTGTATAACCTGTGTTGTTGTTAGAGGAGCTTGTAATTTTAAAATCAAAAACTAAATCACATTGAACTTGCTGCCATGTTTCTCTTCATTCTTTCTTTGCTGCTTCACAAAAGGATAAGAATGTGATAATAAACCTTTGTTTCCTTTTCTTTCTCTCTTTTTTTTAATTAAAGAGGGCAAAAAGTGAAAGAGAAGCCACCTAGGACTTTGATCACTGCAGAAGGAAAAGTTCTGAATATGAATGAGCCAAAGTATGTGAGGAAAAATAATAACTTTAAATGAGTGAAGTAGTACTTTGCTTTTTATAATAGGTTTGTTGAAGGTATTAATGTAACAGGTCTGACAAATCCTAAAATCCAGTGCTGTATTTTGTTTCTGTTGAGGACGCAATGTTAATTATAGCAGTATCTTGAAGTTAGGGAACTAATGAATTATCAGTCCATTCAAAAATATTTAGCCACTTGTTCTTTAACATTTACAGAACTATTTATCTATAAAGACATCAGATATTTTACTATTTTCCCTTCTAAGGTGTAGGGATCTTGCTAATTGTGGAAACGGGTTAATTATGTTTGACAATTGAAGGTAATTGTATGAACAGGTACTTTAAATGTAGAAAAAATACATCAGAGTAATGTTTCTGGACCAAATATTTGCTTCCACTTGTAGGTGGGATGGAAACCTGGCCGATCTGGGTGATGGAAACCCCCTCTATTGGAATCAGGTTCAATTGCAGGGGAGAGAGTGGAGCTGGGGGAAAACTCACCTACATTTTATTGCTGACATAGTTATTATGTGATATTGAAACTTTTCTGGAAGATGTTTCCAGAAACATCAGCAAGGTGGGGAGCCAGCAGCATGGTTCCATTGCAGCTGTGCTTCCTTTTCATTGGGAGAGGGGTAGGAAATAGAGTTGCGGCACAGAGGTTCCCTACAGATTGCCTTTGTCCCCAGCAGCTCCCATAAGATAGCAAGCATCTCTTTCTCCTCTCCTGCTGGAGGGAATGAAGAAGCCCTGTGAAGGAAACCTCATGATATTTCCTGACCCCTAGACAAGTTTTTCTCATGTTGGGGGTGAAATGACACTGTGTATTTTTCCTAAGACCAGGTCAGCTGCAAAAAGCAAAGCTAACGTAGCTTTTGATGATTAGTGTGGAGAGAATGTTGTTACATCTTTGGAAGGACAATCTAAAGCCGTGCACATTTAAGGGCCTTGGAAACTGGCATTTTGATTTTGAGTGGTATGAATGGAATGAATAGTAGTGGCAGAAGTTTTGGTGTTTATTCCGAGTACATCAGAAGAAGCTCACCCTTGTATTGATGTCTTCACTTTATTATAAAATGTGTTGACAGCAATACAAAAAAGAGTAATTTTCTGTGCAAAGACAAGTCTATAATAGCTTAAAATTTTGTGTTGACAGTACTGAATTATGGTTCTGAGAGGTACAGACATTTAGAATAAAGCTCTAGCACTATTCCTTTAGAAATAATTTTGCCCAGAGTTTTGCATTGTCAATAGTTACTAGTGGTATACTATTCATACAGGTCTTCTGCATTGGAATTTGTTCAGTGGATTTATGTATATAGGGCCAGATTATGATAGGCAGTTGCACAGGTGTGTGGGAAGCACACAAGGAGCTTCCACCCCCAAATTTCATGGTCTGCACCAGGGCCTGTGACAGTTCCGGTGCTCATTGCACCCCTGGTAGTGAATGGTACCCAAAAGAGAACATAGGAAATACATTCACAGCAAAGCACTTGGAAGGCACATTCCCTCCCCAGCATGGCTTCCACATTGCATTGCAGAAGCCTAGTAGAGCAAAGTCAGACTTCCCTCAGTGTTGTCTTTGACTATCTACCAGGAAAATAGCTACATCCTGCATAGAAAGGAAGGATATTTCTTTGCTAGATAGGCTGCTATCAAGAGAATGTTGCACTTCCTTTTTCAGCTCTCCATGTGTTGGGGAAATCTGCCTTATAGGAAAGAGACCTGGAAACATCTCTAGTGCTCATGGGGAAAAAAGGCATGGAGATTTGGAATCATTCTTTTGTAGTCGTCTTCTCTGCACCTTCCCTTCAAAAACACTCCTAATCTAGACAGTTTACTGCTTCATAAAGCCTCCTCAGTCTGAAATAGAGAAGACTAAAAAGTAACAAATATTACTGGCACATACATTTTATAGTTGAGAGACCCATTTATTAAAACTTTTAAGAGCTGAATTTTTCCCACCAGTTACCTGAAACCCCGTGTATCCGAGCTAGCGTGAGTCTAAACAGCGGCGTAGCCACAGTAGCATGGCTACTGGCAGCAGAGGCACAGCTTAGTTGTGCCATGTATGTGCCCAATGTTTCACGTGGGTTTGTGCTCAGCCTCCGCCACCACTACCCATGCCACTGTGACAACACTGCCATCGAACTAGTGCCAGCATGTGTACCGGAGCAGAGGGATTACACTCCTAGCTCATAGTGTCGATGAAGCCACAGATATACCCACATTTTCTACACCCACTAGAAAAGGTTTCACCAGCAGATGTCTCTGTTCCTACAGTGACAGCTGGATTTTAATGAAACTGACCTTGTACTCTACTTTTAATTAGGTTTTCAGTTAAGAAGAAGAAAAACCCGAAAAATAAAACAGAGCCCAGTTCAAACATCAGTAGTGTACACATTCATGTAGTGAAGCTGTAGATGATTCTAAAAAGACCATATGAAGTATTTTCAAAATTATGTTGATATTAATCTAAAAAATGCTAGAAGTTGAATGTAAAGTTATGGAATTATATGCTCACACAAATCAGTTGTATTTATTCTGAAGATTTTCTTTTATCATTGTTACTAGGCTTCATTTCTTTTTGAAAGATGATGAAGAAAACAACCAGTTTATCCTGGATCTTGCTGTTTATAGGTCAGAATTATTTATTATCCTGATATTTGGGAGCAATTGTCACTGCTGTCATACACTGATATGCAGTATTCAAAATTCACCCTTCCCCACACACTGGGACTTTGTGAACGGAACAAAGCATGGGGGGAATGGAAGGAATGGAATCCACCCCCAAAACTGTGGGCAGGTGATGGGGTCCTTCATATCCTGAATAGCCATTGTCCTGTATACTTCTTTTATAGGCGTTCTGTATTGTTGGATCCATGTAAGCCCAGTTGCAATGGGCCTTTCCTGAGTCCACAACAGGGGTTCCTTCAGCACCAGCCTATTTAGAGTTATGCAAAATCTCCTCTGCCTTCCTCACCCCCGCAAAACCCCCACTCTTTAGCTCTTCTATTCACGATCGCTACCCTCTGCACTGCAGTGGAAGAATTTTGCCCCATGTGAGCACCTGGTAGAGTAAAGCTTGTGCAGTTATTAGTTATACAATATGAACCAAGATACGCGCCAGGAATTATTTTGAGGAAGTACTCTGGTCTGTGTTATATAGGAGGTCAGACTAGATGATCACAGTGGTCCCTTCTGGCCTTGGAATCTATAAAATACTCTTGTTGTGTTGGAGAACTTTTTCCCCTTATACTCTGGTATTTCTGAGTTATCAGAATACAACTTTGTTTTAAGCTGTGGAAACGCTGTTCAAGTGTTGACGACAATAAGACTTTGAAGCTGGTATGTAGTAGTATGTGCTCTTCAGTGAGGATTGCAAACTTCACAAAATTTGAAAAAGTTAGCCAAGAAGTAAAGAAGTTATAATAGAAGGAAGAAGAGAAAGTGATACATTGTATCGTCAGTGGTGGGCTGAAGAGTGTATAGATTGTTCAGTCAATAGCAGATGTTACTCGAAGTGGATTCTTTACAGCTTACAAACCTTATTTAACAATATTGAAATGCAAAAATGCTGACTGTTGTGTTGGTGTAGGCCATTACAGTTCATTGAGTTCCTGAAAATTGAATGAAAAAAGTTATTCTTCATATGGGAGTCAGTGTAGCCTAGTGGATAGAGCACTGGACTGGGACTCGAGAGACCTGGGTTGTATTGTGAGCTTGGCCACTGGCTTGCTGGGTGACTTTGGGCAAATCACTTCACTTCCCAGTGCCTCAGTTTCCCAATCTGTAAAATGGGGATAATGATATTAACCTTGTTTGTAAAGCACTTTGAGATCTGCTCATGAATAGCGCGTCATAAGAGCTAGGTATTAATAATAACAATTATTAATAATAATTATATTACT
This sequence comes from Natator depressus, assembly GCF_965152275.1. Lineage (NCBI taxonomy): Eukaryota > Metazoa > Chordata > Testudines > Cheloniidae > Natator > Natator depressus. Next base: position 16,217,533 of record NC_134235.1, read on the forward strand.
AGCTTACAAATTAAACCTCTATAAAGGAGAGTGGCAAGATGGAAGATTTTCATTTGCAAATTAACCAACATCTATTAGGCATGAAACAGGGATAAAAAATATGAGATTAATACAAAAAGCATTCCCACTTTTCATTGTAATTTCCCCAATTATTGTTTGTTATTTGTATTGCTATAACAATCCAATGTCCAAATAATAATCTGGGACCCATTATGCTGGCCACTGTAAAAACACTGTCCCAGTCCCAGAGAGCTTAAATTCTAAGATTCTCTCTAGGGCTGTCGATTAATTGCAGTTAACTCACGCGATTAACTCAAAAAAATTAATCGTGATTAATCGCAGTTTTAATCACACTGTTAAACAATCAAATACCAATTGAAATTTATTAAATATTTGGGATGTTTTTCTACATTTTTAAATATTTTATTTCAATTTACAACACAGAATACAAAGTGTACAGTGCTCACTTTATATTATTATTTTTATTACAAATATTTGCACTGTAAAAATGATAAAAGAAACAGTGACAGGTTTCAGAGTGGTAGCCATGTTAATCTGTATCAGCAAAAACAACGAGAAATACTTGTGGCACCTTATAGACTTACAGTATTTTTCAATTCATCTCATACAAGTACTGTAGTGCAATCTATCGTGAAAGTGCAACTTACAAATGTAGATTTTTTCATTACATAATTGCACTCAAAACAAAACAATGTAAAACTTTAGCGCCTACAAGTCTACTCAGTCATAGAATCATAGAATATCATCTTTGGAAGGGACCTCAGAAGATCATCTAGTCCAACCCCCTGCTCAAAGCAGGACCGATCCCCAATTAAATCATCCCAGCCAGGGCTTTGTCAAGCCTGACCTTAAAAACTTCTAAGGAAGGAGATTCTACCACCGCCCTAGGTAACACATTCCAGTGTTTCACCCCCCTCCTAGTGAAAAAGTTTTTCCTAATATCCAGCCTAAATCTCCCCCACTGCAACTTGAGACCATTACTCCTTGTTCTGTCATCTGCTACCACTGAGAACAGTCTAGAGCCATCCTCTTTGGAACCCCCTTTCAGGTAGTTGAAAGCAGCTTTCAAATCCCCCCTCATTCTTCTCTTCCGGAGACTAAACATCCCCAGTTCCCTCAGCCGCTCCTCATAAGTCATGTGTTCCAGTCCCCTAATCATTTTTCTTGCCCTCCGCTGGACTCTTCCCAATTTTTCCACATCCTTCTTGTAGTGTGGGGCCCAAAACTGGACACAGTACTCCAGATGAGGCCTCACCAGTGTCGAATAGAGGGGAACGATCACGTCCCTCGATCTGCTGGCAATGCCCCTATTTATACATCCCAAAATGCCATTGGCAACAAGGGCACACTGTTGACTCATATCCAGCTTCTCGTCCACTGTAACCCCTAGGTCCTTTTCTGCAGAACTGCTGCCTAGCCATTCGGTCCCTAGTCTGTAGCGGTGCATTGGATTCTTCCGTCAGATTTCTTTTGGCCCAATCCTCCAGTTTGTCTAGGTCCCTCTGTATCCTATCCCTACCCTCCAGCATATTTACCTCTCCTCCCAGTCCTACTTCTTGTTCAGCCAATGGCTGAGAGAATCAAGTTTGTTTACATTTATGGGAGATAATGCTGCCCGCTTCTTATTTACGTCACCTGAAAATGAGAACGGGTGTTTGCATGGCACTGTTGTAGCTGGTGTCGCAAGATATTTACATGCCAGGTGTGCTAAAGTTTCATATGATTCTTCATGCTTCGTCCATTGTTCCAGAGGACGTGCTTCAATGCTGATGCCGCTTGTTAAAAAAATAATGCATTAATTAAATTTGTGACTGAACTCCTTGGGAGGGGATTTATGTCTCCTGCTCTGTTTTAACTGTATTCTGCCATATATTTCATGTTACGGTAGTCTCAGATGACGACCCAGCACATGTTGTTCAATTTAAGAACATTTTCACTGCAGATTTGACAAAAATGCAAAAAAGGTGCCAATGTGAGATTTCTAAAGATAACTACACCACTTGACCCAAGGTTTAAGAATCTGAAGTGCCTTCCAAAATCTGTGTGGGATGAGGTGTGGAGCATGTTTTCAGAAGTCTTAAAAGAGCAACACTCTGATGCGGAAACTACAGAACCTGAACCACCAAATAAGAAAATCAACCTTCTGCTGGTGGTATCTTACTCAGATGATGAAAATGAACGTGCGGCGGTCTGCTCTGCTTTGGATCGTTATCGAGCAGACCCCGTCATCAGCATGGACACATGTCCTCTGGAATCGTGGTTGAAACATGAAGGGACATATGAATCTTTAGCACATCTGGCTCGTAAATATCTTGCCGCGCTGGCTACAACAGTGCCATGCGAATGCCTGTTCTCACTTTCAGGTGATATTGTAAATAAGAAACGGGCAGCATTATCTCCTGCAAATGTAAACAACCTTGTTTGTCTGAGCGATTGGCTGAACAAGAAGTAGGACTGAGTGGACTTGTAGGCTCTAAAGTTTTACATTGTTTTATTTTTGAATGCAGTATTTTTTTTACATAATTCTACATTTGTAAGTTCAACTTTCATGATAAAGAGATTGCAGTACAGTACTTGTATTAGGTAAATTGAAAAGACTATTTTTTTCTTTTTTACAGTGCAAATATTTGTAATAAAAAATAAATATAAAGTGAGCACTGTACACTTTATATTCTGTGTTGTAATTGAAAAGCAATATATTTGAAAATGTAGAAAAATATGCAAAAATATTTAAGTAAATGGTATTCTATTATTGTTTAACAGAGTGATTAATCGCGCAATTAATCACGAATAATTTTTTTAATCTCTTGAGAGCCCTAATTCTCTCACATAACTTAATTACATTAGAGGAATCAAATGGAATTTTTTCAGATTGCAAACTCGTAATTAATGAGATGCATAGTCTTAACTGCTTTCCCCTGAACAATGATGGTAACTTACTGAAACTAAATTCACTTTTATTTCATTCTGAAGACATCTGGACAGCTCTCTAATTGATGTTGATGTCCAGCCAACTTATCTCCGCGTAATGGTGAAGGATAAGGTTAGTATTTTCTTGTTACGTTCATTTAAAATTGAGAATTCTACTTTTCACGTCTGTTGTTACTCATTTTCTGGGTTTACCTTTGGCTACTGTAGGGCCTAAATCTTTTCCCATTGAAATCAAGACAAAGCTCTTTCTTACATTAATAGAAGCAAGACTAGACTCTTAGGAACTGATCCAGTGCTTGGTAAAGTTAATTGGAACCCTGCCATTGACTTCAATGGGCACTCAGATCCTCAAAGGTATTTAGGTGCCTAACTCCCATTGAAATCAATCAATTAATTTCAATGGAACTTAGGCACCTAAATATCTTTGAGGATTTGGGCCTTTCTGGCTTGTAACTTCAGTTAGACCAAAAAAAAAAAAAGGCATAGGTCTAACTGATTGGTAACCACATAGGTCTGAATAGAAATCAATAGTGTCATTAGGTTAGGAAATAAACATAAAAGTTCAAAAGTACTCACAAATCCTTTTTAAAATGTATTACTCCAAGTGGTGTGTAACCACACAGAAAAAAGCCACTTTACCACACTGATGCTATTTGTGACTAAGACGTGAACTGGGGAGGTATGAACAGTGAAATATACTGGATTCTCCTCTCACAACTTTTTTACACCAAAATAACTTCACTGTTATTCAAGTAGAGATACTGCTTGTTTATGCCAGGTAAAGTGAGACTAGACTTATGCCTACAATTTGTAATTTACAGTGGACAGAGAAAACTGGATGTATATTCTGCTGAAAGTCCCTCTTAAGAGACCTTCCATTTTCTGTCTTTTTTGGTGATTTTCAATTTAAATTGAAAACCAGAATTCCTATTTATAATTAAACCAATTGCACAAGCACAAATTTCAAAATTACTTAGACTAACAATCTATTCACACATTCTCATTTAATTGCTAGTATAACTCAAACATCATTTCATATCTTTCTTAAAAGTGTTACTTTTCTATTACAGCAATTCAGGTATGCATATTATATATATTATGCACACACATATTGTAAATGAAGGATGTTTAACATGCAAATCAGTCATTTGGAATAGTATTATAGAATATATATTACATGATAGGATTCAGAGCTATTCTACCCTTCAGATCAAAGTATATGTTAATAGTATTTCTGTATGTTGTCTATCTGGGTAAACAAACATTTTAATATGATATATTCTATCCTATTTTCCTTTAGCCATTTCAACTTGTGCTTCCTGCAGAGGTGAAGCCAGATAGCAGCTCTGCTAAAAGATCTCAGACAACTGGACATTTAGTTATCAGCATGCCAAAGGTATGTAAATTCATTTGGACAGACACCATACAAAGCTACTTATATATCAACAGTACTTAGAGAAACATTTATAGATTGTACCTGAAATGTGTTACTAGCTAATGGAATAAGGTCAACATTTACTGTCAGAACTCATATCTATTAGAAAGAGCTTTACATACACACAGAATAAATCATGTGGTTCAGACCTAAGATTTTCTTTTTTTCTTTCTTTCCTTCTTTCCTTCTTCCTTCCTTCCAAGATTTTAGAAAAAATAATCCTATTAGAACTGTTGAACTATTCATTTAAAACAAAAACTGCAGTATTTAGTATTTAAATATTTCATGAAGAATTTGCAATCCACACAGAGAAGAGTTGTGATCGCTCATGAGGACCAGAAAATTAAAAAAACAACAACGAGGAGTCCTTGTGGCACCTTAGAGATGAACAAATTTATTTGGGCATAAGCTTATGGGCTTATACCCAAATAAATTTGTTAGTCTCTAAGGTGCCACAAGGACTCCTCGTTGTTTTTGCTGATAAAGACTAACACAGCTACCTCTTAGAAAATTTAAACTGACTATAGATAGACAAGTCTACTTTCTACTCTAAGCTGAGTGAAATGAGAAAAATACTTTAAAACATATGAATGTTTCACATATATATGATGCAGACTACATTACGGCCCAAGTATGCTGGTCCAGCCAACCTTTGTTTGGCACAGGACTGCTGGGGTGGGGCAAAGTTACCTTTGTGCTCCCCTATCCTTTTAGCATAAATTAGAGCATCCCTGAATCTGCTGTGACTTACCATAGCCAGGATTGAAGGATGACTGGAGAACTAGGTGCTCTGGCCACACCCCTTGCATCATATGACATGCTCTTATGCTGTGCAGCCAGTAGAAGATGGTGTTCGAACTGGCTATGCCAGCTATTCACTGTCCTGGGCATCCTCTTACACAAGAGGAATCCCCAGCTGCCCAACTAGGGCAGTTTTCCCTTTCCCATGATTCATTGCTAAGGGGATGCAATTAGGGGTTGAGGATCTGGCCCTATATTTAAAATTCTTTCAGGAACCATAAGCTATGATGGTAGCCGTACGATACAAACTGTATTTTTTTTAAATGTCTTTTATTCTAACGAAGTTCTTCTTAAATTTTTATTGCTCTTACTCTAGTTCCAGGTCTTAGATCTAGTCTGTTTCCCTCAAGTTGCACGCCATCTGTCCTCCCATGCCTGGAGAGCCCCTCTTTAACTCATATACTGTAGCTCTAACAACAAGCTTGCAGCTTCACCAATAGCTGGAAGTATGCCTATGATTTCACTCCCTTGATCAAGATTCACATCTTGGTAATGTTCAAAATGCACTTAGATGAAAGCCTGATAAATTTGTGCTTTTCTTAAATTGATTTCTTTGGAACTTGGGCTCTGACATTAGGCATCTTGGTTGATGCACCTTCTCAATGTTTGTGTGAACAGTATGACTTCTGCATAGATATTCACTTATCCTTTCAATTTTTTAAAATACTAATACATGCCTATCCTATGCCCTTGGTCTCCTTACAATATATTAAAAGGTACAATATCCCAGATAGTCTCTAAACATATTCAAATATACTGTCTAAAATTACCTGCCAAGAAAGCCAGTCCTACATATGCTATGTGAATATTCCCTCTTTAATATTACAGTTTGGATTGTATTTACCCTATGATTCGCTTTGTGTTTTAGCCAAGTTATTTAGATGAGGGTTTGGAATTACTAAGTGCCTTGATCATTAAGGGTGAAATTCAGGCTGCCAGATCACAGCAGAATTATGAAGAATGGGGAAGTCTGCTGAATAGAGGGCCAGAGAACAGGGAAGCTGCACGGCCCCCTCCACATTTCTGTGCCATGCTTATGCATTTGTCCACTCCACACATGTGCATGTGAGACAGGAGCAGGATGCTGTAAGGCATGCTGACCCCTGTTGCCAGTGGGTCCAGAAACTGCATGGATCCACTGGCCTGAAAATGCATATATGATAGGAGCAGCTTCTCTGCCCATACCTTGCAGCAGTGGCTGCTCAGCAGATACACACTGGCTACTCTATGTTGCAGTGACAGATTTCATTCTTCATCCTATGCACATGTAGCAGAGCACATAGCTTGTTTAGCTGTGTCAAGGTTCCTCCCCCACTCTGAACTCTAGGGTACAGATGTGGGGACCTGCATGAAAAACCTCCTAAGCTTATCTTTACCAGCTTAGGTCAAAACTTCCCCAAGGTACAAAATATTCCACCCTTTTGTCCTTGGATTGGCTGCTACCACCACCAAACAAATATTGGTTACTGGGGAAGAGCTGTTTGGACACGTCTTTCCCCCCAAAATACTTCCCAAAACCTTGCACCCCACTTCCTGGACAAGGTTTGGTAAAAAGCCTCACCAATTTGCCTAGGTGACTACAGACCCAGACCCTTGGATCTTAAGAACAATGAACAATCCTCCCAACACTTGCACCCCCCCTTTCCAGGGAAATGTTGGATAAAAAGCCTCACCAATTTGCATAGGTGACCACAGACCCAAACCCTTGGATCTGAGAACAATGAAAAAGCATTCAGTTTTCTTACAAGAAGACTTTTAATAGAAATAGAAGTAAATAGAAATAAAAAAAAAATCCCCCCTGTAAAGTCAGGATGGTAGATACCTTACAGGGTAATTAGATTCAAAACATAGAGAACCTCTCTAGGCAAAAACCTTAAGTTACAAAAAAGATACACAGACAGAAATAGTTATTCTATTCAGCACAATTCTTTTCTCAGCCATTTAAAGAAATCATAATCTAACACGTACCTAGCTAGATTACTTACTAAAAGTTCTAAGGCTTCATTCCTGGTCTATCTCCAGCAAAGACAGAATATAGACAGACCCACATACCCTTTGTTTCTCTCCCTCCTCCCAGCTTTTTAAAGTATCTTGTTTCCTCATTGGTCATTTTGGTCAGGTGCCAGCGAGGTTACCTTTAGCTTCTTAACCCTTTACAGGTGAGAGGAGATTTCCTCTGGCCAGGAGGGATTTTAAAGGGGTTTACCCTTCCCTTTATATTTATGACAAGCTGGGATGTAGACTATTTTCCAGAATTGCAGGAGCCCAACTGACACTATGGAGACATACCCCAGGAAGGCATCTCTGGGCTTTTTCAGGTGTTTTAAAAGCATAATTAATAAAGGTTAGCAACACTATGGAGAACACCAGCTAGGCTCATTAGGCTAGTATAGCTGAGATCATCAGCATTACTTGTGAGTATTCATTTGGTAATATCTAGCTTAATATGCATTCCCAGAATAAAGATTGAGAGTTTATGCAGAGTTCTCTCAGGATGTGTCAGTGATAAGGCAAGCCTAATAATTATCCTGCACTATGTTTAACCTTTGTATTCTAGATTTACAATTATTTCCAAAAGAAAATGATTTGCAACTAGATAAATGAGCTAGCAAATTCTTTACATTACTGAAACTTAAAACATATTATATAATCTAAGTAAATAGGCTTCCTCCCTGTAGGCTTTCTGTAATACTCTGGAAAGGCCAATCACTTCTCAGTAGTGACCTGATCCAAAGCCATTTAAGTCAATAAGAATCTCTTCATTGTCTTCAATGGGCTTTGAATCAGGCCCTAACACCTTTCAACACTCATCATCCTCCATTCTGTTCATAGCTTTCAGTTCTTTTAAAAGCAAAAATAAATGAGCCTTTGTCTTTCTCCTCTGTGACCTTGGTGTAACTCAGATTCTGGAGAGAATAAATTCCACATGAAGTAAAAGAAAACATTTCATGTTTCCAGTCACATTGCTGTTAATTCTGAGAATTATTATCCTTGCTTCTCTTGCAGCAAGGATAATAATTTTCAGTATATTTTCAGCTTATACTTAGCAGATCCCTTTCTACATCCCTCTGAACAATTATATTAAAATAGCTCTCTTTTCTATTCCCTTGCAAAGTCCTCCGGCTGTCTGAATAGTCCAAATAATAGGAATAACAATTAACAGAAATCTCCTCTTTCAGAATCAATGTTGATAAAGTACAATAGTTAAGAATTAATTTTTAAAATTTGTGTGTGGTTATTTACAAACATCATAATATTTTTTCTCAAGTGATTGTCCACGTGTATTCCATAACTGGTGCACATGCGCCACATGCATGTAAGATTGGATTCTTTTCAAATAACAGCATCCGGTCGGGCCGTGCCTTTGTTTTGAATACTCTCACTCTTCATAGCTGAGGGCATAGAGGACTGAGTGGCTGGACTGCCCTCCAAGTCTTTCTTACCACCTGTGGCAGAGAAACAGAACCCTTACAGGGTCCGCATCTCTGCCCAATGTGTGATTGTTTATGTTTTCTGCTTGTTAGGAGTGTTCCATAGTAAAGTTAGTTTAGATTAGTTAAACTAGTTGGCCGAAAAGAAGACAAAATCTTCAACTTTGGGGATGCCTTTTATACCTGACCCTGGTGGACATGGCAGAGACGAAACCCCCAGCATTCAAATCCTGTCCTTCCTGTGAGGCAGCTGTTCCCATTGATGATGAACGCTCAAAGTTCCTCTTCTCTCTCAGTGAAACACAGATTCCAGATAAGTGCTTGATATGTGCTTTTTTCAAAGAGGGCACACAAAGCGAGGGAATCCTGCCTAAAATTCTTCCACTTGGAGAGATTCATGCGGTCATCCTCTGAGCCCAAGGGGAAGAAGACTGACAAATAGGCCCCGACCGTCTCTGTGAGTGCTTTGGTAAACCATGGGTCCACTCTGATCTTCAGGGCTTATTTCTCATGAAGAGAATCCCACCTATCTCAACCCTATCTTCTAAGAAGAGAGAAAAGAAAAATCACTTCTCCTAGGGTGGCCATCCACTTCAAGCACACCCAAAGATATCGGTCAGAACGTGCTCAAAATCATGGGTCATCTGGCCTCCTGCAACTATGTTTTACCTATGATGCATGCAAGGGTGGTTGAGATCAGTGTATCTACCCAACAGATACCACATAGACATGATAGTTGTGGTTCTATATGAAGTCCTCTCTTAGTTAAACTGCTAAAAGGATACTCTACACTTGTGCAGTGGAGTGCCATTCTCCCCACCCCTACCTACCAAGCTGTTGGTGACAGACACTTCCTCTCTCAAATGGGGAACTCATCTGGACTACCTTCTGAATCAAAGCCTGTGGTCCTCCCAGGACGTACATCTCCATGTAAGTTCCTGGAGCTAAGAGCCATTTGATTACGATGCACGGTGTATCGGCCCATGCTTCAAGGACCTGCAGCAGTGTAGTACATCTACAAGCAGGGAGGGCGTGGACATCCCCACTCTGTCAACAAGCAGTCTGTCTATAGAAGTAGTAAATTCATCATCGCATCACACCAGTGGCTCTGCAACTCTCAGGCTTACAAAACTCCCTAGCCAACAAGCTCAGCAGGCAATACTCAGACAATGACAGGTGTCCTGCGGAACATCTTTTGCAAGTGGACTATCCAAGAATCTGGCTGTATTTTAAAGAATCTTTACTGAGGTTACAGGGACAAACCATCCCGATGTGTAGAAAGAATAGTAAATATGGCAGGCGACCAGCTTGGCTTAACAGTGAAATCCTTGCTGATCTTGAACACAAAAAAGAAGCTTACAAGAAGTGGAAGATTGGACAAATGACCAGGGAAGAGTATAAAAATATTGCTCGGGCATGTAGGAGTGAAATCAGGAAGGCCAAATCACACCTGGAGTTGCAGCTAGCAAGAGATGTTAAGAGTAACAAGAAGGGCTTCTTCAGGTATGTTAGCAACAAGAAGAAAGTCAAGGAAAGTGTGGGCCCCTTACTGAATGATGGAGGCAACCTAGTGAGAGAGGATGTGGAAAAAGCTAATGTACTCAATGCTTTTTTTGCCTCTCTTCACGAACAAGGTCAGCTCCCAGACTACTGCAATGGGCTGGACGAAAAGCTGAAAAGCTGGATGAGCACAAGTCCATGGGGCCAGATGCGCTGCATCCGAGAGTGCTAAAGGAGTTGGCAGATGTGATTGCAGAGCCAATGGCCGTTATCTTTGAAAACTCATGGTGATCAGGGGAAGTCCCGGACGACTGGAAAAAGGCTAATGCTAATGTGCCCATCTTTAAAAAAGGGAAGGAGGAGGATCCTGGGAACTACAGGCCAGTCAGCCTCACCTCAGTCCCTGGAAAAATCATGGAGCAGGTCCTCAAGGAATCAATTCTGAAGCACTTACAGGAGAGGAAAGTGATCAGGAAGAGTCAGCATGGATTCACCAAGGGCAAGTCATGCCTGACTAATCTAATTGCCTTCTATGACGAGATAACTGGCTCTGTGGATGAGGGGAAAGCGGTGGACATGTTATTCCTTGACTTTAGCAAAGCTTTTGACACGGTCTCCCACAGTATTCTTGCCAGCAAGTTAAAGAAGTATGGGTTGGATGAATGGACTATAAGGTGGATAGAAAGTTGGCTAGATTGTCGGGCTCAACGGGTAGTGATCAATGGCTCCATGTCTAGTTGGCAGCCGGTATCAAGTGGAGTGCCCCAAGGGTCGGTCCTGGGCCCGGTTTTGTTCAATATCTTCATAAATGATCTGGAGGATGGTGTGGATTGCACCCTCTGCAAGTTTGCAAATGACACTAAACTGGGAGGAGAGGTAGATACGCTGGAGGGTAGGGATAGGATACAGAGGGCCCTAGACAAATTAGAGGATTGGGCCAAAAGAAATCTGATGAGGTTCAACAAGGACAAGTGCAGAGTCCTGCACTTAGGACAGAAGAACCCCATGCACCGCTACAGACTAGGGACCGAATGGCTCGGCAGCAGTTCTGCAGAAAAGGACCTAGGGGTTACAGTGGACGAGAAGCTGGATATGAGTCAACAGTGTGCCCTTGTTGCCAGGAAGGCCAATGGCATTTTGGGGTGTATAAGTAGGGGCATTGCCAGCAGATTGAGGGATGTGATCGTTCCCCTCTATTCAACATTGGTGAGGCCTCATCTGGAGTACTGTGTCCAGTTTTGGGCCCCACACTACAAGAAGGATGTGGAAAAATTGGGAAGAGTCCAGCGGAGGGCAAGAAAAATGATTAGGGGACTGGAACCCATGACTTATGAGGAGAGGCTGAGGGAACTGGGATTGTTTAGTCTGCGGAAGAGAAGAATGAGGTGGGATTTGAAAGCTGCTTTCAACTACCTGAAAGGGGGTTCCAAAGAGGATGGCTCTAGACTGTTCTCAGTGGTAGCAGATGACAGAACAAGGAGTAATGGTCTCAAGTTGCAGTGGGGGAGGTTTAGTTTGGATATTAGGAAAAACTTTTTCACTAGGAGGGGGGTGAAACACTGGAATGCGTTACCTAGGGAGGTGGTGGAATCTCCTTCCTTAGATATTTTTAAGGTCAGGCTTGACAAAGCCCTGGCTGGGATGATTTAATTGGGGATTGGTCCTGCTTTGAGCAGGGGGTTGGACTAGATGACCTCCTGAGGTCCCTTCCAACGATGATATTCTATGATTCTATGAATAGACTTATTTGTCATGAACCAGAACAACAAGTGTCAGATGTTCTGCTACTGAAGGGGTCCAACCCAGGCTCGCTGTTGGATGCCTTCCTCATTCCTTGGGCATCAGACTTCATTGTATGCATATCCACCTATTCCATTAATACTGAGAGTCCTGAGGAAGGTCAGACATGCTGCAGCATGATGATATTTGTAGCTCCTGCATGACCCACATAGTTTTGATATTCAGACATGATGAATCTATCAACGCAGCCCCCAGCCACACTTCCAGAGCCACCTGATGTGATAATGCAGAGCAAAGGCCAGATTGGTTGCTGGCTGGCTGACGGCCATGGTCAGATCCTGCTCCATGGATGTCCATATCCATTCTTGTTTGTACTAGAAAAGATTCCACTAGACTGACTTGTGTAACAAAATAGGAAAAGTTCTCTATTTGGGAACACAAAAACACGTACTCCAGCTACAAACCTCAATACCAGCTAGTTTGGATTAAAGTCTTAAAGCATCTGAGACTTTCCATCCATTCCAGAAGAGTCCAGACCACTTGGCAGCTATTTGTGTTCCTCCTCTTCCTATTGAAGGTCACACAGTCTTCTCACACCCCACAGTTGCTACATCTCTTAATTGTCTAATTCATGTCTTTCTTCCAATCAGAGAGACTCCACCTTCTGGAACTTCAACACTGTGTTATTGGCATTCATGTCAGCCATCTTTTGATCCTAAGACAACCTGTTCTTTATGTCACCTGTCTATGAAACCCACCCTCTTAGTGGATATCTCTTCAGCCCAAAGAATAGGAGAGTCCCAAACCCTCATGGCAGGACTTCCTTGTACAGTATTCCGGAAGGACAAGGTGACACAAAAGCCTCACCCGAAGTTTTTGCCTAAAGTTGTCTCTGACTTTTTCACCTGAATCAAGACATCCATCTGCCAGTTTTCTTTCCCAAGCCTCATACTAGTCAAGGGGAGGTGAAGCTTCACCTTTTGGATGTTGTCCAGTCCTCTTACTATCTGGACAGGACAAAACTATTCAGGAATTCCCTAGACTGTTTCTGGCCTTTGCTGACAGGATGAAAGGTCAGTCAGTATCTACCCAAAGACTATCTAAATGGGTTTCTGACTGAATCAGAACCTGTTATGTGATAGTTCACTTGAAACCACTGTAGATTAGAACCTACTTTTGCTCAAGCAGCCTCTGCAGCTTCCTAAGGGGCACCTTAGAGATTTGTAGAGCAGCTACTTGGAGTTCAAGTCGTACCTTCATCCAGCACTACTTGGTAGGTGGCTCCAAATCCAATGCTCAGTTTGGCAGAGCTGTCTTTATTTCAGTAGATTCTGAGCACTCGCTTCCAAACAGAGGTCACTGCTTGTGAGCCACCAGAAATTGAAATACATGTGGGCAATCACTCAAAGAAGAAAGAATGGATTACTTACTCTACAGTAACTGTAGTTCTTATAGAGATGTGTTGTCTACATTTATTCCATGACCTGCCCTCCTTCTCTGCTCTTATAGATCCTAGATCATCTGGATTCCATTTTAGTGAAGGAATTGGTTCAGATGTGATCACGTTGTTAAAAGCTCAAGACAATCAGAAAAATATTACATAAAATGTTCGTGTTTCCACAGTTCTTTATTTAAAAGATTGTTTAAATGCTTTTGCGCATAAATCCCAGGATATGTTGTGACAGCTCTGGTTATGTATTTTTATTCCAGGTTCAAGAAATAATTATGGCTAACCGAAAAACACCCACTTTGGTCAAACCTTCTGACAGCAACAAACTGCAGACAAATATAAAAAGGTAACTTTGTTTTTTCTTTCTTTACAGCCTATATGTTTTTGCACATTCGTTATTTACTCATCAGACTATTGCTGCCCAGTGAGTATATAATCGTTCAAAGTATGAAAATATTGATTTGTACAAAGTAACACTTTACATAAAAGCTTTAGACTAATGGTCTGTCCAGTACTGTTTATAAAGTGATCTGTTCCAAAAACAGAGCCAAAAAAGAGCTTATTACTACAGAGAGTTGTGTTCCATCAACTGTCATTCAGATTATTAGAATGCAGTATGCTAGAATGCAGTAAAACCAAAATCTTTTCTCAAGAATTGCCTCTATAGATCCTCTACTCTGCAGCACAAGTCCTAGAACTACCCAGAAAGCAATTACTTTTGGGACTGTATCACAAATCCAAATGATCAGTGGAAAATTATGTAGGCAGTACAGTTGACCTACTGCACCAATCTCCACTTTTTTCCCCCTCCATCACCATAGGCAGTGGTTCTGGGAACCAATGCATCATACCAGCCCATTCTATGTTGTAATAAAAACAGTGTTTGGTAGCAGTTTAAAAGTTCATTTTTAAGATTAAAAATAACTTGTTAGTTTGTAGTAGATGTTGTTTTGAGTTTAATTCCGCTATTGCTTGGTTTCATTCTGTTCTAACATGGTACATCCAGATAAAAAGTCTAGGTGTAAATAGTGTCTGTCATGATAATAGGATGTCTATCATGGACCTGCACACCCAGGTTTCTGAATAGTCTTACACGGGGGCATTCCCTATGATAATCTCATTTTGCACTGGATTTACCCCTTGGCTTGTATTACTGCTGGTAATGCGGGAAACCTTTAGTACCCAGCTGTCTTTCTTCTGTTCAAATTATCTCAACGGAATGAACTCCTTCCCAATCTGGGACAGCTGTGCTCTAGAATCCAAGAAGCCAGTGCTCTTACCTAGAAACCCAAGGGTTCAAATCTATTAGCAAAACCAATTAACAGACCTTCTGTTCTAAATTTGTGTGAAAAAGCAGCAGCATGGATCCTGGGCACTCTTCTTGAGCCCAGCATATGGAACCAGTGGCCAAATAGTACTGTAAGGGCAATGAATGTTTAATTGTCAAATAGTAGTGGTGAGGTACAGCTGCAAAGGCATGTCTTTTTTTAGATTACATGCATAACGAGCAGAAGATAGAATCATTACAGAGAAGCTAAATACGTCTAGACATTCCTTGTGAGCTGCAAGCAATGCACTTAGCAATCAAGCAAAAGTGTGGCAGTGGCTAGGACAATCTGTTAGCATTGATGACTGAGGACTTCTAATCTCTTTCAGGAGGTCCATAGCAAAGTGTATAGGACTTCCCTTTTTAGAAGCAATAGATCTTTTCAGCAGAAAGACAAATGAGACCCTAGAGACACTCAAGGAGCCCAGTCAACAGCCAAGTTTCTTCTTCAGGAAGAAATATACCATCCTTCTTTAGACACCTGCTAGCACAGTCACCTCAGTTCCAAGTGTTTCAAACCAGTCTTCCTAAGCACCGTGTGAGCTTTCAACAGGTGGGTGATCCTCTTTAGCTCCTTTGGTTCCACCTGCATAGTAGAGCATTAGACAACAGTTAAAGTGGACATCCCTGAGGGCCTGCACTAAATCTGGGTATAGAATCCAGTCATTTTTCATTTGGAAACCATCTTTTTTTTCCTCGCAGCATTAAGTGAAAGAAGGTTCGTCGGTGGTATGGGAAGGAGGCATATAGTGTGGCCTTTCTATAATTTCTGATACCTGATGATCCAAAGATACTCCATGCCACAAGGATAACAAATTGTGCCCACAAAAAGGGAATCTGGGACTCAATCCAATTGATAATATTCTCCTAAATCCCCACAATACTTTTTGTAAACATGCCTTTTCTGAGTGCAGATATTGATTTACTTTGTTGGAGGCAAACTACACATTTACAATCAAAACGGAAATAGGAAAGAGATACTTTGAATGTACAGAGCTTATCAAGAAAAGAAAAAGTTTTGACCCCTGTAGCTGACAAGTAGCTACAGTAACTATCCAGACATTAAAGAAATCCTGAATAGCTGTCTCTTAGATTACAGGAGAGCATTCATTACAACAATTACACTTGAGGATTACAGAACTCTCAGCTAAATTCTTCCTCACAAACATACAATCTGTTAGACCACAGTGTTTGAAAACCTCTTTAACTCTGCTATCTTGAATACATGATAATACAGTCATCACTTCTGCTACCTACACAAGATCTATTCTGAGATTTTATACAAACTACTATTTTTAAAGGGAACATAACATTTTCAGCAATTAAAGAGACAACTTTTCCTTTTTGGTGGGAGGAGTCAGAGGGTCAGGTTGGAGGTAAGGCAAAAATAAGTTTTAACTCCCCTCTCCCCCCAAAAAACACCTTTGAACATACAAGCATGCACACCCTTGAATCTCCTTCAATATCCCATGGGAGGATTTATTTAGCTTGTTTCCGCTGGAATTCAGGAAAATCCTGGGACTGTTTCTATTGGACTTTGGGTCAGTAACATTTTGCTTTTAAACATCCAAAAACCTTAATTTGGGGCCACATTTGACATGATACCATCTCTTTAATCGGAAGAGCAGATTGGGCAGGGGAAACCATAAAATGCTGCTTCAGCACACGAATTCCTCGGGGCAGAAAGCTTGCAGATGAGGCCTCATAGTAGCAGAGGAGCTGTGCACCACCAGCCACTTACTGAGTATTTGGAGAAGTGTATTTCAGTCCAAGTGTGCTTGTTCCAGCCTCAACTGTGGAATGGTAAAGACTCCTAGAGCTGGGTCAGGGCCTTTTAAACAACAGGGTTACTGTTACAAAGTGATTACTTACCAGGTATATGAACTTGGACTCCTGGAGCGCCGGTCGGGCAGAGTGGGGCAAGCCCCTGTGTCCCGACCCTGTTCCCCAGGTGGAGCACCAGGCGGAGCAGAGCAAGCCCCTGCATCCTGACCCCGCTCCCCGACTGGAGCACCTGGCAGACAGGCGGAGCAGGGCAAGCCCCCTGCGCCCTGATCCCGCTCCTCAGCTGGAGTGCCAGGCAGGTGGGCAAAGTGTGCAAACCCCTGTGCCCTGACCCCGCTCCCTGGCAGGAGCATTGGGCAGAGCAGGTTGGGGCACTAGGGCGCCTAAATTTGCTGGGGCCATTGGGCACAGGCCCCATTTTCCCAGCGGCTAATCCGCTACTGATCTCTGAAGGACTATATTAGAAGAAAATGGTTTATGAATCATATGCCAAAATATGGAATACATACCATGCTTTGTTGAGTGGGACAATGAGAAGCCAGTAAGACTCAATGGTATAGAGTTGGTTTGTGTAACAATTTAAATAGCTTGGTTCATTGTTGAGCCATAATGGGAATGTGGATGCAGATGTTAGGGGCTGCTTTGAAGAGCGCTTGGTGTAAATGTAGGGAATTGACAGAATAAGAGTATGCCAAGTAAACTAAGGAACAAAGTGTATAAGGTCACAATAAGGCGAATCATGACATGTGGGTTGGAATTCTGGCCAGTGAGGAACAGAGAAGAACAACTATTTCACACAGACAAACTGTGAATGCTCAAGTGGACGCTGACTAAGATTAGAGTTGAGAGGCTACACAATGAAATGGTATGATCCATGATTCAGTAGCCCCCCCCCCATCACAGAGAAGCTGAGGGAGTAATGACTGAGATGGCTGGGTCATGTGAGACAATGAGGCGTGGGACATGTTGGCCAGAGACTACAAGAACTAGTAGTCATGGGACAAAAACCACTAGGAGCCTCTAGAAAAAGGTGGTTCAAGATGCTCAAGGAGGACCTGGAGAAGGTTGGTATCAGCTTTGAAGACACACTTGGCAAGAACACTTGGAGATGAAGTACACAGAGCCTCTGATCCCAGTTAATGGGACTAGGTGAAGAAGAATCAATCACAAATTACTGGGAATGGGTTAGAGTTTTTCTGTTTTTTCTAACTGAGGGTGCCCCCTGCTCCCTCTAGCCCTCCCACACAGGAGGCATCCAGAATGTAGACGTAGTGCTCCTTTAAAGTTATAATAGGAATTAATTTACATCACACATCTTCTAAACATTTTCAGATGATTAATCCATAAAATAGTCTTCTTCTTAACCAATGTGCTCCAGTCCACTGATGTTTATTCAAAGGAAGAGATTTATTTCTATGCATGCCAACAAATTAGCTGTTTAATTTAATTAATTATTTTTAAAATGCTAGGTCTAAATACGACACTGCAGAAAGTATAAGAACACTTAATCTCTGCTGATGGAGTGATAATGATATCAATGGGTTCATTAAGAAAACAACAAATTATGCTAAGCGTTATTTCAAAAACATCCCTAACTTGGATTGAATGAATGTATTATGCATTCTAGTTTTTACTGTGCTTTGAATAATGGCTTGCGATAAAGTTCCAACGCCCGTCAAAAATCGTTAAGAATCATATTGTCAAAAGTAATAAGCACCAGACATACACAGAACACTCAGTTTAAATATAATGTATTTGCTTGCTAAAAAAATGTTCTCTTCATTTCTGCTTTCCAGGGACTGCATTCCTGATCTGTTCCTGGCAAAAGCATCACACAGACAGACGAACCCTTTATTCCCCCCCCTCCCAATTTGAAAGTATCTTGTCTCCTCATTGGTCATTTTGGTCAGGTGCCAGCGAGGTTATCTTAGCTTCTTAACCCTTTACAGGTGAAAGGGTTTTGCCTCTGGCCAGGAGGGATTTTATAGCACTGTATACAGAAAGGTGGTTACCCTTCCCTTTATTTTTATGACAAGTACCAACGTCTCTTCTGGTACCTGAATAGCTGGTGTGGACAAGATCTATGTCCTCTCAGCACTGCCAGTGGCACTGAGCCGGTTGGCACCACCGGATTTCTGGCACTCAAAGGACCTCTGCGTAACTGATGTTCTGGAATCTCCTCTCCTCGGTACCAGGACCTCCACACCGAGTCTCCACCCGGCACAGGAGTCTGTCCTGCTTCCTTGCCATGCTCCCCCAGTCTCCAGTTCAGACTCAGATAGTGAACCAGAGAACGGAATATCACAGTACTCCTCCCAAGCCCTTTATGGTGCCCGATTCCAGCAGAGGCCCCGGGCATATCTTCAGATGGCACCAATGCTGCTGTCCTGGTACGGCCATCCATGGGCACCACCACCAGGCTCCGTGCCATACTAGGAGCCCTGGCCTGCATACTGCACCCAGGCCTCTCAGGCTTCTAGTCCCACCCATGAGTCCATGAGACACATTTCCTCGGCCCCAGCAACCAAGGCTTTGGAGTCCCTAGAAGGAATCTTGGAGAAGTGTGAGGGTGATGTTCAGAATGAGGGGAACCCAAAAACTATATCCTCCTCTTCCCCAGACGAGGCTGTCGTGCCTCTTCCACCATCCCTCTTCCACCAGTCCTCTTCAAAAGTAGCCCTCCCTATGAATGAAGCCCTTCTTGACCCCGTGAGAACAATATGGCAGACCCCAGCATCGGTCGCACCGACTTACAAGCAAACAGACAAAAAGTACTATGTCCCAGTGAGAGAAACAGGGTTCCTCTTCTCCCACCCTCCACCCAACTCCATCATGGTGGACGCTGTCAATTCTTGTGGCCATCAACACCACATGAGGTCCACTCCCTACGATAGGTGCTGAAAGCATCTGGACCTATTTGGTAAGAGGGCGTAACTCCTCGGCCACACTTCAGTTTCAAATTGCCAACTACCAAGCACTTACGGTGAAATACCATTATATGAATTACTCGAAATAGAACAACTTTATTGAGCAGCTGCCCAAGACACATTGCGAACAATTTAAGGCCATCATCCAAGAAGGGCAGCTAGTAGCAAAGACAATGCCACAGTCTGCCCTCAACATGGCTGATACTGCAGCCAGATCCATCTCCACAGTAGTGGTGATGTGACATGCCTCTTGGCTCCAGCTGTCAGGTTGCCCAAAGGAGGTGCAGGCAACCGTCAAAGATCTTCTTCCCTTTGAGGACACTAAGCTCTTTGCGGAGAAAACTGATGTTTCCCTTCACACTTTGAAGGATTCTCAGGCCACTCGCCATTCGCTGGGCATCTACGGGACAAAAGAGAAAATTTAGTCTGCAGCCCCAGCATAAGCCCCGCACTTCCCAATATCCGGCTCAACAATACTACAAGCCACAGAGAAAGAAAACTAAATTCTCCAGATGTAAACCATCTGGCTAGCAATCCTTCTCGTCCCAGCATTCCACATCTAAACACCAGTTTTGACGTGTTGGTCGAAGTGCTGATAGACCACTCCCCACAACTACTACAACCGACCATCACAATCCACCCATTTGACCACTGTCTGGCAGTGTTCTGCAGCACCTGGGAGCATATAACATCAGACCGATGGCTCCTAGAGATCATTTGCCATGGATACTCTATCCATTTTACCTCCCTGCATCCTCTACAACACCCTTCCCCGTCCCTCTTCAGGGAGCCTTCTCACGAGAGTTTACTATGTCAAGAGGTAAACTGTCTCCTCCAGTTAGAACCATAGAACCAGTACCTCAACATCTATAAAGCAAAGAGTTCTACTCTAATACCCAGGAAGGAGAAAGGCTGGAGACTCATATTAGACCTTAGCGCTCTCAACAAGTTTGTCAAAGCTTAGAAATTCAGGATGGTCACATTAGCAACGATCATTCCAGCGTTGGAACAGGGAGACTGGTTTTTGGCCCTCGACCTCCAGGACGCATATTTTCACATCTCAGTCTTATCGACTCTCGGACAATTTCTCAGATTCACCCTGGGACAAGATCACTACCAGTACAGGGCATTCCCCCTCAGGTTATCTTCGGCCCCGAGAGTATTTCCAAAGTTCTCTCAGTAGTGGCAACCCACTTATGCTCACAAGGGATCATGATTTTCCCTTACCTGGATGATTGCCTCAGCCCCCCAGAGGCAATACTGCTTGGGAGTCACCTACAGTGAAGCACCCAGAGAGACACTACTCAAAGAAGAATACCCGCCCCCAGTGGAGACAGTGCTATGTCAATGGGAAGGCTGCTCCCGTTGACAATAGCTACTACCTCTCAGGGAGGTGGTGTATCTATGCCAAGGAGAGAAGCTCTCTCTTCAGCATAGATAGTGTCTTCACTAAGCACTACAGCAGTGCAGCTTCACCAGTGCACGTGTGCTGCTGCAGCGCTGTAAGCATACACAAGCCCTGAGACTCCCTTTTGAATGAACAATCAATTCACAATAATGACATTTCTTAATCCTCCTCAGAACTCCTGGTGACTTCTATGGGAATTGGGGAATTTGGGAAGCAGTCCCAAATTTCTGTTGCTATATGTGATGTTGAAATTAAGTTTTATTTATAACCATCTGATCTCCTTTGTTACAGGGAGCGAGTTGAGAAACTAGAAGTGGATCCCAGCAAATATTCATTCCCTGATGTGGCAAACATAATCCAAGAAAAGGAGCGAATTGGGCAAGGACCTATTAATCTGCAGCAACAAAAGGTTATAGACACTGAGAATAGTTGTGTTGACTTTGAAGATAACCAAGATGTTCCACCCTTAATATGAAATGTTACTGTAGGGTTCCATTGTTTGTTACCCATGTGACCTACAGATTACGTGAACAGTTTTCTTGACTCAAATTTTGCAGCAGCATCTTCTGAAGTTACAAAATATTATTTCAGCTCTTACTGTAAACTGACTTTTGTTATACTTGTGCTTTATCTTGCTGCTGCCTTTTGTTATATTAGGAACAATATGCCTTTAATAAACTGTTTTCCAATTATTTATTTATATAGTGGTATGGCTCAAACACCCCGATCAGTATTGGGGTCCCATTACATTTGGCACTGTACAAACCCACAGTCCAACTTCAGATGAGATGTCAAATGAGTGTGACAATCAGTGAGAAGAAAGAGGAGGGCAACAGTAATAAGATCATTATAGGCTGAGCCACAGGGTGCTTATAAGTCCCCAAGTGTTCTTCCACTTTCTTCCTTCTTGTGCAGAGAAGCAGCAAAGAAAGTCCATCAGTCGGCTATGAAGCATATAACCCTTCTGGATCTGGATCCAGGATCTGTTACTCAGCCATCAGCATGCAGAGGCACACCCAGCAAAGTTAAGTGAATGCTCTCCCAAGCCGCTCATTAACTGCATACAAGGAAATCCCAGCAAATCCCCCGCAGCCCCGGTCTTGCACCCCAGTGCGTCTTACCCTGCTCAAGACCTTCTTGATCAATGCAAGCTCATTAATTAGTTCGCCACTCCTTCAAAGGGTAGTGGACATGCACCAGCCTCTGTAATCTGAGCAGACCCCCTCTCCAAGCACTTTAATCTAAACCAATTAGTTTGTCTAAACCTCAAAATAAGTTTATTAACTAGAGAAAGATAGATTTTACATGATTATAAGTGGTAGGCATAAAGGTCAGAGTTGGTTACATAAGAAATAAAGCAAACACTCATTCTAAATCCTAAACTTTATCAGGCTAAGCAAGATCTGAATCAACCAGTTTCTTTCATCTTACTGGACGTTGCAGACACTTTTCAGTTCAGTTTATACTAACTAGAAAGCATTCTAGTTAGGATCATCCCTTCACCCCAGTTCAAGGAGACTTCTGTTTGTCTTCCAAACTATCTTGCTTCCAGGTGGGGAGGAGAGAGAGGCCCTGTGGTGATGTCACTGTCCCTCATTTATACTTTTTACCAGGTGCTGGAAAAATCCATGCTGTGTCATGGGCTTAGACAGTACCCAGGGTATATGTGAGCTGCTGACCATCCTTCATTATGACTGGTAAATTTTTGCTTGTAGCTTTTGTCTACATGAGGTTTGGCATGTAAGGTCTCTGTGTTCGCAGTTTCTTCGTCCTCTCTGAGGGGCTAGTCTGTGGGCATTTCCTAGACTCACAACATGTTTCAATAATTGTGACATTCTATACCTGGGGGAATGTCCTGTAACCCCCATATTCCTCATTTTCATATAATCATGGTCTTACATATAAAGCATGCCTTGTAAGGTATCAGGGGAAAGGTTATGATTTGCTGAAAGTTATTTCTCTATCCATATATGTATATCATTAATGCATATGAAATTATGAGAACTGTGTTGTTTTGTCACTAAAACATGCTGTAAGTTGGGGAATCAGCCAGATAGTAGCTCCCCAGAGGCAACAGAAAGTAACCAACACCCGGGCAGGGTGTCAAACAACTCATCAAAAACCATTGTCCAGCAAGGGAGCTTCAAATCAATGACTCACCTGCATGAGGCCACACCAGAGGAATTGCTCAACCTGGCCTGGAGACTCAGCAATGTCCCCAGACATGCCTGGACTTGTGCTCCCCAAGCACATGGGACTGAGGTTATAGAACAGAACACAACGGCCACATGCGGGGCCTTTCTCCTGCCTCCACCTATGCTGCAAGCAACAAAGACACTGAGAAGAAGACAAGACTCCAACAGAGGAGACTGGCTCAGGTTTAAGGGACAGACCTGTATATTAAGGACTGCAATATCCAGTGGGGGGAGAAAAATTGCTTAAGCTAGATATTGCCCAGTCTAATAGGGTTGAGAGTTTAGACTGCGTGCTTATATTTTATTTTATTTTGGTAACTAACTCTGACTTTTTGCCTATCACTTAATATCACTTAAAATCTATCTTTTGTAGTCAATAAACTTGTTTAACTGTTTATCTTTACCAGTGAGTTTGCCTAAAGTGTGTGGCAAATGTGCTCAGGTTAGCAAAGGCTGGTGTATATCCATTTTCCATTGATGAAGTGGTGAACCAATTAATAAATTTGCGCTGCTCGTCTTGAGCAGTGTAAGACGGTATATTCCTGGGGAACTGTGCTGGGAGCTGGTCGGATTTGGCTTGTGCATTTCCCCGAGTGATTCATGCGTGGCTCTGGGAGCATTCATGCAATCTAGCTGGGTGTGGGGCTCCACATGCTGTTGTGCTGAGTGATCACAGCGCCTGGAGGGGCTTGCTGCTGGTCACTAGCAAAGCATTGTGAGAGACAGCCCAGGCTGAAGAGAGTTAAGGGGGCACAGAGGTCCCACAGTCCCAGGCTGCACCCTGGGGATCCTGTCACAGTAACAAACATAGAAAAATGTCATAACTTCATATGGTGATACATAAATTTCAACAGGTTCATCAAATCAGAACTTTTCAAATATACCTCACAAGGCATACTTTGTATAAAACATATCAAAATCATATAATGGTGGTGAATGTGGTTACAGGAGGTTACATGGGGTACAGTATGTCACAATAGTATGATGTGACTGCCTACAATGGCATATAACTGATCTGTGACTGCCAGCAGCAAATATCTCCAGTGGCCGGGGATGGAACTCTAGATGGGGAAGGCTCTGAGTTACTACAGAGAATTCTTTCACTGTTGTCTGGCTGGTGGGTCTTGGCCACATACTTGGGGCCCAACTGAGTGCCATATTTGTGGTCAGGAAGGAATTTTCCCCCAGGTCAGATTGGCAGAGACTCGCGGGGAGGGAGGTTCTCCTTCCTCTGCAGAATGGGGCACGGGTCACTTGCATGTTTAAACTAGTGTAAATGGTAGACTCTCTGTAACTTGAAGTCTTTAAATCATGATTTGAGGACTTCAGTAACTCAGCCAGAAGTTAGGGGTCTATTACAGGAGTGGGAGGGTGAGGTTCTGTGGCTGCAACGTGCAGGAGGTCAGACTAGATGATCATGATAGTCCCTTCTGACCATAAAATCTGAATGTATGAGAACAGTAACTCTACCAACACAACAAACAGCATTCCAGAGCTCGTAACATCCGTGGGGTTCCTGAGTCCTGTAAGAGTGCCACCTATTGTAATGATGGGAGGGGTCACTGCTGGGCAATGTGTCCCCAGAGATCTGGCAGTGTGGAAGGATGGGAAGAAATCAGCTAAACGCTTCCCCTAACCCCTGTTACTGCTATTCTCCCCTAGCTTCCCACAACTGCAGGATTCAAATAGGGGAAGGTGGAATTCTCCCCTGTGAATGGACTTGTGGAGGGAGTCAGGTTGGGGCAGCAGGAGTGAGTTGCTCCCACCCTGCCTTCCCGCAGTGTTCCAGTGACCATGGGATCCTGCCAATAGGTTTTTTCTTCAGCCAGTGGATTGCACCCAATGGGTTGGAACAGGCTGCATTTAAAAAATAATGCATTCTGGGAGATCATATCAGAATGAAGCTAGCTGCTGAAACTTGGCAAGACCAATTTAGTCATTTAAGGTACATTTACATTTGTGTTCTGAATGTCTCTCCTGGCCTTTTAGTTAAGGCATTGAGCACATATATCTGTAGTACCAGGCATTTACCATTTTTAAAATGTGCAGGTGTCCTCTACTTTAAAAGCTCCAAAAAGAATATAAATTGAGGACAGAGACGGATCTATATAAGCTTGTCACTAATTATCTCATAAAATAAATAATGTTGCCATGTAAAAGAAACCCTAACGATTTGCTCCATATAAACTGGAACTTGCTTCCTCTTGCACTGAAATTGCTTCTTCTCCAAAGCAATGCAAAAACAAATGAAAATGGCTCTTGGTCCTTTCAAAATGAGATACTGCAAGCAAATTAAACAAAATCAGAAGAAATCAAAGAAGGTTTGTGTTTAGATGCTGCTTTGATCTTTAAGACTGAAAATTAAAAGATTAGCTGCATTCACAACTGAACCATCAAAGAAATCCTTTAAATTGATATACATATTTCCTTAAAATAGCAACTAGGTTTGCATAGCTCCCCTAATACCATCAGCAATCAAAGTGAATTTCTTGATCCCATAGTTTGAAACAAAAGTTTTGCTTTGAGCTTCTGAATGTACAGCACATCCTTACCTAAAAGGACAGTAAATGATAAATTCACATTTGGCTTTCCAGTTCGCAGGAAAGCATTGATTTATTTTCATTTATTTTCATGAATGGTGATAAACTGGATTCTGCTCTCAGATTTGTGGATGCAGCTTTCATTGAAGTCAATTTCTGTACATGGAATGCATGTTGGCAGCGTCTACTAAGTTCAATGTGAGCCTCTCAGCCAAGGGCAAAATTTGGCTTAGAAATATACCATATATACTTATATTAGCCTCACCTTTTAAGTAATGATTACTAGTCTAATCCACAGGGACAAATGTTAATTAATGACATTCTTATTAGATAACTGTGGTACTTTTTCCTCCCATGGAAACTCAGAAATTATAGGTTTCAGAGTAGCAGCCGTGTTACTGCTGCTGTTCATGCATCCAATGAAGTGAGCTGTAGCTCACGAAAGCTCATGCTCAAATAAATTTGTTAGTCTCTAAGGTGCCACAAGTCCTCCTTTTCTTTTTTCAGGAATTATACTATCACAGTCACAACCATGACAGAAACAGAGGAGTTTTTAGCACATCATCTGGATATGTTTTGTTAAACCTCAACATCCTAATTTTAGCCACTGGGTACTGCATACATATTTTACTGAAGTTAAAGACAGCCATGTTTCATTACCTTTCATTATTTTCAGAGATTCTCACCAAAGCCACTCTTCCCTTCATAGTTTGTTATAGCTGTGCACCAGCACAGGCATCAAAATAGTAGATGGACTCGTGGTGGTATTATAACCTGATGACTCGTGAAATTCCACTGCATGCAGAAAAACCACTGATTTATGGCCAACTTTAACAAAGAGAGCTCCCCTGCCTCTCCACAGAGAAAATTCAAGAGCAAACCGACCCACTCACATGCCCTCTTTGTACTCGTACATACTTTTCCAGTAGCCCAGGATGTCAATAATGAACAAATAACGATCACAGTTTTGATAGTATAAAGTCCTTGATCATCCAAAAAGCTCAGACGATGGAAAGTAAATGTTGCCTCTGTCTGTGCGTAGGCTCTGATTATAAATAAAAATGCATTCTATCCTCCATAAAGTGCTTTCCAGTTTTGCATAGACTTTAGATAATTTATGGATAGATGGTCTTTCTCAAATTGCTGTTTATCAACAAGAAACTGCGAGACTGTCCAGTCATCTTGGTTTGTGGGATGTAAATTGATATTTTTTTCCTCAGTTATATTTGAAATGGATATAGGATGTAAGAAAAGAAGTTTCATACTTGTGCTCTGTACACTATTAGCTGAAAGGGAAATATAAGGATCACAAAGACATTGAGCCAAATTATTGGTGGTGTCAGTCCCTGGCCTATAACCAGCCTTGAATTTGCACACCATATAATCTATTGCAATCTCCTTTAGGATTTTTCCATTTCAGCCCTTAATTGACTTGATTTTTTCCAGTCTTAGATTTGTGTTATGTAACCCCCTCAACCCTAAAATCTCCTTAATCTGCTCTAATCTAAAAAATTAAGGCATAAAAATGGCACTTTCTTGTTCAATAAACCTCCTGTATCCTCTCTGTACATTCAGAGTCATATTTGCTGACTTTACTACCTAAAAATAAGATTGTACTATATTTTACTCCAGGTACGTCTCTAATGAGAGAGCTGGATTTTTCTGGCTCACACATCAAAACAGTTCATGTTGTAGAATCTCTATTGTTGATGTGTGAGCTAGGAAGAACAGTTTACTCTCAGATTCTAGGCTGAGTAGTATGCAGATGGCAGGGTCGTTCACCATTCAGTATGTAGAGTGTGGGTGGAGATGATGATCGATTGCCATACTGGAAATATACACGACATACGATGGGTAAGGTAAGGCATGGTTTTTGTTCTATAAAGTGGGGTTATTCCATGGCCCTGGAATTTGCCATGAAAGCTACCTCTTGCTCCAGAACTGTGCAATAGAATCTAAGCTTTCAAAAAAATAATAATAATTCTGTTGATACATTACACAAAAAAATGTCCTGTTTGCTTTTCCAGAGCTATGTTGGTTCTGTTGGGCTGATAAGAATAGAAAGCAGAAAAGAATCTTATTTCCTAAACAAATTTGAAGTAAAGCTGCATATTAAGTGTTTCCTTTATTACAGTTATATTGTAAAGTATTGTGGCAAATTGCCGGTATGATTATGATGGGTCCCGCGCTTCCTCTTCTTGAGAGTGGGGAGGGGGGGTTCAGGGTGCAATTTCCTGCCCCTGAGCTAGGGTATCTACTGTCCCACTATTAACCCAGGGAAGGGTAGTGGAGAGGGAGGGACCCGGGCCCGCCCTCTACTCTGGGTCCCAGCCCAGGGGCCCTAGGGATAGTGGTAAACCACTTGAACTTGTGCTTCCTTCCCCTGGGCTACTTCCCTCTCCTGCTCTTCAGCTTGTGGGGCTTCCTGCCCTCTTTCTCTCTGCACAAGCCAGGTGTTTCTTTACATAGGGTCTTGGTCTTCTAGCCAGCCACGGCACTTCTCCAAACTGCACTCTACTCCAACTCCTTCCCCTGGCTGATTGAAGCAGGGGGTTTTTTACCAGGTGACTAGCTTCAGGTGCTCTAATTGGCTTCAGGTGCTTTTAATTAATCTATAGAAACCTTTCTTCCCTCTACAGGGAATAAGGCTTCTCCTCATCCTGGGACTTACATATCTCTCCTCTATCACTCTCCTGCTGCCTTCTGGCCATGCTGTATCACATTATATACTAAAATATCAATTGACCTATCAAAATTTTCTGTTGTCTGTAGTCTTAGAAGTTAGGCTATTGCATCACTGAATCTATTTTAGGACACAGGATGTCTGCTCATCCGTTTGTTTCTGACATGGCTTTCCTCAGGAACAAGCCTGTCAATAGCAAACAAACTTTTTGTTGGTTAATGAATTGTAAAAAGAAGCCTCAAGGTATCCAGACCATTCCTCTTTGTCGGAACACCCGCTGAAGACCAGCTGTTTGCTTTCAAAGCTATGCCAGGTTTGAAGCTGTAATCTCACTTCTACATTCCTGTTTACCCAAAACTTTTCTATTGATGTTTTCAAAGAGCAGTGTTTAGTACTTCTAAGTTTTGGACAGACCCTTCCAGGTTCTTTTTCGTACATGCTGCTTTATCGATATCATGCTCTGCCCAGAGATCTGAAGTCTAGTGTGTGTGAAGCAAGACACCAAAATAAACTCACCAAGATTGCTGTAATCCCAACTGAATCACAATGAGGGCCAAAGTCTGGCTTCCCAACCAGAGGTGAGCAGGGGGAGGAGGTGGCAGTTGCAATGTAGTGCTTGTGTGGTGGTGATCAGAAGTGCTTGGCCTGGACAGAGCAAATGCAGTCAGACTACTCTGGGGGCTGAGTGGAGCATGCTGAGCAGCAGAAGCATTTCACAGAACTGTGTAGCATGAGTTTGGCCACCAGCAGGTGTACTGTCCCCGGGCCACCAATCTAATTAGCTGCCCCCCTTTGTAATGAGGAGCACTGCTATGTGTATCAACTGGCCATAGATCCTCAAATTCAAGACCACTGTGTCTGTATTCTGGAGTCCTCCTGTGTGAGTGGGCTAGGAGTGGGGACTTGAGGAGAGCTGAATATCTGGGCCTTACAGAGAGTGGGTAGTTGGTTCACTAGTTAGGATGTAGAGGTTACTGTATCTTCCTCCTCTCAATCCTCCGAACACACACACACACACACACAGTCATTATTTATCCATAAATGATTTGGAAGTAAATGGATTTCTTCCTGTATTGCATCATCTCATGTACATTGGGCCTGATTATTTCCTCATTCTCACTAGCTGTACAGTGGTGGTTTAGTCGTAGTTATCATTGCGTGCTCCCAGGACCAAGATACTCAGTCACTGTTAAACCACAGTGAAGTAAAAACCAGCAAAACATAGTATAAATTATTAAATGTGACCTCATTTTAAAAAATGTAGGCAAGGACCTACACAGAGGCTGATAGAACTGGAAATATATACTATATATGTTTTAAATGGGGAGAGAATGAGATAAGCTTTTATTATTATTTGTAATAGAGCACCTAGGAGCCCTAGTCATGGACCAGGACCCCATTATGCTAGGTGCTGTACAAACACCAAGCAAAATGACAGTCCCTGCCCCAGAGAGCTTACAGTCTAAGTATAAGACCATGAGACAATAGATAGATACACACAGACAGGCAACTACCAGGAAACAACTGACAAAGTTGTTGTCTCAGCATATCAGCAGACTAACAGTTGTCAAGCTTTTTCTAGGCATTACGGCAAAGGAGAATTGTAAGGAGGGATTTCAAGGAAGATAATGCATTAGTTTTGCAGACGTTTTCAGGGAGCTCCTCCCAAACATAAGGGACAGCATGTGAGAAAGCCCAAAGGTGCTTGTTTGAAAATTTAACAAGTTGCTGAAAGAGGCTGGAATTGTGGGGCTGATCGGAGGTGTGAGTCAACATTTCAGTAGGGACTCATAGTGTATAATTGAATGATTGGTAGGGTGGGGATAGGCCCTGAGAGTGAAGAGAAGCAGCTTACGTTTGTTTTATACAATAGGGAAGAGGGGTCCAGGGAGGGATGCAAAGAAAGGGATGAAATAGTCAAAGTGATGGGCTAGGAAAATGACCTTTGCAGCTACATTATGAATGGATATCAGCAAGGCAAGATTTCATTTTTTGAGGGCAGAGAAAAAGATGTAACTGAGATGTGAGAGGATGAGAGCCCAAATAAGAGTTTTAGGTGTGTGGATGGTCAGGAGAAGTTGCATCTTACAGATATTATGCACAAAGAATCAATATTAGACATAGCCTAGATGTAAAGACCTAGAGAGATGTTTCAGTCAAAGATTACGCTCAGATTATGGGTCTGAGTAGCACTGTTCACAGTGATCAAGAAAGGATGTAGCAGGGAGGATTTGGGAGAGAAGATTAAGAGTTCTGTTTTAGCCATTTTGCACATGAGCTGACGGCTACATATCCACAAGGAGAGGTTAGAGGGACAAGCCAAGATTTTGATTTGGACAGAAGGACAGGTCTGGAGTAGAGAGGTAGATCTGTGAATCATCAATGTAAGAACATAAGAACAGCCATACAGAGTCAGAGCAGTGGTCCATCTATCCCAGTATCCTGTCTTCGAATAGTGGCCAATGCCAAGTACTTTGGAAGGAATTAACAGAATAGGCAATCATCGAGTGATCCACCCCCTGTCATCCACTCCTAGCTTCTGGCAATCAGAGGCTAGGGACACCCAGAGCATGGGGGTGTATCACTGACCATCTTTGCTAATAGCCATTGATGGACCTATCCTTCATGAACATATCTAGTTCTTTTTTGAACCCAGTTATACTTTTGGCCTTCCCAACATCCCCTGGCAACGAGTTCTCCAGGTTGACTGTGTGTTGTGTGAAGAAGTACTTCCTTTTGTTTGTTTTAAACATGCTGCCTATTAATTTCATTGGGTAACCCCTGCTTCTTGTATTATGGGAAGAGGAAATAACACTTACTATTTCACTTTCTCCACACCAGTCATGATTTTATAGACCTGTATCATATCCCCTCTTAGTCGTCCCTTTTCCAAGCTAAAAAGTCCCAGTCTTTTTAATTTCTCCTCATATGGAAGCTGTTCCATACCCTTAATCATTTTTGTTGCCCTTCTCTCTACCTTTTCCAATTCTAATATATCATCTTTTTTGAGATGGGGTGACCAGAACTGCATGCAGTATTCAAGGTATGGGTGTACCAGGGATTTATAGAGTGGCATTATGATATTTTCTGTCTTATCATCTATCCCTTTCGTAATGGTTCCTAATATTCTGTTGGCTTTTTTGACTCCCACTGCACATTGATCAGATGTTTTCAGAGAACTATCCATAACTCCAAGATCTCTTTCTTGTGGCAACAGCTAATTTAGATTCTATCATTTTGTATGCTTAGTTGGGATTATGTTTTCCAATGTGCATTACTTTGCATTTATCAACATTGAATTTCATCTGCCATTTTGTTGCCCAGTCATTCAGTTTGGTGAAATCACCTTGCTAACCCTGCACAGTCTGCTTTGGACTTAACTATCTTGAATAACTTTGTATCATTTTCAAATTTTGCAACCTCACTTTTTATCCCCTTTCCCAGATCATTTATGAGTATTATGAACAGCACTGGTCCCAGTACAGATCCCTGGGGGACACCACTAGATATGACAGCTGAATTTGTGTATGCAAATGAGATTACACAGAGATAGCGTGTAGAGGGAGAGGAGAAGAGGACCAATGACAGCCCTGTGGAACTCCCACGGAAAGTTGGAGAGAGGATGAGGAGGTCCCTCCAAAAGACATGTTCAGTGAGCAACTAGAGACATAGGAGAAGAACCAGGCAAGGCCAGAGTCATCAAAGCCAAGAGAGGACAAGATTTCAAGAAAAGCATGGTTGAGAGTATTGAAGGAGGCTGACAATGTCCAAGGATGATGAGGATGGAGTAATGGTTCTGAGTTTTGGCTAGGAAGCATTCATTAGAGACTTTGGCAAAAGTAATTTCAATGGAGGGCAAGGGGCAGAAGCTGGAATGGAGAAGGTCTAAAATGGAACTGGAACTCCAGACAATGATTGCAGATAGTGCATTCATTGAGCAGAGATTTGTAAGTGAGATGAGGTAGTAGCTGGAGAAGCAAATGGTGTCAAAGGTGGGTTTATTTAATATTGAATCAATGGAAGTTACAAGCCTAACTACCTTTGTGGATCTGAACCTCAGACAGTACAGCAGTGAGGATTGTATAATACCTAACAGAATAGATGTCTGTCAACTGATTTTCAAAAGTTTCATCAGAAATCCTCACTGAGTGTTAACCTTGACCTTCATTTTGAAAAAAACTAGGAAATGCCTCCAGCATCAAGGGTCTTATGGGATTTTCCCAGAGGGATGATAGAAGTTTATCTCCCATAATTCCTCTGAACTCCCAGAAGGCCTTTCAAAATATCCCAGAAGCCCGTGCTTCAGGGAACTGTGGTATAAATACCTAGAGTATAACAGTTATAGTGTATACACAAGGTAAAATGTGAACTAACCTACACCCTAAACAGCATGTCTAGTGTATACACTTAGCATAATTGGTGCTGACAGTGGGGTTAATTTGCCAGTTCAAAGCACAATGGTTCAGTTCTTTAGTGACTGAGTCACTCTCACTCTTCTCACATGAGACCTGTCTAGAAGGAGGAAATTCCCCCCAGAATTCTAACCAGATTTAAAACCAGGTTGGAGCTATAGCATGCATCAAGCTAAAGGTGGCCTGAGAACCTTTTACTGACCTGGTTTGCAAACCACCAGAAATGTAATTAAAATGTTGGTCTGTGCTACAGCTCCAAATTTAGCTGAACTGGTTTTAAAACCAGTTCAAATTTTGGAGAAAATTTCCCTACTGTTGACCCAGCCTTTGTAGAGATTTTGTTCTCCCCCGCCCACACCCACCTGAAGTAAAAGTCAACCAGACTAAAATCACACATTGCTCTTAGACCTCAATCTATGCACACGTTTTCGTGCCAGTATAACTATTTTGTTGAGGATGTGACTTTTTAAAATCAAAATAGCTGTATCAGTACAGCACCTAGCGTGGACAAGTTACACTGGTATAAAGGTACCTTACAGCACGCATAACTTAAGTGACATACTCCCCCAGTAGTTAACTGTAAAGTCATCAGTGTGCTGTAAAGGGACCCAGTTGCTAGGTCCCATGTGCTTTCAAGCCAACTGGGTCTGGGTAGAGTCTA
Source organism: Natator depressus (assembly GCF_965152275.1). Classification (NCBI taxonomy): domain Eukaryota; kingdom Metazoa; phylum Chordata; order Testudines; family Cheloniidae; genus Natator; species Natator depressus. The sequence continues at coordinate 16,250,780 of NC_134235.1, forward strand.
GTAACTGTTTCTAGCTCTGAGTATATAGGGCGTACTCCCAAGCACAGACCTCTTTGTCCTTGCCTTTCCTTGGAACATGGGACGATGACACCCAGCTGCCCTTGATCCTGAAACCAGTGTCTGAGCTTCACCATGTCCCCTAGTCATTTACACACGTTCTTTCAGTATCTCACCAATGCTGTGGGTGCTCTGGGCTTCTAGATTAACCCTGCTGGAGACAAGATGACAGGCACGGAAGGCACACAGGCTTAGCAAAAGAATTTCTTAACAACAGTCACTTTACTCCTAAAGCACTCAAGAGTGACAGACCTTTGAAAAATAAGAAAAGTCCTGAGACACCCCCTCCCCCACTCTGAGCTTATCCCTTTTGCGAGTCTGTGGTCCGTCAGCGTTTCAGGCTGGGCACATTCCCTCCTGCCCTTGTTCTTTCCAGCATTCCCTGCTTACATGGGGCAATGGTGATCCCCTGCACCGAGCAGAGCCCCACTTTGAAATAGAGCCTCCCTCTTTGTGTCATGTGCTCACCCTGAGAAACTTCATACCTACCAGTAATATTTGTCCTGCCCTTGGGGTCCCTGTGTAGAAGGACCATTGCTCCAAGGGAGTGGGCCAATAGTAGAGAGTCATTCAAAGCTGATAGCCCCAGATTATTCTTAATAATGGTCCTTCAACGAAATAATAAAAACTCCTTTACCAGGTGGGGCAGCTGTCTGGCCTGCAGGACAATCAGCTGCCCTTGGGCCAAGCTAGACTTGTGGAGTCATGGTGCCAACATTTCCATATGCAGTATCATATAGAGGCCATCATGATACAGACAGATCCCACTCTGTCACTGATCATTTCCCCTTCTGTATGGGAATAGCTATACTAGTATAAAGCACCTTAATTCCAATATAACTGACTCCACACTAGGGGGGGGCTTGTACTGTTTTACCAATATAAAAAGAAAAGGAGGACTTGTGGCACCTTAGAGACTAACCAATTTATTTGAGCATAAGCTTTCGTGAGCTACAGCTCACTTCATCGGATGCATGCTGTGGAAATTGCAGAAGACATTATTATATACACAGACACCATGAAACAATACCTCCTCCCACCCCACTCTCCTGCTGGTAATAGCTTATCTAAAGTGATCATCAAGATGGGCCATTTCCAGCACAAATCCAGGTTTTCTCACCCTCCGCCCCCCCACAGACAAACTCACTCTCTTGCTGGTAATAGCCCATCCAAAGTGACCACTCTCTTCACAATGTGTATGATAATCAAGGTGGGCCATTTCCTGCAGAAATCCAGGTTCTCTCACCCCCTCACCCCCCTCCAAAAGCCACACACACAAACTCACTCTCCTGCTGGTAATAGCCTATCCAAAGTGACCACTCTCCTTACAACGTGCATGAAAATCAAGGTGGGCCATTTCCAGCACAAATCCAGGTTTTCTCACCCCCCCACCCCCATACACACACAAACTCACTCTCCTCCTGGTAATAGCCTATCCAAAGTGACCACTCTCTCCTTACAACGTGCATGAAAATCAAGGTGGGCCATTTCCAGCACAAATCCAGGTTTTCTCACACACCCCCCCCCCACACACAAACTCACTCTCCTGCTGGCAATAGCTCATCCAAACTGCCCACTCTCCCCACAATGTGCATGACAATCAAGGTGGGCCACTTCCAGCATAAATCCAAGTTTAACCAGAAGGCCGGGGGGGTGGGGGGGTAGGAAAAAACAAGGGGAAATAGGCTACCTTGCATAATGACTTAGCCACTCCCAGTCTCTATTTAAGCCTAAATTAATAGTATCCAATTTGCAAATGAATTCCAATTCAGCAGTTTCTCGCTGGACTCTGGATTTGAAGTTTTTTTGTTGTAAGATAGTGACCTTCATGTCTCTGATTGCGTGACCAGAGAGATTGAAGTGTTCTCCGACTGGCTTATGAATGTTATAATTCTTGACATCTGATTTGTGTCCATTTATTCTTTTACGTAGAGACTGTCCAGTTTGACCAATGTACATGGCAGAGGGGCATTGCTGGCACATGATGTCATATATCACACTGGTGGATATATGTGGGGTGGGAGGAGGTATTGTTTCATGGTGTCTGTGTATATAATAATGTCTTCTGCAATTTCCACAGTATGCATCCGATGAAGTGAGCTGTAGCTCACGAAAGCTCATGCTCAAATAAATTGGTTAGTCTCTAAGGTGCCACAAGTCCTCCTTTTCTTTTTGCGAATACAGACTAACACGGCTGTTACTCTGAAATTTACCAATATAGTTTAATTTTCTAATATAGACAAGGCCTTAGTGTATGGAAAAACATGTTATTGTTATACTGTACACATTCTAGGAAGGGAAAGCTCCAGGATTTTCAGTTGTCAGTGTCTATCCCCTTGGAAGCTTCCTTTAAAAAGTAAAAGTCCTTGTAGAACATTTGGTTAGAAAAAGCTGAACTCTGCCTGTGGTTTGACCCTCTGTTTAATTGCTCCTCTAGCTAACATTGTGTGATACCACCTACAGTATAATTACAGTGACCGTAAATTGGTCTTGGCACCTCCAGTGTTGCAACCATGCAAAGTCAGTCATCTGACTCTTTAATTATGGTTTTCACTAAGATTGGTAAGAACTTTCTAATATTCCTCCTCATTTCAGAGAAAATGTATCAGATCTAAAAACTTTTACAGGGGAAAAGATCTAGGAGTGTTTTACACAACCATCCATACTGCACACTCAGAAACAAACCGATAGGTTAACCAGGAAATAATAGCAACCAAGTTTTCTAGATTTGTACCCTGAGCTTCATTCTACAATGGGAAATACTTCAAATGAATGTCAATACCAGTTCATTTTATTCAACTATGCATTTCACTCTGGTTCCCATGACTCTGAGGCCATATTTTTAAAGGTATTTAGGCACCTAACACTGCAGATAAAGGTACAGTGGGATTTTCAAAGAGCTACGGGTGCAAGCCATGAAGCACCTTAGGTGCTTCAGTCTCTTAAGTCACATGGGGGGCCCAATCCCCCACCCACTCTCTGTCAGAGCGGGAGAAAAGATTTGAATAGGGGGTCTCCCACCTCTCAGGACTGGCAGTATTTATCCATAGTGGAACAGTCATGGTGCCAGAGAGAGAGAGAGAGTGTGAGAATGACTCTGTAGCCTAGTGGTTCATTCACCCTCCAGAAACGTGGGAGACACCTTGTTCAGATCCTTTCTCCTCCTCTGACAGAAAGGGGAGGAATTAAACCTGGGTCTCCCGTATCCCAGATGAGTGCTCTAACTACTGGGCTAGAAGTTATAAGGCCAGTGGCACCACCATCTCCTCTGGCCTTTTTGTTTGGAGCGAGGCAGGTGCCAAAGTCATTCCCACAACAAGTGGTTTAGGCACCTAAGCCATCTGCTTTCTTTTCATGTATTGCTAGCAGAAAAAGGCCCCTCCCTGCAGCCCAGGCTTAGGCACCTATCTCCTAGAGAGGGGTGGGGCTTAGCACATGCCCCTCTGGTCAGCATCTCCCATTGGCTAGCTGAGGCAGGTCCCCACCTAGCGTGCTAGCGTCTGAGGAGCCTATTTCTCCACATTCAATGTATAGGGAGTGTAAGTGCCTGACTCAGGCTTTGTGGCTCGGACTGTTGTTTCTGTGGTTGTCTAGACGCCTAAGAGTTTGGGGCTGTGACATGCAGCTTTGCAATGTCCAAGTCCCTTCGTGGATCCCATCCAAGGTGCTTAACTCCCAATGGACACCTATCTACATCTTTAGGTGCCTAAATACTTTTATATTTGCCCCCTTGTCTTTAGTAAAAAGTTGTACTGGTTTAACTAAAATTTATTTTAACTCAGTCTTGTTAACTGCCTAATGTACACACACATCCATTTAAACTTTGTGTATACAATGTAAGAACATATGAACAGCCATACTGAATCAGACCAAAGGTCCATCTAGCCCAGTATCCTGTCTTACAACAGTGGCCAATGCCAGGGGCCCCAGAGAGAATGAACAGAACAGTTAATAATCAAGTGATCCATCCCATCGCCCATTTTCAGCTTAATCTGCTACTTTACAAATGAAGCTAAATTGGTATAGGCAAGTTTTTAGCTGTTTTAAGTCTGTCTACATTAGGAGATCATAAGAACGGCCATACTAGTTGTGATCAATGGTCCATCTAGCCCAGTATGCTGTTTTCTGACAGTGGACTGTGCCAGACACTTCAGAGGGAATGAACTGAACAGGGCAATTTTGAGTGATTCATTCCCTTTGTCCAGTCTCAGCTTCTGGAAGTTGGTGGTTTAGGGACACCTAGAGCATGGAGTTGCATCACTGACCATCTTGGCTAATAACTGTTGATGGACCTATCCTGCATGCACTTATCTAATTCTTTTTTGATCCCACTTATTTTTTGGCCTCTACAATATCCCATGGCAACAAGTTCCACAGCTTGACCATGTGTTGTGTGAAGAAATACATCCTTATGTTTGTTTTAAACCTGCTGTCTATTAATTTCATCAGGTGTCCTCTAGTTCTTGTGTTACATGAAGGATGTATATTATACTTCTCTATTCACTTTCTCCACACCACTCATGATTTTATAGACCTCTATCATACCCACTGTGATCTCTTGTCTAAGATACACAGTCCCCATCTTTTTAATTTCTCCTCACGTGAAAGCTGTTCCATGCCCCTAATCATTTTTGTTGCCCTTCTCTGTCCCTTTTTCAATTCTAATATGTCTTGCGTGCAGTATTCAAGGTGTGGGCGTCCCATGGATTTATATAATGGCATTGTGATATTTTGTGTCTCATTATCTCTCTCTTTTCTAATGGTTCCGAACATTCTGTTCACTTTTTTGACTGCCACTTCACATTGAGCAGATGGTTTCAGAGAACTATCCACAGTGACTCTAAGATCTTTATTGAGTGGCAAAAGCTAATGTAGACCCCTTCATTTTGTATGTACACTTGGCATTATTTTTTCCAATGTGCATTACTTTGCACTTAACATTGAATTTCATCTGCCATTTTGTTGCGGTCACTCAGTTTAGCAAGATCCCTTTGTAACTCTTCACAGTCAGCTTTGGACTTAATTACCTTGAGTAATTTTTTATCCTCTGAAAACTTTGCCACCTCACAGTTTACCCCTTTTTCTAGATCATTTATGAATATGTTGAACAGCACTGGGCCCAGTGTAGGTCTGTGGGGGACGCTGCTATTTACCTCTTTCCATTGTGAAAATTGACCATTTATTCCTACTGTTTGTTTCCTGTCTTTTAACCAGTTGCTGATCCATAAGAGCACCTTTTCTCTTATACTATGATTGCTTATTTTGCTTAAGAACCTTTAGCCTTGTCAGAGGCTTTCTGAAAGTCCAAGTACACTATATCAACTGGATCCCCCTTGTCCACATGCTTGTTGACCCTCTCAAAGAATTCTAACAGATTGGTGAGACATGATTTTCCTTTACAAAATCCGTGTTGACTCTTCCCCAACAAATTATGTTCATCTGTGTGTCTGACAATTTTATTCTTTACTATAGTTTCAACCAGCTTGCCTGGTACTGTTTTAGTTAGATTAAACTGGTGCAATTTTCCAGTGTAGCCAGTGCAAGAGACAGGATTTGAATGCTCCTGAAGTGCTAGAGAGGTGTGAAAGGCTCCTGAATATAGTTAATTTCTATCTTGTAGATGTGACTCTAATACTGCTAACTGCATTCAAGTGACTGCTGTGCTGCGGAGGGTAATATCTCAGACTTTATCAGCTCTGATGAGGTGCTATTACCATCTCTATGGCATGAAAGGCAAATTCTCCTTCCTTATCAGTGTTTGACAGTGGATGCTTACCAAAACCCAGATTATGCTATCAGAATGAATGAGAATTAATTGAAAAAGTTTAATGACTAATGGAATCTTATCATGTAGGAGTTATTTAATTGAATAGTTGCCAGTGGTAGCAGAGGAAAATGTAGTACTATTGTTGTGGTTATTCATTTGAGTGGTTTTCTCTGGCTTGAGTCCACTGTGGTGCTTTGTACAATGGGGTTTACAAACCACACACTGGCCAAGAAAGGGTTAACAAACGGCTACAGGCTCAATCTGCCCCTCCCTGCTACATCTGCAGTAGGTGTCAGGCTTGGAGGGTGGAGTTAAAAGAGGGAGAGCACAAGTCAGTTGGGGGCTGGCTGGGAAGGAGATTAGATCTCTAGGGCTCACTCTGAGAGAAAGGTCTGACTAGGCTAGCTTGAGGACTGCTGATGGCTAGAGCCTCCTAGAGGGAAGGTAGGCCCGATGTGGGACTATTGTCTGGTTTGTCACCAGTGACCTACCTGCTGGTGCTAAGTAAGTCTGCTCGATAGGTAGTGTCCTCCCTGAAGGGGGTGACAGCTGAATAAAAGATCTGTTTCCTTATGTAAGCAGAGTCAGGATGAGCTCCACCCTGACATCTGGTGGTGAGTTGTGGCAAGTTGTGGAAAAGAACTTCAAGGGCTGATCTCATTTGCATAGGCACACCCACCCCGCCTAGCATGAGCCCATAGCTGCCCAAATGGTCACTTTGGCTGCTGTGGGATCCCCAGTTTCTCTGTTATTGGGCAGGAAGAATAAATTGTTATTATCCTGATAATGTGAATCAAGGATAGTGGAACTGTACTTGGCCTTTTGTTATGATGGAGGGACTCACCATCAACTAAGTAGCACTCGCTAGGAAAGGGACATGGGTTCCAAAATGCAGTTAATTGAGAAAGGTTGGGGTCAGGTATTAATACCTGGTAGTGTGGGCCCCCTGGTGAGGGCCCCACATGCTAATGGTATTCCTCCTCCTGGTAGAATGGCAGAGCTAGTTTTGATTCTATTAAGAATCTAGTTACAGGCTGCTGAGCTGAATTCACTTTGGGCTAATAGTGTACTAGCACTGAGGCTCCCCTACTACAAGCTGTAAATCACAAAAGAGCTAAAATTACGAAGAGCTGAAATCACTGAGTGTTGTGTTAAGTAGTAGAGGAGCCTGAAAATATATTGTGGAGCACTTTGTGGAACAGCTGGAGTGGCTCATGGGATGGCTGGTAGAGTGGAGCGGAGCCCCATGGAGAGGTGGGGCAATTGGCTTCAGACCATGTAAGGTATCCCTTAACCCTCCCACCTCTGCCCAGGTTGGGAGGTAAAACTCTGCAGATAAATTTTTGAACTCTGGGGCTGCACTGACCAGGGACAGAGACTTTTGGGTTGTTGGACTTTTGGGACTTTGGGTGACTTTTGGGTTGCTGGACTCAAGAACCAAAGGGAAAGGACACGGCCCATTTTGCTTGGGATGGGTTTTTGCTCATGGGTTGTGTTATGAATCCTGTTGGTGGTGTTCCCCCAACATAATGCCACATTGTTTATCTCTGTTATTAAAAGGCTTTTGCTACACTCAGACTCTGTGCTTGCCAAAGGGGAAGTACTTCCTCTTATAGGCACCCAGTGGGGGTGGTATATATTTGTCCCAAGCCACTGGGTGGGGGCTCAAGCCAGTTTTGCATTGTGTTATTGGAATGGATCCCCTAGCTATTGAACCCGGCCCTTGTTGCTGCCAGCTCTGATGGGCAGAAGGGTTACACTTATAACTGACTGGGGACCTGGCAGTAGTTTGTCCTGAGCTCAGAAGTGACCTGGACATACCTGTCTGTTGAATAACTTAGATTGCCTGTTCTTTTAGTTAGACACAAGCTTTTCCTGCTCCCCAAAGCGTGTGCATCTATTCCAGGCTGTTGGGTGATACTGGGATTCTAGAATGGCTGTAGATACCAGCCACATTAATGAGGTTGGAAATCAAGTGGAAGGAAGTTGGAAAGAGAAAACAGTATTCAGTGTGATTATAATATCTGATGTCTTATGAATTGCCAGGGCTAGAATTAACTGTTATATGCATTGGAAAATGGGGATTTCTGCCTTCATATGGCATAGAGCATTTGTTTCAGTCACTGGTGGTTCTTGAGATATCAGACCTAAAATTTGTCATTGGTTACTTTGATCATGGGGAAAAAGAACACGACTGTTACTGGATGGGTCAGGAGTCCAGTCTCTCCACTTTCTAAATAAACATTTTATGCAGCATCAGTTGTCTGTGGTCTTTTGCCAGGAAGACCTGTTCAGGTTTAGGGGGAGTAGGCCATCTTTCCCCACCCCCTATTCTCCAGGCCCAGGAGCAGCAGTTGCGAATCAGCCAGACCCTGGCTAACAGAGCCCACACCTTCCTTGCAGGTCTTAGACAGAGCTCTCAGTGACAAAGACCAACAGCTGAGGAATTGACTTCAGCCAAAGACCAACAGCTGAGCCTGAGTGTAACGACCTTCCGAACATTGTGTCTTTGGGTAGGTGTTTTCATAACAATTAGGCCTCACTCCTTTGACAGTAGGACCTTTCATAACTGTTGGCCTGGCTTTTCTCAGAGCAGGATTTTTCCAGTTAAAGGTCCTGTGAGTGGGTGGAAGGAGAGAGGAACTGCATGGATTTCATGGATTTGTTGTAAGTAGTAATATCTGTAGAGAGGCTATGAGATTGAGTGCATAGGGCACAAAAGTGGGAGCCAGAAGATCTGAGTTCTATTCTTGTCTCTGCCATTAATTATGGACATTATTATGACAGAGCCCCAGATACTATAGTAATGGCTGCTTTAGAAATGTATACATATTCATTGATACTGCTACACTCCGAGGAGAAAGGATTTAAATATCTAGTGTAGGATTTACCCAGTATCAGGTGATAGTAAAGGCTTGTTCATTTACTTCCCAACATATGGCTATGTGCTATTGGTTCTGCATGTCCAGTCATATTTCTAGCTGTCAGTTTCCCCACAACGTTGGTGTTCCTGTGTCATGGTTGTACCTTTCCACCTCCTCAGTGCTGATTTTAGACTCATTGTAACTGCAGGAAATTAATTCCATTAACTTCTGTCAAAGGAGGGAAATAGATGAGTAAACAGCTCTGTAGAAAAGCGGTGCCTCTTGCTGGTCGTTTTGGGAGTTAGCTCAACTCTAAATACAGAGCACCCTCTGCTGGCTGGTGTCTCACCTGCCTTAGGGCCCCTGGGTCCCTCCCAGACCCCAGTGCCCCTTTACCTCAGGGTTCTGCCCCAGTAGTACCCCCACTCTCTGGGTCTCCCCATCTAGGGGAACCCCCAATCCTTTATCCCCACTTTGCCTCAGTGGCTACTGCTAGTCATCATATACCCCTCACTCACTGGGCCAGTCATCATTGGCAAGGGGTTAGGACCTGCTGCCTCAGCCTATTCCCAGGCTACACCTCTGTAGCCCCAGTACCTTTCCTGGCCTTTAGCAAGGCCTGCAGCCTAGGGGTTTACCAGGCTGGAGCTCCCCAGCTCCCTTCCCCCACACTGCTGTGTGCTGCTTCAGGTACCTTACTACTAAGCAGCTAGCCCTTCCCACTCCAGAGCTAGAATGAAACTCCTCTGTCTCCTGGCCTACAGCCCTTTCATCAGGGCCAGCTGGGCCCTAATTAGCTGGCCACACGTGTGGCTGCTTCCCCAATCAGCCTAGCTTGGCTGCTTTTAACCTGTTATCCAGGAGTGGGGCAGCCACCCCACTACAAGCTCCCATACAAAATAGCTCCTGAACTCCATGTGTGTGGCTTTACTGGGAGAAACCAGGCTCAAATGAGTTGCTCAGAGTAAATATGCTGCCTTCCAGAAAGAAATCTGCAGTTGGTCTCAGCAACCATGTACTGTCTCCTTTAATTAGTTGCTGCTGCATCCCCTGGGCTTCTGCCCACATGATTTCTTTACCTTTGCCTGTTAGGGTTACTATTATCAGGGCCTTGTTCTGCCAGGGCCAATAAATGCAGCCAGTCAAGCATCTTTTGATCAGAACAGAGCATCTTTCCTCACCCTTCTACTCCCAGCCAGGAAATGGCCTGCTCTGGCCCTGCAAGTTCTTTTATCTGAGCCAGCTGGCCTCTGATTGGCTGCTTCCAAACAGCCTTTCTAGGCAGGCCAGGAGAACCCACCTATGCAGCTCCTTTCCTGGGGGCAAGGTGAGTAGTACCACAGGGGCCCATGAAGGGCCGATATACCCCATCACAGTAATGCACAGATCATCCACACCAGAGGTTAGGAAGAACCTAGCATTCTCTTGAATTCTGTCCATTTTGGACTATTCAGAACATGACATCTAGATTCTTTCCCTGCAGTGACAATTCTTTCCCTGAGTGACAATTTTCATGTTGAGCTAGCATGTAGGTCACTTGCATGTATCTGATTCTGTGACAAGTGAGTATACGTCTGATGTCTTTTAGAGGAAGTTCTAACAGGTCAATGAGACTTTACCACATTAATCAAAACATTAATTGACACTTGTGGGAGAAGCAAATTACAATCTTCCCATTAGATTTATTACTGTAGTTGTCAGATGACTTAGAGCATGACAATTTGCCCTTGACAACTCTGAAAGGATAACATAGAAATACTGTGTCAAAAAAACCCAAGAGCTTTTTAGTGTGTGTTCAAGAAACTCAATGTGGTTTTTATTTTAAAGATTTTTAAAAAAAATTAAGTATGGCTGCAAATACTAAAAATAACCTTTTAATGTCTCTGGAGTGTTTGTCAATGTTCCTAGTGAGGACTATAAGCAAGAGGAAGAGGAGTGGACTGAATTTGAGATTTGGAAGCAAATGCTAATCCCAACTCTGTTGGTTTCTCTAACCTTAGAATATTTTTCCATCAGAAAATGCTGATTTGTCAAAAGCTAAATGTTTTTTACATACTGATTTGTACTGAAATTTGATTTAGAATAAACATTGGAATAGGTAGCATTCCAATATGATCAAAAGGCTCCATTTTGATCTTTTCTGAATGGAACATTTTGACTTCCTGTTTCAAAACAACTTTTTGTTTCAGTTTTTTATTTTATACCATATAATTGAAGTAGAGAACAAAACACAGCTTGTTGAATGACCTGTAACTGGGGAGGATATCATTTCCAGGAAATCTTGAAAGTTTTTGTTCTCGTTCCATTTTGGAATGGAAAAATATTCAAAATCATGGAATTTCCCACAAAATAGAATATCCCATTCCTGCCTGGTTTTAGTCACAATCCCTGGCAGTGCCACAAAAGGTAATCAAAGGCTAAGAGGCACTGAACATTTTATTAAAATCTAAAGAAAAGAAAATCTCACTTCCCTTACTCGCCAAACACCAACACTTTACGGTTAATTGTCCTGTCTTGAAACGTACACAGATAACAGAGATAAGCTGATGTAATTTATCTTTTATACATTTTTTTACTCTTGCTCTTTTAATATGTTAAGAGGGTCACAAAAATGTCCCTGTGAATAAGGAGTCACCAATCTGAAAATATTGAAACCAGTGCACTAAAGAAATTAATAGGTGTCCAGCCTGTGTCGTGGGAGGTAAAAATCTTTAGCTGAGGGTGAAGGAACCTCTCATTTGAAATGTATAGGACTCTCATTTGACTTACAGATTTAACATATTAGATTTTGAATGAGTACCGAAGATTTGCTCTGTACCAATTTACAGGAACAGAGCCCAGACTTGATAAATTAATTCGTTCTTTATGCAGACAAGCAGATAAAGCCTTGCTGCAATGGTTTGAGTTCAACACTGCATCCCAAATGCTGGTGCAAATCAAGGGAAAGATTCTCAGCAAATGTGGGTATTATATTCTGAAAATGGCTGTCCTTTACTTCCATGCTCCAGGGATCCATCCAATGTTTGTGACAAACAAAGCCTTTGCTGGGAATAATTAATCCGTTAATTATATTTGAATGGGTTCATGCATTACCAATCAAGTGATTAATTTAATCCTTAAGAGGGACTGGGAGGGATCTGACTTTTTTTCTTTGATCTTTCTGTCAGGCAGGGCATCTGTCTCCCTGAAAATCTCAGAGCATGTACAGTATACATAAAACAGGTGAAGCTCTGTGGTCTGTGCTATGCAAGAAGTCAGACTAGAAAATCTAGATGGTCCCTTCTGGCCTTAATATCTATTAATCAAATTAGGAGGGCAAACTCCACAACTCTGTGGGGATCAGGCTTAGAAATGGGCAAGATCTATTGGGTCTCTGGATCAGTCCCCTAGCAAGAGCACAATATAGTCCCCCAGATTCAGGACGTGTTAGATACTAACATGTTGCTTTAGCCTTCTGTAGAGTTTTAAATACATTTAGTGCTGAGGTGGGGTTCCAGCCTGACATCTCCAGGGACTGGAGATCTTAGGCCAGGTAAGTCATGGACAATAGCACTGCAATAGCTTCCATTGCACCATCTCAAATCCCATCTCTCCAAAACTCACCTTTCCATCTTTCCTCCTAACCCCACTTCTCCCTCCATTGGGAACTCCACTCTCCATCCTCACCCTGCAGCTCCACACCCTCTTTCTCACTGATTAATGTATCCAGACACTTGCTACGTCCTGCTGATTCTTTCCACTTCCAAATGGTCTCCACTGATAAAACCTTTATCTGCGCACTGCCTCCTCTGTCCTTGACTGGGCGGGGCGAGGGGCATTCTGCCTCTCACCTCCTTAATCTGTGTAACTGCTGCTGCCTAAGGCCTCAGTTCTGCAATTAAGACTGCAGTTATACCACCAATGCACACAGACCAGCTGGTACTTCTGCTCTTTGCTCTTTGACAGTAGGGACTACTAGAGTCTAGGCAAGTTGCTCATACAAAATGGTAACTGAGCATGCAGAACGAACCATTGCAAATATGAAAGATGTTGATTGCCACGCAGAATGGTGAGTGTGCATGCTCAGTTTACACGGAATTAAAACAAATATCTTGGGGGGGGGTGGATTGCTTTAAATTCCAGTTTTGTCACCTTTTTTTAAACAAAATCATGTCATTTACGTGAAACCTCTTTGCGACGGTGAAGGTCCAAAATCCCAATAATATGTATGTAAGATCTTGACCACCGTCTCTGTTAAGATCACATAGGCCCAAATTCCACGGCTTGGTCTGAGGCATAAGGCCTAGTTAACAATGGACAACACATGGCTAAAGAAAGCTAGAATAAGCAGGAGACAACCTTGCTTGTTTCAGCTATACATAAAATATGCTAAAGCAGCATAACTCCAGGCAGAGAGCAGTAACTGGGAGGTTTATCAGGAGTATAGGCACATAGAAAGAAAGAAGCCTTAAAGTCTGCTCCCTGGTTCAGGAAGAAATAACGGTACATACTCCCCGAATGCTGAATGGGTTCAGGGAGAGGCCTAACATGATAGCATGAGTTATGGCATCCTCCCTCGTGGATGCCAGTCCTAGTTCACAGAAACATAGTGGTAAACCACACACAATTGTCATTGCTGTGTACTGTTTACTGTTCTTTTTGCTTTAAACCCTCCAGGAATGTACCCGTGGGCCAACCTGTCTGGAAAGAGCCACCGTCATTTCTATGGACCTGAAATCAGGATTTAACTTACACATTGCAAAAGAAGAATTTTAAGAACTAACACCTGTGTATTACCTAACATGTTAACCTGAGCCATGGGCGGAGCCATGATGTAATCTTTTAGACTATTGGCTTATTGTGCTAATTTTGTCTTGCTGCTAAAACCTATCCAGGGGCTCGGGAACTCCCACCCTGTCACTTCTCTCCACCCATTGGCACCCTATATAATCTATTGTAATCAATTGTTTAGCAGTGTCTCACTGAGCTTAATAAGCGAAGTGACACTCCGCCAGCGCTGTGTTTAATAAACCCTTGTGCTTAACTCTACATGGTGTTGAACTTTTGTTTCTTCCCCCCAGGGTGCCACATGGAACTGGAGTACCACTGAGACCTCTGACCCACCAGCCTGGGCTTCCTCTCACACTGCGCTGCTGTGACAAGCTGCAAAGCCCTCAAGCCTGCACTTTCACCAGCATTCACACAGGTAGGGACACACGCAGCTGCAGTTAAATGCAGGCTCTCTAACCACCAGCTGCCCAGCCTGGGACCCCAGAGGAGTACCATCCTGCCCTGGTATCTGGCCAGTATATAAGTTTAATACCTGGTCCACGTCTCCCTCAATATGAAGAGAACAATGCACACTGGTGGTAACCAAGCAGAGATTTTCCCCACGCTCTCCAGTCAAAGCTCACTGGTTTGGATTAAAACATAAAATAAATTTATTAACTACAAAAAGATAGATTTTAAGTGATTATAAGGGATAGCAAACAGATCAAAACAGGTTACCTAGCAAATAAACAAAGTGCAAACTAAGCTTAATATACTAGATAGATTGGATATGAATAGCAGATTCTCACCCTAACTGATGGTACAGGCAGACTTGTAGATTCTTAAGGCACAAGTTGCATTAGTTTTACAGCTTGGGTTCTTCATACACAGGCTAAAAATCTCTTTAGCCTGGGTCCAGCACTTCCACCAGTTCAGTCTTTGTTCGTCAGGTGTTTCCAGGAGTCATCTTGTGTGGTAAGTGAAGAACCTCAGATGATGTCACTCCCTGCCTTATATAGCTTTAGAATATGGCGGGAACCCTTTGTTTCAAAGCTTGGTTCTCAGATCAATTTGTGGAAAAATACTGACATCCCAAGATGGAGTCCAGAATCATGTGGCCTGGTCACATGTCCTTGTAGACTCATAGCAGCCATTACTTACAGGCTGTCTGGAGTGTTCTCAGGAAGGCTCACCCAGTGGGGGATAAGCTTCTCCTAAGGCCTATTGTTCTTTCTAATGGCCCATTACCCTGAATAGACCCTTTAGAACCACCTATTTAGACTAGTGGGTGTTACCCAGGTGTGACTACATGTGAAATGCAGATACATAGTCAATATTCATAACTTCAGATAAAAAATGATACATACAAATAGGATAATTACATTCAGCAAATCATAACTTTTCCAGACACCTCACATGACCCATCTTGTACAAAACGCATCATAATTATGCCATGATCATATCATAATAATATCACTGTGAATTGTATGGGGTGCAGTGTCACACTCTTATTATTAACAGGCGCCTGACCGTCACACAAAATATCATCTCCCTGAAACTGAGCTTTCTGGAATATATAAGACTCAGGATACATTTCCTCCAGCCTTGTAATGGAATAAACTATGTAATTAGTTCAGTGAACAGTGGCTTTTTTAATAGCTCAGCATATTTAGTTGCTGAATAAACAGAAGTCTTTATTTTTACTGCCCTCCAGGGTGCAATGGTCCATGTTCTGATAGCAGTGGATTTCAGTATTAACATCTCACTATTTTATGACTGCATCCAAGTCTGGCCAACACCAGCTATGTTCAGCACAGATCCCCATTGCTAATTCAGAGTCCAAATCTGTGAGATGAAAGTGTGCAATCACTTTATTTTAATGGAAGCCCCACACTTTTAAATACAGCTTCCCAGTTTTGCCTAGTTCTACTTACATGAAGTACAGTCTCAACAACCAGCTCTTCACATACTGGCGAGTCTGTCTTACCACCTGCACTGTGCATTAAAAATGTACAGCTCTCGGTTACAAGCGGTTTATCCCATGTCCCTTAGGACATCTTGCATGATCTTTTCAGCTGTACATTCATTCAGTGTACCAAGTGTCTCTCTTCTGATTATCGACAGCAGGAAGATCTAATTAATATCTTAAAACTAGACCATGGACCAAGAAAATTAAAAGCAACAAAATTAAAGAAATTAATGCAACATTAAGCTTGAAACATCAAGCAGTCAAAAGTCAGGGGATGCTGAAAGTTAGGCCAATAAGGTTAACTCGTTCCCATTGCACATGTCTAATATGTTCTATTATTAATAGAATATAAACTATTGTTAATATATACCATTAAAGTGATAAGATGTGCAACATGGCTGAATTTATGTGGAAGAAGCCCTCTTCACTCTAGGAACTTCCTGATTTTATGCACTTGTCATATCATCCTTGAATTAATACTAGCTTTTAAAAAAATTAATTTGAAAGATAGCTTAAACTCAAACAATACCATGGAATAAGTAACAGCCGGTTATCTGCCTAGTGTTTGACATCCAGAAGAAACAGAAAAGAAGCCATTGAAACTAACTATGGACTGTGCCAAGGCTTCAAATGCCATCTCTAAAAACTAATTAAATCGTGGCATATGGAGCCCCGGCACAATTGTTCCAATAAAAATGAAGGACAAGAAAAAAATAATTTGCTGTATTTAAAAAAATAACTTATAGAGCAAAACTCCTTGGTCTCATGCTGTTTGCAAGCTGTTGATATAAAGCATAGAAGGGAGTTTCCTAATTTAGCATCTTGGACTATCAATGTTTTTAGAAGCTATACAAAGAAAAAGGAAGTGCTACTGTCCAGGACAACAGAATAGGAATTGCTTTTGTCAGCCTCCAGTGAGTACCAGGAAACTACTCACAAAAATTAAAAGTAAAGCAGACATTCCTTTTTCGGAGTCTTAACATCTATGGTAATATCCTGGCCTCATTGATATCAATGGGAGCTTTGTTATTGATTTCACTGGAGCCAGGATTCAAACCTAGGCCCTAATTCAGAAGTCATCCATATTCAGGAAGGGTGCTCAAGTACCTTCTTAACTTTAAGCATGTGCTTAACTACCATTCACTTCAAATCAGGGCCTGAATACTGGAAATATTACCTTCTGACACTTTTAATTAACAGTACATAAGACTGTTTGTTATATATGTAATTTTTCTGCTATAAAAATAGTTAAAGTTATGAGATTATCCATATCTATGAGATGAATCATATACAACAAATGGACGATGGGGAAGTTGACAGTAATTAAAATAAATTAGACGTTAGGTACGTTAGCAAATTGATCAGGGAAGCTAAAGGACACAAGGAGACATGTATGGCCAGCAGAGTTAGACAATAAGGAGTTTTTTTCAAGTATATTTGGAACAAATGAAATTGTCAATAATGCAGAAAAGGCAGAGGTATTCAATAAATATTTCTGTTCTATATTCAGGGAAAAAGCCAGATGACTCAGTTACATCATATGATGATGACTGATGATGATAATATACTTTCCATTCCAACAGTAATTAAGGAGAATGTTAAACAGCAGCTACTAAAGCCAGACATTTTAAAACCAGCAGATCCAGATAACTTGCATCCAAGAGTTTAAAAAGAGCTGGCAGAAGAGCTCTCTGGACCATTAATGTTGATTTTTCAATTAGTCTTGGAGCAGTGGGGACATTCCAGAGGACTGGAAGAAAGCTAATGTAGTGCCAATATTTTTAAACGGTAAATGAGATGACCCAGGTAATCATGGGCCTGTCAGCCTGGTATCGATACCAGGCATAATAATGGAAGAGCTGACACAGGACTCGATTAATAAAGAATTAGAGGAGGGTAATGCAATTCATGCCAGTCAAAATTGGTTTATACAAAATAGATCTTGTCAAACTAACTTGATATCTTTGAGATAACAAGTTTGTTCAATAAAGGTAATAGTTAGGGCCCTGTGAAAATCACAATTTCATGGACTGCATAGAAATTGTGAAATTAGCCCAGTACCACGATTTTTCCAACACCAGTCAGTCAAAAGCAGGCATTCACATGTGCTGGTCTCACGCTCCATGTCGTCATGCTGGAGCGTCAGTTCAGGGGAGCAACTCAGCTTGGAACCCATGTTATGAGCCATACCGAGCACAAGCCTGGTATGCATGATGCCTACTTCTGCCTCCCCGCTGAGGCCACAGCTGCTCACATTCCAAGCAGCGGTAGCAGCACCGGCTACTGCCCCTCACATAAAAACAGCTGCGGAGTACACCTCTCCCTCTCCAAAACACCCTGCTGCTCTGACATGATACTGCCATGGTTCCTGCTTCTGCCTCCCCAGTGTTGGAAAAATTGCAACACTAAAGGCGGGTGGGGTGGGGAAGGGAGCACTCAGCAGCTGGTTTGAGGCAAAGGAATGCAGCAGTGACCTTTCACTGACTACATTCCATGCATACGTTGTTAAATTCAATACTTTATCCATGACACTGCAGTGAATTTTCTAAAACAAATCTGTGAATTTCACAGCGCCTTAGTAATAGAGTTGTAACATACTTGGACTTCTGTAAGGCATTTGACTTGCTAACACGTCATTTTGATCAACAGACTAGAATGGTACAAAATTAACATGACCCACATTATAAATGGTTTTACAATCCAGCTGATAGGTCTTAAAATGTAACTAAAAGGGGAGTCATCATAAAGCGGGTGTGTTTCTAGTGGAGTCCTGCCGGGATCAGATCTTGGTCATAAGCTATTTAAAGTTTTCATTAGTGATCTTGAAGAGAAAACAAAATCATCACTGACAAAGTTTGCAGATGACACAAAAATTGGACGGGGGTGGTAAATAATGAAGAAGACACATCACTGATACAGAGCAACCTGGATGCAAGCAGACAAATGAACTTTCATACAGCCAAATATAAATGCATGCATCTAGGAACAAGAAGCATGGGCCATGGAGGCTCTCTACTGTGAATTGTTTAAATCAAGATTGGAAGTTTTTCTAAAAGATCTGCTGTAGTGCAAACAGGAATGAATCCAGGGTAGTCCTATGGCCTGTGTTATACAGGAGGTCAAACTAGATGGCCGTAGTGCTCCCTTCTGACTTTATAATTGATGAAATCTCAGGACTAACCCAGGGATCAGAAAATACCATCTACTTGCTTTAAAACACAAGGTGGTGGTGAAACGCCAGCAACACAGCCACAGAGCTAGGACTGAAATTTGATAGAATTCTAATTACTGTAAGTTATCATATTACCCAGACAAATGCAAAATCCATATCCCAAGTTCAGTACATCACAGCCAACCATGCAATCTGTGTCGGGGCAAGGCCAGCTGGCTATAGAAAAGTAGTGGGAGATAGATATATTAGCTCCAGGCTAAACAAATCCCTGGTACCAGAATAAGTGAAATGGCAGCTGCTCCAGGTCAATTAAGACACCTGGGGCCAATTAAAACAAATCATAAGCAGCTCATAGACAATACGTGAACAGGGAAAGAGTCTGCATTCACTGTATAAATTATTTCCTACAAACTATTTGCTCAGCTCAATGTAAAAATATAATTAGTATTTCACTGCAATGCCTTTGAAACCATTTGACATCTTTCAGCCAATGTATTCCTCAAGTAAAAACAGAGCTGTCTTACAGAGTCACCTGATGCGTCTTCGCTCCTGATATCCATCAAAGTGACTAGCACCTGCATACTACATTCTGTAGTTGTAACATCTACTTACATAATATTAATGCAGAAACTAGACTTATCTTAGGGGATGCCTGACTCTGAGGTCTCCATGGGAGTAGGAAGCTGAGACCTTTCTCTTTGCATAGTGACAGGGGCTGGGCTTGGCAGGTTCATGCTCCTCTCTCACTGTGGATGAAACTGGTTTACTACCTCTGCAGCTGGCACCATATGTGCTGAGTTTCATGAGATGACTAGGTCGCTAGCTATCAGATGTGTTGTTCTTCAGTTTCTATCCATCTCCATATTTTGGTGGCTTTTAAATAGAGATGGTTGTCATCCGTTTATGATGTGGGCTGGTCTTTATTCCCTGCAACCTGATTCTCCCACCAGAGGGTACAAGCGATTCCTGTTGAAGTCCATGGGCTCAGGGGTAGGCTCTTATGTTGCTGGTCAGGCAATCCCCCTTGCTCCCCTGCAGGGTTTGCCCACGTTGCTGGAGCCTAAACAGCAGAGAGTGTAGCTGCTGCTAAGCTTCTACTCCCCATCCCACCAGGTGGGTAGGGAGTGGCAGGCGCAGGCAAGGAAATGGCACCCTGTCCCCCCATCAACATGCCAGCTTGCAACCCAGAGCCAGCCCGGAGGAAGCACCTGCAGAAAGCTGGTATAGTTTACTTCCCCACGGGAGCAAGAGTGCAGCATGAGATAGTTTCCCCTAGGGTCAGCGTATAGTGCCTGCCCTACTCCTGGGGCAGCACTGGTATGTTCTGCCTCTTCCTCTGGCTGGATTGCCAGGTGAGAGAGCTGCTTCCACCCTGAGGAGGGAGAATGAGGAGCCTGGAGGTCAAGGTTTCCACCTCATACTAAAGAGTCCCCTGAGCCATCGAGTCTCCCAAGGGAACTCTCTCATAGTTCACCCACCTCTGGTGATAGAATCCAGTGACCATGGCACAGTGCGACTCCTCCTGGAGCTGGATTGGTGGCCTTGTAGGGATTGCGGTCTGTAACTCTTGCTTACCAGCCACCACAAAGCCCTTCCCAGGGGTCCTCACCACCGCTCCAAGGGCTTGGAGCCCACTCCATAGGGTGTGAAATGAAAACACAGGCAATTGAGGAGAGTAATCTCGAGGTGATAATTACGTGTATCTGGGATAGGAAGCTGTAAAGGAGCACACATAATATCATGTGGTAGGAGTCACATCATGGAGCTGGGAATTAAATAACAGCAGTTCAGAGAGACTGCTTGTCCTACAATGAAGTCCTAATTTGCCAGCAATATAAGGGGGGGGAGAATCCTTTCTTCTCCACGTACAGAGTGTGACAGAGGCTTTTACCTCCCCTTAGCCTGCCTGCCGGTAAAATCCAGGTATGTAAGTCAGCCTCCACTATTTACGGCTCGGGCCTTTGCCAAGGAGGAAATGCTGTACTGTGGTGAGGAGAAACAAAAGCACAGTTTGAAATAATGTCTGATTTAGATGAGAGACTGCAGCCTTATGCTGTGATCGCCTCGAATCGTGACTTCTCAGCTCCCATCAGGGAAAGCCGGCTGTGGAGCTGGGATTCAGTAGATGGTGCTTTTCACTCTGAGTCATGGCGCCAGAGCGTGCGGGCAGTGCTGTCTTTCTGAGACCTATCTATGGATGAAAAGTGCTATGTAGGAATTTAAATAAAAGATGATTATTTCGACGAAATGGTTGGAATATCTAACTCAGGGAACAGCCCCTGGGGTACCTTATTAAAGAAGCCATAATGAATGTGGCCATCTCCGGCCAGGGTGAATAACTTGAAATGATTAGAGTCAGAACAGTGGTGCACCCACAGGATGATTATTTTCTCTGATAATGTCCTTTGAATCCTGGTGTCAGCCGTAAAAGTCTTTTAATAAATCTTTTCACTATAATCCATTACAAACATAGCTGCATCTCGTGGTCTTCAAGCATGGATCTCTAGTGTCTATGCCTTAATGTAGCCCTGGCCTTGCTCCCTTTAAAGGAGAAAGAAACAAGGACCCCTCTTAAAGGGGCCTACAGAAGATCCGAGCAGGATCTTACTATGACTTTCTTACGAAAATATGAGAATGAAATCTGTTTGAGGATTAATTTCATTAATTAGAATCATAGAACCATAGGGCTAGAAGGGTCATCTCGTCTAATCCCCTGCCAAGATGCAGGAATGAAACAATACATACTCTGTGTTTATATGTGGAATATACCTTGGAAACATGAAGAATAAGAAACAAATGTCAGGAATGGACGCTTACACTTTATGATACTTGAACAGCTTCAGTCAGAGGGAAATCAAGATGTTTCCAAACTCTGGATGAGGAGCAATGCATTGAAATATGAACTGCGCAACTGCCAGTGTAGCGCAAAGAGAGCACACTGAGAAGGTGTCAGTGTTGCTATAATGGTCTGTCATAAATATAAAGGGAAGGGTAAACCCCTTTAAAATCCCCCCTGGCCAGAGGAAAAATCCTCTCACCTGTAAAGGGTTAAGAAGCTAAAGGTAACCTCGCTGGCACCTGACCAAAATGACCAATGAGGAGATAAGATACTTTCAAAAGCTGGGAGGAGGGAGAGAAACAAAGGGTCTGTGTCTGTCTATATGCTGCTTTTGCTGGGGATAGACCAGGAATGGAGTCTTAGAACTTTTAGTAAGTAATCTAGCTAGGTATGTGTTAGATTATGATTTCTTTAAATGGCTGAGAAAAGAATTGTGCTGAATAGAATGACTATTTCTGTCTGTGTGTCTTTTTTGTAACTTAAGGTTTTGCCTAGAGGGATTCTCTATGTTTTTGAATCTAATTACCCTGTAAGGTATCTACCATCCTGAGTTTACAGGGGTGATTCCTTTACTTCTATTTACTTCTATTTCTATTAAAAGTCTTCTTGTAAGAAAACTGAATGCTTTTTCATTGTTCTCAGATCCAAGGGTTTGGGTCTGTGGTCACCTATGCAAATCGGTGAGGATTTTTACCAAACCTTTCCCAGGAAGTGGGGTGCAAGGGTTGGGAGGATTTTGGGGGGAAAGACGTGTCCAAACTACGTTTCCCAGTAAACCCAGTTAGAGTTTGGTGGTGGCAGTGGATACTCCAAGGACAAAGGATAAAATTAATTTGTACCTTGGGGAAGTATTAACCTAAGCTGGTAAAAGTAAGCTTAGGAGGTTTTCATGCAGGTCCCCACATCTGTACCCTAGAGTTCAGAGTGGGGGAGGAACCTTGACATGGTCCACTACAGACTATAAGCATACAGACTTGAATGAAACGTGCTCAGTAGGTACCTGTGTTTTAAAAGCATTTTGATCCAGCAATTCTACATTCATTGCACACAGCTTAGCAAATATTACGAGAGCAAGTGCAAATACAAGGGAGGTTTGAGAGAGAGCACAAGAAGATTTAGGGTTGGCCTGCTAAACCCAGGGTTGTGAGTTCAATCCTTGAGGGGGCCATTTAGGGATCTGGGGCAAAAATTGGGGATTGGTCCTGCTTTGAGCAGGGGGTTGGACTAGATGACCTCCTGCGGTCCCTTCCAACCCTGATATTCTATGAAAATGGGATTCAAACTGGGAAATGCAAGTGAATATGCAGCCCACATGCGTTATGCTGCAGCATTGTCTGTGTTTCTCCTGGGGAGGGAGAGAGAAGCAGTGGGAGGAGACAGGGATCTTAGTTGGATTCTCTGAGTTGCTGCTCAGGTGCAGAGAGCAGGGGAGAGCAACTCAGTTAGAAAGACCCAGAAACTTCCAGTTCCAGAACAGGGTGTGGTAGTTACCAGACATGCCCTATTATTGGTCTGAGGCTGTATAGACATTTTCACTGTGTGTAACCCTGGAGATGCCAACTTTCTATTTGCAGAAAACCAAACACCCTTTCCCCACCCCGCCCCTTTTCTGAGGCCACGCCCCTGCTCACTCCATCCCCCTCCCTCCAACACTCGCTCTCCCCGACCCTAGCTCACTTGCTCATTTTCAGCGGTCTGGAGCAAGGGGTTGGGATGTAGGAGGGAGGCCTCTGGGCTGAGGCAGGGGGTTGGGGGTGTGGGAGGAGGTACGGGCTCTGGGCTGGGCATGTGGGTTCCAGGGTGGGGCCAGAAATGAGCTATTCAGGGTGCAGGAGAGGGATCCAGGTTGGGCCAGGGGGCTCTGGCTGGGGGTGTGGGCTCTGGGATGGGGCCAGGGTTTAGGGTGCAGGAGGGGGCTCCGGGCTGGGGCAGAGGTTTGGGGGTTCAGAGTGCAGGCTCCAGGTGGTGCTTACCTCAAGCAGCTCCCGAGAAGCTGCCGGCATCTCCCTCCAGTTCCTAAGTGAGGGCGCGACCACATGGCTCTCCGCGTTGCCTGCGCCTGCAGGCACCACCCCCTCAGCTCCCATTGGCCATGGTTCCTGGCCAATGGGAGCAGCTGAGCTGGCGCTGGGGATGGGGGCAGCATGCAGAGCCCCGTGGCCATCCCTCTGCCTAGGAGCCAGAGTGAGATGCCAGCAGCTTCTCGGGAGTAACGCGGAGCCGGTTAGGGAGCCTGCCTGTACCGCTGACCAGACTTTTAACGGCCCAGTCTCAGTGCTGACCGGAGCCGCCAGGGTCCCTTTTTGTCCGGATGTTCCAGTTAAAAACTGGACGCCTGGCAGCCCTATGTAACCTACCTGCAGGTCATACATAGTCACCCTTTGAGAGCTGAGCCAGTCAGCAAGCAAGGGCTGTAAATAGATGAGTTAAAACAGTGCTGTGGACCCAAGGATTGATTAATACAGGAAAGATTTGTGTTTGCTGGGTACCAATGCCTGTACCATTTTGGATACAGGTGAGTTCTAGTCCAGCTTTCTTTACTAAGGAAGCCCTTCTTTAGGATACTGTTTGGTCCATTGTTGTGTGTGTTACTGACCTAGAGGGAGACCTAGGGTGTGGGGCGGGGTGGGGGGGAGTATCTGTTTCCCCTAGAGGTTGCAGGGCCTGTGGAACTTGTATTTAGCTATGAGATCATTGCTGCAAGCTCCGATTCAGTCAGAGAGAGAGAGAAGGGGGCGGCCCTTAGTGAGATGAGGTTTGTGAATTCTTGCTTGACTTAGCTGGGCTTATGGGGAGAAGATAGTGCCCAGTAGAGCAAGAGCCTTGTAAAGATCCAGGAAACAGATATTTTATATGCTGATCCCAATCCCTCTACCACTTCGGATACAGGATCCTGACTTCTGTTTCCTCAGGGGTTGAAAGGACCAGTGAGCTACTGACCCAAGGGCTGGAATGCTGCTGCCCAGGGGTGCCAAAACAGGGGCGGCCTAGGCCATCCCCCTTTTGAAAGTGGACAGGCCTGGCCCGTCCACCTTTCACCATGGGCCTGGCCCCCTGCCCCTCCTCTTCCCCCTGAGACCCCACCCCCAAGCCAGGCCGGAAGCTGGAGCCCGGCCCAGGTAAGAGCTGCCCAGGCAGCTGTGGACCCTCCACCTGACCAGGGAGGTGGGGGGCCGAGAGCAGTCCCCGGCCCGTGTCCCTGCCCCACAGACTCCCCATGCAGGGCAGATGGAGGGTCCACAGTTCCCCACAGCTGCCCGGGTGGCTCTTACCATGGCCCAGCTGCAGCTCTTTGGTCCCCAAAGCCCTGCCCCCTGGCCACATTATGCACACTGAGCAATCATCTCTGAGAGAAGAGCAGAGGGGATGTGTTTTGATGTGTGTTGTAAAGTACAGAAAATGTTATGCTGGAAAATTATATTTGCATATACTCAGAGGTAAAAGTGGGCCAGTATGGCGTACCAGTAAGAAGTGGCTGCCAGTACCAGCCCATACACAGCCAACGTTTAAAATCACTGCCCCTTTTGCCACCCGGGCCGGCAAAAGGGGCAGCTGCCCTGGAGCTCGGCGATTAAAAGGGGCAGTTGCCCTGGGCCCTTTAAATCGCTGCTGGAGCCCCAGGCAGCACGGGCCAGGCAGCATGGAAGAGCTGGCTGGGGGAGGCTGACCCCCCAAGCTCTGCCCCTTCCGGGGGCCCAAAGCCCTGCCCCTTCTGGAGGCCCAGAGCCGGGCCCCCGTATCAGTAAGTCTTTTATATTACTTTCACCCCTGCATATACATAACAGAAACACAAGGGGGAAATCTGTATAAGGAACACCAGTAGATTTACTGCCTAATAGCTTTTGTTTAAAAGTTATTCATAGTATTTCAAACCCTATTTACAATGTTTTATGCTACTTTCAATGTGATTGTGTACATTATGTATCTGTTTTACTAAAAGCAGGTGTATAGTACTCCCTCTGAAAACAACAGGGAGCTAATAATATCTGTTGGCCAGGAGTTCATGTACAGTAGCCCTGAGATTTAACTCTGTGTTAAGCTGTGATGGAGTGGGAATTTTTCATAATATTTTATATAAATGTTGTGCATGCCTCAGTTTCCGCTCTGTGGTGCATGGTTACCTAGGTGGTGGGAAAAGGTTTACTATTTGCAGAGACCCAGAGATCTGGATGTGACTGATGACTAGTTGCCTGGGGCCTGGGCCCCATGCCCATGGAGAGTCCAAGAAGACAATGGCCATTCCAATTGCCCGGACATTTGGCACCTACCAACTAACCACCAGGGATGGCCCACCTGCCTTAGGAAGTCAGCCACTGTGACCATCTGGAGGACAAAGGACTGAGGAGGAGGCAGGTGAGGTTGTTAAGTGTGGGATGCTGGAAGTAGGAGAGGCTCCTGGCCTGGGTCTAAGGAGGGATCAGAGGGATCTGGGTTGGGGACTGACCGAGATGGATTATGCTGTAACCTTCTGTTCCCTGTGTTAACTAAGGACTTTCTACACTGTGTTCCAGACATCTAATTAACCCTTGTGTTTTACAACGCTGGCTGAGAGTCACTCTAATTTAAGGAAGTTGAGGGTGCATTGTGCCCTTTGGGTGTAAGTCTCTCTCACCTGTCCAACTCAGGTTGACTCACTGAAGGGAACTCCTGGTGTGAACCAGGGGTCCTGAAGGCTCCAAGGTTCAGTCCCAGGAGGTGGTGAAACCAAGTGGCTGATCCTACTGAAAGAGTGTGATCCCAAAGGGGCTGGCACAGTGAGGGGGTCCTCCCTGGGACCGTTCCAGAGTTGTGCAAGTGCACCGGTCCAGTGGATCTATGACATGCTTTCTGAAAAGTCCTGAAAGAAGAACTCTGGCCTGTGCTCTAGCAAAGAGTTAATCTGAGCTGCAGGAAGAAGGGGAGTGTGATAGTTACACAGAATATTGGAGTTCAGTCTCCAGGCCATTCGATCACTGGCCCCACGCAGGCCCTGTCAACAAAGGGGCCACTTGTGCTGGTGGTCTTGTAACATGGACACCTGCTCATGAGAAACTGGACAGACACCAACTCATTTCATCTGAAGCATCGAACAACGCACTAGTTAGGGCAGGAACAAGCACTGTCTGACTCATGTGCATAACCTGCCTTGTTCAAGACCCCATCTCTGCCATACACTGGTAAAGCCAAGGCCGCATATGAGTTTGCAAAGTGCTCTTGGGTTTTTTCAGGTGAAAGGCCCCTTACAAATTATCTTCCCAATAATGGCAGAACAGCACATGCAGGGTTATGGCGCTGACACAAATGATTGTGGCCAGCTTCCAACAGGGATTATAAAGAATCAAAATTTTATAAGGGTGTTCCTAAAACAGTGACTTATTTCATCGAGACAAAATGGGTGAGGTAATATCTTTTATTGTACCAACTTCTTATTTTATAGAAACAGTATTATAAAACTCTCTTTAGCCGAGTCTCCTCTTCTTAAAAATGAATATTTCGTATAATTTAGATGAGAACACCCTACCTACCACAGCTGATGGAGTCTGGTGTTTATATTTGTACTAGAAATGTTTCAAAAATGGTACTGTGTTTAACATGGCAAGGTATGTTCCTATGTATTGCTTGGCTCTGGTGGAGACAATAGGTCTAGGATATGCCCTTTGGGACACAGTAGGAAACACATATCTGTGATTACTCAACCAGCCACTGAGTGTCATCTTTGCTCCACTGTCCTGGCTGAAAGAGCACCTGTAAAACAGAAAAAACGGTTTTGACCCTTGGAGAAAGCTTGGATATAACAACTGCCAGGTGTTAGGAATGTAGTTGTAGCTGTGTCGGTCCCAGGATATTAGAGAGACCAGCAGGAGTCCAGAAAAAGTCATGAGTTAGGCACATTCCTAGCTGCAAGTCAGATGGCTCTAACTCCACCACCTTGACCATCTATGGCACAGCCTCTCTGACCTGCAGATTACCCCCTGACACACAATAGGCATCCAAACCTGAACAGTTGAGAACATGCTATTCCTGGATATTTAAAGGGCTAAATTAATCTCTGATGTGACTCCATTAACATCAATGGTGTTACATTAGGGCTGGATTTGACACAAGAGCTGACAGAGCTGGTATGAAACCAGATGGTCTTATTTCCCCTCCCCCACACCTGCTTATTTAACTGCTGCCTCAGACACAGTAGTTGGTCCATTTCTTCCCCCAGTAATTGATTCAATATGTTAATTACCATGTAAAGGTATTCCAGCTATGCTAATTTAGAGTGCTTTGGTTCACGGCCCTTTGTGCTTGCAGCTGACACAGTCTCAGATAGCATTACTGTCTTATTTTCCAACGAATGCTGACCTATTTTCTCGAGCTTTTCTCTGCCAAGGCCAGATCATAGGCCATACTGGGCTATTGATTTTTTAGGCAGAATTCCCATTAAACTCAGTGGCACAACAGGGCCCTGGAGAGCTGTGGAGCACCCCATGAATATCGCATTGACTTGAGTGGGAATTTGCACGCTCAGCACCTCTCAGATTTTGGCCACATCGCCTTCCGATACAGGAAGGTAAATGACCACATGCCTACATTCAATGCTACGAGTAGTCCCATTGACTCTAATGCCTTCTCTGGAACTACTCAAATGCTTACGTACCTTCCTGAATTGGGGCTTCAGTAAACAGAGGTTTCCCCCAGGATTTTAGGTCAAGCAAGAGTGCTGGGATGTGGACTTACTGTGATTGGCTGATGTGGATTAGATTCTTACATTGTTTAATTTGACAATGCCTTAAGCCGGAGTGCTCCCAGGAAAGAAATAGAAAGATCTCCAAAGGCTTTGTGTGGACTTTCCCATCTTGTAGGGTGCTAGAGCACAGGTTGCAGCCTGAACCCAAACATCTACACTGCAGTTAAACAGTCCCTTAGCCCAAGCCCCACGAGCCTGAGTCGGCTGGCATGGGCCAGCCGTGGGTGTTTTAATTGGAGTGTAGACATACTTTGAGTCCCTTGAGTGTCTCTTTAAAGCATCCCAGTTACCTTCCACTCTCTCTAGAACAGCCTTGTGTCTTTTACCCTTTAGACAACAGTACTAGTATGAAGAAGCCACACTGTATGTAAGGGTCCAAATAACCACGTTTACAAAATATATACAAGATGCAAACCTGGTGAGAAATTGGGCAGAGTTTTACAGTGTTATTTAGGTTTCAGAGTAGCAGCCGTGTTAGTGTATTCGCAAAAAGAAAAGGAGTACTTGTGGCACCTTAGAGACTAACCAATTTATTTGAGCATAAGCTTTCGTGAGCTACAGCTCACTTCATCGGATGCATTCAGTGGAAAATACAGTGAGGAGATTTATATACACATAGAACATGAAAAAATGGGTGTTTATCATGCACACTGTAAGGAGAGTGATCACTTAAGATAAGCTATTACCAGCAGGAGAGTGGGGGGGGTGGGGGAGAAAACCTTTTGTAGTGATAATCAAGGTGGGCCATTTCCAGCAGTTAACAAGAACGTCTGAGGAACAGTGGGGGTGGGGGGGGCGGATTAAACAAGGGGAAATAGTTTTACTTTGTGTAATGACTCAACCACTCCCAGTCTCTATTCAAGCCTAAGTTAATTGTATCCAATTTGCAAATTAATTCCAATTCAGCAGTTTCTCGTTGGAGTCTGTTTTTGAAGTCTTTTTGTTGAAGAATTGCCACCTTTAGAATCATAGAATATCAGGGTTGGAAGGGACCTCAGGAGGTCATCTAGTCCAACCCCCTGCTCAAAGCAGGACCAATCCCCAATTAAATCATCCCAGCCAGGGCTTTGTCAAGCCTGACCTTAAAAACTTCCAAGGAAGGAGATTCTACCACCTCCCTAGGTAACGCATTCCAGTGTTTCACCACCCTCCTAGTGAAAAAGTTTTTCCTAATATCCAACCTAAACCTCCCCCACTGCAACTTGAGACCATTACTCCTTGTCCTGTCCTCTTCTACCACTGAGAATAGTCTAGAACCATCCTCTTTGGAACCACCTCTCAGGTAGTTGAAAGCAGCTATCAAATCCCCCCTCATTCTTCTCTTCTGCAGACTAAACAATCCCAGTTCCCTCAGCCTCTCCTCATAAGTCATGTATTCCAGACCCCTAATCATTTTTGTTGCCCTTCACTGGACTCTCTCCAATTTCTCCACATCCTTCTTGTAGAGTGGGGCCCAAAACTGGACACAGTACTCCAGATGAGGCCTCACCAATGTCCAATAGAGGGGAACGATCACGTCCCTCGATCTGCTGGCTATGCCCCTACTTATACATCCCAAAATGCCATTGGCCTTCTTGGCAACAAGGGCACACTGCTGACTCATATCCAGCTTCTCGTCCACTGTAACCCCTAGGTCCTTTTCCGCAGAACTGCTGCCTAGCCATTCGGTCCCTAGTCTGTAACGGGGGATTGGGTTCTTCCGTCCTAAGTGCAGGACCCTGCACTTATCCTTGTTGAACCTCATCAGATTTCTTTTGGCCCAATCCTCCAATTTGTCTAGGTCCCTCTGTATCCTATCCCTGCCCTCCAGTGTATCTACCACTCCTCCTAGTCTAGTATCATCCGCAAATTTGCTGAGAGTGCAATCCACACCATCCTCCAGATCATTTATGAAGATATTGAACAAAACCGGCCCCAGGACCGACCCTTGGGGCACTCCACTTGATACAGTCTGCCAACTAGACATGGAGCCATTGATCACTACCCGTTAAGCCTGACAATCTAGCCAACTTTCTACCCACCTTATAGTGCATTCATCCAGCCCATACTTCTTTAACTTGCTGACAAGAATACTGTGGGAGACCGTGTCAAAAGCTTTGCTAAAGTCAAGAAACAATACAGCCACTGCTTTCCCTTCATCCACAGAACCAGTAATCTCATCATAGAAGGTGATTAGATTAGTCAGGCATGACCTTCCCTTGGTGAATCCATGCTGACTGTTCCTGATCACTTTCCTCTCGTGTAAGTGCTTCAGGATTGATTCCTTGAGGACCTGCTCCATGATTTTTCCATGATTTTCTTTAGGTTATTTAGGAGTCTGTAACTCTTTTATACTGATTGTCCTTCATCACCATAATATCTGAGAACCTCATCAGTCGCTGGATGTATTAGGTTATTTTTGTGTTTACCAGGCTTTCCACTGGATTTTCCTTGCTTTAAAGTACCACAACGGACATGGGCAGCTCTCTCACATACACTAATATCTTCCTTTCATCCCTTGATGATATTTGCCAAGTTACAGATACTCTCCTGGGTGTTGCTGGGTTAAGAAATATTGAGGAGATATGGCGGAATTGAAAACATGGAGTGCTGAAGGACCAGGAAAAACAAAGAATTAATGTTGTTATACTGAAAGGTGCTACTGGGCTGCCATCAGGTGAATCCAAACACAGAGTTCATCTGAGCCACTGGGTGTGTGGAGCACTCTTTCAGGCACAACGGAAGGAGCAATCAAGCCCCTTTATGTGGTTAAAAAAAGCTGCAGATAATGGTAGCAGCTACCCAAAGCAATAGCCTTCATGGCATGCCTGAGCTAACTCAGATTAAAATGGATTTTCCTTGTTGCAAAGGCAAGTGCTAAACTATTGGTGGGAGCTGCTCGTATGTCTGCACTGCGGTTGGAAGGTGTGATTGCACCACATGTAGATGGACGTCGCTGAGCTACTTAGATCTAGTTAGATCAAGCTTGAGTAACAATAGCAGTGAAACCCTGGGCAGCACAGGCTAGCTAGCCCCACCCAACACCCTAGGTACATACTCAAGCAGCTAGCCAGAGCTGCCACGACTTCACTGCTGTCGTTCCTCAAGTTAGCTTCATTGTAGCTAGATCGACGCTAGCTCAGGTGTGTCTACATATATTGCAAGCGCACCTCCTGACAGCAGTGAAGATAAACCCTGTGTGTGCTGGAGGCAGAAAGCCAAGAGAAGCAGCTGTGAGTATGACCCTGAGAGGAAGCAGAGGGACAGAGCTTCTGGGGCACTGAGGATGCTGAAAAGGCAGACTTAGGGATTTCTGCCCAGGGAAACTGCTTGCTCTTGGTTGTTGCTACTATATTCAGGAAACAGAATTTCCAGGGTTTCGGGGGAAGAGGGTTGTAAATAAGATTACACTGAGAATACATTTGACTTGTACCATCAATTTCTTTTCCTAATGGGAACAGCCCTACAAGACCCCAAAGGTTGCACAGAGAAGAGTTTCTGAGCTCAGAGGCTCCCCTGGCCATACACCTCCTGAACATCTATCAGCAAGTGCGCGGCCACCGCCCATGCCCACAGGAAGGGGGAACCTAGGGGCTGGCCCTCTGGCTCTGCAGGGGCAAGCCTCCTGTCTGCGCCTTCCCGCCAGGCTGGCAGCTCCGGGCAGCATTGCCCGTCTCCAGCCTGGCTGGTCAGGGGCTCCAGCTCCCAGCTCACCCACACTCCCCCCCGCTCTGGCAGCCAAAGCCCACCAGCTTGCAGCACTCAGAAGTTGACCCCCTGACCACGGCACCCTGGGCGGTCGCCCACATTGCCCACCTGTAAGGCTGGCCCTAGCTCAGGCCAAAGGGGCAACAATATGCATTCAAAACATGCATATTCTAGAGAAAAAGCGCATGTGCGAGTGTGCGTGGGCTGTCTTGTCACCAGTTGACCATCTTCCCTATACTGCCATCAGAGGAAGTTTTACTTTGTATATATGCGTGTCTGGAGTGGGAACCCATACATGGCATTCTGCAGCCATGGAGATGAGACATTTTTGTCTCTCTTATTTTAGAATCAGTCAGAAATACAGAAACCTTCAAAATTTTTGTAACCCAGCATCCACAGAGCTGGGTTTTCTATGTAATGTCAATGGATAGATGGCTTGTGTCACTGTGAGAACTATAGCAGGATTACTAAGTACAATCCCACTTCTTAATTATGATACTGAACAAAACTAAATACTAGTTCTTCTCAAATCATAAATACCATACAGACATGTTGGATTTTCTTTTGTTTGGACTCAAGCTAACTTATGTTGTATGTATTTTTCCCTTATTCTTAACTTCACTTGAGTTGGCAAGAATTTCTTTGCTCATGTACTTGCTGTGATTGTTCTCATGCAGCAGAGATAGAAATCATTAGGTTTATGCTTGTAAAAATACTGAAGTGAAGCAGTTTTAACCCCATGAGCCAAAAGCTTGGATTTCATGACAGTGCCCTAATGGAAAGTGCATTAGCAAGTCCAGCAAGAGCTTTGAATTTATAGGCACCAAGGCCCAGATCCTCAATGGTCTTTAACGAGGAGTCCGGTGGCACCTTAAAGACTAACAGACATATTTGGGCATAAGCTTTCATGGGTAAAAAACCCCACTTCTTCCAATGCATGGAGTGAAAATTACAAATGCAGGCATAAATATACTGACACATGAAGAGAAGGTAGTTATTTTACAAGTGGAGAACCAGTGTTGACAAGGCCAATGGTATTTAGGCCTCTAACTCCCATTGAAATCAGTGGGAGTTCGATGCTTAAATACCACTGAGGATCTTGGCCCAAAGGACTACAAGAAAAAGTACAAATCCTTCTCGTTGTCTTATCAATAGAAATAGTGAGAGGGTATTTTTCAAAAGTTCAGTGGTTTATATTCTATAGAGTCCAATCCTGCTCCCACTGAAATCAGAATTTCTCCAGAGACTTAATTGAAACCAGTACCAGGCTACTAATGAGCCTGATCTGAAAGCACATCAAAGTCAGTGAGAGTCTTTCCATTGAGTTACATGCTTTGAACCTGATCCAAAGCCCATGGATCTCTCTGGTGAAAACAGAACTGGCTATAATTTGGCTATCAACATTTGAGAGGAACTTTTGAATGCATGGAAGGAACAGCAGGAGGAAGGGGATTAGGAGTAAATGAGACTTGGATGCCTACATCATTCAGGTATCAGAGGGGTAGCTGTGTTAGTCTGGATCTGTAAAAGCGGCAGAGAGTCCTGTGGCACCTTATAGACTAACAGACTTATTGGAGTATAAGCTTTTGTGGGTAAATACCCACTTCGTCGGATGAATGTAGTGGAAATTTCCAGAGGCAGGTATGCTCCAATACGTCTGTTATTCTATAAGGTGCCACAGGACTCTTTGCCACTTTTACATCATTCAGAAATTTCCTAAGGGGCTTTTCCCCTTCATTTGGGGACTGAGGAACTGGTATAAGCAATAGTCTGTCCTTGCTCAGCGCACAAATTTGCCTTGGATGTCAATGGGAGTTTTGAGCATCTATCATAGGTAGGTGCAGCGTATCCAGTATTTCCTTACCAGGAGTCTGATCCAAAGGCCATTGAAGTCAATGGAAAGACTCCCGCTGATTTCAGTGCGTTTTGGATTAGGCCCTAGGCCTGTTAATGTTTATATATGTCATGTATTGCCATAGCTGTATCATAAAAACTCAAGTTAATACACTGTGGCCTATTATTCAGGTTTGCCCTGGAGAAACGTCAAATGGAGGATGATTTACAAGCACTGGCTCATCCATCCACTGTCACGCTGCAGTCAATAGTCTCAGACATTTGTGAGAGTCACAAACACTTTGGGACAGCATGATTCCAGTCCATTCTTGCTAATGGCACTGTAGATGCACTTTGCACCCATTCTATATACAAAATGATGTAGTTGTCCTATTCAAGTCATTTGTCAGTTTCTGCTTTGCCTTTCAAGTGTTTCAAAAGCACAAGATATAAGATCAGCAGAAGGTCAGGTTTTAGTCAGACAAATTTGTGAGCTGTATTTATTCTTTTTTTTTTTTTCCCAAAAGAAACCCCTAACTACACTAAAGGCCACTTTCTACTCAGGTTTATCCCTGACATTAATGGGGTCACACGGGGTGGGAAGCCAGGGAACAATTAGACCCTAATATGCTTCATGCAAAAATCAGACTTTGATCCCTGAATCCCCAGATGTGTATTTTTCAAAATGTCTTTTTATTATTGGTGCACTTAAAAACAGAACAGAAACATCTTTACTTTCCACACAGTGGCAGCAAGATAAAAACAAGAACAGTCTGCAAGTTAATATGACAAATAAGTCTATTGTTTTTTTTGTTGAAATACAATACTGGTGTCCAGGTCTTACAGATATCTTTTTTTTAGTGTTGTGTGGTAGGCAAGGTGCTTCAGGGAACTGGATCTCTTCCCCCTTCCCCAAAGATATTTTGTTGAAGGTTTATGTGATAGGGTGTACCAGACCCTTTGAGGACCTTCGGAAGACTCTGCGGTCCTGCCACACCCAGTCCCAGAGAGGAGCAGAAGAGAAGTCCTCCAAGTGGCCTAGAGTGGTTGCAGGACAGCTGCCAATGAGGGAGGCCACAGGGAGCAGCCAATCAGGGCCCAGAGTGGAGAATCAGCTTTAACACCCTTTATGTAGACCGGAACTTCTGGACCATAGGGGATGATTGATGACCATCTGTGTTTACTGCACTGGAAAAGTGCATGATGCTAGGATTGTCTGATAATCAGGCATCTACGTTCCTGGGCAGGCTGGGGCACTAATCACAACGTGTGATGTCACAAACAATTAGTTACTGTTCCCCTGTTATTGTGGGGGACCCTGCATACCCCCTTTTGCCTTGACTTATGAAACATGAAACATGATGCATTTCATGCAAGACAAGTCCTGTGAGGTGTCACTGGAAAAGTTATGGTTTGCAGAATATGATCATTTTTGTCTCTGAAGTTATGGATATTGACTATGAATCAGTACTTCAAATGTAGTTACACCTGGGTAACGCCCACTTGGCAATGGGCTATTAAGAAGAACAACAGGCCTCAGGAAAAGCTTATCTCCCACCTGGTGAGCCTTCCTGAGAACACTCCAAACAGCCTGTGAGTAATGGCTGCCATGACTCTACAAGGACATGTGACCAGATCAGTGAGGCCCTGGCAAAAGAAGGTTTAATTACACTCCCAGCAGGGGTAGCAGGGGGGTTGAATGGGCATTTGGCAGATGGAAATCCTGTTGGCAATGTCTACAGACCTGTCTGGATTCCAATACGATAATGCTGTCCTCAGTACTGTGGCTTGCTGTGCTGTTCACAATCTCTGTGAAGCCAGAGGTGAGCCATTTCCCCTGAATGGGCCTATGACAGTGAGGGGCTGCTGAACCAGTCCACTCAGCCAGAAAGAGCACCTGCCATAGGTGAAGCTGGATGCACCCAGGCAACAGAAATCAGGGATGCTCTGTGCTCCCACATTATGGACTTGCATGGCCAATGGAAAAGGAAGAATAGTGCCTTTCTGAATGTGCTTGTGTGTCGCGGGGAGGAAAAAGGGGTTGTTGATTGCTTGGGGGCTGTGTCTGCAGTGCAAAATGATAAGGCTTGAACCCTGGGTTCCACCTTGACTCAGGCTTGGACCCTCCACCCTCGCAAGGTCCTAGAACTCTGGGTCTAAGAGATTTGTGTATAGATGGAAGTGAGGTGTAGGGCTTGAGTCTGAGTCTGGTGGCAATGTAGACATATTCTATATGGCTAAACCTCCTAGTTGGATTTGAAAATCACAACCAGGGGAAGGGGCATTTTGAAAATCACCTAAGTAGGTCCCAAAAGTCAATGGGCTCATGCTCTTACACATGCACATTTATAAATTCTGGCCTAAGTGACTTGCCCAGTGCCACATTGTAAGGGTAGTGGGATTAGAACTCAGGAATTCCAGGTTCCGAGCCCTAGGCTCAATCCATTACACTTGCAGTCAATGCAGTTTGCAGCTACTCTACTTCAGAATCATTATGCTGCAGATGGAAACTATGAAGCACAACTGAAGCAATTAGACTAGCTCAAGTTTCTCTGACTTGCATATAAATGTGCAATGTGTCCCATTAAGGGTTTTACATTAATGCTCATGCAGTTTCATGATTAGAACAATTTATTGTGCAGACATTCCACTTTTAATGAATAGTGGTGGTTATAAAGAATGAAGGCTTAACAGGGAGAGAGATGGAAATCTTTTTTAAAAAAAGTCTAGTACAGTCAAATGAGCTGCTCTGAGAGTATCTTTAAACTGCCCTGCCACTTACCTCCATGATGAATTGCTGGGAGCACCATATCTAGGTCCAGAATTATTTTAGACTCTGATGGCTCAGTCCCTTGAGGCCTTATGCTAAGTTATGGGCAGTGGTTCGGAGGCTGTCTACGCTGTGATAAAGTACCCGCAGGGCCAAATCTCAGAGTCCAGGTCAATTGACTTGGGCTCAGGCTGCGGGGCTAACAATAGCAGTGTAGATGATCCTGCTCAAGCTGGAGCCTGGGCTCTGAGACCCTCTCCCTCCTTGCCAGCTCTCAGAGCCTGGGCTCCAGCCCAGGCAGGCATGTCCACACTGCTATTTTTAGCCCCACAGTCTATGCCCTGCAAGCCCAAGTCATTTGACCCTGGCTCTGAGACTTGGTACCATGGGTCTCAAAAGCACTGCCCCTAACTTGACTGCAGGGTTTTCTTTGCTGTGTCGACACTCATGGAGGCTGGACCAACTAGTGCTTGAGCTTAAAGCCATTTCACTTGTGAGTTCATGATGGCCTCAGAGGACTAAGAGCACCCGTTCAGCAAAGGGAGTAAGTCACAGAAGAATCATAGAATATCAGGGTTGTAAGAGACCTCAGGTGGTCATCTAATCCAACCCTCTGCTCAAGGCAGGACCAACCCCAACTAAATCAAAAGTCCTATTGAAGTTAGTGGGATTTAAGCATGTGCTTCCGTGATCTGCTGAACTGGCATCCAAAATCTCATTTTGCTCTACAGCAAAACATCTGGGCTTGGGATTTGGCTTCCAGTCTAGTCCAGAAAGGCAAAGATTTTATCCTGGAGGGGGTCATAGGGTAATTTAAACAACCTCAGTCTGAGACAACATGGAGTTAAAGAGCTTTAAAGAAAATGATTTTAAAGATGACCCACAAATATCTTTTGAAATGAACTAAATATATATTTTAGCTGCAGAATGTCCCAAGTGGTCAAGGACATGAGGGAGCATCCAGGATCTACATGGGTTTAAAGTTACCCACTGGCTTTCATTTCAAGTCCTATCAGAGCTTCAGACAGCTAACCCCTGCTTCACTTGATGTCCCAGCATGCATCAAGATTTTTATAAGTATTGTAGATCCCAAAGACCTAAATTGTTATGGCTCACCAGATTTTCTGGTCTATCAAGGCTGCTGTCTGCGCTCAGCAGCCTTAAAGCCATTTGAACTGGCCCGTGGAGCTTTCTTCCTTTTTTAATGAACCCTCTGCTAGCATAGGGCAGCCATAATGGTTCCCATGCCACCCACCCAGAGTAGGGGTGCAGACAGAGAAAAGAGGCATGGCCAGGGCAAACCTATGCCCTCAGTGTTCTCTGGCTGTGAGAATGGTCCTTTGGGGCCATAGGAAGTCGAGCAGAAGGTAGTGCAGCCCACAGGTTGTTCTACTTTATGCTGCAGGATGGCCCAGGAGCCGGATGGGCTCCAAAATCAGGGGCCTGCAAGAAAATCGGGGGCTAAAGGAAATCAGATCTTCAAAAGTGCACCATATACTTAAAAATAAAGCAAGCAAACAAAAACCTGGCCAATTCCTTGACTGTTGCGGCTATGGAGCCCCCAGATCATGGTGCTGGCCTAGAGGCAATGTCATAGCATGGCGCGTGCAGCGACCACAGCCCCCAAAGAATGCGGAGTCCCAGCTGTGGGGGATGTGAAGGGTGGGGGGGGGGGAGAGGTTGATTTTAAAATCCTTCATATCAATTTGATCAAATCAATAAATGTCAAATCCCTCCCCCAGGTATATCTCCTCTCCCTTTCAGCAGCAGATATTCAACAGCCAAAAGATGTATTTAGTTCATTTAAAAATATTTAAGTCCCGCCCCTTACCACTTAACTATATAGGAAAGCTGTATTTTCCCCATACCCTTCATAAAGAGAGAAGAACAAGGAATCAACAGCAGCTGTTCAATACAGCGGTATGTGATCACTGCATTGAATCGGCTGCAGCAAAGAAATTAAACTAATAATTTTATTGTAATAAAATAGTGGATGCGGGATGAGGAAGGATCATTGGCTACTGCAGCTGTACCCAATGCAGTACCATTAACAGGAGCTCTGGAGAGATTCCTGAACAGCCCTTGCCGCTAATAGCGCTTTGAAGAATGGAGAACAATGAAGAAACAAGGGCTTCTTGTTCCTCCTCCGCTGAGCGTGGATATTGTAGAGCTGCTACCTGTAGTACAGCGCCATCTAATGGAGACTTTGTATAACTGCAATGTGACCTCAAGCAAACTCAAAAGGAGGCTAGGTAGGGGCTTTGGAATCCCATAGGAGCCCTAGTATTGTCTGAAACTTGGTCTACCCTTAAAACTTATGCCAGGGTAGCTTTGTCAGTCAGGAGTATGAAAAGCCACACCCCCTGCTTGACACAGCTTTGCTGACAACACCCCCACCCCACCCCCATCCCGTAGATGCAGCTATGCTGACAGAGGCAGGCTTATGATGTAATATAAAAGGCACTTACACAGATGTGGGACCGTCGTCTTTGTCAGAAAAACAGCAGGCTGCCTCTTCCGCCACTTCATTGTCAGAAAGCTTTGCCAGAAAGCTTTACACCTGGAAATAGTTAAAAAGCAAGCCTGGAAAGGAAGATGTTAGCTCTTGGTAATCAGAGCTCTGCTACTTAAGCTTTCTGTACTGAAGATTCAACTGAAAAGTCGAGGCGCTCATCGCCGCAGCATGATAAAAATGTGCTAAGATGGCAGTGGAGGCTCAGGACATGGAAAAACGTGCTAAAACAAGGGCTTGGGTACATTGGAGTATAGAACCAACTGTGCCCTGAACATTTCAGAAGCCAAAAGGGGGAAGTTCATCTTCAGCTGATGGCTATTGTAGAAAATAAGACTCCCCTTCCTGCTGAATCAGTGTGTCAAGGATGATGCTGTATAAGATGAAAGACCAGGCTGGGAGGGGAAATAAGTGGTGGTAGTCCCTCAAACTTCACCCACAACCCAAGCTCTGGTCACAAACAAAGCTCTATCCTCTCTCGTTGGCAAAATGAGATGGCACTCACAGCAAATTGAACAGATGTTCATCATGGTTGTCCCGGTCCTTTGATCAGCAGTTAATGACAGTGATGTTTAACTTGTCATACACTGCGGAGGTAATGTCCCATTCAAATGAATGGAGGGATTTCACTCTGCTCTGAGCTGAGTTTCAGACTGTCTGCAGACTCCGTCAGGTGTCACTGTATCAGTTTACATTTCAGTGATGTTTTAAAATTCATCTGCACAGCTGTAAAGGTTAGATTTTATTTTTTAGGGAATGAAAGTCTAGCTTCTGAAGCCCCAAGATGGAAGCGCTCTAGGAGAAAGCACCTGCTTGCCACTCTTTGCCGTGAATTATCTTAACCTAGCCCTGCAAAAGAGCCTTCCAGAGTCTGCAAAACACCTGCACCAGTTCTGCTGCCAGAGGTACTGTGATCGTTAGAGCTGATTGAAAAATGCCCATAACAATTTTTTTAAATGTCCCACAATTTTTTTGAAATCTGAAAATTCCAGTTTTTGAAAATTCAAAAAAATCTTTCCAGCATATTTATATATACACACAAAGTTGACTGTCTCAGTTTGTATTTTTTTATTGAAAAACCAGAAAAAAATCAGAGCAGAAAGAAAATTGTTTTTGGCCAAAAAGCCATTTTCGGGGATGGGGGAGGGGATGTTTTGGTAGAAAAAATTTCTCAAGCATCTCTAGTAATTGTTGCTCATATTAATTCTCATTTTCAGTGTAGTCTATGGGCAACAACAGTCTCAGGCAGGATATGCTACAGAGGGTGGCTCCTGCCTTTTTAAAACTTCCCTCCCCCCACACAGAGTCCTAGCTGGACTACACCGATGTGAATCTTTCAGCTCTGCTAAGGAGGAAAACATTGAAAGCCTGACATTTTAAGGGTATGTCTACACTGCAACATAAGCCGAAGGCCAGTGGGACTTGAGCCCACTGGCTCAGTGTTTGTAAACCTGGGCTTGAGTATCCACACTGAATATTGATTCCAGACTTATTATTTCAGAATCTGGGTCTCTCAGGTGTCTACACTGCATTGCACAGACCAGAGTCAAACCAGCCTATCCCAGGTTTCCTAGCACCCTCGCCAGCTGTAGCTGCTCTAGTTCCGTGTGCTGCAGTGTGGGAAAACTTGACTGTCTGCCCCGCACGCTTCGAAAGTTGTCTCAGCCAACCAACGCATTCTGCTGAGCCATCTTTTGGGTCTGCATGCTCCTGGCAACCAGAGACAGCAAATGGGGG
Organism: Natator depressus; assembly: GCF_965152275.1. Classification (NCBI taxonomy): domain Eukaryota; kingdom Metazoa; phylum Chordata; order Testudines; family Cheloniidae; genus Natator; species Natator depressus. The sequence goes on from NC_134235.1 coordinate 16,291,451, forward strand.
AGTCACGATATGAAGAACTTGTCTTGCTTGGGCTTTCACTCCTGTCTTAGGATATGGGCAGAGCATCCATGAGACACTGGTGGACATTTCAGCAGCATTTTCTGACCTACTGAAGTCCTGGAGGAAGAGGAGGACAATGATACAGACATGGCAGACTCGCATTGGCTGATGCAGCTCACAACTCTCGGTATATCCACTGATGCCCCCTATGTAGACCAGCAATTTGGGAGCACGGCCGCAGGCATGGACTGGTGGGATCGTGTCATCATGAGGACCTGGGATGACCAGCAGTGGGTCCAGAACTTTCACAAGAAGAACACTACATTTCTGTTCTGGAGCTCTGTGAGCAGCTTTCCCTGACCCTCCAGTGTCATGACACACCCATGAGGGTGGTCCAGAAGCAGGTTGCTGTAACCATCTGGAAGCTGGTTACTCCAGACTGCTACAGATTGGTTGCTAACCATTTTGCTGTTGGGAAGTCAACTGAGTAAGGTGGTGGTGGAGGTATCTGAGGCAGGCAGGCAGACGTGTGGTTTACCCAAAGGTGGTGGGGATACACAAGATCCCTTAAGTAATTGCTGGTTTTGAGACAATGGAGTTTCCAAACTGCATCAGGGACCATTGATGGGACTCATGTGCCCAAGGAGCACATGGGTACATAAACTGCAGAGAGTACTAGTCCATTGTTATGCAGGCTCTTGTGGACAGAGGCCAATTTATGAATGCCTGTGTGAGATAGTAGCAGGTCAAGCACTCACAGCCGCGGTGCATCCTGCTGGTCATTCCGGGAATTAGCTCTTTCCAGCCTTGGAGCACCTACTGCTGGCTAGTGTCTCAGCTGCCGCAGGCCCCGTGTCCCTCCCCGACCCTGGTGCCCCTTTCCCTTGGGGTTCTGCCCACAGCAGTCCCCCCACACTCTGGGTCTGTCCTCCCAGGGGAACCCCAACCCCTATGTTCACCTTGCCTCAGTGGCAACCGCCAGTCGTCATCTAGCCCCCTTCCTCTGGGGCAGTCTGCAGTCTGTAATGGCCACTCATTGGTGAGGGGATTGGACCAGCTGCCTCTGCCTATCCCCAGGCTACACCTCTGCAGCCCCAGTACCTCCTTAAGCCTTTAACAAGGCCTCAGCCTGGGGAGTTGCTAGCCTGGAGTGCCCCCCGTCCTCAGCTCAGCTCAGCTCAGCTCCAGGTACCCTGTGCTCCCAGGCAACCAGGTCCTTCCCCCTCCAACGCTGGAGTGAGACTGACCCAGCTCCTTCTCTAGCCCTTATATCTGGGCCAGGTGTGGCCTGATTGGTTGGGGAGGCAGCCACAGCTGTGGCCACAATCCACCTACCCTTCTCCCCAGGAGCAGGGTAACTGTCCCGCTAAAGGGATGAACTGAACAATTCAAGACGCCAGGATTTTCTGCTGATCAGGAGTCTACCTTCAGGGGTAGGCCAGGACACTATTCCCACCAAATGACATCATCATAAATGGAGTACCTGTCCCCACTGTTGTTCTAGGGGACCTCCTGTACAAACTTTTGCCATGGCTTATAGACCCATAGCCTCATCTCAGAGGCCCTGGCAAAAGGTGGTTTAATTATGATCTCAGCAGGTGCAGAATGCTGATCGAATGTGCATTTGGCAGATTGAAATCCCCCTAGTGCTATTTACAGAACCATTTGGATTCCAGTTTAATCAATGCTGTCCACACTACCATAGCTTGCTGTGCTCTTCACAACCTTTGTGCAGCCAGAGGTGAGCCATTGGCCCCTGAATAAACCTATGGCAGCAATTGATTGCTGAACCGATACACTTAGCCAGACAGTGCCCATGTGACAGCTGGAGCAGGGTGCACACATGCAACAGAAATCGGTCTGTGTTGCCACATTCTGGCCTTGTGTGGACCTATGGATGAACGTGAATACATTTATGAATGTGTTTTTACAGCAATGATAATAGTAAGTGAGGAGCTCTCTCTGTATGCAATGAATGGGGGGGGGGGGGCTGATTGTTATAACTTTAATTATGGATGAGATGACTGAGTTTTGAAATGGGGCATGGTCCACTGTTGGACAAGACCTGTGGGGTTTCATTATGGATGGATGTAAGTAGATGTACTGAAAAATTGTGTTTGCATACAGCTCCCCAGTTGTGCCTTATGTGTTTATCTTTATTTAAAAACCACACATATGAAGTGATGCACTGATGGTGTAAGAGGGTTCACCCCCCCACTCTGGCACCTCCTGCTGACTGTCTTGGAAATTAGTTCTGCATGTTAGTGCACCCTCTTTGATTGGTGCCTCACCACCATCACTCCTGCTCTAGGACCCACATTTCTCCAAGAACCATTGTCCTCATCAGCAACACAGCCCTCCATCCATGCCACACATTGTGCTCCCCCTTCTGGGCACTTGCTTCAGTGGCAACCACAGTCTGTTTAGCCACTTCCCCAGTGGCAAGAAGCTGGGGGCACAGGACCCTGTAGATAGCAGCCACTTGCTGCATCCCCTCCAGCCACTCAGTAGATCTCTCTGGACCACTGCCCTGTGGCCCCAGCACCCTCTTTGCCCAGGCCTCAGTGTGCAAACCTCAGCAGCCAACCAGGAGCTGTCTCTCGCTCCCCAGTACCTGCTAGCAGCACTGCTCTGTCCAGGGTGCCGGCAGTTTTCTCAGCCCTCCAGAGACACAGTTCTTCCTCCTTGGGCTCCCAGCACAGAACTGCCTTCCTCTGCCCTGCAGCTCCCTTTTTATATGGGCCTGCTTGGTCCTGGTTGGCTGCTTCCTTCAGCCCTTCTCTGATTGGCTGCCTCCTGCACAGCCTCCCTAGGGCTCTGTTGACCCCTTATGGGCCAGTGTAGGGCAGACACCCCGTCACCGATAGTAATAAATATTCTTAATAAAATCAAAGCCTGTAGTTGTGAAAATGGCTAAATTACAAAAATCAGTATAAAGCATTGCCAGGCAGGTCAGCTGCCATGACAACACCAAAACACCAATAACAAACCAACACCGAAACCAGTAATAAAACAGAGTGCATAAACCAAACATTGAAGAGTGCAAACAATCAGACCAGGGCCAACACACAGGTTCCCTGCTTATAACTATTGTCTGGCCTCCCATTCTCCTTTTCCTCTGTGCGTTTAGCGTGCAATTGGCTCCATAGCACAGGGATGGAGGTCTGCAGAGAGGGTGGTGGCCCACACGAGTATGGAGGACTACAGGGAGGATATTAACACTAGCTGGACAGGGCAAAGTCCCAATTGCATGAGCCACACAACTGTGGAATTGTCCAATGCGTTCCTGGTCTGCAGCACATTGTACCATGGAGGGGTTTCAGGATGTGGTGTGGGTGCAGCAGGAGTCTATACTCTTGCAGCCATGAGTGCATGCAGCCTCTCAAACAGGTCTTTATTTTGCACTATATCTTCCTCCTTCAAGCACCATTCCTGCTCCAAAAACTGCTCTGCCAGTCCGTCCTCATAAGCTGCAATTCTGTCTTCATAGTCTGCAGTCTCTCTGTGCCTTTCCACTTCCCATGAATCCTTTCCCTTTTGCTATTGCACCTGTGTGCTGGCTCGGTTCAGAATGTCCACCATAAGTTCACAGAAGTGCTTCCTCTCGGACTGCTCCGTGACCGTTCAAAATCCCAGGCTCCTGCTGGAGTGTGGCTGAGCTGCCGAGGTTAAAGGATCAAACAGCACATTATTGTCTCACTACTTCAAAAAAAGATTCAGTGCATCTGTGGAGAAAAGTGCTGGTGGAACTAAGTTCCCTTTAAGCTGAGCAGAAGCCTATTAAGTGCCACGCAGGCACTCAGGGAGCCGCAGCCCGGCGCCCCTCCCCAGGCCCGAACCCAGACCAGCCCCTGACCTGCTGCCACTGGGGGCTAGGTGCCCCCGCCCCAGCCTGAACCTAGTCTGGCCCCTGACCTGCTGCGGCCAGGGGACAAACTTTTGGTGACTGAGCAGCATATGTGATCTATAGAGGTAAGCCTGGAAAAAAGGCCTTCTCTGAAATGTGACTACCTATCTGAAGTTCCTACCACAGGAAAAGTTTGTGGCTATCAGCACCCGGGATTGGGTCAAAATTCACAGGATACTGCTTTAGCGACTACATGGATTACTACCGCCCTGCAGCTTTTGATATAGCCTGCTCTGACTAGAGCTGATTACATCTACCACTGGACTTCATGCAAACACACGCGGTAATACCGACTCTCAAAGAACTACATAGCCATCCCCTCCACCCTGGCACATTTCTGGACTGCATACAAACCCACAGCTATAATTCGGACACTGATTTTGTTCCCCATGGACTACATTTCACTCTCCCCCTGAACAGTTTACCATGTACAGGGTGCTCGTTACGCTGTGACATGGCCGATTTGTCTGGAGTGGTGTACTAAAAGGGAAGGCAATGTAAGGTTGTCACTTTTAACACCCCAGAATGCCTGTGTAAGAACATATGAGCTAAGTATCAAATAAAAATTCAAATTTAAATGCTACTTTTACAGTTGTTTGCACTTCCCAGGGTCCACTTTGAATTCCATGTGGTAGTAGCGGGGGGTGACTCCCAAGCACTGGTGTGCATCCTGCCATTAGCAGATATGCGCTGCTACTCCCAGCTTGTAATAACTTGTGCATTGGGTTATACACCAGAAATCCTGCCCCTTCGTATATTAATAACAAACATGGAGCTAGAAACATACCTGGCTCCAGGGCGACTTCTACTTCTGCTGCTGGTTCCGCGGTGGGCTAGTCCTCTGGAGGGGGAAGGGTCTTCAGAAGGTTCCTCCGAGTATGGACCCAGGACATGATGCAGCTGTGCCAGCAGCAAAGCCTCCCTAGGGACCGGTGTGAGCACCAGAGTCACTTCACTGCCTGAACTGGTGCCTGCTGGCTCCCCTCTGGTGCTATACTAGATCCTTAGGTCAGAAGGTCGCCATCCCGGCTGACCAGACTATTGTGAACTGCTGGGGCGCAGTGCTCAGCGCAGTACCCAGCACCTGGTCAAACTCCTCATAAAAGAGGCAGGATGACAGGGAGTTCCCAGAGATGTGGTTCTCATCCCTGGCTTTACGATAATTGCTCTTGACACACTTACTGCATTCCCTGCACTGGTCACAACTCTAGTGAATTCCCAGCGCTTCCAGCTTCTTTGCTATTTCCTGGGACAACACATGGTCATTCCTGGTACTCTGACTGAAGTTGAATGTCTTGCTCACCTCGCACCTGAGCTTTACCAGAATCTGGCTGTCATCCCATGACCAGGGAGCAGTGAGCTCTAAAAAAGCACTTAGTCTTGTTGGCGGTCACTATCAACATATGTAAATGTTGACTCTTTGCTGCCTAGCAGTCAGAATAAATGGAATGTTTAAACACCAAGCAGCTGTCCTTGAAGTAGGGGGTGGGGGGTGGGAGAGGGTTGCTTTTGTTTTCTGGGAGTCGATTGGCTAGTCTTGAGATAGAAAGGACAAGGAACACCAGCCCAGGAGATTGTGGGATAGCATTGGTGCACTCTCAGGATACGAGTCTGGGGGACCTGGGCCCAAGTTGTGTCCATATGGGAAAATTATGGCGCTTGGACCCGTGTCCTAGTGGGTCTCGGTCTCAAACCTAACCCTTGTCAGGTCCTGGGGTGCAGGCTTGGAAGATGCAGTGGCTCAAGTCAGACAGAATTGTGTGTAGAAGGAAAGGGGCTTTGAGCTCGAGCCTGAGTCTGAGTCTGGGCTTAAAGTGCAGTGTAGACATACCCTAAGTGTTACTAATGAAGGGATCTTTTGCTCCTAACCTATTCCCAATGAAGCTCCAGGGAATAGATGATAAGATTTGGCTGTTTTAGGATGTGTCCTCTTCACATCTACTTCTGAATGAGATTTACTGATGAAATCAAGGAAATTAATGTCAGGCTCGGAAAAGGAGCCATCTGGTGAAGATGAAACTAATGGATGTGCTTTCATTCCATATAGCTTGATCAGCATTTTTGCAGGAACTGCATTGTTCTATATTTTCCTCTGAATGTGACTATAACTTGCTTTTGCTGACTTGTTCACCATTACCCCAGACACTATTAATTGCTTATTTCTATTACAGTAGCATCTAGAGACCACAATCAGGATCAACACTTATTGTGCTATGTGTTGAAGAAAATGGGGCCTGCCACAGGTAGCTGTGCAGAGCTCATTGCAGGACTGAGATCTAAATTGGCAAGACAAACACCTAAGCAGGTAAGACAGACGGGGAGCAGAGAGATGAAGTGACTTTCCCAAGGTCACACAGGAAATCGGTGGCAGAGGTAGGAACTGCAACCAGATCACCTGCGTCCCAATCCTGTGCCTTAATCACAAGTCCCTCTTACCTCCCCAGTAAATGATAGACAGATTATTCCTTCCCTTCATATTTCCTAGATGCCTGCTCTTGTAGGAGAGGGAGAGAGAGCCTGGAGCACTGGGCCTGGTGCAAGACCTGAGGCCTGAACCAGAGGCCATGTATTAAAGTAGATGTTTACAAATTCACTGTCCAATATTTGGCCTTGGCAAAAGTCATGCTAGTGTTGTTAAAACACAGAGACTCCTAACAAGCAACAGATACTGGGTAGGTGTGAGAACACACTCCGGAAAGATGAGCCCAGGAACATCCTGACCTAACACCACATAAGAGGATGTTTGCCTGAGACAGCCGGAGTGTGATATAAGGGGAAGTAACAAGCAGATGTCATGAAACATGTAAGGTGGTACGTAAGTTTTGTCTGTCTATAAATGTCAGGGCTTTGAGTGGTGGAGGGAACAGCAGAGACTCCTACTGCTGACTGAGCTGCTCCTTGCCACAGGGCACTCATGTATTAGGGTACTTGTAACCATAGAGTCAGAGCACTAGGACTGTCTTGAGGGCAATAAACCTGGCCTAGTGCCTTTGTCACCAGACTGAGTCTGTGGTCTTTCTAGGTAGGATTATTGAGGTCTGCTGAGCCAGCTACCTGTGCAGGGCTGGGACAGCATATGGAGGGAGCACACACCACCCACCTGGCAACAGCTCACTGTTCCTTTCTTACTGGATGCTTCATTTATCATTCTGCGATGCAGACAATTAACAACCCTGACTGAATTGTACCAGTATGAATCGAATTGTAATTTGCTGTGTAATGATTAGAAGCTAAAGGAAGCAGAGGGTACAAGCACATCAGTATTTAACTGGAAATGTGATACTTCAAAACAATAAAACCCATCCCTCTAGAAAGCCACCAGAAAGGTGTGTGGGGAGAAAATGCACTCTGCCTGACCAGCTACAAACAAAGGGCAAAAACTCAGCTCTTAGAGCCTCCAGCCCTAGTTCACCTTAGCTATTCTTAAGAGAGGTTACATCAGTAGGAGATCCACACAAGGAGAGGAAGGAGAATATCTGTGCTGCGATAAAACATGTGGAACTGAGAGCAGAGCTTTGACCTAAAAAGGCTGGACGGTGTCAGCATTAAGCTACAGTGTTTAGAAAAAGCCATGTTCAAAGGTGCTGGTAGTGGATGGATTCTGGCAACAGGTGAGGTCTGTGACAGACCTCAAGCAGCATTAGAGAGAGAATTTGTTTTCTGAATGGAGGATAGTGGTTCTCTTTATTAACCACCAGCCCGTGGTCTTCCTGGTCTTGCACTATGTGGGACCTGACTGATGCTTCCAGACCACATAAGCCCAAGGAGAGGTGAAGGAGTTTGAGACACAAACTCAGGGGATTAACCAGCTAGCACCACAATAGATTTTTGCATAAGGTTCATTAGGCTGTTCAGAGCTCACGTACAGAGCTTGTGTAACTCATACAGGCCACATCCTATCACACAACTAGCTCCCACTGCAAAGAGGTTAGGTGAAGAGATCCCTTCCTCAGTTACACTTAGAGTATGTCTACTCTGCACTGTAAACCCAGGCTCAGACTCAAGCCCAGAGCATAAGGACCTATGTCCTAGAGCACGGGTCTGTAGAGCCTGGGATGGCTGATGTTTCCACAACGCCACCAGGAGGGTATGCAGTGTACTCTCCAGGGACCATAGTGTGTGTGTGGTTGGGGGTGGTGGTGGTGTAGGTCCCTTTTATGGACACTCAGCCAGCCATTTAGCTATAAAGTCCCTCTTGGTGGCTGTTCTCTGCTTGCTTTACCTGTAAAGGGTTAAAAAGGTAAAGGAAAGGGTGTGGGCACCTGACCAAAAAAACCAATGGGAAGGCTAGAACTTTTTAAATTGAGAAAAAAATAACTTCCCTTTGTCTGTTGTTGTTCTCCAGAGAGAGGGGATAGAGCAGGACAGGGCTGGAGTTATGCTGTAAAAATCTTTTAAACCAGGTATGAAAAAGCATCAAATCATACCTCAACCCTACCTATCTGAAACCCCAAATATGTAAGTAATCAGGGAATGTCTAAGAAGACGAGCTTAGGGGTTATTTCTTTTATTTCTTGTATAGCCTCTGTGCTAACCCCAGATGCTTTTGTTTTGCTTGTAACCTTTAAGATGAACCTCAAGAGAGATATCTTGATGCTTAATTTTTGTCATGGTTTCTTTTAAGATCTAGCAAAAGCCTAAATTCCAAATGTATTTCCTTTCTTTTTTTGTTTTCAATAAAATTTACCTTTTTTAATAACAGAATTGGATTTTTGGTATCCTAAGGGGTTTGTGCACATGTTGTTTAATTAGCTGGTGGCAACAGCTGATTTCCTTTGTTTTCTTTCTCAGCTCTTCCCCAGAGGTGGGGTGTGTGTGTGTGAAAGGGCTTGAGGGTACCCAACAGAAAGGAATTCCCAAGTATGCCTTCTGGGATTCCAAAAAGGGATTTTGCATTTCGGTGGTGGCAGCATTTACCAAGCCAAGGTCAGAAAAAGCTGTAATCTTGGGAGTTTAATAAAAGCCTGGAGTAGCCAGTATTAATTTTTTGAATCCTTGTGGGCCCCACCTTCTGCACTCAAAGTGCGAGAGTGGGGAATCAGCCCTGACAGCAGCTCACTTGGTTTGCAGAGTGCACCTTCTCATGCGTTTGCTGTAGCCACCTTTGTTGAGCTCACTGCTATGTGGTCACGGGATCATAGCCAGAGTGTGGTAAATCTCTGGTGCGAGGTAAGCAAGACATTCAACTTCAGTAAGAGTACCAGGAATGATCAGGCATCTTAGTAACTTTAGGCTGTGCCTTTTCATCACTGAATCCATAACATGATCAGATTTCCTGTACTGATGCTTCAATTTATTATCCTGGTGTTACAGGAAGGGAAATTAATAAGAACATAAGAATGGTCATACTGGCTCAGACCAAAGGTCCATCTAGCCCAGTATCCTGTCTTCTGACGGTGGCCAATGCCAGGTGTTCCAGAGGGAATGAACAGAACAGGTAATCATCAATTGATGCATCCCCTGTCATCCATTCCCAGCTTCTGACAAACAGAGGCTAGGGACACCATCCCTGCCCATCCTGGCTAATAGCCATTGATGGACCTATCCTCCATGAATTTATCTAGGTTTTTTTTAACCTTGTTATAGTTTTGGCCTTCACAACATCCTCTGGCAAAGAGTTCCACAGGTTGACTGTGCATTGTGTGAAGAAATACTTCCTTTTGTTTGTTTTATACCTGATGCCTATTAATTTCATTTGGTAAACCCCTAGATCGTATGTTATGAGGAGTAAATAACACTTCCTTTTTTACTTTCTCCACATCAGTCATGATTTTATAGACCTCTATCATATCCCTCCTTAGTCATCTCTTTTCCATGCTGAAAAGTGCCAATCTTATTAATCTCTCCTCATATGGAAGCCATTCCATGCCCCTAATCATTTTTGGTGCCCTTTTCTGAACCTTTTCCAATTCCAATATATCTTTTTTGAGATGGACGCAGTATTCAAAATGTGGGCGTACCATAGATTCATATAGAGGCACAATGATATTTTCTGTCTTATTGTCTATCGCTTTCTTAATGATTCCCAACATACTGTTCACTTTTTTGACTGCTGCTGCACATTGAAGGGATGTTTTCAGAGAACTATCCACAATGACTCCAAGATCTTTCTTGAGTGGTAACAGCTAATTTAGATTCTATCATTTTGTATGTTTAGTTGGGATTTATCAACATTGAATTTCATCTGCCATTTTGTTGCCCAGTCACCCAGTTTTGTGAGTTCCCTTTGTAGCTCTTCGCAGTCTGCCTGGGACTTAACCATCTTGAGTACTTTTGTATCATCTGCAAATTTTGCCACCTCACTGTTTACCCCCTTTTCAAGATCATTTATGAATATGTTGATTAAGACTGACCCCAGTACAAACCCCTGGGGGATACCACTATTTTACCTCTCTCCACTCTGAAACCTGGCCATTTATTCCTACCCTTTGTTTCTTATGGGTCAGAATGATGTACTGACTCCAGTCAGAAAGCTGACCCTTTGCTCTGTCACACTAAGAACCACTCAGCAGCTTCAAAAGTGGTTGATAATGTGTGGAAAATCATTCTGGGTAGAAGCAATTCTGGTACATGTTCTTCCCTTCCTTAGTGTTACCAACGCTCGCAAGTTGATCATAAGTCTTGTAATATTAAGAGTTGGGTTTTTTTAAAGCTGTAACTTCTAGGATCAAAATAGTGCATGAGCATCTCAGCTTGAGTTATTTATTTTAAAAGTAAGTTTCCAACTTCTTAGTTGCTGACGAAAACTTTAAAAAGTGAAGCAAGTGCATCCAAAAAGTTCAGAAACGAAAGGACAAAAAACCCTCTCCAAAATTATTCACTTTAAAATGTCTTAATTTAAAGGCAGTCATCTGATTTTTGAATGTTTGAGGCTGGCGATACTGCTTCCTATCACTGGGGAAGTTTGCCTGAATATGGCATTGTGACAAGGTAGACACAACAGCCTGGAAAAAGTCAAGTTTCCTGCATATCACATGGCTGGTCAGCATATATATAAGGAAGAGGAAGCTAGGGCCAAGGAGGTTACAGGTGGTGGGTGTGTGGTTGAGCCTGGGAAAAGCCTCTTGGGAATATGACCAACACTTGCAGTTAAGGTGTTGTATTTTGTGTTGTTTGTGGCCCTTTTGTTGTAGCAACCAGGCAAGGTACTAACAAACTTCAACAGGACTTTATTTTCAAAGTGGAAACCTTTTTACCAAGCTGCTGCTGCACCCTCTGTAGCTCTCACTCTGCCTCCTCAACTTCCCCCCTCCGCTTCCTGTTTCGTGTACTTCCAGACTCCCAATAGCCAGTGCTCCCAGTTCTAATAATTATAAGCAGCATCTAAACACCACATTCCCTCCTCTCTTAAGAAACTCTCCCAATTAAAATACACATTGTTGTTCGAACCATAGGAACAAATATGAAACAAGACACTATACTGTTGGCAGAAATATTACACTGAAAACACTGTAGATACTACACAACATAGTCTCTAGTCCAGACAAGTGGTCATCTGGGTCTGACAGGCCGTCTCTCAAGCCCCGGTTCCAGTGCAATGTCTTGTTGGGTTGGTACTATGGTAAAGTCATCCAGTGCAGACTGGGTGTTGGCATAATCTCCTCTTGGTGCATAGGCAGGTGCAAGATAAGAAGCATTCCATACCCGCCCATCAGAAAGTCGATAGCTGTAAGGTCCCTTCTTCTCTATGATTTTAAGAGAAGCTGTGAATTTATGGTCCCCTTTGCGTAAAATTCCATGTTTTCGTATTCTAACGAAGGAACCACACTCAAACTTTGGTTCCTTAGCACCCCGCTGCTCGTCTGTGAAAGCCTTAGACTTTGCTTGCTTCTGTTCAACTGTTTTTCTCACATCATCCTCGTTTGGGGCATCAGGTCATGCCTTTAACAATCCAGCAATGTTCAGTTCAGTTTCCAATGCAGTAAGTCTGCGGGCGATCGTGTAGCCTGGTATGCTTGCAAGAAATCAGCAGTGAAGGTATTCCACAATCGCCCTTCCAGTTTAGCCTTTTACAAACTCTCTTTCAAACTTCTGTTAAACCGTTCGATTTCCCCATTGGCTTGAGGGTAATATAGGGATAACCTTCTGTGTAAAATGTTCCTCTGTGCTAGAAAAGTTTCAAACTCCAGGGAAGTAAATTGACTACCATTATCTCAAACCAGTTCTTTGGGGTTCCTTCCCTGCTAAAAACTGAAGAGAGGAACTTAATTACTGTAGCAGAAGAGATTTGCGATGTAAACGCTATCTCAGGCCATTTACTGAAATAGTCTATTAAAGTGATGGCATAACGGCAGTCACTTGGAGCAGTATCAAAGGGTCCTACAATGTCAATCACCACTTTTTCCCATGCAGATTCAGGAAGAGGAACAGGCTGTAACGGAGGGGTACACATCACTGCTGTCTTATCATGCATTTGGCAAGTCACACAGGATTTTAGGCCAGCCTGTGAAATTGTATGCCCCAGAAAGGAGAGTTCAGTTTGTCTAAATTTGCATTTGGACCTATTGAGCTGGAGGCCTGCTGTGCTGATGCAGTTTAGTACAGACTGCAGTTTATTGTCATGCTCCTCAGAAGTATTTCCAAACACAATAATATCATCCAGATAGCACTGAACTCCATGTTGATTCTTCAGAATCATGACATCATTTTTTGGAAGGCACTTGGGGCAGATGCGAGACCATATGGAACACGTTTAAAACGAAATAGTCCCTCATGTGTAATAAATGCTGTGAAGTCTCTGCTATCTTCATGCAACATAACCTGGTGGTATGCGGTCTGCAAATCAAGAGTGGAAAACATCTTTGCTCCATGGAGTTCTGCAAATGCTTCTTGTATGTGAGGAAGAGGATGGCTGTCAATCACAATAGCTTTATTTGGCTCCCTTAAGTCCACACAAAGGCGAATGCCTCCATCCTTCTTCTGCGTCACTACTATAGGTGAAACCCATTCCGAGGAGTCGATCTCTTCAATAATGTTCTCTTGAACAAGTTTTCTAAGTTCCGCTGAAACAGCTTCCCTGACTGAAAATGGTAAGTGCCGTAACTTCTGTCGTACAGGCATCACATTATTCCGCATTTTAACTTTATGGAGAAACCCATAAGCACAGTCGAGTTTCTCCTCAACCTGGTGTTGGGTCCCAGCTGAAACTGGTGTGTGTACCGCAAGAGTGCTTTGCTGAGGAAGATCAATTCATCCATTAACTACCCTGAGATTTAAAGCAGCCAATAAATCTCTGCCAAGCATAGGAGTGCCTTTGTGGACAATGTAGAACTCTGCAGTTACACAGCAATCACCAAAAGTAACTATTACTGGCAGGCAGCCATGTACTGGAATATGGTTCTTCAAATAGCACACCAAGTGAAGTTTGGGTTCAGTAAGAGGCACATCTTTAAAGTAATGCAAATAGATGGAATCAGGTAGTATAGATACTGCTGAGCCAGTGTCCAACAGTAGCTTAATAGAGTGTGATTTGCCTGAGGGTATGGCGGAAATGTTTACAGTGCACCTTATTTGTTCTGGAATATGTGCAGTAGTGATTTTGTCTATGCTCAGCACAGTAACATCTGGTATTGTGACTGCATGCACCTGTTGATTGAACTGGCTGTTGCGACATACTTTAGCAAAATGCCCAATCTTTCTGCAATGATTGCACTGAGGTACTTTTGCCAGACATCCTGTGTAGCTTGCAAGGTGTTGTGGGGATCCACAGCAAAAGCATGCTGTGCCCGGCCAATGGGGGCTGTGGGAAGTGGCGCAGGCCGAGGGACGTACTCACCGCCACTTCCCGCAGCCCCCATTCGCCTGCAGCGGCGAACCGCGGGCAGTGGGAGCTGCGATCGGCCAAACCTGCAGACGCGGCAGGTAAACAAACCGGACGGGCCTGCCAGGGGCTTTCCCTGGACAAGCGGCATCTGAAGTTTGGGAAACACTGCCCTAAAGAAGAGCCTTAAAAAGGGCATGAGCATTTTGTGCACATCTCTTTCCTGGCTGGTGAAACAGCCCACCAGCCAATGGGCATCTTTGTTTGATAAGAGGTCCGCAGTAGAGCTGGGCAAAATTTTTGGGGCAAAGCCCTCTTTTTGGCTGAAAAATGCAGAGTCAGGTCAACTGAAACAATTTGGGTCAATTTTGGTGAATGGTTTTGGTAAAAAAAAAAAAAACAGCAATTTTTGAAATGTCAGAACGGTTAATTTTGTTTCACCTTTTTGTTTGAAAAGATGTTTGTTTGGAATTGCCCTCAATGTTATTTACTAATCGTTTAGAAAAAGTAAAAAAAAAAATTAAAATATTTTGTTTGACCCAAAATGACATTTTTTCCCACGTTTTTTGGTTTGCTGAAAAAAATAGATTTTTTTTGTTTCAGGTTGACCCAAAACAATTTCTTTTATTTGGCCAGTGAACTGTAAAACTGAGGATCTGCACAGCTCTAGTCAGCAGTTTCTGTTTCATATTCCCCATCTGAAGTCATGATTCTCTGTGATATCCTAGCTATTTCTGCATTATGGTCCAAATTACCTGAATCCACTGGAGTCATGGATTAATTTGGCCCCATGACTTCCAGTTGCTTATTCTCTATCTGATCACAAACTCCTAAGAATCAAGGATGTTCCTGTAATGCAGATATCCCTAATAATAAAAAAAAAGGGAAGAAGAATGATGACGGTGGAGATTTTAAACTGTAGACTATTTGTCAACTATTTCCATGTGGCATCAATAGCTCTTAAAACAAATCTGCCACTCCGTTGTTGGTATACAGGGACATTAGTACAGGAAAAGAGATGTGTCAGTAAAATGCAAGAATATTCTTTAAGCTTTAGTGATCAAGGTTACAAGAGGGAACTGAATAGGGCTAGAGAAAGTGTAATAAATTACAACAGGAAGAAATTAAAAGGAACAAAGACTTTTTCAATTTCCTTCAAATGAGTATAAGCCCTTCTCACATGAAATGAATGCCATTAAACTGAGATACTAGTTCATTGTAGCCACCTGTGAGGAACTGGGCCTGAATTCACATTCTTCAATGAAGTCTTAATGTGAGAGATGCTTTAGAACATTGTGATTCTTGCAGATGGAACATTGTACACCATTCCATTTGCATCACATTCCTGGTAACTTCCTTTGCGTCAGCGTAATAACACCTACAAGAACCAGAAAGACATGGGGACAGGGATATGACATCATGATTGGCACAGTCTTGTTACTGAACTGTCTTATTGTGTTCTGTTTTTTTTATTTAGTTACCACAAAAATAATATATAAAATTAACCCCAACAATCCTAGGGACAGAGCTAAGGTGGTCGGTTTGAAGTATGTGTTTCTTCATTTGGGGAAAGAATAATGGTGTTTGTTTGTTATGTGGCACTGTAATATTTATGATGTCATTAGCTGTTCTGGTACCTGATGTGATAGGTAACTACACTGAAGATAACTACATGGTCACTCGGCAGCTTTAACTTCTATTTTTAAACAAGGTCTAGAGTGATATATAGTAGAACCTCAGAGTTACGAACACCAGAGTTATTAACTGACCCAGTCAACCACACATCTCATTTGGAACCGGAAGTACACAATCAGGCAGCAGTAGAGAAAAGAAAAAAAAAAAGCAAATACAGTACAGTATTGTGTTAAATGTAAAATACTACAAAATAAAGAGAAAGCAGCATTTTTCTTCTTCATACTAAAGTTTCAAAGTTGTATAAAGGCCTTGTTCAGTTGAAAACTTTTGAAAGAACAACCATATCATTTTGTTCAGAGTTACGAACATTTCAGAGTTACAAACATTTCAGAGTTACAGACAACCTCTGTCCTCCTCCCGCTGCACCAGAGACTTCTGTATCACAGGGCTCTCCAAAACCGCAGCAGCGAAAGGAGCAGAATGTGGGGACACAGGGTGCTGCTGTACTGGCCCCAACCCTGTCCTCCAATGGGGCTGCTGTATGGACCCCAGACAGGAGACGCAGCTGCATGGAAGAGCTGGAGGCGGGGCTTCGGGTAGTACAGTTGTGCCAGAGGAGCTGCCGGCGTGGGGCCGCCTGGTGGCCCCATGTTCTGCTCCTCCTGTGTCTTTCCAGAACGGAGTACCAGCTATAAATATCTTACTGGTACGGCATATCGTACCATACCACTGTCCTTGCACCACTGTCCACGGGCCAGGGTGCTCTCTCCCACCATCGGTCACAGTCAGAGCAAGGAGAGCCCACTGAATGGGCCAGGCCTCCTTGTCATTGTAGCTCCATGACAGCTGTGGGCATTTTGGTGAACATACAGTAACAGTTTGAGTTCGGGGGCCATATATTGCAATCGACTTTGTTAGAAAATACAAGGACAAAACATCTGCCCTAAATGTGCTTGGGACCGCGACTGCTGTCAGGCTCAGTTGGGAAAGGGAGTCTGCCCAGAGCTCGAGGAAGGCAAGAGAGGGAGAAAAGGCTGCTGCTTGCTGTTGGAAGTGTCTCTGTGGTGGGGAGGACTCTGTCAAAAGTCCTAGATCCCACTGATCAGTTGCTGCTGTCGACACCTGGCAGAAGGGTTACACAAATGAAAGCTGGGAATCTCTTCCGAGGGTCCATAGTCCTCTTTATTTACATGGGGCTCACATGACTCCCATCCCCAGCTCGCTTGTGGTAGCTACTAATAAATTCAGCCTATGCCATGTGCAACTCCCATTGACCTCAAGGACTGCAGGATGGAGCGCGGGCCAAGTGCTATGCAGAATGGCTGTGCAAGGCTGAGAATGCACAAGCTCAGTGCATGGTGTGCCACCACAGTCTGTGGATCCGGTCAGGTAAGCAGGACTGAATTATTGAGGATCCTCCAACTGGCTCATGGTGATCTTTTAATGACATTGAGATTTTGTATAGAGGTTAAGATTTATTTTCCCCTCTGTTCCTAAAGGAGCTTGAAAACAGGGAGCCAGCACAATCTGGCAGTAGATATCCCAGCCTTACTGATGGCATGATGTGGGAGGATCACCCTTGTGCATGGAGAGGATCCTGTGATGGATTAAACCTGGCATAGAGGCTCTTATACTACCTCCACCTTTGCTGGCGGAGGGCAATTTAGGGATTCCAAATTTTCAGCCAGTCCCTGGTTGCTGTTGGCAACCAGCGTACATTAAAGCAGCCTTCAGCCTATGCTCAGGATAATAGTAATAGAGCGAGCTTTATGCCAGCCACTTTTGCACTGTGTGTTTATCAGATAGAGACAAGAATCTGAGCTAGTAGTTCTTTGCCTTCAAGTAGAGTCTTTTTCTATTTGGCAAATGAGTTATTTCTTGTGTTTATGAGTAACCTCAAATTAACATGGCTATTCTTGCTCTGCATCAGCAGGAAGAACACCAGCTTTCAGTATAGAGGCCTGCAGGCACCCGTCCTGCTTAAAAAAGAGCATAGGGCCAAAAACCAATCCCTACGTGACCCCAGTACAAACATACCCATTCAATGGATTCCTCATTTACAATTACATTTTGAGACCTATCAGTTATCCAGCTTTTAATTCATTTAACGTGTTCCATGTTCATTTTATAGAGACAAGGTGGGTGAGGTAATATCTTTTATTGGACCAACTTCTGTTGGTGAGAGAGACAAGCTTTCCAGCTTACATAGAGCTCTTCTTCACATCAAATGCCTTCCAGAAGTCTATTACATCCACACTATTACCTTTATCAGAAAATTTGTTATCTCATCCAAAAAAGAGACCAAGTTAGTTTGACTGGATCTATTACTCATAAACTCATGTTGATAGGCATTAATTATATTACCCTCCTTTAATTCATCAAGTACCATACCAGCCACTCCATTATCTTGCCCTGCATCAATGTCAAACTGACAGGTCTATGATTACTCAAGTCATCCCATTTAGCCTCTTTAAGTGTTGGCACAATATTCAGATAATCTAGTCTGACCTCCTCCATAACCTGGACCATAACTTCTGGTTAAACAAGAGCATATCTTTCAGAAAGACATGCAACCTTGATGTAAAGACTTGAAGTATTGTAGAATCTATCACATCCCTTGGTAGGTTGTTCCAGTGATTGATTACCTTCACTTTTTAAAATGGCATCTTCATTTTCGGTTTGAAGTTGTCTAGATTCCACCTCCTGACATTGGATCTTGTTTATACCTTTGTGTGCTAGGGTAAAGACCTCTCTAGTATCAAATCTTCTCCCTGTCTGTGAATCATTCTTGTGGCTCTTCACCATAATTTCAGCAGCACTTTTTAAAATGTGGACACTGGAAATGGATGCAGCATTTCAGTGCTGGTCTCAATACAGTTAATGCCACCTCCCTACTCCTCAGTATTCCTCTGTTTATTCATCCAAGGATCACACTTAGTCCTCCTAGCTACAGCATCATACTGGGAGCTCGTGTTCAGTTATTTGTCCACTATGGCCCCTAAATCCTTTCCTGAGTATGATGTTTAGATGTTGCTTGTAATTATTAGAATTGGGAGCACTGGCTGTTGGGAGTCTGAAAGGATAGGAAACAGGAAGGAGGGAGAAGAGTTGAGAGGCTGGGAGAGAGCTACCGAGGGTGCAGCAGCAGATGGGTAAAGAGGTTTCCACTTTGAAAATAAAGTCCTGTTGAAGCTTGTTAGTACCTTTCCTGGTTGATACAACATTTTGGCGACGAGGATGGATCTTCTGTCTCTGAACCCACCTGCACCCTTTCTGCAAATCCCAGGTGAGCCCCCAATTGCTTTTACTACCTGGATCCATATGTTTGAGACTTATCTGCTTGCAATCAGTGCTACAGAGATTTCTGAAGTAAGAAAGCGTGCTCTGATCCACTGCCTTGGAGCAGAAGGGCAGCATATATTTTACACTTTTCCCCTTGCAGACGATAAATATGAGACTGCACTCACTGCATTAAAGAATTTTTTTGTGCCAAAAGTGAATGTAGTAGCTAATCGCTACAGATTTCACCAGCGTGAGCAGAGGGGAAACCTATAAAGCAATATATTGCTTCCCTGAGGAGTCTGATTGTAACTTGTGACTTTGGGAATATAGCAGATGAGATTATTAGAGACCAGCTCATTGAGAAAACAACCGTGCTTCATGTAAGAGAACACTAACTTCTAGAACCACAACTTACACTAGAAAAAGCAATAACCATTGCTACTCAGATTGAGTCAGCTACAGCTGAAGCCAAAATAATGAGCATGGATACAGGAGGCACATTCCAGGCTGTGACTCCTCTGCAGAAAAGTTCACTACCTCTGCAGACACACAATTGCAAGAGGAAAACAAATGAAACCCCACCGAATCAGCAAATTCAAAATACAGTAAAAGCATGCTTTCACTGTGGATCCCCACAACACCTAGCAAGCTACACAGGATGTCTGGCAAAAGTAGCTCAGTGCAATCTTTGCAAAAAGACTGGACATTTTGCTAAAGTATGTCGCAGCAGCCAGTTCAATCAACAGGTGCATGCAGTTACAATACCAGATGTTACTGTGCTGAGCGTAGACAAAATCACTACTGCACATATTCCAGAACAGATAAAGTGCACTGTAAACGTTTCCGCCATACCCTCAGGCAAACCACACTCTATTCAGCTACTGTTGGACACTGGCTCAGCAGTATTTATACTACCTGATTCCATCTATCTACATTACTTTAAAGATGTGCCTCTTACTGAACCCAAACTTCACTTGGTGTGCTATTTGAAGAACCATATTCCAGTACATGGCTGCCTGCCAGTAATAGTTACTTTTGGTGATTGCTGTGTAACTGCAGAGTTCTACATTGTCCACAAAGGCACTCCTATGCTTGGCAGAGATTTATTGGCTGCTTTAAATCTCAGGGTAGTTAATGGATGAATTGATCTTCCTCAGCAAAGCACTCTTGTGGTACACATACCAGTTTCAGCTGGGACCCAACACCAGGTTGAGGAGAAACTCGGCTCTGCTTATGGGTTTCTGCATAAAGTTAAAATGCGGAATAATGTGATGCCTGTATGACATAAATTACGGCGCTTACCATTTTCAGTCAGGGAAGTTGTTTCAGAGGAACTTAGAAAACTTGTTCAAGAGGACATTATTGAAGAGATCGACTCCTCGGAATGGGTTTCACCTATAGTAGTGACGCAGAAGAAGGATAGAGGCATTCGCCTTTGTGTGGACTTAAGGGAGCCAAATAAAGCTATTGTGATTGACAGCCATCCTCTTCCTCACATAGAAGAAGTATCTGCAAAACTCCGTGGACAAATATGTTTTCTACTCTTGATTTGCAGACTGCATACCACCAGGTTATGTTGCATGAAGATAGCAGAGACTTCACAGCATTTATTACACATGAGGGACTATTTCGTTTTAAACGTGTTCCATATGGTCTCGCATCTGCCCCAAGTGCCTTCCAAAAAATGATGTCATGATTCTGAAGAATCAACATGGAGTTCAGTGCTATCTGGATGATATTATCGTGTTTGGAAATACTTCTGAGGAGCATGACAATAAATTGCAGTCTGTACTAAACTGCATCAGCACAGCAGGCCTCCAGCTCAATAGGTCCAAATGCAAATTTAGACAAACCGAACTCTCCTTTCTGGGGCACACAATTTCACAGGCTGGACTAAAACCTGATCCAGATCATATCCTGGCAATTTCAAATTCTCCTCCTCCAACAGATTTGCAAACCTTACGTTCCTTCTTGGGTCTTACCTCCTGGTATGGAAAATTCATTCCCAATTATGCTTCTGTCATTGAACCATTATGGGAATTACTTTGGAGAAGTTCAACCTTAGTGTGGACAACGGATGCACAAGCTAGTTTCGAAACGGTGAAAGACTTGATTGTACATAGTCCAGTACTTGCACTATTCAGTCCTGCATTGCCCACAATTGTAACTACTGATGCTTCTGATTATGGACTTGGGATTGTTCTCACACAACTTCATGAGGACAACACAGAGAGGACTGTTGCATTTGCTTCAAGGACACTAAGTAATGCTGAGAGAAAATATTCTACAGTCAAAAAAGAAACACTTGTTTGTGTCTGGGCTACTGAAAAATGGAGAACTTACCTGTGGGGCCGCACATTCAAGTTGCGCACAGACCACAGCCCTTTGATGACGTTGCTCACCATGAAAGGACTGGGAAGAACAGGATACCGTATTGCTCGATGGTCTGCAAGACTACTCTCTTTCAATTATGAACTGGAATATAAACCTGGAAACCAAAATGTGGTCGCTGATTGACTTTCTCGCCTGCCTTTGCCTTCACCAGATGGTCCACCGGAGGATGAGGATGTTGTAGTTGCGCTTATTAGAAGCACTCTCACTGCAGTTACAAGAGAACAATTTCAAGCTGCTTGTTCAGCATGTGCAATTCAACAAAAACTATGGGAATTTCTGACAAAGAGATGGCCCAATCACCCTAAAAACCTTGACCCAGTTTTGATGCCTTACTTTAGAGTTCGGGATGAACTTTCTTTGCTCGATGGCTGTGTGCTACGAGGTACACACCGGCTACTTGTGCCAGAATAATTACAGTCAAAACTCATACACCTGGCACACGATACTCATCAAGGAATTGTCCGAACCAAACAACGACTACGGGATCTGTATTGGTGGCCAGGGATGGACTCTCACACTGAAGCACTCATAAAATCCTGTGTGACTTGCCAAAAGCATGATAAGACAGCAGTGACGTGTACCCCTCCATTACAGCCTGTTCCTCTTCCTGAATCTGCATGGGAAAAAGTGGTGATTGACATTGTAGGACCCTTTGATACTGCTCCAAGTGACTGCTGTTATGCCATCACTTCAGTAGACTATTTCAGTAAATGGCCTGAGGTAGTGTTTACATCGCAAATCTCTTCTGCTACAGTAATTAAGTTCCTCTCTTCAGTTTTTAGCAGGGAAGGTAACCCCAAAAAACTGGTTTGAGATAATGGTAGTCAATTTAGTTCCCTGGAGTTTGAAACTTTTCTAGCACAGAGGAACATTTTACACAGAAGGTTATCCCTATATTACCCTCAAGCCAATGGGGAAATCGAATGGTTTAACAGAAGTTTGAAAGAGAGTTTGTAAAAGGCTAAACTGGAAGGGCGATTGTGGATAACCTTCACTGCTGATTTCTTGCAAGCATACCAGGCTACACAGGTTAGCCCGCAGAGTTACTGCACAGGAAACAGATGAATACTAAACTGAACATTGCTGGATTGTTAAAGGCATGACTTGATGCCCCAAATGAGGATGATTTGAGAAAAACAGTTGAACAGAAGCAAGCAAAGTCTAAGGCTTTCACAGACAAGCGGCGGGGTGCTAAGGAACCAAAGTTTGAGTGTGGTTCCTTCGTTAGAATACAAAAACATGGAATTTTATGCAAAGGGGACCATAAATTCACAGCTCCTCTTAAAATCATAGAGAAGAAGGGACCTTACACCTATCGACTTTCTGATGGGCGGGTATGGAATGCTTCTTATCTTGCACCTTCCTGTGCACCAAGAGGAGATTAACACCCAGTCTGCACTGGATTACTTCACTGTAGTACCAACACAACAAGACATTGCTCTGGAACCGGGGCTTGAGAGATGGCTTGTCAGACCCAGACGACCACCTGTCTGGACTAGAGACTATGTTATGTAGTATCTACAGTGTAATATTTCTGCCAACAGTATAGTGTCTTGTTTCGTATTTGTTCCTGTGGTTAGAACAATAATGTTTATTTTAATTGGGAGAGTTTCTTAAGAGAGGAGGGAATGTGGTGTTTAGATGTTGCTTGTAATTATTAGAACTGGGAGCACTGGCTGTTGGGAGTCTGAAAGGACAGGAAACAGGAAGGAAGGGGGAGGAGTTGAGAGGCTGGGAGAGAGCTACAGAGGGTGCAGCAGCAGCTGGGTAAAGAGGTTTCCACTTTGAAAATAACGTCCTGTTGAAGCTTGTTAGTACCTTGCCTGGTTACTACAACACCGAGTCACTGTTTTTTTCAAGGTGCAGTCCCCCATCCTGTAAGCATGAGCTGCATTCTGTGTTCCTAAATGTATGGCCTTTCATTTGACTCTACTAAAATGCATGTTGTTTGTTTGTGTACAGTTTTCCAAGTGATCCAGAGTGCTCTACGGTTGATTTGTCCTCACCGTTACTTACCAGTCCACCAAACTGTGTGTACTCTGCAAACTTTACCAGCAAATGATTTTATCTTTTCTTTCAGATCATTGATAATACAGTGCTTCTCTGTAGTCAAGTCCCTCTTCAAAACCCACTTCTGCCAGGCTAACCACAAGGAATCTGGAAGATTTGTAATGACTAGCCCAAGATGCAGCCAAGCATCATCTCGACCTACTTAAGTCATATGCCTTTCCCTTAACCTCTGACTGTTCCTCAGTCTGACTTTAGAGTGTAAGCTCCTTACAATCCTTATTTCTGTTTGGAAAGAGCATGGTGTAACCCACTGGTCAGTGCATGGCACATGTCCCTCTCTGTGCCTAATCCACAGAGGACATGAATCTGTTACAGCCCCCCAGCTACAAAGCCTGGCTCTGTAGCTTCAGCTGTAGAAACATATGCATTTGATTCTGAAAATCCCCATTGTCAGCCAAAGTGCTAGCTCTTACGCTAGCATGCGTTAGGTGCTGCCAGAAACACATAATAAATAATAATGATGGAGCATAATGCCTCATCGGGCCAAAACACATAATAGCGCTTACCCTTGAGTGCTTCATCAGGCAAACTTCCCCCTGACATCAAACGAGTTTTGCCAGAAGATATACTGAAGGATCAGACCTTTTGCATCAGCACCCTCAGAAGAACAGCACAGTCCCGTTGGGCCTGATCCAAAGCCTGCTGAAATCAGAGGATTACCCTCTTTGCTACTTAACTGCTTCGCAGGGAGCACAAATGAGTGTTTGTGGCAGCTCCCACACAGTAACGACTCCATGTGTACATGCATGCAGCAGGGCAATTCTAAACATTTTTATGAACACAGTGATGGTTTTTTAAACTGGATAATGAGAACCTGGAAGTTAGTGCTGGTCAGGTTTAGGGCTTAAACTGCTTGGGCAGTTGTAACTGAAACGAAATTATTAATTTCTCTCCCTATTGTATTGGGTAGAAAAGCCAAAGGAGCTGGTACACTTGACTATCATCCATTGCTATTTGACATTTGTACATCCCTTTGACAGTAGGGTGAGTGGATAGCAAGATTACACTTTTTTTCGGGGTGGTTGTGGTTATAGATGCTTACATAAGACAAAACCCCTAATATCAGGATGGTCCCCAATAGTATCGGGATGTCTGGTCACTCTATTTGGCAGGGAAAGATAAATTAGCGCCCCTTAGTCTGCATCTGCGTTTGAACATTCGCTGTCGCAATTTGAAATTGTGATGCACTGTTCATTTTTCTCCACTTCCTATGTAAGGATGTGATGCACATTCAGATTTAGCACTTAGGGTTTTGACAGTGTGGGCTATGTACACTGTACAGGTTTAGCTAATCCTGAGATTAGGATTTAGAAGCACACCTTGATGCAAAACAGGCATTAGGGCAGTGGAAGCACTTCCTAGGCCAGAGCCAAGTTTGGCTTGGTGGAAGCAGTATGTGGCTGGACAGAACACCTTTAGGGGGAAATCATGTATGGAGACAGTAGCAGCAGCCCCTAGTTGAGAACTGGGTCTGGGGAAGGGGGCAGGCACATCCTCCTACAGACACAGAACCAGGTCTGGCCTGGGGTGGGGAGGTTTGAGCGGGTGGGGGGCAGGCACCTCCTCATACAGAGACAGAACCGGGTCTGGCCCGGGGTGGTGGGATTGGAGGGGGGCAGGTACCTCCTCATACAGAGACAGAACCAGGTCTGGCCCGGGGTGGTGGGATTGGAGGGGGGCAGGCACCTCCTGGTACAGGGACAGAACCGGGTCTGGCCTGGGATGGGGGGGATTGGGGTTGGGCAGGCACCTCCTCATACAGAGACAGAACAGGGTCCAGCCTGGGGGGTGGGATTAGAGGGGGGCAGACACTTCTTCGTATAGGGACAGAACCGGGTCTGGCCTTGGATGGGGGGGGATTGGGGTTGGGCAGGCAGCTCCTCGTACAGAGACAGAACCGGGTCTGGCCCGGGGTGGTGGGATTGGAGGGGGGCAGGCACCTCCTCGTGCAGAGACAGAACCGGCTGAGGGCTCGGGGCAGGCATCGGCTACGGGGGCAGAAGCGGGTCCGGCCCCTGGCGCTAGGGACGCTGCTTGTTTAGCCGCCTCCCTGCCGCGGGGGGATCCGGAGGGCGGCGGCTGCGGGGCTGGGCTCACCGCCCACCTCCCCCGAGCAGCCTCTGCGGGAGGCAGGCAGCGCCCGGGCCCCTCCTCTCCCGCCATCCTTCCTTCCCATCCTCCCCTCGCCGCCCTGCGCCCCCCGGCCCCGGCCGCAGCGCCAGACCCTGCCCAGCCAGGCGCGTCCCGCCCGCGGTGGGCAGCCCGGGGTGGGGCGGGCGGAATCCCCCGCGCCGCGGCTGCAGCGGGAGGCGGCTGACGCTGCTGGGGGATCCCAAGCGGGGTCTTCCCCGTGGCGGGCGCGGGGATCTCCCTGCCCAGCCGCGGTGAGCGCCCCGAGCCCGGCCTTTGCCTGGGCATTTAGGGCTCGCTTTGCAAAGGGTGGGGCCGGGGGGGGGTTCCCCCGGCCCATGGGCGAAACTGCCAGGCACGCAGCACCCGCCGCCAGCAGGCTCCATGCCCGGTGCACAATGAATGACTCGACACGCCGGGGCTGGGGGGTGCGGGGAGACAGAGGCGCGCTGCTATTTGCTGGGGACATACAATGGGCCACTCCCTAGCGTGAGGCTTGGGGGGAAGGGGGGTGCTCGCAGGCATCGGGCAGGCGCTGGAGGGGAGGGGAGGAGACGGGACTCCGGCCTCTGGCTAGTCGTTAAACTCCGCGATGGTGTCATCCCCCTGCTGGGCCAGGGGCTGCTGCCGCCCGCCTCTCTCCTGCCATCATGTCCTTGCTTTAGCCCCGGCTGCGGCTCCTCTCCAGGGATGATGGCCTGACAGCGCTGTGATTCCCTCCCCCAACCCGGCTTTTTTTTTTTCTTTTTTTTTTTGGAGGGGAGCTCGGATCATGGCATTGGGGCTCCGCAAGCTGCTGCTGCTTACCTCCAGCTGCGCCTTTAAGGACCAGCAGGAAAGATGGGACTCAAGTCCAGGAAGGCAGCAGCTGCGGGGAGCGCCGGTGGCCGGGAGCAAGACGAGAAGAAAGTAGGACTCGCGCCTGGGGATCTGGAGCAAGGTTCTTTGGCCTTGGGAGCTGGAGCGGATAAAGATGGGACCCTGCTGCTGGAAGGAGCCGGGAAGGAAGAGGGGGGGAAGAGGAATCCGCAAGGGATTGGGCTTTTGGCCAAAACACCTCTGAGCAGACCTGTCAAGAGGAACAATGCCAAGTACAGGAGGATCCAAACTTTAATCTATGATGCCCTGGAGAGACCCAGAGGTTGGGCGCTGCTGTATCATGCCTTCGTGTGAGTACCTGGGATTATCGTGATTGTATTCCGCGGGGGCAGGGCAGGGGGGAGAAGATGGGTTGTGTTGTCATTCCGTTGTGGTTTTCTTTTGTGTTGCTCTTCTAATAACTGGGGGAGGTTTGATCGAAGGTCCAAGAGGTGCCCCACTCTTGGGTCCTGCAGCCTGGAAAGTCCAGTTGATCTAGTTGGAAGCTTTGGTAGGTCGCCACCAGAACACACGCGTGCAAAACAACCCCTTGCAAGAGCAGTCGATTGCAGTGGTGAGGATACATGGAGAGCTCTGAAAAACAGGGAGAAAGGTGCTGAATGGAATTGGCTTTGTCTTGGGGCTGGTAACTAGGGTATTCGTAGAGAGCCTGGATTCAGGGAGACTGGCCCTGTAGAAGAGAATCTAAAGTCATCCAGCCAGTGCACATGTGAGTTAACATAATTTTAAAGGCTAAAAACCCTGAAAGGGGTGTGGGAGTTTCTCATAGAAGATGCATATTATGCCACTGTTTTGCTTTATCATTGTTGGCATAATGCTCATTGGAACTTGTTCTGAACAAGGAGAAAATTACCAAGATCTCATTATGGGCTAAAAATATGCCTTTAATTTTTTTTTTTTGCTATCATCAAGATTTCTAAAATGAGAGGCTGTTTTATTTAAAAGGCTTTCTCTTGTCTTTGTACAAATACATTCTCTTGAATATACATATTGAAAACTATTTTATTAAAGCTGGTGAAACGAGATGGAACAAGGACTAATTATGATAGATTTTAAGGATCAAAGTGCTTAAAGGGACACTGTCAGTGTAAATCTAGCCCAAAATGTTAAATGTGGTTATAAACAAGCTTTTAAAAAACCAAAGTCCCAATAGAAATGTTTGCACATTTTAAAAAAATCCATTAAAACAGTAGTTTTAAAAACAAGTAAACATCCACCTGCAGTGTATGAAATCCAGCCATAGTATCACTAAGGGCTTGAAAGTGAAACTGATTTCACTTGTCCAAAATGAGAGAACTGCAAAAAGGACAGCATAAAGACTGACCCGCATGCTGGATTTCTAAAATTCTTGCATTTTAAAATAATGTAAGATGTTATTAGTATCATAGACAAATACATTTGTTTGCAACATATGATTTTTAAGTTGACAGTGTCCCACTAAAATCAATGTTTTAGAATGTTGCATGGATGCGGTTGCAAAGCAGTGTGGATATGGGATATCACTGGTTTTAAAAAATGCTGTAAAGCATAGTGTACAAAATGTCTATGCAGGAAGCCTGAGGAGTTATTGCTGGAGTTGGTTGTTTCATCAGAGACAAGTAAAGTCCTCAGGTCTGTGTAGATTGTGGATCCGTGGCCTGAGCCAGCCAACTCTTAGCATACAAATAGTGTTTACTCACATGAGTAGAGCCATTGAGCTTAAGGCTCTGATCCTGCCATTGGACAAGTCTCCCACTGTAGTTCATGGGAGTTTTGATTAAGTTAGGAGTGCAAAATCAGGTTCACTATTGAGATGAGTTTTTGTGTAGTGGTATAATACTGATTTACTCCTAAACCTCCCCTCCCACTCATTTAACTTAGATTGTTCTTTTCATGATGTACGTCATATGAAACAGGACATTGTTTTTCCATTTTGCTTTGTTTAAAGTATCAAGGTTGAACTACTTGAAAAACTAAGCTCTAGATAATGTGGCGTTTTTCCAGTTCAGTAGGGCAGCTGGTTCGAACTGGGTATGTGACTTAGGAAAGCTTATGACAACGGATAGAGAATGCATTAGGTATATATTAGCTTTGGGAAGACCTCTTTGATGCAGGTTACAATCTGTATCTCTTGCTCTGTATTTTATAATTGATTAATTTGTTGTTTTCTGATTTTAAGACGAGACTTTTGAGAGAAGAGACTTGAGAAGTCCATGTGCAGCCTTCTCTCACTTCCATCTTCTTCTAGGCCAGGGGTTCTCAAACTTCATTGCACCACGACCCCCTTCTGACAACAAAAATTACTACACGACCCCGGGAGGGTGGACTGAAGCCTGAGCCCCAGGGCTTCAGCCCCATGCAGGCGGCCTGTAACCTGAGCCCCACCACCCAGAGCTGAAGCCCTCAGGATTCAGCTTTGGCCCCGGGTGGCAGGGCTTGAGCTTCGGCTTCAGCCCCAGGCCCCAGCAAGTCTAATGCCAGTCCTGGCAACCCCATTAAAAAGGGGTCGTGACCCACTTTGGTTCTAGGCAATCCTATATGATTGGAATGAACTTCCAAAATCTATTTGTCTATGCTCCACTCTGCCTCATTTATACCACTCTTTAAAATCCTATTTTCACAGCATTGTAACTGTACTCGGTTTTGTAGGTATTCAAAAATCAAACAAAATCTCAGAACCCCTTCTCCTACAAGAATTCTCTCCCCCGTAAAATTAACCCATGTACTAGCCATCACACTGATCACTTTGTATATCATATTATTTTCTTCCACCCATCATTTGCTCTTTGTTTCTTTGTACATTGGAAGCTTTTGGGAGCAGGAATGTGTCTTATGTATTTGAAAAGCATCTAGCATCTTTTGAGCCTGTGATACACACTTATTATGTATTACTTGTGCAAACAGTTCCTATATTGGAAGAAGTATCCAAAATAACTTGTTAGGTGCTCAGACACCATGGGGATGAGCTCCATATAAGAATAGCATCTACCAGTTACCAGACACACATGATGGGCCAAATGCTGATATGACTACAGTCCCTTCCGTGAATAATGGGTGCTCAACATTTCTCAGGATCTGGTTTGTTCATTTCAATGGGAATTTTACATGAGCACTTTCTGTGAGGTGGAAACTCAGCACCTTTCAGGCCTGGGACCTGATTACCCATTGACATTGACCTGAATGGGAACAGGATCAGTCCCCAAGTTAACTAAAGAAGACTTCTAGGGTCTCTTATTTCTAAAGTAAATAAAATAGCTTTTTATAGTTTCATGGCCTCGCATTTGTCACAAGTTACTCAAGTTGTTTTGTTGAGCACCTTTTTATGGCCCAATTTGTAGCCCACAGGGCTAGCTTGCCTTTACTATATCACTGCCTTGCCTTCATTATATTTAACTGCTTTTATTATATTCAGCTGTAATGCATGAAACCTACAGGCCTGTATCCTGTAAGATATTAGTGAAGCATAAATTAGCATAAGTGTGATTAAGTAGGCTGTAACCCTTGGCATAGATTAACGGTTACCTTTAGATTTTGGGAACTAAGAGCTTGCTCAGTGGTAGGAGGTAGAATGTTCCTGTAAGTGAGACTGCAAGGAACATGGGACGTAATAACTGCAAATCTGCTTAAGCAGGAGCAGACAGGTATGATCATGAGCTGAAATGGTAGTCACACATATCAATGTACTAAACTATAGAAGAAGGACACCTCAGCATTAGTAGGATGAGGAAATACAAATAAGAAAAAGAGGAAACCCCCTACGGAATATACATTATATATAGTGGTGTCAGCGTAACATATTATCAAAGTTGCATTCCAGCCTGTGGGCGGTAGGAGAGAGAGATGTAGCCCTCGGGAGGTGCCAGAATGATGACCACTGGTGATGTGGCGGAAGGTAATGGTGATGAGGAAGATAATGGCTAACCTTTCCGGTTGTCTTGCAAGGGATGGTGCTAGTATACGGATGGAAAGATGTACATTCTGAAGTCGCTCTATTTACCTAACTGAGTTAGAGTGTTTGTGACTGTGCTAAATGTATTAATAAACTATTTGTGACTATAGAAGAGTTCCTATAGTGTGAGTGTTGCAGCTGTCCACATCGGGGTCCCCAGTTATATAATAATTTGAATAATACTGGGCCTGATCTTGGGACAAGGACCTGACAACCCTCAAAGTGATAACTGGGGATTCTTAAGTAATCAGTATAATTAATACATAATTGATAGATCAGGCTACAAATCCTATGCTCATTGACTTCAGTGGGAATTGGATTGGGCCCTTACTTAGGAACCCAAACACATTAAGGGCAAAACCCTTTCTGTGCTGTACGAACCCTACAGGGGCCTGGTGGGTGTAGAGTGGGGTTAGTGGTGAAGGTGATCCCAGGAAAGGGTGTTATGCTCAGGAGCGCCTAAGGGGAATGGGCTCTGTTCCACATCTTGCTGCTCCTTTAAAAAGAGGCAGAGTGCTCTTCCATCTGGAGCCTGCTGCTGAAAGCAGTGTATGTGTAATGGGAGGGGGCATGACCATGTTCCCAACACAGCAAAGCACACTCTTGAGACTTGGCACATTTGGTGGATGCCCTGGCTGCTCCCCAGCCTACCACCCACGGGAGTGCTTTGTCTGGATCCTGCCCACTCATCCCCCATCTCTTTCAGTGCTCCAGAATCTGGCCCTATTATATTAACGTTCAGTATGGACCTAACCTTGTGTGACGCTGAGTGCAATTGAATTCTGTGGGCATTCAACACTTACTTATTATTTAATTATTTGTATTACCGTATCTTCTTGGAGCCCTAGTCATGCCTAGAACCACACTGTGCAAGGCGCTGTACAAACACAGAACCAAAAAAATTTACAATCTATGTAGCATGTCATAGGATCAGACCCTACAAAAGCAAAACTCAAAAAATTAAAGAAATGAAAGATTGTTCGGAAATCTGTTAGTGACTTGCAGAGCTTTGCTCCTCTCACAGAAAGAGGAGGACGCCTCAGACTGAGCCTCGCCAGAGACACAAATAGCTGTTTACGTTTTATTCGGGGTGTGTGGGTGGGTGATAGGATCCAAAACATTTCAACGAGTGCCTATTTGTTGTGATTTTTATCATTAAAAAAAACTATGTATTTTAATGAAATGTTACTGCTCGGTCAGTAAAGTGGACTAGAGCCTTTGGGTAGCCTCACAATCCAAAAAATGATTAAAAATTAAAAAGGAAATTGCAATATGTGCAAATCTATTGCCCAAGAACAACTTAAAGGCCTGGTGCTTGCTTACTACTGGAAATAGCTCTGATAAAGCCTGAGCTAAAGTCCAATGCAATCAATAGAAAGACTCACATTACCTTCAAGGGGTCCTGGAGCAGGTCCGTAATGTTTATTACAGTTCTAGTTCTAATGAATTTGGTCAATGAAACTTCCCAAGGCAGTAAACACTGCACCTGAC
The DNA here is from genome assembly GCF_965152275.1 of Natator depressus. NCBI lineage: Eukaryota > Metazoa > Chordata > Testudines > Cheloniidae > Natator > Natator depressus. The sequence continues at coordinate 16,322,927 of NC_134235.1, forward strand.
AGCGTTTGCAGGCTCAGGTATTAATTTGGGTGAGGGGCATATTTCTTGATGTGGAACATTGGTTTGCGGTCTTCACAGGGAACAGTGAGTCACAGAAACAGATGTTATTACATGTGTGTGTTTTCTTGTGAATCTCCTCTCTTGTTCTGCACATGTGCATGTGTGTGCACTCACACTTACACTGAGTAGAGTGGAGAACTGACTCCATCTTTCCTTCTGAAACTATGTAGTGTCTTCTCAGTGTCTATCAGAACTCGAGTCCAGAACTAGCATCTGACAAGTTCCTCAGTGACCTAGACCAAGCTTTCTCAAACCTCCTCACAGTGTGTCTATATCTTAATAATACAGCTCGTTGGAAAAGGAGGTTTTTTTTTTCCACATGGAAAATTTAAGCTTGTCAGTGATAAATAGAAACCTGAAGATTCTTGTCTGAAAACTTTCAATTCAAAATCCCAAAAGGTACAATTCTACACTGCCTCATGGGAGTTGTAATTCAGATGATTGATTGCCCTCATTCTCCTCTATGGGCCAGACTACATCTCCCTTGATGCACCGTGGTCTTCCCTCTTGCTGAACATCATCGGAGTCCCTGGCCCTGGTGTCTCATGAGAGATGTAGTCTGGCTGAGGAATCCATCCCAGAGAGGAGAAAGGAGGTATGAATCACATAAACTATAACTCCCATGGGGCAGTGCAGGGTCATTTCCAAATTGTAATTTTTTGGTAGTTGGGGTGAGGTGTGTGTGGGTATTAGTACATATAGGTGTGTGTGCATATATATGTGTACATAAGAACAGCCATACTGGGTCAGATCAAAGGTCCATCTAGTCCAGTGTCCTGTCTTCTCACAGTGGCTGATGCCAGATGCTTCAGAAGGAATGAAAAATGGAAATTTATTGAGTGATCCATCCCATGTCATCAAGTCCCAGTTTCTGGCAGTCAGAGGTTTAGGGACACCCAGAGCATGAGGTTGCATCCCTGACCATCTGCGCTAATAGCCGTTGATGGACCTATCCTCCATGAATGTATCTAATTCTTTTTTGAACTGAGTTATATTTTTGGCCTTCACCACATCATCTGGCAAGGAGTTCCACAGGCTGACTGTGTGTTGTGTGAAGAAGTACTTCCTTTTTTTGGTTCTAAACCTTCTGCCTATTAATTTAATAGGATGACCCCTGGTTCTTCTGTTACGTGAAGGGGTACATAACACTTCCCTAGTCACTTTCTCCTCACCAGTCATGATTTTATAGCCCTCTCTCATATCCTCCCTTAGTCGTCTCTTTTCCAAGCTGAACAGTCCCAGTCTTTTAATCTCTCCTCATATGGAAGCTGTTCCGTACCCCTCATCATTTACATTGCCCTTCTCTGTACTTTTTCCAATTATAGTATTTCTTGAGATGGGGAGACTAGAACTGCATGCAGTGTTCAAGGTGTGGGCATACCATGGATTTGCATTGTAGCATTATGATATCTTCTGTCTTATTATTTATTCCTTTCCTGATGGTTCCCAACTTTCTAGCTTTTTTGATGGCTGCTGCACACTGAGCGGATGTTTTCAGAGAACGATCCACAATGACTCCAAGATCTCTTTTTTGAGCGGTAGCTGCTAATTTAGGTATGTACAGTTGGGGTTATGTTTTCGAATGTGCACTACTTTGCACTTATGAACACTGAAGTACATCTGCCATTTTGTCACCCAGTTTGGTAAGATCTCTTTGTAACTCTTTGCAGTCAGCTTTGGACTTCATTATCTTGAGTAATTTTGTATTATCTGCAAACTTTGCCACCTCAATATTTATCCCCTTTTCAAGATCATTTATGAATATGTTGAGCAGCACTGGTCCCAGTACAGATCCTTGATACTGCTATTTACCTTTTCCTACAGTGAGAACTCACCATTTACTCCTACTTTTCGTTTCCTATCTTTTAACCAATTACTGATCCATGAGAGGACCTTCCCTCTTATCCCATGACTGCGTACTTAAGAGCTTTTGGTGAGGGACCTCATCAAAGGCTTCCTGAAAGTTTAAGTGAACTATATCTATATATATTTACACTATCTCTCTCTCTTTATGAAACGTTGAAATTTTCTGCAGAAAGCAGACACTTTTTGCAAACATTTCTTGTTTAGTTGAAAACCCAATTTTCCACTGATATTTGTGGACATTTTTCAACCAACCCTTCAATAGAGAGAGTATCTTCCAGACACCTCCCCTCCTATTTGCAATTTTGTAACATTCCTGTGGGAACTACAGCAATTGCTTACATGGAATATGTCAAGTAGGGAAGTATTTTAGGGTGTGATTATTCAAAAGAGCTCAATGTTGGCCTAATTCTTCTCCCACAGAAGCCAATGGTAAAGCTCCCATCAGCATCAATGGGAGCACAGTTAGGCCGTGCTGAGTATTGTTGAAATAAGCTTCTTTTAATGCCACTTAGCTGTTGGAAACGAAAAGGAGCCAGCATCATGTGACCAGTCAGCCATATCTTTGCAGACCACCAGCAAGTACCTCATCAACCTCTGATCACAGTTCAGTAGTCCCTGTTATAGTGGTCCCATTGAGGTTGTGCTGGTGGCCTATGGATCAGTTGCCTGCCCATGGCTGACTGTGTAATGCAAGTTTGTTAAAACTCTGATCAGCCAGTAGATACTGCTCATCAAAGGGGGGAAACAATCCACTAGTGGAATATGTGCAGCTGCATTTTCAAACAACAGAGGTGTGTGAGGTCCAAGTTATCAATGAGTATAAACTCTGCCATTGAGAAGGAAAGGGTTAAAAATGGGAAAAAATATATTATTCTGAAATTTCTGTCCACAGCTTTGGGTTAATCGTGTACTCAAGGCTCTCACCTAAAAACAAACATTTTTTTTTGTTTTGTTCTTACATTATTAAAACCAATAAACCTAGATAATTGTAATACCCAACAAAACCCCTGCCAAGGTTCCTTCCCCACTCTGAACTCTAGGGTACAGATGTGGGGACCTGCATGAAAGACCCCTTAAGCTTATTCTTACCAGCTTAGGTTAAAAACTTCCTCAAGGTACAAACTTTGCCTTGTCCTTGAACAGTATGCTGCCACCACCAAGAGTTTTAAACAAAGAACAGGGAAAGAACCCACTTGGAGACGTCTTCCCCCAAAATATCCCCCCAAGCCCTACACCCCCTTTCCTGGGGAAGGCTTGATAATAATCCTCACCAATTTGTACAGGTGAACACAGACCCAAACCCTTGGATCTTAAGAATAATGAAAAATCAATCAGGTTCTTAAAAGAAGAATTTTAATTAAAGAAAGGGTAAAAGAATCACCTGTGTAAAATCAGGATGGTAAATACCTTACAGGGTAATCAGATTCAAAACATAGAGAATTCCTCTAGGCAAAACCTTAAGTTACAAAAAGACACAAAAACAGGAATACACATTCTCTCCAGCACAGCTTATTTTACAAGCCATTAAACAAAAGAAAATCTAACGCATTTTCTAGCTAGATTACTTACTAACTTTACAGGTGTTGTAAGTCTTGCATTCCTGATCTGTTCCCGGGAAAAGCATCGCACAGAAAACCCAAACCCTTTGTTCCCCCCCTGCAAATTTGAAAGAATCTTGTCCCCTCATTGGCCATTTTGGGTCAGGTGCCAGCGGGGTTATCTTAGCTTCTTATCCCTTTACAGGTGAAAGGATTTTGCCTCTGGCCAGAAGGGATTTTATAGCACTGTATACAGAATGGTGGTTACCCTTCCCTTTATATTTATGAGAACCCCAAATTAGGGTGCAATGCCTTGTACTCATTTAAATAACTGTTTAATTAGATGCACTGTTGAATATTGTAAAAACCCAGACATTTGCCTTAAAGAAATTACAGATTCTGTATTGCCAACCCAAACCATATATATATAAAGCAAGATTCAGGCCCCCCAAATTATGCATTTTTTAAAAAAAAGTAGGACAGTTTGCGTTCTTTTTATTTGCTTTTAGAGTACACTTGGGTCCCATTTTCAAGTTTTTCTTGGCAACCATGATTGAAACTTACTTAAAAAAGAAAGTTGAGACTCTCAGCTGATCACATGACTCCAAGAGCTGGGGGTTTAAGAAAAATAATACATATTGCGAGAGCTAGCAGGACAGATTTCAAGCTGCATTTGATCTTCAGTAGAAAGCAAAGGATGACTCATCTGAGTAAAGCATTGCAGGATCAGACCTTTAGCGAACAAGTGGCTGATCCTGTACTCCATGAAGTCAATGCTAGTTTTGTCACTGAGTTCTATGGGATTTGTGCCGCAGGGGATGGGTGAGTACATGGAACCTCTCCAAGCAGCGGAACTGGTGTGGTTCTGCTGTGCAAGGGGAGGGGCTGGGTGCAGATGTGCTCAACATGGAGATCAGCTGTTTAGGGGGCAGCCCTGGAGTGGCAGCATACGGGCTGGACAGGCTGAGGTGTGGCTTGAGGTTCTGCAACTGCATGGATCTTCCCATTCTTTCCCCCTGCCACAATAGAGCCTTTGGGTGTTTAGCCATTAGGCTGCAGTAGCCTTCTTGGAGTGGCTTTGTAGCTGCACTGGGGTGGGAGTGGGGGAAGAAACCCTTATTCCTGCTCATTTGCCTAGTGGTTGGCCCAGCTAATCAGCTTGGATTTGCCTCCAAGTGAATCAACACAATTAAAAAGCAGGGTTATTCCATTAGTGAATGTTCTTTACTCATTTATTCTGACAATTTCTAGTCCAGTTTTAATTATTTATGCTAATACTTTATGATGTACCAATAAATATTCTGTAGTATACTTTGTAAAAATAATGAAGTCTCAATAATTGGAGACCTCACCACATACTTCTGCTAATACATCTCTGCTGAGACTTGGGGAGATAGCTAGAGTTTTGTGTGTGGATTAATAAGGTTCAACTGTATTCTGGCAGCTGTAAGCAGGCATGTTATGGTTCAGTCTTTGGCTATAGAAAACTGGTATGTCATTGACATGAATGAGAAAAAAAAGCAGAGCCCTAGGAGGACTCATAGTAATAAGACTATCAGTAAAATTTACAAAAGTGCCTAGGTCCCATTTTCAAAAAGGCTCTTAAGCACTTAGCAGCCTCACGCACGTAGGCACATTTGAAAAATTTACCCTCCCACTAATGTAAATAAAGTTTTATTGACTGTAGCCACACTATTATGTGCTATGTAAGCTGTGACCTGCAGCCTTCTGATCAGATGGTGCGGTGACGGGGTATACAAACCCCACGCTGAGCCTGAAGGGGTTAAAAGGCAATACTGGGCCCAGGTAGCTCCACACCTCTGGATCTTCCGAGCATGTTCTGACTGGTGGAGCGGCTCAGCCTGGGCAGAGGGTGGTGGACAGGTTGCTGGAGAGAGGGAGCTGGACAGGAGCTGAGAGGGGACCACAGAGCAAGCAAAGCCCACAGAAAGAGCCTTCTCCGACCACCACCCTCTTTTGGAACCAGCAGTTACTGCAGGGCCCTGTTCATATGGACTCTTTTTTGTTGATGAGTGATGGTTGGACAGAGGTGCCATGCCCCAAGCTGAAGGCACCTATAGGTAGGAAATGGCAGTGGACTTAGGCTTGCTGTAGGGAGGACCCTGCTGGTGTTGCTTCACACAGGGCCCTGGGCTGGGACCTGGTGGAGATAGCGGGCCTGCATCACCCTATCTCAGCCCCTTAAGGGCCAAGGCCCAGATGTGGGTGGAAAGCTGAAGATTCCCAGCCTAAGGTCAGGAACAGGTGCTTCTACTGCCCTGACAGAGATGCAAAGGGCCAGGAGTAGGGTGCACTAATCACAAGACTGCTTGGTCCCCGAATCCTATCACAGATGGGTAAAGGGTTTCTTCAGGTATGTTGGCAACAAGAAGAAAGCCAAGGAAAGTGTGGGCCCCTTACTGAATGAGGGAGGCAACCTAGTGACAGAGGATGTGGAAAAAGCTAATGTACTCAATGCTTTTTTTGCCTCTGTCTTCACGAACAAGGTCAGCTCCCAGACTACCGCACTGGGCAGCACAGCATGGGGAGGAGGTGGCCAGCCCTCTGTGAAGAAAGAAGTGGTTCGGGACTATTTAGAAAAGCTGCATGTGCACAAGTCCATGGGGCCGGATGCGTTGCATCCGAGAGTGCTAAAGGAATTGGCGGATGTGATTGCAGAGCCATTGGCCATTATCTTTGAAAACTCATGGCGATCGGGGGAAGTCCCGGAAGACTGGAAAAAGGCTAATGTAGTGCCCATCTTTAAAAAAGGGAAGAAGGAGGATCCTGGGAACTACAGGCCAGTCAGCCTCACCTCCGTCCCCAGAAAAATCATGGAGCATGTCCTCAAGGAATCAATTCTGAAGCACTTAGACGAGAGGAAAGTGATCAGGAACAGTCAGCATGGATTCACCAAGGGAAAGTCATGCCTGACTAATCTAATTGCCTTCTATGATGAGATTACTGGTTCTGTGGATGAACGGAAAGCAGTGGACGTGATATTCCTTGACTTTAGCAAAGCTTTTGACACGGTCTCCCACAGTATTCTTGTCAGCTAGTTAAAGAAGTATGGGCTGGATGAATGCACTATAAGGTGGGTAGAAAGTTGGCTAGATTGTCGGGCTCAATGGGTAGTGATCAATGGCTCCATGTCTAGTTGGCAGCCGGTGTCAAGTGGAGTGCCCCAGGGGTCGGTCCTGGGGCCGGTTTTGTTCAATATCTTCATAAATGATCTGGAGGATGGTGTGGATTGCACTCTCAGCAAATTTGCGGATGATACTAAACTAGGAGGAGTGGTAGATACGCTGGAGGGCAGGGATAGGATACAGAGGGACCTAGACAAATTGGAGGATTGGGCCAAAAGAAATCTGATGAGGTTCAACAAGGACAAGTGCAGAGTCCTGCACTTAGGACGGAAGAATCCAATGCACTGCTACAGACTAGGGACCGAATGGCTAGGCAGCAGTTCTGCAGAGAAGGACCTAGGGGTGACAGTGGACGAGAAGCTGGATATGAGTCAACAGTGTGCCCTTGTTGCCAAGAAGGCCAATGGCATTTTGGGATGTATAAGTAGGGGCATTGCCAGCAGATTGAGGGACGTGATCGTTCCCCTCTATTGGACATTGGTGAGGCCTCATCTGGAGTACTGTGTCCAGTTTTGGGCCCCACACTACAAGAAGGATGTGGATAAATTGGAGAGAGTCCAGCGAAGGGCAACAAAAATGATTAGGGGAGTGGAACACATGACTTATGAGGAGAGGCCGAGGGAACTGGGATTGTTTAGTCTACGGAAGAGAAGAACGAGGGGGGATTTGATAGCTGCTTTTAACTACCTGAAAGGTGGATCCAAAGAGGATGGATCTAGACTATTCCAAGTGGTAGCTGGTGACAGAACAAGGAGTGATGGTCTCAAGTTGCAGTGGGGGAGATTTAGGTTGGATATTAGGAAAAACTTTTTCACTAGGAGGGTGGTGAAACACTGGAATGCGTTACCTAGGGAGGTGGTGGAATCCCCTTCCTTAGACGTTTTTAAGGCTTGACAAAGCCCTGGCTGGGATGATTTAGTTGGGGATTCGTCCTGCTCTGGGCAGGGGGTTGGACTAGATGACCTCCAGAGGTCCCTTCCAACTCTGATATTCTATGATTCTATGATTAATGACATCAGCCACTTACTTCAATCAGAGTCATAGGCATTGCCTTGGAGGGAATAAATGAAGACCTGGAATACTAAAAATTGCAAATAGAACAGAGTTTTTGGTAGAAAGAGTACATCTCCCGGTACTAGGTATCCCTAAGGAATGAGTTACTACCCCATAGTACAGCACAGCAAACTACCCCATGTACTGCACCACAGTTTAGGGTTTAGATAACAGCCTGTATCCTGGGATTGCATTCTAGGATCCATTGGTGAGACTTGAGCTATGGTGAAGAGTTACTACCTTTATAATTGCTGGTAACTGGATCACGAGGCTCCACCCCTGCCCCACCTCTTCCCTCAAGGACCCACCCCATCCTGCCTCTTCCCCCAGGCTATGCCCCTTCTCCACCTCTTCTCCCTAAGGTTCCACCCCTGACACTAGCTCCTCACCCTTGTCACCTGCTAGATTGTCTCAAGGAGCCTGCCTGCAAGTAGGAGACGGCCCCGGCTGAGCAGGAGCTGGTGCGGGTTAATGACCTGGCACCTCCCCCCACCCTGTGGTAACTGGACTTTTGGTTCAGGTGCCATTTAGGGTTGCCAGATCCCCTTTTCAACCGGACTTTCCTGTCAAAAACCAGGCACTTGGCAACCCTAAATGGGACCTGGACACAGAAGCCAAAATACTGACTGGCCATAATTGGCCATTATCTTTGAAAACATGTGGCGAATGGGGGAAGTCCCAGATGACTGGAAAAAGGCTAATGTAGTGCCAATCTTTAAAAAAGGGAAGAAGGAGGATCGTGGGAACTACAGGCCAGTTAGCCTCACCTCAGTCCCCGGAAAAAAATCATGGAGCAGGTCCTCAAAGAATCAATCCTGAAGCACTTACATGAGAGGAAAGTGATCAGGAACAGTCAGCATGGATTCACCAAGGGAAGGTCATGCCTGACTAATCTAATCGCCTTCTATGATGAGATTACTGGTTCTGTGGATGAAGGGAAAGCAGTGGCTGTATTGTTTCTTGACTTTAGCAAAGCTTTTGACACGGTCTCCCACAGTATTCTTGTCAGCAAGTTAAAGAAGTATGGGCTGGATGAATGCACTATAAGGTGGGTAGAAAGTTGGCTAGATTGTCGGGCTCAACGGGTAGTGATCAATGGCTCCATGTCTAGTTGGCAGCCGGTGTCAAATGGAGTGCCCCAGGGGTCGGTCCTGGGGCCGGTTTTGTTCAATATCTTCATAAATGATCTGGAGGATGGTGTGGATTGCACTCTCAGCAAATTTGCGGATGATACTAAACTGGGAGGAGTGGTAGATACGCTGGAGGGCAGGGATAGGATACAGAGGGACCTAGACAAATTGGAGGATTGGGCCAAAAGAAACCTGATGAGGTTCAATAAGGATAAGTGCAGGGTCCTGCACTTAGGACGGAAGAACCCAATGCACCGCTACAGACTAGGGACCGAATGGCTAGGCAGCAGTTCTGCGGAAAAGGACCTAGGGGTTACAGTGGACGAGAAGCTGGATATGAGTCAGCAGTGTGCCCTTGTTGCCAAGAAGGCCAATGGCATTTTGGGATGTATAAGTAGGGGCATTGCCAGCAGATTGAGGGACGTGATCGTTCCCCTCTATTGGACATTGGTGAGGCCTCATCTGGAGTACTGTGTCCAGTTTTGGGCCCCACACTACAAGAAGGATGTGGATAAATTGGAGAGAGTCCAGCGAAGGGCAACAAAAATGATTAGGGGAGTGGAACACATGACTTATGAGGAGAGGCTGAGGGAACTGGGATTGTTTAGTCTGCAGAAGAGAAGAATGAGGGGGGATTTGATAGCTGCTTTCAGCTACCTGAGAGGTGGTTCCAAAGAGGATGGTTCTTGACTATTCTCAGTGGTAGAAGAGGACAGGACAAGGAGTAATGGTCTCAAGTTGCAGTGGGGGAGTTTTAGGTTGGATATTAGGAAAAACTTTTTCACTAGGAGGGTGGTGAAACACTGGAATACGTTACCTAGGGAGGTGGTAGAATCTCGTTCCTTAGAAGTTTTTAAGGTCAGGCTTGACAAAGCCCTGGCTGGGATGATTTAATTGGGGATTGGTCCTGCTTTGAGCAGGGGGGTGGACTAGATGACCTCCAGAGGTCCCTTCCAACCCTGATATTCTATGATTCTATGACTGTCCAGTAAAACCCAGACAAGTGGTAACCCTAATGGTGAAATGAGCATCAAGATTTTGTTGTGCTACTCAGACTATCATTGGATTCTTCTGGTTTGTAATGAGACCTGAATTTTCATGGGTGCAGCAGCTTTGGTTAGGTGGGTGTGGGGTGCTTTCATACCCTGCATATGTATGTTTTCTCTGTAAGTGAACCTACAGAGTGTTTACAGATGGATCTGTGAATTCTAGCATAATATTAAAACCAAATTGAACACAAAAATAGAGAGTTAGAGGCGGTTTATTATAGTCTGGTTTCACTTTTTACTAATAGTTGAATTTTTAAAAAAATCACTGATCTATCTATATACACACATACCCCTATTGTGTGTGTGTGTGTATTGCTGAAGCCAAATTCTGCGCTGGGATGGAGGTGCAAAGCTCCCATAAAGGCCATTTGGTGTCATATACATATCTGTGGACAATTTGGCCTTCAGTAATTTTGAATCTAATTTAGCAGCCATAAGGATTTGTTTTTAATCAGAGGGTTGAGTGTTTGGAAAAATTCTTTGTGTCCTGGCCTGAAGTGAAATAGGTCAGGGTCTTCGAGATATAGCTGCACTGCTGGAGATGGTCAGATACTATAATGATATGCTTTGTAGAAACACTTATAAATAAATAATAGTGTTTATTCTTTTAGTTAACATGCTATATATACTGTTTTGCATCGCACTTGACAGAGATTATGAAGGCATGGAGTCATTGGTACTTCAATTGCTTCTGACACATACAGTATTAAAAGGGATAACGTAAATACAAATAGCTTTATACGGAATATGGTCCAAGAACCACTAAATATGTGCTGGCTTCCGTCTCATTTTAAAATGATCTTTCGGAGGCTTATCCATTTGTGCCTGGGAAAAATATTTTTAGGCTCAAATTGACCTGCTTTCACAATGGCTACCTTTGAAGGAACATTTGGACTGGGTGTGCTTGTGAGTTACCTTCTCTGGCCTAATCCCACTTATGCATGTGCTTAATTTTAAGCATGTCAGTAGTTCCGTCAAAATCGGTGTAAACAGAGCAACTAATTGGGTTCAATGTAGTTTGAATCCAATAGCAAAAGAATTTTAATCCAAACGTTGACAGAATATTGTAGCACCTTTTTGGCCTGAGCAGTTCGCCAATATTTAGTGCATAAGAATATAAGAATGGCCATACTAGGTGCATACCAATAGTCCATCGAGTCAATATCGTGTCTTCTGACAGTGGACACTGCCAGAAGCTTCTAATAGAATGAACAGAACAGGGCCATTTTCAGTGATTCATCCCCTGTCATCCAGTCCCAGCTTCTGTCAGTCAGAGGCTTAGGGACATTCGGAGCATGCATGACCGGCTCTAGGCACCAGCAAAGCAAGCACAATTCCAGGGGCGGCACAATCCGGCCACCCCTTTTTTTTTTTTTTTTTTGCTTGGGGCTGCAAAAAACCTAGAGCTGGCCCTGAGAGCATGGGCTTGCATCCCTGACCATCTTGGCTAATAGCCACTGATGGGCCTGTCCTTTAGGAACTTATCAAAGTCTTTTTCAAACCCAGTTATACTTTTGGCTTCACAACATCCCATGGCAACAAGTTTCACAGGTTGACTGTGTGTTGTTTAGAAACCCTTAGGTCTATCATTCCAGTGAGCCCTTTGCCAAAGAAGATCGGTGTCTCTGATATAGGCGTCAACTCAGTGGGTGCTCCAGGGCTGGAGCACCCATGGAGAAAAATAGTGGGTGCTCAGCACCCGCCGGCAGCCCTGCGGATCAGTGCCTCCCATTCCCCCCAGCATCTCCTGTGCGCCATGGATCAGCTGTTCCGCGGTGTGCAGGAGGCACTGGGGAGGAGCGAGGGTGGGGTGAGATCGGGGGAGGGGCTGGAAATAGGCAGAGTAAGGTTGGGGCCTTGGGGGAAAATATGGAGTGGGGGCAGGGCCTGGGATGGAGCCAGGGGGAGCACCCCCGGCACATTAGAAAGTCGGCACCTATGTTCTCTGATATCTTTCAGAGTCATTCTCACACCTTTCTCTCTGGCTTTCTTCAAGAGCTTGTCTACAATTATAATTGTACAGTTATATGGGTATAGTTAAATTGCTGTTGTTATAACTTCCTGTGTGGACATTCTCTTCTGGAATAAGAGTGGCATTTTTGTGTAGTTTAAGTTCCTTCTAAAGCAACATAAATTGAACTGGAAAAGGCATACAAACTGGAATAAGTGTTCACACAGGGACTGGTAACACTGCAGTGGGTTAAAATCACACCTTAGCTTACACACACATAGCTTTCCTGTGTAGACAAGCCTCAGCACACATGGCCTGCACACCAATATCCTAGCCCCTGTGTTTACAACCAGGGAAGTCCCCATTAATCTACTTTGGTTAGCTCTGCTCAGGTCTTGCCATGCCGCTTAGTGCCTCAGGTGGCAAGTTCCATTGTCTGCAGCTTTTGCACTACAAAAATGGGCTTCATTGCTCCTTCTTTATTTGAGCATAAGCTTAAATAAATTGGTTAGTCTCTAAGGTGCTACAAGTCCTCCTTTTCTTTTTGCGGATTCAGACTAACACGGCTACTACTCTGAAACCTGTCATTGCTCCTTCTGTTGAGCCTGAAATAGGTTGGCTGGGATCCACTGGCTTCAATGCGGTCTGTTATTGTCTTTGGTTCTAAGACTCCTGGTGGCAGCTATTGGCAACTTTCAGCAAAACAGTAATGTTAATGCTGAGTGTTTGCGTGGCTTTCAAAATTAGGAATATGCAGTTATTTGTCTATATGTGTCAGTGGCTATTTGCACAGTTATTGGAATGATGCATGCAACCGAATAATTTATGCATGCAGATTAGCACACAATTGCAAATACATTTTTGCCTGTGAAACTTCATTACCTTTTTTTTCTTTGAAAATCAGGCCTTTTACAGTTTTGGAACTGTGTTTAAAAGATTAACCTTTTTTTTTTTAATGCTGGAAGGGACCATTGTGGTCAAATCACTGGCAAAAAAGACCTCACCCAATAATTTCTGCAAATGTAGTGGTTGTGCTGATAATATTCCTTCTTGTCAGGGTCATAAAAGTGTTTAAGTAAGTGGAGAATAATAATGTGCCAAATGCTGAAATGGTGTTTGTTCATTCCAAGAGTTACTTCTCTCAGTCTTTCTTTCTTTGAATGTCTTTTACTGACCCTACTTGCCTGAAACATGAAAAGTGCTCATCCCTAGTACAAGGGCACATCTTCCATCTGAAAGTCTTTTTCTGAGAGCATAGCTGTGTGAAAGGAGGACAGGGAGTGGGGATGAAGGAGTTTACAAACTAGGTATGGCCAAAGACATCAAAATGCAGACAGAGGAAAATGGAGGTTTCTTAATTGGTTCAGTGCATGGGTATGAAAGGGAATTTCCCAGGTGATGAAAAGAAGCCTAACTCTGCTATGGTGAGTCTAGTGCTGGGGTTCTTAGGACAATTTTTTGGTGGCCTCAGAGTGCAGCCACCAACTCTTGCTGGCAGCTGCTTTCACATTTTTTCCTAAAATACTTAATTAGCTTTAGGAAAAACAAATAAATATGGACATGTACACGTCCAAATCATTGTAATGTATTTATTGCTAGCTAGTAAGTCTGCTGTGAAAAGTTATATTAACAAACATACAAGTGTGACCGGGGTCCTAGTGCGGGCCAGCTATAGTCACTCAATTAGGGTGAACTGCAAAGAATGGGGCAGCCAAACCCCAAAACGCTGGTGGTTATTCCAATACTTAGATTTACCAAGCCAACATAAAACAGCTTCTTTATTACCTTACTGGTTACTCAGAAGTCCAAACAACACAGTTCCCTTAAAGTGATCCAGCCTCAGGCTTCCATCCAGGTACCCACGTCAAATATTGTGAAAATTTCTGTAAATCTTATTTCATCATATAAAAGAAAAGGTTCTACCAATCCCAAAGGACCGGACACATTATCTCCCAAGTTAATGAATGTTTCAGATCTTACCCAAAGACACGCCACAGCCAATTCTTATTAACTAAACTAAAATTTATTAAAAAACAAAAGAGAGAGAGCATGGTTAAAATATCAATATACATACAGACATGAGTTCAATTCATTGAGGTGCAGATTCATAGCAGAGATGATGAGCTTCGTAGTTGCAAAGAGTTCCTTGAGAATTCAGTTCATTGGTAATAGTCCAATGTCCAAATCCCATATTCAGGGCATACCAGCATAACTGGGACCTCAGTCTTGTGACTCAGACTTCCCCTGATGAAGTCTAAGCAGATCTGAGATGCCTGAATCAGGAGCCAAGGATCTTTTATACAATTTCATGCTTTCTGACAAGTTGGAATTCCTCAGGGAACAATAGGTAATTAGGATGACTTTGAAGGAGGTCCATCACCGGTACTTAGCTATAAGGTACTTAGCTCCACCATTCACAGTAAATTTCAAAGAGAGATGAATACTGAGATATCCTGTGTTTACAATTCATTTACATGATAGGATGTTCTTTTGACCTCTGAATTATCAGAATACAGCATAGACAGGGACTGTTGATTACATTGTCCACCCTACTCATACATACGCCTCTACCCCGATATAATGCGGCCCAATATAACATGGATTCAGATATAACACAGTAAAGCAGCGCTCTGGGGGGGCGGGGCTGTGCGCTCCGGCGGATCAGTGCGGCAGCGTGTCTGGCTCTGACACGCTGCTCTGAGCAGCATGTTAAGGGTGCCGGGCCGGGGCCGAGGGGTTGGATAAGGGGCAGAAGGGGACAGGGAGCGGGGCGGGGGTTGGATGGTTCAGAGGTTCTGGGGGCAGGGCGGTCAGGGGACGGTGAATGGGGGCGTTGGATAGGGTGTGGGAGTCCTGGGGGGCCTTTCAGGGGGCGGGTGTGTGGATAGGGGTGGGGGCAGTCAGGGGACAGGGAGCAGGGGGGTTGGGTAGGGGGTGGGGTCCTGGGGGTGATTAGGGACAGGGGGGTCCTCCGGAGGGGGCGGTCAGGGGACAAGGAGCAGGGGGGCTTAGATAGGGGGTGGTTAGGGGTGGGGGGTCTCTGGAAGAGGTAGTCAGGGGACAAGGAGCGGGGGGGGTTGGATGGGTCGGGGATTCTGAGGCGTCAGACAGGGGGCAGGAAGTGACTATTAATAACAGAAATGCTCAAGGCCAAAGCAAGGTCAATATAACACGGTTTCACCTATAACGCGGTAAGATTGTTTGGCTCCCGAGGACCGCGTTATATCGGGGTAGAGGTGTATGTAAATACACAAAAACACGAACATTATCTCCCCACGTGTCTTTTGAGGGTTATTTTTTTTTGCAGGATGTTTAACCCTTTCTAGCCATGCGTCACAACAGGTATCACTTTTCATAGCAGACTTACTCAGCCCACGCATGCCTGGGGACAGTTTAAGCCCTGGATGGGGGTTGGGGAGGCAGCGGGGACAGGGATGATGGGAGTGAGGCAGGGAGGCAGGAGGGGGCTGGAGCCTGAAGCCCCACAGCCAGAGTCCGAAGGCCCATGGCCTGGGGTTGGAGCCTGGAACCATGCAGCCAGAGTCTGGGGCCTGCTGCTGTGCAGCCGGAGCCTGGGGCTGGAGCCCGAAGCCCCACAGCCAGAGCCTGCTGCCCCACCACCCCATGGTTGAAGCCCAAAGCTGGAGCGCCACTGCCCCTGGGAAGGTGGGGAACCCACCGGCTGCTTGCTCCTCCAGGTGTCTCCAGATTGGGGCAGGGCCCAATATTAGGATATAGATATTCAGGCCCGCCTGTAAAGACCTATACTTTAAGTAGGTATATGTTTATCATTTAGCTAGTGTCATCAATATAAAGGGAAGGGTAAACACCTTTAAAATCACTCCTGGCCAGAGGAAAAACCCTTTCACCTGTAAAGGGTTAAGAAGCTAAAGATAACCTCACTGGCACCTGAACAAATTGACCAATGAGGAGACGAGATACTTTCAAAAGCTGGAGGAGGGGGAAAACAAAGGCTCTCTCTGTCTGTGTGATGTTTTTGCCGGGGACAGAAAAGGAATGGAGTCTTAGAACTTAGTAAGTAATCTAGTTAGATATGCGTTAGATTCTGTTTTCTTTAAATGGCTGAGAAAATAAGCTGTGCTGAATGGAATGTAGATTCCTGTTTTTGTGTCTTTTTGTAACTTAAGGTTTTGCCTAGAGGGATTCTCTATGTTTTGAATCTGATTACCCTGTAAGGTATTTACCATCCTGATTTTACAGAAGTGATTCTTTTTACTGTTTCTTCTATTAAAATTCTTCTTTTAAGAATCTGATTGTTTTTTCATTGTTCTTAAGATTCAAGGGTTTGGGTCTGTGTTCACCTATGCAAATTGGTGAGGATTTTTTATCAAACCTTCCCCATGAAAGGGGGTGGAGGATTTTGGGGGGAAAGACACTTCCAAACGGGCTCTTTCCCAATTATATACCTGTTAGACGTTTGGTGGTGACAGCAATACAGTCCAAGGGCAAAAGGTAAAATAGTTTGTACCTTGGGGAAGTTTTAACCTAAGCTGGTAAAAGTAAGCTTAGGAGGTTTTCATGCAGGTCCCCACATCTGTACAGAGTGGGGAAGGAACCTTGACATGGTGGCAGAGCGGTGGGATTAACTTCAAATCATTTTGAGATCAATTTGAGATTTTTGACCCAGAAGCACAGATTTGAAAAGGAAATTTTTTTTTTCTTTTGGGCTGCTGGAAAGCAGGTTTTCAGCTGAAAGCAGTTAGAGTTTTTTTTGTCTCTGCTTGAGGGCCAGAGCAGAGACAAAAGGGAATTGTCTTTTGTGAGCTGGAGTTTTCTCTACCTAAAGGCAGGGTAGTTAACCTCCTGCAGGGAAATTCATAAGTCTTCACAGACCTGAAGAAGTTTTTTTTTTTTTTTTTTTTTTTACCTAAGAGCAACTAGAGGGGTTTTCTGCCTATTTGCCTGGAGACAAAGGTGTTAGGGTTTTTTTTTGTTTTTGGTTTTTTTTTGGTTAGGATTTTTCTGTAGGCTGACAAGCACTATCAGATAATATAGGTATCATATTACAGCACAGCAAAATTTTACAAGCCAAGTTTTTTGTTTGTTTGTTTTATTTCTAACTGTCAGGTGTAAAATTAGTTAAAAACAGAGAGGCACAGATGACAGAAACCAAGACACAACACAAATTGGAGTTAGCCAGACTGGAGGCAGCGAAAGAGGCAGAAAAAGCCCTAGAAGCTGCCCACAGAAGAGAAATGGAGGCAAAGGACAAAGAAATGGAGGCAGCAAAAGAGGCAGAAAAAAAACCAAGAGGCTGCCCACAGGAGAGCTATGGAGGCAGAAAAAAACCAAGAGGCTGCCCACAGGAGAGCTGTGGAGGCTAGGACCAAAGAACTGGAGGAGAAGGAAAAAGAGAGAAAGCATGTGGAGGAGGAAAAGGAAAAAGAGAGAAAGCATGCACTGGAGATGGAGAAGGCAAAGGCTCAGCAGAATGGGATGATTTAATTGGGGATTGGTCCTGCTTTGAGCAGGGGGTTGGATTAGATGACCTCCTGAGGTCCCTTCCAACCCTGATATTCTATGATTCTATGATTCTAATATACCAATAAACCCTAGCAATCCTTCTCCAGGTACCACTTCCCATCCCAGAAAGTTCCCCACCTACAAGGCAGGTGATGATACCGAGGCCTTCTTAGAAAACTTCGAAAGGGCCTGCCTTGGGTACAGCATCTCTACAGACCAGTACATGGTAGAGCTGAGGCCGCAGCTCAGTGGACCCTTAGCTGAGGTGGTGGCTGAAATGCCTAAGGAACACATGAACAGTTATGAACTTTTTAAAACCCAGGTGAAAGTCAGAATGGGGCTAACACCCGAGCATTCCCGTTGGCGGTTCAGAGCCCTAAGGTGGAAACCAGACATGTCATTTACCCGACACGCCTACCACATTGTGAAACATTGGGTTGCCTGGATATCAGGAGCAAGTGTTAAATCTCCAGAAGATTTGCCCTTCCTATGCAAATGGAGCAGTTCTTAGAGGGTGTTCCTGAGGAAATAGAAAGATACATCCTAGATGGGAAGCCCAAAACTATAATCGAGGTGGGAGAGATTGGAGCCAAAAGGGTGGAGGTGGCAGAGAAGAAGAAAACTGGTCGCAGTGGGAGCAGATACCAGAAGGGACAACCTCAGACCACACCCTAGTACTGGGGGCAGCCCAAGGCCCCACCTACCCCCCAAGTAACCCTCCAGCCACCTTATTGTCCCGCCACACCATTCTCCAGCAACCCACCTCGCCCCAGTGACCCATCAGCTGGATGATGTTTTAAATATAATGAGCTGGGGCATGTAAGGGCCAACTGCCTGAAGAACCCCAACAGATTACAGTTCCTTGCACTGGAATCACACCAGAGGTCCTCAGGCCCAGATATCTCCCAGATACCCTTGGAGCGGAGGGAAACTGTGAGTGTGGGCGGGAAGAAGATCACCGCATGGAGGGACACCGGAGCACAAGTGTCAGCTATCCATGCTTCCTTAGTGGATCCCAATTTAATCAACCCAGAGATCCAAGTGATGATTCAACCCTTCAAGTCCAACTCTTTCAATTTGCCTACAGCCAAGTTGCCTGTCCATTACTAGGGCTGGTCAGGAACGTGGACTTCTGCAGTCTATGATGATTATCCCATCCCCATGCTGTTGGGGGAAGACTTGGCCAATCGTGTGAAGCTAGCCAAGAGGGTGGGAATGGTCACCCGCAGCCAGGCTAAACCAGCCATCATGCCTAGCTCTGTTCCAGAAACTTCTACCAGGACCCGGTCAGAGGTGATGGACCCAGACGCCAGGCCAATGTCTGCAACAGCAGTAGTGGATCCAGTCCCAGAGACCCAGACAGAGCCAGTCCCAGAACTGGAACCAGCGGAACAACTAGCACCAGACCCATTGCCAGCACTAAACCCAGTACTTGCAACCCCAACACCAGAAGGCCCCACCGAACCTGAACCGTCAGCAGTCGATAACCCTACACAAGAGGTTCAGCTGGAGCCTGAACCCCAACATAGTACACCAGCGGAGAGTGGTTCACAGTCAACAGAAACAGCCCCATCCCCTACATCGCTTCCAGAGGGACCAAGCCTAGGTCCACAATCCAATGAGGAACTGATGTCTCCAGCAGCAAGGGAACAGTTCCAGACCGAACAGGAAGCAGATGAAAGCCTCCAGAGAGCTTGGACGGCAGCATGGAACAACCCACCGCCTCTCAGCTCTTCTAATCAATCCAGGTTTGTTGTAGAAAGAGGACTTTTATACAAGGAAACTCTTTCTGGTGGACACCAGGAAGACTGGCATCCTCAGAGACAGTTGGTAGTTCCAACTAAGTACCAGACCAAGCTCTTGAGCTTAGCCCACGATCATCCTAGTGGCCATGCTGGAGTGAACAGGACCAAAGACCGTTTGGGGAGGTCATTCCACTGGGAGGGAATGGGCAAGGAAGTTTCTACCTATGTCCGGTCTTGTGAGGTATGCCAAAGAGTGGGAAAACCCCAAGACCAGGTCAAAGCCCCTCTCCAGCCACTCCCCATCACTGAAGTTCCATTTCAGCAAGTAGCTGTGGATATTCTGGGTCCTTTTCCGAAAAAGACACCCAGAGGAAAGCAGTACATACTGACTTCCATGGATTTTGCCACCCGATGGCTGGAAGCAGTAGCTCTAAGCAACACCAGGGCTAAAAGTGTGTGCCAGGCACTAGCAGACATTTTTGCCAGGGTAGGTTGGCCCTCCGACATCCTCACAGATGCAGGAACTAATTTCCTGGCAAAAAGAAAAGGAGTACTTGTGGCACCTTAGAGACTAACCAATTTATTTGAGCATAAGCTTTCATGAGCTACAGCTCACTTCATCGGATGCATACTGTGGAAAGTACATAAGATCTTTTTATACACACAAACCATGAAAAAATGGGTATTTACCACTACAAAAGGTTTTCTCTCCCCCCACCCCACTCTCCTGCTGGTAATAACTTATCTAAATTGATCACTCTCCTTACAATGTGTATGATAATCAAGGTGGGCCATTTCCAGCACAAATCCAGGGTTTAACAAGAACGTCCCCTTATTTTTTCCTCCCCTCCCCTCCCCCCAGTCGTTCTTGAGAAATTTAATGGGACTTTGGGGGCCATGATACGTAAATTTGTAAATGAGCACTCCAATGATTGGGACCTAGTGTTGCAGCAGTTGCTCTTTGCCTACAGAGCTGTACCACATCCTAGTTTAGGGTTTTCACCATTTGAACTTGTATATGGCCGCGAGGTTAAGGGGCCATTGTAGTTGGTGAAGCAGCAATGGGAGGGATTTACACCTTCTCCAGGAACTAACATTCTGGACTTTGTAACCAACCTACAAAACACCCTCTGAACCTCTCTAGCCCTTGCTAAAGAAAACCTACAGGATGCTCAAAAAGAACAAAAAGCCTGGTATGATAAACATGCGAGAGAGCATTCCTTCAAAGTAGGGGACCAGGTCATGGTCTTAAAGGCGCTCCAGGCCCATAAAATGGAAGCATCATGGGAAGGGCCATTCACGATCCAGGAGTGCCTGGGAGCTGTTAATTATCTCATAGCATTCCCCACCTCTAACCGAAAGCCTAAGGTATACCATATTAATTCTCTAAAGCCCTTTTATTCCAGAGAATGAAAGGTTTGTCAGTTTACAGCCCAGGGAGGAGATGACGCTGAGTGGCCTGAAGGTGTCTACTATGAAGGGAAAAGTGCTGGTGGCGTGGAAGAGGTGAACCTCTCCATGACCCTTGGGCATATGCAGCGACAGCAGATCCAGGAGCTGTGCACTAGCTACGTGCTGACATTCTCAGCCACCTCAGGACTGACTGAACAGGCATACCACTCCATTGACACAGGTAATGCTCACCCACTTAAAGTCCAACCTTACTGGGTGTCTCCTCAAGCTAAAACTGCTATAGAATGGGAGATCCAGGATATGTTACAGATGGGTATAATCCGCCCCTCTGGCAGTGCATGGGCATCTCCAGTGGTTCTAGTTCCCAAACCAGATGGGGAGATACATTTTTGCGTGGACTACCGTAAGCTAAACTCTGCAACTCACCCAGACAACTATCCAATGCCACGCACAGATGAACTATTAGAGAAACTGGGACGGGCCCAGTTCATCTCTACCTTGGACTTAACCAAGGGGTACCGGCAGGTACCGCTAGATGAATCCGCCAAGGAAAGGTCAGCCTTCACCATCCATGTCGGGCTGTATGAATTTAATGTACTCCCTTTCGGGCTGCGGAATGCACCCGCTCCCTTCCAAAGACTTGTAGATGGTCTCCTAGCGGGATTAGGAGAATATGCAGTCGCCTACCTTGATGATGTGGCCATATTTTCGGATTCCTGGGCAGACCACCTGGAACATCTACAAAAAGTCTTTGAGCGCATAAGGGAGGCAGGACTAACTGTTAAGGCTAAGAAGTGTCAAATAGGCCTAAACAGAGTGACTTACCTTGGACACCAGGTGGGTCAAGGAACTATCAACCCCCTACAGGCCAAAGTGGATGCTATCCAAAAGTGGCCTGTCCCAAAGTCAAAGAAACAGGTGGTCCTCATTTGCCACCAATTCTACATCAATCTGTCAGAGCTCATCTTCTTTGGAATTATTGTACCTTGAGTTAACTGATTGCCAGATAACTTGAGGTAATTAACATGTTTGTAAAGGCTAATCTAGACCCTCTCCAAGCATTTTTATCCAAGTTACCAACACTTGTAATTTATCCTAGGCTAATCCCTAGGCAGTAGTGGAGGGCTCTTTAATTGAGCAGACAAAGGTGTAGTGATGGTTGAATGCTGAAGCTAGATACATTCTGGCTAGAGCTAAGACACACATTTTTAACTGTTCAGGCAAGTAACCACTGGAACAGTTTACCAAGGAATAGAAGAATTCTTAATCATGTGAGCTGTAGCTCACAAAAGCTTATGCTCAAATAAATTTGTTAGTCTCTAAGGTGCCACAAATACTCCTTTTCTTTTTGTGAATACAGACTAACACGGCTGCTACTCTGAAACCTTTCTAGAAGATATTGCTTTAGCTAAGCCACAAGCTGTGGGCTAGATGCAGGAAATTCTCTGTCTTGTATTATGCAGGGGGTCAGAGATTATCCTAATGGTCCCTTCTGGCCTCAAAATCTATGACCATGTGATCTGTCCCATATGGTAGGTGTGTGAGGCTGTCTGTGAGGCTGTCTGTGACCCCACCTCTAGGAATGGATCTGTGGTAGGTGAACGCACAATGCCCAAATCAGTATTACTAAACTTCTGCAACCTCAAAATCTCATGCTGCCATGGGGCCAAATCCTGCCAGCTGCTCTGTGTGGGTTCACCCCATGCTGGTTCAGAGCCCCATTGACATCATTGGTGGTCTGTGTGGGCTTGTGTGGACCAGCTTGCAGGATCAGGGTCAAGGTGGTGGCTGGTTCTTTAAAGCGTGTAGATCCTCCAACAGTCAGTAATTGCCAAAGCCAATTTCGGCTAGACAGGGTCCCTGAGTCTGTTATCTTCCCTACACTTTCCATATCTAACCACAGCTCTGAGTTAAAAAGAAGTAAATATGATATAGTCATTCACCTAAAGCTATCTGCTCTGTGTAGGCAGATTAATTCTTAAATTAAACCGCATAAGGGTGTAAAGGAGTGAGACTAACCCACACCCAGACTCATGCTACCTGGCTCTTAGGTTCAGATGTGCAAAGAGTAAGTGGGCTTGGCGCCTGCTTATTCTGTCCCTGGAGCAGGTGGGTGAGGAATGGAGGGAGTCTTGGCTCCACCCTTCCTCCTTGCTGTCCAACACAGCCAAGCCACCCTGGGAATGTGGGACAGAAGATGGGAGAGTAATTTACTGCTGATATAGGCCAGTGGTAAACTACTGTCCCCCCCGAGGAGCAAGGATGAAGCAGGGGAAGAGCTGTGACTCGAAGTCAGAATGCCTCCGGGGGTTGCACACAACCCCTTGCTCAGGGCTGTGCCTAGAGTCCTAGTCTAGCCCTTAAACATTTATGGCAGGGGTGGCCAAATTTACTGACCTTCTGAATGGCATACAACAATCTTCAGAAGTTTGAGATCTGGCATGTGCCTGTCGGGGCTCAGGGCTTCAGTGCCATGGGGTGCGCCCCACATGGCTGAAGCCCTGAGACCCTCCTTCCTGCTAGGAAGAAGCCACAGGTGATGCATGGGTGGAGCACATGGAGGTCACATACCCCTTTCCCCCCCAGATTTTTGCCATGAAGAGAAGACCTGCAGGTTGATTCGTCCCATCAGCCTGAACTCTGGGGAAGGCAATAAAAATCCCTGACAGGAACAATTTGCATCTTTATGCTGCTAAGCCTCTGAGGTGCAAGGATTACTAAGCATAAGCAAAAGATCCCCAGGCTTGCCCTGGATTAACCCTAAAGGACATATAGAGCTTGCTTATTAGAGAAGCTTTTAGAACCCAAAACCGTAACTCATTTGTGTACGTATGTTTACCTGCTTTAACCTTGTAAATAACTCTTATTTCTTTTCCTAGTTAATAAATCTTTACTTACTTTATCACAGAGTCGGCTACAAGTGTTGATTTGGTGCGGCACCCGAGGTACAATTGACCTGGGGTAAATTCCTGTTCCTTTGTGACTGGGAATAATCTGGCTATTGTTGTGATTTGTGGTGTAAAGGACCATCTATCACAAAGGCAGGCTTGCTTGGGTGGAAGATAGACGGGGTACCCCAGGGGGCTCTCTGTGACGGAAAGTTAAGATTGTTGTAGTGCCTGAGGCGTTCACACTTGATACGTGGTTGGTGAAATCTAAGTATAGAATTCACAGCCTGTTCGAGGTTTGCACCCTGCTTCTTTGGTCCTGAGGCTGGTGCTCATGCTCTTGAGCCACTCCAGCCAGCTTGACACTTATTATTACTGACTCTGCATTCGCAGCTGCAGCTCCTTCTCCACCCCACTGCTGTTGGCCACATGGTGCTGCCCGGCCCCCTTCCTGCACAGCAGCTGCTGGAGCCAGCAAGCTGGGAGCTGCGGCCAGCAGTGAGGAGAGGCAGCGGCAAACAGCTGGGAGCCGCAGAGAGAGCTACTGCTTTTGCTGCTGCCTCTCTCCCTGCAGAGCTAACACCTGGGAGCTGCAGGGAGGGCCACTGCGGACAAGGGGGGGCATGCCTGAGGGGGTGTGACTCAAGCTGTTGGGGGACGGGGGGGCAAACCTTTACATTGTGCCCTCCGACTCCCAGCAGGCACCAGTCATCTCTGGCAGAAGCCCCTAGCCCCACCACCCTGCCACAGGGCAGAAGCCCTGAGCTTTGCCCCCCAGTCTGGTAGGCAGAGAAAGGGGTGTGGGAGGGGGGCTCCCTACCTGTAAAAGAGCTGCATGCGGCTTGTGAGTCATGGTTTGGCCACCCCTGATTTATGGTAATGCTTCCTAAGGGCACTGTAGCATATTTTGTCTCCATAGTGGGAGATGATCTTTGTCAAGAGGTGCAGAGAGACACCACAGATAATTTTTTATTGGTCTACAAAGTATGCAGTTCATTAACATGCCAATTAGTGAGGTTCTGCTGTATTTAATTGCAACTCAGGTTGCAAGATACTCGATGAGTCGAAGACTAAAGTGTGTGTGTGTTTGACCATCGGTCTGAACGGATTTCTCTGATCAGATGGAGATGGGCTCATTAAGGAGAAGCCTACTCATCTGCCCCTTTAGACATTGTAGGCTACAGTGCGCAACCTGAATCAAGTGCAGGCTGGAATTAGAAATTCTGAATAGCATTTTAGAGGGATCTCCATGGAAACATCAGCACTTTCATATGTTAGAGCCAGAGTCTGAAACTGGTTCGGTCCCTCCTAATCAAGACAGGGCAGTAAATTGAGAAAGAAACTTATGGGTAAAGGGGCCCTGTGCTGTATAAAGGCCAGTACGCGGCTACTGGTGAAGCGGTAGGTGATTTCACCTATCCAGGTATTTTACTCCCTTGTTATCTCTTTGCACGTTCTTTGGTGCCATGATCTGATTGTTATAGTTAGAAATATATTGGCTGTGGAAGAATGGGTTGAGCATATTCTCCATAGAGACAATGCTGGGGCCAGAGCTCAACCTGAGCCAGAACGGGTTGGAACTTCTGGAGTCCCATAATTTTCTGCTGAACTTTTGCTGTTTAAAAACAAAACAAACAAAAACTCTAAAAGTTTCTAGATCAGAAACTGTATGTCACTTTCTTGAATCGGCAGACAAACAATAGGTATGACACAACTGAGACCTGCCCAGTTTACTTGATATGTAACCATTTAAATGGCAGTGTTATAAAATCCTTCATCACTGATGGTTTCCACAAAAAATTAGAGTTGGTGTTTAACCATGTGGTTGGATATCATAGAAGTTAGAGATGTGAAAGATCTCACTTAGAAATACACCAAAACTAATTTCATTAAAACAACTGCATTGTGGCACTCTGTACCTCAAAATAGCACCTTGGAACCCCCATATTCACCACTATGGTATCATTATGATATGCTTTGTACAAAGTATACCTTGTGAGGTATCGTTTTAAATCTGTTGAACATTAAGAACATAAAAATGGCTATACAGGGTCAGACCAAAGGTCCAGCCAGCCCAGTATCCTGTCTGCCGACAGTGGCCAATGCCAGGTGCCCCAGAGGGAGTGAAGTTAACGGGTGATTAGTGATCTCTCTCCTGCCATCCATCTCCACCCTCTGACATACAGAGGCTAGGGACACCATTCCTTACCCATCCTGGCTAATAGCCATTAATGGACATAACCTCCATGAATTTATCCTGTTCTCTTTTAAACCCTGTTATAGTCCTAGCTTTCACAACCTCCTCAGGCAAGGAGTTCCACAGGTTGACTGTGCACTGAATGAAGAAGAATTTCCTTTTATTTGTTTTAAGCCTGCTACCCATTAATTTCATTTGGTGGCCCCTAGTTCTTATATTATGGGAACAAGTAAATAACTTTTCCTTATTCACTTTCTCCACACCGCTCATGATTTTGTTTACCTCTATCATATCCCCCCTTAGGCTCCTCTTTTCCAAGCTGAAAAGTCCTAGCCTCTTTAATCTCTCCTCATATGGGACCCGTTCCAAACCCCTAATCATTTTAGTTGCCCTTTTCTGAACCTTTTCTAATGCCAATATATCTTTTTTGAGATGAGGGGACCACATCTGTACGCAGTATTCAAGATGTGGGCTTACACAGATTTATATAAGGGCAATAAGATATTCTCCGTCTTATACTCTATCCCTTTTTAAATGATTCCTAACATCCCGTTTGCTTTTCTGACTGCCGTTGCACACTGCATGGATGTCTTCAGAGAACTATCCATGATGACTCCAAGATCTTTCTCCTGATTAGTTGTAGCTAAATTAGCCCCCATCATATTGTATGTATAGTTGGGGTTATTTTTTCCAATGTTCATTACTTTACATTTATCCACATTAAATTTCATTTGCCATTTTGTTGTCCAATCACTTAGTTGTGTGAGATCTTTTTGAAGTTCTTCACAGTCTGCTTTGGTCTTAACTATCTTGAGAAGTTTAGTATCGTCTGCAAACTTTGCCACCTCACTGTTTACCCCTTTCTCCAGATCATTTATGAATAAGTTGAATAGGATTGGTCCTAGGACTGACCCTTGGGGAACACCACTAGTTACCCCTCTCCATTCTGAAAATTTACCATTTATTCCTACCCTTTGTTCCCTGTCTTTTAATCAGTTCTCAATCCATGAAAGGATCTTCCCTCTTATCCCATGACAACTTAATTTACGTAAGAGCCTTTGGTGAGGGACCTTGGTGAGGGGCTTTCTGGAAATCTAAGTACACTATGTCCACTGGATCCCCCTTGTCCACATGTTTGTTGACCCCCTCAAAGATCTCTAATAGATTAGTAAGACATGATCTCCCTTTACAGAAACCATGTTGACTTTTGCGCAACAATTTATGTTCTTCTATGTGTCTGACAATTTTATTCTTTACTATTGTTTCAACTAATTTGCCTGGTACTGACGTTAGACTTACCGGTCTGTAATTGCCAGGATCACCTCTAAAGCCCTTCTTAAATATTGGCGTTACATTAGCTAACATTAACAGCCTGTTGGATTGTATGTGCTATCATTGTATGTGAAGTTATGAAGTATTGCTATGTGTATTACTGTGATGCTCTGTACCTTGGGGTAACACCCAGCACCTCCATATTCATCCTTCTAAAATGATTCATCCAATGCAACGTTTGTCATGTCAGGTGTCTTCGGAAGGCTCATGATGCACTAAGCATTGTTGTTACAGTAATTTTATAGGTTACAGAGTAATGTTACAGTAATTTTATAGGTTATAATTTCATGTGTGTAGTTATGAGGCTGAAAATATGTCTTCATGGCTTAAAATAAGCCCAGGCAAAAACTCTCCAAGAGCAGGGAGGCAGTTCACACCTCATCAGGGGTATGGGATAAACCCAGCCCAGCCTCACAGGAACAAAGGATGCTGGCCTATGCAGCAACAAAAGGATCTGTTGGACTCTCGAGTGAGTCACCCCCCCTCCTTTGGCCAGTCTGGTACTGCGATGTGGTAATGCTTACCTGACTCTGACGGGGCGGTGGAGAGGTGGAAACCAAGAGGCAAGAAAGAACATGATAAAAGGGAGAGATGTTTGCCATGTTCTCCTCTCTCTTCCAACTACCATCTGTTAGGGTGGGACACTGCTTGATTCAAATCCTGCTTAGTTTGTATAATTTAGACTGCAAATTTATTTTTATTTCTTAGGTAGCCAATGTTGATTTTTATGCCTGCTACTTATAATCACTTTAAATCTATCTTTCCGTAGTTAATAAATCTACATTTGTTTATATTTTACCTAAAATGGCGTGTTTTGATTGAAGTGCTTGGGAAATCTCAGCTCAGATTAACAAGGGCTGTGGCATGTCCACGGCCCTTTTGTTGGAGTGGCCAACTAGGTAATGAGCTTACTCTGGCCAGACTTCTGACCAGTGCAAAACTGTACAGTTCTGGGGTGCAAGGCTGGGGAGCTGGGGGAAATTGGCTGAAGTTTTCCTATTGATGGTTCATGAGTGGCTGGGCGATCGTTCATGTAACTCAACTGGGTGTGTCCCTGCCCGTGGATGGCTGTGTGAGTGCAGTGCCTGTCAGAGGCTTGTAGCTTGACATCAGCATCACAGTGAGAGACGGCAGCCCAAGTTGGTGCTTTTGGAGGGCTCAGCGGTTCCACAGTCCAGGTTTCACCCTGGGGACCCCCTCACATGCATATCCTCAGCCAAGGTGTCTCATAAAAACAACAGCAGATCCTCAACCAATCCTCAGCATTGCCTGTACTGGAGTATAATGCCATTGTCTAATTTAGGGCCTAATCTGTCCAACGGATTCATGTGCATAGCATTTACTCACATGAGTAGTGTCATTGATATCAAGGGGACTGGACATTCAACTAAAGGTTGTAGAATTGGGCCCTACTTTATTGGGCCTGAGAGATAGTCTGAGAGATGCTGTGAGCACAACACCAAGGAGTTTAACGGAGGACGGTGATGGCCATTGCATGAATAACAGAGTAATTGTCTGGGTGTGGGGATTGCAGATGGGTTTTGATTCATAAATGGCTTATGCCTCTAATCAGGGTGAATAAAAATCAATGATTTAAAAAAAAAATTTAAAAATGGATTTTTTAAATTTTAAATCAGATTTTTTTTGGATGAAATCCTTTTTGAGAAAAAAAAAGATAGTTTTAATTAAGATACTGTCAGGGTTCCTTCCCCACTCTGAACTCTAGGGTACAGATGTGGGGACCCTCATGAAAGACCCCCCTAAGCTTATTCTTACCAGCTTAGGTTAAAAACTTCCCCAAGGTACAAACTTTGCCTTGTCCTTGAACAGTATGCTGCCATCACCAAGTGTTTTAAACAAAGAACAAGGAAAGAGACCACTTGGAGACGTCTTCCCCCCAAAATATCCCCCCAAGCCCTACATACCCCCTTTTCTGGGAAGGCTTGAGAATAATATCCTAACCAATTGGTTACAAAATCATCAGAGACCCAAACCCCTGGATCTTGGAACAATGGAAAAATCAGTCAGGTTCTTAAAGGAAGGATTTTATTAAAAAAAAAGAAAGGTTAAAAATCATCTCTGTAAAATCAGGATGGAAAATACTTTACAGGGTATTCAGATTCAAAACACAGAGGATCCCCCTCTGGGCAAAACCTTAAAGTAAACAGAAAACAGGAATAAACCTCCCTCTGAACACAGGGAAAATTCACATAAAACAAAAGATAAACTAATCCACCTTGCCTGGCTTACCTATACTGGTTGCAATATTGGAGACTTGGATTAGGATGGGTTGGAGAAGATGGATTTCTGTCTGGCCTCTCTCAGTCCCAAGAGAGAACAACCACGTAAACAAAGAGCACAAACAAAAGCCTTCCCCCCTTCCCCCCTCCCCCCCCCCCCCCAAGATTTGAAAGTATCTTGTCCCCTTATTGGTCCTTTGGGTCAGGTGCCAGCCAGGTTACCTGAGCTTCTTAACCTTTTACAGGTAACAGGATGTTGCCTCTGGCCAGGAGGGATTTTATAGCACCGTATACAGAAAGGTGGTTACCCTTCCCTTTATATTTTTGACAGATACATTATAACTCAAAGATATCTCATAATGGAATAGGGATTATAATTTCTAATTCTACAGTATGAGACAATATATTCATGTAATGTTTAAGAAAAGTTTTGTAAATGAGTTCCAGTAGTTCATGAATTAGGTTTCCAGGGGCTTCTGTATAGATTAGTTAGGTTAATCTTTCTGTCTACGCAATGGGACTCAGAGCTCAGTCTAGAAGATACCATCAGAGATGCTTAGTTTTGCAGTTCTCAAACTGTGGATTTGTGTCTCCAGAGATAACATGCTTGTTAACAGCAAAAATGGTTTTAAATAAATAAACAAACTATAGAGGTGAGAAATAACAGACCTCAACCCTATTGTCCCTCTGCAAATTTGTGTACACAGAGTCAATCCCTTACCTCTCTCTAAAAGTGCAAAGTTTCAAAAAGTTCAATGAATAGAAGATTGTTGGGGGCGGAATAGATCTGGACAAGGAGAAGTCTGGAGATAAATGTGAGAAGGGTGGGACAGACAGTAGAAACAAAAATGAAACTGTTTGAGCAGCATATTCCAGAAGTCTTGAGGTCTTTCTGAATGTAGCCTTCATTGATTTGAGATCTACTATACCATTTTCTCACGAGAAGGGAAAACCTATAATGGCAGCAGGCCATAAAAGAAACCCAGTTTGGGAATAAGAGCCATTCAAGAAATATATGTTTGCTGATGATGTTTTAAAGAAAGTCACACTAGTGAACTGGTGGAAGTCACTTAAGCACTTGGATTCAGAGACTGTTGAAGTACTAATCTCACTTTTAACAGCAGTAGCTTCTTCTGCCAGCGTAGAAAGAATATTTTCTCCCTTTGGACTAATTCATTGTGAATTGAGAAATTGTTTGGGACCTGAAAAAGCAGAAAAGCTTGTTTTTCTTTTCCAGATTATAAACAAACAGGAAAGTGAAGGTGAAGACGACTGAGTTAGCTGCAGAAGCCAATATTTTAAGTTTCTCGTGTTGACCTGGTTGACGTAGTTGATTTAATTTTTTTTTTTTAAATTTCATTTAACTATTTTAGTTAAAAACAATTTTAAGAAAAACAAACCTGATTTTAAAAAACTTCAATGTTTAACTAAATTAAAAAATTCATATGCTTGTTTTGTTAAAATATTATGTTTGCTGTTGAACGAAAAAATCCAGAATACATAACGTTGTTGTTTTAGTTAAATAAAACAATTTAAATGTCTGTCTGGTGATGTTCTCCTCCTAATACAGCCTGGCAAGAAAATCGTCCAAATATTAATGATTAACCTGTTGAATTGGAGATATTTATGAAGTCATTGGGAGGTGAGCTGTCTGCCTCAATTACCTTTGGTAAATGAAATAACCAAACAACCATTCATTTTCTGATCTAGCTGTAAAACTAAACTGAAAAGTTTTCAAAATAAATCACTTTAAAAATGGATAGCGTGTACCTTCTACAAATGAACCCTACATCTATCGTTGAGTTGTGAAGAATATGCATTAAGGTTATAACAGCCAACAAGAATGCACTTTTATGTATCTATGATTAAATTGAGTCTTCCTGACCAGTGATTTAAATCATGATTTAAATCAAATCCACCCTGCCTTTAAGGGTATTTGTACATTGCAAGCCTCCCTGCCTGGGCAGACAGATTTGTGGCGGCGGGGCTTGTCTAGCGTGCTGAACATGGCTGTGTGGATGAGGCAGTACTGGCAGAGGTGCAGGCTAGTCGCTGTAGCCCGGACCCAGAGGGCAGAGTGGGCTTGAGCTCAGGCAACCGTGCCCACACAGCTGCTTTTAGCACCCTCGTGCAAGCCCTGTTAGTGAGAGTCCATCTAGCTGCTGTACACTGGAGCTGGAGGTGTAACTTCCAGCTTGGGTTGGTGTACCCACACTAGCTTTGATTGAGCTAGAGGGCTAAAAATAGCAGTGTAGCCATGGCTGCCCAGCCAGCAGGATGGGTTAGCTGTCCCAAGCACAATCCTTATGAAACCCTGTACTCAGTATGTACTGGAGAACGGGGGGTGGGGACGGACACTAGCCTGTCCTACTGCCCATGCAGCTGTCGGTACATTGCTGTTTTTAGCATGCTCGCTCCAGCAGAGCTAGCATGGGTCTGTCTACCTGAGCTGGAAATTGCACCTCCAGTGTAGACATCTCCTAACCGGAGGGCAAAGTGCAGTTTTGGGGAAACAGGAACTAATATATGATCCAAGCATTGCACTTTCTTTTTAGGCTCTTTGAATATTTAATCAATTGGGTTTTATGCTGCACTTATCACCTTGGTGTTTGAGCACTTAAACCTGATGTTTTGGAGACTTTTTGACTGACCAAACATGCCCCCCCTCCCAAAACTGGGGAAGGACTGTGAAAAACGTTGTTGCCAGACAAGGCAGAGAGGAATACATAGTAACCGCGTATGGATCTCTTTCTGACATACGCTCAGTGATTACTACTTATCTAGTAACTGGAAACAATTGGCTATAATTGGTCTTTTGGGAATTTGGAAAAAAACCTTTAAAGGGATTAAAGAGCTTTTATTGAAAACCAATTTGGACATCTTTTGGATGCAGGGACTTAATATAACAACTTTCTCCCTTAGGTGCATAACGGCTGTTTTAAATGGTAATTATGATTCTGTGAAATGCCTGCGTTCAGGAAGTAGTATTGGCATGGTGTGGTCTGCTGTTAGAACTGAATCACACAGCACAGAAGACATCAGCACTGGTCACTTTCTCTCCTTTAATAAACCACCTTTCTCTGTCGGGATATAAGGATCAGCGTTGGAGTCTTCTTGTAAATAGAAAGTAAAGTTAGATGCTTTTGAAAACTGCACCCATTATGCCTAAGTGCCTTATTTGAAAATATTACCCAAGGCACCAGCTACAAGGTCTTCCTCAGGAATGTCCTGAAGGGCTACTAAAATGGGTAGGGGGTAGGGGGATGGGTGGGGAACTCTGTACAAAGAGACTAAGGGCTATATCACTACAGTGGCATCATTTTCTATGGGGTAAGAGGGCAGTTGCCTCCCCCCCCCCCGGTATTTTCATAGGTCTATATGCACAATTAGGTATTTCCCCCTCAACTTTACATGTGATAATATTGTATCCTGCAATGTTCTATGTGCTGACACAACCCTTCCCTCCTGAATTTTTCTGAAATGATGCCCCTGTATAGCTGGGAAAGGTGCATATTAACTAGTGAAATGATAGAAGTATTTGAAATGATAAGCAGCATACAGAAGACCAATTGGATATTCTTGTTTGCAGATGACACAAAGTTGGGAGGTATTGCCAATATGGAGGAGGACCAGAATATCATACAAAAAGATCTGGATGACCTTGTAAACTGCAGGAATAGAAATGGGATGAAATGTAATAGTGCAAAGTGTAAGGTCATGCACTTAGGGACTAACAACAAGAAATTTTCCTATAAGCTGGAGATATATCAGTTGGAAGTGACGGAGGAGGAGAAAGACCTTGGTGTATTGGTTGATCACAGGATGACTATGAGCTGCCCCTGTGATGCAGCTGTGAAAAAGGCTAATGCAGTCCTGGGATACATCAGGTGCAGGGCCGGCCTTTGACCAGGGCAAACAGTGCAATTGCCCAGGGTGATGAACTGATGGGGGTGCATTTGATACCTCCCATGTCACCTGCCCCCCACCGAGAGCCAGCTGGGCTCAAGGAGGCAGTCAGCCTGGCCAGCGTCAGGAAGATAAAAACACACATGGTTGGAGAGGTCGGCCCCAAGCTGCAGCTTGACTAGGCACTCAGGTAACACCTCTGGGTGGAAAGAGAAAAGGAGTGCTTGTGGCACCTTAGAGACTAACAAATTTGTTTGAGCATAAGCTTTCATGAGCTACAGCTCACTTCATCGGATGCATGCAGTGGAAAATACAGTGGGGAGATTCTATATATACACAGAGAACATGAAACAATGGGTGTTACCATACACGTAACAAGAGTGATCAGGTAAGGTGAGCTATTACCAGCAGGAGAGCCGGGGGGGGTGGCGGGGACCTTTTGTAGTGATAATCAAGGTGGGCCATTTCCAGCAGTTGACAAGAATGTGTGAGGAACAGTAGGGGCGGGGAAATAGTTTTACTTTGTGTAATGACACATCCATTCCCAGTCTTTATTCAAGCCTAAGTTAATTGTATCCACTTTGTAAATTAATTCCAATTCAGCAGTCTCTTGTTGGAGTCTGTTTTTGAAGTTTTTTTGTTGAAGAATTGCCACTTTTAGGTCTGTAATTGAGTGACCAAAGAGATTGAAGTGTTCTCTGGCTGGTTTTTGAATGTTATAATTCTTGACGTCTGATTTGTGTCCATTTATTCTTTTACGTAGGGACTGTCCAGTTTGGCCAATGTACATGGCAGAGGGGCATTGCTGGCACATGATGGCATATATCACATTGGTAGATGTGCAGGTGAACGAGCCTCTGATAGTTTGGCTGATGTGATGAGGCCCTATGATGGTGTCCCTTGAATAGATATGTGGACACAATTGGCAATGGGCTTTGTTGCAAGGATAGATTCCTGGGTTAGTGGTTTTGTTGTTTGGTGTGTGGTTGCTGGTGAGTATTTGCTTCAGGTTGGGGGGCTGTCTGTAAGTGAGGACTGGCGTGTTTCCCAAGGTCTGTGAGAGTGATGGGTCATCCTTCAGGTTAGGTTGTAGATCCTTGATGATGCATTGGAGAGGTTTTAGTTGGAGGCTGAAGGTGACGGCTAGTGGTGTTCTGTTATTTTCTTTGTTGGGCCTGTCCTGTAGTAGGTAACTTCTGGGTACTCTTCTGGCTCTGACAATGTTTCTTCACTTCAGCAGGTGGGTATTGTAGTTGTAAGAACGCTTGATAGAGATCTTGTAGGTGTTTGTCTCTGTCTGAGGGGTTGGAGCAAATGTGGTTATATCGTAGAGCTTGGCTGTAGACAATGGATCATGTGGTGTGGTCTGGATGAAAGCTGGAGGCATGTAGGTAAGCATAGCGATCAGTAGGTTTCCAATATAGGATGGTGTTTGTGGCCATCGCTTATTAGCACCGTAGTGTCAAGAAAGTGGATCTCTTGTGTGGACTGGTCCACGGTGAGGTTGATGGTGGGATGGAAATTGTTGAAATCATGGTGGAATTCCTCAATTGCTTCTTTTCTATGGGTCCAGATGATGAAGATGTCAACGATGTAGCGCAAGTAGAGTACGGGCATTAGGGGATGAGAGCTGAGGAAGCGTTGTTCTAAGTCAGCCATAAAAATGTTGGCATACTGTGGGGCCATGTGGGTACCCATAGCAGTGCCACTGATTTGAAAGTATACATTGTCCCACAATGTGAAATAGTTATGGGTGAGGACAAAGTCACAAAGTTCAGCCACCAGGTTTGCCATGACATTATCGGGGATACTGTTCCTGATAGCTTGTAGTCCATCTTTGTGTGGAATGTTGGCGTAGAGGGCTTCTACATCCATAGTGGCCAGGATGGTGTTTTCAGGAAGATCACCAATGGATTGTAGTTTCCTCAGGAAGACAGTGGTGTCTCGAAGATAGCTGGGAGTGCTGGTAGCGTAGGGCCTGAGGAGGGAGTCTACATAGCCAGATAATCCTGCTGTCAGGGTGCCAATGCCTGAGATGATGGGGCGTCCAGGATTTCCAGGTTTATGGATCTTGGGTAGCAGATAGAATACCCCTGGTAGGGGCTCTAGGGATGTGTCTGTGTGGATTTGTTCTTGTGCTTTTTCAAGAAACTCCTCTGGGTGGGAGCAGCAGCAGGAGTGGGTGCCCAGGGCTCCCCACTCTGAGTGCCGGCTGCATTAGAAGCCATAGGGAGTGGGTGGGGCTTCACTGGAAGAGGCTCCTGATCGGATGTCTGGGATGGGTGGCTGACTGAGAAGGAGGAGGGATGTGTGTACCAGCAGCTTATCTCTGTGTGTCCCAACTGGGGGCTTAGAGCAGCCTCCCTGCTATCTAGTTTGTGTGTAAGTGCAGCAGGTCCACTCCCATCTTCCCCTTAGAGCCCCACTTGTCCAGGAAAGGGCTTGCTTTTCCCCCTGGCACTGCCGACACTGAGCTCTGCACAGGTGAGCACCGTGCTAGCCAGGGGCACTGCTGCACCCTGCTTCCATTCATCCCATCCCTTTCCTGCAGAGAGGTGACACGGGGCGGGCATGCAGGGTCATATAACCCCCCCAGTTTTCTGCCAGGGTTTGCCTGCCGAGCCCTCCCCATCTCTCCCCTGCTTGCTGGAACCCCAGACCTGGAGAGGTAAACAAACAGCACATGCACCAAATAGTTGGGAGCAGTAGGGAAGGACTGCTACTTCAGCTCAGCAGGGAGAGGTAGGGGAGGAACAGCTGCTTTCCCATAGGGCAACTGAGGGTAAGAGTGAGGGCTGCCTGGGGGAGGTGGTGTCAAGGCTGATTCCCCACTCTGGCACTTTGAGTGCAGACGGTGGGAGCTCTCAATGACTCTAAAAATTAATACTGGCCACCCTAGGCTTGTATTAAACTCCCAAGGTTACAGCTTTTCTCTGACCTTGGATTGGTAGAGGCTGCCACCACCCAAGTGCAGAACCCCTTTGAGAGCCCAGGAAGGCACACTTGGGAATTCCTTCCTGTGGGGTACCCTCAAGCCCTTTCACGCACACCCCTCCCGGGAAGAGCTCAGAAGAAAAAGGAAATCAGCTGTTGCCACCAGCTAATTAAACAACATGTGCACAAACCTCTTAGGACACAAAAATCCAATTCTGTTCTTACAAAAAGGTAAATTTTATTAAAAAAAACAAAAGGAAGAAAATACATCTGGGAACTTAGGCTATTGCTAGATTTTAAAACAGAAAATACAAGGATTAAGCATCAAGAATAGTTTCTTGAGGTCCAGCTTAAAGGTTACAAGCAAAACAAAAGCACCTGGGGTTAGCACAGAGGAGTCCACAAGCCATAAAGAAATAAAAGGGATAAACCGGATCACGTCTTCCTCGACATTTCCTGATCTACTTACATATCTGGGGTTTCAAATGAGTAGTTTCTAGGTATACCACCAATGATTTTTCATACCCGGTCCCAAGATTCTTAGAACATAGTTACAGCCCTGTCTGCCTCTCCCCAAGAACAGCAACAGATAGACAACAGGGGAGTCTTGTTTCAATTTTAAAAAGTTCTAGCCTTCCCATGGGCTCTTTTGCCAGGTGCCCACTCACTTCTTTTTACCTATGCATAGCAGTGACTTTTAACCCTTTACAGGTAAAGCAAGTAGAGAACAGCTACTAAGAGGGATTTTAGAGCCAACTGGCTGGTTGGGTCCATAAAAGGGAGCTCTCCCCCCCTTCATTTATCACAGGAGGAGTGACTCGAGCTGTTGGGGGAGAACCTTTAAACTGTGTTAAATAAAAGAGAACCTGAGGGTGTGGATAAGCAATCAGGGATCGAATGAAAGGTAAGTGGGTTTCAAGGAGGTCATAGCAGGTAGGCAGGCACCACCTACTTCATTTCTTTACTCCCATCTCTGACTTAATCCCATATCCTGCAATCTCATTCATCCCCTGGAAGTCACTGGGGTTCCTGCTGTTAGTGTGAGGACAATGTGTGGATTGACTCAGCCCCTAGAATAATGGTAAAAAGTCATCACCCCCCCCCCCAACAAAATCTGAAATGACACCCCCAGGAGCGGCCAGAGGGCTGAGGGTGGGCCATGGGTTCTGGCAAGATGCAGCCTGCGTGTGACAGCGTGAAGCCTGCCTTGCGCCACGCGCCAAGCACCAGGCACCACAAGCCACAGCAGCAGTGTAGAAGTATGGGTGGCAATACACCGTATACCATGCCACCCTTCTTCTGCGCTGCTGGCTGCGGCTTGTGGTGGCATTGCCTTCAGAGCTGGGCACCCAGCTAGCACCCACCGGTGTCATGTCGCCCTGCCAGTGGTTAATTTGTGCCAGGGCTGAGCTCTCGCATCTCTTTCAATACAAATTAAACACTGAGGGAGGCAGCGGGGCCCAAAGGTGATGGGGTGGGAGAAGCCTAGGGAGCCCGTGGGAGCCAGAGGTGATGCGGGGGCGCGCCAAAATACAAGTTCGCCCAGAGTGCCACTTTCCCTAAGGCTGGGCCTGATCAGGTGAGGTGTTTCCAGTCGAGATAGGGAAGTGTTAGTACCGTTATACAAGGCACTGGTGAGACCTCATCTGGAATACTGTGTGCAATTTTGCTGTTCCATGTTTAAGGATGAATTCAAACTGGAACAGGTGCAGAGAAGGGCTACTAGGATGATCAGAGGAATGGAAAACCTGCCTTATGAGGGGAGACTCAAAGAACTTGGTTTCTTTAGCCTAACCAAAAGAAAGCTGAGGGGAGATCTGGTTGCTCTCTATAAATACATCAGAGGGATAATTACCGGGGAGGAATTTCCATAAACAGATTCTCCAGATCAGATTCTTCTACACTGGTATAAATCTGAAGTAACTCATTGCCTTCAGTGTCTTATTCCAGTATCACTGAAAGAAGACTCTGGCTCTCTACAGAGAAATTGCCATGGTCAATGTGTTATTGCCATCATTTTCCATGGATCTCTCTGTGCCTTTTTCTAGTGGGTTCCAAAGTATTCTGTTCTTTGGGCACCAGAATAGAAGAGATCCCAATTTTGGCAGGCCCCAAACCCTTTCCTGTCCAGTGAGATGTAAATAATTATTACCCATGGGACAGGCTGCAGATTCGTATCTAACATCCTGTGTGCACTGGCTCAGTGACCTGTTTTGATTTTAGGCTGAAAAAGAAAACTGGCCTCTACTACACTTTCTTTATAAACCCTGCTGATCAGCAGAAGGGAAAGGTGACCCTCCTCACTAGTCTGCTGCTTTACTAAATGTCTCTGGTTCCACTCAGCCAGCTGTTCCCCATGATTTATTTTGTGGAGAAAGCACATAACTGCAAAAAGTTTCATTGTCCATTTTTACTGTGACAGTCACAGCCTCTATCCTCTTCTCCTTTGGACTGGAGTGGCAGCAGCTCAATAGAACTCAAGTATCAGGGTTGTCTACATGGGAAAATTGAGGGGTTTTTTGGTTTAACTTTAGAGGTTTTTTTCAGCGTAAACTTCCTTGCATCTTCACACATTGAAAAAAGAACTTGTATCTGACATCTTTTCCCGCTTCAATTAATTTGCTTTGGAAGCACCATAACTATTTCAGAATAAATTATACTAAAAGTTTGTGTCGATGCATCCCTGTTTTGGATTAATGATTGCGCTTCTGACAGTCCTCCTGCTTCTATGCTACGCTACATTGCTCCACATCTGCATCAGCCTGTCTGTTTACCTCTGTGCCCTCTGCTGCTCTAGCTGTCACCTCCCCAGGCAGCCAGGTCTGCTGCTTTTGTGATTCCAGCTTGTGGCAAGTTCACACATCCAGAGTCACATACCAATTATAGTTGCCATGCCCAGTGCTTCTGCACGGTCCAATCTGGAGGTCCTAGACTTTCTTGGCCTCTGGTGGGGGGAGCATGGACAAGTTCCATCTTGGCATTGCAGTGAATACTGTTCAGATTTGAGTGGCCAGAAGAACAAATGTGGGAGAAGGAGCAATGACTCAGTGATTCCTGCAGGAAGTAGCTTAAGGCAGCATGAACAAAGCAGTGTGAACACACTCTTTCAGGATAGTTATACCTGTACAGTTATAGCAGAAGAAACATATACTGGCAAAACCTTTCCTATATAGACAAGTGACAAGGGAGGCTGAAGCTTGGACCATGCCTTTAGGAAGGTAGCTGACACCAGCATCACTCCTTTTGATGTGCCTCAGTGAGGTGAAGATGGAAGCCCTGCCTACTTAGAGCAGGTCTTGATGGATGATTGAGCAAGGTTGGGAGAACACCCTGGAAGACTGTGTTCTGTAGTGAGACTTGCCAATGTGTCTGACAGTCCTATAGCCACTTCTCATGTCCTGGATCCCCTCCAGATTCCCAACAAGACTACAGAACTGCCAAAGGAGAAACTGCTGGACAGAAAAGCAACCCGCGGTATTACACAAGTCAAGATGAGGCTGGGAAAGGACTCTGGGGTTTAGGTCGGTACTCTCACAATGCAACAGGATCAATGGAGCTTATAGGAATGTACCTCCCTATTCTACCTCAGTACTTTGCTTTAATGAGCTCTCCGTAACTGGGGATATCATTTATTATGGTAGTGCTGGAGGTCCCAAATAACAGCCCCGTGGTCCTGTTAGGATCCAGAAAGACACACACTAATGGACGGCCCCCACCCCCAAAGAAATTACTGTCTAAATAGGTGAGACAAAGGCCGTGAGAAAGCAAAAGTTTTTCTCCCCATTTTACAGATAGAGAACTGAGACACAGAGACACTGACTTGTGCAAAGTAATGTAGGGAATCTTTGGCAGAGCCACGAAGGAGATGATGTAATCATAATTAAGGCTGCATGTCTGTCACAGAGGTCATGGATTCCATGACCTTCTGTGACTTCTGCAGTGGCTGGTGCTGGCTCAGGGGCTGCCCGAGCCGGTCAGTCCTTGGGCCAGCAGCAGCAGCAGTTTGGGTGTGTGAGAGGGGGCTAGGAGCAGGGGGTTGGGGTGCGGGATGGTGCTTACCTCAGGGTGGGGAGCCCCCGGGCTCCCACTGGCATGTCCCTGCAGCTCCTAGGTGGAGGGATCGGGCTCCGCGCATTGCCCTCACCTGCAGGTTCCACCCCTGCAGTTTCCATTGGCTGCAGTTCCCAGCCAATGGGAGCTGCGGAGCCGGTGCTCGTGGCAAGAGCAGAGCATGGAGCCTCCCTGGCCTTTTCTCCCCCTAGGAGCTGCAGGGACACACTGAGCTGGGTAGGGAGCCTGTCAGCCTTGCCAACCCCCCCTCCCAGCTCCAGCAGGGGTCCCGGGCTAACCCCCCCTCCTAGCACCCGCAGTGCCCCCGGACTGCTGTTCCAGAGGACCTGGGGCCCCCCACCCAAGTTTTAGTTAGAGTTATATAGTAAAAGTCATGGACAGGTCACGGGCCATGATTTTTTGTTTACTGCCCATGACTTTTACTAAAAATACCCATGACTAAAACGTAGCCTTACTCATAATACATTTCCACCTGTAAATGGAATAGGTTTCTGTTATGTTCATGTCATACAAACAGAGGAGTTAAATAAAAACCATCATAGTCTTGCTGGAAGGTTGCAATATAACACTACTTGTTATTCTTAGAATCCAGAACAGTAACACACTAACGAGAGAGAGAGAGAGAGACAAAGCAGGCTGCTCCCTAAGGCAGAGAGGCACAACTTGCCCCACCTTGTTCTAGGCTGCTTCTTTCCAGCCTGCCTGCTGCTCCCAGATTGCACACTTCACTACAGAGCCCCCTAGCTTGACTGCAGACTGGATCAGGAAACCTTCTTCCCCATACACTCTTAAAATGATGGCTTGCAATTCGAACACAGTCCTCCATACACCACAATTTCCTAGTTTCACCCTGAACTGCTGTCCCATTTGGGATTTAGGCTGCTATCTGTGAAAGAAGATTTGCATGGATAGATAGCAACAAACATAGATGCCAACTTGCTCCCTCCTCCAGGCTCTTTATTTCAGCTTCACTCTAGAATCATAGAATCATAGAATATCAGGGTTGGAAGGGACCTCAGGAGGTCATCTAGTCCAACCCCCTGCTCAAAGCAGGACCAATCCCCAATCAAATCATCCCAGCCAAGGCTTTGTCAAGCCTGACCTTAAAAACTTCCAAGGAAGGAGATTCTACCACCTCCCTAGGTAACGCATTCCAGTGTTTCACCACCCTCCTAGTGAAAAAGTTTTTCCTAATATCCAACCTAAACCTCCCCCACTGCAACTTGAGACCATTACTCCTTGTCCTGTCCTCTTCTACCACTGAGAATAGTCTAGAACCATCCTCTCTGGAACCCCCTTTCAGGTAGTTGAAAGCAGCTATCAAATCCCCCTTCATTCTTCTCTTCCGCAGACTAAACAAT
The DNA here is from genome assembly GCF_965152275.1 of Natator depressus. Classification (NCBI taxonomy): domain Eukaryota; kingdom Metazoa; phylum Chordata; order Testudines; family Cheloniidae; genus Natator; species Natator depressus. The sequence goes on from NC_134235.1 coordinate 16,364,291, forward strand.
CCCAGTTCCCTCAGCCTCTCCTCATAAGTCATGTGTTCCAGACCCCTAATCATTTTTGTTGCCCTTCGCTGGACTCTCTCCAATTTATCCACATGCTTCTTGTAGTGTGGGGCCCAAAACTGGACACAGTACTCCAGATGAGGCCTCACCAATGTCCAATAGAGGGGAACGATCACGTCCCTCGATCTGCTCGCTATGCCCCTAATTATACATCCCAAAATGCCATTGGCCTTCTTGGCAACAAGGGCACACTGCTGACTCATATCCAGCTTCTCGTCCACTGTAACCCCTAGGTCCTTTTCCGCAGAACTGCTGCCTAGCCATTCGGTCCCTAGTCTGTAGTGGTGCATTGGGTTCTTCCGTCCTAAGTGCAGGACCCTGCACTTATCCTTATTGAACCTCATCAGGTTTCTTTTGGCCCAATCCTCCAATTTGTCTAGGTCCCTCTGTATCCTATCCCTACCCTCCAGCGTATCTACCACTCCTCCCAGTTTAGTATCATCCGCAAATTTGCTGAGAGTGCAATCCACACCATCCTCCAGATCATTTATGAAGATATTGAACAAAACCGGCCCCAGGACCGACCCCTGGGGCACTCCACTTGACACCGGCTGCCAACTAGACATGGAGCCATTGATCACTACCCGTTGAGCCCGACAATCTAGCCAACTTTCTACCCACCTTATAGTACATTCATCCAGCCCATACTTCTTTAACTTGCTGACAAGAATACTGTGGGAGACCGTGTCAAAAGCTTTGCTAAAGTCAAGAAACAATACATCCACTGCTTTCCCTTCATCCACAGAATCAGTAATCTCATCATAGAAGGCGATTAGATTAGTCAGGCATGACCTTCCCTTGGTGAATCCATGCTGACTGTTCCTGATCACTTTCCTCTCATGTAAGTGCTTCAGGATTGATTCCTTGAGGACCTGTTCCATGATTTTTCCGGGGACTGAGGTGAGGCTGACTGGCCTGTAGTTCCCACGATCCTCCTTCTTCCCTTTTTTAAAGATTGGCACTACATTAGCCTTTTTCCAGTCATCTGGGACTTCCCCCGTTCGCCACGAGTTTTCAAAGATAATGGCCAATGGCTCTGCAATCACATCCGCCAATTCCTTTAGCACTCTCGGATGCAACTCGTCCGGCCCCATGGACTTGTGCACGTCCAGCTTTTCTAAATAGTCCCTAACCACCTCTTTCTCCACTGAGGGCTGGCCATCTACTCCCCATGTTGCGATGCCCAGCGCAGAAGTCTGGGAGCTGTCCTTGTTAGTGAAGACAGAGGCAAAAAAAGCATTGAGCACATTAGCTTTTTCCACATCCTCTGTCACTAGGTTGCCTCCCTCATTCAGTAAGGGGCCCACACTTTCCTTGGCTTTCTTCTTGTTGCCAACATACCTGAAGAAACCCTTCTTGTTACTCTTGACATCTCTTGCTAGCTGCAGCTCCAGGTGCGATTTGGCCCTCCTGATTTCATTCCTACATGCCCGAGCAATATTTTTATACTCTTCCCTGGTCATATGTCCAACCTTCCACTTCTTGTAAGCTTCTTTTTTATGTTTAAGATCCGCTAGGATTTCACCATTAAGCCAAGCTGGTCGCCTGCCATATTTACTATTCTTTCGACTCATCGGGATGGTTTGTCCCTGTAACCTCAACAGGGATTCCTTGAAATACAGCCAGCTCTCCTGGACTCCTTTCCCCTTCATGTTAGTCCCCCAGGGGATCCTACCCATCCGCTCCCTGAGGGAGTCGAAGTCTGCTTTCCTGAAGTCCAGGGTCCGTATCCTGCTGCTTACCTTTCTTCCCTGTGTCAGGATCCTGAACTCGACCATCTCATGGTCACTGCCTCCCAGATTCCCATCCACTTTTGCTTCCCCCACTAATTCTTCCCTGTTTGTGAGCAGCAGGTCAAGAAAAGCTCCCCCCCAGTTGGCTCGTCTAGCACTTGCACCAGGAAATTGTCCCCTACGCTTTCCAAAAACTTCCTGGATTGTCTATGCACCGCTGTATTGCTCTCCCAGCAAATATCAGGAAAATTAAAGTCACCCATGAGAACCAGGGCGTGCGATCTAGTAGCTTCTGCGAGTTGCCGGAAGAAAGCCTCTACCTGGCCTCCGTGCCCCCTTTACCTTATACTACCTTTAACATCCACATTACTTTCCTTGTCTCTCTTTCTAGCCCACCCCTCCCAAGTAACAGCCCCACCAAAATTGAAACAAACCAACCAATCCATGGCACTCATGTGACGTTTGCAGACCCTCACTCTGCTTGTGTCTCTCTTTCTTACTCCAGCCCTGTGTCTGTCTTGTCTAAATAGATAAGTCCCTATTCCGAAGGATTTACTGTCTCTTATTTTATGTTTGTACAGTGCCTGGCATACTGGCATCAGATGGGGTTCTTAGGCACTAATGTAATACAAATAAATACATCATCATAATACAGCTTTTTAGTTTCACTGTGTTTTACAAAAATAAGGTTTTTAGTCCTAAAGAGTACATGGTCTAGACAGGAATTACTTCTGCCATTTTATAAATAATAGATATGCTAAGATGTGGAGTTAACTGAGTAAATCACATGTTTATAGAAATGTTTGAGCGTGCACTGTATTTCTCTGATCATAGAGAGGTATTTACATAGTTCCAGGAAAGTAAGTAATGAATGTTCCACACCTTTCCATTTTACAGTATTTCCCCCCACCAGTCTAATTCAATGGTCCAATCCTGCGAAGTGCTCAGTGTCTCCTGCAAGGTGCTAAATTCCTTCAGCTCCCACTGAAACAAATACATGTGGACACCTGACACCTCCCAGGATCAAGCTCCAGGTCAGCAGTGATAAAGCTGAGAAGCTGACTTGAACTAACACACTTGCCCCCTGCCCCTCCCAATTCCCCAGTAGGATAGCACATAAAACTGACCTTAACTCTGAATTTCCTGCCAGTTTTGTTGTTGCAGACAGCAGTGCCATTACAAAACTCAAGTTTAATTAAATTTATAAAATGAATTTATAAATGCTTGAGGATAATTTTCCAGCATAAGTGGAAATTTGGATGCCAGCCCACCCCCCCACCCCGACTCCTCCAAACCCTTACACTTCCCTACCCTGCTTGTCTCCTCCCTTCATTCCTCCCCCAAAACACACTGCTCCCATGAGCCACCTAAACCACAGTCATTACAAACAACTACACTCAATGTAATCCAGAAGACAAGTGCACCACTGTTGTTATCTTCACTTAAATCCCATCCCTACAAAGACTAAAGCACATGCTTAACTTTAAGCCCTGGAGTAGGATTCACTGAAGTCAATGAAATAAACTTGTGGTTAAGTGCTTTACTGGATTAGGGCCAGCATGCTCAGCCCCTTGCAGTATCAAGCCCCTGATCAGTGATTCCATAAAGGAAATGATCGAATGCTTGACCTTGGATAAGAAGCCCCTTCTTGCTGGATAAAACCCTCTATCATGTCATTTGTGCCAAGGCTCAAAATACTATAAGCAAGAATTAAGGTCCTGATCCTGCAAAGACTTACATACATGCTTAACTTGATTAAAATGGGACCACTCACTATGTGTAGCTAAGTACATGAAAGGGCTTAAGACTGTCAGATGCTGAGGGTATGAGATACTCTTGGGGCCTTGGGCAGTTGCGTGCCCTTATGAATGAGCCTTTGCAGTATCTGGATGAAGATTGATAACTTGTTTATTATCCTTCTATCAAAACACTTGCCAGGCCTGGAATTGCAAATGAACAGAAGACACATCAGGTATCTCTTGGCCAAGTGAACTACAAATCACATTTTTCAGACACTGGAGTTGTTTGTAAAGTAGTATGTTGATCTTAGGGACAAATGAAAGATTCTGTCAGACCCTTTGTAAAGGGTCACGCAGTTGGCTGGAAAGTGAGTTACACAAATGACCAACAAACTGAGTAAATACATTTTGTAGCACTAACAGCATCTTTGCTATAGATTCCATGTATCTAATGATTTTCTGACTCCAGTTTTTTCAAGCTCAGCAAATTCTTTTATAGACCTTCCCGCTAGTCCTAGTCATATTGGACAAACTGTAATGATGATACGACTGTGGCTATGTTGTCCAAGCTTACACCTCATTCACTCTGAAATCCATGGAAGCTTCATGCTGATCCCGAAACTTTTCCTGCCTGTTCATTTTCAGCATCTATTTAAATTCTTATTTTGCACTTTATAAGATACGCCTCTTATGACTTTATATATCAAAATTAGCAGTTTGTCTGGAAACAAATCAGAATTAGAATAGCTTCCCAGAGTGATGTCACAATAATAATTGCTAAGGCTTGACATTAGTACAGCACCTTCTCATCTGAGGATCTGTCACTGGGTGGTCCCCTGGCTGTCTTTTCTAGCCTCAGTAACTGATCACCACAACTCAGGTGTCCTTAACCACCACCTTGCTTTATTGTGTGCCTTCAGCAGGCCACAGGCAGGAGTATTATTTACATACTATTTATAGCTCCCTCCACTTGTTTCTGGGGAAGGGTGCAGCTAGTCCTGCCTTCCTCTGCCTGCCTTCCTGTCTGCTTATATAGTCCCAGCTGCTAGGGGTTTCACCCAATTAGCCCCTCAGCTGTATCACTGCTCAGTTAACTGGCATCCCCTGCCAACTTCCTGTCTTTCACTCAGGTTCAAACTCATGTATATTGGTGGGGATTTAAGTTACAGGGGGCTGAATCAGCTGCTGACTCAGCACACCGTGTTACAGGCTCTCCAACACTTTCCATAATAGATGTATATCTGTTATTCCCATTTTACAGATGGGGGAAATTGAGGGACAGCTAAATAGAAGAGTAGGGAGGTGATATTACCTCTGTTTATGGCATTGGCCACAGCTGGAATAGTGTGTCCAGTTTTAATGCCAAAACTTGAGGAAGGATGTTGAAAAATTGGGAGGGTGGAATTGGGGAGAATTGCTGCAAGTATGATCTGAAGTCTGGAAAATATGGCTTAGACAGAACTCCTCTACATCTAGTTTATTTAAAGAACACTGAGAGGTAACTGGATCACAGTCTACAGTCACCTAGGCAAGGAACAGGCATGTGATAATCTAGCAGACAAAGACATAATAGGATACAGTGACTGGAAACTGACATCAGCAAAATTGAAACTGGAAATAAGGTGACATTTTTAACAGTGCGAGTGATTAGCCGCTGGAACAGATCACCAAGGGATGTAGTAACATTTCCATTACTAGGAATCTTTTGGTCAAGATTAGATGGTTTTTCTAAAAGATTTGCTATTGTTTAACCATAAATTATTGGGTTTGATGCAGGAGGATCTCTGAAATCAAATAGCTGGCCTGTGTTACGCGGGAGGTTGGATGACATAAGCATAATGGCCCCCTTTGGCCTTAAAAATCAATGTATCTGACTTGCCTATGATGGCACAGTAAGACACTGACAGACTTTGGAATGGAATCTAGGTTTGTTAATTCCCACTCCCCTGTTCTAACTAGCAGACTGCTGTGCTTTGCACAGAGCAAATCTGTCGGCAGTAGAACAAAGGCTTATATCAGCGAGTCTGGCTCCTAGCATCACACTATACCTTTTTGGCTGCACAGCCTTTGAAAGTCCAGGATGAGTTTTTCAAGATGAATAATTCACAGTGAGCATTTCTGACCTGATTTTCTATGTGCATCTCCTCGCGAAAGGTGAAGATAGTCACTTATCATGGATGGCTTTAAATCCAGGGGGACCAGATGGAGTTTCCTTGTCCTGTGGCTTTACAGATGACTTGGGCATGCAAAGCAAAACACCAGGAAAAAAAATCAGTAGAAACCTCTGAGGAAGGCGTTGCCACAGCTAAATTCTGTTTTTAAAATAAATAAGTGCTAGGTATTCATATGAGAGAGCTCAGCTCTTTTGTGAAATAAGGCTAGATTTAGATTAGAGGCAGTGAATTATTTGAAGAAGGCAGTTTTTTATATTTACTCTGGGAAGGTTTTTTTTAACCAGTTTAGTCCTTTAGCTGGTATGTATTGAAATGATGTACAGTATGTAATGGTGAGAAGGGAAAAGGCAAGATTTTCCAAAGCACCGAATGATTTTAGTTGCCTCACTTTTTGGGCGCCCAGGTTGAGACACCCAACAGGGCCTGATTTTCAGAGGAAAGGTGCTCAAGTTGGGCACCCAACATCCCTAGTAACTTTTCTGAAACTCTGGCTACTCTTTTTTTAATGGCTTGAGCAGAGGAATGGGATTCAGGACTCCTGGGCTCCTTTCTCAGCTCTGCCATGGACCTTCAGAAGTCACTTAGTTTACTCATTTGTAAAATAAGTGTAATAGATTCCAGTATCTCCGTGGTTTTGTAGGTTTAATCCGTTGATGATGGTTACCTAGGGATGCAGTGGATTTTTCATGACTTGCAGTCCTTGAATCAGGACTGGATGTGTATTGAAAAAGATATGCTATAGCTTAAAAAGTAGATATGCAGAAGTTCTTGGGGGAGGCTGTTTGGCCTGTGTTATGCAGAAGGTCATCATGGTCATAATGTCCTTTTGGGCCTTAAAGTCTATGTAATCTAGGTTTCTAAAGTGCTTTGCAGTTACTTTTGTACACGTTTGGTGCAGAAGAAAACCTTCAGTTAATAGGCCTATACCCGTAGAGATTGTTGGGCAGCTGTGCTTCTGCTGTATTATCTTTGCTTTACTCTCTTTGCTCTACATCACTGGGTAGCCTGTGAAACCGAAATATGGATTCCTATGTATTGAACAGGTCAGGGCTTCCCCTGTTGTGCAAATAGCAAAAGAGCAGAAAATTGCAGACGAGAAGCAAAATTTTACAAGGCTTTGGCTCTTGAGTGTTTTCAGTTGTGCATCAAGTTTAGGATTTTATATGAAGCGAGGTGAGCAGCACTAGCATCTTGCATATTTTTCAAAGACTGTAACCTTGAGGCAGCTTTATGCATAGTATAGGACCTCTGACTGTTAGTGGCAGGAGGTAGCTCTCTGAATGCACAGCCTTGGAACGGTGAGATGAGCTTTTAAAGATGAATTATTTAGACTGAGCCTTGCCAGCCTCATAAGCATCTTTCAGCAAAGGTTGATGATAAACTCGCTTGTCATGGATGAATGTAAATCCATGGTGAATGCAGGGGGTTTCCCTGTCACATGGCCCTGCAAATAGCTTGATGCTGCAGTAATATGCAACACAAATTGATGGGAGACTCAGGATGGGGAAAATACCCCTTTCAAAGTGTTTGGATACAGTACTAATGCTAAAAATTAAAGCTATGAGTAGAATCCTAGCCCCCTGGCATTTTTGTCATTGACTTCAGCAAGGCAAAGATTTCATCCACAGTCTAATTGTTCAGGCACAGGAGTGAGGTCTAATGTGGCTTTGATTAGAGACCATCTCTGTACTACGTAAGAGCTGTCATACTGGGTCAGACCAATGGTCCATGTAGTGCAGCATCCTGTCTCTGACAATGGCCAATAACAGAGCTTTGGGGGAGTGTACAGAACAGGGTGATTTTGGAGAGATCCACCCTTGTCTTCCCTTCTTGGATTCTGGCAAGTCAGATTTAGGGTCGCTCTGAGCATGGGGTTACATCCCTGACCATATTCTTTTTGAGGCATCCACAGGAAAGGCTTAATGGGTGGGATGAATTTCTCCAATGGCCCATTGTGAGCTGAGTATCCTTAATGGGCCATCAACAAATAGCTGTGCAGCCCTGATATAAATCTATCTGGAGGGTGTCACCCAGGAACAAAAGACATTTTGGAGATACAAATATATAGCCAATATTCTTAACTTTAGATACCAAGATGATACATGGATTTAATCGGGATAATCATACTCGATAGATTGTAACTTTTCCCTTGATGCCTTACATGATACACTTTGTGCAAGACTTGTTGCATTTGTATAACCTTGGTAATATAAATGGTCATCTTTAATCATGCAGCATCACAGTGGGTCTGAACCTAGGACCTTCACAGCCGAAAGTGTGAAATTCTACCACTTCAACTAAAGGACATAGACCCCCAATCCCCAGAGGGAGGGGAGTTTCCTTTAGGAATCTAGTATTTATCAAACATGAACCTCCAAGCAAACCTGGTTCCAGCCCTTACTAACCAAGTAGCAGGGCCAGTCCGTGTAACCTATTCAGGACCAATGCAGCACTCATACTGTAATACTTCACAGGTCTTTTCTGCCTAAAATTTCCATGGGCCAACTCCTGAAGCCTTTACTCAGTCCTACCCACCGATTTAGTGGTAGTTTGAATAAGGATCTCAAGATTTGACTCTGAATTTATGATTCTGGTCTCATTTGCTGCCCCACATACAAGCAACAGCTCAGTCTCTAGCAGCGATTATTCATGTAGTGTCCACAGCTCTGAGATCTTCCAAGAGTGCAGGGTTTGGGAATAGTTCATTAGCCAACATTATCAACCAAAACATTTTGGACAGTTCAAACAGAGCAAATTTGTTTTATAAGAAGCTTTGCTGTCTCCTTCCTGACTGAGTACCATATTGTAATGAGATAAATGTAATGCCTATCTGGAGGGGAGATGTAGAAATGTGAATTTAATTATTGCAGTTTGTAAGGTCGATAAATTATGATTTCTTCCTCCCCCCCCTTCCATAACTAAAGTGAAGGTATTCATTCTTGCTGCTTGGAACAAAAGAGGATAAAGGAAGACATTAGCATGCAACAGTTTTGGCAAAGGTTAAGAATTGTTTTAAAATGTTTGTCTTTTCAGCAGTGGGGCACAGGGATCACAATTTGGGTGTGATGTTGCACCCCATAAGGCTTTATGGAAATATGCTTATGAATGTATATATGACATAACTGGAATATGTTTTATGCTACATATGCCATGTAACATCTCTCTGTAAAGGTTATAATCTACTGAATCTATTCATCCTATATGTATGCATGTATAATTTTTGTATTCAAAGTTATGAATATTAGCTGTGTACTTACTTGATTTTAAGTAGCTTAGTAAGGCATTTGGTCAGTTTCTTTAGAGAGGAATGTGCAAGTTAAGTGCTGTCAAGGTTCCTTCCCCACTCTGAACTCTAGGGTACAGATGTGGGGACCTGCATGAAAACCCCCTAAGCTTATTTTTATCAGCTTAGGTTAAAACTTCTCCAAGATACAAACTATTTTACCTTTTGCCCTTGGACTTTATTGCTGCCACCACCAAGCGTCTAACAAATATATACCAGGGAAAGAGCCCACTTGAAAACGTCTTTCCCCCAAAAATCCTCCCAAACCCTACACCCCCTTTCTTGGGGAAGGCTTGATAAAAATCCTCACCAATTTGCATAGGTGAACACAGACTCAAACCTTCGAATCTTAAGAACAATGAAAAATCAATCAGGTTCTTAAAAAGAAGAATTTTAATTGAAGAAAAAGTAAAAGAATCACCTCTGTAAAATCAGGATGGTAAATATCTTACAGGGTAATCAGATTCAAAACATAGAGAATCCCTCTAGGCTAAACCTTAAGTTACAAAAAGACACAAAAACAGGAATCTACATTCCATTCAGCACAGCTTATTTTCTCAGCCATTTAAAGAAAACAGAATCTAACGCATATCTAACTAGATTACTTACTAAGTTCTAAGACTCCATTCCTTTTCTGTTCCTGGCAAAAAAACAACACACAGACAGAAAGAACCTTTGTTTCTCCCCCCCTCCAGCTTTGAAAGTATCTTGTCTCCTCATTGGTCATTTTGGTCAGGTGCCAGCAAGGTTATCCTAGCTTCTTAACCCTTTACAGCTGAAAGGGTTTTTCCTCTGGCCATGAGGGATTTCAAGGTGTTTACCCTTCCCTTTATATTTATGACAAGTGCCCAATCAAGAAACACTTAAGCTGACAATAGACCTTGATAGACGCCAATCCACATCTAAGCTTTCCTGGCTATGTGGCTTGGCCTGTAAAGTTCTGAGTCATACATGGACATGTGATTTGCCCATGTGACTCCAAAACTCCATTTTGTAGCTGTAATTCTGAACAGGTAGAGGGAGAGGTTTAGACCCAAAAGAAGAAACTATATAAAGCCTTGGATGACCCCTCCATTTGTCTTCAGCTGGCTCAAGAGATCTCCACCCCCCAAAGGATACCTGAAAGAAACTGGAACAAAGGACAGTAACCCACAGGGGGAGTGAATGATTGCTGGACCCAGACTAGAAGGAGCCTAGTCTGTAAAAGAAGCTTACTGGAACACCTCTGAGGGTGAGGTTTTATCTGTATTCAGTTTTCTTACTGTATTAGGCAGAGACTTGCGTGTTCTATTTTTTTTTTTTTGCTTGGTAATTCACTTTGTTCTGTCTGTTACTACTTAGAACCACTTAAATCCTACTTTTTGTATTTAATAAAATCACTTTTTATTTATTATTTAACCCAGAGTATGTTACAGTACCTGGGGGCAGGGGGTTAACAGCTGTGCATATCTCTCTATCAGTGTTACAGAGGGCGAACAATTTATGAGTTTACCTGTATAAGCTTTATACAAGGTAAAATGGATTTATTTGGGATTTGGACCCATTGGGAGTTGGGCTTCTGAGTGTTAGAGACAGGAACACTTCTTAAAGTGCTTTCAGTTAAACCTGCAGTTTGTGGGATGTGGTTCAGACCTGGGTCTGTGTTTGTAACCAGCAAGCGTGTCTGGCACAACCAGGCAGGGTTCTAAAGTCCCAAGCTGGCAGGGAAAGCAGGAGCAGAAGTAGTCTTGGCACATCAGTTGGCAGCCCCAACGGGGTTTCTGTGATCCAATCAGTCACACTGAGGACAGTTCAGATTTTGTCTTTTGGTTGTTCTTTTTACTTTGTGAAATTTATTGCTATTTATTTTTTTATGTTATGGTAGCTCCAAGACGCCCCATTGTGCACTGTACAAACATATAGCAAGAGACGGGCTCTGCTTTGACAGCCTCATAGAGAAGACAAAGGGTGACAGAAAGGAAAAGTGATGGTGTCCCTAGGTTACAGATGGGGAATTAGAGCACAAAGAGATTAAGACCCTGATTCAGCAAAGCACCTAGCTTTAAACGTGTGCTTAAGTCTCTCCCTATTCAGCAACTCACATAAGGATGTGCTGAAGTCTCCTTCACTTTGATTTTCTATAGCACTTAAGGATACGTCTGTGCTGCATTTTAAAACCTGCAGCGGCGAGTCTGAATCTGGGTCTACAGACTCAGACTTGTACAACGCCACTAAAATCTGCCATGTAGACTACTTTCAGGCTCAGCCTGGAGCTTGGCCTCTGAAGCCCAGGGAGGCAGGTGGGTTTCCCAGCCCAAGCGCCAGTCTGAGTTTTACTGCTGTAGGGTGACCCGGGATCTGAGATGCTGCTGCGGGTTTTAAAACACATGTGACGTACCCTAAGTGTCCTAAGCGCACAGGCCTGCCTTGGAAAATTAATGGGGCTTGTACTCTGAAGTCATTTCAGTGCTTTTGAAGAGCCCTAACCATCGTGCTTAACTTTAAGCAAGTGTTTAATAGTTGTGCTGAATTAGTGCCTATATGACTTCCCCAAGGTCACTATCTGTGCCAGAGCCAGGAACTGCACATGGATCTCCTGAATCCCAGTCCAGTGCCCCAAGCCACAAGACCATCCTTCCTCATTGTATTATGTTCATTCTCTTCTATACCATACTCATCATACTTTCTGTTAGGTTGAGCATGTACAATTGAGTGATGAAATATATGGGTTAAAACATACCATCTTTATTCAGTCTTTACTCGAGCAAAGCTTCAGCGTTGCTGGAGTAATGGTTGAGGACTTCAGGATTTACCCCGTATTGCTCTTCAAAAGAGTGGACTTAAACAACAGATTGGTTCCTGCTGCCATTGAGGTCACCGGCAAAACTCCCGTTAACTTCAATTATCAATTATGTATTGTCATTTTAGTCTTCTGTAAACCCTGCTGCCAGTCTGTATGTTAACACTGAATGACATGAATTCCAGACATGGATTCACATGCAAGAGCTGTCTTTTATATTGCACTTATTTTCTGTAGTGAACTAGAGCCTGATCAAAAATCTACTGAGGGCCATGAAATCAGTGCTGGTGGCTTCAGTGATCAAGCCTTGGCTCAGGCTCCCTAGCAAATACACAAGGTGGGTGCAGAGGTTAACAAGTCACTGCTACCTTTTGTTCTTAGGTTAATAATCGTGGGCCTGATTCTGATCAAGAATAATACCGTGGAAATCAATGATGTTACATTGGTGTGAGAGGAGAACTGCATCAAACAGTTAGGCTAGTACATGGAGTTGGTGTAAACTGGCAATCTGTGGAAGTCACAGCATGCCTTTGTGTAATTTACTCAAATGAGAGAACAGAGGGTTGGCTTCTTTGAATATATTTGTGATCCCATCACATTTAAAAAAAAATTCTTTTCCTTGCTTCAATTAGCATTTTGCTGGGAAATACAAAAGCTTGCCTTTTTTATTTTTTGGTCATATGATGTATAAAAGGGGAAACCTCCGCCTTTCTTTTTTCCTATCAGCCTTTGAAGTTTGTTACAGGTTTTCCTCACTGCCGCAGATACAATTAATTCTCAGCTTCTGGCTGTAAAGAATGCTATATTTGGTTTGGTGGGGATGACGGGAAGCCCATTAACATGCAGTTGAATGTCTGTTAGTTTGCTATGCATATCCATTTCTATTTAGTCTTACTGGAGATAGTGCAGGGAGGAAAGGGAGAAAAAGATGTGGTTTCACTGCAATTAATTTTGATAAGGTGCATGCTAAATATTATGAATTCATAAGATGCCTCTTTTCCTTTTAGTCTGTATGATGATGTAATCACATGTATGAGAATAATAAGCCTCCCTTGGCCAAATTATTTCCAAAGTCTGTTGTAGGCAACTTCTCTTTAATCAGTAGTTAAGAAGATGAATTTGATCCTAGTGTGTAGAAGTAGGGGAAGGACTAGTAGGTGGAGGGACGTGGAATAACCTCTGTATTTGTCACTGGTGAGAGATTACTGGAATCCTGTGTCCAGGTGTAGTATTCACACTTCAGAAAGGATGTTGAAATATTGGAAAGATATTGGAAAATTCCGAAAAGAAAAATGATTAAAAGTCAATCTGGGAAACCTGCCTTACAGTGAGAGATTTAAGAACCTCAATCTATGTGGTTTATTCAAGGGAAGGTTGCATGGTGACTTGATCAGTCTACCAATACCTATATGGGGAAGAGGTTCTTTTGATAGTAAGCAACTATTTAATCTAGCGGAAAAAGGTATAACAAGATCCAGTGGTTGGAAACTGAAGCTAGACAAATTTGGAGTAGAAATAATGTGAACCTTTCCAGTGTAGACATAGTCTTACTGTCTACGCACCACTGGTGGCGTGGTGTAGTGTAGGTGTAGCTACATGCCACTGTGGAAAAACAGGCTGCGTCCACACTGTGGTGCGACACTACAAGTGTTGGTGAAAGGCTCTTGCAGTGGGGAGGCGGGGGGGAAAGTATACGCCTTTCCTCACTGCCTCCCTGCTGCCCGGGCCTTTTCCTGCTGCTGGAGTCTTTCCTTACCTGGGGACAAAGCAAAGCCTTTCACTGCTACAGGGCTCTAGCTGTGGGGATCTGGCAGTCTTTCCCCTCTGCCACCTCAGTGCCAGAGTCTTTTTACTTTGGAGGGGAAAAGCTCCAGCAGTGGGGAGGCAACAGGACATTATACTGCTTAAAAAAAAAAAAAAAAGGCAGGGTAGATGGGGAGGCACAGCTTGGGCGAGTAGGGAGCCTTGTAGGGTATGTGTAGCTGGCTGGTTACCTGCTCCTGTCCTGTGGGGCTTAAAAGCCAGCCCTGGGAGAGAGCCAGGGCTGAGAGCAAGAAAAGCTAGGCTGATTGGGGAAATGGCTGCAGCTGGGCCACGCCCCAGTCAGGCCACAGCTGGGCCTATAAAGGGGCTGCTAGGCTGACACTTAGCCAGTCTCTCTCTGTGTTCAGAGAGGGAAGGGTCTGGCTGCAGTGACCTGAGGGAATACCTAGATTAGAGCAGGGCTGAGGGGGAAAGGCCAGGGGAGCTCCAGCCTGGAAACCCACAGGCTGTGAGGCCTAGATTAGGGCCTATTAGGTACTGGGGTTGCAGGGGGCAGCCCACGGGTAGACAGGTCCAAACCCCCTTGCCAGTGATGAGTGGCTCATACACTGCAGTCTGGCCCAGGGAGTGGAGTTAAGCGATGATGGGCAGTAGCCAAGACTGAGGTGAGGTGGGGGTTCCCCAGGGAGGGGAGACCCTTGGGGCTTGTTGGGGTTTACTGCCAGGGGGCAGCACCCCAGTGGGAGGAGGCACCAGGTTCTGGGAGGGACTGGGGCCAGCGGTAAGGTGGATCACCAGACAGGAGAGGGTGATCCAGAGGCTGATGAGTTAATTCCCAAGGATAACCAGCAGGGAGGTGCTGCTGGGTGAGTCTGGCTCTATTACAGTATGTATTTGCATACCTACCCACATCCTTCAGGCATGTCTTTACTCTGCTTGCCTAAGCCATGCCTCACCAGCTGCACTGCTATTTATACCCAGTCTGTGAGGACTGTGTGGGTATGCAATCTACCTGCTGCTGCTAGATGCTTGCAGTATACAGGTAGGCTGAGGGTAATTAACCACTAGGAATACTTACCTGGGGATGTTGTAGATTCTCCATCACTTGAAGGCTTTAAATCAAGACTGGATGTCTTTCTAAAAGATATGCTACTGCTAAAACAGAGGTTATGGTCTTGAAGCAGAGATTTCTGGGTGAGGTTGTTTGACCTATATTAGGTAAGGCTAGATGACCATAATGGTTCCTTCTGGCTTTAACATTTATGCGTCTATATTATGATGTTTTTACTGGAACATGAGACAATTCACCTTCCTTCAAAGGACTTTGTGTTAATGCTGCCTCATTAGAAGTTCTGAGAAACCGAAACTTCCTTTCTTTCCTCCTGCATTTTCAGGAATGAATTGTACAAATATGGATTCACAGTATCACCAACCACAAGTGCTCAAATATCACGAGTCAGGCCTCAAGAAGATCATGAGATGCACTTAATATCATGAGATTAATAGTACATTTAGGGTTCTTTTCATTTGCTTTCTGTTTTTTGAGCCTTTAGGGTATATTCACTTCCTCCACAATCAGGAGGGATGGAAAGTTACTATTCTTAAATGAAAGACAAGCTTTCCAGCCAATCCCTTCATGCCAGAAACTGGGGCTTTAGGAGAAACACCAAGTATTGCAAGTCAAACACTCTTTGGGTTTCCCCTTAGCTTTTGACCTTAGTGGTAATATGTTGAGTTACATCAACTGAGGTGGCTCCCCCATATACTCTTGTATACTTGTACTCTAAAAATCTTCAAATGCAATGTCAGAGCCCAATCCTGGCTCCCATTGACATAAATAGCAAAAATCCCACTGATTTCAGTGAAGGAGGACCAGATGCTCAGACTGCAGTGCATAAATTCCAGTGGCACTTTTCTGTTTCATGAGTTTACTGCTGTTTATCATTTGGCAGTAGGGTTTGGTGCCATTGCAAGACCGAGGGCTGGTATTTTTGGAAGTGGCATAAGGAATTCCTGACCATGATGCATTTTGTGACTCAAAGGGCAGAGCTCAATATTCAACCCTGGCATCACATTTTATGTCTGGAACAAGATATGTTTCAAAGCTTTTCCAACTGCAGATTACAACAGTAGCTTCCTGGAAGTTCACTGTGCAATACATGGAGCACTGAAAGTCTTAGAGCAAAATCCACATAGATGCACAATTCCTTCACACTGTCTTCTGTGCAACATACACTTTGTGTTAAGGGACTGGGTGGTGCAGAGGGTCTTGTGCTCAGGACAGTTGCACTGGTGTAGATTCACTTTTAACCTTTCTAATAAGATGGTCATTCCATTTGGATCAGGCTGTGAGAACTGGAATTTTGAAAGCCACAAATAAAAAATTAGGATGTTTTCACATGGTTAAATCCTTCATTCTCCTCATTAATCTCTGCTGACCCCCCTCATGATGATTTCTGAGGTTTAAGGATTATTAATGAATAAATAAAGTTTCCCTGAAATAAGAAGAAATTGCAAAATCCCTGCTTGTCTTGTTCAGTAAGATAGAATCATCAACAGCAGAGCTGGTGAGAAAATTGAAATATTGGAATTTCCATCTCTATTTTTGTCCCAAGTTGGGATGGAAAGTGTGTGTGTGTAAACTTCATTTTGGAAACACTGAAATTAAAAAATTGACATTTTTGATCAAAATGTCAATTCAAAACAGAATGTTTTGAAAATATCACTTCAGAAAAAGCTCTCCTTCTGCAGCTGGACTTGTAACTCAGATCAGCTGCAGACCGCAGTCAGCTTCTGGCCAGCTGGCCCCTTTTCCTCACTCAGTTCTTTTACCCCTAGGCTAGCTTCTGTGGGAGATGCTCTCCTTTATGAGCACCCTCTGTGGTAACCTTTTTTCAGGCCCAGATGCTCAGACAATTAGCTGCCAACCAGCTCCCTCAGTAGTTGCTGACAAGTGGGCTGAGATGAGCTTAAGGAAGGCTGTTAGGATAGACTGGGTCCTAACTCCCACCTTCTGACCACATTCTAGAGCCTGGCTAAAATATTATGCCTTACATGATTGCCCTTGTACCATCAAATTCCAGCTCTTTCCTGTCATCGGAGTGGGCAAGTTACATAGGTAAGTATGGAAGCCACATAACTGAATGTTTTGTAATGATACAAATATTTCTAGCAGGTCTTACTGTTAATAACTATATGCTTCTTAAGGGTCTGATCCAAATCTGATTTTCCATGTACTTTAATTGATTTTAGAATCCACTCCTGACCTATTTCTATTCCTACTGAAGTTGATGGCGGGGGGAGGGGGCAGGGGAAACTGCCATTGACTTAAGTGGGAGCTGGAAAGGGCTCTGCCACTGTTAATGAACTGAATCTCTGTTGCTTTAAAAAAAGTCACACATTGTATTTTGGGGAGATTGCATCACTGCAAGTGGTAACAGAATGCAGCGTTTATATGCAAGGATTTCTGGTTCCAGCTAGACATGAGCAGTTGGTAGGAGCATTACACTAACAACAACATCTCTGAATCTCTCAGTTTTCATTTAAGATGTAAAATCCTTTCTAAAACTAGGGAGTCCTGGAGCCTTTGATCTTTCACTTGTCCTCTGGCTTGCTAAATGCCTCAGTTTCTCTGTCTATAAAACTAGGATTACAGGGGAGTTGAGAGGGTTGGTTGATTAGCATGATTTTGAGAGGCGATGAATGTATAGAGGTCTGGATGATTTCAATTGGAGCTGTGTGTGTTAATGACAATTAGGCTCTGTGTTTCCAAAGTGCTTTGAGCTCATTCAATGGCAGATACACTAGACATGCAAATTATTATAGGTGGAGCTGGAAGTAGGGTGACCAGACAGCAAGTGTGAAAAATCGGGACAGGGAGTGCAGGGTAATAGAAGCCTATATAAGAAAGACCCCCAAAATCAGGACTGTCCCTATAAAATCAGGACATCTGGTCACCCTAGCTGGAAGGGATGCCAATAGTCAAGGTTGCTCAACACTTCCCATTGTAGGACGCTATTTTTCAGTTGCTAAACTTTAACTGTTTGGGCAGAAATTTCCCATGCCAGGTGAGTGCCTCAGGATGAATGACTTTTTAAAGGTTCAGCTAAAATGGTTCAGTCCTTTCCAAACATGAGATTAGGGAAAAAATATTTTTGTCCATGTTTTTTAAAAAACATCTTCCAATTGTTTCATTGCAAAGCTCCAGCATCCATGGTTCGGAGCAGGGATTTGAAACTTGTCAGGAGTGTGCCTTTTGCTATTGCTGTGGAACAAGCACGTAAATTTGGCCAAGATAAGAGCCTCTTGAACTCTATTAGCACATGCTCAGTAGAGACTTGTTAGAGTTTAGCTGGTGAATTTTTTTGAAGATTCTGACTGTATTGAGTATGCATCAGCCCATGGCTGCGGAGGCTGAGTAGCCAGAGATTACTGTGGCACCAGGACCGGCACTGAGAGCAGGGGGCCTCTCCTATGCTCTCCGTTCTCCTGCTGCCACTCCACCAGTGAGGAGAAGGACCTGCCTGACTAGACTGCAGAGGGATCTGATTTGCAGAACTGCTGAGTGCTCACAACTGCACCTGAAGTCAACGGGATCTGTGCTTCAGACAGATTTTTCTATTTTTATAGCACTTTACAAGGCCTTAAGCATCTCAAATTAGGCACGGAAAATTAATGGACACTTCTGACCTTAATCTCTGTGCATCTGCTCCTTATCTGCAAAACGGGGATCATTCTATCGCTTCATCTCACAGTGGGGTTTGTGAAGATAGATTAATGTTTGCGAAGCACTCAGGTACTACAGTGATGAGCACCATAGAGAAGCCCATAAGGAGACTGATTGATTAACTTTGTTTCCAGAATGGGGCCACCCTCTGAATGATAAGAGGAAATGTTGAATACATTTCATGAATACAGTCCATCCTGTGCACTGAATGAAGTAGGGCGTCCTGTTTAAAAAAAAAAAAATAAAGTGATGAAAGACTGCATCATGATGCATACACAAAAGTGGGCTGAATTAAGATTGCATGGACAATCTTATTTTTGGGACTTTCTAACTTGCAAACTTAATGTTCTTTTAAAGTAGTTTTGTGTGTAATTATTAAATAATGGTAGGAATTTGTTAAATCAGTCCTAGAATCATGCTGTGGAAGTCAGTGATGGAAAAGACCAATTCTGTCCATTCTCCTCCTGTGCAAGACTGGTCTTGTTTCCTACAGTATAATTTCCTTGTTCTTTGTCTAGTCTAGACTTGCTTCTATGTTTCATATTTCTTGGGTTAAGAATGGAAATTCTGAAGTGATTCTAGCCTCAGACTATGGTATGGTTTGTTTTTCTGGGAGACCCATCCCACAATTCATGCCCATTTAGATTAGTCTCAATCGTAACAAGTCTCCTTGTTTTGGCTGCATAAAGTTAAAGATTCCCCTCACATGTTCTCAGCACATGCAGGCCCTGTTTAACAATTGGCCCTTCCACTTTCTGAAATCTCTTAGGAAGCTGGGAATATTTTCCAAACCAAAGATGTACCATTTTAATTTTGTTTCTACTCCTGCACTGAGAGTTGGTAACTGGATGAAAAAACAAGGCTGGACAACCCACCTGCACTGAAGTCAATAGGAGTTTTTCCATTGACATCACTGAAGCCAGGATTTCACCGCAAGTGTAGTGAAGTTGTAAACATCATTTCACTTACTAATCTTCTGTTCTCTTCAGCTATATGTTTAAGCTTTCACCTCCTGAAATTGGTGCCCTCCAGCTAAAGAATGTGCTTACTTTCCATCTCTTTCAGTAGACAAACCTGTGTAAGTGCTATACAAATTGTGAGAATGAGCTAAATGATGAAGAGCAGCTTGACTCGGGGCAACCATGAAACGTAGAAATGGAACATATTCATTCCAGGACCCATTCTGAAATCTGCATTCTAGAACATGGAGACATTATGCAGCACACATGTGGTCAAATTCTGGTTCACTGCAGAAACGGCCCCGAAAACACATTGTCATGGCAGGCATCACCAGATGGTGCTGTTAGACTTAGTTCTTTTGTCTTAGTGTGTGAGCAAATGCTCTGTCATTGGTTTTTGGTTATGTCAGGTTTTCTGTAGAGGCAATTTCTGGAGAGATGGAGCTGTGCAAGCAAGGTGAGGGAGTTTTTCTTTTTGCCTGAGCTCTGATTAAAATAAATTCTTGGGGCAGAGTTGCTCCCTGGGAAATGGGTATTGCTGATGGGCTGAGACTCCTGGAAGAAAAGATTGCCATGTATGCTGTGAGTGAGACCTTCTCATTTCAGGACTGGTGTACATGTGTACATGAAACAAGTCACACTTAGAACCTATCCAGACTGTGTCACTGATTTCTTCTCCTCTGGGAGGCAGGGGGCAAAGCTGGTGTCACAACAGGGCACTAGTGTCAGAAGATGGGACAGCAGTATGTAGGCTGGGACTTTCAAAGGAGCCTAAAGGTGTTGAAAATGAATAGTAGTTGGGCACCCAAGTCCTTGAGGCTTCTTTGAAAACCTCAGCCACAGAGTGTGTGCTGCAAAATCAGCAGTGTTGTGTGCCCGTATTGTGACTGGTAGTTATCTTGTGCAAGACTCCTCCACCATGCAGAGATTATTGCGGGTCAGAGCACAAATAACCTGTATGTGTTTCCCCATAGTTACCATTGCTGAGTTACCAGTAGAGTCAGAGCTGAGTTGTTTCAATTGTCCCAGCCCCTCAGCCCTAAACAAGAATTCCCCTTTGAAGCTGGTGCCAGAGAGGGTTTGCCGAGCAGTCTCCCCATTGGTTTGGGGAGTTTTAAGCCCATTAATTGGTGCTTACATAACACTGTGATAGATGCTTGAGACAACCCTAATACATAACATGACAGAGAGCGAGACTAACGTGGGAATTTGTTAGGTTTCCTTATAGAGGGTGTAGCAAAAATGCTTTATGTTGCCACCAAATCAACCTGTTTTTTGCTTGTACAGAAGTCTTGGAGCTCAGGGTCATCTGGCTGAATCCTTGTAAGATACTTCAAGTGGTATGTTTTCTAGATTTCCACCCCCCGCCCCCCACACACATTGCCCTTCCTAGTTACTCTTCCTAACGTAAAGACAGCAAACAGTGTAAGGGGGAAATTAAAATATTTATTTGCATGAACGACAGAATTGTTATGACTTGTATTAGGGAAGTGCATAGAACCCATGTAAAGGATAAATATCCATTGTGCAAGGCACTGTGCAGACAAGTAACACAAAAGCTTCTCTCTGTCCCAAGGAGTTTACTAGCCTGTTGCCAGACAGGATGTGACTGGTGGACAAAACAGACAGATGAGGTGGGTAGGAGGATGAAATAATAAAATGAACAGAGTTTGGTGAGCTGTGAGTTCCACTACTTGCCTAATCAATGCCAGATAGGAGTGATTTGTAGGGATCACCTCAGAGGGAATTAAGAGGCCAATATTGTTGCATATATTTTGATGGGGATTTCCCCCCATGTGCAGTGGGTAGCTAATGTTGGGCTAAGTCTGAAGGTAGGTATTGTTTTGTGTGGCTAAATTAAATCATTACTACTAATAATTAATTAAAAAAGAACAGACAATGCAACCTACTTTGATTCCACTCTTTGCGTTCCAAAAGTCCCAGCTCTAACCTAATAGAAAATTGCATTATATGTTATTTATTTATATAGGTCCTTTGAGCCAAAGTAGCTTACAAAAAAAAAATAAAGCAGAATGAAAGAAGGAACATTAGGCAAGAAAACAAAGTCCTGATCCAGACATGGATCATCTGTACTGGAGTTATCAGGTTTATGGGCTCTGAGAGTATTCAGTATAATGTCCAAGATTTCATCCTGTATGGCTATAGATAGAAGGCTCGTTAGAGAGAGGCTATTCCTAATCCTGCAAATAAATTTTATGCAGATAAAAAAACTAATTTAAAAGTTTAAAAATATTGTAAGTTTTTTATTGCACCACTGATATTTTGATCATGATGATTTAGGCAGCAGGGGCATGAGTGGGCCAAGAATGGAAGGAGGGCTCTGAGTTACTACAGAGAATTCTTTCCCAGGTGTCCAGCTTGTGGGTCTTGCCCACATGCTCAGGGTCTAACCAATCACATATTTGGGTTCAGGAAGAAATTTTCCCCCATGTCAGATTGGCAGGGACGCTGGGTTTTTTGTTTTTGTTTTTACCTTCCTCTGCAGCATGGTGCACAGGTCACTTGCTGGTTTGAACTAGATTAAATGGTGGATTCTCTGTAACTTCAAGTCCTTAAATCAAGATTTGAGGATTTCTGTAACTCCGTCAGAGATTATGGGCCTTGTGACCGGTTCGGTCACAGAGACCCCCCCTTGGGACTGTCACCTGAAGCTAACTTTGAGCCCGTCTTCTTTGCTAGCTTGGGACTTCAGAACCCTGTCTTGAGCTAGACACGCTAGCCTGCTACAAACACAGACCCAGGGTCTGAACCACGTCCCCAGAGGTGCAGACTTAACTGAAAACAGCTCAGCAAGTACTCCTGTCTCCAGCACCCAGTTCCCAATGGGATTCAAACCCTAAATACATTTGTTTTACTCTGTATAAAGCTTATACAGGGTAAACGTATAAATTGTTCGTCCTTTATAACACTGATAGAGAGAGATGCAAAGCTGTTTGCTCCCCCAGGTATTAATCACTTACTCTGGCTTACTTAATAAACAAAAGTGATTTTATTAAGTATAAAAAGTAGGATTTAAGTGGTTCCAAGTCATAACAGACAGAACAAAGTAAGTTACCAAGCAAAATAAAACAAAACACGCAAGTCTAAGCCTAATACATTAAGAAACTGATTACAGATACAATCTCACCTTGCTTGGTTGCTACAACATGTTGGTGCCAGGATATGAATGAAATAGGTGAGAGTAACTTCTAGTAATAGGTACCACAGGCTCTATTATAGTGCAAAACTAGTAATTCTATCAGAGGTGCCTTAAAACCACTGGGGTGTGAGAAAGTGGGCTTTTTAATAATCTGTAGCCGCACGACCACGCGGGACATTTTGTAATACCTAGGTATCGTGACATGAATTAAAGGTACCTCAGATGTATTGGCCTGGAAAAACAGTCCTAGTTATCAGGATATGAATTTGGTGAGGGTGGATAGCTGCTGGAGTTGTTTCTTGTCATACTTGTGCTCTTGCCCCTCTTCCAACTGGTTTAAGGGTAGATCTCAACTTGGTTACTGTCTGATAAACAGTAATAACCAATTGAAAGCTGGAAGGTTTTGGGAAGAGATGAGGAACCTGCCCCTAGCATCACCAGTTCCCTAGGGGTGTTTTGTGAGTGTTGCTATTGTTGTTCCATGAGCTAATTCAATTTTTTTTTACCCTCTTTGTTTTGCAGGTTTGGAAAGAACATCATTTTTGTTGATTATGAAATTTTTAGAGAAGTGGGTTTTTTTTAACTGAAAATGTTGGGGTTTGAAATTTTGGTTTTTCAGCCCCTCCCTCTTGCCCTTTTACATTTCCCCCTCTTCTTTCCTCCTCCCTTTTTATTTTTTCCATTTTGTTAATAGAAAAGTGAAGTAAAAAGAGAAAAAATCAAAGAACTGAGAAAACGGTTTGGTTTTTTTTCCAGGTTTTCTTGAAAAAAATTGAAATTCTTTTTGGCAATTTTTTCTTGAAATCAGGCTGGCTTTTTTCATCCAAAAACATAATTCAGATTTTTTGACTAACTCTAGTGAACTCTTCTTAATTGTCAGCCTGCTTTGCCAGAAACATAAGGAGTGAAAATAAAGGTACCTCCTTAAAGCAGAAATAAACATATGTGAAGCTTACTGTGCTTAGGATGTAAATGAGAGACTTTGGCTGTTTTCTCCAACAGAAAAACCCTGGGGTAGATCCTCAGCTGGGGTAAATTCTCCTAGCTCCATTAACTTAAATGGACATATGACAACTTTACACCATCTGAGAATCTGCCCTCTAATGTCTGGCTGAGCTGCGAAATCTCCTCCCCCTCCCCCCCACCCAAATGAGGAGCAAGGAGATGGAGAATATTCTCAGAATACAATTAATGATGACTTCTAATCAATAAACAGTGACAGAAGTAAAAAAGAAACCAATTTCACGGACACCCCTCCCAGACTCTCAAAGGATGGGCCCCACATTAGTAAAGGTATGGATGGCATCATTATGTTGAAAGGAAGAAATGGCAGTTCCTGCAGAAACGCCTAGTGACACACCCATAGATGGGGGGTGTACCTCCCTCCCGATGCTGATCTCAGAGATGAGCTGAGGAAAGCCTGAGAGCCAGCAGCAGCCAGCATCTTCTCCTACTGCAGACTGCTGTGTCTGTGAGAGACAAACAGTGCATAAAAATGTGTCAGGAATCCACAGTAAAACATTCTTTCATAACGCATTACAGTTTAAGTGTAATGGGGCAAATGTGTTGGCATATATTGGCTATCAATATTTGCCGGTTAGCTACTTAGTTAACTCCTTTCTCCTTGGTAGTCTAGTTTTTGAAGTTATTTGCCTCAACCCTTGAATTGCCTCTATGTAAGGAGTTGCATCTGGTTCTACAGCGACTTTGCACAAGTGCAAATGACTACACAGGGTGCAAAGTTTTGAGTGGAGATTTGGATCTTCAGTCTCTAAAAGCACGAACCCAAGATTAGGGGTCCAATCCTTCATATGCAAGACTTCCATTGACTTGGGGTGTATAATGAATGCGGGGATTGGGCTCCATGTGTCTATCAAATTGAAACACATTTATGTCTTTACTAGATAAATGAAAAGAGATTGAAACCGGTAGTGTGCGCTCTCTAAAAACTCAAAAACGTTCTTTAAACCAAAAATGGCAAAAAATTACATGACAGATGGAAGGACCTTAGGATTTCATAACATTGTAAACCTCTGACATTAGAGAGGGTCTGATTCTGATCTCCTTACACTGGTGTATCTCCACTGGTTACTCCTGGTTTATACTGGTGTCAGTTTAGAATCTGGCTCTAGGAGTTTATAATATAAATGCTGACCCAACCATTTCTGGGGGCTGCAATAAATATTGCATGAGATGACTGTAAATGCAAAAATCTTTTATGCCACATCAATCACTCTAAGTCTGTATTGTTGGGAGTTATAACTATTTTGTAAGTGTTTAAATGAGTAATCAGAAAACTGATTTCCTTTTGTTTGTTTTTTGTTTTTGAGCACAATGCTGTGGTGCATTTGGAACTTGCAGATGCAAGGCGTGAGGTCTGGCATTGCTCCACCTAATGCTTGGTTTTTATTTTTATTTATTTTTGTTTGTTTTTCTTTCTGTCCCTTTTCCTTCCCCTAATTTTTTCCCTGGAAATTTCCAGCCTAGGAAAGGGTTGTCTCCTGTCCTCCTTCTCACACATGTTTACACACACTGTGTGTGTCCCTGATTTTTTGCTCCAGCAGCATTTTCTAGCTTCCCAAATCTGCAAGCTTTTACTGTCTATACTCAGTTTCACTTTCTTGTTTTCATATCTACAGTTCCAGTGCTTGAACCATTTGTTTCTAAATTGAAAAATTGTCAAAACTTTCAGTGAAAACCTATTAAAAATATATCTGAAATCAGAGCTAAACTACTTGATCATAGTCCCTATAAGAATGTTCTTTCTTTTCTATTAGTTGGTAGTACAAAGTGGTATATCTAACAGGCCTGACTGCAGAATGGTGGTATTAAGAATGGAATAGCATCTAGGTTATTGTCAGACCCTGTCTGAGCCTACTGTTGTACATAAATACAAAAAAATCTAGGGTCCTAATCATACAGACGTACATAGCTGATCTCTAGGGTTTGTTTCTTAGCCTTGCTGATGCTACCTGGCTGGTTATTGCAGCCCTGCTTCTTTGGGAGGGACTGAATCTCTCTCTGCCTTGAATACTGGCCCAGTAAATGCTCTTTGATGTGCTTGCTTTTCACAGCCAGAACAGCTGGCATGGCTCTCCAGTGAGCAGGTGTCTTCATTATGCTTTCATTTTACAGCAGAGCACCTGCTCTGGAATGAGACGATTCCAGGATTTATGGAAAGCAGAACTGTATTTATTGGAGAAAAGCACTGCTCAGGTGTCAGGTTGCTTCTTCTCTTAAGATGGTTTTTAATTTTTGATGGAAAATGTTATGAAGCAGGGAATTTGTGTGTGTGTGTGTGTGTGTATGTATATATATATAGATATATAATCTTGTCTTGTGAAGTAACGGCTCAGCAGATGTTTTCTTGTTTACTGAGGACCCCCATTGATGAGATAAGTTGCATAATTAAAGTAACAACAGTCGGTGAATGCACCAAATTAGGAAACATAAGAACTAATGGAATGAGCAGAGAGGCTGGAGACTAGATCGTTGAATAAAGTACTCAATATGCATTGCAGGGCTGATTCTCCTCTCATTCAGAGCCTGATCCTATGAGATGCCAAACACCTTTGCGTCCCATGGCCTTTCAGCACCATGTGGGACTTGGTGTAAATCAGAACAACTAGACCGGAAGGCCTGTGTCCCAGCGAAGACTGCATTACTATCCTCCCTTCTGCTGCTGGAGGAGGCCAATGATTTGAAGACTTCAGTCAGCCAAGTCAGCTACCAGACACGTACGCTGAGACCCAGCTTGGATCTGAGCAGAAGTGGGAGGGTTGTTTGGGATCAGGATAAAAAAGGAAGCACTGTAGCTATTGAAAGCAGGATGGACTTGGTCTGGTTCTTATTGCGTCTGTACTGAATCCCCATCCTGTTTGTACAGCGCCTACCACAATGGGCTCCTGCTCTGTGAACTGGGGCTCCTAGACCCTATGTTAATACATATAATAAATATTAATACTGATGCATTATTCTTCCAGTCTGATTGATATGTAACTTGGTGAAGGGGGACGGAAAACAGTTCAATTCAGTTTGTTTCAAAGGAAAACAGCCAACCCTGGAAAGGTTTTGCTGTAAATGTTCTATCTGTTAATGAGCTGAAGAGCAGTTCCTGTGGTGGGCACCCTATGCAAGTTGAAGCGTAAATGCTGAGGCAGGGGAGGGATTATTTAGGACAGTGCTTGGCTGACGGGGTAAAGGGTTGTGATTATGAAAGGGAAAATGTAGATTAGCAGGGAACGATTCTGAACACTGACATGGACTAGTCTATGGAATAGTCTCCCATTGAAAACGAAGCTCATTGCAGTGCTAGGAAGTATACTGTAGGGAAAAGCTGTGCAATGGTAGAGAGAGTGTCTCTTTTATCTTTAAATTCTAAGGGTCAGATTCTGATCTCACATCACTGCAAATGAGATCAGAGTCAGAGCCAGATTCAGTATGCTATTTTATTAGCTGTAAATAACTATTCCATGCCTGGCACTGTACTGCCCCTACACACACACACACACACACACACACACACACACACAAAATGTTCTGCCAGAGTCCATATTAACGAATAGATCTTATTTCCAGAATTGTTTTGCCATCCCTGATGGTGCTGGTACAAGCACTAGCAACAAACAGCAAAAAAACAAAACGAAAACCACAACCATTTATTGATTTTTTTTTCAAGCTATTAGGAAAAATCACAATATTCACTAAATGGAAGTTGTTTGTTGTTGTTTACACAACGCTCCCATATTACAAAATACAGAAAAAAACCAGGGTTCCCATCCAGAAGAGCGTATATTAGGCCAAGTCTACTCAGGAAAATGTTCACTGGTATAGTTGTATGGGTAAACTCGCCTAGTGTAGACGTAGCTTATACCAGCAAAAATGTACTTTTGCCTGTATAGCCAGTTTCCTGAGCAAAATAAGCTTTACTGGTAAAGGCACTTTTATAGTGGTATAACCACATCTACATTAGGGCTCTTGCCAGTATAGAAAAGTCACAAAATGATCTCCCTCCCACCCCCAACAGACATTATTATACTGGCAAAAGTTTCTTGTGCAGACCTGAGAAATGATATAGTGTAAACTCTGATTAAATATATGGTCTCGTTCAGGCAACTAGTGGGATGGCTAGAAGACTAGTGGGATGGCTACAGGCCAGTCAGCCTCATCTCAGTCCCTGGAAAAATCATGGAGCAGGTCCTCAAGGAATCAATTCTGAAGCACTTAGAAGAGCGGAAAGTGATCAGGAACAGTCAGCATGGATTCACCAAGGGCAAGTCATGCCTGACTAATCTAATTGCCTTCTATGACGAGATAACTGGCTCTGTGGATGAGGGGAAAGCAGTGGACATGTTATTCCTTGACTTTAGCAAAGCTTTTGACACGGTCTCCCACGGTATTCTTGGCAGCAAGTTAAAGAAGTATGGGCTGGATGAATGGACTATAAGGTGGATAGAAAGCTGGCTAGATCTTCAGGCTCAACAGGTAGTGATCAATGGCTCCATGTCTAGTTGGCAGCCGGTATCAAGTGGAGTGCCCCAAGGGTCCTGCTTTGAGCCGGGGGTTGGACTAGATGACCTCCTGAGGTCCCTTCCAACCCTGATATTCTATGAAGACTGTAAGGGCTATGTCCCAATGGGGTTACATCTAGTCTCTTCACCCTGCCTTTGTGCCCGTCCTCCCTCACACTCTCGGGCAGTGTTGTGGTAATCGGGGCCTAGGCTGGCCTACTTTACTTGTGAGCTTAGCTGGTGAAAAGTGGGTAAAGGTTCATGACGTGTTGTATGAAATTATTTAATACTGATTTAATTTAAACTGAGGGTCTACTGATACCACCCTAGGACTGTGTTAAGGTTATGACTGTTAATTAAACAAGAGAAGTGGGAGGCTAGAAATCAATGGACCAAAATTGGTGCCTTGTAAATTAGGCCTAATTGGTGGACAAAATGAGTGGCTGGACTGTTCCACCTAGCACTCCCTTTTTGAGGGCCTTAAAAGGAAACTCAGGGGAAAGACTATTGCTGCAGTGGAAGAATTTTCATCGTGACATCCAGACCTTGGCACACCAGTGAGGATACCTGACCACTGCACCAGCAAGGACCCCAGCCTGATACATGTGAGATCCTGCTGGTTCTCCTCCTCCCTCATGTGTCCCTGTCTGTACTCTAGTGTACCATGTACGCTATCTTCTTCCTGTCCTCTCTCGCTCTACTTTTCACCTGATCCTTAAA
The DNA here is from genome assembly GCF_965152275.1 of Natator depressus. Taxonomy (NCBI): domain Eukaryota; kingdom Metazoa; phylum Chordata; order Testudines; family Cheloniidae; genus Natator; species Natator depressus. The sequence goes on from NC_134235.1 coordinate 16,392,898, forward strand.
TCAGTTGTAGTACACAGCACCTGATAAAATAAGACAGGTCTGCTTGGCCCAAGAAGATCATTGAAGGACAGGGACCTGTCCAGATCAATCAGATGTCCCTAACTGGGGAGGCAAGTCAAGGTCCAGAGTAACAGCTGTCATGGCCAACCTGCCAGCCCAAATCATCCATCCATGACTGATTAGCCACCCTGTATCCTGAAAATATCAACAAAAGCCATATTTCCCCTATCTCTTATTGTCCTATCTCTTCTCTCCCATCTGTGTCTATCAGCTTTGTGAAAAGCAGGAAAGTGATGATCATTCCCGACTCAAAACTGAGCAACAGAATTAACGTTTTTCTTCCCCACAATGAAGGACTGCTGCACAGAATAAGAAATTCTACCCAATATTCCCTCTCTCTAAAAAGAGACGTCGGTAGGTTCATTGTGATTTTTAGTTTGTGGTTTAGTATGGCTTAGTTTGATTTTGCTTAATCACCCAGTTTCAGTCTTAATGCTTTTTGGTTTGTTTTGATTCTTTTCCTTTTCATGCATCTGTCAATACATTTCTAACCTTTGGTATGCACTTCTGAGTGTGTTTGCCATGGTACTAAGCAAGCTGAGATTTCTGTACTCGGAACCCTGGACCTTTTTTTAAAACTGTTAATGTTGTACAATGACAGGGTCATGTTAACACCTTTGACTCTTTGGGCCCATATATTCCATCGAAATTAATACGGAGATGGTCGGGATTGGACCCTTTATTTTTGCTAACAATACATATGTCCTGGGGAAATTCTGTTTTGTTCTGCCTGTGGAGTGAACCTCTAAAGTGCTACAGTATTTTTAGAGGTACCTGCAAAAAGTCATAGTTTGCATTTTTAGGCCTTGTATGCCATATTGGGTTTGCATGTGTTGTCTGTCTCTCCTTGTTTCTTTACTGACAAGTAAGCATGTTGGACAGTCCCCGTGTTTGTCTGTAGACCTGAGCTAAGACGATAGAAAATCAGGGGTCGTATGCTGCTCTTATCCATGGTGTATCCACAGTCACTCTGTAAAAAAAAAAAAAAAAAAAGGTTGAGTCACTCTGGATTTACACTGGGGTGACTGAGAGCAGGGTCTGGTCCTGGGACTTTAAAATGCAATAAAGAGAGTAGCTAACAAATTCTTAATTCAGTAGTGATATGCGAGGCCTCTTTGTTTCTCAGAACAATTAGCTCGATGAATAAATAGCTGCCTACTCTTAGAAAATAAAATCTAATATGCAATTAAAATGAAAGATTTTCCTTCTGAGGGTGTGAGGAGCTGTTAAATAAAATTATAGGAGGGCTGGATTTGAAAGTCTAGCTGTCCCACATATTTAGAAATCAGGATAATTAAAAGAGGCTAAACCAATAGGGGTCTGTCTTGAAAGGAACCGGAAGTTGGTGGGAAACCACCGCTAAAATCTATGTCATTAGGAAAAACATGGACTGGCTTACAGACTGTGGTGTATTGAAGACTAATAAAATAATGAATGCTCATTAAACAGAGGAAGGGAATTTAGAGATCAGTCCTGCAGTGTTATCATTTTTCTATGACAGTGGTGCATATAGGCCCCAACTGAGACCAGGGAGCCATAGCATTAGGCGCTATACAAACACAAAGTAAGAGACCAGTACCTATCCTGAGGAACATGTAGTCTAAGCAACTTAGAAGTCAACACACTCTCCCCTGCCATTCTCTCTGGAGACTTAGACCGCAAACCTTGGCACAGACGGTCTTTACTCGTGAATAATTGACTTCAAGAGCATAGTTACAGGAGTACAGATTTGCCAGTTCAAACCGTAGTCCAAGGTTCTCATTGGAACTGGGTGTGTACATCCAAGGGGAGGATTTAGGGGTAAGTTAATAAAGCTGTAGGGTGGCTTAGTAGTGACAACTTCAAATTTGAACCAGGTAGATTTCCTGGGGGAAGAGGCTGGAATCCTGGCAGGGTCAAATCTCTTTGTAAGATAGATAAAGGTGAATATACTACAGCTTACTGTGTGCACTTTGGATGAGACTTTGAAATACGCAATGGCTTTCTTGTCTGTGCTGTGTGGATATTTAATGATCCCTTGGCACATTTGTAGCAGGTTTGGGTTTTTTCTTCAGAAGAAAGGGATTGAAGGTCATGGTGAAAAAACCAAACCTCCTCCCTGACGGTTGTCAACCTTCCAGGATTGGTCTGGAGTCTCTAGGAAATAAAGATGAATAATTAATTAACGATTATGTCATGCTAAGAAACCTCCAGGAATATGTCCAACCAAAATTGGCAACCCTACCTCCCCTCCAACTTTGATTAAGATTCATTTTAAAATTAGTAGAGTCTGGCTTGGATGGTCTTTCACTTTCCTAAAATGTCCTCTGATCTTTTATAATACCACTAATTAATACCAAATCAAATAAATCGCCAATTAATCACAACATATTGAGCCTACTGTAACTAAGATAAAAGGAATCCAAGGTACATTAGTGTGGTCTTAAGCTGTTACTAGCTAGGTTGTAGCTGCATTTATTTTATGTACATTTTGCAGTAGTTTAGGAGCTATAGTCCCATGCAGAAGTGAATCTGTGGTTTAGGGAATGCCACAGATTCTCTTGCACTTGATGGATGCACTTGCTTTTAAATTACAAAGTGTATCTCCTGTAATTAATTTCCTTTGTTCAGGAAAATAGTCCCTTTGAAAAGCCTTGAATAGTCCAAAGTTGGCAACAAGATGCAATATCAGTAGCTCTCATGATGGGAGGTCAATCTGTATGAAAACATGCAACCAACTAAAATAGGGAGTTGGATTCCAACAATCTCTGTAACTGACATGGAAGTGCACTGCTTTGAGATGGGTTTCACTTCCTAGGCCAGCCGTTCACAAATGTTTTTTGAAAATGGCCACAGGGCATGCAATTGGATCTAACAAGAAACTGAACTGAAAGGCGCTTCAAGTCTGACTGTTCTCTCTATTCCAGTATTTCCATCCCCAAGTGCTCACAAATCACGAGTCTGTTGCTAAAAAAAATTTGAGATTTAAAAAAAAATAATGTTGAGGTTTATTTGCCATCTGATTTCTGAGCCTTTAGGTTACACTCAGGTCACATTTTTTAAGCTTTCTCCACAACCATGAGGACTAGAAACTTACTTTACTTTTTAAGTGAAAGCTGAAATTCACACATCATCACCCGAGTTTAGGAGCTGGGGCTTTGTGGAGGACATTGAATATCATGAGACTTGCGATCAGACTTCACAAGCTGGCTTCTGATACCCTATACAGCTAGTAATGAATATTCTTATTACACTGAGGAACTGCTGCTAAACAATAATACTGTGTCATGCATACAAAGCAGGAGATCAAAAAATATAACAAGTCTTGTTTATTAAATGAATGGGTCCAGAAATGTAGCCCCTTTCCATAACTCTCTCCTGGAGCCCCACTCACCAAGATCAGTGGAAACTTCTGTATAAATTCTAAAGTAGCACTGAGGCCAACATTTTCAAGCTTTGATCTTTGTATCTAACCTAAATATAGATGGCCTGATATAAAGAGAGCTTGAACATTTCGCAGCTCCTTGTGAAGCTGACAGGAGTTGTGGGTGCTCAGCACCTTTGAAAATCAGGCCATCTTTATTTAGGTACTGAAATATGGATAAAGAGGCCTGCCATTAGGCACCTGAGCTTAAAAAGTTTGTCCTGGTTGATTTTCACTTATATGCTATGATCATTTGAGTTCTAAGCCATATGATTAAGCAATTAGGTCCAGTTTCTGCTATAAGTGACTCTAGTTAATGAATCCACATTTGGTTGGTGCTACTGTCATTCTCGTGTGTGTTTTTTGTATAGATTTACATGTGCCCTGTAATTGAGAGAGACTTATAAGCACTTTCTGTCTTAGATTTTTTTTTTCTGTTTAGGACATTTAATACCTAAGAAGTAAGGCACACAAAAATGCATCCATTGTATCTTGTGCAGTGAGCTCGTTACATCTCCCAAACTAATCTGTGTCAGGCCACGTACGTCAGAGCTTGGATGAGAGATCTCCAAGGATAAATCCAGGGTACTGTAGTAAGTGAGACTGATGATTTAGTATGTGGCATTCTTTTCTCTGAGTCAGTTCAGAGCCATTGCTCAGTGGGATGCTGCTGAGGATGCTATCTATCATATGTGGTGTGAAACTCCAGTTCTGACCACTCGTGGCCATTAAATATCCCATGATGCATTTCAAAAAAAGTAGAGCTATTAAACCTCATGCCCTGCCAAATTCCAGCGGGCTAATAAAATTCTGCTTATCAACGCCCTCCCGTTGCTTTAATTAGACACACTATAGATCTTCACGTCCAGATCTAAGTCCTGTAGTCATGTGGCACCATTATAATGGTGGCCACATTTCTGCCCAGAGGTGACTGGAGAATGGTGATGGGCAAAGTGATTGTAGGACTCTGTCCTGAACCCACTGAATTTAGTGGGGTGTGACTGGGGTCCTGGGGAGGGGGGGCACACTGAGATTGCTCAGTCAGGGCAAACTGCAAAGAATGGGGCAGACTGGTGGTTATTTCTAATAATTAGATTCACCAACTCAGCAACAAACAGTTTCTGCAATAGCTTACTGGTTACTCAGAAGCCAAAAACACAGCTACCTTAAAGCAATTCAACCTTGGGCTCCCACCCAGACAGCCAAGTCAAATATGATGAGGATTACTGAAAATCTTGTTAATCATATGTAAAATTCGACTAATCCCAGTGGATCAGACACTTTACCCACCAGCTCACTAAAAATTTCAGCTCTTACCCAAATACACGCTTACAGCCAATTCTTATTAACTAAACTAAAATGTATTAAAAAAGAAAAGAGAGTATAGGTTAAAAGATCATTTATACATATATGAATAGAGTTCTTAGGTCAGTTTCATAGTAGAGATGGTGAGCTTTAGAGTTGCAAAAAGTTCCTTCAGAATTAGTTCCATGGGTTATAGTCCAATGTCCAATATCAGGGTGATCCAGACTGGAGCTGGAGACCTCAGTCTTGTGACTCAAACTTCCCCTGATGAAGCTTAAGCAGATCTGAGATACAGGATCAGGGCCCTAGAGGTTTTTATAGATCTCTGGCAAGCCATCGTTAGCCTCTTGACAGCAGGTATTCCTTGGGTGAAGCATTGTAGCTTTGAAGTAAAACCTCCTATTTATACATAAGTACCTAGTTGCATTCATTAGCATAAGGTAATCATCCATTAAGCAGTTGATAGACAGTTTACTACCCACTTCAAAGAGAAATATAGACAGTGATATTATTGCACCCAAGTTCCCTCATAATGTTAATATACCCTTTTGATCACTGAACCAATAGAATATAGTAACAGACAGGAACCATTTGGTTTCGTTGTTAAACTCTAACAAGATATAAGTAAACATAGACAAATATGGCCACTGTCTTCTACTAGTTCTCTTAGAATACATGTTTGCATTTCAAAGCTCTAGTCTATCTAACATGCCTTTGTTAGATATTTGTAAGGAATGGCCCTAATTACCACTTATATACTTTTCTGCTATGTCTTTAAAAGTTGAATTTGGGTCATTTAGTTGCTTAACCCTTTCTGGCGCAGTATCACCCGGGGACATTGCTATTCATTTTGATGGATGTCAGATCAAGTCCGTAGTTTGTAATTCTCTGGTTTTTAAAAAAAAGAAAAAGGGGAAAAAAAACCTCAACCAAACCAAAAAAACTGTGCGATGTACAATTAATCAGTCATTAGAAAAGGCTCTGTGCACTAGATATATGGATATAGCAGTGGGTGATATCTTAGAGCAGTTTCCTACAGGATTTTTCTTTTTCTGCTCTCTTAGAAGAGTGAATCTTCTGAGCCGCTCTCTCTGTCTGTCGTTTAGCAGGAAAGATCAATGATGTAGCCAAATGACTCAGCTGCTTGGCTTTCATCCATGGAGTTTTTAACTGCGTCATTCCATGGTTAGTTCCTGGATGAGAAGTGTGTGCAGGGTCTCCGAGTGTTTACCAGTCATTCTAAGTTTCTCTTTATGATCCTTCCTTTGGAAGCTGGGAGCAGCGTCTTTGTAAATGAATTGACAGGTTGTGTCATGGTGATTGTGTCCCTGAGGAGACCTGGGGTAAAATCCTGGTGTAATCAATGGTAAAACAATGACTAACATCAGTGTGGTCTGCATCCTACAGCAGTACTCTACAGAGAAACTAAATGGAGATCCCTGCACCAGCCGCAGCACCTGAGTCTGATACTTCCCCCTCCCCTGTTACCTTGATTGATAAATGGAGATCTTCATGCCAAAACCTAACCTTCTCTGCAATGAGTACTGTACTAATCATATAGTACTAATGACATCCAGCGCTTAAAAGGAGGGATAACTTGAAGTAATTGATGTCCTTGTTAGCAAACACAGCACTGCCATGGAAATTACTGGTTTCAGAGTAGCAGCCGTGTTAGTCTGTATTTGCAAAAAGAAAAGGAGAATTTGTGGCACCTTAGAGACTAACCAATTTATTTGAGCATAAGCTTTTGTGAGCTACAGCTCACTTCATTGGATGCATTCAGTGGAAAATACCTGAATGCATCCGATGAAGTGAGCTGTAGCTCACGAAAGCTTATGCTCAAATAAATTGGTTAGTCTCTAAGGTGCCACAAGTCCTCCTTTTCTTTATGGAAATTACTCTCCCCACCGGCGGGAGAGCTCTTTTTAGATTAGGGTTGTTGGAAATTGCTGCGGTACGCTCTTGCTGCTCTCGTTGTGTGGGTGGAGGACTTCAATCCCTAGGGACATCAGAAAGGTTTCTCAGGTCCAGGATGTTGTCTCTGCTCAGAGAGAGAGCTACCTCAGAATAGTGAGCAGCATGCTGGTTAGGCCACTCACACAAGTCCCTGCTCCGCCTGATTTTGAGCAGCAACTTGAACCTGGGTCTCCAGCATCCCACATGAATGCCTCACCACCAGACTGTTGAGGTTGGGTGGGGTGGGACACTCTCATCCTCTCCCATTTTAGCCATTCCACTCTGTATAAATTAACTATTCACTGAGACAGAGAGAGACTAACTCTATAACTTTGTGGGTAGGGCACTGAATCAAGCCGTGTAGGGACTTGAACCTGTGTCTCCCACCTCCCAGGGAGTGTATTAAACACCAGGCTATTCTGGGGTGCATCTCTTGTTCTCTCTTTTTGATGGAAAATGTTTGAAAGGTCTTGGGTGCTTTCCAGTGCAGAACAAAAATGAAATCTTGATGGTTTTTGTGAAACAGTTTTTATTTTCTGGCTAGCCTTAGTGTGTAGTTCAAGTAAATGGGATGCCTTCAGAAATAAAGAACTTGCTAATTTGAGTTACACCAAGGCTGAACGGTTCACCCTTCTTACAAACACTAAAATAAAAAAAACAGTAAAAACAGAGAAATCCATAACAGAAATCGGGGAGCTTGCTAATTATTTGCCTACACAGGGTCCGGTTCCCAGTGGCAATAAACCATCTGTTTGCCACAGCTGAGACTCTGGCCCAGGATTGTTCTCTCACCTTGGCTTGACCATAAATTCCTTTCTCCAAGTCTTTGCATACATTTATATCCGTTTCACTGTAAGCTCTTTGCAAGCAAGACTCTGTTTTATTTTCCTGTCTGTAGAGTAACTAGTGGCTTTTGTTGCTCAGTAAATATGAAAGACTTTATAAAGATACCCCTGGAATTTTCCTCCTCTTAGCCCAACATCCCACCCTGTAAGTTTCCAGAAAGGACAAGAGCTAGAAAATTGTACCATGTGAATTGCTGAATCCAAGAGATTGTCCCCCCTACCCCATTGTAAAGTAATTTTGCTCTTTAAATGGTTTTAAATTTGTCTCTAACAAACGAACAGGATGTGGTTGGCTTTGGGAAAGATATGATCATCTGTATTCCTTCTGACTCGGACACAGTTTAATTCAATTTTTGTATTATGTCTGACATGATGAATTTGAGTCATGCAACTATTGAATAAGTGTTGGGGAAGATGGATCGAGATAGTTAAAAGTAATGTGTCATCAGGTGACGGATTTCTTCTCCACCCCATCCCGATGTCAGGGACACAAATGAACAGGTAAATTACTTTCATCTAATGTGCACACAGAATAATATTTCAGCATGTTACTCTGTCTTTTTCTCAACTAAATTCCGCCTTTCAAAAGAGAACTTTGGTATCCAGAAAATCTTTTGTAGAAGAAGAAAATCCAGAATTGTGGGGAATAGAGAGAGTGCAACCATCCCCGCCTCATCTGTAGTGAGTTTTATGGCTTACTGAGGTCTTGTTTAATGAGATCCTCTAGTTTTTCCATTGATAACAAAGGCAATATGAGAGGAAGGATTGTAAAGCGGTTAGGGTGCTATCCTGGGACTTGCGAAACCTGGCTTCTAGTCACTGTTCTACCACAGGCTGATTGTGGGCTGATTTCTTCGCTTCTGGGTGCCTCAGTTCCCTTTCTATAAAATAGGGATAATAAAAACTGCCCTACCTCACAAGGGTGTTGTGAGGGTAAATGCATTAAAGCTTGTGAGACACTCAGATACTGTGGTAATGAGAGAATATTAAACTGAACATTTATAGAAATGATGATCCTTTGTATAGCACTTTTCATCCTGTAGAATCCTAAAATATTTTGTCAGCTGTGTGTGTATGTAGAGATCCTGCAGCCAGGAGTGAAATGCATCCAGCTCTGGGGCAGAACACAGCAGTCATTTTAATTGTCTTACATGGGCATCTAATGCAGGGAAAACTTTGTAGCTAAATTATATTAAGGAAGTTGTTCATTTTTTTAAAAAAATGGGCTAAAAAGCTTAAATCTCCCTGAAATGGATGGGACTGAAGCATGCAAGTCCTTTCCAAGTGCTCTGAGGAACTGGTGCTTTATTACTACTTGTGAGCAAATTACAGACATTTGACATTCCACTTTATCATCCGTGTTACCATGTATCCTTACCTCATTGGAAAATAGTTTTTTTATATTGATTCAGACATGAGCTTTTATTGCTTCTGCTAAAGGAGCACATCATATGGGTATAAGTGAAGAAGGAATGATGCGTGGGCTCCTGATGTGAAAGAGGCACATTCATCAATTTGACCCAGTCAGACTGATTCAGCTCAAGCACATGGTCAGCACTGAGTATATAACAGGCTGAGAGGTGCATATGAAAGTCTAAGTGTGGGGGGGTGGGGGGGGAAGAGAGCGCTATATCTATCATGGCTACATGAGGTGTTGGGGGTGATGGTATAGCTTAGAGGTTAGATCAGGGGAGAGAGAATCAGGACTCCTGGGTTTGGGGGAATCTGCCACTTACTTTGTGTGTGTGTGAGAGAGACCACAGCGAAGACCGCTTAATCCCTCTGTGCTTCAGTTTCTTCATCTGCAACTTAAACACAAATGTCTGCTTTACAGGAATGTTAAGGCCTAATTAACATTTCTAAAGTGCCTTGAGAACCTTCAGTGAGATACCAGGAGTACAATATTGTTGTTAATAGTATTATACAGTAAGAGGTTTGTCATCCTGCCATGTAACTCTGACATCAGTGGGAGCTAAACATATTTGACACTAAAAGCAGAGACTCCCTGGTTCAAATTTATTCTGATCTCAGCTCATATTTCACCACTGTTTCTCAATACAAGGCACAGTACTTGTTTCTGATCTGCATTTCTATATTCCTTACTAACCTGCTGCTCTTGTTTTTGTATTTTAAATGATAGCTGAGTTCTGAACAGAGTGAGAGAAAATGTAATGCATGTCAGAGCAGCTTTTTAAAGGTCTTTGTGACATGTGTCTGCATGTATGGGCAACTAAATGCACAAACTGCTTACTTAGATAAGCAGTTGCCGAGTTTGAATATGTGAAGGTAGTACTTCGATGTTCAAACTGGTACCTGCACAAAGAGGCTCTTAAAAAAGAAGAAGAAGAAATTTTATCCAGTCACTCAGGAGATCCTAAGACTGTCTGAAGAAGTGATGTCTGACCTTCTTTGAGGGTGATGACTGGTTGATTCCCGCCCCCCCCCGCCCCCCCCCCGCAGCTCCACTCCCCCCTCTGAGCTAGACACCAGCACCAAATGCCTTGCACTAGCTGCAGTGGTGGTAGCAGCTTTGCTAAGCGCTGGTGCAAGAGAGTATGTGGTGCATCAGAATGTATGTGATTTAACTAGAAATGCTAAAACCACTGCGGAAGGAGGCATATCCATTTCTCCCAGGACAGGCAGGGATGTCTGATTGCAGCTAAGGAAGAAAATAACACTCTTTCCATTCCAACAGTATCTCAGCAGGAAGTTAAACTGTAGCTACTACAGTTAGACATTATTAAATAAGCAGGCCCAGATAACTTGTATCCATGAGTTGTAAAAGAGCTCACTGAGGAGCCTGCTGGACTGCTAAGGTTGATTTTCAATAACTCTTGGAGCACGGGGGAAGTGCCGGAGGACTGGAAGAAAGTTAATGTGCCAATATTTAAAAAGGGCAAATGAGATGACCAGAGTAACTATAGGCCTGTCAGTCTGACATCGATCCAGGGCAGGATAATGAGAACAGCTGATTTGGGACTTGATTAAAAAAGAATTATAGGAGGGTAATATAATTAATGCCAATCAACATGAGTTTGTGGAAAATAGATCCTGTCTATCTTGATATCTGTTTTTTTATGAGATTACAAATTTGGTTGATAATGGCATTGATGTAATATGCTTGGACTGCTGTAAAATATTGGACTTGGTGCTGCACTATGTTTTTGATTACAAAAGCTAGAATTACATAATTCATCATGTCACACAGCCTTATTTTAATCCATTTAATAACTGACAGGTCTCAAATAAAACAGAAGTTGGTCCAAGATATTATCTCACCCAGCAGGTCTCAAAATGTAATTGTAAACTGAATCATCTGCCCCACCACCCCCACAAACATGATACAGTTCTGCGGTGACCTAGAATCCTACTTTCGACATCTCTGACTCACAGAATATTTCCAACACACCACTGAACAGCACACTTACCCACAGAAAACTTCCTACCAACACTACAAAAAGATTCTGCGTGAACTCCTCCTGAAGGTCGAAACAATAGACTGGACTTCTACATAGAGTGCTTCAGCTGATGTGCATGGGCTGAAATTTGTGGAAAAGCAGCATCACTTGCCCCATAACCTCAGCTGTGCAGAAGACAATGCCATCCACAGCCTCAGAAACAACTCTGACATCATAATCTAAAAGGCTGACGGAGGTGCTATAGTCATCATGAATAGGTCGGAGTATGAACGAGAGGCTGCTAGACAACTCTGACACCACATTCTCCCGGCCATTACCTTCTGACCCCACTGAGGATTACCAAAAGAAACTATACCATCTGCTCAAGAAACTCCCTAAAGAAGCACAGGAATAAATCTACACACCCCTAGAGCCCCGACCAGGGGTATTCTATCTGCTACCCAAAATCCATAAACCTGGGAATCCTGGACGCCCCATCATCTCAGGCATTGGCACCCTGACAGCAGGATTATCTGGCTATGTAGACACTCTCCTCAGGCCCTATGCTACCAGCACTCCCAGCTGTCTTCAAGACACCACTGACTTCCTGAGGAAACTACAATCCTTTGCAAAAAGAAAAGGAGTACTTGTGGCACCTTAAAGACTAACAAATTTATTTGAGCATAAGCTTTCGTGAGCTACAGCTCACTTCATTGGAAGCTTATGCTCAAATTTGTTCGTCTCTAAGGTGCCACAAGTACTCCTTTTTTCTTTTTGCGAATACAGACTAACACGGCTGCTACTCTGAAACCTGTCATTATACAATCCTTTGGTGATCTTCCAGAAAACACGATCCTAGCCACTATGGATGTAGAAGCTCTCTACGCAAACATTCCACACAAAGTTGGACTACAGGCCGTCAAAAACAGTATCCCCAATGCTATCACGGCAAACCTGGTGGCTGAACTTTGTGACTTCGTCCTCACCCACAACTATTTCAGATTTGGGGACAATTTATACCTTCAAGTCAGCGGGACTGCTATGGGTACCTGCATGGCCCCACAGTATGCCAACATTTTTATGGCTGACTTAGAACAACGCTTCCTCAGCTCTCGTCCCCTAAAGCCCCTCCTTTACTTGAGCTACACTGATGACATCTTCATCCTCTGAACCCATGGGAAGGAGGCCCTTGAGGAATTCCACCAGGATTTCAACAATTTCCACCCCACCATCAACCTCAGCCTGGACCAGTCCACACAAGAGGTCCACTTCCTGGACACTACAGTGCTAATAAGCAATGGTCACATAAACACCACCCTATACCGGAAATCTATTGACCGCTATGCTTACCTACATGCCTCCAGCTTTCATCCAGACCACACCACACGATCCATTGTCTACAGCCAAGCTCTACGATACAACCGCATTTGCTCCAATCCCTCAGACAGAGACAAACACCTACAGGATCTCTATCAAGCATTCTTAAAACTACAGTACCCACCTGGTAAAGTGAAGAAACAGATTGATAGAGGCAGAAGGGTACCCAGAAGTCACCTACTACAGGACAGACCCAACAAAGAAAGTAACAGAACGCCACTAGCCATCACCTTCAGCCCCCACCTAAACCTCTCCAGCGCATCATCAAGGATCTACAACCTATCCCAAAGGATGATCCCTCACTCTCTCAGACCTTGGGAGACAGGCCAGTCCTCGCTTACAGACAGCCCCCCAGCCTGAAGCAAATACTCACTAGCAACTACACACCACACAACAACGCAGGAAGAAACCCTGCAACAAACCCCGTTGCCAACTGTCCACATATCTATTCAAGGGACACCATCATAGGACCTAGCCACATCATCAGGGGCTCGTTCACCTGCACATCTACCAATGTGATATATGCCATCATGTGGCAGCAATGCCTCTCTGCCATGTACATTGGCCAAACTGGACAGTCTTTACGCAAAAGAATAAATGGACACAAATCTGACATCAGGAATCATAACATTCAAAAACCAGTAGGAGAACACTTCACTTCAATCTCCCTGGTCACTCAACAACAGATCTAAAAGTGGCAATTCTTCAACAAAAAAACTTGAAAAACAGACTCCAATGTGAAACTGCAGAACTGGAATTAATTTGCAAACTGGACACCATCAAATTAGGCCTAATTAAAGACTGGGAGTGATTTGGATCATTACAAAACCTAAACCTAATTTCCCCCATACTAATTTCCCCCTACTGTTACTCACACCACCTTGTCAACTGTTTGAAATGGGCCACTCTCATTACCACCAAAAAGTTATTTTTCCTCCCTTGGTATCCTGCTGTTAATTGAATTGTCTCATTAGACTGACCTCACACTTGGTAAGGCAACTCGCATCTTTTCAAGTATTTATACCTGCTCATTTATTTTCCACTCCATGCATCTGTTAAAGTGGGATCTAACCCACGAAAGCTTATGCCCAAATAAATTTGTTAGTCTCTAAGGTGCCACAAGGACTCCTTGTTGTCTTTGAGCAGGTGTGTTTCAAGTGCAGTCTCACAGGGATTGATTCTTTGCCTTGCCACTATTTAACATTTTTATCAATGATCTGGAAGAAAACATAAAATCATCATTAATAATGTTTGTAGAAGACAGAAATTGGAGGAATGGTAACTAATGAAGAGGACATGTCACTGATTCAGAGCATTCTGGATCACTTGGTAAACTTGACACAACAAACAATGTGTTTTTAATGCAACTAAATCTATGCATCTAGGAACAAAGAATGCAGGCCATACTTACAGGATGGAGGACTCCATCCTGGGAAGCAGTGACTGTGAAAAAGATTAGGGCGACACGGTGGAAAATCATCTGAACATGAGCTCCCAGTGCAATGCTGTGGCCAAAAGGGACAATGTGATCCTAGGATGCATAAATAGGGGAATCTCGAGCAGGAATAGAGAGGTTATTTTTAGGGCTGTCGATTAATCACCACTAACTCATGTGATTAACTCAAAAAAATTAATTTGGGATTAATCACACAGTTAAACAGTAGAATACCAATTGAAATGTATTACATATTTTTGGATGGTTTTCTACATTTTCAAATATATGGATTTCTATTACGACACAGAATACAAAGTGTACAGTGCTCACTTTATAGTATTTTTTATTGCAAATATTTGCACTGTAAAAACGATAAAAGAAATCACCTCATACAAGTACTGTAGTGCAATCTCTTTATTGTGAAAGTGTAACTTACAAATGTAGATTTTTTTTTTGGTTCCATAACTGTACTCAAACAAAACAATATAAAACTTTAACATCTACAAATCCACTCAGTCCTACTTCTTGTTCAGCCAATCGCTAAGACAAACAAGTTTGTTTACATTTACGGGAGATACTGCTGCCTGCTTTTTTTTACAATGTTACCTGAAAGTGAGAACAGGCGCTCGCATGGCACTTTTGTAGCCAGTGTTGTAAGGTATTTATGTGCCTGATATGCTAAACATTCATATGCCCCTTCATGCTTCGGCCATCATTCCAGAGGACATGCTTCCATGCTGATGATGCTTGTTAAAAAAATGCATTAATTAAATTTGTGACTGAACTTCTTGGGGGAGAATTGTATGTCTCCCGTTCTGTTCTATCCACATTCTGCCATATACTTCATGTTATAGCAGTCTCGGATGAGGACCCAGAACATGCTCATTTTAAGAACACTTTCACAGCAGATTTGACAAAACGCAAAGAAGGTACAGTGACAAAGTTCCTCCTCTACCTTGGTGGGTCTTGTGCTTATTGACGGATTTGCTCGCCTCAGAGCTTCACAGCAGCCCTCAGTTTGGCTGTTTTCATGAACCCACAGTCCAGGTCAACTCCTCCTGTGTCTGACCAGGAGTTGGGAGGTTTGGGGGGAACCTGGGCCCGCCCTCTACTCCGGGTTCCAGCCCAGGGCCCTGTGGAATGCAGCTGTCTACAGTGCCTCCTGGAACAGCTGTGTGACAGATACAACCCCCTGGGCTACTTCCCCATGGCCTCCTCCCAACACCTTCTTTATCCTCACCATAGGACCTTCCTCCTGGTGTCTGATGATGCTTGTACACCTCAGTCCCCCAACAGTATGCATTCTCACTCTCAGCGTCTCTTGCTCCCAGCTCCTTACACGCGCACCACAAACTGAAGTGAGCTCCTTTTTAAAACCCAGGTGCCCTGATTAGCCTGCCTTAATTGATTCTAGCAGCTTCTTGATTGGCTGCCGGTGTTCTAATCAGCCTGTCTGTCTTAATTGTCTCCAGAAGGTTCCTGATGGTTCTGGAACCTTCCCTGTTACCTTACCCAGGGAAAATGGACCTTCTTAACCTGTGGCTAATATATCTGCCTTCTGTTACTCTCTTGTAGCCGTCTGGCCCGACCCTGTCACAGTACCAATGTGAGATTTCTAAAAATAGCTACAGCACTCGACCCAAGGTTTAAGAATCTGAAGTGGGATGACGTGTGGAGCATGCTTTCAGAAGTCTTAAAAGACCAACACTCAGATGCGGAAACTACAGAACCTGAATCACCAAGAAAATATACCTTCTGCTGGTGGCATCTGACTCAGATGATGAAAATGAACATGCGTTGGTTCGCTCTGCTTTGGATAGTTATCGAGCAGAACCCATCATCATCATGGACACGTCCTCTGGAATGGTGGTTGAAGCATGAAGGGACATATGAATCTTTAGGCATCTGGCATGTAAATATCTTGCGATGCCAGCTACAGCAGTGCCATGTGAATGTATGTTCTCGCTTTCAGGTGACATTGTAAACAATACTCCTGGAGGAATTCTGCGCCACTGCGCATGAGCAGAATTCATGTCCCTGCAGATTTCTTTGCTTCCCCACAGAAAAATGACTTTCTAATGGGAAAGCAAAGGGAAGCCACAAGAGTGGTCATAGGATCCTCTGCAGCAGTATTTTTCAGGTGCCCAAGGCAGCCGGCAGAGAGGTAAATCATCGTGGGGCAGGGGACGGGACTGGGAAAGACCTGCTGATGCCTCCTGGCTGGGCTGGGAAGGCCAGAACTTCCTCTTTCCTTTCATGGCATCCGGGGCCAGGTCAGACCCACCCCCAGATTTCTCCCCCTGCTTCAGGAAGCTCTGCAAACTGCCCCCACCCATGCTTCCTGCACTCATCACTCCTCAGCTGCAGAGGGAGGCATCACTGTACAGGGAGCTGCTCCACCATCTGCTCAACCGCCATGCATCCAGACCCCCTCATACCCAGACCCTCCTGCTGAGCCTTCCTCCCCCCGCATCCAAAACCCCCCTGTAACAAGCCCACTCCCCCTGAACCTGGACCACTCCAATGAGCCGTCTGCCCCAAATCCCCACCCTATTGATCCCCAACCAGCTGCACCTGGATCCCCACCACATTGAGCCCCACTCCCCCAGCATCTGGACCTCCCCACCACTAAGCGCCCACACCCAGACCCCCCGTGCTGAGCTCTACCTCCCCATACCAAGACCCCCCCCACACACTGAGCCCGAACCACCTTCACCTGGACTCCCCTGCAGAATCCTATTACTGTTGCACCCAGAACCCCCCCAACAAGCTCCTGTGCATCCAACCCCCCCCCCCAACCTGGATCCCCCACTAAGATGCTTGCACCTAGATTGCCCCATGCAGAACCCTCTCAACCCACACCTGGATCCCCCCACACTAAGCCCCTCCACACTTGGATCCTGTCTTGCTGAGCCTGCATACCCACACCTGGTGCACCTGGTATGAAAGGGCAGGGCCCTGGGGTGTTTCTGGAACAGGCCTGGTCCTTGCACTGTGTCAGGGTTGGGTGCAGCCTCACTGAGTCCATGTCCCAGGGGGAGCTGCACAGTGCCAGTGGCCTGTGCTCCCCAATGCCATGCTGGAGCATCCACATGTATTTGACAAAATTTGCAGAATTTTAAAATACTGTGTGCAGAATTTTTAATTTTTTGGCACAGAATGCCCTCAGGAATAAAACAAGAAGTGAGCAGCATTATCTCCTTCAAGTTGTAACCAAACTTGTTTGTCTGAGCAATTGGCTGAAATTGGACTGAGTGGACTTGTAGGCTATAAAGTTTTACAATATTTTATTTTTGAATGTAGGTTTTTTTTGTACATAATTCATGGAATCATAGAATCATAGAATTCTGTGTTTGTAAGTTCAACTTTCATTATAAAGAGATTGCACTACAGGTCTTGTATGAGGTGAATTGAAAAATACTATTTCTTTTGTTTTTTACAGTGCAAATATTTGTAAAAAATAATACAATATTTGTAAAAAAAATACAAAGTAAGCACTAAAAGAAAAGGAGTACTTGTGGCACCTGAGAGACTAACAAATTTATTTGAGCATAAGGTTTCGTGAGCTACAGTTCACTTCATCAATACACTTTGTATTCTGTGGTGTAGTTTAAATCAAAATATTTGAAAATGTAGAAAACATCCAAAAATCTTTAAATAAGTGGTATTCTATTATTGTTAAACAGTGTGATTAATTTTTTTAATTGCTTGACAGCCCTAGTTATTGTGCCTCTATATTTACACTGGTGTAACTGTTGCTGGAATACTATGCCTAGTTCTGGTGCCAACAACTGAAGAAGGGTGTTGATAAATTGGAGAAGGTTAAGAGAGCCAGGAGAATGATTAAAGGATTAGAAAACCTGCCTTACTGTGAACTCCTTGTCTCTATTTAGTTGAATAAAGAACAGGTTAAGGCGTGACTTGATTAGTCTGTAAGTACTGCAAAGGGAACAAATGTTTGATAATGGGCTCTTCAGTCTAGCAGAGAAAGGTCTAACATAATCCAATGGCTGGAAGTTGAAACAAGACAAATTCAGACTGGAAATAAGTCGTTAACAGTGACTTGGAGCAATGTACTAAGGATCATGCCAGATTCTTCATCACTGACTATTTTTAATCAAAATTGGATAGTCAGACTAAGGAGGTCAGACTAGATGATCACAATGGTTCCTTCTGGCCTTGGAATCTGTGCAAGTATGGGTGGAGAAGAAAGCTTCAGGTAGTTCCACGGAGGGTCCGTTTCAGATGTGTAGAAAATACAAGTTTCTTCACTTCCCAGCACCAGGCAAAACAATAATACTATAAAATCAAAATTCAGACTGTTTCATCAAACCCTAGGCATTTGTCAGGTTGAGTGTGTGGTTCTTTGCCGGCAGTGTTATACTCCCAGTGGATTCCTAGCAGTCTCTAGGAAATCCTACCCAGGAGTGCTTCATCAGCACCTGTAAAGCAGAAAAGAAGGTCTCGTTACAGAGGAGTATTTGGAGCAAAGGTTCCAGTGTCTGACATAATCAAATTTCTGTATGTATTTGTCCTGGATGTATATGACTCTACTGAAAAGAGGTGCTCTGTGTGTTGTTTCTCCTTTTCATCCTCAGATGTTCATCCTCAGATCAAGGCAGATGTTTAGTTTGCTGTGACTATTGAGCAGACAGGCAGCTGACCAGTGTCTCTGTCCATTAGGTTTCCCCTGTTGGGTTCTGTGGCCATCAGCAGGATCTCTCCTCAGCTGTTAACAGAGCAGGAGAATCCCACATGGATAATGTTGGTGTGGTGTTTTATGATATTATGTCAAACTGTCCATCTTAGCAAAAAGAAAAGGAGTACTTGTGGCACCTTAGAGACTAACCAATTTATTTGAGCATAAGCTTATGCTCAAATAAATTGGTTAGTCTCTAAGGTGCCACAAGTACTCCTTTTCTTTTTGCGAATACAGACTAACACGGCTGTTACTCTGAAACCTGTCCGTCTTAGGACATCCTTGCTCATTTTAGTGGTGGCTGCTGAAAAAGTGCCTTAAGTGAATAACTAGATATGCTGAGAAAGTCAGTAACTAGGGGCTTGTCTACACTGTCAAGTTTTGTTGACAAAACTTATGTTGACACCCAAATGTCGACAAAACAAAAATTGCCAAAGGGCGTTCACACTTGCTCCCTCTGTCGACAGATCATGTCCACATTGGGAACACCATCATCGACAGGGTGAGCAATGCACCTTGGGTATGCAGTGCAGTGTTGTGGGAAGGAAGAGCTGATTGCTGTGCATCTTGGGATTCTCGCTGAGTTCTCCCACAGCCCCCTCAGCTGCGGAGAGCAGCATCATGAGGAGCTCTGTGAGCTCTCCATGCTGAGGAGTGGCAAAGCACCACAGCAGTCTGTCCCCCTCCCCCTGCAGCAGCCGTCTGCCTGCAGCTGTGTGCCTAGTGCCGGGCAGAACAGGAGCATTCCAATGATTTGCTCTTTGTTTGTTTGTTTGTTTGTTTGATACTTCCCGGAGCTTTGAAAGGGGATGGGCACATGCCTGCAGGACAGCAGAGATCAAAACACTGAGCAGGGCAATCAGGGCAGGTATTGCAGAATACTGGCAGAAGCCAGTTCTGTGGACAAAACAATCAGCAGTGTCTACACTGGCTCTTTGTCAACAACAAAGGGAGGGGAAAAGATAAGTCTTTTGTGGGGTGGAAGATTTTTTGTCACCAAAACTGGGCGTTTTTTGTGACAAAATTCCCATTGTAGTGTGTACGCTCTTGCTGTTTTGTCACCAAAAGGCAGTTTTTGGCAACAAAACTTGCCAGTTTAGACCAGCCCCACGTTCATGTCTGTTAGCTAGTGCCCTCAGCCTTTCTAACATTACAGAGCGGTAGTGTTTGTTGCATTAACCAAATTAGTCCATCTTATAAAAGTTTGCATGGCATGGCTCTTGGTTTGTTGGGGACTCCAGGGATAGATTTAAATGTCTCTTGACTTTTACAGAAGTGAGAAAGGAAACTTCTGGAAAGATGTGTAGCTTCAAGTGTAAATTAGGATTCAAGAGGGAATGGTCTCTTATGACCCTCTTCTACTGGCAAGAATTTTTTTCTCTTTAGAAGCAATATTGATAATCATAGAATCATAGGACTGGAAGGGACCTCACGAGGTCATCTAGTCCAGTCCCCTGCACTCATGGAAGGACGAAGTATTACCTAGACCATTCCTGACAAGTGTTTGTCTAATCTGCTCTTAAAAATCTCCAATGATGGAGATTCCACAATCTCCCTAGGCAATTTATTCCAGTGCTTAACCACGCTGACAGTTAGAAAGTTTTTCCTAATGTCCAACCTAAACCTCCTTTGCTGCAATTTAAGCCCATTGTTTCTTGTTCTATCCTCATAGGTTAAGAAGAACAGTTCTTCTCCCTCCTCCTTGTAACAGCCTTTTACCTACTTGAAAACTGTTATCATGTCCCCTCTCAGTCTTCTCTCTTCCAGACTAAACAATCTTCTCTTTCCCAGTTTTTTCAATCTTCCCTCATAGGTCATCTTTTCTAGACCTTTAATCATTTTTGTTGCTCTTCTCTGGACTTTCTCCAATTTGTCCACATCTTTCCTGAAATGTGGCACCCAGAGCTAGACACAATACTCCAGCTGAGGCCTAATCAGCTTCCAGAGTAAAGTGGAAGAATTACTTCTCGTGTGTGTGTGTGTCTGGATGGATGGATGGATATACCAAATCTCTTTCCAAAGCACTTCACAAATAGGAATATACTTATCAATACATAATGATCAGTCACTTCATCCACCACCGAAATGCATCCAGCTCTGGGTGAAATGTAACAGCTGTGTAACAACACACAGCAACACTCCACAGTAACAGATTAAGGCAGGAAATGAAGAGTACCATATATAATTGAAGCTGCAGAGGCTAGATAGGTTGAAAGTAATTGCAATCAAGAAATATATTTTCAAAATTGGGTGCCTGCACCCAATCCATATATATGCACATAAATAGGTGCTGAATGTCTGCAACTCATATCTCTAAATCTCAGTGACTAACTTTAGGCACACATTTGTGAACCTTTGGGCCCAGAGCTAACACACCTTACTCTTTTGTAATTGCCAAGGATGGTCAATAACCACAAGTCATCAGGAATTCAGTTTTGTGTCTCATCCAAAGGGATTGCACCTCCTGCAGCATCCTATACCCTAATGCCTCACCTGGACATTGATTATTGATTTTTGGGGATTGAGGAAATGTCATCTATTGAGTCACTAATCTTCCCAACAGCACCATGTGGCAGACTCCTATCCAAGTTCTGAGCTAACCCAATCTTGCTTGCTTCTTAAGATTTGACAGGATCACCATACCAGGTGCTGCTTCCATTGTTCATTTCTGCCCTGCCTTTCAAGGTAGCTAGTACCTCATTTTCAGGGAACAAAAACAAACAAAAAAAAATCTGTCGCTGTGGAATTTAGTAGTTTCTGGCTCTTCTTGTTGAAACGAGAGAATATAATAAATAAGTTAACACTGTACTTGTTACAGGATTATTTGCTGCCTATATTAAAACTATACTCAGCCACGCATGGATTTAAGGTTTACCAACCTTACTGCAAAATATATTTGTGCAGGAGCCTGATAATGCTGTATCTAAAGGTGTCTGTTCTTCTAGTTCGGCAAATCAGCTGTCATCTCTCTTACACTTCTCTTTTTTTTTTTTTGCCTTCCTTTCTTCTGACTTTGAGCCAATATGCTAATAGCAGTGATGCTTTAAAATAATTCCGTACGGTCCTGGGGGTTCCATACATCTGTTAGATTCCCTGCCCTAAGGCACTTAATGTGTCTCCTTGGCAGTATATGTCTGTAAAGTGGCATGTAGTTCTGATCATATTTCCTGCAAGGGGAGCTAATTTATTTTTGTTTTTAACAGTAGCCCCCATTTTTTTAAAACACAGAAGCTGTTGCTATTATTTATTTATTTATTTATTATTGTAGCACCTAAAGGCTCCATATCAGGGATCAGGACCCGATTGTGCTAGGCATTCTTCACACATACCTGCCTTGAAGAGCTTGCAGGTTAAAAACAGACAGGACAGGCGAAGGATGAGAAAGGATTTAACATACAAGCAGAGTGATCAGGAAGATAGACAGCAAATGCCATGTTAAGTTGCATGGTTTTTAAAGTTCTATGTAATGAAAGATGGTATCAACAAGTTGAAGGGGAGAGAATGAGTTAAAAGGAACAGGGAAGTAGGGAAAAGGAACGGCAATCTTGAGGGGAAGGAGGGAGGAAAAGATGGAGGGTTCAGAGTTGCAGCATAGACCCTGTGAGGAAGGGATTAGGCGGGAGATGGGGGGTGGGAACAATAAGCAAGGAGGAAAAAGTCCAGAATAAAAATATAAGAAAAGACCATCTGTAAGTTCCCACAGTTTTGAAGGTTCTGCCTCAACTTCCTGCTGCGGGAAGGGAAGCTTTTTGCTCCCAGAGACTGACTCCAAAAGTGTTAGGCATGAAGTTCGGATCCCACTGGAGTCTATCTATGAATCTATGGCACGTATATGGCATCACGTCACAGTTACAAGGTGACCTGTCCTTTAGACACTCCCCTTCCCCCATCACCACCTTTCACTCCCTTTCAGGTGCAGCCCCCAGGTGACAGACCTGGCTTCCTACATCTCTCTAAGGATGGAGCTCTATGGTCCATCCACTCTTGGACTGGATCTCTGGGCTGCAGCTCCCCTTGTTAACAACACAGGCCAACTCACTTTGCTCCTGTTAGCCCTTTTCGTCCAGGGACCTGTGACAGCAACTGATTAAAGTGACTTAAAAAAGCAAAGCAGGATTTATTCACCCAAAGATACACAGCAAGCAGAGGAAAGGGTAAAAACACCAAAGTCCTCTATGCCTATTTTCCCCTCACCTAAACCTTACATTTTTCTTGTCATCTTTAGTAAGTTCCATTCCGCCCAGTTACCTATGTGTCTGGGTTGGGAAAGACAGCCTACTTGCTGCAGTGTCTGGGTCTTTCTGTGTATCTCCTTGCCTCCCTGTCAGCGTTTCCCAGGCAGCCTCCAGCAACTCACTCAACCCACCCTTCTTCCCTAGGCTAGCATCTTTAAAGTTTTAGGTCTGGGAAGAATAAACCTTGCTGGAGCCAGTGAAGGGGTACTCCCCAAACAATAGCTTGACCATTGTTTCTTCAAGGGCTCTCAGTATTCGCTGGACTATGTCTTATCTTTGCTATTGTTTCACTTCCTGTTTGTTTCTCTTACAGACTTCTTTGATTTATCACTGTGCAGCCAGGAAGGTAAACAGGCACATATATTTATAAAAAATAATACGTAATTCACTCATTCTCCACAACCTCATCACCACTGCATGCATCCAATGAAGTGAGCTGTAGCTCATGAAATCTTATGCTCAAATAAATTTTTTTAGTCCCTAAGGTGCCACAAGTACTCCTTTTCTTTTTGCAGATACAGACTAATACAGCTGCTACTCTGAAACTCACCACCATAGTATTTGAGCATCTCACAGTCTTTAATGTAGTTATCCTCACAACATCCCTGTGAAATAGGAGAATGCTCTTATCCCCATTTTTACAGATGGGAATGTAGGCACAGAGAGGCTAAATGTCTTGTCCAGGAATTCTGTGGGAAGAAAGGAAATGGAACCCAGTTGTCAGAAGTCCTAGACTAGTTCCCTAACCACTGGACTATCCTGCATTTCAGTGGACAAATTTCCATTGACTTTAATGGATCCAGATGTCATCATAGACATTTAATTTAACCCAGGTGGAGGTATGGTAGGAGTCCAGATATTAGTATTTTTGCTCACA
This sequence comes from Natator depressus, assembly GCF_965152275.1. Lineage (NCBI taxonomy): Eukaryota > Metazoa > Chordata > Testudines > Cheloniidae > Natator > Natator depressus. Next base: position 16,416,488 of record NC_134235.1, read on the forward strand.
AATACTTGTGCTGACAGTTTTGCACTTGCAGTTATCTGTGCATGAGAAAGATTACACCTACAAAGGTGGAAACTGAACATGGGGCCCTCCCTTTCAAAATCTGGTGCTAAAATGTTTTCTAATAAAGTTGATCAAAGAAGGCAGACTTTTTTTTTCTAATTATAATAGTTCCCCCTGGTCATTACTGACAACATTTTCAAAGCTATTTTTGTATTATATCAGTGCTTGCAAGCTCATGCTGAGACCAGGGCTCCATTGAACTAGACACTTGGGAGCAAGGCTGTGAAAGTTGGCAGTGGGGTTAGCCTAATGTCAGGTGCCTTTTGCCATCTCTATGAAAATGTGTCCAATCTGGGCCCTGAAAATCGTAGTTTGGACATGCTCAGAGATTTGTTAGTTTGTCAGCTAAATTCTCCAAAGATACAGACTGTGTTGATCTGGCTCTAGGCCCTTACAGCTCCCAAGTGTGAGTGCACTGTGCTATCCCCACAAAGAAATTGAGCAGACTGCATTCTGGGACTGCAGGGGCTAAGCAGGATTGTCTCTGAATTTTTTCCTTTCAGGAGACAGGGGATGCTGTGGTGTCAGGCACTGAAACAGAGAACAGAGAGACAGGAGAAAATATTCTCAATGCACCCCAGCCCCCTACTGGTGCCCACACAGGGAGGAGGAAGAAGCCAACAGACTGAAATACAGGTTGAAGAAGCTCTTCCACCAGACCCCTGCCTCAGTGCACAGGATGGATGATGCCAGTGAATGAATTGGGTATGGTGGTCTTAGGACCCTGGCTCATTTGTTGCAGAGGTTAGAAAGTGTGTAGTGAGTGAGGCAGGGGATTGCAGGAAGAGAAAAGCCAGTCTGATGGTTAAAGGCAGTTGAATATTGCCTTAGCAAAATGGATTCAATCCCCTGCGTCTGCTGCAGATTTATTAGGTTGTCATTTAAACCAAAATTTTCATAGGTGGTCACTAATTGTTGGTTGTTCTCATTTTCTGCATGCCCATCTTGAGATCCCAGAAATGCTAAGTACTCACAGCTGCAACTGAAGTCAGTGAAAACTTTGCTCTCAACAAAAGTGCTATAAAAATGGGAAAATGATCAGGAGAAAAAATAGTCCACAGGCATCTCACATTGACCATCCAAATTTAGCAGACACTTGACATTAATGTATCTGTCTCAGTTCCTCATCTTTAAAAGGGGAACAATAATATGTTGTGCAGATAAATTCATTATTTGTGAAGCACACAGATATTACAGTGATAAGTGCCACAGAAATGTCCATGAGGAAATTAGTAATTCTGCATTCAAAACAGAGATTCAATTTTGTGTAGTAAAGAAGGCATGGGGCCACACATTGATCAAAAAGGATAAAATGAAATATCTAATAACTGCTCATTCACTGAGCACCATCCATCTGGTGCACTGAATGAGGGAAAGGTTGTTGGGGGGGAAAGTTTGTGATCGTGTAATTAAAGACTATCATAATTCAGATGTACAGGGGCTGAATTAAGGTTACATGGGCCACCTTAATTCTGAAGCTTCCTAACTTTTGAGTGCTTGACCTGCAACCTTAACCTTCTTTTAATGTAGTTTTTTAGGTGTCATTTAATAGTAGATTAAGACAAAAAGGCCATTTGTGGCATCCCCTTAATGCTGCTTTACCAGATACTTTACTTCCCATGAGACTAACTTTGTGAGAAGTAGAATTTTTCCTGTGTCGTAACACAGCTACATGATACATGCAATAACAAACAGTGAGATACACCAGGGTGTTTGTGTTTATTCAGCTTGAGTTTCCCCCATCATCCTCCACTACTGTTAATAATTCTGTCATCAAAACTGAGATTGCCATGGGAAGCTTGCAGACAGAGTTAAAAAAACAATGTGAAGAACTAAGAAAAATAAGCAGCTTGCATCATGGAAATTTGTGTTCCTGCAGTATGCTAACAGCATACCAACATATTGACAAATTGCCAAGGAGCATTTGGGGAGCTTCATAAATACTCCAGACAAGATTCCAGATAGACAAACCTCACTAAAAATTTAGGCCTTCGTAGAGAAATTCAGGGAAACGTTATTTCCATAGGCTCAATTCTGGTTGCCGTAATTCAGTTGGTTTGTTCCAGAGTAAGTTACTACTTGATGTGAATATTTCTCTTCTGTTCTATTTGGGTTTTTATAGATCCCTTATCACTATAGTGTCTGAGCTGATATCACTGTAGTTTCTGAGTAAGGGAGCCAGAAGCTGGCTATAATTTCAAGTCTGATTTTAGAGTCTTCAGTAACTGCACTTCAGCAAAATTACCCAGAGGTAATTTTATACAGTGGGACAAGAATCAGGCCCTCAGTCTGTAAATGATAACTTATTCCATCCACGGGTGCCGGAACAGAGGGGGGCATGGCCTTCCCACTTTTTACCAGCCGTAGGGGTGAGCGGGGTAGGAGGGGGGTGGAGAAGTGAGTGGGGGGTAGGGTCTTGGGGGGAAGAGGTGGTGCGGGAGCAGGGCCTCAGGAGGGAAGGGCTGTGCAAGGGCGGGGGCTCAGGGAGAAGGGGTGGCTTGGGGGCACGGGTTTGGGGGAAGGGACAGTATGAGGGGAGGGACCATGGTTCAGACACCATTGGCCCCCCACTTTTAGGAAGCTTCTGCCACTCCTGACTCCATCTGAGGAAACTATTAAAAGGAAAGAAACTTTAGGCCAAAGTTGAGTTAACTTATAAGATCTTTTTAGTTAGAACTGGATCAGCAACAATCTACAGGTTGTATGGATTTAACAATTGCTCTGAATTGGAAAGACGGGAAATGGTTTGCTTACAATATTTTGTAATTAAACGGTGTACAATCTTGTATTACAGATGGTATCTGAACACTTTCTTTATAATACACATGAGATGTCATTTTCAAAACAATGGAGAAAATGCTTTTAAGCTGAAGAATGCGAGAGATTCCTGTAGGCTTCAGGAGGGAAAACTGTCAAAGCCACTTCTTAAGTGAAACCAATTAAAGATGTTACAAAGGAAATAAACGAGACCAAATTTATTCCCACTCTTCACAAATTATGTGCTCTTATCCATGATATCTTGGGTTGAACTGTTTCTTTTGCCCCAGATATAATCTTATAATAGGAGCACAAGAACAAGACACAATACAAAATCCCTGGACATTCAGTGCATCTAGGCTACCTCTATCCTGTGAGCTAGGATGTGATTTCCCCTGTTCGAATACCAGGGCTGGCTCTAGGCACCAGCAAAACAAGCAGGTGCTTGGGGCGGCACATTTCTAGGGGCGGCATTCCGGCGCCGGCCATGCCGCCCCTAGAAATGTGCCCCCGCCGCCCCAGCTCACCTCTACTTCGCCTCTGCCCGCTCCTCATCACCGCCGCTCCGCTTCTTCCCCGTCCCTCCCAGGCTTGCCGCGTGCGAAACAGCTGTTTGGCCTGGCAAGCCTGGGAGGGAGGGAGAGAAGCCGAGCAGCGGCACTCTTGGGGGAGATGGCGGTGGTGGAGCGGGGGTGAGTTGGGGCGTGGAGCAGTTCCTCTCCCAGCCCCCCCCCCCGTTACTTCCTGCGCTCCCCTGCCACCCTCGCTCACCTCCGCTCCGCCTGCTCCCCTGAACGTGCTGCCTCTCCCTCGCCTGCGAGGAGGGAAGCAGAGTGGCGACATGTTCAGGGGAGCAGGCGGAGCCTAGGTGAGGTAGGGCGGGGGATTACGGGGTGGGGGAGCCGCAAGAAGCAAGGGGGGGGGAAATGCGGCACACTCGGGGGAGGAGGCGGGGCCGGGGATTTGGGCAAGGGGTTGTGATGGGGCGGAGTTGGGGCGGAGCCGGGGGGGGCATGAAAAAAAAGCAGGGGCGGCCAAAATTTTTTTTGCTTGGGGCGGCAAAAATCCTCGCGCCGGCCCTGTTGAAGACGCATACTCTAGCTCAGTTATAATGAGCAGTGTAGGTGCGCTAGCATGAGGAGCGGCGGCCGGCATGACTTAGCTGTGTCAAGCACAAACCCGCCTGAGCCCCTGTGCGTATGTACTCGGTAGAGTTACGCGGTGCCTCTCCTGCCCCTACCAGGGCTACCACGGCAACACCGCCACTTGGCTATGTCTACACTACCGCGGTAAGTCGACCCACACGACGCAACTCCAGCTACGCGAATAACGTAGCTGGAGTCGACGTACCTTAGGTCGAGTTATCGCAGGGTCTACACCGCGGGGGGGGTGTCTCCCGTCAACTTACCTTACTCTTCTCGTTGGGGGTAGAGTACGGGGGTCGACTGGAGAGCGTTCTGCTGTCGATTTGGCGGGTCTTCTTTAGACCCGCCAAATCGACCGCCGGTGGATCGATCTCAGAACGTCGATCCCAGCTGTAGTCTAGACATAGCCTTATACTCACTCGCACTAGCTTGATGAGAGGTACGTGTGTACGTAAGCAAGGGAATCACACCCCCAGCTCGTAGTGTAGGCATAGCCTTGGACCTAGCTGCTCAATGTACTGAGTATGGAGGGCTTTTTGCTTCATGCTAGTTCTTGCATGAAGGAGACCCCGTGCTGAACATAAGCTGGAGTTTTAAAATGGCTTGTCATCCCCATGAGAGAATCACACTTCTGAGTCTTATTTTAAGTGCACTGGACGCATGGTTTTTGTTTTGGGTTTTTCCCAACCAACACATACTTCTTGGCCTGTGGGCAAATGGAGAATTCTGGCTATAGGAATCTTAAGGCTTGATGCAAGTATGATATTTAAAAAAAAAAAAAAAAGACCCACCAAAAGAACATTAAAGGATATTTCTGCAAAATAACTTCGTCGTTTTGTTTTGTAGGGAGAGGGATATGGGGGGAGGGCTGGGTTTTGTTACAGGTTTAATTAGCTCTGGCAGAGGGAGCTCTGTGGTGCAAATGATAGTCTCCCCAAGATCATTTAGTCTGTGTTAATTTGCACTCATTTGAAGTAAGACTGTTCATGGCGATGAACAATGAGCAGCTGGAAGCGTGGTGTGTCTTACGGGATATGAGAGGCTGGATAAATGGAGATTTGTACCAATTATTTTCCTCTGCGTTGACTCCCAATGATTATGAGTAAAATAAAAGTCTTGGTGAAAAACCGCAGAGTACAGAGAAAATTCTAACCTCACAGTCTCACATCTTCAGCCTAAACAGACCGAAGCCTGCCATTTATCGCAGGAGTTGAAAATAAGCTTCATAACTGGGGCTGTGCATTTAAATATCTGTCCTGCATTTGGTAACTAAATTGATATGTCACCTGAAGCAGCTGTCTTGGTTTGACTTTAAAATATGGATATCTTTAATCGGGGAAGCTCCATTTTGATGGCTGTCACCATTCGGTTGTCAACAGATGCAGTGTTTTGTTTTGTTTTTGTTCATTAAGCTGGTAAATATTTCATTTTAAAAAGCATATGTAATCATTTAATATTTTTAGAAACCATTGGCCAGATACTCAGCTGGTGTAAATCACGATAGCTCTCTTGAAATTAATCACACTACACCGATTTACACCAGTTGAGATTCTGGCCCGATATGGGCAACCATCTAGCTTTAAGTGTGTGACTAGTGGTGCTACAATATAAAGAGAATACTGTGACTGTTCCGGTGCTTTAATTAGACTGCTCTTTAAATATAGAGACCCCTGATTCTGGTTTAGTTTGCACCAGTCTAAGTTCACTGATGTCAGTGGCGTTATTCCTGAATTACTGCTGTTGGTATCAGGTTTCAGAGTGGTAGCCGTGTTAGTCTGTATCAGCAAAAACAACGAGGAGTCCTTGTGGCACCTTAGAAACTAACAAATTTATTTGGGCGTAAGCTTTTGTGGGCTAGAACCCACTTCATCAGATGCATGGAGTGGAAAATACAGGAGCAGGTATAAATACATGAAAAGATGCAAATTGCCTTTCCAAGTATGAGGTCAGTCTAATGAGACAATTCAATTGACAGCAGGATACCAAGGGAGGAAAAAAACTTTTTGAAGTGGTAATGAGAGTGGCCCATTTCAAACAGTTGACAAGAAGGTGTGAGTAACAGTAGGGGGAAATTAGTATGGGGGAAATTAGGTTTAGGTTTTGTAATGATCCAATCACTCCCAGTCTTTAATCAGGCCTAATGTGATGGTGTCCAGTTTGCAGAACTGGAATTAATTTGCAGTTTCATGTTGGAGTCTGTTTTTGAAGTTTTTTTGTTGAAGAATTGACACTTTTAGGTCTGTTATTGAGTGACCAGAGAGATTGAAGTGTTCTCCTACTGGTTTTTGAATGTTATGATTCCTGATGTCAGATTTGTGTCCATTTATTCTTTTGCATAGAGACTGTCTAGTTTGGCCAATGTACATGGCAGAGGGGCATTGCTGGCACATGATGGCATATATCATATTGGTAGATGTGCAGGTGAACGAGCCCCTGACGGTGTGGCTGATGTGGTTAGGTCCTATGATGGTGTCCCTTGAATAGATATGTGGAAAGAGTTGGCAACGGGGTTTGTTGCAGGGATTGGTTCCTGGTTGGTATGTGATTAGTATTAGGCCCATAAAGTGTCATATTTGTGTAAGCACAGCAGTCTGTTGTTTCACTAAGGGCCTAATCCAAAGCCCACTGAAATCTGGAAACTCTCACGTTGTGTGTGGCAGACTCTGGAACAGGCACAGAATGACTATACAGTTTCTAAAAAAAACGGACTACTTGGAATCCTTTCCTCCAGCTTTGCAATGAACACTACATTAGGACATTTGTTCCCTTTATTCCATCATTTCTTTCCTTAGCCAGCTTCAGCCCTGCCAGAATATTCTTGCTGTGAAGGATTTCAGTTTCTGCAAGCCAAGTCCCATTTCCTTTATTTTTAGCATCAAGACGTCTTTTATTTTGGTTGAAGGACATGACGTAATGTAGCTACTTGAACAGCAGAAATTAACGGTTATTAAAAGATGTCTCACTGTAAAATGGGACAATCACCTCACATTTTAAAGTCATTCCCTTATTTGATTCCTCCTCTCCCATGCCCTACGTCCAATTAAAAGCATTTGAGCAGTTACAAAAAAAATTTTTTTTCAAATAATAATCTTGAAAAGAGTAATAAATTATCATGATTTAAAGCCTTCATGTTATAGATAATCCTCCATTTACAGTAGTTTAAAGCTGCAAGTGACCTGTGCCCCAGGCTGAAGAAGAAAGTAACCTCCTCTCCCTTCCCCCCACCCCCCCCGCCGCCAAGGGCTCTGCCCATCTGACGTGGGGAAAAATTCCTTCCCAACCCCAAATATGGTGATCAGTTAGACCCTGAGCATGTGGACAAGACCATCTAGTGTCCCATCACTGGCCGTTAGCGATATTTGCTGCTTGCAGTCACAGATCTGCCATTGTACATGCCACTGTCGGCAGTTTCATCATACCATCCCCTCCATAACCTGTGATACAGGATGGCCAGGGAGCAGGGGGAGAGTTCTATAGGGGAAATATATAAGCCCAAGGCTAATTAAGGCGTGATTCCGTGTAGACTAGGGAGGGTGGCTGCAGGTTAATTGGAGCACCTGCAGTCAATTAAGGCCCTGTCAGGCACTTAATAAAACCCCCTGCTTCAGGCAGTCAGGGAGAAGGAGAGAGGACTGGAGCTTGGAGGTGTGCTGTAAGACTTGAAAGATCAGAGAACCAAAGTAAGGGAGACCCTGCCCCAGCAGGGGAGGGAGACTCCCTTCCCCAGTGTTTAAGGACCGAAGGTACCCCACCCCAGGGGGAAGAGAGTAAGAACCCGTAGGGGTTGAGAGGGGCTGGGGCTCAGAGTCAGGAGCAAACCCAGACCCCTCCCCCGCTTCCCTCCTCTACCACTTCCTGGGCTATTAGCGGGGACCTTGGCGGCCCAAGAGCAGGGGCAAAGGGTGGCATCTTAACCCCCCTGCCAAGAAAAGTGCAGGGCCCACCATACTAGCATCAGCCATCTTGTCACAAACCTTATCAAGCTCAGTCTTGAAGCCAGTTAGGTGTTTTTGCCCCCACAGCTCCCCTGGGAAGGCTGATCCAGAACTTCACTCCTCTGATGGTTAGAAACCTTCATCTAATTTCAAGCCTAAACTTCTTGATGGCCAGTTTATATCTTTGTTCGTGTGTCCAGATTGGTGCTTAACTTTAAATGACGACTCCTCTCCCTCCCTGGTATTTATCCCTCTGATGTATTTATAGAGAGCAATCCTATCTGCCCTCAGCCTTCTTTTGATTAGGCTAAACAAGCCAAGCTCTTGGAGTCTCCCCTCATAAGGTAGTTTTTCCATGCCTCGAATCAGCCTAGTAGCCTTCTGTGCACCTGTTCAAGTTTGAAGTCATCTTTCTTAAACATGGGAGACCAGAATTGCACACAATATTCCAGATGTGGTCTCACCAGTGCCTTGTATAATAGTACTAACACTTCCCAGTCTCCACTGGAAATACCTCACCTTATGCATCCTAGGACTGCATTAGCCCTTTCCATGGCTGCATCACATTGATGGCTCATAGTCATCCTGTGATCAACCAATACACCCAGGTCTTTCTCCTCCTCTGTCACTTCCAACTGATAAGTCCCCAGCTTACAGCAGAAATGCCTGTTGTTAGTGCCTAGGTGCATGACCTTGCACTTTGCACTGTTAAATTTCATCCCATTTCTGTTACTCCAATTTTCAAGGTCGTCCAGATCTTCTTGTATGATATTCAGGTCCACCTCTCTAGTGGCAATATCTCCCAACTTTGTGTCATCCACAATATTTTATTAGCACACTCCCACTTTTTGTGCCAAGGTCATGTAACCCCTTCGGGTTCAGAGAGCATGGCCTCTTTAAATCTTTTTCCTGAGGGGCGAAGTGCTGTTTGTTCCAGAAGCAAGAAGCGCTGCTGGAGGAAGGGGGAGCAGGAAAAGAGGGGAGAGCGACAGGGTGTGTGTCTGGAGCTCCAGAGAGAAGGGCTGCAGCAAGCAGGCCCTCACAGAGGGATGTAACAGAATGGCCTTGTTAGTTCCTGTGCTTGCAACAGTGGAATTCCAGGGCCCATCTGTGAGGTATTCTGTGTGATCCTCAAACATGATTCTCAATTCTGTTCCTGGGAGCAGATTTTCTGCCCCATCTTTTCAAGGAAGTGATGGGTAGGACTCTTAGTAGGAGTTAGGTGTAGCATAGTTGGTTCCTGTGTCAACCTCTCTTCAGAACTGTTAGGGAGGAGGTATAGCAAGAGCATGCTGTACTCTGGCTACTTTCAGCTGGTGGGCAGCCCCTTGGGGACTCTTACCAGCTGGTGCATGTTAGAGCAATCCTTAGTGTGCTTTAACTTTTCTTCAGAATCAGGGCAGAGAGAATGGGGGAGCCATACCCAATTGCCTACCAGCCCCCTCCTAAGCAGGACGCAGCAGAGAATCTAGCCCTCAGTCTAGATGAATAGACGTAATAAGTTCCTGAAATTTCCCAAGAAGCCCCACAGGGGTTTGTTTAAAAGAAACAGAGTTTGACAAACACTTCAGGCAGTAGCAGAGGTGAAAGTAAGCCAGTACGCCCCGGTACGGCATACCAGCAAGAGCCGGTGCACTGTATTGGGGTGGATTGGCTTCCCCAGGTGCTATTTAAAGGGCCTGCGGCTCCCAGCAGCAGCTGGAACCCCTGGCCCTTTAAATTGCTGCCAGAGCCCCGCTGCCGGAGCCCTGAGGTAGCGGTGGCCAGAGCCCTGCGCCCTTTAAATCGTCCCCGGAGCCCCGCCATCGCTTCCCCAGGGCTTCGGCAGGCTCCGGGGATGATTTAAAGGGCCCAGGATGGTAGTGGTGGCCGGAGCCTGCCGGAGCCCTGGGGAAGCGGCGGCGGGGCTCCGGGGACGATTTAAAGGGCCCAGGGCTCTGGCCACCGCTACCACCCTGGGCCCTTTAAACCTCTGCCAGAGCCCACGGCTGCCGCTGTTACCCCGGGGAGGGGGAAGGAGGCACGTGCCGGTACAGGGTGGGCCGGGGCTGGCTCTGACCTTCCCCAGCCCCGCCCCTTCTGCCCGAGGCCCCGCCCCTTCCGAGGACCAGAGCCGACCCCCACCCAGCCCCATACCGGTAAGTCCCTAGACTTACTTTCACCCCTGGGCAGTAGTCACCTAGGTTAAGCATATTACAATCGCAAAAAAAGAAAAGTGGGGGTGACTGTTTCAGAGTGTGAAACCCATACATTGGAGAAACAGTCCTAACCTGACAAGGATATGATGTGGTGTTTCCTTATGAATGAACTGTACAGAAACAAACTTGAGAAGTACATTACCAGACCAGCACCTTGCTATTCCTTTCCCTTCAGTGGGACTAGGGTTACAATGTTTTCTCATGCTTTAAATTTAAAGAGAAGTGACAGATGGACAATACTGTATATGTGGTGAGTGAAGTACCACCAGTATGATTGCCACGGAGTCACTGAAGGAGAATGAGGCACAATCCCCTTGCATGGCCACTATCACGGACCTGGCAAAAATAAAGTGTTTGCCATCCACATCCTTTGCAGTCAAGCTGTGTCAGGAGGTGAGCTTCTTGGAAATTTATCTACAGATTATTTGGCTGCTCCTATCCCTCTCATTTTGTTCAGCAGGCAGACATCAAATTACAGTGGGGATGCTACAAGTCAGTCACTTGAATTATTACTTGATAATAGCATTTCAAGGTGATAAAGGAGAACAGTATGGAAAAATACAGGGTGCAACTTACTTTTAAGGGACCACACCCCACAATGTTCTATTCAACTGAACCACAGTATGTGATCATCTCAGCATAATTGTTTGAAAATATACTTTTAAGCTGACCAAAAGCTTCTTAGTAGCTCTTTATTGAATTAAGGTCACAGGGCATTAGTCAACAAGTAAAGGGTGTTTCTTAGTAGGGCTGTTGATTCGTCTTAGGGTGAATACTATCTTAAATAGACAGTATTGCCTACACTAAATATCAGGGTAAAAAATCATGAGGTTTCCTTAATTCACGAGATTTTTTTTTTAAATAATAACTGTTGGGTTCATTGTTTTCTGGCTTTTAGCCTTTAGGGTACACTCAAGTCACACTTTCAAGCTTTTCTCTGCAACCATGGTGACTGGAAGCATAGGGTTCTTTTTAAAATACGAAAGCTGAGATTCTCACATGAGTCCAAGAGCTGGGGCTATGTCAGAAACACCAAATACGGGGAGAACTGTAATAAAATCACAAGAGTTAGCAACACAGCGTTAATTTCACACTCTTTAGGAGATCTCAGGCAGTTTCTTGCAGGAACTCCTATTAGTGCAGTGTTCAGGAATGGCAAATGATTAATGACATGATCGTTGAGATGCTGATAGATTAGATTGATAGTAGCATGCCCTACTCTCTCAAAGTAAGGCAGGCACATTTGGACAAGAATGTTAAGAAACAGAATATTTAGCTGCCCTATCCTAGGACAAGTAAAAAACAGTAGATTTTGTAGTCTGAAAAGCAAGGCAATCTTGTCTTTTGCCATTGTATGACTTGCTGGGGGCCATTTTGTTTGGGATACAGTACACTTTTGCCAATGCTGTGATGTGAAAAATCAAGACACAGACAAAAAAAGGACTAAAAGTTAGCAGAGTTATATTTTAATCCTCTATTTTTTTGTCTATCTGTTTACTGATTTATTTACTGACTGCTTCAGGAAAGCACCCCACTGCTCCATACTTCATGTGTGTCTGCATGCATATTTCAGGTTAAAATTCTACATGGAATGTCCAAAAAAAAAAAAAAGTTAAAACAACACAAAAATATTGTGGTGAGTGTCCCTTTTCCTGACATTCTCTCCAATATTCTCTTCACAACCTGCCAAGTCCTAAATGTAAGACAGACTGTCTGACAGAGACCCAAAATGACACATTAATTGTCCATGCAGGAAATTTAAATCCTGTGGGACCTATTCCTTTAGTGTAAATAACTCTACATGCCGTTAGTGTAAATAATTATTTCTGTAATCTCAGTTTCATAGGTTTCAAGGCCAGAAAGAACCATTGTGATGATCCAGTTCGACCTGTATAACACAGGCTATAGAACGTCCCCAAAATAATTCCTAGAGCCTGTTCTCCCTGTCAGGTGACATGGTAAATAAGAAGTGGGCAGCATTATCTCCCATAAATGTAAACAAACTTGTTTGTCTGAGCAATTGGCTGAACAAGAAGTAGGACTGAGTGGACTTGTCGGCACTAAAGTTTTACATTGCTTTGTTTTTGAGTGCAGTTATGTAACAAAAAAAATCTACATTTGTAAGTTGCACTTTCACAATAGAGATTGCACTACAGTACGTGTATGAACTGAATTGAAAAGTGCTATTTTTACAGTGCAAATATTTGCATTCAAAAATGATAATATAAAGTGAGCACTGTACACTTTGTATTCTGTATTGTAACTAAAATCAATATATTTGAAAATGAAGAAAAGCATCCACAGATATTTAATAAATTTCAATTAGTATTCTATTGTTTAACAGTGCGATTACAACTGCGATTAATTGTGATTCATTGTTTTTAATTGGGATTAATTTTTTTGAGTTAATTGTGTTAAGTGCAACTAATTGACAGCCTACTTCTTAATAATTCTTCATTAATTTAGTTCCATATCAATCTCTCCATTATCTTGTGGATCAGTGTCAGCTGACAGGCCTATAATTACATGGGTCATCTCATTTACCCTTTTTTATAAATTGGCATATCATTAGCTTTCTTCCAATTTTCTGGAAGTTCTTCCGTGCTCCAAGACGTATTGAAAAATTAGCGTTAACAGTACAGCAAGCTCTTCTGTGGGTTCTTTTGAAGCTTTTGGCTGGAAGTTATCTGGACCTTCTGATTTAAAAATGTCTAACTTTAGTAGTTTCTGTTTAACATCCTCCAGAGGCACTAGTGGAATGGAAAGAGTATTATCACCATATGACGAGACTATATCGTCTGTTTTTTCCCAACTACAGACAGAAATATTTATTGAACACTTCTGCCTTTTCTAAATTATTATTGATAATTCTACTGTTTCTATCTACTAATCGACCAATACCATTGTCAAGATACTTTTTGTTCCTAATATAGTTTTAAAAAACACCTTATTGTCTTTGACTGCTGACCATAATTTCTTCCTTTTGTCCCTTTGCTTCCTTTTTCAATTTTCCAAACTTCTGATTTATATTAATTACTATCAACTTCTCTTTTCTTCTATTTGTTATATATTATTTTTATAGCTGCCTTCACTTCCCCTCTAAACCAGATCTGTTTTTTAACCAGCACAGCCTTCTTCAGTTGTGGGATTGTGGGTTTTTTGGGGCATCTGGTAAGGTGTTCTTAAATGATTCACAATTATCATTCTAATTTTTCTGATTAAATTCTTCCTCTCAGCTGATTTGGCTCATAACTATTTTCAGCTTTGTGAAGTTGCCCCTGTTAAAGTACCATACCACACACACACAAATCTCTCCCTCTATATATATATATATATATATAACTCATCTGGACTTTATTCTGTGTGCACATTACCAATGTGATCCAGCCATGATCACTTAGACCTAAGCTACCATTAATCTTTAGTTCTGTGATCAGTTCCTCTTTTTCTGTTAGGACATGGTCGAATAAATTATTCTTCCATGTTGGCTGCCAGACTTCTTGGGCTAGGAAATTTGCCATCTATCATGTTTAGAAATTCCAAGGATGTTTTAGTACTGGCAGCATGACACCACTAGCATATGTTACTCAAAATGAAATCCCCCATGATCACACAGTTTTTTCTCCGCTACATTTGTAAGTAGGTGCATAAGGAAGTGACCATCCTGTTCCCTAGTTTGATTTGGTATTCTGTAGCAGACACCAGCTAATACTCCATCTTGTGCTTTATCTGTTTGGACATTGATCCATAAGTATTCAAGATCATTTTCTCCCCAGTTATCAGAGACTTGGAAACAGATAATAGCATTTTTAACATAGGGTCGAGTGGGCAGTGACACTGTCTGAATAGGTTATTACTATTGATTTTAACATTCCAATTGTGCAGATCGTCCCACCAGGTTTCAGTAATACCAACTAGATAGAATTTATGCTCATAAATGAGCAATTCGAATGTCATGATTCTTTATTTGAGAAATAAATAACTATAAACCAATAGGTAGAAGTACACCAAAGTTGTGTGGAACACAGGGTACTTTGGGATTACAATGGGTCATGTCTAGAGCTTGTACAAAAATGGAGCTTTTTTTCCCCCACAATTTTTTAAAAAAGAACAGCAGACACTTTCCACAGGAATTTTATTTAGTCAAAACCTCAATTTTCAGGCTACATCAAGTTTTGACTGAAAAATTTTGACCAGCCTTAAAGATGTTCTCCAAAATGGGGGTACACTTGAGAGGTATGTTTTTCACCACCGTTTTGGAGCCCTGCCATGGATTTTCCCACAGGAGAGATCTACCTGGTCCTTAGGTAAATACCAGAATTACAATTTGGCCAGGACACTGAAATGAACACTCCTCCTCTGGTGCCATGGGATCTTTAGAAACCTCTTCACCTGCGAGACCATATTGGGAATACTAACAGAGATGATAATGATGGCCTCTCCCTCTGACTGAGAAGGGTGAAGATAGCAATGAAAGCAGGGCTTAAATGCAGCGGGAGCCATCTGTAGTGGAGCTCTGGTAAATATTTTGAAATCCCCTGGAGCCCCAGCACCTCCCATGGGGCAGAAGCCCCAAGCCCTGATGCACACCATGGGGCTAAAACCCTGGCACCTCCTACGGGGCGGAAGCCCAGAGCCCCAGCACCTTCTGTAGGGCTGAAGCCTTGAGCCCCGGAGTTCTGGGAAATAGTCTTTGGGAATTTAATCCCTGAACAAAGGAATTCTATATAAAGACTCCATACACTGTTCTTGACTCCATCTCATCTTCCATTGTCTGTAGTCCAAGGACTTTGGACTATACCACTTGTGAATGGTTTCTGCTAGGTCTCAAAACCCTCTGTTGCTCATGTTTTATACTGTATGGCATTTTTTATAAGTAGGAATATGCTGTTTAAAATTGTATCAGGTTACTACCCTCTGTTTTGCAATCAAGAGAAATGATCGTGCAAAGAGGTTTAATTAAAAAGATTAAAATACAGTAAATGGTTTAGTTTTTTATTTTTAAAGTTCAGTTGAAGGTGTGAGGGCCTGGAGATGGTTACATTAAAAGAATAAAATGCTCCAGCATGATCAGATTCTTAAAGGACTGACTTGCAAAAGCTGAATGCAGAGGAAAGATTACTTCTCCTTCCCATTTCCTACATTTCGCTGTGGAGCTGACACAACTAAATGTTTTACTGGTGATTGCTGTAGTAGGCGGATGCAGACGGGATTGGAAAATGTAGACAGCTGTGACCAAAGATACTCGCCATGAAGCTGTAAGTGGATTCCCTCTTGCTGGTTAAGGCTGCTGGAGCAGTCCCATGCTATCCTCTGACCTTGAGGTATATGCAGGATGTTAAGTGTTCCAGTCATGTTGGGCTGGTAGAATGGCCCAGTGGTGGCCATTCAAGGCTGCCATAGCTTAGAGCTACCCCAGGGCTGTTCTAAGTTACAAGGGAATTTGGAAAGCAGAATTCAGAAGGTGGAAAAGTGACGTGAAGAGAGCATAAACTCACCACCACCTGGAGTGGGTGGAGGGATAGCTCAGTGGTTTGAGCAGTGGCCTGCTAAACCCAGAGTTGTGCGTTCAATCCTTGAGGGGGCCATTTAGGGATCTGGGGCAAAAACTGGGGATTTGTCCTGCTTTGAGCAGGGGGTTGGACTAGATGACCTCCTGAGGTCCCTTCCAACCCTGATATTCTGTGCCTTCTGAGCTATACTTCTTGGCATACACAGTTCAGATCTGCAGCCAAAGAATGTAGGTACTTTGCCTCCAATCTGGGGAACAGATTTTTTCTCAATCTCACTAGCCACAATTTTTTACATTCTCTCTTCAACTGGGCCCTTTTTTCTGACCTGTATGCAGAAAACTGTGGCAAAACTTCCACTTATTTGAATAGGAGCAACAGAACTGGCCCCTTCACCTCTCTGAGTCTCAGATTTCCCATATGCAAAAGAGGGGTAATAACTTGCCTACAACATGAGAGTAGGGAGATAAAGTTAGACTTGCAAACCAATGAGATTTAACTATTAAACTTTCAAAAAAATTAAAACCTTTTAAAATATATTTAAAATTGATGGGTCTTCAGTTTGCAACTGCAGTTGCTGAACCACTCCACCCACAAACACTCAGCAATGTCCCAGCAAATTTCTCTTCCCTGTTAGTTCCCAAAGATCAGATGCCATGGCAGTTGAGTGATATGGGAGCTAGGTCCTTGATATCTTTGTACACCAACCATTGCTAATTTCCACAATTAGTTCTTTTAGGAACTAAATACAAAATGAGAGTCCTGTGCTAGCCCTCATCAAACTTCAGGGAACTGTAGGAACATGTTTCTTTAAAAGTGTAAAGACTGAGATATGTAGGGTTGTTTGGACATCACTATTTTATGTCAGCCCGGTATTTATTGCACTATTTCTGTTTTTATCTCTCACGGTTAAGCCTACTTTTTCCATCCCACTTTATCCTTCTGGCTTTGCTAAATAACATAACTGGTCTAGTCTAGCCTGTCTCCCACTGGAATCTTACAGTTAATTGCTTCTGATAAACAGTGCATAATCTCCTCTCCTCCTACTTGTGAAGAAGTTATTCTCGAACCAAGCTGTGTGGACCAAATTTTGGCCATCAGCCAGAATTCAGTCTCTGCCCTTTATGATGTGAGAGCTTATGAGTAAACATTGAGAACTTCCTTTTCATTGACTGTAGCTTGACACCCAGGAAGCATTTATAACCTCATAGCAGTGACTGAAAAACAGCACCTGATAAACTCCCCTAGTGATAAATCCAGCATGGTTTCTTCTGTACATTAATGGATTATTGACTGAAGTAGGCCAGAATCACCATTTTATTATTTTGCTGTGTTTGTGAAAGCTCAGCTTTGATGTGTTATTTGACCTACATTCCTAACCTGGGAAATCAATTTATGAAAGCCATTCAAAGTCAGTTTTGTCTAGTGCATGTTAAGAGTTTTCCCTGTGGATTTTTATCATGCAGTTGATTAACTTATTATTATAACATGTTATGGGCAGCGCTGAGATCACTTTTTAATTTATTTCTTATGGCCTATTTTCCCCTTTCTTTATTCCAGTAAATCTTTCTCCATTAGCTCTTCTTTAGAGTCATAGATGCTAGAGATTGGAAAGATGTATTAGGTCATCTAGGACAAGCTTTGTCATTACCAGAACTTCTGTGTAAGTGACGGATGGAGGTATCCACACCAAGGATGTGGTAGTACATTCAACAGTGAAATCACCTAACAGCGCAAGGTTAATAAGACATCTGTCCATCTTCTACAGGTTTTTTTTGTTTTGTGTCTCTCTCTTGGAGTCAGTCACCAGATGAAAATTCATCCCAGCCTATACTTCAACCATATTGTGCTCCTGAGCTGTCAAAGTGAGTTGAGCAGCATGCATTTAAAGTGTGGTTATAATAAGAAAAGGATCTATGTAAAAAATAGTAGTGACTTGCTCATTTGATCTGATTCTTGGGCATGATTCAGATGCATTTTTTGACTGCCACACACAAGTTTTCACTCTTGTACAGCTAATGCACATATGGATGAGTGAGCTGTTTTCTATTCTGCCTTGTGTTATAATCAACAGAATCTCAGGGTTGGAAGGGACCGCAGGAGGTCATCTAGTCTAACCCCCTACTCAAAGTAGGACCAATCACCAATTTTTGCCCCAGATCCCTAAATGGCCCCCTCAAGGATTGAACTCACAACCCTCGGTTTAGCAGGCCAATGCTCAAACCACTGAGCTATCCCTCCCCCCAATGGTCCAGCTAAGGTAGAATGGTCCAGCTAAATTCTGATTGCAAATATCTTTGTTCCTGGTGAGGGGGGCAAGAGGCCCCAACGTTACAACTTGTCTTTCAGGTCTCAGGTTACCTTTGCAAGGCTGGTACTTTTGCAGGGAAGGAATCTTTTAACTTGTAAATTGAGCCAATTTATTCTGGTGTTTCCTTTCCTCTCCTTCTCTCCCTCTTTCATCTGTCTGTTCATCTGTCTAATCCAGACATTGTTATAGTGTAGGCCACTTTTTAATAGGCTGTCTCCTATGTTAACCCTTCCACTCAGAATTCCATGGATCACCTCCCTAACGCAACTGCATAACATACGTATGCTAGCCACAACAGTTGTTTATGTGGAGATAGAATAATAGGGTATTATTGAATTCAATTTTAGATGACTTTGATGTGATGTAACTGCTGGAAATTAGGAGGAGCCAGCACCATGCAGCTCTGTGCTTTTTTGTGAACCACCAGTAAATGCTCTGTGGACCACTGGTGGCCCTCAAACCATCGTTTGGGGAACCACTGATCTAATCTAACTTATTTACCTGGTGTCCATCGCAGTGGACGTGGACTGCTCCTGCTCCCATTGAAATCAATGATAAAACTTCCACTGACTACAAGAGAAGCTGAATCTGGCTCTAAATTGAAATTTCAAGTCAAGATTCTTAAACATTATATACTACAGTTCATAGGAGGGCCTAATATTGAATGGGAAGCTCATAGTTTTGAAAGAGCTGTGTTTTTCTGAGACTTAGCAAAACTCTAGCAATTTAGGGTACACGATTTGTGTTATCAGTGTGTGAATACTAATACATGGTCATTCTTACTTCCCTTAGCTCTTTTATCTTCAAAGCACTTCAGCATCATTGAGTAAGTACTCCTTGTAACACTCCTGTGAAGTAAATACAGTTGCATCCTCTTAATTGGGGCACCATAATTTGATCCCAAAGAAGCGTTACTTCTAATTAAGCTACTTTTTTAAAATAGAAAAAAATCCAAAATGATGCAAAATGAAATAAAATACTGCACTGAATAAATACGCAAAAATAACAACGGTATTTGCTGTCCCTTCATCTGAGCTTTATTTAGAAACTTCTGACTAGACAAGAGTTCTGAATTTCATACTTACGATCCACCTGGTTAAGCATCACTTATCTCCTTGGCACAGGCTAACTGCTAACTGGGTTTCAGTGAGGGCTAGCCATATGAGTAATTACCCAGGCTTCTGGGTAGGCTTGTACAACCCCCACTGAAATGTGCACTGCTGCAGCTGCACTGCTCCAATACCCAAACGAGCTATATTAAAGCTAGCTCGGGTGTATTTGCATGAGCTACAGTCACACCCTGGGATTGCATTGTAGACATACCCACTGTTCCCTGGGGGAGATCCCAATAAAGGGCCAGACGTGGCCTGTCCTACAGGCTGGAACAAGAGAGGAGAGGGGGCATTTGGCACCCTCATAGTCCCTTGTTCTGGCGTTCCATATTCTAGCTTCCTATGTACATGGGGAAGCATGCTCCGCCGAGCTCCTACACTCCCCTTCATGCAGGCGGGGGGGGAAAGGGGGGCAAGAGCAGAGTCTGGATTCCACCCTCCTCTAGCATGCTCGGTGGCACGGTTACCCCAGCCGGCTGGGGAACATATGCTGTGACACGTCAGAGTTGACTCTTTCCTCGGAGCAGCAGGGAGCCAAGGAGGAAGACTGACTCCTTGAGTTAAATCAGTCTCCCTACTGGGCTGCTCAACAATGTATCACAAACTGTCTGTCTAACCTAAAGAGATCCTCCAGATTACGGGCCAGGTTATGAATCTTATATCCATTGAGGCGAGCAGTAACTCCACACAGTAGTCCCCCTGATTTCTCCACATCCTTTTGGTACCACTATGCTACTCACTCATGTAAGTAAGGGGTTTGCAATCAGGCTCTTAGTGAAGTGTTGATTATTAGTGTCTCTGTTCTACACATGGGAAACTGAAGCACAGACAGCAAGTGACTTGCCAAAACCTCAGAGAGAGTCAGAGCTAATGTCAGATCTAGGGTGACCAGACAGCAAGTGTGAAAAATCAGGATGGGGATGGGGGGGGGTAATAGGAGCCTATATAAGAAAAAGACCGAAAAATCGGGACTGTCCCTATAAAATCGGGACATCTGGTCACCCTAGTCAGATCAGGCTTAGAACTCATGAGTTCCTCGCTCAGATCACAAGAGCTCACTGTAAGAAAATGTATGACATAAACAAAGTCTAATAGATTAATTCAAAGGAGAAATTTCACAATAGGAAAGGCCGCTACACCCTCCACGTTGACTAGCTACCAGACTCATTGTGTTTTTCCTCTTTTTCATGCCAATGGCGATATTAGCATCTGTGAGTAATGAGCTGTTATACAGGGCTTACATCTCACATTTGGATTGTACCCAGTGTCATTAATACTTGAATGTTCCTCTCACTTTCTGCGTCTGGAGTCTGGTTTCAGGATGAAATAACTCACCAGGATACAAGTTGGTTTGTTTTTATGGAGTTAAAACCAACACAGTATAAAAAAGCCACCAGCCTATTCTATCTCTGATTCAGGTCTATGAGCCTGATCCAGTGCCCATTGGAGACATTGGGAAGCCACTCATTGACTTCAATGGGTTTATCAGGCAGTGTGTAGGTTGGACGTGAATGAGCTGTGATATTATATGCATCCAGTATTATCTTCTTGGTGACATCATACTAATTAAAGCCTAGCCATACAAACAGATCACAACCAGCAAATAGCCATAAAACACAAACCTGTGGAACGGCACAAGGAGAAAGCACTCGTAGAAGATAAGAGTGTTTTATGGGAACATGGTTAATATTTAGATTTATCTAGTGCATAAATCTGAAAGGCATAAAATGTCAGGTCGTTACAGAGCACTGAATCATACCATCTCTCGGGGAGCGGAGACATCCAGACGCACCTGTCTGTTCACGCTCGCTCTGACTCAGAGAGAGACTAAAAACCTGATTTGACACCACACTATGGTTGGAGCTGTTCTCTCAGTTGAGCAGTTTGCCTGGGCCTTCCCTAGTTTCTGAGAGAGTCTCTCTTCTCTAGCTTTACCTCACACTATAGAACGTGTTGGGGGTGTTTGCCTGTTGTCTTTGGGACTCTTTTAAAACTATGCATATAGAACCTCCTTAGCATTCTAACTATAATCTTGATGCTTGAATATGCCCTTCAAATACTGGCTTTGGCCCAGAAGATTGCTTCATTTATCTCCTTTATTTATTATCTTTACATTTCTCCCACCCCGCTAAATTCTACACAGGCCTCCTTCAATGTAACACCCCCCCCTAAATATTCAATTCCTGTCATGTTTCCTATTTATTGGCATGCTTAGTTACAGCATTGCTAGCAACTTAGTAACACCAGGAAGCAGAAAACATACTCTGAAACCTTAGTCTGATACAACCATTCTGCATTTGTATACGTGACAGTGACCTTGATGCAAATCACTGTGATTTTGGATGTGTTCAGTGTATCATCAGCAACATCTACAGCAAAGGGAAAGAGACATCACGAAGAAGCTGTCTCCACAAAGACCAATGGAAATACACAATAGTGCTGTAAAACATTGCATTCAGGGAGGCAAAATACCCCTTTTCTCCCACACACACTTCCTTTCTCCTTCACCAGATATTTATTAGTAACAGTTACACTTTTATTAGCAAAACTTCAAGTACAGAAAAGGCCAGTGCATCTGGATGACTTTGGAAAATGTTCTCCTATGGCCAGAAATTTACCCCAGACTTTATGATTCTGACACACTGGATGACACTTTCCAATGCTGATGGGTCAGCTGAGCCCCTAGGGTGGTCACTTGGGAGAAGAAAGTGCAGAATGATCATTTGCACACTTACTTTGCAAATCTTGGAAATATGTGTGTGCAAAGCTGGTGGGTTACTCCTGTGCTTTACTGGGGTTGCCTGGAAATAACCATGAGCAAAATTTTGCTCTGTAGGTGTGATTTTTAAGAAGAATATTTTGAAAATTTAACTTCTAACAACGATTGGTTGGAGATGTGTTTTATTTACAGGTAGTCCATTGACTGATGTTTGGCAACCCAGTTTGTGGTCACCCTGATATCACCATGATCAGACACTGAGTAACAGGAACAAGCATTCAGACAGCTCCAGGTGCTAGACAGCATGGTGAATCCAGACTGTCATCTCTCAGAAACAAGAGCTGAGTGTTTCTCTCCCTGTGAGGAGACTTCTAGCTACTTCCACAGATAAAGATTTATTTAAATTAAGACTGTTCCCACAGGATGACAAATTAGATCTTTGTCAGCTTTCTCTGGTTGAATTTCGGTTGATCTCACTTACTGAGGTTCTAGAATGTCAGTGACCAGGACGTGGGCAGTCACGCCTAGTTGTTGGAGCAGGAGTTAGGCCTAGTGGTTAGAGGAGTCGGTAACCAGGAATCAGAGCCCAGGATCAGAGCTGGAGTCAGAGGCCAGATACTAGAACCAAAGGTCAGACCTAAAGTGAGGAATCTGAGCTGAGGGTAAGAACAGGGTTACCTGAAGTGAAGCAAGGTAGGGGCAGGACTGGGACAAGGCAGAAGCAGGAGGGGCAGGTTTAAGGGTCAGCGCAGGGTCAGCAAACATGCAGCCTGGGGCCCAATGGTCATGTCACATTAAGCTTCTTTAAACATAATTTTAAAAAAACAAACAAACATAAAACAAAACTCACAGGCTAAAAAAAAGTAGAATCTCACCCAAATTGTGTTAACTTGTGTATTTCCAATTATTGGAACATTGCATCACTTTTCTTTGGCAAATTGTTCTATGATGCTGTCCAGCTCCAACCTTGCTGTCTCATCTTTCTCAGTTGCAAGGAGAACAGGGTCTGCGACACTGTGAAATGCATGTAGTTTGTGACTCATCTTAATGTGCTCATTGCACATTCAGCAATAGCCATTCCAATTGGTATGGTGAGACACAGCATCATCAAGTGAACCTGACACTATGAAATTCAACTAGCTCTGGACTACAGGTGACAAACTGAATACCTCTGTGTCCTCTGTAAAAATAATACATCTGAAAGACACAATCTTGTGAACCAAGTCTAACAAATATGACTATTTTTGCATGAGTTTTTAAAGAACTTCCTCCTTTAACTCTTCTAAAGTTATATTTTGAAGTCGGCTAGGATGAAGGAAACTCAATAGAGTAGCTACCTCTTGAAATCTCTCACACTGAGATTTTAATTCCCTGATCATGTTTAAGTTTAAGACCTCAACATATTTCCTTCTATGGTTATCCTTTGCTTCTAAAACAGAACCACGTGCAAATTCATTGTCTATGTGGCATACACAACTCTTGTTGTGGCTTGGACAATTTGCATTTTCAAAACGCTGTTCTGGGATTCTCTCATAATTTCCTCATAGTTTTCAGATCTGAGTTTGCTGTGCTCACTCACTGTGCTGTCAAATATCTTGAGAACTTGGAACAGGTCAATGTTCTTTGACTGAAGGATTCCATGTCTGGAACGATAGCTAAGATCCTGTGCCACCATAACAGATTGAGGTAGAACATTCAATCCATCAAAGACAGGTTGCTTTTTCCTCAAAGTATGTCCTCACTATGCCTGCATTCAACAACAGTTTAATCTTCCAGGCATTCAATTATACTCGGAAAATTTACTGTCATTGCCTCAGTGGCTTTCATTTGAGCTGCCCATCTAGTCTTGCAGAGTGCCTTTAGATGTAAAGGTCTCCTACGGCCTTCAGGAGCCTATTCAATTTCATCCGCTGCATTGATCGAGTCAGCGTCTTCAGAGGCCTGAAGGGCATCATCCAGTTCCTCTTCTGCACTCTCTCGAGCAAGAGCAAATTCGAATGCGGGCAGCAGGAACCGGTGCACCACTCTTCCGAGGCTCTGACTCCAGCTCTGTTGGTGGCAGCAGCAGTTCATGACTCTGGCTCCTGTGACAGCAGTTCTGGCTTTGGCAGGAACAGTGGTGATGGCTCTAGCAGCAGCAGCTCTGGTGCAGGGCCTGGGCCAGAGGGAGCAGATGGCACAGCTTGGAGCTGGGCGGGGGTACAGAGGCAGGGATGAGTGGGGGAGGATGGGGGGGAGTGAGAGTTTATTTGAAAATGGGACATGTGGGGGGCCCACAATAAAAACGAGCAGCGGGACCACCTTTGTGTTCCTCAGCCACTGGCAGATGGGAGAGGGAGATGGGGGAGCCCAGACCAGGGGCAGCCAGGCTGACCTTGTTGACTGTTAAACCTGCCACTGATTCAGGCCATGGTTCCTGACACACAAGAGCTGAAAGTGTTTCAGGCTTCAGTCTGTGAGCAGATCCCATCCCCCTTGGTTGGTAAAATCAGAGATGTTGGGTCCATTATTGGTGGGTATTGTTTAATCAGTGCCTCTCTTTGACAATTCCAAGCCAGCTCATGTTCTAGAAACCACCTTTTGATGCCATTGATGGCATCAATTATCATGCTGTCTAACCTCCCTTTTCTGTGAGGATCAGCCCTCAGATGATCTGGAATCCCCAGTTTTCCCAAACCTTTTCGACCTGTTTTTAGAGAGGAGTGTGCCAGTGAGAATGCACTGGTCTTATTGAATGATGATCTCTCTTCAGCAATGGGCGAATATCCAGTATCTAGCCCACCATGTTTAAATCTGTCAGATACCTTTGCCAGCTAGGTGGTGGTCACACAACCGCGGACGCGAGGGTGGTGTTAAGCTATTGTTTATCTGTAGTGATGGCTTTCCAATGTCAGGTACAGCTTTGTCACCTCTTCTGCACAAAGTGACTGGGAAGTCACTAGGGGAAAGAGTGAGACCATCTGGACTACAGCGTCATCAGTGTATGGGTGGCAGGTCTTCACCCATTTTTTCTTGGGCATGTATAGTGCAGTCTCTTAGAGTATGTCTACACTGCAATAAAACACCTATGGCTGGCCCATGCCAGCTGACTTGGGCTTGCGGGGGCTGGACTGTGGGGCTATAAAATTGCAGTGTAGACATTCGGGCTGAGGCTGGAGTGTGGAGTCTAGATCTCAAACTCCAAGTCGAGCCTAATTCTATAGCCGTGCAGCCTGAGTCAGCTGACGCTGGCCAGCCACGTGTGTTGTATTGCAGTGTGGATGTACCCTTAGCTTTCACCATGTGCCGCTGAGATGGTGTCTGGCATGCTGCTGAGCAGGGCCGTCCCTAGGTATATGCAGAATACGCAGCTGCATAGGGCACCATGAAATTTGGGGCACCAAATTGCCCCAAATTTCATGGTGTCCTAGGCACCTGCGTGCTGCATACCTGGTAGCACCAGCTCCGGTGGCCAGCCCTATCCCCCAGCCGGCCCCCCTGCGGGCCACGCCCACTGCAAGGGGCAGGGCCGTCCCTAGGGGGGTGTGGGGCCCGGGACAACTCCCTCCGCCCCACCTCTTAGTCTTCCTCCCTGGTCCGCCCCTGATCTGCCCCCATTCCACTTCTTCCCCCAGCGATGGACGCAGCCCAGAGGATTAGCAGGGGGCCTGCACTGGCAGCAGGGGTCGGGACGGACCCTGCACTCACCGGCAGCGGCGGGAAGCGGAGCAACCCAGACCCAGCCTGCTCCACTCTGCCAGCTCCCAGCCGCATTGCTCCGCTTTCCGCTGCTGGAGAGTGCAGAGGGTGGTCCTTCCCCCTCCCCCAAGCAACACAGCTGGGGCTGGGGTGGGGGAAGCAGAGCGGGCTGGGGCCGGTTCGCTCCAATTCCCACTACCAGTGAGAGCGGGGGGGCGGTCCTTTCCCCAACCCCGCCCCCACCCACCCACGTGACCTGGCTGGGGCGGGGGGAGGGGAGCGGAGCGGGCTGGGGCTGGGTCGCTCCACTTCGTGCTGCCGGAGCCAGGCCCCCCACTAATCCCCTGGGCCCCATGTGGGGCCCCTCAAGGCGCCCCCCACAGCTCCTGCCTCTGTGGCCCCGCAGGCCTTGAGCACAGCCCAGACCCTCCACAGAGGCGGGGGGAGGTAGAGGGGAGAGCAGGTGCTCGGGCTGCTTAGGGCACCATAATTGGTAGGGACGGCCCTGCTGCTGAGGCTTCCCTGCCAGGCCCTGCCCCAACTTCCCAGCTACCCCTGGAGTGGGGGAGCGTCACAAAGCCGAGGGGGAAGCAGCATAAGCTCTGTGTTATCTTTCGCTGCTTAGAACCCTTTCCTCGCAGGAGACTGACATGCGTGTCGTCTGAGAGAAGGCAGTTTGCTGTCGTGCTCTCAGATGTGATATGCACTGTGCTATATGTGGCTCCGTGTACTGTGCTAGCAAACAAATCCTTTTGGCTAGGAGATATGGTGCATTTAAAGATACTGGGCTCAATTTGGCTCTGTTATACTGGTGCATCTGAGTTGGTCCTGATTTACCCCCCATGTGACTGAGAGCAGCACCAATCCCCTAATCTGCATTTGTTTCATATATTTTCTCTCTCTAGTCTAACTTGATGTTAAAAGCCTAATTTGCTTCAGGAAACCAAAAATGAGTGTTTCCCTTATGTAGGGGAAAAAGGTCACTTTCAGAGGGAATGCTAACGCTATCTTCTTGAGGAACGCAGGCAGAAGCGAGGGGAATGACAGGGAGGCGATTTCTCTATGTTTAAAGCAGAGCTCTGGTCTCAATTTATTCTAGGTGCTGCAGAGGCAGCAGTACGTGTTACCTGGGCTTAGAGTGTGAAACAACCTGCAAGGAACAAGTAATGAGACTATATTAAATAATGTACAACAAAGGTGAACTTTTTTATTTTTAAAAAAGCCAAAGCGCATGCAGTAACCCTACTTAACTCCATCCCAGCACTGCTGATCTCCATTGCTCCAACCCAAGTCATTCCCAGGTACGTTCACAATCAGCAAGGTAGAAAGAGTGTTTAGATGCCAATAAATCACATTAGGGATCTGAGAATAAACCCCATTTAATATCTTTAGCCCTCTTGTTATTTTTCTGTGTCTAGGAAAGGAAGCTTTACCTATTTGGCAACAGCCAGCAGAGTATGGATCCAATCTCCTCTAAGAGGATTTGCATCTCCAACGCATTAGCATTCATTTTTAGCTGTTGTTGCGTCCCTCAGGAACAACAACTTTGCCTATTTGTTTGGAAAATGCAAAGCACAAGTACTCCCCAGTACAAAAGCAACTCAACCTAAATCCGTGCTATTCCCCCAAAGCCTGTGTTACTAATTATAACAAAAAGAAAAGGAGTACTTGTGGCACCTTAGAGACTAACCAATTTATTTGAGCATAAGCTTTTGTGAGCTACAGCTCACTTCATCTGATGCATTCAGTGGAAAATATTTTCCACTTTATTTTCCACTGCATGCATCCGATGAAGTGGGCTGTAGCCCACGAAAGCTTATGCTCAAATAAATTGGTTAGTCTCTAAAGTGCCACAAGTACTCCTTTTCTTTTTTGCAGATACAGACTAACACGACTGCTACTCTGAAATCTGTAATTATAGCAACTTAATTTGTTTATATGGAAATTAGTTAAGATCTAACTAACTTCTTGCTATGTAGGTCATTTTAGTTTAATTGAGTTTGGACAGCAGAACGTGATTGTGTATTACGCAGTTTAATTTTGGTTTATAATCAGTTTCACTTTCCAGTTCCTGTGTTTGAGATTCCAGCAGTACAGGGGCATGTTCTGTATGGAGCAGATTTTCAGAAGAGCTATGCTCCCATTTAGACATGTGAACGAGAGCCAGATTTTCAAAAGGGCTCAGCACATATCACTTTCATTCTGACGCTTCATAGTAGATTTTCACGAGCTCAACTGACAACTTGTTGAGGTCTTCTGAAAAGTGTGTATGTGGGGAGAGGTGTGTGTGTGTGGGGGGGTGGTGAGCCAGAACTCTTAATTGGCAGAATAATCATGAAAACATTCCTCTTGATGATGTTAGAGGTTGTGATCTCTTTCTAAAAAAAACAAAAGCTAAGGGCCAGATTGTGTCACTGGAAGCCTGATTTAAAATCCATTAAAGTCAATGGAGAGATCCCATGGGTATCAGTGGGTGTAAATGTGCTAAACTGTATTCAACTGTTCAGCCACAAGGTAGCACTGTGTGTAAAATACCTTATTTAAAGGAACCTCAGCCGTACCTGGCAGAGCATTATAGGCATTTATGTTGAATGCATCTGGTGTGTATAAGCAAGCTCTGTGACGAGCCCATATCTGGTAAAGGGACATGACAATGGACTTCAGGAATGGTCCCTCCCACTGTGCAGTGTAACAGCAGTCTGGGCTATCTTTTGGAGAACTGTAACCAGCTCTGCTGGTGCATCCAGTACACGGTGTGTCCTGCCAGTTGTTGGGGGAATGTGTGGGCCTGGGTCTTATCTCTTTCCCCATCCCCAAAAGGTATGTATGAAGAAGACCCTAAATGTTGATTTAAAATACCTGACAGTGTACCTTTTAATAGGGAGGGTTTTTTTAACCCACTTTTACAGGAGTTTTTAATAAACATTGTAAATGGCTTAACAGGTCAACAGTTTTTTTTAATACCAGAAACTGCAATTCCCAGCACTTTTCAACACACCAGGGAAAGGCTTGAAATTCATTGCTAATAAAATATTTAAAAGCCTGATACCTAATCTTCTCCTGGAAACCTGACAGAGCGGCACACTGCAGCCCAAGGCCGCACTGTAGCTGGATTCTCAGGATATCAGAAGCAGATTCTCCAGTTTTTTTACAGAACAAGGTTACTGCGTGTCTGTTGGAGGAGTTTTTGAACATTCTCAGAATCTCTTAGAGACTTTATAAGAATTCACCCCACATTAGGTTCACTCATCCCCCTTCCTGGGAAGAGGGAAACATAGAATACTCCAGGAGGTTCTGCCTCTCTTACCAGTACCTTAGTGAAGCAGAGGAGAAAACATCATGGATAGGACAGGAGGTCGAGCTTACAAAATCTCTGCATAGTTCAAGGATCTGTGAGGAAACTCAGGGAAAACCTTGGCTATCCACACTCAGACATGAGCATCAGACCTCCCTGTCCCAATCCCCCTTCAACCAGACTTTGAAAACCTAAGGAAATTATAACAGCTGGTTCTACTTCAACCACTGTTTTGTTGAGTGACTCAAAGATTTCTAATAGACTGGAGGGGCATGAGCAGAAGACAGGCTGGTTTGTCTTTATCAAAGTCTCATGAAGGGGTGTTTACAACTGTCTCTAATTATTTTTCAGTCCCACTTACCTGATACTAATCTTTAATTTCTCAGATCATCCCTCGTTCCTTTATTAAAGATAGCCACTGCGCTGGCTACTCCAGTACAGTAGGGCAGCTCCGCTGCTGGGTTGTAAATTGTCATTGTTCCATTGACTTCAATGGAGCTATGACAATTTACACCATTTGGGGAATTTGCCCCAGTGCTTGATTTTAATGTTCGACTGTGTATTTTGGGGCCCAGTGCCATTCCCACTGAAGCTAATCGGAGGTTTGCCACTGACTTCTCTGGCAGTAGGACTGGAGTTCAGGCACTTCATTACTAAGTTCCTGAAAGCTGGAGGAAGCTTATCTAGCACTTGCTATAGTGCCTGTGACTCAGAAAAAGCAGGAGAACAAAGGCAGAGAAATCTGATTAGGAAAGGGAATAATGTCAGCAAGGAGAAAAAGTTGGTCTGGAGTTTGAGAGATTGCAGGTCGTTGTAGTTGTTCATCACTGCCAATAATAACTGCGTGCTCTCTCTCTCTTACCTCCTGTCACTTCCCAGGGAATGGTGGGTAGCTCAGTGTCTGAAAATGAAGCCAAACAATAATGGCAATGGTAGGTGGTTATTGTCAACGCGCAGATTCAGATGCACATGGTGCCCAGTTTATATTAATCAAGATGGGTTCTCGGCTTTCTGTAACTGACTTTTCTATTAAAAGCACAACATTTGGTGTTAATATAGGCAAGTGTGTCAAACATATGGGGCAGAGTGAAGGGCACAGCAAGATTCTGGGGCAAATGTCAAATCCTTACTAAGGACCTAGTTAGAAAACCCAGTAATACATGCAGTTTTGGACCCAGATTTGTAAGCCCTAGTTTCCTTTTTATTTCATCCTGAAATAGTCATTGAGATAGCTAAATACGTAAATGATTGTCAGGAAGCCAGTTAAAGATGTGCTGAAAGCAGGGTTTCAGATGTCTAAATATTCATAGCTATTTCTTCCCATGAAAATATGTATGTTACTTCCCCCGGTGTTAATGAGATTTGGGCCTTTGCAATCAAAGCAGCTTGTAGTATCCAGGGAGAGAGTGGAAATCGGTGCCTGATGTACCACCCAGACACACACACACTTCAGCAGTTAGGCACAATCATCTCATCTGATGCATGACACAAGAAAAGGAAAAGAGTGCAGGTGGCACCATGCAGCCCTCTGCACAATGGACCAAAATGAAAGCAATGCATGGATGATTCAGAGAACTGAAGCACTGGGAGAAAAGGAGGGCTGTAGGTAAAACACTGGCTTGGAAATTGGTACACCCTGGGTTCAAGTCCCAGCTTTGCTACAGACTTTCAGTGTGACCTTGGACAACTTACTTAAAATGTGTGTGCTTCAGTTTCCCCATCTGTAAAATGGGGAAAATAACACTTCCCAAATTCACTGACATTTCTGATGCTAAATTAATCATAGTGGGGGTGGCAGTTTCTGTTTTTTTAAAATATTTGTATAATTGTAGCACCTAGCGCCCCAGCCATGGTCCAGGACCCCATTGTGCAAGGCGCTGTACAAACAGAACAAAAAGACAGTCCCTGCCCCAAAGAGCTTACAGTCTAAGTATAAGACAAGAGACAGCAAGTGGATACAGACAGAAGTGGGAACACAGAGAAGCAATGAGGCGATCCTGGTTAGCATGACTGGCAGCAGTCTCAGCACACCAGCTGTGTAATTGTTGTCAAACTGTTAGTATCATAGCAAACTAGAAGTTTAAGGAGGGATTTGTAGGAGGACAATGACGTGGCTTTGCAGGTGTTTGTGGACCTGCTCCTATATGTGCAGCATAGTAGAAGGTGTGAGAAGGTGCTTGTTTGGAAATGTAATACGTGGGTAATGGAAGCTGGCATCACTGTGCAGAAGTGGGAATCAATGTCTTGATAGTATATGAGAGACAATAGGTAGGATGGGGGTAGGCCAGGAAGGACCTTGAATGTGAAGAAAAGTAGTTTGTGTTTGATGTGATGGTGAAGGGAGAGCCAGTGGAGGGATGCAAAGAGAGGGGTGATGTTAAAATAGCAAGCAAGGCAAAATGATCTATGCACAAGGGTTTTGAATAGAGATATCTGGAGCAAGATTGTGTTTGTCAAGGCCAGAGAAGAGGATGTTGCAGCAGCTGAGACACAAGAAGATAAGAACCTGGGCTAGGGTTTTAGCTGTATGGATGGAGAGGAAAAGCCAGATCTTGGAAATGTTGTGCAGGAAGAGTTGGCAAGATGAAGATGTGGCCTGGATGTGAAGATCCAGAGAGATGGCTAAGTCGAAGCGGATGCCCCAGGTTACAGACCCGAGGGAAAGTTGGGGCAGTGCTGTGTGCTAAACGTAGAACATTTGTTTTACTTGAATTCTCTCTTTCCTCCTTTGCTTGTTTTACTTCACATTTTATTCCTGACTTCCATGCCCTGCTCTGACACCATGTCCCTCTGTGGCCTTGAGGTTGGCTCCCCATCTGTGACATGGAGGAGATAATACTTTCTTAGCACCCTCTGGAGTCGTGAGGATTATTTTGTGTGGTGGCTTGTACAGCGCTTTCAAGATGGAAGGTGCTAGGGGCTGGACTGGCAGCTTGTGCTCTGCCCTGAGTAGAAACGGCATGTGTTTGTGCTGCCCTGGGAGTAGAACAGGGACCTGCATCAGCTTTTTCCCTAGTGTAGCTTATTTTTGTCTGCTTGTTAAGCTGACCATCACAGCTGGCACGTAAAGGGAGGGATGAACCCAAGCCTACATCCATTCCATGTCATCCTACGCAGGAGGGGAGCCCTGGATACTCTCTCCTCAACCCCACCACATTGTGGCCCCTGATGCAAGCGGCCTGCACAGAGGAGTAAAGGGGTATGCTATGTCCCCCTAATCCTCACCGTGGGGCGTAGCCTTGCTCCTGACCCAGACCTGCGTAAGTGTCGTGTATTGTTAATGCAGGTATTATCATCCATAAGCAATATTATAACAAACTTTCTAGTCGATCATTGCCCTCTGTGGTTAAAAGGGGGCTGTATTGTCAAAAGCAAGAGAATCTGGAGTCTATCTCAGCTACCGCCAGGAAGTAGCTATGCGAGTAGCCATTGTGTGTACTGTGGAGTAGAGCTGGGTGAAATTCTTTGGACAAAACCTTTCTTCTGTGGTTGAAAAACACAGATTTGGTGACACTGTGGCATCTTGCAAATTCATGACACTTTTGCCAAATTGTTCATGTGGGGGGCAGGGCGAGGTAAATAAATAAAACTTCTGAAAAAGTCTAAACGCTTTGTTTTAACATTGTTTGAATGAAATTTTTCAATTGAAAATCACTTCTTGTTTTGAAATTGCCTTCAAATTTCTTTTAAAAATGGAAAATGAAGATAGTAACAGATGCTCAAAATCAAAATGAAATATTTGTTCAACCCAAAAATAAATGTTTTGATTCACTATTTTTTTGTGAAGTTTTGTTTCATTTTGATCCAAAACAAAATTTTGGAATTGCTAGAGAACTAAAAATCCATTATTCGCCATGATCTGTGGTGGAGTTCCTGCGATCTAGTGATGTTCTAAAACATGTTACATTAATACACCATCTTTAATCTTTCTGTCCATCTATGTAAGGTATTTATACTACCTAAAAACTACAGTGACTGGTGAGTTGTCTTTCACTCAAAGATCTTAAAACACTTACTTCATTTTCCATTTCCAAATAAATAACGTGAAGTGAATTGACTGTCTCAAACAGTTTCCTAGTGTACAGTCACCCATATCACACAAACTGGTACCATATTTGATGCCCATTGGCAGCCTTATTGGCAGCCTCAGCAGAGGCCAAAGCTGGATTGGGCATGGTGACTGAACTCCTCTTTCTCCCCAGGAGGTGGTCCCTCCAGGTCAGGGAGGAGCACATTCCCCCATGTTGCCCTATAAAGTTTGCACTGCTGCTGCGTGTGCTGTACCAGTTCTGTGGATAAAGACAGGTCTTCCCTCTCCAGAGCTGTCAATCTGGCACCTTTCGTATGTTGCACATGTGTGCGCTCTCTCTCTCTCGCTCTCTTACTTCCTATCACTTCCCAGGGAATGGTGGGTAGCTCAGTGTCAGAAAATGAAGCCAAATAATAATTCATAATATTTAGCACTTATAAAGTTAATGAAAAGGGATTTTATACCTCAATCAGCATTTACATGCCTTAAACAACTTTTTACATATCTACAGTATGGATCCAGTCTCCTAGTTTGTGGCACCCATGTTTAAAAGTTGGGTCTTTAGAGAAGAGATGCATTAAAGTCCTTGATTTACAAGGCCAATATAAGTCACTGTCCTCAAAAGTAAGGCTGTGAAATTTAGTGATCAATGACTCAAATATATTTTTGAGAGTAGCATCTGTCTTTCCCTGGTTATTCCATCCAGTCTAGCAGTGAGCAATACTACTAACGTTATGGCAAATGTAAACACTAATCAAACAGAGCTCCTCTTTTTTAGAAGCACTGTTATACAACATTGTGATATAATGCTGACTGCTTTCTCTAGGTATTATTTTACCAGTTATTTTCCCCTTCTATGTGCGGATTGGAATATGCAGTAATATAGGCTGTCACTGGGCCAAATTCAGATCCACTGTAAGTTGGTGCAACTCCAGTAAAGTCAAACTGAGGCATAAGGCTAAAAAGGCAGTGTTAAGATTTAGCAGGAAAGGAGGAGAGAATGTGCAGAGAGGAAAAGCAGAGAATCAAGAGATGGAGACCATGCACAGGACAGCCCTGAAGTGTGTAAAATATTCATGGTACAATCTAGAGCAAATGCTGTAATTGCCTTATTCTAAGTGAATTATATTCCTCATATTTGTGTTACTGGATTAATGTTACTTGATGCACTGATTAGTGGGTGTAGAATATTTGTAAATAAGAATATCTGTCCAACGGACAAGAAGCAAAGACTATAATACATAGAAAAGACAAAACAAAACTCCCCAGCAAACCTGATACAGGGAATTCAGTGGTATGCATGCAAAGTGGTCAGCAGAACTGGCACCCACTGGCAGGTTAGGATTTTGTAAAGGGAATGCATGTACTGTAGCTATCCCCAAGGGGATACATGTTAGCTGCCATCAGAGACAAAGTAATAAGTAGTATGCTGGAAAGACTGGCAAGGCTGTGAGACACATTTATAAACTACCTGAAGCTAACAAACTGTGTGCTTGGGCACTGGCCAAACTAGTATTCTCAGAAGTGTAAAAATGTGCTGTTTTAGCTCACTTCAAGCTTGGAATTTAATTATTTTGGTATCTCTCATCTCTCCATCCGTTTCATAACAAGCTGGGTACTTGTATCCACCTTCAATTCCTTTTGTAATTAGATAATAAGACAGAGGCTGAAAAAGCAAAATAATCAGTTCTAGATATTTGAGTCTGAAATAGCAGATGAATAGTTTCCCCAGTGTGTCTCTAGCTTCTAATTATAATTGTGTTGAGCTGACAATGCCTGACTGGCAAGGATACAAAACTCATTTCCCTTCTCGCTGTACCGATATCAGGTACACAATTCCCAGCTCGGTTCAGTAATGTGTTGTCTTAGCTCTTGTGTTGGGTTAGGTAAATTCCAATTGGATTTTGCACTGTCTCCATATTATTAATTCTTGAATAACGTGCAGGTTATTGCTAACTGCGGCACTTATGCAGTCATGGTTGTCAGCTCCCGGGAACTGGATGAGGGACATGATTTTATTAACTCCCCTAGTGTCCAAGTGCTTTCATTTTTCTTTGTTACTGGAGTGTCTCTGGGATCTTGGCTCAGGCTGTCTTACACTGCTGGGACTGCTGCTTCGCCTCTGAGTGCTCCTAGGCAGAGCAAGTGGGTTTCCAGTCAGCACAAAAGTGCTTCCAAGCCCTTCACAATGCAAGCACCAAGGGGAGGCATGGGCACCCAAACATTGAGATGCCAAGGGTGGGTGGTGGAGACTCCCACAACAGCCAGGAGATGGGGCTAGAGAAATTGTGTGTCTGTCCAGACCTCCTCCCCAGCGTTCAGACAGGAGGAAAGAGCTCCGCAGGAGAGGGAAGGTTTTGCAGCCAAGGCGGAGGAGGGTTTCTTCAGGAGTCCATTGGAAGGGAAGGGGCACGGCTTGAAACCAGAGGTGTGGTTTGCTGGAAGGGGCACAGCCTGAGCCGAGTTAGGCTGACAACTACAGGTGTAGCTTTTACCACAAAGTCTTCAGTAAAGCGGCCCGGTGTGAGTAGTTCTGCTGATGTTGTTGGAGGAGGATCTGGGAGCTCTAGACCCTCGTGACCTACTGAGGCCAGAGAAATAGACCGAGTTGTGAAATTGAATCTGCACTGTTGGCTGTAGCTTACGAAAGCTTATGCTCAAATAAATTGGTTAGTCTCTAAGGTGCCACAAGTACTCCTTTTCTTTTTGGCAATAAGGCTGAGGGAGCAAAATAAAACACAGTTCCATACCAGTTCTGTGGGCTTGAGTCTCGCTTCATTTACCAGTGTGCTCCACTGAAGCCAATGCAGTCAGACTAGTGAATAGTGTAAGTGAGAAGAGAATCAGGCCCTATATTTTATAACTTAACAAAAAGGCCAGGGATTGAGTGTCGCTTAGCAAAAGTTCTGTGCAAGATACAGGGCATCTCGGTGGAACATTATGTGTACGGTAGTTATTTTAAGTAGAGCACTGTGTTCAAATACAAGACCTCCCTCTTTGTGAAGCCCTTCCTATAGTGGGTGCGGGTGGGGGTGACAAAGACACAGCTATATCTTACAGTGGAGGAAATTAAAAAATAAAAAGCCACTGAGTAATTCTAAGCAGAGACCTGAAATCCTGTGTGAATTTTCCTTCCTTTCCTTATGCCTATAGCTGGCACCTACATACAGCAGTGATTGCCGCTCTGTAACTACCTACACAGATAGATAACGCTAAACCGCAACAGCAAAAATAAAAAAAGCCCCATCAGCCTGTTCCTACATTGGTTTTGCCCCCTCCCCCTCATACTCATTGCGCAGTGACCTCCAGTCTGTATTGGAAGCTCAAGTGTATTTAAAATATCATTAGAAACCCTGCGTTTGGATCAGATGATTCTATTTCCCTATGTGCTGATCTTTTCTTGGCTTCAGGGCGAACAGCCCAGTTTGTTTCTGAGGCCTGGTCTACACTAGGGGCAGGGATCGATCTAAGATACGCAACTTCAGCTACGAGAATAGCGTAGCTGAAGTCGATGTATCTTAGATCGACTTAGAATCACTTACTTTGCGTCCTCGCGGCACGGGATTGACGGCCGCTGTTCTCCCATCGACTCCGCTTCCGCCTCTCGCCCTGGTGGAGTTCCAGAGTCGATGGCAGAGTGATCGGGGATCGATTTATCGCATCTACACTAGATTCGATAAATCGATCCCCGATAGACCCGATCCAGCGGGTAGTGTAGATGTGGCCTGAGAGGGTGAGCATTGTAGCAGGAGGAGTGAATCACTTCTGTAGCCAAAGAAAGGCTGACCATGTCCCCAAAATGATGCTCTACGTTCTTGAAGGATGATAGCAATGCTAGAAGTGTTATCCTGTGAGGGGACCAGTCCTACACCTGACTTCACTGTGGACGCTCCCCATGCAGCAGAACTGGGGCAATTCCGCTACACAAGCAGAGGGGCAGGATATTAAGGGTGGGGTGTACAGGGTTTGCCTTGCACAGCAGGGCTCAGGACGTGGGTGGCGGTAGGGTGGGGAATCCCCTTTGTCCTCTGCGCCATGGTGGGGCTGCAGAGGAGTGTGTCAGCTGAAGAAGCCACTTTGAAGTGACATTGCAGCTTTAGGAGAGGATTCCTGGCACTTCTGTCCAGCACCCGCCACAGATATTTGGCTGGGTGCAGCTGGCATGTGAATTCAGTCCTTAGTTAATAGCTGTAGTTTTAATGCACAGTTTCTTTTCTCCAGTGCCAACAAGTATTCTGTCCACTTCTGTTGTTCTTACTTCACACCAGTACTTGAGTCACACTAAGGGTACATTAATAAATACCTTATAAAGGGTTGATAAACCATTAAAAGATGTTTTAAGCATGGTAAAACCAGAAAGTGTTATATAGACGGTTATAAGGATATCAGTGCAACCTGTTGGACTCTAACAGTGCTCTCTCGGTAGTTGGTATTTAATAACGTTTTTAAAACCTACTTTGAATAGAAATTCATGGCAGTTATTAAACTCTTTACCATCCAAACTCCCTATACGTGCATCTCCTCGTCAATCTGTCTGCCTGGATACTGTAACTCCTGTCCACTTAGTGGAACACTGCGGCATTATAGGCTATATATTGAAATCCCACGAGATACCGTGTAGTGACTATATCTCACCATTGTAATAGATGGGTTCCACGTGAGATCCCAGGGCGCAGGCATGAATTGTGCTGTGCTGCCCATTGTTGTGTCCTGTCTTAAAATGAGACTATATACTCATTGTGTTGTTGTGATATGTATTGCAGTAGCACCTGTAGGCCCCAGTGTGCCAGTCACTGTACATAATGAAAAGGAGTACTTGTGGCACCTTAGAGACTAACCAATTTATTTGAGCATAAGCTTTCGTGAGCTACAGCTCACTTCATCGGATGCATACTGACAGTATGCTTATGCTCAAATAAATTGGTTAGTCTCTAAGGTGCCACAAGTACTCCTTTTCTTTTTGCGAATACAGACTAACACGGCTGTTACTCTGAAACCTGTACATAATGAAAAGCTAGTCCTCTTCCCCAGTGAGCTTCCATTCTGATGAGTCATAGTAGGTGGATAGAGGAAACAGGGGCAGTGTAACAAGCAGCCACCCCAGAACTCCAGCTGTCTAGCTACTACTGAGCCCTTCTGCTCTTGGTTAGTGTGGCGTCCTAGTCCTGACTCAGGCTTCTATGCACTACCATGATCATTCATAAAGGATCAGCTACTACTTTCATATATCTCCTTCTGTAGCGAGGTACTGCATTAACTGTGGCTTTGAAATCTAAAATGTTGTTGTGTATCTGGACTGGTTCCTAGTGTGATGTTTGGTTGGCATGTGGGGGGCGGTGAAGTAAATCCAGTGGGCCCAGTCCTGCTTCCATCAATGTCAATGGCAAAATCCCTACTGATTTCACTGGGAGCAGGATCAGACTTAGGAAGCTCAGCGGCAATGATTTTGAAGATATGGTCTAAAATTAGGGTTACAAGGCTGGTGGTAGTTTGTTTAGTTGTTGGTTCATTCATTTCTTCAAGTTTCAGAAATACCCAGGGTGAGTATTAGCAAAAAATCAATTAATCAGCTCTATTATAATGAAGAAATAAGATCCCCGGCTGTTTTAGTTGTGGGAACAAGACCTTATAATTTGTTGTAAGCATGCTGTGACCTTATACAAGAGAGTGTGTTGTATCATTAATTTGTTTCTCAATCCTAAGCAACAACTATTGTCTTACTGGCTCATTAAAACTGCTTCTATTCCTGAGTTATTTAATTCCGGATGTGACTTGATCCACAAAAAGCCCATCTGTGTATTGCATCCAATATATATTGACATGTTAACCTTTTAACTTGCAAAATAACCCTTTAAACACCCATTTGAGCAATGCCATTTGTGCATCTTTCTCTTCACGTTAAAGTCAGCAGAAAAGAAAAGCTTGGATAAGAGAGCCTCTGGGGGAAAATAAATAATTCTATATAGTAATTAACAAATAAAGAAACATTTTTTCAAGGTGGATTGGATAGGGCTCTCCAAAGCGCTGCATGTTTAAAGAGCTAATAACAAGGATCTGATCCAATCCCCATTTAGACAAAAGAGAGACTCTCATTAACTAAAAGGAATTAAATCAGGCCCCAGATCAGTATTGGCCAATAGTTATTGCCATCTGATGGCTTGTGTAAAACATGTTAGATCAGTTCCTACTGAACAAGTATAACCATTGTACAATTGGCAGCCTTGTTGGTAAAGAGGGGTCTTAAACTACAGATGCAAATCCAAAACTTGGGTGTGTTTGGATCTGGGATTTTGACTGACTGCATTGTAGACATAAGGGCAAGCCACAGAATTCCAGTCCAGACTGGATCCAGTTTTGGCCCATCTCTACCTGTTCATGTGCCCAGTAGAGAAGTGTAACTTTTGATTTATGTATTCCCAATTAGTAGTTTACAGATAAGGAATTAAACCAAACGGAAATCTTTTAAGGTTTGAGCTACCAGGACAGTTACAGATCATTTAATTTAGAGGAGGACTGTGAATGACACAATGAATGGTAAAATTAAAGACTGCATTTAATATAAAATAGTTAAGTAAACAGGCATTATAATGTAATCATTCACTGTGTTGATATTTTCATTCTAAGATGAAATGATGTATTTAGGGGTTATCAGTCCCTAATTGAGGAGAAAGGATTATACCCATTCTCTAATGGTACCTTGGTGGTGGATGGGCACGTCTAATCTAAAATTATGTGCTACCCTTTTTTAATCAATTATAATAGTGCCTCTTAATTAACATTAAATCCACCTTTAACCATATCTACATTTCTGCTAAGATAATTACATATTTTTCTACTTTTTCACTGGCTATTTAAACTTAAGCGTAGTCTTAATTAACAGCTGCATAAATGCCGTTCCAGTAACTATCAATATAGATAGCATTCTTCCAGAACATTCACATTTCATCTAAAACGCTTGTAAAAAAACAGTTAGAACCAAAACATGTTTACATCGTGGCCTGGGGTTATGCCCTAACTTATCTCTAACTTGCCTCTGAATTGTCTCACTTCACCTTACTCATACTTTACCAGGCCTCCCTTGACTATTGTGAAGCCTATTTTTAGGAAATGGATTTTGGGGCCTACTTACAATTCAGCACGTCTATATAAACAGAAGCAACTACTGTCTCTGTAGGCTACAGAAGCCAGGCATCAAATGGGTCTGGAGACTGTACTGCCTTCTCCCTCCATTAGTATTGGTCCTTTCAGAACAGGGTTGAGCACACTGGTGGGGAGCAGCACTGCTGCTGCCCATGAGATCCCAAGGGGCTGACAGTCTGGTACATTTCATAGACTGTTTCCTCAGCAGTAGTAACTGGCACTGACGTGGCCCCCAGAAATAGTGCTTAAAGGAGATGGTGGATAGGATCCACCATGCCCTTCCAAATTCCCTGGACCCCCAGATGAATTGCTTGGTGATCAAGTAGGGGAGATTCTACTTTCTGGAAGCAGAGGGATGAGTTTGCAAAGTAGTGATTGCCTTCCTTCTTCCACCCTTTTTGGCTGGATTTGACACTCTCACCATTGGTTTGCAATATGGGAGCTTTTGACCCAGTGACTGCATATTGTTTTAAGGTCCCTTAGATCAGTGGTTCTCAAACTGTGGGTTGCGACTGACTCAGACTTGCTGGGGTTTGGAGCCAAAGCCCGAGCCCCACCTCCTGGAGCCAAAGCTGAAGCTAAGGACTTCAGCCCTTGGCAGTGGGGCTCAGGTTACAGGCCCCCTGCCTGGGGCTGAAGCCCTTGGCTTCTGCTTTGGTCCCCCCTCCCAAGGCGGTGGGGCTTGGGCTTTGGCCCCCTCACCTGGGGTGGCAGGGCTGGGGCAGGCTCAGGCTTCGGTCCTCCCCCGCCCGCTCAGGGTCGTGTAGTAATTTTTGTTGTCAGCAGGGGGTCGCGGTACAATGAAGTTTGAGAACCCCTGCCTTAGATGAATGGTGCTTGAAAGCCCCTGCAATGACTCCGCAGGAAAAAACATACAGATACAGCCAGCAAGGTCTTTACCTCAAGAGACAATGTTTAGACCAAGAAGAAAAAAAAAGTTAAGGTGAGTCAAGCGAGAAACAGAAAATGTTTTTGCTGGAGGCACAGCCCACTTCTAAGATCTTGGATGTTTAGCCTGACCTTCTTCAAGCATTCTTCTCTCCGGCCCCCATCTCTGAAGCAGACAGTTTATAGTTCTTCCCTTCTGAACTTGTTCAAGGGGAGAGAAAAGATCAGGAGAGGTTAACCTCTTGTTCAGTTAGGGATTAAGCAGGCCAATACATCCTTTCACAATGCTATATCAGTGCACAGAGCTCCTAGTTTAAGACCCTTCCCACCATCTGAGCCTCCTTTAAGCCCTTCACTTGGGGGTTTGAGTGGCACAAATGGCATTATACAGACTGTCTGAATGTCATCATGTGTGATTAAAAGAAATTTTAAGATGTACTGGAAATGGACTACAGAATCGTTGCTGTGGTTGCTGCCTTCTCTAGCTGCTCATTAGCTATGGCTTTTTCAGTATTACTGTTACAGATATCTATTTTCAGCACTTTTTAATTTCAGCACTGTAAATAATAGTAGCCCTGGAATGAGCCCTGGCAGTAGTGTTGCCTGTCGATTTATACATCTTTTTGAAAACAAATTTTCAAAGATATTGTAATGATCAGCATAGGCAGCCCTTTATTTTTATCTTTGCATTAAGTTGTCATACGGGAAGGAGCAAAAATAAAATGTGGAGCGTTTGATGCTTTTGTATCTTAAAAATGACCTACAAAGAAAAGCAAAAGAATACATTTGTTTAACTACAATTGGTAATTTCGACTTTGTGATTTTTTAAAAAAATAATAATCAGCTGTTTTGTCCCTTCTAAGTGGTTGCTTTAAAACATGAAAGATTTCACAACATTTTAGTACACAGTGTTTTCCTGAGTTTCCGATGACGAAAGGCACCTTGTGCTCACAGTGACAAGCAAAACTGTAACTGGCTCTAAAAGTGCCACTGTGTTACATCATGTCATTGATCTGTGGATTAAGAACTAGCACCACAGACCATAAGTGCCCTAAAGGAACTGTAATAGTCTAGTTTGTCAATAATCAGACAATGTGAATTGAAGTAGGAGATCGTTGACCCATATACTATACCTTCCAGTTCTGTGCTGTTACACTAGCATGGTGTTTCAAAGCTTGAAGGAAGTTGTCAGCATGACAATGAGAGAAAGTTTCAAAGTCCTGTCGGAGGAGGTATGGCGAAAATGACAGCCCCGAGGCCAGAGGGGAGGACTGCGTTGGTTGAGAGAAATAGGAAAGTAGCTCCATAAGGAAATGCAAAGGCAACTCATAGCATGGAACTGATTGTTAGTTCTTAGAAAATTAATAGAATAGAGCTGATAACCTAGAGAGTAGTAAGGTGGCTTATTAGGTGGGGTTTTTCTTTTAAATCACGAGGTGTACTTAGTCCAGTGCTAGAGGGCAGATATCCATATTGCAGAAGCTACCACCATCATTACTAATTGGTACCCTCATTAGAGAGACCTAGTAGATACAGCCAGAGACTGAACTGTCCTCTCCTCACTAGAGGTAGTCCCTCCAGGTCAGAGTTGAGGTACATTGGCTGGGTAGTATGGGTAAGCTTGCTTTGCCAGTGCCCTTCTTGTCCTTTGGTTAAAGAGGGGACTTCACTTTCAAGGGCTGTCAAACTGGAACCTTTTGCCCGTACAGAATTCACTTTAGACCCTTCTCTAAGCCCTGGGCTACAGACTGGTTTAACTGAAGGCCTGATTTGTATACCAAATTTAGTTAAACTGGTGCAACTTCATGTGTTGATGCTCTTGCATTGGTTTAAACCTGGCTTATATTGGTTTAGCTTGCACTGGTGAATTTACAGGCTCAGGCTAAAGCAATATAAGAGTCCACCCACAAGGAGTGTTGGCGG
Source organism: Natator depressus (assembly GCF_965152275.1). Lineage (NCBI taxonomy): Eukaryota > Metazoa > Chordata > Testudines > Cheloniidae > Natator > Natator depressus. The sequence goes on from NC_134235.1 coordinate 16,459,189, forward strand.
GGCTGGCAGGTTCCCTACCTGGCTCCACGCAGCTTCCCAGAAGCAGCAGGCATGTCTCTGCAGCTCCTAGGGGGAGAGAAGGCCGGGGGGCTCCCTGTGCTGCCCCTGACATGAGCTCTGGCTCTGCAGTTCCCATTGGCCAGGAGCCACAGCCAATGGGAGCTGCGGGGGCAGCGCCTGCGGGCGCGGGCACCGCACAGAGACCCCTGACCCCTCCGCTTAGAAGCTGCAGGGATATGCTGGCCACTTCTGGGGATCGCTCCTCCACCCCCGAGGTAAGCACCACCCCAGCCCTGAGCCCCCTCCCACACTCAAACTGCCTCAGCAGCAACTGGTGTGGTTGGCGCAGGGACTGCCTGATCTGCCCAGCCGCACGGCTGCTGCAGAAGTCACAGAGATCATGGAAAGTCACGGAAATCTGTGACCTCCATAACTGACATGCAGCCTTACTCATGATAAATAAAAGAAACTCTACTACTTTGGAATTCATTTGTAACTTCACATTCAATTTAATTATACATACACTTGAACTTCATTTTGCTTTTATTAAGACAAAAAATGGGCCCACGCAATCAATCAAATAAGTTAATTAAACAGAAATATTTAAAAATGTATGAACAATGAGAAGATAAAAATTTGTATTGCATTTATAGAGATGCGGTTTAGAAGCAGAATTCTTCAAAATGAAGCCGTTTCCAGGTGTTGGAAGTCAATCCACAGTGCTCTTCTCAGATTACATTCTGAAATACTATCTCTCCACAAGTTTCAGAGTAGCAGCTGTGTTTGTCTGTATTCGCAAAAAGAAAAGGAGGACTTGTGGCACCTTAGAGACTAACCAATTTATTTGAGAATCAGCTTTTGTGAGCTACAGCATCCGATGAAGTGAGCTGTAGCTCACGAAAGCTTATGCTCAAATAAATTGGTTAGTCTCTAAGGTGCCACAAGTATTCCTATCTCTCCACAAGACCTCCAGTGGGCAAAATTAAACACAGAGACATCATGTCATGTAATTTAATCCCAAACTTTTGATAATCAAGATTTCACAAAACATTGGTCCAGATTCCACAGTTCTTTCTATGGACCTCATCCTGCAAGACATCTGACCAGACAATTCATAATGAAGGTCCCTGGAAATTTTATTTTGGTCAGCTTTGTCTTACGAGTACATCCTCATTCGATCTCCTTGAGACTAGAACTGGGTGAAATTTGTCAGCACAAATGTTTTTTGGACAGAAGTGCAGACTCGGGTCAACTGAAACTTTTTGCAAATTCATGTTGAATCTGCCGAATTGTTTCAGCCAACAAAAAAATCCAAAAAATCAAAACATTTGTTTTCTCTTGAGGACCCTTCCAGTCCTATATATACACATGTATTCTAAAGATATTTTAACTGACTTTTTTCTCTTCAAATTTTACTTCAATTTTTTTAAAGTTAAAATACCTCAAATGAGATGTTTTGGGCCAAATGCGTTAGCAAACCAAAACATCATTTATTCGCACAGCTTTACTTCAGTCCTCAAATTCATCCCAAAATGCTTTTCTAGGATCGTCAGATCTTCTTTTCCTGCAAATATTCCTCCTCTCTCCAGAGTTCTTGCTATCCCCACTCCACCTCAAGGGGGATGATGTGCATGCATCTGTCCATGTGTGTGCACACAGTCTTCCCCTCCCCCCCACACATATATCTATCTAATTTGATAGAACAAATTAAAACTTTTTGAGCTTTTTTATCCTTTCATATAAAACCATCTGCACTAGATAAGCATGTAACATCGGTGTTCTTAATCAGATGACTGAAAACATTTAAATGTAGACATTTAAATGGTCATTGTTAGGTTTCAGAGTCGATATTCTACTAAGAAGCATTGGGCACCTCGCATCTCTCTTAGGCCTTGTCTACACTGCCACTTTACAGCACTGCAACTTTCCCGTTCAGGGGTGTGAAAAAACACCACCCTGAGCTCTGCAAGTTTCAGCGCTGTAAAGTGGCAATGTAGACAGTGCACCAGCACTGGTAGCTATTCCCCTCGCGGAGGTGGGGTTTTTTACAGAGCTCTCCCAGCACTGGTGCCGCGACTACACAGTGACGTTAAACTGCCGCAACTTTAATGTTGCTAGTGAAGACATGCCCCTAGGCTCAAATCTTCAGCCACACACACAGCCCAAATAGCTGAATTACGACTTGGGCAGACGCACAAGGGATGAAGGAGGAATACTCTTTTTTCTCAAGGCTACAGAGAAGCTCTACAGAAGCTAGTTTGTGCCAATGACTGAAGTACATCTTCGCAGCCCCAGTGTGCCCCTGTACCCATTCCCCTCATCAGTGAGCATTAGAGCATACGTACTCTGATTGTTCCTCCTCCGAGCTAACTATACCCCACTCCACCTGCTAGCCATCCTGCCATGCAGGGGATTACAGGCCCTTTTACACCCTTGTGCAGTGCAGTTGCATTGATTCTATTGCCAGGGAACGCTCGATGCATGCAAATGCTGGGAATGGGTGGGTAGGATTTGCTCTTTAGCACTGTTCCTTCTGTTGTTTCTGTTTGAAGACCCAGGAAGAGAGCACTGCATTGGTTCATGCTTGGAAGCTTTTCTTTGCAGCCGGGAAGGATACAAATTCTTACTGAAAATGGTAACTTATATCCAACAGAAAATAATCAGAAGCACCAAAACTATGCAAAGAGAGCCTGTGTCTGTGACAGCCATGCTCATTAGTTTTAGGTGCATTTACTGATTACAGACAGAGGAGAATTCTTGAGAAAGTATAGATTGGCTAAAGGCAGACAGCACAGATTTGCCAAAGAGAGACTCATTTGATTCTTTTAAGGAATTGGGAAGAAGAGCAGGACGGAGTGACGCAAGTGACAGTTTATTGGGACTCTTGATAAAGCACTCCACAAAGGAGTAAACATTAGGAAAAATGCAAAGGAACAACTTCAGGCTAAATTCACTTCTTGTTTTATGCTGGCTTCTGCCATTGTGAACAAGGTGCAGAGCTCCTGGTGGCAGGCAGCCCGCCAGTGAGAAGGTTACAGTGGCACAAAGTTGCTGCAGTCTCCTCTCGGCTGTGGAGTTGGGGAAGCTGATGTAAACGATCATAGCCCCATTGATTTCAGTGGGGCTCCATTGACTTCACTGGTATACTAAGGAATCTGCCCCATTCTTGTCAGCCTCACCTGACGGCCTCCTATGTTGCCTCCAGTGGAAACTACATCTTCTCTTGATGAAGCTGTGAGTGAGGGTGATGCCATCTTTGCCCTTCCATACTATGTACCCCTTCAGGGACAGATTGTCCCTCGTGGCACCAGGAGTGAAGCTGGGGGAAGTATGGACTCTCTAATCAGTGCTGTGTTATTAGCAAGGGGTAAGCAATGGTGGACTGTGAACCTCCCATCTTCAGCTAACACTTGTCCAAGCTTCACAGGCCTCAGGTTTTCCCACTGGAAATGACGGGCCCCTTCTCTCCCCTTCCCCCCCACAAAAAATATTAGAGCTGTGAAATACTTTATTTGCCAAAAAATGCAGGTTTGGGTCGACCTGAAATTATTCGCAAATTTGACTTGATGGTTTCTGACAGAGAAAAGTTTTTAAAGGCCAGAAAACTGTGTGAGATAAATTCTGAACATTTTTTGAACCAAACCAAATATTTGCTCTGATCTTTTATTTATTTATTTATTTATTTATTTATTTATTTATTTATTTTTGGTGTGCTGGGCAGACTAAAGAGTCACTTATTTGCCGGTCTCTAAATGAAATGTTCTGGCCTCTCTCCTGCTTTCCTGTAATAAATGGTGCTGCATGTGGACCTTGTAGTTAGTTCTTTTCAACTATTTCTTCCATTTCTTTCCATTTTCAAGTCTATTTCACACTGGGGAAACACAGGAGGATGAAGTGTTTGGTGTACCCTCAGGCTCTGATATAATTCATTTCACTCTTCCTGTAAGAATGGAAAAACAGCAAACAACCTGTGGAGCCAGAAGAGCCCATAAACAGACCTTAGAATTATTTTTAATCTCCATTTTAAAAGTAAATACAATCGCTGTTAGTTCTACGGCAGTGCTGAAATAAGGGACCCGATGCAGCATCTGCTTCATGTGTGGAGCTCCTGTTGCTGATAATTGGCAGCTTTGTATGTGGAAAACTGCCACGTCCACAATAGACACAGGTTGTGTCCATTGTTTGTTTGCAAGTAATTATTCCTACTGCACATATCTGTATTTGTTTTTAATTAGAGGCGTTTCCTAAGTATGGGACTGAGAATCCAGAACTCCCAAGTTCTAAGCTCAACAGTGATGTTGGCTCATTTTTGCTTCGCACTAGTCCAGGTGTTCTCAACGTGGCAGTTGTAACAGGTGTCAGATGGATGTGTGACCACCCTGCCCTTCCCTTATTCGGGGAGGGGAGTGTGACGGGTTGGATCACAGAAACCCCCTTGGGGCTGCCAACTGATGTACCAAGACTACTTCGGCCCCTGTTTTCCCTACCAGCTTGGGACTCCAGCACCCTGTCTTGCTGAGCCAGACACGTCAGTCTGCTCCAACACAGACCCAGGGTCTGAACCATATGCCCCAAAGCTGCAGACTTAACTGAAAGCAACTTAAGAAGTGTTCCTGTCTTTAACACTCACATGCCCAACTTCCAATGGGGTCCAAACCCCAAATAAATCCGTTTTACCCTGTATAAAGCTTATACAGGGTAAACTCATAACTTGTTCACCCTCTATAACACTGATAGAGAGATATGCACAGCTGTTGCCCCCCCCCCTTTGCAGGTATTAATACATACTCTGGGTTAATTAATAAGTAGAAAGTGATTTTATTAAATACAGAAAGTAGGATTTAAGTGGTTCCAAGTAATAACAGACAGAACAAAGTGAATTACTAAGCAAAATAAAATAAAACACGCAAGTCTAAGTCTAGTACAGTAATAAAACTGAATACAAATAAAATCTCACCCTCAGAGATGTTTCAATAAGGTTCTTTCACAGACTGGATGCCTTCCTAGTCTGGGCACAATCCTTTCCCCTGGTACAGCCCTTGTTCCAGCTCAGGTGGTAGCTAGGGGATTTCTCATGATGGCCGCCCCCTTTGTTCTGTTCCACCCATTTATGTATCTTTTGCATAAGGTGGGACTCCTTTGTCCCTCTAGGTTCCCACCCCTCTTCTCAATGGAAAAGCACTAGGTTAAAGATGAAGTCCAGTTCAGGTGACATGATCACATGTCACTGTAAGACTTCATTACTCACTTGCGAGCCCACAGGTATACAGGAAGACTTACAAGTAAAACAGAGCCATCTACAGGTAATTGTCCTGGTTAATGGAAGCCATTAAGATTCCAAACCACCATTAATGGCCCACGCTTTGCATAATTACAATAGGACCTCAGAGTTATATTTCATATTTCTAGTTTCAGATACAAGAGTGATACATTTATACAAATAGGATGACCACACTCAGTAGGTTATAAGCTTTGTAATGATACCTTACAAGAGACCTTTTGCGTGAAGCATATTCCAGTTACATTATATTCACACTCATTAGCATATTTTTATAAAATCATATAGAGTGCAATGTCACAGGGAGTCCTGGCTAGAAACGAGCTATATGGGAATGAGGTCCAGGTATGAAAAAGGTGGTGAGGAGAGTTAATATTTACATAAAAAGAAAAGGAGTACTTGTGGCACCTTGGAGACTAACAAATTTATTTTTTCATGAAGTTGATAGATTTCCACTCCATACGGCTAAATTCAGTGCCTTGCATAATGACAGGTTTGAAAATAAAAGGCGCAGTAAATCCAAGTATTGTTTTCCCTTGTCCTGAAAATCAGAAATTAAATTATCAACTCAATCTTTCATTAAATTGGAAGAATGTTTAGGAATATTACCTTTATTTAATAGAGGATGTTTCCAACTTTTGCTATGTCAAATGAAAATATTGTATAGTTTAGGCAGGAAAGAAAATGTTTTACTGGTCGATTCCAATTTTTGGGTCTGTTCTGAAATATGGAGCATGTTGTAGTTTATTGTAAGTATTCAGTTGTGCATGTTGATATGACCTGCAGAGCAGTTAGAGGAAATTCTACCTGATCTCTGCTTCACTCTCTGAGAAAAGAGTTGAAAAATAGAAATATCCACAAGAAAAAGAACTGAAACCTGAAAATATGGGGAAGATAAAATTATCATTGGAAAGCCCAGAGATCCACATGCAATGCTGGCTGTATGTTGGGATGGTATCTATGTGGCAGGGAAGTTTTCAGAGTAGTAGCCTGATGCTGCACATTCTTGGCACACGAGTCCCATAGTGATTGAGAACTAGGATTTATATCTCAAACACCGGTGACTGCCTGACTGGATTTTTATCATCTGTTGCATGCAGTGTTGTTGTAGCTATGTCAGTCCCAGGATATTAGAGAGACAAGGTGGGTGAGGTATTATCTTTATTTGGACTAACTTTCTGTTGGTGAGAGACACAAACTTTCAAGTTTACACAGAGCTCTTCCTCAGACTGTTTAATTTGACTGTGGTTTGGAAAAGACTGTGTTAGTTTCAGTTTGTTTTATCAGGTATATAATTTTCTTTCTGACACATTTTAAAAGGAGGGGGGAAACAGTGAATTTTTCACCATGAACTAGCATGCCTCATGCAAAAAAGGTAAACTAGTTCCTATCCAGTCGAGTAAAGGCATTTCAATAGGTGGCAAAGTGTTATAACCTTGTATCTAGAATTTAAATTGCTTCATTTTCCAGAAGTGATATCCCTGCCAAACAGATGCTTTAACAAATATATCAAAGCTTATTTCATTATGTAAGAGACGATCAAACACTAGTCCAGGAATCCATTGATTTATTTATAATTATGTTCAATTTTCCAAAATTAGCACAAGCCATGGCTGTTACCGGAAAAGGGCTCCCAAGTGGAGGATCAAAGTTGAATACATTTCTTTCTCTACTCCATTTGTTTCTATTTTCAGCTGCTTTGCTTATGTCTTTTCACCTAGAAAGAGCTAAGTCGTTTAGGTTTATAAGCACAAAGCCAGCAGCAAGGGTTTTTTTTTTTTTTTTAAAGACAGCTTTGCCTTTGAATGCAAATAGCTGACAATTCCTAGAATGGGTAGGTCAAATGAATTAGTCAATCATTTTTAGCCATGGTGGCTGTGGTATCAGAGGCTCTGTGGAGAGGCACATGATATTCATCCAAATAAAGCCCTGAAATAATGTCTCAATTCTGCAGTAGTGTTAACAAGTTATGAGTGTTACAGGCTGCAGGATTGGATAGGAATGGCTATTCGAATGTATGGCTTTTAAAGTTTGGCTTCTAACCCTTTGAGAAGTTTGGGATACATTAGAGTTCCAAAAAGGATCAGCCATTTATATAACCTGCAAGAATAATCTGAGTTACAGTGATAAAGCTGTATTGAAAAAAACAACAACCAAGAGCTTTGGAAGGGATTACAACCCATCAATTTTCAAGGCATATGCCAAATGCTAACTACTGGGTGTTAGGACTCTTGGCTACCTGGTAAGGCAGAAGGCTCAGAAATCTAGAGATCTATGTAATGATATAATGCCATGATTTGCATATTTGATGAATATTCATTCTTATCTGCATAAACAGCAGCAAATGTCCTTATTTTCTAGAACTGAAAGCCAGACAAGGCCGCAGCTTGGCATGAGTTATAGGGATTGCTGTGCTCCTGGTTGGTTCTGGCTTATCTCCTCAATTTGGTGATCCAGTAACTGGCAGGTTCTTGAGTCTCTGCCTTGACTGCTGTCTACCCTGGGCTGGGCGGCAGGGGCGGTGGGGCTGTTACCTGCCCTAGGCTGGGGAGCGGGCGGAGGTAGGTGCACTGGGGCTGCTGCCTGCCCTGGGCTGGGCGGTGGGCGGTAGTGGAGGTGCTTGGGTTGCTGGCTGCCGTGGGCTGGGTGGAGGGTGGTGGCAGGGGTCTGTGTGCTGGGGCTGCTGCCCGCCCTGGTCTGGGGAGCGGGTGGAAGTAGGTGCACTGGGGCTGCTGTCTGCCCTAGACTGGGAGTGGGATCTGGCTGGGCTGCTGGCCCATGGCTGGGTGCCTAGGCCTGGCTTCTCCTTGTCCTGTGCTCCATGGCTGAGGGGGCTCTCACTGCTGCATCCTGGTAACTTCCCAGTATTGCTACCACCAGAGTTTCAGCTCTCTGGCCATAGGGTGTGTTGCGGGCTATGCTCTAGGATACATGTCTGTGGTAATCCTTCTCCTAGGCTGGAGATTCCTTAAGGATCAAGTTGTAACCAATGATCTCCTCAGCTCCCCAGATCAGAAGGTGCAGGCTCCTGGACAGGAGCCATGCACAGGGCAGCTAGAGCCAGGAACCTCCTGGCCACAGCAGGTCTGTAAGAGGGATTAACCCTAGGTGTGGGTCACCCCATAACTATATAGCAGAGTTTCTTCCACTGCAGCAGCTGGCACTGGCCACCGTCTGAGTCAAGATACTGTACTGGATGCAATAGGGTAGCACTTTATGGATTTGTGTTTGGGATCTGGTGGGATAAATTAACCCTTTATGTTCATATGTGAGGGAATTAAATTTTCCATCACACTGGGATTCTTGTGAGGAGTGTCAGTTTGAGCAGGGCAATGGCATCTGTCCTTGATGATGTTGGTGACTTGCTTTGCCACCAGAGCGAGACACTGAACTTCTGTCTGCCTTCATTTATCATCTGTGAAATGGATATAATACATATGTCCCTCGCTCACAGGGATGGTCTGAGGCTTATGTAACTGCCAAAAATCAATGGTGAAAGGTGGTAGGGATAGGAAGGATGGTCTAGTAGTTGACAGATCACTGTACTAGGGCTCAGGAGACCTGGGTTTATTTCCTAGTTCAGCTAGTGTGTGTCTGGGCAACTCACATAATCTGTCCTTTGTCTCAGTTTGCAATCTGTCAAATGGGGATTATACCTGCCTACCTCACAAGGGTGCTATTTAATGATTAATTTAATTGATTTAATTATGCCATTAATGATCGTGATTAATGCACAGATGCCGTGGTGATGAGGGCCATATGAATACCTAGACAGGCAGGTGCTATGCACATGCTAGGTATCATGTTCCCAAAAATTCTAATTGTATGCTGTTGCCTTCCATACCATCTCTTAGTGAGGCGGGTATCCTGGTGGGTTCTCATCACTTCTTCTGGTTCCAAAATTCCAGCATGACTTTCTTTTCTCTGGTTAAATTATCAGAGCCTATTGTAGCAGCTGGCAAGTCACAAAATCTCAGAGAAGCTTACTATAACCCATGCTCTGATCTCTTTTATGTTTGCCTTTCTTCATTATTGCTACACAAGTGTGTGACGAGTCAGACCAAGTGAATGAAAGCAAGTGAACTGGTGTGTTACAAAATTAGCATAGGAGCTTCTGACAAACGCATCTAGTCTTCTTGCTTCCAGGCACTGCCTCTTTCACCTTAAAATATTTTATTTAGGTAATTCATGTCAAATATTTTACTATATCCAGTGTTGTTGTAGCCGTATTGGTCCCAGGATATTATAGAGACAAGATGAGTGAGGTAATATGTTTTATTGGACCAACTTCTGTTGTTCAAAAGCTTGTCTCTCTCACCTACACAAAGCTCTTCTTCAGGTCTGGGAAAGTATCACAGCTTTAATACAAGATTGAATAGATCGTTTAGCATAAATAGTTAGCACATATTCTAAGGGACCATCTTGTATTCATCTGTGATACTCTGAGTACCTTTCCCAAACCTGAAGAAGAGCTCTGTGTAGCTTGAAAGCTTGTCTCTCTCACCAACAGAAGTTGGTCCAATCAAAATATTTCACCGTGCCTGATGAAAGGTGCTGGTTTGACCATTCTCAAGACTGCAGTCCTCTGTTTATCGACAGAACAGGTATAAGAGGGACAGTCCTCATGAAAAAAGAAAAGGAGGACTTGTGGCACCTTAGAGATTAACAAGTCCTCCTTTTCTTTTTGCGGATACAGACTAACATGGCTGCTACTCTGAAACCAGTCCTCATGAAAACTTCCTCACACAACATCCCCAGTATGTCTCATTCCTGTCACAGACAGAAACATCTCTCGGGCTGAGATACTTGATGTTGTGATGATCTATTTGTATCACAGGTTTCAGAGTAACAGCCGTGTTAGTCTGTATTCGCAAAAAGAAAAGGAGTACTTGTGGCACCTTAGAGACTAACCAATTTATTTGAGCATAAGCTTTCGTGAGCTACAGCTCACTTCATCGGATGCATACTGTGGAAACTGCAGAAGACATTATATACACAGAGACCATGTATTGTTTCATGGTCTCTGTGTATATAATGTCTTCTGCAGTTTCCACAGTATGCATCCGATGAAGTGAGCTGTAGCTCACGAAAGCTTATGCTCAAATAAATTGGTTAGTCTCTAAGGTGCCACAAGTCCTCCTTTTCTATTTCTATCACAGTAGCACCTCCAGACTCCAATCTAAGATCAGGGCCCCATTGTGCTGGAACTGGGCAAAAATATAAGGAGAAGACAGTCTCTGAGTGTTGCATTTCCATATTACAGTTGACCTACATGCTGTGACTACTGATAAAAATGTTAATTAGTCTCAGTTGTGATGTGAATGCCTGTCTACACAGGACTGTCAGCTGCTAACAACTTCAGTATTTTCTGACCAGGGATAGATTTGGAACTGACTACCTACAGAGAAAATGACAGGGAGACTTGTCTATACTGATAGTAATCATGCTTTTCAGGACATCTTGTGTTGCTGGATAGCTCCCAAGTGAATCTAGCATGTGGCAGCTGCAGCATTCCCATGGTACTTGGATATGCTTGATGTTATGGATCTTTCACAGCAGGACATCGTGCTTTTGTCCCAGCTCACAGTCAAAAGGTACTTTCCCATCTGTTTTTCTTCTCAACTGGTCTGCTCAGATCTTATTTCCCGCCCTTCCCCATGTTCTCTGTTATCCCAATAACATTGAGAAAAGAAATTACAATGAAGCATACAAGTTATGTCATGCCCCTATATATGTGTGGATTCCGTGTTTATACTTACAATGTGGTGTTTGGCAAAATGTTGTTTGTCAGGCTGTATCATCATGGCAAGGCAAAATGGGTACTTTCAGGGTTCCTTGGAAGAGTGTGGACACATGATAGAAGTTAGAAATGGCATGGGAAAGACCTATTCTGTCCTCTGGTATTTAAAGACTGCAAAGGCAGAAGAGGGAGAGTGATTATTTATGGTGATGAAAATTAGGAGTAATCAGGTGAAACTGAAAACAAAAATCACATTGAATATCAGGAAAAACTTCTTGACAGTGTGGTCTGTTAGACTGAAGAAGCCAACTAAGAGAAGTGATGCAAACTCCACTAGAGACATTAAAAATGGACTTGAGAAACAGAAGTAAATATTCTGTAAATAACTCAGTGGGCAGGGAGGAGGACTGTCTGTCTACCCTTTATGGCCCTCATTGCTGTGTATCTGAGTATCTTATAAACGGTTATGTATGTATCCTCTTAACATCCCTGTAAGGTAGGGAAGTATTATTAAGGCCATTTTACAGATTATTGAATCAGGGCCTTAATTTTCTTGTGTCAGAATCACCTAAGTGCCTCAGTCTGTTCCTATTCAGCAAATCATGTGCCTCAGTCTGTACCTATAGAGCAAAGCACTAGAACTTATGCTGAACTTTAAGCATGTGCTTGAAGTCTGTGTGACTTTGCTAAAAGTTAAGCATGTGCTTAGCTGAATGGAGATGAATTTATACATGCACTTCTCGGTCTTGCAGGCTAAGTGACTTGCCAAAATTCACATGGGTAGTCTGCGGTAGAACCAGGGATTGAACCCACAGCTCCAGTGCTATAAAATTACACTTTTTAACACAATAGACCATTGTCATCTCCGTTTTCTCTGAATCCATGAGGCTATGATTTTATCCATTTCCTTGGTAAATGGATTGTTTTCCGCAGTATTATTGAGTGTGTTACCTGGGGTCTTCTGAACCCAGAGCTGTTGGTAACTTTTACTCTTGCCGAGGCAGTGGCAGGAAGTAAATCAATGGGGACATGGCTGTCCAACCGATAGATGGTTGGCACACGCAGTACAATACAAGAGTGCTGTTACTTAAAGCTACACTTCATTTAGTCTTAAGCACTTACATACGTCCTCAATAGCTTAGTAAAACACCCCAACCCTCAAAAATTACCAAAGTCTGGAGCAGTTTTTGAGTGGTACCGTGACAGATGTCCATGGTCCATCTTCCATCTGCCATTGGGGAACCTCAAATGTGTCCACAAAGTAATCCAATGAGCCCAAACTTCCCACCCATTATTTATTATGTTAGTATGACAATAACATGTCAATCAAAAAAACTTATTAAGCAAGCAATTTCAAAGTTGTTAAGCAAGAGGTTTCCTTACACCATTGATTAGGCAGATGTGTTTTTGCAAAGTCTGCATGTTTAAGGGTCCTGACAAACACATCCCAGAGGGCAAATAGAGATGTGTGTTTCTAAAAACACATTCCTCAGCCATTTCAACAGAGATCTTATCAGGAAGGACCCAGGGAAAGGTTCCCTTCTTGTGAAAAGAGCATCCGATGAAGTGGGCTGTAGCCCACGAAAGCTTATGCTCAAATAAATTTGTTAGTCTCTAAGATGCCACAAGTATTCCTGTTCTTTTTGCGGATACAGACTAACACGGCGGCTACTCTGATCCCTTCTTGTGGTCGCTCAAACCCACTCACCTCCTGACTTAGGGCATGTCTTCTCTTCACCACAGCATGTCGTGTGACCCACCTCCACAAGGGGAGTAGCTCCCAGCGCTGGTGCACTGTCTAAAATGGCACCTTACAGCGCTGAAACTTGCTGCGCTCTGGGGGTGGGGTGTTTTTTCACACCCCAGAGTGAGAAAGTTGCAGCGCTGTAAAGTGCCAGTGTAGACAAGCCCTTAGTTATGCTAAGGCTACTGCATAGGCCCGCTAAAGGCCGGCTGACTCGGCTGTTTTTGGCGATAAGTACGATAATCTATAATCCAACTCGCGGTAGTGGTCCAGGCAATTCACTGATCCACCAAGATCTCCCGATACGTGCATTGGGCTAAAATGGTCTTTGAATGATAGAGGCTTGAAATATTCTCGAAAATCTGTTTCTCTGTACTGAATGTGACGGCCTTGCATTGTTTGTATGAGAATAGCGCACTCTCATTTGCCCAGAGCTTTCAGAGTTCAGTCATCGAGGGTGTGGAGGTCAGCAGCAACAGTATTTCCCCCTCTCACGTCTCAGAGAGAGAGAGAGAGAGAGAGAGAAAGATCGCCCAGCCCATTCCCTACAGGACAGAACATACGTTCTTAATCGTGCAAATCCTTCAGGGTTATCTCGCACTTGGACCTATTCGGGTATTTCTATTCTGCGCCTTTTGACAAAGTGCCTTTGCTCATAAGAATGGATAACAAGTAAACGTTGTCCTTTTAAGTTTTTTCTGTAGTACCTGTCATTGTAATGCATAAGCACTGAATTCATGGACCACCTATATACATAGGCCAAATTGGAATATTTATCGCCAAATAGATTTGGTAGTGGAGACAATGTCCTATGGTGTGAATCCACGCTTACTAATCTTAGTTGCATTATGATTTTCTAGATCTGTTCTTTATTATGACCCTGTATCCAGACCACAGCAGGTTCTGATGAGCTCTCAAAACCCCAATGACTCAGGTCTTGGACGGGGGACCTTTAAGGAATTCCCACAAAACAGTGTTCATAGTTCAGTTGGCGGCACTCATAACCTCGAGTCAGAAAGGGATTAATACTCCAGCATAATGTGAGGGGGTACTGGCTGTTGGAGGAGTCTTCTTTCGAGTGAGGTGTAAAACTTAATGAAAATTTTCATAAGAGATAACCTTGGGATTATTTTTTTTAATCATTAGATAAGATATTAATGGTAGTTGTGGCATTCCCTATAGTTAGAATGGGGAATACAATAATATCATAAATAGCCTCATCTGACAGCAAACTGGTAAGTAGGAACTTTTTAAGAGTCCCCATTGTACATAGATAATAATTAAAATCTGCCAATCTAAATTCACCTTGTAGTTTCAAATGGATACGACATTCTTCACTTCTTGTCTTAAACTGCCATATAGCATTGCTGGACAAAGCTGTCATGTTCCTCCATGGAGTGGTGGCTAAAGTAATTCCTGTATTGACAGATAGTAAAGAATTATGGGAGGAAGGTCATTACTTACATGTAAAGTATTAATATTGTATACACAATCCCTTGAAGTGTTTTGTGATCATTCAATAAATGACACCAGTCATCCAGTTAGCCAGAATCAGTCTACCAGAACATCAGCAGAAGGCTATAGGAAGTGGCATCAAACGTCCACCATTCTTACTCAGGAAACCTTGGTATGTGTGCATGCTGCTTTCATTTGTACAGCAGAAATAGTGTTAAGGTGTGTGGAGTTGGAGAACAGACTTTGTGTAGAAGTGGTTCTTGTTCGCCTACAAACTGAACATGATATGGTTTGAGTTAAGTTTGTGTTCCTTGATCAACATGTTGACTGGTTCAACCCTGGTCTGCTTTTGGCTGGACCAGGGGGAGTGCAGCATTCCTATAGTACATAAGGGTCACCAGGGTCTGTTTTCTCACAGCACAGCCCACAATGAGAAGGGTCATTGACACTAAAAAGGCATTATTTTTTAATACTGAAAATGTAAAACCTTAGCTGTGTCCCCAAATCATGTTCTAATGCTTAATGAAAGGAGACAGTGCATTGAGGGTGGGAGGGGTGGACACAGAAAGTGCTGTTCTGTTTGCTCCAGCAGGCATCTCTAGCACGAGTGAATGCTCGTTCGAAATACATCCTGATTGCCTGGCACAACTGGAACACTTTATAACTGTGGCTTTCATGAGGAGCAGACTGCAGAATATGCAAGATTTTTTTCCGTTCTCTTTAGGCCAGATTCTGCTGACCCTGATGTCAGAGGCAAAACACCCATTGACTTCCAGGGGAACAGGCCCTTTGTGTAACTCTCGGGAGTTTCTGAAGACATACTCAGCAAAAAAAAAAAAAAAACTGTGCTAAAAACTATTTAACAGCATAATAGGGGCTGGGTTTTCCATGGTAAAAAGGCACCAGAAACTCTGTATTCAGTTTGAAAAGAGAGTTGTCTCCGCCTTCTTGAGGTGCTGTATTTATTAGGACTCAAATGGAACAAGCCACAGGGCATTTTTTGTTCAGGGTTGCAGGCAAAGTTCTTTTTTACAAAAAGAAAAGGAGTATTTGTGGCACCTTAGAGACTAACAAATTTATTTGAGCATAAGCTTTCGTGAGCTACAGCTCACTTCATTGGATGCATGCAGTGGAAAATATAGTGGGGAGATTTTATATACACAGAGAACATGAAACAATGGGTGTTACCATACACACTATAACGAGAGTGATCAGGTAAGGTGAGCTATTACCAGCAGGAGAGAAAAAAAACCTTTTGTAGTGATATGGATTTCCACTCCATACGGCTAAATTCAGTGCCTTGCATGACAGGTTTCAGAGTAGGAGCCGTGTTAGTCTGTATCCGCAAAAAGAAAAGGAGTACTTGTGGCACCTTAGAGACTAACAAATTTATTTGAGCATAAGCTTTCGTGAGCTACAGCTCACTTCATCAGATGCATGCAGTGGAAAATAAAGTGGGGAACATGAAACAATGGGTGTTACCATACACACTGTAACGAGAGTGATCAGGTAAGGTGAGCTATTACCAGCAGGAGAGGAAAAAAAAACCTTTTGTAGTGATATGGATTTCCACGCCATACGGCTAAATTCAGTTATCAAACTGCAGCAAGCAAAAGGGAAAAAACCAAAACCAGTCCAGACCTTAGGTACCATCCTACTTACCACAAAAAAAGGGGAAGAGCCATTGCTGACTTCCCAGCTCTCATCCCATGGAAGGACAGCAGGTTAGGTCTCTGGGGTAGGGGCCATCTGCTGCTCTGTTGGTACAGTGGCTGGCACAATAGGATCCCACCCTTGGTTTGTCCCTAGGCACTATTGTAATAAACAACATAAATAGGAACTATAAAATATGAACCTTCTCCTGGGTTAACTGGCAGGGTAACAAGGGCCACTTGACAAGCAAACCCAACTTCTTAACCCCTTCAGGGCCTAGATACATTCCTGTGGTATGCCCAGAAATAATGGCTTTATATCTAGGGACCAGCAGGAGACAAGTACTTTCAGTTCTGCTGGTCTTTCTCCCCAAACTACATAAACACAGTGAGCCCAATCATAAACATATAGTACTGCTGTGAGTGTATCATTTCCTTCTTCTCCTTCATCTATACTGCCCTTTAAGGGTCATTTAAGACTCAGCATCTTGATTTTTACAAAGAAAAGGGGGGGGGGGTGAGAGAGAGAGCTTAATATGAATTAAAATCTCCTGACATGTCTTTTAATTCAGTGAAGATGCTTCTTAACTTATTTAAACAGTAGCATTATCCCACTGCCTGACAACCAAAAAGCAAGATTAGCCTGGTCTGTTTCACTTTTGTTTATAGGCAATTTTATTCTCCATATGGAGTGAAGTGCAAAAGTAACGCACCACTTATGTGATGAGAAGGGAATTAGCTAATGTAAATTTCTTCCAGGCTTAATTAAAGGTATAATTACCAGGGGTGAGGATATTATTGTTCATTTATATTTTAAAATAAATTAGTCTCGGGCTTTTACAAACTGGAAAGTTTGCTCTCTGTTTCACATCATGGTGTCCCCTGTGTCTTTAAGGAGCACAATATGCACCCTAAAGAAAATGGGAACTGGAGGGATTACCTTCCTATGAACATGGAGGGAATTTTAGTATTAAAGCAAAATGTATGGGGACAGCAAAGATCATTGTGGATAAAATAATCAAGGATGCAAACTCTAGAAAGATCATCAAGATTGTTCTCTTGAGAATTCAGTGACATTTTTTAGATCAAAGAGATTCCTATAAGCTTCTGAAACTTGGATAGTTAGATAGAATTAAACTTCTGAACCTTTATAAGGTTCATCTGTCTTTTGTTACAAACATCAAAAAATAACAGGCGAGACCCCCAGCTGGTGGAAATTGGCATAGTTCCACTGACTCCAGCTAAGCAGTGTTAATTTACACCCTCTGTGGGTCTGGCCCAGTATCTTGTATTTATGTTGAATCTTTCATCCCAGAGGCTCTCTAAGCACTTTACCACCAGGAACTACTTCATCCATCATTCTGAAGTGCAGCCATGTCTAGGAAGAATAATAATAAATAACTTAGCAGTAAATATTTTGCATTTTCAGTGTGCTGTGGCAAAAGAACGAGGCAGCTGTTTAACAATACACAACAAAACTACACAGCTGCCATCCAAATGAAATTACAGGGGGATATCTGAAAGGCAGAATACAGGCCATATTTCAGGAAAGCACATATGTAACATAAAGCATATGAGCAGTCTCATTATGGGACTTCTCACATACTTGAAGTTACAGACGTTTAAGTGTTTTGATGAATTTGCATAGGACACTGGGGTTCTCTGTGCTTGAGAATGTCCTCTCTGCTTCCAGGGCCCATTTTATGGCTTAAGCAATATTAATGAATTACATATTAACACCATAAACCGCAGCTTTTGGAATCACGGTTCTCACTGGGGACATGCCAGCTGTGAATCTGAACTTAGCTTCTTGACCTATCTAATTGCGCTCTTTATTTCAGAGAGGTTAATCAGACTACACACATACGTTTGTATAGGTTCAAACCTTTTATAGCACCATTGGCTAGATGGTGTTGGGTCCCTGGGACACGGTGTGTAGGTTCTGTGTGTAAGTTCTATGAGACTTGCTATCCTGTGGGACAAAAGACATACTGGAAAAGGCACTTTGTGGATGCTGCAGTGTGACTTACTACGCTTTTGGCACCTTAGAGACTAACCAATTTATTTGAGCATAAGCTTTCATGAGCTACAAGTGAGCTGTAGCTCACGAAAGCTTATGCTCAAATAAATTGGTTAGTCTCTAAGGTGCCACAAGTCCTCCTTTTCTTTTTGCGAATACAGACTAACACGGCTGTTACTCTGAAGCCTGTTACTACGCTTCTAGTTCTCAGCATTGTTTGCCTGACAGCACTGCAGTGTTTGTTGACAAACCTAAATAGTCAAACATCATGAATCAGGATCCAGTAGGATGAATACCTTTGTTGGAGGGAAATAAGGGAAAGCCCCATGAAAAATAATGGACAGTGCTTTATTTTAAGGTACATTTTAGGGAAGCACCGTTTCGATTAGCATATCATGTATTTTTCTCTCAAGTTTACATTTCTGCTGCCATCAAGTATACAATGCAATTACCATAAGCTTCAATTTAATGTTTAAATTGGTCAAGGGGTATCCCTTAAAGTAAGGCATGGGTGGTTACCGTAAGGGACAAATTAGTGACATCAGTGATGGTCGCTTATAATAAGGGACAGATGGTCACCCTAGGTCCACAATAATCATGAGATTGTCTTAAAAACATACGATTTTAAAAATAATGCATGCTGGGTTCTTTTTATTTGCCTTCTGGTATTGGAGTCTTTCAGTTCACATTTTCAGGCCTTTCTCCACAACCATGAAGGACAGAAACTTAATTTTTTTTTTAACAAAAGTTGAAATTCTCACATAATCCCATGACTCCAAGAGCTGGGGGTTTAAGAAGAGCACCCAATATCAGGAGAGTTACCAACACTCTATGCTGTTGCAGTTTGCAGGGATAAATCCTGTCCTGAGGAGATTGAGTGGATTTTGGGAATCCCTGCTGGGGTTTGGGAATGAAACTTCCTGCCCAGATTTTGCAGTGGGAGACTTGTGCTGTGGCTGATATTTCGGCCTAGCCTCAGACTTCTTCCCTCTCCCCTTGTGCCTGTTCACACGCAGGACGCAATCAGCCCTCTATTGCCCCCAATTAATTGCCACACAGGGAGGGACGCTTTAGCACTGGGTTCTGGCTATTCCCTCCCTGGGCCTAGCTTCCTGTCTTTTACTGCATTCCTGCTCTTGGGGCAGTGATGGAGCACGGGGGGAGCAAAGGTTGTTTTTAGCTACCTTTGCTCTTCATGGGGTCAATCCTCAACTGGTGTAAATTGTCGTTGCTCTATTATAGTCAATGGAGTAATGGCAATTTACATCAGATGAGGATTTGCACCCCTCAGACTCTGGGCCCTTTTGGGGCCTGCCTTGGAAAGCAGAGAATAGCCATAGTGCAGTATCATACTCCAGCCATGCTCCTAACACGCCCCTCATGCCGGGGACAGGGAGCCAGGCTGGTGATGAACCCTTATGCCAGCTCCACGCTAGACTTCAGGGAATATTCTCTGGACCATTTCTGCCAAAGCAGAGTAAGGGGACCTTAGTGTAACTGAGGATCAGGCTCCTTTTATGCTCTCGCAGAATCCTTTCCAGCTGCACAGCAGAACCCTTGTCTAGTTTCACAGAGTTCCCAGTGACCAGACCAGCCACTCGGGTAGATGCTGTGATGCCCCTGCTGTCAACTGAACAGTTCTGCAAATGTGTTCAGACGGAGGTAACTCTGCTACCCCTCTCTCTGCAACTGAGGCAGAATCAAGGACCTAAGGAGCCCTAATAATGTGTATGGGTTAGAAACTAGACAAGCCGCTTCGCATCCCTCTGCCTCTGCTGTCGATGAAATACCTCTGTGCCGCACGTCACAGGATGGTTTGAGTTATAAGTGAAGTTAGACTACTTGTTTTTCAAGCGTTGGAGTCTAGAAACTCCGGAGTGGAACATGCGCTCAGCGCATTCTCATTATGTCATGTGGACGGTTCCCTGATCACTGGGAAAGTGCTGATGCTGCAGTCAACAGGTAGGTGCAGCTTTTATTTTTATGCTTCAGATATGGAAAAAAAAAATCAGTAAGGGGTTAATGAAAGCCTTGCACTGAGAAAACTTCTCTAAACAAAAGACTAGCCTCTTAACCTTACCATATGATCACATTCGTTATTTGCAGGGCCCTGCTGTGATTGCCAACAGTCAGATTTGACCAATGAGCTGCAACTATGTTTGCATCATGCATCCGATGAAGTGAGCTGTAGCTCACGAAAGCTTATGCTCAAATAAATGTGTTAGCCTCTAAGGTGCCACAAGTCCTCCTTTTCTTTTTGCGGATACAGATTAACATGGCTGCTACTCTGAAACAAGGGAGATTGTAGCACTGTGTGCTAGGATGAGCTCAAGAAATAATATAATTAAATCCTTGTTTACAGAAACAGAAATGGCATTTTTCGTAAATCATGGTAATCAAGAAAGCGGAAATATACTAGAATCTGGAACATGCGTCACAACCAGAAATTAGAGGTCAGATAGGTCAAATAATGTATGACAAGGTAAGAGTATTAGATATACAGTGGGGAAGGTGTCTGAAGATCAGATATTAGGTACTGTATGAAAGAGAGAGTTTGTTTGCTCTTCTCTGTTGTTTTAAGGATACATTCAGACCTTACGGCCTTCTACTAAGAATGCTAGAATACCAGTCACACACTGCAGCTAAACATACCAAATTGGCCAGGATATTCCATACATCTGATTTCAGTGGGTGGTGTGATTCATAGATCTTAAGGCCCATAAGCACTATTATGATCAACTTGTCTGACTTCCTGCATATTACAAGCTGTACAGTTTCATTCAGTAATTTGTGCATCAAGCCCATGCCTTCTGGTTGAGCTAGAGCTTATCTTTTAGAATGACATCCCAATTTTTGATTTAAAGAGTTCAAGTGATGGAAAACCCACCTGGCCTCTAAATTGTTACAATGCTTAATTACCCTCATTGTTTAAAAAAACAAAACGGTTATTTTTAATCTGAGTATGGTTGTTCATCGGGGAAAATCAGGTCTCTTAGTTAGGTACCTAACTTTACAACCTGAATTTGAAAATTTAGCCTCAGGGACTTTTAGCCAGTGGTCATGACAGAAATGGGAACAGAATCTAGAAGCCTTGGCTCCCAGCCTTATACTAAATCCATGAGACCAATGCAGTCACTTAAGAGGATATAAATATTAAAATTAAATTCTAACTACTGTAATGGCCAAAGTCCCTATGGTTCTTGTCACCGTTTGATTATTACTGACAATCCCTTCCAAACTGGAACAGAGACAAAATGACAATTACATTGCCTAACAAATCACAAAATATCCTCTCAGTTGTGAAGCACTGAAGGCAAATTCCCTTCCCAAATACAGCTGTAGGACAGGACCCTTAGGTTCCATTCCCATCTCTGTTTGCAAATGTCTCTTTGGGCCAGATCCTGAATTCCTCACTCAGGTTTTGCAGGCAAAATCCTGTTGACTTTGCTTGAATTTGGCCTGAGTTAAGGTCTGAATGCAAACTCATGTTGGAGCCAATGAGAGTTTGACCCAGTAAAATATGAGAGAGGATCTTAGAATCTGGCTTCTTAACATTGTATTGGTATTTCATGACAGCTCCCCAGATTCTGCAGTGATTTCTGTGGAAAGAAATAGCCTTTCAGAGTTTTAAGGTCCAATCCTGCAAGCATGCCTGGAATCTCTCTCTCTCTCACACACAGATTCCCTGTAATTTTAATGGGATTAAATGTAAATCTCCATTCCTGTAGGTCTGTTTGCAGGACTGTAGTTAGCTTCAGATTCACCAATGCACTTAACTTGTGCTTGCACTTAACTTGTGCTTATATCCTTTTGACTTCATGGGACTTAAGCATGTGCTTAAATTTAAATGCTTTTCTGGACAGGGTCCAAAGTGCAAAACCCTGGCAGTGCGAAAACCAAAGTCCCTCTGGCCTCAGTCCCTATTTCACCAGCATGCTGTGAGGGAAAAAAATAATAATTAATCTCTGTGAGGTGCTCAGGCACTATGGGGATAGTGGCCATAAAGGTACATAGCTTGGATCTGAGTGCAGAATTGTGACTCAGTCGTTGAAAACAGTTGTACAGTATGTCACAGAGAAAGCAGATCAGTAGCAAATCCAGTTCAGTGATATAATAAACGTTTAGAGAGCTCCTGTCTGTTTCTAATAGCTAGACTTTTTTTTCTAGTTTAGCACATAGTAATACTAGATGACTCTTGCTGACAAAAGTTGGCATTTGCTGTCCCATGCTAGTCACCTTGCATTGCTATTTTATATTGCACTTCAGCAGAAAGCAATCGGGCACTATTATTAGGTAGAAAGTTGAGTTTTTGTCCTGAATTTAAAGCATGACATCTGTTGCCAAACTCATCATGTTTCCTCTGAGCAAAGGAAGAGAATGACTGGCCTGATAAAGAGAGAGTGTTCGAAAGGAGACACACACATTTGATTGAAATCCACTGTTTTCTTAAGAATTCTTCAAGGTGGTGTTCCATAGCTGTAGTAAATCTGGGTTTACTAGCTGAAGATATGTTTCAGAGTGGTAGCTGTGTTAGTCTGTATCAGCAAAAACAATGAAGAGTCCTTGTGGCACCTTAGAGACTAACAAATTTATTTGGGCATAAGCTTTCGTTGGCTAAAACCCACTTCATCAGATGCATGGGGTGAAAAATACAGTAAGTAGTAGATATATTACAGCACATGATAAGATGGGAGTTGCCTTAGCAAGTGGGGGGTCAGTGCTAACCAGGCCAGTTCAATCAAGGTGGAAGTGGCCTATTCTCAACAGTTGACAAGAAAGCGTGAATATCAACAGAGGGAAAATTACTTTTTCTAGTGACCCAGCCACTCCCAGGCTTTATTCAGGCCTAATTTGATGGTGTCCAGTTTGCAAATTAATTCCAGTTCTGCAGTTTCTCGTTGAAGTCTCAGAGAAGCAGCTGTGTTAGTCTGTATCCATAAAAAGAAAAGGAGTACTCGTGGCACCTTAGAGATGAACAAATTTATTAGAGCACAAGCTTTCATGAGCTACAGCTCACTTCAATGAAAACTTATGCTCTAATAAATTTGTTAGTCTCTAAGGTGCCACAAGTACTCCTTTTCTTTTTTCGTTGAAGTCTGTTTTTGAAGTTTTTTTGTTGAAGAATTGCCACTTTTAAGTCTGTTATTGAGTGTCCAGGGAGATTGAAGTGTTCTCCTACTGGTTTTTGAATTTTACAATTCTTGATGTCTGATTTGTGTCCAATGTACATGGCAGAGGGGCACTGCTAGCACATGATGGCATATATCACATTGATAGATGTGCAGGTGAAGAAGACCCTGATGGTGTGGCTGATGTGGTTAGGTCCTGTGATGGTGTCCCTTGAATAGATATGTGGACAGAGATGGCACCAGGGTTTGTTGCAGGGATTGGTTCCTGGGTTAGTGTTTTTGTTGTGTGGTGTGTAGTTGCTGGTGAGTATTTGCTTCAGGTTGGGGGGCTGTCTGTAAGTGAGGACTGGCCTGTTTCCCAAGGTCTCTGAGAGTGAGGGATCATCCTTCAGGGTAGGGTGTAGATCCTTGATGATGCGCTGGAGAGGTTTAGGTGGGGGGCTGTAGGTGATGGCTAGTGGCGTTCTGTTACTTTCTTTGTTGGGCCTGTCCTGTAGTAGGTGACTTCTGGGTACCCTTCTGGCTCTGTCAATCTGTTCCTTCACTTCACCAGGTGGGTATTGTAGTTTTAAGAATGCTTGATAGAGATCCTGTAGGTGTTTGTCTCTGTCTTAGGGATTGGAGCAAATGCGGTTGTATCTTAGAGCTTGGCTGTAGACAATGGATCGTGTGATGTGGTCTGGATGAAAGCTGGAGGCATGTAGGTAAGTATAGCAGTCAGTAGGTTTCTGATATAGGGTGGTGTTTATATGACCATCGCTTATGTGCACTGTAGTGACCAGGAAGTGGATCTCTTGTGTGGACTGGTCCAGGCTGAGGTTGATGGTGGGGTGGAAATTGTTGAAATCCTGGTGGAATTCCTCAAGGGCCTCCTTCCCATGGCTCCAAATGATGAAGATAGGTAGCCATAGTTATCCTATTTAGTGGTGTTATTTGTCATGTCCATAGTGGGAGCAAACTGAAGTCTTAGTAAACTTGACAAGCTGCTTTTTAGTGTGTGGTCTCGTGAATATTTAAAGGACCTCAGGAAATAAAACTGAAAATGTTCCTGTTTAGTGTTTATCTATTACAGTGTCTTGGAGTTAATTACAGAGAAAAACAAGAGTTTATGTGCTGTTTTGAGTCTATGTTAGAGAGCAACCCTAACTATAGAGCCCTTACCAGACACTGCCTTAATACAGAATTTGATTATATTCTCGTTCCTATAATATTATGTTTCTAAATACTGGATGCATTATTACATTATCATGGGCTCTTTAGGCACAATAGATAGCCAGGGCCAGTAAAAATTAGCAATGCCATGAACAGATTGGGAGCTCCGTCTGAAGGAGACTCTCTGAAGTGTGCTATCTATTGCTTAAGTGCACACTAGCCTCTAATCTCACATCCCGTTGTTTGTAAGAAGCCTGCTGCTCAAATGGTTAAGGTAGCTATTTTGCTAAACTAACAAAAAAATGGTTCCTGTCAATGTTCCCTGTAATTTTTTACATTCGTGTGCGGAATGAATTTTATGTGTACTAATATGGAGGTGATGTGTGGTGGGGGTAGGGTCGAGGGGTTTGGAGTGTGGGAAGGGGGCTCAGAGCTGGGGCAGAGGGTTGGGTGTGGGGGGTAAGGGAGGCTCTTGCTGGAGGTATGCTCTGGGTGGGGCCAGGGATGAGAGGGTTTGGGCTGCAGGAGGGGGCTCAGGGCTAAGGCAGAGTGTTGGGGTGCAGGGGGTGAGGGCTCTGGGCGGGGGTGCAGGCTCTGGATGGAGTTGGGGATGAGGGGTTTGGGGTGCGGGAGGGGGCTCAGGGCTAGGGAAGAAGGTTGGGTGGGGGGGTGAGGGCTCTGGCTGGGGGTGTGGGGTGGGGCTGGGGATGAGGGGTTTGGGGTGCAGGCTGCCCCGGAGGAGGCACAATGGAGGAGGAGGAGAATGGGAAGACGATGGTGACAGTAATAGAAAGACAAGATTGTATTTACTAACAAAGTATACAGTTTTTAGGATAAGACAAATCAATGGTCTCCAACCTTTTTATGCCCAAGGTCACTTTTTGAATTTAAGGACAACCCAGGATCTACCTACCCCTTTCCCAAGACCCTGCCCCTTCCCCAAAGCCCCCCCCCACTCACTCCATCCTCCCCTCTCTCCGTCGCTCGTTCTTCCCCACCCTCACTCACTTTCACCGGGCTGGAGTAGGGGGTTGGGGTTCGGGAGGGGGTGCAGGCTCTGGGCTGGGGCCGAGGGATTCGCAGTGCAGGAGGGGGCTCCGAGCTGAGCCTGGAGCAGGGGGTTGGGGTGCAGGAGGACGTGAGGGGTGCAAGCTCTGGAAAGGAGTTTGGGTGCAGGAGCGGGCTCTGGGCTGGGTCAGAGTGTTGAGGTGCAGGAGGGGGTATGGGGTGCTGGCTTTGGGATGGGGATCAGGGCTGGGGCAGAGTTTTGGGGTGCAGGAGGGGATATGAGATGTTGGCTCTGAGACGGGGGTTGGGGTGCGGGCTCCCGCCGGGTGGCACGTACCTCATATGGCTCCTGGTTGGCACCGCAGCAGGGCTAAGGCAGGTTCCCTCCCTGCCCCGACCCCACGCTGCTCCCGGAAGGGGCCAACATGCCCCTGCGGCCCCTGGGGGAAGGCACATGGCTCCGCGCACTGCTCCTCTCTGCAGGCACTGCCCCCGCAGCTCCCATTGGCCACAGTTCCCCATTCCCAACCAATGCGGGCTGCAGGGGCGATGCTTGTAGGCAGGAGCAGTGCACGGAGACCCCTGCCCTCCTCCTCTCCCCAGGGCTGCAGGGGCATTCTGGCTGCTTCTGGGAATGGCGTGGGGCTAGGGCAGGCAGGGAACCTGCCTTAGCAGCAGCCCCACTACACCACAGGAGATCGCGATAGACTGGGAGAGTCTCCAGGATTGAGCAGTCAATCATGATCGACCGGTTGGTGAGCACTGACATAAATGAACAGAGGAGGTGAATGGATTAGAGCTGTTCAGAATTTTAAGATTTTTGATGATAAACAAGAAGAATTTTAAATGAAATTTTCTGCAAAATAGTTTTGTTGGGTTTTGACCAGCTCTGTAATGAATCTTTAATTCCTGCCCTGCCATTATCAAAAAGAGCATGCTCCAGCCTTTTCCACTCCTCCTTTTCTGCATGTAAGTTTCTTGGTGCTGATTCAGTCACTGACCAGTGACAAATCACTTACAGTGCAGCTGTGCGCTGAAATTTCACTTGACTCAGACCGGCCCTCTGTTTGTAGTCAGGGTCATATCTGCTGACTTTATTAAAGAAAGGAAAGTTTAGGTTTATTTTTACTCCTTTTTGCTAATGTCAGACCTGCAATGCCAACACAGCTCTGAGAGAGTCAGCTGGATTCTTTCCAGGCTAGTGGGTTATCCACAGAATTATTAACAGAGTTTTAATGGCAAGACCAGCTTCTCTAACCCATTCATTATTTTATATCAGGGGTCGGCAACCTGTGGCACGCATGCCAAAGGTGGCATGCAAGCTGATTTTTAGTGGCACTCTGCTGCCAGTCTGGGGTTCCGTCCACCGGGCCCTGCCAGCCGGGGTCCCGGCCGCCAGCCCCGCTCAGACCACTGCCGAACTGGGGTTCCGTCTGCCGCCCACGCTGCTGGTCTGGGGTCCCAGCCGCCGGCCCTTGCCAGCCGGGGTCCCGGCTGCTGGCATCGCTCAGCCCACTGCCAGTCTGGGGTTCCGTCAGGGGGCCCCTGTAATGTGAAATTTATTACTGGCACGCGAAACCTTAAATTAATGAAGACTTGGCACGCCACTTTCAAAGGTTGCCGACCCCTGTTTTATATACTTCCATCAAGTCTCCTTTCTAGACTAAACAGCCCTGAGGTGAAATCCTGACCCTATAGAAGTCAGTGGAAGTTTTGCTTTTGACTTCAGTTGGGCCAGGAATTCACCCCCAATTTTTGCGCTGTCTCATCCCAAGTTTGTCCATGTCTCTAATTAGTTTTGTTGCCCTTGTCTGGACCTTTTCCTTTTATAGTACTTTTTTTTTTTTTAGATGGATTAAGCAACATGAGTGTTCAAGTTACCATCAATTTACATAATGGCAGAATCCTTCATTTATTTTTTCTCTCGATTTTGTAATACTGTACAACATCTTGTTTGTGTTTTTGACCCCCTCTGAGCATTGAGCACATGTTTGCATTGTGCTGTGCATAGTAGTACAGAGATCCATTGCCAGAATAATTTGTTAATTTTAGGAACCATAAGCGAATATGAATAGTTGAAATTGCTCCATCACATATGCACTGCATTACATTGCATTGAATTCCATGTGCCAATCTGTTGCCCAATTGTGTAGTTGTATTGCATCATCCTGAAGTTGCCCACAGCCCTCTCTGAATTTAATTAATTTATGAGAAAGTGTCCAAAAGAGAAGGGTGGTGGGTTATTTTGGTATATAGCCAATTTAAGAGATTATCCCCAACTGTCAGCAACCAAAATCCTTTCTTCCCAGCAGAACTGCGAAAGCTTACGCCTGTTTCCAGATGCTATATTTCTGGGAAGTAGCTACTTTCCTAAGGGTTTTCTTCTCCAGTGCTCAGTTTCTCCTGCTTGACCCTGCAGCGAAGTCCTAGTCCTGTTTTATGAGAACCAGGCCTGTTGCCATATAAACGACTGGCGTGGTCACAAATTTTGCCTGTGGCTTCACTGAGCGGTCAAACAGGAAAGAGAAAGGCAGCAAAGAGAATGTCCTTGATTAAACACAAATCACTGGAGCAATTAGAGAACGTGACTAGCCTGTGTTAAAGGTACAAGGAGTCATTCTGTTGGATAAATTCACACTTTTTTCCCCAACTCAAAAAGCACCAAGCTGACATTTGGTCTTTTGTTTAGCATTACTGAAGTTAATGGAGAGTTTGGCTTGCTATAAAGGGGGAGGGGGGGAAGTCCAAGAAGGCAAATAGCTCAGATCATTGAAACATCAAAGGCCCATAAAGCATTTGTGATGAATATAGTCTTGATAGAACAATAGGTCACAGACCGGGCAGCTGAAATTTTAGTTGGGTGAGGTTCAGCAACCCATGCTAAAAGAAGCAGATTCATTATTCTTGAATGGCCTAATCCAATGCCCATTGAAGTTGGTGGGAGACCTTCTACTCAGTCTAATGGGAAATGGATAGGGCCGGGGTTGAAGTAAGAGGGAGCACTTCCTCACAGCTCCTCCTCTTAATAGGCCAATGTACTGAGAGAGAACTCCCACTTCAATCTACTTTACTCCCTGGATTGGGCCCATATTGAAAGGTGGATACATTCCAGACATGTAGCAAGCTGCCATCTCAGCTGGGCACAGAATGAACCCCTATTTCAGACTATATTCAGTTTTTAAACCACATTGAATGCTGTGTGAAAACTGATGGTACACTAGGGCACTGGGTAGCGTGGTAAAAAGAGGAACAATACAGATCAGTGTAAAGAGAAGAACAAGAACTGCAAAAGATGAGAGAACAAGGAGAGAGAACTTTCATAGGTGGCTTGGCCTTGTTTTGTGACACACCCAACCAGGGCTAAGAATGAACCTGATGTAAGCAGGGTCTGAATGAATGCTTCCCTGACAGCTAGCTGGGACGGGGAGAGACTCTGGGTGTGGTTGTGTAAATAAAGTTTGCTCCTGCTTTGCTTAGATTTGCTTAGATATTCAGCAGATGGAGCCATGTTTTGCTCATTGTAATCAACTTGGCTGGTTTTGGGTCAGAAATCACGGTAGTGCTGAATGCAGGGGTAGTGAAATGCTGTTATCAATGTTGTGATTATTGTGGGAATGCAGGGAAGCAAGACTGTGCTTAACCTGTTCCAAATGAGGGGTCACCCTTAGTGGAGAGGACCTCATTGAGCCAGGGGCTTCACTGCCAAAGCCCTGTGAAAGTAAGAGGGGTGGAGACAGGAGTCCTGGTCAGGAGACTGCACCTTCTCCCCCCCGTCCCGGGGGTCCGCTCTAGATTGGCTTAACCTGTTGTTCTTCCCCACTGTTCAAAGAATACAACAAAATAGGCTTCATTAGGGGCCTCTTTTGTTATTTTAATTGCTCAATCAGAGCTGAAACCAGTTGTGGTAGGACTGTGTTTCTGCTCTGCCTGCTAAAAGCTAAAATCACTGAGAGCTGAAATCACTTGAGATGGAGCAGTGTTTCTGCCCAGCCTGCAAAAGAGCTGAAAATCACTGAGAGACTGATGTGCAGAGGTCACAGCAGAGAGGCAGAAGGTGACTGACGGACAGCTGGTGACTAAGTGACCAGCAGGGCAGTGGTGAAGAGGTGTGATGAGTAGCCAGCAGGGTGGTGGCAGAGAGGCGTGACGCGCGGCCAGGAGGGCGGTGGCGGAGAGGTGTGACAAGTGGCCAGCAGGACGACGGCAGAGAGGCATGACACATGGTCAGCAGGACGGCGGCAGAGAGGCGTGATGCGCAGCCAGCAGGGCGGTGGCAGAGAGGCGCAATGAGCAGCCAGCAGGGCAGTGGCAGAGAGCGTGACGCGTGGCCAGCAGGGCGGCGGCGGAGAGGCGTGACAAGCGGCCAGCAGGGCGGTGGCAGAGGGGCATGACACACGGTCAGCAGGGCGGTGGCGGAGAGGTGCGATGAGCGGCCAGCAAGGTGGTGGCAGAGAGCGTGACGCGTGGCCAGCAGGGCGGCGGCGGAGAGGCGTGACAAGTGGCCAGCAGGACGGCGGCAGAGAGGTGTGACACATGGTCAGCAGGACAGCGGCAGAGAAGCGTGATGCGCGGCCAGCAGGGCGGTGGCAGAGAGGCGCAATGAGCAGCCAGCAGGGCGGTGGCAGAGAGGCGTGATGTGTGGCCAGCAGGGCAGGGCAGAGAGGCACAACGAGCATCCAGCTGGGTCGCTAGTGGAGGAGCGTGATGAGAGCAGTGAGCAGGTGGCCGGTTAGCGGCCAGCGGAACGAGTAAGATGCCTCTTTACCCCTCACCCAGGGGGGAGGTGAACTTTGCAGATGCACTTCTGAACTCTGGGTCTGCACTGACCAAGGGCAGCAACTGTGAGTGAGTGGGGTGCAGAGAAGGGTTGGGCGTGTGAAAGGGACTTTTGGGTTGCTGGACTTAAGAATCTGAGGGGAAAAGGGTACTGCCCAACCTACTTGGGGGTGGGTCTTTTACTCATGGTTTATGTTTATGAACTTTGTTTGTGGTGTTTTCCCAAATTAACTCGGAGTGACTTCCCTCCTTTTATTAAAAGTTTCTTTTCTATACTCGGACTCTGTACTTGCAAGTGGGGAAGTATTGCCTCTCAGAGGCACCCAGGGGTGATGTGTGATCTTCCCAGGTTACCTGAGCCAGTTCTGTGTCGTGTCGATGGAAATTGATAGATATTGAACTCGGCCCTGGTTGCTGCTGGTTCCAGCTGGCAAAAGGGTTACACTCGTAAAATGCTGTAAAATTGCTGTTGCCAAGAGGTGGCAATACAGTCATAGCCTATCTCAGAACAGGGCAAAATAAGCACAGTAATCGAGCACTGTAAAAATCCATCTGCAGGAAGAGGCACATTCGTCTCACATGGGCTATACGATAGGTTTCATTTTCTTGTGACTATTGTTCTCCTGCTTACAGAAGCACCTTTCTTCTGAGGATCTCAAAGCAATTGACACACACTATTCAACCAAACCTTACTATGCCCAGATGAGGTAGGAAAGCATTACACCCCTGGTGGCAGAAGCAGGTTAAATGACTTCATGCAGTGAGTCAGAAGAAGAGCTGGAAAATGGAACCCCGGAGTCATTACTCTTATTCCCCTGCTCTGTATGCACACTCTGAAGAACTCTGTGATAATCAGGTACCGAACACGGTGGCATCCCATCAGAGCAATTATGAAAGGCAAGACAACATGATGGCAGCGGGGAAATCAGTTGTTGAACAATATTTGCTTCAGCAGATGATGCTCCTAACAGCCCATTATCCTAGCATTCAGCGAACCTGCATCCTCAAAGCACAGACATGCACTCAGCCCAAGCACTTAAGTGGCAGTAGCATCCCTGGATGTTTCCAGCTGATGTTGTCATTAAGATTGCTCCAGTCCGTGCTCCAGTATCACACATTTGTATTTGGACTAAATGGCCTGATGAATGTTGAGACTTGTTTTGAAGGGAATGTGTGTTGGAGGTGGGAGCGGTGATGGGCAAGGGCTCCCCAAACAGCTCCACGTTCCGTATCAGGAAAACGCATTAATACCCATTCCCCTGTTAGGGGGGGAGCGGTTTTGGCATGGTAACGGGAAGAGGCAGCAGTTTTTCGAGACTTCTTTGTGTGTAATAACAATAATACGTCGAGTAAATGACACTGAATTTCATCTAAAAACGTTAATAGTTTCCAACATTAATTAGGCCCTAGAAAACCCTATAATAGTGCTACTTCCATGTTACACTGGGGTAAACTAAGGCTAAGAAAAGACCAGTGACTTGTTTAATTTCACAGTGAGTCTGTAGCAGACGCAGGAATAGAATCAACTAGCCCTGCCTCCCAGTCCCCTGCATTAACCACTCAACTCTCTTCTTTTCACTAGCTGTAGGAAAGGCCTTCAGGAATGCTCCCCATTGAGCCCTGCAGCTAACAGTATACACAGAAACCAGTGTATAAATGAAGTGATGTGGGTCACAAAGTCATTGGCCTGACACAAATCCATAATCTTAAGGTGTGAAGAATAAACAATATCAATATAGTCCAATATAGACAAGTCTCAACCCCCTGGGGCAACCCTTAGTATGGAATCATGGTGACGGACACAGTGGTCCTAGTTTTTGTTATCATATCAGTGTAGGGCTGGAAGGAACCTTGAGAGGTCATCAAGACCAGATACCTGTGCTGAGGCAGGACCAAGTATACCTAGACCATGTAGGACAGGTGCTTGTCCAACCTGTTCTTAAAAACCTACAGTGATGGGGATGCCACAACCTCCCTTATGGTAAAGAATCCTGTGAGTCTGCCAGGTATGTTCCAACCGTAATCACAGTCCATGTGTCCCTAAATGCAAGGATGGCTCCAGTCGTTAGCCAGTGGACTGCATTCCCCATGCTGCAACATGGAAAAGGGAGATGGGTCTTCCATTTCAGGGTGCCCACTCCGCGCCCCCTCCCCCCCCAAGGAACTCTGGCTGAGTCAGACATTATTCTTCCAATGAATTCTATGAAATCTATTGTTGTGTAGCTCCACGCCAGACACTCTTCCCACGTGCAGCTTGGGGCATGAGGCCCTGTCCAGCTGTTATGATGCAAACAAATATCAGGAGTGGTTCACAGAAAAATTAAAAACACGTATGGCCTAGGGGAAATAATGTCACTGAAACAATGTATGTTGTTGACAGACTTGAAGCTGTTATCACATTTGTTCTTATTTTGCTTTGACGTGATGTGACTGGTTTATAGCTACAGTTTTGAAAAAAGATTTCCTTTAAAGGCAAAGAGCATTAATGGAACTAAAATCCAAACAGTGTCCAGAAGAACATGTTGAGATGACCTTTAAGCGCGCAGCTGCACTCTATGACATTAGTAACTGTTCAGAACATCTGACATAGGCATATGCCACCAGTACTGACTGTTCTTCAAATACTATGCTGTCAGAAGCTGGGCAGCATTTGGAGAATCAAATAAATGGAGGTCACTTATAAGTGAATAAAATATTAAACACCTCAGGAGAATGAAGATGACCAATCCCCTTTGAAACTGATGCCCCAGTATTAGTTGTTTTTCCTTGTGTCTGGGTTAAGTAGCAAGGAAAAAATCAGGGATGTACATTAAGGGCCATAATCCATCGAACTCAGTGGAGTTACATCAAGGCTGGATTTGGCCCTAAAGGTTTTGGCAGGCTTTGTTGTCTGATGGCTAGCACTTGATACTAGGAGTTATTTGCTCCTGGGTACATTCTTTCTGTTTGCAGTGTGGTGGGATTGTATTACTAGAGTAGTATAGAGAAAGATCCTAACTGAATTGCAGTATTTTATCACTATTCCTTATTTGTTTATACAATAGCCAAAAGTGTGCAAGGTGCTGTACAGACAGTTAAAACAGCCATGCAACCCTTATAGTCTAAAGTGTAGGCAAGAAGTAACAAGTGACAAAAATGAACGGAGTTGGGAATGGTTGGGACTGGTTATTAAATTAAAAAACCCAGAAGCCTGCCTGCAGGTTACATTGCTTTTTAGGGACAGAGAGAAATGAATTTTGTGCACAGTGCAGGTTGGAAGTGAATCTCATGAGTGGGTTTTGGTTTGTCTTCTGATTTCTGAACTCCTGATTTTGCCTATGCCATGGTTTACCCTACCAGGGAGCAAGGTCAGATCTCCTGAGTCCATCCCCACCTCTAAGTAATCAATTCATAACATTTCCAATTGCCATCTACTTGGCTTCTGCTGTTTTAATGTTAAAACACTTCCCTGCCTCCCTCAAAGGAAGCAATGGCACTGTGTATATATTTAAACAAGCTGTCCCAGTCCTAAAATGTTGTTAGAGAAACAAGGAAATTCCACCATCAATCAATGGCAGTCATTTCTTTGAGGCCACTTTATGCCCTTGGTCTTCCTGTCTCAAAGGCCGAACTGCTCTTGATGTATTCTGATAACAATAGTGGTAACCTTGCAAGCACTTACCAAGGTGTTGAATTCCTACAATCCATTGCATGGCTATTATTTATTCATGTATTAGAACTTGACTGACTATGTATTGTTGGATTTTACTTGAAATTGAATATATGGACACACAGTACGTTCTTCTGGTGGTCGAGAGTCAATAACATACTGTAACCTGACGAGAAAAGTGGCTGCGAGATACATGGCTTGAATTTCAACCCCACCAGAAATTTCAATGTATGTATCTCCCTGTCGCGATCTGAATGACCACGATCCAAATAAAAGCTGTAGGTGAGAACAGAATTGAGCCTACGGCTTTTTAATATTTAAACTCCGGCTGGGTGAAAAGCGACGTAAATATTTAAAGGCATTCAGGAAAGATCTATTTTAATGGTTGTAAAGTGTGAACATTTGGTTTGCTGAAGTGAGAAAAGTCACCACCTGAAATCTCTTGTTTTCTGCGATGTAGATTTTTTTTAAAAAAAGCCATTTCTGTTCCTCTTCATATAAATGCTATATTTTGGGAGTGGGGCAAGTAAGGGAGCAAGAAGGGAGGGGGAAGAGACAGGATAATTCCGAGAGAAACTTCATACTGGTTTATGACTAGCAAGACTGAAAAGTGCAAAAAACCCTAAAATCATTTCTGTGCCTGTTTCCCAGTAATACATTTTCTGTTTGGTTCTTTGAATCTACCCCTTTGCTCGTGTATTAACATTACTGTTGGGCCTGCAGCTTAAAGATAACATAAAATGAATCCTAAATGCCAGTTACAGGTTTACTGCATGAGATGGTATTAGGAGCTGCCTTCATTCCTCGGTTATGATTGTGACTTATATGTAACGTTTTATACACAGCAGCTCCCACACAAAACCCTCAGCTAAAAGGATTTAAAGTAGCTGACCAATAAACTAGGAGACTGGTGGAAGAAGCACATGCCACATGACAGGCAACAGCAGGGAAATAGCCTTCCTCAGAGGAAGAGTGAGACCATGCAGTTTGGTAGGTGGTTAGAAATGGGGGTTAAGGGTCTGCATGCTGCTCTACCTGTGAATAAATCTGCCCAATGAAAGGATCCCTGGCCCTGCAAGAGGGTAAAACCTATATCCAAACTCTGCACACTGGCACTCGCCACACCAAACGGTTTTGTCCCCTCAGTGGGAAGGAGTTTGGCTAAGCAGGGATGGGGATGGCACTGGAGATGAGCTGTTTAGAATTTGGGTCCTGTGTCCCTGAGAGAACCACTTCTCTGTTGATGTTGAGACCATCTGTGATGCTTATGCTGCCGTTCCCCATTATATTCTTGTGGGAGCTTGCGTTCTCAATGGAGGGCTCTCAGTGTCACAGTCAGGGCTTGGGCAGTCCAGCCTAGTGGCTAGAGCCTGAGCCAAAGCTCAGAGCTGGAGTCAGAAATTGAAGTTGGAGTCAGAGTCAGAAGCCAGGAACCAGGGCCAAGGGTCAGAGTTGGAACCCAGGAACCAGGGGCGAGGGTCAGAGCCAGAGTTAGAAGGCTGGGGATCAACCTAGTTGCCCAGACAACTTCTGGGTTTCCCCTCCAGGCTTCAGTAGTGTGCCTGGACCAGTCAGGGACCCCTGGGAGCAATGCCTCTCAAGCCCTCTGTGGGTGGCACATCTTGTGGTGCTTGGCTTCACAAGGCTTACAGCCCATCGGTTGCTTCTCAGCCAGAACTCTTGGTGGTGATGTGGATGAAGCAGTCACTCAAGGGCCATCAGGCCCAGGTTCTAGCCCTACAGAGCCTCATACTGGGCTTTGGCCCTTATTACACCATTTTGTGCTTATTCTGGCAAAGCTCCCCCTACATGTTAGGGTCTTATGTACTACAGATGTTTCCAGGCTCTCTGAGCAGTGTGTCCCAGGGAGCATGAGAGCTTTGGGAGACGGGTCAGCTGTCTCGAGGTTGGCTCTACCAATCTGTCAGGATGCTGGCTGCATTCTCAGTGCCACACTTATGTGGTATGGCAGGGTGAAAGATTTAATTAAGCTACATAACACCCCTGTCCCCAGTGGATATACTGAGGCACAGAGCACTTACAGCTAGGATTTTCAAAGGAATGAGGTACTTAAATCCCATTGAAAGTCGACAGGGATTGGGTTCCTAAATCCCTTTGAAAATCTAAACCTAAGTAACATCCTCAAGTTCGCACACAGGCAGTAGAGCAGCAGAGAGTGAAACCTAGGAGTCCTGGCTCTAACCTCTGGGCCACACTCCCTCTCACCTGGGAGTGCCACTGGAGTTGAACCCTTCCTTGATGACTATTTGATTGCACTATCTAATTAAGGTTAAATTGTTGCTGCCAGCTCCACCTAAAAATCCTTCTGTGCTGTTGACTGTCAGATAATATTAATTTTCCTCTCGGCGCTTCATTTTGACTGTCACATCTTGGTTGAATTCAGTTGTAGAGTTGGCAAGCACTGGATAAGCCACTGGACAGTTTCAATTTAGTCTGTATAAACTGGCCAGTCATTCTGTAAAGCAGCTAGAGCAAACATCCAAGCCCAAATCTGTGTGTGGTATCAATAGGGTTGGCCAAACGTAAGTCATATGCCAGGGATGAGGACTGACCTCCTCACTAATGTGCCCTGATGGGGGAGGCTTATTGAACCATTATGTTAATAATGTCAAACACACCTAATTACACTGTCGGTTTTGCTTTAATTTTGAGTGTAGGCATCATGTTTCTAAATCATTTTTAATTAGCAGTTTATTAAGGTATTTAAACTCCATAATCTCCAAAATGGCATTGGCCAAGGTAGCTATGTAAGTTTGCAGCTCACTTTTGCATAGAGCATTCATTTTTTTTGTAGATAATGTGGCTACTGAAATAAACTTTTACCTCCCCAGGGAGTTACTCTGGTTTTACATTTCATCAAGATCAGAATTTGGCCCGTACTCTTTTTGTGTGTGTGTGTGTGTGGCTTGTTTCACCCAAGAGGCCCATTTACATCTCAAAATGAGTTTTCTGGTGTATTACTTGAGTACATAATCCAGTTCCAGCGAAAACTTCCTGTCAGAAATATCAGACTTTCGGACATTATGAACTCTCTTCTGCCCTGCTGTTATGGGTTCTGATTCAGCTAAGCACTTAAGTATGTGCTTTGCTGAATCAGAGCTATGGAGACAAAGGGGATGGTTCACTGTTTAAGTCAATGCCCTGGGTCTTGGGAGATAGAGGTCCCATGCCCAGCTCTGCCACAGCTTTCTTGTGTGACCTTGTGTAAGTCTGCCCCTCAGTTCACCATCTATAAAATGAAGATAATGATACTTCCCTGGAGGTGCTGTGAGAATAAATTCATTAATTATTGTTAGATTCTAAGATGCTGGGGATGCATAGCCTTGTGAGGACCTCTCTAAAGAAGTCTTGCCAGAGTCCAATAAATTCTCTGAATTATTGTATCTGAGTTGTATGGGCCAGAATCTTAAATTTACAGAACAAGAGAATTATGTTCCATGGTGTCTGGTGAAATCTTTGTGTGGCTTCACACTCCCATACAGTTCTTCTGTTTGCTTACAGCCAAAGTGAGATACCTTTACTCATACTGTTACGTGAGTAGTCCCACTGATCTTCGTAAAGTTACTTAACCGCTGTGTCATAGGCACCGACATCATGGGTGCTCTGGGGCTCAAGCACTCACCGAAAAAAATACTCCAAGGTCCTGCCCCTGCTCAGCCTCTTCCCCCTGAGGCCCTGCCCCCAGACCATGCCCCTGATAAAAACTGGTTACTTGATAGGTCTCCAAATGTAATTGTAAATGGGGAATAATCATTGAGCGGGTCTGTTTCCAATGGGATCCCACAAGGATCAGTTCTTGGCCCTTGTAGTCCATTGGGGGGAGTGGCTCCTCCCCCTCTGAGTCTGTGGGTGGCCAATACACCCCACTAGGTCTCCGGGGGTCGCCTGACGTGGGGAATCAGCAGGGCGATAGGAGACATGAGCTCGGGTCTACGATCAGGGCTGAACAATAAACACAGTTACAGAGCCCCAGCCCCTGGGCGGGGCGGGGCAGCAAAGAGTCTCGGGCTCAGGCCTGCACTCAGGCGGGGCAGCAACCTGTCCGTTAGCCCAAGCCCTTGATCAGGGCAGGGCAGTAAAGAGCCTAAGGGCTCAGGCCTGCACTCAGGCTGAGATGCAAACAGTCGGGCCTCCTAGCTCTGGCGGACAAGCGCAGGCTTCTTGCCTAAGGGAGGGGAAGGCTGCCCCCCACAGGTTGGGGTGGTGGGGGGGGATGCAGGCCCACCACTCCACTGCGTCCCGGCCCAGGGCCCTAGCAGTGGCAGAGCGGTCTGCCACTGGGTCAGCGGGATCCTGACTGCAACTCGCGGACTCGCTCGCTGTCAGCATCGCAGCCAGACATGGGTCGGCTACCCCTGCGCCACTTCCCATCTCCCCCTCAGGGGGTGCCTGGCTCTGGAGAGGGTCATCCTGGTGGTCGGGGAGAAGGCCTCTGTCAGGGCTTGCAGCTCCTCCATGCTCGGGTCTGTAAATGGCCCTGGCCAGTCCTTGGCTCCCTCGGGGTCTGCAGCAGCCTCCCAGCTCAGGAGCTACTCCTCCGGTGGCTGCCTCCCGACTGAGTTCTCCGGGCCCGCCTTTTGTACTTCCGGTCCCGCCCACTGACATCCGGCGGGAGCGTTGAGTGTGGCGTGGCTCCGCCCACCAGGGTTCAATGAGGGGCTCCTTCCCCTCCGGGTTTGTGGGCGGCCAATCCACTCCACTACAGCCCTATACTATTTACCATGCTTATCAATGACCTGGAAGAAAACATACAAATCGTCACTGATAAAGTGTGCAGATGACACAAAAACTGGGGGAGTGATAAATAGCAGAGAGGACAAGTCTGAAGAGGAGATCTAGATCCAGAGCGATCTGGATCACTTGATAAACTGGGCAAAAGGAAACAATATTCATTTTAATACAGATAAATGTATACATCTAGGAATGAAGAATGCTGGCCATAACGGGGGACTTTATCCTGGGAAGCAGTGTCTCTGAAAAGATTTGGGGGTTGTAATGGATAATCAGCTGAACTTGAGCTCTCAGTGTGTTGCTGCAACCAAAAGCATGAATTCAATCCTGGGACACACAAACAGGGGAATCTCGAGTAGGAGTAGAGTGTTATTTTACCTCTGTATTTGGCACTGGTGTGACCACTGCGGGAATATTGTCCAGTTCTGGTGCCTGCAATTCAAGATGCTAATAAATTGGAAAGGGTTCAGGGCAGAGCTGCAAGAATGATTAAAGGATTAGAAACAATGTCTTTAGTGGTAGACTCAAGGGGCTCAGTCTATTTAGCTTAACAAAGAGAAGGGGTGACTTGATTACAGTTTATGAGTACCTACATGAGGATAGGTAATAATATAAACGATAATGGGCTCTTCAGTCTAGCAGAGAAAGGTATAACATGATCCACTGACTAGAAGCTGAAGCTAGACAAATTCAGACTGGAAATAAGGTGTAAATTGTTAACAGTGAGAGTAATTAACCATTGGAATAATTTACCAAGGGTCCTGGTGGATTCTTCATCGCTGACTATTTTAAAATCAAGATTGGATGTTTTTTCTAAAATATATAACGTGGAAATTATTTTGGGGACATTCTATGGTCTGTGCTATACAGTAGGTCAGACTAACTTATCACAGTTGTCCCTTCTGGCTTTAGAATCTCTGAGGTCCATCCAATAGAAGGCAGTGATATATGTAGGCTTTATTGGTGAGGAGACAGGCTCATTACATGGATGCTCTTGTTTGCAGCATGGATATAGAACCATCTCCTTAATGTTCACTGTGGAAGAAGGGAAGGGCTTATTTTGTAAATCATTTTTTCCTCAAAAGTGTACAGCTTTGAAAGCATCCGGAGTTTAAAATCAGTATTGTTGTTATAATCCCATTAGGTCTAATGCCCAGTGCCTACCCACAAACCACAGCGGCAACCCACAGTTCATCTTATTTATAGAATTACTGCATGCTAAATTAAAGCCCTTTTCAGTTATAATTATCTCTTCAGATGCTATTTGATCAATTCATTCCTCAGAGATGTAGAGGAGCCACATTGCGTAGCCTTCTGAATTCCTCCCAGCCAAAAATATCCACCAACTTCCCATTTTCCCAATCACCTTTCAAGCTCCAGTTTGAAGTAACGCATCTGCAGTAGTTCATAATTGATAATATGCTTCCTATACCAACAGCTGCAGACTATTTGAGTGCTCTTAAAGAAATGGATGATGATGCTAGTGAGGAGAATTCAGAAATACGGTCTAATCTCCTTTCACAGGATAGTGAAGCTCTTTTTTTCTTAACCTTTTTGTAATGGCTTAGTAATGAAGCCTTAGTAAAATAATGTGTTTTAAAAATCAGCTTCACAAAGAACCCTGTAGTTTGTGGGGGTTGCTAACTCATTTACAGGGTCTAAGTTGCAGATAACCTCTAGCCACAGTTTGCAGCGCAGTGCACAAAATACAAAGCAGCCTTCTCTGCCTCAGAGGGCACTGAGGAGATTACAGTCCATCACGTCATGACGAACCAAAAATATAAGCCTGTTTAATTTTTTAATTCCCCCAAAGGGTGACACCACAACAAGGCCCTGCTCTGGAGCAACTGAAATTAGTAACAGACATGAATCATATGCTTTAATTTTTCAGAACTTGCTCTAGGATCAGAATGTGAAAACAATGCTACTGTTAAATACATAGATGAAGCTGTAATATCAAGGATTTACTGCAGTCTAATGTCTGCAGAATCAGGGCCCTGGTCCCTCAGTATCACCAGGGTAAAATATAAAATTAATTCTATCCTGTAATAAAATCCTAACCAAATCCTATCTGCTTACTAGTGTTTTACTGCATTAGCAGTTTTTCTCGTATTCTTTACATATCTGTCTGCTGGAAAGTAGAGATGAATCTATAGCATTAGCTCAGAGGCATCTCAATTTGCCATCTGTAGTCTAAGCCATTTCAGTTTATAAGGTTTTCCTGACAGCTGTAAGATCTTCCTTTAAACTGCTCCTTTTCCCTCTCTCATTCATCTGCAGTGTCAGCATGAGGAACTGGCAAGAGGGAAATCCCTGAGCTGACGGCTGATAAGCTAAAAAAATTAAAATATAAACAGAGTAGAAAAATACTCAGCAGGTTGTCTCAAGCTCAGTGTAACACGGTCATATTTAGGACCACCTATTCAGAGAGGTCGTGCAGCAGGCCTCAGCTGCACTTAGGATCTATATCACTGAGGCATGAAGCTTTTACATGAAAGGATTTGGCTTAGGGTTTAGGATTTGGCTTAGGGTTTAGCTATATCAGTATAGCCTCTGCTTCCCTCTGCCATTGACTCTCAAATTCCACACCCCTGTTTCTTTTCTCCTCAACTGGGATGCTTCCTTAGGCTCTGATTTTACATAATGGGAGATTTGCCAGTGATGTCAATAAGCACAGAATCAAGGGTTTTTGTTTTTTTTCTTCATTTTATTTGCTTAATTTCCCCAAATGTTTCTTCTCAGGTTTGATTCCCTTATGCACTAATGTTCTCTGTTTTTTGTTTGTTTGTTTGATTGATTTTGTTGTTGTTGTTGTTTAAAGAAGAGAAGCATGTAAGGAAACCAGCAAATAATGTGATTTGTCAGATTTCTTCAAGCATTCTGGGAAATCCGCTTCCTGATAGGGTTGGTGAACAAGCCAGTTCAGATATTAAGATGGTCTCAGAAATAGCAAACTAGTGCCTGTAGGACGTTTAGCTGCCAAGCAATATATGTTGGAATGTATATGACACACGCACATTATTTTTGTGTATTTCTTAACATTTATTTCCGGTTGCACTGGAAATATGAATATCCAATACAATGAAAGCTGAAAAATGTAAGGCACTTCCAGAGCAGTAAAACCTTCCTGACTGCACAGAACTGATACGAAGGACTGTTAGGCTTCATATTCATGAGTGCCATCTGCTGGCACTGTGTTTATGATCTAACTATTCACATTTACACAGGTAGAGCACCCCTGTAATAGCGTCCATAAATATAGCAGCCACTGTGCATTATGCAGATGTCTTAGGGTATGTCTGCACAGCAAAGAAAGGCTCATGGCTGGCCACTGCCAGCTGATTCGGGCTCAGGCTGTGGGGCTGTTTCATTACTTCTAGGCTGAGGCTGCAGCCTGGGCTCTAGGCCCCATGGGATGAGAGGATCCCAGAGCTTGGGCACCAGCCTGAATCAGGAAGTCTGTACAGCAATGAAACAGCCCCGCGAGCCTGAGTCGACTAGCACAGGCCAGCCACAGGTGTCTAGTTGCTGTGTAGACTTACCTATCCCGAGTGGTGCCACAGTGTAGATTGTCTTGAAATTTGGACTTAGGGTTAAAATCCTGAATTTCATGCTGTAATGACTAGGGTTGCCAACTTTCTACTCGCACAAAACCGAACATCCGCGCCCCACTCGTCCTCGGAAGCTCTGCCCCGCCCCACCCCTTCTCCGAGGCCCCACCCCCACTCACTCCATTCCCCCCTTCCCCCCGTCGCTTGCTCTCCCCACCCTCACACACTCACTCATTTTCACCAGGCAGGGGCAGGGGGTTGGGATGCGGGAGGGGGTGAGGGCTCCAGCTGTGGGTGCGGGTTCCGGGTGGAGGTGTGGGCTCTGGGCTGGGGCCAGAAATGAGGGGTTTGGGGTGCAGGAGGGGGCTCCAGGCTTGGGGGTGGAGCTGAGGAGTTTGGAGTATTGGAGGGGACTCCGGACCGAGGCAGGGGGTTGGGGTGTGGGAGGAGGTACGGGCTCTGGGCTGGGGGTATGGGTTCCAGGGTGAGGCCAGAAATGAGGGGTTCAGGGTGCAGGAGGGGGCTCTGGGCTGGGGCAGGGGTTGGTGTGCAGGGGGGGTGAGGGCTCTGGCTGGGAGTGCGGGCTCTGTTGTGGGGCCAGAGATGAGTGATTTAGGGTGAAGGAGGGGGGCTCCAGGCTGGGGATGATGGGTTCGGAGTGCAGGAGAGGGATCAGGGCTGAAGCATGGGGTTGGGGTGTGGGGGGGGGTGAGGTCTCTGGCTGGGGGTGCAGACTCTGGGGTGGGGCTGGGGATGAGGGGTTTGGGGTACAGAAGGGGGAGCCAGGCTGGGACCAAGGGGTTCAGAGGGCGGGAGGGGGATCAGGGCTGGGGCAGGGGGTTGGGATGCAGGAGGGGGTCGGGGTGCAGGCTCCGGGCGGCACTGACCTCAGGCAGTTCCTGGAAGCAGCAGCATGTCTCCCCTCTGGCTCCTAGGTGGAGGCATGGCCAGGCGGCTCTCCACACTGCCCCATCCACAGGCGCTGCCACTGCAGCTGCCATTGGCCATGGTTCCCGGCCAATGGGAGCTGCAAAGCCAGTGTTTGGGGTGGAGGCAGAGTGCAGAGCCCCTTGGATGCCCCTATGCCTAGGAGCCAGTGGGGGGACATGCCACTGCTTCTGGGAGCTGTGCGGAGCCAAGACAGGCAGGGAGCCTGTGTTAGCCTCGCTGCGCTGCCAACCAGATTTTTAATGGCCAAGTCAGTGGTGCTGACCAGCGCCACCAGGGTCCCTTTTCAATCAGGCGTTCCGGTCGAAAACCAGACACCTGGCAATCCTAGTAATGACTGAATTTAGTCTCCAGGTTTCACACACCCGGGCTAATTAAATTTTTTATAATATGTTTGGTCAAATATTTACTAACACATAACATGTCCTTTTTGAAATTGATTCTGAAGTTATAATGCTTTTCTTAGGCTCTTCTTGCTGAAGAACCATCGTCACCGCAAACCTCAGACTTCCCACGTTCACTCCCTTAGCAGCTTGGACATGTGCAACGTTTTAAATTTAAACACAAAAAGAGATGTTCCCCTTATTCTTAAATGCTTTTTTTTGTCTCTGCAAGGAAGAGTCAATGGCTGTTTCTATTCTCTGATTCCCCTAGCCTGCTTCTCTATCTCCCCAGCTCTGCTTACCACAGAGACCCTGGGAAGTCAAGGAAAAGGGAATAGACAGCAGAGAGTGTGAATCTT
Source organism: Natator depressus (assembly GCF_965152275.1). Taxonomy (NCBI): domain Eukaryota; kingdom Metazoa; phylum Chordata; order Testudines; family Cheloniidae; genus Natator; species Natator depressus. The sequence continues at coordinate 16,502,785 of NC_134235.1, forward strand.
GTGGTCATGGGGGAGAGATCTGTGTCCTTCTGGCTGGGGATGTTCTGGGTCCATTTGCCGGTGCAGCATGCCATTGCCTCCCTTGAGTGCTGGCTTAAGGAAATGTGGCACAGTTGCTCTTCCTCCCTTAGGACACTGTCACATGGAGTTCCATAGGTGTCCGTCTCTTTTCCTTTCCTGTTCATTGTGTATATGGGCTTATTAGGAAGTATGGACTGTTCAATGTATTTATTTATGTTGGTGTAACTAAGAGCAGCATTTGACACGTATGCTTGCAAAATATGGTGTGGCCTTGGATTTGGTATTGTGGTAGAGTTCTTGAAAATGTATCTATATTTAGTCCTAGCTAAATGGAAGATTATGTACAAAAAATGTATGACCTGGCATATTGGTAATTTTATTTTAACAATGAGCAACATTAGATGAAGCAGTTGTCAGAGTAATCTCGAGCTATTTAGCTTGCTGCACTGTGAAAGCAAATGGAGAGGAGCCAATATCCCCTGAAGTCAACCTGGCTTTAGCTGCTGCTTCTTGTGTCTTCTGTTATTGTCTCTCTTATGGGCTGTGGTTCTGTGGGACATCAACTAACTGGAAGGGACTGTTACTAAACTGACATGAAGAAGTTGGTGGACCCAGTACCCAAGGTATCAGAAACCTGCTTCTCAACTGGTGATGAAAAGGTCAAGGTTGTTTTGCAGGAAAAATGGCTGGATTTGAAATGGACAGTTGGGTTTGTGCTCTCTGAAGTCTGGAACTGATAAAAGCTAAGCCAGAAAGACCAAGCAATAGGTTTCAGGCGCTGAGACAATACACTTCAATACATACATTCCTGCAAGTAGTTTCAGAACTAGATTTTTTTTAAGTACCATCCTGCAACGTCTTGGAGGTCTAGGGTATTTTTAAGATCTTTGAAGATTCTATTAAAAAGAGAGAGAAGGCTGTGCAGTCAAGTCCTGGGGTGAAGTAGAAGGAAACAGTTGAGTGCATGAGCTGAATGTTACATTATCAATCTCTAGCAATGAAATCCTGGCGTGGCAAGGTCACAACTCTTCTCCAGCACAGTAGGCTATAAGGCAGAGCATGAGCTGTTTCATCCAGGAGAGAGAGGATTCAGAATGTATTGCCAAAATGTGGTGGTTCAGAAGGACTTTATATGCAAGGAGAGAGCACAGCATTCCAAACTGTGAGGAGAGAACACAAGTTCTCTCAAGAGGCTAATGAGTGCAATATTCTCAGTCAGCCCTCTAATTCAAATACTGGTGTATGGCAGGACTTAATTACATGCTCCGTACTAGAGGCATGTTGAATCACTGGATGTTAGATAAATGGCATCCGGCTCCTCATTACAGTTGTTTAGCTTGCACTTAAAGTGGGGACCTTGAGATGTGCTTAATAATCTTAAAAGCAAGCTCGGTGTTAAATGTGTTTATTTTTAAAATGTCACAGCGACTGAAATAGCTCAAGCAAATTAAATTGCGGTGGTCTCCATTAACATCTTGAACATTTTGTCCTTGCAAGTAGTTAACTTTACCCTGGTTTTTACCATAACTACCCTGATAATACAAATTACTTCCAAACTTTCAGTGTGGTCAGCTTGCACCGTTGTATGAAGAGTCCCACAGTATATGGTGTTTGTCTTCAGTTCCTGAAGCCAGGTGAGGATCTCAGTTTTTATTAAAAAATATAAGCAATTTCCCAGCCCCTCGTGGTGATGGAGAAAAGCTGGAGAGCAGGAATCCAAAAGGCTCCAAAACAAGTGGCATAAAGTACCTGATGCTCATTTTTTAAAGATCTCATGCTTTTTAAGATAGTCTCATGATTATCTGAGGCACAGACACTAAGTTTTGCTTTTCCCGGGGCATGCTCCAGCCCCACTCCACCCCAAGGCCCCACCCTCACTCTGCCCTCCTCACCTAAGGCTCTGCTCTCGTTCCATCTGTTCCTGCCCCCACTCCACCCGCTCCCCAGGACCCCTGCCCACCTGCCTCTTGCTGGCCTTCACCCTCCCACAAGCCTCTCCCTGAGCTGCCAAACAGCTGTTTGGCGGTGCCCTCGATTAATTGATAGGGGCACCACCAAACAACTGATTGGCAGCGCTGCTGAACAGCTGTGGCTGGTGGATGCTGAGCACCAGGTTTTTTTTCGTGGGTGCTGCAACCCACAGAGTCAGCACCTGTGATTTGGGGGCCTTGCTCATGATTTTTCAAAGTTTGGGGTCAGCAAATATTCTGATGTCAAGCCCTGTGCGTATAGATATCCTGTTAAATCAGAATAACCAAATGACCCTTTTCTGTCACATTAAAAGTTAGGTTCAGAAAACTACAATGTGGGTGCTCTGGGAAGCTTTCACTTTCATGTCCCTTTTTATCTATCACTCCTGAGAATAGGAGATTATGTCAAGCATTTGACTCATAGTTACATTATCAGCCCTGTGCTATATCAGGTAATCTGACTCTGTATCTCATGTGTGTTGGGCCTAATTTTTGTTGAATTAAGAAGCAAGTTGAGAACTTGAATGTGAAGACATTAAGGGCCTGTTCCAAAACCCATTGCAGTCAGTGTGAATATTTGGCAGTTCTGACAAATAACAAAATAAAAGTTGATTTGGGTAAAGATTGGTGGAATTTTCTCGAATTTTTGGTGAATTGAAAACATCTATTTTGGAGCTGTACCAGAGTAGGGATTTGAAGTTGGGTCTCCCACATCCCAAGTAAGTGCCCTAACCACTGGGCTAACAGTTATTTGGGGAGCGGGTGGGGCATGTCAGCAGCCTCACCCCCTTCTCCTCCAGCCATATGGTCAAAGGCTTAAATTATTAGTGTCAAATTCACAAATAGTTTCAAGTTCACCAAAACTGTATTTTCATCACATAAACTATTCATCCAAGAAACTTTGTCCAGCTCTTAGCAGAGGAGGAGCAAAGTCAGGTCTGATTGGCTCCTATTGGAGCCAACATGTGGAGGCAGGGGCACCTTAGCCTTCCCATGCCCACAACAAAAAACAGTAAAGAAGAGAGGTGGTGTAAGCAGAGCCGATTGTGTAGACCCACCCACATCAGAACCTTCATCCCAAATTCAAACAGAATTTGAACTGAAACGTCTATGGATCAAGACTCTACGTCTTTGGGGGTTTTCTGTCTCTGGTTTTCACCCACCAAATACCAAAATAACCCACAACTGATTTTTAGAAAGACAGTGAAACTCTCTGGCAACTTGGCCAGAAGTAACAATGAATGACCGCACATTTGCACCCACTCTGGAGTAATTTGTGCCTGCATTTTAAATAATTAGCCAGTGTTAGGAACCATTTAAAGCTCGGTCGGTGCTGTGACAAATCCAAACATACAGACATTGTTATAAAAACACAAGCCCATCTTCCATGAGGAATCAGAGACTCTCCAGACTGAATAGATCGATTGGATCATCTAGTCTGCCTCTCTGAGGAGAGAGTCATGCCCCATAGCACATGTATTCATGTTTTTTTCCCCAAACTTATGTTAAACGTGCCACCAGTTCTGTGAGAAATTACTATAGCAGAATGAGGGAGGAAAATTGCATGCCCTATAAATTAACTCTTAAACAGGAATTAGAAGGTATTTATGCTGTCCTACTGTACAAAAACAATGGGCCAAATTCTCCAGTCTGCTAAGGCTACTTTGCACTTCTACCCAAGCTACGCTCCTCCTGCGGCCTAAGGGGAGGAGAGGGCAGGGCTGGGAGGCATGGCAGGGCTGAGCTCCACTTCTCTTAATCCTCCACTGTTGTAAGGGAACTTACTTCATTGTTACCAGTGGTCTGAATCAGAGGGTGCCCCTTTTAGTCTAACTTATACTGGAGCCAAGAGACCCATAACCATGGAACAGCAACTGGCTCCTGGCCGTCATCGCTTTCCACTATCTCCAACTGCAAAGTAGTCAAGAATCTTTCCAACATCTGAATAGTATGGCTGAATAACAGCTAAATTGGGGACATTATTGAAAGGTGCAAAGAGGAAGAAGGATTGATCAGGCTTGATAAATGGTGTGTGATTGAAGTAATAGGATGAGATCTAGGGAAAGTAAAATTTGGGCTAGACCTCAGGAAAGACATCCTAAAGTGTTTTTAGACTGCAGCATAGTCCACTGGGAAACAGTGGAAACCCTGTTGCTTGGCATATATAAAATTAGATTAGACAAAACCTAAAAAATGTACTTTAAGCATTATAGACTAGATGAGCTAATAGAGTGGTTGCTATTTTTGTAAAGAAGGGAATCAGAGTTTTCCAGGTGACTACTTTGTTGCTAACAATAGAATCCATAGTGACTGGCAAAGCCGGAAGTTGAAATGCCCTTGAATCCTGACAAAATGAGTGTCATCTGCACGTTCTATTCTAGGAACTGTGAATCAGTTCTGTGCATGTGAGAGCTAGAATTCTGCCAAATGCATGATGGTTGTTTAAGAACCAGAGCAGATATTCAAAGGGAGAGGGATGCATGGAAAATAATAAATGAAGAACTGGAATGGTAGTTGGCAGCAAATTAGATATGGCTCGCAATGCCATATGGCAGCAAAAATGGCCAGTGTAATTTTGGGCTTCATACACAGAGACATCATGTGATGAAGCAGGGAGATACTAACTGCTCTCCATACATCACTGAGGAGAATGCACCAAGGGTAGTGCCTTTAAGTCTGGTCACCTCAGTCCCAGAAGAAGGTCAACAAACTCACAGGGAACTGTGAAAAGAGCTAGACAAATGATTAGAGGGCTGGGGGGACTGGCTAATGAGGAAAGATTTAAAAGAACCAAATATGATTGTTTGGCTCAACAACAGCCTGAGGGTGGGGAGATGTATGACGATACTCTACAAGTGCTGGAAGGGCATCAATGTCGAGGAAGGGGAGAGGATTTAATTGCAGTGTTGTCAAGGTTCCTCCCCCACTCTGAACTCTAGGGTACAGATGTGGGGACTTGCATGAAAAACCTCCTAAGCTTATCTTTACCAGCTTAGGTCAAAACTTCCCCAAGGTACAAAATATTCCACCCTTTTGTCCTTGGATTGGCCGCTACCACCACCAAACAAGTACTGGTTACTGGGGAAGAGCTGTTTGGACACATCTTTCCCCCCAAAATACTCCCCAAAACCTTACACCCCACTTCCTGGACAAGGTTTGGTAAAAAGCCTCACCAATTTGCCTAGGTGACTACAGACCCAGACCCTTGGATCTTAAGAGCGATGAACAATCCTCCCAACACTTGCACCCCGCCTTTCCATGGAAATGTTGGATAAAAAGCCTCACCAATTTGCATAGGTGACCACAGACCCAAACCCTTGGATCTGAGAACAATGGAAAAGCATTCAGTTTTCTTACAAAAAGACTTTTAATAGAAATAGAAGTAAATAGAAATAAAAAAAAATCCCCCCTGTAAAGTCAGGATGGTAGTTACCTTACAGGGTAATTAGATTCAAAACATAGAGAACCCCTCTAGGCAAAAACCTTAAGTTACAAAAAAGATACACAGACAGAAATAGTTATTCTATTCAGCACAATTCTTTTCTCAGCCATTTAAAGAAATCATAATCTAACACGTACCTAGCTAGATTACTTACTAAAAGTTCTAAGGCTTCATTCCTGGTCTATCCCCGGCAAAGACAAAATATAGACAGACACACATACCCTTTGTTTCTCTCCCTCCTCCCAGCTTTTGAAAGTATCTTGTCTCCTCATTGGTCATTTTGGTCAGGTGCCAGCGAGGTTACCTTTAGCTTCTTAACCCTTTACAGGTGAGAGGAGATTTCCTCTGGCCAGGAGGGATTTTAAAGGGGTTTACCCTTCCCTTTATATTTATGACACGCCCCCCAAATCTCAGCTAGGGTGAAACACTGGCTGGGATTTCTTCCTGGAGCTCTAGGAAAAACAGAGTTAATAAGACACATGCATCTCTAAATAAACTACCAAGTACATAAAGACTAACAATATTTTCCACATCTCAAGGACGATTTTAACCAGTTGATTCTGGGAAACTTTCACGTGAGAGTGCATCAGCCACTTTGTTAGAAGCTCCTGAGATGTGTTGGATGTCGAAATCAAAATCTTGGAGAGCTAAACTCCACCGAAGAAGTTTTTTGTTAGTTTCCTTGACGGTGTGAAGCCACTTCAGTGCAGCATGGTCGGTTTGCAGGTGGAAACGCCGTCCCCAAACATATGGGCGTAGCTTTTCCAGAGCGTAGACAATGGCGTAACATTCTTTTTCAGTGACTGACCAGTTGCTCTCCCTCTCAGACAGTTTTTTGCTGAGAAACACTACAGGGTGGAATTCTTGATCAGGTCCTTTCTGCATTAAAACTGCTCCCACACCACGCTCGGATGCATCTGTGGTTACTAGGAACGGTTTGTCAAAGTCTGGGGCCCTTAGTACAGGGTCAGACATGAGTGTCGCTTTAAGCTTGTTAAAGGCTTTCTGACACTTTTCGGTCCACTGCACAGCATTTGGCTGTTTCTTTTTGGTTAGGTCTGTCAGTGGGGCGGCGATTTGGCTGTAGTGCGGTACAAATCGTCTGTAATAACCGGCCAAGCCTAAGAAGGATTGAACCTGTTTCTTTGACTTTGGGACAGGCCACTTTTGGATAGCATCCACTTTGGCCTGTAGGGGGCTGATAGTTCCTTGACCCACCTGATGTCCAAGGTAAGTCACTCTGTTTAGGCCTATTTGACACTTCTTAGCCTTAACAGTTAGTCCTGCCTCTCTTATGCGCTCAAGGACTTTTTGTAGATGTTCCAGGTGGTCTGTCCAGGAATCCGAAAATATGGCCACATTGTCAAGGTAGGCGACTGCATATTCTCCTAATCCCGCTAGGAGACCATCTACAAGTCTTTGGAAGGTGGCGGGTGCATTTCGCAGCCCGAAAGGGAGTACATTAAATTCATACAGCCCAAGATGTGTGGTGAAGGCTGACCTTTCCTTGGCAGACTCATCTAGCGGTACCTGCCAGTACCCCTTGGTTAAGTCCAAGGTAGAGATGAACTGGGCCCATCCCAGTTTCTCTAATAGTTCATCTGTGCGTGGCATTGGATAGTTGTCTGGGCGAGTTACAGCATTTAGCTTACGGTAGTCCATGCAAAAACGTATTTCCCCATCTGGTTTGGGAACTAGAACCACTGGAGATGCCCATGCACTTTCAGAGGGGCGGATTACCCCCATCTGTAACATATCCTGGATCTCCCGTTCTATAGCAGTTTTAGCTTGAGGAGACACTCGGTAAGGTTGGACTCTAATTGGGCGAGCATTACCTGTGTCAATGGAGTGGTATGCCCGTTCAGTCAGTCCTGGGGTGGCTGAGAACGTTGGCGCGTAGCTAGTGCACAGCTCCTGGATCTGCTGTCGCTGCATACGCCCAAGGGTCATGGAGAGGTTCACCTCTTCCACACCACCAGCACATTTCCCTTCGTAGTAGACACCTTCAGGCCACTCAGCGTCGTCTCCTCCCTGGGCTGTAAACTGACAAACCTTTAATTCTCTGGAATAAAAGGGCTTTAGAGAATTAATATGGTACACCTTAGGCTTTCGGTTGGAGGTGGGGAATGCTATGAGATAATTAACAGCTCCCAGGCGCTCCTGGACCGTGAATGGCCCTTCCCACGATGCTTCCATTTTATGGGCCTGGAGCGCCTTTAAGACCATGACCTGGTCCCCTACTTTGAAGGAACGCTCTCTGGCATGTTTATCATACCAGGCTTTTTGCTCTTTTTGAGCATCCTGGCTCAAAAAGAGCAAAGCCCTGGCTGGGATGATTTAATTGGGGATTGGTCCTGCTTTGAGCAGGGGGTTAGAATCATAGAATCATAGAATCATAGAATATCAGGGTTGGAAGGGACCCCAGAAGGTCATCTAGTCCAACCCCCTGCTCGATGACCTCCTGAGGTCCCTTCCAACCCTGATATTCTATGATTCTATGATTCTATGATCCTGTAAGTTTTCTTTAGCAAGGGCTAAAGAGGTTCGGAGGGTGTTTTGTAGGTTGGTTACAAAGTCCTGAATGTTAGTTCCTGGAGAAGGTGTAAATCCCTCCCATTGCTGCTTCACCAACTGCAATGGCCCCTTAACCTCACGGCCACATACAAGTTCAAATGGGGAAAACCCTAAACTGGGGTGTGGTACAGCTCTGTAGGCAAAGAGCAACTGCTGCAACACTAGGTCCCAATCATTGGAGTGCTCATTTACGAATTTACGTATCATGGCCCCCAAAGTTCCATTAAACTTCTCCACCATGCCATTTGTTTGATGGTGGTAAGGAGTGGCAACCAAGTGATTTACCCCATGAGCTTCCCAAAGGTTTTTCATAGTTCTTGCCAGGAAATTAGTCCCTGCATCTGTGAGGATGTCGGAGGGCCAACCTACCCTGGCAAAAATGTCTGCTAGTGCCTGGCACACACTTTTAGCCCTGGTGTTGCTTAGAGCTACTGCTTCCGGCCATTGGGTGGCAAAATCCATGAAAGTCAGTATGTACTGCTTTCCTCTGGGTGTCTTTTTCAGAAAAGGACCCAGAATATCCACAGCTACTCGGTGAAATGGAACTTCAATGATGGGGGGTGGCTGGAGAGGGGCTTTGACCTGGTCTTGGGGCTTTCCCACTCTTTGGCACACCTCACAAGACTGGACATAGGTAGAAACATCCTTGCCCATTCCCTCCCAGTGGAATGACCCCCCCAAACGGTCTTTGGTCCTGTTCACCCCAGCATGGCCACTAGGGTGATCATGGGCTAAGCTCAAGAGCTTGGCCCGGTATTTAGTTGGAACTACCAACTGTCTCTGAGGATGCCAGTCTTCCTGGTGTCCACCAGAAAGAGTTTCCTTGTATAAAAGTCCTCTTTCTACAACAAACCTGGATCGATTAGAAGAGCTGAGAGGCGGTGGGTTGCTCCGTGCCGCCGTCCAAGCTCTCTGGAGGCTTTCATCTGCTTCCTGTTCGGTCTGGAACTGTTCCCTTGATGCTGGAGACATCAGTTCCTCATTGGATTGTGGACCTAGACTTGGTCCCTCTGGAAGCGATATAGGGGATGGAGCTGTTTCTGTTGACTGTGAACCGCTCTCCGCTGGTGCACTATGTTGGGATTCAGGCTCCGGCTGAGCCTCTTGTGTAGGGTTATCGGTTGCTGCCAGTTCAGGTTCGGTGGGGCCCTCTGGTGTTGAGGTTGCAAGTACTGGATTCAGTGCTGACAATGGGTCTGGTGTTGGTTGCTCGGCTGGTTCCGGTTCTGGGACTGGTTCCGTCTGGGTCTCTGGGACTGGATCCACTACTGCTGTTGCAGACATTGGCCTGGGGTCCGGGTCCATCACCTCTGACCGGGTCCTGATAGAAGTTTCCGGAACAGAGCTAGGCCTCACGGCTTGTTTAGCCTGGCTGCGGGTGACCGTTCCCACCCTCTTGGCCTGCTTCACATGATTGGCCAAGTCTTCCCCCAACAGCATGGGGATGGGATAATCATCATAGACTGCAAAAGTCCACATTCCTGACCAGCCCTTGTACTGGACAGGCAACTTGGCTGTAGGCAAATCGAAAGAGTTGGACTTGAAGGGTTGAATCGTCACTTGGATCTCTGGGTTGATTAAATTGGGGTCCACTAAGGAAGCATGGATAGCTGACACTTGTGCTCCGGTGTCCCTCCACGCGGTGACCTTCTTCCCGCCCACACTCACAGTTTCCCTCCGCTCCAAGGGTATCTGGGAGGTATCTGGGCCTGTGGACCTCTGGTGTGATTCCGGTGCAATGAACTGTAATCTGTTGGGGTTCTTGGGACAGTTGGCCTTTACATGCCCCAGCTCGTTACATTTAAAACATCGTCCAGCTGACGGGTCACTGGGGCGAGGAGGGTTGCTGGAGAACGGGGTGGTGGGACGATAAGGGGTCTGGAGGGTTCTTTGGGAGGTAGGTGGGGCTTTGGGCGGCCCCCGGTAATAGGGTGGGGTCTGGGGTTGTCCCTTCTGGTCTCCGCTCCAACTGCGACCAGTTTTCTTCTTCTCTGCCACCTCCACCCATCTGGCTCCAATCTCTCCTGCCTCGATTACAGTTTTGGGCTTCCCATCTAGGATGTATCTTTCTATTTCTTCAGGAACACCCTCTAAGAATTGTTCCATTTGCATTAGGAAGGGCACATCTACTGGAGATTCAACACTTGCTCCTGATATTCAGGCATCCCAATGTTTCACAATGTGGTAGGCATGTCGGGGAAATGACACGTCTGGTTTCCACCTTAGGGCTCTGAACCTCCGACGAGAATGCTCGGGTGTTATCCCCATTCTGACTCTCGCCTTGGATTTAAACAGTTCATACTCGTTCATGTGTTCTCTAGGCATTTCAGCCGCCACCTCAGCTAAGGGTCCACTGAGCTGTGGCCTCAGCTCTACCATGTATTGGTCAGTAGAGATGCTGTACCCAAGGCAGGCCCTTTCGAAGTTTTCTAAGAAGGCCTCAGTATCATCACCTGCCTTGTAGGTGGGGAACTTTCTGGGATGGGAAGTGGTACCTGGAGAAGGATTGCTAGGGTTTGTTGGTATATTCTGCTGAGCCTTTATCCTCTCCACCTCCTCCACATGCTTCCTCTCTTTTTCCTTCTCATCCTCCACATGCTTCCTTGCCTCCATTTCCCTCTTGTGGGCAGCCTCCTGTACCTCCTTCTCCAGCCGCATGAGTTCTATCTGTCTTTCATGTTCCCTTTGTTTTTCCTCAGCCTGAAATTTGGCTAACTCCAGCTGTAGTCGAGCCGCGGATTTTGTCATTCTAACCTCTCTGTTTTTAACTAACTTTACACCCGAGGTTTAGAAATAAACAAACAAAACTTGGCTGTAAAATTTTGCTGTGCTGGAATAGAATACCTATTCTCTGATAGTGATTGTCAGCCTACAGAAAAAGACAATTCCCTTGTCTCTGCTCTGGGCCCAAATCAAAGCAAAAAACCTCCAACTACGTGGAAACCTGCTTACCCAGCCCAAAGAAAAAGCAAATGGGTAGAACACACACCCCCTATTTACTTTTAGGAAAAAAAAAAAAACTCTGGGTTGGAAGACTGTGAATTTCCCTGCAGGAGTTAAGTACCCTGCCTCCAGGCAAAGAAAACCTGCTATTCACAAAGATAATCCCCTTTTGTCTCTGCTTGGCCACAAAGGAGAGAAAAACAAGCTGCTTTCAGTTCCAGCTGCTTTTTGGACTTCCTTTCGAAAGGAAAAAAAAATTTCCTTTTTAAAATCTGTATTTCCAGTTCAAAAAATCTCAACTGGATCTCAAAATGATTTCAGGTTAATCCCACCACTATGCCACCATGTCAAGGTTCCTCCCCCACTCTGAACTCTAGGGTACAGATGTGGGGTCCTGCATGAAAAACCTCCTAAGCTTATCTTTACCAGCTTAGGTCAAAACTTCCCCAAGGTACAAAATATTCCACCATTTTGTCCTTGGATTGGCCGCTACCACCACCAAACAAATACTGGTTACTGGGGAAGAGCTGTTTGGACACGTCTTTCCCCCCAAAATACTTCCCAAAACCTTGCACCCCACTTCCTGGACAAGGTTTGGTAAAAAGCCTCACCAATTTGCCTAGGTGACTACAGACCCAGACCCTTGGATCTTAAGAGCAATGAACAATCCTCCCAACACTTGCACCCCCCTTTCCATGGAAATGTTGGATAAAAAGCCTCACCAATTTGCATAGGTGACCACAGACCCAAACCCTTGGATCTGAGAACAATGGAAAAGCATTCAGTTTTCTTACAAAAAGACTTTTAATAGAAATAGAAGTAAATAGAAATAAAAAAAAATCCCCCCTGTAAAGTCAGGATGGTAGTTACCTTACAGGGTAATTAGATTCAAAACATAGAGAACCCCTCTAGGCAAAAACCTTAAGTTACAAAAAAGATACACAGACAGAAATAGTTATTCTATTCAGCACAATTCTTTTCTCAGCCATTTAAAGAAATCATAATCTAACACGTACCTAGCTAGATTACTTACTAAAAGTTCTAAGGCTTCATTCCTGGTCTATCCCCGGCAAAGACAAAATATAGACAGACACACATACCCTTTGTTTCTCTCCCTCCTCCCAGCTTTTGAAAGTATCTTGTCTCCTCATTGGTCATTTTGGTCAGGTGCCAGCGAGGTTACCTTTAGCTTCTTAACCCTTTACAGGTGAGAGGAGATTTCCTCTGGCCAGGAGGGATTTTAAAGGGGTTTACCCTTCCCTTTATATTTATGACAAGTGTTAAAACAGCATATAACTAAGAGTAAAAGGATGACATTAAAAGAAGCTTCTGGAAATCCATCTAATGGTAAAATCTATTCAGCTACAGAAGAGTCTCCCAATGGATGTGGTGGAAGCCCCATCATTTGGGATGTTTAAAACAAGGTTTTGAAAAAGAACCAGAAAATGAATGGTAGGGACCAACCCTACATGGATAGGATGGTCGAGAAGGCTTAATGCCGGGAGGAGTTCTCCATTATTATTTTCTAAAATTCATGTAATAGGCCTCAGCAAAGTACTTAAGGATACCCTTAACTTTAAGCATGTGAGTAGTCCTACTAATCTTGATTGAGCTACTCATGCAGCTAAAGCTAAGCACCTGCTTAAGTGCTTTGCTGGATTGGGGTTTTGATGCAGAATTATGAAATCATTTTCATTTTTTAAAAAATGCATTGAAAGATTCAAAATTTTGTCCTGCTTTAAGCTGATGGAATTGCCTTAATGGAGATCTTGCCTTAAACCCCCCTTCACCACCACCCACCGTGTTATGTTTTCTCCTGGAAGTTGGATAGAATTGTCCTTATTTGAAACAGTCAAGTTAAACAGGGATAATACAATCAGAGATATTAATGTGTCAGTTGAGCAAATGGGGTCATCGTATATTATGTCAGACAACTTTGTTGCAGATACTGGCAAAACGTTTCAGGAATAATAATTGGGCTGCTCTGGAGAAGGCTGATAACCTCCTCCAAAGACTTCAACTTCAGACTTCAAATAAAATATTGCTCGCTTATGGATGATCATCCTGACTTTCTGAATGCTGATTAATTGCTTATGGTAATGCAGAGTGAAAGAAATACTCTAAAGTCAAGTCAAATTTACATAGGTACAATACCATCGGGTGCATAAATCAGAGTTCTCATGATATGAAGACCTCCGAATTGCTTATCTGAGGTTCGCCTTCAAGGAGGAGATGATTCATTTGCCATCCCAGCCCCTCTCATTAATTCATAAGCGACAGTGGACTGGTGATGAGGATGGAGCATATCTGTATCTCATCAAAAGAATGGTCTTCAGCTGTCCCGGAGCTGGACTCAATGTGTCTGCTGGGGAAAGGGGTGAGGGTGCAGTGACCCAGTCCTCCCGACTCAGCTGTCCTGAACAGGATGCTTCCTGAGTAACACCACTCGTGCTGGTGCAGTGTTTGCTGGTGCCGTGTTTACTGATCCAGTGGGGCCATACCTGATGGGCGGCTCAGGCGTCACCTCCAGCAACAAGTGATTGTCAGACCACTCCGGAAGTCCATGCAAAACCTTGCGTGTTGTTCTCTTATAGCAAGAGCTGCTAATGCTTAGACTCTCCACAGCACCTTGGGAAGTGTTATTTCTGCTCCTGGCCTTCAGGAGTGCTGCCTCTAGCTCAGGGATCAGCAACCTTTGGCACGTGGCCCGCCAGGGCCAGCCCCCTGGCGGGCCAGGCCGGTTTGTTTACCTGCCGCGTCAGCAGCTTCGGCCAATTGCAGCTCCCACTGGCCGCGGTTCGCCGTCCCAGGCCAATGGGGGCTGCAGGAAGCGGCGGCCTGCACATCCCTCGGCCCGCGCCACTTCCCGCAGCCCTCAGTGGCCTGGAGCGGCAAACCGTGGCCACTGGGAGCCCCGATCAGCCAAACCTGCAGACGCGGCGGGTAAGCAAACCAGCCCGGCCCGCCAGGGGGCTTACCCTGGCAGTCCACGTGCCAAAGGTTGCCAATCCCTGCTCTAGCTGATGCTATCCCCTGTGGAGTGTGTTTTGGGGGGTGGGAGGGTGGGCAGGGGGTAAGAGTTTTGTGAATTTGTTTCCTAACTCATTAACAGTGCAAAGCTGTAGCTCTCCACTTTTTAGCTATACAGTACTATGGAACTGATGGTCTGAGATCAGGGAAGGTTGAAAGGACCCTGACGGCTAACATTTGCCTTGAAATCTAGTTTAGTTTTGAATGAAGGTTCATATTGTTTCATATTTTATCTGCATTGGTTTGTGTATCTCACATGCATACCCTTCCCAAAACAGCACCCTCGGCCAAGCTGGCCTAGCGGGAATAGAAGCTGAGTTATATCATCTCCTGTTTCTCTCCTTCTCCATGAGCAAGGTCAGGCAGCGCAAACCTAAAAAAGCCAATTGTGTATTCTGCGTGGTGAGAAAAGCACTTTTTCCTGCAGAGTGACATAGGTTTGTCTTACAGTGCCACTGTGTTTGTGAGCAGGTCGCTGCTGCTGGACTGATGTTGGCCGGAGAGAATTAATGTACAGTGAAGAGGATGGATGAATGAGAGAGTCTTTTTAATCACTTTTGAGTGAAGATTTTTTATTTTATTTACGAGACAAGCAGGTTGTTTGGGAAAGGGAGCTTGTGCTATTTGTCCTGTTCTGATTTACTTTGTCTTGTGACCAACTGGTGATGCATGTTATCCACAGAGAAGAGGAGTCTGTTACATCCCCAGCTAAGGAGGTGTGGTTCTTTTGGTCAAGGTGTAGCAGCTCATGTGTTTAGCTGTAGAGATCCCCAATCAGCCAAGGTTGCAAAATGACAGGTATGTCTACAGAGTTAATGCAGGAAAACTCAGGGTGGGGAGAACATACAGAAGCTCTCTGTTCCGCCCCCACAACCATGCAGATCCCAGCTGATCCACATAAATCTGAAGCGATGCATTTGGAGGCTTTGTGTAGCTGTGTTGCTTTGCCAGGGCTTCCTCTGCTGTAGCAGCCCCTGAAAGCTCCCATGTTGGGAGAGGGAAGCAAGAGAAATATTAATGTGGCCTCAGACGGCATATACATTTACAGGGATTCCCCATGAAGCAGGGGATCATGTGTAGTCCCAGGCCTGCTCCCTCCCCAGTTGCAGATCCTTGACCCTGCAGAAGGGTCTTTGCAGAATCCAGGGAAGGGAGATAGTACTGTGGAGAAGGCTGATCCCTCTGCTCAAAGCCACTGAACCTTGGACCACAGTATGGCCCACTTCTCAGCCCTTCTGCTGTTAAATCATTTCAGAGAGAGGATAGATAACAACCTGCCTGACTCAGCTATACCGTGCAGCTAAAGGCAACAGACAGAGCACAGCATCCGGAATGTCCTCTCCTCGGTGATTTCAGATTGTTTAGATGCTTACTAGAATGTGAGAATACATTCCTGTCCCTCACAGTCCCCACCATGGGAGGGAATGGGAAGGGTTTATGAGGGGATCAGCAGGAAGATGTTTAAAGAACCTCTGTGTGAATGATCCTGGTTTCCCAGGGAGTCCAAGGATTTCAACAGATTTGCGGCTGGACCCCAAGGCTTTTCTCCCTTCAGTCACGATGGCTGGAGATCTCCCCTCCTGTGGCTCTTAATTTGGGAAGGGATGATCCATGCATTGGTTTCAGAGTTTGTTAATGCACCCAAACTTGGTCTAAATCTACTGCAAAGGTTTGTTGAAGGCTGGGAACCAGACTAAGTTTTGGAGGAGTTTGGGCTAATTTTCAGCTTGACCCACCTAATCCAGTCCTCAAGTTTATGGTTTGGCCAAAACCAAGTCAAACTCCGCAGGTTCAACCTCCAGCAGAGCAAGTTTGGCACCACTGGTGAATTTCATGATGACTAAAATATTTTTCGAACCCCTTCTGACTTTGTGCTAGTGCAGACGAGGCTGTAGAGTAACATAGACCTGCCCAGCATGCCATATCTGAATGTGCTGGCTCTTTCTTTGCATCTTCTTTTCTGGGCTCTGCATCCCATCTCATCTCATTGTTTACATGTATTAGTTGCAAGCAAACAGAGAGACAGTAAGCCAATGGGCAGCCACCCTTAAAATAAAGCCGCAAACTACAGTTCAGTTCAAGTCCTGTTCCTCAGAGCCAGCTCTATTAACACAAACAAAATTCAAAAACAAGAGCAAAGCAACTCAGATGGTTACACCGACCAGAGGCCATTCCAGCTGTCAGCAAGCTGTGGAGGGAGAAGATTAACCAACCCCAGGTAACTAGCATAATAGCAGCTTCACCTTTGCTTTTATAGCCCCACTCCCGATCATCCATGTGATAAGCAGGGCACCTAAGTGTCTCCTTGTAACCCATGCACGCTGGGACTTAAGGAGAATCTTTAAAGCTTGTCCCAGTGACATGATACAGAAGGAGGCTATTGCACAGATTGCTTTTTTCTTTCAAGGCTGCAAACATTGGAATAAGAAATGGCAGCTTTTCCGAACTTGTGTCACAGGAAACCAAACAAATTAGTCAGACCGCTCTTAGGAAAAGGTTGCCTAGTGCTGAAAATCCAGAAGGCTGTGTGACAGGGTCAGGCCAGATGGCTACAGGAGAGTGATAAAAGGCAGATATATTAGCCCCAGGTTGAGTAGTTCCCTTTCCCTGGGTAAGGCAACAGGGAAGGTTCCAGAACAATCAGGAACTTTCTGGAAACACTTAAGACAGACAGGCTGATTAGAACACCTGCAGCCAATCAAGGAGTTGCTAGAATCAATTAAGGCTGGCTAATCAGGGCACCTGGGTTTAAAAAGGAGCTCACTTCAGTTTTTGGTGCGCGTATGAGGACCTGGGAGCAAGAGGCACTAGGAGCTGAGAGTGAGAACGCATACTGTTGGAGGACTAAGGTGTACAAGCATTATCAGACACCAGGAGGAAGGTCCTATGGTGAGGATAAAGAAGGTGTTGGGAGGAGGCCATGGGGAAGTAGCCCAGGGAGTTGTATCTGTCACACAGCTGTTCCAGGAGGCACTGTAGACAGCTGTATTCCACAGGGCCCTGAGCTAGAACCCGGAGTAGAGGGCGGGCCCGGGTTCCCCCCAAACCTTCCAACTCCTAGTCAGACACAGGAGGAGTTGACCTGGACTGTGGATTCATGAAAATGGCCAAACTGAGGGCTGCCGTGAATCTCCGAGGCAAGCAAATCCGCCACTAAGCGCAAGACCCACCAAGGTAGAGGAGGAACTTTGTCACAGCTGGCATTTGCGCAACCTGATACTGCTGACCCAGCACATTTAGAGCCAGCTTGTCAGACTCTCTGGGGATGCCTGCAGTGGTGTTGCTTTGGACACTGAAGCAAAGAGCTTTTGAGAATGTGTCTGAAGGAGAGGAAGAAGGAGGAGGCCTTGCTTACTAGCTGCTGCCTCTTTGCTTGTACAGGAAGGGAACAGAGAGAAAATCTTCTACTTCAAAAACTGCTGTTATGACATTGCCTTTAAATGGCCCCCGCTTTGAAGTACAGATTTCTTCATGATGCTACAAATTCTTGCCCTCTTCCTAGGAGGAGATAGGTTTTTTTCCCCCTTTAGGAAAATGGGAACAAAAACAATTGTAATGAACTCCTGGCAATGCAGAATCTAAGGGCAAAAGACCACAAGCTTCCAAGGTGACTTGCAGGATTAGCCATTGTAGAAAGCTAGTGTAGAATTGCAGGATTAGCCATTGTAGAAAACTAGACTAGCTCTGTTGATTAGAGAGATAAGGTGGATGAGGTAATATCTTTCATAGGACCAGCTTCTGCTGGTAAGAGAGACAAGCTCTTACACAGAAATTTTCTGAAGAGCTTGTAAGCTTGTCTCTCTCACCAACAGCAGTTGGTCCCATAAAAGATATTACCTCACCCACCCAGTCTCTGTAATATCCTGTGGCCAATACTGGTGATGACAGTCACGACTACTTCCTTGTTAATGCCAAACACACACATGCTAATTTGATTGTTCCTCTGTAGTTTAACCCCAAAAGGTCTTTGACTCTAGAATCTGGGGGTTTTTTACATTAATTGTATGTGCACTGATGACTTGGCTTGGGTCTTCTGCGGAGACTGATTATTGCACCTTTGGATCTAAAACCACGAGCTTCTAACGGCTTGACCAGGTGCATTAGCTTTGAGGCAGTAGTAAACTTATAAACCACTATATGTGATCTAGCCACTAGAGAGGGACAAAAAGCACAGTGTTAGACGTAGGGTTTGCAAGATTAGATTTTACTCTATAAAGGTTGGAAAATGTCTATGTCAATGGGTACGCTGAAATCATCAACAACAAAAATTCGATAACAGCAGGAGTACAACCTGCCCTGCACTTACACCTGCAGGGTTCAGGTGTCAGTGGCCCTGCAGCAGGGCAGGGGGCCTTCTGCAGCCCCGCTGTCGTGGACCTGCTCTCTCTCACTCACTAGCTGGGAGTGCAGGGGGTCTCTGCTCTGCCCTGCCAGGACCTGCTCAGAGTCCCTGCAGGCGCAATGTACAGTGGGGACGCTGCAGTCCTGGCAGGGTAGAGCAAAGACTCCCGGCCAAGACTGCAAGAAGGAGGAGGATGAGCCCCCTGCTTGAGCCATTCAGCAGTGGGGTGTCCTCCTGTGTGGTGGTGGGGGGGGGAGGTTCATCCAAACTGCTGACACTCTGCAGAAACTTTAATTAAAATAGATAAAAATAAAAATCTATTTTCCATCAAAATTAAATATAATAATAATTGGATTCTTCCAGGCCTAGACATGTGCTAGCCTATTGTTGCTGAATGACCCAGAGGGCTGGTAAGGAAACCGAGCCTTCCACTTCTAGGGTCAGTAATAATCAAAAAACAATGGGTGGGGCAGCATGGTCTGGGACAGGGGTAGTCAGTTGTTTTTTGTCAAGGTCCAAATTTCTTGGTCAAGGTATAGTCAAGGGACTCCAGAGAAACATTTTTCACATTGCAATAACAATAATATTAATGATAATAATAAGTAAATAAAAAGATTTTGCGGTCTGTTCAAAAGTGTTCGGTGGTCTGGATTTGGCCTGCGGCCCACCTATTGACTACCTCTGGTCTGGAGGAATGAATGCAGAGCTGGGTCTTCAGATGTGGCTTTCAGCAAATCTTTTCACCCTTTTGGTTGAGTTTTCCATTGGAGAGGGATATGGCTCCCAGCCTGCTCTAATAGGGCATGGTATGGATTCATGAGTTAATGTTTTTAGGGGCTCTGTATAAAAGCCAACTATTGTCATTACATATCAGCGGTTCAGTGAGACACATCCAATGAGCTGGTGTTCATATTTCATGCCTCCACCTCACTGGCATCTTTGTTGGCATTCTCAGAAGAAAGGCTGAGGATCATATGGGCATCAATGCAGCTCTCCTATATCACATGGGGCGGGGGAGAGCTTTGTCCAGGTCCCTGTGCAGGCACATGAATGAGGCACATGAATAGCAATGTCACTTCCTATGCTGTGCCTGTATGCTGGCTAGAGTGCACTTCTATTTCCTGGGCTGTCAGGCTGGCACCTCTACTCCACACTGGTTCCACGTCCCACTGGTGACATTGGCTGGCAACTCCTCCATAGAACTGTGAGCACGGTGTGTGGTTGGCATGGTTCATCAACGCCACAGACACATGACCCTTTTGCAGAGAGAGGGAGTCCCTGGTGCATGCCTACCTGCCATACTCCAGATTGCAACCCTCTGTTTAGGCTGCATTTCTCCTCACATCTTTTCCTCTAGGCACACGCCATCTGTGGCGTCACCAAGTTGTAAGATTTCCCCTTCGGCCTCCTCCTGACACTGGCCAAGATGGCCATCCATCTGTCCAGGAGGAAACTCAGAGAGGATGTTTTCTGGGACCTTTCACGCATCTGGGAAGAGCTCTTCTCAGTAGCATCCACTGACATCTTGGACTGTCTCAGGACAGCAGGCATTATCCAGAGTTCTCTTCTTGGTGTCCCCCCTCTAGATCCCTCATTTTGACCCTGTGACATGTATCCCTTCCCTGTTTTTTTCATTTCTTGTGCCCCCATGATCTGTAGCTCCTCCCTCACCTGTATGGGTGCGGCTTTTCTTGCTTTATGGGCTTTGCCCATCAATCCCATTTATTAAGTAGGCCGGCTTCTGTTGACTTGAGTGCTCTCGCAGGGCTGGGCCCTTAAGTAAAAACTTTCTGCAAAAGTAACTTCCCTTGAATATTTTCTATATATATCATTAAACCTTTCATTATCTTAGTAACTTAAAGGAGAGGTAAGGTGATCTAGGGCCAGATCCTCAGCAGGTGTCAATAGAGCTGCACCAATTTACTTAATTAGAACTGCACTAATTGATGTCAGCTGAGGATGTGACCCCAAGTCTCTGAATGGAGCCCTGCAGAGATTGTCCTGTTTGAAGAGGACTACATTAATGTGAACTAGGAACCTTTTAATACACACCGATAGCGTCCTCACAGACAAGTTAAAACGCAGCACTTTAGTGCATTTTGTGATTTACACCCCGATAATCCAAACTGCAGGGCAGTATAGACAAGCCCTAATGTGAGCCATGTGCATAGGGAGCAGAACTTTGGTGTTGTTTGTGCCTCTGGCCTCTTCATTTTCTTCTTTCTGTGAAAGGAGTCTCTCCACTGGAGCCCCTCCTTGTGGCCAGGCATAGCCGCTCTCCCCCCATCTCACAACCCCTGCCAATGGCCACTCTGGTGGTCCACCTCTGCATGGGCCTCTGATTATGTCACAATTTAGGTCCACCCCTTCTGGGGTAACAGAGTCTAACTCAGGGATCGTCAACCTTTGGCACGTGGCCCATCAGGGAAATCCGCTAATGGGCCCGGAAGGTTTGTTTACCTGTAGCGTCCGCAGGTTCGGCCGATCGCAGCTCCCACTGGCCGCGGTTCACCGTTCCAGGCCAATGGGGGCTTTGGGAAGCAGCTGCCAGCACATCCCTCAGCCCACGCCGCTTCCCGCAGCCCCCATTGCCCTAGAACAGCGAACCGCGGCCAGTGGGAGCTGCAATCGGCTGAACCTGTGGCTGCTGCAGGTAAACAAACTGTCCCGGCCCGCCAGCAGATTTCCCTGATGGACCACATGCCAAAGGTTGCCGATCCTTCGTCTAACTATAAGGTGATGAGTCTCTCCTGTGCTGGGCTCCAGCCAAACTGCAAGCCAGGAACCGGTCTGGTAATTCCAGGGCAGGTATATAAGCCTCAATGGAGGAATAGCAACTCTAGGGCAGCAATTCTCAACCCGCAGCCCAGTTAGCATACAACATGCTAAATGCCACAGGACCCACGGCGGGGTCTGGGTAGCTGGCTGCCGCCCAGGCCAGCATGGCACAGTATGGGGTCTCTGCAGGGTCCGGGGTCCTGACTGTCCCCCGATCCCCCCTCAGCAGGGTCTGGCCAGCCAGCAGGATCAGGGATCCCCTTACAGCAGGGTCCAGGGTTGGGGTCCCTGCCTTCCGCTCCACACCCAGCTCTCCACTCCTGCCCTCACTCTGTGGAGGGGTCTCTGGGCGGAGGGCATTGAGCATAGGGGGTTGTGGGGGAGGTTAGGTGGGGGGCCCTGTGGTTCTCAACCTATGGCCCAGCTAACATTTTGTGAGCCACATATGCGGCCCACAATGATAAATAGGTTGAGAACCGCTGGTCTAGGGCTTGGAACTCTTGCCTGCCTGACAGTGGTAACAGACTCCCCAAGCCTTGCTCTCGCTCCAGCCCTGTTCCTAGTCCTACTCTCACTCCATTGACTCAATTCTGGCTCTGACCCCTGGCACCAACCACTAGGCCCAGCTGCCACAGCTCCAACCACTAGCCATGACCATCCCCATCATGGTTTCTGACATCAACAAATAGAAGTCCAGTGTGCTTATATTAGGTCTCCGGCCCCAACTCAGGGCCCTATGGTTCTTCCATTCCCTTGGCTCAGGGCTTCCAATGTCCTTATCCCCTTATCTCAGGGTGAGGGCTTCACACCACTTTCTCTGTTGGCTGGTAGGTGAACCCAGGCCTTCCCCATACACCAGGCTCCAGTCCAGGGTCCCTATAGCCAGCAGCCAAGGTCTGCTCCACAAAATTCCTTGCTGCTGCATCCCTGGACCTCTTCCTACCCAGATTTTCTCAGCCCTTCTCCCCACAACCTCTAAATTCTCCCTTGTCTCACGCCAGGTCTCACAGGGTTCTCCCCAGGAAGCCCCCACTAGAATCTCAAAGTACCAATTTCGAACCTTCTCAGGCTTCACTTTTCATCCCCCTCTGCTGTGGTTTCCCCTGCTTTGTTCCTTAACTGAACACTTCCCAGAGCTCTCTCCCTGGACATCCAAATCCTGCCCTTCTTTCAGGGCACACCACCAGAGCCTTCTCCATCCTAGTGACTGCTCTATGCCTCCCCTCCTCTCCGCCAGCCTCCTCTACTCAGGGTAGGATCCTAGGGCTTATTCTCCCCCTGAGTTTTCTCCCCACAACCTCTCTAGTCACAAAGAGGGACTGCAAAGTTCTTTCCTCTCCTCCCTACAGTCCCTTTCTTTCTTCTTTTCTTTTCCTGTCATTTTATGGCTCAGCAGCCTCAGCATGTGAGGCTATGACTGTCACCTACCACAGTTTTTACATAATCAAAAGCTTATGTCCGCTCACCCTGTCCTGCATCCTTTAAAAATACACTGTAATGCTTTTTTAATGCTACCCCACTTTCCCTGTTCTCTCACCAGTCCTTTCAGACTATATTCTTTCACCTTGACGCATCTCAGTTCTTCATAAAGAGAATCTTTCTTTTTGCATAATTCTCCCTGCGTTGCCACAGCAGATGGTCAACTGTTTCTTTAACTTTGCATGTTTCGCACAACCCGTTTTTGTGCACATTTAGTAGATATAAATTACCATTTAGGCCACAGTGGCCTATTAGCACTGTAAATATAGTTATGGTGCTTCTTCTGTCATAACTGGGAAGTATAACATTATCCTTAAGTCTAGGACATATCTCATAGAACCGTCGTCCTTTTTTCTCTTTGCACTCTCTTCATAGTTAAGAACAATATTTTGTCATTCCTGCTCTCTGAGGTTCCCTTACTGATTGCTGTTATACTCAAAGAGTCAGACAGGATAGCAGTTGTAGCTTGGCATACGTTCCTTAGCCAGGTCAGTGCCAACAGTATGCCCGTGTATTCGGCCGTCCTAATGGCCACCAAATTGGATAGTCTCATAGATCTCTTAATTCCAAATTCAGGGATACAAAAGGCCATTCCCACACTACCAGTGTCGTCATCTGTAGGTCTGTCAATACAGAGTGGACAATGCTGATCCCATTTGCCATATATAAACTCATAAATTTTATTTGTCATTGTTATGCTGTCTGGAGTGGTTCACAATCATGTGTGCCAGCCACAGGGCAGACTGTTAAAAAGCAGGGCAGAAACCCCAAACTGCTTCTAAACTCTATAATTAGATTTCACCAGCCCTGTCACAAGTGTGAACTCCTAAAGCATGCTAACAGTCTTACCATGGAGTCACAGATGGTCCCCTTGGGCATTCCAGTCTTTCTTGCCACTCAGGCAAGCTGGAGTATGTGATAGATGGTCACTTACGCCAGAAAAAATCACAATAATATTCAGATTGCTCCCAGTCCCACAGGACCAGTCACATACCCCAGTGACTTGTACTCAGATGGCAAACCAAGGCCAACACCTGTAGCCAATCCTGTAATTAACTAAAGATAAGAAATGAGAATTATTTACAAGATTAAGCAGGTAAGCATACACATACAAGTGAGGTACAATCTTAAATTCAAAAGATAATTGAAGTTTCTATAATAAGCAAGCTTTTATGTCCTTTGGGACTAACCCATGCTAAGCAGCTTGGGGATCTCTTGCTTATGTCTAGGAATCCTTGCCCCTCAGAGGTCAGACAGCATAAAGAGGCCTCCATTTCTTCTGCTTAGGATTTTTATTCCCCCCTTTCCCTTGAGTCCAAGCTGATGGGACAGATGCTCCTGGATGTAATGTATTCGTGGTGGGGCGGGGGAGGAGGGGAGAGCAGTCGACAATGTCTCTGCTCCACAGTGGCCCATTTGGATTCAATAGTCTTTCCTGGTGGGCAGGAGCTAATGCTTCTTGGGGTAAACTAGTATTTCACACTGGGTAATGCTTCTCCCCTGACTGTGGGGAATTTATAGTCTTAAATATTTGTATAACATTACCTTATAACATGGGATGCAAATATTATAGGTAGGGTTAATACATGCAGCATCCTACAAGCATTCCGTAAAGTCTAAACACATGGTTATAACGCTAGCATCTCTTTTGATAATGCTAACATACAGGTGAGCCACACAGGTTTCCAGCTATGCGATTGTAAGTGTTCAGTGAGGCCTAGGGACCTTGGCATGAGCCGGCACCTGGTCTGCCAGCATCACAATCATATCTGATGGCTCTGCTTTTTCCTTTATCTTATCATATAATTCCAAATTCACAACTGAAGAGACAACTGTCCAAGTATAGTTTGACTGCTCATGACTTAAGATTTCAATCTCTCTCGGTCTTTCCTTTTCACTCACTTTCCACTCCCTCCCATTTTTTGACCCTGTTAGCATGTGGGAGTAGGTGACATCCAGTTACATCTGATCTATTTACTTCCCAACCATCTTCATATATTTGTTTAGTATTCTTATCTTCACTGTTTCCATTAATCTTAGCCCAAAAGGTTAAATGTAACAATTTCATCCTTAAACGTATAGTAGCTCCCTGCTTCACACACAATGGTGCTGTAACATTTTACCACATGGGATTAACCAGTGCTTGGGCGTGGATCGGCTCTAATTCTTTAACTGTTAATTTCAAAGATGAAGATTTCAAAGGCTTGCCTCCATAATCTATAACTGGTTTTATTAGTGCCCTATTCAGCATCATCAGTGAGTTCTTATCTCTTGTTCCCAGCAATACTTTTAAGCAGATTCATCCTCTTTTTACATTTACACTGGATATTAACTATTTGACCCTTCCAAATTAGTTTATCAAACACAAGTCCTAAGAATGTAAAGTTTTGAACTGGCTGAATTTTCTCTGCATAGAAATGGAGGTTCCATGCTTCCCCAATCTTTCTTTCTGTGAAGATTCAGTCCCTTTCTGCTCTCTACTTGCTCTATTTTTTATATTAACCACCTAGCTTCTTCTGCAGCTTGCCTTCAACATTAATTAAGCCTCAGCCACCCTCCAGGTGCAGCCAGTTAGCATAGCTGACCTCTGAGGCCCATATCAACCCTTTCAAAGCCTAAGTGGGTTACACACCCCATTATATCTGCATTACAAAAAAAGGAGAGCACTAAAATTTTCAGTGCAAACAAGGGTTTGTGAATTATTAATGTCTTCATGGGTTTTTGACCTCCTTTGTAAAGTTCTTTGAGATCTGCTGATAAAAAGCACTAGATGATATTATTGGTGCCAAAATGTTAATTGCACAGAAATGTTAATTTAATGTTTCTTGGCTTTCAATACATGCCAAGTGGGTTTGCTTTATTGTTACTGCAATGCCATTTTATTAGTAATGATTATTCTATGCATTTCTAAAGTGTCCATCATGGTGGTAACACCTGAACACTCTGCATAAGGCAAATCCTTTATGCAGGAGGTAATACCCACAAATGGAACATCTCAATGAGATGCTCTCCTCCTTCCACAGAGTCAGTGATAGAATGACTATCTTTACC
Source organism: Natator depressus (assembly GCF_965152275.1). Classification (NCBI taxonomy): domain Eukaryota; kingdom Metazoa; phylum Chordata; order Testudines; family Cheloniidae; genus Natator; species Natator depressus. The sequence goes on from NC_134235.1 coordinate 16,528,415, forward strand.
TTTCCCATATTGTGAACCACTTTTCCGTGCCAGGACCCTCAAACTCTGGGGTTGAGCCAGGGTCCTCTTCCCACTTAACAATATGGGAAGGGAAGAGTAGTCTTGACCCTAACACTGCCTGTGGCTCCCCCAGGTTCAGAACCCCTGATCCCAGTGACATTCCATCTCCCTCTGATCATGGATGGGGATCCCTTTAAGGCCTCTGTGGGTTTTTTTAAACCAGCTCTTTTTAAGTGGATATAGTGGTAACGATGCCCAATTTCTCCTTTTATGTTAATCCAGATTTCTGATAGTTCTGGGGTGTTTGATCTTAGCTGTCCTAACAACTTTCAAGGAATATGAAACTGTTTCAGGAGACTGGCTGCTGCTGTTGGTAAGTAGACTGGGACTGCAATGTCATACTGTTAACGTTCTTGGATTAAATTCAGCAGTGATGAAAACTCATTACCACTGGTGACCATACACTCTTCAGGGTCCCAGACTCACTGCAGGGCAGGCTCATGTAGACTGCAAGAAGTCCATAGTATTTACTGAGGCACTTCCCCACATCCCTCCTAGGCTTGGGTTCTGGAATAGGCGTGGTAGGTCACTTAGGTCTCTCTCAAGCTGCCCAGTCTGGGCCAATAGTCCATTTATAATCAGGCAAAGAAAAGTAATCCCAGAACAAACTCAGTAGTCCTGAGCAAGGCCTACTTCCCACAGCAGGCTCTGGTAGGCTGTGGCCTTTGCAGGGGCCCTGGGCTGTTCCTTTTCCTCAAGGAGCAAAGAATAGGAGGTCTGTTCTCCTCCCGACCAACCAGCACATGAGCTCTCCTCCTCCCCTTTTAAGTGCCCCTTCATTACCTGACAGCAAGTGCAGGTGTGGCTGGGCAAGGCTGAGTGGGCCCACAGCAGCTCATTAACCCTTGAGGGCTCAATGGGGGGGTTGGTATACCCCATCACACTATGTGATTTAGTAGCCTGTGTGCAAAAAGCTGATGATCTTCAAGCAGTGACTGTGTTTTTGTGTACCGCTGAATGCCTGAGGTATTGTCAGCACTTGGTAAATTATAACAACCCCGGGACTAGGAGGAAATAGTGGATGGGGAAAACTTTTTAGATCCTATAATTTTAGGATGGGATTTTCAATAACACCCAATCAATGTTGGCCTAATTCTGCTCCCACTGAGGTAATTGGTAAAACTCCCATTGACTTTAGTGGAAGCAGAGTTAGGCCTAAGCTAAGCACTTTTGAAAATCTAACCCTACGGGTATGTCTAAACTTTAGCTTCCCAGCCCGGGTGGATAGACTTGCACTAGTGAGGCTTGAGTTGTACACTAGAAACAGCAGTGTGACAGCTCAAGTTCTCAAGCCCACCCCACCCTCTGGGTTTGAACTTGGGTGGCTAGAACAAATCTCGACCAGTGCCACAACACCCACACTGCTAGTGTGAAACTCTACCCGGGCTGGGAGACTCGGTCCAGCTGCAATGCAGACATAAACCTTATGGTCTCTGCACGATTTTCACTTCATTCTGCGATGTTCTGCTGATTTCAAGCTCTCATTAAAGAGATGCCATCAACTTCAAAATCACACATCTGTCTGAAGAGATTGTACCTGGTAATGCTGCAAGCAATGGTTAAGATGACTAGCCTTCAAAGATTTGGAGAAAATAAATCCTTTTCTCTGGGGTTTTTTCAGCTTGTTTTATGCACGCGCCCTGAGCATATGCTGTAATCAGTCAGTTAGTCAGTTTCCCCTGTTGTTTGTTTAGGTCTTTCATGGTGTGTCTTTGCTGTAATTAGACACCCACAGCTGGCTCCTGCTAGCTGACTTGTGCTTGCAGGACTTGGGCTAAGAGGCTGTTTAATTGTGGTGTAGACATTTGGGATACAGCTGCAATCTGAGCTCTGGGAACCTCCCACCTTGCAGGGTCCTAGAGCCCAGACTGCTGCCCGAACCCGAACATCTCCACCGCACTTAAACGGCCTCTTAGCCCAAGCCCCATGAGCCTGGGCCAGCTGCGGGCTTTTGATTGCAGTGTACACACATCCTCACACAGCAGAAAGGGAGAAAACAAATATGATGCACAAAAATTTGCCAGTAGCTTTAGCACAAGTGCAGTAAATGAAACTACATTGAAATAATTTTGTAAGACTGATTAGACTTCGAGTTGATGGTGTCACTTTAACAAAAAGTACCTATAGTCAAAGTCCAGCTACCACAGGGTAATCAGAGAGCTGCTGTGTTAGCCCAGCCTTGCATAAAACTGTCTCCCAGCAAACCATAGTAGCAGCAGTATGCTGGGAATTCCCCATCTGCCTCTCTGTTTATCCCAGTGACATACATGTGAATTCTGACCTGAATTAAACGTGAATGTTATAAGAGATGATCATTTTTGCTCCTTTACGATTTAGAAAGAGGGCTGGAGAAGTTTTACCACCCCTCCTAGCTCCCCACAGTGTAGAGCACAGAAATGGGCCGATTGGGTGAGGTGGAGTGTGATGTGCTTTGGCCATCCTGCCCACCCTTGGGTGACCATTAGCCATTGGTGCAAGTTAGAGCAGCCCCCAAGTTCAGCTGCAGAGGTGGTGTAAAGCCGCCTTATGGGCTGGAGCATCTGAGGATTCAGCCCTTTGTTATGACACAAATAATGCAACGACACTATGTCCAGAGGCTCAATGCCAGTTATTTCAGACAGTAATGGCAAAATTTTACATGCTTCATTATGACCAGTAAAGAGATTTGATTTAAAAATTAGTTTACCAGTGATTTACGGGCATGATCTGCAACAACTCTAAGAGATTAGGAGGAGCTCATATTTGACTATTCATCTCAGAGATGGGTCTAAACCAAAACTCTGCTCCCAATTCACCCAAACACTGGTAAATATGAATCTCATTCCAGATTCCAATTTCCCAGCTCGGGTCTATCTGTATACATTTCAGAAAGCACAGATTATTTGTACATATACTATAGGGACATTCAGGGTCAGATTTTCAAAAGGGCTCAGCTCCCATCTAGGGACCTAAATGAAGTGGACACATTATCAGAAGCGCTCAGCACCCAGTTACTCCCTTTGAAAACAATGGAGAATTCCCCCTCTTTCATCGCTGAGAATAATGGGAGATGCCGCATGCTGAGCTTTTTTGAAAATCTGGCGATATATATATATAAAATCATAGACACGTGCACACACTGTTTGATCCAGCAAGCAATGCACGTCCAGAATTCCTGCAAGCCTTGTTATGTGTCTAAGAATATAATTTGTGTTTTTGATACAGGAAACATTTGCCATTTTCATCTTTGGAGCAGAGTTTGCCTTAAGAATCTGGGCTGCTGGGTGTTGCTGTCGCTATAAAGGATGGAGGGGGAGGCTCAAATTTGCCAGGAAGCCTTTGTGTATGTTGGGTAAGCACAAACTCTTTGATTGTTCTCCATATGTCTATCCTTTTCTGTTCTGAGTCAGATGTGGTTGATGTCTAAAACCCGATGAATGACAAGTACAAAGGCCCAGCATGCCTTAAGAGTTCTGCACTGTTTAGAAAGAATTATAAAGTACCTGAAAACCTGGATTCACTTGAGAACAGTGTTCATGGTTTGACAGAGAGTTGGAATTGGATACTTACTGCAGAATCTGCTCAGGTGTTCTGCAGGATCTCAACAACTTTAATTCATACACAGTTATAGTTTGAAAAATCACTGTAAAATGGCGCATCTTTACTGAACATATCTGTTCCCTTTGTATCTTTGAGTTGTGTCTGCTTACTTTACCAACACAAACAAGCTTTTCCTGCAGTGTGGTCTAATGAGCACTGAAGTAGGAGTCACGAAATCTATGTCCAACTCTGTTGTATGATCTTGGGCCAGTCACTTCTCTCTCTGTGTCTCTGTTTCCTCCACCCTGCCTTGTTGGTCTTGGCTGTTTAGAAATATAAGCTCTGCAGGGCAGGGGCTGGGACTTATATTTTTGTGCAACACTTTGCACGATAGGGTCTCAGTAGTGGCCTTCAGGTGCTATTGTAATACAAATCAATAATAATACTTGTATTACTATTTAAAGGCCAGTATAGCTTTGGGTATGCAAGCTGGGGTTTGTTCTGTCTCATGTATAATCATTAAAATTGTCATCTAAATTCTAAGCACAGACTCTTTATTGATGGCAATGTAAGGAGTGAGAAGAGCTCAGCTGCATATTTAAAATTCTGGATTAGAAAAATCATCTCTTGATTTGTAAATGACACCAACTTGTTATGGAATTATTCGGAGAGAATGAGTAAGAAACTGACATGGTGTCATTTCAGACACTTTGATTCTAAATACACTTGAAAGACGCAGAGGCTAAGAGCCCTGAGAATGTTTCTGACATAATTGCTACCTATTTCCACTGGGATAATTATGGTCTCATAAAGGTCCATAAATTATGAAAAAGCAATCTGCATTTCAGACCTCTTTAATTGATCAATAAATTGGTCCTGTCTCACTCACAAAAATAAACAGCACTGGCCTTAAGAGGTTAACCTGGACAGCCAACCAAATTGCCAAAAACTAGGGGGCACCAGTAGAAAGAGGGGCTTCTTGTTCCCTAATCACTATGTTTTGGTATTCCTGTTTTCACTATTTTCCACTTACGGAATATTTATCCTCTGGTTTGTTTGTCCTTCTGATTCATTAACCTGTATTTTTCAAGACTGACTCTCATGTTATTTTCTGCCCCTTTCTCTAAACCAACTCAGAATGTGTCCCATATCAAATATGAGCTGTGTAGATTATCTGGGTCCCAGACTGGTTCTGCCAGTGCCACAAGCTGTGTTTGACTCACAGGTGCCTGTTTAATTGGCTAGGGACAGAGTTCATAAGTGGGTTTCAGATCTTTGCTGCGGATTTTACAGCACAAACAAATGGAATGAAGCAGCAGATGATGGTGTGACACTGCACCCTATATTCATCCTAGTGGTATGATTATGATACGATTATGACATAATTATGATGCATTTTATACAAGATATGTCATGTGAGGTGTCATTGGAAAAGTTACAATTTGCTGAATGTGATTATTGTAGTGGTAGGCATGTATCGTTTTTGTATCCGGAGTTATGAATATTGACTATGTGTCTGTATTTCAAATATGGTTACACTTGGGTGACACCCACTAAGCAACATGATCCCAGTCTAGAGCGCTGATTGTGAGGGGCCTATTCAAGGTAATGAGGACATTAAGGGAAACTATTGGCCTTGGGAGAAGCTTAGCCCCCACCTGGTGAGCCTTCCTGAGACCGCTTCAGACAGCCTCTGGATAATGGCTGCGAAGACTCAGCAAGGCGTGCAAGGGCATGTGACCAGACCACATGACACAACTCCATTTTGGTACCTTCATTTTTCCACAAACTGGGCTAGGACCTTAGCTTGGAGCAAAGGGTTCCCACCATATGAAGAAACTATAAAAGGTGGGGAGTGACATCATGATTTGTCTTCACTCCCCCACAACTCAACCCCTGGAAGAACCTCTGACAGAAAAAGACTTGGAATGGGGGAGGGAACCAAGGCTGCACAGCAAATGCAGCCTGTGCCTCAAGAATCTGAAAACCTGCTTCTGTCATCAGTCAGGGTGAGATATTGTTGATTGCAATCCTGTCTAGTATATTGGGCTTAGTTGGCATTTTTGTTTAATTTCCTAGGTAACCTGCTTTGATCTGTTTATCACTTATAATCATTTAAAATCTATCTTTCTGTAGTTAATAGACTTGTTTTATGTTTTATCTTAACCAGTGTGTTTTAAGTGAAGTGGTTGGGAAAATCTCAGCTCAGCTAGCAAAGGCTTGGTGCATATCTTTCCCATATCAAGGGGGAAGCAAACTATATTAATGAGCTTGTGTTGTACAGATCCCTGTGCAGTGCAAGATGGTATAATTTTGGGTTTATACTCCAGCAGGGGTGCAAAGCTGGGGAGTGGGGAAATCGGCTGGTGCTCCATCGTTGATCTACCAGTGGCTTAGGTAAAGCACTCAGGTAATTCAGTTGGGTGTGTGGCACCATATGCTATCGTGTTGGGTGATAACAGTCCCTGGAGAGGCTGGCTGTGTATCATCAGCAGAGCAGTGTGAGAAAGACCAACCCAGCTGAATTATTAGGGGGCACAGTGGTTCCAACAGCTCCCAGACTGCACCCCAGGGGTACAACCCATCACAGATGAGTCCACTTTTTGATCAGGCTTTGTTCTCCTTTATGCTGTGCAGATATCTTTGTGTTGATTGCCTCTGTGCCAGTGGTAGCTGTTGGGAACCAGGGCAATGTTCTGGCAACGTCGCTCAGAAGTCTGCGCTTCCTTCAGATCCTGCGGATGCTCCGAATGGACAGGAGGGGAGGCACGTGGAAGCTTTTGGGATCAGCTATTTGTGCACATAGCAAAGTAAGTGAGGCGTTCACAGGATTAATCTGAGTTATGGGGAAAAAACCAAAAGCAGAGGCAGATCAGACACTTGAGGAGAGTATTGCCTAGTGTTTAGAGCAGCAGAGTGGTAGTCAAGACCCTTGAGTACTATTCCCAGTTCTTCCACAGATAAGCTCTGTAACCCTAGCCAACTCTCTTACCCTCTTGGGGTCCTGTGAGATTAAATTAATCAGGGCTTGATACTGCACTGTTGAAGCCAATGGACATTTTGGGCTTGACTTCAAAAGGAGTTGGATCATGCCCTTATTCATAAAGCATGTCAAGCTCTTTGGAAGAAAGCCCTATATAATAGTGATGTGTTAACACAGGCTTCTCTCTAGCTGGCGTCCACTAAGACTTGGATCTAATTTCCACTCAGTGCATCAGATTAAACTTCATTGAGGGGCAGCTGTATCCGTTTATAGGGGGCGGGGAATTCCATTGTCACCATTTGGGAAGAAATTTAAATTCACCAAATGGCCAAGCTGACTTACCCATCACTGGAGTCCTGGTCCAGGAGCTGATTTCTGATACTTGATGGAATTGACAGCTGCATGTCAGTAATCACTGTCCCTTGTGTCTGAAAGGCATCATCTGTCCCTTCGCGTATTATCCCTTGAGAAATATTGTAAAATGCAGCGCCTGGGTTCATCTATCCCCCTATGCCACTTATGTGAAATGAGTCAGAGAAGTTTGGTGTGGGAGGGTGGTGGGAAAAGACTTATTCCAAAATCACAGCAGCAGTTCAATGCATAATGGTTTGATGCTGGTTAGCAGAAGTCAAGTAAGTTTCCGTGGGAGTGGTAAATTTATTTTTACCCATAACCATGGGTCAGATAGTACAGTGATGGGTGCTAATATATTCTCCAGCTGCCTCTGGGTGTGTTCAGTTACAGGGTCAGACCCATTTTGGTCCATATCAGGCAGTTATGCTGCCCTTGCACCATTATTGTATAGGATTAGATGATAAAGGGTTACCTGAGTGAAGAGCTCTAAGATGGGGGTCTGTGGGTTGGCCTGTGAATTACCAAAGTTATGTATAACTTTGATTGGAAGGTCTCATCTCTACATGACATTCTCAGAAGGAAATGTTTTAGAAGGTCCCTTTATTGCCATGGAAAGTGAAAGTGCCAGACCACACACAATAGTGAATCTTTGCTTCTTTCTGATGGCAGATTGGGATGCATTCTTCTCAACTGGGCTTCATTCCATAGCCACATTTACCTCCATCCTGCACAAATCTGCTGCTAGTCTTGTAGAAAATCATTTATTTCTGCTAGAGATGCTGCCTCAGGAGACTGAGGTTTTAGAAAAAGTCACTTATGCTAAAGACATTGCCACCATGTCTTTTTTATGCTTTGCAGGCTGCTAGTTTTCCAGAGGGCCTCCTCTGGTCTCTTTCTCAGATTGTATCCTTCCATTTGGGCCTTAACAGGCTGAGAAATGTGTAGGGTTGCGAGAGTGTTTGCTAAAATGGGCACTAACGTTTAACAATCAAGTCTAAAAACGCGGTTTATTAGTAAAGTCCCTTCAGTGATTGCAAACCACAGATTTGCTACAGAAGTTGATTTACAGTAAGACATTTGTAAAATTCTCAGCTACAGCATCTCCCATGATAGGTGATATGACCCAGGACAGAAAAGGAAAATTATGCCACAGGGACAGCTGTCTGTCAAGTAACCAGCACTCTGTTGGAGCTCTACAAATTAATAATAATAATAACCGGAAAGAATATCTTCTTCCCACTTCTGATGAAACATGGTAACCAGGATGCAAGCTCTAATACACAAACTGCATCTGCATGGGAATCAGGGGTTCTGTTCCCACCCCTGTCACTGTCTGATTCTGTGCCCGTGGGCAAGTCAGAAGTAGCTGATGTTCAGAAGTGCTGCGCACCTATAGCCCTGTTGAGTTCTGCCTGTTGGTGCTATTGCAATGCAAACAAACATAGGTGCCCTAACGTGCTGGGTGCTGTACAGAGATATAGTAAAAGACAGTCCTGGCTCCCCAAAAGCTTATGAATATGCTTGAAAATCAAGCTACCTACGCCCTCCCCACACATAGATTTAGGTGCCTAAAGCTCTCTGTGTCTTCATTTACACATCTGTAACATTGGTATAATCCCTCCTCGCAGTGGTGTTGCAAAACCAGGCCCAGTTTAAAGCCTAGGCAATGTACATCCATGTTTAGGGCTCCCCCTCAGCTCGTTGGATTCCATCAGAATCTCAATTTTCTCATTTAAATCCATAGTAGGCTTCTAGCCTGATGGTTGTGAAGAAAAGCTGAGAAGTGTGACCCAAGTGTAACTGATGCAGTGATGGCTGCGTAAAGCCTGAAACAATAGCTTTGAGTGGTTAAACTGCCCCAGGCATCTCAATGGCTTGTCATCTCCCAAATCCATTGCTGTGGGCCTTGCCAACACCACCCCAGCAGCAAATTCTGTGTGTTGTGGCAGGAGCAATGGAGTGCAACAGGCCCAGTCCCTCCACCTAAGCAGTGTCACCCTGAACGCTGGGGTAAGTGTTGGAAGGCTCCCCAACTGCCACACTGCCTCTCTGGGGTCACGAAGAGGGGATGTATGTGACGCTCCTGTGAGGGGAAGGGGGCCCTGTGGGACTACCCCAACTTTGGTGGAAGGGAAGTGAGGGGTCCATTGTCAATGAGGGGCCAAGGCTGTGGTGCCAGGCCCCATGCTGTGATGTGTCTTGGGCCTTAATCCAGCCATGAGCCAAACTATAACTACAAATTGCTTTTATGTCCTCAGTAGCAAGGTGCTTTATAAGTACTAAGTATTGTCACATCTCTGCAGTGTGGAACAGTCAGAGATGCACTATGCTGGACCCGGACTGTAATCCAGACAGAAGTGACAGTTCTTGCTGTTTTACCCTGTGTATCTCTCGTCTTTTGTCACTAGACATCTGGCGCTGCCATTGCAGAAGCTGGTGCTGTTTTCAGTCTCCTCATTTTCAATCTGTTTCTTTTCCAGGAGCTCATCACTGCTTGGTACATTGGGTTCCTGACCCTTATCCTCTCCTCGTTCCTTGTTTACCTGGTCGAGAAAGATGTGCCTGAAAAGGATGCCTATGGAGTCGAGATGAAAGAAGAGTTTGAAACCTATGCAGACGCGCTGTGGTGGGGGCTGGTAAGCAGCTGTAGAAACTGTCTCTCATTTGTTAGTTTAATGGAAATAAAGCTGCCTGGTTGAATTAGGGTGTGAGGGGAATGGAAGGGATTGGGGTAATATATTCAAACACACCTAAATCCCATTCTCAAAAGTGATTTGGGTACTTAAGAGCCTGAAGTCTGACTGAAAGTCAATAGGATGTAAGCTCCTACGTGTGAAGAAAGTCCTATTTACTTTCAGTCACAGTTAGGCTCCTACGTACCTAAATCACTTTTGAAATGGAAACTTAGGTGCCTAAGTCACCGAAGTGCTTTTAAAAATTTAACTCTGGAACTTTGTTAGCTGGAGTCTAAGGGCCAGATTTTCAAAAGCCTTTAGCACCCAACAGCTCCTATTTATGCACCTACATGAACTGGCCAGATTTTCAAAACTCAGAACAGTGGGAGCTGGTCCTGTGCTTAGCCCTCTTTGAAAAGCTGGCCATTTAGGTGCCCAGCAAGAAGCTGAAGTTTTCTGGCAATCTGTCTCTAACTGTGGGTGCTGAGCTCTCTTGGAAATTTGGCCCAGAATGTCTGGTGAAGAAATCCCTAGGGGGGAGATTTTCAAAGGCTTAAGTGGGAGTCGGGCGCCCAACTGCCATTGACTTTCCCTGGAATTGTGCTTCTGCAACTCTCCTCCTGAGATGCTAGTCTGAACCCTAGAGAATCATCGTATATGAAGAGTCAGGCCCCCAAACGCTGTCCGAGTTTGGATTAAATTGATGCTGGGTGGGAGGGGTATTCCAAATGAGGGGGCAACTGCAAGGTCATGGTTCAGTCTGAACCTTAGATAATCATGGTACAAGACCTGAACTATGGCCTTACCCCTTTGTTTAGAATGCCCTCCCACATCCCTGCCACAGAAATTCACTATCAATTTAATCCAAACTCATACAGTACTTGGGGGACTGAATCTTCTCTCAGTTATATCAGTGTCAATAAGTAGCGACCGTGCTGAAGTCAGAGGGTTCACATTGGTGTCAATGAGAGGAAAATCCGAGCACTTGTGTGTACTTCACATCCAGAATTGATTCATTCTTCTCCTAATTGGGATTGAGCTCAAGTTGAGTGTGTTGCCCCCTCCTGATCCCCAATGGTTCTACAGCTCCTTATTCCTCTTTCTGGAGGTAGGTGATCCACTTTAGGACCAGTGGGTACTGAGTTCTGTGTGTGCAGTGCCTCCAACTAGTAACTACATTCAGAGCAAGAGAAAGACCAAGGAAAGTGTAGATCCTCTATTTAGTGGGGAAGGATAACTAATAACTGACGACATCAAAGTGTTTAACCTCTATTTTGCTTCAGTCTTCATGTACTCTACACAATAAATATTAACAAGGTGGACAGAACACAAGCCAAAATAGGGAAAGAACAGGATAAAGACTAGTTAGAAAAGTTAGATGTATTCAAGTCTGCAGAGCCTGATGAAATTCATCCTAAGGTACTTAAGGAACTAGCTCAAACAATCTGGGAACCATTAGGAGTTATTTTTGAGAACTCATGGAGGACAGGACTCCAGAAGACTAGAGAAGGGCAAACATAGTACGTGTCTTTAAAAAGGGGAACAAAGAGGCCCTGGGGAATTATTGAACAGTCAGCCAAAATTCAATACCTGGAAAGATACTGGAACAAATTACTAAACAATCAATTTGTAAGCACTTAGAGGATAATAGTGTTATATGGAATAGCCAGCTAGGATTTATCAAGAACAAATGATGCCATACCAACCTAATTTCCTTCTTTGACAGGCGATAAGGGGAAAGCTGTAGATGTAATTTATCTTGATTTTAGTCAGGCTTTTGACACAATCCCACATAACATTCTCATAAACAAATTAGGCAAATTTGGTCTAGATGAAATTACTATAAGGTGGGTACATAACTGGTTGAAAGACTATACTCAAAGATTAGATATCAATTGGTTTGCTGTCAAACCTGGGGGATGTATCTGCTGAGGTCTCACAAGGGTCTGTCCTGGGTCCAGTACTATTCAATGTTTTCATTAATGGCTTCAATAATGGAGCAGAGAGTATGGTTATAAAATTTACAGATGACACCAAGCTGGAGGGGTTGCAAGCATTTTGGAGGACAGGATTAAAATTCAAAACAACCTTGACAAATTGGAGAATTGGTCTGAATTCAGCAAGATGAAATTCAGTAAAAATAAGTGCAAAGTACTTCACTTCAAAAGGTAAAATCAAATGCACAATTACAAAATGGGGAATAACTGTCTTGGCAGTAGTACTGAGGAAAAGGAACAGGGGGTTATAGCGGATCACAAATTGAATAAGAGTCAACAACATGATGTAGTTGCAAAAAAAGGCTAATATCATTCTCGGGTGTACTAACAAGAGTGTCATATGTAAGACATGGGAGATAATTGTCCTGCTCAATTTGGCACTGGTGAGGCCTCAGCTGGAGAACTGTGTCCAATTTTGGGCACCACACTTTGGAAAAGATGTGGACAAAATGTTTAGTCTTGAGAATAGGAGACTGAGGGAAGACCTGATAACACTCTTCAAATATATTAAGGGCTATTGTAAAGAGGACTGTGATCAATTGATCTCCAAGTCCACTGAAGGTAGAACAAGAAATAATGTGTTTAATCTGCAACATGGGAGATTTAGATTAGATGTTAGGAAGAATTTTCTAACTATAAGGGTAATTAAACTCTGGAATAGGCTTCCAAGGGAGGTTGTGGAATCCCCGTCATTGGAGAACAGGTTGGACAAACAACTGTCAGGAATGATCTAGGTTTACTTGGTCCTGCCTCAGCCTTGATGCCCTCTTGAGGTCCCTTCCAGCCCTACATTTCTATGATTCTGTGACTGGGTGAACAAACAAATAACAATCCTTATGACCTCAAAGATGTTACAATTGATAACAACACGGAATTAAGGACCAACTGATAAGAATAAACAATATTGTATTCCCGGAGAGGACTATGGTGAATTAAAAGAAGGGCAAGGGAATCAAGTAAATGAGACCTGGACCAACACCACAACAACACACAGTAAAAGCCCACAAATTAAGTCATTACAGTACAATAAGAAAGTCTCCCCGTGCAGCTTATCTGGGTGTGGGAGCTGTATCTCCATGCAAAGGGCTAAAATCCCTTGCTGGGAGGCATACAGCTCTTCTTTTTGGCTGGAGTGAGTCCCTGTGAGCTTCAAGGCTCCCGGTGTAAACGAGGCCTCTCAGATGCTGCTGGCAGTCAGTCCTCTCTGGTGAAGAGAACAAAACGGGTGTCTGGTAGAATTATTCATATAGCTGATTTTGTAGTTTGCTGGCACTTCTGATATTTTAAGGTGTTTTTTAATGATTTTTTTTTCAAAATTTTAATTGAATCAAAAAGTCTAAAAAACACAATTTACTTCACATTGAACAAAATGTGGTGTTTGACACGAAACAAAATGTTTCTTTTAGATTTAAGCTTTTTTAAAAAAAGGTTGCTGGGGTTTTTTTTAATAAAATGGAAGGAAATTTCAAAACGGAACATTTTGAATTGAAAACAAAAAATGTTTCTTTTCAAAAATGTTGAAATGAAACATTTCTCAGAGAACTATTTGTATTTAATAGAAGGAGTGTGAGGAGAGGCCAGGTTGGCTTATGGTGAAGGCCCTGAATCGGAACTCAGCGGTCTCTATTCCTAGCTTTGCTACAGACTTCCTGCCTGACTTTGGGCAAGTTACTTAATCGGTGTGCCATCTCAATTCTCCATTTGCAAAATGGATATAATATATCACCTCTGTTTAGAGGTATTGGAGGATAAATTCATTAACACGTATGAGACATGCAAGTAGTATGACAATGAGTGCCATAAAAAAACTATATCTATGGCTTACATTTTCCAGATTGCTTGCAAAATCCACGCTTAGGAAAGTTTGTGTTTGTGTATTTTTCTACAATGTCCAGAGGTCAAAGCAAACGTTTATAACCTGGTCATGCAGGTTTGAGGGTAAAGCTTAAAAGAAATCCTCCTTGTCCATTTGCATTGTCTGTCTTATAAAATGGCCAACCTATTCTCCCCACAGATTACCCTAGCAACAATTGGCTACGGTGACAAGACCCCCAAAACCTGGGAGGGGAGGCTGATAGCAGCCACATTCTCTCTTATCGGAGTTTCATTTTTTGCTCTTCCTGCCGTAAGTACCGTCCTTCTGTTTGTTTTTACAAAACACAGAGTTAATGATGTAGAAAGTAAAGGAATAGCCTCCCTTCTATGCAGATTCCACCAGAAATTCAACTGGGAGCCTGCAGTTCAATGACTCTCAAGCTGGAATCTTGAGCACATTCATGCATGGTGTGGGGAAAGCAATCTCTTTTCTCCTTGTGGCTAAGATAAAATGGAGCCTAGTCTGAATTATCCTGTGTGCTGTGCAGAACTTTAGAGCTAAGCCTATAAACAGGAGAATTATTCAGGTTTTGTTACAAACATGAGACTTGGACCAAATTTGCAAAAAGGGTGAAGGTAAAGTTTTTAAGAAGTGACTTAAGCCCTTAACCTCATTGAAAAGCAATATGGCTTGAATTTCAATGCAGCTTAGGTGCCTAAATACCTTTAAAAATCTGGCCTTAGATTCCTAAGTTGCTTTTGAAAATGGCGCTTGATCACCAAAGCCCCAAAGATCACCAAGTTATTTTTGAAAAGTTTACCCTTGATCAGAAAGCTGCTCATGTGAGGTTGGTCCAAGATTTGGGTGACCTGGGCCCAACCTGTGGTTTCAAGTGGAAACAATGCAAAACTTGGAGCTTGAGATTGGTTTCCTTTAGCTCAAAACTTAAAAAGAAATTCATGGGGGATGGGAGCCCAGATGATCCAGTATCCAGAATATGGTTCATATGCACCCCCTTTAGATCACAACCACAGAGTTTAAGCTCAGTTCTGACTGAAACAGTGAAGGAGGAAAACAGACCAGCTGCACATCTTGTCATTGGGAAGGCAGTAGAAGACCAAGAAGCTTTTTGAGGAGCTTGTAATGAAACCATGTGAAGTGCGGGCCTAGGTGAAGGCAAGGTTTGTCAGAAAACTATGATGCCCTGTGAACTAGAACTGCCAGAAAAGCGCACTGAACCCCATGTGAATTGCCCCCATTAATTCCCCACAGCTCTGATTATCTCATCCACAAGTTTTAAGAGAACTTTCTCCTCAGAATTTCTGTTGTTCTTGTGTTTTCAATCAAACAACGCCTGACAGCCATCACCACCTCTGCTTTTAGGGCATCTTGGGTTCAGGGCTGGCTCTGAAAGTCCAGGAACAACATCGTCAGAAACATTTTGAGAAAAGAAGAAAGCCGGCAGCAGAACTTATACAGGTTTGGATTCTCTAGGTTTCCATCTTGAAATGATACTGTATAAATAAAAATTGGATACAGTTAACTTAGGCTTGAATAGAGACTGGGAGTGGTTAAGTCATTATGCAAGGTAACCTATTTCCCCTTGTTTTTTCCTAGTGCCCCTTCCCCCCCCCCACCCACTGTTCCTCAGACGTTCTTGTTAAACCCTGGATTTGTGCTGGAAATGGCCCACCTTGATTATCATACACATTGTAAGGAGAGTGATCACTTTAGATAAGCTATTACCAGCAGGAGAGTGGGGTGGGGGAGAGAAAACCTTTTGAAGTGATAAACACCCATTTTTTCATGGTCTGTGTGTATAAAACATCCTCACTGCATTTTCCACTTTATGCATCCGATGAAGTGAGCTGTAGCTCACAAAAGCTTATGCTCAAATAATTGGTTAGTCTCTAAGGTGCCACAAGTACTCCTTTTCTTTTTGCGAATACAGACTAACACGGCTGCTACTCTGAAACCTGTATACATAAGGGCACTATGTAATGGAGTAAGGGATTCTCCCTTGAAGTTCTTATTTCCCTGTGCCCTACATAGGAAGTTGTGTTCTGTAATGCAGATATATACTTTGAGGTCAGACAAGATGATCAAATGGTCCCTTCTGGCTGTAAAATCTATGAGTTCACAAAACACCTGTCCCTTTTAGAGCAAAAGTGGCTTTGCTACAAATTCACATGTTCAAAGTGAAATTAGTCGTTCAGCTGAAATTTTCTAGGCAGCCTCCCCTCCAACATCCATTTCAGTGGCACAGAGTCACCTGAAACCAGATGGCAAAACCTTTGGCACTATGCGCTGTGTGTGTGTGTGTGGGCGGGGAAGAGGAGGAATCAGCTGTTTTGCAAGGCCCCAGTTTCCACTGTTTCCCTTGGGAGACTATCCCACATACAGAGATGCCACAGGCTTTTTGTTGCTATAAAAACTCATAAATGTACAGAATATTGGTCAATAGTGACTACTGGGTTACAACTTAACACAGAAGTCCATTTAATTTAATGCAAAGACTGCCATTGGCTCCACTGGATTTGGATCAGAGCCTTAGATTTTATTTTGTAAAATTAAATATAAAATTGGTAGCTTGAAGGTTGATCTGTTTGACAAAAATCCAATATGCACTGCAGGCCATGACCTGAATCAAATGACATCAATGGCAAAACTTTTACAGTGGAACCAAGATTACTTTCTTTGAAATCAATGGGAGCGGCGGGTATTTATGACCTCTCAGGGTCAGACCCATTCTTTGGAGAAATAGGCTGAACAGCATACTTTTGCAGTAAAAATGTTTCCTAGCAAAGCACAGGACACCGTGGAGAAGTCTGGAGAGGTAGAATCACTGCATAACAGGCAGCCAGGGTAACCACAGTACTGCTGTTTATGTGCTAGTGGAAGTTTGATAGGAGTTATGTGCTAATGTTTAAAATCACTCAGCAAAACTTTCCACAGCAGTATATTAACCTGATTGCTGCCCGCTAACCATGGCTCTTTCAGATTCCCAGAAACATCAGACAGATCACATGTTCTACATTTTACTAAGCTGGATGCTCTTTTAGATTTATCAGACTTTAGAATAAAGCAAGATTAGTAAAATGTAACCTCTTCCGGGTATCTGAAAGCAATGGGCAGTGCACAGTATTCTGTCACATATGCCCCTGGGAACAGTATTTGAGGACTACTGTCTGAGAGCATCGTTTTCTTATTAAAAAAAGAAAAGGAGGACTTGTGGCACCTTAGAGACTAACCAATTTATTTGAGCATGAGCTTTCGTGAGCTACAGCTCACTTCATCGGATGCATACTGTGGAAATTGCAGAAGACATTATATACACAGACACCATGAAACAATACCTCCTCCCACCCCACTCTCCTGCTGGTAATAGCTTATCTAAACTGATCATCAAGTTGGGCCATTTCCAGCACAAATCCAGGTTTTCTCACCCTCCGCCCCCCCCACAGACAAACTCACTCTCTTGCTGGTAATAGCCCATCCAAAGTGACCACTGTCTTCACAATGTGTATGATAATCAAGGTGGGCCATTTCCTGCAGAAATCCAGGTTCTCTCACCCCCTCACCCCCATCCAAAAACCACACACACAAACTCACTCTCCTGCTGGTAATAGCCTATCCAAAGTGACCACTCTCCTTACAACCTGCATGAAAATCAAAGTGGGCCATTTCCAGTACAAATCCAGGTTTTCTCACTCCCCCCCCCCCACACACACACAAACTCACTCTCCTGCTGGCAATAGCTCATCCAAACTGACCACTCTCCCCACACTGTGCATGACAATCAAGGTGGGCCACTTCCAGCATAAATCCAAGTTTAACCAGAACGTCTGGGGGGGGGGGGGGGAGGAAAAAACAAGGGGAAATAGGCTTCAATCTCTCTGGTCACGCAATCAGAGACATGAAGGTCGCTATCTTACAACAAAAAAACTTCAAATCCAGAGTCCAGCGAGAAACTGCTGAATTGGAATTCATTTGCAAATTGGATACTATTAATTTAGGCTTAAATAGAGACTGGGAGTGGCTAAGTCATTATGCAAGGTAGCCTATTTCCCCTTGTTTTTTCCTCCCCCCCTCCCCGACGTTCTGGTTAAACTTGGATTTATGCTGGAAGTGGCCCACCTTGATTGTCATGCACAGTGTGGGGAGAGTGGTCAGTTTGGATGAGCTATTGCCAGCAGGAGAGTGAGTTTGTGTGTGTGGGGGGGGGTGTGAGAAAACCTAGATTTGTGCTGGAAATGGCCCACCTTGATTATCATGCACATTGTAGGGGGAGTGGTCACTTCGGATGAGCTATTACCAGCAGGAGAGTGAGTTTGTGTGTGTATGGGGGTGGGGGAGTGAGAAAACCTGGATTTGTGCTGGAAATGGCCCACTTTGATTTTCATGCAGGTTGTAAGGAGAGTGGTCACTTTGGATAGGCTATTACCAGCAGGAGAGTGAGTTTGTGTGTGTGGTTTTTGGATGGGGGTGAGGGGGTGAGAGAACCTGGATTTCTGCAGGAAATGGCCCACCTTGATTATCATACACATTGTGAAGACAGTGGTCACTTTTGATGGGCTATTACCAGCAAGAGAGTGAGTTTGTCTGTGGGGGGGCGGAGGGTGAGAAAACCTGGATTTGTGCTGGAAATGGCCCAACTTGATGATCAGTTTAGATAAGCTATTACCAGCAGGAGAGTGGGGTGGGAGGAGGTATTGTTTCATGGTGTCTGTGTATATAATGTCTTCTGCAATTTCCACAGTATGCATCCGATGAAGTGAGCTGTAGCTCACGAAAGCTCATGCTCAAATAAATTGGTTAGTCTCTAAGGTGCCACAAGTACTCCTTTTCTTTTTGCGAATACAGACTAACACGGCTGTTACTCTGAAACCTGTCGTTTTCTTATTATAAGCGTTACTTGAACTATGGCACCATCTAATGGAAACTTTCAATATTGCTGTATAATAATTCAGTGCGACTCACTGAATATGTCCATTGTTATCTTCTTTTGAACTAAGAGGCGTATTACCTGGCTGCATTCACTTATAAGCACAGATAAACATTTCCCCTAATGCTATTACTGTCCCTTTATATGTTATCCAGGCTGCCTGGAGGTACTATGCTACTAACCCCAACCGGATGGATCTCGTCGCCACCTGGAGGTTTTATGAATCAATTGTATCGTTTCCATATTTCAGGCAAGTGTGCTGCCCCCTCTGATCAGTAACACCCTATACAGCAGAACTCAGATAGGACATGGGATGTGGAATTTATGTGGATAAACAAGGTTTTGGATAATTGGGTTTTCTCAGTGTTACTGCTGCAAATCAGGGGAACATCACCACTTTCAGTTTAGAGGGAGGTTTCAGGCATAAGGGGTTCTGCTGCATACGCCAATATATCTTTCTGATCAGTTTCTGTTTTGATATTTTATTGTTCACCACATTCCTTTACTATTGTTTATTGAAAATCCATTTAGTGTGTGTGGACTTTTCTATATTGGGGATGATAATTCAGTTCATTAGAGGCAGGGAAACTAATTGTGAAATCTCGGAGTTTTTGAAAAGTGGGGACTATGTGTTGGAAAAACATTTGTATGTTGCTTCTCTTTGTGTTTTGATTTACAGACCATTCTCCTAGACTTCCTTAAGGACTGGGCTCTGCAACCCTCATAACTTAGTTTAAATACTTCTCATAGGGTTGCGCAAATGGAGGAAGATTTTAAATAATTAGAATAAAAACCATCACAAAAAACCCATTCCTTATGAATTGAAATGTAAAGTATGGCCTTAGATATGGAGTTAATACATGGTTATATGAAAAGCAAGTGTAAAAATGACAACTTATAAAATATATTCAGCATATCACTATAGAGCAATACAATAATACATGTTAGCTGATTTAATATTCTGGCCAGTGGGGAACAGTGGTGTGTGCATGTGCGTGTACAGGCACGCACACACATACACATTCATATAATACACAAATACAAATACCCACATGCACACACTCATGATAATCTGCTTCCTGTCTCTCGATAGGATTGACAAAAGTATTTTTTCTCATTAACTTTACAGAGCGAATACAGCTATG
The DNA here is from genome assembly GCF_965152275.1 of Natator depressus. Taxonomy (NCBI): domain Eukaryota; kingdom Metazoa; phylum Chordata; order Testudines; family Cheloniidae; genus Natator; species Natator depressus. The sequence goes on from NC_134235.1 coordinate 16,547,909, forward strand.
GGAATGTGAGTTGGATTCTGTTGTACTTCAATTATCATTTACAAAATTGGAAGCTGTGCTCTGATTTCTACATATTTTTTTTGAATGATGGAGTAAGAGGAGGGAAGAACTCAGCTTGTTTTTCAGATTCAGGTTCTGTTTGACAAGTTGGTAGTCTCAAAACCATTTCTGGCTGTAAACTGACCATGCTTGATCCTAAAATCATGTAGAGAAAATAAATATGGAACCCTCCAAATGCCATTTTAGCTTAAATGACTTTTCTGATTCTATATTGTACTTTAGTTCACCAGAAAATGTTTCCTCTTCACAAGAAAAAAAAAACCCTAAATCTATTCAGGAGATGGTATTTATAGGCTCCGCTCAAGCATGGGAGAACCCCCCTAGGTTCCAATAAATTCAGGAGGAAGATCCCAGTGGAAAGAAAAGGATGTACCTGATTTTTAACACTTCAGAGAAATAAACTGAGCAAAGAGATGACCACTTTTCTTTAAAATAATCTTAATGTATAATAATTAAAAATAATAAAGCTCAAAGCAATACAAAGAACGGAATTCTGTTTAAAATCTTATGCTTTGCCCATCGCAGCGGTATCTGAATTCCTTGACTTGAGATGAACAAAAGACAGTGGGAGACTTATGGTAGGAAATATTACAAAACATCTGCAGAAGGCTGTGTCATTTATCCGTTGCTTCAAGGCATTGCATGAATCTCAGAAATTGTCCCAATTAGGCAGGCATGTCGCTTTTCAGATGTCAGTTAAGTGAACTCTGCTGTGCAAGGCTTTTTTTGTGTGGTATTATACATTTCTCTGCTACTCTCTTCTGCAGATGTCATGGGTAAGTAGCAGGGTGGGTTTGATTTAAATCAAATTGATTTAAATCATGATTTATATCACTAGTCAGGAAGACTCAATTTAATCATGGATTTCTACATAAAAGTGTCTTCTTGTTGGTTGTTGTAACCTTAATACATATTCTTCACAACTCAGAGATAGATGTAGGTTTTCAAAATAAATCACTTGAAGATTAGTTTTACAGCTATATCAGAAAATGAATGATTGTTTGGTTATTTCATTTACCAAAGGTTATTTTAGCAGATATTTATGAAGTCATTGGGAGATGAACCCATTCAACAGCTTAATCATTAATATTTGGAGGATTTTCTTGCCATGCTGTATTAGGAGGAGAACATCACCAGACAGACATTTAAATTGTTTTATTTAACTAAAACAACATTATGTAGTCTGGATTTTTTTATTCAACAGCAAACATATAATATTTTAACAAAACAAGCATATGAATGTTTGAATTTAGTTAAACATTCAAGGTTTTTTAAATCAGGTTTGTTTTTGTTAAAATTGTTTTTAACTAAAATAGTTCAATGAAATATTTAAAAAAGAAATTAAATCGACTATGTCAGCCAGGTCAACATGAGAAACTTAAAATGATTGGCTTCTGCAGATAACTCAGTTATCTTCATTTTCCTGTTTGTTCATAATCTGGAAAAGAAAAACAAGCTTTCTTGCTTTTCCAGGTCCCAAACGATTTCTCAATTTGGAATAAATTAGATCAAAGGAAGAAAATATTCTTTCTACACCGGAAGAAGAAGCTACTGCTGTTAAAAGTGAGATTTTCACTTCAACAGTCTCTGAATCCAAGTTCTTAAGTGACTTCCACCAGTTCACTGGTGTAACTTTCTTTAAAATATCATCAGCAAACATATATTTCTTGAATGATTCACCCCTGGCTCTGAAGTTTATTATAACTGGCATTATGGAGGGATGTCCATGTCATAGCCAACTCCTCTTCTTCAGCAGTTAAGCTTTGACCCTGATACCGAGTATTGAGAATATTTGCAAGAAAATGAGCTGGAGATAGTGCTTGTCCCATTCGTTTTTTTAATGCTTGTAATTTAACTCGGTCATTGCATATTTCTCTTTTTAAGATCTCACTCAGTTCCTTCCAAATTTCAACCGCCTCAGCAATAAACAGCTATTTCCCTGCATTTTGTTCAAGGCTACAGAAATAGGCTTCAGGGTACTCAGCATGTGTTCAACATTTCTCTTAAGCCCAGTATTGAGAACATTGGCTGTGACAGTGCCATCTATTTTTTCATGATTTTGTTCACAAACTGTCATCAGATTAGGACAGTTCTTGATCTAGTGCTCAAAACAGTCCACTACCGAGTTCCATCACACGTCTTGTGGGAGAGCTAGCTTCGTTCCTCCCACCTTTTTTCAGAGCAGCTGCTGCAAGGTGGTTGTTACGGAAGTATTTTGCAATTTCAACAACATTAGCCTTTATTTCTGGAACACTGAAGTCTTTGGCTAGGAGGTGCATCAAATAAGCACTGCAACCGTATGTTATTAGCTTGGGACTCTCTTCATTCTCTTCTAAATTTCTTCTCATCTTGGATACATTTGCAGCATTGTCTGCGACCAAGCTGCGTACTAGACATTTGAATTTTTTTCAGTTTGTTATAGCTTTTCTGCTACTTCTTGTAATGCGTGTGCTGTGTGCACATTTCCTGATGTATTAATTGTTTCTGTAAGGAAGACATTCCCTTCTTCTGTTGTCACACAAGCACATACAACAGGATCATTGTGGACATTGCTCCACCCACCAAGACTTAGGTTAACAATTTCACCCTCTCAACCTTTTGCACACTGCTCAATTTCTCTTTCATACACTTTATCCAGCAATTTGCCTGTGACTTCTGCTCTGTTGGGTGGACTGTATCCTGGTCTTAATGACTGACCCATGTTAATGAAGTATGGGTTCTCAATCATACGGAAAGGAGAGTTCGTTGCATGAACAAATCGGGCAATTTTTTCATCAATTACCTCTTTTTGTAATCTGCTGGTTCTTATCACAAATTTATCTATGGTTGTTTCTGGATGATGGAGATTTTTTTTTCTTTTTGCTACTGTGGCTATGTGACATACATGATGTGACTGAAACACTATCATTGGCAGATAACTCTGAAACTATAGAAAATGATTGTGATCTTGAAGGTGGATAGTCTTCAGAATCCTGTATGTTGAGGATGGATTGTCCTAAACAAAATAAGTCAATGCAGTTATTTAATTAGTATTACCATACTGCTCATTTAGTATTACTCATTGCATTCACTGACACTCAGTACTACTTTAAAGGTGAAACTGTAAAAGGACGATCTGCTTATTTCAGCTATTTATTTTTTATCAAAACTGCATCTAAAATGATAGTACCATAGAGTAATAACTATATTTATATAAGATCCTGCATGTTCCTTTCATCATCTTCAATGCAACTTCCTCCTGAGAAGGAACGCTTCTCATGATATTGTTTTATTCAGGCAACCAGGCCTTGCATTTCTTTGTTGCACTGTTTGCATTTTGCTCGCATGCCAGTCTTACCCACAGATAGAGGAATTTCATTAAAATATTCCCAAACTGGGTCTCTTTTACAGCCTGCTGCCATTATAGGTTTTCCCTTCTAGTGAGAGACTGGTATGGTAGATCTCAAATCAATGAAGGCTACACTCAGAAAGACTGCAAGACTTCTGGAATATGCTGCTCAAAAAGTTTCACTTTTGTTTGTACTACCTGTTCCTCCCTGCTCACATTTATCTCCAGACTTCTTCTCCTTGTCCAGATCTATTCTGCCCCCAACAATCTTCTATTCATTGAACTTTTTGAAACTTTGCACTTTTAGAGAGAGGTAAGGGATTGACTCTGTGTACACAAATTTGCAGAGGGTTGAGGTCTGCTATTTCTCACCTTTATATATTATTTATTTATTTAAAACCATTTTTGCTGTTAACAAGCATGTTATCTCTGGAGACACAAATCCACAGTTTGAGAACTGCAAAATTAAGCATCTCTGATGGTATCTTTCTAGACTGCGCTCTGAGTCCCATTGTGTAGATAGAAAGATTAACCTAAATAATCTATACAGAAGCCCCTGGAAACCTAATTCATGAACTATTGGAACTCATTTACAAAACTTTTCTTAAACATTACATGAATATATTGTCTCATACTATACAATTAGAATTTATAATCCCTATTCCATGATGAGAAATCTTTGAGCTATAATGTATCTTAATTAAAACTATCTTTAGATAGGTTTTTTTCCTCAAAAAGCATTTTATCAAAAAATGCAATTTTAAATTTAAAAAATCAGATTATTTTTTTAAAAAATCATTGATCTTTATCCATCCTGGTAAGTAGGGAGCCTGCTTTTAGAGAGGGCTTTGTGGAATCACACAGCTGGGAGACAAGCTAGGAAAAATCTACCTGATGAACAGGCCTTTGATCTTTCTTTTCTTTTCTTTTCTTTTCTTTTCTTTTCTTTTCTTTTCTTTTCTTTTCTTTTCTTTTCTTTTCTTTCTGTTGGCTTGTCTACACAAACAAATAGTTTGTGACCAGCTGGGGTGTGAATCTACCCCACAGAATCTGCAGATTAATTGTCCATGTGGACCCTGTTGATGCACATTAGCAGTCTGTTAGTTAACTTTGATCTAGTCCTCTTTGAAATGGGAGAACGAGCAGAACTTGGCTTTTAACAAAGAGGAAAACTAAGAGTCTATTATGGAGTCAATTTCCTTTTGTAGTATTCTGGATTTCACCCAGCATGACATCTCAGGAGCAGCTTTGTGTGCCTCCATTTTGAATCATGAGGGCACTTGTAACCTGGATTTTACAGGAGACCTTGGGAATAGATGGCCAACATGCACAGAACTGATAGTATTTTTTTATATGTAAGGGTTTTGTTAATGCTGAGGGTTCTTCCCCCTCCCTCTTGAACTGTATTGGCCAGAGTGTTCTGACATCACAATGATGGGCATGGTATCAGAACCCATGTAGAACAGAATAATTAACTGAACTAATGTTGGCCTTTTATAAGCGGAACTGTTTAATTGTCTAATGAATCTGGGGAGGGAAGGGGTAAATGATTTTTGTAATTGTATCCCTTTGCAGCCATTTGTTGAGGATAGGCTACTGTAGTGGAGAGAGTTCATGAGAAACACGGTTTTTTGGGGAAGTGGGGAATCATCTTTTTTTCTGTTGATTGTTTTGTTTTCAAATCTGCTCTCTGAGTTTAGTTGCCAAAAATCAGAAACATCCCAAATTAATGGAAACTTTTGCAGACCTGGGTATGAGGCTTTCTGTTCCTCAGTTTCCCTGCCTGTACATGGGGATAATAATCCTTCCTCACGTTGAGCTCTATAGATTGAAAGTGTCATATGAATACTAAGTATTACAATTACTCTCTACTATTGATCCCTACTAATGCAGCATTGTGCCTACGGTGGATACACATAGAGTTTGTTCCAGTTATGGTGTTATCACTGATTCCAGCAACATTCTGTGGACGCAAAATATGACTGGAGCTTGTAATATCTCTGCAAGAGGACTAAACTTGATGTGCTCACTGTACTTATAGTTGGCAGCAGTTAGCATTCCACAGTATTTCTTTAAATTGGTTTGGGGAAGCATTTCTTTACATCTGAAACCAGTAAAATGAGAGAGAAAAGAACGTGTCACATTTCCATTAGTGAAAGAATAACTCACAATTTGTTTTACTCACAACATCTTTCACCCTGACTGGTCTGGGATGTATTATAAAATAAATCTTCCAGGGGGAAAATCCCTTGGAAGTATTTATTTAGGACTCGGTTAATTTTTCTACTCTTCTCATTTGTCTCTCTACTACTCCAGTCTCTAGTTTCACACTGTCCATTGAAAAAATTAAACCATTTCCAAAGAGGTCCTTGAGCTCAGTGTTTTGTTCAAAATGTTAATTCTCAGCTCCCTCAATGGAGCAGGTGACCATTGGGAGTTCTGACTCAGTGGTGCGATATCAAGCTGGCCCATCCAGGCAAGCCTACATGGGTGACTTTACAATTGAAGCGAAATGTGGAACTTAACTGCTGCTCTGCCCTATGTGATAACCCTAGCTATTCGCTGAAGACTGGGTCCTCAATGTAAAGGTCATAAACAGGTTTGCATGGGGTTATACCCACCTTCTTTTCTTTATGGCTAGTTGGGAAGGGAATGCCAGAGCTTTTTCTGTTGTAACACAGGTTGCAATATGAAAAAGATGAGAACCACTGCTCTACAGCAATGCCAGAAAGAAAACTTCTAAATTTAACACACACTTCTTCTCTCCTTGCTTTTTCCTATTGCTTTCGCTCTTCTTTTCCCCAAAAGAAAAGAGCAATTGGATGGTACTGCCAGGTATGTAACTGTCATGATTGTATCCTTGCTTTAATATCATTGTTGAAGAATGCCTTATGGTTAATGTTTTGTTTGTAGGCTCACATGCCATGAAACAAAAATGCTATTAACACTGTAAATATTCATTCAAAACAATTTAAACAATGTATTTGAGTGCTTCCTTTATTCTTCCCTTTAATAATGGATCAAAGATACTGTGTGTACAGAATGTATGGTACTGTGGATTTTTTGTAACTAACCTAACTAGTTGTTTATGTGTAAGGATTGGCCTAAATAGACTTCTGTTAGACTAAGCGGTAGAACCATGGCTTAGCATTCAGGTTGTTATTGGGAGAATTTGGGTCTTCTAACTAACATTGTTGGTTAATAACACCGCAATATCTTGATATGAGAAATCATGATTGTTGTAATTCACTACGTTCACAAGCTCTTTGAGAACAGGTGTAATGAAATCCTAAGATGGATGAACATTATTACTAAAGTCCCTTGGCAGTTCTTAAAAAAACAACTCTTATTTAGGGTTTGATGTAAAGTCCATTGGCATTCCCAATGGAAGACTCCCATTGACTTTGGAGCAGATCCCAACTGAAAAGAAGTAAGGTTTCTTCAATGACTAAGTAGGGATGTGATATTAGTCAGACTGCAGCTTCTTAACACACTAAGAAACCACGTATACACCAGGGATAAAATTTTCAAAAGCAATTAATTCAGTAGGACTTTGGCTCTGAAGTCACTTTGGTGCTTTTGAAAATATTACCCTAGAATCCCTTCTTTCCCTAGGTTGTGTTTCTTTTGAAACAATAGCAGAATGGTTACTGATCTTGCAATCATTACCACCAGACAGCACAAGGAAATGAGTATTTCATGAGAGGCTGAATCACTCCAGATAAATAGGCAGGTGTGCGCAGTTCCCATTGACCTCAGTAGACTTTGGATCAGGCCCCATGATGCTGTCAATATGACAGCTTCCTGTCTGATTGCTAATTGTTCTATTACAATTAGCACAATTAAAATTGCTAAGTGACTTGCTCTTCTTTTTAATTAGATTTAATAAAGGATATTATAATTTATATTACACTCCAGTTTTCCTTTAACATTGCATAGAAACAAACGATGAAGGCATGCTTTCTTAGTACAGGGCGTGGCACAGAAAGCGACTGTGTCTCCGGTACCTGGCAGCCACAAAGCTCTTAGTGAGAAAGTTGTAGCAGCAAAGTGTATTGTTTGAGTTTTGGAGTGCAGGGGGAGTACGAGGAGTTGAGCTGTGCCTGTCAAAGAGGAGCTAGGAATAAATAACTAGTGTATAGACTCAAATTGAGGCAAGGTTTGGTGATGAACAATAGCTTTTTAAATCTCCATTCTGTGCGCATTGAATTCAGTGGCAAAGCTCCATATGATTTCAATGAGAGTAGTACATGCACGCACACGCACACAGATATAAATTCAGTATTGTCTTTCTCTCATTTCCATGAACAAATAGAATATTAGTCAGGTGCAGGGGTGGTTTAAGGCAAGACTCTTGCAATCTGGACCCAGTGGTGCAATAGACTCACAGCTGTATGTGACTATTTGGGGTGTTTGGGGAGGAGAGGAAAGGGCCACCGAGGAGGCTGTAGAGGGGGGAAGAGGAATGTATCCAGTGGTGAGGTTACATGAAAGTGTCTGTGAAGAGGGAAGGCTGATATAATTTTTGTGGCACCCCAAAGTTTTACTGGATCTCACCTTCCATGTAGGGTAAAACCAGGCAGTTATGTGATGTGGTTGGATGAAGAGCAGGCCTGACTGGCCATGGTCCCTGGTATTGGCACAGGATAGGATGAGACTCTGGTACGAATGCTGGGTATGCCTTCCTGGTAGATTCAGTTCTGCTGTGCATGTTGCTGCCGCTCTTTGAAAAACAGTTCCTCCCCCATAGATGGTACATACCCCACTCTATAAGGCAGCATTTAGCCCATACTCTTAGTTCATCCCTAGTCAGGATTTACCTGGTTATGGCTTCACGCCAGAAGTCTTGTTCACTTGCCTTTCATTCCTCGAGCACCTTAAATACTGGGTTGCTAGTTACTATGGGTGCAGTATCACATAGACATTTTTCTGTAGAAAGATGAATTCACTCCTCCTCCTTTGTCTGACATAGCCCAGATCTGTTCTTCTCCAGGGTGCATTGCAAGGCCTGTCAGTTGACTCAGACCTAATCCCATAGGGGAACTTTCCTGGCTTATACACTATCCTGGTGAAATGGGCTAGCGAAAGGATCTGAGTCCTCGTTCCCACTTCCTTTACCTAGAGGCCTGCCTGACCTCAAGGGCTCCCCTTCCACTCTCCTGTGTGGCAGAGTCCTCGTAACCCCAACAAGGCTGGGCCCAGGATTCCTGGGGGGCTCAACCCCCAATCTTGTTGTGGTCACTTAGGGCAGGGGCTGGGGTGTCCCCACTCCAGGGTATTCTCTCTGCACTGGGCACTTCCCTGGCCTGCTGATCATTACATACAGTTCAAAGCAAATACAATTTATTAAACAGCAACCAATTTAAAAAAATAAGGAAAAAATGGGAAAGGTTAAAGGAAACATAACCCCGCTCTGTGGCACAGGGACATCACAACCAGTGTCTCTGGAATATCAGGGAAGTTCAGACTGTTCCTCACATGTCCCAGGCCCTGGCTGTGCTGCAGGGATGCTGCGGGTCGGACACTTACTCTGGCGGTGGCCACACGCTCTCAGGCTTTAGGTGCCAGGACCCTTCTTCCCAGCATTGCCCCTGCCCCATCAGGGTTACAATCCCCCTCCGAGTCTGACCTGCAGGGCCTCTTGGCTGGGGGCATCTCCCTGTGCTGGGCCCACTGCCCAGGGTCCCCCTTGCTCTCCCCAGCTGCTCACCGCACCGGGCTCCACTCTGTCTCAGCTCCTGCTCCACCACTCTGCCCCAGCACTGCTGCTGCTCTGCCTCCAGCTCCCTAGGCTGCTTCTCTGGCCCCTCTTGTTGTTACAGCTCTGTCCCCCAGCTCCGCTTGGGCCCCTGCTTTCTCCTTAGCTCAGCCCCACTCTGTCTGACCCAGGCAATTCTGGCTCACAAGAAGGACGGGACCCCCCCTGACCTCCTGACTCCCTGATTAGCTTGCCCACCCTGTCAATCAGGCTAACCTGGAGCATTGGCCTCTCCCCATTGCCCCTGGGGACTGTCTGTCTCAGGGTCCTGATTTTCCATCGACCCCCTTTCTTTTGGTACTGGGAGCTGTCCAACCAAAACACCCCCACTGAGTTTTAATCAGGGGACAACAATCCCCTTACATGAGGTTCATTTGGCAGTGGGAGTTCTTTTATCACCATTAGTTGATAAATGTATGTGTGTTAAGTGTACATTTTCAAAGCTTCCACTAATTTTTGAGTGGGATCCTGAAATGTGCCTTTTTTGTTCCAACTTTTTGCAAACTTCCCCTGTATTTGAGAGAGACGAGGAGGGTGACGTTCTATCTTTTATTGGACTAACTTCTGTTGGTGAGAGAGACAAGGGAGGAATTGTGGGCCCAATTTTCAGCAGTGCTGACATCTGTTCCATTGACTTCAGCTGGAGCTGTGGATTCTCACTGTCTCTGAATATCAGGCCCTTACACAAAAACAGCCATAATAGACAAGTCTTTCAGGGTTTTGAACCTGATTCTGCAGCCCTTACACAAAGTCAGAAAGAGTTTTGACTGGGTATAGAGAGCATTGTCTAGTGGTTAGACTATGGGATTAGGTATCAGGAGATCTAGGTTCTTTCCAAACTCTGACACTGTCTCATTATCTGCCTGTCAGCAAGTCATTTATCATCTCTGTTTTCTGATCTCTAAAGTAGGATTGATACAATACATACATAATAAATATACATAAATATAAAGGCATTTTGAGAACCTTGGATGAAAAGAGCTACACAGGTCCCTTAATATGTTGTTATAAATGATTGTGTATAATCTGATATTTCTGTGTTGCTGGTAACAATAGCATGACAAAAATAAAATCATATTTTGCAAGGACAGCTGGAAAATGTCACTGTCCACATTTTTTCTGAATGGACCTCCAGGAAACCGAAAAGGCGGGGGGGAGCCCAACCTCTGATCTGCACCCCACATTTTAAAGCACAAATGGAAGGCCCTTTCCATACTTCACTGTTTCACTAATAACCATTAATCTCTCATCTTAACAACAACTTCTTCACTTTACAGTAATGTCATATTTACTGGGGAGTCATTCTTTGGATCAAGCGTCACAAGAAAACTTAGGCTCCGTTATTACTTGAATGTATATACCTATCTTTCTCTTTTCATGTTTGCTGCATGCCATTTTCTGTCTGTGCTTTTTTTTTACTACAGTAGTTCATCTAACAAAAAAAAGCAAGGGCACAAAAAAGCTAGCACAGAATGGGCAATGTTTAAAAAATGTTAAGGGAGGCAGTGTAGCTTAGTGGTTAGAACACTGGGTTGCCATCTGAGTGACCTGGGTTCTATTTCTGGCTCTGATACTGGGCTGCTGAATGACCAGGGGCAATTCACTTCCCTACTCTGTGCCTCAGTTTCCCCATCTGTAAAAGCACTTTGAGATCCAATGATGAAATGTGCTGCATAAGACCTAGGTATTATTTTAAGACCTCAATCCTGTGAACACCAACACATGTGAATAACTTTGCATGTGAGTTCAATGGTACCACTCACTTGTGTGAATTTACTCATGCGTATAAGTGTTTGCAGGACCAGGATCTTAGACCCTGATTCATCAAAGAACTTAACTTTAAGCATGTAAGTAAAGTTGAATCCGGGCCTAAGACAGTAAGCAATTTGGAGCAAAAACTGCATCTTCCTGCAGATGGCCTGTGTCTTGCATATTGCAGGTGCATGAAATACAAATAATAAATAATAATTAGGGGACCTGTCTAGATGCATTATTGTAGAAACTGATTTTTTGCCTAAATTGTCAAGCATTTCATTTTATCCTCACAATTTTTTCTTATCATTCTGCTGTAGCTCATTAATTCTTCTTCCATCTATCCCGTGCACCCCGCACCCCCCACCATGAAAATATTTGTAAGCAACTCAGCCTAGATGTCCCAAGCCTTCAAGTTGCTGAGCGCTTCCCAAGAAGCGCTCAGAATCTCTCTGAATAATTGGGCCCTTAGGGTGCTAATGGAAGGATCTGTGACGTATTGGCTTTGTGTGTGAATGGTGTTGCTGTCTGGTGGCTGACACACTGAGAGGATGAGGGACTTACTACTACCACTAGTAGCTAAAAGAGTTTTTCTATAGCTCACATGCTAGAAATCTACAATTTTGGACCTTATGAATTAGGATTCTAGTCCTGGCTCCTTAAGTATAGGTGTGAGTTATCAGGAGGAGTTGTCCTTGATTATTTTAGGGATGAATATAGTATTTTCTCTGAGTTTCCCCTTTTGCAGAATGTCATATCTGTTTACTTTCCTCAAAGAGGTGTGTCGAGAATTAGTTGGCTAATGTTTGGAAGTACTTTGGAAGAGTGATCACTAAGACAATTTACAGAAGGCTTTTGATATATTGGAGCATTAATTGAGGATGGGTTTTTCAGGACTCAGTGTTGACCTATTGACATCAATATCCAATTAACTTCAGAGGGAGCAGAGTTAGGCCAAAGCTAAGTGCTTTTGAAAATCTCACCTGTTACTTCTGTTGTTTGTGTACTATATTTCTATAAACTAATGCAATATAGGTTTGGCTTCCCAGAGCTAAGCTCACCCATGTAAGATACAATTGCTAATGTAGTAAAAATTGGGGTAAGCATGACTGCCTTGTGCTTCCAGTTATTTGAGCTGCAAAACAGATCTAAAAATATTATTACAAAACTTTCTGTTTGAAGGAACAAAATATGGACACTGTGTAGAATCAAGCACGTGGGTTTATTACGCACAGCGCTGGTGGAGTGTCACCTTGCTTATTAGGCTCAGAGACACTGCCAAACAATTGATTACAATGGATTATATGGATTTTCCATGGGTGGAGGAAAATGACGGGGTAGGCAGTCCCAAACCCCTGGATAGGTCTAGCAGCAAGACAAGATAAGCACAGTAGCCAATGGTCAAAAGGTTACATAAAGTCTCCACCCCTGGTTTCAGGTTAACACATGACACTTAATTAGTACACAGGTGTTTTCCTTTAAACAATATATAGAGTGTGTTAGTATAAAATATATATGTTGAATTCTGATTTGGGATCCATAGGACTGAAGTAGCTCCCCCGATTGTCCAACAGGTACACACCTAGGAGTTAAAGCAAAAGGACAAATGAAAAGTATATAGCAATAAAGATTGCCTTTTAGTTGTTTATTTGTGTTTCTAAGGCAGGCACTGGCAATGGCTTGGAGGAGAGGTGCACATCTGTGAGAGGGAGGATATCATATCTCATATTGACATGTTTGAACTTCTTCCATAAACTCAAGGCTAGTGTAGGAAGGCACCTCTTCTACAGAAGAAACAGGGCGCCTTTCATTCCTTTGGTCTGTTTGCAACTTTGAGATAAAGCCCCCAATTATAATTTCCACCTGGCTTCTTGCTGACCAAGCTTATCTTAGCAAAAAGCAAGGTTGTCCTTTGTTTGTTCTGCTTCTTAGCTAATATTGTTCACTATTTGCTAGGCATCTATCTTCTTGACCAAACTCTGGATTTTTGGGCCTGTAAAAAGAGCTGACACATATCAGGTTGTAACCATAAACAGCATATGGATTTTAGCCCTTCACTGTTAAAAAATGCATTAGAAGAGTTCCTGACTGGATCTTTTTACTTTATTTTATTGTATTGTGTTTTATTTTTGGGGATTAAAATTATAAATATAGGTGGGGGTTATATTTGATCCACTGTAAGGATTATCACTTTGGGTTTTTGTTCATTCTTGCACAAATATTGTCAGTTTATGAAACTCCAGTATTAGGTGCAAAAAAACCCCACAAAACAAAACAAAACCGTCCCATAGAGGAGAGTGTCTGACTTGCATGATGGGATGAAACTGCATTATTGTCTTGCATGATAGTTTCTGGAGCTAATCTTCTAGTTTAGTGGTTCGCACCCTTCTAGGGTGAATGTAAAACCTCAGCTGCAGCAGCCAGTGACCCCCCTAACCCTTCCTTATACACCCAGCAACCACATTCCGCTCTCAGAAACTCCAGCACAATTCACACTGACATCAGTGGAAATTGCAAGTGAGAATCTGAGGGCAGAATTTGTCTGTATCAATGAACTGAGCATCTGGCCTTTATGCGAAGCCTCTGTGCTACACATTAGCTTGCCTCCCATTCAGCAGTTTCATCTGATCCATGATGGAGCATAGGTGCATCTAACTTGGGACGGTGCTTAGTTGCACAAGACTGAAGTTTGGAGCAATTCAGATTCCATTGCAGCTTGGGAGTGCACACAATTGAGTGGGAGGCGGGCAGTGATGATGCTCTGCAGGTTTGTCATGAAGGTCCTCATTCGGTAACCACTTCATGTTCAGGATTTGCAATGAAAGTTGTTAAAAGTTCTACCCCAGAATCAGAATTTTGTGTAAGGGAGGAATTTGCCATGGAACCACATACCAAAGGGACAAAACCCACTCCAAAGCAATGCCAGAAGCCTGAGCTCTACCAGTAGCCATACCTGTACGAGTATGTGGGAACTACTGCTCTAGTCATGCTTATGAAGAGTGATGTGATCGCTGCATGCTTTAATACTTTGATATTGAGTCACGCGCGTGCTGTGTTCATGAAGGAGATCATGAAATAAGATAAAATGTTTCCAGGCCTTTGTTTCAATAGATCCAAATTTCATCTGCTGGAAATGAGAATAAAGCCCACTCTTTGTCTGATGACAATTCATTTTTTAATCTGGAAAGAAATCTGGAGAGTTTTAGTACACAATGCATTGTAAACTGAGCAACATTTCTTTCAAGTGAAATTGACGCCTGATGTCCTGAATATTGAGTGCTGTAGCTGCCCTAGCTCAGACGTGAACGTCAGTATCCCCTGTGTAATTGTTTAATATTGGAGCAAGTGTTGCTGTGAGCTTGAGAGTTCTCCATCAGGTTTCAACCTAAAATACTGGAGAATGAAAATAAAGGACTTAAAAAAATAAAAGTGCAGGGGCATTATTCTGCTCATGGATTCAAAGGGTAGAATTTTGCCCTATAAGTAGAATCTGGGAATGATATAGGATTAGATTATTTAGCATAAATAAAATAGAGAGAACTTCCTGTGGACATATGCAGTTGAGATCTTTGCTGCAAATAAGCGATCTGTCATTTTGAATGGAGAGGAATATTTTGACCTACATTCCAGCAGGGAGGTGTGGAAAAGCAAGGAATCTTGTTTTGAGACAACCAGTGCAGGGATTCCTAGCTCCGAATTTAGAATAAATCAAAGTGAACTTTGAGGAAGCCTTGGCCTAAACTTCATTGCTTGGGCTCATCCTTACTAGTAACCTCAGGCCAAAATGTGCAAACTTGAGTGCCTAAAGGGGTGCAACTAAATCAACCTCTAGGCATCTAGAGGCCTGATTTTTAGAGGTGCTGAGCACCCACAGTTCGTGGGACCTGGAAGGGCTCAGCATTATTTGAAATGAGGCCACTTGCCTAACTTTGGGCCCTAAGTTTGCATCTCCTTACTAGAGCACTTGCTCAGCATACAGCTTTGAACCTTAGGCTGTTCACCCAAAGTGAACCTCTTTAGCTTTTGCAATTTGCTCATCATTATTAATAAGGTGAGTGAGAAGCTCACTTCCACTGGAGATCTGATGCACATAGGATGCTCTGAACATTTCAGCACCACTTTCCATCTGACCTTCTCATCCCGTGGCAGCTGTAACTCCTCCTCCTTGAATCTCACCCCATCATCCCTCCAATCTGTCTATAACTCCGCTGCAAAAATCCTCTGCCTTGCCCAGGTCTGACCCTGCTCAGCCCTTCTTTCAAATAAGTTCACTTTAATAACTTCACCTTTTTGCTTCCTGCATCAGATTCAAACTCTTCATTCCCCGTTTCAAATGTGTCTTACTTCTCCATGATTGTTCAGTCCCTGCTGCTCATCTAATGCACTCTGGCCCCCAAACCCACTTCTGTGCCTTCTTCCTTTCAGTCCCTACTCCCAAAATCCCCTTTGAGGGGTATGCCAATGGCACCCTCTTCTCCTTTAAGGCCTTTCACAAAAGCAGCTTCTCCTGAGAACTGTGCTTTTATATTTTAGTTGAACAAGCAAACAGAATCTCTGTGGTGTAACCCGCAAGGCGTATGCAGGACTCATCCAAGCAATCTTCCAAGTGATCTTACTGTCTTCACCTTCATTTTCCCTGAGTTAGATTTCTGAGCATGCTGCATTCAGGTGAACCTGGGCTCGCAGGCCTCAAGGGAGATGCTACAGCCAGTGCAAATTAGAGTAGCCCCAAGGGTGCTCTAATTTTCAACAGGGACCAAATTGTCCCCCTGTGATCAAAGGATGTACTTTCTGAATGTCTCTGCTGCTATCTGCAGCATTGCTTTTAGCTTCTGCAAAGAAATACAAGCAGTCATCACCAGTGTGACTGTAACTACACACCATACACATTTCAGGAAGCAATGGGAAAAGTCTATACTGCTAGGGGAAAAAATTATGTAGCCATTAATCTCTGCTCTGAAATTATAAGATGTGTCCATGTTTTGTGGGGAGTTTTATATAATGCATTTCATTGTTGTTTTACATATAAAAATACAAGGTACTGATCTCACTGGGCTACAGATACGGTGTTCACATTGACAATACTGTTTAAAAAAAAACCAATAATCCTTCTAAAACTCATCACCATACAAAGATTTATCTTAAATAATATCAATTTCTCTAGGACATAACTCATTGTGATAGGCACCTTAGCAATTCCATCAGTCGATTAGCTTTAGATAAGATAGATAGTTGAGGGCCACAATAATGTGGATAAAGTGACATATTTTTCAATTGCCATTAGCTATAATGTCCAGATCAAGGTGGAACAATGTGTGCTGATTGTATGACCTGATTGTAGCCTGATTGTATGACCTGGGATAGCAGGGGACTGGACTTGGTGAGGCCCTTTTCAGGAGGCCCTTTCCAGTCCTATATCCTACATTCCTATAGTCTGATGGCCACACCTCCTTGTAAAGATGAGAGTAGTCCAGTTTCTCATGGATCTGCATTTGTCCCACAAGCCACACCTTGTCCACCATACTTTAATCCTTGCAGGAGAATCCCTGAGGAGTGCCAAATAACTTCAGGCAGCCATAAGCAGTTTTAGTAATCTCCTTGGTTATGAATATAGTAATTCAGCCTGCAGAAAGCTCACAGGTGCCAGTCCAAAGGTTAGCATGGAGTAGCCAGTGTGGGTCCAACTGCAGAGTGTCCCCTGAAGAACACACATTCTCGTGGCATTAATATTCTAACAGGGCAACAAAATGAATTGCTAGAAGGCTGAAAGGCATCAGAATGTTTTAAATTCTTATCAGTCAGAAGACACCCTCCTCATTTCCCCTACCATGAATATTGACTGGAATTAAATGGGTGAGAACTGGGTGTCCTGTAGTGCCATGTACGGAGCAATTGCTTAGGAATGTCTTTGTGGTCTGTGCTGTTTTGAAAATAATTTATTCTGAGTCCAGCACTTCTCTCATTCATCATCACTATGCACGGGCAGCTCATTTAATAGCCTAACAGGCACCCAGCAGTTAGGGTGACCAGATAGCAAGTGTGAAAAATCAGGACAGTGGGTGGCGGGTAATAGGAGCCTATGTAGGAAAAAGCCCCAAATATTGGAACTGTCCCTATAAAATCGGGACATCTGGTCACCCTACCAGCACTTAAAGAGGGCATTGAGCTGAAAAGGCTAATTCTCCCTATCATCAGATAATGATACTGGCTAAATATTGGTGTTTGTCTTCTTAATGATAAAGATGGCACTTCAGCCAGGTTAATGGAGCAGAAGCAGTGTGGCAGACTAGGTAGAGAGGATGGTAACATTGGCTGCATTGATATTATAGTGCTTCCCCTGCCCCCGCGCAACAGTGGTTAGTTGTTAACTGTGGTTAGTTGTTGGTTACAAAGACACTGATGAATTACCATAGCTCCAGCAGTGTCCTTCTTGTATGTGAAACATTTATTTGGGATCTGATATATGAACAGCATCATGAAAGCAAGTTAAAGTGTACTGGTCTGCATTAACGGAGGAAAATTGATCACTTTTGCTTATTTTGTAGCCAAAAGCTGGGTCTCTTGGATCGGGTTCGTGGTACCAATACTAAAGGAAAGCTATTTACCCCTCTGAATGTAGATGCCATTGAAGAAAGTCCTTCTAAAGAGCCTAAGAATGTTGGCTTGAATAATAAGGAGCGTTTTCGCACTGCATTCCGAATGAAAGCGTATGCCTTTTGGCAAAGCTCAGAAGGTAGCACGTCTCTATTAATTCATTTTTAACCCTCCCAGATTCCTTCACCCTGTTACCATGGCTTTTTTTTTTAATCCATCTCCTTTTGAGACTTCATGACCTTCAAAATAGCAAATCAACGCGATTAAAATAATCTGGGGCAGACACAGTTACTCCTTGCCTTTGCGTGGACAATTTATGGAACATTGGGGGAAGATTTGGAAAATAATGCTGCAATCCAAGCAAAGCAATGGTCAAAATAAAGTGTATGTATTCCTCAAAACCAACCATGTTCTGTATTGATACGCTTTCAGTGGAACCCACTTATAGTCAGCATGGAAATATGGGAACTCAGGGGCAGTGATTACATGTATCTAGGAAAGTCTAGTGACACTCTAGGCTAGTATAATCTAGGCTCTTTTCAAGATTCCCTCAGTGTTTTTGTTGCAGTAACTTAAACTCACTGTAAACTAGCTCACATATACTCCCTCGGCCTTCTCTGAACTGGCCAATGTGTAACTTTGACACTCAGCTCCTTACACATCATCTGTGAATTTGGCCCATTGAGTCTTATTCCCTGCCTGAGAGAGAAGTGTAGCAAAAAAAGCAACTCACGGGAGGTGTAAGACTGTGTGAGTTAAAGTAGGCCTGACCCTACTATGCTTTACTTTACACCTTCTTTCAGCTGCTTCGGATGCTAGTAACAGCATCTCAGACTCTCGTACATTGTTAGAGTAGGGTGTAGTAGGTCCAAGGCAGCCTAATTGCCATTGAAGCATTCTCAGTGTAACAGAGTCTAAATTAGTCCCTGGGCTCCTCCCACGTTGCTGCTGAATTTGGCCCTCAGTTTATAGTGATGTAAAATGAAAATCCCAAATGGTCTCAAGTTTATCAAGTGCAATTTGCAAATTATAATTTCAGTTATAAGGAACCTCTGATTTTAGGATCACGGTCTCAGCCCAGAGCTGTGCCATTGTAGCTGTGCCAAATGCTAGACGTGTACATGGGAAGGGAGGAAGGAATCATCACAGCACCTCAAGGCAGCAGAGCAGAAATCATGCTCCTCTGCCCTAGTGTGTACCCCCGAAGGAGGGAGCACCATATAGCAGAACCTTTTGTCTTGTCCCAGGCCACACATGCACACCTGTCCTCTTCTCTGCAGAGCATCTCCCTGCACAGTGGGGATCTGCACCAAGCAGGGGACTCACCTCACTTATACATCCCCCGTAAATCCTGTCCCACTTTGTGCAGGGGAACCACAGCAGTTACACTGCCCAGAGAGCCTCTGTAGCCACGGGAGCATGTGGGAGGGAGAGATTTGTACCTTAGTGAATTTCTGTGAAAAAATACCTTTACTATAAAAAGGTTCCACTGTGGGCCTGATCCTTCTGCACCTCAGACTCCTGCTGAAGTCACTGAAATTTTGGGTGCACAGGGAATGCCTGAACGATCCTATATCCGTGTTGGTCTGACATGCGGGAAATCCAGTCTGAAGAAAGGAACAAGTTCTTCAGAAAGGCAATAGGTCACCACCTGAGGGCAGCCTTTCAGCCGCAACCTTCCATAAAATGGCCCTTGCCAATGGCGGTCATAGATCACACGGCATGTTTCTTTTCAGCGAGTCCAGATCACATTTCCTCTTTTTTTTTTCTTTTTTTTGTGGATGGCCCATTGAAGTCTGAATTACTGATTCTCCTCTTCATAATCTCACCAACTACAGTAGCTCCACTGGATTATAAATGGCTGTGAGTTCACACACAGGGCCCGATTATCATTCACTCACACGGGTGAAGTCAGTGAAGTAACACTGGGGTAAAACCAGTTCAAGTGAGAATAGAATCAAGCTCAAAAGATCTTTATCTTCATTTCCCACTAAATAGACTATTTTGGCAATGTTTTATTCTTTAAAACTCCTCGAAAATGGGAGGTCCTAAATCCAGTTGACAAGAAGGAAAGCTCTAGATGGTTCATGAAATGGCTAGAATTTTGGGAGACTTTCTGAAACCACAGAATGTCTTTGCATTCTCTTGGCCTGGTGTAGAAGAATGCAGGGGGACATCACCCTATTTAGAGAATAAGTGCTGGCCAAAGTAACCAAAGGAACTTCTCATGGGTGATTATTGACTGAAATTAGTTTATATTACTGACTTGGTTTAATATTGTTTTAAACAATGTTGTAAATTGTGGTCTGATTTTTACATGCATGTGTTTGACCTTCTTTACAGATGCAGGAACAGGGGATCCCATGACTGAAGACAGAGGTTACAGTAATGAGTTCCTTATGGAAGATATGATCCCCACATTGAAGGCAGCCATCCGAGCTGTCCGGTAAATTTCCTTTATGCTGATCAGTATTGGCTTTGACCTTTAATGCTTGGCCTACCGGAAATCACTGCATCATGTCACCAGGTTGTTCATTGTTGTTGGGTCTTGAAATGGAGTAGGCAGTTAGATCATAGTAAGCACTTGGAAGGGAGATAACTAGAGTCAGTCAAAAATTATCAGATGGAACAGTTTTCTGTAGGAAAACTCATTGACTTCACAAAAAAATTCAACAAAAAATTATCAATGTTTCGCTTCAGTAATGTCAAAACACTTTGTTTTGAATTTATTACTTTGACTTTTATATTATTATTGCATAATTTATAATATAAAATGTCAAAATGATAAAGTGCTTTGACCTTACTGAAATTAAGTGCTTCAATAAGGTTGAAATTTTCATTTTTGTGGGGAATTGACTTTTCATTCTGATTCTAGATGAAAGGAAATTTTGAAATGTCAGAATTTTCCATGGAACAAAAATTCTGAATTTTGACCAGTTCCAGGGATAATAGGAAATATCAACGAAATGGTTTGGGGGGTGTGTGGATTTTTGAGTAGCTATTAAAAAAATCTCAATATTTGCAGCTTGGTAAAGCAATGATTAGTGAAGTACATGATGAATCAACAAACATTTAAAGCATTTAAACACTAGTAACACAGTGGAATTATTTAGGTTGGTACTAAGGGGATATAATGAGGATGAGAAAGATGATATTAAGAAAGGGGAAATGTAAGCAGAATATCAGGATAAACTTCCTGGCAATTAGATCTATTAGCTTGGGAAATAATTTCTCGAGGAAATTGGTGGAAGCCTCGTTATTTGGGACATTTTTCATAGGTTCTAAGGTCAAACGGGACCATTGTGATCATCTAGTCTGACCCCCTGTATAACACAGGCCATAGAACTTCCCCAAAATAATCCCTAGAGCAGATCTTTTAGAAAACCATCCAAACTTGATTTAAAAATTCTGAATGATGGAGAATCCTTGGTAAATTGTTCCAAATTAAATGAGACAGGACAAAACAGTTCCCTATGTACTATAGGAAACAAACCTTCAATGCTGTGCAAATGGCCTAGAACACCTAATATTTCAATCTATAATATTTATGATTTATCCTAATATTTTTGCTGATTATAGAACATAATTAGACATTTGGATATATCTGCCATATGATATTTTAATATCTTCATTCTTCAAGCAAAGCTTTCTTAATTAAATTTGAAAACAACCTTCTGTTAAGATTTTCTACTGAAAATTACAAGAAATATTTATGTGAAATCTTGTGGATATTTTTCAACACAGAAAGCCCCTCATTTCCTGGGTAGGAATGGACACACAATCCTGTGGCCTCCAGCTGACCCAAATGTCACCTCCGTTCACCATTTCAGTTTTTACATTCTAATAGACCCAGGGCCCAGACTGTAACTGAAGATGTGTGACGCATCTTGCTTGGTATCACAAGAAACATGCTTCAGAGTCTGAATGCTGGCAGTAGAGGTCAATTCCAAGGTTCAATAATGCACACCACACATCTAGGATAGGAAACCAGCTCAGTAGCAGCTTGCTGTTTCCCCACTCAGAAAATAACACTAAAGCCACAGAAAAATCGACTTTCCTTGCAGTTGTACTCACCATTGATAGCTGTTAATTCTTCACCATAGCCTGACCGTCTTCCAGGTGAAAGAGTCATGCAAGAGCAGGTGCTAGAGTGCCTCAGACTCTGTTGAGCACATCCTACTTAGGGACAATTCAAAGAGGGTGTCCACCATTCTTTGAATATGCTGGCAGCTGTAGCAGAAGCCTAAGGGGCCTTGTTCAGAAGTGTCCTTAAATAATGAGTGCACCCAGTCAATGAGTACATGTGCATGCGGTGTCCCATCTAAAATTTTGACTTAGGGTATATCTGCAGTGCAAGAAAAGGAATCCATCCACGTTAACTGACTGTATTCAAATAGCACTGAAGACACGGAGACTCAGTTTTTAACTCAGGTTAGCAGCTCGAGTTAAACCCCAGATTTCCCTATCAGCTTTGACTCAAGCTGCTAACCTAGGTTACTGTGTCTTCACTGCTATTTTAACCCAAGTTAGCTAATCCGAGTTAACAACAAAGCTTTTTTTTGCAGCATAGATGTATCCTTGGGGTGTGTCAGTTACCCGGGGTTCCTTAAACCCAAAGGTCTCAGTAACATTACTCTCTGTGAGGCAGTACCAGGAAATAAACCAAGGGAGATGCACCTCTCTCTGCTATGTGGTTGGCACAAATCACACAAAATCAAGTGTTTTCACTTAAAGCCTTCACTTTATGAGTCTCCAGCACTCTCGCCAGAATGCCTTTACTCAGAGTCTCTGCTTTATTTAGTCTCAAGCACACAGAAACACAATAGGTTATAGAGCACCCCCAAACAATAGTTACCCGTAGTCTGGAGGGGTCTCAAGTGGTCAAATTACAAGATTCAAGTGGCCAGCTATACGCCTGTCACTGGGGATTCCAAGAGATGTCCAGAAGGTCAAATCCAAATTCCTCGGACCTGTCTACCCCTTTTATGTTAGTAAGTACTACAATTACATCAACGTGTTAATCAAAGAAAAACCTTTAAGAAAGCGCTTTTTAAGTCGTTAGTTATATAGATTTGTCTTTGCAGAATCTGCAGTCTTATAGTCCCCGACACACCCACACACCAAAAATCAAATATGGATAGACTTCCTGTTTTTCACAGACACTTACCCCAGCATCTCAGAGACGACATAGAGTCAGGCTCACTCCATGTGGTCGCTGCCTCCTCCCTCCCAGCTTTGCCTTAGTTATGCTAAGTTCCTGCAAAGGCCTACTAAATGGCTAACTGCAGTAAGCAGAATAATTGATAGTCCATCCCAGAGAGTTGTGTTGGTGGGGCTCGCGCTAGCGTGTTAACAATAGTAGTGTGGACATTGCCACTCTGGCAGAGGCTCAGGCTAGCCACCCAACCTCAGAGCATTGTGCTCCCTGGGTCCGAGTTTGGGTGGCAAGCCCAAGACTGAACTGATGCTGCAACATCCACACCGCTATTTTTCACATACCAGCATGAGCCCAGCTGGTTCATGTCTGTTCACCTAGGCGGGGAGGCTTGCTCCAGCTGCAGTGTAGACATACCCTTAGGGACAATGCAGACGTGTCTCTGAATTACAATAGGAAATGGCACTTCAGGGATCAAGTTCTACTACTACTGCCCTATTGGAGGCTTGCCTTTTAATATATGGTCTCTGACACCTCTAAATTAACCCACGCTGGTTTATAGTTTAGAGACTGGGTGGTTCATTATTTTTCTCCTCTAAAGTAAAGCTCACATAAACTAACGGAAGCAACAAATAAGAAGGGAAAATGCCATATAGATGATCTTTCTTTCACAAACTCCAATATTGTACCTCTCAGAATATTAATGTATTTTGCCCTTATATACACTTTAAATTTATGGACACAAGATCAGGGACTGGTATAAAGCTAGCTAATATATGTTACTGCAGCATCATTTGAAAGATATGTTTATTCATTTATTTTATATGGATTTTTTTCATTTTACCACATTAGACCAGTAACCTTAAGACTGAGTTGTCTGCATGATATTTACAAACAGGAATAAATTAGCATCTCTCTCCAGCTCTGTGCAACCCCGGTTGATTAATTCACTTTCTATGTAAGCTCAATGGGATATGAACCTAATATATATATATATAGTTTACACAGAAATTGAATGCTAACTGGAAGTAATTCATTAAAAAGCTCTTAAAGGATGCTTTGGCTTATGATCAGTTAATATTTGAAATTGAAACGCAGATTAGGTTCAAAATGGTTCAGCCTGCTATACATTTTACAAATTATCTTTAAGAGCATAAGAACGGCCATACTGAATCAGACCAATGGTTCATCTAGCCCAGTATCCTGTCTTCCGACAGTGGCCAATGCCAGGTGCTTCAGAGGGAATGAACAGAACAATAATTGAGTGATCCATCCTCTGTCGACCACTCCCAGCTTTTGGCGATCAGAGCGTGGAGTTGCATCCCTGTTCATCTGGGCTAATAGTCATTGATGGACCTATCCTCCAGGAACTTATCTAGTTCTTTTTTGAACCTCATTACAGTTTTGGCTTTCACAACATTCCCTGGCAATGAGTTCCACAGATTGACTGTATGTTGTGTGAAGAAGTATTTCCTTTTGTTTGTTTTAAACCTGCTGCCTATTAATTTTATTGGGTGACCCCTAGTTCTTGTGTTATGTGAAGGAGTAAATACAACTTCCTTATTTCCTTTCTCTACACCAATCACAGTTTTATAGACCCTTTATCATATCTCTTCTTGACCGTCTCTTTTCCAAGCTGTAAAGTTCCAGTCTTTTTAATCTCTCCTCCTGTATAGTAAGTTGAACCAAAACTCCCGAAACAAACACTCCTATACTTTGTTGTACAAAATCCAGATCCAGCTCTGACTTTTATGGCCTGGGGCCTTGCCTAATTAGGATGATATTGGGAAGATCTACTGTGCCCATATGTATTTCTAGGAAAGTGTAGCCTGCTAATGATGAATAGCAAAATATGAAATCTGTTCTTAACAATGATTTATTATTAGATATTCCCTGCATGTGACTTATTGTCTCGGGTTGACGTAATATCACATGTTCAATTCTTTATCATGCAAAGAATGTTGCCTGACTAGAGCTTCACCTATAATTGACCATTGTGCTGTTTATGTAGGGGGCTAATAATTGTTCAATTTACTATGCAGAATTCTACAGTTTCGTCTCTATAAAAAAAAATTCAAGGAGACTTTGAGGCCTTATGATGTAAAGGATGTGATAGAGCAATATTCAGCAGGGCACCTTGATATGCTTTCCAGAATAAAATACCTTCAGGCAAGGTAAGATCGCTGCAGGAATGTGATAAATGTAGAGCGTGTGTGTGTGATGGGGAAGTGCAGTTCTTCTGTGTATGTGCTAGACAGCTCACCCTAACTCGACATGCTGTAATGACACAGGAACAAAGGTGGTTCCTTCCAGCATCAGTCAGAGAAGCTTTAAACTATCCAGCACGCAACAATAGCCAGTTTATCAACTCACCCCTTAAAAATAGTTTGGGAGTGTCTCCTCTGAGAGGGAAAGATAAACAGAAAGTAGTTATGATAACCACATATGAAAGGAACATTGTTTAGTAGTTAAAGCAAGCAACTGGGAGTCATAAGCCCTGGAAATGACTCTCAGCTTTGCAACTGATTCTGTGTGGCCTTGGGCAAGTCACCTATCTCATCTGTACAGACAACATATAAAAGTAAAGTAGTAGTTGTATTATATGGCAACCATTCCTGGGCCTGATTCTCTATTGACCTGCACCTTGTGTGATCATTTACACAACTGCAAAAAAGTGATTGCTGCCAAATGAGAATGTAGCGATTTAGATTCACTTTGCACGGGTGTAAAATAAATGACCAAAAAGGTGCAAGGTAATGAAGAATCAGGCCTGGAGCTGATACAGATCTTCAGGTAAAAACAAACAGTTTTTAAAAAAAAAACCATCCAAGAAGGTTTATTGTAGTGTTGTTTGATTTCTCTTGAGCTAGGCAAATTCCTTCAACTCTGTTGTTTGGTTGGACCTGGGGGAACTTATCGTTCACCTTTTAAAAACAAACTACACTGTTCTTTTTCTTTCTACTTCATAGTTTGTATTAATTTATTTTTCAATATAGTTTGTTCTATGTGTTCTGCATATTTAGTGTCTTCTGTTCCACTTCACTTTTATTAACCTTATATGACAGTGGCTATTCTCCTTAATTAAAGAACTTCTAATACATAGATTTTAAGGCCAGAAGAAACCACTGTGATCATATAGTCTGACCTCCTACATAAGACAGGGCATGGACTTTCACCAAGTAATTCCTGCATCTAGCCTGTAGCTTGTGGTTGAACTAGAGCAAGGGACTTAGTTGCCTAAGTCCCATTTTCAAAGGTAACTTAGTCATTCAGGAGCCTAAATGTCATTAGATATCAACATGGAAATTGGGTAGCTAGCTCCTTTCTGCTCCTTTGTAAATCTCAGCCTAGATTCTTACCCATACTTACCTGAACCTTTGGATTCTGCATAATTTGAATGGAAATTTCAGAAAAGCAAGTGGTTTCCTTAGCTTTCCAGGTCTTTCACTTCTGGTCATGTTGGAAGTACCAAGATGGCTTTTCATGCTATGTTTTAACACTTCTAGATTAGAAGTGCTTGAACATGGGGAAATAATTTTAAAAGAAGTTAATGGAACATGTGAGAGGCTCCAAAATGTTCCATCCAGTTTGGTTCCAAATACAAGCGAATGTTTTACAGGTGGGATTCTTTGTGCAGCCTGAAGTGTCTATTTTTTTGTTTCAAACCACTAAAATAATTCATCATAATGAAAACTATGATGATAACTAAATATGAAAACTGCCGGAAATTTATTAGATTATTGAAATGGTTGTAGAGGATTGCAAATATTGAGCCAAATTCTGTTGCCATTCTGCTGGATTAAATCTAGAGTGTCTCCACTGAAATCACTGGGACCAGCAGCTATATTTGAGTATTTCTGTAAATCAAGCCACTATTTTAGGTGCATAAATATGGATTTTGGTGCTATTTTTAAATGCCTAAGATTGAAAATTGTGGCCTAAGTGACTTACCTGTGGTCACACAATGAGTCGGTGGCTGAGCTGGGAATCCCAGTCTATTGCCCTAACACTAGACTCGTCGTACTGTTGAGATATAGATTGCTGGAGGGATACTGAGCAGTTTTCATTTCCTGTAGGTATTTAAAGAAGACCTTGTGCACATTTATCATATCTTGTTCTTCTCTTCTTTCAGAGTAGATATGATTTTTACCCCTGGACCTCCATCTACTCCCAAGCATAAGAAATCCCAGAAGGGAGGAGCTTTTTCTTACCCTTCACAACAATCTCCCAGGTGAAGTTATTCTGCTTAACATTTTGTGCAGGCTGTAATAGAAATAAAGTGGCCACTCATGTCCTAAAATTTTTGCAATTACTTCAGTCACCTAATCAACATGCTACCATGTTAACAGATGTTGAATGTGAAATGCTCTCAGTTGGAATGAGCACGTTATCATAAGATAGTGGATTTTTGGTTGACAAATTACATGCTGGACAAACATCCTTCTCTTAATTTAACTGCTCAGAAATAGGGATGGCAGAAAAAAGACGTGATGTTCTGTAATGGGTTGAAGGTGTTGTATAAGAACATTGGATGGTGAACCTGATTCACCACTAGGCTAATCCAGTTTTACTCCAGTGTAGCTCTGTTGATTTTGATTCCCACTAAACTAATGTACAACTGTAGTGACGTGATAGCTAGTCAGATCTGGGTTTTTATATATACTTGGCTTGTAAGCTCTTTGGGGAAGGGGCCATCTTTTTGTTCTGTGTTCGTATAGTGCCTGGCACAATGGGGTCCTGGTCTATGACTCGGGTTCCTAGGCGCTAAAATAATAATAATAATAATAATGAATAAGCCTTTACTTCTGTTATCTTACACAAATAACTTACTGTAATAAAATGGAACATGAAGTGCTAACAAGACTGTTGGTTCCTTTTAGAAATGAACAATATGTAGCCAAAGCATCCACAGCAGATACTGAAGACCAAAGTATGATGGGCAAATTTGTTAAAGTTGAAAGACAGGTATGTAGTTTCAGGACTAAAAGAAAGAGACGTTTATGTTAGTTTTCCATGAGCTGCTAGTTAACTGAATAGTGCATGTTTTTACAAAGCAGTTGGTGCATCTTCATTTTGATTGGTGGGATGGGCCCATGCCATGAAGTTTCAGTTCAGATTTCCTACCTCCTCAAAATTCATCATCGTTCAGATCTGGTGCTTAGATTTTGGGGCTATCCCTGAATATTTGTCTGTACTTCATACTCCTTTTGCTGATGCTGATAGGGTATTGAGAAGGATGGCCTCTACTTGAGAGGTGCCTTTTTGTGCCTGCAGTTGAATTGTCCATGCAGGTCAAGGCACTTGTACTTCTAAATATATGACTGTGTGTGCAAAAAATGTGGACATGCAGTGGCTTGGATTTTCATCAGCGGTTTATTTTGTGGATGTAAAAATGCAGGCACAAATTATTCCAACAGGAAAAGGAAGTCAAGCTGAGCTTTAACCCTTGCTCAGAAGCGACAACTAGGAGTTCAGTATCCAGGGCCAGTTCAATCCTTGGCCTTTCTATTGTGGTTGACAATAAAAGCTACTGATCATGATGTGGGTCTTAGTGATATGGACACTTGCCCATTGGGAACAGAACTCAGACCATGGCAACAACTTTTGATCACTATTTATATCTTCTGGGCTTAAACTACGGACTGAGCCCTAAAAAAAAGAAAGAAGTTTGTTCTCTCAGAATTCATAGAGTCGGATAAAAAAGTTCAGGTCAATGGATCAGGCAGCTAAAACACACTTTGCACTCACAGGCTCCAATGAGAAAACCAAAGCATTCTCCTGTAGCTGCCTTGGTGACAGTGGTAGCATATCATTGCTGAGGAAAGTGTGCCAGTGGAAACAACTGGTGTTTGTTGCATTGAATGACCAGCCATGAACCATTTGAAATCTCACAACTGCTATTTTTCAGGTTCACGACATGGGGAAGAAACTGGATTTTCTAGTCGATATGCACTTGCAACATATGGAGCAGCTGCAAGTACAAGTCACTGAGTTGTGTCCTTTGAAAGAAGCTGCCTCTCCAGCAGAAGAAAAGAGAGAGGAAAACAGATACTCCGAATTGAAAAGCATAATCTACAAATACTCGGAGCCTTGCACTCATGAAACTCCTTATAACTTCCACCAGGTTCCAGTGCACAAAGTCAGTCCATATGGTTTCTTAGCACAGGATCCAATGAATTATTCACGCCCTTTTTCATTAGGTGGGCAAAACTCTGGCAAGTTGCAGGCCATGCCTTCTTCGACTTCATATGCAGAAAGGCCGACAGTTTTGCCTATACTCACATTCATAGACTCCCGAGTTAGGTACCAGTCCCCAGGGGACCTGCAGAGCCCCAATTCCGACAGGATATCTCCAAGGCAGAAAAGGAGCTTGACAAGAGACAGCGACACCCCATTATCCCTTCTTTCCGTCAACCATGAGGAGCTTGAACGCTCCCCGAGTGGATTCAGTATCTCCCAAGACAAAGAAGACTTCCCTTTTGGCCCAAATGGGGGATCAACCTGGATGAGAGAGAAACGCTACCTAGCAGAGGGCGAAACAGACACAGATACTGACCCTTTTACACCAAGTGGCTCCATGCCTCTGTCTTCAACAGGGGATGGGATTTCGGATTCAGTATGGACCCCTTCAAACAAGCCAGTTTAAAAATGGTTGTGGGGGGTCCACTGGTTGACTTCTCCGTGTAATGTAAACATACTTTGTATAGCTCACTTACTGCACACCCAAAGCTTACTAGTTCAAAACACCGATGGCTGCATAAGATGCATGTGATATTAGTGATAGTCATTCTGCACCATTTCATACAATTTACTAATGCAGTTTTTTTCATGCCACCAAAACTAAGCAGCAGAGTTTTGAGCATGGTTTGCATGACTTTACACTATATAAATGGTACAGCTAATTTCTTCTGTGACACATATCTCGCTGATGTTCTTCAATATAATGAGGGTTAGAGCAATGCCAGGTGAGATGTGACGGTTCATGCTACTTTTTTTAAACAGAGCAACAAAGTAAGAATAGTTTCAGGAGCAATGTTCTGATGTGGAAACATATAGAAATTATTTGTTCCATATCAATGCCCGTTTTCCAATGCAAGTGAATAAGTCTCTCTCCAGACTAGCCAGAATCTTCCAAAAATTTCAGCAGGGAAAAGGTCAGATCAAAGTGTGTTACTGATTTAACATAATTTCTGTAGCTGAAAGGTTTCAGAGTAGTAGCCATGTTAGTCTGTATCCACAAAGAGAACAGGAGGACTTGTGGCACCTTAGAGACTAACAAATTTATCTGAGCATAAGCTTTCGTGAGCTACAGCTCACTTCATCGGATGCATAGAATGGAACGTATAGTAAGATATATATATATATATATATATATATATATATATATACACACACACATACAGATAAGTTAGAAGTTAACATACAAACTGTGAGAGGCTAATTAGTTAAGATGAGCTATTATCAGCAGGAGAAAAAAACTTTTGTAGTGATAATCAAGATGGTCCATTTAGACAATGTGAGGATACTTAACTTAAGGAAATAGATTAATAACTGGACACAAATCTGACATCAGGAATCATAACATTCAAAAACCAGTAGGAGAACACTTCAACCTCTGTGGCCACTCAGTAAAAGATCTAAGGGTGGCAATTTTGCAACAGAAAAGCTTCAAAAACAGACTCCAACCAGAAACTGCTGAGCTTGAATTAATATGCAAACTAGATACCATTAACTTGGGTTTGAATAGAGACTGGGAGTGGCTGGGTCATTACACATATTGAATCTATTTCCCCATGTTAAGTATCCTCACGCCTTCTTGTCAACTGTCTAAATGGGCCATCTTGATTATCACTACAAAAGTTTTTTTCTCCTGCTGTTAATAGCTCATCTTAACTAATTAGCCTCTCACAGTTTGAATGGTAACTTCTAACTTATCTGTATATATATATATATATATCTTCTTCCTATATGTTCCATTCTATGCATCCAATGAAGTGAGCTGTAGCTCACGAAAGCTTATGCTCTAATAAATTTTTTAGTCTCTAAGGTGCCACAAGTACTCTTCTTCTTTTTGTAGCTGAAAGAGTTCTCATGTCCCCTATCATGCAAGTATCACTGTATCAAATGCAGTGTAAAACAGAAATTAGGGACAGTTTGAGATTTGCAAAGCCACTTGAGGGAATTAGAAACATGTATTCCATTAATGCAAATCATGCTTTGAAAATCTCCATCGGAGGTTATAAAACAACCACCAGTGTGATTAGAATCAATCTTATTTTGTAGAAAATAGTTTGCTTGTTCTATTTATTTGTAATAGGGCCAAACTTCCCACTGAGATTGGTACAAAACTACCATCAGCTGCAAAAGAAAGTGTATTTAATGTAGGGAACTCCTGGGTTTTATTCCTAGCTCTTTTACTGAGTCATGTCATGTTGGGTAAGTCACTTAATTTCTCTGTGCCTCAGTTTCCCCATCTGTAAAATGGGGATGATACTTCCCTACCTCATATGGGGGTGGAGGCTCAATTCACTGATGTTTTTAAAGCGTTTTGAGACCCTCCAATATAAGGCACACTAGGAGTGCAAAGTACATCTACACTATTTAATGGGAGTTCCACATTCAGGCTGTTGGCAGGAAATGGCCTGTTGCTTCTTATGTAAACGGACTAATCTAAATAAATGTATGACATGTTTAATAGCATAGTTCTAAACAATGCCACGACCACGGACAGATCCATTCCCCGGCCCCATCCAGGTATCTCAACTGGGCACAGCAGCTTTTTGAGAGAGAGTGAGGAAAGAAACTTTCCCATACGGCCACGGGGCAACAATGGAACCACTGCTTGGAAAAGGCTCCAGCCTACCCGCTGGAGTCATCACTACCGAGGGAATAGTGGAGCATAGGAACCAGGATGTATACTCTAGACCTGGCCTGCTCAAGCCTACCCTGTGTGCTGGGGCATGGCAGCTGCTGTAAAGCAGAGCTCCAAGCTGTGCAGGGGGTCGTGTACCGGATGTGACTCATCACCAGATCCTAATGCCTTCACTCCTTATGTAGTGGAGCTGTACAGGCTCTGGCACACATCCTCAAAGGCAGGGCCGCCCAGAGGATTCAGGGGGCCTGGGGTCTTCAGTGGCAGGGGTCCTTCCACTCCGGGTCTTCAGAGCACTTCGCCGAAGGCATGGAGCAGAAGGACCCCTCCGCCACCGAATTGCCGCCGAAGACCCGGAGTGGAAGAAGTGGCGGTGGGTCTTCATCGATGGGTCCTTCACTCCTGGTGTGTTCGGCGGCACTGAAGGACCTGCCGCCGATGTGCCACCGAAACTCTCGTGGGGGCCCCTGAAAACTCTCGTGGGGGCCCCTGCGGGGCCTGGGGCAAATTGCCCCATTTCCCCCACCCCTCCACACCCCCCGGGCAGCCCTGCTCAAAGGTACTTATGCCCCTAACTCCCATTGATTTCAGTGGAAGTTAGGAGCCTAGGAGCCTTTGAAGGTGTGTGCCTCTGTGTTACTCCATACACACCTGCAAAGGGTTAGCAGTGGGAATTGGTCCTGAGTATTAGAGTGATGACCAACAAGGACTACTGAGTTACTGCAAAATATATCAAGAGGTTACTCTTTATCTCACTGGAACCTGATATGAAACACGACAGTGAGCTGTCACAGTGACTCCTGCTAGATCTTGCCTGTTAATAAGGAAGTTAGTGCTGGCCACCACTGTAGTTGCACCTTATCTTGTGATGACAACCTGCCTACCTGCCCTGTGCCCTCCCCTTTACCCGAACAACTGATTTGCCATCACAGGGCTACTGAGAGGTTGCAATCACAGTACTGCATTATCCGCAGTAGACTCTAGGGACTGCGCTGCGTGAGGAGAGAGGGTCAACTGGGTGGCCTAACAGGTTATATCTATATAATGAGTGACTCAGCCATGATTCTGTGTTTTCCACAAGGGGCTTCCTAGCGATGTATGCTAAGCTTTCAGGCCCATATGCTGAGGCGTTGTGCAGTCCTTCCTCAAGTAAAGCTCTTCCTTGCTCTTCTGTGGGTGTCTGATTGAGTAAGAACAGAGTGAAACCTAAGGTGTAGACTGTACAATTTAGCAGAGCCAGGGGCAGTGTGGAGCTAGCATCCCCAAGGGGGAACACCAACAGGTAGGAATGTTTTTCCTGGAGCCAATGGCCAGCCAGATCCATGCACCTGCTTCTGCACCCTTTCGTGAGGTGCAACTTCCTATCCTCCATCCAGACAGCAACCCAGCACTGCTGGCTGGTGCCTGGGAGTAGAGCTAGAGCTACAGGACCCCTGCCCATCACTACAACCTTATCCTTCACGGGCACCCCCATGAGAACCAGACACCATCTGACCCTTAAGTTAGGGTCCTCAAGATTGGGCCCACTGAAAGCTTTGCCTGAGTAAGGACTTAAGGATTTGGCCCACAGAAACCACAATGAACTGACCGTTGTTTGTGTTGCTGGGACCGTCCTGTAGCGATAAAGCTTAGCATTGTTAGCACGCGTAGTCCTGCAGCAGGGTAGTGAAATACTTCGGCCTGGTTTTCCAGTGTGCTCCTGCCGCAGGCTTTCGCACATGTACGTTACACACGGCACTTCAGGGGAAAGGTTCCATGTTGGTTTCTGCCCATCTATCATTGTGTCTATTTATTGACACTTCAAAGAGTTGCTGGTACCTCATGAAAATCATTTTATTTAGGAACCATTCTGCTTGTGTGTTAGATTTGGGGGGGGTGGGGGTGGGGAAGTGGGGTGCTTTTGTCTTTTCTCATTCTTCACAACCATGTGAAAGAATATGGGATCTTTTTTTCCTCAAGAGTTGACCTGCTCCTGCTGCTGCTTCCTGAAATCATAATCCATCACTTCTTCAGCTGGCGCAAGTTGTCTTTGTTCCACTCGAATCAATGAAGTGGCATCATTTTATCCCAGCTGGGGATCTGTCCTGTTAATGACTTCAGGTGACAAACTCACTGTGAGCTAGATCCTCACCTCGTGTAAATTGGCCTAGCTCCATCGAAGCAAATGGAGCTGGGCCTATTACACCAGCTAAAGAGGGGGCTCGGTATGTGTGGATGTTCTGTTCTTAGATTAATGGCTGTAGTGACATGAGGCCTGATTTCTGTAGCCATTTTGTGTACAGAACAGCTATTGATCTCAACAGATGTTCTGTGTTTGGTTCCATTACGCACCCCAAATTAGAGACAGAGAGAAAATATCTGTCATAGGGAGAATCGATTTCAATTAGGGCATTTTCACAAGTTTTCTAGGCAGCCTCAATGATTCTTGGAAGTACCTGCGTTGAACTTAAAGCTGTGCTTTACGTTACACGAGTGCATGGTAATGGATTTGTCCCTTCTGTGTTGTGGTTGCAGGAAAAGCTCTGCGTCTGTTTCTAATACTATTTCACTGATCCATGACAGAATGAAATTGTCTGTTATTAGTTACAAGACAAATATCCTTGGTTTTTCAGAGGTTGTAGATGCTCAGCCCCTCGGAAAATCAGGCCCTTTGTGTCTAAAACTGGGCAACCAAACCCGAAGGCATCCAAAATTAGAGGCCGCTTTGGAAAATGTGGTTCAGAATGTATCCATTGACTGCAGCTAATGCAGTGCACCTCTGTACTCCTCGTCACCTTATTTCATCCCTCTGCATTGCAGTTCTGGCCTTAAAAGCAACCGTCTAGCCATAAGCCGGTACAGTAATATAGAGCTAAACCTTTTCATTGTTCAATCTAGGTGAATATTAGACATGTTACCGATTTTAGCGAGTTACAGTACTCTTTAGAAAAAGCAGAATGTGAAATAGAGTACAGAATGCTCTGAAAAAAAGGAAACAAACTAAATACTTTAATCTTAAGGGGACATTATTTGAAGGAAACAAACTAAGTCAGGGTAAGGGTTTGATTTAGCCAGTTTTGCATGTCTGCGTATCACAATGTAGTCCTAAAAGGGCGAGGGGAAGGAGAATATCACTGACTACCCTACCATGTCTGTACTAAGTAGCTGAATTGCCTTAAAGTTGAACTTTCAACACTGGGCTGTGAGCCTTGATTTGACTTGGTATGCAGCACTGGAGAATTTTACTGTTTAAAAGGGGAAAGCAATGCATAGCCTGGAAACACAGGGTAAGGCTAGCGCAGCCACACCATGAAATATTAATGATATTCTTAAAGTCAAATTAGGGCTGTCTCTTAATATTGATTGTAATTAAATATGTGGCTAGGCGGGACATAACTGCTGGGCTCCTCTGAAGTCATAGAATCTCAGGGTTGGAAGGGACCTCAGGAGGTCATCTAGTCCAACCCCCTACTCAAAGCAGGACCAATCCCCAATTTTTGCCCCAGATCCCTAAATGGCCCCCTGAAGTCCACAGAGTTGACATCTGGGGGTCTTCTGTAACAGAGGTGAGAGGAGGCCGAGTTCTGCATTCAGGAGGTCTGGTTAGTGCATTTTAATGTTTGTTGTCCATCACACCTCACAGATCTGACACAGCTCACTCCCCCCTTTGGAATAATCTGTGCAGAAAGTCCTCTGCATGGAGCAGCAGCTGGGTAGAGACTATGGGTGTATATAAATGCTGCTTTTGCATGTCAGCACATGCCTGCACCCACTCAATTTAGCCTGTAATAATTTATCATTTCAGGTTTAGCATTATTGCTGACCAGTGGAAAATAGAGATATTTTAAAATATGTAGATCACCTATCAAAGTAAGACCGTGCCAGTTAGTTAGAATCGGGACACTGCATAGCATTAAAATCACAGTGTAACAAGCGTATAATTTCTAAATAAAGCAGGGCCATTTACTTTTGACTAGCAAGGGGCTAAGAAGTGTGTGGAGGGGGGGACCTTGCTCAGTCTTTACCCAGGCAAACCACCAAATCAGTGGGAATTAGCCTGAGCAAAGACTGAGGAAAAACTAGGAAAGGATCTCTAGAATTGGCCAAAAGTTGTAATACTATATTTTACAGTCTACAAATATCACCCTTTCCTTACAGGATACTGTGGACAGGAAATAGGAGGTAGTGGCATAATAATGAAAGAGGAAGTACTATCTCCTGTTGTCCAAACCAGAAAAGCAGGTTACTTTCTAAATATTTTTTTTTGCGTACTCAGCAGAGAAGCACCCAAACACTGAGTCTTCTGTATGGACCAAACGAAGATCCCAGACCCATTCAGGCCCAAACTTTTTGGGAAAGTCCAGTTTCAAACTTCGCATCCTGAAGCCATCTGTACTGCTAAGTGTAACTACAAAGTAATCTTCAGGGACACTTAACCACTCTGCACTTGTTGTGTATTATCAAATATGTCCATTATGGCCCCGCCCCATCTGGTGTAAATCGGCATATCTCTTTTCAACTTAATGGAGCTGCACCAGTTTACACGAGCTGTGCTGGCCCTGTGAATCAAAAATTTCAAAACCTTCCTCCAGAACTGTGCCCACCAGAATCACGTGTGAATCCCAGGTTTGTGTGTGCAGACTGGCCTTTGCGTATGCAAGTCGGGGAGTTAGCTGTAGGATACTGTGTGTACATTTCCTGATTGTGCATTCAAATGTGTGTGTGGTGGGGGGGGGGACAGGGGGGTTGCATGTTCACATAAAATTGAAGAAATTTGGAAATATGGTTCTGAAAATTTGAAAGTCTGAAAATTTAGCCCCACGTGCCTTTTCTTAATGGATAATGTAACTAGCCACAAGGGCACAGTTCCTCAAAGGTAACGAGGCTCCAAATGGAAGTTAGGAGCCTCAATGCCTTTGAGGATCTGGGCCTAGGTTCTAATCATGTGACTATAATGGAGTAGGGTTAATAGTTGTCATTTGTACATTTACCACAGAAGTGACATGATATTTGTGCTCTGTTGAAATAAAGGACAGTAGCCAGGATTATTAGCCTGCATTAAAGCCGTACTTAAAAAGCCATGGGCTGCTTTGTAGAGTAGGCTCACCACAGAGAGAGGCGTTGCTCAGTATTTGGCTTGACAGTGGCATCTGGAGCAGCATTAATGTTCGCAGCAGGAGTGAAGTGGATTTACACCATTCTTCTGCTAGCACCGGGAAATGGTTTTACGGCTAGCAATTACAGCTGGGTCAGGCCTCCTTTGAGTCTGGGCTGACACTGACTCTTTGTTTACATAATTAACCTTAAATAGGATTAAATGTCTGAATCCATGCTTTGCTAACGTTTAATGCTTACTAGGGACCAAGCATCTATTTCGAGGCTTAACCATGCTTCTTGCAATATGACTTTCACTGTATTCATCTTCCATAATTGGTGAGCATTTAGGGCTTTATCCCGTTCTCCCTAAAGTCAGTGGTTAACCTCTCTTTCAATGGGAGCAGGGGAAGGTCCTGGTTGTACGGTACAAACTGCTAATCTCTTGATTTATGGATTCAGTCTCTCAGCATGATTCCTCCTGAAATGGGCACATTTTTGTTAGCTATGTTTTTAAGCTGATTCTCTCTAACAAGTAAAGCACATATATCATTTCTGGAAAAGGTAATCTCTGTTTACATTGTGCAGCTATCCTTGCAGCTTTATTGTCATCTAGACTCCTTTTCCCTCAATAAAAATTTAAAGTGTTTCATTATTGCAGGTGCACATGCCATGAAAAATTGTGTTGTTTTATTGAACTCAGTTTCATGGTCCATTTATGGAGCTTGTTCCTTTAAGAAAAATCTAATTATAAGTTTAAATAATGACTATTGGCTTTTCTTAGGCTTGATCCTATAGTGGTTTAGTATGTATAAATCCCATAGAAATTAATAGGACTTTAGCATGTGGAAGGACACCAGATCTGTCCCTAAAATGACTTTGGGTTATGTTTGCTCTGCTTTTGTCTGTATCTTTGCTGCATTGTTTAAGGTTCTAGGAGGAAATAGCTGAAAGGTTTTATGGCTGCAAATTGTGGCCCAGGATCCTGCATGCTAATTCACACTTGCATGGAATCCTACTGACTTCAGATGGGCTTCATGTGAGCATAAGGGGCACGTGGATCAGAATGGGGAGGGCTGGTCAGAAAATGCAGATTAAGGAGCAAATTCAGCTCCGTTATGACTCCGTGGATTACAGTGGAAACTGACACCAGGACTGAATTTGTCCCTGTAACTGCAAAATATGTGTTGAAGAGCCAGATCTTGCATCCTTAGACACCACAAACTCCCATTGAGTTAGCTTGGCATTTCAGGTGCACGAGGAATGCAGGCCTAGATTTTCCAAAGTAACTTCTGAGTTTGGAGTTGTCTTGATTTTTGGGTGCCCATTTTAACACCCCTTTGAAGGGCTTGATTTTGAGTGGACCAGCGTTCAGCCGTTCTGAAAATCAGGCCACTTTGGGGTGTCTTATGTTGAGCACCCCAAAAATTGAGGCCCTGCACAATCACAAGTCACTTTTGAAAATTTAGGCTGCAGGATCTGATCCTTAAACAAGCAGCTTTGTCAGCATTTCTAGTGTAGCTACGTGAGGCAAAACAGTGGAAGTGGGATCCAATTTTCATTCTTAGGAACATGCTAAGATGTAAGGTTACATAGCCAACTGCATTTTCTTTTGTAGTTTAGGGCATATGATTATTATTAGTATTTGTGCCTTGCTCTCTGAAATTTTCTCCAGGCTACAAAGATGCTTTTCAGATTCTGGCTGACAAGGGAACACAACTTTTATACAAGTGGCCTTTAGTGCTCTTTATAATATTATTTATTGTAATTTTTAAACTGTATGTGTAATTTATATTCTGGCACTGTCTGATATTTGAACAACTTTAATATGTTTATTTCAATATATTATGCAAACAATACTTCTTACCTGATTTTTTATGTTCTGTCTTTAAAAACTTGCACCACTTATTAATAAATAGAAATTTCAATTATGTGGAGGAATTTCATTTATTTTAAAAAATCTGTGTTCGAATCAGGCAAGTCAGAGGAACACAGGGTCTAATTCTGCCCCCAGCTGAAGTCAAAGTTCCCTTCGACTTCATCGGTGCAGGATTGATCCAGAACCCTTTCCTTGCTCCTGCAAGTAATCCCATTGAGATCTGGGTGGTGGGATTGGCCCCAGTATCTGTATCCTCTTTTGGTTCAGTTGCAATATGAGTTACTCCCAGACATTTAATAGGAAAAGAAGTGTATTAAGAATAGAAAACCAGAAATTCAAAACAGCTGCTAGCCTATTAAAATATAGCCAAGTTACATGTAAAATATAATATTCACAATGTAAACGTTATGGGCACGTCTTCACATCAAAAAAATCACCCAAAATGCGGCAGCAAGTCTTAGAGCCCAGGTCAACTGACTTGGGCTCACGCTGCCGGGCTAAAAATAGCAGTGTAGATGTTTGGGGTCAGGCTGGAGCCCAGGGTCTAAGACCCTCCCCCCTCGATGGATTTCAGAGTCAGGCTCCAGCCTCAGCTCAAAAGTTCTATTTTTAGCCCTCCTGGGAGAGCCCATCAGTTGACCTGGGCCTTAAGGCCTCACATAAAACTGCTCTGAATCTGCTTACATGGAATAAATATATCTACTGGTTAAAACATCGGGCCGGGAGTCAAGGTTCCTGGGTTCTCTTCCCAGTTCTACTGCTGACTTGGTCTGTGGTCCTGGGCAGATCAGTTCATTTCTCTATGCTTCAGTTTCCTCATTTGTAAAATTGGTGTCATGCTACTTACCTATCTCACAGGGATGTTGTGGGGCTTTATTAATGATTGATGTTTTGACATCCTTAGAGGAAAGGTGATATAGATGTGCAAAGCGTTGTTATTGCTAACTTACCCAAAGCGCTGTCTGTGAACAGATTCATGTGGTAGTTTTCACTGGGCTAAAGCTTTGTCATGCATTTTTAAAAGTTTCATTTTAATTATCATTGTTTGGTTTGGTTTCATTTTAATGATCATTGTTTGGTTTATTTTCGCATAAACAGCTGATTTGGAAGCCGCTTCACATCTCTAGGTAAGTTACAGTCTGTTCACTAGTGGTTGTGGAAACTTCCATGTGTGTTTCATATCATTCCAGTGGAATTTCCTGAGAGAGAATGGAGATGGGCATGACTTTTAGACGCTTGATTTCTGGAGGTTTGTCTATGTGGGGGAAAAGCCTGGAATAGCTAATGGAGAATAGCTATTGCTGAATGCCTGCTCCACACTAGCTCCCTGTGCGGACACACTTATGCTGAACTAAGAGTGCCTTTGTGCAGTGCAGGTTAATGTGGAATAGCTATTGTGCTGTACGTTCACAACCTAGCTATTTCACACTTATTTCCCTGTGTAGACAAGCCCTGAGTAAAAAAAAAAGTGACTACAGTGAAATGTACCTTGACAAGGGATCAGTGTTTTCTAAATATCTGTCCAGTGCTGAAATTTCAGACACATACAATTGAAGGAGGTTGAATTACTAATGTTTTAACAAGGCTCACAGGGAGCACACTAAATACGACTCTGCTGAAAAACTGAACACTACTGGCATCTGACCCTGTTTGAGAAAATGGAGTACACTAAGCAAATGAGGGAACCAGAAGAAAGCCTATCTGACTGTAGCCACATGATTAGCACCAAGCAACCTACTCTGCTCAACAGTTGAAATGCAGTGTGAAAAGCTACTGCAAATGTTTGCTGAAAACCAGATCATGCAAAATATGGTCGCCCTTATTCTGATCTCACTCAAACACCAGCGTAAATCAGGAGTAACTCAACAGCTCAATGGAGTTACCTTAGTGTGAAATCAATTTAAGGGCCTCATTCCAATCTCACTTACTGCCAAATTTCAATAAATATCTATAGGATGAGCAATATTTTTAATGAAACAGCAAGTTACTTCTGAATTTTGAGTCGCATTCGTTTGGATTAAGAATTTTATTGCTTTAAAGATTTCATGCAGCACAAATACTTTCTGTTGCCTGACTTACTTTCATGACAAGAACAGTACAGTATCAAATGCATCAAACTCATAGAATGTCTTAACATT
Source organism: Natator depressus (assembly GCF_965152275.1). Classification (NCBI taxonomy): domain Eukaryota; kingdom Metazoa; phylum Chordata; order Testudines; family Cheloniidae; genus Natator; species Natator depressus. The sequence continues at coordinate 16,588,518 of NC_134235.1, forward strand.
AGTTTGACTTGCTTAGCAACCAGAATAGCACAGGGCCCAGTCTGAAGCAAACAGAGAGATACCCAGCAGGACTCTACTGCAAAGACTTGCAGACAGCAGCAGGGATGACATTTAGATGGACATTGCACAACCACGTATGTGAGCCATTCATCCATTGTTCACAGGCACTGAAATGTGTCGCACGGGATCTTTTCCCTGGCCATCACCCAGATACAGAAGCTTGCCAAGTAAGTGAATTTTGCTGCACATGCCAAATTTATCTCCACTGTAACGCCACTGAAGTTATCGGAGTTATACCAGGGATTAATTTGGCCTGAGTAGTTTAATCATAGACTCAGAGAAATGGTGGGCTGGATGAGACCTCAACACAAGTTAGGAAACAAAGAAATGTGGGCCAGGGTAGGAAGATGTTGTAATCATCCTCAAATAAGCACTCATACCTAGATAGCGTCCTACATCAGCAGCATGAATGAGCATTTGTGTTCTGACTCCATCCAGCTGCACACAGCCTCCCTCCTCGCCAGATTATTCATGATTTATGCAGGACTGACATCAGGAGGGCATGTGAAGTTGTCCTAGGTCTGGATCTAGCAGAAGGACTCCTAGGAGCATGAATAACTTGAGCAGCTGCTTCCAGTGTCACACAAGCAGCAGCAGCAGAAGGGATGTGGCTGATTCTTTGTCCAGCGCTGGTCCCCCCATGTGTCTTTCTCGATCTTCCTCTCAGGATCTTTTCCTGGCCAGTTTGATCTCCAAGTGCCATTTGTTCTCACTCTTATGGGTATTTACAACTAGATTGGATAAATTACCAAACATGTACTGTTGGAACAATGCTGCACTGGAAGGAAAGCTGAATTGCCAGGACTTCTCCCTTTAGAATGGATGTCGCTGATTCTATTAATTTTCAGTCCCCTGATCTAATCACTAGCTAACTTCTCTTGGAATCCATAAGGAGGTAAACATTTGAGATTAACCTAACTACCCACTTGGTATCATACATGTTCATACAGATATAATTGAAAATGTATATACAATGCTACAGTGCTCGGAACAATAGAGCACTCAACTGAAGAAGAATTTAAAAAAACCTTAGAAACAAAGGGCCAAATTAATACCTTGGTATGAGAGATAAATTAGTCTTGGGCTTCTGTATACCCCTGAATTTGCACTGGCACTTTACAGGTTGGAAAAAGTATCTATGCAGTGGATGCAATGGAAAATATGAGCAATGTGATTTTCCTGAGCAATTTTTATATTACTGATAAATATGCATGTGGCACATCCCAATATATATATACTAATCCTTGCAAGGGCCAATGAGACCTGCTAAACATGATGTCCTACAGACATTCCTATACAGCATACTGACCGTCTTAGCAAATATGAGCCACCCACCCCAAGTAGCTTTTTGTATGGCCCGGCAGAACCCAATGTTTGGTTGTTGCAATGCTCCCTTGATGAGAAGCTAGCTTATGTCTTCTTCAGGGATATTATCAGAACATCTCTGCCTCTTATCCCCCTCAAGTGAATGTGCCTCCCATCTTCCATGGCTAAGGCAGTTGGAGTCTCAAGCTCATGTTGTCCCATAAGCTGGTACAGACAAACTGACCTGTTAAGGTAAGTGGCTTAGAGGACTGTTGGTCAAAAATCTTTCTGAGACGCAAACTCCATGTTTTCCATGTTGAGGTGAGTTTCTGCCAACAAGGGTGGCAGAACTGACTGACATACTGTTCTTCCCTCATTGTACAATCCATTGCTAATAGTGAAAACTTTGGGCTCCCTTTAGGTGAAGATTACAAGCTCCTTGTCAGCTGAGATATGGGTAATATATTTAGCACTTCCATGCTTTAAAGCACTGCCAAATTCTGTTTGTTGAAAGGACTTGTTTTTTTGGTATCCAGTCACATTTTTTATCCAGGGCATTTTAGCCTATGAAGACTTTGAAATATGCTTTTGCGACAATTCCCTGATGTTTTAAAGTAAGAGATCTGGGACAAATGGAAATTATCCATCTGATTTATTAATTGCAAACAGAAAATCAGGGGCATTTCCTATCATACAGCCTGTTCCAAAGCCCACTGAAATCAGTTGAAAGATTCCCATTGCCTTCAATGGGCTTTAGATTGGGCCCGTAGTGGCATTCTAATGACTGATGTTCTGAGGCAGAGGAACCCTTACAGAAGCCCCCAGGGGTACTCAATGTATTGGCCTTGGGGCTCTGAAGGGCTGAGCCCTAGATACTCCAAACCTAATGCTTCAATTTAGTAAAGAGTGCCTGTTGCCTTTCAAAAATGGGGCAGGGGGGAACTCCAAGCCCCACTGAACTCAATGGCCAGGCTCCTATTGTCTACAAGGGGTTCAGGATTTCACACATGAAATTCTCATTATAATCCAGCTAGCTGAAGGGTAGCATATTTAAAAAATACACAGTTGTGGCAGGGGAAAACAAATAACCTTCAGAGATGCTCTCCCTTGAACCTGGATTAGCAGAGCATGTCATGAAGTGGCCAGCAAGTCCCTTTTGGACCTTGGGTCCGGTAGTTCCTTGGAACAGAGGGATTTGTGGGTTAGGCCAGCTGTAGCACGTCAGAACCTGCCGAATTGCCCTAACCAGAAAACAGCCCTGTCCTAAGATAATTTGATTAGAATTCAGTGTATCCTCTTGGGTGAAAGTATTGCTGGTCTGACAATTGATTCCTACTTAGGGGTGTTATATGATTTTAAAGGCACTGACTCCATGCTCATATATCCAATACACAAGTCAGTGAATATATGGCAGAATCTGGGCAAAATCTATCATTTGTGGCCCTTGCCATTCCTCTCTTGGTAAGCAAACAAAGAAATGATGATTGTTTTGTTCCTCATTAGGCAGAAATGAAGCCTAAAGACTATACCCCTGAGAAAGCACTGCATAATTCACCGGGATAGTGTTTTGAGTGAGAAGTCAACATTGTCCCAAATAATGCTTCCTGTGTCAAAGCTGTCGTAGAACAATACCGTGTTGCAATGATTAGCCGAGCATCACTCCACAGCAGGGCAGAGTTAAAATTGCAAAGTTCAAAGATGAAATGCTGTATGATGTAAATCCTGCTGAAAGTCAAATTATCTTCACTTCCAAACATCAAACAATTTGGAATTACTCCCAGAAAACACATTTTCTCAGGTATGGCTGTTATTGCCTGTCATTATACTGGACACTTTCATCCCAATCTGGTTGATGAGATATTGAGCCAGGGTCAATGGCAATAAAAACTGTGTATGGCTAAGGCAGATCCTTTCAACAAAAGGTGTTTCCAAGTTACTCAGGCTGCTGCATTCAATCACAATTCACAAAAGCTGTCTTTTATTATGGAAGTGACTGCCACATAGAGCTGGTTGGCACAATGAGATTTCACCCAAATGTGCTGCTTTGCTGGGGCTGTAATGTCTGAGAGAGCGAGACTCATAACAAACTCTATAACCCTGGAATGTGGGAGATCCAGATTCAACTCCGCTGTACCTGACTCAGAGCAGAGTTTTTCATCCGAAATCACCCTGAACCAGGCAGAGCAGGGATTTAAACCTGGGTCTTCCAATTCCCAGGCTAGTAATCTAATCACAAGGAGGACAGACAGATGGACGGGGGCGGTGGAGGGGGGAGCATGTGCGCACACACAGAGCCCTGCTTATTCAGCACCCATAGCTCCTCTGGGAAAAGATCACTTCCCTGATGTTTTGTGTCAACATGATAGCCAGTAACAAATGCACAAGGTGGAGGTTGAAATAGTGCCCTAGATCTGAACACCTGTGGACCTTAGTGAAGTTAGTATACAAGTCCAGATTGAATTGGAGCCCGGCAATTGCCCCCTAGCTCTGTAACTGGCCTTGCCAAACGCAATGTCTGAATATCTCCAAACTTTGGATCTGGATACAGATTTACATCCAAACTTTATAGGCTGAGCCCATCTCTAATAGATATTTCCTATTGTGACTGATGAGACAACCACTCAACGTGAGATGTATTCGCTATGGGGTGGGCAGACATAGAGCTGAATAGATTGATCTTTCTACAGGTGTGCTTAGATGCACATATGCAGAAGAATTCCAACAAAACTGGCAAAGAGCACTGGGCACAGTGAACCAGGAGTGCCTGAAGAGCTGACAGTCCCATTTGGTGCAACTGTTTTTTCTCCAATCCAGCAAAGCATGGCTTTTTGACTTTCCCAAATGTCATACATTAGCAGGTCAAAGTGTTATGTCCAGTGCCAGTATTTTGCGCATTAATTGGGTAACATTGTAGCATTCCTCCAGCTCACATCATTGGGATACACTATGAGGACAAAGTAATCAAAAAGAGAGATTTGCTGCAAATGGTAAATAAATGCCTTCATGACCTTGTGCAGGTCTCTTAGGGCCTGATCTAAAGCCCAGGGAAGTCAAAGTCTTTGCATGGACTTCAGTGAGTTTGGATCAATCCCTGTACGTTCTGATTTCCAGATATAGCCTAGAATGTTGGGTGTCTTAAATTTTGGGTGAGACCTCTGAAAATCAGGACTTAGGTTGGGCACCCCAAAAAAGAAGGCATTCAAAATCACAGGCCACTTTTGGAACTTTGGATCTTAAACTCGCTGGGTGAAATCCTGGCACCATAGAAGTGGATGACAAAACTCTTGTTAACTTCAATAGAGCCAGGATCTAACTTGCTACTCATTATTTTCCTCTTCTGTATAATGGGGGTCATGATACTTCCCTACAGCACAGGGCTGCTTTGGGGCTTAATTCATTAATGCCTGTAGAGCACCTTGAGTTCCATGGACTGAGGTGGTTATGGAACCTTTCTTTGAGCTTCTCATTTCCTCCTATGATGCTTTGGATGCAGCGGGTAGAGTAGTGACACATCACTCAGTGTCATCATTATTACTTCATGTCACCACTATAGTCTCATCTAGTTCACTGTAGTTGAGCTGTATTTCAACTTTCCTACACCACTCTCTTCAGACCTATCCATAGTATCCATTGTCCAGAATGACTAACCGGCAGCATCAAAAATGGCCTAATTACATTGGAAGGCTCTGTCCCTTTAAAGGGGAAAAACATCCTTTCACTTCTATTTCTCAGTGTAAGTAATTACTGCCCAAAGTGGTTTCACATCCTGACCTGGACTGCTGCAAAGTCATTCCATTTAGGGATTCAGTTCAGGACATACCACAGGCACTTTGCTTGTACATGATCCTATTTCATTTAACCTATTGCCTTTGGGATTATTATACCATTTTCACAAGATTTTTTAAGGCAATTTTATCAAGCCTGTCCACTCGCAGACTATTATCTTTCACTAAGACTTTATTAAAACAGTGTGATAACCTCCTGTCTATTTAAACTCCCTGAAGTTAATCATCATATCAGGAGAAGCCAGGTAAGTCAGTATTAAAAGATTACTAGATATTCACATTCTGAATAGTTTTAAATGGTGCTGCTATGGAGAGGTACCTAAAAGAATCTTTTTCAATCTGTGCAGTTAATAATCATTGAGGCTGAAGAATGAAGAATGTTAGGAGAGAGTTTTTATAACATATGATTTCTTAAATTCAGACTTATTGTAGAAAGTGTAAACTTTTGATCTAATACAAATCAGGTGACGATAGAAATTAAGTCAAGAACGAACTTCTTTTTTCATATTAGCCAGAGAAGATTTATTTAGACCTGTTTTTTAAAGTTTGTTTTAAACCTGAAAGGGTGACCTTTAGATCTTGGAACTGAATAGAGATAGAGAAATTAGTATGCAAGGTCTTTCCCTTTTCTCTCCTTCAGCCTCTTAACTTCTGTTCTGCTCTGTTTAGCACTATAGATAAGAGGGGAAACCAGTTGGTATCTGATTGGACTCCTTTTGTGTTGGAAAAAAGAGAACATTTCAACCTGCACGGTTACTTGTCACATTAAAGTGGGTGAAAATGAAGCATAGCTAATAAGTTAGTTACCTTGAGATCTTTGTTTGGTGAGACTAATGAAGAGGTACTTAGTCCTGAATCTCTAGGGTCACATAAGTGTAACCCAAACTGCTGAGGTTGTTATCAACACCAAAACCATTTTTGCTGTATCTGGGTTTTAGAAACATTGGATGGGAATAAAAGTTTACTTGTTATTTAAGTGTGTCGGTTACCTGGTTCAAGCTATGAAAACATAGTAAAATTTTAATTTGAAATAAATAATTAGCTGAATTATCATATCAGATTCATTGGTGTCAGTATTTGTGGCTAGGAGCTTGACTGTCAACCTACACGTGAGAAATATTAGGGAGGAAAATGGTCACTGGAACAAAACTTGCAGGGTCTATCTGTGTGTTTTATGTCATGCCCATCTCTTTAGTACTGAGTGTCTTATCAGTCTAAAAGACATTGTCAAATGACGATCACTGGCAATTTTTAGTTTTGACAGTGAAAAAGTTGTATATTTTTAGCCTGATTGTGCATTTCACTCATTGCAAAGCTTACATTGGTATCACTAAAAAAGGAAAGATACCATTAAAAATTATAACAAGGATGTGTCCATTATAGTTAAATGAGCTGGGCATTTGTCTTCTACAGCTAAATCCTGCATTCTTTCCTCAGGCAAAACTTGTACCAACATAAAGTCAGTTCATGATCAAATCTTTAGTAATGTATTTTAATCCTACTTCAAAGCTGCTTTCACTTCTTTGATGTGGTTACATCTCTCTTCCCCAGCAGTATTTCAAGATTTATTTTATGAGGATTTATCTTTCCATATCATGTTTTCATCATGCTACAATAGCTATGGTATAATATCAGGTGGGAGTTTCTAATGCAGAATGACAATGTTTGATTTAAAAATCTGAATATTCTAATACACTGGATAGAGTTAAACAGAAGTACTCAGACCAGTCTATAGGGAGCATTTAGGGACAGATGTAGGTCTCTCTCTCCAGAGCCACAGTATTTTAGCATTCAAATCACTGTACTTCATTCTTGTTCTGTTATATTGGCTACTTTTCCGATTCCCTTTTACATCTCTCTCCTAATTTTTCCAGTATGGCAATTTTTATGTTCCTCTATCTCCCATCTCTGCTTTGCCCACTGCAAGCTTTGCTTTCTCCAGTCTCTGTTATATCATGCAATATTGCACACATTGTAGGTCTCTCCCTCCCTTCCTCCCCTGTTCTGCTGCACTGTTGAGCTCTCTATCAGTTTTAAACAAACTGTCAAAGAATCTGAAACCTGGCTAGGAAAGTACCTGGATACATGATGAACTCCCCTTTTTATCTGGGAACATTTGTTGAACCAAAGAATGAATGACAGCTCTGCTGGCAAACCTTGTCATTCTGAGAAATGCAATTACAAACATCAATAATTTCTGTGATTCTTTTATCCTCCCAAAATGACAAATTGAGGTGTAGACCAGCAGTTCTCAACCAGGGGTCAGGGGTCCCCTGAGGGGCCGGGAGCAGGTTTCAGAGGGGTTTCAAAATAAAACAGAGAGCAGGGCCAGCATTAGACTTACTGGAACCCAGGGCAGACAGCCGAATCCTGAGCCCCATTGCCCGGGACTGAAGCCATAGCTGGAGCAACTTAGCTTTGGGGGGGGGCCCTGTGGCACGGGGCCCTGGCCAATTGCTCTGCTTGCTACCCCCTAATGCTGGCCCTGGCTTTTGATCTACTGAAAAATGGTTGTTGTGGTGCAGGTGGGGGGGGGGCGGGGGCTCAGAGAGAAAAATGCTGAGAACCCCTGGTGTAGGCTAATTACTCAGCAAAACTCTGAGGCCTCAATTCAACAAAGCACTTACAGACATGCTTAAAAGTTTTGCTGAATTGGACCCTATACAGTGGTGGATTTGAAACTGGGTCAACGGGGCCCGTGCCCAGGGGCCCCGGCCAACTGGGCGCCCCTTAGAAAATATCCGCCGCCAGTGGCGGAAGCCTGGACCCTCACCCCTACTCCGCGGTGGCAGCACTGGGCAGGGGAAGCCCCCGTCAGCAGCCCCCACAGGGGCCACTGATCCCATCTGCGGCAGAAGCTGCGGGGTGGCAGGGCAAGGCCTCGCGCCCAACCCGCTCTCCAGTAGAAGTACCAGGCAGGCGAGGCGGGAGAAGCCCTAGCGCCCCAACCCTGGTTCCCCTCAGAAGCGCGGGGGGTGACAATGGAAGCCCCAGCACCTGGACCCCCACTGCAGCCCCAGGACTGGAGGAGCTCTCACTCCCTGCTGCGGCCCTGGGGCAGTTGTGCAGGGAGAGAGCTTCTCTGGTCTTGGGGCCCCAGTGGGGATGCAGAAAAGAGCAAAAGGGGTTGCAAGGCTGCAGTGGGCAGGAAGGAGGAGACCCTAGGTGAAATGGGCTGGGTCCTGAGGAAGGGGCAGAAAGGGGCCCCCCACTTGCTCTGGCCTAGGGCCCCAGGAAACCTTAATCTGCCTCTGACCCTATATATCTAAATAACTGTAGGACAAAAAAACGGTTATCATTGAGGTGAATAGTCAGATGTGCATTGTTTCTAATAAGAGCAGGACTGGACCTGAAATTTCATAAATTTATAGATTTTTAAAGCCAGAAGGAAATCATTAGACTCCTCTCAGCTGACCTGCTGTATAAGACAGGTCATCGCGTGTGGCTGAGCTACGGTATGTGTTTTAGACAGACATCCAAACTTGATTTGAGGTGGTACAGACTTCACCACATCCTTTGGTATGCTGTTCAATGATCAGTTCCTCTCACCGTTAAAAATATATTCCTTATTTCCAGTCTGAATTTGTTTAGCTTCACCTTCCAGCCATTGGATTTTGTTATGTTGCTGTCTGCTAGATTAAAGAGTAGATCTGGTCAAAAAACCAGTTTATCATCAGAAAATGCAGTTTCATCAAACCCTAAACATTTTGCAGGAATGTATCCGTTTCAACAACATTTTAGACAGGCAAGATCATTTCTATTTTCTCATTTTTCTGATGTCGAAACATTTCATTTCAATAATGTCAAAATGTTTAATTTCAATAAGGTAAAAACAGTTTGTTCCAACTTTATTGTTTTGATTCAACTTTTATATTTTAATATTTTATATTAGAATGTTTTGATATTAGCAAAACATCTGTACCTTATCAAAATGAAACATGTCAACATTAGTGTAGCAAAACAACTGAATATTGACAAAACAAAACATTCTGAGAGTTCTGAATCAAAATTGTTTGGAATTCTCATTTTGTGGAAATTCAGAACAAAAACAGATATCAGAATTTCCTGTGGAAATTTTCCTATCAGACCAGCTATATTAAAGAATCCTCTAGTTTCAGATATATCTCCTTATGCAGGTACTCATAGATCCTGGGTGAAATTCAGGTCTCATGGTAGTCAATAGCAAAACTCCCATTGACTTCCATGGGTCCAGAATTTCACCCCACGATCAAGTCAACTCTTATCCTTCTTTTTGTTAAGCTAAATAGATTGAGCTTCTCAAATTTCTCATTGTAATCAAGTTTTTCCAGAACTTGAATCATTCTTGTGGCTCTATATCAGAGGGGTAGCCATGTGTTAAAGGGACTTGAGGACCAAATGTTGATGAGGGGAAGTTCTCAGGATTCTGAGTGTAGTATATTTAAATAATGGTTTACCTTTCCATGATGGAATAATGGGTGGGAAATCATCATTTTTATAGACCCTCCCTCCACAAACACAATGTTATGCCCCGCCTGCTGATACTGTTGCAGTCTCTGATACTGCAGTTCTTACGCCGGCAAAATTTCCCATTTACTCTTACTTGTGCTTTGCTGTGTGCCAGATGAAGCCTCCTGTTCTCAGAGATGTACGGATGTGCCAAGAAAAGATCTTAGACAGATAATTGTTGGTTAAAAACATACTTTAGTATAAGATCCTCTCTCCCACATGCCCAAGATATGGTTCCCATTTAAAAAAATCATACAGTATAGTTAGCATAAGCAATAATTATGGTGGATGAGAGCTAGCCACAGTTCCGATCAACAAAAGTTAAAAAAAACATTGGATGTCTTCCCAAATCATGAGATTTCATTTTAAAGACTATATATATATTTTTTGGTTTGTCTTCACATTTTTGAATTCCCCCTGCCCATCCCCAGTGTGCATGTGAGAAAATTAGTGTTGCCAACACACCTGAATGTACTGAGTAACATGATTCTGGCTCTGACCTGTTGGTGGGGAACATAAGAATGGTCATACTGGGTCAGCCCAGTGGTCCATCTAGCCCAGTATCCTGTCTTCTGACAGTGGCCAATGCCAGATGCTTTAAAGGGAATGAACAGAACAAGCAGTCATCAAGTGATCCATCCCCTGTCATCCACTCCCAGCTTCAGGCAATCAGAGGATAGGGCTACCCAGAGAATGAGGTTGCATCCCTCACCATCTTGGCATATAGCCATTGATGGATTTATCCTCCATGAATTTATCTAGTTCTTTTTTTGAACGCCATTATAGTTTTGGCCTTCACAAAATCCCCCAGCATGAGTTCCACAGGTTAACTGTGCATTGTGTGAAGAAGTCCTTCCCTTTGTTTGTTTGATTCCAGCTTCTCCCCATACCCCACATTTCTAATTAATTCTGTGCCCTGCCTGCCACACAACTGCCCATCCCACAGCTCGGCAATCAATTCTGCCCACCCCTCAGCCCCACATCTACCCTCATTCCCCACTCTGCTCCTCTTTCAGCTCTGGGGTCCATCACTCCCCTCTCCTCCCCTTTCCCATGCCTGGCGCTGGAGGGATGAAGAGGTGAGGGGGGAGCAGGAGGGGGAAGACTGCCTTGTTTTTCACAGGAAAGGAGGAGGAAGGAGGGGGTGGAGCCACCCTGAGCTGGGGGGCTCTTTCTTGTCCCCTTCCCTCCTGTGAGAATGGTGTCAACTCCTGAGGGTGGGTGCAGAGTTCCACATACAGCAGCTCTGACTGGGTGCTCTTCCCCTGGAGACGGGGCAGTGGGCAACCATCTGGCATCATTTCATACAAATCTATGTAATTTGATCTTAGTTGTTTCCCCCAGTGAGAGCTCCTGCAACAGGGCCAGAATCACCTTACTGTACATTTGGGAGAGGTGACAGCATTGTAACTGTCCTGCAGATGAGGCGGAGGGAGAAGGGAAGTTCAAAACTCAAAAGGCTGACCAACAATCATGAGATATTCTGTGGTGATGTTTTTTTTAAATCTCATGATGTTGGGGCCAATCTTGTGATTTTGGTGCATCTAACTCAGGATTCTGAATTTTGGGGGTTGGGAATATTGGGAACCTCCACATCTTGTGCTGCTTGTGCCAGGCCCAATAACAATTGTAGGTCCTGAGCTGGAAGGAGAAAGCAGCAACTGTTGTTCCATGCACCCTCAATTCATCCCCAATGGGGCTGAACCATGGGTCCCTCACTCAAACCGGCTCACAGAGCGGGCTGGGTGCACTGTGAGAAACAAGTTTCAGAGTAGCAGCCGTGTTAGTCTGTATCCGCAAAAAGAAAAGGAGTACTTGTGGCACCTTAGAGACTAACAAATTTATTTGAGCGTGAGCTACCGCTTGCTTCATCGGATGCATTCAGTGGAAAATACAGTGGGGAGATTTTATATACACAGAGAACATGAAACAATGGGTGTTACCATACACACTGTAACGAGAGTGATCAGGTGAGGTGAGCTATTACCAGCAGGAGAGAGAAAAAAAACCTTTTGTATGATAATCAAGGTGGGCCATTTCCAGCAGTTGAAAGTAAAACTATTTCCCCATGTTTATTTTCCCCCACTACTGTTCCTCAGACGTTCTTGTCAACTGCTGGAAATGGCCCACCTTGATTATCACTACAAAAGGTTTTTCTTCTCTCCTGCTGGTAATAGCTCACCTTACCTGATCACTCTCCTTATAGTGTGTATGGTAACACCCATTGTTTCATGTTCTCTGTGTATATAAAATCTCCCTGCTGTATTTTCCACCGCATGCATCTGATGAAGTGAGCGGTAGCTCACGAAAGCTTGTGCTCAAATAAATTTGTGAGAAACAAGTTGCACGCCATTCTAAAGAGCTCATGTGCCCCTGGAAACCAGGCAGCCTAGTGAGGGAGACTCCCTCCCTGAGCCACAAGACTCCCAAGCTATGTTGTGTGGGTGAAGTGAGTTTTTAGTTGTTACAGTCCCCAGAGGTCTTTTCCCCACTGTCATATCAAAGCAGTTAATTTTGTTTCATGTTTGTTTATTTGGGAGACAGATTGAGCATGTAAAGGGAATTTGTTCTCCTTTTACCACAGTGAGCCTGCCTCAGGCATTCACTCAACGCACACAACAGAAAGAAATAAAACAGGAAACATCCTTGAGCCAACGGAATGGGGGAGTTTGGCTTAAATATTTGTGTTCAAATTATTTTTGCTTTTTAAACAAATTTGTCAAATCCTCTTAGGAGCGGAAGAGAGCAAAGAAATAAAAAGGAAACTTGTGTGTCACTGATGCTTGCTTTATGCACATGCTGTCCACAGGCTGCAGTAGGGTCATGCGTCCCAAAGCATGCTTTGTGCTCTCACTTACTTTTCCTGCAGTGATATCTGGCTGGCAAATTCTGGTCTTTTTCCATTGGTTCTCTTTCACAGTGGATCAAGGCTACTTATGCTGTTTTAGACCCTGATTCAGCAAAACACTTAACCATGTGCTTAATTTTAATCATGTGACTAGGGCCATTCTTAATATAATTATATAACATATTTGCAGATTAAAGCAACTTTTTGCCCACTGTGGCTAAACAAAGCCTCTTAACATTTAAAATTTAGCAAAACTCTTGCTAACGCATCTCCCTTCCCATCCCTCTGACCCTCCCAAAAAGAGTGATTTGGGGTGGAGCAGCTCGGTACCACTCTCAGCACAGACAAGAGCCTTAAAAAACCCATTTGTCTCACCATACATAACTGCCCAACAAAAATGACCAGATGATGATGAAGTACGGTTTCTTAGACCTCCCTACTCAGCATATCTGCTCCCTGTTTGTACTCAGTCAGATCTGCTGACTTCAGTGGGTTTCACTCTTCTTCACTCCTGTCAATTCTACAGACGCTATAAAACAATGGGACAGTAAACTGTTATTGGCTGTCTCATGCTTCATCAATAGAGTTGTTAACTAAGTTCCAAGTGCAGGGTCACCTGGCCAACCCCATTACCTTACTGTCTGCCTTCAGCTAAACCTGTGCCCAAAAGGCAATAGACTTGGACAGGTGGTGGGGCAGGATGGTCTGGATGATAGAATATTGGACTAAAACTTAGGAGTCTAGATTCTATTTCTGTTTCTGCCATTGGCCAGCTGAATGAACTTAGGCAAGTCATTTCACCTCCCTGTGCCTCAGTTTCTCCATCTGTTAAATGAGGATAATTCTGATATCCTCAGTAAAAAGCTTTGAGATTGACAAAAATGTGCTATATAAGAGCTAGGCATTATTATTGTTATTTATTAATGATAATGATTCATTAGCTAGAAAGAATTCAGCTTGACTCTCAGATCCCAGTTTGTGTTTGCAAGGCTAGCAGTTAGGAGAAACATCTTTCACTTGTAAGAGGAGTAAATGTAACATGGACACACTAAAAAATGGAATCCCTCAGTACTATTTTTACAATAGAATCATACTTCAACTATTTTCAGAATTTATTTTAGTTTCTAACAATTTAAATATCAGGATGACTGGGTTAATAGAAATGGTAATAATTTGTAATCAAACAGTATTACCCTGAGGCTAAGAAGAGTTCAGTATGTATTCTTACCATTAACAATCAAGCACGGAGAAGGTTGCCATTGAAAACTAAATTAGAAAAACTTTTGACTGCGTTTTCATGAAATCTTCCCCCCAGAGTTTCAGCCAACGATGGAGCTGGCTGACATTTTCTGATACTGAAAAAACAGGCAGGGGATAAATTAAAAGAAAAGTTGTCAGAACTTCTCTCTCTTTTCCCCAACCAGCTCTAAGTATGAGTCTTTGAAACATCTGTAAACTGCAGTATTGACAGTCCCAATCATTCAAAAACCTTGAGTCAGCGCCCAAAATGTCATGAGGCTGAATAAAAAATCACAAATAAGAAGTTCTAGATTTTTGGTTTAGTTTGTTCATGGTTTTTGTTAGTTTGTTTGTTTGTTTTGATTTGGGTTTTTGTTTTTGCCTTCTGAGATTTTTAGCTTTCAGGTCACATTTTCTTAGCTTTTCCTCTGCAATCACAAGGGTGAGAAACTTAGGGTTTTTTTTGTTTTTTTTTTTCAAGTAAAAGCCGAGATTCTCACGTGATTCTAGGATCTGGAGATTAAGAACAACACAAAATATTGCAAAAGTTGGAAACGTTGAAACTGACAAATGCACTGGATCCATGTAGGCTCACCAAAATCTTGTTTCTTTCTCCTAAAACAGTTGAAGCGACTGGAAGTAGGTTTCCAAAATGCCATGGTTCCATCAGCATGTGCCTGTTAAATTGAGTACAGGATTTCTATGTCTCCTTCTCGTATGGAACTTGGGTAAGTGTGAAGTGTTTCTGAAACATCACTTTCACCTGCAATTTATTTTGATACATGATAAAGTAATTTCCCCAGCACATGCACTTTGATATTGCCCCGGGAACATCTAAAATGTTTTTCCCATCCACGAGTCTCAAAGCCAAAAGGACATGTCACCTAAGGGAGACACAAAATACAGGCTGAGGCCAGGGTGCCTGATTCTCCACTTCCTTAGGTAGTTAAAATGCTATTACTGGCTGAAATTCTGTGGCATCACCAGCTAGATAGGACGGGGTGACAAGTCCCACCTTTCCGAATGGGCCATCACTGAGACATATTGGCTCCAGTGACTAAGTTTTACCCCAAGTCCATAAAGCATTATTTCAATATAAATACATTATTCCTTAAATATTACCCATGCAGGCATCTCACGATGACTGTGAATCTTGACAAGTTATGAGCTCTCTGTAGATATGTTATTATATTTTTCTTTATGGATAAATAGATGTGTGTAAGATATGTGTTTGGTATAGTGCATTTTCAGGTCTGAGGAGAGGTGTTTGCAAAGAATGAGACTTTTTGCCTCAGAGCCTCTGTGTCACAGAGGTGTTAGAACTAATTAACATACCAGAGAGGCTGGCAATTGGTGGGATTCACAATGAACCATCTTCTTGAGCCTGCCAGTGTAGTCCATGCCCGCTTTGTGTGGTGCTTTGTGCCCCTCTAGTGCACCTAGACCATCTATAGATTGATGAGTCTGTAACAGCATTGGCTTAGCGGGATCTGCCTTTTAGTTCATGCAATAGAGGCTCATATACTAAGCTTCAGAGGTCCCAGGTTCTATCCCACCTGCCTACAGGTCATTGGTGTTACACCAGGATTAAGGTAGAGAGGCATGTTGGCCTGAGAAATTTGCATTGATGCTGTCTGGGCCACATGATCTGCAAATAAATGGAAGACTTCATTCTCCAGCACTGTTGCGTCTACCTCTTCAACATTACCATTCTTATGTATTATTTGTGTTATGGTTGTTTCTAGTGGCTCCAGCTGAGATCAGGGGCTCACTATGCTGGGCATGGTTCAAACACAGGACAAGAGACAGTCCCTGCCTTGAAGAGTTTATAAGGCAAACAAAGGGAGTATTATTATTCCCCTTTCACAGACAGGGAACTGAGGCATAGAGAGATGAAGTAACTTGCCCAAGATAAAACAAGACATCTGTGGCAGTGCCAGGAACTGATTTCTGGAATCCCAGCCCAGCACCTTAGCTGTATGACTACCCAGAAGAAGCAGTAACATATCAAATAGCATGCTTTGACTAATTAGCATGCTTGTCGCTGTCACCGTTTTCAGGGTGGCATGCTGCGTCATCCTTTGCATCTTATGGTTAATCGTGCTTGCAAGCCTGTCTCTAAATCTCTAGAACACTTTGTGGCTCTCTTCTTCCTTTGATTCCTATTAAAGGAAGTTATTCACTTGTATCAAGGGCCTGTTTCTGAACCACTGAAGTTGAAAGGTGTTAGGTTATTGACTTCACTGAAAGCAGGATCAGGCCCAGGGAGGGGGCAGGGGAGAGAAAAGCTAATTTCTTAACCTTTGTTCCTTTAAAAGCTAGGCCTTTCTTGTTGGCATGTACACGCTCTGCTGCTGTTAGAAGTAACTTGTGGCTCTGCATGATGGACTAGCTCGCAGTACTATTGTCCAACCATTTCACAGCCATAACACTCTAGAGGAACAGAGAAACCCCTTGAGATTCCTGGTTGGTCATTTGAGTGGGAAAGTCATTTCTCAGATTTCACTTTCTCCATTTTACAGCTGCAGGCATAAAAGGAGAAAATAAGAAGGAGAAGAACGTGGCAGTGCTGGCTACTGCAGGTAAGGCCTGGCACATGGCTTCAGAAGTTACTCTGATTGTGTGGGGTTAAGTCTGAGTCAGAAGTACAGTTGCTAGCCCAATGGGTGCTACTTGGTGAGTGAACTCCTGTTCAGTAATTTCCACTCAGGAACTGCAGCCAGGCAAACCCTTCCACAGCCACTTTTCCCTACCGCTACCCTGCTAGAAACAACCGCACCCCATTCCTGACACCTCACTCCCCTGAAAGCCTGGACAGTGACTCAGCAGCCATTTCCCTGGTTATCATGCAACCTGAAGACCACTCTTCTGCTGCTTCCTATGATCTCCGTCTTTCCATGAGCCTTCCCCTGATGTTGCTCACTCCCTCCTCCCAACTGTTGGTTCCCTCAGACTCTCTCATTCTCATCCTAACATGTACCCAAACCGGACACCGCTTCCAGCGGCTGGCACGCTCCTGACCATAGGCTACAATCCCATTTATGTTCCAGAAACCGTCCTGCTAACCTTATCTTATCTTATCGAGGAGGAGGAGTGGTTTGATTTCTATAGCACATGGTGTGGCTT
Source organism: Natator depressus (assembly GCF_965152275.1). Lineage (NCBI taxonomy): Eukaryota > Metazoa > Chordata > Testudines > Cheloniidae > Natator > Natator depressus. The sequence continues at coordinate 16,605,369 of NC_134235.1, forward strand.
CTATGTCTCTTCCTCGCTCCGAGTTGCTGCATTGTATGCACTGCAGCTTTTCTGTTGATCTAAATACCCAAGTTTGGAACATGTTTGGTTCAGAGCTGGTCAAAAATGGGCAAGACATTGTCATAGAAATTTTTTTCCCCCCAACACTGATTTTTTTTCTGGCTTGGGTTTTTCATCCATGCCCCCGCCCCAATCCCACACCCTCCACCTCTGCCCTTTCCCTTGGTTTTTTAATGGTCTTGTCTGAACTAAACAAAACATTTTCTACAAAATTGTCAGTTAGAAAAAAGCCCTCGCAATTTTTGATCAGAAAATTCTCTCAAATTAAAAAAATTTGGCCAGCTCTAGTTAGGTTATTCTCCTTGGCCAGTCAGGGCACCTCATTAAAATAGCTGAATCTTCATTCCAATTCTATGCAACATTCACAGGTGGAAATTTAACAGAAAATTTATTCCAGATGAGTGTGGTTTATAAAGGGGCACCTGCTTCAATGCCACTTTAATGAAAATGTGTGTTGCCCGTTAATGGACTCCAACATCCTAGGATTTTGCTGAATAACCTGGCATCCACAGCAGAGCACTGAGGAACGCTGTCAAAAGTGCCTTTTAATTAGTGAATGCATATACAGTGCCCTGTCTTCCTTTTGACATAGAACTGCCCTTCCCGTTCTCACCTGATTCTAGTATCAGCCATTGCATTGCACTCATGGTATATTTAGCTTCTCAGAGTCACCACACATTGTTTTCTAGCCCTAATAAGCAATCTGATGTTTTCATTTTCCCACAGATGACAGCATCTCACTGAATCACTTTATCAAAGTCATTTAGAGGAATATATACACACCACATTGATAGGTTCCTAGCCCTGTCAAATGTCTGACATTCAGAAATGCTGCTTCTTTTTCAGAGCTGCCTGCCAAATCTGTTGATCTGGCTGCGATTAACCTGACTGAACTAGTGAACGGAATGTTAAATACAGCTCTCAAAGGTAACATGGTTGTGCTACAAAAGGATGTGAAGCATGTCGTGGACCGTCAGCTCCACATAAGTTGAAATATGGAGCTAAAGGAGTTAGGGGACAAAGCTGTAAAAATACACTATGGTATACTGCTGTATTTGGACGAGTTCCTGTAACATGGGGTGTGTGTGTGTGTGTGTTTGTAATTATTAACAAAGTGTCTTTAGAATGATCTCTTTGTTGTATCGCTCTTTCTTTCCTCCCCCCTCCCCCCATCTATTTTTGTACTGGCCTCTCTAGTTTTGTTTGCTTAAAATTAAAAATGGTGATTTAAAATTATTTCTGCTAGATCACAATGAAAACAAAATTCAAATGCATCTGCCTACAGTCATTGTATGGTGTGATTTAGAAATAAAATCATGTCACTGTTATATCAGACTCAATAGTTGGGTTATAAATAAATAACCCACTGAAGTCATTAATAGATATGCACATTTTTCTGCAGGTACCAAAAAATTCTTCTCTCTGCTGAGCATTACCTCTTACAGCTCATTTGCCTTCCACAAAGTTTCGGTCGCCATTTATAACAGTGGGTACCATACCGTTTTATTCTCCTCTCAAATGCATTTTTGTAGAAGGTGAATCCATCAAGATTTCAGTTTCCACTGTCCCTCTTTGCAGTTTCTAACCTGAAAAATGTTGACCCCAGCAAGTTCCCTATGAGGTATTGCTACTGTTTAAACAACATGACAAATGACTTAACAGGTGGGTGTAAAAGCAGTCTGACTGAGAGTGGGCTGGCGTTTGAGTGTGTTTAAGTCAAATTGTTTCCATTTGAGCTGCAGGTTCTCAGCCCCAGTCCTGAAACTTTCTTCATGAGAGTGTTGTAGTCACATTGAAGTCAAAAGCCATGGTAAGTGGCCACTCTGAAGCACTGGAGAGACTCAGTGAACTGAGCACGAGAAGACCGCTCCCTGCTGGCAGCCCTGGAAAGGAGCTGTCAGCCAAGCAGGCAAGATGAGTTGCCACTGGGGAAAAAAACCTGCATTTCTTCATAGGGAATGCAAGGGGAAAGAGGGAAAGACAGCCCCTCTAGAGCCTCCCAGCAATATCTGATATCTGTGGGTTCAATTTTATAGTACAATTTAGCTTCTCTAGTTGCTCTCAGTTCCTTGGAGATATCCAGGGGTTCCTCCAGGCCAAGCCTGCAATAACCCCTTTAAGCCCAGAGGTGGGGAAGGAGCAAAAGAGGACTGGGATCTATATAGGGCAGTTTAGTGGGGTGAGAAGCTCCATTGCACAAATTCCCCCCACCTCCTCTGAGCAGTGTTCAAATTCCAGAATGGGTATGAGGCCACTTTTTCCCCATTTTGTGAACCTGGCCATTTCCCAGCACTGGTGACTTGGCATCCAGCTGTGTTACAGAGTCATTTGGCACTTCCGTGCCCCTTGTTCTTGCACAAACCTGAGCACGGCTCTGGGCCGGTACAGTGTCCCAGCTGTGACATATGAAAAGGATATTCCACAATCCTGGTTATTTCTTCTACTTTTGGGGGCTAGGACCCACATCTGTACATATGCTGTGCAGCACAATGGGATCCCTGTGCACCACGTGGGAACTCTGGGCACTACCATAATAATTATTATTTATTTATTATTTGTATTGTGATAGCCCATCAGGGCACCCCTCATGGACCATGGGCACATTGTGCTAGGCACGGTACAAACACAAAACAAAACGGCGTCTATGAGTTTGCAAGCAAAATAATAAAAGGTTTGGATGATAAAAAAACAGAAGTTTGGGGAAAGGGAATAACACTACAAATTAAAGGCCACGGGGGCTAAGCTTACATTTGTGGCCTGTATTTCCTATCTCTTGCTGATTTCCTAAGGCAAGTTACACAAGTTCACTGTAATATAAATGCCATGTACTGAAAAGCTGCTAGAATTGATACTGCAGTGTTGGCTCTAAATGTGATTTTCTCTTCAGTGTAGAGGGCCAGTGAAGGCCTCTGCGTCACATAAGTCTTATTTTGGGAGTTTATGTAGCACCTAAGTGGGATTCCAGTGGCACATAGGCCATGTACAGATAAGGGAACATTCCCCTGTATGCAGTATTTAATCTCTCTGTTATACTTCAGAGCATTCCTACTGATAAGCATTTGAGTCCAAGTTCAGCAAAGTATTTAAGTTTGTAGTTAAATCCATCCCTATTCAGCAAAGCACTTAAGGCCATACGTAACTTTAAGCCCATTCTTAATTACCACTGAAATCAAAGGCAAAGCACGTGCCTAAAAGTGAAGCACATACGTAAGTGCTTTGCTGAACAGGGATGGACTACTGGATTGGGGCCTTGGATTGTAAACCTGCTCTGTTTTGTCTTCTAGATTTTACAGCTTTACTTGTTGATATTATTGGAAACTCCACCAGTTACCTCACAGAAATTTTCAAATCCACCTCTATCGTCTCAGGTGTGCATTTCTTTTTATCATTGTCCTGTTCCCTCCTGGAACATAAAAAGGACATGTTATAAACACTAAGGTGGTAGCTATCCCCACTGCTTCATCAGCAGTATTGACCTCACCAGAATAGGGGCTGCAACTGTAAACCAAATCACCTTGAGAAAATATTTTTATTAAAACTCTGTTTCATAATGTAATGAATTATTGTCAGAGTCTTTGTAACATATGACCAAAAATGTAAAGGGATTAATTTAGGGCTGGATTAAGGTTCCCTTAGTCAACTTTAGTATCACATTCCACAAATAGTCCTTCAAACTTCCTCCACTAGTACTTATTGACTTCAATGGGACAGGGGATAGCAATGTTGCCTAGTGCATAGAGCGCTGGACTGAGACTCCAAAGACATGGCTTCTAGTCCCAGCTCCGCCACTGACCTGCTGGCTGATCTTCAGCTAGTCACTTCATCTCTGTGTGCCTCAGTTTCCCCACCGGTAGACTGGTGCTTTGATATGCCTTTACAGGTGCGTTGAGATCTACTGATTATAAAGCACTGGATATTATTTATTATTATTATTATTACTATTACTACTCCTGGTGTAAGGTACTATTCAACTTGAGTATATGTATCAGAATCTGGCCCAAAATGTGGGACTAACTTTTCCTGAATATTTTTAGAGGCTAAATATCCCTTTGAAAATTATTTGATTTGGTTGTTACCCTTAAAATCCTGTGAATTGCCTTATATAACTCAGAGTCAGATTCTGACACCTTTCCTTACATCCGGTAGCAATTTACTCCACAAGGAATCCCACTGACTTTAAAGAGACTGCTCAGCTGAGCTACTGCACATCAACTTGACTAAGGACTGCATAATCAAACCTTAAATAATATTACCTTAAAATTGCAGAATTTCCTAACTATATTGACAGACAGATTAATAGGAATACTTCAAATTCTGAGGTGCAGTTATTTGGTAATTTTGTAAAAATAATTGTTGATTTATTATTTGCTATTTAAAAAAACTGTACATTTGGGAGTGAACCAGACTCAAGAAAGGACTCTTCCAACCTAGGCTCCTCTTATACTGGTGAGTAGCTATTAGAGCTGGTTTGAAATGGGGATTTTTGGGGGGGAAAATTTGGACAAAAAAGGGGAAAAAATCAAATTTGGTCTATTTTTTGGAGGACATTAGAATACTGAAAAATTTCATCCAGAAACCAAAATACTTCAGCTGAAAACAAAAATATTTTCATTTGGAAATGCTGTCACGATGCCTCATGGGAGCTGTAGTTCAGATGTCTTATGTTCCCATTGTCCTGCATAAGGTGGACTCCCTGGTTGGACTATATCTTCCATGAGGCACAACCATCTCCCCTCTTGGACAATAGAGGCAATACATCATGGGGAGTCCCTGCATATAGTGCATCATGGGAGATGTAGTTCACAAGGAGGAGTCTAGCTCATAGAGGAGAAAGGGAACATGAGGCACCTACACTACAATTCCTATAAGACACCACAGAGGCATATTCAAATCAAAATATTTCAGTTTTTGAATGGAAATATCTTGCTTCTTTGAAGAAAATTGAAATATTCTATGGAAAGCAGGCACTTTTGTGCAAAATTTCATGTAGTCGAAAACCGAATTTTCTGTCAAAAACGAAATTTGGATTGAGATTTTTCAACTAGCTCTAGTAGTCACCCCTACTAGGTGGATTTTGACTCCATGATTTCAACTCCTTTAAAGTACTCTAATAAAAAGCATTTGATATACATTTGTTTTCCTTTCAGTGAGTCAGAGCAATGATTCAGACTGTATCTATATCTGCGTGATGGCAGGCCGAATAGGTAAATGTAGAACTTATCCCTTTTGAGAATATAACCCTTTACACTTACAGCACTGATTGAATCAAGAATCTACTGCTTTAATCCCCTTTTTTATTTCTGTGCATGTATTTTTGCAGGCAGAAATATGTCTGACTTTTGGGAAATGATAGAGAAGTCTCCTGTTATTAATTACACATTTTCCAGTAATATGTCTGCGCTCCTGGGTAAGTACATCCTGAAGGAATAAATGAACAACAACATGTTTTCTTGTTACCACTGCAATGAATGCAGAGATTTACTTGTCTCTTTATACTACATATTAACCACAGGAAACTGTGTATGAGTTAAATGCAACACTGGCACATCACCACATTTAGGGTCAGATCCATTATCCACTGAAGGCAAAACGTCTAATGATTTCAGTGGATGCAGTGTCTGGCCCAGGGCTGGACTTACACCTTACAAGCCCCTTGGCACAGCATCTTCAGAACCCCCCTGCATACAGCTGACCTTCGTGTGGCACACAATTTTAGAAAGGTAAGGCATTTTCCCTAGAATGCCAGCACCCCTAGGTACGTGCCTATTGTGCCTAATTGGAAATCCAGCCCTGGTCTGACCTTTATGACCTAATCCAAAACTCACTGAAGTCAATGGGAGTCTTCCAATTGACTTCAATGGGTTTTCAATCAGGCCCTTAAATGGAGATAGGTACTGAGCATACCCGTAGCCCTTTGACTTCCTTGGGGATTGTAGATTTTCAACTCTTTATAGGATTTGACTCAACAGCACTGCTAAGACCTTGAATTTGCTCTAAGAAAGCACAAATAATTAGAAGAAAATAATATGAAGATTGATTAGATGTTCATCTAATGTGTTATCCTTTGAGGGTGGTCTTAAGTGCCTGGTGTAAGATTTAGGAAGTGTCTGGTTTGCTTACTGAGAGAAAAGAAGCCAGAGATGTATATTTCTAATTTGGATACAAAAGCAAAGTCATTTAGGGGAAAGGTGTTGCATTTACCCCAGTTGGAGATATGGTGGGGAATTTGTACATCTCTCTGAAAGGTGGGAAATAATGGAGAGGTGAAATGCTGGGACAATGTTTAGGGGCAGAAAAGGAAAATATTTTCTTCTATGCACCACATGAGTGTGGTGTGTGAGAGGTAGGTGTAGTCATGACCCCATGAGCTATGTCTTCTCTAGATGTTTGGAGGGCCTAAGATGTGGATGGGAGGTGAGGGAGCTAGCATTCTATCTAGCAGTGAACTTGTCAGTCACTGCAGTCCAGTCTCTTCCTATAGAGATGAATAGATGATATTTGGTATCTACTATATTCTGTAAGGTTTGTAAGATACTTGTGTTCATTCCATAGATACACATCTGGGAAAGTAAATCTAGGTGAATTTCCCCAAAATAACAAACACTTGTGTGAAAATAGGATCTCCAGAGCTGGGAACGGTCAGTACCGAAACCACAGGACTCTACTGCACTTGATTTAAAGGACTAACTCCATTAGCTCTCAGCAGTAATAAGCTGTTATCGTCTATGTGAGCTAGCCACTAGAGGGGGATAAGATACATTTGGCCAGTTGCTACAGCAAGACCTGTTGTGGTAACCTAAACTGCATGGTAGATTGAGCTACACCTAAAATGTTGACCTCATGCAGCCACTGATGAATTGGTATTCTGCTCAATATGAACATCACAAATATTATAAGTGAAGTCAATGGGAATTTTACCTGTGCAGGATAAAGTCCAAGAAAATTATTTCTCCTATTTAACAAAACAGTAAAAACATATAGACATTTTGCCCAATAACTACTTTTCTTTCAAAGACAATGGTTGTTTCTCTTACACCAGAACTCAATCTAAACCCATGTGTTTGATTTACATATCCAAATGCTATCAAATTTGTTTTGGATTCTGAGCATGGCACGATACAACTAACTCTAACTTTTACTAACTAAAAGATATAGACTCAATTCTTCCCAGCTTAATGACCTTACGAGAAGACCCTGACAAGATTGCGGATGAGCCCCCTGAAGACATTTGGACATTTAAAAGTATGCAAGTATCCTCAGAGCTAAATATTTAATCTCCTGGGCTGACTAGTTGAAATGCATTTCTGTTTCTTATTTGGTTCACACCACTGTGTGCACGGTGCAGTACAAAATCTAGAGGAAAGCACAGCATTTTCCTAAAGCACAAGATATGTAAACTGGAGAAACATTACACATCAGGCTAATAGTGTGTGATTGGGGATTCGAAGTTCTGTGCACAAAGTGGCCCAAAGCTTTCTTTTTAAATAACTTCATTGTTCACAGAAGAAGTGTCTTACGGAGGGATGTGAATTAAGGAAACATGGTTGCAGGGCATGTGAGATGGAGGAGACAGTTCAAGATGCTTCCCAAATCTCACACATTCTCCCCATAAACCCCTCCTTCTCACCAGTCTGTCTCCTCTTTCTCTATCTAACTATTGAAGGTAATTACATGGCCTCCATTACTGTAGTATCTCACAGTCTTCAATGTATTTATCCTCAAAATACCTTGTGAGGTAGGGAAGAGCTATTTATCCCCATCTTACAAATAGGGAACGAATGCACAGAGAGGCTAAGTGACTCCCAAGGAGAGACAGGAGGTCTGTGGCAGAGCTGGGATTTGAACCACATCTGCCAAGTGCTAGGCCGGGGCCCAAGCTATTGGACCATCTTTTCTCTCCCAGCTATCTCTAAATATTCATCTTTTTCCTTCTCACAGATGTTTCCTCTTTATCCCCAAACCCTTTCCCTTTCCAGGTCTCTCACGCCTCTCACACCAAACCTTCACTGTCTTTCACATTCCCAGTCTCAACTCCCTCCACCCAATTTCCCCAATCCTTCTCAAATCCCACTTTCTGCCCTCCCTCTCCCACCAAACTCATCCCTCTTCTTTTCCCTCACATGCCCTTCACATGATCCCCCTCCTTAACCCTCACCTCTTAGCTCAGCAGTAGAGCTGGTTAGGAAATGATAGAATTATTTTCTAGGGGAAAAAAAACTGAAAAAATAACATTTAATTTTCCTTTTTTTTTTTTTTTTTTTTTTTTTACAATAAACAGAAAACTTTTCAGTAAAATGTTTGTTTTTGAAAACTTTTTTTTTCCATTCAGAAAACAGAAAATGTTGAATAAAATGAAATTGTACCATGCATCCATCTCTCCCCTGACCTCGCTAACGAGGTTGAGCAGTTGCCATTCAACGTGTTCTAGGAATTGATAGGTTTTACCATATGTACTGTAGATATGTTCCCAAAGTGTTATGTTCACCATTTTCTGGCTGTTTTGGCTTTGGCTGTGCTGCACTAGAAGTGTTCATCAATGTGCAATCAGATAACAAAATCCTTCCTGTTCTTTTATGGCTTTAGCGACCAGGATGCCTTCCTGGGAACAGACGGTTGCATGGAAAGGAGATGAAATCCTATCTACAAGATTTCCCACATGGCCAAAGACTGTTGGTTTGAAAGGATCTGGATTTCCAATTCTACAGCTGCCCTTGTGGTTACAGACAGATGCTTCAAAAGGACATAGCACTACAAGGCCGCCTCCTACTACCACGGAAAGTGATGATATTTTACCCCAAATACAGCCATCAAGTGAGTTCGGAGAATGGTCTGCTGTGATCAGATGCCTGGGAACATAAGGGGCTCTCACTCACTCAGTAGACTATGTCCTTTGCTTATACATCTTCAGTGAGGCTTAAAGGCCAAATCTTGCTCACATGATCACTCAGCTTGTCCTCCCTGCCTGTGTAGGGTGTGCATTGGAACAGCAGCTGTGGAGTGAATCTTTAGGCACTCTGTAGCCCGGGGAAATTATTCTTTCTTAGCCCAACTTCCTACCCTCTGTAGAGCTATTCAGGGGCTGTGTGCTGGAAGGAGAATGTGGGCTTAACAGGATGGGGAAGGGAGAGAAAAACAGCTCCTGTTAGATCCAACCATGGATTTTCTGTGGCCCCCAATCCACTGAAATGTTACTTCCTGCGGAAAAGCATCAAGCTTGAGCTTGCTGCCGTCTTGAGAAAACAGTCCTCGCATTCAACAAATTACATCAGCCCTGGCCTATCCCCGTCATTTTCAGGGAGCAGCCAGCTCAGATAGTGTCATAGGGGTGCAAAGAACAATAGAAACTCTTCTTCTGACCCTCCAGACATCAAACACCCCAGCCTCTACCCGAAAATCTGAGCATAAGAAGGGAAGAGAAGCGAGTCAGGTTCATGGTACCTCAAAAGGCCAAATGAGAACTAGTGTGGACATACAAGGGCACAGTTTGCCCACCCTGAGATCAAAGCTCCCACAAACATCATCAGCATCCAGTACATGTAACTTTTTGCTTCCATACATGTCAAAGCTGAAACATTTCAAGTCAGATGAGGAAAGAGCTTGAGCCATGATTTTCAAAAGTGACGAGTGAATTTTCATGGAGATGGTTTGATTTCGATTAAATTGTAGCAGAATTGGCACATACATACCTGGTTTCCTGCCAGTTTTCCCCTCCTGCTCTTTGCCAGCCCTCCTGGGGGGCTAATGGGGAACCAAGAGCCTGGAAGCCGTGGCTCCTAAGCACTGTGGCTTCCAGCCCAATTGGGGACAGTGGGCTTCCAAGGTCAGGGGCTCTGGGGCAGCCCACCATGCAGGCTCCCCATGAACCGGAGCCCCAGGGCTTCAAAGGCCCCCTGGTGGACTGCCCTGGAGCTGGGGCACCATTCCCTTTCACAGAGAAATTCTAAACTTTTGGTTTTCCTTCCAAATTGGAACAAAAACTAATTTTGAAATATGAAGTGCCTCCACGAAATGGAATGGCCTTTCTCCATGCAGCTCTAGTCTCAAGTTGGACATGCAAAAATCACTAGATATTTTTGAAAATCTAGTCCATGATTCTTTCCCATAAACATATATTATGTGACTCGTATTGAATTAGCTCCGAAATCTGGCTGGACAATTTAATATACGTTCTTTGTTTCTGCAGTGGGTACATCTTCACCAATGCCTTTTGTCTCTGCTGAACAAAGGCAGGATTTGCCAAAACCTCTTCCTCTTTCTAGTGAGGAGATTTCATCATTGTAGGGGAGCTACATACAATTATTGGGACTGTCCTACCGCAGCTACTTACCCAAAGGCCTCCATGCTCCTGACTCTTTCTTCTGCCTTCTTCACTCCACGCGCACCACTTAGCTATCAGCCCACTTTCTGACAGGTTTCAGAGTAGCAGCCATGTTCTTCTCATGCCTGGGCCTGCTGCCACGGCGCCTTGTATGCCTGGAATGCCCTCTCTGACATGCTCCCAGCCATTTGAATTATGCCAGGGGGCGTATTGTAAATCCTTGTCTACTCACAACTAGTTCATGACCTGCCAAAACCTTGGGACTAACAATATGCATGTTGAACTTCATCCTTCATCATGTCCCCATATTTTATATGCTGTCTAGTTCAAGGGGGACAGGAGTCCTGTGTCTTATCTGTCTATAGCGCACCAAGCATGCTGTTGGCATTATACAAGAAAGAAATAATAACTATTGAAATGTGTTTGGTTTTGTTCCCATAGCTGAAATGTATCCATTCTGGACACAGCCAGCTTCTCCTGAAGTAACCAAAGTATCTATCCAAACAGAGTCGGGTAAGTTTATTTCCTATGTACAAGAACGAGGTTGTTCTGAGATAACCAATAAAGAATGCTGCCTGGTACATTTATGATAGAGGAATTAATTAATTTGTCCCTGTATGTGGGCTTATACATACACACATATATAAACAGATGATTTGTCAAATGTGTAATTTTATGTGGTCTACTGATCCTTTACTGAACCTGCCATATGTTTCTATTAAAATGCCAAGGCCTGTTGTATTCTTTTCCTTCCTTCATTTATAACAGATCTGCCTTCATTATTGTTGTCTACCCCTGTATTCAAGCCTGAAGTGTTACCAAAACTGCATACAGCTTCCAGTAAGTACTGGCTCCCTGAGCAGCAAAAAATGGAGGTACTGACAAAATACACTTGCTCAGATTTTCCCATGTGAAAAGGATAGATGTGTTTTAAATATGCGACAGTATGTCATATTTTGAGGTTACATATATTTGTGCGCTCTCATATATAAAATGGGCCACTTTCACTTTGGTTCCATTTGTGAGTCATATAATGCTAATATACAAAACATGTTACTAAAAAGGCATTCACCTATGTCAGGGGTTCTCAAACAGGGGGTCAGGACCCCTCAGGGGGTCATGAGGTTATTACATGGGGGGTTGCGAGCTGTCAGTCTCCACCCTAAACCCTGCTTTGCCTCCAGCATTTATAATGGTGTTAAATTAAAAACACTTGTTTATATATTTATAAGGGGGGTCGCACTCAGAGGCTTGCTATGTGAAAGGGGTCACCAGTACTACAAATGTTTGAGAAACACTGATGAGTTACATGTGTTGGTTTTAACTTTGGGGAGAATCTGAAAACTCCCTTATCCAAAAGAAAATAGCATGCTTCAAATACTCTTACTAATAAAAGTCAGTCCCTGTTGCTTTACACACAACATGTAATCTAGAGAAAGAAAATCAAGACTGTTTACCAGTCCAGCAGTCCCTAAGCCTCAGGATGTGGCCAACCTCCTTTGGTGATGTAAATATTGGCAAATCAAGGATGCCTGTCAGGGGCTAGGTTTTCACAAGATTAGGTGCAGGCTTGGTATGTAGCTCAGGTCACAAGTATCACAATATGTGCTGAGTACTTTTGAAAATCTAGGCCCTATTTAGATGCCTAGAAGGAGCTCTCTTGAAAAATCTGGGCCCAACTGTGGGTGCTGAACCCATGAACATCTGGCCCTGAGCTCTTTTGGAAATTAGCCCCAAGTCATCTAGTCCAGAGTTGACAATTGGAAAGCATAATAGCTTAGAAGTAGACTTAGGCTAAATCTGCATAGCAAGTCAAGTTAAAGCCTTAAACGTGATTCAGGGAGCAGAAGGAAACTTCTGCTTCTAAACACAACAGCAGCCAGAAATATAAGAAATCTGACAGATGTTTGCCAGTGCTTATCATAGGAAATAAATAAACATTTGTGCTCTGGGTGAGGACAGCTCTATCCATTATACCGTATGCTTAAGATAGAAAGAAACATGTTGAGTGTGACTGTTGAAGTGGAAAAGAAAAAGCAACTATGGCCACATCTTGCCATCCTTTTTTAAGCATAACTCCCATTGATTTCAGTAAGAGTGTGATGCATGGGTATGACTCTTAGGCCTGGTCTACACTAAGGGGGAAAACAATCTAAGTTACGCAACTTCAGCTACGTGAATAGCGTAGCTGAAGTAGACGTACTTAGATCTACTTACCGCGGTGTCTTCACTGCGGTAAGTCAATGGCTGACACTCTCCCGTCAACTCCACCTGCGCCTCTTGCCCTGGTGGAGTACCGGTGTTGACAGGAGAGCGCTCAGCGGTCGATTTATCGCATCTAAACTAAATGTGATAAATCGATCCCCGCTGGATTGATCGCAGCCCGTTGATCCAGCAGGTAATGTAGAAAAGCCCTTAGAATAGTAACATAAACTCATAACAAACATAAAGACTTAAGCCAACATCCCATTCCATTTCAATTAACCCACATTCCAAACCCCATCCTGTCTTCCTACCATGCAACTATTTAGGCAGGGGTGTGTGGATCCACACTTTCTCCAAGTTCAGGAGTGAGGCTTTATCTGGGGTTTTATCTGGTTCATTTTACAGCCAGCCCCAAGCTGAGAAATTCAGAGCTGAATTTGAGCCCTCTCTACGATCAGGGGTGATTGGATCATGGGTTTTATTTCTGGCTCATCCCTGCCTTTGTTCCAAATTATCATGGAAGAAATACAGGAGATGAAAACAAGGTCAGAGGAAATTAACTCTGCATCTTGAAGCTTCATGCCCTGCTGCAGTTCTTGTCCCTGCTGGTTCCACATTTAGGCCTCAGTATGTATAGCTAGCACTCCTACTTGAGTCTCCTGGCTGCAGTGAGCCATACAGAAGCTAAGGGAAACCAAACTGTAAAGATGGTTTCCCCAGCTGCAGTCAGTGACTAGCAAAACTCAAAGGGTTATTGAGGTTTGGGCTGGAGAAGGACTCACGTATTTAGATACATCTTATCTTGACCCATGGGGGTGCCTCCTATGACAGAAGAGTGGAATGTGGTGGTTTCAGGGTTTTTAATCTTGATTTTCACTTGATCTTAATTCCTTCCCTGTCTGTCGCCTGGTCTGGAATGTGAATACCTCATTTTAAGATTGTATGTTGATTTAGGCTAAACATTTTCAGAGCCACTTAAGCCACCAAAGTTAATGGGAATTTGGCATCCAAGTCCTCCAGGCAGCTTTGAAAAACTGAGCCTTAATCTCACTTTATTTGACTCATATGAGCTATCTTTTGAGAGCAGCCATTGAACTCAGTTCTCTAATGATACTTGTTTTTATAATGTGACTTTCAAGCTGGAGCACCCCAGAGTGCCTTTTCAAAGGGCTCACTTCAGCCACCCCTCGGGTGGAACATGAAAGCTGTTTAACAGTGCACAGCAATACTGCACAACAGTGTAGGACAGGGTATGAAAAAGAAAAGCGTGTGTGACTGGAACAGTGGAAGGTATTTAATTAAGCAGCATGCAAATTCCCCAGTTAATATCTAGCCAGGACCACAGTGGTTCATTCAGAAAGAGCCCTGGGATATTTGATGACCATGAGTATTCAAGACCTTGATGCTACTGTTCATCATAAAGCAGTGCAGCATCGTGCTCCCAGACTGGTGCTAGCACCTTTGGCTAGTCAGTAATCCAGAGAAAAGAATGCGACCTACTGAATCATCAGACCACGTACCACAGCACCAAGTTAGTCTCCTGACCAACTGCTGACACATCCCTATTTAGCTTGGTGCCATATGACCTGGTCCTGGCACAAGATGGAATGGCTGCAGATGTTTTGCTGGTGCTTAATAGATTTTGAATGGTTTTTTCCCTCTCCCACTGGATTCACACCAATTTCCTGCCTAGTTACCATCAAAGTCCAGAAAAGTTACTTCTCTTTTCATTATTCATACTCATTTAATTCTCATTCTCATTTTTGAAAATAGCCCATAATGACCATCATGGACCGTCTCCCAATCAGGCAACACATCTCCCAGTCTGAAGACTCCCACCACAAAGCACACATCCACCTCTCCTCCTGACATGTATCTCTGCTTCCCAATGGACCCTGCCTACATTCAATCTGCCCACCCTACTCTGCTTCCTCTCTATGCCCAGTGGGGCCACCACCCCACTCTCTGGCTCCCTACTAGTCTTTCTCCCCTTGGTCTCCAGCAGCTGAATACTCCTCGTTGTGACCTACCCTGTCATGCTGGTCCTCTTTGCCCTGTGCTCGCCCACAGGCAACCCCCTGTCGTCGCCTGCGGATAGCTGCTTCATTCCTGAATTGCCATGGTCAAAAGCCAGGAATGATGGGCTGAGTGTGCTTTCATACTTCCCGCCCCTAGGTTAATATGTGAACTGTTTTTCCATGACATGAAATTCACTCATCCTGTCTGCTAATTAAAGCCGGTTAGGGTGATGTGATGCAAATTTATCCCATGTCTTTTATATTTCAAAGCACTCAATGAGCCAGACTCTGAGCTCTCCATGTCCTCTTTTGCTCCGCTTTGTTTTTTGTTCTTCAATTATAAACTGCTCCTGAGAAAGGAAATTCGGTGGAGCCCATGAGGCTACTTCATGTGGTCAAAATGAAATGATTTTGGTGTTCCCAGAGAAAAGCTGTACTGTCAGGTGCGGTGGCAGTGTTTCTGCTTTGAGGCAGACCTTGTCTGTTTTGCAGGGTGATATTAACCACCGAGCGCTGCTGGGCCTGAAGAGTTAAAGCAGCTGTTCCATGGTTCCTGATGATAAATGTAATTTTATTGTGTGGGAGGGCACCGTAGGGTGAAGAACACCCAACCCAGCATTCAGAAGTGAAATAAGTGGTGGGAATGGGGCATCAGGCACATGAAAGCTCAAGAGTTTCTTAAAGCCACTTTCTGTAAATGGAATCCAAAGAGGCTTTTTGCAGACAGGAGTCATTCCACAGATGAGAATCCCCAGCATCCATAGGAATTGCCATAGTGCATCAGACCCATGGTCTTGTTTGACACCCATTACCACAGTATTTGAGCACCTCACAGTCATTCATGTATTTTTCCCTCAGAACACCTCCATGTAGCAGGGCTGTGCCACTGATGCACACAGAAGCCAGCTGACGTGCTCATGGTCATACAGGAAGTCTCTGGTGAAGCTGGGAATGGAACTCGGGTCTCCCAACTCTGAGGCTAGCACCTCAGCCACTGAGCCTTCCTTTCTGTCTAGCCTACTAGCTTGTTTCTGACAGTGACTAGCACCAGATGCTTCAGAGGAAATGGGAAGAAGCCCCATAGTAGGCAGATGTGGGTAATCTGCCCCAATGAAGATCTCATCCTAATCCCTAATAATTAGAGCTTGGTTTAAACCCTGAAGTCTGAGGTTTAATATCCCTTCCAAATGTTTTGTAAACATTCCTTATTCTTGTGGATATTCTTGACCATATGAATGGTCATTTGCTGCTTGATTCTTGTTAAATTCTTGGCTTCAAAGTCATCCTGTGGCAATGAGTTTCACTGTCCATACATTGTGTGGAAAAGTATTTCCTTTGATCAGTTTTGAATTTGTCACCTTTTAATTTAATTGAATGTCCCCCTGTTGTTGTGTTATGAGAACAGGATAACAGGATATACCTTCTCTAGATCGTCATTATTGTATATACTTGTGTAATGCATCTTCTGCAAAATACGCTACCTCACTGTTTAACCCTTTCTCCAGATCATTATTAGACTTGATTTAGGACCCAGATCCATCACCCTGAGCAATGCTGGATAGACCCTCCTGTACACACAGCTCTTACAGTAATTCATCTCAGTTAAGCCCAGCCACATTCTGCACATGCCTGCCCACATTCACTGGCACTGCCTGGAGATAGCTGGGATGATTTCCCTGTGCACAGAGGATCTAATCCTGCTGTCATCAGAGAAGAACATGCATTGGCTTCGCTGATTCAGGATCAGGCATCTCGAGTATTAACTAATGTTCATACGTAGCCAGAATCCCAGCTCCATAAATCAACCACTGAATTAGCCATAGACTTTGTCTGCATTAATGTGATGTTATAAAACTATAATGTGGTTTAATATTAGGAGAGGGACTATCATTAAGTCTTTGCACTTTAGATTTAGTCTGGAACAAGACAGGACATAGAAATATTTGTGGATGTCCTATCTATTATTTGGCATGCCTACTTTTCATAGATGGAATGACTGCAAATAGACTAAGGACCACATCAAGGTGGAATTGCTTATATCACCATCCTGCAATTGAATTTCCGAGCATAGACCCCTTTGTCCATGCAGAGCCCCACTGAAGTCAGTGGGATTCTGTAGGGGTCTGCATCAGATGATCCTGTTGCAGGAGTGAACACTTAATGTGTATCAATAAGCTGGCAGTTTACTTTGTGGATATTGATTTATGATACCAATCTAGGAATTTCGGCAGCACTCCTCACCGTCCCTATGCTATTTGAATGCCTGTATGGATGTGAAAGGTCATATATTGGCTTACTCCTGACTTATCTGCACACAGGAGGAAAGATGCAAAAAGCCTGTCTCCTCATATCCTGCCCCAGGCAAAGTCTGGCTGCAGTCCCATTTCCTGTGCTCTCCTGTGGGCAGGGACTGTTCTCTTCTGGCACCCCTTGGGGGCCAAGCCACGTCAAAGGGGGTAAGGGAGGGTAGGAAGGAGGTGGGATTATGTCTAATGACTTGTTGAAACTATTGCTGCCAATCGTGTTTTGATTTTCCATAGCATCTCCAGTGTGTTCAATGGGTTCTACCTCTCAGAATTAGGCTGGATTCCTTGCAAAGTGTTATTAATAATAATGTATTTGTTCAGCATTAACAAAATGTTCTGCCCTACACAAGACACTAAAATAGAGACAGAGCCTGCCCCAAGGAGCTTCCAGTCTAAAAGACCGACACAGGGAAGACAAGATGCATTGGCAAACACACAGTGGAGGGAGGGAACCTGTACAGGAGCAGATTATTCCTTTACCGACATTGAGTATCACTTTGATTTTCAAACTGGAGAGTGCCCTAGCTGCCGAGCGAATCACACCAAATTAATGTTCTTCCACTGCCTTTCGGAGACGTGACATTCACACTCTCCTCTCGTAATGCTAATGTATCAGACTGAAATCAAAGCCACACTGCAAACTGTGCTCCAGGCAAGGCAGCATTTGAACAGAGTAGCGTACATACTGTTGCTGCCAGTTAACACATATATTTTCTGACCAATCTAAAGTAGGTATGAAACTAAAATGGTGTGAGAGAAATGCTGTGCTTGAGGAGCTATGACAAGGAGGCAGGATTTCAGGAGTATGCCAAATATAGTCCCTCTAGCAAAGATGCTTATCTGGCCCTCCATTACCAGAATGTCTGAGTGTCTCGCAGGTTTTAATAAGAGAAGGAGGACTTGTGGCACCTTAGAGATGAACAAATTTATTTGAGCATAAGCTTTCGTGAGCTACAGCTCACTTCATCAAATGCATCCGATGAAGTGAGCTGTAGCTCATGAAAGCTTATGCTCAAATAAATTTGTTCGTCTTTAAGGTGCCACAAGTCCTCCTTTTCTTTTATGTGAATACAGACTAACACGGCTGCCACTCTGAAACAGGTTTTAATGTATTTATTCTCACCACAATCCTGTGAGGTTAAAAAAGTATGACCCCATTTTATAGATGGGAAACCGAGGCACAAAGTAGATTACGGGTCTTGCCTAATTTCACACAGAGGTCTGTGGTGGATCTGGGAAATGACGCCAGGTTTCTTGAGTGCTAGTCCAATGTCTTATCCACGAGACCACCCTTCCTACCATATAGTCAGTATAATCCAGTCATGTGTTCCAGGTTGTGTGGGACCAGATGTCATATGGTATAGGCCTGGTCTTGCTCAGCTTGGCTTGTGGGGGCTGAGGGAGCTCTACATAGGAGAGCTACATAGGATCAAGCCCTAGAGGTAGGTCTCAGGTGTAATGTGAGAGTCTGGTCAAGGGCCAAGTGCTTCCAGCCCTTAAGCAGAGCTGCTACTATGCCATAACTTCACACTAGCATGCATGACTGCACTTCTAGAATGACAGGTTTCAGAGTAGCAGCCGTGTTCGTCTGTATTCGCAAAAAGAAAAGGAGTACTTGTGGCACCTTAGAGACTAACCAATTTATTTGAGCATAAGCTTTCGTGAGCTACAGCTCGCTTCATCCAATGCATCCGATGAAGTGAGCTGTAGCTCACGAAAGCTTATGCTCAAATAAATTGTTTAGTCTCTAAGGTTGCCACAAGTCCTCCTGTTCTTTTCACTTTCTAGAATGGCATTTGGATGTTGTGGCTAAAGAGTTCTGATTGGTGTAAGTATCGTCTCATCACCTGGGTGGGACAGGGTTTACCCCGGTATTGAAATGTACAAGGCACACATGATTGACATGGATTATAGAGTAAAGAATAGACTGGTTTGGAATATTAAAAAAGCAGATTAGATTAGACTCTAGAAGGAAGAAGTTTAAGGCAAGAAGGGACCATTATGATCATCTAGCCTGACCTCCTCCATGGCACAGGCAAATCACCTCACCCAGTAATTGCTGCATCAACCTCACACCCTCTGTCTGAGCAATAGCATCTCTTTATACAGATAGCCGGTCTTGATTTCAAGCCTTCAAATGACAGAGAATCCAGCACAGTAATACCCAATTTGTTCCAATATTTAATTAACCTCGCTTAAAAATTTGCACCTTAGTTCTCGTCTGAATTTGCCTAGTTTAGACTTCCAGGCTGGGGATCTTGTTATACCATGTTCTGCTCAGCGGTTCTCAAACTCTGGGTAAGGCCTCCAGAGTGGGTCACCACCTCTTTTTAATGGGGTCACCAGGGCAGGCATTAGACTTGCTGGGGCCTGGGTCTGAAATCGAAGCCAGAGCCCCACTGTCCTGGGCTGAAGCTGAAACCCAAGGGCTCAGGCTTTGGCTTCAGCCCTGGGTGGCGGGGCTCAGGTTACAGGCCCCCCCTACCCTGGGCTGAAGTCCGTGGGCTTTGGCTCCCACACCTGGGACAGTGGGGCCAGGCTTCAGTCCCACCTTCTGGGGTCATGTAATAATTTTTGTTGTCAGAAGGGGGGTTACGGTGTAATGAAGTTTGACAACTGCTGTATAATTAGGAGCTATCCGATACACTCTGTATACAGCATTAGAAAGCAAAGGTATGCAGTAAAATTCCTGTATCTGTCATTTGGGGAAGGAGGTGGGAAATGAGGTGAATGAGTGGGAAATGTCCAGTTAATCTGTGGATGTTCTTTGTAACTATTTCCATAAGCACTAATTGAGGGGTTCTCTTATGAAGACCCATGGGTGGGTTTGAGCACATAGGAAATTGAATATGAATAGCTCTGTGGTGCGGATAAATAGGTACCAATACAGTTCCGTAGGAGAGGGACGCTTTGAGGAAGACTTTTTGGTAGATTAATTGGAAGCATATGGAAAAATAAAACAATGTTTTGACATTGTCAAAGGAAATCGTAGTAGTTTGAAATGGGTTTTTAATAAATCTGAATAAGACAGAACTTCCTGTGATAACTGCTTGGTCAAAATAGGGGCAGCAACATGAAGACTCCACAGTTGGGCTGCAATCACTTTTAAAGGCAAACACTGCTTCCTTGTGGCCCTTTTGTGCTAATGGAGCTGCCTGAGAGATCGAATTGGCACGTTGCATTCCCCACGCAAATGTCTCTTAAGCAGTGTGCTCAGTGAAGGTAGAGGGGGTTGCTTTTTTTCAGCAACCCCTGGGTTTTTCATGCAGAGACTTGGAAACAAAACCTTGGTTCAGATTTACTTGGCAGTCTAACAATGATATTTCTGATTTAGGAAAGCTCTTGTGCATACCAACTCATACTGTCTTCAGCCGGCTGGTTATTGATTCACAACGAGCCCTTCTCTAAATGTGGGCGTCTGCATGTGTGTCGTGCAGCTGCTACTGCAAACATCCAATTTTCTTTAGTCAGGCACGATCACACTTCTTGGGAGCGTTAACTTTCTAAGTACATCTTAGTATATTTTGTTCATTTGGTTTTTGCCTTTATGGGAGTTTGGAGCCAGTGCTCTGGGCTCTCATCCATTTCTGTGGGTTTTCCCAAATGCTTGGGCACTGTACTCTGTACTTGCGCTTTTCTTATTTTAATAGTACTCTCTCACCTGATCTACACTACACGGTTAGGTCGACCTAGCTGTGGATGTGTCTACACTTAAATTTGGCTCCCGTCGATGTAAGTGTCCCGCTACGCCAACTTAACACCTGAGTGGCAGAGAGCCAGGCCTGATGTAGTTAGGTTGACGCAGTGATAGTGTAGACGCTACGTTACTTACGTCCACTGTTACTGGCCTCCAGGAGCTGTCCCACAATCCCCCACATTGACCCCACTGGTTACGGTTGTGAACTCTGCTGCCTAGACAGGAAGCTGCCCTGCCCCTTTAAAGCCCACGAGTTTTTGAAATTCCTTGTCCTGGTTCCCCACTTGGTGAGCACACCAGCAACTCTCCATTGTTGAGTTGAACGGCCCAGCTGACCATGCCGGCTACACACTGCAGACACGCTCCTGGCTGGAGTAGGCAGGAAATATTGGATTGCTTGTGGTGAGAAGAGGCTGTTCAGGCACCGCGCTGATCCAGCCTTGGTCACGTGGATATCAACGAGCAGATTGCTTGGGGCATGCAGGAGAAGGGCTACACTAGGGATCAGCGGCAGTGCCGCATGAAAGCCAAGGAGCAGTGGCAGGCAAACCAGAAAGCCAGGGAGACCAACAATCAATCTGGTGCTGAGCCACAGACCTGCTGCTTTTACAAAGAGCTACAAGCCGTCCTCTTGCGGAGACCAACCCCAACAACACTGTGGATACTTCCAAGAAATCTGAGTCAGAGGCTTTTTCTGAACAGTGAAGAGGAAGAGGAATATGGGGAGACAGGTGACGTGGGGATCCAGCTGTGCAGCGACCCAGGACATGTTTTTGACTCTACCGCAGTCCAGCCAGTCCTAACAGTCGAGCACAGGCAAGTCCGATACAGGGGAAAGAACCTCTGGTAAGTATGCAGTTTGCTTTGAAATTACAGGGCTGGAGCCCCCAAAGCAGCAGGGCACAGCTGTTGAGTTACTCTTTTTTTTAAACTTGTGCTTGAAGAAGTAGTGCAACCACCACAAGAGGTAGAGTTCCCAGCTACTTTTCATTCTCCTCTGGAGTTAGGCAGAGGGAGGCTATGTAGTGTTATTTGTTTATGTGCACCAGGATGCCCCATGAATACTCCGTAGAGATCTCTGCGATTTCTTCAGCAGGCACCATTGTAGTACCCAGGCTAGCAGCAGCTTTGCACTCTCTGCCTCTGTGACTCTCAGGGGTGAGATACCAGCTAAAGTCACTACTGCCTGTGGGAAATGGTGCCAGTATTGAGTGCCATTGCCCCGTATAGCTATATCCATGGCTGTGAGCTATTCCCCCAACCCTCTTCACGGGCCATACTCACCCTGGCAAGTGCTGTGATGGGTGACGGGCTGTATCAGTCCCAAGGAGAAGTGAGAATGTAGTGCTTACAACTTTGGGGGATCAAGGGGAGTGAGGTCAGTATCCTAAGTTTCGATTTCCATTGGGAATACACTGGACAATGGTACCTCTCTGTGTTGCATTTACAGCTGCTGGTATTGTGGCCTTCAGGGGCTCCCCCTCCAACCCATGGAACGCCTGAGCCAGGTAGGGAGGGGAAAGAAGAGTACTCCAGATGACATGTTCCAGGAAATGCTGCAAGCCTGTGCTGCTTCAGAGAACCAGATTAGGGCCCAGAGGATCACCCTGACAGACAGTCTGGAGAGGAGAAAGGCCCAGGAATCCCAGCAGGAAAAAGAGAGGAAAATGCACCAGCTCATAATAGGGCTCCTCAGTAAGCAACCAATGAAGCCGCAGACTCTGGTAGATCTACAGGTCCAAGAATCTGGTGCTTGCCTCCCTCTGTAGCCCATAGAGAACTCAATATCGGGACCTCCCTACCCCATCCCCCACAACATTCCACATGTCATCAGGGGTCACTGCACTATTCCTACCACTCCACCCCGGGGGACATTAAAGACAATCACAGCTTTACATATGCTGACCTGTGAAAGCCACGGTTGGTGTAAGTGTACCTGAAATGGAAATGACTGTTCTTTCCCCTTCATAAGTTCTGTTCCTTTAATTTATTAAGCTTTAAATGCTCTTTTTGAATGGCCTCATTCGTGTTATGGAATAAAATTCTATTTTGTTTGGATAAAGAGTCAACTCTATTAGTTCACAACATATGCTGTTTGATGCTGGGCAGGTTTGACATGCTCCAGTTGCCTGTTACTTCTTTTTGTCACAGAACCATAACATTATTCACAAACAATGGGTGCACTGACAGTGTTATATTCCTACGTACACAGCAATCACTACAAGAATGCTACCTGGCTGCAAAAGAGCAAGGCTGCAGAGACACACTACAGCCACACGCACTGCTCTGGCTCACTATTAAAATGTTCTTTCAAAGCCTCTCTGAGCCATGTAGCTCTGTGTTGAGCTCTTCTAAGAGCCCTTGTATCTGGCTGTTCAAATTCAGCAGACAATCGCGTCACCTCTGCGCTCCACCCCAGCAGAAACTTTGCTCCGTTTGCTTCACAGATATGCTGCAGGACACAGCAGGCAGCTATAACCAGTGGCATATTTTTCTGTTTCAGATCCAATCTCATAAGAAAACAATGCCAGTGACACTTCAAATAACCAAAGGCACATTCAATTGTCATTGGGCACCTGCTGAGCCTGTAGCTGAAGCGCTCCTTGCTGCTGTCGAGTTGATCGGTGTATGGCTTCATGAGCAAGGGACTGGCTGGGTCTCCCAGGATCACTATTACCATTTCAATGTACCCAATGGCAAGCTGCCAGTCAGGAAAGAAAAGTCCCTGCTTGCAGCTTTCTGCAGAGTCCTGTGTTCTAAAATGCAAGTGTCACGCACCTTCCCTGACCAGTCCACGCTGATGTCAGGAAAGCATCCCCAGTGATCCACCAGCAAGTGCATAGCCATACAAAAGTAGTCCTTTCTACTAATGTACTCTGTGGCAAGGTGGTCTGCTGCTTAAATAGGAATACGCGTGCCAGCTATCGCCCAATCACAGTTCAGAAAGCCTGCTGCTGCAAAACCATCCACTATGTCCTGCACATCGCCTGGAGTCACAGTCCCGCCTAGCAGGAGGTGATTACTGGCCCTGCACACTTGCATGACAATGGCCCCTGTGGTGAATTTCCCAACTCCAAATTGATTCCTGCCTGGCTGGCAGCAAACTGACATTGTGCATTTCCACAGTGCAATCACCACTTGCTCCTCAAGAGTCAGTGTCACTCTCATTTTGGGGGTCTCTGCACCGGCGGGCTGGGGAAAGCTCCGCACACAGATCCAGGAACTTGGCCTTGTGCATCCGAAAGTTATGCAGCCACTGCTCGTCATCCCAAACCTGCATGATGACGCAATCCCACCAGTCAGTGCTTGTTTCTCAGGCTCAGAGCTGGCGCTTCACCTTCTCTAGCTGCTCTGTGATCACCACCACCAACCCTGAGTTGTTTCTTTCTATGTCCCACAGCAGTCTTGCCTCCCAGGCAGGGTCATGTTCCCCGTGGCTCCTCTTGCAGCTCTGCGCCCTGTGCGTGCAGCGCTCAGGACAATAGTGCAGAGCTGTTCAGGTGCCACGCCTCTGTTAGAGATGGCTGACAGTAAGGAGGGCCACACAGGTCTGAGGGGATTTTTGAAAAGAAGATGCACAATATTATGGGATGCAGTAGAAGTGATGGGCTGGAGAACACTGCATTGTGGGAAGTTGCCCCCACGCTTCTAGTCGCCCCTCCAAAACAAGGCATTGCAAAAACTTTCTAAAACACCAGGCACTGAGTGGTGGTAAGTTGCACAGTGGGATACCTACCCACGTGCACTGATACAAGCACTCCTGGTGAGGACACGCACTGCCGACGCACAGTGTAGCGTGCGCGTGCCCAAGCGATGTAATAACTGCGGTTGCTGCATGCCAACGTAACTGAGGTCAACATAATTTTATAGTGTAGACATAGCCTCAGAGAAGTAAAAATTCAAAGCATTGGAACGCAAACTGGAGCTAGATGATGTATGTTTCTTAAAGAAGTCTAATTTTTCACCTGTGTATAATGCATATTTATAGCTTGAAATTGATAATGTCAGCCATGAAAAGCAATGGAGCTGGACCGGAAGAAGTACTTAGGCATAAAACCCCAAATGATGGACAACCTGTAGCAAGACAGGCAGTGACGAGAAGGAGAGAGAGCAAGCTAGCCTGGGACTTTGGTCATTCTCAACCAGGAGTTTCTACTGAAACTTACCAGTAGGCAACTGATAAATACCAGATGGTAGAAAGAAGTACTGAATTTAGAAGGCTTCCAGCCCCAGGCAATGATGGTAGGTAGCTAATTACTTTGTCCTTCTTGACCTCTGTTGTTTTTCTTCTGCTTAAATAGATGTAGCCATTCCAAGAGGCAAATATATCTTACTCCCCATAGCACCCATTGGTTGTCACTGGCAATTAGTGATTAGCATAACTAATGGGTGTATTTTTGGTTTCTTTGTATCCTAGATGGTGAGAAATGAAGAATTTGAGAAGAATTAGGCTCACATACCTGACCATGCTGCAGTTGTTCTTTACCATCAGAAAATGATTCTGCACAGAGATGTTTTTGATTGTGGTGTTTTTTATTATAAGCTCTGTGTTGTTTGGTTCAGATCAGCTTGGCCTTCTCTGTGAAGACTGCAAATCTTGGGTATCTCTAGGACCTCAGAATTGGAGACAGGTTAGATGTCCCTTTAGCAACAACTAGAAATAAAGAAATTCCAGCTAGCTAGCTACTTACCATGGTGTCTTATGAGTTTCTGTAAGGGATCAACAGTGCTCTGGAGACCTTTACCTGAAGTCTTAAGGGAAGGCAACCCTCATTCCAATAATGAGTAATGTGCAATGTTGCAAATACTACAGTAAATCAGAGTGTGGAAAATTCCTTTTCCAGACCTTTGATGTGATCTGATGGTTTATCAGGCTATCTTATAATCGAAATAAACAGTGGTTCAGACAGTGCAGCACCTTGGGCCTCATCCTAAGCACCCAGCATTCTCAGCAACATCAGCACCTCTCAGGATCAGACTCTTTGTATGTAATTAGTTGGGGCTTGATGGAGGCTCAGGGATATGCAGAATATGGATGGCAGAGTAGCTTCAACCCACCAGATCCTGGCACCTGCTAGGCAGGCACCAGACACTTTGTGGGGTGCACTGTTTGGCACTGGGTCTCATCATGGAAAAAGGCTATAGGCAGCCTGCACCATTGTGCAGGAACTTCTGGGGACCCAATGGGTGACTCAAGCCTTTGCTATAAAATTGATGTCACCTACAGGATGGAGTAATTCACGTGCCTCATGTCTGGGGAAGCACTATTCCAAGAATCCACATGTATTCTCTGACTTTGTCCCATAATTTTGTAAAATGGCAGTGAGAAGAAGAACATGGGCATGGAGGACCTCTTTGTAACAGGTGACGGTAAAGAGATCTCTCTCGCAGTGAGTGCCACACAAATGGCATGAATACAGTGGCAGTATTTTTTAAATGAACAGAGTATTATTCCAGAAAATGACTTTTAGCCACTTGCCAGCAGGAGGCAGGCTTGCTTGGCACTTCCTTCTGAGGAACCAGATCCATCAGTCTCATTTGAAAACCATACTGTTATGTGAACGTTACAAGACGAAACAACAATTTATATCACCATGTCAATGTTATTAAATACTATAGTTATATTTCTGCTTAGTGAGCTGACCTGCCCTAAGCAGGCAATGAAATCACCACAGCAGAGACAGTTTTCCACTCAGATCTTAATGCTAAGTGATAAAACTATTGTTCCCACCTATCTATATCTTATCCCACAGTGGTCTTGTATGCAGAAAACCAGGGGTGAGAGCAGAGGACTAGCAGGCCACAACTCCTGAGTTCTCTTTGCAGGTCTGTACTCACTTATACAGTGAGGCACTGACTCACTGTATAACCTTTTTGTGGAAAATTCATTTTCATTTAGAACAAAAAGTCAAATTTTCTCACAGAACAGAAATTCCAGTTGGGAAACTGACAGGTTTCATTCTGATAATGTCAAAACATTAGAATAGCTCATTATATATATAATGTTAATATTTTATATACGAAATCAGGTGAGGACATCAAAACAGAACATTTCAACATTATGAAAATGGAACAAAAAAGTTGAAACAGTTAGTTTCAACTTTTTCCTATTGAACAGCTCATTGGAATCAACATATTCCCAAAAAACATTTTGGTTTCAACAGAACTGCATTTTCTAATAGAAAACTGTTCCATCAAAAGTTGTTTGACCCGTTCTAGCCTTGGGAAAATCACTTAAGGTCTGTGAAAGGGGAATAATACTTGCCCACCTTAGCAGAGTGCTTTGAGAGCCTATAAGAAAGGGGCTCTCAATATATTTATATATATGCATTATACGGTAACTTCAACATCCATTTCAGTACACAGTCTAAGTCTAAAATTCAGACTCAATGTGATGTCGTTAAAGACAGTTTATTAGAACAAGAAACCAATAAGTTTCAGTTGGCATTAAATGGGAAATCAGTAAGTGCCAAATGCTATTAAAGAGACAAGTCCACTGAATTGCTGCAAACCTGTTGTGAGGCAGAGAAACACTTGAAGTGGAGTTTCCACTAAACGAGCCGATATTTACATGCTCTTGCCATTTGAGCAAGTGCTTGTTCAATATCTGAAGCATAGTTTCCCCTGGCCTCTTGACATACAGATGTTTGCCAGATGTCAGAACGCTTGGCAGTTTGGGATGCAGGGATGGTCCAATTTTACTGCTAGCTTGGCCAGTTCCAAAGGGGGCGGACGTTGCTTTGAAGTAATCTCTTTCAGATTGACAGCAACTTCATTTCCCTCCTGCCTCTGGATGCCATTTTATATTAAACTTCATGTCAGCACTAGACAACTCAGGCATATTTCAACAGAGCTTCATTAATGCAAGTGTAAGTGGAATGACCTCTCCTATCATATAACATAAGATTGCAGAAACCATACAGAATGTGAGGTATTTGGACCCAAAAATGCAATTACTCTTTCAGAGGGATTATATCCTGTGTGTAAGGAATCTCAAATAGATGTAAGGCCAGATCCTGATCCCAAGCATAAATCCAAGAGCAACTTGATTGAAGCCAGTTAGCTTCAACAGTGTCACCAACACCATACATTGCATCTGCTCCACAACTTTGAGTGTACCCCTCTGTGAATGCCTCCAAATCATTCTGTGTGGGAGGGTGCCCTATAGGAGTCAAGAAGTCACCAACTCTCCCATCATCTCCTCTCTATTCTTTGGTAGTTTTGCTACTAGATCCTTTCCTGGCCAAGGCTGTGGTTGGGACTCCTCATTACTGTTATTTTCCCAGAAGGGAGGGGCTCCATGGGAAATAGAATACAGCTCAGGACTGCAATACATTTTCTGCCTAATTTCTGTAGGGTTGATAGGAGGGAGGGGGGCAGCATTGTCCTGAGCCCCCACCATTACAATCATTGTCTCCCAACTTAGTTCTGGTCTTGCTCCCCTCCACAAGGATCCTGACTCCCTCCTAGGGATTCTTCTGCCGGGTTCCAGGAAGTGGAAATGGGGCCATACAGTTGACCTTTTCTGTCCATGTGGGTCAAAGGAGATCAATGCATAGAGGAGCCAGCAGGAATGATCTAGGCCCCTAACATTGCGTGTGAGATTTTTCCTTTTCCATGAGGCTGCATCACAAGAGCAGGGAGCACAAAAAAATACTTCTCCTTGTCACAAAAACACTTACAAAATAAGTGGCAGAGACACAAAACAATTCACCCACCAGCCAATGTTTAAAGCTTGCATTTTTCGCAACAATTGTATGAGTCTTTGCTGCCATCTAGCCACCTTATCTAGAGTGTTAGTTAAATGCAAATGCATGACAACACAACACAAAAACCATGCAGGGCACTAAAAAGGTGACGCTGCTTGTCTTCCACCACTTTGACTAAAAAACAAAACAAAAAAACTGAACGTTTTTTGGTTTTCAAAACTGAAAAAAACAAAATGTTTCATAAACTGACAATGAAAATGTTTTTCTTCCTTTCTCATCTTTTTTCCCCATTTCTCTTCTCATTTTTTTCTTTTTTGCCACTGAAAAAGACTGGGGAAAAGGGCGTGTTGGGGGGGGAGAGGACCAAAAACCAATTTTTGTGGTTTTTTCCATGGGAAAAAAAGTCACAAAATTTTAAAAAATGCAGAAAATTTTCATTTCTGAATAGAAGCCCTGTATCATAAAAAAGTTTTAAACAGATACATTTTGACTAGCTCTAATAAAGACACACATATCCCATGTTAAAAAAAACCCACAAAAACAAACTAAAACCCCCAAAACCTGACCTTAATCCAACCCTGTGACTGAGCCATCAAGCACTTAAAAATAACCCATGGTGACGTAGCCAGGAATTGTTTCAGCATTCTGTACGGCAATATGCGGAAATGGCAACTCTGCTTCCGGTGAAATGTCCTCCTCTAGTGACACTGGCCTGTGCGGAAAAGTCGTCTCTCCACAGGCTTTGTCTACACTGCAAGCTAGCGGTGACCGTCTCCTGTTCCTGTGTGCATACCCACAGCAGTGCTCATCAAGCGAGTCTAGCGCTCATACAGATAGTAGCGTAGCCACAGTAACCTAAAACTGTGAGTAAGTATTTGGCCCATCTCAGCCACGTCAGCTACCAGAGCTACTGCAGCGGCACTGTTATTTAGCCTCGTGCTAGCTTGATGAGTGCTAGTGCAAGTATATGGTACATGAGCAGGGGACTCACAGCCCTAGCTAGCTTGCAGTGTGGATGCAGCCTACAATGAGGGCACTGTATACCGTGGAATGGAGGATTCTCTTCTCGTTTACACTGGAGTAAACTGGGGGGAGACTCACAGCTGGTGTAATGTACACTGGCTGTGGATGTACCCCCAGCAGCTGTGCCATTAAAGTAAATAGCGTTACACTGATGTGAATCAGAGAATCAGGGTGACACTATATAGAAGTGAAGGACACATTTAGATAGTGCTGTAACTTGTGCTTAAAAGTGTTTTTAATGAACCTGGAATGATAAGAATGCTCCATGCTACTGTGCTGGAATTTCCTTTTTTGCTGGTTTAAAGATAAAAGATTGTTTCCAATTAATGTATGGAGTATTTGCTGGGGATTTTCATGTAATGAGATCTGAAGTGTCATATGCCATAACTTCTACACATTTCATAGGAAGTGCCATGGTCCGTCTAGTCCCATGTCAAATAGTGGCTGGTACCAGATTTATCAAAGGGAAATATAACCACCACCCCATAATTCATAACCTTTCAAGAACATACCAGTAGAGAACCTTCTTTCTAACCCCAGGTAATTAGCGGTTTGTTTCTGTTCTCAGAGATGGATGTTTATATCCTTGACGCATTTTTAGCATAGCTAGTGAAAGATTAATGAAATTATTTCCTAACATTAATTTATCATTGTGCAACAGGCGAGCAGGTCAGTACTACCGGTGCAGTATATCTTTGATAGTGGAGAGGGTGAAGAAGTCTAAAGAGAGGTGGGAAAAATCCCAAAAAGAAACAGGATTCCAATTAATAAAACAAAGACGTTTCTGAAATCCAAATGCTCCACCTATAATAACCCTATGATCGGTCTACTTTAGTCCTTAAGGCACCATATTTTGGTTTCTGCTGCAATAGGCTAAAAAAAAAATCCCTCACCTGTTTCTTGTCACCACACACCATCAGCGGTAAGAGATGGCTAATCAGCTGTGCACTTCACACTATGACTTCCTCAGCTTCGTTATGGCACCATGGGACAGAGAAAATTTTTTACCCATTTCTGATTTCAAGTCTCTGTTACTCTATTGTAAAAAATTGGACCAGATGTTAATAAGAGATTGCATATTTTGGAGATTCTTTTGATAAAAAGTTGGAGTCTTTTTGGAGACCCATGTACAGAAATTATTAAGAATTGAAGATGAGTTGGTGGAGCAAGAGAGAGATACTGAACCACATAGTCCTACAATGAGAAAAAAATCATTGCATAAATTTAATAAACAAAAAAGAAAACACAGGAACTAAGGAAACCATATCAGCATCCCAACACGTCCCACAAAACCCTTTGAAAGTCATGTTAGCTGCAGATGATCCATTTGTATCTATAGGGTAAATGGTCCAGTAACTCAATGTGAAGAGCACATTAGTTGAAGCTATATTGATATAACAACAACCAAAGACACGGTAATTATTAAATCTAATGGAAAACTCATCAGACCATTGTCTTCATGGGTCCATGAGGACAGGACCTGTGCCGTCACTGTGGAATTAAACTATCTGGCCATTACAATTCATCTGAAGTGTGTGTTCTTCTTTGGTATTTGCTTTCAGTACCATGGAAGGCTCATTAAGAACATAAGAATGGCCATACAGGGTCAGACCATGTAACCCAGTATCCTGTCTTCCAACAATGGCCAATGCCAGATGCTTCAAAGGGAATGAATAGGACAGGGCAATCATTAAGGTGTTATTTCAGAAGCCTCTCTCATCTCAAGTGCGCTAAGCCTTATAATCCAAAATATCAATTAAAACATAACAGCAGAAGTGAAACTATTGTAATGAGAGAAAGTCTTTTACTAAAACCATCAGAGGCCACCCAGTTGCATCAGGAGCCTTTTAACAAACAAACATGAAACATCTTTAAACCCCACATTTAAAATAAGAGAAAAGGATGGAATCCATCAAAATACCATTCACTTACTGATGGCCACTGCTCCATGATAAAAGGAGCATCAGCAATGCGGGGTGCGAACCAGGGCTGTAAGCATGGATTGTGCCTACTGTATGAAGTGAGCTGTAGCTCATGAAAGCTTATGCTCTAATAAATTTGTTAGTCTCTAATGTGTCACAAGTCCTCCTTTTCTTTCTATGGATACAGACTAACACGGCTGCTACTCTGAAACCAGCCTTCTTCTAGGCACCTGCTAAATAAGGAAACAGTCACGTCACAATGGATAACCACATCATTTGACAATCAACTGACTGGACCTATGATATTGGTACTTGAACTCAGTTTATTTATCCCAAGTCAACCTCACCTCTGAGTTTGTGTTTTTTTGTTGGATAAAAGTTATGATCCTTTGGGCAAAGTCTAATAGTCACCATGCAAACCACCTCCTCATGGTGAAATTCTGTTGTGCCTTCTGAATTGTTTGATTGGCGGGATGTTTTCTATATTTACTGAACAAAATCAATAAAAGTGTTTTAAAAAAACAAAATATTTACTTAAAATTTCTGTTTGGATTGGGGGAATATCTGTTATTACTAAAACACAGTTAAAATATTGGCCTGGCTTACCCAGTACAGTGCTTGAGAATGGTATTCCTCAGTAAGAGTAGAAGAGGGACAATCTGGAAAGCTGGAGCCTCACATTGACGGTCTGGTTAATAATGTCACAGAGTGCAGAGAACAGGGATGGGTGGGAGCGGGCAGCCAAAATGTTATTGTTAAAATTTTGCCATCATATTGAAGGGAGGTTTGGTGCCATTTCCCCGCCTTGGAAGGAATTAATTGCATCTCTGGACACTATGAGATCATCCCTAGCAGAGAATAAAGACTTGCCTCCAGGGCTTGTGAAAATATTTCGGAAGAGCAAATTTTCTTTTCTTTTCTTTTCTTTTTAAACAAACCAGCTTGTTCCAAAAGGCAGATTTTGTTAAAATGGGTTTTCAGGGTCGGATACCCGCAGATCCATCTATAATGTTTTCTTGTACACATGTGCACCCTTAAATACTGTGCTATGCTATCAATAACTTCAATAAAGTTTTCAGGGAACGAAACAAAAATTTCCGGACAATGCACTTAACATGAAAAAGGCTATGCAAGGTTTTTCTTCATTATGAGAAAGTGTTTTTATTTAAACAGAGAAACAAGTGACAAACCACTTTCTGTAAGCATATATGCATATCATAGATAGGGTTTATTAAAGCCCAATGGGGAAATTTTTGTCAAATCCTCTTGGTAATATAATTGCCAGTGCAAAGCAATCTAGATCTTATCAAACGGATGTTGCATTTGCTCATTATCATATAAATCAAACAAAGAAACAAATGTAACAGCAATGTCTATTCAGTAATATTTCAGCTAGTGTCAAAGCCTCTGCTCTCCTGTTCTTAAACAGATATATAAAAAGAGGTGCAGAAGAGTGAGAGGCTGCCATCTGTGAACTCCGGCAAATTTCAGTCTAAGGGACAAAAATATGAACCAGGTGATGCATTACTTAACAATTCAGATTCCAGCAGAGGAAGAGGAGGTACAGTATCACAACTGCACTGAGAAGCCTCAGTGAATCTAGAGATTGTTGTTAGACCTTAATCATATAGGCATGGGAATTCATGAAGCTAGAACATTCAGTGGAGATGATCAAAACATGTATGGAATACAAATGAAAATGGAAACAATATTACTCTTAAGGCTTCGGGTCAAATTTTCAGCCTACCCTTCACCTAAGACTGTTTAGTCCATATACTCCATATAAGCACCCAGTTCTACCCACAGCTAAGGTATTTAGACTGAGATTTTCAGAGCTGCTTAAAGGAACTGGATGCCCAATTCCCATTAGAATTAATAAGAATGAGTTGTCCAAACCCGGTAAAAATTTCTGCTTTAGGCTGTCAGTGACCTTCTTAATGAATGGATGCAAAACTGTAGGTCAGAATCCTTTGTATCCTTTAGAAAGTGAAACCTGGATATAGAAAATGTCATTTATAATGAAATGGAATAAAATTCTCAATTTTTTCAGTGCATCACAATTTGCAAAGCTGCAATTTCAGTTATATTGAACTTCCACTTATAAATGATGCTCTGTAAAAAACTAAATAGGAACTCAATAAGATTATTCCTTAGAGCTATGCTAAATAGGTGTTAGCATGGATTGAACGGAGACCTTCCTATTTTAAAACTTGATCTCACTCAAAGATCTCCCAAATTGTGTACTATGTTTTTCCATTAGTTTTGTCCCACACAGGCTTGGTTTTTATGACATTTAGCGCAATGAACTTGTCAATCAGCATCTTTCCCAAGTATTCACACTAGTTCAGAGTTATATTTCTTCTAGGATGTCCACAGGCAACTCTTAAAGAGCTACCCATGAACTCCCCTCCTGTTACCTTTATGGCTCAAAAGATCAATCCTTGCGTGATGGAGCTGTGTAAATTTTTCCAGCAGTGCCTTTGTGTCAATCAAAGAAGAAATTCAAGAAAAGAAGCCATGAGGTAAATCTAGCCTTCTTTTTGCCATCCTTTACCTTCTTGGGATGCTCTGTGTTACTCTCTCAAAGGACAGTTTCCAATCACCAACCGTTAGTTTTGAAAGTCTGCAAGTCTGGCCCTATGGTACCTTACAATCAAGCATGCAGGGAGGATGCATTTCAGGGAAGCATCAGCCCCAACCACTTGGGATTGGGATTTTTGTGGTGTGTGTGTGGGGACAAAATGGAGTCTGAGAAGAGGGCATGTCCCTCAGCTTCAGGCAGTGATTCGTTTGGAATAAGGTAACCTGAATGCTGTGTTCACACAGCCTGCAAGGACTGGTTAGTACACTGGGGCAACATTCTTCTAGCAGGTTGGTTTTGTTCATCGTCAGAGGCCAGATTCCCAGCTAGGCACAGGATTCTAGGAAGAGGGCAAAGGCAATGGTCCACTCCCCTGGTCCTGGAGCTAGTTCTGCCCCTCCTAGCTCTGCTGTACTCCCTACACCCAATGAGAGGAGAGGGCACAACAGCGATGGAGCTGGGGGCCAGGATTTTCCCTCAGGCCTAGAATAGGAAACTGGGAGAGGCAGGACTACTGGGCTCTGTTCTGCTGCTGAGTGACCTTGGGCAAGTTGGGAGTAGAGCTGGGAATAAAGGCCAGGAGTGGATAACCTAAATGTTGTGCTTCAGTTTTCCCATCAGTAAAATGGGGATGTTAACACTTACCTGCCTCATTATGAAAAATCCCATGGCTGGATGCCACTGCATGTCTCCAACACATTATCATCACTGAGACTCTCACCAGGTCTCCGAAAGCCCATATGTGGGAGTAGCTCCAAAATTAGCACCTTCCTATGACTGAACCAGCAGGACCCTGTAGTGGCAGATGAGTCACTGTATGAACTGGAAAAATATGCCTCTCCCATTGCTCTCCAGCTTCCCCTGAGATAGGCCTCAGGCTGCTACTTACACTGAAGTGTATTACAATAGAGGGTTCTCTTTCTTTGTTGTAAATTGGAGCAGAGGAGTGTTTTGTAGTTCTCTAATTCTCAGAACACTCAGTAACACCTGCTCATAAATTCAGTTGAAAATGGTGCTGAAGAAACCATCCAGCACAGCTCAAGCCCTCTTGATTTGATTAGTACCTACATAACTTGGTAGCTTGCCTATAGATACAGGAAAAGTAGGAGGAGAGCTTGCATGCTTCCAAGATAAAAAGCCAAATTTTAGCCCTGCTGTTAGTGAGCAAAATCCTACTGAAGTCAATGGAATTATAGTAGCGTTGAATGTAAACAGGAGAATTGGTTGACATTTTTTTCCATTAAATTATTTGATGAAAAGTAAAGAGTTTTCATTTTTGTGAAAAATTTTCTTTGAATTTTTTGAGGTTTTCATAAACAAACTAAAAATTCAAATTTCAATATTTTGACCCAAAAAAATTGAGAAAATTGGACCCTTTTTGAAAAAAAAGTCCATTTTGTCCAAAAAAAAGCCATTTTCGGTTACAAAAATGGTTCACTGGAAATTTTCCAACCATTTTTGTTCACCAGCAATGCAAGTGCAGCCTGGTCTGATCCAGGCTCTCTGGTGGTAGCAAATCTCCTGAGTTCACTGTGTTCTTGGGCTGATGTTAACTCCGACCATACAGCAAAAATTAATGAGCATCATGTTCCTCATGAGTCTAAACTTGAGGCATTCACTTCACTGAGGCTGTCACTGTAAGATGAAAGTCCACCTGAAATCCCAGCAGTTTTGATGTTGAACCAGCACTGAAGTATGTATTTTAATAGGCTCCTCACCAGCAGGGTTCTTCCCCCAATAATATCAAAAACATTGTGATGTAAAAGGAACAGAAATAGCAGCTGGTGTGTTTGCAATAGAAAATCCTGTTGGTAAAGGAAAAGTGCTACTTAGGTTGATTCCACAAGGTGCTGCAAGATTCATTGCCTAGATAAGTGATATACTTTTTGAGGCACTGAACTAATCATGCCTCTTTCCCTCCTTTTTTTTTTAATACACTGTGCCTCTTTCCATGCTCGCTCCCTAGGCTCAGGATAGCCTTTGAGCCTTCCCATTTTCTGCACTAGATTGTCTTCCTCTATTCCAAGAGGGCTTTGAACTCTGCATGTAGCTGGAGAACCCAGACAATCATTTTTAGACTCCTTCTAGTTGGCTGTAGGTTGGGGGGGGCAGCATACTTTTCCCCTCACTCTTAAATATTGTTAGTGAGGAGCTTGTGGAAAATCAGGTACCTGGGAGCTGGGGGAGGGAGGGAGGAGCTATCTCTCCCCCCTCTCCCGCCGAGCAGAGCCACTTGTCCCCAGAACTTACACCAACAAAATGCAGAGTCAAATTGAAAGAGCAATTGAGAGAGAACAATATGTTCTGTGCCAGG
This sequence comes from Natator depressus, assembly GCF_965152275.1. NCBI lineage: Eukaryota > Metazoa > Chordata > Testudines > Cheloniidae > Natator > Natator depressus. Next base: position 16,641,522 of record NC_134235.1, read on the forward strand.
AGGAGTTTTTGTCTGGTTTCCTGCTTCCATACAGTCCTCAAGGCTTCTACGTATGGCATGCCCATCTCAGCACCCTTGTCGTGCTGCCTTCAGGTTGTTCCTCTGTTAAACTTTTCCATTAAAAATGGCTCTTTTAAGTGTGCTTTATGGGACAGATTTTCAAAAGTGCTCAGCATTGTCCTGACAGTGTGTAATAATAAAACTGCCATTGACGTCACTGGAAGCAGACTTAGGGCAATGTTAAGTGCTTTAAAAAATCCTACGCTAAATCCCCAGATGTTTAAATAAGTTTAGAGCTACTGATAAATGTTACAAATATAGACCTCTGAGTATTTTGATTATACTTCTGTATGAGTAGGATATCCTTGCATCGGTCTATTCCCATTAATCCCTATTCCTGAGAGAGAGAGAGAGAGGAATGTGGACAATAATTTCTTCAGACAAGAATCTGTATACTTGATTTGTGGCCTTGAAAGCTTAAGAATTTGAGAGGAAAAACTTATACCGAGACAATTAAATCAAGAACTTCCACAAGTGCGAATGAGAGATGGAAATACAGAACGGAAGAAAAGACATTTAGAAAGTATCTTCCATTGTTGTAGCCATGTGGCTGACAGCATATTAGAGAGAAAAAGGTGGGTAAGGTGATATCTTTTATGGGACCAACTTCTGTTGGTGAAAGAGACAAGAGAAAACTTGGTCCAGTAAAAGATATTACCTTTCACCCACCTTGGATCTCTATTTAGAAAATTTGTCATATTCCATTACGGGCCTGATCTAAAGCCCATTGAAATTAATAGGAGTCTTTCAATGGTCTTTAGATTAGTCCCTATATTCAAATCTGTCTGAAGCAAATCCCTGGTAGGTGTCATTGGGTACTTATCCCTGATGACATTGCATTTGTAATTTTGCTGATAGTGGTCTGATCTTCAGGTGGTGTGAATCAGCATCGCTCCATTGACTCAGTGGGATTTCATGAGTACAGTGTAGGCTTTATAGTCCAATGCAAAAAGGCGTATATGGAGTCAGCCCATTATATTGCATTATTAGGGTGACAGCAAGGTTGGGCTAACTGTGTTTATCTTTGAAAGAACAAGTCTTGTAAGAATTACCTGATTTCCAAATAAGATGACAGGCAGTCCTCCCACAGGCAAAATTCCCATTGTAGTTAATGGCAGTTTTACTTGAGTAAAGACTGGGAATTGGGCCCCAAATGGATAAATATTCTGGGACAGTATCTGATCTGACATCCACAGGGTTTGAATCATGGGTAACTCCATTTAACTTCAGTGGAATTATTCCAGATTTATAGCAGCATTAACAAAATCAGAATCCAGGCTTTTCTATGCAGCATACATTTTTTGTGTATTTAAACTAGAACACTTACCTGAAAAAATGTACATATAAAATCACAATAGATGAAAAGAGATTACTCCCCTAACTTTGACTAAATCTTTAGGTACTGTATTGAATACTATTCCTGGTTCTTGAAAAATGCAACTTACATCTGTGAAAGGGTCAAAAGAAAGGCTTACTCACAAAGTAAGTAAACTTTCTGGTTATACTCTTCCATAATCTATTAAATGTGTCAAAGTGGAGGTATGTCCAGTTATAGCCACTGAAAATATGGCTCAGTAAAGTTGCAAAAGGTACTAAAGATCATTAACGAGACACTTTAAATCTCCACAGAGCAATTAAGAGTCTGTCCCCAATAGCTATTTTATTATCTTTTATTTATGAAATAAACGTATAATTAAGCTTATAATATGTTTTAGAAATTCTCCTTGTGAAATATGTTCTGAGTGTGATTTTCTTTTGTTCTTCCAGCGTTAAAGCAAAAATGCCTTACAAACATCTGTAAATCTGTCTAAAGCACTGAGGGAATTTACTGCAAATAAGAAGAGTTCTGGCAGTCTTTAGTAGTCTTTTTCCATTTAACAACAATTGATGGCTAGATATGTTAGTTGCAAATATTTGTATCAACCAGCTATTTTCTAGAGATTTTTTTTTCCTCCACAGGATTGTATAAATGATGTATAAAACCAGGTGAATTTCAAACAATAAATTTAACTGTAATGAAATATTTTAAAAAGATTTTTAAACTGTGCTTTATAAAAGGTATCTATAAAGTCTGTTAATGTATTCAGATTGTTAGTTTTGTCCAAAATTACATTAAAGAGATCATAATAAATATGAAATAATTTTAAATCAGACCTAAAAGACGTCTAAGAGGTGACACTTGTTTACTATTTCATGAACCTAAACATTTTCAGATCGTTCAGTGTTCCAAATCAAGAGATCTCCCTTATTCCATGCTTTAAACCGGTGAGCCATGTGAGTGGGAGAATACAACCACTGCATCTTCTTCTATAAGAAATGTTTGTACCTACAGTGCTTTCACTGCTATGCTGTATCTATATTAGCTCATGCTGATTCATATCAAGTACTAAAAAGTCCTGTCCTTAGCCTGCTCCCTTCAATCCCTTCGTATACCTTCAGTGAACAAACAGCTCTTGCTAATAAAAGCAACAACCACAAAACAAAAATCACATAACACGTGTGTTCCAATGTAATACCTAATGCTGCCGTGAATCAAAAGTATGTCATCCAACTACAGTATTCACATTTCAAACAAGGTGAACATATTTTACATTTGAGTACAAAATTTGAGTACAATTTTAACCCAGATATTTTAATAAAGAGAAGACTATAGTAACTAATACAATACCAAAGAAGAAGAACATCACAACTGGGAACCACAAAGTAATCTATAGGCATAACAAGGGTTTCTGGTGCTCCTCTTTCAAAGCGTATGTTCACCATAGTACCTGGTGGCAGGGTGCAAGTGCTAAGCTCTCAGTCATAGCAAAGGGCAAAGGAATTTAGAATGACATAAATTATAACCACACCACTTAGTAAAAGTCAGGTCATTAGAAAGAACAATGGCTGGTATGAACAGTGTGTAAATCAGACTAGGAATATTAGGCGTATCCTTTGTGATACAGCTGGCCAGGACTTTTTGCAGAATTAAAAAACAGAAACCACCATTTAAAAAAAACTTCCCACAAAAAAAGTTTAGAAACTGAAACTGAACATTTTGGGATTTTTGAAAAAGAAATTTTTAGTTTACCTTTCCTTCCCCCCTCTTTCTCTTATTGAGTGGCAACATGGAAAAAAAGAAGAAAAAAGGGGCACGTGTATGGAGAAAGATTGAGAGAGAGAGAGAGAATGAAAAAACAGAAACAGAGAAAGCTGGAAAGCAATTTTTCAGTTTTGGGTGTTTCCCCAGTTTTCACTGAAAAACAAAATAAAGAAAAACATTTTCTGTGAAAATTTTTATTTTGGTAAACAAGCCATTTTCTGTGGGAAAATGCTGGACAGAATTTTTCCATGATGCCTGATTAAATAAATGGACAGATAAGGGGTTGCTGGCCACCTCTGGCAGCACCCCCCAACACACACACACCCTGCACCACAACCCCAATCCTGGCTCAAGTGAGGAGGGGAGTTGGGGGGAGGGGCTGGTGAGTGAGCCCACCACACATTCACTTGGGGACTGGACAGCAGTAGCTCCTGTGTCCCACAGGACTGGGCCTGGCTCCCCACTCTGGGCCTTGTGACCGGGAACATCGGCTCTCAGTGCCACTCAGGGTTTGCCTGTCCTTCCCCCTGAATCATGACAGAGGCGCAACCAGGCCAAACCTGAGTGGCGCTGCACCAGGAAAGGGAAACTTGGGGCAGGAGCCACCGCTGTAGAGTGAGTCATGGGCAAAAGGGAAAGCCAGGGTGGCTGTGACCTTTTTCCTGTTTCTTGAGACCTTGGCAGCCTTAATTATTAGTCACCACCCTAGCTCAAGTTCCATTACAAAGCTCAATATTTCCATTAGGCTCCCATAACAAGCCACCACCAGTACCCATGCTATTGCGTTGGATGGAAACCTGAGCAGGAAGAGCCAGCACTCGTGCAGCTGTGGAAATGACTTATTCTTATTATCATGATATCACTTTAGGGGGCTTTACTCTGCTGCTAGAAGCTCCTCAGTAGCACAACGGGCACATTTAAAAAAAAATTAACAATGTTCTTTTTTTGGGTCAAGAAATGTTGAAATAGAACTTTTTTAACCAGCTCTAGTCTTTACTCTCTCTCTCGTTCTCTCTCCATTGCCTAATTATTACTCATGTGGGCCACCTCCACAGCCCTTTTTACGTACCTTTTTGGGCCATTCCAACCTCTCCACATTAATATGTTGGACCAGATCATCAGCTGGCATAAATTGGCATATGTCCATTGATGTCAACGGAACTATGCCAATTCACACCACTTGGCAAGGTGGCCCATTGTAAATCAAAGACACCTCTTTTGGCTGCTGATTTCTAACTGTGGAGCCATCTGCCTCCCTGAGGAAACAATTACTTTACTCCTAGCTCGTTCAGACCACCCACAGAAGGTTTCCCTGACTCCTATTTTGCACATAGCACAGAGCCTAATGACAAAAGGGGAACCACCATAGCTGTTCTTAAGCAGTTAATATGACAAATTAAGGTGACGACAAGAGAATGGTGTTATGAATCTTAGCTATAACTGCCTCGGTAACATACAGCCTGGCAGAACGGTGTGGCTTGGCTGGTCTTGCTGCTTGCTTGAAAGGGGTCAGGCCTTTGCTTCAGTCCAGTCATTATGGTAGAACAAGTTGCAGTCAAGGATGCTTTGCTTTTGGTTCTCATGAGCCTCATCCTCTACTTTGTTTTGCTATAGTGTCCCAGACAAGTACAGCTGTCTCTGAGGGTCATGGGTAGACATGGAGTCTTCTACACTAGCTGGATCTGATCCGTTATGACCTTGTACATTGAGACCAAGGCCTTGAAATGGCACTGTGACTGAACCTAGGGTTTGCAGTACAAGAGTAATGTGATCTTGATGGCTTGCTCAATGAGGAGACAAATTCTGCCACCTAGGCAAACTGGAACGTCAGGTGTTGTCAGCCTCAACCCCAGATACAGTGACTTATTAAAGCCCCAAATGGCAAAATATCCCAAACTTGCAACTAGCTTTCACTAAAATTGTGCATCTGAAATGAATAACCATTGTCCTTTGCCAATGGTGACTTTGAAGACTAACTGCATTTGGCATTGCTAAAAGGAGTACATATTAAACTAAGAGAAAACCTGGTCCAGAGCCCATTGCAATCAGTGGACACCTTTCTATTGATGCCCTTAAGCTTTGGATCAGACCCATAGAGATTAGATAAAGGCAGGGTTTTCAACACTGGTGGGATGCCAAAGCTTGTAATGTTGTATAAGTGTTCAGTAGTCTTTCATCACTGGCCACGACCTCTTATTAAGTTATTAAAAGCCATAATCACATGACCCAGAGATTTGGTAGAAGAGGGAATACAGTGAAACAATTGTTATTTAATTACAGCAGCATCATATTAAGTCAGCGTGCAGCACAGTGGATGCACCTGTAGAAAGGCCTCTTAATATAGAACCTTTACATGTCCCATGCTATTTCCCATAGCTAAGTTAAGCTATGCAGTAGGTATACTGACCTGCAGAAATCTCATGAAAGGACTAATTAATAAAAGTTGAAGTAGGGTTAATAAAGGAAGTGATCACATGGGTAAAGTACACGTTCAAGGGGGTATAAATCACTTACTACTGACCCCGTTGAAATCCATTTGTCCTCCATCCAACTACTCTTGAATAATATTCCTCAAGGTAAGTTCTTTTTCATATGCTCTTTATTGTTAAAGAATTGCACACAAAGAGAAAACTATTTAAGATAAAACTATTTAAGACAGTGAGGATGCAGACTAAAGAGCAGGCAAAATGATTTAGGGTATTGTACGAAACCAGAATTACCCCCCCATTATATTTACATCCATTCATCCTGGTAAAGCATTACAAGAGAATTTAGTAAATGTGAATGTCAGCATTAGGCTGGTGTTAAGCATTATAAGCAGTATTTAGGGGAAAAGATCGCGAGGGGTAAATACATGTTTGCACATTGGTAATTAAATGTTCATTTGCTCATTTGAAAATCCTGTAATGTCTGATTCAGAAAATTAAAACCCAGTATAAACCACAGCTGGAGACAGCAACCGAGAGATTGATTTTTGGTCCCCTTCACATCAGCAAAACTCCATTGACTTCAGTGGAGTTACTTCTCTTTGACACCGCTGTTAGTAAAAGCAGACTCAGACCTAGACCTACATGCTGTATAATTTACATCAATATGAAAATATTGTACATGCTATGTCAGTATGTCTGTAAAAGCTACAATTAATGTATGACTATCACAGGGGCAGTTCCTCTGGTGGTTTAAATGAAGTCAATAGAGTTATGATGGTTTACACCTACTGAAGATCTTCCACTATACAATGTTTCGTTATACAATGTGCCATATTTAAAAGAAGTGTTTTGACTAAATATTCCTTAAAGACATTAAAATTTATTGCAGAATCAAAACGAAACAAACTTCAAGTTCACCATTTTGTTGCCAGTTATGGCTTCCCCGTTAACAGTATTTTGGAATAGTCTGTTTACTCACCTCAAATGGTCCTGTAGCAAATATTGTTAATCAAGTTTAAATAGTCATTGTATCAATTAAAATGTTGGGATACCATGTGAGACTCCACTTTGCTAGAATATGTGCATTTCACAAGCGTTAATGGGTAACTGCATGTCAAATCAAAATGAAATATGACCAGGCTACACAAATAATTCAGTCACAGAAAATGTCCCCCTATAACAAAGGTCTTTTTACTCGTCCATTTAAGACGTAAACTCCCTACATAACATTTTACTTACTTCACCAGGCAAATGTTTCTGCTGTGTGACTCTTTCCATTCTTTGGATTAAAACAATGATTGTAATTCTGCTGATGAATATGTTGATGGTATTATACAGTGGTAAGTGACTGCATATTTTTATGTCTATTTAACGTTTATACCCTAATACTGCCCATTTCAAGTGGACTAGCTTTTGAACAACATCTTTGGATTACCGCCCTGTCTCATCACTAGCACATACTGAAAAAGGCATAATCATCAGATTAGCGGTAAAATGTGTTGTTGCAGGATTTCAGAGGCATTATAGATTTAGAGTAATGGAAGAAAACTTTTAAATGCGTTTATAATGTAAACACAATTGGAAACCTCCGCTTCTCCCAGCGTTTCGCTCATAGAAAAACCCTACAAACCAGTTACATAAAAGGGTTCCAAAATATCTATGAATGTATTTTAGTCTTTGGATAAATCCATATTATCCAAACACTCCCGACCATTCAGACATACATAAATACAATGAGGTTCAGCTAAACCATCTTCCTGAGCTTTTATCCTGGATGTGATTCTCTTCCTTTTCATAAGATTGTTTTGTTCTTGTCACAATGTGTGGAAGGAATTGCTCTGCATGACTGTTTCTGAAGTTAGAAAAAAGAAAAGGAGTACTTGTGGCACCTTAGAGACTAACCAGTTTATTTGAGCATGAGCTTTCGTGAGCTACAGCTCACTTCATCGGATGCATAGCATACCGATGAAGTGAGCTGTAGCTCACGAAAGCTCATGCTCAAATAAACTGGTTAGTCTCTAAGGTGCCACAAGTACTCCTTTTCTTTTTACGAATACAGACTAACACGGCTGTTACTCTGAAACCTGAAGTTAGAAAGACGTACAGTAATAGAGCTCCCATGAAGTCAAATTCTGCACTGACTTACTACACCGGCCTCATCTCTCAAATTTCAAAGGCATTGTTATGGTGTGAATTGCAGCGGAGAATTGAGTCAATACAAATCACAGAAGAGTACTATATTAATCAAGCTTAGTGTTAAGAGCTTAATATAACAATACCAGTCATCAAGAAGATCATTGTGTTCTTTTTTCTAATGTCATAGAATCTATATAAAAATATTCCAGGAGGGAGGGAGGGAGCGTGCGTGAGTGAGTGAGTATGTCACTGTGAAGCTGGCCCTAGAATGACTGAAGGGATGGAAAGAGCTCCAACATGGTTCAAAGAACTTCTTGTTTAGACTATCACCAGGTTCAAGCATCACTAGATTCACCAGCTGTTACTATCCAGTTTTGAAGTTCTCAGCCATTTTGATTTTATAAATTATATCCATTTGACAGCACAGAGTTTTCAGCTACTAGTACAGAAATAACTGCTACAATGTTGGTTTTAGAAAATCAGTGTGTATATCCAAAAAAACGTAAAAAAGACTTTGCTTATTGATCAAACAAATACACTGCTAATATCTTTAAAATGCGCCAGCCGTTAAAAGCTCAAACCTGAGCGTCTAAAGTCAGGAACCCAGATAAAAGCTGCCATTTAGTTGCTTAAAAATAAATTGGAATGTTTAGGACTGGGATTTCCACAGGAGCCTCAATTCAATATGAAATTCAAGGGTTGTTGAGCACCTAACTTCCTCTTAAACTCCTTTGAAAAATCCTAGCCTAAATACCCAGATTTGAACATTTTAATTAAATAAGAACACAAGAGCTGCCATACTGTATGTCCAGTGTCCTGTCTCCAACAGTGACCCATACCAGAGCTTCAGGTGGAGTTTACAGAACAGGGCAATTTTGGACTGATCCATTCCCAGCTTCTAGTAGTCAGAGGTTTAGGATCTCCCCAAACCTGTGGTTGCATCCCTGACCATTAGGGTTGCCATCCCTCCAGGATTGGCCTGGAGTCTCCTGGAATCGGCATCAATCTCCTGGTGACTATTGTAAGCAATCTGGGAGATTTTAATAGGATATTTTAAGAAAATGACATTACATCATGCTGGGAAAAATAATTTCCCGGAATAGCTCCAGTCAGAGTTAGCAACCCTACTGACCATCTTGGTTCATAGCCATTGCTGGACCTATCCTCCTTGAACGTAACCGGTTGTTTTCTGAACCCAGTTATACTTTTGGCAGTCAGAACACTCCATGACGAGTTCCATGGTTAGCTGTGTATTGTGTGAAAAAGTACTTCCTCTTGCTTGTATTAAACCTGTTGCCTATTCATTTCATTGACTAACCCCTTGTTATTGTCTTGTTGGAAAGAGTAAATAACACATATCTATTCATTTTTTCCACACCAGTCATGGTTTTAGAGACCTCTGTCAGATCCTCCCTTAGTCGTCTCGTTTTTGAGCTGATATTTTTAGTTTCTCCTCATATGGAATCATTCCATCCCCTAGATCATCTTTGCTGCCCTTCTCTGAACCTTTTTCTGTTCCACTCTATTCTTTTTGAGATGGGGCAACCAGAACATGATGTGGGTGCACCATGGATTTATATAGTGGCAATATGATATTTTCTGTCTTATTCTCTATCCCTTTCCTAATAGTTCCTAAAATTCCGTTAGCCTTTTTGACAGCTGCTGCGAATTGAGCAGAAGTTCTCAGAGCACTATTCAGGGTGACTCCAAGATCTCTTTCTTGGGTAGTTAACAGCTAATTTAGACCCCATCTTTCTGTGCATGTGAGGGTGGGGATGGGATTATTTTTTCCAATGTACATACTTTGCATTTAGCAATGTTAATTTTCATCAACCATTTTTTTCCCCAGTCATCCACTTATGTGAGATCTGTAATTCCTTGCAGTCTGCTTGAGACATAACTATCTTGAATAATTTTGTATCATCTGCAAACTTTGCCATGTCACTGTTTACCCCCTTTTCCAGATCATTAAAGAATATGTTGAAGAGCACAAGGCCTAGTATAGATCCTTGGAGGACCCACCGTTCACCGCTCTCCATTGTGAAAACTGACCATTTATTCCTACCCCTTTTTTCTATCTTTCACCAGCCACTGATCCATGAGAGGACCTTCCCTCTTATCCCATGGCTACTTTCCTTAAGAAGCTTTGGTGTGGGACCTTGTCAAAGGCTTGCTGAAAAATCCAGGTCCATTTTGGCCTACAACTTTTCTCGTTTTGGAAAAGATGATAGCTTTGATTTTTCCCTTATTTGTTGATCTCCATTTTCTGAGTGGGAGCTAGGTGGCATTCAGAGAAGTTGTTGTAAATTTGCTTGATTGACTGGCTTGCTAAACTCCTGAGTACGTAAGCCCAACTCAGCTGTCTGCTCCAAATAGTTTAGGGTGATTTTGACGTAATTGTACTACATTCCTTGTCCCACATTAAGCAATTTGAAATTGCTGTGATTATAAACGCATAGGCTGAGGGCACACGCTCTCTCATTGCTGGACTTTGTTAAGATTACACTTCTAGAAAGCATGATCAAAAGAGCAGCATCAATTATATGATCTGAATACCACTTCTGCCTTGTAATAACAGTTGTAAGGGGGGAAGGAGGCTTGTGAATAAGGCCTGGGACTGGGAACCATGAGGCCTGGCTTTATCACAGAACTTCCTGTGTGACAAAGGGCAAGTCTCTGAAGCTTTCCCTACCATCTATAAAATAGGACTGTTAATACCTGCTTCATGGGAGTGTTTTCAGATTTAATTAATATTTGTAAAGTGAACGTTCCTTGGCTGGAAGGGAAGGTGCCATATACATGTGAAGTGTTAGTATGGCCACTCAAAGACATGATGTCAGCCATTTAAGTCAATGATTTATCCAGAAAGTCTTCTCTCATGTTTTGTTTTCCTGATAAACAAACTTTTTCTGTCTTTACATGAATCACATGTAAAGTCTGTAAGAGATTGTCAGAGACACTTTTTCAAATAAAAAGCATCCATTTGCTTTGAGAGTATTTTTGAGCCCTTTTATTTACTTTTGAAAATGTCTGTACTTCTTACATTTTGTTTGGAAGAACATATTTAGGAAATTGGAAATTATACAAAAACCTTGTGCAAATACCAGTGGACATGCTGGTTCAGGAAATACTAGACATTTCAGAGTCATTCCCCATACTTAAGAAGGGGAATACTTCCAGAACCAGGAATCTCTCTACAGCGGGCATCCACTTCGTATTCATGTGACTATATATTAAAGCAAGCATGCATGCAGGAAATGTTTGTGATCCCATTGAAAGCGGTTTGCGTATTTGGTATTCATCTGATCAGGGCGCAGAAACACCACTGTTTACCTTGTGACCAATCTCACAGCATAAATGGCAGGTAACAAAGAGTAAAGCAATGCTTGCAACAGGTAGTTCCTGAGTAACTGACAGGATAAACTATCTTTGCATTGGCCTAGATGTTACAATGAATGAAGTCAACAGGATTCCATATGGGCACATGCATGGAGCTCATTGTAGGATCAGTCAGGGCCTTCAACTATTCACGGAGTAATTCAGAATAACTAAAATCTGTGACACTGTAAGCTTTTTGGGGCAGGATTGTCCTCTACTATGTGTTTGTTTAGCACACAGCATAATGGGGCTCCAACTCTGTGTGCTTTTAGATGCTGCTGGAATAGATGTATTAAATAACAAAGCAGTAAAAAAAAATCACAAGCTGCTTGGGGAAAAGGTTATCTTTTGTCAACTAAATTGTTGATTGAAAATCCTGTGCTCTCTTGTATGTACTAAGGAGAATGTGCAGGGAGCTCCTTTCCTTATATTTTGACTGTAAACCAGGTTCTCTCTTTTTGTTAACAAACATTGGCCTATTGATACTAACTTGGAAATGTCATTACCGGTCATACAAAGAAAAAGAGTCAAATAATTACAGGGGGGCTGAGATTATTATATAATCTCACTAGCAGGCTGCAGATATTCTTGTGCTAGTAATTTTATGCCAATTAAACTTGTTCAAAAGAATGAAATCAACTATGAAACATGCTTGAGCAATTGCCTCTGCTCTCCATGAGTTTAGGGCTATGGTTCTTGCTCTGCATAAATTCTTTGTTTTCAGATTCAGAATCATGGATTTGCTCTGGGCTTTACAAAGGATGATACAGCAGTTGGGTACCCATAATCCATTGACAGTCCATGGAAGTTGGGTACCAGACTCATTCTCTTAGACTCCTTGGAAAATGACAGCCTTAAAATATTTGAGTGTGATTTTCAACAGGGCTTAAGTGACTTAGGAGCACAAGTCCCATAGAAAGTCAATGGGATAAGGTGCTTTTGAAAATTTTACCCACTGAGCCAGATCCTCAGCTGGTGCAAATCAGCACAGACTACACCTGAACGATGTTGATTTGCACCACCTGAGAATGTGGCCCAATATGTAATTAACAGTAACAATATGACATGGCAAAAGGATTTTTATCGTTGTAAAGGGAGCGCAGGGAGCAGCCTACAAATCAAAGATAGCTTTGCTTAACTGTAAGTCTGGGCCAAATCTGTTTATGCATGTGCAGTATTAAATGACACTCCTGCTAATGGGTTCATATCATTTTGGTCAGTGATCTGAATTCCTTGTAGCTATCAAAGTTTCAGGGTGCTGCTTCTCTTTTCCTGCAAAGGTCACATTTTATAAGAAGGACTTTTCTGTTTGGAGAAAAGCAGCTGGCTACAAGCAGAATGATAATCTTGCCGGGTCACTGTTTACCCCAAAGTCTTTCACTGGGGCTCAGAGGAATTCATGGAGCTCCTGGAGATTAGGGCAGAAATAAAAATAAGTGGCCCCAAGGTTCTTCTATGCTACCTCCTCCCCAAGCACTTCTGAAAATTTTACCCATCCTTAAGGAAGCAAAAGAAACCCCAAACAAAAACACCCCCTCTGCAAATTACTCACCACCAGGTGGAGAAATGCAAGAAGCAGCAAAACTAATCACCGCCCTTTATCCTAATGCAGAATTTTATAAACAGAAAAGTAAACGTGGGAAAATTCTACCATGGCAGTTTCAAAGGGAGGCAGCAATAATCCAAATGAAGAAGCAGAAATAGCCAATGGGAGTAGACAATATAAATGAGATAAGCCAATCTGAAAAGTTTAAGATCTTTGGGGTAGTGACCTAGCACAATGGGGCCCTGACCCGGTTGGACTCTAGGCACAATAGCATTATAAATAGTGAATAATAATAATATGGACTTCAAAAAAACTAAACAAATACATGCCAATAACCCGTGCCTAGGCTCCCTAGTGAAGCAATCAAAAATACAGCACACAAGAAATCCCTCAGAGATCTCTTGCAACGCACTATCAATATATTAATAGATTAGGCGACCTGTTCGGATAAGGTACATTGCTAGACTGATACCTGTCTAATGGTGCTGCGTCCCTCGAGCATGATATGGTTTGAGTTGAAGCCCTCAAGCACTGAAGTGGTTCCAGTGAGAATGAAAGTTGGGACTGAAGCTTAGGGAGCATTACAAAAAGGATTCTGTATTTGAAAGGGACATCCAAGCACAGAAGACACAGGAAAATAGGGGCTTTGAATTAGCAATGGAGCGTCAGTGCAGATTCTCCCTAACCTCACAAATCAAACAAATGAAGGTCACAGGGATTTCCGGACTAAATGGCACAATGGAAGTGGCCAGCTTGTGATAGCTCAAGTGAGTACCCCCAAAAAGGGTCAGGTTCAGTAAAGCACTTAAGTACCTATGTAAGTCCACTCCTATCTAGCAAAGCACTTAAACATGTGCATAACTACTTTAAACTTGAAGTCAACATGACTTAAGTATATGCTTTGTTGAATCAGTGCATTAATGTTGCTACCAGAGCACACTGGTATCTGGCTACTCTATAAAACACGCACTCTCTATCCTTCTGAAGTGTATATATATTTTCTTTTTCTTTTCCATTTTAAAATTCTTTCTTCTTGAATATGTTTGGTGAGCTAGGCGGCCAAGAATCGGAGCCCCCAGTCCTTCCACCAGAGCTTCCACTTGCACCTGAAAGAAATCTGAGTAAGAATTTTTAAGCTTTCCTTGTTACAATATTTTTATGCATTAAGAGGCGCCAGGGTGCAACCTCTTTGGGCAAGAGATCCAGAAAGAACTTTCCAGTAGTGTTCACAAATCTATCCCTCATTATACTGGACCTTTAGCAGAGGTTAAATAACCTCAGAGCCCTGAGTCACCTCTCGCTTGCACTTATTTTACCTTGATGTAAGTCCATGGAGCTTGGTGGAGTTCCTCCTGATTGACATGAGTGTAAGAGGAGGATCAGGCTCCTCTATCAGATACTGCATCATTGGTGTTGCTGGAACACAAACCAAAACCATCTCTGCTATAACCTAGGTGAGGTTCCTCAAGTTGACTAGAGAAAAATTTGTACCACTGATGCTGAGTTTATTGTTGCAACAGGTTTATAGCTAACGAACTAGCTAGGAATTTACATTTGAAATGATTAAATCTTACCTGTTTCTCAAAAGAAAAGTGAGTTGGAAAACTGAGGGTAAGTGAACCTTCAAGATTCATGGTCTTAACCATATCTTAACCATTGAGCCAAACAAACTTCTTTTTACATCTTAAGTAAGATTGGGTTTATTCTTAAACCCCAGAGATTATAAAATGGGGAATTTCTGATGGCTGTTTGGGGTCCGTGTAGTTGAAAGACAAAGACAATTTCACTCCAGTCCCCAGCACACACATATTCACATAAAAAAAATCACAACCACAGCTGACATTTTTGTCAGGATCAGATGAGTACAGAGAATGAAACATATTGGTTCCACTAGAGGGTGTTCCTTCAGAGCTGGGTAAGATTAGTGTAGTGCTCTATCCACATGGTGCCTCTATCCACATGGTTACCTCCTTTAACATCAAACTCAAAAGAATGCCTGCATAACTCCAAACCCGGCGACACCATCACTGACCACTGTGTCATATCCCTTGTGGAATTTTCTTAAAAACCCAGCTCCTGGAGTCAGGTGATTCTATGAGCATCTCATCTTTCAATTTGTCTGTTAAAAAAATTACATTTCTAGCCCTCACAGCTGCAGAGAAAAGCATGACAATAAGACCCCAAAAGGCTCAAAAACCAGGAGGCAAAAAAATAGATTCCCAAAGGTATTATTTATTAAAATCTCATGATGGGGGGGGGGCTTGTCTCATAATTTTTGAATGCTCAGGGTTGGCTATACTACAAGGGTTATATCATGCCTGCAGCTGCATTATGCCTCCCATTGAAATCAACATACGCGACATACGTTTATACAAGGGCAAACATTTTTCACCAGTTTTATTTTGCTTTTGGTTTAGACAATATCACGTTCTTCAATGGGGTCTTTCAAAATGTGGACAGCGTTGCATTGTTTTTTGGTAAGTGCAGACTCATGATTTGATATTTTTGGCAGTAAAAATAGCATGGAATTTGTTTATATAAAAAGAGCAGAAAAAACTCCTGAAATTAGAGATTTCCCTTAAAGCTAATATCTAAGGATTAAATTGTCTGCAGTTCCTAAGACCCCCAGAAGGGCTACTGCACTATGTCATTCCTTAGACCAGAGGTCCCCACACTGTGGGACGTGTGGAGGAACGTTTGTGAGGGAGGGCAGAGGAACGTTTAGGGGGGTGGGGCAGGACCCAGGCCAGCCCCCACCGATGGTGCGGAGGGAGTGACACCCAGCCCTGCTCCGCTCCCAGCTCTGCTTTGGCCCCACCCCCAGCTGCAGCTCCACACCTGGCCCCAGCACCGCCTCCAGCCTCGGCCCCTGGCTGCAGTTCCATTTCTGGCCCTGCTCCCAGCCCCAGCCCTGCCCCCAGCTACAGCCCCAGCCTTGGCCCTCTTTCCTCTGTCCACGTCCCTCCGCCTTGGGGAGCTACAGCCCCACTCCCGGCCCTGGGGAGGGGAACATACGGGGTAAGCGGCAGTGCGATCCTGAAAAGTTTAGGGACCTCTGCCTTAGACCCTGATCCTGCATTTGAATCCACGGAGGGGGACCCCAGCACCGACAGTATCATCCAGGTCTTTTCCATCTCTGAATATCATCCTCCTATGTCTATTCTCTCTTAGACTGCCTGGGTTCTCACTTCACTTGGCTCCAGGCCATATTCACTAACTTCCCTGCGCTGCTCCATTTCGTGAACAAAATGAGGTGTGTAACTGGACTTTGCCCCAGGGATTTCGAAGACTATGGCTGCTCTTGCCGGTTCGAGATGGAAGGGCTCCCTGTGGATGAAGCGGACAGGTGTGTTTTGTTCCTGGGAGATCGTTCTGCTGGGGTGGATGGGTGCGAGTGGAAAAGAACAAAGTGTGGTGAGAGGAGCAATGCTGAAATCTTGCAGCGACAGTCTGAAACTTAACACTTGGCTAAACTACTTATGGTCATAACCCTTAGCTTTACAAATGGATGATTGGCTCACATGGTAATATCCAAGTATCCAATCTGTGCTTACATGTAACCTCAACCAACACTGTCTCCAATGACCCACAAAACATTGGATATAACGTCGGTTATCCTGCCCTCCTAAATGATCATTGCCCTTTCTTGGTGCCATCCGTTTCCCCATTCACCGGCAATAACAACAGCTACTTTGCAGCACAGCCCTGGAACCACACGGAGCAGTAGCTTCCCGAAAGGCTGTTTTCAGTGGGCTAGGGATAATTTTAGGCCTGGATAATCCCATCCCCTGGATCTTCAGGCACGGATAGTAACCCCATATGTTGTGCTTCTCCCTTGCTGTCCACAGATATTGGGATTTATCATCCAAGCCTTTATTTCCCTGAATACTTTCAGCTGGCAAAATGTGGACCACTCTCCCCCTGAAATTAAAAGCAGGCATAGTCCACACCTCTGCACCCACATTTCCCTGTAACCCTGGCTGTGAAGCTGGGCTAAACGGGCTGCAAAAGGAAACCACTCCTGAGAGGCAGCAGATTCTCTCTGTGTACATGCTCATTGTCATAGTACTAGACCATCTAAACACATTCATAGGTTACAGACCATGGTAGCATCAAAGCACAAAGCTAGTCTCTTCATTTTACACGTGGGTAAACTGAGGCATGGTGTGATTAAGCGACTTACCTCAGAGCACACAGGACATTTTTGGCAGTGTTGGGAACAGAACCATAAACTCCTGACTCCTAGCTCTGTGCTTTAGCCTCTGCCCCTGGTGGACAGATCCTTGATGGTAATTCAGTCCGTGTTCTCCCTTGCTAGGCCAGTAAGGTAAAATATAGGACAGGAGGCGTCAGTGCTGAGAGTCCTGTTTCCTCATGGTCACTTGACTGGGGAACACTGGGAAAGAAATGCAACAAGGGCCAAGTCCTGCCCAGGCGTAGGTGGGGAAAGAGGTGATTTCATTTGCTAAGTGAGGAATGTTGTCATGGTTTAAAGAGCGTTAATGTAGATTTTTGCATGGAGATGAATCCACTGCAATCCCTCATCGTCTGAAGGGGAGGAAAATGGAATTTTTATCTTCCCAGCTGAGAAAAGCCACACAAAGTCCTCGTGAATGGCTTGGCAAATTGCTCTCTGAATAAAGGTGCTGACACTGAAATCAGAGCTCGATCCAGTGCAATGAACTGAGAGCTGAAACAGCTCAACGCTTAAACAGCCCCTCACTTATCATTTTAATGAAAAGCTGCCTAAATACAGAACATTAGAAGCTGCGGGACAATCTATCAGAGTCTTTGGCCCAAGAAAGATTCACAGACACGGCCTTTTCAAACAGATGGATTTGAAATGGGTTAGCAGCATCTCTCCCGTCAGTACAAAACCCACTGTATGGTATAAGAGATGCAGATGTTTGCTTTTCCATATACATATACAAGATACTGTTCAGATTTAGAGAACCTTTTTAAAGAGACACGGACACTGAAAACATCCTGCTAAAAAAAACAGTTCTGCCAGTGCCAGGATCTGCATTATGTAGAAGTTGGTCAGTTACTGAAGTCCATTCTCCATCTAAATTCCTTAAATCCTGATCTTCTAGTCTGAGACTGGAAAGATGAAGCAGAGAGCTCAAGAAACTTGCCCAAGGTCAAAGAGGCAATCAGTGGCAAAGCTGGCTTTAGAGTTAATGGGCCTGATCTCCACTCTATTACTCCAATTTTATATTAGTTCGACTGCATTGAACTTAATGGAGTTACACTGGTATTAAACTGGTGTGACCGAGGATCCTGAGATTTCAGCTCAGGTCTTTAAAGCGAAGTAGCTAAATAATACTTTGCTTTCATGGACACCTTCCACCGAAGGATCTCAAAGCACTTAGAAAATATTCATGAATTTAGCTTTTCAGCACCCCTGTGAGGGAGAGAAGTAACATTATCTCCACAATCTGACTGAGCCAATTCAGTCTCTGTGAATCTAGGCCTCAGTCTCTAAGGTATTTAAGTGCCTAAACCCCAGATTTAGTGGGCCTGGACTCTCTAATAGGCTTAGCATCCCCTCTCCTTCCGCTCATTGGCCAGCTCCCCGCCTCTGCTGGCTTTTATGAATCACAGTCTAAGGTGCCTATCCATCTCCATTCATGGTACAGGAAGCCTAGGCACCAAGCTCACAGTGTGTTCCTGTGTGCTAAGCGTCACAGCATTTAAGTACCTTTGTGAACCTAGGCCTGTGACATGCCAAAGGTCCTGCAGGTCGCCTGTGGTGGAGCAAGGAATAGGAACCATTTCTCAGTGGTCTCAGTCCAGCACACTTAATGTTAAATTAAGTGCTCTGCTGGATCAGGATCTTAGTCCTGTGTCTTAACCACAAAACCAAATCACCCTCCCCTAGCTTTCCCTTCTCTGATGCTAAGCGGCAAACCCCTGAACTGCTGCATGTTCAAATAATCCCATTAGCAAGAGTGAAATAAAGGACCAAATATAGAGGATGTATCCTTATATCCCATGAAGGTTATCCACCTATAAAGAGCACACAGCACTCTACTTTTACCCCACTGCTCTTTCATTTTACAAACCTGCACCTTTGACACTGTGGGTCTGCAGGGCAGGGCTCGCTAGCCTAGTACACTAGGTTTTGTACATGGTTTGAATTCACAGTGCTCAGCATTGTTTGTCTGCTTTCCAAACATCGCCAAGAGGCTCCGGTGAGGATTTCCCTGACCTGTTAGTGTAACAGGCAGGTCATCTTGGCGATCACAGACTGTAGCCGGGTCTTGGATATAATTGTGTTTGTCAAGCTGAAGACTCTGTCAAGGCTTTTCTATGGAATGTTGTCATTCCCATCTTTGTTTAATACCCCCACCCCCGGTACAACAGTGATGCCTCAAGTGCCGTCACACCATGGAAAGGGTCCAGCAGAGATAGCAGATGGATACCAGTGAGTGGAAACAATAGACAGGTCAAACATTCACCATTTGTTAGAACTGATGCTTCCTTTCATCCTCTGGGCCTTTTAGTGCTCACTCGTATTTTAAAGAGACAGTTACACGACAATACAAAGGGTGCCTGTCACTTGCTCCTGTTCTGTAGAGAACATTATTTCACTAGGAGGGTGGTGAAGCAGTGGAATGGGTTACCTAGGGAGGTGGTGGAATCTCCTTCCTTCAAAGTTTTTAAGGCCCAGCTTGACAAAGCCCTGGCTGGGATGATTTAGTTGGTGTCAGTCCTGCTTTGAGCAGGGGGTTGGGACTAGATGACCTCCTGAGGTCCCTTCCAACCCTGATATTCTATGATTCTATGGGATCAAACAGTCTGAATCCACCCAGTGTGGACACAGTCCAAGGCCTAGTAGGAGAGCCCTGTTCAGAAGCAACCCCTGGGATTCTCATAGCCTCAGACAAATCTTTTGTACCAAGACAAACATCCTAGGCACAGCCCATTTTAGGAGCCCTCCTACTTGCCTTGCTGCCGAGAGCCATGTCAAGGTCCCAGGCAGCACAGGGGCAATGGGACACACTGGGAGTGGGGTGGAATGAAACAAACTGCTCACAGGGTACAACCCTCCAGGGCCGTACACAACACCACCAACACCAACACCGTACACCAACTCCTCCTCCTTCTTCCATACACGTGGAGGAGGACATGGCGCTCACGTCACAGCCTTAATAATCTCTCTGAATACCTATGGCAGAAAGATACGTAGGATTAGCTGTTATGAGGAGGGAGAGGACCCAACACACAGAGAGGTTTAATGAACTCCCTAGTCCCATGAAGGAAGTCAGCTGTGTTCAAACACAGCAACTCCAAGTCCGGTGTCTTGGCCCAGGACAGCGGAAAGAAGCTTGCAGCTCCCTGAGCGATCTGGGGGTTGGGAAGGGTGCTGCTGGGGGCTGGGGCTGCCCCCAGCACTGGGCTGTCCTAACTTGAACTCTGTCTGCCATGGCTTTTGCAACAACCAGGAAATAGCTGGGGGATAGAAATGTCTCCTGTTGGCCCCTCTGGGCCAGGGACTCTGGAAAGAGGAACGAGCAGAGCCAGCTCTGTGCTTGGCAGGGAGACTCTCTGTGCCTTAGGGCTCCTCTGCACTGACAAAGTGTCAGGGGGCTGCAGCAAAGTGGGGAGCGGCAGACAGATTCTCGCTGCACCCTGCTGTGCTCAGTCTATTAGGCCTAGTCTGCCATGAGGGGAAAAAGGAATGAATGTTCCTTACTGATAAACTAGTCAGAAAAAAGGGTCGCCCCCCCCCTCTTTTCTCTCACAGGATCCTGTGCACCTGCCTGCTGCCCATCGCATCACCATCCCAAAGGGGAAGCAGGAAGCGAAACGAAAATGAGGGTGTGCGTCCCTGGCATTCTTTCAGTTGTATTTTTGGTTTCTTTGTTTTGTTCCCAAGCTGCTGTTTCCAGCACCGCAAATGCTACGAAGAAGCCATGGAGCTGGAGTGCTCCTGGGACCCTGCCAAGATTTCTATGGACATCAGCTGTCTTACCAAAAACATTACCTGTGGTAAGGTTCAAAGGGGACTGCTGCCTGTTACCAGGGCTTTGTACTGATCGGGGAAAAGGGGGGTTGCTTTTGTATTCATACAGCGTTAGCACAACGGGGTCCTGGTCTATGACTGGGGCTCCTCGGGGCTACAATTATATAAATGATAAATAATAATAATTCCAATTAATTTACTGAGAGCCATGTATAGACTAGGCAGAAATCACCTATGATTGTCTTGTAGGTCTAGGTACAGTTAATCCTGCCTGGTGTGGAGGTATGGCCTAGATAGCCTCTCAAGGTCCCTTCAAGCCCTGTGTTACGGCTCTCTGGATTACAGACTGCATGCTAGGGGGATCTAGTCACATAGCATGTTGGGGTTCTTAGGGATTGGCTTGTTTTGGCCTTGTTTTGAAATGGGATTATCTTGATTTATGGCTTATTGTGAAGTCGGGCTGCTTATTTACTGCATGAAAGTTGGCACCTGTGGAGAAAAGGGGCATTGAGATGACTTTGTAAGGGGAGGGAGCTCCGTTCAGCTCTGGTAAAAGCTGAGCAGATGTTACCATGATGTGCAGAAGTGATTTTTCACTCCTCTATATGGTTTCTATTTAAAACAATTTCTCATCTAGTCCTCTGTAAAGACCAGGGGCCAGATTTTGATCCCTGTTACACCAGAGTAAATGTAGAATAGCTAACGCATTGATAGCGCCACTCTGAATTAAGCCTGGTTTAACTAACAATCTGATCCCACAATCCTTTCTAGTCTCACACCATTTTTGCTTTAGCTCTGTCTTCAAAAAAGCACGTCTCGATGGGGAAAGTGTTTTTCTCTGTGTCCCTTTACTGGAAAATGGCAAAGGTGTTTTGTTCAAACTGAAAAAAACAAATATTGCCCTTGCTAAGGGTGTGAGCCTGGAAATAAATATTCTTCTCAAAGGTGAATTTGTCACAGAGTTCTCAGTGTGGGAAAACAGAAGGTTGTGATGGAAATTGTTTGGTAACCTGCACTGTAATGCAAAGTATGTTTTGTAATATCCCCTACAGCAAATACAATCAGAGCTGCACCACGTACTCTCTCTAGCCAGCAATAGCCAGTGGTAGAATAGAAAAAAAAACAGCATTTACTTTAAACGTCATCCTGAATTTCCCTAGGATAATTCAGTCTTATTGTTTTGTAAAGCCTGAGTTTATTTATCCTTGGTACTTGCAGAAATACAGTATAGGGTTATATTCTACAAAATGAAATGGAGCTGTCGATGGAAAGCCTGAGAAGCGAAGGCAGATGGTGGAAACAGATATTTCAATGGTACCTTGTCTGGATTTTTGTTTTTACTCCAGAGTCTGGGGATCCTTGTGAACAGCTTCTCTGCAATTGTGACAAAGCGGCTATTGAGTGTTTTGTCAATTCACACGTTAACTCTTCCTTGAACGGCCTGGATGTCTCCTTCTGTCCAGCTCAGGTTACAGGTAATAATAAAGGGCCTGATCTACTGACCATTCAAGTCAATGGGAATCTTTCCATCGGCAGAAAGGGCACCAAATTGGATCCAAGGAGAACAGTGCTGCTGCTGGTGTCTCGGTTTCTTATCCTGCAGATGGCATCAATGGCTGTCCTGTTCTCTGTTCCATGAATCATTTCCATTTCCCATGACTCAGTGAATCCTAGTGGTAGGAGGGTGTAGATTAATTCAGGTGATTTGACTAGATGGCCAGATCTATAGAGCAAGTTTGTGTGTGAATGGGGCCAGACTACAGTCCTGAAGGGTGAAGTCCTCTCTTTGCTCACAGTAAAGGCAATTCATGGGTGAGAGGGGAGACAAGCTTCCCCACTCTGCTCAGCTTATGGGACCCCTCCCTGGCATGGCAGAGTGTAGGGTAAGGTCAGGACAAGAGGGGTATTCATCTCCATTTCCATACATTGACCTTTAAGGCTGCCCAAAGGGTTGCTGAACTGGGCTACAATTTTATTACTATGAACACTTGTCTAGTGAGATGCCCCCAAACTCGTTTCAAATAGGTCATTGAACAGATTATGAGATGGCGACGACTTTTGGACACTCCGGCCTTGGGCTGGGTTTGAACTAACAGGGGCAGCTTCTCAGCCCAGCTCAGTGGCCATGTTTCCAAAAGTGCTTGGCAGTCTGTGCGTGTGCTTGCAGGAGTCTCAGGGAAGCACCAGAAACATCAGAGTGCCTAAAGGTTGTTACACTTAGCTCATTTACACAACCTTCTTTTATTTTAACCTGCCAAGTCTTTTGCCAACGTAAACTACTTAACGCTCTTGGTAGAGTTATTTCTCCCAGAGCCCGGCAAAGCCGGCAAGTGTCATCCCTACTCTATAGACAGGGAAATGGAGGGTAAGTGACAGGCCCAAGAGCCAAGAAGTTAGCACTGAAGCTGGGAAGTTCACCTCTACTGAGAGGCACCCAAATCAAAAAGCTCAGGGTTTTGATCTAAAAATAGTTGTTTCAACACAATTCTGTTTCACAAACCCGTTCAAAAGGTTTTGTTTTAGAGCCGCACTGAAACCTGAAAAATGGCTGCTAAATGGCACTACTGTCCTGCAGACAGCTCTGCTTAGTACTGATGTTAAAGGCAGGTCAGTGATCCCCCAGACTAGTTTGGGATTCAAAGGTTCCCAATTATATATCTTGATGGAACAGAGCCTTCATAAATCAAGAAATCTTTTCATTTGATGGTCTCCATGATGGGGCTCCACTCACCACACTGGTGCCTCCTACTGGTCACCTTAGGAATTAGCTCTGCAGGTTGGTACACCCACTCCCAGTGGTGCCTCGGCCGCCGGGACTTCTGCTCCCAGACCCACGTCACTCCAAGGAAGGCAGTGTTCTCTTCATGACACAGCCCTCTGGCTGTGTCAAGACCTGTGGTCCCCCCTTCCAGGGCAAGTGTTGCAGTCCAACTGTCCCACCACTTCTCTAGTGGGGACTGCAGCCAATTGTCTGGCCACTTCCCCAGTGGCCCCAGCACGTGCTTCGTCCTTGCCTCAGGATGCAAATCCCAGCAGACAGCCAGGAGCTCTTCTCTAGCTCCACCTGTCCTTACTAGCAGCACTTCTCTGTCCAGGGAGCTAGCTTCTGTCTGCCTACCAGGCACCCAGTTCTCTCTCCTTGAGCTCCAGGGTGTAACTGCCCTTGCTCTGCCCCACGGCTCTTCTTCTATGGACATGCTAAGCCCTGATTGGCTGTTTCTCGCAGCTCCTCTCCTATTGGCTGCTTCCTGCACAGCCTCCCTAGGGCCCTATTAACCATTTGCGTGCCAGTGGCCTCATCATAGTCACTCATTTGGTTACTTCCCTGTATAGCTGGCACTGTGTGTTTCAGGCTTTGAAAAAAATGCTTCCTAACAGTATATCAGCTATGATCTCTCTTCTTCTCAGAAACAACTAGCAAGAAAGGATTGACAACACTTCATGTGGAGGGTATGTCCTGAACTCTAGAATCCTTTGACTTTAATGTATTCAATTTATATCATCTTATTGATCACAAAAAAAGCTAGTGCACACTTCAGCAGAGAGATTCTTTACAGAAAAGCAAAGTGCAACACCTCTGTAGCAAGATGCTAAAATACAATGGGAAAATTTGTCAAATGTGTCTAAGGAGCCTAAGTCCCGTTTTCTAAGGTGACTCAGGCAGGTTCTTAAGTCACTTGTGTAAATGGGACTTAGACTTCTAAATCACTGAGTCACTGTCATATGGTGATTGATTCTTAAGAGGGAGCGGGGTCTAGTGCACCTGTGTCTGATTGCCTGCTGCCCAAATGGGCTTAAGAGAAAGCACCTGGGCCTTATAAAGGAGTAAACGGCAGCTGAGAGAGAAGAGCTGCTGAAACGGTTTAGAAAAGATGTAGCTGAGAGCCCAACGCACACAGGCCCAAGTAAGGGCCCGTGAACCCCTGAACTGAAGAGGAAGGACTGACTCAGCAGAATTTGGGAAGGGCTGATAACTGTGCGAAGAGGTTTGGAGCCAGACATACCAAGGAGGAGGGGCTATGCTCCATAGGAGTCTTGGGTGGAAGAGAGCTACTTTGGTCATATTAATAACCCAGTCCCCAAGAAGGTTGCTTGTTATTGGACATAAAATCTCTGTGGATTATTCCAGGGAACCACTGCAGGAAAAATTGAGGAAGGGTGCTGCTGAGCCATACTTGGCCAGCAGGGGGCACTACAGGCAGAAATGCCCTTTGAGAGGTGCTTTTGAAAATGTTACCCACAATGCTCCTAGTTTTAAGAGGTAGTTCTGTGTGTCCAACTACGGAAGAACACATTTATTTAAAAAAATACACTGGTTCAAATATCCAAATTCCCACATGTGTATAATATACACACACAAACACCACTGTTTTAAAACAGGCTGCCTCCCATATGTTAAAGATAGCAATGATAAAAGGGTCGGATTCATGCCATTTTTACGTGCACACTGTTCTAACTATACCGTCTTAGGGCCTGCTTCAGCAAGATACTTAAGCAAGTGCCTAATTTTAAGCATGCTCATGTGTTAAAGGTAGTGATGTTCTTAAGTACCTTGTTGAATTGGAGCCTTAAAGAATAATGATCATGAAGGTGTTTCAGTAAATGTTTTCAAAGGAAAGCTCTGTGGGGCAGGGCCTGGACTTTGCTCATGTTGCACAGCACTGACTGCAGGGCAGTGTCAGCGCTGAACAAACGGTACAGCAATCACGAACCGAAATAAATCAGGTTCCACTTGCACCAATATTGCTAATGACTCTAGTCATGTTACACTCAGTTGATGTCTCTTGAATTGCCCATGAGCTGATTGTGTTTTTACGGCTAGTGCATCGCTTTGAAATGAGACCTCCTTTATTTTTGCAGAGCTTCTTTACCACAAGAGTGATAAACCACTGCTGACAACTACTTCCATGACAGAAGGTTTGTGCATTGACTCTTCAGAAGAAAGATTTCCAACCAATTTCAGAAGCAGTGACATAAATAATCCAGGGGAAAGACTGAAATATGCTCGGAGTTAACCAAAAGGGCTAATACAAAAGAACCTACCATTGGTCCTGTGAGCCAATACAAGACTAAGTCCTAGAGTATAGCGTTTTGGATTTGTAGATGCCCTCTGCTGGGAGGACTCACTTTAATATTTTATATACAATACAACACACAATGACAGTCTCCAGCCAGAATCATTTCAATGCATTGGAATGTGCCTGTGTCATTCTGATGTCATGAAGTCACTGCTTAGCTCTTACTCGAGGAAATTAGTCAATGAAGTCAACGGGAGACTTGCCTTAATAAGAACTTCAGGCTTTGACTCATAGTGAAGTCATAGCATTGGGATGGGGGGGCAGGGGACGGACAAAAAAGATTTCACTGTAAGAGGACTCCAACTTTAGCCGTTGAGCCAGCAGAGCTGCTCCTTGAACAGACCGTGAAAGGGAATGGGTCCTAGCTATGTAAAGCACAGTGTAAATCTGTGATGTCATGGGAAGTGGTTTTACCTCTGCCCTCCATGCAGCGAACGTATGCTGGGCTGTTGCGGGTGAAAGCGAATGCTCACCTTAGAGAAACACAGAAGAAAAGCCAGATGAATGTGTTTCTCCACAGCCGAACACGTCACTTGTGGGGAGCAGGGGAGGCTGCCGCTTTGAAGGATTTCCCACATAGAGGGCGGGCCATGGGAGTGCATGGTCTGTTATTGCTTCAGGTATCAGCAAGAAGGGGAGCTGGGCAACGCAGACAGGCTGGACAGCCTCTGCGCTCCCAGGCCAACTACACGGTCACCAACGTGTCTGATCTCCACTTGGCAGAGCCCAGGTGCTTTTTCGGAATCTGGGTCCCTGTCCAGTGGGGTTGCTCTGAGCCATCACACCAAGCACAAGTCTGGAAGAGTAGAAAATCCCAAGGTCACCTGTGAATGTTAGGACAATACTATGCGGTTTTGTTTTTAAAGGAAGTCCACATGCGGCCAGCAATACCAGCTTGAAAACCCCCACTTCTGAGTGTAAGTGATATTGTTACTTCATAGCTGTCCTCCCCTTGTCGTACGCCAGCTCTCTTACTTTATCATTTGCGGCTTGCTTTTCTGATCAGACAACAACTCCCGTCTCGGTTTGTGTATTTACAGCTACTCCCAGAGAGCTCAGCAATGCATGGGGGAGAACGCCCAAAGAAGAATGTGAGTGGTAGTTTCTGTATTTGCACATCTGTAATGGTCCTTTTAAAAAAACATAACGATAATTTGCCATATGTAATTAACACATCAGCACGAGACCAAAAATATCTGCAGCAAATATAAACCTTTATTAGGAAATTCGCAAAGTTGGAAACACTGCTTGTAACACAGCTAGTAAATGTATCTAGTGAACATAGGGTGGGATTCTGAAAAGCACTGAGCTCTGGACCACCTCTGCTCCGATTGATATCTATTGGCGTTTTCCCATTGACCTTGTGGGAGCAGAGTGCCTGTATTTAGAGGGCATCTATGCTTCTTTACATCAAAACACCCCAGAAGCGAACGCTAACTACCATGGTGTCAATATTCAGACACCAATTTTAGGGTCATTTATGATCTGCATTTCTAAAGAATTAAAAAGCAGGCAAAAAAAAAAAAGCACTTCGCAGGATGAATTTAGCAGGCAAAGGTAGTGCTGCCTAATGGTTAGGAGAGGGGAATTGGATTTCATTCCCAGCTCTGTAAATGACTTTCTGGTCAACCACAGACAAGCACTTAAGAATCCAACCCAGTTGTCCACTAATTATGGGTGAACATCTTAAAACTTCCACAGGGACACTATTGAAATTTTGGGCCTTAGCATCTTAGGTTTACTCCTCTGTAAAATGGGTGTGCTATTATACTTCCACTTTAGAGTGGTGTTTGTGGGGCTTATTAGTAAAGTAAAAAGTATTGCAAGCACCTGGTGACAGGTGTATTTTATAATGGGATCAAAACCATTTATCATTTTATCCACAAAACACATTTTCGTCTACTGCAAATTGAAGAGAGAATACAAAACTCCACTGGTGACATTTTCACTTTTTCCACCCTATCACAAGGCCTTGTGCAAAGGCTGCATTCACCATCTTTGCATTTCACCAAGGTTTGTATTTCCTTACAGTTTGTTTTCTGATAAACGACTCACATTTTCTGTCTTCAGTAGCTAGTTCTGCTCAGCCCAGTGACATGGTCCTGAGGACTGCCAAAGCAGGAGGCAAGGAGGTTTTAGTGGTGGTTGTATTTTTCTGGCAAATCAGTCACTGTAAGCGCCATGTGGTCATACAGTGGCATTAGCAGTAGTCAGCTGGCCTCTGCAAAGCTGCCTACTCACTGACCCTGCCCCGCAGTTAACGAGCAGTTTAAAGCTCGAGCTCAAGCCAAACCTGAAGTGGGATTCTCAGACTAGTCGCTATGTTGCCAGCATGGCCTGATCCTATAGCCAAGCTCTGAGCATGGCTAAGACTTGGCTTAGGTGCCTCACTCCAGGGAAGGGTTCAGGCAGAGGATCCTGAGTGGAGGGAGGATTCTATCTTTGACCCGTCCACCGGGGTGTACCAGCTCAGCTAAGCCTCTCTCCCTGGCATTGCATCCTAGCTAGCTTGGATAGCTCCCTACTCAGCTTACTGACTCCTAAGGCTCCCTCTCTTAGGCCATAACTTGCCCATGTATTGTACGGGGAGCTGGGGCACCTAACTTGGGGCTGAAGATTTCATTAGCAGGCAAGTCTACTGGGGTTTAGGCATCAAAGCACTGAACAGAGCAAATGCCTACATCCCTTTGAGGACCATCGCCTTAGCAACTCTGTGCCTCAGTTCCTCATCTGTACAATGAGGTCATGACGATGGTTGGTTGGTTGTTCGTTCTTTGAGAATCTCAGATCAAAGCCACTAAACAAGTACAGTTTGTTTGGTTCACTATCCTAGTGGTTCTGCTTTCCTGTCTAGTTATTGCAAGAGATCACGAAGGCATATTTGCTTCCTTCATGGATCCCACACTAACAGGTAAGTGAATCTTAGAGCTTGACTACATGGTGTCACAGAGCAGACTACAGGGGTGAGAATAAACCTGCAGATGTGTGACAATAGCATGGCAGTTGGTAACACAATGGCATTTGAAGTGATTATACTATAGTAATATTATGGCTGACCTGCCTTGAATTTTTTTTTTTAAATCATCTTTCGTGGGAGAAAAATTGTTTTTTTAAAGAGATAGACAAGTTAAAAATCTCATTTAAACTACAAGTGTTAAAATTGAATTGGACATTTCACCATTTTTATGTTGTTTAGCTTTTGCCTTTTACTGAATTTGAGCACTGAAACTAGACCTGTCATTTCCGTTTTCTGGCACCGTCAAGCAGCATAGTGCAATGTCAGGATTGCAGCCTCTGCTGGAGAATCTTTCAATCAAGGCAAAGAACCATTTTCAGTGAATGTTTTTGAAATTTCACAAATTATTTCTAGCTGCGATTTCAAAGGCCCAAACAGGAGTTAATTGCCCTGTGTGCCTTGACTTCAATGCACTTTGTGCCTTTGAAAATCTAACCCTCCATTAACATCAGGTTTTCTAATACAATGATCCTTTAAAGCACATTCATAGATATTACTGCCAGAGGGGACCGTTATAATGCTCTTTTCTCACCTCCTGCACAGCATTGCATAGAATTCTTTCATGACCTAAAAGCTGCTTAATGTTTTGCAGTTACTACAGTGAAGATCGCAGCCACACCAGCAGCTGCAACTGAAAGTAAGGAGACAGCACCATGACGCCTGGTTTGATATCCTGCAGCACCCTTTTATTTTCAGTTGACCTTTATGAAGCTGATTCAGGTGGACTGAACTGGACCAGGGAAATTTCAGGTGACACTGAATATGGGAGGGGGCCGCAGGGGGAAGAAGCAATTTTTCATCTGTGCCATCTCTGACTCAGGTATTAAAATTATTTGTACTGCAGTGGTGCCCTGGGTTCCCAGTCAGGGATCAGGGCCCCTTGTCCTAGGCCCAGTATAAAGACATACCAGAAAGATGTGTCTCTGCACCAAAGAGGAGTTATCCGCCAAGTTCTTGGGAGATTGCTACAGTTCGGTATAGAACAAGCACCTTCGGAGTTCTAATCCTGCCTCTGAGACTGGTGTACTCCAAAGCTGTCAACAAGTCATTTTACCTCTCGGCCTCAGTTCCTCCATCCGTGCAATGGGGAGAATACTCGTATTAATGATAGTGCTATTTCTCTGTACTGAGAGGGGTCTAGCACACTTTTGGGTACTGTATAATAAACAATAATATTAATGCTTTCAAACCATTTCCTAATAAACATGTGTTGCACAAACTAACTCCACCACCTCAGCAGATGGTAGTTAGTGACCCAGTTGGCACCCCCAGTGGAGAAGCCAAAGGACAGAATGAGCATGGAGACTGAACTACCTTCTCACCCCTGGCAATTTGGTTCCTGCAGGTCAGGTGTGAGGCAGATTGGCAAAGCAGTGAGGGGCAGCCAGTGTTGTCTGGTCTGTGTATAGACACAGTACTTCAGTCTTGATGGATCTCAATGCAGCTTTCACCAACTCTAAGTTTGCTTAAACACAAAAACGTTAAAGGTCCAACATACACATCCCAAAATCTCTGGGCATCACACATAGCAATCACTGTTGTCTGGAGTGTGAAGTGCTGTAACTGTTCATGGTGAGATGCCTGCAAGTAAAGTGTCCTAACTCTGATTATACTGTGTATGACTATTGAGCATTGCTCATATTTCACTGCGTCACAACCAGGTAAAGCAACCAGCAGCCCCACTAGCACTGAGCAAAGCTTCCTGGATTAAACTTGGCTGCCCCCCTGAAAAAATGCATACTTGGGTTGACCAAAGCTGCACAAATTCACATGCAACACACCAGACTGGCTCAGGAAAAGAAATTCTGAAAAAAAGTAAAAATGTTTCATTTTTGGCATTTTAAAAATTAAACGTTTCAATGTTTTGATTTGAAATGACTTTGGTTTGAATTTTTCTTGTTTTATTGAAAAGGTAAAATAAAACAAAACCAGCCCTTGAAAATGAAACAAAATGTTCGGTTTGGGGTTGAATAAAATGTTTCATTTGACCTGAAACAACTTTTTTTTTTTAAACTTTTTGTTCTGCCAGAAAAATGCTCATTTAGTGTTGACCCAAAGCTTTTTTAAAAAAGTTAAGGTTCAGCCACTGAACCAAAAAATTAGTTCTTCACAGAGCTCTAAGTCCAACCCACGTGAACCCCACTAAGTAACTGGTAAATATTTTATTGTCAGTTCCTTTCTTCATGTGCCCTTCTGTGTGCTTTCCCTCTCACGGAAATCTCCCAGCCTCATGCCAAGGCTACCAGTCTCCAACAAGACTCGCTGAGCTCCAAAAGCAACAATAGTGTGAAAATACAGGGGAAATACAAGAGAAAATAAGTGAATGGAGCCACTACTCTGTGCTCTACCTTTCAGAGTCTCTTCACATTCTCCTGACTCACCCGCCAAACCTGAGCTAGATGAGTGTGTCACCACCTCTCCTGCTGCTATTCAGTTCAGCATCACTGGGCTACTTTGGTGGGGTGATGGACCAAGAACGGAGGAGTGATGAACTTAGGAAACAAACACTGACCTGCACCTTTTCTGGTTGCCCAATCATCTGGTTATGTCATTTAGCTACCTGGGATAATCCTTCACCTTCCAAGTGTAACATGCATTCTTTTTAACCTGTAATAAACATGGGTTACTCTTATTGCCATCTTTAACCAGCATGACTCTAAGATATGTAAGAAATGTGAAGAAATTAACAAGAGTGGGAATTCGGGGTTTCTTTCAATGACTGGTGCTTTAAACCAGGTCTGTCTGGGATTATTACTCTGTCCTGTTGTCTAGGAGACCAATTTACTTACCATTTAAATGGGTGTGTTGTTAGTGATTATCCTGCTATTTCTCCTTCTTGCTTTTCTTTTTCTCCCCATCAGTTCAGAGGGGGCAGGAAGGCGATTTAATTGTAAATGTACCTTCAGGAGTTACAGAGGATGCTTTCCCGATGGAAGGGCCAACCAGAGCCACAGCCAGTATTAACTCAACAGGGCCAGATGTGATCCCCACTGAAAACGATCCCCCCACGACAATAGAACAAGGTGAGGGTACAACAAATGAAATTCATTTTCTGTTTCAACTTAAACCACGTCCCTATTCCCCGTCACAGCTACCCAGGCCCAGTATTTCCCAAGCCATGTGGAGTGGCACTGTTCCCGCCCTAGATTTATGTATTATCCCTATATGGACCTCCGAGAATAACATTGGCTTTACTCACAGCAGCAGAGCAGAGATCAGAAGAGGTCATCGACCAAGGCTATAAGCAGGTCTCACCCAGCCTATTCTGTTTGGAACAAAACTTTTTGTCCACCCACAAGTTTTAAAGGATTTCAGTCACATTGCTGGCTCAGTGCCTCTGCTTGAGGATACGCTATTGATAGTGGACTGAGGAGAGCACCCTCTTGCCTTCGTGCGACTCTTTCTAATGCGAGTTAACGTATATCATGTGATCTGCAGAGACAAGCTTTAAGATAGGAGAAGCGAGCACAGCTTCCTCTGCGATATCCCCAGAAGTGACACTCGCTGAGAGGGGGCCTGATGAAGCTATCAGACAAGGTAGACGTAATGGTTTTCTCAGTTACATCTAATGAAAAATGGGTCTCGGTGTATAGCGAAGGTACCTTTACAGATGGTTAGGCTGTTATAAACCTGTTACGGACATGGATAGCATGTGTTATTGATGGTTACAAGCTTCTCAGCAGTGATGTAACAATCTCTCTAATACCTTCTGCTGAGGTGCTTATCACCATCTGTAAGTGTTGGACTGTACCATTCTATGATTTCCCAGTTATTAACATATATAACTCATTAACCCCTTACAAGCTATTTGCAAATGTACCTTTAAAATAAAAGGTGGATAAAAACGCACTCAGAGAAGGGATGTTCACTTGCTCTGTGTTTTTAAGCAAGTTTAATTTCCAGTCTAAACGACCCTGTATTGCCTGCAACTATCAGAGGCAGTACGAGGACTTTTTTTCCCCTCCCAAACCCCCTCTCTGCTCCGTGACAGCGCCACTGTCCTTCCAGGCTCCCCATCTCAATTTTATTTTCAGCACCTCTGTGCAGAGTTTAGAGAGTTCCCCAAGACAGTTGAGAGTGGTCATTCTTGCACACCCCAGGTCTCAGCATGCTTCATCAGGAGATCTCCCCTGTGCGTTAGACATGGTGAGAGGAATGGCCCCAAAGCTAGGGGTCTGTGGATAGTCAGGAGCAAGAGGGCAGGGGCAAGCCAGCATTTCTCAAACGATTGAATTATTTAAGTTGACTTTTCGATAATAATTACTCATATTCTGGTAGTGCTCAGAGAGCCCAGTCTGGGATCAGGGCCCTGGAGGATGAGTGGAACCAGAGAAAGAGGGTCACATTTCAGAAGGGACATAGTTTGGGGTGACACCAGAGGCTCAGGAATGCAAGCTGGGGCCAGGCTGTACCAGACAAACATGGGTCTCTCGGCACGTAACAGTGAGAAAGATTTCTTTCCTTCAGTTCTGACTGTTTGCTGCATCACTAATTACTAAGGCCCCATTGTGCTGAGCACTGTGGAAAAACCCTGTAGAAACGCAAACTCTGCCCCAAAGGTCTCTCAGGAGAAATAGACAAGACAAAGGGAGTATTATCACTGTTTTACAGCTATGGAGACTGAGGCATAGAGGGACTAAAGTGATTTACTGGGGATCACACACGAAGTCTGTGGCAGAAGTGGTGATCAAACCCAGATCTGAGTCTTAGTCCAGAGCCTTAACTGCAAGACCATCCCTCTTCTCAATAGGCAGTTAACAGGTTGCTCGCTCCTCTGGTAGCCAAACTTAATTAGGATCATTTTTAAAGTGGACCATGGAGGAATGTCACACACACATATCACCTTAGCATTAATGGCATACGTGGGTTAACTGGCACAAATTCCATTTTGAAAAATGCTCCTATTGCAGCCCGGCAGGGGATTATTTTGTTAATCCCACTCCCGTCCTGCCCCACAATATCCACTCCCACCCGCTTCCACATTGTTGGGGGAATTTTTATCCTGCTCCCACTGTTATGGCAGCAAGTCCTGCAGGACTCATAGGATCCCTGTCCTGGGGCAGTGCTCTAGCTCCTACTGTTCCTTCCTTCAGACACAACATAGCCATTGTCTTGCTCCCATTCTTTCCTCTAAGTAAGCTCTAGATTTTAATCAATCCGTTTTCAGAACGAGTCAAACCTTAATGCATTGCATTCTTATTTCTGACCATCTTAAAATGGCTTTGAGAACCTTGGGAGAAAGACCCACTTTAACCTGAAACATTACCTAAGTGCAAAACATTAACATCAAAATCCCTTTAAATTTGCATCTTACACTTGCAGAGTGAAAAAAAAGCTTTCCCTTAATGAAAGTCTGTGTTCCCATTTTGACTATTCTCTGCCTCTCTTTTCTTAATTATGCCCAGCTGGCATAACGACATTTAATTACTCGCCAGTGCCTTTGTACAGGAGATCTCATTTCATCTGCCTTTTCCTTCTCCACAAAGAAATAGTCATTAGAATCTATTCTAAGCAAAGGCCATTTGTGCTCAATGTAGGACAGCCGGTTTAAAAACAATTACATGGAGATAATATGGGAGTTTACCAAAGTTTGGGGGTTACTTCAGCTAGGTTTAAAGTTGGCAATGGTTTTGGTTCAAGGATAGAAATATTGGGATGGTCTTTAAGAATAGCACCAAATAAAATAACTGAGTAAATGAAGGAAAATCTAATCCTAATGAAAAGGCAGACGCAGGATTTCTCAAGTCATCTAAAACTACAGTTGTAGTCCCATGAGTCTAATTTGACTGAACACATTTGACCTCCTTTAACAGTATGCTACTACAGCCGTTATTTCTGTTATGCTCATACCTAGAGGTCCTGAAGACACACAGTAGAAAGACTGTAACATTGTATAATTATGTATTTGTATTACCATAGCGACTTGGGGGTCCTAGTCATAAATGTGCTTCTCCCGTACTAACACAGAACAAAAGCTGATCCAAGAGGCTTACAGTCTTGCATGCAATTCTGCTGAAGACCCTGTGAAGCATGTGGTATTTGGAAATACATACAAGTTGTAAGCCACTCACCATTTTTATGAAAATCAGCCGGTAAATTCAGACCCATTCCAGAGGACCCTGGGTAATTAGAGAGACGCTCAATAAGGTTCTGAGGAGAGAGAGAGGTGGATTATGGAAGGCAGAAACTATGTAAAACGAGTAAGAATTTGAGGGAGTCTGTGGTAGCGCTGAATGTTCCAAAGAAAGAGAAGACATGGGCTCTGCCCTGAAGAATGTCCAGTGTCAAACTCTGCATGTTACTTAGTAAACAAAATGTCTCTCTTTGCAGTCTGTGACAGATTCACCTTTCTGCAAATGAGAGGGAATGGAAAGGTGAAGCAGGAGCTGCTTCAGCTAGGAGAAATGCTGTTTTGCTTGACTGATCGATGCCCACAGGAATTTGAATCTTATGGTTGCTACTGTGGCCAAGAAGGAAGAGGTTATCCTACAGATGTACTGGACAGGTGCCGGCTCTTCAACAACCTTCTAGTTAGCACTGTCTGTTGTTAATCATGTGTATTATAGTGGTGCCTAGGGCCCACCCAAGATCAGGACTCCATTGTGTTAGACCCTGCCCTGAAGAGCTTTTCTAAATAGATAAGACAGAAATGGTAGGGAAAAGGCTAAACCAGGGGTTCTCAAACTGTGGGTCATGACCCCAAAGTGGGTCGTGACCCTGTTTTAATGGAGTCATCAGGGCTGGTGTTAGACTTGCTGGGGCCTGGGGCCAAAGCCTGAGCCCCACTGCTTGGGGCCAAAGCCAAAGCTCAAGGGCTTCCACCCTGGGCTGCGGGGCTCAGGCTTTGGCTTCAGCCCTGGGCAGTGGAGCTCATGTTATAGGCCCCCTGCCTGGGGCTGAAGCCCTTGGGCTTTGGCTCACCTGTCCGGGGTGGGCAGAGCTCAGGTGGGCTGAGGCTTCGGTCCCCCATTCCTGGGGTCACGTAGTAATTTTTGTTGTCAGAAGAGGGTCATGGTGCAATGAAATTTGAGAACCGCTGGGCTAGACTGTTCAAGCATAGCAATCAGTGGGATTGTGACAAATGTAATGTTAATGTCTCAGATTTGAAGGGTAGAGTGGTTAGGAGGGGCAAGGAGGGCACAATAGGTGAGGAGAGGGAGGGGAGGAAGTATGAGGAGCAGGTGTGGAGTGAGGCTGAGGTAAAGCATACTCAAGAAATGGATGGGATGAATAGTAACTTGCAGATAGACAAGTTAGTCTGTTAATATAGATCTATGCTGCACTATCCTTTTGAAGAATGTAAACACCAGGCGTGAAATCCTGACCCCATTGTGGAGTTTTGCATTTACTGGAGGATACATCTAAGAATGAGATAAAATTAGAGAAAATTCACACTAACTCTAAGGAAAGGGAAATCTTTCTCAGGGTGAGGTCCAGTAGCACGTTGAAACGTCACCCTAGGGGAAGAGATGGAAGTCCTGAGCCATCTCAAGTTTGACTACTAGAATACATATTGTAAGGAACTAGCAGGAAAATAGACTCTCTGAGTATAGGTCTTCTCCAGTCCTAACTTATATGACTTATTCCATGGAAGGATTTAGCCCTCACGATACTAGCAGTTTCCAAGTTGTCAGTAAACTAAAGTCTTAGGGAATATGAGAGACAGATGCCCAGTTTTTGAAAGGATTACTTACGCAATTTATTACATCAGACAAGTAAAAAAAAAAAAAAAAAAAGAGTCCGGTCTCCCTTCCAAAGAACTTGCAGCTGAATAAAGACAAAAGCAAGCGACTCTGAATGAATGAGAAAGTAATAGTAAGATGATGAAAAGCTTTATTTAACAACTTGTTTGGATAAGAAACATTTTTCATCAAAGGTTAAAACAAATGTATTCCCAGTTTCAAGATGCAATGAAAATGAATAGCCAAACAATAGCAAATACTGTGTGCTCCAGGGAGATGAGTTACTTTTAAGAAAGGTAAACATTTGTTCTTTGTTTTAGGTGCTGTTTTTCCCATCAATGCTGTATGGAACAAGTTAAAAAACTCGGGTGCCAGACAGAGGGAAGTTTGAGATCTGAAGTTGTATGTTTAGATCATAAACCAAAGTGTAAGTTTGGTCTGATGATTAAATTAATGACATTCCCCTTGAGCAAAATAGAGATCAGTGTAGAAGCACACAACTAGAACAGAATCACAGAAGTTAGAAACCGGAAAAAAAAGGGGGTTATATTAACAGTGCTCTGAGAGCCATTTGGAATTGGCCTTAAGTAGGCAAAAAGTGATCAAGTTTAGGTTAGGCTTAGCTAGAATGCACTAGCTAAGCTTGTCCTAAACCTGAGCACTTTTCCTAGTTAAGCGAAACAGTGTTGTCCACAGAGCACTGGTGGCTCTCAGGGTATGGCTGGCTTCTATCAGTAGGTGGGCACCTGAATGCAAACTGGTCAGTTTCAGAGTGCTAACATCTCCAAGTCCCACTGAAGTCAATGGCAGCTGCAGTTGCTCAGCATCTCTGAAAAATCAGATGACTTGTATTTAGATGCCTAACGATGGGTTTAGAAGCCTGAGTTTGAAAACTGTGGTTATAGCTTTACGATAAGTGGTGAGCTGACGACATGTTTTTAAAGCTGCTTACACCAATTACGATTTGCTGTCAGCCATTTTCAACTTTAAAACCTCCCTTTTAAGGCATTGGCTGGAGCATGTGCGAGAAGCTGCTGTGTACCTGTGATAAGACAGCTGCTGAGTGTATGGCTGCCGCCTCTTTCAATGAAAGCTTGAGGTTTCTAACCAGGCGAGCATGCCAAGAGAATACAGTCTCATGTCGGAGCGGAACAGCTGAAAGGCCTGCAGGTGACGCTGGAGTAGGCACCAGAACCTCCAGCTCTGAGGAGAGCAGCGAGGAGGCAGGTCCGTGGAGGAGTGCTTTAAGAAGAATAAAGAGAGCTGCACGCCACCCCCGGGGAAAAGCCAGAGCCACACCACAGGAGAGATAGCCAAGTCTCTATATCCAACTGGGAAGTGGCATGGGGGGTGCCACCATCAACCGCTGCGTGTCCTATTTTATCTTATCTTTGTAAAGTCTCTTCTACATTTTCGTACAGACCCCAGATTGAATTACAGACTAGGTAATGGGTTATATACATTAGGATATAGAACTCTGTTCTACAGGGAAACGTGCCCTAAGGACCATTTCCATCTGTCTTACATGATTATTTGAAAGTATCCAGTAGTTTTGTTCAGCTGTTTTGTAAAGACCCCTCTCGTCAGGTGACTGATTTTTCCTAACACCTCCGGCACTTGGTTACAATTTATTTTGTTTTGTATTGGAAATGAGATGTCTCTCACTGGAAACACACACACACACACACACTATTGAAGGGTTGGAATTAGAATTTGATACATTTTCCTATTACATGCCACTGTGTGTGTAGTTAATGCAGAACTCCTCCATGATTGTAAAATACTAAGCTTAAGATCCATGCTATACTAGTTGCGTAACTATGGTAACACTTTCTGG
Organism: Natator depressus; assembly: GCF_965152275.1. Taxonomy (NCBI): domain Eukaryota; kingdom Metazoa; phylum Chordata; order Testudines; family Cheloniidae; genus Natator; species Natator depressus. Next base: position 16,679,735 of record NC_134235.1, read on the forward strand.
CCAATATCCTTCTTGAATATTCAGGGACGGGGTGGGAGGAGATGAGGAAAATCTGTCAAGACACGTCTCCAAAAAAATGAGCAGATGTCTGCGGTACCTCTACAGAGGTCACCCATCCAGGCTTCAAGGTGTCACAGAGCACATGTTCTCCCTTCAACAACATGGAGCCCCTTCCTATTACACCTTTGGCCGGCTGAGGCCTTAGTTTCCGGTCTATCCCCATTCGCTGTGAATTTTCTTGCCCCGCCTCCTACTGGCTCTGCATGTCAACGGGCAATTGTAACATGCTGCAGAGTTTTATAGGTCTCCAATTTCCCTTTTGTATATTATGTAGACAGGGAGCACAGTGGCATCTTCTGATCAGAACTCATGCACGGGGGCCAAATGATGTGGGGAAGCCTGCATTTCTATTGGCCATGCTGTGACTGTTCTTTGGAGAAACAAACTTCAGCTTCCAGGAATATGGCATGATGCCAACAGTACTAATTTAATAGATTGCTCAAATTAAACTACATTTTTCCTTCCTGTGGCCCACTGTCACGCTTCCCTTATGCCATCTGCATGGAATCAGTGGAGTTACACTGTTAAACTATAGCAGCAAATCAGCCTCTTTTCTGTCCCCCTTTTAGAAAGCAAAACAAAACACACCATTGTGAGCTGTAGTGAGACCTTTGAGGAGTGGGTGGGAGAAAATTAAAAATCCTTATTCCCAGAATCATTGAAAAATTGAACTGGGAACAATAGCAAATCTAGAGTACTCTGCACTTTTTGCTGCTTTCTGTGGCAGGTACGATTTATTATTATTATGATGGATGGTTCCAGGCCTTTCCATTGCAGAGTTTTCTGAATGACTTGCTTAATAGGACAACACTGATTTATATAGGTAAGGCTATTGCTACTTAGCAGCTAAGCAATGAAGTACACACAATGAGGTGTTAATTTCAAAACTTTGATGTGACCAATTAAATGTTAATGCTAGGAAGCAACTTATCTACTTAATCAAATCTCACTGAGAGTTAAATCAACAGCAGCTTCATTGCTTTCGATGCTGGCATATGTTCTGGCATCAATTTTAATCTCATTGCTTCATCTCAGTTCTGATTAGAACCAACAGTGCAATGGGATCCATAGATTTTAAACCCAGAAGAGACCACAATCACCTCCTCTAACCTCCTGCATAGCAAGACCATAAAATGGCAGTCAATGGAACTAGTCAGATATTTCAGAATGAGTAGGGACGTGTGTATGTTTCAAAGGTCAGGGTCTTGAACAGAACAGGCTCTTCCCTCCAGTCCATTCCATGCTTTGCAATTCTTGGTCTCCTAAAACTCACAGTAGACATGGAGTTGTGAACAAGAAATTCTCCCTGGTGGCTAAATAAATGTTTAACCAGTTTGCATGAAAGTTTTTTTTTTTTTTTTAATTCTGACTTTGAATTGTGTATGAAAATAAAAGACAGGTTGCCTGGGATATTTTCTTCATCATCTAAAAAAAAAAAATCTAAGCAAGTTTTTAGTTTAGAAGTTAAATTAAAGCAGTCTACCACTTTCTGATTTATGACCTAAAATACTGAATATAATCTCATCCCATATATTAGAGTAAATATTTCATTTTTAGTATTTGCAGAAGATTTCTGGTGGTGCTGTCATAGTACGCTTTAACTTAATTAGATCTATAAAATTACTGACAATCTTTACTACAACTGTTGATTTGATTTTACTGTAAATGTGTGAAATGGATATTCAAACAGAAAATTAACTTGAAGTAAACAGTTGACAGTGTAATAAAACCAAATGTCAAATTTTCAAATGTCACCCCCTTTCAGGCTCCTCTTGAAACAAATGAAGAATTTCCACTAACATTTTTTACAATAAAGACACTTGCTACTAACTTATAATTGCAACATCTTATCTTTATTATAGTGATTTTTCTGAAATTGTTTCAGTATTTCTTGTCTAGATTCCTGTTTTAAGGGTCTGCAACTTAGTCATCAGAACTTTGCTCTGTGTTGAGCGCAAGGACGTTGTGTGGTCCAACAATTAGAGCAAAGGCTCTGGAAGCAGAAGACCTGCGTAGGTTCTTCCACATCATGAAGTTGTTTGACTTTGCCCATGTCATCTGGTCTTTTTGCCTTAGTCAGTATTGTGAGAACGTTAGGTAAATATGCAAAATTCCCTTAAAATCCAGTGCTGCATCTGAATGTTCTTTGATAACTAAGTTATCACAAAACCGAGGCATATAGGATACTTACTGTCTTTTTAAAAAAGCAGTACAAGATTAGACCACTGTGGAAAACACCACAGTGCAGCGGGCTGGATTAGATGACCTTGCAAGGTCCCTTCCAGTCCTGCATTTCTTTGCTAATCATTTGCAACATGGAGCAAAACCAGTAGAGAGTGAGCTTGCTTCAGTGACAGAGCAGAGGATTACTGTGGGTCTGCTGGAGGTACAACTTACCATCACAGTTCATAATTAAGAAAGCAACTAGCAAATGTTTAGGGAAATGTCCCACACATAAGGAGTGAAAATCCTGACCTCAGAGATGTTAATGGGAGTTTTTCCGTTGCATTCTATGGGACCCGGATTCCCCCCCAGGACTTTTAGGGAAAGCCCACCAAAGGAATAGCAACATGAAAAACTGAAGGGAGGGATAGTATGTGGTTGTGAATCCTCCCGTTAGTGGAAGGAATCACTTCCCTCATTATCAATTGAAGTACGTACACCTTTTAAAATACAAGATTGGTGAAGAAAACTGATAGAAAGTTCTAAGCCTACAACCCTGCACTAACATTTAATCACAAAAGGTGTGAAGGTTGGCAAAGTGACTTGAGAAATTACATCCACAGGCAAATCCAAACGAACCTCACACATTCCTTCAAGATGCAATGCTGGGTCCAAAAATGATCATTTAAATATCCACTTCAGCCAAAAAACCAGGATTAATCTACAAAATGTCACTGCCCGTTCTTTTCATCTGACACGGAGGATGAGTTTTGATACTAAACAATAGGCATTCATACTAATTTCAGAACTGGACTTTTAGAAGTTCTCTTAACAGCCTTTTTGGCAGAATGACTGCAATTTGTTTTCTACCCCATGTCATTTACAAATAAAAAGTGACAACAAAAGAGGTCAGTCAGCTAATTAGCTGAAAGGAAAAACTGGCCTTTGAAAGAAATGAATTTGACAATTAGCAAATTCAAATGAGCACAAGCTAATTCCTCTAATATAGATTGATACTGCTGCTTTGAAACCCTCAGATAAAACTAATGTTTCAAAGAAAGTCCTTTCTGGCAACTGTTAGGATTTAATATTAGATGCAGAACTTTCCAGCTCATAATGAACACAGTATGCTCATTCAGAGATAAAGTTACATGCCAATAATGCCTCCATCAGCTTTATTTAGCTTCACAGACTGCTCCACTCAAATGATCCTTACCTACCTTATGTTGGACAGACTACATTATAAGCATGCTGTTATTTTACCATGACAGTTAGATAAAGTCAAGAATACTTTCTGCGGGCATATTCCCCACCTCTGGCATTTCATGAAGAATTTAACACTCGCTAAGCCAGTTAACATTACTACTTATATCTAAACCTGTACAAATTAAGTCTCCAATCCTGAAAAGAATTTACTCACATGCTTAATTTTGCTCATTGAGTAAGTCCACCGAAGTCATTGAGATTACTCAGTGTGTAACGTTAAGCAAATGCATAAGTGCTTGCAGGATCAATGCCTATAAAAATGAAATCTTAACTGAGCATCAACTGTATTTAATCACCATTAGAGTTCAAAGAACAGAATCCATCTCCATGATATATATATATCACAATATATATAACAATTAAATGAAGCAGAAATCTATGAAAGGAATTTCTAGTTAGGTCCAAACCACACAGTAACTTTTACTCTACTTGTAACTGGTAAGGAGTATGGTTGGCTAAAAGCATGCTGCGTGTCTGTAGTAGGCAGTGTTAATACACTTAGCACAATGGGGTCCTGGTCCATGAAGGGCTCCTATGTAATTAATAGCCAATGACTGCTTACTGCCTCTGCTAGGTAATTAGTCTGGCATGTGATCTGGTTGCTGTCACCATTTAGGCAAACTTATTTTTGCCTGTGGCCTAATCGGTAGCATAGACTTGAGTTCAGTCAACAGTCCCACTGGAGTCTCCGAACCCAAACGACCTTCAAAGTCCTCTGGCATTTCAGGAATATGGTAACCTTGATCCAAAGAAATCAGTAGGACTAGCTTTATTTGCAGTACTGTGACCCCCGAATGTAGATTTCCCTGTGCCAGAGTATGCCCAGGCAGCAACAGTCCCGTATTCTTGGGTAGTCTCTAAACTGCTGTGACTACTCTACTACCCAGAATGAAGTTGCTGTCATAGAGCTGGATTTGTTCTGGCTGCTGCCTGTTCACGCAGGATTGCTCTATATTTAAAAGGTAGGTTGACATAACTACAGTAGTCCAGGGTGTGAAAAAGCCAATACAGCTAACCCACAGTGTAGACGCAGCCATGTTGTTGGAAGAGTGCTTCGGTGACAGATACTTTTGTTTAGGAAAGTGATATTCCTACACTGATGGAGAAATCCCTTTTGGTGGGCTAGGCTGGGTGTACACTACAGGGTGATAGCGACGTCAGAGCCTCCTTAGTGTAGAGACAGCCACACCCCCCATACCCACACCGCCAAACACATATGGTCCAGACAGCCATGACATCATCCTGCCAGTGGGCAGAGTTTGACCTGGCCAAGAATTTGTCCTTATTGTTCAATTTGACATTATAAATGGACAGAAGCCCTTCGTTTGTCCACCTGGTTTACACACATCACCTCACTCAGAATGTAGCTACCCCTTTCTGCCCTGCATTGCTTCTGGGCTGTCCCACCAAAATCCATAAGCTAGTAATCACTGCAATCTGGAGCGCCAGGAAGGGCTCCATGATGCAAAATAGTCACTTTTTGAGATAGAGGATTATGGGATTTGTGAAAGAAAGCCTAGGCATAAAGGGTGTGGGGGGATGGTTCTTAAAGATAGCATAGTTCATAGGCTATCCAGAACATACCCCTAAAAAAGTTATAAGAATGCTAGGTTCGGGATGAGGGGGGCCAAATAGGCTGTGATGGTAGAAAAGCTGTGTTTGGACAAAACCCCCAACATATTAACCTGTAACTATAAGCTGAACATGCCTCTAGCTGGTTGCAAAATCATAGTGTAGCATGGATAGATTCTTATATGTGGCTATCAGCCAAAGCTACAATATTATTCCCTAAAATGACTATAACAATGAGTTAGATACATGGTTGCCCTTAACCACGACAGAGAGCCAAGTTAGCATCTCTTGCTTGTCGCATAAATATGAAATTGAGGACTACTAATGGTATCTATATTATCTAACATTCCAAATGTGTCGTATTGTAAAGTGGTTCCCCTCCAGTAACTCTGTATACACACGTGCCTGGTTTGAGATGGAAAAAAGCTTAGGTCCTTCTCTTCTATATACCTTAAGAGGCTACCCAGACCCTTAAAGAAAAATCCAATCTACATGGGACGTTCTGAAAAACATTAAGATGATTACAGCATCTGATCTTACTAATTCTCTTCTTCTACCACTGTGAGATAACCCTTGCCTCAGGATCAAGGCTAACTCCATACTTAAGATGATTTGGGTAGAAAAAGGGTTAACAAAAATTAAAGATACAACACAAGATGAGAGACTGGCCTCCTTGCTACCGATGTGTTGCAGTTCTTTCTTTCAGCAGCTATGCTCCAGGAATCATACAAGGATAGAGGACAACTGGTCTGTTTCAACTCTCTCACCTCTACAAGATCGTATGAAGAAATATGGGAACAAAAGTCACTTTGTAGGATCTACTTATAGGTGATTTGCATTACCTCTCAATCTCGGTCTAAAAGAAAAATTGGAAAGAGAACCTAGCCTTACTATCACAATAGAAACCCAGAAGGATCTCTGTCAATGTGAAAGATACTTCAAGTTCTTTATCCTTCCGATTCTTCCAGAACAAGATATTGAACAGGAATTACTGGACTCCAAAATATTTATTTAAAGCTAGATTGGCAATACACAGTGAATGTTGGAGATGCGAACAGTCACATGCCAACCTTTCACACATCCTCTATACCTGTCAAAAATGCACGTGTTCTGAAACGCCACATTCAGTGCTCTCTCAAAAACTAAGTGTTGCTATTTTTCCTTCTCCAAGCTTATGTATGTTAGGGGGGCTGAATGAGTTGATATTATCAGTTAACCGTTTATTAGCCAAAAGAGTTATTCTGAGAAAAAGGAAATCTGCAATTTGTCCTTCATATACAAACTGACTTAGCGAGCTCTCTATTACTGAATTAATGGAAAAAGTGACTAATAGAAACACTTGGAAAAAATATGAGAACGCCTGGTCACACATGAAACTATTGCATATTTTTGCAGTTTAGTATATATTAGTCCCCTATACTCATAGGTTATGTTCTCACTTATTTAGTCACTTTAACAACTGATGTGCTCTATGACCTCTACAGGTTCATGTGGTTTTTTTTTGTTTCTTTTTTCCCACTAGGTTTTACAAATAATGAACACTGAATTCTTATTTATATGGTATTTCCTTCTTGTGCTTGCATTTATATATTTTTTATTTCGTTATATATTTAATATTTTATATAAAAACAAAATGTAACTTAAAAAAAGAACTTACTGACTGTGGTATGTAATCTATCGCTTAAATCACCCTCTACCAGATGACTGGCGGATAGCTAATGTAAAGTCTGTTTTTAAAAAAGGCTCCAGAGACATTCCTGGCAATTACAGGCTGGTAAGCCTAACTTCAATACTAGGCAAATTGGTTGAAACTAGTAAAGAACAAAATTTTCAGATACATAGATAAACATGATATGTTGGAAAATTCAACATGTCTTTTTGTAAAGGGAAATCATGCCTCACCAATCTATTAGAATTCTTTGAGGTTGTCAACAAGCAAGTAGAGCAGGGTAATACAATCAACATAGTATAATTGGACTTTCAGAAAGTCTTTGACAAGTCATCAAAAGGTCTTAAACTAAGAAGCCATAGGATAAGAGGGAAGGTCTGCTCTGGGATCAGTAACTGGTCAAAAAAGATAGAAAAGAAAGGGTAGAAGTAAGTGGTCAGTTTTTACAATAGAGAGGTAAGAGAGTCTCCCCAATGATATGCACTGGGACCAGTGCTGCTTAACATATTCATAAATGATCTGGAAAAAGGGGTAAACAGTGAGGTTGCAAAGTTTGTAGATGATACAAAATTACTCAGGATAGTTAAGTCCAAAGTGCAACGAGCTACAAAGAGATCTCCCAAAACTGGACAACAAAATGGCAGATACAATTGGATGTTCATAAGTGCAAAGTAATACATATTGGAAAACATAGTCCCAACTATGCATACAAATTGATGGGTTCTAAGTTAGCAGTTACCACTCAAAGAGATCTTGGATTCTCTGTGGATAGATCTCTGAAAACATCTGCTCAGTGTGCAGCAGCAGCAGTCAAAAAAGCTAACAATGTCAGGAACCATTAGGAAAGGGATAGATAATAAAACAGAAAATGTGTCACTATATAAATCCATGGTACGCCCACACCTTAAATATTGTGTGCAATTCTGGTTGCCCCATCTCCAAAATGGTATATTAGAACTGGAAAATGAAGAGAGAATGGCAACAAAAAATTCGGGGTATTGAACAGTCTCCTTGTTAGGAGAGATTAAAAGGCTGGAACTGTTTGTCTTAGGAAAGAGATAACTAAGGGGGGGATATGATAGAAGTCTATTAAATCATGAATGGTATGGATAAAGGAAGTGTTACATACCCCTTTCCATAATAAAAGAACTAGGGATCACTCAATGAAATCAATGGGCACCCAGATTTAAAACCACCAAAAAGAAGTACTACTTCAACACAAGGCACAATCAACATGTGGAAATCATTGCTAGGGGATGTTGTGAAGGCCAAAACTATAACTGGTTCAAAAATCAGTTTCATGGAGGATATGTACATCAATAGCTATTAGCCAAGATGGTCAGGGATGCAACCTCATGTGTTGCCCTGGATTTGAGGGGTGTATATACCCCAGAATGTGACTGAGTTAATTGTAACCATATTATGTGCATACAGCCACCCTGAATTAATAATATAGAACATCACATAGTTACAAGTTAATTTGGAGACAGGCTTTCAGAAGCAAGGTCAAAACTAGCTACAGTTTCTGCTAATCAGAATAGGAGGAAGAAACAGACAAGTAAACAACTGAAACTGAAAACCTTTGTGGTTGGAAAACCTTGAATCTAGACACCTCCAATATTAAAAGTTTATTGAAAGTCAGAAAAGTGATGATCCAGTAGGGGTCATTATGACCTATGCATTTTGTAGAAGTTAGTTATAAAACAGACGTTTTTCCTGACACCCTTTTTCCCCAGCGGGTAGGCATCTGGCCACTGTGAATCTGCTATTAATTATTCAATACCGTTCCAGATGTTAGGTAAATATGTGGGATGTTCTAAACCTATTGCTTGTGTGTGTGTGTGTGTGCTTAAATCTAATAAACTGCAGTGTTAGCCGCTCACTTGCATATAATCCTTGATCAGACAGAATCGCTGTGTTCCTACTGATTTATTCCTGACACCACCTGGAGTGAAATAGTTAAGTTGCCCCTGCTGGGGCTTCTGAAAATCCCGGGTAAGACATGCTCTGGGTGTCCCTAAACCTCCAACTGCCAGAAGCTAGGACTAGATGACAGGGGATGGATCACTTGAAGTTGCCCTGTCTTCGTCATTCCCTCTGAAGCATCGTGCACTGCCCACTTTCAGAAGACAGGATACTGGGCTAGATGGACCGTTGGTCTGACCCGGTAGGGCTATTCTTATATGCCTTTAGGAATGCGTTTTAAGTTTTGCTGCTGCCTAATATCTTGTTGAACTTTTCCAACAAGTCCCAACTTTATGAAGAAGTGAAATGTTTTGGGTTTGGAAAATAACTGTCTGTATTAAGTGAAATTTTATTTTGCTTCTCAACGATAAGCAAGTACTATATTTAGGACAGCACTGATTTCTTAACCTCAAGTATCATACAGTAATTCATACTGTAACTGTTCAAATTAATTTGTAACAAACTCAGCTATTTTAACTTTTTGGTTTATTTTATTGCTGAAATGTACATTGCACAGTGTATTCTTACATTTCATGAAACTGGTTCAACACCAACAGTAAAGAATGTATGGGCATCAATAAAACAGACACATTAGCCCTACTCTGAACAGGCTGATTTTGTTTCTTCTAAATTAACATAATTTTAATTTACCTTAAAATGAACTATCAAAAACCATAATTACTCAAAGTGACATTACATTTAAAAGAATTTAAAGCAGAAGCTGGAATACATACAAATGTCAACTGGACATGAAGTGATAAACATTCAAACAGTATTCAAACTGTCACAGACACGACAAGCCCAGTATGCACACTTCGTATTCTAAGCTCTGCAACTCTTTTCAAGACCAGAAAGAAATAAAGGATTCAAAGCAACTGTATACATTAAAACAGCATTCTGAACAATTTGATTTCAAAATACCTACAATTTATTACCTACATTAAACTATGAGTACAAAATATTATGCAGCAGACTTCCACAAATCCTCAATTCTCATCTGTCCAAAGTGGCTACAGTACTTAACTTGCAGACTCTCTGCATTTTCAGCAGGGAAGAAATTATATATCAGGCAAAGTCCCAAAAGATTACAGATCTTTAGTTCCTTAACATCTGCACATCCTGAACAAGACTAGTCTGAATTTAGGACATGTGGGAGCCTATCTTGTGATTAAATGAAAAAAAAATCTTCATCAATAGACTTCAAATGAATGGTACATGAAATGTTGAATATAATTTTTCTCATGCAGTATACATGCAACAGAATTTAGTTAATCTGAGAAAACTCTATATTTACACCACAGTCTGCGTATTACAAGAGTGCAAATGAAAGTACATTCTTTATTTCTTATTCTTTAGACTCTTTAATTCTATTTCTTTTTTGTATAAATGTGCACAGTGTTACTTTATAAAATCACATCAGTGTGGATGATGATTGTTCTACATTGCGTCCCTAGCTTACATCTAATTAAAAAAAATACACTGTTTATATAGGTCAAAATCTAATATCTTACCTTAAAAAACAAAAAGTGAAAACTAAAAACTAAGGTGACAACGAGTTCTACTAATGTTGTTGACTCTGGTCTGATCAGGATGATACGTTGCAGCAGTAACAATCACAACGGAATGCTGTAGGTAAGAGGTTGTTTCGTCATCCACTAACAGCTGTGATTGCACTGTCAAACTGAAAAAAAGGTCTCAATTACCTTTCTGAGTTTTGTGAATGCTTCCTGAAAGTCTTGATGTGTCATCTCATAGGTCTAAATAGCTGAAATTTCTCTGGAAACGTGCTGTTTCACTCCTTTAAAGATAGTGTAAAGGAACATTGTACTTAAGTTTAAAAATCCAGAAGCCCTACATTTTTCAGCAAGTGTGGAAATTGCCAAGGACAGTTAACATATTGACTAGCTTCCTAATCAATTTATAACAAGAGTTATTAGTTTAATACACTATTCATCTCAGCCCTGACCCATTCAAAGAAATATATTGTTTTGAATTTAATAAGTTTGTATTGAGAATGAAAGTTGATTATATTTGCTGCTTCAGAAAAATCCAGCTAGACCTAGACTACAAAGCTCACTGCTAATAGCACTGGACTATTAGAACTTTTCATTTTTACACACAGAATTTCTCAATGGGTCATGAAGACAACATTGTCAATTACCATCAAGGGCCAAGCAACTTACTGTACAGTACTGTTTTATGTACAGAGCTAACAAAAAGTTATGTTCTGTGTATGTATTTGAAATTTATACTCAGGTATCTAAACCTATGAAAGTTACCACATCGGTTTTCAATAATCACAGGAAGACTTGTCAAATGCAACAAAAATGTATACAAACAGATATAGCTGCAAAATGCTTTTGCTTGAAAACACATCTAAATTGATAATTTTCAAGAGAATTCATCCACAGTTTTCTTTCAATTTGCAAAATATCATTAAAAACCTATTTTACTAAACTACACAGAGCAACATTTCATATAATCTTATGTTCTGTGTTTATAATTTCACAAATGAACTAGTATTTAAAGTACTTATCCATTTAAAATGCCCTCAATTTGTTGCTATACTAAATATATATTTATTTATTATAATTCAGACAGCAAAATACTACTGCATTTTCAAAAGCATAGTCTGTAAACTATACACATAAGACATGAAAAATATTGCACAAGTCAGAGCTCCAAGAGGAGGATTTACATCTCTCAAGCAGAACATTGCAACTTTCGGCAGGAAACAGCACATGTGCTGGATTTCTAAAAAGCACATTTTGTTAATCATTCACCAGGAACAATACTTAACAATTGGCTGACCAGTCATATTTATTAGTGAAACTTAACAGGTAAAAGGTTGCCTATTTAATGTATTTCAAAATAATGGAATAAATAGCTACTAGACAGCAACAGTATAGGGAGCTAAGATATTGCTCCACTGATACATATGGTAACAGAAAGCACGCCAAATGCACTCTACCCAAATCTGGAAACCCAGGTGGAAGGAAGCCACCAGGCATTGCAGATATAGCCCCCAATTCTAGGAAATTGTATTTCTGTAAACTCATTTTTAAAGTCTCTGAAACTCTAGAACACGCTGGCAAAAGAGGAGGAAATATTTACTTCTGACTTTTAAACCTACTGAAATATGAAAAATGACTAAGTGAAATAATAAGGTAACATAACAAAACTAACTTCAAATATTAGAGAATAGTTAAAATAATTGAAAGTTTGGTTAAAAATCATTCCTATATACTGTAGGTCCATCATTTTTCTACAAAACTATTTACTTAATCTAAATTAACAAAGAACTTGAAAACTCATCTTGGTCTGTTTATTGTACTCTACTCTAAATAATGTCCTGCAGACTTCAGAAGACACTTAATACACACAAAGATCTGGAAACTTCATCTCATAGACTGGAACGGATTGGTAATGAGCATGTCCAGCAGTAATGGTCATCGTTCCCGAGGGGCTAGGAGGAGGACTGTAAAGAAGGAAGGAGAAAACAAAGGCATACAATTCAAGTTTTCACAATAATATACTTATGTAATCTGTTATTACTTTTAACTTCCTCGAGTACTTGGAAACTTGATACTAAATTTCTTTCCATCCTTACTGTATCCTTTTCCTACATTTGTAATGAAGCCAAATTATAATGGCTGATTTTTGTTTGTATCTTTACCTGAATCACCAGTTTTGTTGGTGTCAACATAACTATCGAGATAGGGCTTTTGATTTACAATATTACGTCAAATGCAGAACAGATGTGCATGGCACTTCACAATACATAGATTGCTAGCTAATACCTAGAGCACATGCAACAAAGGGAGAATTCAACATTTTTGTAAGCATGACAAATATATATATAAAATACATTTATAAAAATACTCCAGCGCTGTGTTGCCAATATATATTTTCACATCTTTCAGCAAATATTTTTCAAACTTACGCCCAATTCTGTCCAGTTATATAGGTGGAACTTTCTTAGGAACCCAATTAAACTCTAATTAATGGATACAAGCCTCATGGAAGATCTTCAGTAATTTTAATGGAAAAAAAAAAAGAAGTTTTATCCTTAACAATACCTCTAATTATATGGTTTGGATAGAAAACAGGGTGACCTTTTTAAAACAGAAAATATTTGATGAGCTAATAGGCTAATCTTGACAGGATATTTTCCCTCTAAATAAAAAAAAAATCAGAATAGCAACAATAAAATCAAATGTTTTGTAAATGAGGCTATTTCAATAATGTACATGAGACTAGCATCTTAAAGTAGCACAGAATTTTCTGACAACTACCCTATTTTTAATTAATTCCCTTTTGTGCATAAAACCTTACCGAATGGTGAGCTCCAATATCTGTGCAAGTCTATCATGAAGAAAGTTTGCCTACAAAGAGAACAAATTTAAATATTGTAATGATATCCTGTAAAACCACTGTACACAGAATGACTACGAATAAGAATCCTGGACTGGTTAAGTGGAATATACTCCCAATTTCAGAGTTTTGCTTCCCTGTTGCAGCAAGGACTCAGTTGTGTGAAGGCAAAAGAATAGCAACTGGGAGTTTATTAACAAAACTGAAGTAGATTTTTATTTCTTAAAAGATGAGAAGGGGGTGCGGAGAGTGACCCTTCCAGTCAATTAAAGCATGTTGGCGTGATCCAAAAGTTGCATTTACTTGCAATTCCAGAGTGAAATAATCATGGCTCTGAAGCCCAGTCTCAAAGGCAGCAAAGGTAAAAGTGTGTGTAGTATGTGGGGAGTGGAGGACAAAGGTCTGGGCTACACTAGAGTTAGGCTTATGTAAGGCAGCTTACGTTAAACTAACTCTGCCAGTGTCTACACTACAATGGTGTTCCACTCCAGGTAAGTCACCCACTACATCGACTTAACTCCACCTCCGCGAGAGGCGTAGCGCTTAGGTTGACGTGGCTGGAGTGTTGGGCGCTGACAGCTAGAGTCCCCCAACCCAGTGCTGAGAGCCCAAACTGTAAGCCAGGCACAGGGGTCTCAGCCAGCACCCCCACCTGCCCTGGGCCTGGTGTAGGTCTTAATTTCACAGCAGGGAGCCTACCAGCAATGAAATTGACATCCTTGTCAGTTTCTTGGCAGCTATAATTTCACATTTCATCTCCAGCTGTCATCCTTGGGGCCCTGAGGCTCCAGCTGTGAGCTTTATGCCAGGCTGACAGGCAGAGCCGGAGAGGAAATGCGACATCATAGCAGCCAAGAAACTGACAAGAATGTCAGTCTGCCAGTAGGTTTTCTGCTGTGAAATGGAGCCCTGCTTAGCTCACAGCTGGGGCTGTCAACCCCGGGGCAGGGAGCTCCAGACGTGAGCCTCATGAGGCAGTCAGTGCCCACACAATGCCCCACTTCAGTGGGTGCAAGTACTCCTGGTGAGGACGTGCACCACCGGAAGAAGGAGGGCAGTGTGGACACCAACAGCTAATTTAATTGCTGAGGTGGTTGTAGGTCGACCTAATTTTGTAGTGTAGACAAGCCAAAAGAAGGTTCACATACAATCCCTAGCCCAGTAGGGTCCTGGTCTATAACTAGGGTTCCTCGTCACTAAAGCAATACAAATAATAAATAGTAATAATAATAGCTCTGTGAGATGTAGGGGACCCAACCCATTCAGGGTATACGTAATTTTGATTTCCTACACAGACTAAAAATTCAGAGCACAGATGAAGGCAAAAAGGCAACAACTATTTTCTTTTAACAGTAAACATCATCATGAACCACCCTTTACCCACGTATCTCCCTCATCACTTGTACAAAAACCTTTAAAACAATATAAAATGTACCAAGTACTCACTTTTGTTTCACATTGTGCTGCAATTTCTTCAAAAGGTGCTTTTTGGAACTTTTCAATCACAAGACGCCTCTTTTCTTTCTCCTGCTCTTCAAGCCCAGTATTATCTTTTAAAAAATGAAGACAGTTCTAATTTATGCTTATACAGATTTCCTACAATAAGTGAAAGGACAAAACATTAAGATGTCTTCATTTTTTTACTACTACTTCTTAAAATTAAGACATAAGGCTAGAATCTTTTAAATGAATAGTAAAAAGTAGTCACAGGTTAGGCAGACTTATTGAATAAGTTCTAGTTAGTCAAATTTCCTGTAATAATGGAACATGTACTTGAGAATCAGTGTAAAAAGGTGAACACAACGTCATGACCTGTGGTCCCAACTCAGTTTCCACTCAGTCCATCAGTAGGAGTTTTGCCTGAATAGGGACTGCAGGATTTGCCAAGTAAGTTATTGTTTGAGCACAGGAGGTCATCACAGATGCAGTGGAATGTAGTCCAAACTTCATCCAGTGGCCATATTCTTGGGTTTACAGTATTTTACACTATGCAATCCGTTATCCATCTTTTGCTATCTTCTTGCCCTTACATGTGGGGCAGTAGGCTGAAAACAGGTGCTAAGACTTTTTGCAGCTTCTTTTTTTCAATATACTTAACATGGGGATCGGTACTAATTCTTCAGGTTTCAGAGTAGCAGCCGTGTTAGTCTGTATCTGCAAGTGTACACAAGCATTCCTCAAGTGTACACAAGACCATCAACTTCATACACTATTCACTTTTTTTTTTTTTTAAACAGTCAGCCTAACAAATTTAACCTGGGATCAGAAAGTCAAATTGGACTTTCATGCATCATAACCAGCAGTAAAGAGTTTGCAAACTAAGTTATACCCTCAGTAACACCCTGTTGTCTTGTAGCCTTGTGTTCCAAGTTACACTTTGTTATGGGCATAGACATAGTTTGACTTGCATAATCTTTATTACTGGTGGTGAGATATCAGAAGGAAGAACTCAGATTCATTTTCAGACCCTAGGTTAAGTTTGCTGGGTTGGCAGTTGGAAAAACACCTTTTTAATCATGAACTGAGCATATCTGACATGGAAGTTTGAGACAAAAATGGAATTCCTCTGAAGCCCATAATGCTAATTTCATACACTATACTCAGAGAACTCCCTTTGAGGGCTTGACCATTTCTCACTATATTAAAGGTGCTTTACAGATATTTACTTAACTGAAATTCACACAAGCTAAGGATAAAACATTGTGTGAATTGCTTAAGTGTTTTTCAAGCCTTGACCTGTAAAGGCAAAGTTCCAGAAACCGTTAAAAATAAGAATTCATTTACCAGCTTTTCAGTAAGTCACACCAGCTATAGGTAAGGAGAAGATTTCTCTAAGAAATGCTGAAGATCATTTAAGGGGTTTGTGGTTTCAAATCAACCTGCTATATGATGAGAAACTAATATAGTATTTTAAGTATGCTATGTTGGCAAAGCTCTTTTCTGGCAAATATTTCATTTACTGGAGAAGTGTAAATGCAGTATTGCAATAAATCTCACCAATTGCTTTCTTCAAAGCTTCAAAAGTGATTTCTTCAGTATTATTGACCTAAAGGAAATAAGTGATTTTTAATTCAGTGAAACAACACAAATTGCTGAAGAATAAGTAATTTGTCTGTACTCAACTATAATTTGGCTTAAATGGCACAAATGTTTTTTCTCACACAAGACTAAGGCCCAGATTTTTAAAGGTATTTACAAGTTGCTGTGTTCAATGCTGTACATTTCAAAAGGGACTTAGGAGCCAAAATCCCAATGGAAGCCTAAGTGCCTAGATTTAGGCTCCTCAATCAGTTGGGCATTGCAACGTTGAGTGCAGCAATGCCTAAATACCTTTTAAATTTTTTACCCTAACAGAGTTTTTATTTAAGAGACAGATTACTGTGAATACATAAGGTAGTCTCATATTTCTTCACCATTGCAATGACTCACGTTTAGTGAGCCACCTATTTTATTATATACAAAGCTGGTAGTTCCAGCCATACTTATGGTTGCCTGACACGTCATTATTAACACCCATTTTTCAGTTGCCTATAAGTTTACAAAATTAACTACTTGTGCTGAAATGCCTCAGGTTGATTTTTGATTTTATACTTTAATTTAATTTTTTTTGGTAAATTTCAGCAAAAAAAATTCAGCAGCTTCTGGGAATGAGATTAAGGAAAATACATTTTACCTAGCACCTTTATGCTTTGTAACATGGACTTGAAATTTGCCAAGGGGTGGCCTGTGTGTCAGTATGTGGTTTTTGCTGCTGGGGAAAACAAAACAAAACACCCTGCCAAGTTATAAGCCCGTGAAAAACTGCAGTTTGCACATGCTCAGTAGAGACTTGTTAACATTGACAGCTAAATTCCTTTAAATTTTTTGCCTGAACTGAGCAAGTTCCATCACAGGGTTGAGCAGGACTTTCCCTGCAATTGCTGTTCTCGGCTGCTATGGGTGGCTAAGGAACTGGGCACCAGAACAGAGATGACGACTCTGTTCTATGCTCTCAATACTCTCCCTACTGCCACCCAGGCAACATGAAAGAGGAAACTGAGTCAAATGGAGAGGACACAAAAGCCTGACCTAGAATTTGGAGGAGGGATGTGGTGAAATACAGAGGAAGGAGCGGACTGGATCCAAGAGCATGGTGTGGGAAGGAAAGACTGGGGCTGGGAACAAGGGAAGTTAGGTTCTAGGGACTGATTAGGCCAGAAAACTGGGACCTGGGTGGAGAAGAGGGGAGGCTGAGACTATGAACCAGTTTAGGGACAGGATGGAGAAGGTGTGGGGACTAGGACAAGCTAGGCAAGGAGAATGGGACAATGAGCTAAGGGCTCTAATCATCCCAAGCTGCACACCTACAATTAATGCACACTTTTGACCTTACTTTCTGTGCCTCAGTTCCCCATCACACAGGGGTGTGTGAAAAATAGTTAATTGTGAAGTACTTAGACACTATGCTGAGAACACCATACAAAAGCCCACGAGGAAATTAAAATTCTGTATTCAAAGCAGGTTTTGAATAGCGTGAAGTAAATAAGATATGGACAGGCAACAATTTTAATGAGGATGAGACAGAATACGAAATAAAGGAGAGTTACCTTTTCCGTAACTGGTGTTCTTCAAGATGTGTTGCTCATGTCTATTCCACAATAGGTGTGCGTGCTCGCCACATGCACCAGTGCTGAAAGTTTTTCCCCTAGCAGAACCCGTAGTGGGGAGCGCCCCCCGCATCCCCTTGAGTGGTGCCTGCCTGGCACGGTATAAGGGGAGCTGCGCGCACTCCCCACTCTCAGTTCCTTCTTGCTGGACAACTCCGACAGAGGGGAAGGAGGGCGGGATGTGGAATAGATATGAACACCACATCTCGAAGAACCAGTTATGGAAAAGGTAACTGTCTTTTCTTCTTTGAGTGATTGATCATGCGTATTCCACAATAGGTGACTCCAAGCGATATCTGTTGGAGGTGGGTAGGAGTTCACAAGTTCCCAGGACAGAGGACAGCCCTGCCGCACTCGGCGTCATCCCTGGTTTGGGGGACAATCGCATAGTGCGAGGTGAGTGTGTGAACCGAAGACCATGTGGCGGCCCTGCAAATGTCCTGAATGGGGACATGGGCCATGAACGCAGCCGACGAGGCCTGAACCCAAGTCGAGTTTGCCCTCACAATGGGTGGTGGGGGGACACCCGCCAGCTCACAACAGGAACAGATGCATGAAGTGATCCGACTGGAAAGCCGCTGAGTGGAAATTGGCTGGTCCCTCGCGCGCTGAGCCGAGGAGACGAACAGTTGCGAGGACCTTCTGAACGGCCTGGTCCGCTCGAGGTAGAGAGCCAGAGCCCGCCATACATCGAGCGTGTGGAGACAGTGCTCCTCACTGGGCGCATGAGGCTTGGGGCAGAGGACAGGTAGAAAAATGTCCTGACCCATATGGTAGGCAGAGACCACCTTCGGGAGGAACGCGGGGTGTGGGTGGAGCTGGACCTTGTCTTTATGAAAGACCGTGTACAGCGACTCGGAGGTCAGGGCCCTGAGCTCTGAGACTCGCCTGGCCGACGTGACTGCAACCAAGAAAGCCACCTTCCATGAGAGGTGAGACCAGGAGCACGTGGCCAGTGGTTCAAACAGGGGCCCCATGAGACGAGCCAACACCAGATTTAGTTCCCACTGTGGGACCGGGGGTCTAGAATATGGAAAAAAGTCGGTCCAAACCCTTAAGGAACTGGCCAGTCATAGCATGGAAAAATACAGTGTGCCCTTGCACCAGCAGATGGAAAGCCGATATGGCTGCCAGGTGCACCTTGACTGATGAGGGCGCCAGGCCCTGGGCCCTCAGGTGGAGGAGGTAATCAAGGATAAGCTGGATCGGGGCGGCCACAGGGGAGACACCCCGGTCCGCTGCCCACATAGAAACCTGGGACTACTTTGCCAAATAAGCGCGGCAAGTGGAGTGCCAGCTACTTTCGAGGAGGAAGCGCTGAACCTGCTCTGCGCACGTCCTTTCCTCTCCACCTAACCACTAAGCAGCCATGCCATGAGGTGAAGAGCCGCTAGGTTGGGATGGAGGAGGTGGCCCTTGTCCTGAGAGAGCAGGTCCAGGCGGAGCGGCAACTGCCAAGGCAGAGCTACTGCCAGGCCCGTGAGGGTCCTGTACCAATGTTGCCTGGGCCATGCCAGGGCAATCAGGAGGACCCGGGCCTTGTCCGTCTTTATCTTCTCCAGGACCCTGCTGATTAGAGGGATAAGGGCATCGGAGATGCAGCCTCTCCCTAGGCCCCCCGTGGAGCAGAGCTGGGGGCATCGCCCGTTCTGCTGAGTCGCGAAGACGACCACCTGGGGAGTTCCCCACCTTCGGAAGAGCCGGTGGGCCACTTTCGGGTAGAGGGACCACTAGTGTTGTGAGGAAAAGTCCCTGTTCAAGCGATCCGCCCTCTCGTTCCGGGCACCCAGTAGGTGGAAGGCCTTCAGGTGGATGTCATGGGCTATACAGAGGTCCCAGAGCCTGAGGGCTTCGTGGCAGAGGGCAGCAGATCGGGCCCTGCCTTGCCTGTTGATATAGAACATTGAGGCCGTGTTGTCCGTGAGGACCCTGATTACCTTGCCCTCCAGGTGCGAGTGGAAGGCCATACACGCCAGCTGCACCGCCCTGAGCTCCCTGATATTTATATGTAGGGTTGGGTCTTGAGCCGATCACAGGCTGAAAGTTCCCCACATGGGCCCCCTAACCCAAGTCAGACGCATCAGACACCAGCTCCAACGACGGGGCCCTGTCCCTGAATGGGATCCCTTGGAGCATGTTGTTTGGGGCAGACCACCACCGTAGAGAGGTGATCACAGACTCTGGCACAGTGAGGACCTTGTCCATCCTGTCCATGGCCTGGGAGAACTTTGAGGCCAACCAGAGCTGGAGGGGCCTCATCCTGAGTCTGGCGAGATGGACCACGTATGTGCACGCCGACATGTGACCCAAGAGCTGCAGGCAAACCCTGGCTGTTGTCACCGGGAACCTTGTGACCGAGTCGATGAGACCTTTCAGGGTCTCGAATCTGTCTGGCCGGAGAGAGGCCTTGGCCGACGCTGCGTACAGGAGCTCCCTGATAAACTCTATACATTGGGCCGGGACTAACGTGGAATTGGTGTTGTTTACCAACAGGACCAAGACGGTACAGATGGACAGGAGGAGCGCCACGTGATCCCTTGCCTGTGACTGGGAGGTGCCCTTGACAAGCGAATCAGTTAGATAGGGAAATATCTGGACCCCCCCCCCACTGTCTGAGGTAGGCCACTATCACCGACATGCATTTTGTAAACACCCTGGGGGCAGTGGACAGACCAAATGGGAAGACAGTGAACTGGTAGTGATTCCGTCCCATCACGAAACTGAGGACGCGCCTGTGCCCCTCCAATATGTGGATGTGGAAGTATGGGTCCTGTAGATCGAGGGCAGCATACCAGTCCCTGGGATCCAGGGAAGGGATGATGGAGGCCAGGGAAACCATGCGGAACTTGAGTTTCACCATGCACTAGTTAAGACCTCGCAGATCCAGGATGGGCCTGAGCCCCCCTTTGGCCTTCGGGATAAGGAAATAACGGGAGCAATACCCCTTGCACATGAACTCCTCGGGCACCGCCTCTATCGCTCCTAGTCCTAGGAGCCGCCCCACCTCCTGCTCGAGCAGAGCTTTGTGCGAGGGGTCCCCCAAGAGGGACAGGGGCGGGGGGTGGTTGGGCGTGGAGGAAGTAAAATGGAAGTGTAACCCTGGGAGATGGTGTTGAGGACCCATCAGTCCGAGGTTAGCTGCGACCATTCCGTGAGAAAAGCACACAACTGGCTGGAGAAGGGGAGCTTTATTGGGGGTAGATCCCTGATGAGGACTGGCAGGGTGCCCCGAGTGTCCTGTCAAAAGCGCCTTTTCCCCGCCTGCTTGCCCTTGGAGGACCCAGACTGGGGGACAGGCCGAGACTGCCTCTGAGGGAGTCTCTTATAGTCCCGCTGCCTCTTATGGGAGCCTCATACTTCGGGAGGTATGAGCCTCTTGATCATATTCCAACTTATTCACGATGTAGGTTCCTTCCTCACTCTGAACTCTGGGGTACAGATGTGGGGACCCGCATGAAAGACCCCCTAAGCTTATTTCTACCATCTTAGGTTAAAACTTTCCAAAGACACAAAATTCCCCATATCTGGAATTCAGTATGCTGCCACCACCAAGAGATTTAACAAAGAATCAGGGAAGAGACCACTTGGAGACGTCTTCATGTCGTCATCATGAATAAGTTGGAATATGAACAAGAGGCTGCTAGGCAGCTCTCTAACTCCACATTCTGCAGGTCATCATCCTCTGATTCCACTGAGGATTAGCAAAAGAAACTGCACCATCTGCTCAAGAAACTCCCTGAAAAAGCACAGGAACAGATCTGTGCAGACACATGTCTAGAACCCTGACCAGGGGTATTCGATCTGCTACCCAAGATCCATAAACCTGGGAATCCTGGACGCCCCATCATCTCAGGCATTGGCACCCTGACAGCAGGATTGTCAGGCTATGTGGACTCTTTCCTCAGGCCCTACGCTACCAGCACTCTCAGCTATCTTCGGGACACCACTGACTTCCTGAGGAAACTACAATCCATCGGTGATCTTCCAGAAAACACCCTCCTGGCCACTATGGACGTAGAAGCTCTCTACACAAACATTCCACACAAAGATGGATTACAAGCCGCCAGGAACAGTATCCCCGATAATGTCACGGCAAACCTGGTGGCTGACTTTTGTGACTTTGTCCTCACCCATATCTATTTCACATTTGGGGACAATGTATACCTTCAAATCAGCGGCAGTGTTACGAGTACCCGCGTGGCCCCACAGTATGCCAACATTTTTATGGCTGACTTAGAACAGCGCCTCCTTAGCTCTCATCCCCTAAAACACCCCTACTCTATTTGTGCTACATTGACAACATCTTCATCATCCGGACCCATGAAAAAGAAGCTCTTGAGGGATTCCACCATGATTTCAACAATGTCCATCCCACCATCAACCTCAGCCTAGACCAATCCACACAAGCGGTCCATTTCCTGGACACTACTGTGCTAATAAGCGATGGTCACAAACACCACCCTATACCGGAAACCTACTGACTGCTATACTTACCTACATGCCTCTATCTTTCATCCAGGACACACCACACGATCCATTGCCTACAGCCAAGCTCTACGATACAACCACATTTGCTCTAACCCCTCAGACAGAGAAAAACACCTACAAGATCTCTATCAAGCATTCTTAAAACTACAATACCCACCTGCTGAAGTGAAAAAACAGATTGACAGAGCCAGAAGAGTACCCAGAAGTCACCTACTACAGGACAGGCCCAACAAAGAAAACAACAGAACGCCACTAGCTGTCACCTTCAGCCCCCAACTAAAACCTCTCCAGCGCATCATCAAAGATTTACAACCTATCCTGAAAAACGATCCCTCACTCTCACAGATCTTGGGAGATAGACCAGTCCTCGTTTACTGATGGCCCCCCAATCTGAAGCAAATACTCTGCAGCAACCACACAACAAAAACACTAACCCAGGAACCTATCCTTGCAACAAAGCCCGATGCCAACTCTGTCCACATATTTATTCAAGTGACACCATCATAGGACCTAATCACATTAGCCATGCCATCAGGGGCTAGTTCACCTGCACATCTACCAATGTGATATATGCCATCATGTGCCAGCAATGCCCCTCTGCCATGTACACTGGCCAAACTGGACAGTCTCTATGCAAAAGAATAAATGGACACAAATCTGACATCAGGAATCATAACATTCAAAAACCAGTAGGAGAACACTTTAACCTCTCTGGCCGCTCAGTAAAAAATTTAAGGGTGGCAATTTTGCAACAGAAAAGCTTCAAAAACAGTCTCCAACGAGAAACTGCTGAGCTTGAATTAATATGCAAACTAGATACCATTGGGTTTGAATAGAGACTGGGAGTGGCTGGGTCATTACACATGTTGAATCTATTTCCCTAAATTAAGTATCCTCACACCTTCTTGTCAACTGTCTAAATGGGCCATCTTGGTTATCACTACAAAAGTTTTTTTCTCCTGCTGATAATAGCTCATCTGAACTAATTAGCCTCTCTCAGTTTGTATGGCAACTTCCAACTTATCTGTGTGTATATATCTTCTTCCTATATGTTCCATTCTATGCATCTGATGAAGTGGGCTGTAGCCCATGAAAGCTTATGCTCTAATAAATTTTTTAGTCTCTAAGGTGCCACAAGTACTCCTGTTCTTTTCACCTTAATGTTACCCATTTTCTGTCAGAAGCTAGAAGTAACAGAAACAGCTTACATTTTATGCTTAGCACACTTTTTTTTGGAGGGGGTGGGGGAATATCTTTCAGAACACTTCAGTTAAGAAGTCTAAGATTTGTCCCAACAGTTAGTCATACTGAAGCCTTCCTGCAAGATAATTAGTCTCTATCCCTGTACCTTAATGCCTGTATCTTTTGTTTGATTCTATCAATTCTTTCCTCTGCCTTAAAATACAATTTAGTATACATTCCTCAAAAAAGAAAGGACAAGATATAAGACTTATTTACGATATACGATGTGTGGAATTTCTCTCTTCCTGTGTTCAGTTCCCTTAGTATATGTTCAGGGACATCAAGTTAAATATTTGGAGTTACCTGTATCTTACTCAGTTAAGATATAACATCTCATAATATATTACACAGAAATTTAGCATATAATTAGCGTTCCCTCAATATGTTACCCTGGCTGAAAGGTAACTATCTAAAAGCTTCACTGAAACAGTAGCCTATATTAATGGTCAAAAATAACTCAAATACTGTAGTGTTCCTCAGCATCAATAAATGAGATAATAAAAATCTCTACTTCTGAAGAGTTACAAAATAAGAGATACAAGACAAAAGATTTTGTAAGAGCTTCTCTGGAAAAGTTTCATTCTGTAGGTTGTCTCTTTATGCAAGAGATACTTCCTAGGATACCTTGTTTTTCACATACCTTATCCTCCATGTTGTTGCCAGGCAGAATATCCACCTGAATAGATACAGTGTCCACAATGCTCTTCCTTCTGGATAGTCTATCTTCATCTAGACAAAAATAACATTCTTTCATTTTCTGTATCAGTGATTAAAAAAATAAGCAAATTCCTCACGAAGGAATGTTTCCTCACATAGGTGTGGATTTGTTTTCCCCTACCTACTTTAGCCAAGTTCATCTATTTTATCAGTAGGATATTTGTGAAAAATATGACAAAGTTGCCTTATGTATCAGTGATCTTAAAATTCTTCTAAGTGTCACACAAGTTAAGAACTATAACAGCCATGTAGTACCATCACATTACATTCTACACTTCTAGACCACAAAAGTTGAATTCTGAAGAGTTGTTTGTAATTTAAAATTCATGTTTTTAGGCCTTAGTTTGGAGATGTCTTGAAACACAAAAAAGCTCTTCCACAGATGGTTCAGATGGCTCTTTGCAGAAAGGAACAGTGTGGGAGGAGAAATATTCCTTCTTCCCCTGCTGCCACTGATCTGATGAACATAAGAGTAAGAATGGCCAGGCTGGGTCAGACCAATGGTCCATCTAGCACAGTATCCTGTTTTCGGACAGTGGCCAATGCCAGATGCCTCACAGGAATGAACAGAACAGGGCAATAATTGAGTGATACATCCTCTGTTGTCCGGTCCCAGCTTCTGGGAATTAGAAGCTTAGATACCCCAAGAGCATTGGGTTGCATCATTGACCATCTTGGCTAGTAGCTATTGATGGACCTATTCTGCATGAGTTTATCTAATTATGTTTGGAACCCAGTTATACTTTTGGCGTTCACAACATCCCTGTGCAGCAAGTTCCACATTTTGACCGTGTGTTGTGTGAAGAAGTACTTCCTCATGTTTCTTTAAAACTACAGCTTATTAATTTCATTGGGAGACTCCTAGTGCTTGTATTACATGAGGGGGTAAATAACACTTCCATATTCACTTTCTCCACATCATTCATGATTTTAATAGACCTCTATCGTATCCCTCTTTAATTATCTCTTTTCTAAGATGAACAGTCCTAGTCTTTTTAATATTTCATCAGATGGAAGTTGTTCCATACCCCAAAGCATTTTTATTGCCCTTCTGTTTACTTTTGCCAAGTCTAATATATCTTTTTTTGAGATTGGGTGACCAGAATTACACACTGTATTCAAGATTTGGGAGTACCATGTATTTATATAGTGGCATTATGACATTTACTGTCTTATTTTCTAACCCTTTCCGAATGGTTCCTAATAGTCTGTTAGCTTTTTCAACTGCCGCTGCACATTGAGCAGATGTGCTCTGGTAATTCTGATGTTTACTAAAGTTTCAACTAATTTGCTTGGTACTGAAGTTAGGTTTACTGGTCTGTAATAGCCAGGATTGCCTCTGGAGCTTTTAAAAAAAAATAAAAAATAAATCGGAGTTACATTAGCTATCCTCCAGTCATCTGGACATAATTTGCTGGACATAACTTAGTTTATAACATAGGTTCCCTGTTTGGTTACACAACCATTTCCCTCCTTTCTTATTATTGCATCAAGAAACACTTTTGAAAGTTTAACCGCCTGCAAAATTTTTTGGAATGCAAGACTATTACACTTTTGGTTAAGAGTACGGTAGTTTCATTAATGCTAGAGGGAGCAGCGGAATTACATTTAATAGGGAACATTCAGGACTCCATGCCAAATCTGACTCAGTGTTCTGCTATACATTTGATTTGATTTTCCATTCTCCTCCACTCCTTCCCATGAGTCTTGTAATGTGACAGCATAGCTGGGACAGAGGGCATGGGCAATTACTTACCTACTCATATCTTGTTCCAAATTTTTATAAGAAGAAGTGCTTGTGGAAGCTGGTGAATGGAAAACTAAAGCCCTCTAGATTTATGCATGGAAGAGTTATATCATTGGCTGCCACAATCTTCCTTGTGTTGCTCTGGCTGAAGTCCCTCGACTCTGTTCTAAAAGGACCAATTCTACAGATGAAGTTAGCTCAGACTTCATGACTCATTCAATTGTTGACTTCTTCTAAGATTGCCGACAAGGGTGCCAATTATTATGCGGAAACCTGAGGCCTATCACCACCAACCTATTAAACAAAGGCCATGCAACAGTCACTTGGCAAAGATGTATTAATGTATGACAAGGGAGGTACTCCACATCCCTAGTAGAGCTCTGAATCCCACACATCACATACAGAAGACCTCACTTTCTGAATTCCCCACCATTATTACTCCTTAATTGACCACATGTTTGAGCAACATGAGATGCTTCCCCAACCCATGCTGGCTCAGGGTTCTGAATATTAGGCCTGAGACTTACTACATTTCTTGAGTGTTGAATTTGTTATTTTCCCCACCTATTCATTTAATTTTCTACTTTTCTACATTCATCTCATTTTCCTTTGCAAACATAATGTTGTAGTACCAAAGCACACACTCAAGCACTCCTTTCAATAGCTTTGCATTTGTTTCCTGTTTCTTCAGACAAACAAGAAATATGGTTCAATACAGTCTTAAAAATAAAATAGGATTAGTTTTATAGCATAAAAAGGACAGAATGAAGAACAAAACACAGGGGAGACAGTAGACAAACCAGCCTGAGGTTTCCACACAGATTACAGGTATCAGGACTAATTTAGCTAATAATTTACTATTACCCGTGCTCTGAAATACAGCTGGAGATGTATTTTAATATGGTTGCCAGAGATACTCCACATTGGTAAAGGTATTTTGGAGAACCTGGCTCATCTTTAATTTTCTGATGCAGACTTGCTACTTTCTACTCGTTCCATATGACACCCAAAGAACATATAGGAATTTTGGGGGAGCATAAAGCATGCTGACTATAAGAAATAAATGCAAGACAAAACTGCATCTTTGCTGCCACCTTGCTGCCTTATCTATAATCCACATAGGTACATCATACACATACTTTTTGTCCTACATTGGATTCAGCATGGTTATATGTGTACAGATGCCTCCCCCATTTTGACACACTTTAATCTGACATACTAGGAAAATAAGGTGATTGCACTCAGAAGAATATTTTGTTGACTAGGAAAAGGAAGCCCATACCTGTGTGTTAAGTATCATGTGGGCCCTTTGGAGCTTTCTGGTTAGTCAAGGTGTTGTGTTGCTGCCAGACATGTGCACTTTCAGCTGGGTTTTTATACAATACCACCATGGTTTTGATTATTAACCAATTTATATAGACATGGATTATCCAACGTGATCAGCCTCAAACAAGAGACCAGTATGAAATTCCTTACTTTCAAGGACATGACGTCTGCAACAAATTTTAGACAAGAATCTTTATAGATGATAGGAAATTATTTTTTTATGAACATTGGGTGAAAGTGAACCATTATTGTGACAACTCATTGTTCAGACTATATAATGGTGTCTGAGTAGTTACAAAATATAGATCTACTATTAAACAAAGAACTAAAATTTTAAATCCAAACACAGTTTTAAAAGGGTAGTGAAAAAATGAATTCTCTCTGACCTCATTACCTGTATTCTGCCACTAATTAATCTCCTCCAGGGTTCCAAAGTTTGGAACAGCTTCCTACAGCATCGATTTTTCCTTTTCTATATAAAGACCCAGTGCCCAAATGCCCAGTTTCTCTCAAAATGTGATCTGTTAAATAGAGGGAGTGAGATTTACATGGGTGATAACATGCTTAATCAAGTGATACAGTGCCTGCTTCTCATTTCCATTAAGGCTCCTCTACTTTGCTTTATAATACACTGATTCAAAATAAACAAAATCACTTTTTACACCCACTTTAAGAACAGCATAAGGGGTCCTTATTGTAGCATAAATGAGCATCAGATTTTTTCGAGTCCTTAAAGTTGGTCATCCTCTGTTTCAGGATGATGAAGGAAGTATTTTTTCCCCCCTAGCAGTAACATAAGACACAATTTCAGAACTCGACACTCTGTATTAGAAGATTAATACTACATTCTCCAAAATGCAAAATAGTGCATTTTACCAAAAAAAGATTTTTCACAGGAAACCACTCTGCCTTCATTCTGTCTGAATCCTACTGCGCAGAAGGACAAGGCCTGGCAAACGAGATGCTAGATTGTCTATCACATATATAAATATACTGAACATTTCAGAAAGACAGCAACTCTAGTCTTTCTTTACCACCAGGCAATTCAAAGGCCTCCACTGCAAGACAGAGGAAACTATTAATCAAAAGCAGGATACAAAGCTAGTGATCCATGTTTGAATTATAGCTGTCATCCTCAAAGTTTTTTCTATGAACAAAAGATAGAACTGGGAGGCAGACCTGTTGAAAGTCTCCGAATAAGGATAAAAAACAAAGATGATGTAATGGTAGGTGTCTACTACAGACCACCTAACCAGGAAGAAGAGTTGATGAGGCTTTTTCCAAACAATTACCAAAATCATCCAAAACACTAGACTTGGTAGTGATGGGGGAGTTCAACTACTCAGACATCTGTTGAGAAAATACAGCAGTGCACAGATTATGCAATGAGTTCTGGGAACGCACTGGAGACTTATAATTACAGAAGGTGGAGAAAGTGAGTAGAAGAGTGGCTATTCTAGATTTGATTCTGACAAACAGAGAGGAACTAGCTGAGAATCTGAAGGTGGAAGGCAGCTTAGGTGAAAGTGATCATGAAATGATAAGAGTTCATGATTCTATGAAATGGTAGGAGGGAAAACAGCAGAAAAAGACAATGGATTTCAACAGGGCAGACCTAACCAAACTCAGAGAACTGGTAGGCAAGATCCCGTGAGAAGCAAGTCTAAGGGAAAAGTGTTCAGAAGAGCTGGCAGGTTTTAAAAGGGTACAAGAGTAAATTTTATTAAGGGCACAAGAGTAAATTATCCCAATGCATAGAAAAGATAGGAAGCATGGTAAGAGACCACTCTGGCTCAACCAGGAGATCTTCAATGACCTGAAACACAGAAGAGTCATACAAAAAGTGGAAACTAGGTCAAATAATGAAGGATGAATATTAAAAAAACAACAAGTATGTAGGAACAGAATTAGAAAGGCCAAGGCAAAAACAAAATTAAATAGCTAGAGACATAAAAGTTAACAAGAAAACATTACAAATCACGTGAAGAAAGAGGAAGATCAAGGACAGAGTAGGCCCATTTACTCAATGAGGAGGAAAGACAAGAAATGTTTATTTACAGGACTGTGGTTCTTTGAGATGTGATACAGATGAATATTCCACGTAGGCGCATGTGTGCCCAGTGCACCGGAGCTGGACAAATTTACCTAGCACTACGTTGGGGGGGGGGGGTGCTGTGTGGAGGGGGAGTGCTTGTGCTCCATGGCCATAGACCCTCCTCTGGCTATATGAGGTGGCACCGCCCCGATCCTCCCTCAGTTCTTTTGCACTGAATGTGTGGACACAAGATTCCAATACACAGGGGACAGAGGGTTGGTCAAGGAATACAAATCTGTATCGTATCTCGATGAACCACAGTTACAGTAAGTAAGCGTTTCTTCCTCTTCAAGCAGATGCAGCCGCATATTCCAGATATGTCCAGATGAAAGGCTAGACATGTTTGACATCTCAGATATGGAAACGCTGCTCCTCCAGAGATGAATGTGACTTAGGAAAAAACAGGTAAATATACTGGTTCTAATGAAACAGAGACCACTTTAGTCAAAAATGTTGGGTGTGGTCAAAAAGTCACTTTGTCCCTGGAGAACTATCTATAACAGGGGTTGGCAACCTTTCAGAAGTGGTGTGCCAAGTCTTCATTTATTCACTTTAATTTAAGGTTTCTCGTGCCGGTAATACATTTTAATGTTTTTTAGAAGGTCTCTCTCTCTCTCTCTAGAAGTCTATATATTATATAACTATTGTTGTACTGTAAAATAAACAAGGTTTTCAAAATGTTTAAGAAGCTTCATTTAAAATTAAATTAAAATGTTGATCTTATGCTGCCGGCCCGCTCAGCCCGCTGCTGGTCTGGGGTTCTGTTCACCTAGGCCAGTAGCGGGCTGAGCGGGGCCTGCGGCCGGGACCCCGGCTGGCAAGGGGCCGGCAGCCAGAACCCCAGAACCGCAGCGGGCTGTGCGGGGCCGGCGGCCGGGACCCCAGACAGGCAGTGGGCTGAGCGGCTCAGCCCGCTGCCGCTCAGGGGTTCCATCTGCTGGCTCCTGCCAGCCGGGATCCTGGCTGCTGGACCTGCTCAGCCCGCTGCCGGTCTGGGGTCCTGGCCCTGCCCACATACAGTGGGTACCTACCTTCTCCCTGGTTCTGGCCCATTCTCTTCCGCTCTCTCAGCACTGAGCTGAGGGTGGGAGTGCACTGAGCACAGGGCTGGGGGTGAAGGAGCAGGCTGGGGGTTGGGGTGTAGGGTCTGGCCAGGAGCTAGAATGAGGGAGGGGGCTCAGGGTTGGGGCAGGAGGTTTGGGTGTGGAGAGCTTACCTGGGCTGATCCCATTTGGTGGGAGGGGTGCAGGTGGGAATGTGGGTGAGGGGGTGCAGGAGCTCCTGTTTGGTGCTCAGGGTGGGGGTGTTGGGGGTGCGAGAGTCAGGATGTGGGAGGTGCATGAGGTGTGTGGGGGCTGGGTATGTGGGGGGGGTGCAAGAGTCAGGGCAGAGGGCTGGGGGCCTGTGAGGCAGGTACAGGTGTCAGGGCATGGGGTGTGGGGGGCCTGGGTATGTGTGGGGGTGCCAGAGTCAGGGCTGGGGTCATGGGGGCAGTGTAGTTTCAGTGACCACAGGTGCACTCCTCAACCCATCAGTGAGCCATCACTAACAGCTGACTTGGTTGGTGAAGGCTGGACAAAAGGAATGCTTTGGAAAACATTCTGTGGACACGTCCAGCTCTGCAAGGAGACTAGGACCAGTGGAGGGAGACAAACCAGTCTGTCTAGAGAATGAAGAGATATGACAGTAGTCGAGATATGAGAGGATGTGAATTCCCTTCTTCCTGAGAATGCCACAACAACGACCACACATTTGGTAAAAACCCAGGGGTCAGCAGAGAAACTGTGTACTGAAAGTGGCATTCCACCATTGTGAACTAAAGGATCTTTCTGTGCCTCAGTCAAATCGCCATGTAAAAGCAGGCATCCTGAAGGTCCAGAGCTGCAAACCAGTCATTCGGAGACAACACAGGGAGGATAGTTGATCGAGTGACCATCTGGAACCTCATGCACCTGACATATTTGTTGAGGCTGTGAAGGCTGAGGATGAGTCTTACCCCTCCCTTGGATATGGGTACCAGGAAGTATTGGGAGTAGAAGCCGTGACCCTTGTGTTCCAGCAGAACCTCCTCCATTGCTCCAAAGCCAGCAGAGAGCTGACCTGCTAGAGGAGCAGTATCTCATGTGAGGGGTCCCTGAAGAATGCAAGCCATATGAGTAAAGGCTGAAGGAACTAGGTATGTTTAGTTTGGAAAAGAGGAGATTAAGAGGGGACATGATCGCAGTCTTCAAATACTTGAAAGGCTGCCATAAAAAAGATGGAGAAAAGTTGTTCTCTCTTGCCACAGAGGGCAGGACAAGAGACAATGAGTTTAAACTACAGCATAACAGATTTAGATTAAATCTCAGGAAAAACTTCCTAACTGTAAGAACAGTAGGACAATGGAACAGACTGCCTTGAGAGGTGGTGGAAGCTCCTTCACAGGAAGTTTGCAAAAGGAGGTGGGACAGCTGTCTGTCTTGGATGGTTTAAACACAACAAATCCTGCATCTTGGCAGGAGGGTAGACGAGATGACCCTCGAGGTCTCTGCTAACCCTATGGTTCTATGAGAGAAACAAACTACAACACAACCTTAACTAACACTAAAGGCACTACTAACTATATACAACAAGAGAACAAACTAAACTAGATGAGAGGTTGAGACCACACAGAGCTCCGACTCCAGCCATGGGCAGTCAGAGGGAACCGAGGGAGGGTTGGGGTGGCACCGCCTCATGTCGTCAAGGGAAGGGCTATGGTCACAAGGTGCGAATGCTGCACCCCTACTGGTACTACTAGGCAAATTTCTCCTGCTCTGGAGTGCTGTGCGCACACAGGTAGGTGGAATACACGGCTGCAGCTACTGAAAGATGAAGAGAAAATGCAACAATGGCTGAAGTGTTATATCCCTTTTTGTTTCAGTTTTCACCAAAAAAGTTAGCAGGGATTGAATGACTAACACAAGGAACATCATTGTAAATGGGGTAGGATCTGAGGCTAAAATAGAAAAACAACATCTGGAGAATTAACTAGACAAACTAGATGTCTTCAACAGGGCCTGATGAAATACATGCTAGAATACTTAGGGAACTAGCTGAAGAGATCTCTGAGCCATTAGTGATTATCTCTGAGAACTCAGGGAGGATGGGAGAGATACCTGAGGACTGGAAAATGACAACTATGTTACCAATCCATAAAAAAGGGGAAAAAGCACAATCCAGGGAATTTATAGACCAGTCAGCTTAACTTTAATACCTGGAAAGATAAAGGAGCAAATAATCAGTTTGTAAGCATCTGGAAGAAAATAAGCTGATAAGTAAGAGTCAACATGGATTTGTCAAGAACAAATCATGTCAAACCAACCTAATATCCTTCTTTGACAGGGTAACAAGCTTGTGGATAAGGGGCAAAGATGTGATATATCTGAACTTTAGTAAGGCATTTGATACAGTCTCAGATGACATCAAACTACAGAAATGTAGCCTAGGCAAACCTATTACAAGATGGATGCACAACTAGTTGGAAAAACTGTACTCAGAGTAGTTATCAGTGGTCCACAATTGATCTGGAATGGTATATCGATTGGGGTCTTGCAGGGATATGTCCAGGATCCAATTCTATTCAATATCTTAATAAATTATATGGATAATGGCATAGGGTACTCTTATAAAGTTTGTGGACGATATCAAACTGGGAGGGGTTGCAAGCACTTTGGAGGACAGTATTAGAATTCAAAATGGTCTTGACAAACTGGAGAAATGGTCTGAGATATGGACAAATTAGAGGAAGTCCAGGGGAGAGCAACAAAAATGACTAAAAGTCTAGAACACATGACCAACAAAGAAAGATTGAAAAAAATTTGGTTTTGTTTAGTCTGGAGAAGAGAAGATTGAGTGGAGACACGATAACAGTACTCAAGTATATAAAGAGGAGGCGGATAAACTGTCCTCCTTATTCACTGAAGACAGGATAAAAAGTAATGGGCTTAAATTGCAGCAAAGGAAAATTAAGTAAGGAAGTTTTTCCTTATGTCTAACTGTACAGGTAGTTAAGCACTGGAATAAATTACCTAGGGAGTTGTGGAATCTCCCCCATTGGTGGTCTGTAAGAACGGGTTAGACAAACACCTGTTAGGGATGGTCTAGATCAGGGATCTCAAACTCAAATCACCAAGAGGGCCACATGAGGACTAGTACATTGGCCTGAGGACCGCATCACTGACACCGCCTACCCCGTTGCCCCCGGCCCTGCACCCACTCCACCCCTTCCATGAGGCCTCGCCCCTGCCCCGCCCCTTCCCCAAAGTCCCCACCCCAACGCCGCCCCCTCCCTGCCTCTATTCCAACACCTTCCCCAAATCCCTGCCCCACCTCTTCTCCGCCTCCTCCCCTGAGCATGAGACTCCTGGCTCCTTCCCCCTCCCTCCTGGAAAGCGATAAGTACCTGGAGGTAGGCAGAGGAGCGGGGACACGGTGCGCTGGGGGAAAGGGGAGTGGGGAGCTTGGCGGCCCACAGGAAATAACTCCGGAAGGGTGCAGGGGGGCACGGGGAGCTTGGCGGGCCACAGGAAATAACCCAGCGGGCTGCGTGTTTGAGGCCCGTGGTCTAGATAACACTTAGTCCTGCCTCAGTGCAAGGGGCTGGACGGATGACCTATTGAGATCCCTTCCAGTCCTACATTTCTATGAAAATCAAAACAAAAACTCTTTCGTAATTTTATTAAGGATCTGATATTTCCACTAAAATTGTTCTTGTACCATATCATCTGACTATGAGAAAATGAGCACAAAATGTTCAGATTGAGTGATTAAATACATTATATAAGTCCAAGAAAAACTATTCAAATAAAACCTGACAGTCACTTAATCAGGACTTTAATATCATTTGAATGATAGCCAAAATAAAATGACCAGGCTCATTAAACCCCCATGCTTCAGGATATAAAATGGAGTCTAGATGAAATTTCCCCCATAGCATTGCATTGGGTAATGAGGTGTTTTTTTACATCTTACTTTGAAGAGGCTGGTATTGGAGACTATGACCCAGGTCCTGCAACTGAATCTATGTGGGCTAAACTTTGCATCCATACGTACAGAGGACTATTGGTAGTATCTGGGCCTATTTCTTTTCCCCCAATATGGCTATTTTATGTAAATTCAGGAGTTTTCCTCTCCCAGAGGATAGAGAAAGAACGAAGTGTTATTCTAGCCTATACTAGTGTGGGTACAGAGATAATATGTGCCTTTACAAAATTATTCAAAATCCCCTATAGTTTTATTTTGGATACTTTTGGATTTCAATACAGAATCCACCTAGTGCTAAACAACTGTCATCTAGAATATAAACTCTCATATTACTTTCTTTTCTAACCCTCACTATATTTAAGATTTTCTTCACAACTAACTGAATGCATGTCTACACTTGCAAATTAATCTGGATTAAGGCAGAGTGTGAATTCAAAGCGCAGTAGCTAGTCCTGAGCAACTCTATGTGCACATGCTTATTCTAGAACAGGAGTGGAGAAACAGTGAAAACACAGTAACATGGATAGGGCTTTGCTGTGGGGATGCTTGCAGCGGGGCTAGGTTAATCCAGGTGCCAAGCACCCAGATTAACCGTGCAGTGCAGATACACCCAATTGTAAACCAATAAATTGACATGGTCCTGACTCTGCAGACTGTCTTAAACAATAGCTGTGTCAGATGTGAATTATCTCATTCATCTCAATGGGATGCACATACTGTAACCTAACTAGGATACTTTAAAGGACTATGCTGTTTTACTTATGATCTTTTTACCAGAAACACAAAACTAACGTGCTTGCCTTATGAACCCAAACATGCTCTGAAACTTCCCTGTGTACTGAAAGTCCCACCTGCCCTGGATTCAGCTGCAATAACCTCCATCTGCTTCTGACAACTTCTATGTCACAATTATGCATTTTCAGTACAAAAACCTGTGGCATAACACAAAGTTGGAACAAGGTAAAATAAACTGAATTTAATATGAAAACAAACAGGAACTAGCGAGTTGATTGTATTTTTCAATAAAAACATCCATTTTAAAATTTGCCACAGTATTTACATTATTGCTGCACTGTAGTGCAGCAGAGGTCTGGCATCTTGCTGCAGCTTCCGTGGAGTACCTGACATATGATTATGAGGAAGCACTTGGAACAGTTACAAAATTGATATTTATGAAGCTATTAAATCTTTGGGAAAAGAAAAGCAAAGGAAACCACCACATTTTAGAATCCAAAGTCCAAGAATAAAAACAAAGGGAAACCTGATAAAATTACAGCTACAAAACTAGTTACAGCATGAGGACTGAGGCAGCAAAACAGGAGGAAAAGAAAGAAATTAAAACTATGCACAACAGAATTTCTCGCTTATTTATCTAAAGGTCTTCTAAAAGCAGTTGTTTGGTGGGGTATGTCCTATCCACACACGATAGCTATGAGGAGGGCAGGCAGACCTATGGTTCAGATTTACCTTTTGATTTGCGTCTGCATTTATGAGGCTTTTTGCCTGATGGAAATAGAGCTAAATTAACAAAACAAGAATGAGAATAAAAAATTATGTTTAAGAATCAGCTATAAAGCAAAAGATACAGAACCCCCCCCCAGAAAAACCCCAGAAATTCTACTGCTCAGATAAGAAATATGTTAATAAAACTCTCTCCAATATTGGCATGAAGACAGACAGATAGAAGAGCTTTGGTCTTATCTCAACACTACTCTTAAGGTTCGAAACACTCACTTCCTCCAGCTTCTTATTTTTATCACCAGAACAGGGCTTTGTAAAGACAATTAAGAAAAGTAATGCACTGAAGAAAAAAGTCAGTAGTTGTTACCACATATATTTTCAAAAGCTTCCCTTAGCATTTAAATATTTAAGTAGCTCAATAACTCCCATTAAAGATTTTCCTGTTGGAAATTATTCAGTTAAATCAAAATGTTTCACAGGGACTGTTAGAAGGCTTTTCCTTTACCCTCTTCCCTGGTTCTTGTCATGCAGACAGAAAGCAGAAGACTAGAAGTCTGAAGCGCAGGCAATGCGATGTTTATTGGGGTTAATTTTCAGCAAGCATGTGTCCCATAATTCTGACGCCGCAGAGCCTTGTTTCCCAGTATTCCGTCTTCCCCGTCCTCAGTAGGCGTAATTATGCCTCGGGCCCTACCAAATTCCCAGTCCATTTTGGTCAAATGCACGGTCATAGGATTTTTAAAATCGTAAATTTCAGCTATTTAAATCTGAAATTTCACAGTCTTGTAAATTGTAGGGGTCCTGACCCAAAAAGGAGGGGTTTTTTTTGGGGGGGGGGGTGTTGCAAGGTTCTTGTACGGAGCATTGCAGTACTGCTACCCTTACTTCTGTCCTGCTGCAAGCGGCAGCGCCGCCTTCAGAGCTGGGCAGCTGGATAGCGGTGGCTGCTGGCTCAGAGCCCAGCTGTGAAGGCAGAGCCACCATCAGCAGCAGCAGCACAGAAGCAAGGATGGCCTGGTATGGTATTGCCACCCTTACTTCTGCGCTGCTGCCTTTAGAGCGGGGCAACTGGCCAACAGCTGCTGCTCTCTGTCTGCCCAGCTTTGAAGGCAGCATTGCTGCCTACAGCAGCGCAGAAATAAGGGTGGCAATACCACGACCCCTATAAAATAAGCTTGCAACTCCTCTGCAACTCCATTTTGGGTCAAGACCACCAATTTGAGAAATGCTGGTCTTCCACGTGAAATCTGTATATACAGGGTAAAAGCACACAAAAGACCAGATTTCATGGGGAGAGACCAGGTTTCACGGTTCATGACTCGTTTTTCATGGCCATGAATTTGGTAGGTCCCTAATTATACCTAAAATGCATGCCCACAGTCCCACCCCTTGCAACTTATGATCATGTTCCATCTGGGGGGTTGTGAGTCTGGGGTCTTCATCCCACCCCTTTTGTACCCCATCGGGGGGTGAGGCATGAGGTTGTGCTATGGTCAGAGGCAGGTAGTTCCCTGGTCTTTTAGTGTTTTATCTCCCCCTCCCCCCCGAATCTCCTCTTGCCCCTCGCGAATGGTTGCTTGACCTTGTCTTGAGATAAGGAGTTGAGGCAGTCTTCAAGTGTGCGCTCATATATTATACTTCCCCCATGCCCAGTAACACTTTAGCTACTCTTATCGGTTCCCATTACACTAACAAGCCCATCTGGCTTAGACAAAAGCAACATACCCAGTATTTTTGTCACATATTAGTAAGGATCCCCTTGTTCACACATATTAGTAATAATGTATGTGTATAAAAAAAATTAAACAGGCAAGCAAAACCCAAAATACTATTTCAGGCGAAAATACAGGCCTGGATTCTACATTGGCACTAGTACTCCTAAAAGGGACGTACAAACTATTGAAATTTTTGATGCGAGATTAGCAAAACATTTTGTTTTAACTTTATCATTTTATTCTATTATAAACTGTAATATACTGGTAATTAAAAGTTGGAATGTCTTGAGAAGATCAAAATGAATTATTTCAGCATATTTGATTTCACAAAAAAATTCCAAGATTTCAACTTTTCGTCCCAATTTGAGATGAAATGAAAATTCAAAATCTCAGAATATCTCACAGTACGGGGAATTCCATTTTTCAACCAGCTAATCATATTGCACTTGCAACCCATTCAGATTACTTTTCTGCAAAAAGGAGCATAATCAAATTAAAACACAAAAACATTAAATGAAACTAACTTACGTTCATGTACATATGAACAACTAATTCAGGCCCGGATGTAGTAAAGTGCTTAAATCCATCCCTATTAAGGAAAGCAGTTAAGCAAGTGCTATAATCCTCCTGCCTTCATGTGTTTAAATGCCCTTTCTAAATAGGTGTGCTTTTTGAATCACGACCTAATTTAGTAACAATCATTTTAACTTTTTACATGGTATCTAAGAAAAAAAAAAAGATCTGCTTTATTTAATGAGCTCATCTGTAACCCAAACATCAGCACTCTTTATGTCAATTTGTGTGAAGATTACTAAACAGAAATTGATTTGTTTCATATAAGAACTTGGACTTTTTGCATGAAATTCAGATCAGGCAACCTCTCTTCATTCCCACCCCAAAGAAATTAAAGGCATGGCTTCTTAAAATAAAACAACAAATGCTTCTTTTGCTGATACCTGACATTTTCCTTCAATTTTAACATAAAGGGTTACATTATTCTATCTGGTATATGAAAAACAGTGAAAAAGGTTAACACCACATGTATAAGGTATTGAAATGTTTCCACATACATAACGGAATTTTTCCCTCTTACTGTGAGATGCAACCTTAGCAGCAGAAAGTGCTGAGAGCACCATTTTATGACTCATGGTGCCTAGTACATCGTTATGGTACCTTAAATGAATTTACGTTGCCACAGTACTCATGGCAGAACCAAGGCACCGTCAACAGTTTTGTTGGGGGACTGGTTCTCATAAGATTAGAGCTTTTGTGGCCTCTGTAACTTGCTGTTCAGTGTGTACTGTGTCCCCTTCTGTACCTGATCCACATCTCCCAGCTAGGAACATTAAATTTAGGCTGCAAAAGTTTAGAATTCATCTTGAGAGGTCCTGGGGGTTAATCCCCCAAATGCTAATGTTAATCCCCCATAGTTACAATAGTATAAATCCACAAAATATACATATCAGGCCTTGAAGCAAGAACTCTAGAAAAAAAATTCTTTGCTAAGCAAAAGAATAGGAAAACAAAAACACCAAAAACATGGTATCACTTTCTCTAGCAACACAACCAGAAAAGTTATTTGCACATAGGGGAGGGTAAAAGCTCCCATAATGCTTCTACATGGAGATATTTTATCAGCAACAGCACAATCCATCTTCCCAGTATTAAAAGGCAACAAAATGCGCTAATTAGAGACAAACATAATAAATATCTCTTGTTCATCTCAAAGCACTTTAAAGGACATAAGCCTCATTATTCTCTTTTTACATATA
Source organism: Natator depressus (assembly GCF_965152275.1). NCBI lineage: Eukaryota > Metazoa > Chordata > Testudines > Cheloniidae > Natator > Natator depressus. The sequence continues at coordinate 16,719,017 of NC_134235.1, forward strand.
CAGAAACTGAGGCAAAGAGGCAATGCATTTAGCCCAAGTTCACCTAGCAGGAACAGAACCCATGTCTACTGAGTTCCAGTCCACTGCTCTATCCACTAGACAACATTGCCTTTCCTAGTATTTTTGTTATGTGAACCCATGGTCCACTGAGAATTTGACTGAGCCCAGTAACCCAGGCCACATTCAGTCAAAGAGTGAACATTTATGAACCAGAACTGGCTTTCAATTACTTATCTAGTGAACAAGTGAATGTGTATACAGAGAGATTCAACACTGACTTAATACTAAAGCTCAAATTAATTTCAGAAAGTTAGTAATAAACACTACCATCTCATTTAACAAATAATGAAATCAAAGTGAGGTCAAAACTTTCCTCTTTGTGGCTTTTTTTTTTTTTTTTTTTTTTTTTTAAAAGGATGCAGAAAATAATTCTAGGAGTTAAAATCCTGTGTTGTATACTGTACAGTACACCATGAACAAACTCTTACTTCTGAGGAAAACAGAAATTATACTACCACAAAATGTTGATGCAAAGTATTCAAGTTACATATAGGTTGGATGTGGGTGACAGATCAGATATGAGGCAAAAATGAATTCTCAGTAGCTGCTGTTGTAACATTTATGTAATTGATTACTGCTTACCTGTTACCTGGGGCACATATGGCACTGACAATCTTTCCACACTGTATCCGCTGCCACCTAATGATTCTGCAATCTTGTTTGTCAGGAAAAACAAGTTTTTTTCATGCTTCTCCAAAGATTTGGGAAGACTGTCAAATAATATATATTTAGCAATTAATATTTATTGATACAGATCTATACATGTAATAAAATAAATCAAGATCATATTGGAAGTCAACTACCACCCAAAGAAGAGTCAGTGTTGATGTTTCGACAGAAAGGAACATAGTTAAATTGGTTATTAACTGATATATTCAAAGCTCTAATTTCTCTGTACATTTAAAAAATATTATGAGTCCCCTTAACATAACACACCTAGACGATTTGGAACTTAATCATTACTGTTTATTCTTCACCTAGTCTAGGAGTTGCTAAAATATTCTTGGCCTCATTTTGATCCACCAGTTCAAAGTAATTGCAAATGAAATAGATTTTCTAATAATCAGATCAGTTTACATTCAAGAATAACTTTCCCAGTAATCTTTTATGGATTTGAAAGATTATGATGCAGAGAACGATTCTATTATGAAATGTGGGTCTCCGCTTCTGAAGGGTTTAGGATACCACGCTACATTTTAAAGTTACAGAGTACAAATAAAATACCTTACATTGCTCAGATGCTATAGCATCAACATGCAACTTACTTCTGACTAACCTTTTATTAAGAAATTAAAATTGAGATTTCCCATCTTATCTTTAATCCTACATTTTTCTTCCTCAGTTTGTGTATCATTACCCTTTCTGTGCCACTTCTCCATAGATTCAACCTACTCTATGGTGTACAATTGTTTAATCTCGATAAAGAGAATGTTAAAATGCAACCTCATCCACTCTATTATAAATATTTGTATCTACATACATGCGCTTGTCCTTGAAGATGTTTTCAGGTAGAAAATAGGGTGCTTCCACAGTTCGTGTTTCAATGACCTGCAAAACAAGAAAAGTAACGCAAGCAGTCTTGGAGTGAATGAATGAAACTTTTCGTTCTTATACTTCCATTTTTAATATTTATTTGTGCACACAGAATATTGCATATATTGTATAGCAGACGCCACCACAATGGTACATTACTGGGTTGAATAGGTTAAGATATATTTTCCCCTAAACTAACCAATATCTAAAATAACTGTTTTGTTTATTTTAGACTGTCTGCAAGATTCTCAGTTGGTATAAATCAGTATGGCTTCTCTGAAGGCAATAGAGCTATAGGTTTTACATTAGCCGAGGATCTGGCCAATAAATATAAAATTCCAATTATAATGAAAAGTAACGTAGGTGAACAAAATTAAAATGCTACACTAGAAGAGGTGAAAATTAACTGTACAAGCTTGAAGGTAGTATGCAATTCCCATTGAGCTGACAGAGATTGCACAGATGTATTATGGACATTAGTTCTTACTATACAGAGTCTCTGGAGAGAGAGCTGAGTATCATCTTACAGTGGGTCCAGCTTCATATTCCCAAGATTCTGCAGTAAGAAATGCAGCCGCTAATACATCTACTAGAGAGGCCATTGCAACAGATATGATGACAACACAAATTATGCAAAAAGGAGGGTGTGCTCAGAAGGCGAAAGTGTTACAATAATGACAGAATCTCTACATATTCTACCTACTACATGTAGTCTTTCTAAGCTTTAAATCAGCGAGCATGTTGCTATGCTAAAAGATACTAAAAAGAAAAGAAAAGAAACATTTAGCAAAAGTTATTTAATTGTTGTAGTGTAGCAAATGCCTTGCTAAATATCAAAGTCACTGATTTTATACTACCTTGCTGACATGCTGGCAAAAGGCAGGGACTGCAATCATCTGACTTAGAAAGTTGAGGTAGGCTGCAACCAATGCCATGACACCACAGCGGTTGAACATTGGCAAGTTATCCTCATTAATGATGGCGATGTCCTATAATAAAAAGGAAAACATCAGGTGGCCCAACGTTTACAAGTTATTCTGAATTTACATGAATATTTCATAATCACTATATGTACACTACTAACTAGTACTTAATGCCTTCATCTGAAGGTCTCAGTACAGTTCACAAATATAGCGTCTTAACATTCTTGAAGTAGGTAAGCAATAGCCTCATTCTATAGCTGGGAACAACTAACATAAGGGAATGTTACCCAACCCCGTTACCCCATGAGTATGGCAGAGCAAAGTCCAGGGACCCATTTCAACTCTATCCCCATAGGATATGAATAACTCTACTGAAATCTCTGGAGGTTACTTGTGTCCCATGGTGGAGAAGAGTGTCTTTTGATATCTAATCCTGTGTCTTCCCCATAAGACCCCTTCCCATCCTAAATATAACATTTCCAGGGAATTAGAATGTTGTTTAAAAACATAAATTTCACTTAAAAACAGACAAAATATTGGCATGAGTCACAGGCAAAACATATCAAAACCATACATAATAGCTCCTTAATCTTCACCACCTCTCTGGAGGTAAGTGGTTAACTGTTAGAAAGGTGAAGTGACTTGCTTAGGACCACATAATGAATCACTGGAAAAGCCAGGATTAGAGCTCAGGACTTATTTCTATCCAGATTCTTCTACTGCTCCAATAAGCATGGTATCTAAACTGTTGAATCCATACTCCTGTTCATTCTTCCAGATCACACTGCCTTCCTGCTGCATTTAGCAACCTTTTAGTAAAGTCTTATTTCATTTAATAAAAGAGACCCAGACAAAATTTTAGCAATTTGAAAAACAGGCCATTTATTTAGTTGCCTGTTTTTCAAAGATGCTGGGAAGCTGCTGGTATTCATGCCACATATTTAAATTTCTACCTTGAAAATCTTGGTTCCTGTTTCTGAATATATGCAAAAACCCAGCCCAAATTAAAATCATCTCAATACTCAGCTTTTCATATTCATTTATATTTACTTATAGAGTGACTGGATTTATGGTTTATTAGAACAATCTGTAACTCACTAATCTCCTTTGTCCTGTGACTGGAGAGGTGTTAACTGGTCACTACACTTTGAATGGTCTCTTGCAACATGTGTTAACTACTTATGTAAATCAAGCTGTTCCAGCTTGCATTTACTGGAGACACTCTGGCTGCCTTTCCCAGACCTGAAGAAGAGTTCTGTGTAAACTTGCTTCTTTCACCAACAGAAGTTGGTCCAATAAAAGATATCCATAAATATACCATTAACGAATTAACCCAAATATCATTCCTGAAGCTTACCTGCAAAGCAATGGCCAATCGAATGAGGTCAATAACCACTTCTTCATTGGCTAGTTCGATTGTTATAAGAGCTAGAGAAGTGTAGAGCAGCTCAAAATTCTTTTGAACATTATCTTCTTCTTTACAGCCTAAGTAGATGTGCCTGTACAACTGCTGGCCATGCTATAAAGTGCAGAAAAGGGACATTCAATACTGAAAAGATACCGTCAATAAAGATTATTTTAAAATACACCAAAACAGGTTATTAAACAAAAGAGCACTACCTTTCTACCTTGAGTGCAATTTTAGAGTAATATGCCATTTTATGTGAACACACTTTTGAGTCTTACATAAATAGTTTAAAAGACAAAAGTCATACACAACATTATACAGGAATCATATATGTCCTCTGCCAGGTTTTACATTGACATGAAGTATTCACGAAAACGAACATTTACATCAGTTTATGGAAATGCGGGGAGGGAACAGAATGAAAAAATAGATCTTCAGTAAAATTTTAAAACACGCCTAAGTGACTAACAAGCCCAAGCCCCATTTTCAAAAGTGAGTACGGCACTTAAGGAGCTTAAATAACATTGACTTTCAGTGAGAATTAGGCTCCCAATTGCCTAAGTCTCTTTTGAAAACAACACATTGACACATTTGAAAATCATACTTTTAGCCTTTTGAAGAGCAACCAAATCACAGTAACATTACAATGAAGGAGTCTATAATTATCAGTCTATACTTTCAAGAAATGTCCTAAGCATCAGTCAAATCTATTTTTTAAAGAAATTATTATTTCAAGGCAAAGAATGAACATATAGTAAGAATGATCTAGAAAGGCCATTGCTTATGCAACCGTCTGCTCACGGTTTTTTCCTTTTCTATGGAATGCCCTGACATGCCCTTGCAGGTGATAAACAAATGTATAGGTAGCAGAGGTATTAACATCATTGGACATCGGTTAGCATATAAGTTTAAAATAAAGGTTTAAAATTACAGGGATCCGGATGGATTCAGTCCTTTGTTCTACAAATGGCAGCTTACTATTTCAAAGCTGCTGCAACCTAATTGAGCCTGATATTTCTAGGTAGCAAATATGTGTATCTCAACAACTGCAATGCTAGTTAGAAAAACTTCTGTTAGAAAATTATTTCCTACACCACTGCTAGCAGACATTACTAGTTTTAGGTTTCTCAATGGGAGTCTGCATATAGGTGTTTGACCAGCAAATTATTTCTCTACACTAGGGTCTGCATCCTTATTTCAGAAGCTAATACTCCTAAACAAAACTGAATTTTAAGATCTTGTGTCCAATAATGCATGTGATCAAAAATCTAAAGATTATGAAGATTTCTTTAAATATGTTTAGGATTTTTTTCTTTATTTTTTCCATAGGTCATTCACCCTCTCAGACTAGATACGACAACAAAGATATTATACATCTATAGCCAGAGACTATGACATTAGATACAAAATTATGACTGATCCTGCAGTGAAGGTATAATGAGAAGCAAGTTTGATAGGGAGAAGTTATTTAAACAAACAAGCATAACTCCTCTAATAATAGGAGAAATTGAAAAGATACCACAATACACCACTTTTCACAAATCAATTTTGAATGTGTTGCCCAATTATTTACTGGTTATTGATTATTATTGATTTCCAATTAAGTACCAATTGAAAGAGCTGGCTGGGGATTGTAGGGTTCTAATTCCAGAATCGGGCACAACAGAATCAAGCTCATCAAGTTTACTATCTGGTTGGGAACCCAGATGTGCACAATGACGACATCTACACTGAGAGCAATGCAAAGCTTTAATCACTTTTATTAGCATAATTAGTAAAGACACAATGGCTCCAAACCACAAAAATTAGCAAAAATACAGAGTTAAGGTAATATCTTGTACCATTCCTGACATATACTAACGCCCCTTCCTGGGGACCTGGTGGAAAGAGATAAAAGTCCTGCTCTGCCCTGGCATGCCAAACAAGTCCAGTGGGCCGAATGCTCCTTACTTGGTGGTCTGGCCTCTTATATGGCCATGGGACTGTCATGAACATTCAGACAAATGCCCAGCCTTCCTTGTCCCTATCTAACTTCCTCACCATAATAATGCTGGTGTGTCCTAATCCTATAAGTTAGTATATTAATGATTTTAGCTTATCATCATATACGTCAATTTGTTGCCAAGGCAAGCTCGTGGTTAAGCATCTGCCAATGTTTCTATCCTGAAATATCCAAGCCTAGTACCACAGTTAAATATTCCTGTGGTTACCAAGTATCATTTTGTACAAACTCTTCCCCTTAAGCATACTATGCCCAGTTCCCCAAAACTTGGGGTGATTGTTAGGACACTTATCTACGCTAAAGTTCATAGGCCTCAAAGTCTTATGCTAACTGTTTAAGCTAATGCCTTACAGGATACAGCCTGAAGGTTCCTTGTGTCACTGATAAGTAAAGTAAAATGCTAAAGCTAGCCCTATGGGCTACAAATGTTGTCTTTTAAATGTCTTAAAAAAAAAAAAAATCGCTGAGGATTAGATCTGTATTGGAGGACCCTACTGAAGTTACTGGTACTCCACATGAGTCTGGGTGCATGGAACTTACTTCAGGATCATGGCTTAAAGTCGTTAAAGCCCTAATTCTGCGAAGTACCCAACTTCAGGCGTGCGAGTATTCCCACAGAATGAGAGATTAAGCTGTAAATTCTTCAGTGCACAGAACTGTCTCAGAAATGATTCAGTACCTTGCTTTTAAGGTGCTATAAATTAAAAAAAAATTATAAAAGAATTTTATATTGAGATTTTTTATTTGATGTGAAAATGTTGCAGCAAAGAAAGACGAGTTAATGATTCAGTTACTTTACATGCTCCTTCAAAGAAAAAGATAACTGTTTCATGCTATTACCTTCTTCATGAAGCTCACGTCTTGCCTTGAAATTTTGTCTCGTTTTATCTTTAGATCAGAAACATCTGGTATTATTCTACAAAGGCAAAAAATATGTCATTTTAATAAAATAACTTATTTATAATTTGTTAAGGGAAGTTGTATGGGGAAAAACAGGCTGTGTAATATATCCCATGCACCGCTACAGACTAGGGACCGAATGGCTCGGCAGCAGTTCTGCAGAAAAGGACCTAGGGGTTACAGTGGACGAGAAGCTGGATATGAGTCAACAGTGTGCCCTTGTTGCCAAGAAGGCCAATGGCATTTTGGCCTTTATAAGTAGGGGCATTGCCAGCAGATTGAGCAACGTGATCATTCCCCTCTATTCGACACCGGTGAGGACTCATCTGGAGTACTGTGTCCAGTTTTGGGCCCCACACTGCAAGAAGGATGTGGAAAAATTGGAAAGAGTCCAGCGGAGGGCAACAAAAATGATTAGGGGACTGGAACACATGACTTATGAGGAGAGGCTGAGGGAACTGGGATTGTTTAGTCTGCGGAAGAGAAGAATGAGGGGGGATTTGATAGCTGCTTTCAACTACCTGAAAGGGGGTTCCAAAGAGGATGGATCTAGACTGTTCTCAGTGGTAGCTGATGACAGAACAAGGAGTAATGGTCTCAAGTTGCAGTGGGGGAGGTTTAGGTTGGATATTAGGAAAAACTTTTTCACTAGGAGGGTAGTGAAACACTGGAATGCGTTACTTAGGGAGGTGGTGGAATCTCCTTCCTTAGAAGTTTTTAAGGTCAGGCTTGACAAAGCCCTGGCTGGGATGATTTAGTTGGGGGTTGGACTAGATGACCTCCTGAGGTCCCTACAAACCCTGATATTCTATGATATGAGCTATTCAAAACATTCTTGCAATTTCCATTTTAATTATACCTATGTTTAACAATCAATCACATTCAATTTTCAGTTTTAAAGGAAGGAAACAAAAGTAATTATGACTCAAACACAGAAGGTTGCATTTTACAGAGCAAAAAAACTATCTTCTACAAAGCAAAAATACAACTTAATTAAACCAACAACTATTCAGAACCTCCATTTAATAAATAATATATTAGGGCTTGGACAGAACCATCTCTGTCCTTCAATCAATATAACTGTTTACCAGTTTTGTTATGGCAAGGTGGACTACAGTGTTACTAAAATGCATAGTAAATAATAAGACATGGGAAGCTGTGTACATAAGAAACCATATCTAACAACTTAAAGCTTGGGAAAATAGTGCATTAAAATGTTTGTGCTTTGAAAAATATAATTAACTACATGCATTACTTTAGCATTTGGTTATTAAACTAGAAACAATTATTATAACTGAAGCCATTAAAACCAGAACACTACCTTATTCCTCTAAGTTTTGCTCTGTTGTCATGCCGATCAATAAGATTATGCAATATTTCCAAGACCAGCTGTCTTAGTTCAGAGTCTTCCATGAGTGAAGGAGACAATAAAGGATCAAGAAATGGGGCAGGAAGAGCAGCAGCAATAGTCTTTGCATTATATCCTGAAGTCACCTGTTCATTGTTCAAGAGAACATAAGCAGTATCATTGTAAACCATTATTACGTTACTAGATAAGAATAATTCTCAACTCCCATTCCATTTCTGAGTGAGCAGATTTTTTTCAAGTGTTTGGGGGGGATAGGTTCATTTGTAAATGCAATTAACTTGGAATTTCCTGACTTGACTGCTTATTCATGCATCCTTAATATTATCTTAAGAGGATTTTTTAAAAAACTAGGATTTCTGGGTCTCCCTCTCCCCGTAAAAAGAAAAATATTTCTTAAGCTGTATATTACAGGAATGCCCTATCCCATGAAAGATGTGCACTGAATGAGGCAACAGTTTGTGCAAAGGTCTGCCTCTTTTAGGGTCTGATCCAATACTCACTAAAGTCAATGGAAAGATTCCTCATTGACTAATTGTCTTTGGCTCATGACCTCAAAACTCTTATCGTACAATTGTATTCATGTGGGCAGATCCCTCAGCCTGTGTGAAAGCAGTTCCAGAATCAGCATCTACATGTTATATTTCAAGCTCCTGGGCACAATATGAGATTCGATAATAAATATAGTGAAAAAACATGCTCCAGGTACAGAAGGTTTTTAACTATTCAATCTAAAGAATGAGGTTAGGAGCCCTGCCTCATCCCATTTCTCCCTTAACAGCTGACCCACGTATGCAACAAGCTCTCCCTTGTAGACTTAATCTAGCATGCCCAGCCACACGTGCAGATGCAATACAGCCTTTCTTTGCTTAGAAAATTGGTAAAAAAAGAACACATTCATATTGCAAGTGTTGTGTATACAAAATGTGCTACTTTCAAACCCTACAACTTGACCAGTTTTAAAATAAATGGTGAAACTTTCTCCCCCACTCTGTGAAGTCAAACAGCTGAAAAATTTTTTTTTTTTTTTTAAAAGGCATTTTGGGCAGACACCAGACCCAGAAAATTTCAGCCCAGAAATATATTGGCAAATTAAAACAAGATAGTTTTAATGAAAATACATAGCTAACTTCAAAGCAGACAAAAATATATAAAAAACAAACCGAACAAAAACGTCTTCATCGAACATCCCATTTAAAAAAAATTAAGAATTGCGAAGTTTCATTTTACTAGTTTGACAGCCCTGGAGACTGGTGTCCTAATTATCCTCAGAACAGGTGCACGTGTGCATTTTCTTGCCAACATGACTCAGTCTAAAGGTGGAGAGCTCAATTCTCAGATTAGCTTGTAAATCAGTATAAAGCCTTCTCAAACTGCAGTCGTTCTACTGAGTCAGCCACCAAAGGAGCTAATTATACAGTGTATGTACTCATGTGCTCCTTATAGCACTGTCAGAGTTAGGAACCAGAGTGGGCAGTAAACTTTTCCCACAGTGCAACACATTTGTAGGGCTAGAGTATTGACACTGGGGTGGGTGGGTGATGGGGGTGCTAGGCACCCTGGGACAGGGTTACTTTGACTCAGGTCTGTGCATTGCAGTGTGGACGCAAGAGCCCTAGGTTCGAGCATGACTGAGAAAATCCTATACCCAGTGTAGACACTCAAGCCCAGAGTTCCCTGACATGGGTCAGCTGACTCGAGTCCTGCTAACCGTAAGCTTCCATTGCTGTGTAGTAGACATATCCTAGGTGCTTAAATGGTAGGTGAGCTCCTTTGAAAATCCATCCTCACAGGATCCAAACTCCAACACTTCACAGATCCAACATGCAACCAGACTGTAGAAGCACCAATCATGCAAAGTGACTCAATGACTGGGAGTTGCAGGTGGGAGACTCAGTTTTTGGGCAAGGAGACTGGGAGCTGGGGGAAGAGGTGTAGATTGGAACTGGCTGGACAAGGAGACTGAGAACAAGAGTTTGTGGGGTGAGTAGAGAACAGGGTGGGGGACGGATCTGACAATGACCCAGGACGTGGAGGGTAGAATAGGGTATGGCTGGCAAAGAGATTTTGACAAGGAGCCAGAAAGGGAGACTGGGACAAGGAGCTGGGGAGCAAGAAGGAGACTGATATTGGACAAGGCACACATGGAGGGAAAAACTGGACAAGGCGAGTGGGAGGGCGAGACTGAGATTTAGACAAGCAAATAAAAGGGGAGATTAGAACTGGCTGGGCAAGGAGACTGGTGCTGGGATGAGAAGTCTCATGACTAGAGATTGGGATGAGGAGTCAGTAGAAGGGAGGAAACAAGACTGGAATAGTTTGGAGAGGATGGGGGTAAAAGTGGTTAAACTTGGGGGGGGGGGGAATGGGCAGAAGAGTCTGTACCCACTGGATTGCATTCCCCTCCAGAGTCTCAGCCCCTCAGCCACCCAACCCCAATTTCGTGAGCATTCATGGCCTGCCATACAATTTCTATACCCAGATGTGGTTCTCAGGCTAAAAAGTTTGCCCACCCCTGATCTAAAGGTTCCAACCCAGCTGATGAACCAGAAGGGCGTCAATATGATGCCACATCTGGAATTTCCCCCTCCTCATTTGTTTTTTTAAAAAGGTTTGAGACATACTAAGAACATATATTTGCTCACTGGACTGATTCTCAATGACCAATTTTGAATTAATTTTCAACTGAATCTCTTTTCTCATTTGTTCAATTAAATAAATCCCACAGACGATACAGAGACTATAAAATGGTAGAATTAACTAAGTTTTTCTGGGGTTACAGATATGTAGGCTTTTTAGTGTATGCATACCTATTATTAAGGCTAAGATTTTTGTCATGGATATTTTTAGTCAGTCATGGACAATAAAGAAAAATTCACGGAAGCCTATGACCAGTCACTGACTTTGACTAAAAATAGCCATGGGGAACTGCTGAGTTCCCACAACATACTCCCTAGCTGGGCAGCAGGGTACCCCCTATCACCGCTGCCAGCTTGGAGCTGCGGAATACGTGGCACCGCCATCTTGGAGCTGCGGGGTACCAGGGTTCCCCGCAGCTCCCAGTTGTCGTGGGCAGTGGGGGGACCCTGCAGCTCCCAACCACCGCAGCCGAAGACACGGAGGTCTCTGGGAGTCATGGATTCCGTGACAAAATCGGAGCCTTACCTATTATATAGCAACCTATTATAAACCACAATCTAAGTCACTCTACAAACTTTTTGCCCCTTCTACCAGTGATGAGTTATTAAAACCAACTGAAACTCATAAGATGTTTCCTAGAGCCCCAGGGCATTTGGTAAATTTCATATTTAAGTGTAATTTGAATGGCTGAAGAAACTTTAAAGTTTAAAAGAGTGTATTTGTGAAAAATCAGTATTTCTAATTATGCCTTTTAAGAAGATGAGGAAGGCTTGGGAGGTGAGGCACTGAATAATGGTGCCTGAAGTGCTTTGCCATTTTAAGCCATAATGCCTCCTGAGGCACTGGGAGCTTAATAAGCGCCCACTGCTACACCATAGAAGGGTATAGAAATTACAGCTCTCGTAGTGGTGGAGAGGGAAAAATATTTCACTTAGGAGGTTGCTAGCACTGCTGGCAGAACTAGCCACTTCAACTCCCTGGCATTCTTTGGGCCTGCAGCCCCAATTATGACAGACATTCTCTGAACTACTCTGTGGGAATGGAGGATTAACTCCTGAGCTTCTTGCAAAGCACCTGTGCTTGAGCAGCTGTGATTTTACTCTATATATCTACATATCTTGGTAGTGTGAACATGTATACCACATTTCTTAATTTGACTAGAATCAAAATTCGGTGCATTTACAGAATAAGTTATCTACAGAATCTTTTAGAAAATATATTTAACAAATAAGGCTTACCATAAGTAAAGATCTCAGCAACATGATCTGAATCCGCCTAGTTCCCAAATCCCTAGAATCGGGGGAAGATACTCAAAAGTTAGCTTGAATCAATTTCTCGGTATAACTTCAAAATATTATTCAACCACAAATACTGTTTTTAATCACTTCTTGTGTGCCAAGAGAAAAACAACAAACTAGGAGACCAAGGTACAAGACTGACTAAAAAAAGAAAAGGGTAAACACCTACAAAAGAAGTACAAATGAATGGTTAAAAAACTGTTTCAAAAGGATAGTTACAGGAAGGCAGACAACTGAGTAAGCAATTAAACACAAAGAACATGCAAAGTAACACTGAACAATGCTGTAAATAGAGAGGGGCCTAAATTTCAGAAGTGTCCCAATATTGAATATTTCCTTATAGCAGTGGTCCCCAACCTTTCTGTGGCCAAGAGCACATTCATGCCTTCAGAAGAGTGTGGTGGGCAGCGACGCTTCTCGGCGGCATTTCGGCGTCAGCTTCTCCGACGGAAGCGCTCCTCGGCGGCATTTTGGCAGCAGCTTTTCTGGCGGATGCACTCCTCTCCTCTTTGTTCCTTGGCGCCGGCCCTGACGGTGGGCATACATAAATGCCATGGCGCCCGCGGGCACCGTGTTGGGGACCACTGCCTTATAGGAAGTGCTGAACTTGAGCCTAAATGTCAGAAGTGCTGAGCACTCGTAGCTTCCAATGAATTCAAATGGAATTGTAGCTGCTCAGCACTTCTAAAAAATCAGGCTTTAAGTGTCCAAGTTGACCACCCGATTTTAAAATGAAAAATAAGCCAACTGAAGTGAAACAAGTTCAGCATAATTTTCCCACCATGACTCCTTTTTAATCTTAAAGTCAATTAGTATTGAATGAAGCAGAAAACTTTCTGAATTATTCAGCTGTCTAAAAATTTGTAGCCTGAAGACAATTCCATGACTTAAGAAAGCATACTTACTAAAAATGGAAGGAATTAATGGAACATTAAGTGCATTGATTTTTGGAAACACCTGTATGAGTTTGAAGAGCAGAAATTTTGTAGTGCATGATATGTAGGGCTTTCCAATCAACTGTAATTAAAGTTGCATTTTGGATGCTGGGTTCATACTGCTGTCATTGTGTGTGGCTTGTTTCTCTATCACATTGAATAGAAACCTAGCAGCTAAGAGTTATTTTAAATTCCAATTTTTAAAAGTTCTACTTTAGGAGGGCTTCAGAACAGAAAAGAGTTTAGATTCAGAAGCTCAAAAAAAAAAAGCGACAAAATACAAACCCAAGGTGGCTTGTATCCAGCAAATGTGAGGATGTCCCAAAAACAGGTACCTTCCCCATAACGAACATCATAATCTCTGACCGCTGGTAATCCGGGAGATTGCTCCCAAAAAACCCTAAATAAAAATGGACAGAAAGATTACACTTCAGGCTACTTTCTTTATACTGCAGAGGTTAATAAATGTAATAAATGTAATTAAAAAGGAATAAAATATCTACTCTGTCTGGGTCTCCTGTACCTTTTGCAATGTTCTACTTTGTATTACAGCTGTAATAGATAGCTGAGTATTCATCTGTGCAACTCTGCCTATTACTGTACACCATCTTGTCACGACTACCTCATTCTCCCTCTTCCCCCCAACACACTTTCTAATCTCATCTTTCCTGAGTAATTATACTACTTAAACAGGGCATTTGACATTAATTGCAAGGTAACAGAGTATTCAGGAGCTGGAAATTTTCCAAGCTAGAACGAAATTTAGTTCCTTACCTTTGCACTTTCCTATGCTATTATTAAACATGAATGGGGTGCTCAAAGAAGAACTCTTACAAGAATATGACTATGCTCTTTCTTCACCTACAAACTACAATGCAGTTATGTTAAATCTGAATTTTTGAGATAGAAAGATTTCTAAAACCATGACAAAGTTGAGTCTTACAATGCAGTTGAGAAATAGTTACTGCAGTTGTAAGGGTTAAGGTATAGAGAAATTTAAGAAACAGATTAATTTTCCAAATCTGCTGAACAAAAATTTGAGGGAATCAGATCAAAATAATTGTGGAAAATTTAAAGTAATAATTTTCATTAAATGCATAGCAACACAAATAGCACTAAAGTAACAGGAATGTCTGAAAAGAGAGAGAAATGCTAATGAAATTATTTACAGAAGTGAATACTAAAACAGGATTTTATGTCTCTTGGAGACACTGCAGTAACCCAATAAATACAAGTGGCCAGTAGGTGTCATTATTGCTGCTATGTTTGATTTTTGAACAAGTTTTCAAGCAGTAACAATTAAAATATATCTCACTAATGTACACTGTGATGCCCAGGTGGTTTTCATATCATATAGATATCGTATACATATGACTAATACACAGTATACATTAAAAATATGGGAATTTAAGACAGCAGCTTTATATTTCAAAGGTTATGTTTTAGGTAAGAGACAAACCCATAGGTTTTGTTTGTATTTTTCCAAAGCACAATATTAATCAGCAATATGACTCGGCAGAAGTGACAGAGTTCCATTTTTATTGTGCCTCAATGACAGAAATCTTATTTGCCCAGTTAACAAGTAAAAAGACAGCTCCCTCTAGCTCTCAACCCCACAAACCCAGCCTGTGTTCTAAAAGCTGGTGCAGTCAGACACCTTATTCTTATCTTGGTGGGAGTGAGGGGAAATAGAGAAGAGGTGAATGGCAAGACCTTTACTTAAAGGAGTGCTCTGTGTTTAGACTTCATACCCATGTCAGTTTTTAAGTTAACTTTTTGGAGTCCATGCTCAATGGGAAAAAAAACCTTCACTCACCAATTGTTTGAATAATGGCATTCTGGACAATCCTCTCATCGCTTTCTTTGGAGCTTGTGCTGAAACTGGCACTGCCAGTTGAGCTACGCCTCTCACCTAATTCAAAATCAACACTGAGACGCAGGTGCTTCAGTAGGGTGTTAAACACTTCCAAGACTGTTGGGCCTGTAAAGTAATAGATAATAATGGCTCTAGTTTAAAAATGCCTAACAAAACTAGACACATCTTCAACAATCCCTTTTCAAAAGAACTGTCAATTATGCTGAAAAGCACAGGTGAACTTGATTTGTTTGAAGGAGAAAGTAAGCAGTCAAACTCAAAGTCTTCAACACAAAACCACAGGGAGCATTATGGCTATTTTAAAGATGGCAGCACTCTTTAGACAGGTTTCAGAGTAGCAGCCGTGTTAGTCTGTATTCGCAAAAAGAAAAGGAGTACTTGTGGCACCTTGGAGACTGACTAATTTATTTGAGCATAAGCTTTTGTGAGCTACCGCTCACTTCATCGGATGCATAAAGTGGAAAATATAGTGAGGAGATTTATATACACACAGACCATGAAAAAATGGGTGTTTATCATACACATTGTAAGAAGAGTGATCACTTAAGATGAGCTATTACCAGCAGGAGAGTGGGGTGGGGGGAGAGAAAACCTTTTGAAGTCATAATCAAGGTGGGCCATTTCCAACACTTTTCCAGGAGTTAACAAGAATGTCTGAGGAACAGTGGGGGGGGGGGGTGGAGGGGGGGGCGGCGGAATAAACAAACGTTTTTGTTAACTCCTGGAAATGTGCTGGAAATGGCCCACCTTGATTATCACTTCAAAAGGTTTTCTCTCTTTCTCTAGTTAGAGTAAGTGATTTGAACAGTTTCTTATTGGTTCCTCAGATTTTATAAAAACATTAACGATTATAGTTATACATAATGAAATTGTGTATTTCATGGACAATCACTAGAAGAGAGAGAGTTAAATGGTACACAAGATCACAAAGGATAGGAATAGCACTGAGGAAAGCATGAAAATGGGAGAGGGAGACTGATATGCCTTCCAAATAATTTTAAAGTTCCATTATACACAAGCCTCACAATTAAGTTAAATAAATTTCCCCATTTAAGAAATTAATTAAAAGAGTGTATTTAACTCCCAATTTTTCAAATTAAAAACAATTTAAAATGATCAGTTGTATGATGCACCCATTTATGAAATGCTAAATATATTTTCAATGGCAAATTTATTTGGAAACCATAAATATAACTCTGTGTGTTTTCAGATTCTGAAGAGCATAGTGCATTTTGGAACACTACTTTCCATGCATTCAGAGCATAGCAGAATTAAGCCACCAAACCAAAGTATACTGCTGGTCAGTAGCAGCCTGTAGGAAAGCTGAAAAGTAGGCTTTTTCAGATACCTTTCATTAAGGCTAATAGAATGTCAATTACTCATAAAAGACGTGACAAAATGAAAAGCAACACTTTTCCGTAATGCATTCACTGGTGGTTGGAGCTTAACATTGATTTTATAATTATGAAAGATTATCACAATGGAGAGAAAGAAATAGCAGTCTCCCCCAAGGATCTGTAGTGGAACCTGTGCTGTTCAATATATTCATAAACAATCTGGAAAATGGTGTGTGCAGAGAGGTGGCAAAATTTCAGATAGCTAAGTTCAAAGCTGACTGTTAACAGTTACAAAGGGATCTCAAAAAAACAGGTGAGTGGGCAACCAAACGGCAGATGAAATTCCGTGTTGATAAATGCAAAGTAATGCACAACAGAAAAAAAGTTATCCCAACTATACATACAGAATGATGGGATTTAAATTAGTTGTTACCACTCAAGAAAGATCTTGGAGTCTTTGTGGATAGATCCCTGAAAACATCTGCTCAATGTGCAGCGGCAGTCAAAAAGGCAAACAAAATGCTAGAAATCACTAGGAAAGAGATAGATAATCGGACAGAAGATATCAGAATGCCATTATATAAATCCATGCTATGCCCGCACCTTGACTTCTGTGTGCAGATCTGATTGCCTCATCTCAAAAAAGATATGTGAGAATTAGTAAAGATACAGAGGAAAGGAACAAAATGGTTAGGGGTATGGAACAGCTTCCATACGATGAGAGATTAAAATGCTCATCTTCGAAAAGAGATTATGAAGGGGAGGGGACCTTTTATAAGAGGTCCATAAAATCAAGAATGGTGTGCAAAAAAGTGAATTAAGAAGTGTTATTTAGCCCTTCACGTAATACAAGGACCATGATTCACCCCCTCTAATTAATAGGCAGTAGGTTTAAAAACAAACCTAAGGAAGTATCCTTCACACAACACAGTCAACTTGTGGAACTTGTTTCCATGGGATGCTATGACGATCAAAAAGCATAACTGGGTTCAAAAAAGCACTGGATAAATTCAAGGATAATGGGTACATCAATGGCTATTAGCCATGATGGTTAGGGAGGTAACACAATGCTCCAGATGTACTTAAGTCTCCAGCTGCCAGAAGATGGGACTGGACTAGGGGATGGATCACTTGATGATGCCCTGTTCTGCTCATTCCCTCTGAAGCACCTGGGACTGGGCACTGTTGGAAGACAGAATACTAGGCTAGATGGACTATTGGTCTGACCAAGTATGGCCATTATGTTCTAAGGCTCAGTATTGATACATATATCTAGTGCCATAAGAGGCACCTCCCAATGTGGGTGCACTGCTGTGTCTCAATTTATTCTCCTATTCGGGGCTAGACAAAGTCAGAAACATAATGTTAAATTTCATCAAAGTCTCTCCTCTACAGTTTCATTTATTAAACAAAAATTCAGCATTGTTCCTGGGCTCCTCAAGTTCCTTTTGGTTCTTCCCCAGAGTTTCACAATTACCTTCATATCAGGGCTTCACTGAATTTCCTTACCAAGGACTCCCAATTGTCCTGCTCCCAAGGTCCTGCCCCTTCTGTGGAAGAGGCTCTTCCAGTCCCACTCTGGGCCCTTTGGTCACTTCTCTTCACTTAGTAGTTTTCCTTCTGCCAGTCATTTTGGAGACTCTTAGATCTTGGTCTCCCTCTGACTAAGCAAGAGGCCTGGTCTCTCTCACACAATTACTCAAGTCTACTACCCTTAGAATTCCTGGTTGTAAAGGTCTGAGGCCCTCTAACTGTCAAGGTAGGCCACACCTGCAATTATAGGACCAGCACTCTGGAACAAGCTCTAAGTGCTGAATAAAGTATAGGGCAAGCTCCACCTACACCAAAGAGAGAATGGAAAATCTGATTTAATTTTGGATTTGAAAGAAAAGCTAAAAATGGTAAAAAACAAACAAACAAACAAAAAAATCCAACAGCTTAAGTTTTTATTCATTCTGAAATTCACTGAAATAGTTCATTGGTTTCATACCATTCATTTACCATGACTCACCTATGGATCCTTTAGCAGCAATGGCAACTGCTTCCAAAAGAACCTGAATAATGCCTGCTCGGACTCGTGGTGAATCCCTTTTGCGAGCATCAAGGTGTCCAAGGGTCTCCTGTATTACATGATGGGAGTATTGTGCCTATAAAAGAAAAAAATTGTTTGTTACTTTCCTTTCTAATTAAAAATATCACCACACACAACCATTCAGCCCTGAACTCAGACTAACAATCTTGAGTGGTGTTCCTCTTTGCTTTAGCACCGCATTTGGGCAAATTATACATTTCTAAATCCCAGTCAATAAAAAGCTGGACTAAAGGTGGATACAGGAGGCCAGGAAGGACCATTTTCCATTAGTACCCCTCATCTTAAATGAAGTACAGCCTCATTTAAGTGGTACGTTGATGGAATGGAAAACATTAGTTGTATTACTTGTATCAATAGATTGAGTTAACAATATGACAATTCTTTGCCTTTTGAATGTGTGTTCTGGTTATGACTTGAAAGTCAGTTTTATTCTTCCTCACACCCACAAATCTGAGAACATATGGGATTAGATACTCATCAACTGTGATTCTGGGTCACGGGTACAGGATAAAACTGTTTGACAACTACTGGAGGATGAGATCAAATTTTCCTATAAGGCACATAAATGGCAGGGACATTGTAGATTCTTTGCCTTCATCTACCACCAAATAGAGATCTGTCATTATGAGTAAGGCTGCAAGTCTGTAATGGAGGTCACGGATTCCATGACTTTCCATGACCTCCGTGACTTCTGCAGCGGCTGGTGCTGGTTTAGGGATTACACGACTTGGGCAGCACCTGGGCCAGAAGCAGCAGTTTGTGTGTGGGAGGGGGCTCAGGGCTAGAAGCAGGGGATTGGGGTTGTGGGGGGCATTTACCTCGGGGTGGGGGCTCCCGCCTCCCACTAGCATGGCCCTGCAGCTCCTAGGCAGTGAAGGGGCCAGGGAGGGGTCTCTCCGCCACACACTGCCTGCAGGTCCAGCCCCCGCAGCTCCCATTGGTTGCTCTTCCTGGACAACGGGAGCTGCGGCAGCCGGTGCTTGTGGCAGGAGCAGAGCGTGGAGCTCCCTGGCCCCTCCACCGCCTAGGAGCTGCAGGGATGCAGAACCAGGTAGGGAGCCCATGCCAGCCCCGCCAACTCTTCCCCCTCAGCACGAGTGGGGATCCTGGGCCATGCTGCCTGTCTGCTCCCCACCACCACCAGTGGGGTCCCGGGCTGCGCTGCTTGCCCCCCACCAGCAGGGTCCTGGGCCACCTCCCTCAATGCTCCCGGACTGTTGCCTCTTTCCCCGCTCCCGAGCACCCATGGCCCCCTGCCCAAGATTTAGTCATGGGTATTTTTAGTAAAAGTCATGGACAGGTCACGGGCAGTAAACAAAAATTCACAGCCTGTGATCTGTCCATGACTTTTACTAAAAATACCCGTGACGAAAATGTAGCCTTAATTATGAGTAAGCGAGCATATAATTCATGTTGTCAGCTTTGTTCTTACGGTATGTATAGGTCTAATACTGGACTAGATCAAACCTACCTGTATAGAGTACATGATGATTTTGAAGCAGGAGACAGCAAATTCATTGGGGTCCCAGAGTCTGTGATGGTCTAAATGTCTGTAACAAAAAACCAAAAGACGTCAGTTTTCCCTAGTGTTTGTTTTTTATACTGATTCTTGACAAAATTATGGATTGTGTCCCAGCAATTGGTTTTCAGTCATTTTAAACTGAAAGTCCTGTTTGCAATGAGGAGACAATTTATGTGGTCCCATTTATCATTGCTGTGTGTCAAAAGGTTTTCAGCTTGTTAACTCTTAAATGACGGTCTTGTAGTTACAGAAGAGGACTGGAAGTCAGGAGATCCATGTTCTATTTGCCAAAACCTCTGGCCAGAATGTTGACATTTGGGTGCTGTGACAAACTTCCTCTACCTTGGTGGGTCTTGAGCTTATTGGCGGATTTGCTCGCCTTGGAGCTTCACGGCAGCCCTCAATTTGGCCGTTTTTGTGAACCCACAGTCCAGGTTAACTCCTCCTGTGTCTGACCAGGAGTTGGGAGGTTTGGGGGGAACCCAGGCTCGCCCTCTACTCCGGGACCCTGTGGAATGCAGCCCGGGACCCTGTGGAATGCAGCTGTCTACAGTGCCTCCTGGAACAACTATGCAACAGCTACAACTCCCTGGGCTACTTCCCCATGGCCTCCTCCCAACACCTACTTTATCCTCACCATAGGACCCTCCTCCTGGTGTCTGATAATGCTTGTACTCCTCAGTCCTCCAACAGTATATGTTCTCATTCTCAGCTCCTAGCACCTCTTGCTCCCAGCTCCTTACACGCGTACCACAAACTGAAGTGAGCTCCTTTTTAAACCCAGGTGCCCTGATTAGCCTGCCTTAATTGATTCTAGCAGCTTCTTGATTGGCTGCAGGTGTTCTAATCAGCCTGTCTTAATTGTCTCCAGAAGGTTCCTGATGGTTCTGGAACCTTCCCTGTTACCTTACCCAGGGAATAGGGACCTACTTAACCTGGGGCTAATATATGTGCCTTCTATTACTCTCCTGTAGCCATCTGGCCCGACCCTGTCACAGTGCCTAAAATTGGTCATCTTAGTTTCTATTTAGGAACCTAAATAAGTGGCTTTATTATCAGAGGTACTGAGCATTCACAGGTCCCTCTGAAACCAACCCCCTTGTAAGATAAATAAGTATTATCCCAATCTTGTAGTTGAGGAAGCTGAGGCATAAAGGCCAATATATTGAAGATTCATAGTTTGAGGATATGATCGTATTGGTTCTCCACCACAGGATGCACACACGCCCATGCGCTCTCAATCAGAGACTGCACAGTAGTAATTGCAAGCCCGTGCCTGCACAGAGCAGTATCTTGTGCTTTGAACAAGGGCATTTAAGGAAGCGAAAACTCATTGTTGCTCAGTTTCTTCTCAACAGCCTGCGGCATCAAGACACGGCATTCTGATTTATGTGCTGCAATGAAAAGGCACTTTAGGGGATCCCAAACCACTTTGATCCAGACCATTCTAGTACCACCAGAACACTTTCTGCACACCTCAGGAGACTTTCCAGAAAAGAGTCAAACTGCAGAGACACCCGTACGTCTTCTTAATCTGCCCATCCTTCTAAGAGGCCGTTTTGACATCTCGGTTGAGGGCACTGACCAACCTATTCCACTGGATCCTCTGTTGTGCAACTACAGCCCCTTTGGAAACCAACTGTCTTACTTCTTGCTTGCCTGGGAATATCATACCTCAGACAGGTAGATATTGGAGGTCATCCACTTCCATCCTATCCTCCCCTCCACCCTCTTCAAGGATCCTTCTCACAAGGAACTCCTAAAATAATAAATTCAGTCTTTCCTCCTCCTGGGGACAATGGAGCCAGTTCCACTGGAATTCGTCAGAAGAGGCTTCTATTCCAATTGCTTTCTAGATCCCAAGAGAGCTAGCGGGTGGAGACCAATCCTTGATCTAAGGAACTTAAACAACTGTGCTCTAGGACATCTCAGAATAGTGACAGTAGCTACCATAATCCCTTCCGGAAATCCAGGGGACTGTTTCGTTGATGTCAACCTTCAGGATACTTTCATGTAGTGATCCACCTGCTCACAACTTTTCCTATGCTTTGTAACAGGAACAGATCACTATCGGTATCGAGTTTTCCCTTTTGGACTCTCCACTGCCCCAAGGTTATTTACAAAGATTTCCCCAGAGATATCAGTTTGCCTCCAACAATGGTGGAGCTCAGTATTCCTATACTTGGATGTCTGGCTGCTACAACGCCTGCCAGCTCAAGAGGTCCACACAGCAACATTCAAGACTTAACCTTATTCCAATCTCTGGGGCTCCGTATCAATCACTAGAAATCCATAGGTTTCAGAGTAGCAGCCGTGTTAGTCTGTATCCGCAAAAAAAAAAAGGAGTACTTGTGGCACCTTAGAGACTAACGAATTTATTTGAGCATAAGCTTTCATGAGCTACAGCTCACTTCATTGGAGTGAGCTATAGTTCACGAAAGCTTATGCTCAAATAAATTTGTTAGACTCAAAGGTGCCACAAGTACTCCTTTTTTTAGAAATCCATACAGTTCCCAGTACAAAGAACAGACATTATAGGAGCTACCTTAGATTCCACAACAGCCAGACTGTATTTTCTACCCTTTCCAATATTATCTCAACAATACAACTGAGCCAACAAGCAGAAAGCGTTAGCCTAAGGCTCTTGGGTCACACGTCAGCCTCCATGTCTGTGACTCTCCATAGAATCAGAATCGTAGGACTGCAAGGGACCTTGAAAGGGCATCTAGTCCAATCCCCTACACTCATGGCAGGACTAAGTATTATCTAGACCATACTTGACAGGTGTTTGTCTAACCTGCTCTCAAAAATCTCCACTGATGGAGATTCCACAACCCATTTATTCCAGTGTTTTACCACCATGAAGTTAAGAAGTTTTTCCTAATGTCCAACCTAAGCTGCCCTTGCTGCAATTTAAGCCCACTGCTTCTTGTCCTAACCTCAGAGGTTAAGGAGAACAAATTTTCTCCCTCTTCCTTGTAACAATCTTATGTACTTGAAAACTGTTACCATATCCCCTCTCAGTCTCCTCCAGACTAAACAAACCCAATTTTTTCAATCTTCCCACACAGATCATGTTTTCTAGACCTGTAATAATTTCTGTTGCTCTTTTATGAACTTTCTTCATTTTGCGAGCCTACAACTCAGATGCTTCCAAATGTGGGTAAGAACAGCGTATACC
Source organism: Natator depressus (assembly GCF_965152275.1). Classification (NCBI taxonomy): domain Eukaryota; kingdom Metazoa; phylum Chordata; order Testudines; family Cheloniidae; genus Natator; species Natator depressus. The sequence continues at coordinate 16,742,090 of NC_134235.1, forward strand.
CCAAACCGACAAAGCCTATCCAAACACTTTACAGTCTCTCCTAGCGTGGAGGAGACTTTCACATGGTGGAAGAACCCACTTAGTCTGTGTTGGAACCCCATTCTTGTATTCCGCACCATCAAAGATCTTCACCACAGACACTTCTCTGCTAGGATTGGGAGCGCACCAGCAGGGAGTCACAGCCCAGGGTAAATGGTGTTACTGGAACTGGTGCTTTATATCAACATTCTGGAGCTAAGAACAGTATGATATGCTTCATAATACTTCCTTCATGCCACACGGATCACTTAGAGTAATGCTGGACAACTGGGTAGTGATATTTTACATCAACCTCCAAGGTGGAACAAGATCACAATTCTTGTGCGCAAAGTCGCTAAGGCTGTGGAACTGGTGTTTCTACCATTGGATGTAAGTATGAGCAGTCTACCTACCAGGCTTCTAAAATACACGTGCAGACTTCCTGAGCAGATACTTCTGACAAGACCACAAATGAGAACTCAAAGACTCTGTCTTTTGCAGGGTTCTACCAGGAATAGGCCTCTTTGCCATCCTGAACACCATGAAGTGTTGCCCTGTTTCTGCTCCAAAGAAGGTTATGGCCATAAATCCCTGGGGGATACCTTGACAATACCATGGCCCCATATTCTTCTTAGCCACCTCTACTACTAATCTTCAAGAGCCTTCTCAAGCTGTGACACAGATGAGACACAGCCAGAGCAATTCTCATAGCAATGAGCTGACCAAGACAGGTATTGTACTCAAACCTCATCCACCTCTCGGAAGTAACACCCCCTCAAACTTTCTATCAGGAAGGATCTCTTGCCACAGAACTCAGGGATCTTAATTCATCCTGGTCCCTCCTCCCCGAACCTGAAAGCATGGCTCCTCAATAGCTCGAACATGGAGCTAACCTGTTTAGATAGAGTTCAGTCAATATTCCTATCTAGTAGAAACCTCAATACTCACAAGACATACCCCCAAAATGGAAACATTTCCAGTCCTGGTGCTCCCTCCTCAAGCATCAGAGGTTCTGTTTTCCAAGATCATGGATTACTTATTGGAATTAAAGATACAGGGTCTCTCAGTGAGTTCTACCAGAAGACATCTAGCCATCACCACAGCTTTCCACTCACCCATTCTTGGCTTTCCCACTCTTCACACACCCTACAGCAGCCAGATTACTCCAGAGTCCATACAGCTTATTTTTCCCTGTTCAGAACCTGTCCTTCCAGCAGAACCTCAATTTTTAATGCATTAAGATCTCCCCACTCCTTTGGACTGATGGCTACCTGCTCTGGCCTCCAACTTTCCCTCAACAGGTCATTCATCAACATTACTTCAGTAAAATGAATAGGAGAACTGGGAGCACCCATGGCTGACCTACCATATACCACCTTTTATAAAGGCAAAATTATACTATGCCCCCATCCGTGCTTTCTCCCCAGGTCTCCTTGGAATATCTTATTACCCAGAAGATTCACTAGCCCCAGTTTTACCCCAAACCTAATGCCTCCAGAGAGGAATCCAGTTCTCAGTCACTGGATGTCAGAAGAGCCTTTGCCATCTCCCTGGGCAGACTTCTCAGATTCCCTATTTTAGTGTTTTTTAAAAGAATTTTTTCCTCTCAAAAATGCATATTTTTAATCAAATTTTGTGTTCAGCCCTCCATTTTAGAATATCTGAAATGTGCCCTGTTCACAGTTTAGTAGCAACGATTGGATGGTGCTTGGTCAATAATCCTTGCCTTTATGGAATTATAGTTGATGTAATGGGTGGAACTATGTTCACCAATGGTTCTTTTCATTGGCAATATATTTTATAGGAGAAATTGTTTTATGTAACTAGGCTCAGAGGTCATACACTGGGCACATTTCTAAATATAAGATAACAAGAATATAATATATTAAAAGTATTTTTTGGGGGGGCGGGGGGGAGGAAGGTGTTGAGTCTTGTGTCGTTCCTGGTGTGTTATTTCTTTTGGCAAAAGAAGGCAGAAACAGAAGTAAGCCAAAGACCTTTTATTGGCTAAAGGAAACCAGTATTAGTTTACAAGGTCACCTTACCTTCTGAAGAGTCTTGAGAATATTGAAGAGTCTGTGACCTTTCCAGTTCTATCTTCAGCAATTATATATAGTAAGTCCTCAAAACGCTTCTGGCCCACAACACAGATGGCCAAGTGAAAAAGCCAAGAGTTTCTTCTGTTGAGACCACAATCTCCACAGAAGAATCAACATTCTAAATTGGTTTTGTGAGTGACTTACTCATGTATGATTGTCAATAAGACAGTTTAAAACAGGGGTTCTCAAACCGGGGGTCGGGACCCCTCAGAGGGGGTTACAAGGTTCTTACATGGGGGGGGGGGGGTTGCGAGCAGTCAGCCTCCAGCCCAAACCCCTCTTTTCCTCCAGCATTTATAATGGTGTTAAAAATATAAAAATGTGTTTTTAGTTTATGGGGCTGGGGGTCACATTCAGAGGCTTGCTATGTGAAAGGGGCCATCAGTACAAAAGTTTGAGAACCACTGGTTTACAAGAAGCAGTTGAGAGTGTTCAGGGTGAGCTACTGCAGAAATAGGAAATACTGATCCTCTTGTGGAAGCCAAAGTACCAAATGTAGATATATGTTAAGAAATATTTCTATTATAGTAGCACCCATATAGAGGCCACAATAAAGTTTGAGAACCCACAGTATGTTAGATGCTGTGTAAACATTAAGAGTCAGTCTCTGTCTTTCAGAATTTACAATCTAAGATTATATCCCCTTAGCAGTTGGAAAACCTTCTCCCCCCTTCATCCGCCTCTGCACCAGAGAGATGAGGCTTTGAGCTCATATGGTCGGCCATCTGCTTGAGCTTCTAGAATAACCTTCAATGTATGAGGCTTGGATTTGTCTTTCTACTTCCTCTTTGCCTCAGGAAGAGGAGGGTCCTCTGGCCATTGATTTGTCCAGGTACTCAGAATCAGACTTGTTGGTGTTAAACCAACATTCCAAGATGAACAGATGGAGCTTATACTGCACCTCTTTTGTGCCCTGTACGTGAAACTGGTGCACAGAGCGTCTAGCAGATGACTGACACATCCAGAGAATGCCCACTAGTTAGCAATTAACATTTTTGCCTTTCAAGAAGCACAGTGCTTGAAGTCTAATGTATTTTATTTAAATCAGCCACTAAAGAATACAAGGGGCAAAAGGCCTGAACATCATGCCACATTATAGATCCTAACAATGTGGACAAAAGGCCAGATGACCCAAAGAAAAAAAAAACTAATATTCTGTATTAAAAAAGGTACATACAGTAACAGTTTTTGAGGTGCGTTGTGCACATATACATTCCACTACAGGTGTATGTGCACCTAACACTTTCTAATTGGAGACTTTTGCCAGCAGCGCGACTAGGCAGTGCATGCACTGCTGCTCTCCTTGTGTGCAGAGAAAAGGACATAAAAGGGGTGTGTCCACTACATCCTTGTATATGTAGTGTCCAGTGCAGTAGGGAAAGGCAAGAGGGTCATGGACTAGATACATACCCAACACATCTCAAAGAACAAGTTACTGTACAGATAAGTAACGTTTTCCCCCCACCTTCGAATGTACATATACATTTCATCACAAGCGATTCATCAGTAGTTCTCTTGCAGGTGGAGGACTTCAGATCACTTGAACAGAGACTGTAGCACTGACTTGCCAAAGTTGGCATCATCTCTACAGGCTTCAGTGATGTCAATGTCTGGAAAAGGTATGAACAGATGACTGTGACGGCTTTGCAAATATTCTCTATAGGGATGTTGCTCAGAAAAGCTGATTAAGCAGACTAAGCTCTAGTAGACTGAGCTGTTATCCTTGAGGACTTTAGTAAGATTGTAGCACTGCTTAATGCAGTCAGAAATCCAACAAGAAATTTGCTGAGCGGTTACAGGTTGGCCTCTAATTTTCTCAGCTTATGCTACAAAGAACCTGAGAGAGCTCTGAAAGCCACAGTGTAATCCAGATAGAATACCAGAGCTCTGCAAACGTCTAAGGTATGGAGTGTCTCTTCAGCTTTTGAGGAGTGAGATCTTGGGGGATAAAAACAAACATCAGACGATGAATTGTTTGATTCAGGTAGAAAGCTGAAATTATCTTTGGCATAAACTGAAGGTGTGGCCTAAGAGAAACTTTGAAAGGAGGATCAGCTAAGAGATCTTGAAGTTCTGAAATTCTCCTTGTAGAGATGACTGCCACTAGGAATCCCTTCTTCATAGAAAACAGAGACAGTGAGGAGAACCAATTAGTCTGGAGATGACAAAGTTAAGATCCAATAAAGGTACTGGATCAGACACAGGTGGGTAGATGTTGATTAAACCTTTCAAAAATCTGGAAACCAGAGGGTGAGAGAAGACAGAAAACCTATCCACTGGCAGATGCAAAGCAGATATTGACACCAAGTGGACTCTCACAGAACTAACTGATAGGTCAGAAGATTCCAAGTGTAACAAAGTACAATACATGTGAGATCTCTGTGTGATGGGGTGGTATGGGCTGAGATTGCACCTAAACAGAAAACCTCCATTTAGTTACTGTACAGTCTCTTGAACTCTTTATCAGGAGCAGATCTAGATGAGACTGCTGAGTGCACTCTCTGGTGTCAGAGGAGTCAGAAACTGGGTGGGTGAAGAAATAATCAAAGTCCTGCTGAGGGACTTGGTAACTTCTATCAACCCACTTTGCCGTACGTGGCATAGAGGACAGTGAATGTTCACTGGCTCTAACAAGACTTCATTAATGGGAAGGGCAACCCTTCCTGGGGCAGGAGCCTATAGAATATTAAGGAGACTGTGTGAGTTTTCTTGTACGAGCTCAGCCTGACACCCTGAGAAGTAGCTACTCTTCTCATCAAGTCCTGAAAGACTTTAAAGTTTTCTGGAGAATGAGATGTCAACTCTGGGGTGACTGCTTCATGGCAGGAACAGGGTAAAATATTGGGGCAGGGAATAAGGAGAGAAGACATCTTGGCTTTCTTTCATTAATTCCCCTTCCTCAACAAGATCTAGTACAGCTGATGGAGGGATGGTGGAAGGAGTCTCTCCAGAGGTTTCCTGCACTAGACTCTCCTCTTGGACTATAACTCTGATGGAGGACTAGACTCCTTCGGAGCAGGCCAAGACAAGTACGGTCATGGAGGATATTCTATTCTCTCAGTAGACCATAGGGGAGGGTACCATAAAGGAACCACTTTTTAAGAGTACCAGTCCTGTTCCTTCTGCCTCATGTCCCCTGAACAAGATCTAAAGCCTGGTCTACACTATGGGGTTAGGTCGAATTTAGCCACATTAAGTAGATTAAAAAATGACTGCGCCCACACAACCAACCCCGTTCCGTCAACCTAAAGGGCTCTTAAAATCAATTTCTGTACTCCTCCCCGACGAGGGGAGTACCACTAAAATCGACCTTGCTGGGTCGAATTTGGGGAGTGCGGACGCAAATCGACGGTATTGGCCTCCAGGAACTATCCCAGAGTGCTTCACTATGACTGCTCTGGACAGCACTTTGAACTCTGATGCACTAGCCAGGAAAAGCCCCGGGAACTTTTGAATTTCATTTCCTGTTTGGTCAGCATGGCGAACTCAGCAGCACAGGTGACCATGCAGTCCCCCCAGAATCGTAGAGTGTAGAATGTTTCTACGCTCCCCCAATCATCTCCATTCCTGAGGTTATCGCAGATTACAAGGCGAAAAAAACGCACTCGTGATGACATGTTTTCCGAGCTCATGCAGTTCTCCCGCACTGAAAGGCCACAGCTTAATGCATGGACACATTCAGCAGCAGAGGCCAGGAAAGAATTAAGTGAGCGTGAAGAGAGGAAGCAGGACACGATGCTGAGGTTAATGTGGCAGCAAACAGACATGATGAAGCATCTGTTGGGGGGAGCAAATGAACATGATGAAGCGTCTGTTGGAGCTGCAGGAAAGCCAACAAGAGCACAGACTCCAGCTGCATCCACTGTATAACCACCTACCCTCCTCTCCATGTTCCATAGCCTCCTCACACAGACGCCCAAGAATGCGGGGAGGAGACTCCGGGCACCCAGCCACTCCACTCCAGAGGATGGCCCAAGCAACAGAAGGCTGTCATTCAAACAGTTTGATTTTTAGTGTGGCTACAAGAAGCAATGTCACCTTGTTCTTCCCTCCTCCCTCACCCCACCTGGGCTACCTTGTTGTCATAAATATAAAGGGAAGGGTAAACCCCTTTAAAATCCCTCCTGGCCAGAGGAAATCTCCTCTCACCTGTAAAGGGTTAAGAAGCTAAAGGTAACCTCGCTGGCACCTGACCAACATGACCAATGAGGAGACAAGATACTTTCAAAAGCTGGGAGGAGGGAGAGAAACAAAGGGTCTGTGTGTCTGTCTATAGTCTGTCTTTGCCGGGGATAGACCAGGAATGAAGCCTTAGAACTTTTAGTAAGTAATCTAGCTAGGTATGTGTTAGATTATGATTTCTTTAAATGGCTGAGAAAAGAATTGTGCTGAATAGAATAACTATTTCTGTCTGTGTATCTTTTTTGTAACTTAAGGTTTTTGCCTAGAGGGGTTCTCTATGTTTTGAATCTAATTACCCTGTAAGGTATTTACCATCCTGATTTTACAGGGGGGATTTTTTTTTTATTTCTATTTACTTCTATTTCTATTAAAAGTCTTTTTGTAAGAAAACTGAATGCTTTTTCATTGTTCTCAGATCCAAGGGTTTGGGTCTGTGGTCACCTATGCCAATTGGTGAGGCTTTTTATCCAACATTTCCCTGGAAAGGGGGGGGTGCAAGTGTTGGGAGGATTGTTCATCGTTCTTAAGATCCAAGGGTCTGGGTCTGTAGTCACCTAGGCAAATTGGTGAGGCTTTTTACCAAACCTTGTCCAGGAAGTGGGGTGCAAGGTTTTGGGAAGTATTTTGGGGGGAAAGACGTGTCCAAACAGCTCTTCCCCTGTAACCAGTATTTGTTTGGTGGTGGTAGCGGCCAATCCAAGGACAAAAGGGTGGAATATTTTGTACCCTGGGGAAGTTTTGACCTAAGCTGGTAAAGATAAGCTTAGGATGTTTGTCATGCAGGTCCCCACATCTGTACCCTAGAGTTCAGAGTGGGGGAGGAACCTTGACACTTGTCCATTATCTCTTATTTTTTTAATTAAGAAAGAAAGAATGCATGCATGGTTTCAAAACAAGTTATTTTATTTCGACGGGGGGAGGGTGGTTGTTGATTTTAATTCCTTGTAAGCCAAAGGGGGCGGGTTTGCATCAAGCAGAAACACACACAACTGTCACACCGAAGCCTGGCCAGTCATGAAACTGGTTTTCAAAGCCTCTCTGATGCACAGCGTGCCTTGTTATGCTCTTCTAATTGTCCTGGTGTCTGGCTGCCCAAAATCAGATGCCAGGCAATTTGCCTCAATCTCCCACCCTGCCATAAACGTCTCCCCCTTATTCTCACTCTCACAGACATTATGAAGCACACAGCAAGCAGCAATAACAATGGGAATGCTGGTTGTGCTAGATCTAACCTAGTCAGCAAACAGCGCCAGCAAGCTTTTAAACGCCCAAAAGCACATTCTACCACCATTCTGCACTTGCTCATCCTATAGTTGAACTGCTACTTACTACTGTCCAGGCTTCATGAGCCATGGGAGCAAGGGGTATGCTGGGGTAGGTGCGACTGCATGGTGCTGCCCGCTGGGAGAGCAGCCTGAAGCAGAAGCCTCCAGCTCGCATGATATTCCAGGTAGGACTGAATCTCCATGAAACAAAACTTAAAGAAAATGACCTGGAGTCTCTGGCTCCCATTCAGTGCTCTAAGAGGAGGATAGCCATGTCTGTCTAGGCGCTCCTAATCGACCTCACCGAGGTCTGCCAGGAGCACCCAGGAGATGTACGATGGCTATCAGTCCTACTGCACCGTCTGCCACGAAGGCAAGGAGTTGCTGCTGTGTAGTTATGCAGTACTGTGTCTGCCAGAAGTACCCAGGAGACGTACGGTGACGGTGAGCTGAGCGGGCTCCATGCTTGTCATGGTATGGCGTCTGCACGGGTAACCCAGGAAAAAAGGCACGAAACAATTGTCTGCCATTGCTTTCATGGGGGTGTGTGTGTGTGTGTGTGTGTGTGAGACAACATGTACCCAAAACCACCCACGACAATGTTTTTGCTCCACCAGGCATTGGGAGCTTAACCCAGAATTCCAATTCCAGCGGAGACTGCGGGAACAGTGGGATAGCTACCGCTCTGTAAGTTGATGCTAGCCACGGTAGTGAGGACGCACTCAGCCAACTTAATGCGCTTAGTGTGGACATACGCAATCGACTGTATAAAATCGGTTTCTAAAAATAGACTTCTATAAAATCAACCTAATTTCGTAGTGTAGACATACCCTTAGAGGGGAATAAAAGTACAGGCCTCATAAGAAGATGTAGTACTCGTCTGGAAAGAGGAGCATTCTCTGTTGGGGTCCATGGGAGCTTTGGTAACGATGAGACCTGCTGGTCAGAAGCCGCCCGGGGACAAGGTAGATAGAATGCTGCACTCTTAATCGATGTCAGTAGTGCCGGCATAAGGTACTGGCAGAGATGATATCTATGGCGCTGGGAGCGACAGTGGTGCCGGCAGTGCTGACAGACTAAGGCTAACTGATAGAATTATATACATTGAAGACTTAAAGCTGGCAAATTGAAGCAAAAACTACAGGAGCTCCAACTCTTGCCATGGGTGCTGAGACGGAACTGAGAGTGGGGTGGTAGACATGCCCCTTTTTTGTCTTTAGCTCAATGCACAAGAAGAGCATGTGCTACCTAGTGGTAATACTGGCAAAAGTCTCCTACTCAAATGAATTGGGTGCCCCTAAACCTAAAGTGGAATGCATATGTGCACAATCACTCGAAAAAGAATAAGTGTTACAGTAGCATCCAGAGGCCCCGTACAAGATCAGGCACTCATATTTGATATTGTACATACAATAAAAGAGAGTCCAAGCCCCGAATAATTTACAACCTAAAAATAGGGACAAAAATACAGGGAGGGAAAGGATGACAACAACAAGAACAATAGTTTATATACATTTTTAACGAACTGTACAATCCTCAGGCTTTGAAGTTTCTTTTTTAATAACTGGTCAGGAGATACTAACAAGCAATTTGTCTAGACGTCATCATTGACATCATAATAGAGATCTTAAAGTATCTGAAGGAACACAGACTTCTGGATGTGTGAAGTGATTTTTGGAGGGCATTCCACACAAAACAGAGGGCAAAAAGTTATCTCTGGGAGAAGTGGACAAGCAGATGAAAGAGGCTAACATCATTAGTAAAACAAAGGGTGAAAGTCACAACATGGTGAAATAAGAGATTGGTTAAGTATGAGGAGCTAAAATTCGAAGGACCTTGTTAATAAGAACTCAATTGTTGTGTTTAATGTGATGAGAAGGGAGCTCATGCATTGCCTGGAAGTATCTCTGGTAATATACAGAGAAAAAAGTATACATTTCAGAATCTGACACTCCAGCTTCTACACGTCCTCATTAACCAAAACAAGGAAATATTTGTATTAATTGCCTCTATATTTATTTTAAACTGGGAAATAAAATTTACCAAATCATTGGCTGGCCAGGTTATAAAAGTTCTCTTTTGAATAACCTCCCACTTCCCAGCTTTTTTTTTAAAAACAGCCCAATGAAAGAAATACGTAAATGTTTCCTTTTAGTCAGAGGAAAGGCACTAACAGCATGGCACATCTCAAAGGTATTAGCACTTCACAGCAGCGCCACAGGTACTCCTTTTCTTTTTGCGAATACAGACGAACACGGCTGTTACTCTGAAACCTGTCACAGCAGTGTGCTGACTTAAAAAATAAGATAAGCAGAACTAAAGTCTTTCATTTCCATTTTACCGCTGAGAAGAGGAAAAGGCTACTATGACAGAAAAAAGCATTGCTATAAAATGCAAAAAAGAAAGCATCTGACTGATATTCAGCAACTTTTTATTTTATGTAACAAAGTATTATGATTATGTAACAATCAACAGGAGCCAAGAATGGAAGATGTAATTTGGAAGGGTTTTTTTTGAAACAGAAGTCAAAATAAAATTAAACAAACAAGTTACTAATTCCTCCTTACATGGGTTAAAAATACATATAAGGACAACCACCATTTATTTTAGTTATTACACCCTGGATGCAATTCAACTTCAAATTATTTCTATTCCCCTAGATCAGTGGACACCAACCAGTCAATCGCGATCTCCCTATCGATCCCAGAGGATCTCCTAGTTGATCATGATCTCCGGTGGTGCAGTGGGGCTGCTGCTAAGGCAGGCTCCCTGCCTGCCCCGGCCCCACACTGATCCCGGAAGTGGCCAGCACAGCCCTGGGGACAGGGGCCTCCCTCCATGCAATGCCCCTGCAGCTCTCATTGGATGGGAACGGGGAGCTGTGGCCAAGGGGAGCTGCGGGGGCAGTGCTTGCAGAGAGGGGCAGTGCACAGAGCCACATGCCCCCTGATGCTCCCAGGGGCCGCAGGGGCGCATTGACCCCTTCCGGGAGTGGTGTGGCGTGGCGCCAGGGTAGGCGGGGAGCCTGCCTTACCGGCAGCCACACTACACCGCCAACCAGGAACCGCTGGAGGCAAATGCTGACTGGCTGGAGGCTGCACCCCCAGCCCTGAGCCCCCTCTTGGAACCAGCACCCTATACCCCTCCTGCACCCCCAAACCCCTTCCTGCACACCAAGCCCCAGCCCTGACCCCCTCCTAGAGCCAGCACCTGATATCCCCTCCTGCACCCAAACTCCCTCCCAGAGCTTGTACCCCTCATCCACTCTTACACCCCAAACCCCTGCCCCAGGCTCAGCACAGAGCCCCTTCTGATACTGTGAACGCCTCGGCCCCAGCCCAGAGCCCACACCCCCTCCCGAACCCCAATCCCCTATTCCAGCCCGGTGAAAGTGAGTGATGGTGGGGGAGAGCGAGCTGGGTGGGGGGGAATGGAGTGAGGAGGGCAGGGCTTTGGGGAAGGGGTGGGGTAGATCCTGGGTTGTCCTTAAATTCAAAGTGATATTGGGCGTAAAAAGGTTGGAGATCACTGCCCAAGATCATCATGGCTTGCTGTCCCCATAGTGGATCATAAATTATGCTATTTGCATTGACTGCAAGATGTGTCACTAGTTTGAGGACTATCTCAGGCATTATGTTTAGAGCAGTGGTCTCCAACCTTACGCACAAGATCACTTTTTGAATTTAAGATCAACCTAGGATCTACCCCGCCCATTCCCCAAGGCCCTGCCCCGCTCACTCCATTCCCTCCTTCCTCCATCGCTCACTCTTCCCCATCTCATTTTCACCGTGCTGGGACAGGGGGTTGTGGTGCGGGAGGGGGTGTAGGCTCTGGGCTGGGGCTGAGGGGTTTGGAGTGCGAGGGGGGCTCCGGGCTCAGCCTGGAGCAGGGAGTTGGGGTGCAGGAGTGAGGGGTGCAAGCTCTCGGAGGGTGCAAGCTCTGGGGCCCTGAGGGGGAGGGCAGCAGCGAGTCTTCCGGCATTGCCTGTTCCCACAATTGCTGCCCCCACAGCTCCCATTGGCCGGTTTCCGGCCAATCGGAGCTGCGGGCAGGGGCAGCGCATGGAGCTGCCTCACCCTCCCACCCCCAAGGGCCACAGACGTGCCAGCAGTCATCCACTTCCAGGAGCAGCGTGGCGCCAGGGCAGGCAGGCAGCCTGCCTGAGCCCTGCTGCACCGCCGAACTTTTAAAAGCCAGAGATCATGATTGACTGGCAGAGGCTGCAGGATCAACTAGTCGATCGCGATTGACTTGTTGGTGACCACTGGTCTAGAGTTAAACCTTTGCAGTACTGGTTCCATCTAATACTAGATATGCCATGGGGGACAGTGGCCAACAGGAAGGGAACAGATGAGAGCAACAAACTGAAAAGGAAAGCAGTGAAAAGTGGAAAGGAAGTACTTAAAAGTTTCAGACAACTGGAGAGGAAGAGGAAAATGAAAGTACAGCACAAGAGGGTAGTAAAAGAAAATCCCACAAGTACTATCATCAAAAACAATCCAGGAAAAGTACTGATAAGGGACAGTAAGATGACCTGACCTAAAATAAGAAAAAAATGGATTACAACCCTACTCTTGTCACTAATAGGACAGTACCATGCTGACAAATTTCTGAAGTGAACTTGGTAAAACAACCACTGTAAAAGGCTGCAATGTGCATAAGAGTTTAAAAAACCAAAAACTCCACCCTGGATCCTCGTACAGCACATATGCCTTTTAAAATGCTTTTCCCCCACCCTCCACAGACAAAAATGAAAATTTTAAGTGTTGGGGTAGCCTCTTGGACCTTACCCACTCGGCAGTATGCTGGGTGGCTTCTGAGACCTTATCCATCCAGTTCCCAAGAATTCAGTGCAACTCCAAACTATCACTCATCTTTATTGGCATATAATCAAACTGCAGTTGAGCCTAATCAAGGCTCAAGCTCAAGTGGGTACAGGGCATACCACACAGCCAAAGTTACACAGCACCCCTTTTCCCTTTATATACATTTACTCATTACACTACATTTACTATACATTGCATCACACATTTTGAGACTGGCCTGATCACTTTATAGGAACCAATCCCTGTACAGCACGCATTGTTCATACATAACTTACTCTTTACCTCATCTTATGTTCCAGGCTTATCTTATCCTTTGTTATGTTGTCCATTGTAAATGGTTTCCTGAGTGTTTCCCTTATCTTAGCTAGTACAGACATTCTGTTTCCAGCCTCCTGATCCATTTAACCTCCCTAATCCTGGCTCCAAGAAATGAGGCCTCATACATGTCCAATTATCCATGTCAAGCTAAGCCTACGAAGTAGCAAAGACAAATATGATTTCTCACCTACTATATTTACAAGCGGATGAAAATACAATAGATATTCAGGCCTGTTAAATCTCCTGTTTGAGAGAAGAAACTGCGTCTTTAGTTGCTTTCAAAACTACCCTTACCCAGGAGTATTAGTGCTACCTCTGAAGTGCAAAAAACACAGACATCCAAGATGATCCTGACCCCATAAAACTGGACAGCAGGAAGTGTACACTGAGCACCCTTACAGATTTCGCAAGCCAGTTACCTCAAAAAAGGGATGATCCTGGGGAAACACTACCCAGAAGCTTAAAGCTGAAGAAACACACTAATATGAAACTATTGCTTTGCCACTCTACGTAGGATAGCTTTGGTTAGAGTCTTTGAAGGATTCTAACCACAGAGACATAGCCTAGAGCAGTGGTTCCCAAACTTTTGTACTGGTGACCCCTTTCACTCAGCAATCCTATGAGTGTGACCCTCCCCCCCAAAGTAAAAACACTTGTTTATATTTAGCACTATTATAAATGCTGGAGGCAAAGCACGGTTTGGGGTGGAGGCTGACAGCTCGCAACTGCCCACATAATAACCTCATGACCCCCAGTTTGAGAACCCCTGGCCTAGAGCATTAGTCATCACTCCCCTCACAAAAAATCCCCCTCAACCATGACCACAGGCTTGGAGCTATGGCTAGATCAAAATGAGTAGTGCTCTAGCCATCTCTCCCTGATCACAGGAACTTGTGTGCAACTAAGGAGCAGCAGCAAGAGAACCAGCAGCCATATTACAGAGAGCAAGGAGCTGCCAGATTTAGCTAATCAGCTAGGTGCTAGCAGCCCAATCAGAAAAGCTGATAGAAGAAAACAGCCAGATTCCCCCTCCCCTCCCAGAGCAAGCACAGTCCTGGCAACCAGACCACACCCCTTCACGAAGTCTGGAACAAGGAGCAGAGATGCCAGAGGCACAGCAATTCCTACGTTCTGTGCTACAATCTTGTCAATCTTAAGTCTGGTAATGGGGACATTTGCTGTCATTTATGTAAATGAAGCAAGGCATAGTTATCAACTATGAAAATTAAGTCAGTATGTTATTTGCAGAGAATCTCCAGTTCTCTGAAACTTTAGCCTTAACAGGCATGGTATGTCATTGGTGTCAAACTGTAAATGATCATTTGTTTTATTTCCATCAGATTCAGTATTTTTTGGTAGGTAAATAAATATGCTCGTAAAATACAGCATTTGCTTTAAAATTCATGGTGACCAATAAGCTTCTTCTGTAATGCTTATAGGGTGAAGGGGCACTACTTTAAAAAAAAATCTGTTTTTTCCACATAAATGTACATTATATTCAACAGATATGAAATGTTGCTTGCTGCCAGTTAGTACACAACTAATCTATAAACAAAATGAAACAAAATTATTCTTTAACATTTGTCTTACTGGAAAACAAGATTATAATTTGCCCCTTCATACACTGAAAGATTCAGTGTGAATATGAAAATAAAATCCATAACATAGATTGTCAATTCGTGTCTGCAAATTATTTCTATATTTATATGTAATCACTTAAAAATTGGTAATAGGGCTGAAAGTTAGTTTTCCATGTGCCAAAATTTTCATAAAACAGAACTTTTCAACAAGAATAGTTCTAGTAATCAGCAGAGACTAAGCATGGAAAGTTTCAGCCTCAAAGATGGGAATGTTGAAAACATGGTATTAGAATGCAAATAACCAGTTTTAGTTAGAGGAATCAGTAATTTGGAAGATGACTGCAAATGGGATAGGAGCTTACAAAATATTATGGCACCACATGACTGAGCAGTACAGAAAACACATCAGGACTAAGAACACTGCAGTATCTCTGTATAAGTCAGACTGAAAAGTACATCTAGTGTATTGTATATGCTGGTATTTTTTGGTACTTCCCTACAATCACTACTTAGTGTTTAAACATAGAAGCACAGAAATATAGGGTGGAAGGGACCTTGACAGGTCATCTGGTCCAGCCCCCTGCACTGAAGCAATACCAAGCACACCTAGACCATCCCTGACAGATGTTTGTGTAACCAGTTTCTAATAACTCCAGTGATGGGGATTGCACAGCCTCTCTTGGTAACCTATCCAGTAATTAACTATCCTTGTTAAAAAGGGTTTCCTAATAACTAACCTAAATCTCCCTTGCTGTAAAATAAGACAATTAACTTCTTGTTCTGTGTTCCATGGACAGTAATTAATTGTTCTCCATGTCCTCTTCATAACAGCCCTTAACATATCAGAAGGACAGAACAGGTCGTGCTGGTGCGGCAGTGGCACTATATGTGAAAAAGCATAGAATCAAATGAAGTAAAAATCTTAAATGAACCAAACTGTGCCATAGAATCTCTATGGATAATAATTCCATGCTCGAATAACAAGAATATAGCAGTAAGGATATACTACCGACCACCTGACCAGGATGGTGATAGTGACTGCAAACTGCTCAGGGAGATTAGAGAGGCTATAAAAATAAAAAACTGAATAATAAAGAGGGATTTCAACTATCCCCATACTGACTGGGTACATGTCACCTCAGGATGTGATGCAGAGATAAATTTTCTTGACACCTTAACTGACTGCTTCTTGGAGCAGCTAGTCCTGGAACCCACAATAGGAGAGGCAATTCTTGATTTAGTCCTAAGTGGAGCACAGGACCAGGTCCAAGAGGTGAATATAGCTGGATCGCTTGGTATCAGTGACCATAATATAATTAAATTTAACATCTCTGTGGTGGGGACAACATCACAGCAGCCCAACACTGTGGCATTTAATTTCAGAAAGGAGGACTACACAAAAGAGAGGAAGATAGTTAAACAGAAATTAAAAGGTACAGTGCCAAAAGTGAAATCCCTGCAAGCTACATGGAAACTATTTAAAGACACCAAAATAGAGGCTCAACTTAAATGTATACTCCAAATTTTAAAACATAGTAAGAGAACAAAAAAAGTGCCACCGTAGCTACACAAGTAAAAGCAGCAGTGAGAGGCAAAAACGCATCCTTTAAAAAGTGGAAGCTAAATTCTAGTAAGGAAAATAGAAAGGAGCATAAACTCTGGCAAATGAAGTATAAAAATATAATTAGGAAGGCCAAAAAAGAATTTGAACAACTAGCCAAAAACTCAAAAAGTAACAGCCAAATTTTTTTTTAAGTACATAAGAAGCAGAAAGCTGCTAAACAACCAGTGAGCCCACTGGACGATCGAGATGCTAAAGGAACACTCAAGGATAAGGCCATTGCAGAGAAACTAAATTAATTCTTTGCTTCTGTCTTCATAGCTGAGGATGTGAAGGAGATTCCCAAACCTGAGCCATTCTTTTTAGATGACAAATCTACGGAATTGTCCCAGATTGAGGTGTCATTAGAGGATGTTTTGGAACAAATTGATAAATTAAACAGTAATAAGTCACCAGAACCAGATGGTATTCCCAATGTTGCCTCTAATTTTTTACATCTATGTGAGGAATGAATTTTGTCATGTCCACCAAGGTGATGAGTGGCAGGGGTGGAGCCGAGGAGTTTGGAATGTGGGAGGGGGCTCAGGGCTCCGTTTGGGGATGCAGGTTCTGGTGTGGGGCTGGGGATAAGGTGTTTGGGGTGCGAGAGGGGATCAGGGCTCCAGGCAAAGGGTTGGGTGTGTGTGTGAGTGAGAGTGTGAGTGATGGCTGCAAGATGTCCTGGGGCTGCAGCGGGGAGAGAGGACTCCCCTCAGCCCTCTCTCGCAGCGGCAGCTCTGGCATCAGGGCTGGGGGAGAGGGGCCTCTCCCCGGCAGTGGCCCGGCAGGCCCCCTACCTCTTTCCTCTCCAGTCCAGATCCCTGTGGCTGCTCGCCTGTGTGGCCCTTAGTAGCCTGCTGTGCAGCCACGCAGCTTAGAGGGAACTTAGGTATTCACCAAAGAGTTCGGAAGGAACTCAAATGTGAAACTGCACAACTACTAACTGTGGTTTGTAGCCTATCATTTAAATCAGCTTCTGTACTAAAATGACTGGATAGCTAATGTGACACCAATTTTTAAAAAGGGATCCAGGGGTGAGCCCTGCAATTACAGACCAGTAAGCCTGACTTCAGTACCAGGCAAACTGGTTGAAACTATAGTAAAGAACAGAATTGTCAGACACATAAATGAACGTAACTTGTTGGGTAAGAGTCAATATGGTTTTTGTAAAGGGAAATCGTGCCTCACCAATCTACTAGAATTCTTTGAGGAGGTCAACAAGCATGTGGACAAGGGGAAATCCACTGGATATAGTGTACTTAGATTTTCAGAAAGCCTTTGACAAGGTCCCTCACCAAAGGCTCTTAAGTAAAGTAAGCTGTCATGGGATAAGAGGGAAGGTCCTCTCTTGGACTGATAACTGGTTAAAAGATAGGAAACAAAGGGTAGGAGTAAATGGCCAGTTTTCAGAATGGAGAGAGGTAAATACTGGTGTCTCCCAGGGGTCTGTACTGGGACCAGTACTTTATAAATATATTGAGAATGATCTGGGAAAAGGGCTAAACAGTGAGGTGGCAAAATTTGCAGATGAAACAAAACTACTCAAGATAGTTAAGTTCAAAGCAGACTGTGAATAGCTACAAAGGGATCTCACGAAACTGGGTGACTAGGCAACAAAATGGCAGATAAAATTCAGTGCTGATAAACGCAAAGTAATGCACATTGAAAAATATAATCCCAGCTATCCATATAAAATGATGGGGTCTAAATTATCTGTTACCACTCAAGAAAGAGGTCTTGGAGTCTCTGTGGATAGTTCGCTGAAAACTTCCATTCAATGTGCAGCGGCAGTCAAAAAAGCAAACAGAATGTTGGGAATCATTAAGAAAGGGATAGATAGGACAGAAAATATATTGCCTCTATATTAATCGATGGTACACCCACATCTTGAATACTGCATGCAGATGTGGTTAACCCATCTCAGAAAAAGATATATTGGAATTGTAGAAGGTCCAGAACAGCTTGCATATGAGGAGAGATTAAGAAGATTGGGACTCTTCAGCTTGGAAAAGACAACTAAGAGGGGATATGATAGAGGTCTATAAAATCATGACTAGTGTGGAGAAAGTAAATAAGGAAGTGTTATTTACTCCTTCTCATAACACAAGACCTAGGGGTCACCAAATTAAATAGGCAGCCGGTTTAAAACCAACAAAAGGAAGCATTTCTTCACACAACGCAGAGTCAACCTGTAGAACTCTTTGCCAGAGGATGTTGTAAAGGGCACCACTATAACAGGGTTCAAGAAAGAACTAGATAAATTCATGGAGGATAGGTCTATCAATGGTTATCAGCCAGGATGGGCAGGGATGGTGTCCCCAGCCTCTGTTTGCCAGAAGCTGGGAATGGGCAACAGGGGATAGATCACTTGATGATTACTTGTTCTGTTCATTCCCTGTGGGGCACCTGGCATTGATCACTGTTGGAAGACAGGATACTGGGCTAGATGGACCTATGGTCTGCCCCAGTATGGCCGTTCTTATGTTCTTATATTTGAAGACATATCAGGTCTGCACCCTCCCCCACCCCAGTCTTCTTTTCTCAAGACTAAACATGGCAGTTTTTTTAACCTTTCTTCATAGGTCAGGTTTTCTAAACCTTTAGTCCTTTTTGTTGCTCTCTTCTGAACTCTATCCAGTTTCTTCACATATTTCTTGCAGCGTGGTGCCCAGAACAGGACACAATACTCCACCTGAGGCCTCACCAGTGCTAAGCAGAAGAATTGCCTCCACATATTACCCATGACACTTGATAATATACCCCAGAATAGCATTAGACTTTTTGCAACTGCATCACACTGTTGATTCATATTTAATTTGTCATCCACTATAACCCCCAGATCCTTTCCTGCAGTACTACTGCCTAGCCAGTTATTTCCTATGTTGTATTTAGGCATATAGCATTTTTCATCTCAAATCAAATAAACAAAGAAATTCAGAGACGAGAGACTAAAATGAACACAATTTGAAGGCATAACTACTGAAGAGTATTAAAAGGAAAATACATTTATAGCTTGATTAAATGACAGAAGTGAGCTGAGAGCATAAGGTATCAGTCTACAAGTATTTCTAAGCACCAAGAAATTAGAGGCCAATAACTCTCTAGCTACTCTACAGGAATGTTATCAGACTACACTGCATAAGCAGAGACACATTCTTGGGAGTATAAGCCTTAATGGTGCAATTCAAGAACCATTCAGAAAGCAGTCTCCTGAATCACATTTGTTGGAAGGACAACCAATCCTTCTCTATTATACCAAAAACTTTATATAGATGATGCTGTGGCAAAATTCAAGTCTGTAGGGGTATTATATTCTGAAAACTCAATTTACAGTGAATAGCCTTCCTTTCCCCTTGGAGACATCTCAGCTATTCAAGACTGCATATTTGTACTATAACTATATGAGATTCTAAACCGTCTGAGAATGTTAATAACAAAACAAACAAAAAAACAAAAACACCCCAATGTGTGCATATTACTATAAATCTTTTCAACTTTCACAAACTAGTAATTTTTGCCTGATGGAGCAGTCAGATTTCACCAAAATTAAAAGTGAGAATTTGAGACAAGGCATATATTAATAGTCATATTGACACTGAATGAGCATTAAAAGCCACCAAAAACGCAAGGAGATTTTAAAGTCAATCCTGACCAACATCACTAGGTTGAAATTAGATCTTATCTGTCTCAGGCACTAATGTGGCCAGCCCTGTTACTGTACTGACAGCCTCACAATATTTTAATGTACTCATCGCCACAACACCTCTGTGAAGTACTATTATCTCCATTTTACAGATGGTCAGAGAGACTTGCTCAAGGTCATATAGGAAGTCTGTGGCAGAGCAGGGAATTGAATCTAGGTCTCTAAGGTTAATGCATTAACTACTGGATCATCTTTCCTCTCCAGAGAGCTTTGCCAGAGATGCAAATATGCTCTCTTATAAATGGACACTGTCAAGAAAAAAGAAAAAGGAGGACTTGTGGCACCTTAGAGACTAACAAATTTATTTGAGCATAAGCTTTCGTGAGCTACAGCTCACTTCATCGGATGCATTCAGTGGAAAATACAGTGGGGAGATTTATATACACAGAGAACATGAAACAATGGGTGTTACAATACACACTGTAACCAGAGCGATCAGGTAAGGTGAGCTATTACCAGCAGGAGAGCGGGGGGGAAAAAACCTTTTGTAGTGATAATCAAGATGGGCCATTTCCAGCAGTTGACAAGAACATCTGAGGAACAGCGCGCAGGGGGGATGGGGAGGGAGGGTGGTTTGTTCTAAGTCAGCCATAAAAATGTTGGCATACTGTGGGGCCATGCGGGTACCCATGGCAGTGCCGCAGATTTGAAGGTATACAAAGGTATACATTGTCCCCAAATGTGAAATATTTATGGGTGAGGACAAAGTCACAGAGTTCAGCCAATGGCTGACTTAGAACAATGCTTCCTCAGCTCTCATCCCCATATGCCCCTACTGTACTTGCGCTACACTGATGACATCATCATCATCTGGACCCATGGAAAAGCCCTTGAGGAATTCCACTATGATTTCAACTATTTCCATCCCACCATCAACCTCAGCCTGGACCAGTTCACACAAGAGATCCACTTCCTGGACACTACGATGCTAATAAGCGATGGGCACATAACCACCACCCTATACTGGAAACCTACTGACCGCTGTGCCTACCTACATGCCTCCAGCTTTCATCCAGACCACACCACACAATCCATTGTCTACAGCCAAGCTCTAAGATACAACCGCATTTGCTCTAACCCCTCAGACAAACACCTACAAGATCTCTATCAAGCATTCCTACAACTACAACGCCCACCTGCTGAAGTGAAGAAACAGACTGACAGAGCCAGAAGAGTACCCAGAAGTTACCTACTACAGGACAGGCCCAACAAAGATAATAACAGAACGCCACTAGCCATCACCTTCAGCCCCCAACTAAAACTTCTCCAACGCATCATCAAGGATCTACAACCTATCCTGAAGGACGACCCATCACTCTCACAGATCTTGGGAGACAGGCCAGTCCTTGCTTACAGACAGCCCCCCCAACCTGAAGCAAATACTCACCAGCAACCACACACCACACAACAGAACCACTAACTCAGGAACCTATCCTTGCAACAAAGCCTGTTGCCAACTGTGTCCACATATCTATTCGGGGGACATCACCATAGGGCCTAATCACATCAGCCACACTATCAGAGGCTGTTCACCTGCGCATCTACCAATGTGATATATGCCATCACGTGCCAGCAATGCCCCTCTGCCATGTACATTGGCCAAACTGGACAGTCTCTACGTAAAAGAATAAATGGACACAAATCAGACGTCAAGAATCATAACACTCAAAAACCAGTCGGAGAACACTTCAATCTCTCTGGTCACTCGATTACAGACCTAAAATGGCAATTCTTCAACAAAAAAACTTCACAAACAGACTCCCCATTTACATTAATTCTTATGGGGAAATTGGATTCGCTTAACATCGTTCTGCTTAAAGTAACATTTTTCAGGAACATAAATGCAAATGTTAAGCAAGGAGTTACTGTAATTACAAACTTCTACAGATCTGCTAAGCACATTCCTTTCCTGAGGATACTGGATACAATTAACTTAGGCTTGAATAGAGACTGGGAGTGGATGTGTCATTACACAAGGTAAAACTATTTCCCCCCCACTGTTCCTCAGATGTTCTTGTCAACTGGTGGAAATGGCCCACCTTGATCATCACCACAAAAGGTTCCCTCTCCCTCCCCCCCCCCCACCCCCGGCTCTCCTGCTGGTAATAGCTTACCTTACCTGATCACTCTCCTTTCAGTGTGTATGTTAATACCCATTGTTTCATGTTATCTGTGTATATAAATCGCCCCACTGTATTTTCCACTGATGCATCCAATGAAGTGAGCTGTAGCTCATGAAAGCTTCTGCTCAAAAAGATTGGTTAGTCTCTAAGGTGCCACAAGTCCTCCTTTTCTTTTTGCGGATACAGACTAACACGGCTGCTACTCTGAAACCTGTCAAGAAAAAGAAAATCTTATTTCCCCATCTGTGTTACAGCCATCACCTCAGATTTTCAGACTGGAAATGAAAGCCTAATTTACTTTTTACTGCTTTTGTTATTTTCTTTTACCAGTTCTCGTCACTTGCACAATGAAAGCGTCTGGTCACCTAACTTTTGTTTAGAAACAGTTTCTTGCAATTTCAGTTCCAGATTCTCATGGTCTTCAGGGGTACACAATCTTTGCAGCACTTGCATGCTTCTACTCACATGTCAATTATTTATAAAGGATCTATTTATGCTGGCTCTGCT
The DNA here is from genome assembly GCF_965152275.1 of Natator depressus. Classification (NCBI taxonomy): domain Eukaryota; kingdom Metazoa; phylum Chordata; order Testudines; family Cheloniidae; genus Natator; species Natator depressus. Next base: position 16,764,311 of record NC_134235.1, read on the forward strand.
GTTGCAATGGAATGCAGAGAATGGTGACCACAAGCTATGACTAACCTGTAGGAGTTTCTTCACCCCTTTCCTCAGGAAAGGAATGTGCTTAGCAGATCTGTAGAAGGTTGTAATTACAGTAACTCCTTGCTTAACATTGCATTTATGTTCCTGAAAAATGTTACTTTAAGCAGAACTATGTTAAGCGAATCCAATTTCCCCATAAGAATTAATGTAAATGGGGGGGGGGGTTAGGTTCCAGGGAAATTTTTTTCGCCAGACAAGACAATTTTTTTTTAATACACACACAGTATAAGTTTTAAACAATTTAATACTGAACACAGCAATGGTGATTGTGAAGCCTGATTGAGGTGGAGGAGTCAGAGGGTGGGATATTTCCCAGGGAATGCCTTGCTGCTAAACGATGAACTAGCACTTGCCTGAGCCCTCGAGGGTCAACACATTGAGGCTACATTAACAACACACTCTACAAGGCAGCATGAATGGAGGGAGGAGACACAACAGACGCATGGCAGTGGCCGCCAAGATTCCCTGAGGAAACTGAACACTGATGATTAACCCACACTATCTCACTGGAGCGCACCACTCCCTCTACTTTCCAAAGTGCTGGAGAGGTGGTGTGCATGTGTGTGTGAGACAGAGTGTGTGAGAGTGGGAGGGAGGGAGAGAGACACGGACGCGCATTGCCCCTTTAAGTATGCTGACCCCAGTCTAAGTACACTGCCTTTTTAAGTAGATCAGCAAGTTGCAACAGCAGCTGCTGCCAGCAAGCTCCCTCCATCCTCAGCCCCTATCATGTCCCCCCTGCTCTGTGAAGATGGGGTACAGGAGGGGGGGGAGGGGAAACCCTGACATCAGCATCCCTCTTCTCCCCTGCACAGCAAGCACGAGGTTGCCTCGGAGCTGCTCCCGGGAGAGGGCAGGAGCAGCACAGGGCAGTGCGGGGAGGGACAGCTGAACTGCCCAGCAATTGATAGCCTGCTGGGCAGCTGCTGAACAGAGAACTTTGGGGAGCTGATGGGGGGCTGCTAGCCCACCTTGGTTCCAAGCCCCCACCATCTAGCTCCAACGGGCTGCTCTTTCTGCAAGCAGTGGACAAAGCAGGCGGCTGCCAAACAACGTTATAAGGGAGCATTGCGCAACTTTAAACAAGCATGTTCCCTAATAGATCAGCAATGTAACAACAAAACACCATTAACTGGAATGACGTTAAGTGAGGAGTTACTGTACCCTGGCTGACAACATGAATAGTTGGAGGAGGAGGCTCCTTTAATTCAGAAAAAAAAATAATCACCTGGCCTGTGGTGGACATGGCAGACAGGGGTTGGACTTCACTATCCTCAAGTTGAAGTTTTGTGTGCACAAAGCTCTCCTTGCCTTCAGGAACTTGCCATCCTCTTCCAAGGCAATCAGACCATGCCTGACTAGCAGAGCAGAATGTAGCACCCTTACTGTCCTTTTGCCTTAGAATGCTGGTCACTTGGAGTGAAGATGAGCCCCAAGGCTGTCCAGCTGAAGACACTCCAGCTTCCTTCCCGGTCTGCATATGGTGAGGGATCTCTCAATACCTGACAGACAAATTCCCAAGGCCTTGGAGAGATACACCAAGGTGGAGTCGACTGTGGATGCACTGGTGAAGAGCTGGTAATTTTTAGAAGTGTACCTTCTGTCTTCTATCAAAGGCAGCTCTCTTCCCCAACAAGTTCCCTGCCCCATGTTCATTCCTTATATCCTCTCAGGCCCAGCTCTCCACAATTTCTGAACCCATCCACTAAAATAATTCCTCTTTCCTTCATCCCAGAGAAACTTAGAATGCAGGAAGAGGGTGGCTGTTATACTGCTTCCTCACAGAGACTTCAGTGGGCTTAACTCAGAGGAGTAGTAAAGCAAGAGGCATCAGACACTAGCTGGCCTAATGGCTATTCTTCACTGAGCTCTGCAGTTGCAGGAGAACAACAGTGCAGTAGTTGGCCCCTCAGGCTGTAGGCTGCATGGCCTGGCACACTGACTGGGACTGATTCACCAGGGATGGATTTGCAAAATTTGGAGCACTTCTGGTCAAATGAAGATTGTTGGTTACTGTGCAGACTTGTCCTTGAATGCAGAAGTAGGCCCAGTAACCCACTGCAACTTCTACTGCAGTCACTGGGAATTGTTTCACTTAACTAACTGAAGGTAGAACTGGTGCTATTTCAAAGGGGAAACACAAACCATCTATCTCTTCAGATTTAGCTTCTTCAGTATGAATATTAATGTTAGAAAATGGAGCAGCAAAAACAGTAACTGCTCCAATTTCCTACAAGGTCTTTCCATGTGGTATAAATTGCTTTCAGTAATGTATATCACTGTGAAATCATTATTGGAATATAAATGCCAGTTTCTACAATTCATTCACTTTTGCTATTCAGCTATTTACTTACCAAAATGTTGGTGAACACCCTTCCATTTCAGTATGTAACCTCTGAACTTTGGTTAAAATGCATTATGGACAACTAACAATTCACAAATGTGTTTGAAAGTAGGCATACTCTGCATTTATAATGCATGAACTTCACATAAGTGGTCATAAAAACAATCAAATATTACTTTAATAGATTAGCTGCAAGAAGGACATTTTTTCTATTAGTGCTAACTTAGAGGCTCAAATCAGTATCAGGCCCCTCTGTGCTAGATGCTATGCAAACACACAGCAAAAGAGTCAATTCTGGACCCAATGAGCTTATAATTTAATCTGAGACAGAAACAACACGAGTGAAAATCAGAAGGCAGGAAAAGATGATAGGGAGAACAGTTCACATCAGTTCATTCTGTGCACAAGTCAAACATCACTGAAGGTACCAAATACACTTTAATATAATTAGCTTTCCCTGACTGATGCACAACAAAACCATCATCAGATGGTTGATTTCCTGTAGGTATCACAAGCAGAGGTGTGTCTTGAAGAAGGGTTAAGTAGTAGCCATATGTATTAATTCAGAGGGGTGTTCCATGTGTAACTCATGCTTACTGGAATGAATGTGGCTCTGTCTCCTCCTGGAGGCTGGACCACAGCAGTTTATGAGTTGGCTACGGTCTATGAGCTAATAGAGTTGGGTCTTTTAGCTCAGGCAGTAGAGGAAGACTGCTGAATTAAAACTGTAAACCCAAGCTCAGCCTCCACTGGCAACAACCCATCCAGGGCATTGTAATACAGGGGCTGCATGGAGGAAGCTAACAGATGGGCAGACAAGGCTGGCATCTAGCTGGGACAGGTAGATTTTTGAAGGGCCTTGAAAAAGGGGACAAGAAGGAATGTTATGGGATAGAGTTTTATGGGATGAAACAGGAGGAGCCAGTGAAAGGATTCAAAGTGACGTGATCAGAGTGATGGGCAGGGAAAAAAGATTAGAATGCAGTACTTCAAGTATAAAAACTGTTAATCTTTTTTATTGAAATATTAGACACACTTCCAACTTTTAGGATGAACAGTTATTTTGACAAAAGAAAAGGAGTACTTGTGGCACCTTAGAGACTAACCAGTTTATTTGAGCATGAGCTTTCGTGAGCTACAGCTCACTGCTATGCATCCGATGAAGTGAGCTGTAGCTCACGAAAGCTCATGCTCAAATAAACTGGTTAGTCTCTAAGGTGCCACAAGTACTCCTTTTCTTTTTTCTTTTTACGAATACAGACTAACACGGCTGTTACTCTGAAACCAGTTATTTTGACATTTGTTTTCTACTCACGCAAAAACTGGTCTGACAGCATTGTTCATATTCCCATAGGTTGCTCGGCCCAACAGTTCTCGAAAACAATTCTCAGCCAGCACAGCAGGGTTCTCCTCTTTCTCTCCTCCTGTAGGGGATGAAGGTGGGCCAGTTCGACTAAAACAAAGAAAAAAGTTGCACTGGAGTTATTTTTACTTGTTACTCATACACCTATCCCTAGGTACTTTTATGGCTCTCATCCATCTAGTATTCAAGTGCTTGACCTATGCAAAGCCACTCAACAATGACCTCTGCAAGATACCTCATCCAAATTGTTCCAAGACAGACAGGCTGGGATGTAAACCTAGAATGCACTATAATGCCAGGCACTAACTAGCTATGTGGACGCTGCTACTGCGCACTAAAAGTATAGCGTGCTTTGATCTACTCCCATTTCACGTAGCCAGTTAGTGCACTGCAGGTTAATGTGCTGTAGATTTACATCACAGCCTGCTGTGCACTCACTGTCCATCTGGTCAAGCCCTGTATATTTTGGTGGGTAAACAACTTTATCTGTGTCTGTACTAGGTTGTGAACTACCTGGAGCAGAGACTCAATGTCAGTCTTTACATATCTTTTCTCCCCCAAGCAAACTAAGTGTTCAATAAATAATTTAGTCATAGGACCAGTAACCAATAGGAGGCAAAACAATGGCTACCAATACTGAGTTCTGACATGTTACTTATCCAGTAACACCATCACATCTAGTATTGTAGATTTGTCTATGGACTGAGAAACCTGGTGAACAAATGGTTGCCCTTTTATCCTAGACAGCTTTAAATCTAAAATCTATTTGCCAAGATCAAACACACTAGTTAGCTATGTAGCTATACAATTTGGTTAGGTTTAATTCAGACAATTCTGTCCATCCTTCCATTATCTGAAGGGTTCCATCCTGATCTGAAGGAACTGGATAGAGGTTAATGACCTGAAGGAATCTCTATCCCCTGCTGTAATTCTCTTCAGAAAAACATAATTGGTGAATACACTCTCTATTGCCTTCGCCTTTCACATGCAGTTTTTATTAGAGGAGCACTTTGGGGCAAATAGAACAAAAAGTTCCTGCAATGAACCTTATGTCTTGTAAAAGAAGAACAAGTCAAACAGTTTTGAAGGAGCCCCAGCTGCATTTGTATCGGCCCTGAACTCAGCTATATCCAAAGAAATGTAGCCATTCTTGGTCTTACACAACCCTCTAAGTATAGCAGAAAAAAGTATTATAAAACACAGTACTTTATTTAATGACTTTTTATGGATTTTATTCAATTGGAATTCAGATTATTCAGAGGGCAGGAGCCATTCAGCAGCAGGTGGCCTCCTCCACGGCTGGGGGCTCCTCCTCCTCCTTGCAGTCCTAACTAGAGGTCTCTGCTCTGTCCTGCTCAGCCACTCCCATGATTGCAGGGCAGCAGAGGGGTCCCTGTGCTGCCACAGGGTCGGTGGACACTTGATCCCTGCAGGCACAAGGTGCAGGTAAGGCTGCAGTCCATGCAGGGAAGAGCAGAATCCTGTCATGGCCCCACTCACTCCCCTCCAGGGCTGCAGAGGGCTCCTTGTGCTGCTGCAGGAGCCATTCAGCCTCTCCCACGGTTGAGGGCTTATCCTCCCCCTTGCAGTCCTGCCAGGAGGGTCTTTCCTCTATTATCCGAATGTCCACATTATCCCCCAGCATGAGATACATGCTATAGAGAGCTTGTACCTCATGCTGGGAGACAAGGAAGGGATTCAGATAATGCAGACATTCGGGTAATAGGGTTTTGGATAAACAGAAACCTACTGTAAACCTATATAAAAGACAAGTCGAAAAGAATTTAAAGCAAAAGTTATGTGATGTTTCAGGTTGCATAAAATATTTTTGGTAACATAGCTAAGGTTTACTTGTATTAATGTATTATATTTCAAAATGAATTAAAAGCCCCAAATCTATGCAACAACTTGGGCAAAACTTTGGTAGGAACAAAGTGATTAATGATCTCCTTCACTTGCCCGCTGCTTAATCATCATTAGGTGGGTGAGTGTGAAATGAAAACTCCAATACTTTCGCAGTAATAGTTGGTTTCCAGGTTAAAAAATAAATAAATGATGGAACCAATTAGAACATTGCTGCCCACGTAACTACATCACAACTATATCCTGCAGACCTTAAAGTCTGCAAGCATATTCAATTCCGGGAACACAATGCTTGTGTGTTAACTTTGTTTACAAAGAATGTCAATCAAAAGAGGCAAGCCACATTTAATAGTTTCAGTAGCTTACAGCTGTAGCCTACGAGTATCACAAAAAGTCAGATGTTGAAAAGAAATGTCATTGTAGTCACATGACAACATACTTCCCAGCTCTACAGCTTTCCAATGTTCACAGAAGCTTTGTGGTTTAAGGTCATTATGATCTAAACTTACATCGTCAAACCTAAGTGCCTTTACTCTGGTCAATATTTTAGAAGCTACAATACTAAGTAGATGGTTAATAATTAGACACTTGCCAGACATTTTTAGGGTGCAAAAGAGGAGATCAGGAGGACACCTGTCTAATAGAATAAGAAGGAAAACTGGATTTGCTATTAGAGGGTAAGTCTGCACAGCCTGAAGCACCTAGCCTCCCGGCCTGGGTCAACAGACTCAGGCTAGCGAGGCTTATGCTAGTGCTCTAAAAATAGCAGTGTAGAATGTGCTTTGACATTGCAGCTAGGTTCAGAGCCTGAGTCACAACTTCAAAGTACTGTCTACATAGCGTATTTTTAGAGAGCTAGCCCGAGCCCGTTGACTCAGGCTGGGAGGCTCATTGCTGTGGGCTGCGTAGACATACTGTTTGTGTTTTACCACCACCTATGCCCAATGCCAACCACTTTATTGTTAAGTTATATTGGTTATTTCAGTTCCAGTTTTTAAACGGGATATACCAATTGTAAAGCTGAATGAAAATTAAAATGAACAAAACTATTTTAAGTTCGGCACATAACTGGTAGTAATACACATAGTGATGCTATGAATTCAATTTCTTAATTACCTACAACAGTGATATTCAATTACATTTTCTGGTGGGCCAGATAAGGCAATGTCCAAATGTTGGTGGGCTAAAGGGCACTCTCTAGGGCCAAAGGGCTTTTCAGGTGTTTGCTCTCTAGTGAGCCTGCCACCAGCCAGGGCTTGCAACTTTTCAAGAGTGGGATGCCAGACTATTTATTAATCTCAACATAAAAAATTAAGCATGCCGGTAAACAATATTCCATTGAAATGTTGCAAACAATTATTTACACAAATATACTGTAATGTTATTAAAACAGCATGCTATTAATATAAATTCTATTAAAACTACAAAATTCAAATTAGAAGTTAAACTCATAAGAAATGAACGGACATCTAATTTTCTTTTCTTATTGCCTGAAATTTTCTGATAGTTGCTTGCAGAGTCTTTTTCGGAAGAGTGCTGCACAGTACCCAATCAAATTAATTAATGAAAGTATATCAATTACAGATCACTTTAAGTTGCATAAATATCTGATACAGTACTTGATTAAGTCAAAATGTAGCAACACAGTCTAGCTCCAACGTGTTTAAATGCACATGAAAAGTTTCTAAATTAAACACATAGCATGACAGTAAACAGAGGGAAAACAAACTGAAGTGCATCTGCCCTGCTCCCATCAACTCAGCTCCCCTGCAGTTCTGCCCTCTAGCCCCTCCCTTTCCCCCCCCCCCAAGTTGTTCCCAGCCCCACCTCTGCTCCTACGGGATTCTTCACCCCCCTCTCCCAGAGTGGGGGAGGGATGCAGCAGGGTCCCCCCCTCCCCTCTTCCAGGCAGAGGGCAGCTCCAGGGGTTCTCTTCACCAGCCTCTCCCTTCTTAAGACAGGTATTACAGGGAGGGAAGGGAGAGGAGCAGAGGAACCATTTCTGCTCACACAAGTCGGTGGGGGGGGGGGTTAGGGAGGAGAGGGAGTGAAGGGCATGGACCTGCCCTGAGCTGTAGGGCTCTTTGTGCCCCCTCCCTTCCTGTGAGAATAGGCTAGACTCCTCAGGGAAGGGGAAAAGAACTCTGTTGTTTCCAGAGAGGTCTGGTTGGCTGCTGCTTCCCAGAAGGCATGAAGGAACAGCTGATGCTCAGGCAAATGGAAGACCATTGTGGCCCAGATCTGTCTCTCAAGCTGCCAACTGAAAAAAACAACTCTGTAAGTGATATATTTTGGAGACCCTTATAATCCAAGGTCCTGAGCTGCATCCCCTAAAGCCCCTGCGTTAATCCAGCCCCGAGTACATGACCATGTTTCACTGCAGAGAACTTTGCCATTTTTCCACTGCAGCTATCAAAAAAATCTGTTATGAATGGGTATATGGTAAATGCCTGCTCAGCTTGTAATAAACTACATAGGACCTCTTCCAATCCCTACTTTGAGCATTTATTCTAGAAACCATGAGTAGGAAGAATGTTTCAGGCTTATGAAAAAGGACATATTACATATACAAGCAATTAGATAGTACATTTCTCCCTTGTAATACAGAACTGTAATGAAGCATAAGTGCAGTAGAGAAAAAGAATAAGTGACTTTTAGAATTATAAGACACAGCATATGCAAGTCTTTGAGTTTGCCTACATGTGGGGTGAGGTGGGGTGGGGGAGTGATAAACCTCATTGATGCCATTATTTAACCTGCAGTACATAAATCACACTAATAGCATGCATACAGGATGGCTGTGCATTTTTTAAATTTGCATCATTGTGCACGCTAAGCATGTGGAGTTCTTGGAGGATATTCTATGGTCCTTTGTTTTGCTGCTAAGAAGTATGCATTCTGGGATTTTTCTCGCTGCATTGTGGGATGCATAGCAGAAACCAGGAGGGTTCAAATTCTTAAAAGAAAAAAAAAAAAGAAACCTAGGTTTCTGCTTTCTCTGCCCACTGCTTCTTTTCTGGGTGGGTTAGCCCCATTTTCGTATTTCTGTTGGCCAGCGTGGGCCCAACAATGCTCCGTGCTGCACCACTATGCTGGCAACTGTGAATATACAGAGGCAGGCTGGGCTGCATTTCAGCAATTAAAGCTGGATGAATTTGGACTTCGCCTGCTGCACCACCCAGCAGATGTCGCAACAACATCAGCTGTCCAGTAGCACCAGCAGCTTCAGTGGCAGCAGTGGGGTAAGGATGATGAAGAGGATGACACAGAGCAGCTGATTTTAGAGGAGTCGTTCCTGAAACAACTTCACACCATGCGGTGCCATTTCATGGCGTGCCGACCAGCACGGATTGGTCGGAAAGGAGAGGTTACTAACCCTGTGAGGTATCTGGAATTCTTCGAGATGTGTGTCCCTGTACGTTTTGTACATCCCATGAACCAGCGGCCTCCAGTCCCAAGAACCATTGAGGAACTATGCTTGCAGTTAAAGAATGTTCAGATTGGGGTGAAGCATCTGACCTGCATCCTGAGACACAGCTGAGGTTTGATCGGGAGTTGCCATGGAGGATGAGGGGTGAGTTTCATGAGGTAAGGAAACTAAGCTTGTCTTATTTTTAGGGGCGGGCTTTTTGGAGTCCTTATTTTTAGGGGCGGACTCCGGTTTGCTGCATCCACCACCAAGGTCCCGGGTTGGGGGTGGGTGAAGAGGTCCTCATGCCCCTTTTGTGGGATGAAGTAATGCTTCTCTACACCCCGGTTGTAGGTGGTATAGAGGCTGGGGTCTGTCAGAGCACCTTTGTGGTGTTTTGTACAGTTTTTATGAGGCAGTGCCACCTTGGAGGGATCCTCCGGGGCGAATGTGTTGACCATTGGGTCCGAGTCCTCCACAACTTCCTCAGTTTGCATAGTGAGGTCCTGGCGTATCCTCCTAAGGAGGTTCTGGTGGGCTTTCATGTCCATGGCTGGGAGGGACATTGTAGTGCCCACTTCTGTCTTACACGGCAAGGAAGAAGATGAGGCTTGAGGTGGGACAGCCCCTCCAGTTCCCTGTGATGTGCTCAGGGACATCCACTGCCGCTGCGACTAGTGTTGCGGGAGCCACAGGTGTTGGCAGCTCTGACAACGCACCCAATCCGGGAGGCCCGGGGTCTGCACCCCATGGTTTTCGGGAGCCCTGGAAGGGGGTTGGGGGAGCGAGAGAGCAGTATGGGCAACAAAAACTACTGATGCCACCTTGGAACTATGCCCTTGGGCCTGGTGATAGGCCCAAGGTGTCCAAAAGGGCCATTGTACTGGGCCCTGCCACTGGGGTGGCCAGGACACCATTGGTACCAAGGGATCCTCCACGCTACAGTGCTGAGACCGGAGCCGGGATCTTGATCGGTACCGGCTGTGTCGGGACACGAACAACTCCGCCTCTGACTCAGAGGAATAGTCCGAGCCTGACCAGGGTGGGGCAGACCCTGACCCGACATCGAGGCAATGGGTAACAGCGTTGCATCATGCTGGGCTTGCCACGGTGCCGGATAGGTGGTGCCACAGATGGTGCCGCTGTCAGTGCCCAAAGGATGCAGCAGATGTACCGGGTATCAGTGCTCCAGGAAGGAGAGCTACTCTAACAGGGAAGGAAAAGCTATCTACTCTTGGAAGAGAGTCTAAACCTTGCTTAAATAAATAAATAAATAAATCAGAATGTGTGATATTAGTGCATAATACCTGTCAATGTCTTCTATCTTCTGCATATTAAAAAGCAGTGAGAGAACTATCTTGTCCATATGCTCCAGGATGAGCTGGGGCTTCCGCTGTCTGCACCTGAACCGGTGAATGAGTGGTGGGGGACTGTGCCATCATGGCAATCAAGTCCCATGCGGCCTCAAAAGTGACTGGTGTGGAGGGAAGGTCAAGGTCCTCTTCCAACACCTCCCAGACTAGGGAGTCCACCAACACTCAACGGACCTCCCCTCAAGGCTGGAGTCAACAGTGACGGGACCAATGGACCAGCCTTCTGGTGTCCCGGTCTGGGACGCACCACACTGATGTCCTGTTTGCTCTTCTTGGTGTGGGAATGACCCCCTCTGCCTTTTTCTTCTTATGCTGCACTGGGGATTGTGATCTGTGTCGCACCAATGAGCTGACGCTCCTTATGCAAGTCCTTCCGCAGTGCCGAGGTGTCCCACACTGAGGCCAGTGAGCTGTGCAACGAGGCTGCTGGTGCTGCCTCTTGTGCTGGTTGAGGCCAGAGAGCAGACTCCATTAAAAGGAGATTCAGCCGATATCCTTTCTCCCTTTTGGTTCTGGGCTTGAAGCCTCTGCAAACACTACACTTGTCCTGCAAATGTCCCTCTCCCAGGCACTTCAGACAAGTGGCGTGCGGATCCCCTCTGGGCATAGGCTTACCACACCTATCACACAGCTTGAACCCCTGGGGCCACAGCAGGTCTTTGACGGTACTCTCAACCTCTCTTGGGAAGCCCAACAGCTGCAGCGAAGACACTCTCCTCCTGACCACTGCAGTGAATATAGATCATGCTGCAGTATGTGCAGCATCCAACGAGGCCTGGAACAATATCTTTGCCAGGAGCTAACCCTGTCTACAATAGCCTTAAACTGATCACGATGTTCCTCTGGCAGGTGCTCAATAAAGGAATTAAGTTCGTTGTAATTTAAATAATCATATTTGACCATGAGCGCCTTATAATTTGCTATTTTGAACTGAAGTGTGGCTGAAGCATAGCATTTGGGACCAGAAAGATCAAGCCTCCTGTCATCCTTTCTGTAAAGGGTGGACTTTGAGCTATGCTATCTACCTTGTTCACTAAAAGCCTTCACTACCAGGGAATTTGGAGCTGGATGAAAAAATAAAAACTCTGATTACCTGGCAGGGACATAATACCTTTTATCTGCCCTCTTGCAAGTAGGTGGTATGGCAGCTAGGATTTGCTAAACTGTCTTAGCAGCCTTTATTGACCAAAATGATAATTCAGAGATGTGTAGGTATGCAAAATATCTAGAAGTTTATGACAGGACTTCTGAACCTCCTCTAAGGGAGTCTGAAGCATGTCAGCAATTCACTTCATCAGTTCTCGAAAGTGCCTAATGTCATCTGCCTTAGAGGGTGGTGGAAGCATGACAGCTTCATCAGGCAACGAGGAGGAAATATTAGTAAGAGGTGTCACCTCCTTAACCACTCTTATTTCTTGCTCCTCAAAGGTCTCCTCCTCTGTCATAAATGGTGGTAGAGGAGGTGGAGGAAGAATGGTCCCTTTTCTGTTCCCTCCAGCGGTGCAAAGACCTTGCTGCAAATTGTTGATGATAGAACGCCCACAGGTCCCACCAGGGCCACTAAGGGGGTTCAAATAGCATAGGTGGAAGCATCCATCTGTGTTTCTGCCGGGGGGTGTCATTTGAAATCTATCCTCCTGTAACACATAAGTGTAGGAAGGAGAGCACTGTGTCCTAGAATAGACAAGGGAACCCTGCACATACTCCAAAGGGTGTGGCGGGGCTAGCTGTTCAGCTTGCAAAGTAGACGCAGGCAAGTATGTTACTCTAGGTGATAGAGAGGTTGGTGATCAAGAGACTCCTGTCACTGACAAACCCCCAGCACTCATTAACAGAGGAAACTTCGGCTCTGAAGATACTATCAGGTCCTCTGGGTACCTAAATTCTTGCGATATCCATAGTATCAAAGAGTTGAGGGAGAACCTGTGGAAGATGGCTTCAGTATTGGTGCAGCTGGTACTGACTGCTTGGCATGTGAGTAAGTTGGTTCGATTCAACCTGTAGCATAGGTAGCTAAGCAGTCTTTGGTACCACTGATTTTCATATTATCGGTACCAAGTGCTGCTCAGGGACAGGCTCAGAACTCTTAACAGTCTCTCTGTTGGTGTGGGTACAGGTACCCAAACTCATTACCGAGTCTGTCCAAACAATGGACTCTGCTCCACCCTTGCAGTGCCGGCATCTCTTGGAACTTGCATGGAACTCCTCATGGGACCTGAGGTCTCCGTGCCTTCTTGTGCGTCGGTGAATGAGATTTCTTATAGATTTACTCCTTACCTCCTCCTAGCAGGGGCAGATGTGGATGAGGACTTCAGTACCATAGATGTACTTTGTGCCGTGGTACTGCCTACATCTCTAGCGGTCTGCAGCAACCAAGACCTTGATGTGGATGGGCTACTAGCAGTACTGGGAGGTCTATGTAGAGGGGAGTCCTCCACCACGGGATCAGAAGCTGGTCCTAAAGCAGGCTCCATCATTAGGAGTTTAACTTGATCTCCCTCTTTTTCTGGGATCTACCATTGAAGGAAGTGCAGATCTTGCACTTACTGAGGATATGAGTAAAAAGAAAAGGAGTACTTGTGGCACCTTAGAGAGTAACCAATTTATTTGAGCATAAGCTTTCGTGAGCTACAGCTCACTTCATCGGATGTAGCTCATGAAAGCTTATGCTCAAATAAATTGGTTACTCTTTAAGGTGCCACAAGTACTCCTTTTCTTTTTGCGAATACAGACTAACACGGCTGTTACTCTGAAACCTGAGGATATGAGTATCACCCAAACAGTAGAGGAACTGGGAATGCCCATCACTGACCGGCATAGCCTCATGGCAGGCGAGACACCTCTTGAAGACCAGCATTCCAGAATAAAATAATGAAAAAACTTCTATAAGGAGAAGCTCTTAAATTATCTCTATGAATATATATATATATATATATATATATATATATATTTGTTAAAGGAAAAAAATACAAAAGGAACAACTATTCCAACAACTGCAAACGCTACAAGGTAACTATATGCTAACTAATTTTTGAAGTATTAGAGAAAACAGGCACACAGAGGATCCATCTCAGGCTGAAGCCAGTTGAGAAGGAAATGAGGACAATTTTCCTGTGCTGCTCCATATTACGTCAGCAAGGGGCACAAAGATGTGTGGGGCGCATGTTTGGGCCGAATAGGCACCGCTACCAAAAATCTCAGATCAAAGGTGCAAGCACACTACTTGAAGAATGGTTCATAACTGTGTCTTAAAAGCAACCAATGTCAAGAGAAATGTTTCATTCTCCCTTAAGATGCTAGTGTGTATTTATTCATTCTCTATGCAGCTGGGCTGGAAAGACTGGTCTTTCCTACATAATGCTTTGATGCCATCTGCTAGAACAATATGGTTCATACTCCTACTCTTTAAGATGCCTTTCTCTTCTGCCTCTGCATGTATAAAGTCACTGTAGCAAAAAACAAACTATTATTTGTAGCATTTAAGGCCAAGAGTCAACAACTGATAAATATTGTTTTCCATTTTTATGTCATGAGTATAAAAGCCACTTATTTGCCACTTGGAAAAGCATTAGCCATTTTTTTCTGCTGAGTGTCTTTAGTATACTATCTTTCAAATAAGCAGTTAGCCTCAGATATTACTTTCCTTTGCTCACTAAGTGATAAATTTTACCCCAGGGTTCATCTGAAATGACCTCCTTTACGGACTAACCCAAACCCCATTTAAGTCAGAGTCTTACTCATTAAAGAAATGAATGCAGAAAGTACTAATTTAGTTAACCATGTGTCTGCTTCTTAGCACAGGGAAAGGTTAAGAGGGAACCAGAAAGGGGGTAATGTAGAGGTGCCTCTGTCTACTTCCTCCTGAGAAGTCCTCTCTTTTAGTACAGACATCCCAAAGCCAGTGGCGGCTGGCTAGGCTGCTCTCGTTAGGAGCAGCAACACGAGGGTCCTGGGAACAACTGGCTTTTGTTCAGGCCACTTTTTCAAGGGTAAAAGCCACATGGAGACAGCTGTGTGCCCCAAAGGCCTGGACAATCTGTATTCCAGAGGCACTTTCAGAGAAGCATGTAGAGAAATGGGCAGGTAGACAATGACTGATCTGAAGTGGGGAGCCATTGGTACCAGCCTAGCTTGAAACTGCTGCTGCTTTGAAGGGGAGCCAGGTGCTGCCAACCAGAAATGGAAGAAAAAGTGAGGCAGGAGAGAACACAAAGTGCCTGTAGGTTCAGGAAAGCAAAGCAGGAAGGCATGAGAGGGAGAAAAAGCATGAAATGACTGCTTTGTGTAGATGTAGAAAGTCTACCAGGGATAACAACAGGCAGGCTCTTAAAAGGGCCAGATTCAGCCACCAAAAGAAAGATTTGTTTAAGAATGCCTCCACAAATGGAATTAGCTTGACGCAATTCCACAGGATTACCAAATGGACATTTGCCTGTAATACATGCTCCACAGAACAGTATTTATCAGCAATTGTATGGCTCCAATACTATTATGAAAAAAACAAAAACAAAAGAAAACTTGATACACATACTGGTACATACAAAAATGCACTGGAAAAGTAACTGTTGCATATTCTCAAGAGCTACAGTGATTTAGCCAAAGAGCCACTGAAAGTCAACAGCAGCTGGGTGCTCAACTGCCATTTGTGCCTTAGTTCCATATCTTGCTTCCACTTCTCCTCCCCTAAAAGAAAAATCCCAAAAACTGCTTTAAGGACTACCTAAAAATTAATAAAAATCTCAACTTTAAACAGATTTGTTAAGTTTGGCAAAAATGGTATTTGCTGATTTTTATGTCAGACACTGCATGAAACAAGTGATTTTTAATTTTAAAAAGCTTAAAGGTATCTGGATAAGCAATTTGTGAACCAATTTTCAGTCTGATGGGATCTGGAACAATGGAAATATTGATTGTTGAAAAAAATGTTTACCAAGGCAAAGATTAGCAGTTAACCATATACAAGCTACCAGTTATACACATTTATCAAGAGTATCTAGTGACAATGAGAGCTACTCTAACAGGGAAGGAAAAGCTATCTACTCTTGGAAGAGAGTCTAAACCTTTCTTTAAAAAAAATCAGAATTAGTGATAATTAGTGCATAATACCTGTCAATGTCTTCTATCTTCTGCATATTAAACAGCAGTGAGGGAACTATCTTGTCCATATGCTGAGGTTCCCATATGGTTGCTCTGAGCTCATCATTCACTGTTTTACGTACTACTCCCTGAATGCCTCTGATTCCAGCAATCCGGATCCTAGGAGAGAAAAGAAATTTCAAAAGATGGAAACGTAGCATAAGACTTAATGATTTATCTAGTTATTAGGCAGTGTGGTTATGCAGTTTGGATTTCATTTAAGCTCTAAAATGGAATTAAATTGGAAATATGGTTAAAACTGTACGGACATACCTATTTCCTTTAAATGGACACAACGCTCCTACTGACATTGATGGAAGCAATGCATGCACCCATGAGGACAATATATGGCCTTTAAAAGTTATACTGATATGGATCTTCAGGCACACTTGCAAATATATAAAATTTTTCAACTGTACAGACTGCCTCTTAAAGCACCAAGTGCATGGCTTACAAAAAACAAGAAGGAGCTAATCTTTCAAGATTTTTGCAGGTTGAGATCTACAAGAATGATTAGAAATGACAGAAGTAAGTCAGAAAAGGGAAGACAGCCTAAATTGCTAGAATAGTTACACGTATCTTGATCAATGAATAAAAGTTAAACATGAAATACAAAAGGGCACTTCAATCTGTATTTATCAACCAAATACACCAAAAATGCTGACTACAAAAAAATACAAAACTGATATGTTCTGACCTCTACTGAGAACTTAGTCCTATTAATTACAGCCATTTATACAGTATCCATAAGAGTGATGTAAAAACAATAACCATGTAACCGATTAAAATTCTATTGGTTACACAGTTAAACATTTAACTGGGGAACTATTTATGCGGGGGGTGCTGCAGCGCCCCCACGTTTCAGGCGGGGCTCTGCTGCCAGCCCCGCACCGAGGGATTCTGGCACAAAATGCCTGGCACAGGCGGCTGCCAGCTGGGACCCCGGGTGGAATTTAATCATTAACAGAAAATGACAAGCATCAGGCTTATTGATTAACCGGTTACATTTTTACATTCCTAATCCATAAATATAAATACAGGTGTAGTTCAGAAGAAACTATGTAAAAAACAACCTTATACAGAAAAGGTTCATATCTGTGGTGTTGAACTGATAAATATTAAATATGTTGAGGGGGCAATGGCTTTTTTCTTTTTTTTTTTTTTACACACTTATTTCGAGACAAGAGACACCTAGTTATAAGAGGTCAGAAGATTTAGCATAATCAGACTTTTTAAAATAAAGATTTTATCACTCCTTTAAAGCGATTTTAAATCTTAATTTCAGCACAAAGGAATATGGTCACTGGCCTTGATTCTTACTTCTCTAAGATAACTGTCAGTCACATTACAGTTGCTAAACTAAACTAAAATATTCCAAGCTTTACTTCATAAATGCCACATTATTCACTAGGAACGCAGTTACAGGAAAATAAGGGGGCTACGATTCTGAATAATCTAGTGTAGGTCTAATCAGGATTTGGTACAAGAAACTAAACCTGTTTCTAGGAGTTCTAGGTTAATATAAGAGGTAGAGGCCACATGTGCAAGTGATTGGGATGCATTTCAAATAGCTAGAGAAATGCACGTTTATTACTTTAGAAGAAGTCTAGCGCAGTCTTGTAATTCCAATTTTAAGAAGTCTAGGAATTACAGTTAAAGTGCACTGCATTTTAATATTCCATCACAGCAAGAGTTTCAGTCACATAGTGTCATCCATAACATTAACATTTTTGAAGGGAGATGTTTATTATTCTTTACAGGGAAGTAGCATGACTTAAATCAAGAATGCTCCTTTAATTCTCAGTTATACATCTTTGGTGTACAATCAAGTTTTGCTCATGTAGTGGTTGTACCAATAATCACCTCTATCAAAGGGTACTTTTAAATTTTACATAGTGAAAACTTGTTTATCTAGAGTGACTTCACTGTCCATCCCAATGGTAAATTTTGTGTTAACTCCTATGATTCTCTCTCTCTTTTGTTTTTTTGTTTTTTTTTTATGAAGAAGACGATGAGAACCAAGCTTAAGATTTCTGTACAGACAGGCTTTTTCAATCTTACCCTAAGAATCAATTTGGAGATTGAGAATCTGAGTTATACTGTTTAATGTCCTGAAAAAATTGCTAGCTCATTTGCCAACATGAATAGGAAACTTGTCCTGGAAAGTGGGGTTCTGCAGAATTTAAGCTTTCATTAAAAAAAAACAAAACAGCCTTTTGGGAAGTCACTTTCACAATGATATTGTAAACTGAATTGGATCGATTCAGAGTTACTTCAGGCTGACAGGAAACTTACACATGAAAAATGGAAATTCTTTAAGACCAAAATCCTGCCCCTGAACGCGGGGAGGAAGGTATACTTCCCCTCTGATCACGGTGGGAGAAGAGCTACTTATTCCAGCACTATGTGGGAGGAAAAAGGCCAGTGGATCTGTACAGCAGCACCATAGGCCCAGCACTCATATCCTTACTGTCACTGTTATGCAGGAAAGCCCCATGAAGCTAGGGCTTTTGTTGTGCTGAAGGAATGTTGTGCTCCATCTTCTGGCATAGTTCCTGCATAGGAGAATGTCTCAGCTTCCACTAGAAGAGGTCTCGTCCAACACGCCAAAAAGGGGGCTAGATTTACATCTGAATATTGTAAGCATATCAAATGTATGCTAACCTTGAAATCCTTCTGTATCTTAGTTTTGTCTCAGAAAGACTAGATATTTGGAACTACTTCATGATTTGTCAAAGTCTGCAGTCTTATGATAACTGTATCAGGATACACACTAGTTTAAGGCTAGGACCTATCCCCGTTCCTCTTGGTGTGAAGAACAAGATTGGAAATTACCAGAGAGTCGTGTTCCAACCCCATCTCTATGATCAGCATGCTTTATGACCTTGTCCAAGTTGATAAGGAAACTAAGACCAAATGCTAATCTTTACAACTCATATGGCACTTTTTACTTAGAACTCAAAGTGCTTTAAGTGTTAACTATTTTTAATGACCATGAACCACTGAAGCTTCTGGGACCCATGTTCTCCCATGAAGATGCACTGTGAGTATGCTTTCCTTAATAAAAATATACAGCTTTCAGATGAATATTTCAGTTATTTCTTACATTATAAACTCCTCTAAGCAAAGAAAGTGTCTTCTGTACTATACCTAGCAGAGTAGGTCTCCACCCAGTGCTGACTAATATAAATATTTAACAACAATTTGAATTTTTACTGTTGAAGGAAAGCTGAACAATGTAATGCATGAAAGTAAGGAAAAATCAATATTGTTATAGGTTGGGATGAACCTTGCTGGTGGGTGTAACACCCACCTTGCATTCAGAATAAATGTGGAGGCCATTACACTCCCTTATGGAACCTGGTAGCTGAAGCAACAGTGACCTCTCACCCCAAAACAGAGGCACACCACCACCCAAAACAAAGGAACACATAGGCAAGAGGTTTAGCTGGCTATTATTTTACGAAGGCCACATATCTGTGAAACAAACAGAAATACCAGAGAGCCTGAGAGAAAGCACAACGAAACCCCGGACAGCAGCACTGGTAGCACATCATCCTCCTAACAGAAACAACGCACAGGGCCCAAAATTTGGCTAACCTCTAGTGTGAAAAAGGGGTAACAATATAGTCGAATTATAAATCACATTCTATAAAAAAAGGTGTCACAAATTCTAACTGGTTTGAGTATTTTCAATAATGCGTATACATAGTTTACACAACAAATGAGAACATTTCACTAGAGGGAGCTAAAGACCAGAAAATGTAGTGTTTATGTAATACTAAAAAACAAGTCCATGGTACAATATACTTACTTTTTATGAATTAAAGTGTTTTTACACTATTGACATGCTGGCTCTTAAATTACACTCATTTATATACAAAATGCCATCCTTAACCACAGCTTACACTCCCACTACACAAAGTGGACTAACAGTGATCCTGCCGAACAAAGCAGAAAGTGTTATGTTAAGCTGGCAAATCCATTCCTATATCTATTTAAGTTTTAACACACAAAATTCATCACCATGATGTTTATACTTTAGATAAACTGGCTAAAGGTAACTGTTTGGAAGTTCACTACTGAAAATTCAGCTAAAGCTTAGATAGTTTATTTTGTACCATAATATCTTTTTGCACTATTGTAGTAGTAAAGGGTTTTGATTACTTATCTAAACTAAATATTTCCTTTGTAAGTGAAGACTTGTTAGAAGGCTACTACTCAGGACTGAAAGGGAACCTGGTGCCCTAGGAAAACCACAATATTAGCCTTTCCCCTCCTCCATTACTCAAACAGCTTCATCTCCCTCTTGGAAATGCAGTGGCAGAGGTCTACCCAATTCCCTTCCAGAGAAGCAGAGGCAGAAGCATAGTGCCCTCTTCTTCCCCAACTTGGAGTAGCAGCAGGGATCCCCTTAGAAGCACCAGGTGTATCAAAATGGGTCCCCCTGGCCTCTCTCAGGAGGCAAGAGAGGCCTCAGGTACTTATCCCACCAGCAGAGATGAAACTGCTTAGGTGGGTGGGCCAGGCCCTGCCACACTCTTCTCCTGCCATTCTGGTAGGGTGGTGCGACTCCACACCAGTGACTCTTGGAGTTAACCCCCCATTAAGATGCATGGGACAATTCACAACTGTTGTTTTGCAATGAGGCACCTCATTCTAATTGACTAATGTAAATTAAAATCACATTAAAACCCACTTTGGAGTCTCAGATTCAAAGAAAACTAAAGGATGTGGCCTATTAAAACAGCAGGACTTTCATAATCAAAAACAAATGTTTGATGAATATATTAAAGATAACTTGAATTTTAAATATACTGAAAACATGCAGAGCAGAGCTTATTACCACTTCTGTTTAAACATATTTTGTTCTAGATAGTGGCCTCAGAACTAGCTTTTTATGATTGAACAAACCTAGGAAGACACTTTGCATGTGAAACTTCTTTGCACTGCAAGTCAGATAACCCAACTACTCCAGTTTTACTTAAATTCCATCTCCTAAAACCAGTCTCAAGGTGGTTCCAAAAGGCTCACACTTCACATACATTAGAGAAAAGCTCATTGCAAGATGAATGGTTACAAACAGAAAAAAATCTATTCATTTGAAAGAAGGAAGTGCCATGATCATCTGATCTTAACAGGTAAAATAAGAACTAAATAATGGCAGTAAGATATAGTTATCAAAGAATATGCTAGTCAATCTGTGCATTTTCCAAGTCACAGTATCCCCAGCTCACGACAGCATTGCTGACCCCTGATGATCACCTTAAAGATGTCAGTGCTGCAGGGGTACACAAGTATTGACACTCCAGTCCAGTTTGAAAAGGGTTGACAATAGGCTTCTAGCAAGATTCTCCCCTTTTCATTCCCTAAATTCACTCCTCCTGTCTGACAGCACTCAAAACCACATTTAGTATGCATCCACAATGTGATTTATTAGTAGGATGCCACTGAAATCCCCAGAATACAGGACATCCGGCTCAGCTGCATGAACTTCTAGAAAGGTGTGGACGCACCTCTGCCAGCATGACCTTGCATGTGTGGCCACACCACAGAGAGGATGCCATTTTGCAGAGCACCCTGCCCCTACCAGAGTGACCTTGCAGGCATTATGCCACATGGAAAATGCTATTTTGCACACCATGCTGCCTCACCCCCCACCAGCGTAACCCCACGTGCACAGTGCCTACGAAGCCACTTGGTTGGGGAGGAGCAATGCACTCTGCAAAATGGTGTCCTCCGTGCATCTGTAATGACATCGGACAAAACCACATCCAGTTTTTATCAGTACCAGACAGGACATCAAACTTTACCAAACAAACAAACCGAACAAACAGACTGGTTGGCTTAAAACCAGACAAATAGCCTGCCTACGTATTACAATAGGTTTGGATAATATAAATCAACTACCCCACTATTCCTTAATTATTCCCACCCCAGCCCTTATGCAACTCTCACCAATAGGAAAGATGGGGACCACAGGAACTATATGCCTATGACATTGACCCAGGCCAGATGCTTAGGTAAACAAGCCTCTATACAATATTTAATGAGGGCCTAAAGTGTGCTGGGGGCTTCACAGAAGACAAGACAGAAAGGGTCATGGAATCAGAAAAAGAAACAAAAGGGTCATTCATCATGGGTGATGTCACTGAAAAATAGAGGGGGGAGAGAGCCATAAAGCACCCATATACCACCGACTTCTAGCAAACCCTCCCCCAGCGATTCACAATTCCCAAATCCTTCCCTCTTTCCCTTAATACAACAATCAGCAGTCTCTCAGTTGTTCCTGCAAAGGGACCTCTTAAAAGACCCATTCTAAGAAGTGCAGGAGTCTGGATGGAGCTAACACCAAGTCATGTGGAACAGCAGTTTCTGCTTTCAGCCAGGAAAGAGAATGTTTTTTTATTCTAATTGTACAAATATTAAAAAAAATTAAAAAAATCTTACTTTGCCCCATTTCATCTCCCAAGTCTCATTTTCTTGTTATCCACTACAGTAATAAGTGTACGCAGAGAAAGACTGTGGATGCAGCAATGTTGGACCATTTCCTCCAGGAACAAAGGAGGACATTACAGCTAAAGCATAGGATACAGTCAGGAGATTTGGGGTCCATTCCTGGCTCTGCCACAGAATTCCTGTATGACCATGGGTGACTCACTTAATCTCTGCCTCAGTAGCTTTGTATGAAAACAGAAGTAATATTTACCTCTTACAGAGATGTTAAGAGGTTAAATTAAAATGTCTTTAGATTCTTGTATGTAAGGTACTACAGTATGTAAAATACACAGCATTTTTACCATTCACTAGATTATCACTTTCAGATGGCCAAGCCTCATGAACTATATAACCCTAGTAAGACTAGTATAATATTACATATAGGATTCATAACACATACAGAGCAATGTTTATTTGGGACTTTTTCTTCATTGGGAATTATATTTCTATAAGCTTATTTCACAGATGGAATTGATTTCCCTTCTTGGGAATTTTATTTCAAGTATGGGACAGAGACAGACAACATTCTGTGACACTATTCATTTGCCTTTGAGAAAAGGGCAGCAGCGTGCAGTGTCTGTCACATTCAGCAGCTGGGTAAATAGTGTGAGGCAATCTTTTTGCACAAGTGTTTCAGGGCCAGGTATATTTCAGTTGTATTCCTTGGAGATTTCCTGAACTGACCTTAACTTAAAATGAGGAAACTGTGGAAAACTCTGATCCATCTCCCTCTCCCTACAATATTGATGCTCCTTTGTACTGGATATGTACTTCCATCAGACGTGTCCTTTAGCTCATCTTTGTCCAAGTTGTTGCAGTCACTTGGCTCCTACATAAGTGGCTGAAATCAATGAGACAGTTGTGTAGAGGGGAGAGGCTGAAGCATTGACAATCTTCGGCACAAGCAGCACTAATAACGGTGTCAGTGACAATGCTTTGTATGACAAAGGAGCCAAGAGGTACAGGAGTTCATCTGGAAGTGGTTGATTGCACCAAGAGATTTAACAGTCTCCAACAGAGCAGTAGGTAGAGCCGTCCCTTGGTAGAGCGAATCAGGGCAACCACCCCAGGCCCTGCACTTTGGGGGGGGCCCTGCATGTCGATAAAAAATGGGACTGTCCTGATATTTAGCCCTTTGCCCCGCATCCCAACTGATGTACGATCTGGACACCATTTATCCAGATATTCAAATAACAAGGCGAGTGGGGAGGCGAGGTGGGAGACAGGTGAGCAGGCGGGTCGAGGACGGGAATGGGGAGGCAAATGGCAGTTGGGTGAGGGGGTAAGGAGGCAGGCAGGCAGGCGGCAAGGAGGAGAGTGGTGGTCGGGCAGGGTACCAGCCAGACTGCAGGGAGGTGAGCGATGGGCAGGCAGGTGAGGAGGCGAGCAGGTGGACAGCAAGGAGAATGGCGGGCAGGCGGGGGGGAAGCGCACACCGGATAGATAGCGAGGAGACTAGCAGGGAGGTGAGCAGTGGGCATGGGGGTGAGGAGGCGAGCAGGTGGATGGCGAGGAGGAGAGCAGCAGGTGGATTTGTCTCGGGCCCCACCGCCAACCAAGGACAGCCCTGGCAGTAGGTAAGTGCTGAAGGAAGTGTAATCAACAACATACTAGTTCTTGAAGAAGTTAGGAGCCTAAGGGTATGCTTATACTTCAATCAGGAGGTCTAACTGCAGCATGTGTAGGCATACCTGAGCGAGTTTTAATCTAGCTAGCTCTAGTACCAATAGCTAGGTAGCATGGGCTTCAGCGTGGGTTATTCAAGCCTGCCTGGACCCTGGGGTCTTACTCAGGCGGCTAGCTCACTCGGATGCAGCTTCACTAGCTTGTGTATGCTTGTGCTGCAACCACACTTCCGATTGCAGTGTAGACATATCCTTAGAGTCTTACACAATAGCACGCTGTGTACATCTGTAAATACATTCTGTTTAAAAAGCATAATGAGAATGGATGAATAATGAACATAGCAAACAGCACTTTTTTCCTGTTTACCATTTACAAGCCCAATGCTACACACACTTGCACATGAGTAACCCTGCTCATGTGAGCAGTGCCACGGACTTCTCATGTGACTCATATGGTTGTAGGCTTGGCCCTGTGTCCCTTAATATATTTGGTGCAATCTTGCAGCCCTTGTTCAGGTAAAACTTAACTACACTGGGAGTTTTAACTGAGTAAGACTTGCAGTATGAGGCCTATTTTCCTGAAATATTGTACAGGTTCTAATGTTATTTCCTTGAATGATCACCGAATGTTACAACAATTGTATACTTCTCTTCTGCTTTAGTTTTTAACAGAGTACATAGCAATACAGTATAAACGGGCACTTACTCAGTTCGTGTTTCTGGATCACTGTGACAGGAATGACACATGGCACTAAATCGAGAAACAAAAAAGTCATAGCGTCTGTGATATGAAGGGGTGTCTTCCTCAATGTTGGCAAATTTGACAAACTAGGGACAAAAAAAAAAAAAGCACGGTTAGAAAACTCTTTGTAACAAAAGTTTCCAAAAAGAGAACTAGAAGGCTTTTTAGTTTTTAACTCCAGAACTTTCAAAAGTGGCGGTTCAATTTTTAAATATTTGACTTGGTAAACATTAAACAGAAAAAAGAATCCTCATGTTGCAATGCAGTGTAGAATACTGTTGCACAATAAGAGCAGAATTAATAATTTATCCTAATTTATTTGGTTAATCTAGTAAAACAAAAAGGAAACACGCAAGGTGGGGAGAAAGTAAATAGGCCTTGCCCTAATGTTCCCCAGAAAAATATCAGCCCTGCTCAGAAAACTGGTTTGCAATTGGACTATAGATCCTAAGTGATTTTTTCTTCATTTGGATTAATGTGCTTAGCTAATGGATTTTTTTTTCAGTGTTCTAATGTAATTTTCCACTATTTTATAAAATCTGTGAAGACCAAGACAGCTAGTCTTGCAATCTAATGGTAGGTCAACAAGCTATACAAAACTGATCAGTTTTGTTCACAAGCCTGTTCTCCAGGCCAGCAGAGGCCAAAGGCATTGTGTAGGCCATGATATCAGAGCCTCGGGGGGGGGGGGGGTGTAGAGACCTCATGTTGCTGCAGGTGATTCACTTTGGTTTACATGGAGCAACACTGGCAGGCTGTAGAAGGAACTGCTTTAACCCTCAACAGCTAGAAGAAGGACAGTCACAAATATTTCCTTTGAAAGAGTGAATATCCATGGGAGATCCTAGAGGACTCTTCCTCTCCAAACCTGTGAAGTCAGTACTGCCAACCTTGAGCATTTAAACATGTGTCCAGCCCAAAAAAACATGATACAAAAGAGCCATGAGTTTTAAGCCAAAGTAATAAATGTTGGGTTCTTTTTATCTGCAGTCTGGTTAAGTTTGAGGCTTTAGGGTGCACCAGCTTCACATTTCTAACCTTTTCTCTGTAACGATGAAAGTTAGAAAAAAATTAAAATGAAAGCTGAGATTGTCATACCATCTCTTGATTCCAGCTAGTAGGGGTTTAAATAAATCAAATGTCATAAGATTCACCACACACAAAAAATCACGAGAGTTGGCAACACTGTTTTATCCTAATAAAAAAAGGTTAAACTGCAGTACATTTTATTTTCAAAAGCTGTTCCATTAGCAGCTGCATTATTTCAAAGTGATCTAAATGCAATTGCATGAAACAGAGCATACCTTGTGGTGCGCGAACATGTAAAATTGAAACAAAGTGTTGTATCATAACATTTTTTGGGGAAAAAAGGCATCTACCCATCAAACAACCTCACAAAGCTGCTTGCCAGGTTGAACAGTCTATCTCCTATTGCTCAGTAGCATTTGAAACAGAAATCAACAAGCAGCATTCAATTCACAAAAATTCACAGACCTAAGAAGAATTTCCCTAATGCCTCATGGTTTGCACAAAATGCTTTGAACATTATAAAAGTAAAATGACAGGTTTCAGAGTAACAGCCGTGTTAGTCTGTATTCGCAAAAAGAAAAAGGAGTACTTGTGGCACCTTAGAGACTAACCAATTTATTTGAGCATAAGCTTTCATGAAGCGAGCTGTAGCTCACGAAAGCTTATGCTCAAATAAATTGGTTAGTCTCTAAGGTGTCACAAGTACTCCTTTTCTTTTTATAAAAGTAAAGAACGTCCATAAATGATACAGGATAATGCTGAATGTTACCTAATGTTATTTGCAACTTTCAAACACTAAACTATCAAATCCATTAGTAGCCTCAGTGAGTAGGGTTGACAGTGTTTTTATCCTATACAATGCTATACAATTACTGGCTATAAAAATCAACATTTGCTACAACAAAGAAGAGTTCCTGACTCAAAAGAACATGTGAGTGATGTGACCCAGATGATATTTGTATGGCTTTTGCACTAGAGAGAGATGCTGAAGAAGCCTCAGGAGATAACAGACCCCCACAAATTTAGTTGCTTACACAAAAATATTGGTTTAAAAAAGGAATGGAACAGGTCAGACCGGAGAAAAAGCTCTTGATGCCACATCTAAGAATTCAAACTGTACATCTGACAAGAAATTAGTATCTTTTTAGCATCTAGATGGACTTTTGGTCTGACCCAGTGTGACCGTTTTCTTATGTTCTTATCTCAAAGTCCCCAAATGAGCCAAACTTGAAGACAGAGTTGACACTTCTTTACAGATCACCAAGCACAGTCTAGAGCAGTATTTCTCAATGACCAGTCCGTGGACTGGTGCCAATCCCTGAGATCTCCCTGATACAGTTTAGGAAGACAGCAAGTCGGTACCTGGTATCAAAAAGAATGAGAAACACTGATCTAGCGCATCCCTTCCATCATGGTCCCTGAACTTTAGAACTGGCCTGTATCAACAGGTCATCCAGATATGACTGGAAAAGCCATGTGGAATCTGCAGCAGTCACTACCATGATATTTTATTTTTTTAAAATTCAGGGGCATTGTACAAACTTAAAGGTGAGAGCTCTGTATTTGAGGGAGATATAATTAAACCATTACCATTCATTATCTTCCTCTGCCCTGCATCTTTTCTCCTGTTTCCTCTGCAACATCAGTTCTGTACCCACCAACGTTGCTGCCATTTTACCTACTGAGAGCTGTAGTTCCAGTTTAAATTTAGCAGATTTCTAACAACTATATTCTAAGTATCACTGAAATAGCTGGCTCTAAAATCTGAGATACTGTACAAAACTGTTCTTCCTGGAAGCAGAATACACTGGGTTGTCACATGGTAAGAAAGTGAATAACAATCAAACCAATGTTCTAAAGTCTATTGCCACTCATTTGTCTGAAGGAGAACAGCCCACAGACACTCATTGTAGAACATAAGTAACAGAGAAAAGGTTTCTCTTGATACACTATTTTATAAAAAAATTTTAAAGCTTTCCTCTTTCTAAGGGCTTCAGGAATAGGCTTCCAATACCTGCTGTCCTATTGTTCGTTTCACAGCATTGCTAATTATGTGGCAGTGTAATTAATTAGGTTCTTGTCTTCAAAATGGCTTTTTTAGACAAATCAATCTTCTACAGTTTAATGAACCATGAAGTTCAGGAAAGAGGAAAAAAGGAGGACATCATCATTTTAACATGTTCACAAATGTTCAAACATCTTCAGAGCCTATTCAAGTGATTTGTCCAGATCAATTCTTATGTAGGAGTTTAACAGAACTGAAGCAAAAGGTACCTACAATTCATGGCAGTTTAAATTTTACTAAAAGGTACTAAAAGCTAGAGTTTCACAACTTTAAAGTATCAACAATAAGACTCTCCTATAAATGTAAGAAATATAAAAGGCTTTTGGTTTTGTGGTGCATGATACACCTTCTATGGAGGACAGAAGAGGGGGTTATATCGTTCGGATGACTTTTCTCTCTCAGGCCTTGTCTACACTACAAATTTAGGTCTATGGAAGCTGCCTTAAATAGGCATAATAAATAGATGTAATAATCGATACTACCAGGTCCCTTCCACTGACCTAAGTTGCCTGTAAAAGCAATTTCATCACTCCACCTCTTAATTTGATATTGATGGGTCAACAGAGAGGTAGCGCAGACGCAGCTTTGTGTAGTTTGACTCAAATGGCCCCCAGGAGGTGTCCCACAATGCTCCGCTGTGACTGCTCTGGACATCGTTTACAACTTCTCTGCTCAGCTGCCAGGCATTGATTCTGCCCAAGACATCCCATTTATACCATGAGCTGCATGTGATTCACAGTGGTGACCCCACTACACCCCCACAAACACAGTGTGGACATCTCCCAGGAGTATGAGTCCTGGGCCACCACAGGCAACAACAAGGACAACATTCTGGAGGAGGAGGAGCGAGCCCAGAGGATTTCACTCTCTGAGAAACTGGACATGGACATGGAGAGCATCCCAGGAGCATGCCACACAGGAAAAGATGCTGCGGATTATGAAGGTCCAATCAGACATGTTGAGATACCTGGTTGAGCTTCAAGAAAAGCAGATTGAGGCCAGTCTCCATCTGGAGGCCTTGCAGAACTGCCTGCAAGCATCACCCTGTTCACAATACCCCTACCCCAAACGTTCCAGGAGGCAGGGGGGAATTCAGCATCCGTTCCACTCAACGCCAGGGGAGGATACACAGAACAAAAGGAGCCCATTCCTTGGGCTTTGCTTTCGAAAAACAATCTGACTTACTTGGTTTCTCCCCTCCCAATTTTATCAGCCAGACTTAGTTTCCTGTTCTGTTTCTTTGTGTGTATACAATAAAAGTAAACACTTTGAGAAAAACAGGTTCTTCGTTTATTTTAATCATGGGGGTTTGGGCTGGGTACAGGAAAATTGATGCAATGGAGGGGATGGTAAGGGAAGGCAGAATGCAGATAACCGGCAAATATTACTGTGGCTCATTACTGAAATGGGCTTTCAAAGCCTCCCAGAGATGAAGAGCTCCTTGCTGGGCTCTTATTGCCCTGGTATCTGGCTGCTCAAAATTAGCTGCCAAATTATCTGTCTCCATGCCCCATGCCTGTGGAAACTAAGGAGAATCTACTTTACAGTGAAAACAGAGGAAGACTGGATGGACCCCATAAAGGGAAAAAGACCAAATAAAATTAGTTGTATTCATGAGTAAGGCATTCACCTCCAACTTTTACAATGAAAATCATTTTATACTTTTAATAGGATAAATATCCATAGATAAGGATTATTTGGATAGTTAAGCTGCTTATAGATACATTCATATGGGTCATACAGGAACTAACTACATGCAATCTCAGGCTTTCATTATGTTTTTTCCTTCGATTGTCATGCCAGATGTTCAGCTGGTATTCAGTCTCTCACCACCTCCAATCTTCTATGAACTTGGTTCAGATTTGGGTTAGCAAACTGTTTACTCACAGAATTGGTTCCAAGAACTTGCAGCTTTGGTTCCCCTGACTCTAGCAGCTTGGCCACCATCTGAAGGAAACTTTCCACAAATGGTTTAATGCTTTGAGAATGGCAAGCCATTAAAAGTTGGTCCAGTGCCTCCATGGCAATTAAAACATACCTGAAAGCAAATGGAGAAGAGATCCATACAGATGCACATTGTGTCATATTTACTTTGGCCCAAACTTTTACATGCTTTTATTTAAGCCCATATTACAAAAACTAAAAAAAAAAAAAAAATTATGTCAGATAGGTGTAAGGCACATCACCCTAATATTCTCCACTTATTTCAGAAGTATATTTTTCAAGACAAATCAAAGCAGGTAAAGATTCCTTGGTATTCCTGTAGAAATATTTTTTAATCTTATTTTTCCTACTTTTTATTTTATATTAAAGGCTCCACTCTTCCAGTCAGTAGAGGGCTTTCAGCCTACCAAAATCCCAGTATGACAAGACAGCAATGTATCTAAACTTCCATAGTTTAAGGAGACATCTCAATCTACACAGAGCATGTTAGTGAGAGGGAAGAGTGCTGATCAGGAGATGTGTTTACTGTCACTCACATACTGACCGTTTCCATAAAAAAAATTCTTAGTTGTTTTTACATCTGTACCCCTTTATCTTCAACAATAACTGCCAGGCAGCAACATTCTCTTCCAATTCCATGTGTTGTCTGTTTCATTTTTTTAATCTCTTAACTTTATGGTCTCTTCCTATCTCTGTTTTCATTATATATTCCTCTCCCCTATTCCCTCTTTGGGAAAATACAGGAAAGACCATTTTCAACCTGTTCCCCTGGGGTCAGGAGGATTAATTTAGCTCAAGTATTAAGGACAATCACCTGTGAAGTCAGACAATTAGCTTATATAACAATTATAGCTCCAACAGAAGAACTGAAGGATATATTAAAACACTCTTAGTATACTGGGAAATATGTCCTGCTGAGTCTAGAAGTTTGATTTGTAAATCCAGGTCATTTTCACATCCAACATTACCTATAACTTCATAATTCACTTTACTTTCAATATATTTTGGCTATCCCCTGCCCAGCAGCATGAACAATAGCCAAGATTCTGACTATGTGTCTTGTAGACTGAACCAGAATAACGATAGGGGAAAAACAGCTAACTTTCAGCTTCAGTATTTATGCAGTGACCGAATCCCTTACCCATAGCGATGTCTCACAACATCTCTGCTCAGTCTCTCTGCTAGGTAAGCTCCAATTCGATCCAGCTTCTCTGGTGCAGAAACTGCATAGAAAGTCAGCTTCTCCATATCAGCTTTAACAAGACCATCCTAGGAATAACAAAGATTGTTCTTTTAGTTCATAGTAATAGTTTTAAGCTTCTGAAGTATCTTTCGCTTTTCCAATTCAAATCACAGGTTTGGGGCTAATACAAAGTAGAATATTCCATTTTGCTAGAATATGTTAAATTATTCATTAACAAGCTTGTCCAGGGCCTAAAATACAGAAATGGCAAAGTAAAAGATTAAGCCCAGTACTTCTCAGAGAAGCGTGCGGTCAGTGTTCCCCCTTCCTTCTAACAGAGGCAGATTATAGGTGAGCTGTGACATCTTTCTTCAGACATACTATTTTTCCAAAGTCCAATTTCTGTTACTTAAGTAAGAGTCCTTCAGAAAGCCATTAATTACTTCAATAAAACCCTTCAGAAGTGAGTGTGTCACGTTAATCCTTTCAGGCTAAAATTGTTTTTATATAACTGAAATTGCAGTCTAAATGTTTCATTGCTCCAATATCATGCCTTAACAGTTCTGACTCTTCTCTGTACAAGGCCACTGCTTTCATATTTGTCTGTATTACAGCTGGTGTTTAAGGAGCTGAAGCCATCTGATATTTCTAACTATCAAAGTACCAGCTACAGTTATTGACATACAAAGAGTACTCAGCATTATCACAGGTTAATTTTTAGAGCTGAGATGAAACAGGAATTAAAATATATTGCTCATTTGAATAACCGATCACAGCTGGTAGACAATACACATTTTTCTTAATTTTTTTCAATGGAAAAAGGGTTATTCATGAATTATTTTTTCCCCAAAGCTTTTTGTCCAGTTCTCTCACTGACATCAAGGTAAAAGTCTATCCACTATCAGGGTCTCAACCCCTTCAACCAGAAGCTTCAGTCCTCTTCCACTAGAGTAACATCTTTAAAATTGTGGTTCCTTTTTGTATACCAGCATCAGCTTCAAGGGGAGAATGACCTGATCATTGTGCAGGAATTTTTCTTCACTTCTTCCACACTTTGATAATTTCATATTTAAATAAATTGGAGAATATAGGGATCAATTACTATGGAAGAACATACACTAATGGTGATTAGATATGCCACATTGTAACCCTGAAAGTGATAACTACATTCCTGCAGTGCTACTGGTGCAATAAGTTGTACTCTTGTTAAAGTCCCCTTTCCTGGCTGCGTAACTGATCTGTGATTGTCTACTATCATCCAACTTATTTTACACTACAAAGCAGTTTAACCGGCAGTTCAGCAAACAGCATAGTTTTTAAACAATATTTCAGATTCATTAATTCAAAACTCACAATTTAAGTCAAATTAAATATTAATTATATAAAAGAAGAGTATTTTCTCTCAAAGTCTCACAAGAATGATTAACTTATGTGTGAACAGTCACAGGAGAAAATGTCCATGATATATTAAATGAATCATTAGAAAAAGAAAAATCTTTAGTATCAAGATGTCCCAGAGGTCTAAAGAGATCATAGTTAGATGCCATGCAATAATTAACATTTTACCATGCAAAATTAGGCCTACAACCATCTGCAGTGTCATACATTGTGGGCTGGACAATATCCTGCTCTCCCTCACCTTGTGCACCGACCAGCACAATAGGAGAGTCTGATGGATTGCTGCAACAGGGCTGCTTTTGAGAGCACACACAGCACTAGTAAGGCTAGTACAACTTTAGATGTTCAGAAACGTTTCTCTACAGCAGTATAGGCACAGACTCCATGGTGCTCCAGGGCTGGAGCACCCACGGGGAAAAACTGGTGGGTGCTCTGCACCCACCAGCAGCCAAGCTCCCCACCCCAGCTCACCTCACCTCCTCCCCTGAGCGTGCCACATCTCCACTTCTCCTCCCAGCGCTTGCTACCACAAAACAGCTGTTTTGCAGCATAACAAGCTGTGGGAG
The DNA here is from genome assembly GCF_965152275.1 of Natator depressus. Taxonomy (NCBI): domain Eukaryota; kingdom Metazoa; phylum Chordata; order Testudines; family Cheloniidae; genus Natator; species Natator depressus. The sequence continues at coordinate 16,796,915 of NC_134235.1, forward strand.
GCAGGGGCGAGGAGTAAGAACGCGGCACGCTCGGGGAGGAGGCGGGGAAGAGGCAGGGTCAGGGCGGGGATTTGGGGAAGGAGTCCAATAGTGGTAGGGAGGAGGCGGAGTTGGGGCGGGGACTTTGGGGAAGGGGTTGGAATAGGGGTGGGGTGGGAGTCGAGCACCCACCGGCACCAGGAGAAGTTGGTGCCTATGTATACCACTAGTACCAAACTTGTTTAAAGAAGTATTTGGTTTCTATGATTGTATATAGAAAACAGACCATCAGTATAACCCTCTTGTAGGTAGACAGAATTTATTTCTGAATGACTATTTTCTCTGAAAAAAAATCCATGCTTTGAAGATATCAGATCCACAGAAAAGAACAACTCTCCCCTGCAGCTGATATTTTACAAAACTTAGGTAGCTAGCCCACAGTGATAATAGCGGACCTTCTAGGAAGAACACACATGCTGCACGTTCTGCCTCATACATATGCCAGACCTACACACACAACTCCAAACTGTTCATAGCCTTCATTTTTAAGAAAAAAGAAAAAGGTAGTACAAATCTGGTAAGACATTGAAAGTGATCTTCCACCATTTAAAGAAACTCTGGATTAGTTTCAAACATTCAGCTGTATTAGATATTTAGCATCATCAGTACTTAACACTCAAGAAGGAACTATATTTTCAAGGAACATGGCATGAAAGAGTTTGTACTATGCATATCCAAATGAAGTCACAATAAACCAATACATATGGACAACTAAAGATGAAAAACAATTGGCTCATCATCCATTGGTTAAACCAAACTATATACTTCAAAAAGACAGAAAACTAAGAAGTGCTAGGCACACAGAGAAAAGGAAATACGTTCAAACTTGTGGTCATATCTGAACAAAAATTCTGTTTAATATTAAATATTTGTGGTCCAAACGGTTGGACCACAATTTTGCAGATTTCTCTCTTACTGGAGAATGCTCTGGCAGATTAAAATTTGAATGCCTTTCATTCTCCAAAAAGTATGTTAAAAGTTACAAAATATTACTATTTCTGTTACAATAATATTTTAGTAAATGAAGATTCAAATTAAGAATTCTGGTTAAAGTTTAATTAAATCATTGCTTACTTTGGGATCTTCGGGGAATATGTTATCCACCAGACGTTTGTAACGAGGGCGCAAAGCAGCACAGCAACAGCATACTCCTGGAAAAACATTTGCCAAAAAACAAAAAAAACAGGTTATTAGAAGGTGAATGTTTTAGAAGCTGTATAGAGTCATTTAAGAGAGGAAGAGCACAAGCAGATGTTACATGGACAGACCCAGGTCATCGGTGAGACCAAACCTGGGACCTCTGAAGCTTAGTGCATGAACCTCTACTGTATGAGCTAAAAGCCACATGGCTCTTAGCTAATGCTGTAGCAGACTCAATCTCTATGTAGCCTTGATACCACTACAGGGGGACAGAGCACCATACCCAGGAGGTATGTGGGTTACACATACAGGGAAGAAGTTAAAGGGTAATTATACTCTGCAACCTCACTTTCTAGAAAAAGGTCATTTGTGGAAAGTGAGTTAAAAACAAACAAAAATTAAATATTGTAATATAGCTAATTTTTTGCACACCTTCCCATGTTTTCCTTAGGAAGCAGTATCTGTCAGAAAGATAACAGGCAACAATTCCACCAGAAGATGATGTGCATAGGCATAAAGACTTGTAGAATATGGGCCTATCCCACTCCAGGGCCTGAAAGTTAAAAACTTCCATCTGTAGAAGTGGGACAAGACACATAGCATCTGGGTTAAACAGCGGCAGTCAAGCAGCGAAACCACCTCCTCACAGTAACCTCTTGATCTGCTGCAAGGAGGGAGCATTGGCAGTTTCCTCCCTAAATCTGCCTTTTAGAACAGCAGTTTTTCCTCCAACAGCCAGTAAGTGAAGGAGTGGACCGTGGGGAAAGTTAGAACCTCCTACACTCACAGATGAAAGCATCTCCAGGAGAAGCAGAGAGAGTACAGCTAGCAGCTATTATCTCTGCAGCAGGAAAGGGAAGCTACTCAGCTAGGGGAGCAAATTCCACTATTCACCACTTTTTCAGCCCCAGGGCAGTTGACCCCCAAAGACTGAAAGGAAGAGTACGATGTTTTTCCGCATTCCCAGGTTATAAGGGCTTGTCTACACTTACATTTTATAGAGCTCTAACTTGCAGACTCAGGGGTGTGAAAAATCACCCCCCGAGCACAGCAAATTTGAGAGCTTTAAAGCGCTAGTGTGAACAGTGCTCAGAGCTATTATTCCCCTAATGGAAGTGGATTATCAGGAGCGCTGGGAGAGCTCTCTCTCAGCACTCACGCGTGACTAGAGTAGACATAGCCTAAGACAGGTGCTGTTCTTCCCTACTATATCCCCAATCATCAAGCCATTGTTTTATAAAATAAATATTCTAGTATTACTACATATTTAGTATCCCTGCCTAAAGTTTATGGCAAAACATACTTAAATATTTTTATATTTCAGGATTTACTGCAATTCCTTTGTTATTAGGGAACAGATACTATTCTCTTGTTTGTCTGAAGACTTTTAGTGCACGTTACATGAAAATACAACAGGGAACTGACACTCTGTATCCCATATGACACCCTGTACCCTATAATCACCACTTTTATATGGTTATTTATTTTGTATAGGGCTGTCAAGCAATTAAAAAATTAATCGTGATTAATCGCGCAATTAAAAAAATTTTGATTAATCACACTGTTAAACAGAATACCATTTATTTAAATATTTTTGGATGTTTTCTACATTTTCATATATATTGATTTTGATTACAACACAATACAAAGTGTACAGTGCTCAATTTATATTCATTTTTATTACAAATATTTGAACTGTAAAAAACAAAATAGTATATTTCAATTCACCTAATACAAGTACTGTAGTGCAATCTCTTTATAATGAAAATTGAACTGACAAATGTACAAAAAAAAACTGCATTCAAAAATAAAACAACGTAAAACTTTAGAGCCTACAAGTCCACTCAGTCCTACTTCAGCCAATCGCTCGGACAAACAAGTTTCGTTAAAATTTGCAGGAGATGGCACTTCTTGTTTACAACAACATCACCTGAAAGTGAGAAGGGGCGTTCACACGGCACTATTGTTGCTGGCATCATAAGATATTTACATGCCAGATGCACTAAAGATTCATATGTTCCTTCATGCTTCAACCGCCATTCCAAAAGACATGTGTCTATGCCAATGGCGGGCTCTGCTCGATAACAATCCAGAGCAGTGCAGATTGACACATGTTCATTTTCATCATCTGAGTCACATGCCACCAGCAGAAGGCTGATTTTCTTTTTTGGGGGTTCGGGTTCTGTAGTTTCCGCATCGGAGCGTTGCTCTTTTAAGACTTCTAAAAGCATTCTCTATACCTTGTCCCTCTCACATTTTGGAAGGCATTTCAGATTCTTAAACCTTGGGTCCAGTGTTGTATCTATCCTTAGAATCTCACATTGGTACATTCTTTGTGTTTTGTCATATCTGCTGTGAAAGTGTTCTTAAAGCAAACACGTGCTGGGTCATCATCCGAGACTGCTATAACATGAAATATATGGCAGAATGCAGGTAGAACAGAACAGGAGACATACAATTCTCCCCCAAGGAGTTTAGTCAAATTTAATTAACACATTTTTTTTTAACAAGCATGTCCTCTGGGATGGTGGCCGAAGCATGAAGGGGCACATAAATGTTTAACATATTTGGCTTGTAAATGCCTTGCAACGCTGGCTACAAAAAAGTGCCATGCAAATGCCTGTTCTCACTTTCAGGTGACATTGTAAATAAAAAGCAATCAGAAGTATCTCCCGTAAATTTAAACAAACTTGTTTGTCTTAGGCCTGGTCTACAGTATGCGGTTATTTCGGAATTAGCCGAGTTACCTCGAAATAAAACTGGTTCCGTCCACACGACCAAACCAGTTTTTTCGATTTAAAGGGCTGTTTACTCTGATTTCTGTACTCCACCTCGGCAAGTGGAGTAGCGCTAAAATTGAGATTGCAGTTCCAGGTTACAGGTACTGTGGATGCAATTCGACGATATTGGCCGCTGGGAGTTATCCCAGAATGCTCCCTTGTGAACATTCTGGACAACACTCTGAATTCCTATGCACTAGCCAGGTAGGCAGGAAAAGCCCCAGGAACTTTTGAATTTCCTGTTTGGTCACCATCAGCACAGGTGACCATCAACACAGTCCACCATTACAGGCGACCATGCAGAGTCCACCATCTCAAGAGACGACACAGTCCTGGATTTGCAGAAGAGCTCCAGCATGGTTCGAACTGGAGGTACTGGATCTCACTGCATGTTGGGGAGACAAATCTTATGGCAGAACTACATTCCAAAAAAAGGAACGCAAATACGTACGCTAAAGTCTCCAGGGCCATGACGGAAAGAGGCTACTCCAGGGACACAGAACAGTGTCGTACAAAAATCAAGGAGCTCAGGGCAAGCGTACCAAAAAGCCAGGGAGGCGAACAGGCACTCTGGGTCACAGCCCCATACATGCCGCTTCTGCCATTAGCTGCATGCAATTATGGGTGGTGACGACACCACTACCCCACCACTGTTCATGGACACCTGCAGGGGGGAGTAGCACGGAGCGAGGAATATGACTTTTTGGTGGACAAAGAGGAGGACGACGACAGTGCACAGGCGGCAAGTGGGGAATCTGTTTTCCCCCCTACCCAGAAACTACTCTTAACGCTGGAGCCAATAGCCTCCCCCAACTCCCAAAGCATGCTCCCGGACCATGACCCTGGAGAAGGCACTTCCGGTGAGAGAGAGCTTGATCGGAGCCACGCGGTGGGGGGAAACCCAGTGGTGCTGGGCTGTTCGCGTTTAGTTTAAAGGGCTCATCCCTGCTCAGAGCCTCATCGGAGCCCGGCGGTGGGAGGGGGGTGTCGGGGCGAGGGAGGGTGTTGTGTGATGCAATCATCCCAGAGAGCCCGCAGGCTGCCTGCAAGCTGAATTCTGTTGCCTGGCCACTGCCTGCAAGCTGAATTCTGTTGCCTGGCCACTGCCTGCAAGCTGAATTCTGTTGCCTGGCTGCATGTGATGGCTTACTCACCCCAATGTGGCAGGCACTTCAGCATAAGAGGCAAAACGAGACCTTGTACAGAAAGAACATGTGCTGTGTACTACGAATTGCCTGTTTCACTGAGAAACAGTGTCCCCTTTGCTCTTTAAAATGTATCTTAAAATACTACCCTCCCTTTTCCTCCTCCTGCAGCAGGTGCAAATGTTTCAATGTGGCTCCTATCTACTCCATCCCAGAGGCTGGTCCAGATTAGAAGGCAGAAAAAACGAACTCGGGATGACACATTTGCCAAGCTTATGCAGTCCTCCCACACTGATAGGGCCCAGTTGAATGCGCGGAGGCAAACAATTGAGAAGTCATGTAAAGCATTACATGAATACGAAGAGAGGAGGGACGTGCGCAATGAGAGCAGGCAAGATGCTATGGTCAGGCTCATAGGTGAGCAAACTGACATGCTCCACTGTATGGTGGATCTGATGCGGGGAAAGGCAGCAAGACCACAGACTGCCACTGCAGCCCCGAATAACCGCCCTCCCTCCTCCCCAAGTTCCATAGCCTCCTCATCCAGACACCCAAGAACACGGGGGGGGGGGGCAGGCTACGGGACCCACACAGTCAACCCCAGAGGATTGCACAAGCAGCAGAAAACTGGTATATCCTAAATTCTGACTTGGTTTCTGGACTTGTCCTTCCCTCCTCCTCCACCCCCTTAACCCAATACCCCCCTCCCCTGTCTAGCTTCTGATTTCTCTCAATGTTTTGTGCAACAAATAATAAAGAACGGTTCTTAAACAATTGTGACTTTATTTCCTTATATATTATAGGGGGCAGGTAACTTTAAGAGAAACAAACAACTCTCACACCGTAGCCTGGCCAGTCATGAAACTGGCTTTCAAAGCTTCTCTGATGTGCAGCGCACCCTGCTGCGCTCTTCTAATCGCCTTGTTGTCTGGCTGTGCGAAACTGGCCGCCAGGCGAGTTGCCTTTACCTCCCACCCCGCCATAAACATCTCCCCCTTACTCTCACAGATATTGTGGAGCACACAACAAGCAGCAATTACAATTGGAATATTGGTTGTGCTGAGGTCTAACTGAGTCAGTAAACTGCGCCAGCACACTTTCAAAAGTCCAAATGCACATTCTACCACCATTCTGCACTTGCTCAGCCAAAAGTTGAACTGCTCCTTACTACTGTCCAGGGTGCCTGTGTATGGCTTCATGAGCCATGGCATTAAGGGGTAGGCTGGGTCCCTGAGGATACCTATAGGCATTTCAACATCCCCAACAGTAATTTTCTGGTCTGGGAGGTAAGCTCCTTCCTGCAGCAGTTCAAACAGACCAGAGTTCCTGAAGATGCGAGCGTCATGCACCTTTCCCGGCCATCCCACGTTGATGTCGGAGAAACGTCCCTTGTGGTCCACCAGTGCTTGCAGCACCATAGAAAAGTACCCCTTGTGGTTTATGTACTGGCGCCCAGGTGTTCCGGGGCCAAGATAGGGATCTGCGTTTTGTCTATCGCCCTGCCGTGGTTAGGGAACCCCAGCACATTAAAGCCATCCACAATGGTCTGCACATTTCCCAAAGTAACTACCCTTGATAGCAGCTAGTCAATGATTATGTTGGCTAGTTGCAGCACAGCAGCCCCCACAGTAGATTTCCCCACTCCAAACTGATTCCCGATTGACCGGTAGCTGTCGGGCGTTGCAAGCTTCCACAGGGCTATGGCCACTCGGTTCTCAACTGTGAGGGCTGCTCTCATTTTGGTGTCTTTGCGCTTCAGGGCAGGGGACAGCAAGTCACAAATTTCCATGAAAGTGGCCCTACGTATACGAAAGTTTCTCAGTCACTGGGAATCATCCCATACCTGCAACACTATGCAGTCCCACCAGTCTGTGCTTGTTTCCCGGGCCCAGAATCGGCGTTCCATGGCATGAACCTGGCCCAACAGCACCATGATCTCCCAATCGCCACATGCCGTGCCGTCTGTGTCCATGTCCTCATCAGTATAGTAATCGCGCGGTCGTCACTTCCTCGCCCGGTTTTGCAGGTACTGCACATACTGCTGCATAATGCGCGAGGTATTTACAACGGTCAAAACTGCAGTGGAGATCTGACTGGCTCCATGGCTATGGCGCCTGCATGGGTAATCCTGGAAAAAGGGCGTGAAACGTAGGAGAGCAGAGTGGCAGCAGAAGCTGTGCTGTTTGGTTCACGGTAGCCGAACAAAGGCTGAAAATGGTTGTCTTCTGTGGCTTTCACAGAGGTAGGAGCTCAGGACAGACAACATGGAAAAGCTCAGAAGCGTGGCAATAGCGGGAGAGCAGAGTTGGCGGCAGAAGCTGTGCTGCTTGGTTCACGATGGCAGAGCAGAGTTGAGTTGGAGAGGTGGATTCATAGTAGCAGGAGAGCAGTGGTGCACCGTCTGCTGAAAGTAGTATGGCGTCTGCACGCCAAAAAGGTGCGAAATGATTGTCTGCCATAGCTTTCTGATGACACATACCCAGAAACACCGGTGAGAATGTTTTTGCCCCATCATGCACTGGGAGCTTATCTCAGAATTCCAATGGGCAGCGGGGACTACGGGAACTGTGGGATAGCTATCCACAGTGCACCACTCCGACATTCGATGCTAGACTTGGTACTGTGGACGCAATCAGCCGAAATCACACGCTTTAGTGGGGACATAGAAGACCGAATGCATAAAATAGCTTCCGAAAACTCGAATAGAATAATTTCAAAATAATTTCATACTGCAGACGTACCCTTAGCAATTGGCTGAACAAGAAGCAGGACTGAGTGGACTTGTAGGCTCTAAAAAGTTTTACATTGTTTTGTTTGTGAATGCAGTTATGTAACAAAACAAAAATCTACATTTGTAAATTACACTTCCATGATAAAGAGATTGCACTACAGTACTTGTCTGAGGTGAATTGAAAAATACTATTTCTTTTGTTTGTTCTTTTTACAGTGCAAATATTAATAAAAATAATATAAAGTGAGCACTGTACACTTTGTATTCTATGTTGTAATAGAAATCAATATATTTGAAAATGTAGAAAAAATCCGAAATATTTAATAAATTTCAATTGGCATTCTATTGTTTAACCGTGCGATTAATCATGATAAATTTTTTTTTAATCACACTTAATTTTTTTGAGTTAATCGCATGAGTTAACTGCGATTAATCGACAGCCCTAATTACATACAATGGATGCCTTGTGGCGTATCATTTGAAAACGCATAATCTACTGAACATTATTGTACGGTTGAAATATGTATAGCAACAGTGTGTGTGGAGTTAAGGTTCTACTTTATGATTGTTACTGAAATATGTTTTAGCTCTGGGAAACGTCCATAGACTAGCTCCTCAGTGTCAACAAAGGACTGACCAAAGGTGTTAGAAAGCTATTAGCTACCTAAGCAACCATTTGCCATCGGGGGGGACTGTAAACAAAAGATTTGCATGTCATCCCTGAAGACATGTTGAACTTCATATGAATTGTACATTTCTTGTTCATACCTTCTGCATATGTGAAGGACTGATGCAGAGCACATACATCATGGAACTGCCTAACCCCATGACCCAGCAAGGACTTTGGCATATAAGAAGAGAGAACACAAAACACACAAACGACCTCTCCTCTTCACCTTACATCTCTCTGCTCATAACATCAATGAATACCTGAAGGACACTGAACTAAGGGGAGTGGTCCCATGCTGAAGGAAAATCCAGCCTGTGAACTAAGAACTGCGACCAGAGGAGAAGCAAACAGAGAGAGTTTCCCTAGGGGGAGTTCTCACAGAGATCTTGCCTTTCAGGCTTCTGAGAGCAGGAAATAAAACATCTGAAGAAGCTCTTAGAAGGAAGACAACATGGATAGTGAGCAATTAGCTGTTGTGACCTGCACAGGATGTGCCATGTTTGTCTTTCTCCCAGAGGATAGAAGAGCCTTAGTCTGTATGAAGTGCAAGCTGGTCTCCATTTGGAAGAGAAGGTTAAAGGACTAGAGACCCAAGTTTCAATCCTGCACTGCATCAGAGAAAATGAAGACTTTCTGGATAGAAGTCAGTGTTTGGTACTGCAGGGACAGCATGCTGAAAAATCAGAGAGGGCAGTGCAGAACAGAGAAGAAAATTGGCAGCATGTGACCTCCAGAAGAAGAAAGAGGAGAACACATGTAGTCCCAAGGCAGATACAAATAAACAGTTTTCAGGCTTTCTGCACAGGTACTATGGTGGCGAATGGTTTGGAAGAGACATCTGAGGGAAGGGATCAGAAAGAGACCCCATCGACTGGAAGGCATGGGATACATTGTCCTTGGGATGGGGGTTCCACAATCACCACTCCCAAGAGAAGGAGATGGGTTGTAGTGGTGGTCGGGGACTCCCTCTTAAGGGGGATGGAGTCATACATCTGCCATTCAGTCTGCGAAATTTGAGAAGCGTGCTCCTTGCCTGCAGCTAGAATTCAGGATGTGGTGGAGTGTCTGCCAAGACTGATCAAGTCCTCGGACCACTACCCCTTCCGACTTTTCCACTTGGGCACCAATGATACTGCCAAGAATGACCTTGAGTGGGTTACTGCAGACTATGTGGCTCTGTGAAGAAGGATAAAAGGAGCTTGAGGCACAAGTCATGCTCTCGTCCATCCTCTCTGTTGGAGGAAAAGGCCCAGGTAAGGACTATCAAATTGTGGAAGTAAATGTGTGGCTATGCAGCTGGTGTTGGGAGAGATGGCTTTGGATTCTTCGACCATGGGGAATTCTGTTCCAGGAAGAAGGATTGCTAGGAAGAGATGGGATCCACCTAACAAAGAGAGGGAAGAGCATCTTCGCAGGCAGGCTTGCTAACCTAGTGTGGAAGGCTTTAAACTAGGTTCACCTGGGGATGGAGAGCTAAGCCCTGAGGTAAGTGGGGAAATGACAGAACAAGGAGCAATGGTCTCAAGTTGCAGTGGGGGAAGTTTACGTTGGATATTAGGAAAAACTTTTTCACTGGGAGGATGGTAAAGCACTGGAATGGGTTATCTAGGGAGGTGGTGGAATCTCCTTCCTTAGAGGATTTTATGGTCAGGCTTGACAAAGCCCTGGATGGGATGATTCAGTTGGGGATTGGTTCTGCTTTGAGCAGTGGGTTGGATTAGATGACCTCCTGAGGTCCCTTCCAACCTTGATATTCTATGATTTTATGGGATACCGGGAGGAAACACAAGGAGGAAGGTGCAACGGGGAGGCCTCCTGATTCATACCGAGAAAATAGGGCAATCGGCCAGTTATCTTAGGTGCCTGTAGAGGAATGCAAGAAGCCTGGGAAACAAGCAGGAAGAACTGGAAGTCCTGGCACAGTCAAGGAACTATGATAATAGACTGGAATAATAGAGACTTGGTGGGGTAACTGTTCAGGAAGGACAGGAGGGTGAGAAAAGGTGGAGGAGTTGCACTGTATGTAAGAGAGCAGTATGAAACTGGAAAAAAGCCTGTTGAGAGTTGTTAAGTTTAGAGGTGAGAGTAACAAAGGTGAAGACGTGAGGTCATCTGCTATCGACCACCAGACCAGGAGGTTGAGGTAAACTAGGCTTTCCTCAGACAACTAACAGAAGTTTTCAGATCGCAGCCCCTGGTTTTCAGGGGGGACTTCAATCACCCTGACATCTCGGAGAGTAATACAGCAGTGCACAAACAATCCAGGAAGTTTTTGGAGAGTGTTGGGGACCATTTCCTGGTGCAAGTGCTAGAGGAACCAACTAGGGGCCATGCTCCTCTTGACTTCCTGCTCACAAACAGGGAAGAATTGGTAGGGGAAGTAGAAGTGGGTGGCAACCTGGGCAATAGTGACCATGAGATGGTCGAGTTCAGGATCCTGACAAAAGGAAGAAAGGAGAGCAGCGTACTTCAGAAAAACAGACCGACTCCCTCAGGGAACTGATGGGCAGGATCCCCTGGGAGGCTAATATGAGGGGGAAAGGAGTCCAGGAAAGCAGGCTGTATTTTAAAGAAACCTTATTAAGGGTGCAGGAACAAACCATCCCGATGTGCAGAAAGAATAGCAAATATGGCAGGCGACCAGCTTGGCTTAACAGGAAATCTTCGGTGAGCTTAAACACAAAAAGGAAGTTTACAAGAAGTGGAAACTTGGACAGATGACTAGGGAGGAGTATAACAATATTGCTTGAGCAAGCAGGGGTGTAATCAGGAAGGCCAAAGCACAATTGGAGTTGCAGCTGGCAAGGGTTGTGAAGGGTAACAAGAAGGGTTTCTATAGGTATGTTAGCAACAAGAAGGTGGTCAGGGAAAGTGTGGAACCTTTATTGAGTGGGGGAGGCAACCAAGTGACAGATGATGTGGAAAAAGCTGAAGTACTCAATGCTTTTGTTTCCCTTGGTCTTCACAGACAAGGTCAGCTCCCAAACTACTGCACTGGGCAACACAGTATGGGGAAGAGGTGAACAGTCACCAGTGGTGAAAAAACAGGTTAAGGACTATTTAGAAAAACTGGACATGCACAAGTCCATGGGGCCGGATGCAATGCATCCGAGGGTGTTGAGGGAGTTGCCTGATGTGATTGCAGAACCATTGGCCATTATCTTTGAAAATCTATGGTGATCGGGGGAGGTCCCAGACTATTGGAAAAAGGCAAATGTAGTGTCCATCTTTAAAAAAGGGAAGAAGGAGAATCTGGGCAACTATAAACCAGTCAGCCTCACCTCAGTCCCTGGAAAAATCCTAGAGCAGGTCCTCAAGGAATCCATCTTGAAGCACTTGGAGGAGAGGAAGGTGATCAGGAACAGTCAACATGGATTCACCAAGGGCAAGTCATGCCTGACCAACCTGATTGCCTTCTATGATGAAAGAACTAGCTCTGTGGATATGGGGAGAGCGGTACACGTGATATACCTTGACTTTAGCAAAGCTTTTGATACGGTCTCCCACAGTATTTTTGCCAGCAAGTTAAAGAACTATGGATTGGATGAATGGACTATAAGGTGGACAGAGAGCTGGCTAGATCATCGGGCTCAACGGATAGTGATCAACAGCTCGATGTCTAGTTGGCAGCCAGTATCAAGCAGAGTGCCCCAGGGGTCAGTTTTGTTCAACATCTTCATTAATGATCTGGATGATGGGATGGATTGCACCCTCAGCAAGTTCACAGATGACACTAAGCTCGGGGGGAGGTAGATTAGCTGGAGGGTAAGGATAGGGTCCAGAGTGACCCAAACAAATTGGAGGATTGGGCCAAAAGAAATCTGATGAAGTTCAACAAGGACAAGTGCAGAGTCCTGCACTTAGGACGGAAGAATCCTATTCACTGCTACAGGCTGGGGACCGACTGGCTAAGCGGCAGTTCTGCAGAAAAGGACTCGGGGATTACTGTGGACGAGAAGCTGGATATGAATCAACGGTGTGCCCTTGTTGCCAAGGTGGCTAATGGCATATTGGGCTGCATTAGTAGGAGCATTGCCAACAGATTGAGGGAAGTGATTATTCCCCTCTATTCAGCACTGGGGAGGCCACATCTGTAGTACTGCATCCAGTTTTGGTTCCCCCACCTCAGAAAGAATGTGGACAAATTGGAAAGAGTCCAGCAGAGGGCAACAAAAATGATTAGGGGACTGGGGCACATGACTTATGAGGAGAGGCTGAGGGAACTGGGCTTATTTAGTCTGCAGAAGAGAAGAGTGAGGGGGGATTGATAGCAGCCTTCAACTACTTGAAGGGGGGTTCCAAAGAGGATGGAGCTAGGCTATTCTCATCTGGTGGCAGATGACAGAACAAGGAGCAGTGGTCTCGCGTTCAAGTGGGGGAGGTCTAGGTTGGATATTAGGAAAAACTATTTCACTAGGAGGGTGGTGAAACACTGGAATGGGTTACCTAGGGGAGGTGGTGGAATCTCCATCCTTAGAGGTTTTTAAGGCCTGGCTTGACAAAGCCCTGTCTGGGATGATTTAGTCAGTCCTGCTTTAGGCAGGGGATTGGACTAGATCCGTGGTTCCCAAAGTGGGGTTTGTGAAATCTTACAGGGGGTTCGCCGGAAAAAATTCCCTAATGGCAGACAGAGCTGTTCCTAGGAGCCCCGGACAGCACGGAGCCAGCAGCCTGGAGCCCCTGGACTTCCAAGAGCTAAGCAGATCAAAGCAAGCATATCTCTAACACTGAGGAGATTTAAACTTCAAGACTCCTTATAAGAAATGGAAAGGGAGGTGGATATTTTCTGCTGTTTTTAAAATTAAATAGGTACCTAGTATGGTTTTAAAAATTATTATGAAGAACAAGTTTAAGCTTTGATGTAACGTGTGTTGTTTGCCTGGACTGCTCAAGACCTGAATGCTTGTGTAGGAGGAACTCTTTGAGTTGACTTCTTAAATACCTTCATGTTGTTTCACATCTGATACTCCTTGATGAAACATAGGAGCCTTGTCTTATAAACAGGCTTATTCAAAGTGATATAAGCTACAAAAGTGAGATCTTGGAAGAGTGTTGCCGTTTTCACAATATAATAAAAATACTGTAATGATAAATAATAATTAATAATAAATAGTGTGTAATAAGCATGTCATAAAAACAAACTTTATATTTCCAAGATCACTGCTTTTATAATTTATACTCAGGTAAAGGAGAAAATCCCTGGAAATATTCATTTTTAGGAGGGGGTTTGCGAGACTTGACATTTTAGTGAAAGGGGTTCACAGGTTGTTAAAGTTTGGAAGCCACTGGACTAGATGACTTCCTGAGGTCTCTTCCAACCCTAATCTTTATGATTCTATAACAACGGCCTGCAACATCTGGTGAAGTGAGAAAGCCATGTGCTTCAAATCTTACTTAGCTTGTTAAAGTTTAGGAATTCCACTGCATGTTTATCTTTTATTTCTTTTGCAACCAATTGTGACCTTTGTAACTTACCACATGTAAATCACTTAAAATCTATCTTTTTTTAGTTAATAAACTTGTTTTACTCTTATCTAAACCATTGTGTTTGATTAAAGATTTCCCAAACACTTCAGTCAGGTCAACGGAACTGATGCATATTCATTACCCTTTGTTGATATGACAAATGAGTTTAGACAGTCCACTGAAGGTACAAGACATATTTCTGATGGGCAAGACTGGGACTTAGGGGCATGCAAGTGTCGCCCTGTACTTCTTCATGGATGGCTGGGCACAGCATTCATGTACTCAGCTAGGGAGTAACTTTACATGCTGGTAGCTGAGAGCCATCAGCACCTAGAGAGTTTTGTTATTCATGAGAAAAGCAGTGTAAAAAGCATCTCAGTCTGGAGAGCTGAGGAGACCCAACAGCTCATATTGCATCCTGGGGAAGGTCACAGGAACAACAATGTTAGATTGCAGGTGGCTGTTAAGGCCAGTTTAATATTCTGAAATACATATGTAATGCACTTTGATTGGGGCAACTATGTCATAAGTCATACATTAACTTTACAGCAGATGATTTACTTATAATCTCATGCTCAAACAAGAATATTCCCACAGCCCAAACCAATACTCTTAACCAATAATTGTTAAGAGAAAAAAACAACTAAGAATATACTGCTGAAAGTATTTCTTTTCATGGTTAACAGAAAAGCATTCAGATACTTGTTCTGTTCTAAAGGTGTCATAATCCCTTTGTAAATACTTCAGAAACAACAGGCGAACTTCTTGAGTACTGGGAACCACTGTGTCCTAGAAATGTCTTTGCCACTGTAAGTTAGATTAAACGAGGGTTGGGGACGACAAGAAAAATGCAAACATCTCCAAACAAGACAATAAATTGCACCAGAACTGCTCCATTTATTGCCTTATCTTGCCTCTGAATTATCCTTTCACAATATAAGGAAGGGGCATATTACTGTATGTGTATACACACACTTCATACTTACATCTGTAAATTACAGTAAGCAATAAAATTAATCTGATATTTAGTAGCTGATTAATTATTCTGTGAATGCAATATGCAAACCAAGATACACCAAGATGCTCCCTTCCCATCCGTCTATCGTTTGTGGGCTATTAAGACAACTACATGAAATTACACTTTTAAAAATGCCTGTTCCTCCATCTTCTTGCCGCATTTCCATTGTCAATCGCAGTATGACAACGTTACTCAGATATATCAAAAGATTCTTAGAGTAAAATATGCAGTCTCTCTTTATCATAATAAGCAACACACATCACATTTCCCGTTCATGAAGACAAGAGAATATGGGTTAGGTATAGTTCGCTTTTTTCCTGGGATTGAGCACAACCAGATTGTTCAAAGGAATAAAAACCTATTATAATTTACATGCAAGAAACAGCAATTAAAGTAATAATGCACATTTAAAATCAAAAATGGAATATAGCCAGCTAGCCATCTGCTACTTTCCTCTACCAGTGCAGATTTATTCCCTATAGTATTTTTAAGCACTTTATCCAATCTAATTTTAAATATTCCGGAAATGGGTGAGATATGATGCGATTCCAACTCATTGGTCAAGTCCCAGATCCACAGTAGAGCAGCTTTGAAGCACAGGAGCTATTTAGAGGTAAGCTAATATTAGTAATTGTCCACAAAAATCAGTGGGAGCTTGCCTCTCAAAACTCAAAAACACAATACTTACTCAAATAGCAAGCAGTATAATGGGGTAGGAGGTGGTGAACACTTTAGAGGAGATTAGATATCTAACAATCGGATCCCCTTCCTAACATCTAACTCAAACATACAAAAACTTTGCTAAAGTACTTGAGGTTGATAAGCAAAAACAACGTCCACGTTAAAACAAAACAGACTTAAGAATGTCTTGGTACTACCTTGACGACTGCAGTTCATTTGTTTGGGGGTAGGGCCTGTGTTTATGAGGGGATGGGATGAAGGTTATATCTGTAGTTGTATGACTTTACTCAACATTTGGATCTCTATGCAACTGAGAAACCTGTGTCATTTTTAGCCATATTTATCATCCAACAAGATGTATGGGACGTCAAAGTACAAGCTATCCACTGGTTTCAAACTCAATAACTGTTCAGGAATTTTCCACTCTTGCTTTCTACCAGTCAAGAGGAGCTGTAATAGATACACAACTCCTTGTCTAATTTTGCTGTATCCCTCTCCATTACAGATACTGTACAGCACTAGATACTGTTACCCTATCCACCTCTTCTCTCCCTCCTAATAATTAACTTTCCATTTGGGAAGGAAGAGCCGCATTCAATTTCAGTTATGCCTATTTTCTGACAATTTAATTAATTGGTTTTATCTTATGTAACTTGCAAACAACAATTGTGAAATTTACAACAATTTGTTTTTAAACACTTGGTCCTTCAGTCTACCTCCATCAGTCCTTTGATTGATTCATGAATACATAGTTGAAAACACGGTATAATAGATCATTTCCACAGATTGGGATGAGAACAGAAATATTACTTCACTCTTCCAAGATCTCACTATAGGACTGAGGAAAAACTTACTACATTTCACAAGAATCGTCCACAGCACCACAGCAAAATATCAACCAAGTAAATGGTTTATGAGATATTTTTTAAAAGGACATCTACAATTATCTTAAAGAAACCTGTTTTGTACAGTACAACATTTTGTAATATTTGATATTGATTAAAATAAGGGAACAAGACTGAATATGTAACACCTGGCTAAATCAGGTACATATTATAGAACACTAAAAATTTGAAGTAAAGATCATCATAAGCAAACTAAGGAAATGTGATCGACATGAAATTACCATAAGGTGGGTGCACAACTGGTTAAAAGACAGTACTCAGAGTTATCAACAGTTCACTAGAAACTTCCTCCCAGTTTGACAGTGGAGTCCCTCAGGGATCTGCCCATTTTCATTAATGACTTGGATAACGGAGTCAACAACTGGATGCAGCTATGAAAAAGGTATATATTGTGGGGTGTATTAACCAAAGTGTCATGTGTAAGATATGGGAAGTAATGGTTCTGCTCTATTCAGCACCAGTGAGTCCTCAGATGGAGGTGAATGCCCAAGTCTGGGCACCACACTTCAGCAAAGATGTTGGAATGTTATTTGATTATTTTCCTAAATTAGAACAATTGCATAACTCATAGTAAGTTAAGCAAAATAATTTGAGATTGTTTTCTGTATTTATCTGTATTTCAAATAACTTTCTCAATACATATTTTCCATTCAGCTATTACAGTGTTCACAATTAATAAAAATACTGTTCATTCCAGTAAAGACTTTCTTTTTTTTTTAAATCTTTCACATACTTGTGTCCCTTTATTCCATTTACTGTCAAGAAAGGCCAGATTAAAAGCTCATTACCAAAGGCAACTCTTCTACACCAAGAGCTACAACATCAAGCCTAAAAACAGTGTTTTTGACAATTGAAGCTATATAATCTGAATGTAAAATAATGGAGAGAATATGATCTTGACATTTATTTATGAGCTGCTTTGCTGACTCACTCTGGCAGCCAGACCATGTGAGCAATAGAACACAATTTCTGCCCTTGTGTGGTGAATATCCTCCCCGCACTGAATTTTGTTCAGCCAAATGAATTTGCCAAGCTAAAATCAAGCTAAATCTCTGGTACAGTAGACTTGAAACATGTCGGTTTTACCTTTTTCCCCACGGCAGATTTCCCATAGTATCTTTCAATTGTGTTATATTTACTACATTTTACTATCTATGCAACAGGAACAAAGAAAAAGATTCTGGCATGCTTTTGTGCCCTGAACTGGTTTGCTTATGGCAAAAAAAGTAGAATGGGAAAAATAATATTCATTAGCAAATCAATATATGAAACTTGAAGTTAGGTCAGTGGAAAAAGCTGTATCAGTACATTATATTCCATGTAGAAGTCTTACACAGTAGATTAACACTAGCTTTAACATTTTCCTAGTATTCAAATATATGTCCTCTTAAATCAAGCTTTCATAGTCTACCTGTTAAGAATTTACGAAGAGTATTCTCTTTTGTTTTTTAAATAAAAAAGTATTCTACAAACCACACAGTGAGAAATGTTGCACATCACCAAAATAGTAAGTGATTTTTTCCCACCTACCCAAATGCATAAATGGACTTGGCTCCCATGCAGGATTGTAGTCGTAGGTATTTTCCTGCTCAACTCTCGGAACTTGAACATATTGCCTCATCCTGTATGCGAGGTTATTTTCCATGTATTCTATTCTTTTTAGCTGACCTTTTTCAACAGTTCAGCATCTTTTCTGCTCAATTTAGCAGTATTCATGTAATGTACTAGAAGACACTAAACTTACCTAATTAGCTTTCCATGTGACATCAACATAAAGCTACCAAACACGAGACAACCCAAGTATCATATTCTGTTAACACCACCTGCTGTAAACAGGATATATTATGAATGAGTTTACATGACCAGTCTCATTAAAATCAAACTTTCATGTAATGTATAGCCTTCCATTTCTATGAGAGATGACAGGAGAGAGAAATAGACTAGTTTTAGGAAAACCTCTGTTAATTCAGCTGCTGTATATCACTTTACAGTGGTAGTACCAAACTACCAATTTGGATTTCTTTTAGTATAATTAGCAAGTTTATCATATTTTTTAAATAAATACCTGGCTAATAAGAAAGACTTACAAAACAGACTTTTAAACAAGAATGTTAAAGTTTAAGGACAGGGACACCTCTTAAAGTCAGGAGACTAATCACATTAGAACTACCTGTATATAATACCTTATAGTTTAAGCAAAGGTGGTATATGGAACAGCTTCTATATGAGGAGCAATTAATAAGATTGGGACTTTACAGTTTAGAAAAGAGATGACAAAGGGGGGGGATAAGATAGAGGTCTATAAAATTATGACTGGTGTGGAGAAAGTAAATAAGGATGTCTTATTTACTCCTTCTCATAACACAAGAACTAGGGGTCATCAAATGACATTAATAGGCAGTAGGTTTAAAACAAACAAAAGAAAGTATTTCATCACACAAGGCACAGTCAACCTGTGGAACTCTTTGCCAGAGGATGTTGTGAAGGCCACTATAACAGGGTTCAAAAAAGTATCTTGTCTAGTGGGCGTTACCCAGGTATAACTACACATTTGGAATACAGCTATGTAGTCAATATTCATAAACAAAAATGATACATGCATACAAATAGGATAATCATATTCAGCAAATCATAACATTTCAATGGCACCTCACATGACTGATCTTGCATAAAATACACTATAATTATGTCATAATCATACTATCATCACTGTGAAGAATATAGGGTGCAGTGTCACAAGGTCCATCAGTGGCTATTGGCCAGGATGGGCAGGAATGGTGTCCCTATCCTCTGTTTGCCAGAAGCTGGAAATGGGTGACGGGACGATCACTTTATGATTATCTGTTCCGTTCATTCCCTGCGAAGCACCTAGCACTGGCCACTGTTGGAAGACAGGATACTGGGCTAGATGGACCTTTGGTCTGACCCAGTATGGCCATTCTTATGAGGGTACTACTAAATTTAAATCCATTATAAAGACTCTTCTCACAGATGCCTTGGTGCAGTGAAGACTGTTTGGAGTAGAAATTCCACTTATGGTTAAATATTTAGAAGGTTTTGTTTTAAATGCATTCCTATGTCCTTGCATTATTTTATCCTTTTGTCTCCCACATGATAGTCACTTGTGGCAGACTAAAAAACATCCACTGAAGTGTTTTTAGAAGCCCCTTCAGAACTATTATAAATCTACCCATGCCAGATTTGAATGGTATTCCAATTATTGACTACTCAGGTTTTACAGAGTAAAAATACTGAACTGCATGGGGATTGCAGCTTAGTTTATCCAAAAAGCTGACCACATGACTAAATCCCATTATATTGCAAATCAAAAGAGTAAAACCCCAATCTATTGAATTTGGTGTAATGAAAAGTTATATAACAAAGTGAAATATTTAACTGCAATCCATGAACAGAAACATCTTAAATTTAACCTGGCTTTAACTAAGCCTTTTATGTTAATGCACACTGCAAGTTTTAGGGTTTGTTTTTTAATTAAGACAGCTACAAAGAAGTTCTGAACAGCCAAATAGCATTTTTCGCCATTAGTTAAAAAATAGGTAAGGAAAAAAATTGTGCCTCTGTCACATGCCAGAGTTTTTTTCCTGGCATCTTACCTATAAGAATCCCTGTCAAAAATCTTACAGTTTGGATAGAGAAGATCTTTTCATTAACAATCTGAACAAAGATTGTGTGTCCACTCACTCATTCATTCTGATATTACCTAGCCTCTTTTATGGCCCCACCCCCTCAGCCTATGTGCCCCCCAAGAATTAAAAACAGAAGCAACACTCTCCATCCTTCATAGTCTTGAAAAAACAATTTGATTAGTACATACGTTCTGTTTGCTTGTTCACGTTTGTGTGTGAATGGACGTGTTTTGTGTTTATGAAGAAATGGAGGGAAAAACTGAAGAAAATGAGATTTGAAGTGAATTCTGAAAGTAGTTGGTTTCATGGTCATTCTTCTCTCTCCTGGGAGTGAGTTCCCTAGTCTATCTCCAGCTCCTGTAAAAGTTGAGTCTCCTGCACTAACAAGTTTTCCTCACGAGTTAACATTTTCAGCATACAACTAGAGCTCAGCAGTTGTAAGAAATCATAAACAAGGGAGTACTGACCTCTTAAGTAGCTAAGATCATAGGGAACTTTGAATATCCATACAGAGAAGTTGAAATCAACTTAGTAACCAATGGGACTGCTTTAATAATAAGAAATTATTAATAAATTTAATAATAAGAAATTGGTGCAAGTGCTGGAGGAACCAACTAGGGGCAGAGCTCTTCTTGACCTGCTGCTCACAAACTGGGAAGAATTAGTAGGGGAAGCAAAAGTGGAGGGGAACCTGGGAGGCAGTGACCATGAGATGGTCGAGTTCAGGATCCTGACACAAGGAGGAAAGGAAAGCAGCAGAATATGGATCCTGGATTTCAGAAAAGCAGACTTTGACTCCCTCAGGGAACTGATGGGCAAGATCCCCTGGGAGAATAACATGAGGGGGAAAGGAGTCCCGGAGAGCTGGCTGTATTTTAAAGAATCCTTATTGAGGTTACAGGGACAAACCATCCCGATGTGTAGAAAGAATAGTAAATATGGCAGGCGACCAGCTTGGCTTAACAGTGAAATCCTTGCTGATTTTAAACACAAAAAAGAAGCTTACAAAGAAGTGGAAGATTGGACAAATGACCAGGGAGGAGTATAAAAATATTGCTCGGGCATGCAGGAGTGAAATCAGGAAGGCCAAATTACACCTGGAATTGCAGCTAGCAAGAGATGTTAAGAGTAACAAGAAGGGTTTCTTCAGGTATGTTGGCAACAAGAAGAAAGTCAAGGAAAGTGTGGGCCCCTTACTGAATGAGGGAGGCAACCTAGTGACAGAGGATGTGGAAAAAGCTAATGTACTCAATGCTTTTTTTGCCTCTGTCTTCACAAACAAGGTCAGCTCCCAGACTGCTGCACTGGGCAGCACAGCATGGGGAGGAGGTGACCAGCCCTCTGTGGAGAAAGAAGTGATTCGGGACTACTTAGAAAAGCTGGACGTGCACAAGTCCATGGGGCCGGATGCGTTGCATCCGAGAGTGCTAAAGGAGTTGGCGAATGTGACTGCAGAGCCATTGTCCATTATTTTTGAAAACTCATGGCGATCCGGGGAAGTCCCGGACGACTGGAAAAAGGCTAATGTAGTGCCCATCTTTAAAAAAAGGGAAGGAGGAGGAGGATCCTGGGAACTACAGGCCAGTCAGCCTCACCTCAGTCCCTGGAAAAGTCATGGAGCAGGTCCTCAAGGAATCAATTCTGAAGCACTTAGAGGAGAGGAAAGTGATCAGAAACAGTCAGCATGGATTCACCAAGGGCAAGTCATGCCTGACTAATCTAATTGCTTTCTATGACAAGATAACTGGTTCTGTGGATGAAGGGAAAGCAGTGGACGTGGTGTTCCTTGACTTTAGCAAAGCTTTTGACACGGTCTCCCACAGTATTCTTGCCAGCAAGTTAAAGAAGTATGGGCTGGATGAATGCACTATAAGGTGGGTAGAAAATTGGCTAGATTGTCAGGTTCAACGAGTAGTGATCAATGGCTCCATGTCTAGTTGGCAGCTAGTATCAAGCGGAGTGCCCCAAGGGTCGGTCCTGGGGCCGGTTTTGTTCAATATCTTCATTAATAATCTAGAGGATGGTGTGGATTGCACCCTCAGCAAGTTTGCAGACGACACTAAACTGGGAGGAGTGGTAGATACGCTGGAGAGTAGGGATAGGAGACAGAGGGCCCTAGACAAATTGGAGGATTGGGCCAAAAGAAATCTGATGAGGTTCAACAAGGACAAGTGCAGAGTCCCGTACTTAGGACGGAAGAATCCAATGCACCGCTACAGACTAGGGACCGAATGGCTAGGCAGCAGTTCTGCAGAAAAGGACCTAGGGGTTACAGTGGACGAGAAGCTGGATATGAGTCAACAGTGTGCCCTTGTTGCCAAGAAGGCCTATGGCATTTTGGGATTTGTAAGTAGGGGCACTGCCAGCAGATCGAGGGACATGATCATTCCCCTCTATTCGACATTGGTGAGGCCTCATCTGGAGTACTGTGTCCAGTTTTGGGCCCCACACTACAAGAAGGATGTGAAGAAATTGGAGAGAGTCCAGCGGAGGGCAACAAAAATGATTAGGGGACTGGAACACATGACTTATGAGGAGAGGCTGAGGGAACTGGGATTGTTTAGCCTACGGAAGAGAAGAATGAGGGGAGATTTGACAGCTGCTTTCAACTACCTGAAAGGAGGTTCCAAAGAGGATGGATCTAGACTGTTCTCAGTGGTAGCAGATGACAGACCAAGGAGTACCGGTCTCAAGTTGCAGAGGGGGAGATTTAGGTTGGATATTAGGAAAAACTTTTTCACTAGGAGGGTGGTAAAACACTGGAATGCGTTACCTAGGGAGGTGGTGGAATCTCCTTCCTTAGAAGTTTTTAAGGTCAGGCTTGACAAAGCCCTGGCTGGGATGATTTAATTGGGGATCAGTCCTGCTTTGAGCAGGGGGTTGGACTAGATGACCTCCTGAGGTCCCTTCCAACCCTGATATTCTATGATTTTATGAAATTCTAATCCTAATTAAATACCCAGATATTTAAATTCAGTAACTGCTTCAAAAGTTTTCTGGCATCCAGTAGCATCGGTGATAGGTTTTTTTTGCTTTTTTTTTAATATTTCCTTTGGAAACCATGCATGAAGTTTTAAAAAACTCACACTTTCCCAGTGGCATTTACTTTTCAGGAATATGCTAAAAAGTAAACAATGGTAGTGGGAGGTTAGTGTTTCTTCTCAGCTTGCACTGGAACAGTTTGCTACAACTCTTTTCAACTCAGGATAAAATTAGAAAAAACGGCAGAAGCCAACAACACTATGCTAACATAATTAAAGGAGTTTACACTTTCTCTCCTTCCCTGGGAGGCTGCACTTTGATATGGTGGAAAGCTTGCAGACAGGGATGCAGGCCCAAAATTGGTCTTTGAACTCATCTGAGGACCCACAATATGTTACTGCTACTCATCTGTTGAACTCAATGGGAGACTCCACAAAACTTTCCATGAAGACATATGATTGTCACCACATTCTGAGTTGATCAGTAATTGTTTGCTACAAGTCAAGTTAAAATGATCACTATAAATGAAGGTAGACAGTTCTAAATAAGGTTTATTCAATGCTACTATCTAAAGCAGTCTTGAAATACACACTGAATGCCTATCAGGAAAAGTCTTCAATCAGCCTCAGAGCTGAAGCATAAAAACCTCATGTATGGTGCATAATTACAACTGTATCTGTAGATGTGAAAACTTGTTATGGTTCATAAGCCTATAATGCTGCAAAATACTCAACAGTTGGAAATCTTTTTACTAACACAGTAATTTAGAAAAGTCATTCAATGTTATCCTCCTGGTAATGAAATCAGAGCTTTACTTCAACCAGATGACTCACTCACCTGAGAATCTTTTATGTGAAAAATGCTAGGCTTTTGCTCTGGACCATGAAATAGAAGATTTTTAATTTATAGGCATGATTACATGACAAATGAAAGCTCTCCATTTTAGTTTTATAAGCTGCCGCAATCAAAGTCTGAATTCTCTATCCTAATCCAAACAACTGAAATATCATTCTTTTGACAAAGTTGACAATTTTGTCAAAATACCAGTGAATATGGGGAGGTGCAAGCAGACATGAACCTCACCATAATTTCACGAGGCATCCCAAGAAATTTGGTGAAGTTTTTCATTTTTGTTTCTCAGAACTTTGCCCTACAAATACCTTTATAAGTGTCTCAGTTTAGCAACCTCTGTGACAAATGTCTTTGGAAATTTTATTATACCACAGAAAATATCTTAAATATAATGCAGGAGTTGAGAAGGAAGATTAGGCAGATTGTGTGACTATCACTGGGTAAGGATCACAAAAGACAGACAAATATTTTAACAGATATCAAATGCATAAATTACTGATATTGAAAATCTCAAGACACAGATGCACTGCTTACAGAAATCCGGGGGGGGGAGGGGGGACCCCTTTTTTTTGTGATCCAGAATTAAACAGGACAGACACATTTATTCTCTTTCAGGCATCTAGGAACCAATACATCACTGACTTTGCATACCCCTTACTGTCCATCCATAGCTGAAAGCGAACTGGTCGGTTTCTTGTGTAATTTACTAAGAAGACAGATCTATAGTCTTAGTTTGGAACCTGTCTTCTACTCTTACCTTAAGCAGGTGTCTATACCAGCATTGTCAGAATAAAGAAAAAATTAAAGTAAATTTGTTCTGTGGCCTAGTTACTACCAATACAGTCTGGATGGCACTAAAGAGCAGAAGACAATGATGAGCACAGACTCACTCCTTCAGTTCACCAATGCTAGATTATTTGATATAGACAAAGGAAAAGTGAGAGCTACTAAACTGCCACCACAGCTTCCTACAGCACCTTCATTTTCCTTTGAGATATCTTTTCCAAGCCCAATCCAGCCATCCATATCTTGAGAGACCTGACATGCTAACAGCTTAGTGTCGTATGGCTGCAGGCTGCTCCAAAGGCAATAGGTTAGTCTGGATACTGGACTTCCAGTTGCAATGAGTTGGTTTTGTTTCTGTTATTTTTAAAAGAAATCAGCTAAAAATTTCAGCAGCAGATCTCACCTTCTCATCTCTCTCTCACAAATGGCACATTAAGAAGATGCTGTGACAAAGCCATCCCACCCCATAATGCACATCTACTTAGATAATACACAGTGCTCTGCGTATAGTTTTACAAGTCTTCTCACTCCCCAAGATGGAGATCAATTACACAGGCTAATCACAAAAGATCGGAAGATACTCTATAGATTTCATTTGACCTCTTTTTATACCCTGAATTTTACAACAAGCTAATCAATTATATATTGTATATGCTTAAACAGTCCTTGCTGCAAATCAAAGTATTTATCCATATTACCCAAATCTTACACAGTATTTGAAGACTTAGCCTTCTCAACAGCTTTGCTTAAAATAATTACTCCATTTCAGGAGTCTTACATGGGCTTAAAACCTTGAACCAGCTTCATTCATAGAGAAACCACTTTTAAAACATAGTATGTCATAGGAACTAATTCCTTACAAGCAAATAACTCCTACCTACATCTTTCTGGATTCAAACGGCAATACTATTGCATATAACTATATTGCCATTAGGAAATTCTAAACGTCACACACTTTAAACCTTTCAATTAAATTTAAAAAACAGAACATACTACACAAAAAGTAGTGAGAAACTTAACAGTAAGTTAAATTTAACAACTTAAATCAAGTACAAAAACATCCAGCTCACATAAGGTTTAACATTAAATATCTTCAATCAAATGTTCCTTTCAAATCTACTGAGCAATTCAAATGAATCCCCACTGCAGGTTTCATCTTCTGGATGGTCCCTTAAGAGTTTCAATCCATTATATAGAAATATTCAATTACCACAAGTACTTTCCTTCTCCAATTACATTCCTTTGCTCAGTTCTGCTGGCTGCTCT
Source organism: Natator depressus (assembly GCF_965152275.1). Classification (NCBI taxonomy): domain Eukaryota; kingdom Metazoa; phylum Chordata; order Testudines; family Cheloniidae; genus Natator; species Natator depressus. Next base: position 16,823,023 of record NC_134235.1, read on the forward strand.
ACTTCCCTGCCATCAACCCTTCCTCTCCCTCCCACTCCCCAGTGTTGCTCTTGATTCCCTCATATACATTTTTATCCTGGTTTATTTATTTCTTTCAAACTGTCATAAATATAAAGGGAAGGCTAACCACCTTTAAATCTCTCCTGGCCAAAGGAAAAACCCTTTCACCTGTAAAGGGTTAAGAAGCTAAAGATAACCTCGCTGGCACGTGACCAAAAGGACCAATGAGGAGACAAGATACTTTCAAAGCTTGAAGGGGGGAAGGAGGGAGGACAAAGGATTCTCTCTGTCTGTGTGTTGATTTTGCCGGGACCAGAGCAGGAATGCACGTCAGATCTCCTGTAAAGAGTTAATAAGCAATCTAGTTAGATATGCGTTAGATTCTGTTTTGTTTAATGACAGGTTTCAGAGTAGCAGCCATGGTAGTTGTATTCGCAAAAAGAAAAGGAGTACTTGTGGCACCTTAGAGACTAACAAATTTATTTGAGCATAAGCTTTCGTGAGCTATAGCTCACTTCATCGGATGAATGCATCTGATGACGTGAGCTGTAGCTCACGAAAGCTTATGCTCAAATAAATTTGTTAGTCTCTAAGGTGCCACAAGTACTCCTTTTCTTGTTTTGTTTAAATGGCTGATAAAATAAGCTGCGCTGAATGGAATGTATATTCCTGTTTTTGTGTCTTTTTGTAACTTGAGGTTTAGCCTAGAGGGATTCTCTATGTTTTGAATCTGATTACCCTGTACGGTATTTACCATCCTGATTTTACAGAGGTGATTCTTTTACTTTTTCTTTAATTAAAATTCTTCTTTTAAGAACCTGATTGCTTTTTCATTGTTCTTAAGATCCAAGGGTTTGGGTCTGTGTTCACCTATGCAAATTGGTGAGGATTTTTATCAAGCCTTCCCCAGGAAAGGGGGTGTAGGGCATGGGGGGATTTTGGGGGGGGGGGGGGAGACGTTTCCAAGTGGGCTCTTTCCCGGTTATATTTGTTAGACGTTTGGTGGTGGCAGCAATAAGGTCCAGGGACAAAAGGTAAAATAGTTCGTACCTTGGGGAAGTTTTAACCTAAGCTAGTAAAAATAAGCTTAGGGGGTTTCTCATGCAGGTCCCCACATCTGTACCCTAAAGTTCAGAGTGGTGAAGGAACCTTGACACAAACTCTTGTTAATGGTTTTTCCTTCCCACAGCATTCCTCTTTTCCTGCTACTGAGTCAGCACCTTGAAAACTCCTGCCCTTCTAAAAAACCATGTCATAAGAGTCTCTAGACCTCAATCAGCAGGGCTGTACAGACTTGCCCAAGTGTCATGCACTTTGCTTCATAGATTGTAATACCACTAATATAACAAATGTGAAAATAGATCATGCAAACTAGGGCATATTAGCCTATCTTCAGTGTAATACTTTTGTCAAGGTCGATCAAGTGATAATATAATGCAGAATCAATCATCTTAGCCCTGATCTACACTACGAGTTTAGGTCAAATTTAGCAGCGTTAGATCGATTTAACCCTGCACCCATCCACATGACCAAGCCATTTTTGTCAACTTAAAGGACTCTTAAAATCGATTTCTATACTCCTCCCCAAGGGGATTATCGCTGAAATCGACATCACCAGGTCAAATTTGGGGTAGTGTGGACACAATTCGACAGTATTGGCCTCCGGGAGCTATCCCAGAGTGCTCTATTTTGATCGCTCTGGACAGCACTTTCAACTCAGATGCACTAGCCAGGTATACAGGAAAAGCACCGGGAACTTTTGAATTTCATTTCCTGTTTGGCCAGCGTGGCAAGCTCAACAGCAGAGGTGACCATGCAGTCCCAGAATCGCAAAAGAGCTCCAGCATGGACCGAACGGGAGGTACTGGATCTGATCTCTGTATGGGGAGACAAATCCATGCTATCAGAACTCCGTTCCAAAAGACGAAATGCCAAAATATTTGAAAAAAAAATCTCCAAGGGCATGATGGACAGAGGCTATAACAGGGACCCGCAGCAGTTCCGCATGAAAATTAAGGAGCTCAGGCAAGCCTACCAAAAAACCAAAGAGGCAAACAGCCACTCTGGATCAGAGCCCCAGACATGCCGCTTCTTCGAAGAGCTGCATGCAATTCTAGGGGGTGCCCCACCACTACCCCACCCCTATCCACGGACACCTGCATGAGACTCCCCCCTTGCAATAGTGAAGAGGATTTTGGGGATGAGAAAGATGAGGAGGAGGAGGAGAGCGCACAACAGGCAAGCAGAGAAACCCTTCTCCCTCACAGCCGGGAACTGTATCACCCTGGAGCCAATACCCCCCCAACCCTCCCAAGGTGGGCTCCCAGACCATGAAGCTGGAGAAGGCACCTCTGGTGAGTGTACCTTTGTAAATATAATACATGGTTTAAAAGCAAGCATGTTTAATGATTAATTTGCCCTGAAGACTTGGGACGCTCTCGTGACCAGTACAGCTACTGGAAAAGTCTGTTAACGTGTCTGGGGATAGAGCGGAAATCCTCCAGGGACATTAAGGGGACATTCAGAGGTGGCCGTTCCTGCTCGGCTGTTTGCCTGTGGCTGAAAAGAAATAATTCCCGCTTTTAGCCACAAAGTTGGGAGGGGGGGCGTTCTCGCTGATCTGTTCATGTTTGGCTGGCAGGGATCTTCCCTGATACTCATCACGCGGTGGGAGGAGGGGTGATGTGATCATCCCAGAGAACTGGGGGGGGAGGGGTTTAGCTGGGTTTGTGCTGCACTTTAACCCGAAAACTGCAGCCCCTCCTTTTAAATGGCCAACCCAACGGGTGCTTGGTATGGGAAAGGAGGGCGCTGCTGTTTGAAACCATTCCCACATGTTATGAAGGTTGAAGAAGCCGAAAGGCTGTGGCTTACCATGGCTGCCTGCAAGCCGAATTCTGTTGCCTGGCCCTGCGTGTGTGATCTCTCACACCAAACTGGCAGGCACTCAATATAAGAGGCAGAATGCGACCGTGTACCGAAAGCACATGTGCTATGTAACGTTAACAGCTTGGTTCATAATGAAAGAGTCTACCCATTGTTCTCTAAAACGTGTCTTTTTAAATACTACTCCTTTTTTTCCTCCCACAGCTACAAACGTTTCAATGCTCCGCTATCATCTCCATCCCAGAGGCTAGCGCAGATAAGAAGGAGAAAAAAAAAAAAAACGCACTCACGATGAAATGTTCTCTGAGCTCATGCAGTCCTCCAGCACTGAACGAGCTCAGCAGAATGCGTAGAGGAAAACAGTGGCAGAGTCCAGGAAAGCAGAAAATGAATGAGAGAACAGGAGGGACAAGCAAGATGAGCGGTTGCAGGAGCAAGAGGAGAGGTGGCAGCAGGATGCAATGCTGAGACTACTGGGGGATCAAACTGATATGCTCCGGCGTCTGGTGGAGCTGCAGGAAAGGCAGCAGAAGCACAGATCGCCGCTGCAGCCCCTGTGTAACTGCCCGCCCTCCTCCCCAAGTTCCATAGCCTCCCCAGCCAGATGCCCAAGAACGCGGGGCGGGGAGGGGGGGAGGGCCAAGCAACAGAAGGCTGACATTCAATGAAGTTTTGAAGTGAAGTGCAGTGTGGCCTTGTCCTTCCCTCCTCACCCATCCCTCCCAGGCTATCTTGGCAGTTATCCCCCTATTTGTGTGATGAATTAATAAAGAATGCATGATTTTGAAACAATGACTTTATTGCCTCTGCAAGCGGTGATCCAAGGGGGGAGGGCGGTTGGCTTACAGGGAAGTAGAGTGAACAAAGGGGGCGGGTTTTCATTAAGGAGAAACAAACAGAACTGTCACACTGTAGCCTGGCCAGTTATGAAACTGGTTTTCAAAGCTTCTCTGACGCGCAGCGCGCGCTGCTGTGCTCTTCTAATCGCCCTGGTGTCTGGCTGCGTGTAATCAGTGGCCAGGAAATTTGCCTCAACCTCCCACCCTGCCATAAACGTCTCCCCCTTACTCTCACAGATATTGTGGAGCACACAGCAAGCAGTAATAACAATGGGAATATTGGTTTCGCTGAGGAATAACCGAGTCAGTAAACTGTGACAGCAAGCTTTTAAACGTCCAGATGCACATTCTACCACCATTCTGCACTTGCTCAGCCGAAAGCTGAACTGCTCCTTACTACTGTCCAGGGTGCCTGTGTATGGCTTCATGAGCCATGGCATTAAGGGGTAGGCTGGGTCCCTGAGGATAACTATAGGCATTTCAACATCCCCAACAGTAATTTTCTGGTCTGGGAAGTAAGCTCCTTCCTGCAGCTGTTCATACAGACCAGAATTCCTGAAGATGCGAGCGTCATGTACCTTTCCCGGCCATCCCATGTTGATGTCAGTGAAATGTCCCTTGTGATCCACCAGTACTTGCAGCACCATTTAAAAGTATCCCTTGCAGTTTATGTACTGGCTGCCAAGGTGATTCGGTCCCAAGATAGGGATATGCGTTCCGTCTACCGCCCCACCACAGTTAGGGAATCCCATTGCAGCAAAGCCATCCACTATGACCTGTACATTTCCCAGAGTCACTACCCTTGATAGCAGCAGCTCAGACTGCGTTGGCTACTTGGATCACAGCAGCCCCCACAGTAGATTTGCCCACTCCAAATTGATTCCCGACTGTCTGGTGCTGCAAGCTTCCAAAGAGCTATCGCCACTTGCTTCTCAACTGTGAGGGCTGCTCTCATCTTGGTATTCTTGCGCTTCAGGGCAGGGAAAAGCAAGTCCCAAAATTCCATGAAAGCGTCCTTACTCATGCGAAAGTTTTGCAGCCACTGAGAATCATCCCAGACCTGTAACACTATTCAATCCCACCAGTCTGTGCTTGTTTCCCGGGCCCAGAATCAGCATTCCATGGCCTGAGCCTGCCCCGTTGCCACCAGGATGTTCAAACTGCCAGGGCTCGTACTTTGAGAGAAGTCTGTGTCCATGTCCTCATCACGCTCGTCACCGCGCAGCCATCGCCTCCTCGCCTGCTTTCGCAGGTTGTGGTTCTGCACACACTGCAGGATAATGCACGAGGTGTTTACAATGCTCATAACTGCCGCGGTGATCTAAGCAGGCTCCATGCTTGCCATGGTATGGTGTCTGCAGGAGAGCAGAGTTGCAGCAGAAGCGGTGGCTGATGATAGATGCCACGAGAATAGATATTTATAGAGAACGAAGAGAGGACCTGCGAGGTGGATTCACGAGAGCAGGAGAGCAGAGTTGCAGCAGAAGCGGTGGATGACGACAGTTAGCACCGCGCACATTTCCCGAGGAAGAACACACGTACCTGGGAGCCCAAGACAGACAACATGGAGAAATTCGCTATTGAGACAATAGCAGCAGAGCAGAGTTGCAGTGGAAGCGGTGCATGATGACAGTTAGCAGTCCAACTGAACCTCTGCTGAAAGCAGTATGGCGTTCACACAGAAAAAAGGCGCAAAATGATTGTCTGCCATTGCTTTCATGAAGGGAAGGGCGACTGATGACATGTACCCAAAACCACCCACGACAATGTTTTTTCCCCCTCAGGCATTGGGAGCTTAACCCAGAATTCCAATGGGTGGCAGAGACTGCGGGAACTGTGGGATAGCTACCCACAGTGCACCGCCCCGTAAGTCAATGCTAGCCACGGTAGTGAGGACACACTCGTCCACACTGAGTGCATTGTCGGCAATATGCAATCGACTGGATAAAATCAATTTCTAAAAATAAACTTCTATAATATCGACCTAATTTCATAGTGTAGACATACCTTAGAGAAAGAAATAAATATGCATGCTATAAAATACTCCAAGGAAACAAGAAATGAGACAGCTAGGCACTGAGGACAGGGTGGAGATTAAAGAATCTAGGCATGGTCCAACATGTAAGCAAATACTTTGATTCAGTTTTTAATAAAGGTAATGAGGAGCTCAGGGGTAATGGCAGGGTGGCTAACAAATGAGGATATGGAAGTAGAAACGACCACAATCGATGTTTGTACAAAACTGCTATTAAAATTCTTAAGCACAAATTCCTAAATAGAATTTTGTTTATAGTGTTGTAGCCATGTTGGTCCCAGGGTCTTGCGTAGCTTCAAAGCTTGTCTTTCTCCAGAGAAGTTGGTCCAATAGAAGATTAACTCACCCACTCTGTCTCTCGAATAGAATTTTTACTTTTTCATGGATAAAAGGTAATTTTTCAATTAAAAAGGAACAGCATTAGATTTTGAAATGAAACACACACATTGGCATCACCATGGAGTTATATATATACTTAGGTATGAACTCATGTTCATGTTTTTGTAATTGTTTTGTTTATTTAAGATGACTGATATTTTAAAAGTTGAAGGAGCCAGGAAGCAAAGGTCCTGCTGAGATGAAGATCAGAGACTAATTTGCCTTGAAAGGTTCTGAGAATGAATATCTTGGATCTGACATTTCCAGCCTGACATATGGTCAAAACTTAGTTTTCACCATGGTAACAGAGCAGTATTGACTAAAAGACTTGAATTCCCTGTCAGTTTTTAATGGTCAGTTTTGTTTAGGTGACACTCTTTTGCGTGCATTCTCCTATGAAGGCGGCAACTTAAGCTACCACCACTATAATTGTGTTTTCTTTCATCATTTCACAAATCCATTTCTACAGACTCCTATTTTGGTTTGCAAACAGTGAGAATAACCAGTCAAATGGCAAGCTGCCACTTGTATTTCACTGTCCCACAAAAATTAAGGTTTAATTCTGCAAAAATTTACATGAAATTTAACTTTAGTCACATGAGTAGTTTCACCAGCTTCAAGAGGACTATGCATGTAAGTTAAGTATATTCAAGTGCTTTTAGAATCATCCCCTCTTTTTGTACAGGCCTCAACTTTGTGTTTATGAAAGACTGGGGAGAAAAACAGTGCTTCTTGGAAGAACATAAAGGGTGTGGGAAGCTGGTAGGTGCTCACTGGGAAGAGGTGGGGGGAAGCGGCGAGGGGAAGACCACAAAGGAGTGCTATTTAGTTAGATTTAACATTTGCTTTTAAGTGGGTGTGCACCAGTGTTCCCTCTAATTTTTCCCACGCATGTGCAGAATTAATTTTGTTACGTGCACCAATATGGAGATGTGTCACACATCACCTCCATATTGGTGCACGTAACAAAATTCAAGTGGCGGGGGAGGGGCCGAGGGGTTCAGAGTGTGGGACGGGGGCTCAGGGCTGGGGAAGAAGATCGGGGTGTGGGGAGGGGGAGTGCGGGCTCCGGGGATGGAGGTTTCAGGGATGGGGCAGAGGGCTCCAGGCTTCCCAGGGGCTACGTCGGGGGGGGGGGGGGGGGGGGAGGCCGGAGGAGGAGGAGGAGGAGGAGAAGAGAGAGAGAGAGAGACAGACACACACACACACACTCTCCCCCCGGCTCTCCCTCCCCACAGCATTACCTGGGCTGCGGAGGAACAGGCACCTCTCCCCTGGCCACGGCAGGTCCATGCCGGAGCTGGGGTTGGGGCCGAGGCACTCCTATTCCCCAGCAAGTCCATGGTGAGGGAGAGGTGCCTCTCCACACCGCAACCCTGAGCTTCTGCGCGGGGCTTAATAGGCAGCTGCACAGCCATGCAGCTTAGAAGGAACTTAGGTGTGCACACCCCTAGAGACATTTGGGTATATTTTCCAAATTACAAAATAAATCAAATATACTGAACATATAGGTATATATTAGGGCTGTGAAGCGATTAAAAAAAATTAATCGTGATTAATTGCGCTGTTAAATAATAGAATACCATTTATTTAAATACTTTTGGTTGTTTTCTACATTTTTGAATCTATTGATTTCAATTACAACACAGAATACAAAGTTGACAATGGTCACTTTATATTATTTTTATTATAAATATTTACACTTTAAAACAAAAGAAATAGTATTTTTCAATCCACCTCATACAAGTACTGTAGTGCAATCTCTATCGTGGAAGTGTAATTTACAGATGTAGATTTTTTTTGTTACATAACTGCATTCAAAAATAAAACAATGTAAAACTTTAGATCCTACAAGTCCACTCAGTCCTACTTCAGCCAATCGCTCACACAAACAAGTTTGGTTACAATTTGCAGGAGATAATGCTGCCCACTTCTTGTTTACGTCACCTGAAAGTGAAAACAGCTGTTCGCATGGCACTGGTGTAGCCAGCATTGCAAGAGATTTACATGCCAGATGCACTAAAGATTCATATATCCCTTCATGCTTCAACCACCATTCCAGAGGTCATGCGTCCATGCTGATGATGGGTTCTGCTCGATAACAATCAAAAGCTGAGTGGAACAAGACATGTTCATTTTCATCTTCTGAGTCAGATGCTACCAGAAGATTGATTTTCTTTTTTGGTGGTTCAGGTTCTGTAGTTTCCACATCAAAGTGTTGCTCCTTTAAGACTTCTGAAAGCATTCTCCACAACTCATCACTCTCAGATTTTGGAAGGCATTTCAGATTCTTAAACCTTGGGTCCAGTGCTGTAGCTATTTTTACAAATCTCACATTGGTACATTCTTTGCGTTTTGTCAAATCTGCTGTGAAAATGTTCTTAAAATGAACATGTGCTGTGTCATCATCCGACTAACATGCTGTAACATGAAATATATTTTTAAGAATGAGAGTAAAACAGAACAGGAGACATACAATTCTTCCCCAAGGAGTTCAGTCACAAATTTAATTAATGCATTATTTTTTTTAAATAAGCATCATCAGCATGGAAGCATGTCCTCTGGAATGGTGACCAAAGTATAAAGGGGCATACAAATATTTAGCATATCTGGCGCATAAATACCTTGCAATGCCGGCAAGAAAAGTGCCATGCGAACACCTGTTCTCACTTTCAGGTGACACTGTAAATAAGAAGCAGGCAGCAGAATCTCCCGTAAATGTAAACAAACTTGCTTTTCTTAGCGATTGGCTGAACGAGAAGTAGGATTGAGTGGACTTACAAGCTCTAAAGTTTTACATTGTTTTATTTTTGAGTGCAGTTATGTAAATTTTTTTTTTTTTGGTTAGATCTGTAAGTTATACTTTCATGATAAAGAGATTGCACTACAGTACTTGTATGAGGTTGATTGAAAAATACTATTTCTTTTGTTTTAAAGTGCAAATATTAAGATTAATCGACAGCCCTAGTATATATGTTTATGTAGATATTCTGGCCATATTGTTAATGTTAATACATAGATACAAATTCCAATTTGCCACAGTACACAGAATACATAAATGTGAAATTTATAGCAGAGATATTCACAGAACAGATTTAACCTGGTCATGAGCATACAGACAAGGTAATCAGATGAGAACCAAGTTACAGACAGAAGGGACATGTGGTAATTTAATATGGTTAGAAATTGGGCATACCAATGAAAAGGTAAAGATTCCCTAGTTTATGGCCCATAAAGATTATACTTCAAGAACGGACACAAAAATGAGATCATAGCACGAAGGAGCTCCAAAAATGTGAAAATGTGCAGATTCCCATGGATTCCAAGGCCAGAAGGGACCACTGCGATCATCTAGTCTGATCTCAATGTGATTCAATAAGCTAAACAGTAGTCAGCTACTCTAAGATGCACCTTGACCACCTTATTAACTTTTATCTTTTTTCCCCACAGGAGATACTCATTGAACCAGTACAGGTACGGGACCTTAGAACTCAATGACTTGAGTCACCAGGAACACATACTCCAGATTAGTTTAACTGTTCAGCTATTACATCTAGTACAAAACTATGATGTGTCCTTACCTAAATGCTCATTTAGGGCCCAACTCAAGAAGCCACTTAAACATGTATTTACATCTATGCCTATTCATGGCCATATTTACACAAGTGCTTAAGTCCCACTGACTTCAGTGTAGAATAAAATTTGATTGAAACAATCTGCTTCATCTTTCCCTTCTCTTTCTTGAGGGAAGGGCACAATCAGAAATACAGGCCCAAGAGAATGCTGGGTGGTCTGTTTCTTTTGCCCTCTGCAAAAAACTGAAACCAACATCACAGTGAAATTCTGTTTCTAGTGAAAGGAAGGATGGTCTGATGTAATCTAGATACCTGCAACTAAGCAGATCAGCTTTCAACCTGAGACAGTGGCCTCCACCATCTCATCTGCTTCAAATCCTGTTTGAACCAGATTCCAGGCCAGATGTGTGTCCTCATAGAATTCCTTCCTAAGTTCCTGACCTTTCTTTGGAGGAGCAAACTGATCTAGGTAGAAGCCTTCTTCCATGACTTCATCTGGACATTGGTCAGAAAGAACTGGTAATTCATGTTACACAGTTGCAGCAACAGGCTGGTAAATCGTATGTCCTGATAAACCCCATTCTGCAGTTCACGATCATGGGGTACCGTACCACAGGTGTGGCCAGTCTTCTAGCTGTGGTTGCCTTCACCACTACGCTCTCACATGGACATGGGGGCATAAGCTGCACTTTTTCCTCAACTGCCTTTGAGACTAGGACAGCTGTGTGAAGGCTCTACCATGATTTCCTCTATTATCTAGTAAAAAATAGGCAAAGTCACAGCAACCCAACTGAACAAAGGTTCAGTGATGAGATACCTTCAATTTAGAGCTTTTCAGATTTCTGAACTGATTTAAGCTCAAAAATCAATTGCCTTTGACAGCATCTGTAAAGAACCTGGAAAGACAGCACCTTCCTTGGGAAGTTATTGTCTTCTTGTTCCTCTGTAGAAGTATCTGATGTCCAAGTGCTCCAGATCATCTGAATTCAAATAGTAGCCCATAGCAAAAAGACTCACCATACCTAAACTCAAGTGGCTGGAATCATGTAGGGAATGGGGGAGCCTAAAGCATCTTAAACACTTCCTGAAGTTCCAACGGGCTGATTCAAGAGGCCCGGGGAATGCAATCATCAAAGCTCCAAGGTACTAGCTTAAAGAATGAACGTGACTGAGCATGGAAGAGCTGCCAGGCACCAACAACCAGTGGCATCTGAACGCCAAGGCATGCACCAAATCACCACGGGAATCTATCAAAGCACTCAAGTGAAAGGTTTCAACAATCATACCACACCTGACTGGAAGATACCCAATGAGGAACTGTTAGGGTCTAAAGAAAAGCTGGAGCTACGGCCAATGAGGCAGGCTACTCACTGACCACAGTCAAGAAGGAACTCACTAGAACATTTGAAAGGCAGTATTTATACTCTGCACAGTAGGGCATGTAATGGCCAGTAGGGCATGGCTTGTTCACCACGTATCTTCTGCCCTCAAGAATCAAAACCCTCACAACTAGGGATCTGAGATGAAGTGTGGGTCCCACAAAAATGGAATTTATTGAGAAAATGAGGTCTTACTAGTTTGGAGATTTTAAAGATATCTAGTTGACTGAAGAAAGGTTTCCTTAATTAGATTGTATTCCACTACTTCATAGGTTTTAGTGACACTTTTTAAACGGAGAAAGAAAATAAAGCAGAGCTCTAATTATTTTATGGTGCCACCTTGTGAATTTATAGAGTTTGACAATTATGTGGTACTGCTGGGTACAATTTCATTACTCTGCAAGTCTTGATCTATTCAATGTTTAATACCCCTATGCCGTATGCTCTCAGTTCCAAACTTCTGACTAACGCCTTCCATTTGTGACTTCACAGCGTCTCCACAAAAACACACTTCATTACAGACATTCATTACCCAATCTTTCAAGCTCTTGGGTTTCCTGGCTTTCTGGCCACACTTTTGTTTTGCTCTTCAAAACCACAATTCCTCTGGCATTCAATCCCGCTCTCGCTCCCCACCTTGTTAAGCTGTTAAATAGGAAATTTTTAAATGGTTGTTTCAAACATTAGATGGACACGTTTTTTGATTCAGTCAATAGCAAAAATTATTCTGTATATAAAAATGATCGATAAAGAATCTAAAACATTATTATTCACCAAACTCTCAAATGTTTGCAAAAATCAACTACATTGAGATTTTTTTTTTTCCAGGTAAGTATATCTGCAATTAACCCAAGAGAAATTTTCAGCTGTTGCAGGAAGGAAAACCTAGTTATTTATACTGCTATCATATTCATAGTATTCCAGCACCTAGGAAAACACAAATCTCCAAAAAAACCCAAACATTTTTATCTTAATTTCGATCACCCTGATTCAATTTATCATCATACGCGAGGGAAGTCTGTATTTGAATTTGGCTTGTGGGAAATCAACATCCATCCCTGAAATCTCTATATTCCCCGTCACTATCACAGTCTGCCTTTCTGACAGATATTGTTCAAAGTTGGGATGTATAAATTGCATCTTACTTCCCATCAGAATTCTAGAATAGACAATTTCTGCCATCATGCTGTCATCTGATAAAGTTTTAAAATGAATAATGATGTAGGTCTAAGTCAAACATAAAAGTGAAGAATTTGTAGCAAAGAAAAATGGTCAATACTGAAAATCTTTTATGTTGGGAATAATGTTGGGAACAAACAGAATGCTGGGAATAATTAAGAAAGAGATAGATAATAGGACAGAAAATAACATGTTGCCTCTATATAAATCCATGGTACGCCCACATCTTGAATACTGTGTGCAGACGTGGTCACCCCATCTCAAAAGAGATATATTGGAATTGGAAAAGGTTCAGAAAAGGGCAACAAAAATTATTAGGGGTATGGAACGGCTTTCATATGAGGAGAGATTAATAAGACTGGGACTTTTCAGCTTGGAAAAGAGATGGCAAAGGAGGAATATGATTGAGGTCTATAAATCATGAGGTGTAGAGAAAGTAGATAAGAAGTGTTGTTTCCTACTTCTCATAACACAAGAACTAGGGGGTCACCAAATGAAATTAATAGGCAGCAGGTTTAAAACAAATGAAAGGAAGTATTTCTTCACACAACACACAGTCAACCTGTGGAACTCCTTTGCAGAGGATGTTGTGAAAGCCAAGACCATAACAGGGTTCAAAAAAAGAACTAGATAAATTCATGGAGGATAGGTCCATCAGTGGCTATTAGCCAGGATGGGCAGGAATGGCGTCCCTAGCCTCTGTTTGCCAGAAGCTGGGAATGAGCAAGAGGGGATGGACCACTTGATGATTACCTGTTCTGTTCATCCCCTGTGAAGCACCTAGCACTGGCCACTGTTGGAAGACAGGATACAGGGCTAGATGGACCTTTGGTCTGACCCAGTAGGGCCATTATGTTTTTCAATCAAAAAAATAAAAGTAACTCATCAGCACATACACAATGCTACCCTTGTGAAGTAAAGCTGTCTAGTGAAAGTCTAAGTAAAACAGTAAAAGCTTTCTAAAGGTGTATCTTCTGAGCTTTTAAAAATGCGGGTAGTACCTGCCAATGTGTTTGTCAGCTGCCGTAAAACTCATGATCATCATCTCTGGGATAAAGATATGGGGATTAATACAAAGATACAACATACATATTTTATCATCTTATTTATATCAGTCCCAAATGCCACCCTGTCACAAACCACAATTAAGAAAGTTATCGTTTCACAAAGACAAGTTGTTGACAGAAGTTATTGTGTTTCTGACCTTGCTTTATTAAAGTAAGCTAGGCAAGCAATAACCAAACTGGAGTAGGATACACAATATTGCTTCAAGATGTACACTGCCAAGGTTGATTGGTCCAAAATTAGATTTTTCATCATAGCCTCCTTAACTTCAATAAAAAAAAGTTATATGTTTTTCTTACACTTGTCCACTTAATATAGAAAGAACTATCACACTATAAATAGTAATGACAGGGGCCACAACTTTAAGATGGCTTTTTCATAACTCATGTCAGGAAAATCGGATTATATTTAGTTCTGAGAGAGTGTAATACTCTCTCAAGTACCATGGTCTCTCAAGACTGAAGGATGCCTACTATTACGCTGAGCGTAATATAACATTTTTGGGCAATTACACCTAATGAAAGTGTAATATTCCACTCTGCAGTTTCACAAGACTCAGAATCCTTGCTCCTAAATCCCTAATAGGCTGACGTTCCAAGCAGCTTTAAATTTTCCACCCTGTGATACGCTCCCAGCCCACAATCATGTGCCATATCACACATACCCCTTCTTTAACTAAGGCTATCTCTACACTACAATTATTAAACTAGCCAGGTTACACATTTATCTGACACAGTTGCAATAAATATGGTTGAGCTACATCCATCCAGCAGCTTTTTCCACATCAAAACCAAGTGTCAAACTTATGTATCCACATCCACCACCAACACTGACTTCACTGTTTTTACCAGTGCGTTCTGGGAAAGTCAGGACATCAAAGGTCCCCAGCATACATACAAAGCAATACGAAAAACATGTGAGGCAACGTATCCATGCATGGGACACAGAACTAGGAGGAGAGAGGACCACTCAGTCTGGTGATACAGACATGAGTTGTTGTGCAGATAGAATCCTCTAAACAGATCTGACCTGATTACAGGACAGCTTTGTGAGAGCCTAGACTACTGGATGGGAAACTAACATCCAGAGTTACTGTTCAACAAATATAATAGAAAAACACCACATCTGGAAGCAACTAATGCCACTAACAAGTTAAAAACCTGGTAAAACTGTTCGGGTGTACAAGGGGCCTTAGACCAGACTTGCACTTGAGATACAGCCATACAAGAAAGCATGGTTATTCCTTGTTACAAACACATACAAAGTAGACAGGATCTTATCCACGATCTTATCTGTGTTTTATAACCTGGGTAAATCTAAATGTTTCTCTGGAAACTGTAAACATTTTAAAGATTTACCTGTGTTATGAAACAGTTAACTTCCAATCTATTTTGCATATTGGAACATTGTTTTGGGTAGGGAACAATCTAGGTATAACTGTCAGAAACCAGAAGTGTATCTGTAGCACTGAAATGCTTAAGTGCAGTCTCAGTAACAAACATTTACTCATTTTTCACATATTAATTTTCCCCACATACGGGCAACTTGCTCTCCCCATACACCTTATACTTTCCAAAATCAGGAGGAGGAAAACCTAATTTTACATAGCCACAAATAAGAGGCTAGATCCATCTCTGCTTGACATTAAAAATAAACGCTATAATCAAGATTTTCAGAAATAACTAATGATTTTGGCACCTAGCTTGAGACAAATTAAGATCCCAGTTCAGCAAGATACTTAAACATATGCCTAACTTTAAGCATCTGAGTAGTTTATGCTTTAAGTTAGGGATGTAATCAAGGAAAAAGAGGGACATAAGTGACTTGATGAATTTAGACCTTAGTATGTCTCAACTGGAGCACCCAAAAAATTGAGCCACAAACCACTAGTCACTTTTGAAGATCTTGGCTTAAACTTTTACTTTCAAGTTTCACACAATATCCATGCAAACATTTTCTAATTGAATACAATCTTTGACACAGTTACTACATGGCTGAAGATACAAAGGAACCATTTTTTCCATAACTAACAGATGAGTAGAAGGTGATGATTTACATAAGAACCACCATACTGGTCACACCAATGGTCCATCTAGCCCAGTAGCCTGTCTCCAACACTGGCCAGTACTGACGCTTCAGTGGGAGTGTATAGAACAGGGCAGTTTGAGTGATCCACTCCTCCTCCCCTCCCCAGCTACTAGCAGTCAGAGGAAGTCCCTGATCATGGCGTTGTATCCCTGACCATCTTGGCTAGCAGCCATTGCTGGACCTATCCTCCTTGAACTTATCTCGTTCTTATCTAAATTGTATCTAATTATACTTTTGGTCATCACAATACCCCATGGCAATGAGTTCCACAAGTTAACTGTGTGTTCTGTGGATAAAAAAAAAAAATACTCCGTCTTGTTTGTATTAAACCTGCTGCCTATTAATTTGTGTGACAACGACTGCCTGTTAGCATTAACAATTACTGTACCTTCAAAGAACAAGCTGACATCAGTTAGGTGAAATTTTAATAGTGTTTTAGGAGGAAAAGTATTAATTTCTGAGGGAAAATATATGAATTAACTTACATTTGAGGCTGTTCAATATATGACAATGTACAGGAATACATTTTTAGTCTGATTTACAATTACATTTTGAGAACTGGTTTTTTAATCACTATTTATGCTGGGATGAAATATGAAGTTCTTTACACTTGATTTGAATGTGTTTTCATACATAATGCAAGATTTGAGGTCTACCTACAATTTTTACTTTCAAGTGCGTGGGTTTTGTAAAGTGATGGGTAAACTATGGTGTTATACAGCAACCTTAACTAGTTTTGGAATTAATAATGTTTTAAGAATACTTTTTCTTCTACAGATAAATGAAGACATTATTTAAACTGTTTTTTAAAAATGTCAAATGGACAAGACAGATTTTTATTTAATAAAGAGTAAACTGTGCAGTCTAAACTAATAAGGACTTGCACATCCCACCCTCACTCAAGCCCCAGTCCAGCAAAGCACTCAATCAGCATGTGCTTAAACGGTTCGCTGGATCAGGGCCTAAAAGCACATGTGCCAACATACACACATTCACTACATAGCTAAATTATTCAGACAGAATAGTTAGATGGGGAGGGCTCTGAGCTATTACAGAGAATTCTTTCCCAGGTATCTGTTGGGCAGGTCTTGCCCACATGCTCAGTATCTAACTGATCACCTGATCAACTGATCAAACCCCTTTGGGGTTTGGAAGAAATTCTCCTTCAGGTCAGATTGGCAGAGACCCTGGGAGTTTTTTGCCTTCCTCTGCAGCATGGGGCATGGTCACTTGCATGTTTAAACTAGTGTCAATGGTGAATTCTACGTAACTTGAAGTATTTAAACCATGATTTGAAAACTTCAGTAACTCAGTCTATAATGCTGGTAAAAAGTGCTAACTGGCTTAGGCCATGTCTACACTACCACTTACGTTGGCAATACTTACGCTGCTCAGGGATGTGAAAAAAAAAAAAAAACACACATGCCCCCGAAGCAACATAAATTTTGCCAGCATAAGTGGTAGCGTGCACAGCACTATGTCAGCAGGATAGCTTCTCCCACCTACATAGCTACCACCACTCGTGTAGATGGTTTTATTATGTCGATGGGAGAGCTCTCTCCTGTCAGCATAGAGCAGCTACATGAGCCATTTTACAGCAACGCAACTGCATCAGTGCTGCTGTTCTGCTATAAGCTAGTAGTACAGACATGGCCTGAAGAGATTCAAATTTTTTCCCCTATCGAGGAATTCTCACTTTAAAACTTTCCCCAGCAGAGGTTCACAACAAAAAGTTTCTGTCACCATGCTTCTTTCTCCATTAGCTTTCATGGCAAAAAAACTGGGTCTTGTTTTCACACAAAGTAATCTTTCACTATATGTGCTCATAAAACTTCCTCTTCAAGAACTAATGACAAAAATCTACCTAGATTTTAAATATTAAGGTTCAATTATTTTGTTGGGAATCTCATGAGACAAACTTTATACACAGACTGTAAGCACTGCAGGACTAGCATGTCTTATATTAATAAGCAAAAAAACTTAATCAGTTAGGGTGACTACAAATCCACAAAAGTAAAATTAAAAGTTAAGCTACACATCTTTACCATTACAACAACTGTACATCACAGAACATACACTGCAACCTTAACTCTGTCCCCTTTTTGCATAACCTATTTACCAGATTCCTTTCCCTATCCTCAGCCACTAGTACTTATGGATGTTTGATATATAGTAATGGATATTGGGGGAGAGTAGTTTGGTAAAGGGGTATGTACAGAGGGATCGTCAGAGAGGGTGACTGACGACTGGCAACCCCAAGAGGGCAGGGTTAAGGCTGCTGTATCATGTGTCTTCAGTAGTTCTTTCTAAGCTGCAACCAAGGTATTGCAGGACATGCTAATGCACACACAGCACCCAGACCTATCCCCAGTGAAGTCAGTAGCAAAACATGACGCGAGTGAGAATATGACTGGGTCAATAATTAAATATATATCATAATACTACTGCTTACTATGCATAAAATTCTGTTTTTATTCTTAGCTCATATTCCCACCCTTCTCTTTACTCCCCATTTGCCTGTTTCAGTCACCAGCTGCATTGTCAAATTCAAGCCCCAATTTTGCTTACAGCCATAGACTATCAGTTCTCTTTGGACAGCACACTTTTTACTACGTTTCTACACAGCACCTACCACAAAGTGGCTTTAACCCTCAGCTGGGCCCCCAAGTTGCTACTGTGTGAGAAATTAACAAACAAGAATTAAGGTTAGTGACAGTTCAGGTTGCACCAAAACCCATCCTACCCACTCAAACCCTTGTATGTTCATACTTTTATACTTTCAAGTTAACAAAAGTTTCCAGTATTCCTTACCATCTTTACATTGATTACAATACTGTTAAAACTTCCTCCAAAAAGGTATTCACTTCTATCTCCAACCCATATCAGACAGCAATACATAACCCAACTTTATTCAGTTCACTCTGTCATGCAAAACTCAGTGACCCCAGCCTCTTGCATCAACAGTTTGACACATTTGTCACATGCTTTTGGAACTTATTTTGCTTTCACACTGCTGGTGTTACCGTTGAGGTTTCACTTTAGAGTGCAAATTTGATGAAGTTGGGTATGTATTGCTTTTTGGTATCTGTTGGACACAGAAGTGAAAACCATATAAAGTTCTAGATACTAACAACATTGTAAATAATAAGAAGATGGAAAGAAACAGGAGTTTTCCCTTTATCTTATTTCCCTGCTTTTAAGGTTTTGAGAGCCTACGTGTGTCTTAATGCAGCCTTAACTGTCACTGAACATAGTCTTTGTTTCCTGATTATAAGTAAGTATGGCTAAAACCCAGAAAAGGCATTCTCTACTCAATATACTTTAATATTACACTCAATACACAGAAAAAAGAAAATCTAAATTGCAACACTACATTAAAAAACACAATGTTTCACAGAGTTTGGCCATAATCTGGTATGGAAATTTTGTGTTGTTCAAAGGATTAATTTTTGTAAAATGCTTTGAAAATGAAAGTTAAACCTTTGGTACTACTCATTTCAAATAAGGGTGCACAGTCTACCGTTTATCGCATGGGATTTGTGATCAGGAGTTCTGGGTTTTATTTCCAGCAAGACTTACTGTGCGTCCCTGACAAGTAACAGCCTCTCTGTACCGCATTTCCCTATCCAGGGAGCTGGAGATATGCTCTCTCATAAGGGTGTTGTGAGGCTTTAAATACTTTGTTCCAGATTGCTAAAGTTAGGCACATATAATTATTTACATATGCATAATGTATGGAAATACCCAATGTTCCAGACAAATATAATTATATATATATATATATACACACACACACACATCACCTGATAGAGTCTTAATTTGCCTTGTGAGAGCAATAGGCCATGTGCACAGGTAGATACGTGATTTATACACAAGATTTAGGTACGCACAAATGATTGTACATGTCCAATAGAAGCCACGTTTTCAGAGTAGTAGAAAGAGAGCGCCTGAGACCTGAGGCCTGACATAAGGGCCTAGTGCAAGGCCTAAGACCCAATCTAAAGTCAGGCCCTATCCTGTTACAAAGCAGATGCCTGCTTGCAGGTTCCCTGTCCAATACATGAACTTGGCAAAATAGGGCTGGCGTTGCAAAAGCAAGCAACCCTAGGCATTAAAATCGCTCTCCTGTCGACTCCGGTACTCCACCGGAACAAAAAGCGTAAGGTAAGTCAATGGGAGAGTTTCTCCCGTCGACCCAGTGCAGTGTAGACACTGCAGTAAGTCGCCCTATGCTACGTCGACTCCAGTTACGTTATTCTGGTGGCTGAACTGAGAACCTTGATCTCCTGAGTCCTAGACCAGTGCTAGAACAGTACATCATCTTCATGACACCACAAGCTAATTTTTTCCCTTGCATTTGGTGTTCTACAAAGTGGGCTTTGGCAGCCATATCTGAGGTCCAGGGAGCAAAGATCAGGTTTTTCCTTCTTCAGGGGTTAGCTCTAAACAAATACTGCAGACTCTTAATTATCATGTGGAACATGTTCACGTGGATTTAAATGGGAAGATTGTAAAAAGAGTATGGGACATCAGTTAGGGCTCAAACTGTTTCCAGAACATCAAATATTCAACATTTACTGTAAATTTAGATCATTTCTAAGTGTTTAAAGATTGACAAATATTGAAGTGTTAATCTTTATGAAAGCAGTAGTTATTGGTACTACAGTGTACTGTCTATAGATTTAATGTTCTGGAGTTATGCTTATTTTCAAAAGCATAGGACACTCATAAGGTGACAGCAAGACAATCTCCACTATAAATATTTCTAAATTTTCTCAGTACAAATTAGTTTTAATAGGATTTATTAGTAGTTTAATCAGGTACTGATTTACTGTATCTTTTGAAGGTGTTGCCTTTTTTTATGAAAAATATTGCAGTAGCTACAAAACATTCGCAACAGGCTCACAAAATAAATATTCCATTAACGGAGAATTTTAATTGGGACATGCCCTTCAGATATCACAGTTGGAGGCTAGTTTGGATTTTAAATGGCTTTCCATCTTTCAAAAATATTCTTTGTGGTTTATTTATGATTTCCTATACCCCCAGCAAGCCACTAGTTACCTTTTCATATGAATTTTTCTTCCACAAGAAATGTCTGTATAATACTGCATAATTTTTTTTAAGGTGGCACAGCTTCAGTGACTCCCTTATCACTTTTATTTTATCCAAAGGTAGGATCATACTTGAAAGCAACACTTATGATGTGCTAAACCAACTTGACTTAAACCAAAAACCTCACATTCAGTGAGGCACAGCCTTCTCCATGCTGCTGGGCACCAGCAGCAGGAGTACTGTGAGCAAAAGACTAGTCTCCTTCCTGTCCATTCCATTGCCACATACCACAGCAGCCCCCAGGTACTGTGAAGAACAACTGCAGTGGAAGTCCTGCTCAGCTCCTGCAGCCTGGGGATGAAGCATTTTCAGTCACTCTGGAGAATGATACATGTACAGTCCGGTCCGCACATAGGGACACAGCATGCTCAGTGCAGATAGAATCTTTTGAAAATTTAGCTGCCAGTCTCTAACAAACTTCGACTGAACGTGTACAAACTGATTTATAAAAGCAGCTTATAACTTGGCCAAATTTGGGTATATTTTCCACAGAAAGGAACAAACAAGGTGATCCCCTTGCCAAATTTTGAGTTCCTCATCCAAAGCACAGAGGCACTTCTCAATGAAATTGCTAAGAGAATTTAACATGGGTAAAACAATGCATTTTTCCTCAAAATTCATTCTGGGAAATGCTTACCCTGGTTTTGTTGAAACTTGTAAAAGCCTTCAGCTTTAGGCAGACACCCAGCTCAGAAAATTTGAACCCGAACAGTTAAAGAACTCAAAAGTTTTAAGCCACAGGAAACAGGGTCTTCTAATGGAGGCAACCTTAAGCAAAGGCACTGTTATCATTTTACCCATATTCTGGAATAAGTGAAAAAGCCCTCTGCTCCCTCACGACACCCGCAGAGGGGTCAGCCAGAATCTCAATGTGCACATGACTAGGAGCATCTACAGCTGAGAGACACAATGAACACATGGAGGGGGTAATGCCATAACTACACCACACTTTCACACAAGCCAGTGGAACAGAGCCAATATACTCTTTGTCCATTTGTAGGGCTCCCACCAGTTCATGCCAAAGACCACCAAGACCGTTCACTCTTCCACAGTTTTGGCTGTAACTCCAAGAGGAGTTATTAAATTTTATTATCTTATCCTTGCTTTAAGATCTAGTTTTTCCAATTACCAGCTTCCTTCAATTTTAGCATGAGTTTAGTAGCACATATTCTCATTAACTCCTAGAAATGAGATTACACCATTTGAAAGCTGGAATTGAGGCATCCAATTAATTTCTATCCCTGATTATTCTCAAGGTATCTGATCTTAAAGTGATCACTGGTCCCTTCCAGAAGGCAAAAAAAGAAAACCCAGAGGTCACTTGTCAGACAGGCCAAGAAGTTTTCAGTATATCATTAATTGCTATCAGTCATCTCAGGCCAGTTCACTCTTGGTTTTTCGATACTATAACTTGCACATAGTCACATGGGAAACAAAAATTAAACCAATTGATCTTTATATTTTTATGAAAGAAAAATCAGAACACTTGCATGTATAATCAGCATGAGTCTTACCCGTCCGTCCCATGATTCAGAAATCAGTATCAAATAATGCTGCACATGAAGATTAACCAACGACTGATACGAAAACCAGTTGCAAAGTAATTTCTGTAAACAACAATGACAGGTTTTAACAAACAGGCAAGTTAATAAAATTTAGCGACACTTTTATAAAATATTCACTGCAAAATTTTGATTTTGAACTTCAGTATGCTTTTAACCTAAAACTATACCTAATAGCTTACAAAATGAAAAACCTATCTGACACATACATGACTTTTTAGTAGGGAATGAAAAGACATAAGGGTATTAATTAAATCAAATACTGAAAATGCAAAAAAATGAATTGAGATATCATTCATCAGTTATAAATTGCATAGATAATTTTAGATACAGAAGTTTCAATTGCTTCCAATTTGCACAGCCCCTTTCCTAACGTAGAACACTAGACAATCATCAACAGCCAATTAGGAGCTGCAATATCCATGTGACAAAATGAAAGTCTTCATAGGCATAATATGTTCTCTGCCTATCGGGTCCACCATCTGCCAAGACATATTTTGAATATGTACTTGTATAACCTACTACAAAGGTACAATTTTCTGGATAGAGTCCTAGTTGGGCAGTTGTAATTTGTTGTTTTGTATTTTGCAGATTGTTTCATTATTATCTTGTGGACTCACTGTACAACTTTACTAAAATTGTTTAATGTTTTTACGTGTACACAGATATAAAGCAAAGTGCCCTTTGAATACTTACAATGAAATTATTTTAAAATCTCCTGAATAAAAGTAAGCCACCACTGTAGTCAATGTTCTCCTAGAGCCTTGTATGTTCAATTATTTTGTCATTTTGTATTCTGTATGTTGAAACCTGCACTGTAACTGCATAACCAAGAGGGAAACTTGAACAGCGTTTAAACAAACAAAAAAAAAAATCAATAAAAGGTTTGTAAAGCAGATTGGTAAAAAAGAATGTTTCAAGAAAATACGAAAGTAAATCAGATTAAATCCTTCTTTGTCAACTATTTCAAGGAGAAATTACAATCTATGTGAAGATTCCTTTTCTAGTATCCACAATCAGGAAAGTTTTGTTCTGCAGTGTTTTAATACTACTCCATTAAATACTTCATATTGAAGCACAATTTTACATGAATAATTAATCTGAAGAGAGAAGAGACAAGTGAGATGTATAAGCACTTTGAACAAAACACTTGTATTAATATATTTTTTCCACTGAGTAACTCTAATCAATTTTTATTTGAAAGGAACTCTTAAAGAATAGCTTTTATTTATAATCAGATCGGCGTATACATCAATATGACATGCAAAATGAAAAATGGGTTCACAGCTCGTCTGACAATTGAAGCACTGGTCACAGCTCCATAGTTATGGTTGAATTGAATTTTGCACTTAGACTATAGAGGGGAACAGGTCAGGACACTCATAATTGGGGAACTGGCCTTCAGAAATAACAACCAATCACCACCCTTCCTCTGCAGCTGACTGACATGCTACCATTCTATTGGTCTGATGAGTCAGTGATGAGAGAAGACTGGACTCAAGAATTCTCATTAATAAATAATTTTGGCCCCAACTGCCACTGCTCCTTAAAGTTTCTGTGGCTGCATACTACCTTGGGAATCAAGGCATGGCTGTCTAGGCTTCCCTGTGCACTGGAGTAGCTGAGGCAAGAGTGCAGAGAAACTGAGCTCCAGTTCTCCCCACAGTGCTGCTTTCTGTTGAAGGCAATGAGGAAGACAGTAAGGAAGAAGTTCAGAGAGACAGAATGGGAAGGCAAGGGAACAGGGAAAACAATGGGGTGTTGGGCCTTGGGTAAAGAAGGCATGTGCATTGGGAAGGAGGCTTTAATAGGGAGATGGGCTTTATGCAAATAGGGAGTCTGGGGAGACAGGAAAAGGAAAGAATCCAGGCCAGAGGTTAGACCATTGCAACCTGCCTAAATGCTTCGGGTTTGGGTCAGGTATGAAAATGACTCACTCTTGAGCTTGGATGGGCTTTAAAACTAGGTCCAAGAAGACCTTCTCTTCCTGTTCCTGCCTCATCATCCAATGGAATGAAGTTGGAAGGCTTCCCATGATATTTATAAACAGATTCCTTCACCATCCCAGAATCCTGACTGCTGCACAGCCCTCTCTCCCTACAACCCTCTCCTTCTTTATTTTTTGTTAAACACTGTTACAAAAGTATGTAAGTCTTTATCTTGGCTATGCAAGATAGTGAGGGTTTCAACAATACAACACAGAATACAAAATGACAAACATTTAAAAATATATACGGCTTTAGGAAAACTGTATTATGGTGAAAAGAAAAGGAGGACTTGTGGCACCTTAGAGACTAACCAATTTATTTGAGCATGAGCTTTCGTGAGCTACAGCTCACTTCATCGGATGCATACTGTGGAAATTGCAGAAGACATTATATACACAGACTGTGTATATAATGTCTTCTGCAATTTCCACAGTATGCATCCGATGAAGTGAGCTGTAGCTCACGAAAGCTCATGCTCAAATAAATTGGTTAGTCTCTAAGGTGCCACAAGTCCTCCTTTTCTTTTTGCGAATACAGACTAACATGGCTGTTACTCTGAAACCTGTATTATGGTGGTCACCTATAACTATATTTCATAGGAAAAATTTTTAAAAAAAAACTTAGTTCCTTTTTCCCTGGGAATGCTGCTTTCATTTATTTATGGACTAATGTAATTGCAAAGTCAAAGCAAATATAATCTTGGTTCCCACTCAGTAACAGGTATTTCCTCTTTGTTCATACTGGAGTTCAATAGGAGTTTAAAGTCATAATAAATTAGTGTGAATGGAAGTTTTTCCATTCCAATATTCTTGTTGGCTCTTTCAAGGAAATGTCTATCTTCTAGTCTTTCCAGAGTATTTGATTTCCCTTACTTCTTAAAGAATTACAAACTATTAGTTCTCTTTTACAATGTGGGGAAATATAGTTAGAATCATTTTTCTCAATATGTGCTTGTTTATAGTAGATGCAATACTATCCACCATTCTTGGCCAAAATCTGCAACAGCAGAATTCCTAGGACCACAAATTATGGAGAAACCCCCTGAAATATTTTATTTCCACTTCAGTTTTGCAGACATTTAAATACAAATCAAATTTAGCTGTGTACAACTTACATGCTAACTGGCATGGATATTTATTATTAGTTGTAGACTTGATTGTGTCCCTATTGTACCTACAAACAACCCTTTGAAATACAAAAGAGATTTTTTAGAAATGACCACTAATCTTCTCAAGTAACTCTGCCAGTAAATTTAGCATCTTTGTGGCAAGACATATAATACTTTGTATTTCCATAATATCATGTAAAACTAAGAATACAGTTATAAATTAAAATATTAAGAAGGATAAACATTTTTTAAAAAGTATACAATCTCATATTTACTGATGTTTCAACACTTTCATGGAACTATTTCCCCCATATACACTCCCAATTGTGGCATGGGGGGGGTTGGGGGGGGAAAAGAGTGGCACTGAACTATAAAGGCAACTTTGACAACATAAAAGCAACTTAAAAGATCTATGATTGCAATGTATTCTGTACAATTTCTGCTAGTAATATTAAAAGAAAGTTGGTAAGCTCATTGTTCAGTTGGTCATTAACTGACCATAATATTTTTTTTAAAACTCAACATAATATAAGACTGAAAAGTTTTGCCATAAACAAGAAACAGAATATTAAGGAGAACAAAGGAAAGACAATATTGTGTGGGAAAGGAAGAGTTTGTATTTAAAGTTTTCAGCATCTGGTGCAATAGGTCTTGACTCAGTCTGTAAAAGACTTTGAAAACAATCTGTCCCATCTAAGATTTAAAACCTTAGTCACTAATTTACTTGGAGTTTGGAATGATTGGAAGACCCAAGTGAAAACAGACTTAAATCCCCAACAGCATATAATACTATTTTTTAAACAAGCGTAATTTGTAATCTCAAGGAAGAGAACTCCTTCATTCCATTCAATCCACCTGCTATAAATCAGACTTCACTTTACACAAACTAAAAAAAAAAAAAAATCTTCAGCACATCCTTTGGCTGAAGATAAAAGTCATTACAGAATGTCAGAAACAGACACATTGGATTTGAGAAGTAGGAATGAAATTCTAAAATAGAAATAATTGAAGAAACCTAATCCAAGATTTTGGAATGCTTCTGTAACAATGAGTGAACAATTTGAGTATTCTAAAGTTGGGCTTGTTCTACATTAAACCTTGCTAATTCTCACAAAATGAATACATATACCTGAATTCTAATGAGTGGTCTCTTTCCAACTAAACAATTTAAACAGAACATTATAGTACTGTTTCCTATTACAAAAACATCACTACTGTAATTATTATTCTAATTAATACTATAGCCAGCTACACTTGTAAAAATAAAATGACTGACATTTTATGCATTATCTTGGTTGTCTTCATGTTTGCTTATTACCCTGCATACTCCAGTGACACACAATGGGCCTGCCAATCATTGTTGAGAATTTTTACTAGTTAACCACAAAAGGCAATATAAACATTCCACCACAAAAATTGTGAATTTACAGTTAAGACTGCTTAATTGTATTCCAATCAATTGAATCACTAAAAATCTAGAAAATCACTAGTTAAGACAACATTCACATCTACATCAATCTCAAGTCATATGCCTTGCCACCCAAGCACACAGCTCAGATTTTTCAGCTCCATAATGAACACACTTCCCACTCCAACCAGGATGGATAAACTGATTTTCTGTATTTAAATCACAAATATCAGATTTTTATCCAAATTATTTTTTTTTTAAAAACTGTGCTTAAAACTAAATTTAAAGTTTGTTAAGGCCTAAATTTATAATCTATTAAAATTTAAATATAAATATGCTGCATCAATGAGGTCATCCTAAAATCTGAATGAATTATGGACATTTCTTTATACAACTAAAAAAGTATCAAGAAACCACCTCTAACTTATGAGGTCCACTCAAACTTTATAAATATAATCACATCATATACTGTATTAAGCAAGCATCTATATTGTTTTCAGTCTTTACAATGGAGCAATTTTATCCCCAAATTTAAGGACTTTCAATTTCTGTTGTGCAGAAAAGCTCTTCCATTAAATACTTTTGGCAATGGTTTAGCCAGCAGGTGCAGAAAGGATCTTCTCTTCATTTGGATTAGCTCATTCAAAAGTTAAGAAACCAACTTGGAATTGAAAAGCAGAAAAGTTTATTTTCTTACTCCAATCTATGAATGAAAACATGTGGCAGAGGATGCGATCTACTAACTCTAAAAATCTGAAGGACCTGGGACCAGTTTTTCAACGGCATTTTACATCTTAGATGTGTGATTGATGCTTTAGGAAATCCTACAAGGCACCTAAGCAGGTTAAATGTCTAGCTCCCACTGAATGTCAATTCATTTTATTTCAATGGGAGTTAGGTATTTACCCTGCTTAAGAAATTTTGAAAATCCCATTAGGCATCTATCTGCATTTTCAGGCACCTAAATACCCTCAAAAATCTGGCCCCTGGTGACCAGAAACAATCCATCAATTCACTAACTGCAGATAATACTTCCTTTGCTTAATAAATCAAAGTTTTAAATATAAAACATGTTTTGTTAAGAAAAAATGTTTATGTATACAGCACATTTAAGGAAGCTTTCTTTATCTAAACATTTTAAACTGTTGTTTTTGGATTTTTAATTGAATTCCAAATCCCATGCAAATTGACACAAGGCCGTAGTAAAAAATTATCTAGGAGTCATTCACCATTTTCAACATAATACAAATGTAAAAATTAAGCATCTGAATGTTCATGCTATATAATTACTTACATAAGTGTGCATAGACAGTATATCCTCCTAGTTAGCAAAAAGTAGTACCAAATTTAGCGTGAGAACTATATTTGGTTGCAAATGAACACGAGACTGAACCTCTCTTTAGGAAAATAACTAAAAAGTACAAACACAAAACAAGATTAAACTCAATTATTTAAATCAACGTTTCTCACTTGATTTAAATAATTAAAAACTGATTTAAAATCACTGACTTAAATAAATTTATCCATGCTCCAACATATTACCAGTCAAAATGCACATTCAATTTCTCACAATTACATGTACTCAAATGCACAATGTGAATTTCAATAGATGACCACAGACCTGTCTAGTGGCAATGAATTTGCCCATGAATAACTATGAGATTGAAGTCAATGTTTTACTGCTGAGTATGACAATATGAATGAAGCTGTAACATTGAGAGGAGAAGTAGACTGTAGTGGAGCACTGAAGGATGGCCATAATTTGAGGTTTCATAGCAACATACTACTTCATAACAACTAGAAATGCTGAGAGTTGGTTAGTAGGAATCCTGTGTGACATCTACAAAGAAGCTAATTTACAGTGGTTTTATTTTCCAACTCAGAGGGGTTTTTTTCTCACTGCATTAATCTTGCGGCATTTTGAGGGCTACACCTAACCCCACTGCACCCAGAAGTTTCTAGCTTGAAATAAACTGGAGCTTTAAGCTCAAGGTAGCCCATCAGGAAGGATGGGTTGGAGACTGAGTGTTGCTGAAACTCAAGCTAATAATGCAGGGAGGACTCAGCTTTAGAGAGTAAAAAGCTTGCATTCGATGAAGTGAGCTGTAGCTCACGAAAGCTTATGCTCAAATAAATTGATTAGTCTCTAAGGTGCCACAAGTACTCCTTTTCTTTTTTAAAAAGCTTGAGTTACCACAGAATAGAATATCAGAGTTGGAAGAGACCTCAGGAGGTCATCTAGTCCAACCCCCTGCTCAAAGCAGGACCAATCCCCAATTTTTACCCCAGATCCCTAAATGGCCCCCTCAAGGACTGAACTCACAACCCTGGATTTAGCAGGCCAATGCTCAAACCACTAAGCTATCCCACCCCCCTTAATGTCTCCCAATAAGCTGGTAAAGAATACTACAAGCACATAAGAACAATAATACAGTATGCAAAATGTAAAGTAAGATGAATCAAGACACATCCCCAGTATACAACTTAAAGGGTGGGAGAGTGTGAAACGGTGGTGTCAGGATGACACCAGTGTCTCCCTAAAAAACAAAAACAAAAAAATAAAAAACACTGTCAGAGGCGGGGAAAGATGAGTACAATCTTTAGCAAGCTTGTTCAGAGGCTTGCAAAAACCCATCTTCAAACTCATCTGTTCACAGCTAATATCCTATATTCTTTATAGTCTGATCCCATTCCTTTCCAATTAGAAATAATTACATGAAAAAATGTTAAGACAGAATATTTACCTTGGCTCCCTGTTCAAATGTACTAATATTACAGGTGTAGCTGCTGGGTTACATTCTCTCCCCAACCCGTACCACTTGGTTACATACTGTACAAATTTTAGTTCTTGCTATTTATTTTGTGTACATTAGTACTGAATATCCCGTTGCTCCTATCTCCAGATTTCTTTGCAGTCTGGTTCTGTTTCTGCACAAGAGTGACCTCTGCAACTCTAAAGTCATCCACAAGTCAGAATCTCTTAATTTACACCAAAGCAACCATTTGATAAAGACAGATATGAAACATACAAGGCTGGTCCGGAGAGGATTTCTTCCCCGCCCCAAGAATGGGGGTAGGGATGGAAGGGGTAAATTTAGTTGGTAAAAAAAAAAAAATCTGACAATTATAAAAAGATATGAGGGGCTATAAATAGCATCAAACATCACTGCTTAAAGACAGATGTTCCACCGTTTTTACAAAAGTACTGCCCTAGTTTAAAAACCTTTGCTCTTGATTAAGCACCCATACACCTCTTGTGTGATCAAGTCTCTATATGTCTAATCGATTGATTTATTATTCAAAGCGAGCAGGCTGACATTCAACATCAACAACCTTGACACATTCACTCTACAGGTCGTCTTCTTCACTTGTCTTCCCCATGAATCACCATTCTTTTGCACTCCTTAAAGAAGCTACAAGCTTCCTCCCCATTTTTGGACCTTAATGGCCAAGTCTTGTTTCTATTGTGTATGTACTACTCAAAAAGAAAGTTATGCTGAAGAGGTACCTAATCACAGACAAGCATATGCACTCCAGTTATAGTCATAAAGGACCATCAAGAGAATTAGTGCTATCAGTCATTATAGACCACACGCCCATTTATCTGAATTCCTTTTTAGGAATTCAGTACAAACGTTCACACTGAATTCAAACCTAATATAGAATAAAATTTAGTAATTAAATTGTGAATTGCCCTTCAATTTAAAATAAAACCCTCCTCTACTCCCAATTTATCTCTACCGCATTCCATTCTCTCCCAAAATCCAAATCTCACACACACTCTCAAACCCCATGTTCTGATTCAATAACACAAGTGTCAAAAAAGGAATAGCATTTCTATTATGTCACCACTCAGTTTTCCAGACCTGGGGAAAATATTTCTGATAAAGATAGAGGAAAAAATTAAATTTACATTTCTTCTGTTAGGCTATTTTTCTTGACATCTTCACTGAAGCATTCTCAATAAAAAAAGAAATAAGAACACTATGCCAGCAACCTCAAAAGTGAATTCAACTATAATTTAATATCCATTTTGGCAACGTGCAAGCTATTAAAATTGTTGACATACAACACCTACTCTGCATTCTACATAACATGTTCTCTTTACAAGAGCTCTCCCTATACTTAAATGAAGGAGATTGTTCCATTTCTTTATTCCATGATGCGGGAAAAAAAATGCAAAAATATTTATAGAAAGGTATTTCATAATCATGAGGGCCCAAACAGCAAACATCCATCCAAATGCTGCTTCAACTATAGAACAGCAGTTTACAAAAAGCTGTGACACTGTAATACAACAAAATACCCCAAAAATATTTTACAGTAAGTAGCAAGTAGTAACTAAATAGCAAAATACCCAACAGATTTAGCTCCTAACATATAGCAGATATTTTGATTCATGGATTTCTGAGATGACAAGTGACCTAAAACACAAATTAGGTTAATGTTTCCTGATCAATCCAGACATTTGTAAAATCCATATTCAAAACAGTATATCTATATTTTCAACAATCCTGATTTTTGTTTTTGAAGACTCTCACTTAGTCATTATGAAAGAGAAATTCACTTATTATAAATACTACTTTTGGGGGGGGGGGGGTTTGGTTTGTTTGGGGGTTTTTTTTGAGATAAGTTACTTTACTTGGTATTAATTGTGTGGTGGGTTCATTTCCTTCCCCAGCCTGAAGCTTTTATATACATGAGGTTTTTCTTCCTCAGGATACATGATCTTTTTGAATCTTAAAGATGCTTCTGTCAAAATGTTAGGTCTAATACTTAATATATAAAAATACAGCTATCATTTTATAAGTTAACTATTAATTCTATTTACTATACAATATTACTTACTATTTTAAAATATTATGTGGGTAGGACTGCACTGGAGTACCACAGGCTTCTTTTGTAACTTTTGTTTTGCCCCACCACATACTTTCAGTCACGTACTAAATTCACCATAATTTTATGATGAACAATTTTACAACTATGAAGATTTTATGATCACTGAGCAGTTAACAAGAAGTTGCCAACCTTATATATGAGATTTCATTTTTAAAATGTTCTCAACAGATATGTATTGCTACATCAATGTATGGCCAATCACACGGTCTTGAGCAAATCCAATTCCATTTTAAACTAAAAAGATAATACCTGCATTATTAGTTCCCTTATTTCACTTGGGTTCCCCCTACCCCAATTAAGCAATATTTAATACACAACATGATATCCTTAAACATTTTTTCAAGATAACTAAAGGTTGTAATACTTACTACCAGGCATTGTTAGCCAGGAATGTGTCTTCAGTTTTGCAAGATAAAATAAGCTATAAGAAAATAAAAATATAATTTGAGTAAGAAGTCAAGACATTATGTACATTGGTTTAATGTATTAATTTCAAATGCAAAACATGCTTTGATAAATTTTTCCTTATGTATACAGCACATTGAAGGCAGTTTTATGAAACTAAAAAAATTTTTACAAAGCCATTTTTGTACATTTATTTGAATTCCAATTTCCATCCAAATGCAGCTTGACAATTCACAAGTAAAAAACCATCTAATAATAATAATAATAATAATAATAATACATCATTTTCTAACATCATAAAAAACAAAAATTAGTAATCTGACTACATGAATGTTGAGCTATATTATTGTTTAGAGTACAGATACCATATCCTCTGGTGAGCAAAAAGAAGTACCAAATTTAATAAAACTACATTTAGCTGCAAATCAACATGTTTTAACGGTTATAACAACCAAGGAGAATGAATCTCTCAAAGATAATAACTAACGAGTAAAATACAAAGTAGGATTAAAATCAATTTTTTAAATCAAGGTTTAGTGCTTGCTGATTAAAATCAGTGATTTAAGTCAATCTATCATGTTTGAAAAGTATGCCTCTCCACAAGGACAAAGTTAAAGCTTTTATTTTTATTTTTTGTGGAGGGGGAAAGCATGTGTATTGTGGGTGGTGCATGTTTGTATAATAAAGATGAATTAACAACTTTAGTTGAAAATTTGACTCAGGGATTACAGAGAACAGATATTTTCTGGCTTCATTAAGGGTGCATTTGTAGTACACATAATTGAGCAGCCTTAACAAGGTTTTAATTAAAAGAGCCTGATGTTTATGAGTGTTGAATTTTTGATAACCGCAATGAATGGGGACACAATACACCTTGCCAGTGAAACATTATAGGTAGAAGGTAGAGACAAATATAAGACCCTATTTTCGAAAGCTTATAAATTTGCCAAACCTCAATTGTTCAGGCTGAAGTTTTTCATACCAGGTGTGAGCCTAATACTGAAGTTTTTGAAAATTTTGTGCTGAAACAGTTTAACTGTTTCTGAGAACAAGCTTAAGAAAAATTTTTCCCCACATAATTTTTTTTACCACCTTTCCACTGAGAAGTTTTAGCACCCCCATGCTTTAGAACAGGCAGTAGAAATCTAAGACGGAGTCACCTTGGTGTGAGGGGTGTGCCTTTTCTCCCAAGTCCACAGGGATCGGAAAGCTGCAAAGAGGAGCTAGCCAGAGACTCTGACTGGACTTTCTCTGTGCTGACTGGCTGTGTGCTCCAAACCTCCCCCTTCCTCAGTCTCTTCACTTTATGTCACTAGGGTTGCCAGCTTTCTACCTGCACAAAACTGAACACCCCTACCCCGCCCCTTCTGAGGCCCCACCCCAACTTGCTCCATTCTCCCCCCCCCCCGGTCGCTTGCTCTCCCCCACCCTCACTCTTTTTCACTAGGCTGGGGGTGCAGGCTCTGGGTAGGGCCAGAAATAAGGGGTTCAGGGTGCAGGAGACTCCAGCTGGGGTTGTGGGCTCTGGGGTGGAGCCAGGGATGAGGGTTTGGGGTGCAGGAGGAGGCTCAGGATTGGGGCAGGGGGGTTAGGGTATGGAGGGTGTGGGCTCTGGGGTGGGGCTGGGGGTTGAGGTGGTGCAGGATACAGGCTCCAGAAGGAAGTTTGGGTGTGGGAGGGGACTCCAGGTTGGGGGAGAGGGGTCCCGGCGGCGCTTACCATGGCTCCCAGGAAGCAGCCGCCAGGTCCTTGTGGCCCCTTGGTGCACGGGCAGCCAGGAAGGCTCCGCACACTGCCCTCACGCAGGCAGGCACCTCCCCCGCAGCTCCCAGCCAATGGGAGCTGCGGAGCTGGCACTCGGGGTAGGGGAAGCGTGCAGAGCCTCCCTGGCCACCCATGCGCCATGGGGCCGCAAGGACCTGATGGCTGCTTCCGGGAGCTGCGTGCAGCTAGGGCAGGCAGGGTGCCTGCCTTAGCCCTGGGCCCCCGCTGCGCCACTGACTGGACTTTTAATGGCCCGGTCGGCAGTGCCAACTGGAGCCACCAGGGTCCCTTTTTGACTGGGCATTCCAGTTGAAAACCGGACACCTGGGAACCCTCCACTTACACTCTTCTCCCCTTTTGGTCCCTCATCCTCCTTCCCTTCAATGTCCTTTCTCTCTGCCCTTTAGCTTATCCCCTCCTAACTAAACCCACCAGAGAGAGAAAATAAAACTGTGGAACTAATATATTTGCTGCCACCAGATTGTACACTCTGCTTGTGTGTCGTATGCCTTCCCTGTCTGTCTGTCTTGTCTTTTTAGTCTGTAAGTGTTTCAGGGAAAGGACCGTTGTTTTGTTCTGTTTGTACAGCTTCTAGTGCTTTGTGGTACTGGCCCAAAACTAGGGCTCCTAGCACTCCAGTAATAAAAATAAATAGTGGGCCCAAATTTGACCAACTTATAACCTTCTGAAACTTATAGTAAAGATTTGTTAGAACCCAACAACTAAATTCTCTGAAGATTCCATGTGCACTAGTAGTGCTGCATGCTGAAACAGTTCCCAGATGCTACCCAGACCACACATGCACAATCCCCATGAAGCAACTAAGCCCGTTTCTTCCCAAGACTGCAGAGGCTGGGCAAAACTTTCCCTGCAGTTGCTGGGGGCTGCTGTAGCTCTGATTATCAGAGCTGAGAGCACAGGAAAGCCTCCCTTCTTTCAGCAACTAACTTGCTGGAACTCACAGAATGAGGCAGACTTTTTCATTATGCATAGTGAAGAACATATATCATTTAATATTCCAATCAATTAATATTATTGTCTGCGCTAGCAGACCCATCCACCTGAAAATAGCTGGGACACAAACTCTAGAAAGCCACAAACACTGACTTTGTTGCAGTCCAAAGTCTTTTGATCAGCATGCCCTGGAAGACCAAAAGAGCTCTACAGCAGAAGGTTAGTGTGAGGTGGGCTCTTACAAGCTAAAAATGTCACACACCATACTCCACAATTTCAGATTCTCACAATAGTCAATCTCCCCTCCTGTTGCCATACATTCCAGGAGAATTAATACAGCCTTTGGGCTGAAGTAAAGCAATCAGTGCAATGCCTGGTAATTATAGCTCTAGGCTCAGCCTCCAACCAGCCAACTAGAAATTGCTATGTCAATTTAAAATGTGTGCGCTGGCGGTGGAGAGGAATAGTAATACTTCCTTACTTCTTTTCCTGTCCTTAACCAACAGTCTATTTGAGCCCACAACAAAGTCGCAATCCTGAGTCTTTGGAAGGAAATATAGTATTGTGATTAGGGTACAGTAATGGGAGTCAGGAGATCTGTATTTTTATTAACAGCTCTTTCACAAGCCTTGTGAGACACTAATTTTGGATTTCCCAACTGGAGATTTCTAGGGTTCTTTTTTGGAAGAGATGAACAGCCCCCAAGCCCAAATAAAGATCATGATATAGGTGCTCAGTACCTCTGAAAAATCAGGCACGAGGTATCTCAGGTTGGGCACCCAAGAACTGAAGCATTCAAAATTATTGTTCACTTGTACCTTTTGCCTTTCACCTCTGTTCAAGTTCCCCATCTGCAATATTGAAATAATGTGTCACACAGGGGTATCGGTGAGGCTAAATGTATTTTTTTGTAAAGCAGACAGAGATCCTCAATAGGTACTACTGATGTATATGTACAAATATTATGACACTGTTGCCATGGAAACTACCACAAATTCAGCCTTTATATGTTGCAGAATCAATTCAAAAGAAAACTGACTGAAAAGAAACAAGCCCGTTTTTAAACAAATCTTCAATCACTACAAAACATCGCAAGAAAATGTATGAAACAAGTGGGTAAAAAGGAAAGTTTTCCCCGTGTAACTGACAGCCACAAATCTAACATGCTCATCCACAAAAAAAAAAAAAGCGCCTAAAAGTGCCATAGTACTGGTAATCATCTTATTTCACCCTGATATGATGCTCTTAAGATACTCAATATGCCTGCCATCAGTTTCCATTTCTCTCAGTAAAGTCCGTCTCTGAAAGTGCCATCTCAGAATCTAGCTATTAGCATAAAATAGTAGAGAAGCACCACATTAAAATAAAATCAACTGAAAGCACCGATAAAAATACCATTTATATATTTTAATCACATAAAAATGATATAAGTTGATTAGAGGGAAACCACATATTTTGGAACAAAATGTACTACTGGAATTGCTTAAGATTCTTTGAACAGCTGTCATCTACTAACTTTTGCTTTCTGTGCTAAACAATGATAACCCCATTCATAGACATTTTTACTGAAAACCCCCTAACATTAGCCATTTTAGTGATGTCAAAATACAGATGTTACACGGCACAAAATTCATGAAACAGTTTATTTTCATTTCCTTTAAAGCTTATGGAGCCAGAACAATGGCAGTCTATTTCCACAACAGGTCTCTGATCCAACAGCCAACCAATCATCTGGGAATCTGAAAGTCATCAGTGTTACTAATGTGGGCACCTACTAGCACCCACTGTAGTTAGGAATGTAAACAATTTCCTTCATAGAGTCACAGAAATGCAGGGCTGTGAGGAACCTCAAGAGGTCATCTATACCATCTCTGAAAGGTCTTTATCTAACCTGTTCTTAAAAACCTCCAATGACAGGGATTATACAATCTACCTTGGTAATCTAGTCCTATAGTTAGAAAGTTTTCTTCATAGTTAGCCCACTACATACAAGTAACCTGTTGTGAGATTCTTCGGCATTTTATCCACTCCCCCACCCTTGGAGTGAAATCTATATTTTAGTGGGAAAAATGGTGTGGAGAAAGTGAATAGGGAAGCGCTATTTACCCCTTCATGTAACACAAAAACCTACTGCTTATTCATTTCAATGTGTGATTCCTGGTCCAAAACAAACATAAGGAAGTACTTCTTCACACAACATAGAGATCATCTGTGGAACTCATTGCCAGGAGATATTGTGAAGGCCAAATCTATAACTGAGTTAAAAAAAAAATTTAGATGAGTTCATGGGGGATAGGTCCATCAATGGCTATTAGCCAAGATGGTCAGGGACACAACCCGATACACTGGGTGTCCCTAAACCTCTAACTGCCAAAAGCTGGGACTGGACCACAAGGGATCACTCAATAATTACCCTGTTTTGTCCATTCGCTGTTCATTCATTCCATTGAATGAACCTGGTACAGACCACTGTCAGAAGACAGGATACTCTGCTAGATAGAAAAGGAGTACTTGTGGCACCTTAGAGACTAACCAATTTATTTGAGCATGAGCTTTCGTGAGCTACAGCTACTGTGGAAACTGTTTCCACAGTATGCATCCGATGAAGTGAGCTGTAGCTCACGAAAGCTCATGCTCAAATAAATTGGTTAGTCTCTAAGGTGCCACAAGTACTCCTTTTCTTTTTGCGAATACAGACTAACACGGCTGTTACTCTGAAATCTGCTAGATAGACCATTGGTCTGACCCAGCATGGCTATTCTTATGTTCTTAATGATTCCATTTTATTAGACCTGAAGCAGAAGATCAATCATACACTTTGCAGTTTTAGTATTGCAGTCTAATGGAATTCCAAATTTTGATACAGGTATACATATTTACACTCACACAGACATATGTACACTAGGATGGGGTAAGAGAGCAGAGGAGAAAATGGGGAAGGAAGTTTAACATTTTCCAACATTATAGTATTTGAAAACAGAAATCAATCACTGCTATCTTATTTGTAAAATAATTACCTTCAGTTCCCACTTTTAACACTGTTTTTTCTGAATGAACAATCATAGACCTGCCAACTCACTCATTTTGGCACATTTTAGAGCGTCTTTTCCTCCTATGAAGGATTGAATAGCGTGTTTCTAAAGCAATTTAAAGTCTCACTTAGTGAAGTTCTCCCAGTGTAATGGCCCTACAATCAGTATTTTAATCCCCCAAATTTGTAATTTCTCAGTGAAATTTTATGTAAACATTTTATAGCCTATTTACAGAGTCTTTCAACAGACAATCTCTGTATTGCAGTCCATCATACCATATACAAATTCCCCCCCAAAGGTCAAGTTTAGTCTCTATAATACACCAGCCCGTCAGAGAGATGGAAAGCTATCATCACGGATAGTCACAAAACTGTTTAACTTTCATCTAACACTACAAAGGTCAGGTCTGCATTGTCACACCTCACTGTCATGTGTTGCCAGGACACAACCATCCTAAGAGTGTCAGACAAGCAAATGTCATTCGTTAGCGCTAAATGGATTCCCTGAACAGCTTGACAGCACGCTACAATATTTGTATCATGGTGTTTGGTCAATACTACGCAAGACAGACCTGTATGTATACCATATCAGGATATCACTCAACGAAAAACAGAAACACCTGCCTCCAGACACTACAATACCAAGGGACATAGTGGTGTTAACAGGCCTATCTCATCCTGCCACAGGACTCTTTGCCGCTTTTACAGATCCAGACTAACGCGGCTAACCCCCTCTGATACTTGACATCACAACACAGTACCAGGGGGCTGTTCCGTGATGAGTTCGCGGCTCCTTCCCACAGGGGGTGACCGACCCCCCCGGCCCCAGGCGCTGCAGTGGACACTGACGTGGTGAAGCCCCAGCAGGGCTCGGGAGGCTGGCGGGCGGCCGGGGCAAACTTTGCAGCACAGCCCCTCGCGGGCACTCGGTGACACCTGGAGCGCTCTGCGATGTGATTTCGGGCCAGCTGACTTCCCAGCCCGGCGGAGCGACGCGCAGGGCGCGCGGACACCACGCGAAGGTTAGCTGGCTGCGCAGCACCAGGAGCGCGGGAACTGCGGGGCCGGGGGCCCAGGCACCAGGACACAGGCGCGCGGGGGCGCCTCGCACGCCAGTCCCCCGCCGTCCCCCGCCTCGCGCCGGCCGGCGGCGTTGGCGAAGTGCCCCAGCCTCTGTGCGGCGCCACAACCCCGACCGCCTTCGCCTCGCTTCCCTGCTGCCGCCTCTCGCCTCAGCCACCCTCCGCCCCGCGCTTCCTCTCCCTCCCCCGGAGCCGCTCACTTGCCCTCGTAGACTCACCTCAGCCACGACTCCTCTTCCTCGGCTTAGCCGCAGCCATTTTGCTCCCCCCGCTACTGAGGCGGCTGGCGCGCGGAGCACTGTGGGAGTTGTAGTTCTTTCGGGGGAGGGCTCCTCGCCTTCCGCGGTGACTGTCGCGGCCCAGTCTCCTAGTTACCCCCGGAGGCGCGACCCCGGCACTGAGGCTGCTTAACCCCAGAGGCAGCCCTGCCGCAGCTGAGGGTCACTGGGGGAAGCCGGGTGGAAGGGGCAGCTCACGCATACAAATCCCAGCATGCTGTGCGAATCATAGACTATCAGGGTTGGAAGGGACCTCAGGAGGTCATCTGGTCCAACCCCCTGCTCAAAGCAGGTGAAAAAGTTTTTCCTAATATCCAACCTAAACCTCCCCCACTGCAACTTGAGACCGTTACTCCTCGTTCTGTCATCTGCTACCACTGAGGACTGTCTCCCCCTGCTTGGCGTTGCTAATGGTCTCTGAATGCGGCCATCTCCGACCTTTTCCCCCCTCACCCATCACCGTCAGGTGCCCCAGGCAGACAGTGGGAGGGACCAAGGTGCGCCAGTGCCCAAAGTCCCTGCAATGGCAGGTCAGGGATTAAGTGAGGTAGACTCAGCTAATCCTGCCCAGTGACCCTGCAGAAAACCCACACTCACTGCCAATCTGACTGGGGAAGAAAGCCCTTCCTGGCCCCTCTTGTGGCAATCAGACCCTGAGTGTGTCGGCAAGAACCGGCCTGCCATGCACCTGAAAAAGAGACTGTGCGGTGGCACCTCAGGGCACTGATCCATCCTGTCCACTGTCGCATCTCCTGACCTAGCCATCGCTGGTACTTCAGAGGAAGGATATAAAAAAAACACCCGAATAGACTTGGTGGCAAGAGATTCCTTCTTGAAGCATAAGGGTGGCCGGCTGAAGCCTGGACACATGAGCTTTTAGGCACATAAAACATAAATCAGAAATGAGCCTTAAGGCTGCTAAGTCCTGCCCCCTACCAGCACAAGCCAGCCCCTCATTCATTTGCGCTCATAAATTTGGCTAGCTCACTCTTAAAACTAAGTTGTTTGCCCCCCACAACTATTAGGAGGCTGTTCTAGAACCTCACTCCTCTGAGAGTTAAAATCTTCTAATTTGTAGCCTGAATTTCATAGAATCATATGAGGTGGAACCATAGGTGGTGGAATCTCCATCCTTAGAGGTTTTTAAGGCCTGGCTTGACAAAGCCCTGGCTGGGATTATTTAGTTGGTGTTGGTCCTGCTTTGAGCAGGGGATCGGACTAGATGACCTCCTGAGGTCTCTTCCAACCCTAATATTCTGATTCTATAAGAGGCTGAGCGGGAACAGGGCCTTTGGGTGGAACGCAGGTGGCTCCTCACTGCTAGGGAGCTTCTGGTGGTGCTGCTGTAAAGGCAGCAGGACAGCATGCCTCCAAAGGGAGGTGTGCCGCATCCAGCATTTCTTGCCCCGTTTGGGGTGGCGTAGCCTCCCCAAGCCTCTTATACCTGCCGCCCATAAGCAATTATGTCCATTCTCAGCCTTCTTACTAGGCTAAACAAGCCAAGCTCTTCCAGTCTCCTCTGGCCCTGCATTCCCTTGGTCATTCTAGTAGCGCTTCTCTGCACCCGTTTCACTTCAAATTCATCTTTCTTGAACATGGGTATCCAGAATTGTACATGTTATTTCAAATGAGGTCTTACCAGTGCTCTATACAATAGCTTGGATACTTCCCTATCCCTACTGGAAAAACCTTGCCTGATACATCCCAAGATTGTATTCACCTTTTCACAGTGTTACCGGAAAACTTGGAGGTATCTTTATAAAGGACCCCCTCCCAGACAGGCCCGTTTACTCTGAATTAGTATCTATCACCTATTGTCATACCAATAATTACATTACTCACTCTAAGGAAGAAAACAAAAGGTATTTATTAACAAAACAGATCAATGGTTTAATGAATAACAGAGGAATAAAGATAGATATTTCTATTACACATTATTGATGGAAGCAGGAGACAACAAAAAACAGATGGGATCAGCAAACCCAGGAACCCCTCGAGAACCAGGACCAGGAGCCTCAGGAGAACATGCCACCACTAGAGCAAGCCACCACTGGATTGGATACGGAACTGCTCGATGGCAGGAACAGGTAAGTGTATTCTTCTTCAATGTTACCACAAACGAGCACAGGCTACCTCTAGGACAGACAGCAACCGGCACACTGTGTGGAACTCTTATATACTTTCCTGTTGCCAGGCAGATTTTCCTGCCTTTTCCTTCAAATTTCCTGCCTCTGCCTCTGTTACTAGGCAGAAGTCCCTTAAGCTTACCCAATCAAAAATAAGCAACAAAGAAAAGAGTGTCAAGCCAAGAAACAAGAAGGCAAAATAACATGGAGGATAACAAACAACAAAACAAAATGGCAGAAAATTCCTAACAACAGCTGCATCACCTTGGT
Organism: Natator depressus; assembly: GCF_965152275.1. Taxonomy (NCBI): domain Eukaryota; kingdom Metazoa; phylum Chordata; order Testudines; family Cheloniidae; genus Natator; species Natator depressus. The sequence goes on from NC_134235.1 coordinate 16,864,437, forward strand.
GGCTCATAGTCATCCTGTGCTTGACACACACATCCATGTCTTTCTCCTCTATTGCTTCCAGCTGATGATTCCCCCGCCACCTCCCCCGCCCCCCGCAGCCTGTAGCGGAAATTACTATTATTAGACCCTAAGTTCTTGTTTTTACACTTTGTACTATTCAATTTCATGACATTTCCATCACGCTAGTCTTCAAGCTCATCCAGATCTTCCTGTATAATATCCTGATCCTCCTCTGCATTGATGATGCCTCCCAACTTTTTTATCTTTGGAAAATTTCAAATAGTACACTCCTACTTTCTGTGCCAAGGTCATTAATAAAATATTGAATAAGATTGGTCCCAAGACCTATCCTTAAGGAACTCCACTAGTAACATCACTCTAGTCCAATAATTCACCTTTTCAGCACAACCCGTTGCCTTCTTCCCTTTAGCCAGTTCCTCATCCATTCTACCATTCTTGTATTAATCCTCATCTTCTCTAATGTAACTAATATTTTTCTGTGTGCTGCCATGTCAAATATTTTACTGAAGTCCAAGTATATTAGCTCTACTGCATTTCCCTTATCTAAGATATCAGTTATTTTCTCAAAGAAGGGAATTAGGTTAGTCTGTCATGATCAACCTTTAGTCTTAAATTACCTTACTTTGTACATTTGTGGGAGCTGGCAGCACTCGAATAGACATACATTCACTGGGAGTAGACACGGGAGTTCAAAAATGAAAGACACAAAAACCATAACACATATAAAATTATTTTTGGACCATTCTCATAATTTTTGTACTTTTGAGGTTGGCAATACAGTAAATACTAAAGTAGTGTCTCTCCTGTATTCCATAATTCTGTATACAGTAAATGCCTTTGAAGCACACTTGAGGTTAGAAAGTATTTCACAAGTAGTTCAAACAGTATTACTGGAGTGGTGGGTGAGGTTCTTGTGGCTTGCAATGTGCAGGAGATCAGACTAGATGATCATGATGGTCCCTTCTGACCTTAAAGTCTATGAGTACGCTGTAGGACATTTTTGATTTTGGTTTTGGTCCTTTTAATCCTAGAGAATTGTTTACTTATGTTGACTGTATAAAATACATTTAAATATAATTTATAATTGTTAAACTGACATAATCTGCTATTTAAAATATAAACACCACAGTTATGTTAAATTGTGGGCTAATTTGAAGACGATTTATTTGTTTTTAAGTAGACCTGTTATAGCTATAACTAAATGAGGTATGTAGTAACTAACATTTTGTTAAACAGTCAATATATGTTGAGGCTTTGAGTCTATCTTTATAGTTTAAAAACATTTACTAATTCAGTTTTGGCATATAACAGAGAGTTGTTGACTATACCTCAGCACAGGCTCTGGACTTTGTGTTGTTAGGTAAGTGTTATGTAAGGAATAAAGAATTTAATTATTGAATGCAAGTATTTCTTATTATGATAAGAAGAACAAATCAGCATCCAGTCATCTCTCAATCTAACAACATCTCTACTTCTACTCCCCAATCGCTGACCATGTCTAACACTATAATCAGTGTTGTGTACCAAAAAAGATGAATAAAGAGAAAAGCAACTATATATAGAAACAGGGAGGCCTCCTTGGACTCCACTGCACTCAAAAGCAAAGCACTCTGCAAGTGAACCAGAAGTGGCCTTTCCCCGAGGCATTACTAAAGAGGAACTCAATAGTCTATTGACTTCAGTAGTTTGACAGCAGTAATTCCATAGTTTCTTATTAAATTAAATGTAAGGCCTGGTCTGCACTATAGAGTTAGATTTATGTGAGGCAGCTTACGTTGACCTAACTCTGTAAGCATCTACACTAAAATGTCGCTCCAGGGGATGTAACTCGCCCGCTACACTGACTTCTTAACTCCACCTCCGCTAGAGGCATCACGCTTATGGCGACGTAGTTAGGGAAATGCAGTGTCAGAGTAGACACTGCATTACTTACATCGACTTTCGTGGCCTCCAGGAGGTGTCCCACAATGCTCCATTGTGACCGCTCTTGTCACCATTTTCAACTCCACTACCTGGTGACCAGGTACACAGATACACGCCCCTCCCCTTTTAAAGCCCCATTAATTTTAAATTCCATTTCCTGTTTGCTTGGCATGGAGAGCTCATATAGGAACTGCCCAGCTGACTATGTCTGCTCCACATAGCAAATGTGATCCTGCCTGGAGTACACAGGAGGTGGTGGATCTCCTGGGTCTGTGGGGAGAACAGAATGTGCAGGCACAGCTCCAATCCAGCCATAGAAACATTGATATCTATAAACAGATTGCTCAGGGCTTGGGGAAGAAGGGCTACAACAGGGACACCCAACAGTGCCTCGTGAAAATCATGGAGCTGTGGCAGGCATACAAGAAGGCAAGGGAGGCAAACAATTGCTCTGGTGCGGAGCCACAGACATGCTGCTTCTACAAGGAGCTGCATTCTGTCCTTGGGGGAGACTCCACCACTGCCAAGAGCCCCATGGATACTTCAAGGGAGCTGAAGTCACAGGCCCCCGAAGAGCACAGTGAGAAGGAGGTGTTAGACGAGGAAGAGGAGGAGTAGTATGGGGGACAGACAACTGGGGGATCCAGTGGTGCGGCGAGCCATAACCTCTTTCTGACTCCAGGGCAGTTGAGCCAGTCCCTACGTCTAGCACCAGTGAGACTGATACAGGGGAAGGAACCTCTGGTAAGTACGCAGTTTACTTTGATATTGCAGGGACACATCTGTTCATTTACTATTTTTTTAATCAGGCTAGAAGAGGTAGTGAAATAACCAACAGAGGCAGAGTTGCTATCTGCTTTTCATTCCCCTGTACAGCTAGGCAGAGGGGGTCTGGGGAACAGTTTGTTTATGTGCACTGGGATGTTCCATGAATCCTCACAGAGATCTCGAGGAAATTTTCCTGGAAGGAGTCTGCAATCCTCTGCCAAAGGCTTCGGGGTGAGGGGCGGGGCTGCCTTATTTCTTCTTTCTTCCACCACGGTAGAACACTTTCTCCTGCCAGTCAGCAATTATGTCAGCAGGCACCATTGCAGCACACAGGCTAGCAGCATAGAGATCCAGTCTGCGGCCAGACACGTGCAGGAGCTGTTCCCTTTCAGCCTCCATTACATCTCAGGAGTAAGAGATCAGCTACAATCACCACTGCCTGTGGAAAACGGTGCCAGTATTCAATGCAATTGCCCTATCCGCATATACTGATGCTCATGTACTCTCCCCACTTATTGTCCCAAATTGCCTCCTTCTCCTCTTCCTCACCATGGCTGGGACTGCTGCCATGCTCTATGAATTTAATTACTGTGGCAGCTGTATGTCGATGTTAACTTTGGTCAACTTAATTTTACAGTGTAGACATGCCTTAGTTCACATTAATAAAGAAGCAGGGAAATTTTCAATTTCCTAAGCAAGCAGTAAAAGGCACATTAGCTAAAACTGTCAATAAAAGTTCAAAATGGGGGATCAAATGGTGCAAGATGGCCAATGTAGTACATTAATTCTGCTCAAGAAGTTTCTGAGTTGGTGAAAAAAAACAAACAGTGAGGTTGATTCCACCTCACATCAGTGTAAACCAAGAGTAACTCCATGGTACACTGGTATAAGTGAGAAGATAATCAGGCTCACAATGTTTCATTTCACATGGTTTTAATGTAGATTTATCATAGAGGAGATAAGCTAAGGAGCTGTACAGTGTCCATAAGGTAAGGGCTGTAGCCATCCAAAGTCACTTGTTTGGCTAACAGTAAGATATAGCAGATTTTAAAGAAGCATATTCACAGATGTGAATATTTTTTAGTCTTTACAATCAGATTCTAATCAGATGACATTTTTAATCTTTATTTTAAAGTCTATTTTTTCTAGCCAAAATATACTGTTTTTTCCTTGATGTTTTTGTTTATATGAATTAACAAATATTTTGTTACAATATTTTCTAAAAGATTGAATTTAGACCAGGAGAGAAGATATGCCTACAAAGAATAGTTAAAATAGAGGAATCAGATCTACCATGATGGATTCTGGCTGGCTTTGTAGTCCAATAGCTTCACAGGCAAGATCCAAAGACAGCAGCAAATGAGCTCCCCCAATCCCCTCCACTGGCTCCCTGCAGATCTTCACCCACTCTTTTCCCCACATAGTGCCCTGGGTGACAGCAGTATCCCCTCCAGAGCCACCTCTAGAGGGACAGAAAAAATGGATTCGGGGGGGGGGGGGGGATGGAGGTGACTCAAGAATTTTCAGGAAGTGCTGAGCATCCACCCTCAGAAAACTAAGCATCCTTAAAGTGGTTCAGATTGGGTGACCAAAAATTGCACTCAGTAACACTAATTGCTTTTGAAAATTATCGTCATACGTATTAAAATACATATATACACTCAGAATACAGTCTATATGAATAACAGAGGAATAAAGATAGATATTTCTATTACATTGTATTGATGGGCACAGGAAGTGCTCTATTAATCTATAACTTGTTTACACTCCAATAATATTTTTATAATATAAATTATACAGATTTTGCTGTGTTTTGTAAAGCCAGGATTTTGATTTGCCAGTAATTCCCCTAAAGATACAAGAAAACTCATTGTCAATGTGATCAAATGAGGGAAAAGGTCATTTTAGTTACATTTCACAAATAATGCTTTATGTTTTCCTCTGGCATCTGGAATGTTTGTAGTGATAATTTTTCTTATAGATTAGAATAACTTTGATAAATTTTGGGTTTTTTCTTTTAGGAATGTTTAAATTTATAAAAGATAAATGGCTTCATTATAAAATATTTAAATCCAGAGTTAAATTTAATTTGCTGATTTGGTGGGGGGCGCTTGAAATGGAATTATAGTTACTTCGCCAGTGGAGAGTGGGAAACAGTATAACGTATTAAATATGGTTTGTTATATGCAGAGTTCCTGCAGTGTTAGCCATTACTAGAGTTAACTATGTATAGATCATACTACATTCCTCCCCCTCCCCACAATGAGATTTTATATATTAGTCAAATTTCCAATCCCTTTTCAGAGAAGCTGGAACTGATGTACTTGTGCATATTCTACATATCTCCACCTTACGCAATTTCTTCCTCCTGCTGTGCAGTAAAACAGTAATGTCAGAATTTTTGAGTACCATAATCTCCAAAAAAAAGCTAATTATTCTCTTCCATTTTCAGTCTCAACTAGACTTTTCTGAGAATTGATTAAAGCCCTGTAGAAAAGAATGAACATGTTCCTTTTTGCTACCAAGACCGTTTCTTCAGCACTGTTTTGTATGGAGAATACTCCACATTATGTTCTGTGTAACAAGAATGATTTTTTTAAAAGGCTGTGTAGTTATAGCCTATTGCAAGGAAGTACTGCAATCAGATAATATCATGTCATGTACACAATAATGATACACTACAAATTTCTGAAAGGCTTGTGGGACACAACCTGCACAGAGAAAAAAACATTGCTTCAAACAGCAGTGGGCCGGATCCTCAGCTAATATAAATTGGCATTCCTCTACTAAAATTAACGGAGTTATGCTGCTTTACAGCAGCTAACAATCTGACCTGGTATGTCAAAAAAATACTTCCAAAGTATACACATATAATGGTACAAGAAAAAAATAGATATTTGGCGGTGTGTGTGTGTGTGTGTGTGGATGTGTGTGTGTGTATTCAATAATGGTTGATAGTCAGACTTTTAAGCTATTCTGGGAGCAAAACTGAAGGAATAAAACCCCTTGCAGCTTACTTAAACTACTATCTGAAATCAAATCAGTTTAAAGGATAAAGCTTGTCTGGATCTAAAATGTCTTGGAAAATGACAGATACAGTGTCTGCCAGTTTATGTCCAAAATTTAGGTTTTATAAAGGGGAAAAAATGAGAGTCTCATGATCTTTTCTTAAATATAACAAATAAGTAATATCTATATTTATGGTGCTTTCCAAACATTAACTAATTAATCAGTCTTCCCAATCCCCCTGGTAAGTAGGTAAGCAGTATTATACCAAGTGTACAAATGGGCAAATTATGACAAATTTATGCTAGGTTTTTATCTGTGCTCCATATGCAATAGGTGCATCAGTGACATGAGGGGCTCACAAAGGAGCCATTTGTGACTCCTGATTTTGGATGACCAAAGTTAGGCAGTTAATTAAGTAGCCTGATTTTCAGAGATGCTGCATATGAGCAGTTCCCATTGATTCTAGGTACCCAAACTGGAAATTTTTGGTTTCAGTGACCTAGGAAAAAATAGGACTGAATGCAATGTGCTGAGTCCCTCCCACAAGGTCCTATGTCCTCTCAACTCTAGGTAACTTCAATGGGAGTTGAAATTTACCTGACATTTCCAAATTAATCTGAATGTCAAACTGCTGTAGGAAATACTGTGCATACTGTTGCCCCTTTTTGATCTCAGTGGCTACTCAAAATTTGGAGCTCTGGGGAAGTTCCAGCTGTGAGTAGAAATTGGTGATAGATATTTCTTTGATGCAGTTTTGTGTATCTACAAAGAATGTACAAAAGCCCTGTTTCTCTGAACACCAAAGGAATCAAACAACAGGAAACCGCTTCTTTTGCTCACTCTTTTCAGCCGGCTCCCTTGACTCAAAAACTTCTTCTCAGGTTTCTTTCAGGGTCAGACACCATGCTTTAAGCTGCTCTTTCTGGCTGGCTGTATTTCTCTCTGGTCATCTGTCTTCTGCTTCCCCTTGCACACACCTACCTAGTCAAAACAGTACTTAGCAAAAACTCCTGGGTGAGTTCACATGCTCCTTTTGTCCTAGTTGGAGGCTTATCCTTACAGTTATGTTAACTGAAGGGTGCGTTCACACCTACCTCCATGAAGTTTTAACTCAACACATAACAATTTTTCACCCAGCTCATAACTGTATATTTAAATGGATCTTACTTTGTTTAAAAAAACATGATTTTTAAAATGCTGATTATTAATACCTGTGAACTCTTAAATCACTGTGTGGATTCAGTTCAGCAGGTCCACGCACAGGGTCAAATTCTGATTTTACTTTCCCACATGCATGCTCAGTGATATAAGTGAGGTTGAATACATGTGAATAAAATGAATTTGGCACCGAGTTTGTATCCATAGTGACAGTTTTGCCGAAGGTAAAAGAAATCTATTGCTTGATCATACTCTGTTTTTTTCTTGGTATGATTTTGCAGAAGAACAGATATAACATTTATATCACATATTTAATCCAGCTCAGGAAACACTTACAGTTGTAAATACAGAAGCATATATAACTCTTTCTAACCAATCCTGACTGCTCTAAATAAGGTAATTACTGAGATTAAGCAAGTATCTCTAAATTGCTTTTATATTCCAATTGCTTCTATTTTCTACTGCCCCGTCATTATCCTGCTACAGAAAGGATGAAAGATAGCTTTAATTTTATTTTTAAAGTGCCCTGCAGAGCAAAATGACTTTAATTTCAGGATTAACAAACTGGGCTTTGTTGGATTTTCTTGAGGAATGAGAAACTTATTTTGGAATTCTTGAGATGGGTCCTATGTCAAACATTTCTGGGGCCGAAGAGATTTAGATATATTTTGAAACTCAGAAAATTAAGTAAATATGGTATTGAAAAAGACAACAGCCACTAAAATTCTGACTACCATACCAACCAGGAGTTCAGCTAAATTAAGTTCCCCCCCAACCACCACCACCAATGGTAAATATTCATTGCTGAAAATAATTGCTTTGTTTAACTTTAAGTCCAGTTCTGGTTTCTAGCAACAACAACAGTGATTGATTGTGTAATGATTGGTATTGCCATGTTGGGGTTTTCCCTGTCCCAGCCCTGACAGAGGACTGTAAACTGAATGAAATTTTGACCCCACTGAAATCAATGAGAGGTCTGCCATTTTCTTCAGCTAGGCCAAGATTTCACTGGAGTGTGAATGTGAATGGAACAAAATAGGAAACCTGGTTTGTTAATTTTCTTTTATCATTGAGTCTGCTGAGTAGGAATTCTTCACTTTATTCATGCATTTCCGTTCATGAGTTGCAAAAAGACCCAAATGATACTGGGAGGAATTATAAATAAATTGTGACTACCATATGCCTTTCATCCCAAATGCCATGCAGCCCAAAATATCCCAACTCGCTTTACTAACTAAATATAAAGTAATCACTTAACCCACAACTGGCATACAACATTTAGTAGTGTAAAATGCAGTGGCCGTTTAAACAGTGCACAGCAACATTGCAAAATAATTTAGGGTAGGAAGTGGACAAGAATACTGTGTGCACTTCGAGAGGCAAGGTGGGTGAGATAATATATATTTTATTGGACCAACTTCTGTTGGTGAGAGAGACAAGATTTTGAACCACACAAGAGTGCTTCTTTAGGTATGAAGAGCTCTGTGTAGCTTGAAAGCTTGTCTCTCTCACCATAGAATCATAGAATCACAGAATATCAGGGTTGGAAGGGACCTCAGAAGGTCATCTAGTCCAACCCCCTGCTCAAAGCAGGACCGATCCCCAATTAAATCATCCCAGCCAGGGCTTTGTCAAGCCTGACCTTAAAAACTTCTAAGGAAGGAGATTCCACCACCTCCCTAGGTAACGCATTCCAGTGTTTCACCACCCTCCTAGTGAAAAAGTTTTTCCTAATATCCAACCTAAATCTCCCACACTGCAACTTGAGACCAATACTCCTTGTTCTGTCATCTGCTACCACTGAGAACAGTCTAGATCCATCCTCTTTGGAACCCCTTTCAGGTAGTTGAAAGCAGCTATCAAATCCCCCCTCATTCTTCTCTTCCGCAGACTAAACATCCCCAGTTCCCTCAGCCTCTCCTCATAACTCATGTGTTCCAGTCCCCTAATCATTTTTGTTGCCCTCCGCTGGACGTTTTCCAATTTTTCCACATCCTTGTAGTGTGGGGCGCAAAACTGGACACAGTACTCCAGATGAGGCCTCACCAGTGTTGAATAGAGGGGAATGATCACGTCCCTCGATCTGCTGGCAATGCCCCTACTTATACATCCCAAAATGCCATTGGCCTTCTTGGCAACAAGGGCACACTGTTGACTCATATCCAGCTTCTCGTCCACTGTAACCCCTAGGTCCTTTTCTGCAGAACTGCTGCCTAGCCATTCAGTCCCTAGTCTGTAGCAGTGCATTGGATTCTTCTGTCCTAAGTGCAGGACTCTGCACTTGTCCTTGTTGAACCTCATCAGATTTCTTTTGGCCCAATCCTCCAATTTGTCTAGGTCCCTCTGTATCCTATCCCTACCATCCAGCATATCTACCTCTCCTCCCAGTTTAATGTCATCTACAAACTTGCTGAGGGTGCAGTCTACACCATCCTCCAGATCATTTATGAAGATATTGAACAAAACCGGCCCCAGGACCAACCCTTGGGGCACTCCACTTGATACGGGCTGCCAACTAGACATGGAGCCACTGATCACTACCCGTTGAGCCCGACAATCTAGCCAACTTTCTATCTACCTTATAGTCCATTCATCCAGCCCATACTTCTTTAACTTGCTGGCAAGAATACTGTGGGAGACCGTGTCAAAAGCTTTGCTAAAGTCAAGGAACAACACGTCCAGTGCTTTCCCTTCATCCACAGAGCCAGTTATCTCGTCATAAGGAGAAGTTGGCTCAACAGAGGATATCACCTCTCCCACCTTGTCTCTCTAATATCCTGGGACCAACATGGCTATAACTATACTGCATCCTGTATGCACTTGACATTTCAGGAGGAATTTGAGAACTGCACAACACTATTGGGGTTCTCAAACTCTTTCATAGTCCTCTTCTACATTGGGAAATTGACTGGCATAGTTATAGTGCAATAAACTATTCCACTATATCTATTCTGGAATAGCTACCTGTGTGGACACTCTACTCTGGAATAAAAGTCACTTGCATTCTGGAATAATTACTCTGTTTTGTGAATGGTCAGTTTCCCCACGTAGATAAGGCCACAGTATGGGCAACATTTTAAAACGGAGATTGCCTTTTGGGCCATCTCAGCTTCCCAGTGGACACTAATGCAATTGTTTACATGGAGAGAATATATTAATAAAAGTACTTTTAGCATCTTTTAATGTGATATAGTATCTAGAAATACATAAGAGGAGCCTATTCTAAGTGATCAGTCAGCTCTTTGGGACTGTAGAGCACATGTAGTCCACAGCCCACACTTTGAAAACTGTTGCTGGAAAGCTTTATATGCCATATAGAAACTTCTTCCCCTGTAACAACCTTTCTTGCTTGTATACTTTTATGTTTTGTTTTAAAGCAACAGGCTATATGTATATATTTTTACATGCAGCTAAAGATGGAATGAGAAAGAAGTGTTTGGATCCAGATTCGATTTAGGACAGGATTCAAATTCAAGTAAGGAAACACATAGAAAGCCTGTGTTAAAACAGCCACACATTGTTTGAATTGCAAAGATGTGGATGATCAACAGTGAAACCATCCTTCTCCCCACCAAAAATGGGTCTACCACAAAAAAGGAGGCCAAAAACTTTAAAAATATGCCACATGTGTGTTAAAGACAGAAATCCCATTAACATTACTTTGTAGTACCCTCTGACGTGCTTTGTGGCTGAACTGCTGAATTTTGGGTAAAAGCTATTGGGAAAGGGTAATAGGTTGTGAAACTAGGCAGTATCATCTAAAGGTTAGGAGAGTGAGTCTGCTAGATTCTATTCATAGCTCTTACTGTATGTCTTGGGTAAGCCATGTAATTCAGTTTGCTCCTGTGTATAATTTGGGCAGTAATATTTACCGAATTCACAGGAGTACTGTGAGGTTAATTAATTACAGTAATATTGTTTTCAAGATGCACACACAAAATGTGTGTGTGCTGGTACAAATCAGAAACTATTATGCAAAATGCATGATTTATAACTTATCATTTATAAAAGTGCTCCTCTGTTGTAAAACGTCTGGGCCCAACACACATTCAGCAATCATCGAAAGTAAGCAAATCAAGAGTAAATCATTTTAAAAAATGAACTTCCAAGATCATAATTTCCACTCAGCCTCTTTCTCATAAACGCCAAGCTCTATCAAACAGATAGGGAATGAATTTCAGAACTGAGGCCCTCTGCCAAGACCTGGTCTGCTGCAAATCCCCCAGAATTCCAGTCTGGGGAAGATTAGCAGGAACACTCCAGCTGTACAGACAGTGAACAGGGAGAGAGTAATCAGAACTCAAACCACATAAGGACTTCATAGATCTAAATCATCACCTTTAATTGTACCCACAAGCCACTTCACTCTACAAAGATTTAGTGTAATGTATGCCACATTAGTAGCACAGCTAAATAGGGGAGTAGCTGCATTCTGCACTAGCTAAAGTGTTTCATTCCTCTGTAGCCTTGCATAACGCACATTGCAGTAGTTCTGTGCAGAGCAGTGTTTTCTCAACCTTTTTGATACCAGGAACCGGCTTGCTGCATTCCTAAACTGTGCTAGGGAGATCTCAGGGACGAGTTGTTGAAAAACACTGGTGTAGAGGACACAAAAATAAGGCTAACTCATGTGCTTACGTCACAGAGGATAGACTTCAACCTCCTAGCCAAATGGAGGTGGAAAAAAAAACAACAAAAAGTGTTTGTGGAAGCAACTACCAATTCTGTATAAGCAATTACTTGTTTGCATCCCTGTAACTACATTTTTTTGAAAATATGGACTTTAGGATATATAAAATGCTTTGAATCCTCAGAAGAAAGGTGCAAAGTAAGTGCAATGTGTTACTGTTACCTCAAAAGACTGATAAGAGCACTATATGTTGCTGTAATGAGTTTCCCCACATTTAATTTATGGAAGAATAACCTGGTTATATTAACAACAATCTGTTTCTGCCCACTGAAATAGTTATTGTTGCCTCCACTACCAGGATGGAGTTGGTTGATGAGAATGATATGTAATTGGGTAGTCTTCTGCCATGTACTGTATACGTAGCACAGGAGCTCAGTATATTGAATACATCAATAAGAACGTACTTTGTCACGTCAAAATAAACGGAACTACTTATTTAAATACCAAATATACAATGCTTTGAAAGCCACTGGGAAAAATTACAGGTCACCCTGAGCCAAATATATTCCAGCAGGACTTTATTAAACATTTGATGATGTTACTGTTTAAAAGGCTTCTATGGCACTGGGATTCAGATTCCCCACATAGCTGATACCATGGACAGTGTGCATAATAAATCAAAAGTGAGATGCATCTTATTTGTCATGTATTTTCCTTTTATAAATATTAATCACACTTTAGTATTGGGAAGGGAGCTGACAGATCCACCCTGGGGAATGAGGTACTCTGTGTATACAAATACCAGGTACGGCACAGGTAGTACTGATGAAAGCTTCCCCAACACGGCCCTGCCCAGAGGGGAGAGTTCACTTTGCATGCCCATCAATTCTTGACATTTTTACTGAAAACGATTGCTGGCAAAGAAGCTACTTAGTTTCAAATACGATGGTGTTTTCTGTGATCTCACCATTTGTCCATTAGGAGCAGCACTGTGGTATCTGTAATTTCTAAAATGAGACACTTCCAATGACACTTTACTAGCATGTCACAAGGAAATTTAATCCTTTTAAAGTAGTGACTTCAAGGGGGAAGGGTATTCTGCACTTCACTTCTTAAGATTTAGTGGCTGCAGCCACCTCCAGGAATGATTCTCCATACTTTGTGTTGAAGGAAAACAAGCAATTATCTGAAAAATAAACACTTGCCCTTAAATAAGAAGAATTCATAAAAATAAAACTTGAGTAGTAAAATGCTTTCCATCTAAGGGAGAAAATGGATCATGAAACAAGCTGGCAATTTTTTGGGAGCATTGTAAAAGGTCACTTAAGTCATTTATATTAAAACAAAGAAAAACAAAACAAAACATGTTGGAGAGGGAAGATTCCATGGAAAACTCTACGTGGCAATCCACAAAAAATTCCAGTGCATCTTCTTCTCCATTGGGAAGGGAGGGACTTGGGAAACATAGAGAAGGAAGGAGGCATGCCATGAATCATACCTTCCCATGCCATTCTCTGTCCAGCTAGCTCATTCAGGAGCTGACATTGGTTCTGTGGTTGCATACTAGTCCTATCATACATGATGTCTGAGTGGCAGAGCAGGAATTAAGCAGCATTAATTCCTATGGAAAATCTGCTGATTTCACAAGGGATAGAGTCATGTTCCCCTCTATTCGACATTGGTGAGGCCTCATCTGGAGTACTGTGTCCAGTTTTGGGCCCCACACTACAAGAAGGATGTGGAAAAATTGGAAAATGTCCAGCGGAGGGCAACAAAAATTATTAGGGGACTGGAACACATGAGCAGGGGGTTGGACTAGATGACCTCCTGAGGTCCCTTCCAACCCTGATATTCTATGATTCTATGTAGAGTAGCTGGTCCACCTCCTCATCCATCTGGCCAATATAAGATACACTGGGTATATCTTATTCTCTACCTGGGGAGAATTCTTCCTGTAGGGAAAAGGCAGCCAACATGAGGAGACCATCTCTTTGTCTAAGGGCTTGTCCTCATGCAGCAGCACCACTGGAGTGCTTTGGTGAAGATGCCCCTATGCCAACAGGAGAGCTTCTCTCATTGGCATAGTTAATCCACCGCCCTGAGAGGCAGTAGCTATGTTGACAGGAGATGCTCTCCCATCGACATAGCACTGTTTACATAGGGGGTTAGGTTGATATAACTACATTGCTCAGCGGTGTGGATTTTTCACACCCCTGAGCGATGTGGTTATACTGATATAGGTCTGTAGGGTAGACCTTGCCAAAATTTAACCCTAAACCTTACCCTTCAGAAAAGTCAGCTGACCTCAAACATCCAACCAAAAAAAAATCCTCCTTTCACCTAAAACAGAACACAATTGGCAACACATCCACTCAAGAGAGGCCCAGAACTGGAAGAAGGGGTGTTTTTGCAGGTTAGGATTGAAGCACAGTGGTAAAGTACCATTTCAAGCCTTCATTGCATTTTAATGTGTACTCAGTTCAGTTGCTTTCTGGCTGTCTGCGAGAATCCCCTAAATACAGATTAGGTTTCAGTGAAATCATTGGACTTCAGCGGGAGCAGAATCAGGTACTTCCTCATAACTGATCTGCATAACCACCAAATTATTAGCATGGTTTAAGTCACCTTTGGTATAATTTACACTAGCGATGCCATTCTCTACAAATTCAATGATTCGTTTTGGCAAGTGTCCCAATAATTCGTTGCTTTGGTCATTTGATATGACTTCTGGCAGGGAGATTAAACATGTTCATCCCCCACACAATCAGGGGCTATTTTCCATAACCAGGTTGCAGTCTTAGAGGTGACCCATCCTAATCCTTGGGGTTATCCTCCTCCTATTTACCAGTAGCGTGGAGGGAATAATACATAATTTACAACTAATACCCACCTCCCTTATCATCAAGTAAAAGATAACCATGTTCAGTCAGTTTATAGTAAATTGTACCACTGCATAGCTGATTGCAAACTACGCCCCAAGTTTGTAAAATGCTTTGGGATTCTTTGGCTTGAAATGTGCTATATAAAATATTAGATGCTGGGCTTGCAAGCAGTCATTGACTTCAGTTGGCAGAGGATCAAGTCTATCATAAATTATTCTGTAAACTCTGTAAAGTTTCTGCTACACCTACTTTCTAATATTTTAGTGATATAGCTGTATCATATCTTTAAGGTGGGAATAGGTAGGGCCATCTGGAAAGAAAGATTTTGTTTGCTCTTTTGGCTTTTTCAGAGGAAAGGGCTCAGGTAAACTCTTTATTCAGCTTCAGTGTGTTACTAAACTAAGACACCCACTGTTTCTGACCCCATTAGGCTAATTTCAAAGAGAACTTGCCCATAAAATTATTCCTTTCCACTTGGCTTGCAACAGAATATATTTTGCACAGTTATATACAGCAAATTTCTTCCTCAATGCTAAAGAAAAAAAAAGCTTTTGTTACAGCCTTCTGCGGTATGGCAATGTGAAATGGGTTTGTTTACATAGCCAGTAGCCATACAGTAAATTTGTAGCATGTATTGGGGAAAGAAGCAATTACTTCATTAACACCTTAGTTTAATTCATATTTGGAGTGATCAGTCATTGTTTCAAAGGAAGCCAAGCACTGCAGGATTCCATTTGGAGCTTATCTTCAGCTTCCCAGGCAATAGGTCAAGCAACTTCAAAATGGATCAGCTTCAGTTGAGACAGAAAAGCTGATTTTCATGGTCCCTCAATGCCCGGCTGCTTCCTTCCTCCCCTGGCATAAATAAATAATGAGTTTGTGTGATTACACACATAATTAAGATAGAAGAGTATTTGTCTGTAACTGTCCTCTTTAAAACTCTCAACATACACAAATGTAACTTTGCCTCCTGAATAGTTTCAAAGATTATTTCCGTACATCTGAGAACAAATAATGTATTTCACTAATATATAAACATTATTTCAGAGAGACAGTGTGGTAGAGGTAGTATCTGTTATTGGACCAAAAAAAATATTTCCTCACCCACCTTATTTCTCTAATATCTTGGGACCAACACTGCTACAACAACACGACAAAAAAACATTATTGTAGTGATTCGGATGCTGGTAAAAGGTCCCAGATTAATAACCTACGAAACCCTCTATTTATCTGCTGAACACATTCAGTATAGCTTTGGCGACTGCTGGACAAACTTCCCACCACCAGCTTTCCAACATACCTCAGCCATGCTCTGGACTGACCTTCCCTGAGGAGAGATGTTTTTATGCCCATTGAGTGCATGGAGACTCTGAATTGTTCAGGGGCTCAAATTAGAACCAAGGCATCTTAAGAGTTTCTCATTGGGAGCTGAGGCATAAAGGAGTGAAATCTTAATTGTGATGCACTAGCTCATGTAAATTACTTAAGTGGTACAAACTTAAACAATTTCCATCTGCCCCAGGCTTCAGCATGGGTTCTCACCAGTGGGTTCTCTTAGATTTTCACCAGTGCTCTATTCTTCTGCAGAACACCAGCTCCCAGGGTTGCCTCCCTGCAGTTCTGCCCTGTTTCAAGGCCTACCACAGGGGCTAACTCCATTCTTGTAGTTTTCCCCACAGTTCTCCTTCTGCCAGAACTCAAGACCGTCTCTTTCCTGAGATTCCTCCATCTAACTGTAGGTGAAGGGAGTAATGATACAGAAGCTGAGGAAGACCATGACAGAAAACTACAAGCTTTTCTACAGCAATTCAGAGACAAGAACGTAAAACTCCACCCAGAAAAAATGTGACTCGAACCGTGTGAGATAGACATTGGACGTGTGCTCACAGCAGAGATTCTGAAAGCAGATCTCAACAAGATCAAGGCAGTCAGAGACATGACAGCTCTAGTGGATGTGAAAGGGTTACAGCACTTCACAGGAATGATAAATGTTATATCCAAGTTCTGTCCCCACTGGGCTGCAGTAGTGGAACCCATATAACAGCTCACAAGGCAGGATGTTGAATGGGACTGGACAAGTCACCAACAGCAAGCATTTGACATGCTGAAACAAATGATAACACATGCCTCTGTACTGAAGTACTACCATCCAGGAGAGCCACTGACACTCCAGTTTGATGCATCAGAGAAAGGACTGGGTGTAGCTCTTTAGCAGGAGCAGTCAGCCACTTAGGCCTGTAGATCTCTGTCAGAGACTGAACCAGGCTATGCCCAGATAGAAAAAAGGCTTCTGGCTGTGGTATTTGGAGTGGACTGATTGCATCAGTACATCTATGGCCACCCAGTAATACTGCACTTGGACCACAAACCCGTAGAGACAATCATGGCAAAGCCCCTTCTTACTGTTCCAAAGAGATTGCAGCACATGTTGATGTGACGCCAGTGCTACCAGGTAGACATCAGATATTGTCCAGGATGACTATTGGTGTTAGCTGACACCCTGAGCAGGGCATATGTATCCAGCATAACCAAGTTAGGGGAAGGAGATCAAGACACTGAATCCATTAATATGCTGCACTAACTCCCAGTTTCAACAGGAAAGCTGACAGAAATCAAACAGGCTACGGAAAAGGACATTCATCTGCAGGCAGTCAAGAAAGCAATACCAGCAGGGTGGCCAGAAGACAAAAGTCCAAATACCATATTTTCAAATTAAAGATGAACTGAGCGTACAGTATGGAATCATGTTTAGAGGACATGTTAGTTGTACCTGCGTCATCACGTAAGGATGCCTCACACCTGGGCATTGACAGCTGTCTTAGACAGTTTCAGGAACGTGTTTACTGGCCAGGAAAGAATACATGATTCCACTCCTTGATGGAAGGGTGTGACGCCTGCCAGTCATGTGATAACAGCCAGCAGAAAGAGACTGTTACCACATAGGCTGACTGCCTAACCACAAGGAAATGTGTGAGCAGACTTACCTTCAATGAAAAGCAATACTTGATTACAGTTGACTACTGTTCAAATTTTTGGGAGGTCAATGCCCTGCCTGCTACAGGAAGCAAGTCAGTGATTGGCAAACTGAAGGCCCACTTTGCGAGAGATGGCATTCTGGACACTCTATTCCCTGACAACAGCCCCCAGTTTGCCTTGGAAGAATTAAAGGAATTTGCACACAAATGGGAGTTTGACCACCCCACCTCCTCCTCAGCATACCCACAGTGTAATGCTAAGATGGGATCAGCTGTGAAAACAGCTAAGGGGCTAGTATACAAGGTTGTTTCTTGTGATTCAGACCCTAGTTAGCATTTCTGGCACACAGGAATACCCCATCATGGAGGCCAAAACAGTCCATCACAGGCATGGATGGAGATACCACCAAGAGGCGATGGCCAGCAATCAGAGAAAGCAGGCACTAGCGTACGACAGGTCAGCGAAGGACATACTGGCCCTGGAGACAGGCATTCCTGTGAGGATCCAATAATTAGGGAGACACCAGAAGGAACAGACTAAAGGAGTTGTGAGGGTGCAGTGGCACCAAGGTCATACGAGGTGATTACTCAAGAGGGACAAGTAATCCAAAGAAACAGGAGGCACTTAGGGACCAGCAGACACAATGCCCAGAGAGAGCTTTCCGAGAGACAGAGACCACCACAGAATGCAGAGACTGAGAACCATCCAGCAGCTAACCCCAGAGGGAGGAAAGAGACTCCACAGAGAGAGAGAGTTTGCTGTACTCAGAGACAGATGACAGGGAGACAGAAATAGGTCACTTCTGGTGTGGTCACCTGTTGAGGAGACCAAACTATCTCAAAGACTACGTAAGCAGCTGAGACTTTGGTCAAGGCAAGAGTCCAAAGATGTTGGGCTGGAAGCAATTCATCCTCATGGACACAGCAGGGCACAGTTGCCAATTTTCACCCGGTAAATAAGCACCCCGACTTTCACAATAACCCAAAAATAAAGCTAATCCCATTTCAAAACAAGCCAATCCCTAAGAACCCCAACACTCTATGTGACTAGATCCCCCCGGCTTGCAGTCTGGGACTGTGGTGGGCCCACTGTGCACCCCTGACTCTCCCGCCTATTCCCCTGTATGCCCCCCCTTGCCCCTGCTTGCCAGGAGCTGATCAAAAAATAAAGAAGCAACAAGCCAAACAAGCTACAAGCCAAAAACTAGCCAGCAAGCAACTCACTAGCCAATTAAGCCAAAAACAAGCCCAATTTCAGTGTGTGTGGGGGGGGGGGTTTGTGGGTTTGGCATGTCTGCAGCAGGGCACAGGGTTTAATGAAGTTCCACTTGTTCAACTTAACCTGCATTCACCTTCACTTTTTGCCAATAAAACACAGTTCAGCTCCATGGACCTCTAGCATCCTAATCCCCATGTAAAGCCCCAGTAGAGAGCTTGGCAGGGCTCTGGGGCCATCCCTCCCAGCCCTAACTCCAGTAAGAGCTCCTTGATTGAGTGGGGAGGCAGCTGCCCCAGTCTGTTACTTCCTGTGCAGGGGTCCCCAGCTGAGGGGCTACCCTGTGTTGCTGTTCCAGGTATGGCTTGGAAGAGAGGTGGAAGTTGCTGGGTTTCCACTCAGCCAGCCAAGGGGTGCAGGGGTGCCTGACTCCCGGCTTTGTTGTGCGCATCCCTGCCTCCCCTATGATCAGAGGGCATCCTTTTTTTTCTGCCCAAGGCAAGGGGTCCTTTACTGCTGCACAGGCTGAAGGGTCCTGGCAAGAGTATTATGACCCTCTCTGCTCCTGCTGCCCATAAGTAATTTGGCCTGGATCAGTTTCAGCTTGGCTCCAACAGATAAGTAAGTTCTGGTACTTTTTTGTAGGACTCAAGTATTGGCATGCTTGTCTCCTACACTATAATTTTACATTAAACTACTTGTAATTTTCCTCATTATACACTGTTTTACATTTTGGAGACATTTACTTCCTTTCTTCATTCAGATTCTTTCTGCTGTATAGGATCCCAACCCTGTGAAATGTTGACCTCCTTCAACTAGCTGATGTCAATGGGAAGAGGACACTTTGTTTCACAGAACTGGGCCCTGAATTTGTACATTCCTAATTACACCTAACAGGATTTGCATACTTATGAGAGTGGCAGGAATTCAGCTGATCTGCTTTAATAGAGCAGAGCCGTCCAGCTTTCCAGAAACTGCTCCAATTATCAAGCTAAGTATGTTACAAAGTATAATCAATGTATTTCATAATACAAACCTCTTCCTCCTAGTGCATTTTGCTTCCTTCTATCTACAATACAGTATTTTTATAATAACAAATTAAAACAGTCCATGAAATAATACACTAATGCAAATGTAATCACTTCCAGAAATGTACAAAGCAAATGCTAATCTCCTATTTTGTGTAGAGAAAAAACAAAATCATATGGGCATGTTCCTTTGAACACTAACATGGTCTGAAAATAACCTGTATAAAACTGAAGCAGCTACAAATTAGCACAGCTTCTTTCTGTAGCTGATGACTCACAGTCCCGTTTCTTTCCTTCACATACTATCATCATGTTTCACTTTCTTTTTAACATACAAGAGCAATGCCCTGCTTAGAGCGTGAGGTAGAGGAAGAACACTTGGCCCCTTGTGTTCCCCTTATAAGTGAAGACTAAATGGTAGCTCTTAGGTTCTCCCCAGGGGCCCTATCCTGCCAGATGCTGAATACTTCCTACAAATTGCACTCATTCGGAGTTCAAGTTGCTCAGCCCCTCACAGGATTAGTAGCCAAGGCCTAGATCCTTAAAGGTTATCTAGGCTCCTAGCGCCTATTGACTTAAATGGAGTTAGGTGCTAAAATACTTTTGAGGTTTTGGGCCCAAGTGCTGAGTGTGCTAACCATACCGGGAGATTAAGGGTATGTCTACACTGCAATTAAAAACCTGCAGCTGTCCCATGCCAGCTGACGTGGGGCTTGGGCTAAGGGGCTGTTTAATTGCAGTGTAGACATTTGGGCTTGGGTTGGAGCCCCGGCTCTTGGATCCTGTGAAGCGGGAGAGTTCCAGAGCTCAGGCTGCAGCACAAGCGAAGTTCTATGCTGCAATTAAACAACCCCTTGGCCCAAGCTCTGTGAGCCCAGGTCAGCAGACAGAGGCCAGCCACAAGGGTCTAATTGCAGTGTGGACATATCCTAAGAGCATATCTGAGCTTGGTGGTGAGAAAAACAAAACAAAACAAAAAAACCTCTGTACTGACTAACTGCTAAGAAACACAATATACTTCTCTGTAACCTGTGGTCTGGTAATTTACCCTGCTTCTAAGAAAGCGAAAGTGATACATAGCATCGAAAATCCACATGTGAGAAAGGAGAAGCAGGTATATTGCATGTACCTTCTGGCACCACTTCCATCACTGGAAATAAATGGGGAAGCTACTGTAAAGTGTTCTGGCCAAGCTACATACAAAATTGTTTCTGTATCTTCACTGAGAACTTACTCAGGTTCTTATGCTGCACCTATGTAATCTTTCCCACTGTCTATCATACACTTGATGACCGGTGGTGATGTGTGTAGGGTGCCAGATGTCCCGATAACACGGCTGCTACTCTGAAACCAATTTTATAGGGACAGTCCTGATATCTGGGGCTTTTTTTCATATGGGCTCCTATTACCCCCCACCCCCTGTCCCGATTTTTCACACTTGCTATCTGATCACCCTAGGTGCGTGCACTGTTAAATAGTTGCTAATTTTCTCCCCAGAGATAGCTGCACTTGAATGCTGGGTGAAGTGATTCCTATACTGTAGTGCTTTTAAGTACTTCTGGAAGGAAGGTATATTTTACTGTAAGATCGTTGGGCCAGATCTTCAGTTGGTGTACATCAGCAGCACTCTGTTGAAACAATGGTCTACTATTGATTTACACCAACTGAGGATAGTACACGGTCTATCTAAATTAACTAGTTCTTCTGTCATCCCTAAAAAATTGATTCCTGAGACCATAAAATGAATGCAAATTAACTACTTACTGCTGACTATATATCAGATTCAAGAGAGTGAGTCAAACAAGGGTGTGTGAATCCTGGGCCATTACTATAGTGCACATCATATCTACTATCTATGTTTTAGGAACACTGGTGAGTATAGTTAATAGCTTCTTTTCATATGCAGAGAATGATTTAAATACCTCGACAACAGCACATGCCTGAGCAATTTAGAGCAACGTAGTTACTTAAAGAGACTAACTGATCAGAAATCCCTGTGAAAAATCACCTTTTAAAATCAAAATGATCATTTTTGACACTGCTGGCAGTAAAAACAACTAACACTAAAATTGTGGAGCATCGTTTAGTTCAAAAAGCACACACTGGGCCAAATTCCGCACTGACTTATACCCAGGTTCTGCCATTGAAATGAATGAGATGTATCACATTGGGTGTAAATCAGAATAGCGGTTGGCCCTTTGTGTTTTACAAAGACTTCTCTTTCTGTCTGCAACCTATGCATGAACCTGCCACCTGGCAATGCATGAAGGAGAAATAAATATTGGTAGAGAGCATTTTGATCAGGGATAATAGCAAAAATACACCAAACAAACAAAACTGGACTAAAGCTATATATATAGGGTGAGCTGAGATTTCCTTCTATATTATGACAATGGGATTTTTTTTAAATAAGTATATAGTTTTTGCCTGTTTTTTTAAATTAATGGGAGTTTGGCAATCGTAAGTAGTGAAAGACCAGACCCCGATTTGATAGCACAAGTGTTCAGAAATTGACCTACGGGCTACATGAGATCAAGAAACCCACAAGTGCTCTGGTAACAGAACTCTCTTTTGAGTACCTTAAAGATCCAGCACTTAGTCCCCAACTCTAACACTTTTTATAGACATGAAATTCCAGTCGCCAGTGACTCCTGTAAATGTGTGTCTATGCCAGTGCCACTGACCTCTACTGGGAAACTTTAGAACTGCAAAGCTGGAGCTTCTGAACCTAGGAGAATTTACAAGAGCTCTCTGTTAGGTCAATTGAAAGGGGCTTGTGCCTTTTCTTTTCTTTTCTTTTCTTTTCTTTTCTTTTCTTTTCTTTTCTTTTCTTTTTTTGAGTAGAAGAATCTGAGTTGTATTCCCACTATCTCCATCAATTTTTGTGCACCCAGGGACCTAATCCAGCAAAGGATTTAAGAATGTCCTTAAATCCATCCCTATTCAGTGAAGCATTTAAAGCACAGCATGTACTTAAGTCCCACTGAACCCATGCTTAAGTACCTTGCTGAATAGAAATGGGTTGCTGAATTGTGGCCCAAGCTGTAAGGTGATGAGTCACTTATGTGCTAGGCTCCACCCAATCCACAAGCCAAGAACTGGTCTAGTGACTCTCAGGACAGGTATATAAGCCTCACAGAAGGCACCGCAGCTCAATCTGCTCATTTCTCACTTCAGAACTTGGAACTCTCTGCTGCAGTGGCAACAGATTCCCCAAGCCCTGTTTTTTGTCCAGCCCCATTCCTAGTCTTGCTCCGGCTCTGCTCTAGCTCCCACCCTGTTCATAGACCTTCTCCAGACTTGCTTTCACTCCAGTCTTCCTCCAACCCTGCTCTAGACTCTTGATTCTGGCTCTGCCCCTCTGGCTCTGACCACTATGCCTCAACCATCTCCATCATGCTTTCTGATACAAATGCATGCATCAGAGAAACAATCTTGGAGGTTGAGAGGCCTGGGTATAAAAACAGAATCCCCTAATTATGATTTTACCTGAAGTGAACACTTGTTTTTTTGAGGAGAAAGCTGACTTTATATGTGACCATTTCTTTTGATAAGCAACATAAGAACATGTGTTCCAGAACCTTGGAGGGCCTGTTGTAGTAGATATAAACCAGTCTATCAAAAGGCTGACCAGTTCCCCATAATACGTCTATACTCCTCACAAGGTCCTAGGCAGCTAGGGATTGTTTTACATTATTCTGCACTTCTATGGTGCATTCCATATGAGGAATAGAATAGAAGCATGCTTTTGCTCCTTATAAAGACAAGAAGTCTGTGGGGGAAGACATAACAGGGGGCTTTGGGATGACATGAAATGTACGCTGTAATCAGTATAAGATTCTAACAAAACTTGTCACAATACAGCAACTTTGTCTTTTAGCTGTCACATTACAACTTTATGCTGATAAAAGCAATAGCTGACAACTTGATTTAAGTTTTAAATTATACCAGTAGTCTGCAATATATACATAGAATTCATGATCACCTCACATAAATATATTATTTATGTGTGATTTTTTTAAATATCAGTTGTTTTATAGGTTATTAAGAATTCTAATGGTTAATTAGAACCTACAATTGCAGCTTTACTATGCATTGCATTTATCTGTATGACACAATGCTATTACCAGGTCCTGGGAACCAGGGCCGGCTCCAGGCACCAGCGTTCCAAGCAGGTGCTTGGGGCGGCAATCTGCAAGGGGCGGCCGTCCGTGTGCTGTTAGGACGTTTCCGCTGCAGCGGGAATTCTGCGGCAGCCGCTCTCTTTAGCCATCTGTGGCGGCAAGTTGGCAACAGCTTCTATCTTCAGCCGCTCGCGGCGGCGGCAATTCGGCGCGCTGCTTGGGGCGGCAAAAACAGTAGAGCTGGCCCTGCTGGGAACAAAAATTGCTTGAAATTCATAACCCCCAACTTATAAGTATCTAAAAATTGCATATGAATAATTAATCTCAGAGAGGAATAGAAAAATCAAAGCCAACTGGAATCTGCTGTTAACATGCATACAGGGCTGAAACCTGCAGTCCTTAAGCAAGCAAAACTTTGACTGAAGTCAATGGGAAGTTTGCCTGTGTGGAAACAGCAGGCCTCAGGCCCTAAATGGATGGAACAATAAATGATGTTTTCGAAGAAATGAGCTGATCTGATCTTATCTGATCTGATCTGATCGGCGCTATCTGAAAAACACTAGGTCTCTCCGAACATCAGGGTGCGTGTCTCCTCACTGTTCACTGGGTGCCTGCTCAGATAAGGTTGATACCATGATTGTTGTTTATTTGCTGAGTTCCATAGGAATCCTTGCCCCCTTAACTTTCAGGGCCAGTTTTTCCCCATTGTTGCAAGGTTAGAAGAAAAAGAGTCAGGTGGGATGGAAAAGAACAAATGTTGGGAGACTCCCTTCCCCAGCACAGATATATCACAGCAGAGCAGGATTCTTCTAGGATAGAGGAGGAAAACCATGCCAGTGCCCAAAGAGGCTGTCTTCAGTGCATACTCTGTGTAGAGTGGTCAGCTTTCTAATGTCTGAAAACTAGACCCCCTGCCTCACCTCTTTCCCCCAGGCCCTGTCCCTACTCCACCTCTTCCCTTGAGGCTCTGCCCCCTGCTCGCTCCTCTCCCCCGACCCCAGTAGCTTGCTGCTCTCCTCTCCCTCAACTCCAGCATGAGCAGCCCCAAGGGACTGGCACACCCCAGGTCCAGCAGGCCTCCTGGAAAAGCAGGTCAAAAGAGTGCTGCGTCTGCTGGTGAGCTAGGATGTGGCCATGCTTCACACCAGCCTCCCGCCTCCCTCTATGCCCAGCAGCCCCCTGCCTCCTTCTTCGCTGCCTGCCCAGCAGCCCCCTTTCCTGCCTGCTTGAGCCCTCCCCGCCCCAGAGCTGCCTGAGAGCATGGCTGAGGAAAGCGCTGGTTGGCAGGGCAGCTCGTGTTCCTTTCCTCCCGGGGAACATTCCATGCCCTCTGAGAGCCCCTTACCCTGCTCACCATGGGCCCCTGCACTCTGTCGTCCCCCACAGCCCTGCAAACTGTGCTCCTCAAATGGGCCACCCACAGCTCAAGCCAGTGCACACGTACTGCCATGAGAGCCACTGCTTCAGGGCTGGGTGACAGGCTGACACTTTCCCCCACTTGTGATAACCAGGCTTTTAGTGTCCGGTCAGTACATCTGACTGGACACTGCTAGATTCCCTTTTTGACTGGACTTTGTGGTTGAAAACTGGCAACCCTAACTCTGTGATAAGCAGCAGACCCTAGATGGGGTGCACGCTCTTGCTTCTGAAAAGGCTCTCCCTCTTCTCTCCAATCCTGTTCTGTGCATGTATGATCTCTCTGTACCCACGGTGTGGCCACTCTATTCTGTTTCCCTGTTCTCCCAGAATTGCTCCAGCAAGTACCACAAAGGACAGAATATTGCCCTAAAGTACAGTTCACACATATGTAAGCAGGGTCTGAATGAACTCTCCCCTGACAGCTAGCTGGTTGGGGAGAGACTTCAGGAGCAAACTGTATTTACATGAACACACCTACTCTGCTTAGATATCCAGCAGATAGAGCTGTGTTGCTCAAAGTGATCAACTTTGGCTGGTGTTGGGTTAAAAATCACTATAGTACTGAATGCAGGGGGTAGTGAAATGTTGTTATCAGTGTTTTTGTCTTTATTGTATGAATAAAGGGGAGCAAAACTGTGCTTAACCTATCCCAAAGTAGGGGGTCACCCTCAGGTGGAAGGACCTCATTAAGCAAGGGGCTCGAATGCCAAAGCCCTGTGAAAGTAAAAGGGGTGGGGACAAAAGTCCTAGCCAGGAGGTATAGACTTTCCCTATTGATCATCAGTCAGGTTTAACCTGTTCATCTCCACTGTTCAAAGACAGAAATAAATAGGCTTCCTTAGAAGCCTTTTGTTATGTTATGAACCCAGTGAGAGCTGAAATCACCTGTGGTAGGGCAGTGTTTCTGCCCAGCATGCTAAGAGCTAAAAATCACTAAGAGATTGACTGACAGAGGTCACAGCAGAGAAGCAGGTAGCAGCACGAAGTCACAGACTGGTTGCTGGCAAAAGTGGCGAGCAGTCAGGAGCGGCTGGTGAAAGTGGCGAGCAGTCAGCAGGGCGGCCAGGCGGCAAGGAACAGCGGCTGGCGAGGCAGCCAGCCAGAGCAAGTGCTCAGATGGCAGAGCAAGCCAGGTGTCTTCTTCCCTGGATGGGAGGTGAACTCACACAGATGCACTTCTGAACCCTGGATCCTCACTGACCAAGGACACCCACTGTGAGTGGGGTATAGTGAGGGAGCAGAGAGGGGCACAGAAAAGGAACTTTTGGTTGTAGAACTCAAGAACATAAGGCAGAAGACTCTCCCTCATGCACTCTGGGGTGGGTGTCCTTCTCACAGTTTTAGGCTTATGAATCCTCCTTCCGGCATTTTCCCTAATTAATGTCAGGTGACTTCTCTCCTTCACCCCAAACCCCTTATCCCTGGCCCCACCCTGGAGCCCACACACCCCCAGCTGGAGCCCACACCCCCTCCTGCGGTCTGATCCCCTTGGCCCCAGCTTGGAGCCCCCTCCTGCACCCCAAAACCCTCAACCCCAGCCCCACCCCAGAGCCTGCACCCCCAGTCGGAGTCCTCACCCTCCCACACTCTAACCCCCTGTCCCAGCCCAGTAAAAGTGAGTGAGAGTGAGCGACGGAGGGAGGGGGGATGGAGTGAGCAGAGAGTGGGGCCTCGGAGAGGGGGCGGGGCAGGGGCAGGACAGGGTGTTCAGTTTTCTGTGATTAGAAAGTTAGCAACCCTAATGCAAAGCCCCAGCTTATCACCAGTGGATAGACAAGTTTCTGTTTAATAGAAGCATGTATAGTATACAGCAGCGGTCAGCAACCTTCGGCATATGGCCCATCGCTGACGGGCTGCAAGACATTTTGTTTACATTGACCATCCACAGGCATGGCCCCCCGCAGCTCCCAGTGGCTGCGATTCACCATTCCCGGTCAATGGGAGATGCGGGAAGTGGCATGGGCCGCAAGGATGTGCTGGCCGCCACTTCCCGCAGCTCCCACTGGCCAGGAACGGTGAACTGCAGCCAATGGGAACTGCGGGGGGCCATGCCAGTGGACGGTCAATGTAACCAAAATGTCTCGCGGCCCGCCAGCGGATTACCCTGATGGGCCGTGTGCTGAAGGTTGCCGACTCCTTGTATACAGGATCTGCAGTCTCCATATCAACAGAAAAGTGGAACTGTGCTCAAAATATATAGCTCTTTGCTGACTATTGTTGCATACTTTTGCTGTGCGAAATTTCCACAGCTGTTGCAATGGCATCTCAGACCTGGGCTGCAATTGTACCTCCCCCGGGTTTTCTAATTCTTGCCCTGGGGGTTGAAACTGCCAGCTTCTCTAGCTTTTTAATTATTTATTTGAAGTTTTGCTAGTGACCTCTTTGTGAAAGGCCCTGGCACTTGCTGGAAGCTGGGAACACAACTTGCCAGCAGCAGCAGCTGGAGAATCAGTGGGTAGGAGAAGGCACCAGGCATGCTGAGTTTCAACATATTGCAAGGGATGGCTGTATTTGCAAAGGGGAAGTGAAATGATTCTGGTGTCTTCTTTCTCCCTTAAATCCTGCTTCTCCTCTGATGCTGCAGAGGCCTGCTCCCCGGGGGAACTAGGGACTGCCACAAATTCATTTCAAGAAAGGCTTCAAATGAATAAATAAAATCATTTTTAAAAAATCAGTTCCTTATGTAATACCCACTGATTTACTTGTGGAGGACACCATTTCCAACTTCTATTGTGCTGCCTCATTCTCCCTGTAAATGCTTTCCTGGTTATGGTCACTTACTGTAGATTTACATACTTAGCCTCTGCCTACATGTTACTCAGGCCTTGTCTACACTACACGGGAAATTTGATCTAAGCTACGCAATTTGAGTTACGTGAATAGCGGAACTCAAATTGGCGTAGCTTAGATCTACTTACCGCAGGGTCCACACTATGCGATGTCGACAGGAGATGCTCTCCCATCGACTCCCCCTACTCTTCTTGATCTGGTGGACTACAGGAGTTGACAGGAGAGCGATCTGCAGTCGATTTAGCGGGTCTTCACTAGACCTGCTAAATCGACTGCCAATGCATCAATCACTGCTCGTTGATCCCCCGGTAAGTGTAGACAAGCCCTAAGACTATTGGGAGGCTTAAGTGGAACTGACGAACAAGTGCATCTTGGGATGTATATACTGGAGAAACAGAACACTCACCACATCCCTCAAAATCACATTTTTATCTGGTCACCCGTGCCCTTGATTTGTTTTTTGCACCTGTTAGCATTATGAAATCCATTTGGGTGGAATTTTCAAAAGCACGTTAGGGAGCCAGGAGTACAAGACCCATTGACTTTCAATATGACTTGTGTTCTGTGACAGGGTCAGGCCAGATGGCTACAGGAGAGTAACAGAAGGCAGATATATTAGCCCCAGGTTAAGTAGGTCCCTTTTCCCTGGATAAGGTAACAGGGAAGGTTCCAGAACAATCAGGAACTTTCTGGAAACAATTAAGGCAGACAGGCTGATTAGAACACCTGCAGCCAATCAAGAAGCTGCTAGAATCAATTAAAGCAGATTAATCAGGGCACCTGGGTTTAAAAAGGCGCTCACTTCAATTTGTGGTGTGCGTGCGAGGAGCTGGGAGCAAGAGGTGCAAGAAGCTGAGAGTGAGAAGGCGTACTACTGGAAGACCGAGAAGTACAAGCATTATCAGACATCAGGAGGGAGGTCCTGTGGTGAGAATAAAGAAGGTGTTGGGAGGAGGCCATGGGGAAGTAGCCCAGGGAGTTGTAGCTGTCACACAGCTGTTACAGGAGCCACTGTAGACAGCTGCAATCCACAGGGCCCTGGGCTGAAACCTGTAGTAGAGGGTGGGCCCGGGTTCCCCCCTCCCTCCATATCCCCAACTACCTACTTGATACGGGAGGAGTTGACCTGGACTGTGGGTTCCACCAGAAGGGAAGGTCTCTGGCCTGTTCTCCTATCCACTAGGTGGATCAACAGTAACTGCGGGGATTGTTCTTCTTCCTTTCCCCATGCTGGCCAGTGATGAGGCTAACTGAGTGAACGGCAGATTTGAGCCACGAAAGTGGCCAAACTGAGGGCTGCCGTGAACCTCTGAGGCGAGAAAATCCACCAATAAGCACAGGACCCACCAAGGCAGAGGAGGAACTTTGTCACAGTTCCTAACTGTTTTTTATGCTTTGAAAATCCCACCTCAGTTTTTAATACATTAGAGATAAAAGCAGATGGCTGAACTAGGATTGGCAAGGAAAGCTCATTAGATGTAAAAGCAGTGGGAGTTCTAAAAGAGGAGAAATGGATTGGTTTCCTTTTGTTGATTTAGGATATCTCATTGAAACCCAGACCACCTTAAATGTCAATAAGACAACAATCTATTTATCCCCCATAGAATGTTCTTTTGATTATGCTTCTTATGTCACAATGTGGTCACACTTGTGCTTGAACATTTAAATGATCTTTTTAGGGAATTTATATATAAGTTTGGAGGTTTTTTGGGAGGAAAGAATAATTTGGGTTGTAAAAACTGCCTGCAAAGTCATGGGCAAAATGAAACTATCTGATACATCCAGCATAGCAGAGAACATAATGGTATTTATATCACTGTACCACAAAGAATGGACCCATCAGCGAGCAACTTACAAAAATTGCCCACAAAGAAAACTCCCAGAGCAAAGTACAGCTATTTCATCCCATTCAGAGAGATTAGGCCTTTTTTGTAATTTTTAAAGAGATGGTGTGACAAGACAGGCAGTGCTGGAAGGTGGAAGTTTAATCTAGCTCATTCCAATCTGAGCAGCAGAAGAAAAGAAATTCAGCACGAAAAACAAAACTAAACAAGCTAATACATGTGTGGGGATATAATCCAAAACAAAGATGTGTCAAGAAAGCAAAGAACCTGGAAAGCACTGGTTCTAAAAGAGACTGGGGAGGAGAGTGGACTGTAAATTAGAGAGAAAACCACATTCAGTTGAAACTGTAGAGGGAATTTTAGTTATTCAGAATGTAATTGTCCATATTGGAATTTGGTCAGGGCATTGGGACTAACAACCCTATGCTTAAGATACATAATTAGCCAAGGAATTTTTAATGATTGCAAGTGGTAAGGAGCTCAGCTGTGCATATCCTCCAGAAGGTTCACATCACTACCACATTGACTGATTATTCTATTTTTCAGATATAGTTGATTTTAGATGCTGCAGACTCTGTTTCTTGGTTTTGATTATTTAAAACTCATTGCAGTGAGTGTGTCACAGGTTACTCTACCTCCCTTGCATCCTGGTGAGGGAATGGTTCAGTGTTACAGTGCCATCTATTGAATCACTAGCACTGCTTGCTGCAGCTCTCTGGCTTCTTTTTAGATGTTCCAGACAAGCGCTCACTAGGTCCAGCTTTGTTTAGCTTATGAGACCAGCCAAGCTGACAGCCCCAAAGGGGTGTGACTTTCCTTACCTAGCCCAAAGTGCCCCAGCATGTCTATCCTTTTATGTTACCTTTTTATTTATTCATTGCAGTATTCATTGCTTATTAAACCATGCATTCTAATTCATCACCCACTGCATAGTCTTTTGTATCTTGTTATGTGAAATAATGCTGACAAATCCCAAACTGTTTAAAGGAAGGCTCTATTTTATTTTTATCTGGGTGCTAAGCGGGGTTAATTATAGCTTATGCAGAGATATGTGGGCTGTAACTAATTCCATAGGTTCCGACTCTGTGGGTGCTCCAGGACCGGAGCACCCATGGAAAAAAAATAGTGGGTGCTCAGCACCCACCAGCAGCCCATGGATCAGCTCCTCCCTCTCCCTCCCCAGCCCCAGCGCCTCCCACTTGCCACAATCAGCTGTCCAGCGCCATGCAGGAGGCACTGGGAGGGAGGGGAAGGAGCAGGGGCAGAAAGAGGCAGGGGCAGGGATGGGATGGGAAGAATTGGGGTGGGGGCAAGGAAGGGGTGGGGGCTTAGGGGAAGGGGTGGAGTGGGGGCAGAGCTTGGGGTGGAGTGAGCGTTGAGCACCCGCCCTGCAAATCACAAAGTCAGTGCTTCTGACTAATTTCAACTTTGAATTGCTGGGACATTTTTCTCGTTTCTTCTCATTTTATTGTACCACCCCATTACCACCCCATTTTCACTATCACCTCTTCCTTGTTACTATTAGAGCATAGATCCCCAAGAGCTCTCTGGAGTTTAATTATCTGCTAGAAAGAATCCGAGAGAGTTTACTTTATGTTTTTCTTAATTTTCACTGGTTGTCTATATTTTCCTTTTCAACAAACACTCCTTCCCCCCCACCCCCTTACAACTTATTTTTAAAGTGGATTATCTGGAAATAAAGGGTCTGATTCACAACTAGAGTAAGTCTATTGAAATAAATGGAGTAACACTTATACAAAACTGAAATAATACCATGGTGAATCATAGAATATCAGGGTTGGAAGGGACCTCAGGAGGTCATCTAGTCCAACCCACTCCTCAAAGCAGGACCAACCCCCAACTAAATCATCCCAGCCAGGGCTTTGTCGAGCCTGACCTTAAAAGCTTCTAAGGAAGGAGATCCCACCACCTCCCTAGGTAACGCATTCCAGTGCTTCACCACCCTCCTAGTGAAAAAGTTTTTCCTAATATCCAACCTAAACCTCCCACACTGCAACTTGAGACCATTACTCCTCATTCTGTCATCTGCTACCACTGAGAACAGTCTAAATACATCCTCTTTGAAACCCCCTTTCAGGTAGTTGAAAGCAGCTATCAAATCCCCCCTCATTCTTGTCTTCCGCAGACTAATCATACCCAGTTCCCTCAGCCTCTCCTCGTAAGTCATGTGTTCCAGTCCCCTAATCATTTTTGTTGCCCTCCGCTGGACGTTTTCCAATTTTTTCACATCCTTCTTGTAGTGTGGGGTCCAAAACTGGATACAGTACTCCAGATGAGGCCTCACCAATGTTGAATAGAGGGGAACGATCACGTCCCTCGATCTGCTGGCAATGCCCCTACTTATAAAGCCCAAAATGCCATTGGCCTTCTTGGCAACAAGGGCACACTGTTGACTCATATCCAGCTTCTCGTCCACTGTAACCCCTAGGTCCTTTTCTGCAGAACTGCTGCCTAGCCATTCGGTCCCTCGTCTATAGCGGTGCATTGGATTCTTCCATCCTAAGTGCAGGACTCTGCACTTGTCCTTGTTGAACCTCATCAGATTTCTTTTGGCCCAATCCTCTAATTTGTCTAGGTCCCTCTGTATCCTATCCCTACCCTTCAGCGTATCTACCTCTCCTCCCAGTTTAGTGTCATCTGCAAACTTGCTGAGGGTGCAGTCCACGCCATCCTCCAGATCATTAATGAAGATATTGAACAAAACCGGCCCCAGGACCGACCCCTGGGGCACTCCACTTGACACCGGCCGCCAACTAGACATGGAGCCATTGATCACTACCCGTTGAGCCCGACAATCTAGCCAACTTTCTGTCCACCTTATAGTCCATTCATCCACCCCATACTTTAACTTGCTGGCCCATAATCTTCAGTTTAGGCATGTGGTAATAAAGCAAATACATGTCATGCTTCAGAGAACAAGCTGATTTCTTCAGGGGTCAGAAAGGAATGCAAACAAACCATACCCGCTCACCCCACCTGTACAGTATGTGCACAGTTAACTACAATAGATACATTTTGTCTTCCCCCCCTTTCCTCTGGAGCGTGAAGTACTGGGCTCCAGGAGGTGGAGGTGGGATACTGAATTCTGTGTACCAATGGTCTGATCCAGTATGGCAAATCCTATTTGGACTCAGCAGAATGGTCATAATGGAATTTGAAAAATAAATGCCATTTCCTTTTTTCCTTTTATTTCACCAAATTGGCAGAAAGAAAGAAAGAAAGAAAGAAAGAAAGAAAGAAAGAAAGAAAGAAAGAAAGAAAGAAAGAAAGAAAGAAAGAAAGAAAGCCCACCTTGTGGAATTTAATGTTTTTTTACCAGGAGAATTATTTAGGTGCCTAGCTTTCAGCACCCAAGTTTGAAAATTTTGGCCAATGGGATTATATTTATTACATGACCAGTGTAAGATTTCTCATTTCCTTAACTATCCATTTCCTTGTATTTTAGTGCTTGCATATTTTTAAATGATATGATGATAAATACATTGTTGTCACTTAGCAACCTTAATTGGTTTTTGAAAGAAACATTTCATTTGGGAACATACATGAGAAAGATTATAAGCAAGACATTATTTTCTTTGTAACACTAAATGTAAGAACAACAAGAATTTCAAAGAACTGTGGATTAAATTTTTCCATTAATAAAGCAGCTATTGAAAAAATGTTTTTGTTCTAAGTCTGTGCAAAAATCACAAAATGAACAATAGATTCTTGATATTTCCAGAATAATACTGCTGGTTCCCAATTAAATTTGGCCCTGTATAGAGAATTTCATTTTCTGACTTGACTTTAAGTCAATACTATGACTCATTAAAATATATTGTTTCCAAAAATTCAGAGGCAGAAGATGAAATGTCATACAGGGATATCATCACCACTTGCATTGATATTAATATGACTTTTATAATACAGCTTTATTTTTTACAGCATCTTACATACATAATGTATACTAAAATGTTATAGCATGAAAGAAAGCTTTCAAGTGACGGAGAACTGCTGTTCTATTGAATAAATACAGAGAGAAATAATCATGGAGTTACATCCTGATATTGCAGCCCAGCCTGTAAATAGTTGCATGTATACACTTGCATGCTCAAAAATTCACACTGAACCTGTGACTGTGCATGCAGTTGCAGAAACTGTGTGCGCAAAAACCTTTGATGTGTCTAACAGGCCACTTCTGTGTGCCAACGTAAGCCATGCGTTTGCTGCTGTTTCTTTAAACAGTAGTAGTCAGGGTGTTTTTTTTGCCAGAAGTGTGGAGCAACTGTCCACTGACTTCAACTAGTCTGGGACTAGCAGAAAAAAAAGTTAACAGGCTTAGTAGGACATCTCTGAGGGTGGGGACTAATTCCACTCCCCAGTATTAAAAAAAAAAAAGTGCCAAACTCTTGAGTTAGGTCAGTCAAACCCAAGGGGAGACAGACATACCAGAGGGGAGGTGAAGATCTCTGCCCTGAGGTCTGATGCCCAAAGGTCCACTTTTACTAATTGTACCAAGAAGATAACCACAAGTAAAAGCATACCAGGGTATTCAAAGAACAGGATGCTTGCTGCTTGTTCAGCTCAGAACGATGTGGTGACATAAAGGTCAAATCAGCAGTGCATGTTTTAAGTGGATAGGATATGTGGCCTGGATACCTTTTGGCACTGAAAATAGAAATCTGTACGTTTGATATTATTTTTGTTTACATAGTATTTGCTGTTTTGCTGTAATGATAAGATCAGATTTAGATTTATGAGGAGTCTTAGTTAACCCTCAAATTGTCATCTTATAAACTTAAAGGTGTTTTGTTTTTTGTTTAGTTTGAGCAGCTTTACTTCCTTGTGGTGTCTTTCTTCTAAACTAGAGCAACTCAGGGTATGAGCATACACAACTCTCCAAATCTGCATATGTGTCATTATCCACAGGTGGGAGTTCTACTGTAAAAACAGACTCAACCTGCTCACTGTTGCTGAGGTAAAATGGAGTTGTAATGGGTACTTTTGTAATCAAAGTTTAGCAGGTTACACAAAGACTATGAAAAAACAGTAATTGCATGCTATCACGTTCTGGGGTGCAGTGCAGACCTGCGAGAGGTTGTGTCTTCTCCTGCCCTGCAACCCTGGGTGCCTTAAATGCTCTACTGTGGTGGCTCACACCCCAGACACCACCAGCTGGCAGACAAGTATGCAGTTCCTTGAGTGTCTGTATGCTGTGCAACCCTGGTTCAGCACTCTGACTCCAGCAGCCTGTCTACAACACAGCAGCCCCATCCTGGTCTCCACCAGCCATGGTTGCTACTTGCAAGGTGACCGCAATGCACCCCCAGTCCTAATTTTTCCCAAAACCAACTACTCTGAAGCGTCGGCCCACTCCTGGACCACTCAGAGATGTAATAAAGTCCCTTGCTCCTTTAAAGAGCCAAAAGCACAGCTTATTACTTTACCCGGAGTTAACAAGAAACAATCACAGCACTGGGTTGGTTTAGATTACAAGTAACGCAAGGTCATTAACAAAAAGAGAGGGTTTAAGTGACTGCAAGTACAAGGGATAAAGAAAAATTGTTACAAGAAAATAAAAGTAAGAATAAGCTTTCTAATGACTAAGACCTAACTTAACAAGCTACAGCCCTAGTTCAATGTAGATTTTTTTTTTACCAGTCTTCCTCCTTTCTGGACATGGCTGACTTTCTGTCAGTCAGAACCTTCCACAGAAGTACAAGGTGCTGCGTTCCCTTGTCTTCCTAGCTGAAAGATGCCAAAATGGTTGTCCCTGCTTATATCTCTCAAAGTGCATGCTGTACTATGCTGCTCTTCCCTCCCTGTAGCCTTCCTATTCCCCAGCTCATTTCCATGTAAATGGGGTTTCCCAAATGATTCTACCATTCTTAATTCTTAAGCCAGGTAGATAGCTGTCTTCCCTCCTGTCTGGGAGAAAACTTGTTTCTCTCTCTCTGTTTGGTCACAGACTTTAAAGCAAAATATTAGTGAGTATCCATAATTCATCATATAGTGTTAATATGTAAATTTCAAAACAATATTAATCTCCACTGTATCACCAGTTCACATATGATACCTTACATGACCCATTTTAGATACAGGTTATGACAGCAGTGAGTTGCGGTATCCTGGGCTAATCAGGCCAGCTGAAACTCACTGCTGCAAACCAGGAAGTCCTTGCCATCTGGCCATGGGGTTCTCTGAGGGTCACAACTCCACTCTTACAAAACTGCAGGAGGGTCAGACACTGGCTGCCTGTAGACAACAGATCAGAGCCCTCTTTCTTGAACTGGGCATCTGCCACCATATTTTCTTTATATGGAAAAAACCTGTTTTGTCTCCTTTATCAGTCTCCAAGACATAATATCAGAGAGTATCCACAATTTCACCTACAGTATTGGTACAAACATTTCACCCTGATATTAATGACCAGTGTGTTATTAGATTTCAAACAATATATTACATGTTACCTTTTAAATAAATATCGTGACCCCTGTGTGTGAGGTGTGGTGAGTAGGTCAGGCCTGACAAGAGTTGCTGAGATGGAGTAGTGAACACAGACCAGTGGGCCTCTGTCTCACACATGTAATCATCTTTTCCTTTGGTGGATGGCCTGTATCAAGGATGAGAACCTGTAACTTACTTCCAGAAAGTAAAGTTGCTTCTTTAGCTCAACTGGCAAGGGATTTAATTTTTAATAGGGCTGTATTGAGCCTTAAGCCTCCCTTAAAGGGCCCATACACCCTGTTCAAGTTCTTTAGATACCACAAGTCATGGGTGCTCAAATACCATGCTGCCATGCCCTGAACACCACGCTGCTACGCTAGAATCAGAACCTAGAAAGGGAGACAGACTGGTTTGATCCCCACTGACCCTGGGGATAGGAGGGAGGTCTCTATATGCACCCCTAATTTATTAATTTTCACCCCAGGTGGTAATTGAACTCCTGTGGAGCTAGATCACTTGTCTGACTAGGGGAATATGTAACATCTTGGCTAAGGGCATATGCTCTTATCTCACTCTAATGTCTGGCTCACATCAAGGATAAGAGCCTTTTACGCTCCACTTACTCCCAGATAACATAGTTACTTCTTTAGCTGAAGTGGCAGAAGTGCTGTTGATGATGGTTTGATTGCCAGCGACAAACTCAGTGTCTGTATGTACACAGCTGCAGTTTACTGCCTGTGCATTTGCCACAACTGTGCACTCAGATTATGTTTGAATTTTTATACACATGTGGTTTGGAAAACCTGGGGCTATGCTGTGATGTCGCAGCGCAGTGTCATCAAGTACTGAAGCAATGCCATTTGGCAAACGCTGAAATGTCTTGTCAGATGTCACGTCATATTCATTTTGTGGACCTCAGCTATTGGTTCTCTCATGATCTACTCTCCTCTTCCACACCCTCCTAGCTGCTATCTTTCATTCATGTGTCTCCTTCTTTGCTCTCTTCCTGGGTGCCAAAAAAGGCCACGCTGTTCCACATTTTGGCTGCTTGGAGGGATTATTGCCTCTCTGAGCCATTTATTCAATGCTGCCCAAATTGCTTCACGCTTAAGCACCAATCAAAGCAATAAGTAACACAAAAGTCTTTTGTGACGCCCTGCAGAGCCTTATATGGCTCTAGAGACCTAGGCTGAATATTGCTGCTTGT
This sequence comes from Natator depressus, assembly GCF_965152275.1. Classification (NCBI taxonomy): domain Eukaryota; kingdom Metazoa; phylum Chordata; order Testudines; family Cheloniidae; genus Natator; species Natator depressus. Next base: position 16,901,878 of record NC_134235.1, read on the forward strand.
CTGCTTCACAGAATTAAATACTACAATAACATGGATAAAAAGGGAGAGAGAAAGTAAGAGGCCTAGGCAAAGGAGAGCAATAATTTCAGATAAGATTTAGAATGAGAGGGATCGCTGATGAAATGGAGAAATACAGCAAGGCTGTTCCAGATGGCAGGAGCTGTGCAGGAGAAGGCTTTTCCCTTACATGATGTAGAGCCATGTAAAGGACCAGGGAGAAAACCCCTGTGAGAAGAATGGTCAAGGACAGCTTGAAGGTCAAGAAGAATGACTGTACTTCACACACAGATAATGGAGTTACATGGAAAGGATGACGCCTGTAGTAGGAACCACAACACCATTAGAAAAACAATAATTGCAACAAGTAATTACCTCTCCAAAACCAAAAAGAGCTCCATTAATCACACTTAATTGTTCTTTGCAGTTCACTAAAGTGTTTGATTTTTATGTAAACATCAAAAAATACTATTAAAAATGTGTAACCAAAAATAATGACTAATCAGCTCAGCTGGAAGTGGAATTGGACTCATTCACGCTGGCTGTGCTTTAAAATTATTTAGCTGATACAAGGGATTGAGTGCCAAGGACTCCACAGACTTTAGTTGCTTGTTTTGGAATCGGTGAATGAGTCAGTAAATGGTTTTCTGCTGTCAATCAATAATTTGGTTTTATTTGAATAACCCAGGTAAGAAGATCTAATTCATGTCTAAAAATTGGAGTTGTAGAAACAAAAATTCAAATGTAATTTTAACACCTATTTCAGTATTGAAATAGGATGCTTCACGATTAACCTGATCCAGGCCCCAATGCTGAGGGGATCTGTAACATACAGAGCGTTGCTGATGCTGCGGCGTTGTTACTTCTGCCAGCGTTGGTGTTCTTGGAGCTCTGATGTCAGTCGCACATAGTACAGCATGTTAAGTCAGCAGACCTCCATGCTATTCATCAGAAAGACCATAGGCTCGGTTTGGTGGTGAAGGCGCTCAGGCGGGTTTATTGTCAACAAAGCACAGGACTAGCGCCCTATAGGAGCTACACGTATACTAATACATGTATGCCTGCAAGAATGGTACCAGTTTAATCAGGACACCAGGATCCTGTCCCCTAGACCAGCACAAAGTTGCCCCTCCTATGACTTTTCCTTTTATACATTGATACAAACAAGTTACGTATTACACTGTAGATGTTGTTAGTTACCCTGACCCTTGTACCTGCTCGTTCAAACAAAATATCCTTATCCATTATCTTCTCATCCCATCCTTATCTTACGAGGGGTTGATGTGTTCCTGTACAATCTCTTGGCAATTTGTCTGTATAGTTATTGAGAGATCTGCATGTGAGAGAGTATATAAAGGAAAACATAACCAGTATCTAGAAATGTTTGAAAAAGAAGGTTACATTATCAGCTCTGAGCAGGGAGTGGGCTCCGTGAGTTAGAGCAGGGGGTTTGGAAGCCGTACTCCTGGTATTTATCCTGGCTCTGGGAGGAGAGTGGGGGTTGCTACCTGCTCCTGCAAAACCTGAATTTGTTTCCCTAGTGTCTGTTGCTTTTGTCTGCCTGGATGGACTGGTGCCTGTTCGAATGGGAGAAGTAAGTACACAGGAGGGAGACATAGCAAACATTTACTTTTACTAAATTGGTAAATCAGATGAAGAAGGAAATGGAACAGTTAATAGAGCACATTAAGTGATAGGAACCACAACTTGATTGCAGGGGAGTGGGTAAAAAAGAATTTCAAAGGGAAAACCCAAGAATGAGCAGGTTAACACCAAGAATGGATGAATTGATGCATGATGTTGTCCAGAAACAGTTAACTGCAGCAGGGATGTGCTTACTTGGTGTTAGCTAATACCTAATGTGTTGTTATTTTGCCAAGGCCAGGCCTACTCTAGTTAACAGTCTTTGGTGCATGCTACCCAATGGCTGGATAAAAGACTGTTCTGTAGCCTGGTATCTTTTGAAATAGGTGACTCCAAAATCTAGATGGAATTATTTGGTACATTTCAAGATTAGCTGAATGTGGAGATCTATTTGGAAGAGGGATAACATGAAAAAGATACATACACCCCAACAAACACAAACTGGTCGCTTACAAAACCTGGTCTGCATGAGAGCATCCCTGCACCTGTGCAGAGCCCCACTGAATTCAATGGAAGTGCATGTAAGCATAAATAGCTTCATGTGCAAATCAGATTGTGGGATTGTAGTGCTAGATTGGATTGTTTTATTATACACATTGTTCGTGACTCCCTAATTAAGGTTGCTTTAGGATTTACACTTCAGTCGGGACTAAAATTCCCCTGACTCACATTTTGATGTGTGAATTTAGCCTCCCAATTTGGCACAAGAACTCTTCAAAGGCCCCATAATTTTTCAGTGTAATTGTTTTAATAAAATATTTAATAATTTTTGTAGATGAAACATTTGCATATGCTCCTATTGAATTTTTCCCTGTTTTCCTCGCATCTCTTTGAGATCCTTTAACTAAACAACCACATTCCCCACAAACTCTAGTGACTTGCTGAAAACAGAATGAAATGTGTTCCTGGAAGTAACTCCTACGTGTCTACATGGCACTTCTCATCTGCAGATCTCAGAGTGTTTCTCAATGATTAATGAACTGAATTTCATATCACCCTTGGAGGTAGGACTGGTATAGCGAGTACCTCCAAGGTCACACAAGATGTCTGTGACAGAACTGGAAATAGAGCCCTAAACTCCCAGCCCTGGGCCTTACCTCCTCACAACCGTCCTTGAGGAGGAAAGATGGTTTGTTAATTAGGGCACTAGCCTGATATTCAGGTAGACCCAAGTTCAATTCCCTGCTCTACCACAGACTTACTTTATAATCTTGAGCAAGTCCCTTAGTCTCTCTGAGCCTCAGTTCCCCATCTGTAAAATGGGTATAATAGCACCGCCCTACCTCACAGGAATGTTGTGAGCAAAAATACATGAAAGATTGTGAAGTGCTTAGGTAGTACAGTGATGGAGGCCATATAAATACCTGAGATAGTCACATATATATCCTTCCTTACATTATGAAATTCTGGTTTGTCATTGTGTATATGCTCAGAGACTCTACAATAGGTGGATCTGATCAATCTAAAAATAAATAAGTTTGAATGGTTTGCATTACATGTCACAGAATATTATGCCACTGGAAGAAATAATTAGCAAGCTCAGCTGTTTTATCAAGACATTGTGAAGAAAACCCATTTGCACAGCTTTCCCAGAGCAGCATTTTGGGTTCTGATTTGTTGTGGCAGCTTTCAGCCAATCAACAGTAGGAGTGTAAATCTGCCGGTTGATGTTGCATTATGCATGAAACATCTCATGGACTAAGATCACAGCAAAGTCTAAAAATAGACCCATTCAGATATCCTTAAAAGAAATCCTGACATGAATATCAGCTTGTAAATCAATGGTGTCCGTAAGCAGAACTGCTAGTCCACACACAGCTCATGTGTGCTTCATGCAGACTGTTCGCGTCTCAGGCACAAACACAGCCCTGTTGTACCTCTCTCTATCAAGTGATGCGCAGTCACACCATTTGGAGCCTATATTAACTAAGAAGGGAAATGTGCACCGTTGCATAGCGATTGGTTTTTGGCTTCAAAGGTGAATTTAGGAAGGTGAAAAAGAGACGAGTCAAGTTGGAGACCGAATTCTTCTCCTTATCCCACGCAGCACAGATAGGCAATTCAAAATTCCTTGTGCCATCCCACTAGAGCTGAGGAGGTTGTTTGATCTCTCTGATCATTATGCGCAAGTCTGTGACCCCGGCTATGTGTCCACAAAGGGCGCCACAGATTCGGCCAGCAAACCGAAAAATCAGCTATTTGCACAGCATAGCCACCACCACTGTGATGCATACTCTGGCAGGGAGGGTAGGATGCGTGGCTTCTTTCTTTGATTCCAGTGTCTGGCTCTCTATAATCTCAGTTTTGAACCACTATGTAGTGAGATACCCCACCCTTTTCAACTATTGCAAATATGATGTACATTGTCCAGTGTGATGGCCTTCACTCAGGGGGAGCATTGCCTAGTGGCCAGGACTTAGGCCCATCAATGTGTGGAGATGGGGGGAAGGGTCTTGGTCGGAGAGCCTGGACTCTCCCACTCCACTAGGATCTGATCCACGGCTCTGTGAGGGCTACTAAAGCTCTGACCGCCAAGGGCACCTTAAGGCTGCCCTCCCTAGGCCACTTCTTACCATTCCACAATTGTCCAAAGCTCGCCATCTGTGGCAGCATCCAGCCCCCGATATGCGGCCTGCATTGGTCCTGTTAGGTAAGGTGCCAACAGAGTGGCCCACTGGTCAGGTGGCCATTGGGCTACTGTTGCTACTCGTTCAACTGTTGTCAAGAAGGCCTCTGGGTCATCTTGAGGCCCCATCTTTGTGAGTTCATGGATGTGGGCGGGACGCCCAGGCTCAGGCTGGAGATTAAGTCCTGGCGGGAAGGTACGGACCCTGAAGCTGCATTAAGACTAAGACCTATTGGACCAACTGTTGCAGTAGTTCCTATTGTTGTGCCCTAAGTCCCAGACCAGCTGTTGCTGCTGGGCAGACATTTGCTATAGGAGTTGTTGCTGCTGCTTCTGCTGGCCTGCCGGTTTGCCATCATCCACTTAAGCAGGCACTCTAGGTCCACCTACCAGCCCACGTCTTTTAGTCCCAGGTTGTTTGACTATCTGGGTCAGTCAGTCCTTCCCTCTCTCCAAGGGTGGAAAATTGCCTGTGTTCTCCACCAAGTTGTAGTGGCCTTCACTTGCGGGAAGTGTTGCCTAGTAGTCAGGGCTTAGGCCCTTCAAACTGCCTTGGGGGTGGGGGTTTGGTAATGGAGTCTGGGCCCTCGTACTCCACCAGGCTCTGGCCCAGGGCCCTGTGAGGGCTATCAAAGGTCTGACAGCCAGAGGCGCCTTAAGGCTGCCCTCCCTGGGCCACTTCATGCCACCCCATGATTGTCCACAGCTCGCTGTCTGTAGCAGGAAGTGCGCTGGGAAGGTCAGCTCAGCACAGGGCACCTCCTTGTGGTCATGTGTGGTGTGGCAGATCCCTCTTTCGGGATCCTCCTCCAGCGGCTTGAGGATGTGAAAGATTAGGGGAGGTGATATTCGAACAAGATGAGGGACCTGTAAAAGGTCGGTGACTATTTGGAGAAGTCACTGAGTGAGGATTGGGGAGACAGACATAAGTGTGCGTGTTTTTCAAGAGAGACAGCTACCGAGTCACTCCCACATGCACTTTCCTATACTTTATCAGACCCTCCCCCAACAACTCTCTCAGAGTTTTTCCTTTGAAATCCCAGTCATCTCCAGATTAGAGGGAGAGAAAAGGCAGGAGGCAGCCCTGAAGGGCCTGAGAAATCCCCTACAATCATGAGGCTAAATAGATCTGGCTGGGGCTGTATTTAAACACTGCCTGCACCTCTTTGTAGCAAGTAGGAACATGATTTCCAAACACCTCTCCCTACAGAATGGGAGTATTACTCATCATTTTCCCTCTGCAGTGTTTAATCTTTCTCTCTACACTCTGCCATGTGATTCATATTACTGGGTGGGTAACTGTATACAATACAGCTTGCCATTAAGTGCATTTTATTATTAAGCTTTCCATGTGGTAATATCTGCTGTCAGCACAGACAGCATCTGAATCGACAGTGGGCTTTGGCTCCAAAAAGCTGTTACAACAGATCTATCTCCAGAAAGCTCAGAGATGACCTCAGAAACATTATTGGAGCCACCGATGTTTGTTTTCTCCACCATGAAGAGATGTGAACGTTTCACCTCTGTATCTGCTCACCTCCTGAAGGCTTTGAAGGAATGTCAATACAACATATTATTTGTCAGACATTTCCAGACAGCTTCTCCCTGAAATCAAGATTTCATCATGGGTAGATTTGAGAGAAGAACACTTATCTTCATTACAGCATTTATGGTTTCAAGAGCAGGGTTTTCCCTCTGTGGATAGCTTTGGTCAATTTTACTGTATATAACTAAGCTTTTACTGCTATTTGGTGAGCATTAGCGATTATCTCCAAGAACTCGTGGAGGACAGGTGATGTCCCAGAGGAATGAAGGGCAAACATAGTAACTGTCTTTAAAAGGAGGAACAAAGAAGAGCCTGGGAATTACAGACCAGACAGCCTAACTTTGATATCTGGGAAGATACTGGAACAAATTAAACAATCAATTTGTAAGCACGTAAAGGGTCATAGGGTTATACGTAATGGCCAGCTGTACATAAGACATGGGAGGTAACTGTCCTGTTCTACTTGGCACTAGTGAGGCCTCAGCTGGAGTACTGTGTCCAGTTCTGGATGCTGCACTTTAAAAACTATGTGGACAAACTGGAGAAATCCAGAGGAAAGCAACAAAAATGATAAAAGGTTTAGAAAAGATGACCTATGAGGAAAGGTTTAAAAAATAACTGGGCATGTTTAGTCTTCAGAAAAGAACACAGGGGAAGACTTGATAACAGTCTTCAAATATGTTAAGGGAGGAAAACGTTATATGTTTTATATGTTTTATAAAATATGTTATAAAGAGGAAAACGATCAATTGTTTTCCATGTCCACTGAAAGTAGGACAAGAAGTAATGGGCTTAATGTGTAGCAAGGGAGATTTTAGATTAGACATTAGGAAAAACTTCCTAGCAAAAAAGATAGTTAAGCACTGGATTCCAAGGGAGACTGTGGAATCCCCATTATTGAAGGGTTTTAAGAACAGGTTGGACAAACACCTATCTAGGATGGTCGAGGTTTACTTGGTCCTGCCTCAGTGCAGGTGGCTGGACTAGATGACCTTTTGAGGTAATTTCTATGATTCTATGAAAATTTGGACTTTCAAAAAATATATGTAGTACAATTAGTCTCTTAAAATTCAAAGAAGCAGGGATTATTTGATTTGTAATTCCTTCTTCAAGTCTGTTTATTTTCAATAACAGAGCTATATTAATTAATGGTTGTAATGTATCCTGGGAAATGAACAGGACAAAACCTGACGTGCAACCAAATATGTGATCATCTCTCTTCACACAAAGCCTGATTTTGCCCTGTAATGTTAGTCATATAGAATTTATAAGCAGAACAGGAATGACATTGACAAAATAGAGAGAAGTGAGAAGAGTGATCTATTAAAAGTAAGATTTCTGAAATGGTAATTAAGCCTTAACTTTTATATGGTTCTGAATGCTGGGCATGAAGGAAGAGCCAGGAGCAGATCTTGAATACACTGGCAGTGAACATGCAAAAATGGATGCTTGGAGTTACAAGGATGGACCATATTTGGAACAAATGAATTAGAGGAAGTATGAAAGTCGTACCAATTACAGAAAAGCTAAGGGAATCCAGATTCAGATAGTTTGGCCACATGAAAAGAAGACTGGAAGAATGTATAGGAAACAGGATATTAAACCTAGAAGTGGAGGATAAGAGAAGGGTTGGAAGACTAGATGGATGGATGTCATACCAAAGGATTTGATTAGCTGCGGAGTTTCCAAGGAACTACTTCAAGACAGACTGGAATGGAAAAAAGGACTCGAGCTGATCCCATGTAGATGTGACTAAGGCTAGAAGAAGAAGAAGAGTGTTGGCCATAGGGTGACGCTGTTTAATCAGCTAATACCAATTTTTAATGTTAAAGAATATTTAGTCATTTAGATGCAGATTTTTAAAGGTATTCATGTGTTGCTGCACGCAGCCTTGCAATGCTTAACTAATTTAGGAGCCTAAATCTCATTTTCAAAAGTGATTTAGACACTTAAGGGCCTAAATGCCATCAACTTCCAATGTGATTTATGACTAAATCCCTTTAAAAAATGAGAGTTAGCTCCTAAATCAATTAAGCATTACTACACTGAGTGCAACAATGCCTAAATACTGTTAAAAATCTGGGCCTTGGTGCATGTGACCATGTCTCCCCCGAGTGACTGATGGTAATAGTGACTGTAACAGCTTGATACTTAGCCACGCATAACAGCATTACTGTTTTAGTTCAGATGATAGATGTGTGTGCTTTTGGTGCTGAAGGTTCCACATTCAATCCCAACAGTAAAGGTGTTGGTAGCTGTATGTGGGCAGCCACATTGCATTATGTGCGTAGCAACAATAAAATAAAAAATATTCTCCTCTGGCAGAGGAAACTTTAGCTGGGATTGTTCAGTTCTGGTGAAACTATGATGGATGTGTCAGAATTGAGAATGTAAGAAAGCTAGATACGGTTTTGACTATGAAGTGACTACATAATATGTAGCACAAACAATAATATTTCTCCACAACTTTTAACAAATTATATTAACCCTCCCCCTGGAAAAAAACATATTTGAGAGAGTTAAAATATATTCCCATTTTCATTTATGATTTCCATGAGAAACGGTGGAATCCCCATCATTGGAGGTTTTTAAGAAAAGATTAGATAAACATCTGTCAGGGATGGTCCACAGATATTTAATCCTGCCTCAGCACAGGGGACACACTAGATCAGTGGTTCTCAACTTTTCCAGACAACTGTACCCCTTTCAGGAGTCTGATTTGTCTTGTGTACCCCAAGTTTCATCTCACTTAAAAACAAATTGCTTACAAAATGAGAAATAAAAATACAAAATTGTCACAGCACACTACAGTAACTCCTCACTTAAAGTTGTCCCGGTTACTGTTGTTTCATTGCTGATCAATTAGGGAACATGCTCGTCTGAAGTTGTGCAATGCTCCTTTATAACGTGGTTTGGCAGCCACCTGCTTTGTCCACTGCTTGCAGGAAGAGCAGCCCGTTGGAGCTAGCTGTGGGGGAGAGGGGCTTAGAACCAGGGTGGACTGGCAGCCCCCATCAGCTCCCCGAAGTTCCCTGTGCCACAACTGCCCAGCAGGCCATCAATTGCCGGCAGTTCAGCTGTCCCGCCCCCCACTGCGTGAGCTGCTCCTGCCCTCTGCCTTGGAGCTGCTCCCGGGAGCCTCCTGCTTGCTGTGTGGGGGGCGGGAGGGGAGTCTAATGTCAGAGTATCCCCCTCCCCACTACTCCTGCATGCCACTTTCCCCATCTTCATCAAGCAGGAGGGGACACACAACAGGGCTCAGGACAGAGGGAGCTTGCTGGCCCCAGCTGCTCTCTCAACTTCCTGATATATTTAAAAAGGCAATGTACTCAGAGTGGGGTCAGCATACTTAAAGGGACAATGCGTCTCTCTCTCACACACACACAGGGTGTGTGTCTCCATTTCTGTCTGCCATGCTGTCTCCTCTCCCTCCATTCGTGCTGCCTTTTAGAGTGTGAGGCTACAATAACAACGATGTGTTAACCCTTGAGGGTTCAGCCGAGTGTTAATTCATCATTTAGCAGTAAGGCATTCCCTGGGAAATATCCCACCCTCTGACTCCACCACCTCAACCAATCTTCATAATCGTCATTGCTGTGTACAGTATTAAATTGTTTGTTTAAAACTTATACTGTGTGTATGTATAGTTTTTTGTCTGGTGAAAAAAATTTCCCTGGAACCCAACCCCCGCATTTACATTAATTCATATGGGGAAATTGGATTCGCTTAACATTGTTTCGCTTAAAAGCCACATTTTTCAGGAACATAACTACAACGTTAAGCGAGGTGTTACTGTATTCCTGAAAAATTGCTTCCTTTCTCATTTTTACCATATAGTTATAAAATAAATTGTTTGCAATATAAATACTGTACTTACATTTCAGTGTGATATTTGAGCCTGTTTTTCACTTGTGAGCCTTGTCATTTTGGGAGGCAGTGAAGCAACAGCAACAATTAAGTTTTTCTCCCCATTGAGTCTGTTTCTATTCTTTGTCTTGATGGCAGTCATAGCAGAAAATGAGGCTTCACAAAGATATGTTGACGCAAAAGGTAACAGAACATCCAAAGCCTGGTTCCGAAGGTCAGTGTACTCTTTCTGTACTAAACACCAGAACTGGGTTAGTGTGGAGTCATTAAACTTCATTTGGAGACCACGGTCTGAGGACAGCTAAGAAGGTTTTCTTGCTGACCGGCAAGCGACATTACTGCTGCTTACATCTGACAAAATGAATGGGTTGCTTACCCAGTTGAACTGAGCTGAGTTGTGTTGAATGTTGGGGAAATACGACTTGAACTTAGATGTCAAGTGGGCCAAATGGTCTAGATATGAAGCTTCAAGTGCTTTCGTAGAAATAGATGAAGACTTTTTTCATTTTAAGCTCTCAAGCCCGGAACTCAGAAAACTTTCTTTGAAAAAATTCTACTGGCTTACCCGCATGCACAGGGTATTTTGTCTTCATAAGTCATTGCCAATGTGCTGGCTTCATACAGTTATTTGATAGAGTTTCTCCACAAAGGAAACACAAAGCCTGAGGTGGATCACTATTTGTAGATGTACAAAAGCAATATATTCCTCACAGAACTGATGATGGTTTTTTTCCCAGTCATTTTCAATTTCTTAAAATTTTCACTGTTGCCACAACCACTGCTTCCAGCTCCTTATTTTAAAAAATGATCCATTTTTAAATTGCAACCTCATCTACACCATGACAACTTCAATGTAATTAACATGCTTGCACGCATCCATAAATGACATAACATGCCTGTGTAACACAGTGTGCATACGCACTTTGCGCTACCGTATAATATATAAGGCAGTATAAACAAGTCATTGTCTGTATCAAATTTTAGTTTGTACTGACTTCGCTAGTTCTTTTTATGTAGCCTGTTGTAAAACTAGGCAAATATCTAGATGAGTTTGTTGGGGACACTGGGCATGGCCACTACGTAACTCGAGGGGATGGAAGACCACGAGTGTCGATGAAGCCCCCTCGCACTAGGCCCAAGTGACCATGGCCCTCCCGCCTGAAGGCACTAGCAGCAGTTATGCTGAGGATCTGCAACAATATGTTGCAAAGTCAGACTGTCTGAAACTAAACAAGGCCAGACAGGGCAGATATGCTAAAACACTGCTGAACAAAGCAGCTTTATATATATGGTTTAACAGATGGTACAAAGAAAAAGGGAACTAGCTGGTATCTGGATTGGCTGGCTATATGGATACTTAGGGCAGCTTGCTATTGGATAAGTATGCTGAAGAAAGGATGTATAAAAGTCTGTGTAACTTCCTGCTCTGTGTACAGGATTTGAGGTGAATATCTCCCTGTACCATATTGAAGCTTCAAATAAACTTTTCTGCTTCTCCACCCCATTGTGATTATTGGGTGAGGCATACCGGGCAACGAACCTTGCTGTTGCTTGCCTCAGGCACTCTGTGCCGGCAACAAGTTGATGTACCCCCAGGGGTATGTGCACCCCTGGTTGAGAACTACTGCACGAAATGATGTCTTGAGGTCCCTTTCAGCCCTGCTTTTCTATGATTCTATAATGTCACTTGCAGAGCTGGGAGCAGTACCCAGTTTTCTAGGCCCCACACTCTAAACATCGGATCATACTGTCCTTTACTTCACTGACTACCCACCTAGAAGTTAATCAGTCCAAGGTATTTTCATGCCATGTAACAAGTTTTAAAACAGCATTAAAACCAGCTCGATTGCATTGTGGTTTTCACGAAAAGCAACTACAATTTATATCGAAGGTAAACCTACCAGCCAAAGTATTGTTTCTTTTCACAGAAACACGCCAAAAAAAAAAAAAAGATACTCTGCAGTTCAGACTGCAAAAAGTTCGCCTCTTTGCTGGTTTTGCACTGAATTTATAAAGTTCAAGTGAGTGCTCATTCTTCCACACAAAGCAAGCAGTCCTTCCACTAAACCTTTTCTGTAAACATATGAGATAAAATATCAGTCATTTCAAACCAGGCAAAAAAAGATTAGCAATACTGATCCAGGAAACAGATAAAGCAGATGTTTATTGGAAAAAACCTAAGTGGATTATTTTATCTGGTTTCCAAAATGTTAATAAAATATACACACACCAAGTTCATATCCCATTTGCTACGGTTTTAGAAGCCAACCTCCCAGCTGTCAATAACAAGTGTTCAGTGACAATCCCCGTTTATTTTTTCTATGGCACAAATCTCAGACAGTATTTTCATTTTGTTTGACAGAGCTCCCACAGAAATAATGCGGGTTTGCTTGCATGTGTTCGATTTGATCTTTAAAGGCCTGACTTTGCATTAGTGAAGTCAATGGGAGTTTGGATATAACTTTAAAATACAGCCTAAGTACAGGTTTCAGAGTGGTAGCCGTGTTAGTCTGTATCAGCAAAAAAACCGAGGAGTACTTGTGGCACCTCAGAGACTAACAAATTTATTTGGGCATAAGCTTTCGTGGGCTAAAACCCACTTCATCGGATGCATGCAGTGGAAAATACAGTAGGAAGATATATATATACACAGAGAACATGAAAAATGGGTGTTGCCATACACACTATAACGAGACTAATCAATTAAGGTGGGCTATTATCAGCAGGAGAAAAAAACTTTTGTAGTGATAATCAGGATGGCCCATTTCAAACAGTTGACAATAAGGTGTGAGTAACAGTAGAGGAAAAATTAGCATGGGGAAATAGTTTTTACTTTGTGTAATGACCCATCCACTCCCAGTCTTTATTCAAACCTAATTTAATGGTGTCCCGTTTGCAAATTAATTCCAATTCTGTAGTTTCTCGTTGGAGTCTGTTTTTGAAGTTTTTTTTGTTGGAGAATTGCAACTTTTAGGTCTGAAATTGAGTGACCAGGGAGGTTGAAGTGTTCTCTGACTGGTTTTTGAATGTTATAATTCTTGACGTCTGATTTGTGTCCATTTATTCTTTTACGTAGAGACGGTCCAGTTTGGCCAATGTACATGGCAGAAGGGCATTGCTGGCACATGATGGCATATATCACATTGGTAGATGTGCAGGTGAACGAGCCTCTGATGGTGTGGCTGATGTGATTAGGTCCTATGATGGTGTCCCTTGAATAGATATGTGGACAGAATTGGCAACGGGCTTTGTTGCAAGGATAGGTTCCTGGGTTCATGTTTTTGTTGTGTGGTGTGTGGTTGCTGGCGAGTATCTGCTTCAGGTTGGGGGGCTGTCTGTAAGTGAGGACTGGCCTGTCTCCCAAGATCTGTGAGAGTGAGGGATCGTCTTTCAGGATAGGTTGTAGATCCTTGATGATGCGCTGGAGAGGTTTTAGTTGGAGACTGAAGGTGACGGCTAGTGGTGTTCTGTTACTTTCTTTGTTGGGCCTGTCCTGGAGTAGGTGACTTCTGGGCATTCTTCTGGCTCTGTCAACCTGTTTCTTCACTTTAGCAGGTGGGTATTGTAGTTTTAAGAACGCTTGATAGAGATCTTGTAGGTGTTTGTCTCTAAGTACAGTGCAGTACAATTTATGACACCTACCACAAGTGAACAAGGCAACTACAAAAAAGTCAGCTGACCCTCCCTTCCAGACAATCCCACCTCCATTAACTGTCCTCCATTTTCTGAAGGCGTGGGTAGCAGCCCTGAGCTCCAAATCCTCATCTCTGTAATCAGGAAAGCACTTAAGTGTGGGCTTGATGTAAAGCACATGTTTAAGTGCTTTCCTAAATAGGGATACTTTCCTGAAACTGGACCTCTATGGGCAGCCAGTCTGGGAAGAAGGCTTGAACTAGACTTTATGGCATCTTATTGTTCCTTTGTTTATTAAGAAAGTCAATCCCCAGGAAAGGGGTGAGTTCTGAGCCTACACAGGACATGAGGACTGTGTTTACAGTGAATAAGAAGAGAACCACACCTTTACCTTTATTTGATATACACTTCAGTTTTTACTTCTCATAAGAGCATAAGAACAGCCATACTGGGTCAGACCAATGGTCCATCTAGCCCAGTATTGTGTCTTCTGATAGTGGCCAATGCCAGGTGCCCCAAAGGGAATGAACAAAACAGGTAATCATCAAATGATCCATCCCCTGTCGCCCATTCTCAGCACAAGTGGAAATTGCACTCAAAGGTAGAAGTCTGCTGTTGCCAGATAAATATACCCTCTCTACACTTGACAGGTGTGGTATTGAAAAAGACACTGCTTCCACTAACAGAATCTTAACTATGAATAGATTCAGTGCTAAATTTACAGCCACTATAAAGCCTTAAAGGTTGCTTGCAACTGTACAAACAAACTCCATAAGTTTCCATTTCAAGTGAAATATTTATTTGTTAATGTGTGTTTTTTACACTAATTTAAGCTGTTAGAGTCCTGCGACTCAGGCAATTTTCATTTGGGCTTATTAAACTATTACAATATGTGATCTTCTATAAATAAAGATGCAGATTTGATTCTAATCAGCAGTAGAAGCAAAATCAACAGATGTAATAGATATATTTAAACTAATTACTGACACAGTACAGTAGACACAGGCACATGGTGCGTGGATTCAGTTTCCTGTACTGAATGTCTCATCTATGTCTGTGATCATTAATTTAGCACATCTTGAATTGTATTTGAAAATATCTCGAATAAATCAACATGTATCTCAATCAGTCCATTCCAAGTTGTCAATCATTCTGTATAGAAATCTTCCATATAGCTTATTTATCAGGTAGCTTTACTAACCATTAGCACAGAACTTGGTTTGATTATAAGCCTGCAATGTGGTTTTCTCCTGCAATCAGTTAAGTTTATGAGCAAATTTACTCACATGAGTTACCACATTCACCTCAATGAGACAACTCTTGCAAGTCAAGTTGCTCATGTGCATGAGTCTATGCAAGATTATGTCCTTAACTAGAAAGCAGATTTCCTCTCTCTTTCGGATTTGCTCAGAAATTGCGTCTTTCTGCAGTTCTTCAAAATCTGGTGGTCTCCATGTCATGAAGAACAGAATGATTTTACTTCCAGTAATGCTACCACAAAGATTGGTAACGTTACGTTCACACACAATACAGTGGAGATGTTGCAAAAATCAGCATTGGCCAGTGACATGGCCCAAGGCTGCATGTCTAATATGGATTATATTTTGCCTAAATATAATATATCAAGCTGTATCTATCTATCTGTTTAGGTAGCTATATGGCTACCTGTGGCACCTCGCAAACTTGAACAAATTGAGCCTCACAACTGCCATTTGAGGTAGGGAAGAATTGTTCCCATTTCACAGATGGGGAAGCTGAAGTGCAGCAAGATTATGACATTATGGCAGAGGAGAGTTTTGAGGAGAGACTGGAAGGAGAACAGGATGGTGGCTTTACAGATTTTAAATGGGGGATTATCCCACACATAGGGGATGCCAGGAGAAAGAGCATGAAGGTTCTTGTGGGTGAATGACGGAGGCCAGTATCTTTGGGTGAGCAAAGAATGGAGAGGACCTTCTGGTAAAATGATAGGACAGATGGTGGAGTAGGGCTAAATTGTGGAGGACTTTTAAGGTTAGGGCAAAGAGTTGCTGTTTGATGCAGTGAAAGAGAGTCTTAAAGAAAGGGGTGGCAGAGTCAGAGCAACAAACCAGAAAGGCGATTTTAGCAGCAGCCTAGATTATGATGAAGAGAATACTGTAAATCTCATGTGTGATGATTTGATCTACTGCATTTGGTCAAAGATAAGCAATTTCCATAGGAAATTCTTATATTATCTGGAGCTCTGCATTTGTCACCACTATAGTGCCCATTTACACAATTCATTATAATGCAGCATCAGCGCCAAGTATTCCTGATGTTTCCTACCCATCCACTTAATTAAACAACACTATTTGCTTCAATGCTAGCTTCTGCTAAAAGCTCATTCTGGAAACATTCTCAAAATGCCAACAATCATGCCTACCACCCAGACAGAACTGTCTCTCTGAGCCAAGCCAACTATTCTGCTGCGTCTAATTGGACACAAGGCTATGTTTTTAACAACACACTGCAGATGATTTCACCAGACTTCATTGCGACAAATGCCATATCTAAAGTAAAAATAAATCATACATGTTAATTGGTCTTACCTAAAAATTCATACAGGGGGACTATGGAATTGCTAACAGAGCACTTAATTGGAGAGCAAATATTTTATCAGCCTAAAGAGACATTTTGTCTTTTGACAAACACTGTTTACCACCTCACTCGGTATCAGAGAGCTAAATCCTTCCCACACGTTGCTCTTCTCTGGTGAGGACACAAAGCAGCAAGGAAGCAAATGCTCCTTTACAACAAAGGGAAAAAAGCATGAGGGGGCTACGCTCCTTAACTATCAGTGTAACAGGAAAACTATGAACCCCCATAGCCAAGGCAGGGGCACAATTGACATAATGGTGTAATATTACCACATTCATTGTCAGTGTCATTTTACTGATGTGGGAGTTGGGAAAGATAAAATAAACTTGAAAAAGCTTGTTTTTGTTCTTCACTCGATGGGGTTTTTGCACGGGTTGTTCAGCCTAGGTTTTGTTTGTTTTATTGATCTGGTTTTGATTTTTGACTGGTTAGTTTTTTTGTTTGTTTGTAAACTCTTTAAAGATTTTATCTTTAAAACATAAAATAACCCTCTGTTTCAGGCAGGGAGCTGTGGTTTAGAGTTTGACTGTAACTCACCACCAGTTTTATTGAGAGAGGAATAATAGCTTCTTTCAGACCTTGGAAGCCACATAATGCCAGCACTGTAACCTAATGGCTTATTAGCAGGAAACAGAATAGTTGTTTTGGGAATGAGTAAAGGTCCCTCAGCCCATCAAGGCTTATCCTGCTTTTGTACCCTCAGGGTACATCTAATTGTTTTCTGAAAGATCCCATTTTTTTACCTCAACAACCTTGCCTGGGAAGTTTTGTGTACATTTATGGATCTGTTTACCAGCATCAGCCTGAAGTTTGTGTTTTTTGTAGAAACAAGCCCAAGGCAAAACCCTGGATCCAAACACCAATGAGTTTTGAGGGGTAGTTTGGATCTGGATCTGGACTTTCTGGCTAGAACTTTCTGTGGGTTCTCCATCCCAACAGTGGCAGATCTTTTACTCTATGGAGAGTCAATGGAAACTCCCCTCTTTTTTCAGTAATAAAGCGATTGACATGAAGGAATCTTGGATCAAATTCTTGTCTTGCGTCTTTGTATAATACTCCCATTCATTGGAAGTCTTGTCACCACCCACCAGGCCACTAGATATCTGAGGGCAGAATTGGAACTTCAATGTTAGGGGTAAGTTTGTCACAGGAACACTAGTGTTGGGCTCTGAAGGGGCTAAATACAACTTTTTCAGGACCCACCTTTGGCCATGATGAATAATACCATTTCCCTTTGGCCTGAGTGATTAGTCAGTATTTGGGGCCTTGAAGATTTGCTTCTGTATGATGAGAAATTGGCAATAGAAGCAGGGCTGGTTGTAGGGGCAGGCGAGTAGCAGGGTCACCCTGGGTACTAACTTCTTGGGGTCACCATACCACTTGGACTTTTTCCCCCGCTCCATTCTGCTGATTGGCTTGCTTTTCTGGGGGGATGAGACTTGGCCACTCCAACAGGCAATGATAACATTTTCCACCCTGGCCAGCAAAACCCCTAGGGCTGCTCTTGAATATGGGTCATGTATATGCTTGGTGTAAACAAAAAATGAACATAAAATCCTGTTTCCCTGGACACAGTAGCCTAGACCCAGAGGTGCATTCATGTGGGCTCACCTCCCACCACATGGGAGGGGGCATCAAGCAATGCCTCTGTTGTTGCTGCTACCACCTCTGCAACTGGCTCACAAGTGCCATTGTTTTTCTCCACCACCGCCTGCTGCTCCCTGCTACTTCTGCGATGTCATGTTCTGAGGTTCCCCCACTTAACCCAGTTCTTAGTGATTTCAGCAGGTAGTGGGGAACCTCATGCTAGTGCACGGTTTGCATTGTCTTTCTCTACAACATTTTCCCTACACCCAGTCTAAGGCTCTGCCCCTAGATCTCCTCATCAGTGATACCAACTCTACTAATCCCTGAACAGAAACAAGGACATTCAATTGAGCCCAATCAGTGCTATCTTTAAGCACTAGAGAATAGAGGATTAAATGGTGTCTAGGACAATTTAGACAGCACCCACACCACCACATTAAAAACACCTATTTCCCACCCCCTACTCCCCTCAGTTTTGGCATTAGCAAGGGAGGTTTCAGTTAGGGTGATCCCCTCAATCAGTGCAGTTCTGCTACCTTTTACTCGTATAATAAGGATAACCACATTTCATTACCTCTGCATTCAAATAGAAAGTGATTTGTAACCCAAACACAGCCAAAATTGATCACTTTTGCAAAGCAGCTCCATCTGCTGAACACCTAGGCAGAATAGGCATGTCTATGCAAATATGGTCTGTTCCTGAACTCTTTTCCCCCAGCTCCTCACTAGATGTCAGGGGAGAGCTCATTTAGACCCTGCTTACATCATTATTAATGAAGGTTCTGGGCAATTTATGGCTTTCTAGATCAGAATCAACACTTTAAACTCCACCTGGAAGCCAACAGCCAGCCAGCGCACATCCCAAAGCACCCATTTCATGTACTCATAGTAAGACAGCCCCAAAACAGCTGCCACATTCTGCACTAGCTTCAGCAATTAGCAGCTGAGCTGTTCTGATTTCTTCAACCAGAGTGCAATTGAACATATGCACAGTGGCTAGAATATTACAATAGCGTCAAAGCGTATGCTGTTGTCATGGTGCAGGCACGAGCTTTATATTTGCTATGTTCACCTTATGGGACTATAAAGAATTAGAGGGACAGTGTCTGGTCAAATATGGCCTTAAACAACTTTTTATTAGAAAAGCCCTAGATACTGTAGCCTAAATTGAGTGCCCCTGCTGGTGAAGCTTGAAAAATGCACGTTTAGCTACATTACATTTTGGTGCTGAAAAACATTGAAATGTCAATATAAATGTTTCTTTTCTATTCAGAAGATTTAGGGGCTGCCCTTAAACCTGAGACCTTGAGTGCCACATTCTGTATCCATGCACTGGGCAACCACACTGATTTCAGTGTGATTTCACAAATAGTACTGAGAGCAGAATCTGCCCCTATGAGCCAAATTCCAGCCAGAGGGATTTTTAGTGGCTAAGCTGGAAACAGGAGGGAGGATGCTGTCATGCTGAATTACATTTGCCATAAACTATAGCAACCAAATTTCTTGTATTATGATTGTATGCTGGAGCATGAACCTAGCTCCATCACATCTGGATTAATTCACTCCTGTTATGCACATTAATGTACAGTTTCCACTTAAGTACAGATGCAAAATAATAACCCTTTAGAAATCTATAAATAGCCACTTTTCTCCTTGCAGGAATTACATAACCTCCCCCTGCAGAAAAATCACCCGGCAGAAAAACAATATGCCAAACCCCTTGAATTAGCAGGAGGGGAATAAGGAATTGCAGAGCCATGGATGAGGTAGCAGAAAGGGCTGCATCCCTCCCAGAGCATAAGCACCTGGAGAGAAATGTAATGTTGGATGAACATTTTCTGCTGAAAAGTGTTGGGGTTTTTTTGACAGAAAATGGTATTTTGTTCAAATGGAATGTTCTGCAGGAAATGTCTCTTTTTATTTATTTATTTAGTTAAGTTTAGTTTAGTAATTAAAGATTTTCACTGAAAACTCAAAAAGGAAAATTTTAGATTTTTCTAGAAAAAGATTGGCTGGTTTTCAGTGAAAATCTTTAATAACTAAACTAAACTTAACTAAATAAATACAAATATTTTGCTTTTGCTAAAATTTATCATGGGGAGAAAATCCTTTCCCAGCCAGCTCTAGAAATCAAGTCACAATCCTGGGTATCACAGGGAACAGTCTTGGATCTCCTAAACTAAACCTGCTCATTTAGTGATTTAGTTCTTGCGTCAGCTGCACCCTCTCTGCAGGGTATAGTTGCAGAGAGAAGGAGTGAGTGCTGGTCCAAACAGTAATACTGTGCGCGCGCGCACACACACACACACACACACACACACACACACCGATCACCTGGAATCTTCTTGCTTCTAAAAGGAGAATATAGTGCTCACTGTTTGCTTCCCGGATCTCCCTTTTCCCATTGCATGCTGAACCCCTATCCTAAGCTCAGTAAAGACAATCACAAGCATTCAAAAATCATGAGCTGCTAAAAAAAACCCCAACATTTTGGGTTCTTTTTATATGCCTTCTAGTTTCTGAGCCATTACAGTTTATGCTGTCAAGCTTTTTTTCAACAACCATAAGACTAGAAACTTCCTTTGATTTTTAAATGAAAGTTGATATTTGCATAGAATCACATGAATCCAGGAGCTGGGGCTTTTTGGAAAACATTAAATATGATCAGATTTGTGATACCATGACACCATCTTGGGAGTTGGCAACACTGAGACCAACCTTCATGTTTTTCACATGGAAGGGCTGAATCCAACACCATGACTATGGTCTGAACCCAGAACCATTCTGCTTCCTCACTATTCTCCTGCCCTGCTTTAATCTTCTCATTTACAATGTGGCATAAGCTTTCATGGGTAAAAAACCCACTTCTTCAGATGCATTTACCCATGAAAGCTTATGCCCAAATAAATCTGTTAGTCTTTAAGGTGCCACCAGACTCCTCATTGTTTTTGTGGCTACAGACTAACACAGCGACCCTCTGATCCTTCTCATTTAGTGATTTGTATATACCCCTATTTTTTATCTTTTAGTGATTTGTATATACCACTATTTTTTATCATTAAGATTAAAGCAGTGCCCCAAACATGCTAGGAGCTTGCCAGACCCACAGGAAGAAACTGACCTTGCTTTTGAAGCTTTTCCAATCTGCAAAGAGAAAAATCTGACAAAGGGACATATGCATCTTCATAAAGCAAGGCCTATCGAAGCAAATAAATGCTAGCTCAGAGTTCAGCCTTCTTAAGGGAGGAATTGCAGGTAGTTATTTACAGCTCCTAAGAAAGGTACAATACAATAGTTACTCAGCAATTATGGGCTACATCTTTTGTGCTTTTGCTGTAACCAAATCAAGATGAAGTGAAAGAACCCTCCTCCCCCATTACTTCAGTCCCTGTGCATCTGTAACAGCGAGAAACACACAGACACTTAAACTGCAAAAAGAAAAGGAGTACTTGTGGCACCTTAGAGACTAACAAATTTATCTGAGCATAAGCTTTCGTAGCTTATGCTCAAATAAATTTGTTAGTCTCTAAGGTGCCACAAGTACTCCTTTTCTTTTTGCGGATACAGACTAACACGGCTGCTACTTTGAAAGCTGACACTTAAACTGGAAAGATTAATTTTTCTGCCTGAAGGTGTCAGCAGATAGTTGGAATCCTGTGAACAAAAGGGCAATGAACCAGTCAAGCAACAGTTTGTGTGCTCTGCAATGTTTGGTGGAGAGGGGGAGGAAAGAGACGACCTTGTGCACAATATGCACCAATAAGCATAGATTGACCTCTTTGAAATATCTGGAGAGCAGACAAAAAGGAATGCAGGACTTTCTGAAGGGTTAGAAATGGTCAGAAATGTTAACCCACCCGGATCCAGTCTCTTGTTCCAACAGCTTTCCACACAATCCCAAATCCCTATGCACCAAAATACCTTTGCTGATACGTACGTGAGTTTCAGCAGCTCTGATAGCATCTGGTGGTCCAGGTGCTGTATTTAAAATTTTAATGGTTTCTGAGGTTTTCCTGGCTCAGTAGAACATAGTGCATCCCCAGATGACTCTAACCTGGGAAAGCCTGGGAGCATGCAAAACTTGATGACAGCAATTGGCAGAGCAGAGATTGCCAGGCTTGTTGTGTCCCCACCATAGATGTAGCGATCTATCGGCAAAATTATATTTGGGGCAGGTTTACATATGGGTTATTCAGAGCCCAAAGGACCTTGAACTGGGTCAAGGAGGAGAAGAAACAAAACGATTAATTTTGTTGCAGTTTCTGCAGAAAAGCTAGATGTCTTTTGTGTATATGCAACCATTCCCAGCACTGACGCTGTACGATATTTGCTTTCTTGAATTTCTTAATAGACTTTCCTGTCACTGTTACTCCTTAATTTCTTTTTTGTAATGGTATAAAACTGACCTGTTTTGACTCCAGTGCAATTCATTTAATATTTTAATCCGACATTTACTATATTCCCTACTGTGTTAAATCTACTTCTCTTAAATTAATTCTTATTCCACAGTCTATTCCATCTCCTTCTCTAGAAACATGGTATGTGACTACATACAGAGGGACCATCTACATCTAGAATCAAATTGGGTCTTTGTGTTAAAGTCATCTTCTCATATTGCAAATTGATTATTTTTTAACACTGCCAGTTTCCTTTAGTATCAAATATTTTAATAAGATGCTCTCTCATCTTCTTTCCAGTCCAATGCATAAATAAAATCTAAATGCTGCATCAGGATCATCTCATGACATGCAGTCACAACTTATATTTTGTGTTAAATTACTGGGGTAGAGGGTAGGCTGGGTGCCTAGAGATATTTCAGGCTTGAGCCCCAAATCTCAAAGTGAAGTTCGAGGAATACAACTCAAAGTGACAACAAAGAGAGGTTTGAACAAGCCACTGTAAATCCAAACCATCCAGTTTCAGACAGCTGTATTGACAATGTTTGTCCCTATGTTTAACTTCTCACTAATATTCAGTATTTACAGTTTTTCCTCATTACTGTACATTTTAATTCACTGTAAATAAATTCAGGTGGAAATTAGATGGAGCCAACTTGAGAAATATTAATTCAGGGGCTTATAGTGCAGGAGTTTTGGTATTAAATCCAAAAATACCATGCTGCTGAGCTCATCTCTGAATGTCTCAAATACAGACACACATTTAAAAGGCAAAGCCCTTCATATGTAAAAACCTATCCCTTATGAGTTTTACCTGTCCCACTTGTGCTGCATTATAACATAGCACATTATGATACCAGCTTGGGGTTGTGAAATGGCCTTTCTCTAAAGATAAGAAATCACGAGGAAAAGCAGAGGAGACCACCATCTCCTTGCAGGTAGGGTGGATGTTTTGATATTAGCGCCTTTAGCCATGTGTGCACAGATCCTCCCTAGTTTCTCATCAGTTCTGATTTTTTTGAAGAGGTCCACTTAGAAACTCAACTATAGAAACACAGAAGTAGCATTGAAATGGTTACTCCATAGGGAATTCTGCACCAAAAACTGAAAAATTCTGCACACAATATTTTAAGATTCTGCAACATTCTACATATCTTATTTATCAAAATAACACAATATAATCCAGCCAGTTTCAATTATTTTGGTAATTTATTTCATACTTGTCAGTGAGTATGTCTATAACAATACGGACACCAAAAAAGATTCGGGAAATGTTTTTTGACAGATAGATTCCTTACTAGGTATATTAATACAGAACTTTGAGTAATAATTCATTTAAACTACAATACAGAAACGTATTTCCCACACTGCTCAGAAGCAGTACAAAGGCTTTGGGGAGTCAGGGGCAACGGAGCACTGAGAGGGAAGTAATTACTGGGCAGGAGCCTGGGAGTGAACTTGGAGGGTTGTTAGGTGTGGGTGGAAGAAGTATGGAACAGGTTTTTTTGGAGAGCGGGGTGATTCGGGAGTTGGGGAGCCTGCTCCATGCAGACCCTGGCTGACCCTTACCTCGCCTATTCAGTCAGGCACATCTTCCTCTGGCTCCATGTGTCCCTCCACCTCTCCACTCCCCTGCCCCATGTGTTCTCGTGTAACCCATATGCCTAATAAGGAGATATCTCTTTAAGAGACCCATTGGGGGGAGGTAGGAGTGAGCTGTGTCTGGGTCACTGTTGCTAGGCAGATTAAACACTCCACATCCAGAAGCTTCTGGAATTGGGTGTGGTAGTTTTGGGTCTGCTCCAGTTGGTTCCCTGTTGCTGGGGTCAGACTCCATGAGGGGGAGCAGTCATGGCAGCTGCTTTACAAAGGGCCATGTGCCCTGGGTGGGTTGGGAGAAGCTGGGCCCAGGAGCAGGCTGTTGTCCCTAAGGCTGAAGCATTTTGCAACAGCAGGTTAGTGATATTGTTAACCTCTAACAGGGCAGCATGGGCAGTGGTAATTATAGCCAGGGGAAACTGGGAGGGAAAAATAACTTTTGTCTATTTTAATTGTATGCTTTGAATGTTGTTTTGATTTTAGCCAAACTGCTCTAGTTAAATTGTCCCAACTAGTCTGAGTCACCAACTAATGGGGAAAGAGTCATTTCTATTTTGCTAGTCTCCATTTTGTATTTTCTTGTAACAGGGTTTTCTTTAGATCTGTACTTAACTGAGTGACTTAACTGAGTGGTTGGCTAATCGGTCAGCTGACTGGCTAGCAGCGATTTCAGCAGAGACAGAGTCTGCCTGGATTCCAGCCGAAGATCTTTACAAGCAAGTGGAGGGAAGATGTTGTTTTAGACTCAGCAGTCTGTATAGATTTGGTGATCAAAGACTCTAGCTGAGACTTAGGTGAACTCAACCTAAGCTTTTGGGAACTCTCAGTTTCTTCTCACTGTTTCTGTGGGGACTGAACTGTTCAGATTTTAATTTGTTTTCTTTCTTTATGTTTATAATATAACTGTGAAGATAATGTCTATGGATAATAAAATAGCTGTGTTATGCTGTAAAAATTAGATTATTATTTGTTTATCATAAGATTTTATAAAGTTATTTAATTAAATTAATTTCATTAGTTCCTTTTGGGACTTGAATGTGGGGAGGTTGACCCTGTGCAATCCTTGCTGAAAATCCTCAGAGACTGAACTCTGTGTCTCCAGCTACTTTTCTATGGGAGTTGGGGTATTTTTTAGGCACGGGAGAAGGGCAATGAAGTGAACTCTAGCCCACACAAAGTTTACACCTGCACCCTCCCTTCCCCATCCCCATGTGTCCCTGCACACCTACTCAGCCACCCCTCCCCCATCCCTTGTGTCCCTGCAACCCCTCCCTTCACCCCCATGTGTCCCTGCATCTCCACTCCCATTAAGCTCCAGGTTCAATGCTGTCACACCACTAGGTCATTTCCCCCCACCCCAGTCTGTGTCCCCCCGCTAGCCTTCTGAACCCCAGTCTATGTGACCCCTCCAGCAGCCCTATGTGCTCCACGCTGTCTGTCCCCTCATATCCCACACCTTGTCACCTGGCCCTATGGGCAGGGAACTGTGAGGAAAGCAACTTCTGCCCCTCCCTCTCTGCTGCTGGCTGCTCTAGCCCATGAGCCAGCTGCTCTCTCGTCTGGCACCACAGCAGCCCTGGTGGGCAAAAGCTGTAATTGCAGTGCCTCCCCAGCATAGTGTATTATTGGGGGTGGGGGGGGGGAAATCTGCAAGGGATATGAATTCTGTGCATGCATGGTGGTGCAGAATTCCCCCAGGAGTAAGTGATGTAATATAATAGGAGATGAGCTTTCCATGATGAGCGACATTGCAATGAAGCCAGTTGTTAAGTATTTTCAGGGTACATGTGGGTGTCATGCAATAAGCCAGAGCAGTGTTTCCCAAACTTGGGATGCTACTTGTTCAGGGAAAGCCCCTGGCGGGCCCGGCCAGTTTGTTTACCTGCCGTGTCTGCAGGTTTGGTCGATTGCAGCCAATGGGGGCTGCGGTAAGGAGCGCGGGCCGAGGGACATACCGGCCACCGCTTCCTGCAGCCCCCATTGGCCTGCAGCGGCAAACTGCGGCCAGTGGAAGCCGCGGTCGGCCAAACCTGTGGCTGCGACAGGTAAACAAACCAGCACGGCCCACCAGGGGCTTTCCCTGAACAAGCGGCATCCCAAGGGAAACACTGAGCTAGAGAGTCATCATTATGAGCTTTAGAGCTTGTTGACACCTTTATTAATCAATATAGCTAGTTTAGAGAGGAATGGAAGATCTCATATTCACTATATTAAATTAGTGCTGGAAATTTCCCAAACAACATATGGATAGAGTAGATAGGATTGCCACAGCAGAGGGAAATTAAACAGTAGGCTTGATTAAACACCAACAACTTGTATGGACTCTAATGCAGAATTTGCCTCTTCTTCACTAATGGTGTATCTAAAACACAGCAACACCATCACTGGAACTTGGAGGCAGAAGTAAAAGTAAACATGTGAAGCAAGAAACATAAATAGCAGGATGTGCAATAAATGTTCCTTAGTGTTGCTTAGCAATATCACTTGCATGGGCAATGGCAGTAATGACGTCATCCCTGGAACAATCTACATTACCATCTACAAAGGGAACATTCCTGTGCTTATAAGGTGCCATAAAGGCAAAGTGTATTTGTTAAGTTGGGGGAGGTGTAACAAAGAGCAGAATGGGAAACTATCACAGGGGCAGCTCAGCTTTTCACTGGGCAGGGGGCACTTTCATTAGCAAAAATGTTCTCACCAGTTCTGAAGTGTCCCTCTTTATTAGTGGGGAGCCTTTCAAAGGCATCCATGGAAGTTAGGTGCCTGCTTCTCATTGTCTTTCAGTGGGAACTGGATGCATCAGTGTCCTTTGTGCCTTTGTCAATATCTCCCTGCGTGTTGACCAACCCCAGTATCCACTGCCTATCTCTGGATCAGGACCTGTAATCACGGCCATTCAGAAAATGGAGGCGGGGGCAGTAGAGATGGAAAACCCCATGAGGTTCTCCCTCACAGTCCTCTCATCATATTGTGCCTTCAGTTACTCTTTCTCAAAGAATGGGCAGGGCATGCCATGCACCAGAACCAATAGATTCTGGAGGAGTCTGCTGAAGCGGCAGGGCCACCCATTTGAAGGTGTATCCCACAGGGAATCCCCCAGAAGTTCATGCAACTGAGGCTGCATGAAATTTCCACATCTCCTCTCCGCACTGTGGAACCCTCTTCCTGGGATCTCTTAGGGTAGCCTCACAGACAATCCCCTGGCAGTGTGGCTGCAATGGAGCTGTGCTCTCCAGTAGCTGGTGGGGCCACGCAGAGTCGTGCAGAGATGCAAGGCCTGTGTGTGGATGATCTTAGCCTCTTGCAGATCTATGGCATATGCACTGATTTGGGTATTCTGCATCCAGAAACCATGGACTACACTGCTCTTCCCATGGGATTTTCCAAGGAGGGGGCAATCCAGCCAAAGGAACTTTCAGGACAGATACCAAGAGATGGAGTTTTACTGAAAAAAGAAAAGGAGTACTTGTGGCATCTTAGAGACTAACCAATTTATTTGAGCATAAGCTTTCATGAGCTACAGCTCACTTCATCGGATGCATAAAGTGGAAAATGCAGTGCGCTCTTGCCTCAGCTACTCCAGTGCACAGGGAAGCCTAGGCAGCCATGCCTTGATTCCCAAGGTAGTATGCAGCCACAGAAACTTTAAGGAGCAGTGGTAGTTGGGGCCAAAATTATTTATTAATGAGAATTCTTGAGTCCAGTCTTCTCTCATCAGTGAAAGAAAAGGAGTACTTGTGGCTCCTTAGAGACTAACCAATTTATTTGAGCATAAGCTTCCGTGAGCTACAGCTCACTTCATCGAATGCATAAAGTGGAAAATGCAGTGAGGATGTTTTATACACACAGACCATGAAAAAATGGGTGTTTATCACTACAAAAGGTTTTCTCTCCCCCCACCCCACTCTCCTGCTGGTAATAGCTTATCTAAAGTGATCACTCTCCTTACAATGTGTATGATAATCAAGGTGGGCCATTTCCAGCAAAAATCCAGGGTTTAACAAGAACGTCTGAGGAACAGTGGGGGGGGGGGTAGGAAAAAACAAGGGGAAATAGGTTACCTTGCATAATGACTTAGCCACTCCCAGTCTCTATTCAAGCCTAAGTTAATTGTATCCAATTTTCAAATGAATTCCAATTCAACAGTCTCTTGCTGGAGTCTGGTTTTGAAGTTTTTCTGTTGTAATATCGCAACTTTCATGTCTGTAATCGCGTGACCAGAGAGATTGAAGTGTTCTCCGACTGGTTTATGAATGTTATAATTCTTGACATCTGATTTGTGTCCATTTATTCTTTTACGTAGAAGTAACCTGCAGCAACATCTAGCACGCAAAATGCCGGAGCAGGCTGCTAGATGAGCACAGGTTTGCCCTTGGTGGTTCATCATCAGTTGCAATCTTTTGTGGTTATCCTGATGACTCCTATTGTCAATGTATGGGAAAACGGATGGCTGCAGAACAGTTTGAGATTGGATTTCTCACTGGATGGAAAAGATGACAAACAAGTTCTTCTCTATTGTGAAATGGGTCTAATTCATAGGGGAAATTACATCCTTGTCTGCTTGTTCCTGGTGCATCAATATAACCCCCCCCCCTCCCCTGAATGTTCTACAATCAGGAATTTTCCCTTCCTCTCCCTATGAGCAAAGGAAACCACCTGTTAGGTCATCAGCAAGACTAGAACCTGCAACAGGATGTGAATATCAAAGACATTCATAGAAGATAAACTTCAGATAAGAGGCAGAAAAGCATTCAGGAAAGAACAGAGAGGAATGAGCAATACTTGATCTATGGATAAATATAAAACTTCCATTTCTAATGTGTCATCCCCTTAAGCTTGAATCAACAGATCTTTATTCTAAATCAACAACACAAAAACCAAATCACATCAGCAGATCCTCGGTGTCTTTTGTTCATTCATATCCTTTATTGAACAGACATTTTCAGAAACATCCATTTGAACATCTGCAGTGCAAGGGGGATACAAAAAGTTCCAGCACTGTGTGCATCTTCAATGAAAAACAGTCCCCCATCTCCAAACATGCTCCCAGACCCCAATGTTTTGTTTCACATGTAATTTAGACCTCACACCTGAGAACTTACAGAGATGAGTTCAATAGGACCACACACATACTTGAAGCTACTTTCATGTTTGTTTGAGTATCAGACTCATAATCTGTAATGTAGTTAAGAGCCCTTGGCTATTTTCATGTTATTTCTTAAAAGTCAAAAACCAAATAAAAATGGTAATAATAGAAATGGGGCTTGAATAAAATCCCAACCTCCAACCATATCACAACTTCAGGGAGTATGAGAGCCAAACTTGGTGGCTATCTCTATCTCAATAATGGGCCAATCCAAAATCCCATGATCAAAGTGGAGAAGGGTTCAGAGCTAGAGACAAAATCTGCCATGTGGGTCCATCTCAAAGCACTAATAATACTTTGTACTTTCATCCAGCATCCTATGGAGTTTAAAAAGGGTTAAACCAACATGATCCTATAGAAATTGAATGGGGTTCTGTGAACAACACTCTGAAACTTCTAGGGCTAATATGTTGACAATATTGAAAAAAAAAATGAATCTATGTTCCTTCACACGAGGTGGGGATCTGGCTCCTAGAACTGAATGTCCTTTCTGTAGGTTTTTAGAACAGTCCCATAGAATTCTTTAGCATGGATATAACTTTATGAAGCTCTATTTGGTGATTTAAAATCTTGTAGAAGAGTTATCATTTTCTATTAAATAGATAAGAGGAGATCTCAAGGAGAGCTTGGCAAATAGTGGGAAACATTGTTAGTGGATATTTTGGTAAATTAAAAACCCTGGGCTAGATCAAGTCAACAGGGCTACATGTCAGCCTAAGATCTGGCTTTTTAATCTCATTTTCTGTCCTTTGCTCTCTTTTTTTGCATTCACTTTTCCTGAAAATGTATTCTCGTAAAGTTTTGCTCATATGACTGTTTGTTGTTTCACAGCTGAGATTTGCCCCACCTTCAGGATTCAGGCTGCAGAGTGGGACTGGATGCTTTCCTTCTTTGATGACATCTGGGGCCACACCTCTGCCGACCCATGGCAGAAGGAACATCTAGGGGTTGGAATGTCACTCTGCACCTGTCCTGAGTAAGGGACAGGCTTCAGGGTGTAGACGGGGGAAGTAATCTGTTCCAGCTTCCTTTCTGCTCCACATGGGCACAGCTGTGCTGCCCTGTCCACTCACTTCTTGCCTGTGTATGGGATTGGATAGAAGGGGGCCTGGCCCCATAGAGGTTGCTCTCCTCCCCGTGCTGTGATTTATGATCTGGGTAATAAGCACAAGGGAGTCAAGGAGCTTCTTGCACACCTTTCCTCTCCTGCTTGGGCACACAGGGCAATTGGCAATCTTGTCCCAACCAGCATTACCAAGCTGCTTACACTCTTTGTAACAATTTTGGTCATAGATCCTCACTTAGTGTACCCTGATGGCTTTCAATTTTCCAAGGTCATCTGAGTGATTCCTTTGAAGTGCTGAGCGGTTCCTTGATCTCACTGTTATCCTGGGTCTGTGGTTACCTTTGATGTTGACCATTGTATTTATTTCCTTTTCTCAAATAACACAATAAAACAGAAAAGCAGAAGGCTCCTGTGCTGGTAGTTTTCCCTTTCCAGATCTGGATGCAATTTTGTCACAAGATTTTTAATTTGATAATTCAGCCGAATTATCACCTTAGTTACCTTGATCTATCGTCCAGTCTCTATTATATGTCGGCAAAAGAAAGTCCCTCATCCTAAATCCATACTTGTTTAGATGACCCGGTTTGTGGGATGTGTTTTATGACAAAAAGGCCAGGCAGGCTGGGGTTTTGGGAGACTGCAAATTTGGCTTAACATTTTTAGGGGTCTGAGTTTCAGTTTAGAGCAAAACGTGGTGACTGAATTATGATCCTGTGAAAAGCATGGTATTAAAATGGATGAGGAGGCAGTGCTCTGAATTTAAACCATATTCGCTAATCATGTTTCCAAGCTTGCACACCGAGGCAATTTTTTCCTTTCTCCCCTATCTCCTACAGATGATTTATCACAGACATGAAACCATTCCCAGCACCATCTAAGCACTTCACTCTCCCACTGAGAAAAAGATGCTTGCCAGCTCCTGTTTGTTAGGTGGCAATGATATTCCGTAGCTAACTGAAAATGGCATTCTGCAAAATTGCAGCCTCTGCTTTCCATCCCCCTTTTCTCTTTCAGGAAGAACGATCATGGAGAAACACTGCTGTGTTTTGCCATTATCTGATCTCAGAAATGATAGCTACATTGGATTCATTTGTCAAGCCATGGAGGATGAACAATACAAGCAACTATCAACTTGTTTTCTCACTCAGTGATACCTGTTTTGGGGTTGGATTCTGACTTCCTTTGGTATAGATCAGGCATGACCCTGGCACAGAACCATTGTAAGGGAGATCAGGGTCTGGCTGTTAGAAGAGAAGACCATTGCTCACAAAGATGAATATTGTAACCAATCCGTAGACCCTTATGACGTCATTGTTTACCCAATTCTTCACAGCATGATCATTCAGATCTACACAGCAACAGAACTCAGATCTTCCTGCTCCAAAAGTGCAGCCCCACTAAACACTAGACTTAAGGGAGAATCTCCTTTTTCTGTGGGCTCTCTGGGGCCTATGTCACAAAGCTGAACGATTCTAATCCTACCCAGTAGAGCACAATGGTGATAACACACACCATTTTCAGTTCTGTGCATCATTCATGATGTGCACGGGCATGATTTAGTTGGGGATTGGTCCTGCTTTGAGCAGGGGGTTGGACGAGATGACTTCATGAGGTTTCTTCCAACCCTAATCTTCGATGATTCTCCCTATAACCAAAAATAAAGAATTGGAAGACAGTCAAAGGTACAGTTAAATCTATTTTTAAGTTTACTGCATCAGAGAGAGCTAGAATCAATAGCCCAAAACAGCTGAGAGAGACTCTTTTAGAATTAAGTATGAGATGAGAATGCAGTTCTATTTTGTATGTAGTAAGATGGGCTGATCAGAGCAGAGGCAGTTAGACAAAGGAATTTGCATGACTAGGGAGAAGTTCAACCAGTGTGGAGGTGCAGTTTATTTGCTATTGGTATGTGGTAGGCTATCTTTTCCCCTTGGTCCAAGTCAAAATTGGGACTTTTCTTAGTCTGAAAATGAGGAGCCATCTAGTGACCTGAGTCTTCACAGGCCACTCCTATTTCTGTCAATGTGAGATGCACAGGGCAACATGTAGTCCCTAAAAAGAGTATGGGCTATCCTGGGCCATTACCTTAGACCTTATTCCATCCCGTGCTTTGCTGCACATTGGGATACCCACATTTGCCATCCTTGCCTGTGAACTGCCCTTTTCTCCAAATCTTCCCATTTCAAGTTGAGGTGCTTGATGTCATTAGAAACTGTTCATTTCCATGTTATTTGCGGTCTTCCTCTCTTCCTTATTGTGTTTTGTGGCTTCCATTCAAGGGCGGTATTTGGTAAGTGTTCTTTTTCCATTCTCAGCACATGTCCCAGCCACTGATGTCTTCTTTTGTAGATTATTTGTGAGAGGGTACCTTATCCAGTAATTTTTCTGACTGCTTCGTCTTCCTATCTCTGTATGTTATTTCCAATATTCTTCTCAGACATTTGTGATGAAATGCATCCAGCTTTTGCGTATCTTTCTTGGTAAGTTGCCATGTCTCACTGCTGTATGTTATGATGGCGATAACAATTGCTTTGTACACATTCAGTTTTGCCTTGAGGGAGATGTTTTTGAGTTGCCAGATGTTTTTGAGTCTTCCAAATGGAGCTTTTGCTTCCCAGTTCTTCTTCTTTCCTTGGAACTAGTACCATCTTGGCTGATGGGACTTCCAAGATATGTAAAATTATCCACCTTCTCCAGTTTCTCTTCTTCAATTTTGATTTCTGTCCCTATAGTCCCCATTTACATGACTTTACATTTCTTTGCATTGTATCTCAAACCTATCTTCTCCATTACTTCTTTTACTTGGTTTGTGCATTTTTGTAGTCCGTTGGCATCTTCACTAATAAGAGTGATTTATCGTCAGCAAAGTCGAGATCAAATAGCCTTGAATTGTTCCATTTTAGGCCATATGTATCACTGTTGCATTGTTTTAATCCATAGTCGAATAAACTATGGATTAAATAAGTTGAATAAAAATAGTGGCATAAACAAAAAAGGAGACAGGACACACACCTGCCATAAGGCACCTAAAAGAGTGGAAGGGAGAAGTCAGATACTTGTGCTTGTCTATCCCCCTCAGGGGCCCTCTTCATTTACCGTCACTGAGTTATTGCCCCTTGTTAAACTGCATGCAGCCATGATGATGTCATCAAGTTGCACCATTTTATTTTTTGTATTATGATACCACCTTTAGTCCCCAACAGAGACCAGGGCCCCATTGTGCTAGGTGCTGTACAGACACACAGTATAACAGCCCCTGCCTCAAAGAACTTATGATTTAAATAGACAAGATGACAAAGGGTGTGAAGGGAAACAGAGACACAATGAGGTGAAGTGGCTTGGCCAAGGTCATACAGCAAGTCAATAGCAGAGGTGGTGATAGAATCCAGATCGCCTGACTCCCAAAATGGTGCCCTATCCACTGGACCACTTTACTGCACTTCTGGCAGCTTTTAATACAGTGTGGCACTGCACGGCCATTCAGAAGTACACAGCAGATTTCACATCCTTCTGCTCTGAGGGCAGGGTATCTAGAGCAGCCAATTTTTGTAGTGGGTCCATTCACCCCAACAAATGTTATTTCTTAAATGCCAGACAAAGGACCTGGTCCAACAACTCTTAGTCACACTGGTTAATGGGACGACTCACATGCACAAGGGTTTGCAGAATCAGGATGAAAAACACTTCTGTGTCGTGTTTGTTTAGAGAAGCTTCCCCCTCTCTCTTCTTCGCTTTGCAATTACCCCCATTCCCTCGGATTTCATTTCCTCTACAGACCAGCTGGGAGGCAGGAATTCATGTTTGTCCTCTTTTAGATGATAAAACGTATCATTCACAAATGGTAAATTGTGAAATTGTACCCCATAATGCTTTATGGGAATATGCTTATGAATGTATATATGACATAACTGGAATATGTTTTATGCTACATATGCCATATAACATCTCTATAAAGGTTATGATCTAGTGAATATATTCATCCTATTTGTATGCATGTATCATTTTTGTATTCAATGTTATGAATATTGGCTATGTACTTGTTTAATTTTAAGTCGCCTCAGTGAAGCAGTTGGTCAGCTTCCTGAGAAAAGACTATTCTCAATAGGTGCCCAATCAAGAAATACTTAAACCAACAATGAACTTGGAAACGCCAATCCACATCTGAGCTTTCCCAGGAATGTGGCATGGCTGGTTAGGAACTCAGTCATGCATGGACATGTAACTTGCCTATGTGACTCCAAAACTCCATCTTTGAGCTGAATTCTGGATAGGAGAGAGGAGGGGGACTACCCACAAGAGAAAGTCTGTTTAAACCTCTGGGAGACCCCTCCATTTTGTCTTCAGCTGGCTCAAGACATAGTCTCTCCACCCTCAAAGGATACCTGAAAGAAACTGGAACAAAGGACAGTAACCACGGGGGTGTGAGTGATTCTGGACCCAGACTAGAAGGAGGCTAGTCTGTGAAAGAAGCTTACTGGAACATCTCTAAGGGTGAGATTTCATCTGTAATCACTTTCTTACTGTATTAGGCATAGACTTGTTCTGTCCATTACTACTTGGAACCACTTAAATCCTACTTTCTGTATTTAATAAAATCACTTTTTACTTATTAACTAACCCAGAGTATGTATTAATTCCTGGGGGGGGGGGAGGCAAACAGCTGTGCATATTTCTCTATCGGTGATATAGAGGGTGAACAATTTATGAGTTTATCCTGTATAAGCTTTACACAAGGTAAAATGGATTTATTTGGGGTTTTGGACCCCATTGGGAGTTGGGCATCTGAGTGTTGGAGACAGGAACACTTCTTAAGCTGTCTTCAGTTAAGCCTGCGGCTTTTGGGGGACGTTGTTCAGACCTAGGTTTAGGTTTGTAGCAGGCAAGCGTGTCTGGCTCAAACCAGGCAGGGCACTGAAGTCCTAAGCTGGCAGGGAAAACAGAACCAGAGGTAGTCAAAGCCCACAGAGCCAAAGGTTAACACAGAATCATAGAAATGTAGGGCTGGAAGGAATCTCAAGAGGACATCTAGTCCTACCCACCACAACACACAGAGGCAGGACTAAATATACCTAGCCCACCCCTGACAAATGTTTGTCTAACCTGTTTTGAAGGATGGGGTTTCCACAGTTTCCTTAGGTAACCTGTTCCAGTGCTTAACTATCCTTCTAGTTAGAAAGTTTTTCCTCAATAGCCAACCTAAATCTCCCTTGCTGCAAACTAAGATGATTATTTCTCCATTCCATTAGCCGAGTCATTAATGAAAATATTGACTAGCACCGGATCCAGGACAGATCCCTGCAGAACTCTACTTGATACATCCTCCCAGCTTGACACCAAATCATTGATAACTACCGTTAGTCTTTCAACCAGTTGTGCACCCACCTTATAATAATTTCATCTAGAACATATTGCCCTAGTTTGCTTATTAAAATGAACCTGTCACTTTACAAAATTAAATAGTTACACACAATCTGAGGTTTCAAATACACAGACCTCAGTCTGCTTAGTCCCTTGGCAAACACACCATTACCATTGTTTTAACCTTTTATTAAAGTTACACAAGAAAGAGGGAAAACCAGGTAAAGCATTTTGAAATGTAAAGTGTTAAGTAAAGCTATTTTTTAAAACAATATCCCTTATTTCCTTTTCCTTTTAACAATAGAGCGTTTTGATAAAGAACTCCCTTCTCTGATAATCTTTCAGATGATATGAAAGATGGTAATAGCTGGTCTTTTGAGGGAAAGGAGGAGAAGTGAGTTGAGAAGATCTGGAGCTGTTATTGTGCTGTTGTTTGACTAATTCAGAATGTTTCCCTTTTGTACCTTTGTCTATATAACAGTCTGAGTTGGAATAATATTAACTTGGACAACTTAGAGTACAGGCCTCTGCAAACAACTCTTGCCTCCTAACTGACAGGAGTCAGCAATCTGTGATCTCCTACTCTTTAGGGAAAATCACCTCTGATTGCTTCAGTATTTGCAGTTTTAAGGCCTTTGCACTGATCAGTTTCTGGGAGTGCAGTGCACTGGAGCTGTTGGATATATGCACATGCAATTCTACTTTACCAAACTGCTCTATCAACCCGCTGCAAAATCATTATTTTTACCAGGTACGTTATAGTCAGACAAAATAAATAATAGTAATGGCAGCATGCAGCAATTTGTATGAAGATAGGAGAAGTGTGAGGAAGGATGACGCATGGTGTTGGCTCGCGACTCCAGAGATGCAGGTTCGATTCCCTGCTCTGCCACAAGCTTCCTGTGAGACCTTTGTGCCTCAGATTCTTCTCTGTAAAATGCAGGTGATAGAACATACCTACCTCACGGGGTGCTATGAGGTGCTTAGATAGTATGGTAACAGGGGTATATAAGTGCATAGTAAAGATAAGAACATTTTTCTCTACATCTAAATTCCTCCCTAAATTTTAGTAAATCACAAACTTCCTAGCCAGAGAATAGAGGTTTCCAGCTCATCTCATAATTAGTTAATGTTTATAATGTCCTTTGAAGTGTGGAATATTATAATGTCTTTCCCATTTAGGAATTTCACAGATGAATTGCTGGTTATTGTACAACATAATACAGTAGATAGTCTTTATTATCGGGATCCAAACTGGTGTTTGGTCAGTGCTATTCAAAAGAGAATTAGGGTTTTTTTTTTTTTTAAAAAGAAGAACATGGATTTTTTTTTCATTGTATTCATGGAAAGTGACCAGCTGAGGGTTTTACTTTACAAGTGGGAGGTTCTCTTTTGAGAAGAATGCCTCTCTAGAGAAAGAAATTTCCTGCAAGCCTACAAAATACAAGTAATTATTTTTAAATGGCTGATTTAATCAACAGATCTAATATTCATTCCGGGTTCAGAAGAACGGCACCTTATTTTAGAATACAGTGATTGCAGGTCCACAATTACCACACTGTAGTACTGGAGATACAACAGCAGTTGCTGTTCTAAATAGAGAAGTAAATGTTGGTATCTTGGGTTGCAATGAAGCTCTAATTACCTATGGCAATCATATGGTAAGCCCACAGAACTTGGACAGGATGCATAAAGGGGCACTGGAATGCCACAAAGTGCAAGAAGCAAGCCCAAATGTCAGTGTGATGCCCTCACATAGGGCAAGACCTAAAACACAAGGTGGAGTCATTTGAGTCTTACAGAATGAGTGGAAAGAAAACCCAAAGATCCTCTCATTCCCACAGTAACACCTAATAGGGCTTAAATAGGAACAGTCCCAGCCCTGCATGAGGAAAACGGATTTATTTATTGGGTGACCTGGTTATAGGTTTGTAAAAATTCTGCTTCTCACAAGTCAGCAGGTCACTGACAATTTAACATTGTAATTAGTTGTAAAATGTATTCTCATTTATGACCTTACACAATAATAGTCCCCATCAAGAAGCTGGAGTTTTCCATCTCTGAATTCCATGTGTATCGATACAACATGATTTCAAACTTCCATTGTCCACGGCTTCTGGATATTCCCACTGGTGGGATTTGACTCCCTGGTGTCCAGCTGCCTTCAAAAGCCATGTCTATACACAGAGACAACTCTGGAAGAACAGCTACTGCTGAGTAACCGCTCTTTCCTTGTTCTCACTCACAAAGAAATGGACTGGGAGAGAGCGGAGCAGGTTGCTACCACAAGACCCCATATTCATTCTGCTGAGCTAAGCCCCAGGTCAGTCACGATTGTAAGCCCAGCACAGTTGTTTACAGTGCAACACAGCAGAACAACATTGCCAATCTCAGAGGCAGATCTTTATCTTAAGTGGCTCTGCCTAAAGGATGTGAGGCTGAGAGATTCCAAACCTGAGAGGTCTTGAACATAAGAACAGCCATACTTGGTCAGACCAAAGGTCCATCTAGCCCAGTATCCTGTTTTTTGACAGTGGCCAATGCCAGTCGCTTCAGAGAGAATGAACAGAACAGGTAATCATTAAATGATCCATCCCCTGTTGCCTATTCCCATCTTCTGGCAAACAGAGGCTAGGGACACCATCCCTGCCCATACTGGCTAATAACCACTGATGAACCTATTCTCCATGAATTTACCTAGTTCTTTTTTAAACACAGTTATAGTGCTGGCCTTCACAACATCCTCTGGCAAGGAGTTCCACAGATTGTGCGTTGTGTGAAGAAATACTTCCTTTTGTTTGTTTTAAACCTGCTTGGGCTTTCTTCTTTCAGTATTGTAATGAAGACTCAGACTTACCCAGCTTATCCAAGGAGATCCAGTTCTGATAGAACTGGAGGAGGAAAATACTAGACAACACCAACAGTTGTCACTGGACATAGCTGAAAACTTAAGATCTTACATTGGGAAGACTGAGCAAGGTACTAAACTTAGTCTCGAATATACCTCACTATGAAAGATGTCTTTCATTCAGTCCTAAAGTTACCTACAATCCACACTAATTTAATGTCTCCTCAGACATAAAGAACCGGGACACTGAGGGTAGAGAAAGAGTCACTTTCACTAAAGGAACAGAGTTATTCACACTGAAGGAAGGACACGTGTATCGTTCACTTTGGGTCTTTGTCCACGCTGCATTTGGGCCTTGGCAGGTTGTGGGGTATGATACTCTGGGCTAGTCTACACTATAATCACTACAGCGGCACAGCTGTACCAATGTAGCTGCACCGCTGTAACACTGCTAGTGTACATGGTCGATGGGAGAGAGCTCTCCTGTCAGCATAATTACTCCACCTCCCCAAGCGGTGGTAGCTATGTCAGCAGGAGAACGTCTCCCACTGACATAGCACTGTCCATACAGGCACTTAGGTCAGTGTAACTTACGTTGCTCAGGGGGGTGGCGTTTTCACATCCCTGAGTGACTTAAGTTATCCCAAAGTAAGCTCTAGTGTGTACAGAGGAAATGGACGTCTTCAGGAGCTGCTTCCAGTCCAAATTGCCATGTGACTCGAGTAACTATTGTACTTGCACCACTGCCAGAAGAATGAGAAATCATGCTGTTCAGAAGAAGCCTATTATTTATTAAAAACACAGAACAGAAGTCAATACTTTTGAAATTTGATCATGTAAGAGAACTGACTGGTCAAAATCCTTCTGAAAGCTAGAAGATGAATGGGGTTGTTCATGGTGACTCATCTGTTTTTATCATTTGTTTTTAGATATTAGTTCTTGAGAAAAAAATTTCATAGGGAGGAAAAAAGAGAGAGCAAAAGGGCAGAAACTGTGAGGATAGATCCTGCACTATTTCTTTAAAGTGTAACAGCAAGGAGGGGAGGCCGGGAAGAGGAAGTTTCCCGCAGAAGCTGTGCAGCAAAGCGGAGAGGGGGAAAGAGAGGCAGAATAGCTTTAGGAACAATACTGCTGTGATGTTGCACTCCATATGTTTATGGAAATATGCTTATGAGTGTGAACATAATGTAACTGGAATATGCTTCATGCAAAAGGTCTCTTGTAAGGTATCATTACTAAGCTTATGATCTACTGAGTGTGTTCATCTCATTTGTTTGCATGTGTTATTTCTATGTCTGGAGTTAGGAGAATAAGATATAAACTTGTATCACTGATGTAAACATGTTAAGTGGAAGCCACTAAAGGTGTTTCAGAATCAGTCACCTGTCAATGGCTCTGTTTACTTGCAAACCTTGGAATATGTGCTGACCAGCCTTGGAAGAATGGAGACTAGGGGTCTCACAGGACATGTGACCATGTCACATGATACTGGAATCCATCTTAAACCTGGTGCTTTTCCATTTAGAAGGAGGGGTGAGAACTCAGAGAGAGACAAAGGATTCCCGCCTTGTGCCAAAGCTATAAAAGGGGGTGGAACAGAACAAAAGGGTGGCCAGTCATGAGAAATCCCCTAGTTACCACCTGATCTGGAACTAACAAGAACTGTACCAGGGGAAAGGATTGGGCCCAGACTAGGAAGGAGTCTAGTCTGTGAAAGAAGATTATTGGAACATCTTTACGTGTGAGATTTACCTGTATTCAGTTTCTCAATGTATTAGGCTTAGACTTGCATGTTTTCTTTTATTTTGCTTGGTAACTTACTTGTTCTGTCTGTTATTACTTGAAACCACTTGAATCCTATTTTTTATACTTAATAAAATCACTTTTGTTTATTAATTAACCCAGAGTAAGTGATTAATACCTGGGGGAGCAAACAGCTGTGCATATCTCTCTGTCAGTGTTATAGAGGGCAGACAATTTATGAGTTTACCCTGTATAAGATTTATACAGGGTAAAACAGATTTATTTGGGGTTTGGATCCCATTGGGAACTGGGTGTCTGGGTGCTGGAGACAGGAGTACTTGCTGAGCTGTTTTCAGTTAAGTTTGCAGCTTTGGGGGCATTTTGACCCTGGGTCTGTGTTGCAGCAGGCTAGCGTGTCTGGCTCAACAAGACAGGGTTCTGGAATCCCAAGCTGACAAAGAAAACGGGCTCAGAGGTAGTTTCAGCACATCAGGTGACAGTCCCAAGGAGGTCTCTGTGACTGAACCCATCACAAGTGCTTTCTATAAAGTTCCTTGTCCAGTGAAGAAAGTGACTCATCCAAAGAATATCTGTCCATTGGAGACTGTACTGAGAGCACCCAGCTCATTTCAAATAGGCAGCCAAATACCCATCTGACAGTAAGGACTTTTGTTTATTGTGACATATGCTGGAGTTGAACCTTCAACTTCTGTAAAAGATGCTGCATCTTATTACTAATTCTTCCCACAATGGCTCTGATTAACATTAGATTCTCCACCCTTGTCACTGGGGAAGGACTCTAGGGAGGAAAACTTTTATGCCTGGCATACAAACAGCTGTGGACGGTGACTACTACGGCGTTTTCATAAGCACAAACTCCATGGGCGCGCAGAGGTTCAAGCACACACAGAAAAAAAATAAGGGGTGCTCAGCACCCTCAGGGCTGGCCAGACCTGCTGCTCTGGTGGCCATGGGGCTGGCCGCCAATCAGCTTTTCAGTGGCTGGCCCTCAGCAAATCTCCCCCATCAGCTGTTCAGTGGGGCTGCATCACCAATCAGTTGTTGAGGAGGGCCCTGCCACTCACTCCTCTCTGGCCTCTACCCTTCTCACAGCCCTTAAGGCAAGAGGCAGAAAGCAGGAAGTGGCGGGTAAGAAGGGAGAGGGTCTCAGGGGGAGGGGGTGGAGTGGGTTTGGGAAGAGGTGGAGTGGTGGCGAGGCCCTGGGGATGGAGTGGGGGCAGAGCCTCAGGGGAGGGGGGAGCCGGTGTGGGACACCCACTGGCAAAATGAAAAGTCAGCCTCTATGACTTCTTTAGTTCTTATGGACTCAATGCCTCTTGCTCTTGGTTACTTAACATTTTGCTCGGTGATCAAACAATGAGAAAGGCTTCATATAGAAACTGAAACTGGTGATTTTAACTTCTTTACCCTTGGTGCTTTAAAGGCAAAAATATAAAGCTAATAAAAAAGAAGCCTTTTCTTTGCTAGTGCAATTTCAAATTTTTTAATATCATCAGCAAAAAATGGAACTACTTAGGAAGGGTGTTGTAGAAACTAGAGAAAATACAAAGGGCAACAAGAAAGATACGAGGGTTAGAAGATAAATGATATGAGGACAGTCTGAGGG
This sequence comes from Natator depressus, assembly GCF_965152275.1. Lineage (NCBI taxonomy): Eukaryota > Metazoa > Chordata > Testudines > Cheloniidae > Natator > Natator depressus. The sequence continues at coordinate 16,943,181 of NC_134235.1, forward strand.
AGTTGAATTTATGTAGTCTATTACAGAGAGGATGCAGGAAGGACATGATCACCGTTTATAAATATCTTCAAGATAACCATAAAAATAAAGGAAGAGAATTCTTTGGTCTCAAAAGATGGTATGACAAGGAGCTATGGTCTTAACCTAGGGATGGAAAAGTTTAGGGTAGACATTAGGAAATAGATTTTTAACAATAAGAGTAATCAAGGGAAGTGGCTGAAACACTGTTTTTACAGCGATTCGAGAACAGGTAAGGTAAGCTGTTGGCATGAATGATGTACTGAATAGCCTAAAGATCCAGGGTGTTTCTTTAAAGTCGGAATTTTGTTCTAGTGTCCTTTGCCAAAATTTTCATTTTTCTCACAGTTCTTGGTTGCTGCCTTTCCATCCGTGGCTGCATTTCAGTGGTTCTATATTTCTAGTAGATATTTTATAATGTGCTTTGTGATCCTTTGTGATGCAAAGGGCCATGTATTAAAAGGCAGGGATCAGGCTAGATATCCCCAGCTGAGTTTTCTTATCTTTCTGAATCTGGACACACAATCTGGACAGTCCCCTTCAACCTTCTTTTTGGGGTTGTTTCAACCCCAGCTTTAAGTACTCAAGAAATACAAAAAGAAAGAGGTAATTGTGGCCATCGATCTGCCTCCCCTCAGTGCTTCAGCCTTCCAGAACCCAGCCACTCTGCATACACTGAGGTTTACCCCAGCTCGGCATTTGATGGGGAGCTACCAGACTTTGTAGCACCTCTATGGTTAGAGGGCTTCACTCTCACAATGATAGAAATCACAGATGGAAAAGGCCTTCTGTGGTCCTCTCCTCTATTCCCTGATAATGCAAGATTATCCTTTGATTTTCTCACAAAAGTTCATCAGCGCATTTTACCACCACGCAAGGTTGGGCCTACAGTACGGAACGAAACTCTTCTCTTAAGCACACAACACCCCGACATATACAGTAGGATTGTTACAAGGGGCCTACAACACTAGCACAATTTTTAAAGGGGAAGGATGGTTTTGCCTCAGGGCTTTCATTTAAGATTCAATAGATAATGGTTACACTCTCAGCCCTCCCACAAACTTTTTGTATAACCTTGGGCAAATCACTAAATCTCTGTGTTTCAATTCTACATCTATAATATGGAGATAATTTGCTTTCCCCCCATCTTTTGTCTGTGTTAGGGCAGGGATCATCTCTTATTATATGTGTACATTGCCTAGCGTTATATGGGGCCCGATCTCAGCTCTAGGCATTACTGTAATACAAATAAATAATAATAAATATAGTAAATAACAACAGTAAAGGCCTGATTTTCAGAAACAACTTCTAATTTTACACTCACAAAAAATACACAGGCAATTTTCCATCTGTTATTAACTGTGGGCACAAATGACAGCATTTCTGTGTCTAAAAACCTGATCTGTCAGCACAGGCAGTCAGCTGATTTATACATGCTCTAAATTGTGCCTGTGATTAATTGCAAGTGCAAAATTGTGCCTGCAGTATTGGAGGCCAGCTTGAAACCCTTGCTCTGACTGATTATTAATTTATAATTCATTATTATTTTTAACAACTAAATAATTAAGACCATACTGCAAGCTGAAGTGCAGTCATGCTGCACAGAGACCAGCACCAGACTGAACTGGTCGCTTGGCAGGTGGCTCTATAGTTCCTGCGCTCCTGCCGATGAAAAAAATGAAGCTGGTGAATTATACAGTAAAACAAAGAGCAGGGAGCAGGCTAATAGAAAATTGTGGATTGTTTTTGGTTAATGTTTGTGTAACTGACTTTGCTTGGGCCCAGGCCCTTTGGTGATAAAATCACAAGCCCTTAATAGCTCAGCTAAAGGGCTCCCTCAGCTGTTGCCTGTGGCAAACTCATTAACCTTATATGTGCGCCAGCCGCTAGAGGGTAACAAAGTTCCACACTGCTTTCATGTAGTTCACATTTGCCTCGGGTCTGTAGCTATGTGGGCTGGGATTTTCAGCTGCTCTTTTGAAGTCCTGGCCATAACTGTTATGATCATGTTTTTCAGGTATTGCACTTTTAACATGACTGTAAGTCTTCCGTCTTCTGAGGAAGCTGTCATTTTGTTCTCAGAGATGCTGCAGCCTGCTGCAGAGGAGAAACACTCTGTACTCTCTCTTTACTTTGGTTCTATCTTGTTTGTTATCTTCCAGAAGAGATATTAAAATATATTTCATTCAGGAACAAGAGTAGCAAAATGCAAAAAGAAATTATGGAGGATTTTTCCGTGAGACGTCAGGAGACTCAGCTAGCACTGGAATTTTTTTTTAATCTAAGAGAGATTTTATTGATCCAAAGAGGGAGCCACAAAATGAATTGCTATTTTCCAGATCAGTTTGCAGTTTTATATGACTCAAATGAGGAATGGTCCATTGCGCCAAAGATCTACAGTAGCTAAGCATCTGACCCATTACATTCCTCAGCAGTGACCTGAAATTCTTTTAGAAAAGAAAATAATAATTAAGCCTCTGTGACAAAGTGGAGATATTGTGTTCAGTATTATGCAGAGCCAAATGATTACACCACATTCTGAAAGAAAAAGATGTGGTTACATTGCATTAGCCAGGACACTTGTTGTCAACGTCTTGCCAATGCTAAATTTATATAGATACTTACATAGTTTTATGAAGATCAATAGTTTGTGCTGGGGACTGCCAGAACTTTGTACACAACAGGAAAGGTTTGCCAAGCAGCTTGGGTAGGAATTTGTCTGTCTCCTGACATATGGTATGTGCCAATGTGGAATTTCCTAACTGATCCATCAATTATCTGTACCTGTCAAGCAATTTAGTGAATAAGCTTGTTCCGTGAAGGTGAATAACTAAAAGCATTTTCCCCCTTTAAAAAATCACATCTGTTATTATTTCACATTTGCAGTGTTGCTGTATCTGTGTTGGTCCCAGGATATCAGAGAACCAAGGTGGGTCGGGTAATATCTTTTATTGGACCAACTTCTGTTGATGAAAAAGACAAGCTTTCGAGCTTACACAGAGCTCTTCTTCAGGTCTGGGAGAGCTATTCAGAGTGTCACAGCTGAATACAAGGTAGAACAGATTGTTTAGCATAAGGAGTTAACACATATTATAAGAGACCATTCAAGGTAAAGTGGTCAGTTAGCACTTTTGCAGTCATAGGGGAAAAGGGGTGCGGGATTAGTGGGTTAGAGATTGTTGTAATGAGCCATAAATCCAGTGTCTTTATTGAATTCATGATTTTTAGTGTCTAGCAAAGTTATTAATTTAAGCTCCCAGGCTCATCTTTTGAAGGTGTTGTGCAGGTTTCCACTGAGGATGAGGACTGAGATGTCAGATAGATCACTTTGTGAAAAGTGTTTGCCCATGGGTGATATGGTGGTTTTGTCTTTTATAATTTTTCTAGATGAGTGCATTCAGGAGCATAGTGTTTCTCATTGTATACATAGTTATTGGGGCTTTAGTGCACTGGATGAGGTACACCATGTGGTGTGATAGGCATGTGTAAGACCTGCGGATCTTGAAAGATGTGTTATGTGGGGTGTTGATCATCACAGAAGTGGAGATATGTCTACAGGTTTTGCATATGTTGTTATGGCAGGGTGTGGTGCTGCTTTGAGCTGGTGTGTCCTGGTCTATGGAGAATTTGCTTCTGATGATGAACATGGGTCTTACACATGCCTATTGCAACATGTGGTGTACCTCATCCAGTGCACTAAATGCCCCAGTAACAACTATGTGGGGGAAACAAAACAATCAACACACTCTCTAATGAACTCACACAGAAAAATGATAAAGAACAGAAATACGCTATCACCTATCACTCCCTATCTGACCTCTCTGTCCTTGTCTTCAAAGGAAACCTGCACAACACTTTCAAAAGATGAGCCTGGGAGCTTAAATTCATAACTTTGCTAGACTCTAAAAATCATGGACTGAATAGAGGCACTGGATTTATGGTTTATTACAACAATCTGTAACCCACGAATCCCCCTTTTCCCCCCTATGACAGAAGGTGTTAACTGGCCACTTCACCTTGAATGGTCTCTTATAATATGTGTTAACAACTCATATTAAACAGTCTGTTCTACCTTGAATTTAGCTGTGACGCTCCGAGTACCTTTCCCAGACCTGAAGAAGACCCGTGTAGCTCGAAATCTTGTCTCTTTCACCATCAGAAGTTTGGTCCAATAAAAGATATCACCCCACCCTTCTTATTTCTCCATTATTTCACATGGTAATTTTTACACGAAGAGAAAATAATATGCTGAATCATGACAGTAAGCTGAACTGTTTGTGGCCCAATTTGTAATTTTTTTATTATAAATAAGTGATGAAGGCTTCTTTCATTTATTTTTAATTCATCATATATCATTACAATTGGTGCATTTGAATATAAAACTTCACTTTAATTTTCTAAGAGGCTTCCAGAGCTGACACAGACTATTTTAGGTGCAATTCTAAGCTTGTCAAGTCTCCCGCAGTTTAAATTTGATGGCAGTGTAGATAATTTCAGCCAGTGGGATGTTTTGTCTCACAATGAGCTATGCTAGGTTCCTGGTTGCTTTTAGTTTCCATACTTCTGCTGGGCTGATTCATTTCACAATCTCTGCATTTCCATTTTTACTCCCATGGTACTCATTCTTATTTTCTGACACTCCTAATCAAAGACCAGCTTCATGAAGGCTTAACAGTGTAAGAATTCCTTGGAGTTAAATTTAAGTAAGATGCAAGCTTCTGCAGGGGGCTGAGGAGGGCGAGCGGGTTCAGCAAATTCATCTGGGGAGGTTTGATCTTCGTCTTTTAAGTCATTTAACAAGCAGTTTTGACCTTCTGGTTCAGCAGTGCTTCAATCGGAATTCTACTTTTTATCTTCTTTCCCTATCACACAGATTATAGATGAGTTTTATGTATATATATATTTTAATGTGAGTGCCTGTAACACATTTCACTGGTCTGAAAATGCTACATACTGGTAAGATGAAATCATTACACTGCTAGCTCTCTTGGGCTAGTTCCTCTGGTCTGATGGAGCTGTGCTTGATGCAGGCCCTGCCAGGGGAAGGCACAAATATGGCTAGAGATCCCCTTTACTCCCCCTGTGTGACACTGCACCCTATATTCTTTATAGTGATATTATTCCGATATGAGTATAGCATAGTTATGTTGCATTTTAATCAAGACAGGTCATGTAAGATGTCAATGGAAAAGTTATGATTTGCTGAATACGATTATCCTATTTGTTTGCATGTATAATTTTTGTATCTGAAGTTATGAATATTGACTATGTATATGTATTTCAAATGTAGTTACACCTGGGTGACACCCACTAGGTAAAATGCTTTCAGGCCTATTGAGGGTAATGAGCCATTATGGAAAACAATAGGTCTGAGGAGAAGCTTATCCATCACTTGGTAAGCCTTCCTGAAAACGTTCCAGACAGCCTGCAAGTAATAGCTGCTGTGACTCAGCAAGGTAAGCAAGGGCATGTGACCAGGACACATGACTCTGGACTTCATCTTGGAATGTCTGTATTTTTCCACAAAATGAGGTTTGGGACAAAGGGTTCCAGCCATATGCTAAAGCTATATAAGGCAGGAAGTGACATCCTCTGTTCTTCACTCCCACACAAGAAGACTCCTGGAAACACTTGAGGAACAAAGACTGAACTGGGGGAAAAGCTGGACCCAGGCTAAAGGGATTTCTAGCCTGTGTATGGAAACCTAAGAAACCTGAGAAACCAAGGCTTGTGCCTTGAGAATCTGCCAGACTGCTGGTATCATCAGTCAGCGTGAGAAACTGCTAATTCAATCCTATCTTTCTAGTATGTTAAGCTGAGTTTGCATTTTTGTTTATTTGCTAGGTAATCTACTTTGATCTGTTTGCTATCCCTTATAATCACTTAAAATCTATCTTTTATAGTTGTTAAACTTGTTTTTGCCTTATCTAAACCAGTGAGTTTAAATGTAAAGCATGGGAAATCGTAGCTCAAGGGGAAAAGAATGTTGCATATTCCTCTCCACATTGAAGTGGGGCGGGGGATGAACTCATAGACATTAAGGTCAGAAGGGACCATTATGATCATCTAGTCTGACCTCCTGCACAATGCAGGCCACAGAATCTCACCCACCCGCTCCTGCAATAAACCTCTCACCTATGTCTGAGCTATTGAAGTCTTCAAATCATGGTTTTAAGACGTCAAGGTGCAGAGAATCCTCCCGCAAGTGACCCGTGCCCCATGCTACAGAGGAAGGCAAAAAAAACCCATGGCCTCTTCCAATCTGCCCTGGAGGAAAATTCCTTCCCGACCCCAAATATGGCGATCAGCTGAACCCTGAGCATGTGGGCAAGATTCACCAGCCAGATACCCAGGAAAGAATTCTCTGTAGTAACTCAGATCCCTCCCCATCTAACATCCCATCACAGGCCATTGGGCCTACTTACCATGAATAGTTAAAGATCAATTAATTGCCAAAATCATGTTATCCCATCATACCATCTCCTCCATAAATTTATCCAGTTTAATCTTGAAGCCAGATAGGTCTTTTGCCCCTACTGCTTCCCTTGGAAGGCTATTCCAGAACATGAGCAACACGTCTCAAAGAACAACAGTTACAGAAGGTTAGGAACTCCTTTTTTTCTTTGAGTGCTTGCTCGTGTCCATTTCAGTGTTGGTGACTCCCAAGCAGTAGTGCAGGTGGAGGGTTCGGAGTTTATTGACATGCTGATTGTAACACAGCTCAGCCAACTCTATGAGCTTACACTGTGCAGCACAAGATAGTATAATTCTGGGGTTATACTCCAGAGGAGGTGCATATCTAGGGAGCTGTAGCCTTTCTACTGTTGGTTCATGCAGTAGGTGGTCAGAGAGCCTGCAGGTAGCTGCAGCTGGGTGTGACCTTACCTGTGTGAATGCTGGTGGAAGTGTAGGACCAAGAGTGGGGCTGCAGCTTGTCACAGGAGTACAGTGAGAGAGGAAGGGTTCAGTGGTACCCCGGTTCCAGGTGGCACCCTGGGGAGAACCCGTCACACCCTGATCAGGGCTACTGTAGCTTGTTCCAAGCTACAATGGCTACCTTACCCCTGGCTATGCTCCCTCTGCAATTAGGGGGTGGTATAGGTTCATTTTTATGTCTCCTGGGGAATTCTCCTATGCTCAGGTAGCCAACTAAGCTGGTTTTGATGCTGCTTTGTACCAGCAGACCAGTGTAAAACAGTCACACTGGGGGCTTTAAGGGCCCTCTATATAACAGTAGTGAAGTGAAAAATAAAATACATGTGCAGAGGATTTTACTCCGAGGCCAGCATGTCAAGTGGGGAGACCATGACTCAACAGTCCTTCCACTCCCAAAGTCCCGGCAGAGGAGGGAGGTCAATTCACAATATGTGGGTGAGGAATAGATCCTACCTGGTACACCACTGGGATGGGATTGCCTGGCAGTCAGCAAGCCTAGTGGTGAATCTGCGGCCCATCAATTCCCAGTGCTTCATAGTTCTTCTGGATGGACAGAGGGGAAGGGGAAAACTAGGAGGATCCAGGCCCTCCCTCTCCACCAGGTTCCATGGCCCAAGGGAAGAGGTGTGGAGTCACGTCTATTTAGATCACCAGACCTGCCTCCCGGGGGCCACTTCCTACCTCCATGCTCTTTCTTTGGTTTGGGGCATGGTCGCAGCCCCCTTCCACTCCCTCACAGCTAGGAGTTCTGAAACAGTCTCAGCAGCTCATTCAATCAAATAAGCATTGCCCAGCTCTCTTGGTAGGGTCCAGTTATTTTCCCTCAGTACGGAGTGGAGGAGGGGAAAAGAAAGGGCCCCAACCACGCAACCTGATTCTTACCCTGTCAAGGTTCCTTCCCCACTCTGAACTCTAGGGTACAGATGTGGGGACCTGCATGAAAACCTCCTAAGCTTACTTTTACCAGCTTAGGTTAAAACTTCCCCAAGGTACAAATTAATTTTATCCTTTGTCTTTGGAATATCCACTGCCACCACCAAACTCTAACTGGGTTTACTGGGAAACTTAGTTTGGACACGTCTTTCCCCCCAAAATCCTCCCAACCCTTGCACCCCACTTCCTGGGAAAGGTTTGGTAAAAATCCTCACCAATTTGCATAGGTGACCACAGACCCAAACCCTTGGATCTGAGAACAATGAAAAAGCATTCAGTTTTCTTACAAGAAGACTTTTAATAAAAATAGAAGTAATTAGAAATAAGAAATCCCCCCTGTAAAATCAGGATGGTAGATACCTTACAGGGTAATTAGATTCAAAACATAGAGAATCCCTCTAGGCAAAACCTTAAGTTACAAAAAAGACACACAGACAGAAATAGTCATTCTATTCAGCACAGTTCCTTTCTCAGCCATTTAAAGAAATCATAATCTAACACATACCTAGCTAGATTACTTACTAAAAGTTCTAAGACTCCATTCCTGTTCTATCCCCAGCAAAAGCAGCGTACCGACAGCCACAGACCCTTTGTTTCTCTCCCTCCTCCCAGCTTTTGAAAGTATCTTGTCTCCTCATTGGTCATTTTGGTCAGGTGCCAGCGAGGTTACCTTTAGCTTCTTAACCCTTTACAGGTGAGAGGATTTTTCCTCTGGCCAGGAGGGATTTTTAAGGGGTTTACCCTTCCCTTTATATTTATGACATACCCACAGTCCAGATCCTCCTCCTGTGGATCGCTTTGTCCCCAGAAGATGCAAACTGGCTTTCTCTTTTCAGACAGCATCTCCTTCACTCTCCCTCCCTCCTTAATTGTCAGAGTCCTCTTTTAGCAGATCCTCCATTGGAGAATGCTCTGCAGCTGCTGAGGTGTGGGGCCCTCTTGGCCCAGTACTGCTCTTTCCCTCTCTGTGGGGTCTCTAAGACCCATCACAGTGCATACGCTCCATCAGATTCTGGATGAAGAGAGTGATTTCAAAGGAAGGTCAGTTCTGAAGTTAGTTGACATAATGTATATGTCAAGTTGGGTATGGTCCACTCCACCAACAGCAATAAATAAAATAGTAGCTAGGCAGGTAACAACCAGGGATTGGAAGATGGGGGTGGATCTGGGGATAGTGGGCACGATTCTCTCATTCATACCAGTATAAAGCAGGACTAAATGCACAGAAGTCAATGTAACTATGCAGGTGTAAAAATAGCATAGGAGAACATAGAATCATAGAAATATATGGCTGGAGGGGACCTTGAGAAGTCACAAAGTCCAGCCCCTTGAGGCTGAGGAAGGACCAAGTAAACCTAGACTATCCCTGACAAGTGTTTGTCTAATGCGTTCTTAAAAACACCCAGTGGTGGGGATTCCACAACCTTCCTTGGAAGCCTGTTCCAATGTGTAACTATCCCTACAGTTAGAAAGTATTTCCTAATATCGAACCTAAATAACCTTTGCTACAGATTAAACCAAATACTTCTAGTTCTACCTTTAGTGGACACGGAGAACAATTGATGACCCTCCTCTTTATTATAGTGTCACATTTTGGGTTCAGCCCAGACCAGTGAGAGGTTGTGTCTCCACCTGGCCAGTAAGCCTGGGTACCTTATATGTTCTGCCACTGTGGCTCACAGCCTGGACACCAACAGCTGGCAGATAAACATGCAGTTCCCTGAGTGCCTGTGTGCTGTGCAGCCCTGGTTCCTGTGGACTTCCCATCACTCTGTTGATTTATATGTAAATGGAGCTTCCATTGTTTTGAATTCACCATGCTTAATTTAAATAGGTGACTGATAGATAGCTGCCTTCCCTCCTGTCTCGGAGAAAACATTCTCTCTCTTTGTTTGGTCACAGGCTTTATAGCATAATATGACTGAGTATCCATAATTCCTCATACAGCATTAATACATGCATTTCACAATGATATTAATCATCAGTATATCACCAGTTCATAAGAACATAAGAATGGCCATACTGGCTCAGACCAATCGTCCATCTAGCCCAGTGTCCTGTCTTCCAACAGTGGCCAAAGCCAGTTGCTTCAGAGGGAATGAAAGAACAGGGCAATTTATCCATCCCCTGTCATTCAGTCTCAGATTCTGGCAGTCAGAGATTATGAGACAGCCAGAGCATGGGGTTGCATTTCTGCCCATCCTGGCTAATAGCCGTTGATGGATCTATCCTCCGTGAACTTATCTAATTCTTTTTTGAACCCTGTTGTACTTTTGGCCTTCACAATATCCCCTGGCAATGAGTTCCACAGGTTGACTGCACATTGTGTGAAGAACTACTTCCTTATGTTTGTTTTAAACCTGCTGACCATTAATTTCATTGGGTGACCCCTAGTTCTTGTGTTTTGTGAATGGGTAAATAATACTGTTACTTTGCACTTATCAACACTGAATTTCATGTGCCATTTTGTTGCCCAGTCACCCAGTTTTGGGAGATCCCTTTTTGTAACTCTTTGCAGTCAGTTGTTGACTTAACTAGCTTGAGTAATTTTGTATCTTCTGCAAACTTTGCCACCTCACTAAACTTCCCCACTTTTCCTGATCATTTATGAATATGTTGAACAGCACTGGTCCCATTACATATACTTGGGAGATCTCACTATTTATCTATCTCCATTCTGAAAACTGACCATTTATCCCTATCTTTTGTTTCCTATTTTTGAACCAGTTGCTGATCCATGAGAAGACCTTCCCTTTTATCCCATAAATGCCTGCTTTGCTTAAGAGCCTTTGGTGAGGGACCTTCTCAAAGGCTTTCTGAAAGTCCAAGTACACTGTATTCATTGGATTGCTCATGTCCACATGCTTTTTGACCCCCTCAAAGAATTCGAATAGATTGGTGAGGCATGATTTTTCTTTACAAAAGCCGTGCTGACTCATCCCCAACATAATGGGTTCATCTAGGTATCTGATAATTCTGTTCTTTACTATAGTTTCAACTAATTTGCCTGGTACTAAAGTTATGTTTACCAGCCTGTAATTGGCAAGGATCAACTCCGGAGGCTTTTTTAAAGAATTGGTGTTACATTAGCTATCCTCCAGTCATCTGGTAGAGTCTGATTTAAGTGATAGGTTACACACCACAGTTAGTAGTTCAGCAATTTCATATTTGAGTTCCTTCAAAACTCTTGATTGAATACCGTCAGGCCCTGGTGACTTATTACTGTTTAATTTATCAATTTATTCCTGTATTGACACCTCAATCTGGAACAATTCTTCAGATTTATCATCTAAAAAGAATGGCACAGGTGTAGGAATCTCCCTCTCATCCTCTGCAGTGAAGACTGATGCAAAGAATTCATTTGGCTTCTCTGCAACGGGTTTGTCTTCTTTGAGTGTTCCTTTAGCATCTTGATTCTTCAGTGGTCCCACTGATTGTTCAGCAGTCTTCCTACTTTTGATGTACTTAAAAAATTGCAGTTAGTTTTTGTGTCTTTTACTAATTGCTCTTCAATTTTTTTTGACCTGTCTAATTATATCTTTACACTTGACTTTCCAGAGTTTATGTTCCTATTTCCCTCAGTACTATTTGACTTCCAATTTTTTAAAAGATGTCTTTTTGTCTCTAACCACCTCTTTTACTCTGTTGTTTAGCCATGGTGGCTTTTTTTTTTGGTCCTCTTACTGTTTTTTTATTGGGGGTATAGATATAGTTTGAACCTCTATTTTGGTGTTTTTAAAAAGTTTCCTTGCAGCTATTTCACTCTTGTGACTGTTCCTTTTAATTTCCATTTAACTAGTCTCCTCTTTTTTGTGCTGTTCCCCTTTTTGAAGTTAAATGCTACTGTGGTAGGTTTCTTGGGTCCCCTCCTCTCCCACCCAGATGTTGAATTTAATTACATTATGGTCACTATTACTGAGTAATTGAGCTGTATTTACCTCTTAGATCCTGTGTGCCACTTAGGACTAAATCAAGAATTGCCTCTCTTTATGGGTTCCAGGACTAGCTGCGCTAAGAAGCTGTCATAAATGGTGTCTAGAAATTTCATCTCTGCATCCCATCCTGAGGTGACATGATCCCAGTCAATATAGGGATAGTTGAAGATCCCCATTATTATTGGGTTTTCTGTTTTTGTAGCCTCTCTAATCTCCCTGAACATTTCACAATCACCATCTCCATTTTGGTCAAGTGGTCAATAGTATATTCCGACTGCTATACTGTTACTGTTCAGGCATACGATTTCTAACCATAGAGATTCTTTGGTACTCTTTGATTCATTTAAGATTTTACTATATTTAACTCTATGCTTTCTTTTACACATAGTGCCATTCCCCCACCAGCTTGACCTACTCTGTCATTCCTATATATGTGTACCCTGGTATTACCGTGTCTGATTATCATCATTCCACAAAGTTTCTATGATGCCTATTATATCAATATCTTCATTTTAATACCAGACACTCAAGTTCACCCATCTTAGTAGTTAGACTTCTTGCATCTCTATACAGGCACTTATAAAATTTGTCAGTCTGCCTTCATGTGATGTAAGTGAATGGGATGCTTTTTCATTTCAGTGTTTCTCTTCAGTTACCTGTGCTTTTTCAACTTATACTCTCTTCTTTTTACTAGGATATACGGTATGACCTTCAATAAATCTTCCCTTAAGGGATGTCTCTGTCCTAACTGTGTGCTCCTCCACACTTGTTGGCTTTTCCCCTGCCCTTAGTTTAAAAAAATCCTCTATGACTTTTTTAATTTTACAGGCCAGCATTCTGTTTCCATTTTGGTTTAGGTGGAGCCCATCCTTCCTGTATAGGTGTCCACTTTCCCAAAACACTGTCCACTTCCTAATAAACCTAAATCCCTCCTCTAAACACCGACATCTCATAAATGCATTGAGACCCTGCATTCTACCTGTCTACTTGGTCCTGTGCATCAAACTGGAAGCATTTCAAAGAATGCTATCATGGAGACCCAAGACTGTAATCTCTTATCTAGCAGCCTAAATTTGGTCTCCAAGACCTCTCTCCTACCTTTCCCTATGTCATTGGTACCTACATGTACCATGACCACTGGCTCCTCATCAATACTGCACATAAGTGTATTTAGATATCTTGAGATGTCTGCAACCTTTGCACCCAGCAGGCAATTCACCATGCAGTTCTCCTGGTCATCACAAACCCAAATCTGTGTGTGTGTGTGTGTGTATACATTCTCTACATCCTTTCTATCTATCTATCTATATTTAGATAGGATGTAGAGAAACTGGAACGCATCCAGAGATGAGCCACAAAGATGATCCAGTGGAATGAAAGCCATATGAGCAAAGAACTGCTGTGTTTAGTTTGGAAAAGAGGAGACTAAGGGATGACGTGATAGTGGTCTTCAAATTACTCCTTAGGGAATTCTGTGTCACTGTGCAAAGCAGAATGTGCACAGAAATTAATATTATGTGCAGAATTTCCTCCCCCACAAAATGAGCTGCTGAACGCTAGGTGGCACTGGACCCCTCACAAATAGAAAGACACTGCTGGGGGGAGTGGGAGGGATCTGGAGGGTTCCCAGCACCTCCAGTACCCAGCACACCCTGAAAGAACGAAGTAGCATGCAGGAAACACTACACAAACCCAAGACCCAGCATCACGCTGTTTCTCCCTCTGGATTCCTCGGCTCTGGAGGGATAAGGGATGCAAGCATCTGGGATGGGGGTTGCCCCACAGCTGGGCTCTGTGGGGTAGAGGATGTGAGTGTCTGGGATGGAGGATGCCGCAGCTGGGCTCTGAAGGTTAGGGTGTGTGTGTAAGAGTCTGGGCTGTGGGGGGCCCACAGATGGGCTCTGGTGGGGAGTGGGTTTGGGTCTGGCCCCTGCTGCTGGGCTTTGGAGGGAAGGGGGCAGAGAAACAGGAACTGGGTTGTCACAGCCGTTTCCTTAACTCTCTACTCCTGGAGGAAAATGTTTGTATCTGTATTGTTATAGACATAGTTGCTGACAGGTATTTTGAAAAAAATTACCAAAATAATTGAAACTGGAGTGATTATACAGTGTTATTTTGACAAATAAAATATGCATATTTTTGCAGAATTTTAAAGTATAGTGCGCAGAATTTTAAAATACTGTGCGCAGAATTTTTAATTTTTTGGCACAGAATTCCCCCAGGAGTATCAAATGTAGAAAGGCTGCCATAAAAAAGATGGAGAAAAATTGTTCTCTCTTGCCACAGAGGACAGGACAAGAGACAGTGAGTTCAAACTGTAGCACAGCAGATTTAGATTAAATCTCAGGAAAAATTTCCTAACTGTAAGGACAGTAGGACAATGGAACAAACTGCCTAGGGAAGTTGGGGAAGCTCCTTCACTGAAGGTTTTTCAAAAAGAGGCTAGATAGCCATCTGTCTTGGATGGTTTAGACACAAATCCTGCATTTTGGCTGGGGGTTAGAGTAAATGACCCTTGTGGTCCCTTCTAACTCTATGGTTTTATGAATCTATGAATCTATGATTTCTAATAATTGAATCCCCCATTACTATTACTTGTCTCTTCTTAATAACAGAGTTCTCACCTGGAGAGATATCGTCAGTGTGAGAGGATACCATGACATCACCAGGAAGGAGGGTCTCAACTATGGGATCATTTCCCTCTGCTCCAGCTTGATGCTCTCCTTCCCCAAGACTTTTATCCTCCTCAACAGAACAAAGGCTGTCAGACAGGGGTGAGACTGCTCTACTGTGTCCCTGAAAGTCTCATCTATGTACCTCTCTGTTCCCCTTAGCTCCCCCAGTTCAGCCACTCTGGTCTCAAGAGCCCATACTCAGTCTCTGAGGACCATGAGCTGCTTGCACCAAATGAGCACATATGACACCTGCCCACAAGGCAGCAAATCATATATGCTGCAATCAGTGCAATAAACTGAATAGCCCCCCGTCTACTTTTGGACTTCTGCCTAGATTATTTTTACTTTTGCAGGGGCATTTTTGATTTGTTCTTTGTGTGTGTGTGTTTTTTATTTGTTTGTTTTTTTAGAGAATGATTATGAAGTGTATCTGGCTTTCATGGTCCCTTTTTAAACTGCCTTGCAAAACTTCCCCATTGGCTGGTCCAGGTCACTAGTTCCTGTGGTTGCTTACAAGCTGAGTTTTAAACCCTTGTTCTCCCTGTCATCACATATACGTTACATGACATTTTAGGTACAGGTTAGGTACATGATGACAGTGTATTAGGTGTAGTGAGTGTGTCAGGAGTGACCAGATACTGACACAGAGTAGTGAACCACCAGTGGGCCACTGTGTCATAAACAGCCTTTAACAAATTTGAAAGCTTATCAGGTCCTCCCTCAGTCTTCTTTCCTCAAGACTAAACATCCCCACGTTTTTTTTTAACCTTTCCTCATAGATCAGGTTTTCTAAACCTTTTATCATTTTTGTTGCTCTCCACAGACTCTCTTCAATTTGGCCACAAAAATGTGGCACCCAGAATTGGACACAGTCCTCCAGATGAGGCCTCACCAGTACCAAGAAGAGCAGGACAATTACTTCCTATGTGTTTGTCAGGGTTCCCTCCCGACTTTGAACTCTAGGGTACAGATGTGGGGACCCGCATGAAAACCCCCCTCAGCTTATTTTTACCAGCTTAGGTTAAAAACTTTCCCAAGGCCCAAATTTTGCCTTGTCTTTGAACAGTGTGCTGCCACCACCAAGTGATTTAGACAAAGAACAGGGAAAGGACCACTTGGAGTTCCTATTTCCCCAAAATATCCCCCCAAGCCCTTACACCCCCTTTCCTGGGGAGGCTTGAGAATAAACAAGATGAGCACAAACCAGCCTTGGATTTTTAAGACCCAAAAAACCCAATCAGAGTATTAAAAACCAGAACTTTATTAGAAGAACAAAAAAAGATAAGAGAACAACTCTGTAAGATCAGAATGGAAGGCAGTCAGATTCAAAACATAGAGAATCCCTCTAGGCAAAGCCGAAAGTTACAAAAAGACACAAAAACAGGAATACACATTTCCTCCAGCACAGCGAATTTCACAAGCCAAAACAAAGAAAACCTAATGTATTTTCTAGATTGATTACTTACTAACTTTACAGGAGTTGGAGGGCTTGCATCCTTGATCTGTTCCCGTCACAGGTATCACACAGACAGACCAAAGCCTTTCCCCACCCTCCAGATTTGAAAGTATCTTGTCCCCTCATTGGTCATTTTGGGTCAGGTGCCAGCCAGATTACCTGAGCTTCTTAACTCTTTACAGGTAAAAGGACTTTGCCTCTGGTCAGGAGGGATTTTATAGCACTGTATACAGAAAGGTGGTTACCCTTCCCTTTATATTTATGACAGTGTTATACACAACATTCCTGATATTAGCCTTTTTCACAATTCCCTCACACTGTTGACTCATATTCATTTTGTGATCCACTATAGCTCCCTGATCCTTTTCAGCAGTACTCCCACCTAGCCAGTTATTCCACATTTTGTAGTTATGCATTGCATTTTTTCCTCCTAAGTGTAGTACTTTATACTTGTCTTTATGGAATTTCATCTTGTTGATTTCAGACCAGTTCTCCAATCTGACAAGGTCATTTTGAATTCTTTCCTTCCAAAGTGCTAGCAACCCCTCCCAGCTGGGTGTCATCCACAGATTTTATAAACATTCTCTCCACTCCATTATCCAAATCATTAATGAAAATATTAAATAGTATCAGACCCAAGACTGACCCCTGTGTGATCCCAATAGACACGTCCCCCCAAAAAACTGACAGCAAACTATTCATAACTACTTTTTGAGTTTGGTCGTTCAACCAGTTTTCTCCTACCTTATAGTAATTTCATCTAGACTATATTTCCCTAGTTTGCGATGAGAATGTCATGTGGGACTGTGTCAAAAGTCTTACTGAAATCAAGTTACAGCATGTCTACAGCTTTCCCCTTATCCACTAGGCCAGTAACCCTGTCAAGGAAGGAAATTAGGTGAGTTTGGCATGATTTATTCTTGACAGAACAGTCAGGCCCAGTGGCTATGCATGCTTGCAGCAGAGCAGAGCCAAGCCATTATTGGGAGGTCAAACCAGCAAAACATTTTTGCAAAACTTCACAGAAGAAGCAGTCGTTTTGGGAGTTCAAAGAGATGGTTGTGCTAGGGAGGGCTTTGCAGTGCACACAGCAATCAATGGAATGGCACTGCTTTGAGGGTGTTGGTCTGTGGTTTCAGAGATGTATGCTTGGAAGTAGAAGTAAAATCACAGTCCAGGAGAAGCAGAGAACAGCTGGCACGGGGTTAGGACCTCTGCTGGGTCAAGTACAGCAGATTACATGGGAAGTCAATAAATGGAAGTGAAGTCCTATAAGTCCTGGAGTGCCTTGCTATGAGAATAGAGAAATGAGCTGGAGGTATGGAGATAGTGACCTTGTTTCGGAAGGTTCTTATCAAGGAAATGTTTAATTTAGTCAGACTCTGAACTGAGGGTTGGAGCATGTTGGAAATATTGTTCAGATGGATGGGGAATGATGATGAGACTATCAGATGTGAATTAGATGAAACACTGAGCTTCAGCCAGTAAACACTAAGGAATCCACTGTGGGCTCAGAGCAAAAGCTGAAGAGGAGAAGTTGGTCTGACTGAAAGAAGGGCTTTTTGCTTATGAAGCAGAAGGTAGATTAAGAGCTCCAGCAGGACCAGGAGAAGCAGCATGTATTTCAGGAGAGGCTTTCAGGGATGTCAGTCACTGGAATTAACTGGGCTTGGACTTTTTGAGAGTCTTGCTATGTCTTAGTCTAAAGATACTAGGCAAACAGACATGGGACTTGACACTAAGTGGGCTAATGTGGGTAAATATGCCAAACAGGTATCCCTGAACTCTAAGCATTTCCTGGATCAGTGTGTGTCTGCCAGGAACTGCAACATGTTAAGCAATTCATGAGGAAAGTATGCTAACTCTGAATGGCACTGTTCCCTTGGCGATGGGGAGATTCATGCAACAATTGTTCTGTGCTAACTTCTGGGCATTAGGCAAAATGCGACATCTCCCAGTAGTTTGAGAACAAGCCATGTTGTACAATGAGAGCAAGCCTCTACCAGAAGAGAAGCTTTTCACATGGTTACACACAACAAGGAAATTTCTATCTATCTATCAGTTATAGGAGAGTCAACATCCCATTGGCTCATTGTAGCAATGCTGCTGCTGTGTGTGTGTCAAGATGGCCAGGAGACAAATGCAATGAGCTGCCCTCTGCCCACTTGAGACTCTGGAAGAAATCTTCTCTCATCACCACTGTCAGAGCAAGCCTAGTGAAATGTACCACATGTGCTGGAACCTTGTGTAGCCTCCTGGAACCTTCAGATTTCACCTCTCTAACAGGAATGGAGGGTTTTTCACAGGGCTGGCCATACCATGAGGTGAACTGAGGTTGCCGCCTCAGGTGCCAGACTGGGGGGGCACCACTAGGACCCAGAATTTCAAAGTTTTGGCCCAAGCGAGGGGGCATTGGGGTGTCATTTGAGCTCCCTGTCTCAGGTGCCAAAATGTTGTGGTCTGGCCCTGGTCTTTTACATAGCAACTAAATATCAGTGCAGAGAATTCACTCTGCAGGGTGAACTGGAGTGCTAAGAGGTGAGATCCTCATCCCCACTCCAGCTCTTTTACATTGGATAAGAAGGGCAGAGTGGCACAAAGGGTCCTTAAAATCCCTAGATGTAGTCAGTGGAGGATTCCCCAGGAGCAGGCACTGTATAAAACAGCCACGAGGCTGCCGGCCAAAGACCCTTTCACAAATCTTTGAGTAGAATCATAGAATCATAGAGTTGGAAGGGACCTCTGGAGGTCATCTAGTCCAACCCCCTGCCCAGAGCAGGACCAATCCCAACTAAATCATCCCAGCCAGGGCTTTGTCAAGCCTGACCTTAAAAACTTCTAAGGAAGGGAATTCCACCACCTCCCTAGTCAACGCATTCCAGTGTTTCACCACCCTCCTAGTGAAAAAGTTTTTCCTAATATCCAACCCAAATCTCCCCCACTGCAACTTGAGACCATTACTCCTTGTCTTGTCATCTGATATCACTGAGAATAGTCTAGATCCATCCTCTTTCGATCCACCTTTCAGGTAGTTAAAAGCAGCTATCAAATCCCCCCTCATTCTTCTCTTCCGTAGACTAAACAATCCCAGTTCCCTCAGCCTCTCCTCATAAGTCATGTGTTCCAGACCCCTAATCATTTTTGTTGCCCTTCGCTGGACTCTCTCCAATTTTTCCACATCCTTCTTGTAGTGTGGGGCCCAAAACTGGACACAGTACTCCAGATGAGGCCTCACTAATGTCGAATAGAGGGGAACGATCACGTCCCTCGATCTGCTGGCAATGCCCCTCCTTATACACCCCAAAATGCCATTGGCCTTCTTGGCAACAAGGGCACACTGTTGACTCATATCCAGCTTCTCTTCCACTGTCACCCCTAGGTCCTTCTCTGCAGAACTGCTGCCTAGCCATTCGGTCCCTAGTCTGTAGCGGTGCATTGGATTCTTCCATCCTAAGTGTAGGACTCTGCACTTGTCCTTGTTGAACCTCATCAGATTTCTTTTGGCCCAATCCTCCAATTTGTCTAGGTCCCTCTGTATCCTATCTCTACGCTCCAGGGTATCTACCTCTCCTCCCAGTTTAGTGTCATCCGCGAACTTGCTGAGGGTGCAATCCACACCATCCTCCAGATCATTAATGAAGATATTGAACAAAACCGGCCCCAGGACCAACCCTTGGGGCACTCTGCTAGATACCGGCTGCCAACTAGACATGGAGCCATTGATCACTACCCGTTGAGCCCGACAATCTAGCCAACTTTCTACCCACCTTGTAGTGCATCCATCCAGCCCATATTTCTTTAACTTGCTGACAAGAATACTGTGGGAGACCGTGTCAAAAGCTTTGCTAAAGTCAAGGAACAACAGGTCCACTGCTTTCCCTTCATCCACAGAACCAGTTATCTCATCATAGAAGGCAATTAGATTAGTCAGGCATGACTAATAGAGGACACAGCTGGGGGCAGGAGGGGTGTGTTGAGGGTGGGGTGCAGCATGCCATGCTGCAGAGATTCTTGGCAGAATTGTGGCTCATAGGGCATACCCGGAACACTGCCATAACTTAGACCATGTCTACACTACACACACACTTACATCAACTCAAGTTATGCTGGCATACAGCCGCTGCAGTTAGTACATTGCTTGTGTGTGCATACTTGGCTCCTTTTGTTGATGGTGTGCGAATTCACCAGGAGTGCTTGTATCAATGTAGAGTGAAGTGCACCATGAGTAGGTATCCCAGTGTGCAACTCACCGTCATCCAGCACACTGTCTTTTGGGAAGATATGGCAATGCATGATGGGGCTGAAATGAGTCACACGGCTGATTGAGAGCATGGGGTCAGCTTCCCAGTTTGAAACTGTTGCCATCTCATAATGTGCGCTGGATCCCATAATGATGGTGCCTTTTTTTCAAAAACCTGCACAGCCCTCCTCGCTGTCCACCATGTCTGACAGAAGCCTGGAGCCTGCCCAGCACAGCACTATTGTTCTGAATGTTGCAAGCACAAGACAGATGATCCTGCAGTATTTGCAGAGCCACAAAGAACAACCGAATCAGTGGGAAACATGATGATTCCTTGGAGGAGAGATTGGTTCTTGCTATGTCTCAAAGCAATGTAAGATTGGTGGTGGTGGTCATGGAGCAGCTGTAGATTGTGCAGCACTGCTTCTGGGCCCAAGAAATGAGCACTGACTGGTGGATCTAGCATCATAATGCAGGTTTGGGATGACAAGCAGAGGTTCCAGAACTTTCGGATGTGCAAAGCCACATTCCTAGATCTCACCTCACCCCTCCAGCACAGGGATACCACAATGAGAGCTACACTGACAGTGGAGAAGTGCGTGGCGATCGCACTGTGGAAACTTGCAACACCAGATTGCTCTTGGTCATCTGGGAATCAATTTAGAGTCAGGAAATCCACCATGGGGGCCATTGTGGTGCAAATGTGCAGGGCCATTACTTGCCTCCTGCTAGGCAGGACTGTGACTCTTGACAATGTGCAAGACATAGCGGATGGATTTGCAGCAATGGGGTTCCCACACTACAGTGGAGTGACAGACGGCATGCATACCTCTATTTTGGCACCAGACCACCTCATTAGTGAGTACATTGATAAAAAGGGCAACTTTCCAATGGTTACGCAAGCATTGGTGGATCACTGGGGACATCAGTGTGGGCTAGCCAGGGAAAGTGCATGATGCTTGCATCTTTAAGAATACAGGACTGTTCAGATGGCTACAAGCAGGGACTTTCTTTCCGACTGGCAGATTACCAGTGGTGAAGTTGAAATGCCAGTAGTGATCCTGAGGGATCCAGCCTTACTCCTTGGTCTGTTGGCTCATGAAACCGTACACCAGCCACCTCGATAGCACCAAGGAGAGATTCAACTACTGGTACAGCTGGTGCAGAATGGCAATTGAATGTGCTTTTGGTTGTTCGAAGGGTCACTGGCATAGTTGACTCACAAGATTGGATCTCAGTGAGAAAAGTATCCATATGGTTATAGCTGCCTGCTGCGTTGTACATAATATCTGTGAAGCAAAGGGGGGAAAGTTTCTGACAGGGTGGAGGTGGAGTGACTGTCTGCTGAATTTGAACAGCCAGATACAAGGGTTATTAGAAGAGCTCAACACAGAGCTATCTGGCACAGGCAGGCTTTGAAAGACTCTTTTAACAGGATGCTGGAGTAGTATGTCTTGTTGTAGTGTGCTTTATCTGTCTGTGCTCTTTTGTGGTCTGGTAGGAATCCTTTGGTGATTGCCTGTACATGTAGAGAATACAACACTATCAATGCATCAATTAATTTTGTTTGTAAATGATCCTATGAGTTGTTTGACATTGTGCAGTTACAGGCAATTGGTTACTTTCAGCATTGCTGAGCACTTGGCGGCATATGTTTTGAACTAATAAAGATGAATTATGTTCCAAATAATAGAATTTTATTCTGTAACAACATCAGTGCAAAAAAACCTGTGCCATTTTAAAACTAATCCATTAAAAATCTAATAAGACTGAATAAATTAAGAGAGCAGAATTTATTAAGAGGAAAGACCATTAATGTCCATTTCTGCTACACCTACACTAACCATGGCTTTCACAGGTTTGTGTATGTGAAGCTCTGATAGTCTTTAATGTCCCCCAGGGTGGAGTGTTAGGCGTAGCGCAGCAACCTCTGATGCCATGTGGAACATTGATGGGGGTAGACGGATGTCCTAAAATGGAGTTCTCAATGGGCTATGGAGAGAGGTGAGCCTGGAATTGTTGAAGCTGCAGGTCCACCAGAGTCTGCTGCATCTGTGTCTGCTGCCTGAGAAGCCCCATTGTGTCCTGGTGCATCTCCCTCTCCTTTTCCTGCTGGGACTCTGGGGCCTTTCTCCTCTCCACGCTCTCCTTCTCTAAACTGTCTGCAATATTCATTCAGCAGGCTCTGTGTTCACACTCTTATGCAGAACCGATGCAGTCCTCTTATTTCTCCTCCTGATCTGGCTCAGGCGTCCAATGGGAGTGGTGGGGGAGATCCTGAAGGCTGCAGTCGCAGCAGCTGAAGATAAAACATACAGAGGTACCATTGTCAGTACATTTACTGAAGAAAACAAAACTTAAGATGCTGATCTCATCCCCCTGGCTCCCCAAAAGTTTTAGAAACTATATTCTCACTTCTGCATGGGATAGGGTGACCAGATGTCCTGATTTTATAGGAACAGTCCCGATATTTGGGTTTTTTTTATATATAGGCTCCCTATTACCTCCCACCCCCGTCCCGATTTTTCACACTTGCTATCTGGTCACACTAGCGTGGGATTGCTTGTGCATGGCACCAGTCACCAGGATGGTGAGTGTGACTTGCTGGGAAAATGAGGAGGGAATTACTTCATTGCATGATTCTAGTAATGTAGGGAAATGTCACTGAATACTGGCACAGTTTTACACAGGCGGTGGTGATTTTAGCTGATAGCTCACTCCTGAGGGTAACAAAGGCAGAGAGAGAGCACAGATGCAGCTGGTGTCCCCAAGCCGTCTGAGTCCATATGCTGCTAGCCCGTGTGCTGCAATGGTGTCTGCTGAAGTTATCCCTGAGCAGTGTGGGAAAGTGTCCTACCATGGATGAAGAAATAAAGCAGCCCTCTCCAGAAATCTTCGGCATAGAATTGCAGAGTGCCTCCATGAAAGTTTCATCAAACTCTCTCAGGAGGATTCAAGAGATATCTCTGTGTACATAAACAAACTGCTCTGTATGTCCTTCCCTGCCTAACTCTAGAGGGGAATGAAAAGCATATAGCAGTTCTACCTTCCTTAGTTGTACTGCTCACTACCTGTTCTCGTACAAATAAATTAATGAAAAGTCAAAAGATGGTGAGATTTACCCAAGGTTCTTTCCCCTGCATTGGGCTCTTCCATGCTCAACTTGCAGGACAGGCTGGGCTGTGGTGGAGTCAAAAACAGGTCCTGGCTCATTGCATAGCTGGATCCCCCAGTCACCTGTCCCCCATTCACCTTCTCCTCCTTTTCCTCATCCACTCTCTCCTCCTCTTCGCTGTTCACGGCAGGCGTCTGTGTCTTGGGCTTCTTGGAGGTATCCACAGTGCTGTGGTCTTTATAAAAGTGGCAGGTCTGTTGCTTGGCACCAAATTGCCTGTTGGCCTCCCTAGCCTTCTGGTATGCCTGCCAAAGCTCCTTGGCTTTCATGTGGCACTGCTGCTGGTCCCTGGCTCACCCCTTCTCATGTATGCCCTGAGCAATCTGCTCATTGACGCCGACATTTCTATGGCTGGATCGGAGCTGTACCTGCACATTCTCTTCTCCCTGCAGGCCCAAAAGATCGAATATCTCCTGTCTTCTCCTGGCAGGAGCAAGTCTGGAGCATGTAGCCAACATGGTCAGCTGGACAGTTGCACTAAACATTGGAGAGCTGCTAGGTGTGCTCACCAAGCTAGGCAATCAGGAAAAGGAATTTAAAACATTTGCAGGGTTTTAAAAGGGAGGGAGGGCTTCCAAGCCCCATGAGCAGTGGAATTCACAATGGTGACCACACTGGTCTTTGTGGGACAGTTAGGTTCAACCTAACACAGTGTTTACACTGGCACTGCATTGACCTGAGGCTCTGTGCCTCTTGGGGAAGTGGTGTTACTATGTCGCCATCATGGGGCATTTACCCTGTGGGAGACCAATTTGAGTATAGCCACAAGCACTACTAGGTTGACATAAGCTTCCTTGTGTCGACCTAACTGA
Organism: Natator depressus; assembly: GCF_965152275.1. Taxonomy (NCBI): domain Eukaryota; kingdom Metazoa; phylum Chordata; order Testudines; family Cheloniidae; genus Natator; species Natator depressus. The sequence continues at coordinate 16,967,361 of NC_134235.1, forward strand.
ATAGTGTAGACTAGGCCTTAGACAGGCTCCCAGACCCCTAAATTGCTCAGAATGGGGGCACAAAGTTGGCTTAAAGACACCATATCACCTCCCCTTCTAGACTGTGATTATGTTGCATGGCTCCTAGAAGTAGAATTGGTCTGGAATATTTTGATTAAACAGTTTTGGTCAAAAAATGCTTATTTATCAAAATGGAAATGTACCAGTCTGTACTACATTTTCTCAGGTCCAGAATGGAATTTTTGGTCAGAGAGCTCACATCCTAGAATAACCTCTAGCTAAAGCATTTACCTGGGATACGAAAGGCTTGTGTTCAGGTTCTACCTTCAGATCAGGGGCTTGAACCTTGGCCGCCTATATCCAAGGCAAGTGTCTTAATCACTGGGCTATATACTCACTAGTTCTAGCTCTATTTAATTATTATATAAAGAGTGGAACAGCTCCAACAGGCAAGACTGAGAAAAGAGGACAGATGGATGCTATAGCCCTGTGCTTAGGGGCCTGACCTAGGAGGTAGAACAGCTGAGTTCAAGGCACTGCTCCGCTCCTGTCCCAAAGGAGTGCACTGGGCTATTGGCCAGTCTTGTATGTTTCTGAAAGGTTTCATTCTGACGCAGAACAGAAACAAATTCCAAAACCTTCATTTTTTTGGTGAAACTGAATTCTTGTTTTCCAGCCAGTCCTGTGGACCAGGGTCTCACTCCAGAACCAGAGTCACAACTTAAAGCTTGAATGACCTGAGTCTCCCTGGGAATCCCAAGCCACCAGCCATCCTTGCAGAGCAAGTGCAGCATATTTCTGTTAGCATATGGTAAAGTCATCTGCACATAGCGACCCATCATGCCCAGAAAGACAGATAAAGATGAAAATCCCTGGGGCTAGCTGAGCTACACCAAGCACAGAAGCAGTGGGGAGGTGGCTGTAATCCTCCTTTCTGTTCCCCTCATTCTGTGGCTTTAGCCTAAGGGCTGCTGTAAATTATGCCATTAGAAACAACCCCTTAGGGCCACGTCCCTTCCTGTCCCTGAATATGCTCCCCCAGATGATCATAATCCTCCCAAAACAATGAGTATTACTGATCAAAAAGGTTATGAAAATTATGGTGCCCTTCCCATGTTATACCAATGGGACTGGCCAATCCCCCTGCCCCAGGCTGAGCCTGAAGAAGCATGTAGACCTTGGAGGGTGGGCTAGGGTTTAGCTCCAGTGACAGCCACTTCCTGTAAGCATTGTAGCTCTATAGAAAAGTCAGCTGTACTTATTGGAGTACCAGGGATGACTCACAAAGTTGTTTCAACATTATGATTCATGGAGCCATTTCAATGCCATGACTCACTTATGGTCCCCTGTTGCTCAGAAGCATGTAATCAGCAGATGCCTGAACATCATCTTGGGAAACTGAAAAAGAGCCTAATTTGACAGGACCTCTGAATGTAAACCCAAAGCCTTCTGAAGAGTTTCATATGGCTCACCATGGGCTTATATTGGCTGAATAAGAAATACTGAAGATTGGATGGATAGATAGACCTTGCCAATTTGCACAGATGAATAATCCTTCAGCACCCAAGCAGTCCTATTAATTATTATTATTTGGATTACAGTCATGCTTAAAGGCCACAGTGGAGATCTGGACCCCATAGTGCTAAGCACTGTACAAACACAAAGAGACAGTTCCTGCACTGAAGCATTGTTGCTTACTATGTATTGGTAAAGTGTCTAGCACAGTGGGGTACAGATCTAAGCTGTGGTCTTTTTGCACTAAGGGACAGATTTCCAAAGGTAGTTAGGTGCCCAAAGATGCAGATAGGCGCTAGTGGGACTTTCAAAAACATCTAAGGAGGTTAGGCACCTAGCTCCCATCGATTGAATAGGGATTTAGGTTCCTAACCTGCTTAGGCTTTTTGGAAAATCCCATTAGGCACCTAAACCCCTTAGGAAATCTGGTCCTATATCTAAACAGACAAGATAGACAGTGGTGGGAAGGGAAGCAACGTGGAAATGCAATGACTTCCTCTGGGTCAGTAGCAGAACTGAGACTAGAGATAGAACCCAGACCTTCCGATTGTTCAGCCTGCACCCGCCACACTACAAGAAGCTATGGATGATGCCTATGGATAAGGTTCTGAAAGATGGCTTACACAGGCTTGCCTTTAGATGTCTCAGCAGTTGGCTGATTCTATCCATCCATCCCTCTGAGCATTTATGCCATGCTTGTCACCGTAGGCTGATTCCATCAACTGCTTACATCACGTCTGAATTTGGCATGTAATGCCTAGAGTCATCCAATCAGAGGCAGATTAGGGGTTTGTGGGGCCCTGGGCCAGAGCAAATGGGGGGCCCCTCCCCACCCCTTCTGCCTGCAGTTCCCCGCCTCTGGCGCTCCTGCCAGGGAAATGGGGCCAGGGCGTGGGGGCTTGTCCCACCCCACTCCCCTGCCCGGTGCTCCTGCCCGGGAGTGAGGTTTGGGTATGGGGGCTTGCCCTGCCCGCCCAGTGCTCCTGCCAGGGAGCGGGGTTGGGACGCAGGGGCTTCCCGCACTCCCCGGCAGGAGTGCAGAGCAGGCAGAGCAGGGCAAGCCCCCATGCCCTGACCCCACTCCCCAACAGGAGCACCGGGTGGGCAGAGCAGATTGGAGTACAGGGGGCCCATTTTTCCAGGGCCCCCCAATTGGCTGGGGTCCCTGGGCACAGGCCCTGCTGGCCCAGTGGCTAATGTGCCACTGCATCCAATGCACTAGAAAATTCTTAGCCATGGACCTATCCTTTCCTACATTAACTGGTCTGATACTTACAGGGATCCACTCATTTTCTTATACAGAGAAAATCTAGAAACATCTTCAGTGTCCCAATAACATCGATGAAATATTTTCTAGTTGATTGTAAGCAACAAAACAAGCAAAGAAAAACCCCTTTCCAGGTACCAATAGCAACAACAAGGGCCAAGTTAAATCTGTATAGGACTCCTTTTCTAAAATAAATAAACCAATGGCTCAGTCCTCCACCCAGAAAATACTCTGGCAAATTACCTTGTTACTTTTGCAGGTGGTTCTTCCCAACCCACAGACATTCAGAGTCCTTGTGAACATGGAACCACAAGTAACTTTTCATTTGAGGAACATGGAAAACAAACAAGAGATAGTGAAACAATATTACACACACACAAGAAAATGAAGAACTTGGCCAACCCCACATGTCCAAGTAGTAATTGTCCGATTTATGGAGGTCCAGCCCTCCTAACACGCCACTCACGGGTCCTGTTAGGTGTGGTGATAGACAAGAGGTGCCTTCCTGGGTTGGCCTGCTCCAGTTCAGAAAGGTCTGCTCCACCAGGCCCTACTCCAACATGCAGCAACCTGTTCCAATTCTGCGGTATCAGCACAGTTTCCACTGAAGTCAGCTCAGCACTGCCACTGTCTGTTGGGTCACTGCTCAGCCCGCTGTGTACTGCCATTGGTCCGAGTGGACCTTGCTGGAAAGCCAGCTCTGTCTGACTCCCAGGCTAGATTCACTCCCCTCAGGAAGCAGAATCTCCACACAGGAAACCCACAGAAAAATGAACACTTGGGTATAATCCCTGCTCTCTGGGATATGGCTTCTATTCTCTCAGACAGAATCTTTTTTCTAATGAACCTGAGTTTTTTTATATCAAGCTAGAGTCCACTGAACATGCTGCCAGGGTGATCCACTCATTCCTGCACATATCCTACACAATTCCAATGCTCCTCCATGAGTACAGTTATGGGGGAAGCTAATGATCCAATCAATCGGTGATGAATCCTGGTCACATGAGGCACGTTGCGCATACTGTAGCAAATTGCCAGTACGATTATGATGGGTCCCGCACTTCCTCTTCTTGGGGGGGGGGGTTCAGGGCACAGTTTCCTGCCCCTGAACTAAGGTATTTACTGTCCCACTAGTAACCCAGGGAAGGGTAGTGGAGAGAGAGGGACCCAGGCCAGCCCTCTACTCCGGGTCCCAGCCCAGGGGCCCTAGGGATAGTGATAAACCACTTGAACTAGTGCTTCCTTCCCCTGGGCTACTTCCCTCTCCTGCTCTTCAGCTTGTGGGGCTTCCTGCCCTCTCTCTCTCTCTCGCTCTCTGCACAAGTGGGGTGTTTCTTTACCTAGGGTCTTGGTCTTCTAGCCAGCCACGGCACTTCTCCAAACTCTCCTCTACTTCAACTCCTCCAAACTGCACTCTGCTCCAACTCCTTCCCCTGGCTGATTGAAGCAGGGGGTTTTTATCAGGTGACTAGCTTCAGGTACTCTAATTGGCTTCAGGTGCTTTTAATCTATAGAAACCTTTCTTCCCTCTACAGGGAATAAGGCTTCTCCTCATCCTGGGACTTACATATCTCTCCTCTATCACTCTCCTGCTGCCTTCTGGCCATGCTGTAGCACAATACACTAAGAAGAAATACAATAATAATACATTATTATAATTAAAATGTATTAGTATTTATGCAATCAAAACATACACAGATTCCAAAGCAACTCAATAGGTTAGAATTATGGGTAAGCAAGATTAAAATCAGGTAAATGAAGCTGTCCAGAAATGGCTTTTCCCCTTCTCCCATATAGAGGCAGCAGAGAGTTCCAATCGCCTAATTCTTCTGGCCCTGGGGCTTACACACTGTTCCTTGCTCTGATTGGCCCCCTATTATAGGCCATTAGCAGGCTTTGAACTCTGCACATTCATCACTACAATCCAGACTTCTACAGCTTTAGCTAAAGGATTAAGTCCTTAAACTGGGAGCAAGTTGCAGGAAATGTTCAGTCACAGAGATGGAAAATAATACACACTGAACTGTGAATTACTCAGCCAGCAACTGGTTTCCTTGAACCAAAGCTGTTATGTATTATTATTATTATGTATTTGTCCTGTTGTAGCACCCAGAGGCCCCAATCAGGCAATGAATGCCAATATACAGTGGGCAAAACCACTGCTGGATTATCAGAGAATCAAATGTTATCATAAAAAATTCAAATAGAAACAAATCATATGGCACTAACTGTGTCCCACTGAGCCAATGGAATTATACCATGGATGAATTTGTCTCACGTGTTCCATAAAAAAACCCAGCGTAACCCAAGGGAATCTGATGCGGGGGGCGAGAGATGGCGATTTCTTACATCTAGTTAACGGCTTGCAATGAACTGCCTATGAGTATGTGATGTTGCCCTCTACTGGTCAACCCCCCAGAGTGCATAAGTGACTTACTACAGCTATAGGAGTTCTGAAGCTCAAGTGACAGAAGCCTGCGTTTTGGAGCTCAGGACCACTATTCTAGACTGACTCCCTATGTGTGGGAACGTGATGTAAATAGTAAATATTTATCTTGCCAGCAGCATGTGGGATTGTAAGAGCTGCGCTGGTGTGCTGGACTGTCCTACCATAACGATCACATGGATTTCATCAGATGCATAGCTTTCATTTCTGTGGGAATGTAGGCCTCTTAACTGCATGTGTTTGGACTGAATTCTGTCTCAAACTCATGTATCTGTTTGGTTGCTTCCATATGTTAGGACTGCTGGACAATAAATGGGATGATTGTGCTTCACTGCTGGGGAATCAGAAATCTGAACATAGCATATGCTCTGAATTTTCCTATGGGTCAGAGACAGTCATGGTCAGTCAGGTCGAGAGAAATAAAGAAGTTATTCTGATGCCATTTTGAGGAAGAGCTTCGGAGGAGACGGGCTGCTGCACGGAAGAGCCGTACAAGGGAACCGCAAATAAAGGATTAGCTGATTCATCTCTCTGGAGAGAGCTGAGTACCACAGCAGCAGCAGCCTCGTTTGGGACAGAAGTTCAGCTTGGCTGCCAGCCAGACCCAGGAGGGATGTGGAAGAAAATGTAAAGGAAATAAAACAATTCAGGTAGGATCGGGGTTCAGTGGGAATGGACTAGCTGGTTGGGAAGGGGAGACAAGAAGTCAATGGCTATGAGCTGTTACCTGTTGCCAAGTGCTGCATTTTGTGATAAGCTGAGTACCCTGCTTTTTAAAGACATATACATATATTGGTGTGAGAGGTTCACAAACCCACAAAGAAATCATGTCTTCAAAGGAAATAGTGTGCTTGACAATAGAGCTCCGAAGCATATTTTCATTGCATCATCAGGTGGGAACACGAAGTCAACGCCACAGACAAACAGCCCGTGCCACAGCTACAATGGGATGGTGGGTCATGAGGGTCCCGCCGTCACCATGGGTCAGTCCAACTGTCTCGTCTGATCCTTTTATCACAGTTTGTGGAAGCACTGCAGCAGAGTAGTTAATGCAGTGAGTCACATCAGGTGGCAGGGTCTTTGTCCTCCTTGTAAGCAAGCCGCACTGAAAATACATGAGACACTAGCAGATGCAAAGAAATGAGTTTGTTTTCACTCAGAAAAAACACTTATCTGAGTTTTAAGTCTCAGAACAAGCTAGAAATTGGGACAGTTGCAAATGGAGAGCTCCTGTCTGGTCCTTCAGACAGATTTGACAGGAGAGGCACTCAGCTCTCAGCAGCAGTGTACAGTGTCGTATGTCACTGACTTTGTTCAGGGAAAGTGTACAGTGTTATGTTTTAGAACTCAGTGAGTGGCGTGTTCCCTTTATTTTCACTTCACTCAGGTCCAACCAATGAAGCACTAGGCAGAAGGCAGGCCGATGTACAGGGCAACACATGTTTCTGTTTTTCTAAAGAATATTTTTTCACATTTGTGAAACAGCATAGACTGGAATTTGCCCTTATGTGGCTTCTTTCCCATGCCCCGGACACAAGGAGGAGGCTTGTGCAGAAAAGATAACAGAATCAAGAAGAGCGAATTGCCTGCCATGTGCACTTAAACCACCCCTTAAGGGGCAGACCCTGGCCCCAGTCTCATTGTGGTAGCCAGTTCCAAGAGTATAATAATTTATTATCTCCTTTCGGTCGTTCCCTGTGTTTACCGGGTGATAATCCTAAGGAATTTGCTCATTCGATTTATTAAAAAAAAAAAAAAAAGCCAGGAGAATTCATAATAGCTTTAGCCAATGAGTATGATTGATGTCAGGTGCTAGAACACAGGAGGGGGCCCAGGGCAGGAACTGACAAACACAGATAATGTATGCAGATAAAAATGAAGCAAACTGTCATGTGTAAAGCAGAATTTGGAAATCATGCCTGGGGTGCTGCGTGAGGCAAAGAAATTCTGTGTGCGTGTGTCTGGATCTAACGGAGACAGATGCGATAGAACATACTGGGGCTGCCTCTGAATCTCACTAATGCTGGGGTAAGTTCACTTGACCAAATTATTCCCTTGTAAATACAGAGTAATTCCATTGACTTCAATGGAGCTAGTACAGGTTACAATTGGGGTAACCGAGAACAGAATCTGTCCCAATAACATCGTCAATACTAAGGATTTCTCTCTCTCTAGGCCCTGATTAAGTAAAGTGCTTAAGCACGTGCTATGCTTTATGCACATGCATAAGTCCCCTTGAAGTAAATGAGATTTAGTCATGTGCTTAAGCATTAAGCGCATGCTTAAGTCCTTTGCTGAAAAGGGATTCTTTGCTGAATTCAGGGCATACTTAGTAAAGCCCTGTGGGATCCTTTGAAAAGTGCTATACAGATAGAAGCCATTATCACTATTCTTGTGGTCTGGTTTGCATTCTTGCTCATATGAGAGAAGCCATAGAAGGCAAAGAAGAAGGTGGAGGTGTTAACATGAAAAGAAAGCAGATGCAGTAGTAGTAAATTCATCGATTATAAGGCCAGAAGGGACCATTGTGATCATCTAGTCAGACCCCCTGTAGAACACAGGCCATAGAACTTCCCTGAATTAATTCCTGTTTGAACTAGAACAGATCTTTTAGAAAAATGTGCAAACTTGATTAAAAATGTTCCAATGATGGAGACTCCGCAATGACCTTTGGTAAATTGCTCCAATGGTTAATTACCCTCACTGCTAAAAATGTGTGTCTTATTTCCCATCTCAATTTGTCTCACTTCAACTTCCAGCCATTGGGTCGGCTCCTTTCTCTGCTAGGTTGAATAGCCCTCTGTAGAGGAGTTGTGTAGCAGATGGTCAGAACAGACTAGCCTATTCCTCTATGTTTGGAGTCACTTGTAAACGATGTGGTGGTATTCGCTGTGGCTTCCCTGACGCATTGTTTGTGGCTTTCAGCCTATGTTTGTGGAAGTAGAGGTCTCAAGCCATCACAGGAAAGTTTCAGTGCTGACATTTCCCCCCCACCCCCACAGGATTGTTTGAACCCTGCAAGAGTTTCCCTTTTCAGATGTTGTGATCTACTTCCCTCTTTCTTAACTTTTCTTTCTCAAATTCCACTGGGAGGAGTAAAAATAAATAAATAAATAAATAAATAAAAATCTACTGACAGGTGTTTCTTTTCCCTCAGATGATCTCATTATACTGGTAATAAGCCAGTTTTCCCCAGTGAAAGGAAGACTGCAGTTATCTTGCTGCAGTGACAGTATGTTCCAGGGGTTTTTAATGTGCCCATGGTGTAATGGTGTATCCCCTAAAGGCTAGGATACGGCTGTAAGCTCTCCAGGGCTGAGAGACAAGCTGTACACAAGCTGTTGCAAAGTATGAGACTGAAGAGACAAGTGAAGTGAGACGCTGTTACGAAGTGTGAGTGCTGAAGCTTTGCTGATGAAATAACCCTGCTTGATTTTGATGGCTTGACACCAAGGTGATGGGCCTGACACACATGTATTTTCTTTCAAGCAAATTATTAAATCCTGGCTCAGATTTCACACAGTTGCACATATACAACAGTGATCAGAGCCAGATAGACATATTGATTGGAGGATCAAACAGGGCAGTGGATAGAAAGCCCAATCAGGCAGCCAACCAGAACCTGGATAACCTATTTAAACAGCTACCTGGTAACTGAGGGGCACAGAGGCCTCTGAGGAGGTAAGATTCCACATTGTGTTGCGACATGACATCATCCTCATTAATAATTATTAAGTATTTACATTGCAGTAGTACCTAGGGCCCTGAGCCTTAGGATCCATTGTGCCAGGTTCTGTTCAAACACACAAGGCCCGCATAATTTTGCATCTTGACTATTGTGTCATCCTCTTTTTTGGCCTTGACAAATGCAACCTTGCCCTGCTCAAATCCATTAAAAATGCTGCTGCAAAGATAATTTTCCCTGTCCCAACTCATCATTTTCACATCATCCCTCTCTTTGCATCCTTCCATTATCCATTGTATAAACCATAAACTACTTCTATTCACTTTCAATGCCCTTCATAGCTTATTCTCACCTCCCAGCCTATCCATCACATCTCATTTACTTTCAAACATTGAACAGAAGAATGGCTATACTGGGTCACACCAATGGTCCATCTAACCCAGTATCCTGTCTTCCAACAGTGGCCAATGCGAGGCGCTTCAGACGGTATGAACAGAAGAGGGCAATCATCAAATAATCCATCCCCTGTTATCCACTCCCAGCTTCTGAGAGAGACTATGGACATCCAGAGCATGCGGTTGCATCCCTGACCATCTTGTCTAATAGCCATCAATGGACCTATCCTCCATTAACTTATCTAGTTCTTTTTTTTAACCCTGTTATGGTTTTGGTCTTCACAATATCCCCTGGCAATGAGTTCCACAGGTTGACTGTGCATTGTGTGAAGAAGTACTTCCTTTTGTTTGTTTTAACCTGCTGCCTATTAATTTTACTGAATGACCCCTTTTTCTTGTGTTATGTGAAAGAGTAAACAACACTTCCGTATTTACTTTTTCCACACCCATCAAGATTTTATAGATCTCTATCAAATCCCCTCTTGGTCATCTCTTTTCCAAGCTGAAAGTCCCAGTCTTTTTAATTTCTCCTCAAATGGACACTTTTCCATATTTCTAATAATTTTTATTGCCCTTCTCTGTACCTTTTCCAATTCCGATATGTCTTTTGGAGATGGGGTAACCAGAACTGCATTCAGTATTTAAGGTGTGGATGTACCATGGATTGATATAGTGACATTATGATACCTTCTGTTTTGTTATCTACACTTTCCCAATGGTTCCTAACATTCTAACATTTTTTGATTGCTGCTGCACATTGAGCAGATGTTTTCAGAGAACTATGCTTAATGACTCCAAGATCTGCTTTTTGAGTGGTTAAAGCTAATTTAGATTCTATCATTCTGTAGGTATAGTTGGGATTATGTTGCCCAGTCTTCCAGTTTTGTGAGATCCTTTTGTAATTCTTTGCAGTCTGCTTTGGACTTATCTACCTTGAGTAATTTTGTATCATCTGCAAACTTTGCCATCTCGCTGTTTATCCTGTTTCCAGATAATTTATGAATACTTTGAACAGCACTGGACCCTGTACAGATCCCTAGGGGACACTTCTATTTACCTCTCTCCATTCTGAAAACTGACCATTTATTCCTACCATTTGTTTTCTGCCTTTTAACCAGTTACTGATCCATGAGAAAACCTCCTCATTTATCCCATGACTGCTTAGTTTGCTTAATAGTTTTTGGTGAAGGATCTTTTAAAAGGCTTTCTGAAAGTCCAAGTACACTATATCCACTCAATCACCCTGGTGTACATGTTTTTGACCCCCTCAAAGAATTCTAGTAGATTGGTGAGGCATGATTTTCCTTTACAAAAACCATGTTGACTCTTCCCCAACAAATCATGTTAATCTATGTGTCTGATAATTCTGTTCTTTCTATAGTTTCAACCAATTTGTCTGGTACTGAAGTTAGCTTTACTGGCCTGTAATTGCCAGGGTCATCTCTGGGAGTCTTTTTAAAAAATAGTATTTTTTTATATCATTAGCTATCCTCCAGTCATCTGGTAACAGACGCTGATTTAAATGATAGGTTAGATACTACAGATGATAGTTCTGCAATTCCATCTGGTCCTGGTGATTTATTACTGTTTAATTTATTGATTTTTTCCCAAACCTCCTCTATTGTCATTATGTCAAGTCCTGCCTCTGCTCTGCCCATGATGCCAGCCTGCATTGCTCACTTAAATTTTCAAAATAAGTAACTTTCTTAGTAAGTGCTTTCTCCTGTGCTGCCCCTTACACATGGGAGCAGGTCTCTGTAAACATATGCCAAGTCACCTCATTGTCCTCTATCAGATCCTTCCTTAAAACTAAAAGAAAAGGAGTACTTGTGGCACCTTAGAGACTAACCAATTTATTTGAGCATAAGTTTTTGTGAGCTACAGCTCACTTCATCAGATGCATAAAAGTGGAAAATGCAGTGAGGATGTTTTTATACACACAGACCACGAAAAAATGGATGTTTATCACTTCAAAAGGTTTTCTCCCCCTACCCCACTCTCCTGCTGGTAATAGCTTATCTAAAGTGATCACTCTCCTTACAATGTGTATGATAATCAAGGTGGGCCATTTCCAGCACAAATCCAGGTTTTCTCTCCCCCCACCCCACTCTCCTGCTGGTAATAGCTTATCTAAAGTGATCACTCTCCTTACAATGTGTATGATAATCAAGGTGAGCCATTTCCAGCACAAATCCAGGGTTTAACAAGAACGTCTGAGGAATGGGGGGGGGGGGAGGAAAAAACAAGGGGAAATAGGTTACCTTGCATAATGACTTAGCCACTCCCAGTCTCTATTCAAGCCTAAGTTAACTGTATCCAATTTGCAAATGAATTCCAATTCAGCAGTCTCTCGCTGGAAGCTGTGCGAGCCGAGGGACATACTGGCCACTGCTTCCAGCAGCTCCCATTGGCCTGGAGCAGCGAACCACTGCCACTGGGAGCCGCGATCGGCCGAACGTTCGGACGCGGCAGGTAAACAAACCAGCCCGGCCCGCCAGGGGCTTTCCCTGCACAAGTGGCGGAACAAGTTGGGGAACCACTGATCTACTGGCATTTTCAAAAGTACCTGGGGCACTTATTTCCCTTTGATTTCAATAGGAGACAGGTGCATAGGTGCATTTGAAAATCCCCCAGGAACTTATTTACATCTTTAGGCACCTAAATAACTTTACAAAGCTGATCTTCATGTAATACAGCGATGAGGGCTGTACAAGAACCTACATAGGACTGAATATGAATTATAATGTATTATGCACTGAGTACTGACAGTGTGCTCACTGCAGTGCAAGCATAGGTCCTCATGCTTCAAATACGGCTGGCTGTAGTGCTACTGTAGTGAGTAGCCAGGGGTACTGTCCATGGTAGCCTGGTAGTACATCTGGGCGTGTTTCTAGGCTTAGGTCCAGAGGGGGAGACAGGGCCTTTCTCTTGCCCCCGTTGAAATGAAAGGCAAAACTCTGGTTGACTCTGGTGGGAGCAGGACTGGGTTTGCAGTCCCTGCTCCAAAGAGTTTACAGTCTAATGCAGAAGCAGCAAAACCTTCAGATACTAACAGTACAGTTTGGGATGGTGCAGGAGTGAACTGACCAGGACTCAACTGACCTAAACAGAAGCACAAACAAAACTCCATGACTATAGGGAAGATAGTGCGCTCAAATCAACCTGATGTAATTTTGGCCCTGATTTTGTAGCTGGACCTGAGCCAATGGACCCTTGCATCCACATGGAGCCCAGTGGATTCAAAAGTCTATCCACACAGATCCTTTCACACCATCACGGCTTTCATGAGTACTTACAGTACTGAGAAAAACATCAGTGATTCAATGGAACGATTCCATGTGTGAAATAATCTCCTACAATTTGGCTTCCCATCAGGCAAGTTAAGTAATTTATTACAACGACAAGTAACTGTCCAAATATTTATTTAAAGGGCAATTTAAATTATTTGATTTATATTCATGAGTAATTAAGCAGTTATGCTGCATGCTCCACATATATTTCTTCTTGCCACTGCAGTTAATCTAAATTGCAGTGCAGATCCAAAATATATATCTTCCTTATCCCCTCTCTCTCCAACAAGCCCCCAGTCTCCAAGGAATAACAATTATCCAGTAGATGACAGTGAATAGATAATTGGGACAGTGCAGTCTTACGGGTCCTTACGGCATTTTGTTATCTTGCTGAAACAGGCGATGCAATGTGTTCCTAACTAGAGGATGTGAAGCCAGCTTGTCAGCAGCAGATAAATATGCAGCAATGTCTACTTTTTGTGATGTTGATTAATGATGTCTGCCTGTCAAAAAGCATTTGCATTGGTTGGTTTGGATGTTCCCGTCCATAAAGGGCTAGTGTGTAACATTGACTCTTGTCCTTGGGAGCAATTCAATTACTCGGCCACTTGGCCTGTTTGGTAAGCAATACGTTTCTGTTTACATACATAATAGACAGAACTGCAAGGAGCCTTTCTTCAGAACAGTTCTGTCTTGGAGGAAATCAGATGAGTGATGTCTAGAAGGGTCTCCCCACACTCGAGTCAGCACATGAAATGAGTCTTTGGCGAAAAATGACACTTGATCCGTTAAGCCTGTTACCCTGCCCTCCGAATAAAATAACACCTGCAGTTTCAGAAGAAGTGAATCCCCTCCCAGCCAATTGTGCAGATGCCTTCCTGACCCCTACTGTGGTCAGTGCACACCCTGATGCATATGGTTGTTTTTATCTCACTATGAAGAACACCAGATTCTGATGCTTACACAGTCCTTGCTTTTAGCTACCACCATTAGGGTACCACCACTCTGGGACAGTGGCATGAAAATAGGGGATGTCAACAGTGTGCCTAACGTAATCTGGCTACTTGCCTGTATGTGCACTGTAAGGTAGCGAGTCCTGCCTATTACCTACATCCTCTGCTCCACAGCTGGGTTAGAAACCTTGAGTCTGGAGTGTTAAAACACACAGTGCACATTGTAGGTGAATAGCGTCTACAGTGAATTCTTATGGCCTGATCCAAAAGCCGCATGTGGGTTTTGGATTAGGCTCGTAAAGTGCAGTTATGCTCTGGGATGGGATTGAGTAAAAATGGCATTGTGGGATTCTCGTTTTTTTCTGTCTCAGTGACACTAGATCAAACGGGCCTAGTGTGCAGGGGGAGAGGAAAAAAGAAAGGTGGTTCTTCTAATTAACAATGCTGTGAACTTACCCTGGATCTGAGAGTCAAGCTGTAGTCTTTCTGGCTCATACGTCATCACCAGTGATATAACTCTGGCACTGGTAATTCACTTGAGTCAATAACATTTTTTTACTTATGATTAAAAGCCTTAGAAAGGGGCTGGTCTGGCAGAAGCCAGTAACAGATTCATAGCTTTTAAGGGTAGAATGGGCCACTATGATCATCCAGTCTGATCTCTTACATAACCCGGCCCTGACCATTTCACCAGGGGTTCCTGCAGTGGAAGGAATTTTCCTTTCGCAGAGGAGGAAGGATTCTGCACTGCCATGCAGGAAAGCTGTGTCCGATCTCTCGCTGCTTTGTCTGGCCGCAAAGCTGAGGTGGCATCCTACACCCATGGGTGGATGGAGAGGACCTTACATCATTCTACTGTAAATTAGTATTACCAGGTGATCTACAGGATGGTTCTGATGGGCTCTGAATGTGAGAACTGTTCATTCTTCCTCACCTGGGCTGGTGGCCATGATATGGGGAAAGTGGCAAAGAGGAGGCAAACAGGAGAAAGGTGTTAGAGGGGTAGCCATGTTAGTCTATATCAGCAAAAACAGTGAAGAGTCCTTGTGTCACCTTAGAGACTAACCAATTTATTTGGGCATAAGAGAGAGAAAATGGGAGAAAATACACCTGGGGGAAGCTTTCATGAAGACTGTGTTCATTTTTCCCCTAAAAGATCTGAATTTTTTCAGCCAGTGCTATTTACACCTCTCATGGGTGGTGGGTATAGAAGGCAGGGAAGGCTGAACCTTCCCACCAAGCCTTGTGTGGCCCTGCCCATGCTCCTCCCACAGGCCCCTTCCTGTTTCCCAGTGCTGTGCTGTGGGGGGCTCTTCCCGCCGTCGCCCCAAGCTGGGGCTAATGGGGGCTGACCTGCGCTCCAGGGCTGGAAGAGGGGGACCGTGTCATCCACCCAGCGCGCAGAGGGGGGTGCACAAAGACCGCCCGGCGCACCAGGGCTGGGGTAGGGGGAGGGCTATGCTGCCCTCATGCCCACCCACCTGCCCGGGACTCTTGGGCTGGGGTAGGGGTGCCACACCACCTGTGCAGCATGCTGGAGAGAGGCGAGTGGGTGGCTGGCAGCCGCATGGGGAGAGGGGGGCTATGGGCTTTAGCAGGAGGGGCGTGGCCTTGGGTAGAAGGTGCGTCGGGCCAGGGGTTAGCCTCCCCAAGCCTGGGATTCACCCATCACCCATGACATCTCTGGTTTGGAGACATTCTCTGCTTTGAGAATTCTGCCTCCAGGTAGAGGGAAAGAGAATAGACCAGAAACAGAACATTTTTCGTACTATTACAACCTCAGATTTTGTTTCAGTGGATCCTTGAGCCACAAAGGTGGTTTCTCTGTCTCTGCAGGATGCTAATTCTTGAAATTTCAGAAGTCTACCCCTTCCTTGTAATTCACCTAACCAACTGTGCCATGCTGTATGTGTAGGGATATTCCTACCTGACCCCTACTGTGATCAGCACATACCCTGAAGCATTTGATCTGATTACTTTTATCTCACTATGCATAACACCACCTGTTGTCAATGATCATGAAAAGTGTCTCCTATGGTTTCCTTATTGCGTATACTAGATAACAAGGCATGATTATTTCAGAGGGTTATAGGTTCACAGATTGGTTTGGAAAGAATAGTAAATAACACGGAATATTCCAATCTGCTCTAGGTGGACTTGAACTTTCTCAATAGAACTGTGCTAATAGATATCAAAAGCAGTTCAGTGCAGATGAATGCAGAATAATGACTCCTGGAGCACAGAATTAAGAAGAGGAATATTTTTCAAATGGTAAAATGATGGAGCAGATGTGCCAGGAAGGAGATTTGCAAATCATCACAGACAAATCCCTTGAGGCGCGCAGCTGCTGTGAGGTCGGTGTCTAGAATGCTAGGCTACATTTCTAAAATGGTAATGTGTTACTAAGAAGAAATTATATCTCCTTGATGTAATGTACATGGCAAATGTTAGACCTCATTCTGAGCAATATGCTATATTTTACTAGCCATCCTAAGTTCTCTCTCATAGGAGACTGTTACTGTTTTAATGGAACTGGATTAAGTACCGAAAAAAGTAAGTGATGGTAGTTCTGGAAAAGTACTGTTCACTACACAGCCAGAAAGCACAAAAAATGTTTGTTCCCCTATTGAAACAAGGAAACAAGAAGTAAATTAAAAGGGGGTGGGGGAAAGGAGAGACTGGAGATGGCCCTGTAGCTATCACACAGGGATAAGAGTCACCTATCCTTGGGTGACTTTGGCAAGTCACTTAGCCCCTGTGCCTCAATTTTCTTGGGTGACATCCTCACCTTCCCGCTGACCCCTTCACAAGTAAAAGGGTTGGAGTGATATAAATGGGCTCTAATGTCTCTGTATCAAGCCGGGGAAGGGAGAGGGAAAGAATCCCCTGGGATAGGAACTGAAGAAGACAATGATAAGGCTGGCTTCTCAGTATCCATCTGCAAGAGCTGGCATGAGGTGCATGCTGGAAGGTAGAAGGGCGTGGGTCGAGAGTAGGAGCTTAGTACTCAGCACTGCAGGCCATAGGTCAGCCAGTAACTTAGACTGGCCCCCTGTGTTCCCTCTAATTTTTCCCATCCATGTGCGGAATGAATTTTGTTATGTGCACCAATATGGAGGTGATGTGTGACATAGCACCTTCATACTGGTGCACATAACAAAATTCAGGTGGTGGGGATGGGGCCGAGGGTTTTTTGTGGAAGGGGGCTCAGGGCTGGGGAAGAGGGTTGGGGTGCAGGGGTGTGAGGGCTCTGGCTGTTGGTGCAGGCTCTGGGGTGGGGCCCGGGATGAGGGGTCAGAGCTGGGGCAGAGGGTTGGGTTCAGGGGGTGAGGGCACTGCCTGGGGGTGTGGACTCTGGGGTGGGGCTGGGAATGAGAGGTTTGGGGTGCAGGAGGATGCTTCGGGGCTACTGTGGGGAGAGAGGACTTCCCACAGTGCAGGAGCTCTGCAGCTCAGGCTACAGGATAGGTGCCCCTCCCCCAGCCCCAGCAGGTCCGCGCTGGATCTGGCCATGGCTGGGTGTGTGCTGCTCTGGCCGTGCCCTCCCAGCCACACCTGGGGCCATGCCTAGGCCAGATCCGGCTGCGGCTGGGTCCGGGCTGCAGGGCGCCCCTCCCCCGACCGCGGCACGTCCCCGGGCGGGTTCCCTAAGTGCCTGCATGGCACTAAATAGGCTGCTGCACAGCCACACGGCTGCACAGCTTACAGGAAACTTAGCTCAGGTTTGTTTAAGGTATGCCAGAGTCTATGGACCAGCCCAGGGTTGGGAAGTGCAAAGGTGGCTTAAAGCCACCTGAGCCTCTGCTCCTCCTGGACTGTGAGTTGTGCACTGTATCTCTTAGAATTGCAGCACAGAATCTCCCCTCTTGCCTGTAAAATGGGACTAATGGAATCATAGAAAGGTTGGGCTAGAAGGAACCTCAAAAAATCATCAAGTTTAATTTACTTGTGCTTACACAGGACCAAGTGAACCTTGACCATACCTGACAGGTGTTTGTACTTTAAAACCTCCAATGATGGGGATTCCACAATCTCCGTTGGAAGCCTTTTCCAGAATGTAACTACCCTAATAGTTAAAAAGGTTTTCCTAATATCTAACCTACATCTTCTTTGCTGTAGATTAAGTCCATTACTTCTGGTCCTACTTTCAGTGGACATGGAGAACAATTGATTCCAGTCTTCTTGATAGCAGCCCTTAACATATTTGAAGACTGATATCAGGTCACCTCTCGGTTTTCTTTTCTCAAGACTAAACATATCCAATTTTTTTAACCTTTTCTTATATGTCAGGTTTTCTAAACTTTTTATTATATCTGTTTCTCGCTTTGGGACTCTCTTCAATTTGGCCACATCTTTCCTACAGTGTGGTGCCCACAGTTTGGCACAATCCTCCAGCTGAGGCCCCACCAGTACTGAGTAGAGTGAGACAGTTACCTCCCATGTCTTACATTTAAGACTCCTGTTAATACCCCCCAGAATTATATTAGCCCTTTTTGCAATTGCATCACATTGTTGACTCATATTCAATTTTTGATCCACTACAACACCCAGATCCTTTTCAGCAGTACTCCCACCTAGACAGCTATTCCCTGTTTCATAGTTGTGCACTGCATTTTTCCTTCCTAAGTGAAATACTTTGCACGTGTCTTTATTGCATTCCATCTTGTTGATTTCAGACCAATTCATAAAGTTCATTTTGAATTGTAATCCTGTCCTCCCAAGTGCTTGCAACTCCTCCCACCTTGGTGTCATCCACAAATTTTATAAGCATACTCTCCACTGCATTGTCCAGGTTATTAATGAAAATATTGAATAGTATTTGACCCAAGACTGACCTCTGCAGGACCCCACTAGATACATTCTCTCAGTCTGACGGCAAACTATTGATAACTACTCGTTGAGTACTGTCTTTCAACCAGTTGTTCACAAACCTCATAGTAATTTAATCTCGATGAAATTTCCCTTGTTTGCTTATGAGAATGTCATGTGGGACCGTGTCGAAAGCTTTTCTATAATCAAGATATATCATGTCTACTACTTCCCCCCATCCACTACACCAGTAAACCTGTCAAAAAAGGAAGTTAAATTGGTTTATCACTATTTGTTCTTCACAGATCCATTCTGGCTATTCCTTTTAACCATATTATCCTCTAGGTGCTTACAAACTGATTGTTTAATAATTTGTTCCATAATCTTTCCAGGTCTCAAAATTAGAGTGACTGTTCCGTAATCGTTTCTTACTTCTCATGGCTGCTTTGAGGTGTAATTAATTGTTCATTCGTGCGAAGTGTTATAACAGCCTAACTCAGGGAAAGCACCTTTTTATTAAGTCTGATTGTCATGGAATTTAGGATACCTGTAGAGCACAAGACTTCCACTCTGCCCTCAGAGAACTGTTAATTAGTCTAAGCAGCCAGAAAGTCTAGGAAAATAAGGTAATCGAGAAGGTTAAACAGATTAGCTGGGAACCCCAAAGGTTTATTTAGATTTGGTGTTTAGCACCTGTGAACTGTATGGTTAAGAAAAAGACTCTACAAACCTTTTGAAATTTATATTTCACTATTCCATAGCTAGAGGAACACCCAGAGGTTATATTATTATTCTCAACTAAGACTAAGAGGTCCCCGTGTCACTGACACACTGAATTTGCATGGATGTGAATGTTTTAAGAGGAACAAAACAATTAGAGCCAAAGTAATGTGTTGTCCTGGGGGTGGGATTTGGCATCAGTGAAGAAGACTGAACCTGGTGTCTCTGGAGCTAAAAGCAGGAGTCCTCTACTACTTCAGCTGAAAGACTCAGCTCTTTGCCAAACGATGTAGTGGACTCAAATCTCTATCAATCCAACCACTGGACAGAGACATGTTGAGGAAGCGTGGATTCTACCAGGAAGTGAATGCTATGCGAATCATTAATTATACTGTCTGGCAAACATTTTCTTGAGAACAACAGAGAACAGGCCAGGATGAATTGTGACTACTACGATTAAATGCTATAGCTCCACATTTTCCCTCTGTTGAACCCAATAGGAGGTTTTTCCCTAGTACGGTTCAGGATTCTTTCCTGGATGTTATAGATGCTTTTGGTGGGTGAAGCAAGGGGATTAATTTGACTCATGTTTTCAGTTGGTTTTTTTTTTGTTTTGTTTTTTTCCTTTGTTAAGATTTTGTTAGGGCGCATTGTATTGCTCACTGCAAATTCACCTTGACACTTCAGAGCAGACTCTCCTGAAACTGCCACTGAATCTTAAAATGTTGTTGTTCCAAAATTATATGTTCTAAAAATAGAGGAAAAGCTTAAAAGGAATTAAACTGATTTAGACAAGCTTAATTAATCATTGTGGTTTTACAAAGAAAGTACCTCACTGTTCTGTGGGAGAAGCAGCTCAGATATAGATTCATGCATATGGAGAGTTTGTCCAGAGGTGTCAACATACTGAGCAAGAAAGACCCTCACTCCTTCCAGCCTTCTGCTTTTCTGAAGATGCTTATAGCAGGAGATTTCAACGTATGCCATGTGATCAATGTCCACCTTGCCTTCAGTGTTAGAGGCTTACCCAAATTCCATTGTAGTCAATGGAAAAACGCTCACTGAGTTCAGGGGGCTCAGGATCAAGCCCTTAGAGAGCTCAGCATGATCCTTATCCAGCAAAGGACTTAAGCATATGCTTAACTTTAAGCACGAGTGTCCCCTTGAAGTCACTGGGTGCTATTCAAGTATTTGAAGTTAAGCACATGTATAAGAGTTTTGCAGGATTAGGATTAAATGAATTATTAGGATTAATAAAGAGTGATAGTGTTGGACAATGTACATGAAGAAACAACTGGAAAGTTCTGACAACTCAACAGCTGACCTGCCTGCTTGCCTCACTGTTGTTCAGGAAGGTGCTGTTAGGCCAACAGACTACAGCAGAGAGTGCTGTACAACCAAGTGGCTTGTCAACCATATTGTCAGTTTTGATCTCTGGAGATTTTTGGGTGAGTGGTGAGGCAGTGACAGCCTACTTCACTCCCCTCTCAGACTCCACTTCTCTCGCTGCCCCTAAGTTACAACCGAATTTGCTCCAATCCCTCAGACAGAGACAAACACCTACAAGATCTTTATCAAGCATTCTTAAAAAGTACAATACCCACCTGGGGAAGTGAGGAAACAGATTGACAGAGCGAGATGGGTACCCAGAAATCACCTACTACAGGACAGGCCCAACAAGGAAAATAACAGACCACCACTGGTCATCACGTACATCCCCCAGCTAAAACCTCTCCAGCACATTATCAACGATTTACAACCTATCCTGGAAAATGATCCCTCACTCTCACAGACTTTGGGAGGCAGGCCAGTCCTCGCTTACAGACAGCCCCCCAACCTGAAGCAAATACTCACCAGCAACTACACACCACACCACAGAAACACTAACACAGGAACCAATCCCTGTAGCAAACCTCGTTGCCTACTCTGTCCCCGTATCTACTCTAGCAACATCATCAGTGGACCCAACCACATCAGCCACACCATCAGAGGCTCATTCACCTGCATGTCTACTAATGTGATATATGCCATCATTGTGCCAGCAATGCCCCTCTGCCATGTACATTGGCCAAACTGGACAGTCCCTACGTAAAAGAATAAATGGACACAAATCGGACATCAGGAATTTGTAACATAAAAAAGCCAGTGGGAGAACACTTCAATCTTCCTGGACATTCTATAACAGATTTAAAAGTAGCTATACTTGAACAAAAAAACTTCAGAAACAGATTTCAAAGAGAAACAGCAGAACTAAAATTCATTTGCAAATTTAACACCATTAATTTGGGCTTGAATAGGGACTGGGAGTGGCTGGCTCATTACAAAAGCAGCTTTGCCTCTCCTTGAATTGACACCTCCTCATCTATTATTGGGAGTGGACTACATCCATCCTAATCAAGTTGGCCCTGTCACGAAAGCTTATGTCCAAATAAATCTGTTAGTCTTTAAGGTTCCACCAGACTCCTTGTTATTCTTTAGTCTATCACTATAAGGCATGTTTTCCAATCCTTTAATCATTCGTGTCTCTTCTGTGAGCCCTCTCCAATTTATCAGAATACTTTTTGAATTGTTGACACCAGAAGTGGACACAATATTCCATTAGCAGTTTCACTAGTGCCAAAACAGAAGTAATATAACCTCCCTAATTCTACTTGAGATTTTCCTGTTTACACATCCAAGGATTGCATTAGCCCTTTGGGCCACAGCATCACACCTCGTGCTCAGCTGATTATCCTCTCTACCACTGCTTCCCAGGATAGAGTGTCTCCCATCCTGTAAGTATGACCTACATTTGTCGTTCTTGTACGTATGACTTTATATTTGGTCATATGAAAAGCCATATCATTTGTTTGTGCCCAGCTTATAAACAGATCCAGATTGCTCTGTATCAATGACCTGTCCTCTTCATTCTTTACCACTCCCCCAATTTTTGTGCCATCTGCAAGTCAGAGATGATTTTGTTTCCTTCTGTTTCATTAATAAAAATGTTAAAGCATAAGGCCAAGAACCGATCCAGGCAGAACCATACTGTAAACACATCAGTTTGATGATGTGTCCCCGTTTACAGTTATAGTTTGAAACCTGTCAGTTAGTCAGTTTTTAATTCATCTAATGTGTTCCATGTTCATTTTATATCATTCTAATTTAATCAAAATGTCATGTGGTACCAAGTTGAATGCCTTACAGAAGTCTAAATATATTACATCAACACCGTTAGCTTTATCAACAAACCTTGTAATCTCATTTTTAAAAAAAGAGATATCAAGTTAGTTTGACAGGAACTATTTTCCAGAAACACATACGGACTGGCATGACTTATATTATCCCGCACCCCTTTAATTCTTTATTAATTGAGTTCCAAATCATCTGTTCTGTTAAACTGGAACCATGTTTTTCCCCACTTGGAGTGTGTCTCACTTATGAATTATTGCCCCAAATCAGCAAATTCAGCACATGCTTAACTATTAGTATAAGTATAAATTAAGCATCTGTTTAAGTGCTTTGCTGATTCAGGACCTACAAAATGAACACTAAAAACTGCAACCCCCTCCTAAAAAAACATTAAATTATCCAACCCCAATCCCTCCATACATATGAATCTGACCACTGTCTATCTGGCCTCTGTCACTGTAGTTCTGAGTACCTCTCAGTCTTTAATGTAGTTATCCTTACAATACCCCTTTAAGGCAAGAAAGCACTACTGTTGCCATTTTACGGTTGGGGAACTGAGGCCCAGAGAGACTTAGGGCAGGGGTCTCAAACTCCCGGCCTGTGGGCCATCTGCGGCCCAAGAACCTCCCCACTGCGACCTGCAGAGGAGAGACCCATGCAGCCACGCTGCTGGCTCTGTCTGCTGCAGGCCCTGCCCCCCACAGCTCCCATTGGCGGGGGGAGAGGGACAGAGATACCATCACTAGTCTCTGGGCAGAATTAGCCATAGAGGCAGCATCACTTTTTTCCCCACATGAATATAAACAAGTCAAAATACTGACCACAACTATCTGATGCCCACCTTGCTGCAATCCTGAAGGTTTCAACTGCTCAGTCACGGAGGCCAAACATCAACAAACTGACAGAACTGAAGCGTTGCCAGGTGTCTGGCAAACACTAAAATCTCTCTGGCTGGCGAAGAATTGTATAAAGTTGTGTGACACTTTTATTATTTCTAATAAATTCAAAACAAAAAATACAATATAAACGTTTTCTTTTCTGAACACCATCTTCAGTGACATTATTGGCCTGCTGGGAGGATTTGAGGACTGGCACTGGCCCTAAGGTAAATTGAGTTTGAGACTTCGGGCTTGTCTACGCTGCCTCACAGTTCGGATTCCAGGGAAGTGAATAGCAGCACGCACCAAAACTAAAGGGTTCCTGGTTCACGTTAGCATAATCCTCTTCAAACAAGACTACATTAATGCAAAGTAGGAATCTTTTAATTCATGCCTTCAGCATCCACACAGAGGACCTACAGAACAGCAGTTTGGTGTGCACTGCTATTCATTCCCCCATAGTCCAAACTGTGGAGCAGTGTAGATGTAGCCTAAGTGACTTGACCCAGATTACATATGTAACCCTTCTGCCCATCAGAGTTGGCAGCAACAAGGGCCGGGTTCAATATCTAGGGGATCCATTCCAATAACACAATGCAAACCGGCTCGAGCCCCCACCCAGTGACCTGGGACAAATATATACCACCCCCGCTGGGCGCCTCCAAGAGGCAATACTTCCCCTCTCGCAAGCACATAGTCTGAGTGTAGCAAAAGCCTTTTAATAACAGGGAGAAACAATGTGGCATTATGTTGGGGAAACACCACCAACAGGATTCATAACACAACCCATGAGCAAAAAACCACCCCAAGCAAATTGGGGCATGCCCCTTTCCCTCGGGTTCTTGAGTCCCAGCACCCAAACGTCTCTTGAGTCCAGCAATCCACAAATCACCCAAAGTCCAAAAAGTCCAGCCCCAGAGTTCAAAAGTTCATCTGCATAGTGTTACTCCCCAGTCTGGCTAAAATGTGCGTGTGTGTGGGGAAAAGGGGTAAGGGGCACCTTACGTGTCCTGAAGCTGACTGCCCCACAGGGCTCTGCTCTGCTACGCTGTCTCACGAACGGCTCTGCTCCACCACGACCGGCTCCACTCTGCACCGCTCGCCGTCTCACGAACAGCTCTGCTCAGCTCGCCGTCTCACGAACACACCACTGTCTCACGAACGGCTCCACTCCACCACGACCGGCTCTGCTCTGCACCGCTCGCTGTCTCAAGAACAGCTCTGCTCAGCTCGCTGTCTCATGAATGGCTCCGCTCTGCACAGCTCGCCGTCTCACGAACAGCTCTGCTCAGCTCGCCGTCTCACGAACAGCTCTGCTCAGCTCGCCGTCTCACGAACAGCTCTGCTCAGCTCGCCGTCTCACGAACACACCACTGTCTCACGAACGGCTCCACTCCACCACGACCGGCTCTGCTCTGCACCGCTCGCTGTCTCAAGAACAGCTCTGCTCAGCTCTCTGTCTCATGAATGGCTCCGCTCTGCACAGCTCGCCGTCTCACGAACAGCTCTGCTCAGCTCGCCGTCTCACGAACACACCGCTGTCTCACAGACGGCGCCGCTCCACCACGACTGGCTCCACTCCGCACAGCTCGCTGTCTCACAAACACACCGCTGCACTCTAGATCTTCTGGCTCCCCACTACTTGACACAGTGCTCAGTGATTTCAGCTCTTAATGATTTCAGCTCTCAGTGATTTCAGCTCATAGTAGTGGGGGCCTTAGTGCTGGTGCACCTTAAGGCCAAAGTGAATGCAGCACAGTACCTGTAGCAAGACTCTTAATAGACCCAAAATTAGCTCTGACATTCCACAGTGGAGAGAGACAGAGGTGCAATTGGTGCTTCAGGCCCTCACAAAGGGGCCCACACCACCAGGTACTAATACCTGTCTCAAGTCTCTCTCAATTCACACAGTTTTGGAACCCATGACCCTTGCCTAGCGAATGCTACTTAGTTGATGGTGAGTCCCTCCATCATAGCAAAAGGCCAAGTACAGTTCCAAGCACAGTTCCCATAATCAGGGTAATAACAATTTATTCTTCCTGCCCCAATAACAGAGACACTGAGGATCCCACAGCAGCCGAAGTGACCATTTGGGCAGCTATGGCCTCAGTCTAGGCGGGGTGGGTGTGCCTATGCAAA
Organism: Natator depressus; assembly: GCF_965152275.1. Lineage (NCBI taxonomy): Eukaryota > Metazoa > Chordata > Testudines > Cheloniidae > Natator > Natator depressus. Next base: position 16,992,629 of record NC_134235.1, read on the forward strand.
TGAGATCAGCCCCTAAAGTTTTTTTTCCACAACTTGCCACACCTCACCACCAGATGTCAGGGTGGAGCTCACCCTGACACTGCTTACATCCTCCCCCCAGCCGAGAATTTGTCGTCCCGACAAATCACACGCCCTTTATACCAACTCATTGGTTTCCTCCAAAGGGCCTCAGGAAGCCCACTTTAGCTTCCACAAGCCTGTGTGCTAAATGTATTGGCTCCTCACTAGTCACCCCAGGTGCATCATAAGTTAACCGTTTCACTGGTCTTATCACCCTGTCTCGTCTATTGAGACTCTCTGTTGCCGAGGTAGGGGGAACATCCTCTTGAGTGACGGATGGAGAGGCTTCCCTGGAGGGTCCCTCGGCTACTGGCGTAGGCCCCTGCACTCCTAGTTCTAACGCTGGAGGGTCCAAGGTGCCCAGGGCATCCTCTACCTGTGTGTCTCCATTGTCCAATAACCTGTGTGTGTCATCACAGGGGGGGTCTCATCAGCGGCACCGGGGTGTCAGAAAGGGGCCTAAATAATTCCGCCATGGGGTTTAGGGCGGAAGAGGGAAAACTCTCGTTTGGTTCAGCTGATCGAGTCTGAAATCTTGTCTCCATCCCAGGATACACCAGGGTTGTGTCTTCCTCCTCAGACTCACTCTCAGATGTGCAGAATAGGGGTAAGTTAGCTGCAGGGGGCCCGCTGTCTGTGTTGGATGGCGGCTTTGGTCTAGCACCTCTGTTCTGCCCAGCTGCCCTGTTGTGGCCCGTCTCATAAGGGATGCTTACCAATTCCCCCACAGGGAGCAAAAGGTTTCTATGCACCGTCTTTATTTGCCCTGGGCCGTCTTCAGGTTTGATCTTGTAGACCGGCAGATCTCCCAGCTTTTCCATCACCAGGTAAGGTATTGCCTTCCATCTGTCAGCTATCTTGTGTTTGCCAGCAATACCCAAATTTCGCAGCAGGACTCTGTCCCCTGGCTGGAGCTCCTGCGAACGCACTCTAGCATCATATCGATGTTTGTTGCGGTCTGCGTTCTTCCGAGCCGCAGCGGTAGCTAAGCGATAAGCATCCCGCAGCTTTTCCCTTAGTCGGGATACATATTGCTGGTGAGTTTCATAGCTATCTCCATCCTCTGATACACCAAAGCACAAGTCTATGGGTAATCTTGGTTCTCGCCCAAACATCAAGAGATATGGGGTGACTCCCGTAGCATAGTTCTTTGTGGCATTGTAGGCATGCACCAGAAATGCGACATGCTGGCTCCAGGTTGCCTTCTGCTCTGGTCGCAAAGTTCCCAACATATCTAATAGGGTTCGGTTGAACCTCTCTGGCTGAGGATCACCTTGGGGGTGATAAGGCGTTGTCCTAGACTTTTTGATTCCTGCTATCTTCAGCACCTCCTTCAGAAGGTGACTCTCAAAATCCCGCCCCTGATCAGAGTGTATCCGAGCCGGGAATCCATAGACTGAGAAATATTTGTCCCACAATACTCGAGCGACAGTGGTGGCCCTCTGATCACGTGTGGGATATGCCTGTGCATACCGTGTAAAATGGTCAGTCACTACTAGAATGTTCCCAACCTTCCTCTTGTCTACCTCTACCGACAAGAAATCAATGCATACCAATTCCAAAGGTTTGTTGCTGGTGATGTTCTTGAGATATGCAGCCCTCGTGGGCAGAGTTTTCCTTTGAACACATCGAGCACAAGTCTCACATTTCCTGCGAACATCTTCAGCCATTCGGGGCCAATAGAACCTACTACGAATAAGTTCCAGGGTCCTCTCCATCCCTAAATGCCCAAAGTCATCATGCAGAGCCCTCATGGCCAGGGCTCTGTACTTTTTTGGCAGCACTAGTTGTGCTCGTTGTTTTTGTAAAGGGTCAGTGGTCATTCGGTGTAGCACTCCCTGAATCAGTTTTAGTTTGGTCCATTCTCTCAATAGTAGTTTACCCTCCGGGTTAGGTGGGACAACCGCAGCTGGGCTTCGCCCCTCCCTTTTGGCAAGTAGTGTATCACGAATGTCAATATCTTGCCGCTGGGCTTCTTGCCAGTCAGCTGCATTGAGCATGGGCAAAGGAGATTGGTCCAATGCAATATAGTTCACTGAAGCAGAAGGCATGCTGTGGTGGAGCTACTCTCCCAGGTCCTAGGCTAGCATCCTAACTGCCCTAACTCTAACCATTAGTCCATTCTCCCTCTCTCCCAGCTCACATGGTGAATCTGAACTTGGAGTGTATTTTCATGGCTGCACTGTAATCCTTTGAAAAACAGGGTTTCTAATGGGATTGCTGATAAACCCTCAATTCTGATGGTGCTGAGTGCCGCTGTAATAAGGTAGTGTATTCAGTGTAAGGATAATGGATAAGGAGGTATTTGTAACAAAGCCATAATTCAATAGAGGGGGTCTAGACGGTATCATGAACCGCAGCAGTGAAGCCTGATTGATCGATGAGATCATTAGAACACTGAGATTGAATTACTGTGCTGGTAATTTGTCAGTCTCCCCTCTAATCATTTTTACGATATTTGAAGAAGATTTACAAGTTTTACTGCATTTTTTTCTTCAGGTCTGTGTGATATAAATAGGGTGCCTCCAGAAAGCTTTTAAATCAGTGAGCTGCTTGGTTTTGCTTCTGTCTTCCCCTGTAATAAGAGTCGCAGGCATACAGTAATCATCACTTTTGAATTATTTAAGATGTAGATCATCGTGGAATTAGAACCTGGCTTTTTTATTATTCCCCCTTTCTCCCCTCCCTGCCAGTGTTCAGCACAACAATGGAAAATTCCACCGCAAAAGGAGTGGAAGGTGAATTTGTCACAAGGCCAACATTTTATTGTGCTAATTAAGAAGTAAACCAGACAATTATTATTTTCTAGGTCTATGCAACTGGGTACCATATTCCATGTTAATTTACATATGGTAATAATTCTGAGACACAGTAGTTTTACCAAAGAGGTAGTATCTCAACACGTTTAGGATCGATCTATTACCCAGCTGTACATTTTCCCTTATGTTTGACCTGGGACACTAGAAGATGTGTGTGGTATTGGGGCCTTTAATACTCCCCCAATGGACCCAGGCAGTGTGGAGGAGAAGGGAACAGGCTGACTGGACTACAAAGGGGACAAGCCTCAGCTCGGGGAGGAGTGGGGATGGAGCAGAGAAAGTATGGTGCTTTCACCATAGTATCTGCATGCTTCACAAATATTAAAGAATTTGTCTTCACAGTGCTTGAAGGAACAGTATTGTCCCCACTTTATGAGCCAATTGAAAGGACACAGTTTTAGATTAAAAGTGTTTTAATTTTGGGTGCCCAATTTGAGACTCTAGGACCTGATTTTAGAGAACTTAGCATTATATAGCACTATACATATTCAAAGCACAGCTCCTCTTGAATTCAGTTGCAGCAGTGAGCACTCTGCACTTCTGCAAATCAGATCCCAGGGTCTCAAGTCAGGCACCCAGAAAATGAATTGACCACCCATGAAATGTTTCATTTAAATGACTTACCCAGCCTCACATAGGAACTCTCTGGAAGAGGCAAGGATAGAATCCAATTCTCCAGGGCAGCATTCAACTGCCTTAACCATGCAACAGTCCTTCACTTCCGGCAATTCCCTGCCTCGCTCACCGAACACCTTCCAACTTTTGCAATAAAAGAGGCTGGTGTCCCAGAGAAGACAGCTTCCTTCACTGCACAACCCCTATTCATCCCCAGAGCAGGTTCCTCGTTCGCACTGAATAAGGCAGGGTGCCATGGAAAAATTATGATTATGCAATGCAATTGAAGACTGTCTCATAATGTGTACACACAAAGGGGCTGAATAAGGTTGTACAGGCAAACTTCATTCTGGCATTTACTAACTTTTGAGTGCTTGACTTTGCAATCTTAATATTCTTGTAGCGTCATTTTTGTATGTGTAAAAGACCTTTCACTGGAGAGCAGATGACAGTCCCATAACCTGCAGTTACATAAGGGCAAACCTACCAGGGAAACATGGAGAACCTTGCTTATGTAGAGAGCATTATTTTCAATTCAAATTTCAGCTTTAGGGTGTTAAACTTAATTGGATGGTCTCACATTAAGCTACAGCTGTAACATCAAATCAGTCTGAGCACTGAAGCTGGAGCACTATTGAGCTTAGGGGTCTTTTAAAAATCTTTCTTAATGTTTTATCATCCTCAGATAGTGAACTTCTTTAAGCTTCAGCAGTTTATCTTTATTCACATTTATTGTTTGTATTACAATAGTGCATAGACGCTCCAACCAAAATCAGAGCTTCATTGTGCTAGGTGCTGTACAGTCATACAGTGAGAGACAGTCCCTGCTTTGAAACATTTACAATTTAAATAGAGAAGACTGACAGGGGAAGGTAGGAAGAGATTTAGTGACTTGCCCAAGACCACACAGCGTTGCCACCTGAGCTGAGAATAGAACCCCACTCTCCTGATCCCAAGGCCTGTGTCCTTCCTATACCCCAGACCATGCTGCCTTCTCTTAGATATATGGTCTATTAGTCTGTGGTGTTTAGATGTTGCTTGTAATTATTAGAATTGGGAGCACTGGCTGTTGGGAGTCTGAAAGGACAGGAAACAGGAAGGAGGGGGAGGAGTTGAGAGGCTGGGAGAGAGCTACAGAGGGTGCAGCAGCAGCTTGGTAAAGAGGTTTCCACTTTGAAAATAAAGTCCTGTTGAAGCTTATTAGTACTTTGCCTGGTTGATACAACATTTTGGTGACGAGGCTGGATCTTCTGCCTCTGAACCCACCTGCACCCTTTCTGCAAAGCCCAGGTGAGCCTCCAATTGCTTTTACTATCTGGATCCATATGTTTGAGACTTATCTGCTTGCAATCAGTGCTACAGAGATTTCTGAAGTAAGAAAGCATGCTCTGCTATCCACTGCCTTGGAGCAGAAGGGCAGCATATATTTTACACTTTTTCCCCTTGCAGATGATAAATATGAGACTGCACTCACTGCATTAAAGAATTTTTTTGTGCCAAAAGTGAATGTAGTAGCTAATCGCTACAGATTTCGCCAGCGTGAGCAGAACCAGGGGAGACTATAATACAGTATATTGCTTCCCTGAGGAGTCTGATTGTAATTTGTGACTTTGGGAATATGGCAGATGAGATGATTAGAGACCAGCTCATTGAGAAAACAACCATGCTTCATGTAAGAGAACGCTTACTCCTAGAACCACATCTTACACTAGAAAAAGCAATAACCATTGCTACTCAGATTGAGTCAGCTACAGCTGAAGCCAAAATAATGAGCATGGGTACAGGAGGCACAGTCCAGGCTGTGGCTCCTTTGCAGAAAAGTTCACTGCCACTGCAGACACACAATTGCAAGAGGAAAACTAATGAAAAACCACCGAATCAGCAAATTCAAAATACACTAAAAGCATGTTTTCACTGTGGATCCCCACAACACCTTGCAAGCTACACAGGATGTCCGGCAAAAGTAGTTCAGTGCAATCATTGCAAAAAGATTGGACATTTTCCTAAAGTATGTTGCAGTAGCCAGTTCAATCAACAGGTGCATGCAGTTACAATACCAGATGTTACTGTGCTAGCATGGACAAAATCACTACTGCACATATTCCAGAACAGATAAAGTGCACTGTAAACGTTTCCGCCATAACCTCAGGCAAATCACACTCTATTCAGCTAATGTTGGACACTGGCTCAGCAGTATCTATACTACCTGATTCCATCTATTTGCATTACTTTAAAGATGTGCCTCTTACTGAACCCAAGCTTCACTTGGTGTGCTATTTGAAAAACCATATTCCAGTACATGGCTGCCTGCCAGTAATAGTTACTTTTGGTGATTGCTGTGTAACTGCAGAGTTCTGCATTGTCCACAAAGGCACTCCTATCCTTCACAGAGATTTATTGGCTGCTTTAAATCTCAGGGTAGTTAATGGACGAATTGATCTTCCTCAGCAAAGCACTCTTGCGGTACACACACCAGTTTCAGCTGGGACCCAACACCAGGTTGAGGAGAAACTCGGCTGTGCTTATGGGTTTCTGCATAAAATTAAAATGTGGAATGATGTGATGCCTATATGACAGAAGTTACGGCACTTACCATTTTCAGTCAGGGAAGCTGTTTCAGAGGAACTTAGAAAACTTGTTCAAAAGGACATTATTGAAGAGATCGACTCCTTGGAATGGGTTTCACCTATAGTAGTGACGCAGAAGAAGGGTGGAGGCATTCACCTTCGTGTGGACTTAAGAGAGCCAAATAAAGCTATTGTGATTGACAGCCATCCTCTTCCTCACATAGAAGAAGTATTTGCAGAACTCCGTGGAGGAAAAATGTTTTCTACGCTTGATTTGCAGAGCACATACCACCAGGTTGTGTTGCATGAAGATAGCAGAGACCTCACAGCATTTATTACACATGGGGGACTATTTCATTTTAAATGTGTTCCATACGGTCTCGCATCTGCCCCAAGTGCCTTTCAAAAATGATGTCATTGATTCTGAAGAATCAACATGGAGTTCAGTGCTATCTGGATGATATTATCGTGTTTGAAAATACTTCTGAGGAGCATGACAATAACCTGCAGTCTGTACTAAACCATCTGATGAAGGCAAAGGCTGGCGTGAAAGGCAATCAGTGACCACATTTTGGTTTCCAGGCTTATATTACAGTTCATAATTGAAAGAGAGTAGTCTTATACATCAGCACAGCTGGCCTCCAGCTCAATAGGTCCAAATGCAAATTTAGACAAACTGAACTCTCCTTTCTGGGCCATACAATTTCACAGGCTAGACTAAAACCTGATCCAGATCATATTCTCGCAATTTTAAATGCTCCTCCTCCAACAGATTTGCAAACTTTACGTTCCTTCTTGGGTCTTACCTCCTGGTATGCAAAAGTCATTCCCAATTATGCTTCTGTCATTGAACCGTTATAGGAATTACTATGGAGAAGTTCAACCTTAGTGTGGACAACAGATGCACAAGCTAGTTTTGAAACAGTGAAAGATTTGATTGTACATAGTTCAGTACTTGCACTATTCAGTTTTGCATTGCCCACAATTGTAACTACTGATGCTTCTGATTATGGACTTGGGATTGTTCTCACACAACTTCATGAGGACAACACAGAGAGGACTGTTGCATTTGCTTTAAGGATACTAAGTAATGCTGAGAGAAAATATTCTACAGTCAAAAAAGAAACACTTGTTTGTGTCTGGGCTACTGAAAAATGGAGAACTTACCCTTGGGGCCGCACATTCAAGTTGTGCACAGACCACAGCCCCTTTGACAACACTGCTCACCACAAAAGGACTGGGAAGAGCAGGATACTGTATTGCTCGATGGTCTGCAAGACTACTCTCTTTCAATTATGAACTAGAATATAAGCCTGGAAACCAAAATGTGGTCACTGATTGCCTTTCTCGCCTGCTTTTGCCTTCACCAGATGGTCCACTGGAGGATGAGGATGTAGTGGTTGTGCTTATTACAAGCACTCTCACTGCAGTTACAAGAGAAGAATTTCAAGCTGTTTGTTCAGTGTGTCCAATTCAACAAAAACTACGGGAATTTCTGACAAAGAGATGGCCCAGTCACCCTAAAAACCTTGACCCAGTTTTGCTGCTTTATTTTAGAGTTCGGGATGAACTTTCTTTGTTTGATGGCTGTGTGCTACGAGGTACACACCGGCTCCTTGTGCCAGAATAATTACAGTCAAAACTCATACACCTGGCACACGATACTCATCAAGGAATTGTCCGAACCAAAGAATGACTATGGGATCTGTATTGGTGGCCAGGGATGGACTCTCAAACTGAAGCATAAAATCCTGTGTCACTTGCCAAATGCATGATAGGACAGCAGTGACATGTACCCCTCCATTACAGCCTGTTCCTCTTCCTGAATCTGCATGGGGAAAAGTGGTGATTGACATTGTAGGACCCTTTGATACTGCTCCAAGTGACTGCCGTTATGCCATCTCTTTAATAGACTATTTCAGTAAATGGCCTGAGGTAGTGTTTACATCGCAAATCTCTTCTGCTACAGTAATTAAGTTCCTCTCTTCAGTTTTTAGCAGGGAAGGTAACCCCAAAGAAGTGGTTTCAAATAATGGTAGTTGTCATAAATATAAAGGGAAGGGTAAACCCCTTAAAAATCCCTCCTGGCCAGAGGAAAAATCCTCTCACCTGTAAAGGGTTAAGAAGCTAAAGGTAACCTCCCTGGCACCTGACCAAAATGACCAATGAGGAGACAAGATACTTTCAAAAGCTGGGAGGAGGGAGAGAAACAAAGGGTCTGTGTCTCTCTGTCGGTATGCTGCTTTGCCGGGGATAGAACAGGAATGGAGTCTTAGAACTTTTAGTAAGTAATCTAGCTAGGTATGCGTTAGATTATGATTTCTTTAAATGGCTGAGAAAAGAATTGTGCTGAATAGAATGACTATTTCTGTCTGTGTGTCTTTTTGTGACTTAAGGTTTTGCCTAGAGGGATTCTCTATGTTTTGAATCTAATTACCCTGTAAGGTATCTACCATCCTGATTTTACAGGGGGGATTCCTTTACTTTTATTTCTATTAAAAGTCTTCTTGTAAGAAAACTGAATGCTTTTTCATTGTTCTCAGATCCAAGGGTTTGGGTCTGTGGTCACCTATGCAAATTGGTGAGGTTTTTTACCAAACCTTCCCAGGAAGTGGGGTGCAAGGGTTTGGGAGGATTTTGGGGGGAAAGACGTGTCCAAACTATGTTTCCCAGTAAACCCAGTTAGAGTTTGGTGGTGGCAGTGGATATTCCAAGGACAAAGGATAAAATTAATTTGTACCTTGGGGGAGTTTTAACCTAAGCTGGTAAAAGTAAGCTTAGGAGGTTTTCATGCAGGTCCCCACATCTGTACCCTAGAGTTCAGAGTGGGGGAGGAACCTTGACAGTAGTCAATTTACTTCCCTGGAGTCTGAAACTTTTCTAGCACAGAGGAACATTTTACACAGAAGGTCATCCCTAGATTACCCTCAAGCCAATGGGGAAATTGAACGGTTTAACAGATGTTTGAAAGAGAGTTTGTAAACGGCTAAACTGGAAGGGCGATTGTGGATACCCTTCACTACTGATTTCTTGGAAGCATACCGGGCTACACGACATGCCACAATGCAAAGATCACCCGCAGAGTTACTGCATGGGAAACAGATGAATACTAAACTGAACATTGCTGGATTGTTAAAGGCATGACCTGATGCCCCAAACGAGGATGATGTGAGAAAAACAGTTGAACAGAACCAAGCAAAGTCTAAGGCTTTCACAGACAAGCAGTGGGGTGCTAAGGAACCAAAGTTTGAGTGTGGTTCCTTCGTTAGAATACGAAAATCTGGAATTTTATGCAAAGGGGACCATAAACTCACAGCTCCTCTTAAAATCATAGAGAAGAAGGGACCTTACACCTATTGACTTTCTGACGCGCGGGTATGGAATGCTTCTTATCTTGCATGTGCCTATGCACCAAGAGGAGATTATGCCAACACCCAGTCTGCATTGGATGACTTCACCATAGTAGCAACACAACAAGACATTGCACTGGAACCGGGGCCGGGTCTTGAGAGACAGCCTGCCACTCAAGACGACCACCTGTCTGGACTAGAGACACTGAAAACACTGTAGATACTACATAACATAGTAATATTTCTCCCAACAGTATAGTGTCTTGTTTCATATTTGTTCTTGTGGTCAGAACAATAATGTTATTTTAATTGGGAGAGCTTCTTAAGAGAGGAGGGAATGTGGTGTTTAGATGTTGCTTGTAATTATTAGAATTGGGAGTACTGGCTGTTGGGAGTCTGAAAGGACAGGAAACAGGAAGGAGGGGGAGGAGTTGAGAGGCTGGGAGAAAGCTAAAGAGGGTGCAGCAGCAGCTTGGTAAAGAGGTTTCTGCTTTGAAAATAAAGTCCTGTTGAAGCTCGTTAGTACCTTGCCTGGTTGATACAACATAGTCTGAGCACAGAACTGGGTTCCAGGGACTCCTGGGGTCTGGCTCCATCTGTGTGTCATCTAATCTTTTCCCTTTGCATTTCATGGTGTGCTTGATTTCGTATGAATGGATGGAGGGGTGGGATTATGAATGTCTAAGGTAACAGGTTGTTTAAGGATTCTCCAGTTTATGAATATTCAATGATTTCTCATGCAGGACCACTCTCCATAATTTGGCTGGAACACGTTATAGTTTTTGAAGGGAACCTTATAATTGGCAGTTTTCCCCTTCACAATGGAAATCTGCTTATGAATATTCAGATCTATTTGAATATCTTTACCTGTGCAGATGCTAATAATTTTTAATAGATTCTTCTGGCACTTTAATGCCTTTATACCTTCCTTAAGTAGTGAGGTTTCCATTGGCAACCAAATAGTATCTTCTGTTTGACTCCTGCACACAAATAAAATGACCACTCTTCACTTAATAACAGTGTCTGTTATTTTTTTGTAGCCATCATTCTCTCTTGGCCTGCTACATGCTTTCTTTTCAACTGGAAAAGTACATGAGCTGTTTCAGCTGTCAACATTTCTAACAATAGGATTTTCCCAGCTCAACTGCTTTTTAAGATATTAGATATAACATTTTTCTCCAGTCCTGTTTAACTTTGCAGTTATGAATCCTTTTATGAGAGATCAACTATGAACACCGTATAAATGAATAGTACATTTTAGATATTACATCATTGCAATGGAGCTTAGTTCCACCATCTGTTAAACAAGGGCTCAAGGGTCAGTTAGTGAACCTGTGACTAATGGATTCATTGACTCCTGGCCAGAGGGGGAGGAGATAGGTGTCAAAAATATAAAGGGAAGGGTAACCACCTTTCTCTATACAGTGCTATAAAATCCCTCCTGGCCAGACTCAACATCCTGTTACCTGTAAAGGGTTAAGAAGCTCAGCTAACCTGGCTGGCACCTGACCCAAATGACCAAGGAGAAAAGATACTTTCAAATCTTGGGGGCGGGGAGGAGGGTCGTGTTTGTGCTCTTTGTTTACGTGGTTAATCCCTCTTGGGACAGAGGGGCCAGGCAGAAATCCATCTTCTCCAACCCATTCTAATCCAAGTTTCCAATACTGCAACCAGTAAAGGTAAACCAGGCAAGGCGGAGTAGTTTATCTTTTGTTTTATGTGAATTTTCCCTGTGTTAAGAGGGAGGTTTATTTCTGTTTTCTGTAACTTTAAGGTTTTGCCCAGAGGGGGATCCTCTGTGTTTGAATCTGAATACCCTGTAAAGTATTTTCCATCCTGATTTTACAGAGATGATTTTTACCTTTTTTTAAATAAAATCCTTCTTTTAAGAACCTGACTGATTTTTCCAAGATCCAGGGGTTTGGGTCTTTGATGATTTTGTAACCAATTGGTTAGGATATTATTCTCAAGCCTCCCCAGGAAAGGGGGTGTGTAGTGCTTGTGGGGGGGGATATTTTGGGGGGGAAGACGTCTCCAAGTGGTCTCTTTCCCTGTTCTTTGTTTAAAACGCTTGGTGATGGCAGCATACTGTTCAAGGCCAAGGCAAAGTTTGTACCTTGGGGAAGTTTTTAACCTAAGGTGGTAAGAATAAGCTTAGGGGGTCTTTCATGCAGGTCCCCACATCTGTACCCTAGAGTTCAGAGTGCAGAAGGAACCCTGACAATAGGTAAGATCATTAGGCACCTTAGCCTTATAGGAAACCAAAAGGAACTCAGTAGGGAGCAGACTGTGTGATGTCCTGCCCCTTTAAATGTCTGGGCACTCAAGATTGCTTCTTATGGAGAATATGAGTGATTATACCTGTTTTGAAACTCTTCATGAAGGTCATTTTAGCATTGTACAGATGAAGACCATAGCCCGGAGTCATGTCTGGTGGCCATGGATAGACAAAGACATTTAGGGGAAGGCAAAGTGCTGTTCTCTGTGTCAGCAGATTCAGCATGATCCTGGCTACACCCATGTGGCCTCAGACTCTTTGGACATGTATTCCTGTGGATTTTGCTGAACCATTAGAAGGTTATATGTTTTAAATTCTAGCCAACACCCATTGAAATGGCCAGAAGTTTTCAGAATGGCTTCTATTACAGCTACCAAGATCATTGGATATCTTCATACCTTGTTTAGCCAATTTGGTTTACCAGTACAGTTGGTGAGTGACAATGGAACTCAATTCTGAGCTGAAGAAATTCAGTTGTTCTTAGCTTCAAATGGAATTCGGCACGTGCATTCTGTTCCATACCATCCTGCTACAAATTGAGTAGTGGAATGCTTTGTACAGACACTTAAGCATACCTTTAGAACTAACAAGTCTACTTTGAGTCATCAGCAGAAACTGGACATGTTCTTGCTTGTCTACAGGAACACACCAAATACTACCCAAGAGTCCCCTGCACTTTTTTTTAAGCTATCTTTGCATACCGATTTGGACCTGGTATGTTCGGATATTGCCTCATGTGTAGCCAAATCCCAAGCTATGCAAATTGATGATATAAGACCTGTAATTGTTATTTTCACTTAGGAGACTTAGTGTGGACTCACAACTGTGGTTATGGAGTGAAATGAGAACCTGGAAAACCTGTGAAATGCATGCACCTTTTGTCGTTCAGCGTAGAACTATCTGATGGTACTTTGTGGAAATGACATAGACCAGTTGCAGCTTCGACAAGTGTCACAGTCTACAGATGTTCCAACAGGATTCTTTGATCCTCTGATTGAATCTTCTGTTACAACTCCTAATTTGGGGAACTTTGGTACCAAAGCCAGTTGATTCCTTACCACTGACGGTTCCTGTTGTACAGGACAATGACACACCACCATCACCATGTTATCCCAAGAGAGTATGACCAGTGGTGCACCTGAACCCATAAATTGTTTAGTTAGTCAGTTGTTATTCTGGGGCACAATAATCCCTTGCAACTTGAAAGTGTGAAGTATGCAACTTGTAACTTTTAGTTAAATGATATAGTGTTTTACGTTAGACATAAATGGTAATGTATATATATTTGGAAAGTATTTTAAAGTAGGGCAAAGGAATGTGTTGTTCTGCCCCTTTAAATAGTTGGGCATTCTGTACTCAGAGCAAAGCCTTATTTCCATTTGTTCCTGTTTGTTGCCAGAATAATAAAGTCGACACAGCAGACAGCGGTATTCAAATCAGCTCCCCCTGTGTCTATCCCCTTCAGTGCTGGGTCCAAATAAAACAGACAGGATTTTCCTGTGGAGAGAAACACTCTGAAAGCAAGGCAGGCAGGCAAGAGACAGGAGAAAGTAGGGCTTAACAGGCATGCAACCAACAAGGAGGGTCAATAGGGGGCAGGCTTGGCTCCTGTGAGTGAGGCCCTGATGCAGGATCAGTTAAAAGCACACGTTAGTGGAGCCTGGGAGGGTGGGGGGATTGGATGAGTGGTTAGGGGCTAATGGGGGCTGGCCTGTGCTCCAGGGCTGGGGGAGGGGGCCCACGCCACCTGCCCGGCATGCTGGGGGGGGTGTGCCATCCACCCAGCACTCCAGAGCTGGGGCAGGGGGACTGTGCCACCTGCCCAGCATGCTGGAGGGGAGGTGGGCAGCCTGGGGAGGGGGCTCTGGCAGAAGGGGCGGCCTGGGCCAGGGGCTAGCCTCCTCAGGCCTGGGGTTCACCTGCCGCCAATGCAGCTGCGTCTAAGGCACAGGGCTTTTAAGAGGGATTTAGAAATGGAGATGATAGGGGCTGCCTTGTGGGTAAGTTCAGGGAGGTTGTACCATGCAGGGGGGATTGCGTGGAGAAGATAAAAAGATGATTGTCTGACAGACTAACCAACAGGTTGACATGGGTGGGACCATTACTGGAATGGAGGAGAAAGGAATGATGGGAAGCTCCACAAGGACATATCCTACTTGAGTTGAGGTGTATCTATTATTTCCAGCAAAATTAAGAGTGGTCTAAATACATATTTATTTCAGGACTGACAGTGCAGGGACTTTGGGGAAAAAACATTCCCAAAAGGTCTTGAGTGATGATTCCATCTGCAGATTGACTCCAAAATGTTAGAGTTCTTTTGTTCTCTTTTTTAAAGAGTTTTTTGCCTTACTTGTCTTTATGGGTATGTGATGTGGTTCATAACATCACTGTCATGTAGCTTGTTGGGCGTGTGTAGGATTGGTATATGAAGTCAGTGGGAGCTGATCAGCCTCTTTGAAAATCAGCCCCTGAGCATGGGAGGGGGCTTAAGTTGCAAGTATTAAAGTGCTAAGTGTATTGTTTAATTTACTCTTTTTGGAGAGTCACTTAGCTCCCACTCAAATGAGGACAGACATTATACTTCTAGTGGGCACTAAGTGACTCTCCAAAATCTATGGCTCTTTGCTTTTCAGTCATGCTTTTATTAGTAGTATCTTGCTAAAGATGTATTTGCCAATCCTGGTTGTTATATACAGAAATTTTCTATAAACCAAGTAACTGTCATTTGATTTTAGGGGACTATTTGTTAATGTCTAATGCTACAATTTTAGTAAACATAATTATCAAAAACAGACATCTTGTTAGTGTTAGAATGTTATTTCTAATTTTCTTTTCAGATTTTCTACTGTCTTGTTCATTAAAACTTCTTGCAAGATAAAGATATAAAAGGGGACTTGTAGCCCGATTTCCTCTGTCTTCAAGACACACTGGGGTGGAATCCTGGCCCCACTGCAGTGAATGGCAACACTTCTATTAAAGAGTCTCAGGAAGAAATTCTGGGAGTAACACTCTGGCCTTAGGTGTTAACAGCAATAATCAAATAAAAACAAATCAGATAAATTTAAAATTGAACAAAGGAAATGCACTTTTACAATGCTCAACTGACCTGCGGAACTCATTGCCACAAGATAGCAGTGAGACCCACAGCTTAGTAGGCTCCAGGGAACATTGATTTGGATAATGGGAACATCCACAGTTACATGAGTCAGGGCTTAAAGAAAAAATGGTTAAAAAGAAGGGTTACAGTTAGGGATGGACAAAAAGTTTTTGCCAAAACTTATTTTCAGTGGAAAACTGGGTTTTCAACTAAATGAACATTGTGACAGAAAGTGTTTGTCTTCCTCAACATTTTTTCCACTTTTCATTGGGAAACTACAAACCCCCTAATTGAAAATTTCAAGTTTTCAGCTGAAAAATTTCAGGGATTGTTTGGTGAAAAGCACCCAAAATTAGAGTTGGCATTTTTGATGAAAAATTGAAATTTTCTATGGACCCCCCCCGCCCCATATGATTGGAGGGCAGGGCCTCCTGCATAGTGGTTTTCACCTATGGTGGCAGTCTGTCCTAATGGGTATGGTCCAAGGGGCAGCAACTCTGCCTAGTGGATACAGTCCTCAGGATGACAGGTTTCAGAGTGGTAGCTGTGTTAGTCTGTATCAGCAAAGACAACAAGGAGTCCTTGTGGCAGCTTAGAGGCTAACATTTATTTGGGCATAAATAAATTTGCTAGTCCCTAAGGTCCTCAGGATGGCAACTCTACCTAGTGGATACTGTGCTGTAGGGGGCAGGGAGAATAAGGGAACCCAAGCCCTCCCACTCCATTGGGTTCTGACCCAGGGCCCTGGGAGACTGGTTTGGCTGCTCACCTGTCAGCATGTGGACTCAGCCTCAAGTCAGGTTCCCTGGGTCACTTCCTACCTTTATCTGTACCCCAGCCGGCCGTCACCCTCACCTCAGTTGCTGGGTGTTGTGGCTCCTCTGCTCCCCAGCTTGGTGTGGGCTCAGCTCCGGTTTTCCCCTTGAGCTCCCAGGGCATGTCCTCCTCCCTTTCTTGCCAGCCCCTGACTGAGATGCTTGGCTGGCTTTTAAACCCTGCCTCCAACCCGAGCATGCCTGGTAAGGGCAGACGGGAGGAGCCTACTTAGCCCAGAGCTGCTCCTTAACCCATTCCTGCCCAGTGATGGGGTTTATACACCCTGTCACCTCCCCCCATACACACACCACCAACACTAATTTCTGGCAAGTTTTAGATACAAAGCTTCCTGCTTCCAGGAATGAAGAGCAAGTGTGGCTGCTTAACCAGTTTTTGTATGGGACCAGCGACAAAGACTAACGCAAATGAATGGTTGTGGTTCCTGAAATGTGCGGCACTCATTTAAAACCAGATTAGATAAAGCACTCGGGGAATATATTGTATGAAGCAGTCTTTCACTGGCAGGGTTCAGACTCAGTGATGAGCTGTCAAAATCTTAACAACAGGTTCCCTCCTCACCCCACGAGGGGGTCATTGCCAACCTCCGCCCCTCGGGACTCCTGCCCCATCCAACCCTCCCACATTCCTTGATGCCCCCCTAGCCCCATCCACCCCCTCCCCTGTCCCCTGACTGCCCCCAGAACCGGGCAGGAGGGTCTTGTGGGCCACCATAGTGGGCGCCCACCCCGCCCAGCCCCTAAGAGCCAGAGGCACCTGCTGAGGGGTGAGATGGGTAGTCCCGGAGGTGCTTACCTGGGGCAGCTCCCAGGAAGCATCCGGAAGGTCCCTCTGGCTCCTAGGGGCAGGGGAGCATAGCTAGGGGCAGGGGAGCATTTTTCCCATCCCACTCCCCACTGTTCACATCAAAAGTGGCACCTTAGGCACCGAGTCCCTGGTTGCTCTGGGGCTGGAGCACCCACGGGGAGAGTTTGGTGGGTGCAGAGACCCCACCAGCATCTCCCCCCCCGCGCCTGGCACCAGATCACCTCACCTCCGCTCCTCCTCCTCCCCTGAACGCGCTGCCCAGCTCTACTTCTCCCCCCACACCCCGGCTTCCCACGAATCAGCTGTTCAGCGGGAAGCCGGGGAGGGCAGAGAAGCAGGCGGCGGCTTCCCGCTCAGGCCGAGGGTGGATGAGGTGAGCTGGGGCGGGGAGCGGTTCCCCTACGTGCACCCCTTCCTCCCCGGGGTTACCTGCTGCAGCGCAGGCAGCCCTCCTCACGCCCCGCCCCCCTCCCCAGCTCACCTCCGCCTCCCTGGGCCTGAGCGGGAAGCCGCAGCCTGCTTCTCAGCTTGCCCCAGCTTCCTGCGTGAACAGCTGATTCGCGGGAAGCCTTGGGGGAGCGGAGAAGCAGAGCGGGACGGCGCGTTCAGGGGAGGAGGCGGAGCTGGGGCGGAGGTGAGCTGGGGCTCAGGTTGGGGCTGGGGCCGGGCGCAGGGCGGGGAGCTGCCGGTGGGTCTGCACCCACCAAATTTTCCCCTTGGGTTCTCCAGGGCTGGAGCACCCATGGAGTCGGCGCCTAAGGCCCACTTTTGGCCGGTTAAATTTAAAAGCCCTTTTAGAACTGGTTGTCCCTCGCAGAACAACTTGTTCTAAAAGGGTTTCTAAATTTAACAACCGGTTCTAGTGAACCAGTGGGAACGGGCTTCAGCTCACCACTTGACAGACTCTATGTCAGCCTTTTTTGCCTGGTGATGCCAGTGGTCTTGACTTATTTGAGGGAAACTAGACATAGAAAAGAAAATTTCAGCTGTCAGTAGAAGTGAGTTTCTAGCCCTTCTCCTTGTACAAATATCCTTGACCAAGGGCAAATCACTAGGGTCAAAAGAAACAATCACCTGGACTACACTTCTGCAGATAGAAGGTGGAGTGACCTAAAGTTATATTGGATAGAACAATCTCACTGATCCTCCCAAAATCTTTGGCTGGCCCTGCGCCTAGTAGTGTTTTTATGATGGACAATAATTGGTTACATTTGAAGGGGAGTGGGATGGGAAAAATGTAGGTCCTCCTGTATATACTAAGGCAGGGGTGGCCAACCCGAGCCTGAGAAGGAGCCAGAATTTAACAGTGTACATTGCCAAAGAGCCACAGTAATACGTCATCAGCACCCTTCAGCTCCTCCACCCCCACTCCCAGCACCTCCCACCAGCCGATCAGCACCCCCCCCGCTCCTCCCAAACAGCTGTTTCGTGGCATGCAGGAGGCTCTGGGCGGAGGGAGAAGGGAGAAGCAAGGGCACTGCAGGCTCAGGGGAGGGGATGGGAAGGGGTGGAGTGGGGGAAGGCCCAGGGGTTGAGCAGTGAGCACCCCCCTTCACACTGGAAAGTTGGAGCCTGTAGCTCCAGCCCCGGAGTCGGTGCCTATACAAGGAGCCACATACTAACTTCTGAAGAGCCACATGTGGCTCCAGAGCCACAGGTTGGCCACCCCTGGACTAAAACTTTGGCTCTGGATCTGGATGTTCTAATAAGACTTTTCATCTCTCTGACTGCTGTGATATGATGTTTCCCTGATACGGACAGTGTAAAGAGCAGCAAATAATTCCAAACGGCAGGAAACACAAGTGGCATGAAAGTAAACAAAAACGGCTCCCCAGAGTATTTTATGAAGTTGAATAACTGATATATGGAGATGCTGCGTAAGTGCTGGTTGGTCTTTTGTAAACCATTGTCACTATGTTATTTGGGAGATTGATGTACATTCTTATTCTTTCCAGCATGTCATCAATTGCCTTTAACAGATATTTGCTCTTGGCAAATGAATGTATTTCCATAGTGTGCATGGCACAATGTGTCAAAGCAACTGTGGGTTACAAAGAAGCATGACAAATATTTCTACACTGATATAAATTCCTCCCTCAGACTAGTGACAAAGAGTGTGATCGGAGAGGGTTACATTTGCCAAATCTTTTAAAAACACTGTTTGTATTCTCAAATGGAATAGGGCTGCTAAAAGTGGATCTATTTTAATTCATTCATTCTCCTTCCCTACCCATCATTTGGGAGATTCTTTCTCATAAAATATAGCACGAAGGCTGAAATTGATGTTCTAAGAAGCAAACAACAATTCCAGTGGCCTGTAGCTATTCAAGTGTGTGGCCCCATTATTAGCATTCAGAAAATGGAAAACCAGATTGGATTTTCCTTTATTCTTGTGCATTAAAGGCTGTTGTATTAAAATAAAAAGGCAGTTTGTACGTGTGTGTTGCAAATACGTGATGGTGCCAGTTGCTGTACACATTTCATTGCCATGAGTTTGGGATGGGAGTCCTCACACACTAACAACTGGCCGGAGTCAGAGGTCATTTATGCCGGCCTTCCCAAACACAAGGCAGTAGACACCTCTACAGCACCCAGCACTGTTCCTTTGTTTATGTCCTTTCATTACAAGTTTGAACATTTTTAGTCTCTTCGCTTTTCCCTCGTTAAGGGACATTTGTTACTGTGGCCTCAGTCCTGTCCCTTCTGCAATCCTGAGTTGGGGCAGTGCTCAGGAGAATTATGGGGAGCGGAACCCTTTCCCTGGCCTGAGGAGCAGCAGCAGAGACTCAATTGCAGCCTCTGACCTTTTCAGCTTCCCCAGGTCAGAGGCGGATTAAGCGTTTGTGGGGCCCTGGGCCAGAGCAAGAGGGGGACCCTCCCCACCCTTTCCCCAGGCCCCCCATGCTCTAGCCAGGGAAATGGGGTTGGAGCATGGGGGCTTCCCCCACTCCCCAGCAGGAGTGCCATGACCCCCGTCCCTGGCAGGAATACTGGGCAGGCAAAGTGGGTCGGAACACAGGTGTCCATTTTTCTGGGAGCCCCAAATTGGCCGAGCCCTATTGGCCAAGTGGCTAATTCACCACTACCCAGGTGGGTAAGTTTGGCCAGTGAATCTGCCAGTGGATTCATAAGCCATAACTCACCCACCTGTTTGGGTGGATGGAGCACAGATTCTCCCTCTTCCCCCAAAATAAATTCACTTATTAGGGCCCCCATGTTCTTCCTCATCCCCCACCTGGGACTGTACCTGTTCCACTGATGTTCCGGCTTGGCATGCCAAGGAGTTGGGCAGATTACCCCAGTGGAAACAATAATGGCAATGGAACAAGTGGTGCTAGTATCACCCACAAGTAGAGCATAACGTAAATATGGCTATAATAGTTTTAATTGTAAACCATGACTTGTGAAATGCAGTTTCTATGTGATGTTGCCATGACCAGACATGTGGGATCAGCTCTTCTTTGTCTATTTATTTCTATAGCAGAGGCAGAAACAACTGTTTTAGGTTGGCAAAATGTCCTCTGTGAGTGAGTACTGTCAAGGCTTCACCTGCCTTGTGGTGGGAAGAGGAGAGGCTCATGTGGTGACAATTCCCCCAGCTACAGCCAGTGAGATGAGTGAGGTGGAACAAACCACTGCGTTCGCTGCAGACATGCATCTGAAAGGCTTCCTGGTACAGAGTTTTTAATGACTGAGCAGCTGCACTGTGGAATGTCTCCTATTCTGGACTTTGTTGAAGGGTAGGAGTCAATAATTATTGTCCAAGCAACTGTTGTTCCATACTATCTCCAACGTTGGGATCTGTGGTTTGGCAAACGATTTCCCCCAGGTGTGTGACTAAATCAATTCCATCTATCTGTTCTTTATAAATGGGAATGCTGAAGTTCTGCAGTAATTTGAATACTTTACTCTGAGGAGTAGTTATTCTGAGTTTGCTCTGCTTCTAAAGTACAATAAAACCCTGCAGAATGTCAGGAATCTAGGCATGAAATAAAGCAGCTGCAATATCTTTGGAATCAAATACAGTAAGGGGTTGGATGCCTAATATCAGCCCTCCTCAATAGTTATTGGTCTGCTAGCTCCAATGGGAGTATCCCTAGTAAACTCCCTCCCCAATGTATACCTTTCAATTTCCTTTCTGTATCTTTGGGAGAAACTGGAAACCACCCTCAAATACCAACCGGGCAAAGTAGATGTGGCCAAATGATTTTACAAGACACCTGGTGGGCAGAAGGGAAGGACTGTCCACTACTGGGGGAAATTACAACAGCTCTCTACACAGGAAAGAAACACCACTCTATGGGGTCCATCACTGACCCTGTGCAATGGCAGGGAGATAGTGACAGCTGTGTAGGGGTGTAGGCCATGTGACCTAGTGGTCGGGGCAGGAGTCTGTCCTACCAGTTGACATAGAATCAGAGGACAGAACTAGAAGCATGGTCAGGGAAAAAGCCATAGCCAGGAGACAACCTGGAGGTGGGCCAGATATTGGCTGGGCACCCTGCTGCAACATGCCTAGGCATCCCACAATACAGGCACAATCCCAATGCTCGATGTTGATTCTTTTCATCAGTGTAGAGATGGGGACAGGCTCAGTTGACTTACACCAGTTTGGGGTCTGGCAGGGCAGCTGAGGCCTAAGGAGACAGAAGAGTTCTAGCCAGCGGAGGTCAGGTAGTGTGTCGTTTTTCTTGGGCTCCCTCTGTTAGCCAATCATCCATCCTAATACAAAGATCAATTAAGGCTCCCAGGGTAGGTGCCTGAAATGGTGTCACTGAACAGCCTCATTCCAGTGGGTGTCTGCAGCCAGACATTGGAATTGTGCTGTGCATTTGGGAATGGACTAGGGACCCTGCCGGAGGGCATGGAGAGCAGCTTCTGCCATACGTTCTCAACTAGGGTCATCGAAGATGCTCACTATCGCCTGTACAAAGCTCTCAAAGTGTTCAAGGAGAGGACTGGACCCTTCTGGGAGCAGGACACCCACTTCAAGGCCTCTCTGTGAGCAGGCTAAGTACTAAACCCACTCTGGACTGATCTGTAGGGCGTGACTGTGACCGCAGTATGATCTCGAGCCGACATTGGTTAAGGAACCCACAAAACTTGGCATGACCAGTCAAACTTACTGGGTAGGGGCAGCTTGGATGTAAGAGTTATGGGGCCAGAAAATGCTACCTGGGCCTGGAGGGCAGCATTCTGGTCATGTTGTGCAGTGATCTGAGCCTGCATTTCCTGCAGGACCCCAACGGCATCCGAGAAGGTGGGTTGGGCTCTGGTTGGGGCCCTTCTGGAAGGGAGCGCCATGCCATAGGGTGAAGTCCCTTCTTGTAGTGGGCTGCTCATACACCGGGGTGTCAGCGGTGTGACCTAGTGGCTGGAGCAGAAGTCAGGGCCTAGTGATCAGAGCAGAATCAGAATGCAGAACCAGAGACATGGTCAAGGGACAAGCCAATGGTCGGAGCCAGGAGCCAGGAATCAGGAGCTCAGAGGTAGGCAGGGACTAGAGTTGGAGAGCAGCAAGCCAGGGTTGGAACCAGGACCAGTGGAGAAAGCGGGTCTGGCAGTAGCTGCAGGCTATGCAGCTGTTGCTACAAGGCTTAAATGGTGATCTGTTGGCCCTTCTGTCCAGTCAGGGAGAATAATCACTTAGTGAGGGTTTATTGAGCTCAGATGAGCTGATTGGGTTTTTAGGCAGCTGTGCCCACAGCCAACTGAGCTCCTGACAACAGCTAAAGACAGAACAGGTCTTTGTCACACTGTCTGTGGTTCTTGCTGATATGGGATGGATATGTCTTCCTGTGGAGTCCATCAGAATCACTGCTGAACTGACTGCAGGGTTTGCTACAGAGCGAGGTGTGGCACTTTCACAAAAGCTGAGCTTGAGTCTAACCCAAGCACCAACACATCATCACTTTACTTACTGCAAAATAGCCAGAACTGAACTCATGGACAATCCTCAGTGCCAGTCTGGGCAGCTGGATCTGAACTGAGGATCACAATTGTCAGAAGTTAGAAAAGTAAAACACCTACTAGACTGCTGAGTGCCAGTGCAGCAAATAGTACTTCCCCAGAGAGAGAGGCTATTGTGATAGCAGGCATTACCAAGTAATGCTGTTACACATCATCTTCTGAGTTCTTTTTCTTTAGCATTCAAGCAAATTTTGACTCTGAGGAAGACATGGAATCATAGAAATATAGGCCTGGAAAAGACCTCAAGAAAAAGATTGGGGTCATGGTGGATAATCAGCTGAACCTAAGGTCCAAGTGTAATGCGGTGGCCAAAAGAATTAGTATGATCCTGGAATGCATAAACAGGGGAATCTTGAGGTGGAGTAAAGAGGTTGTTCTTCCTTTGTGTTTGGCACTGGTGCAACCGCTGCTGGAATACTGAGTCTTGTTCTGGTGCCCACAACTCAAGAAGGATGTTGATAAATTGGAGAGGGTTCAGGGAAGAGCCACAAGAATGATTAAAGGATTAGAAACCATGCCTTATTCTGATAGACTCAAGGAGCTCAATATATTCAGCTTAACAAAGAGAAGGTTAAGGGTGTCTTGTTTGCTATGTCTAAGTAATTACATGCAGAACAAATATTGGATAATGGGCATTTCAATCTGACAAAGAAAGGAATAACACAGTCTAATGGCTGGAAGTTGAAGCTAGAAAAATTCAGACCAGAAATAAGGCGTACATTTTTGACAGTGAGGGTAATTAACCACTGCAACAACTTACCAACTTACTCCACTCATGGTGGAGTCTCCATCAATGACTATTTTAAAATCAGGATAGGATGTTTTTTCTAAAAGATATGGTCTAGGAATTATTTGGGGGAAGCTCTATGTCCTGTGTTGTAAAGGAGGTCAGACTAGATGATCACAACGGTCCCTTCTAGCCTTGGAATCTGTGAACCTAAGACATCACCTAGTTTGTCTCTCCTCACTGAGGCAGAATTAAGTATTCTGAGACCATTCCCAACCTGTACTTAAAAACCTCCGGTGATGGAGATTCCCCAGCCTCCCTAGGTGACCTGTTCCATTGCTTAGCCTGCTATGTTTGTTTTCAGGTTATGCAGAGGCAGCTTTGTGCAGGAGGGATCTGTGTGAGCAGTAGGAGAGTTTGCTTTCTGCCTTGGGCTCTGATTAGAGTCAATTCTGGAGGCAGAGTTACTCCCTGGGAGCAGGTGTTAGTGTTGGGCTGAGATTCCTGGAAGAAAGGATTGCCCTGCATGCTGTCTGACTGCCTTATTTCAGGACTGGTGTATATGTTAAATAAAGAAAATTACACCTATATTATACCGAGACTCTGCATCACTGATTTCTCCTCTACTGGGAAACTGACTTGGAAGCTACCACTCAGCACAGGGATGATGCTCATGTCAGAAGAAATGGCTGTAATATTAAACAGATACTTGAGCTCAATCTGAAAATGACTTCGCTTTTTCAGGTATGATCTAAACATTAATCATTATGAATAACAAAGAATCCTTGCATCCAGCATTACAAACATTTCAGGTACAAATTAGTTCATTTGTAATGAAAAGGTATATTATCTGCAACTCTGTTTCTCTTAGGTGGAATACTCCTCTTTTACTGAGGCTCTTTTACACTGATCTGGGCTCCTAAGAAACATGACTTTTCTACAGGAACATCTAGTTTTATTTTTAACTATTCCTATTGTACATAATCTACTGGCTAGAAAATCTGAATGATGTCAGTGTGAGGTGGCTTCATGGTCTAGAGGAAAATGACAGAAATCCTTGCAATTTTATGCCAGATGGGTAGCAGGGATATTTTCGGGGAAGGGCATCCCAAGAAATCCTTGTGTTATAGAACTCTGATAAAGACCATTCAGTGGAGGCTTTCCAGTACTTGGTTTTCCTGAGGGCTTGTCTCCACTTACCGGGGGATCGACACGTGGCAATCGATCCACCAGGGGTTGATTTAGGAGGTCTAGGGAAGACCCCCTAAATTGACCGCCAATCGCTCTCCTGTTGACTCTGGTATTCCACTGGAATGAGAAGCATAAGGTAAGTTGAGGGGAGAGTTTCTCCCATCGACCCAGCATAGTGTAGACACCACAATAAGTCGACCTAAGGTATGTCGACTCCAGCTACGTTATTCACGTAGCTGGAGTTGCGTGACTTAGGTCGAGTTAGCCCCGTCGTGTAGACCTGCCCTGAGATAGCTCTGTATTCTGCTTGCCTAGATGCTAGAGTGATGGTGGCCATATAAGCACATGATATAGATATCCATAGATAATTCAAATATATAAAAACCAATATAATAGTATGCTGCCATTAAATTAATCCTACCCCTTGAGTTCATCAGGACATAGTGCACAAAGCAGTTAATCACATGCTTAATTTTGAGCACCTGCTTAAAGTCCCATCAAATGTATGCCTGTTCTACAAAAGGATGGATTTCATCGCATCTTTAAAGTTCAGCATGTTTGATTGCTTTGCTGAATCCGGGCCCTGCCACATGATGTCAGGCATCAACTCTCAAAGGGTTCCCATTTTGAAGTCCTTGTCTTGGCGATGCGATGGCATGATAGTTGAATAGAGCTATGAAATGAGAAGAGAAAGGGATATTACTCGACAGCTGGAAGGGAAAGTCTATTTGTTTAGGCCTGGGCAGCAGCTGGTGTGAGGAAAGGCAGGTCTGAAAAACAGTTGGGGGATTTTGTTGCTATGTGCTGATGAAGAGGTTTGTGGGCAGAAATAGACCAAAGTGATACATTGCACTCAGCCTGCAGTTATTTATTCATCTGGTTAAATTTTCTAAGCCACTTACAAGTAAAGGTATTTACAGTGCCTGGATAAAAGGGCAGAGACAGGCCTCAATAATTAATGATAAAATGTCTTGCATTTTGTCCCAAAGCTCTTTACAAATTGCACACGGGAATCACTTCACTGAACCAAAGTGCCTTTATTGCTGGCATGGAGTGCAGCACCTGTTAACAAACAGTTCACTAAACAGTACTATTTAGGATAGGAAGTGAAGAACAGTATTGATAGCCAAACACCAGGTAATGTCCAGGGCAGATATAGAGATTGATTAGAGTTGTGGGGGGAGCTGGGGGGAGGCAGGAAGGGAAACCTATGAAAATGTAAAGAATATAGCTGAGTGAATTATTTGCAGGGCCTGGTGTAGTCAGTGTGTTCATCCTCTGTCTGCTTCTTGATACCGGCGAGCAGATCGCAATGTCTCACATTTATTCATTATTTGAATGCACTCAATGGATTTTCCTTGTGGTTTTTGTTATATCCTGTGGGTTGCTCATGAACAGGTCACTGAGTACTGGTGTTGTTTGATGTTCAAAATTAGTATTCCAAGACATCAAAAAATCAACATTAATGGTCCAGTGAGCTCCTCAGCCAGCTCTAAGTCTTGGATGCAAATTATCTGGACCTGCTGATTTTAAAATGTCTGACTTCAGTAGCTGCTGTTTAATATCCTGCTGAGATACTAGTGGAATGGAAAGAGTATTATCATATGATATGACTACATCTATCCCCTACCCCCACCCCCGACCCAAATACAGAACAAAGATATTTATTGAAAACTTCTGTCTTTTCTCCATTATTGATAAGTCTACCATTTCCATCTAGTAACAGACCAATACAATTGTCAGGGTTCTTTTTGTTTCTAATTGTAATAGGGTACTTGGTGGGCCGAGGGGTCTAATGGTTAGTGCCCACTCAGTCGTGGGGCAGTGGTGGGGAACCCAGGCCCGCACACTCCACAGTCTGACTCAGGGTTCTAGGTGGGTCAACATTTCGTCTTTGGGAAGGGCCCTCTGAACAACCTTCCCTGGGTTGCTTCCTGCCATTGCTTCTCTCCCTCAGCCTCTGATCCCAGATAAGGAAAAAAAGAAAAAGGAAAAGAAAAACAAACTGCCAACCCCAGCTGGGCTCCACATACAGTCCTGTTCCTTCAGGGAGGCTTCTCCCACCCCTTTTGGCAAGAGCCTTCAGGGTAAATCTGCATTCCTTCCCAGCCTCCCACTTCTGAGTTGCTCCCTTTTCTACCCTGTCTCCAGTAGGACCATGCTGTGCACATTTAGAGGGGCAGGGCTAGCTGGGCCCAGTATAGTCCTTTAACTCCTTCCATCCCAGTGTGGGGTTTGTATACCCCATCACACTAATATATTGAAAAAACTCCTTTTCATTGTTCTGAACTCTGCTGGCCATAGATTTTGTCTGGTGTCCCTTTGCTTCCCTTATCAATTTTCAACAATTCCTAGCTTCCAATTCATATTTATTACTATCAACTTTCCCTTTCTTCCATTTGCTTTCACTTCCCCTCTAAACCAGGTTTTTTTGTTTGTTTGTTTTTTTTACTACAGCTTTCTTCCTTGATTGTGGCTTTTTGGGCATCTACTAAGGTGTTCTTAAACAATTTCCAATCGTTACTAACATTTTTCTGATTAAATTCTTCTTCCCAGCTGATTTGGCTCAATTATTTTCAGCTATGTGAAACTGACCCTTTTAAATATATATATAACTGGTCTGGACTTTATTCTGTTTGTCCAAATGCATGTAAGGAAAGCAGAATATTAAATTCCCAATCCCGTATGTGAATCTGAGATGAAAATTTTGCTCTTCCAGAGCTTGTTATGCTAGAAAAATCATAAATGTGGTGTAACTGCAAGTATAGAGAAAGGAAAACAATTTCCAGCACCTCGTTGGGACTAATATAAACTTCAGCTTCTGAAACAGGAGTGAATATTTTTTGTGTTTTGTCTCTGAATCAGGGTCAGCACCAGTTCACCTGCATCCATTGCCGACTCCCATTGTCAGCAACAGGACATTTTTCTGACGTAGACAAGGTCCAAGTTACAAACATCATTATCCTGTTTATGCAGCAGCAGAATGGCTGATTTTAAAGGTGTCCCCCCCCACCTTTTTTTGTTTGTATATTCATAGCATGCACCTGAACCGTGAATGATTAGTTTATCTTTCAGTGAAAATAAACTGTAGTATATGTCTATGGAAAACAATGCAATGACTCAAAAAAAAAGGGGTATGATGTGAAGAAATAGACTAGAGCCATTTCTACATTTGCATTCAAAAGTTTGCAAGAGAAGAGAAAGGAGAAAACACATTGAAGTTTAACTACCAAATAAGTCTTCCAAGACTTCTTTACTGATACCTTTTCAAGTGAATGTTTTTCTCATCTTAAATCACCAGCATCCTTTAAAAAAATGTTAAAAGAGTGAAGAAAAGTGTGATGAGTGCCCGTGCTTTTCATGAGTGAATGAATGCAAACAATTAGAGAGGTATTTCAGGCTAAACACTCATGTAAAAGTTTAAACCCAAAGGAGGAATGATGGTACCAAGGGGGAGACCTTGCCAAAGTGCACTTGCTCACTGCTTCTCTGGGCTCTTCAATCTAGTAGGCAAAGATATAAGAAGATAAAAAGGCTGGAAGTTGAAGCTAGACAAATTCAAACTGGAAATAAGGTGAAAATTTTTGACAGTGAATGTAATTGACCATTGGAATAATTTACCAAGGGTCGTGGATTCTTTAGCACTGACCAGTTTAAAATCAAGATTGGATGTTTTTCTAAAAGATAAAAAGAAAAGGAGTACTTGTGGCACCTTAGAGACTAACCAATTTATTTGAGCATAAGCTTTCGTGAGCTACAGCTCACTTCATTGGATGCATACTGTGGAAAGTACAGAAGATCTTTTTATACACGCAAACCATGAAAAAATGGGTGTTTACCACTACAAAAGGTTTTCTCTCCCCCCACCCCACTCTCCTGCTGGTAATAGCTTATCTAAAGTGATCACTGTCCTTACAATGTGTATGATAATCAAGGTGGGCCATTTCCAGCACAAATCCAGGGTTTGACAAGAACGTCTGAGGAATGGGGGGGGTAAGTAGGAAAAAACAAGGGGAAATAGGTTACCTTGCATAATGACTTAGCCACTCCCAGTCTCTATTCAAGCCTAAGTTAATTGTATCGAATTTGCAAATGAATTCCAATTCAACAGTCTCTCTCTGGAGTCTGGTTTTGAAGTTTTTCTGTTGTAATATCACAACTTTCATGTCTGTAATCGCGTGACCAGAGAGATTGAAGTGTTCTCCAACTGGTTTATGAATGTTATAATTCTTGACATCTGATTTGTGTCCATTTATTCTTTTACGTAGAGACTGTCCAGTTTGACCAATGTACATGGCAGAGGGGCATTGCTGGCACATGATGGAATATATCACGTTGGTGGATGTGCAGGTGAGCAAGCCTCTGATAGTGTGGCTGATGTTATTAGGCCCTGTGATGGTGTCACCTTAATAGATATGTGGGCACAGTTGGCAACGGGCTTTGTTGCAAGGATAGGTTCCTGGGTTAGTGGTTCTGTTGTGTGGTATGTGGTTGCTGGTAAGTATTTGCTTCAGGTTGGAGGGCTGTCTGTAGGCAAGGACTGTCCAGTCTCCCAAGATTTGTAAGAGTGTTGGTTCATCCTTCAGGATAGGTTGTAGATCCTTAATAATGCGTTGGAGAGGTTTTAGTTGGGGGCTGAAGGTGATGGCTAGTGACATTCTGTTATTTTCTTTGTTAGGCCTGTCCTGTAGTAGGTGACTTCTGGGAACTCTTCTGGCTCTATCAATCTGTTTCTTCACTTCCGCAAGTGGGTATTGTAGTTGTAAGAATGCTTGATAGAGGTCTTGTAGGTGTTTGTCTCTGTCTGAGGGGTTGGAGCAAATGCGGTTGTATCGCAGAGCTTGGCTGTAGACAATGGATCGTGTGGTGTGGTCAGGGTGAAAGCTGGAGGCATGTAGGTAGGAATAGCGGTCAGTAGGTTTCCGGTATAGGGTGGTGTTGATGTGACCATCGTTTATTAGCACTGTAGTGTCCAGGAAGTGGATCTCTTGTGTGGACTGGACCGGGCTGAGGTTGATGGTGGGATGGAAATTGTTGAAATCATGGTGGAATTCCTCAAGGGCTTCTTTTCCATGGGTCCAGATGATGAAGATGTCATCAATATAGCGCAAGTAGAGTAGGGGCGTTAGGGGACGAGAGCTGAGGAAGCGTTGTTCTAAGTCAGCCATAAAAATGTTGGCATACTGTGGGGCCATGCGGGTACCCATAGCAGTGCCGCTGATTTGAAGGTATACATTGTCCCCAAATGTAAAATAGTTATGTGTAAGGACAAAGTCACAAAGTTCAGCCACCAGATTAGCCGTGACATTATCGGGGATAGTGTTCTTGATGGCTTGTAGTCCATCTTTGTGTGTAATGTTGATGTAGAGTGCTTCTACATCCATAGTGGCCAGGATGGTGTTATCAGGAAGATCACCGATGGATTGTAGTTTCCTCAGGAAGTCAGTTGTGTCTCAAAGGTAGCTGGGAGTGCTGGTAGCATAGGGATCTGCTCTAGGAATTATTTGGGGAAAGTTCTGTGTCCTGTGCTATACAGGGAGGTCAGACTAGATGATCACAATATTCCCGTCTGGCCTTGGAATCTACAAATCTAGAGAACATAAACTCTTGTGAGTAGGAGTCCCGTTTATGGTGGGAACGTCGCATGTCTGAGTAGAAATCCTCTGTCAGGGATTGAAAGCAGAATTTTCTCTGAAGGCTCCCCAGAATTCAAACATGCATGCAGGGACAACTGACATATCTTGTCTAGCAATCAAATTCACAATGATACTAACCCTCATTAGAATAGGACACATTTAGGGACATTACATTCATTTCTGGATGTCTCAAAAATTAGAGAGTTGAAAGAAAGCAATAAAAAAGTACTCAGAGTTAAGATGAAATGAACGAAACATATATTTAATTTTGAATAAATTATGACTGTTATAGCTCGCTCTTGTAAACACTTACACAATTTATCTCATAAATAGTCTCAATGGGATTTTAGTGACCAGGCTGGCTCTCATATGCTGCGGTGATGGGGGGCCAAATAAGTACCCAGTTAGATAGCTGACTATTCATATGAGTAAAGCTACTCATATACATATATGCATAAAATGAATTAATAACCCCTATAGCCATGCAGCTTTGTATTGCTTCCAACATTGATCAGCTCCTGAATAGCACACTTTAGCTTCTTCACTAAGTGTGCAACATTTTCTTGAACATAGTTTCAATATTGTTCATGAGTGTAATCCTTGCATACCTTGTGCACATCTAAAAATCCTTGTATATCTGCTTTCGTTTTCATATAAATGAATTACAATTGTATCTTTTTTGTGGTGCTGTGGAGGGTGATAAAGTGTGTAGGATGCTGGAGACATCTTTATTATGCCTGAAATTATTGTTAATAGACTAGAAGAGACAGCTACCCAGATGAATCAAAACACAATCTGTGTAACCTAATTTCTGGTTTATAATATACTGCTGTTAACACTAGCTTCAACAATGGCATGATTTACATCTTTTAAACGTAATTATTCTCTTACAATCTAGCCTAGAATTGGTTGTGAAAGCTGCAAATCTGTCTTATTGCCTTCTAATTATTTATATGTCTAATCTGTCTAATTGTCTTTCAGCTAATGTGCCCAATTGCCTCATCATTAGTAAGGATCCTAGCACATGGTGGGCACTGTACTAATAGAAGATAAATAATGATGATCACGGATAATTTTTTAGGGTGACTATGTGAACCAGAGGCTTGCTGCAGAATTTGTTCACTGAAAAGAGTGCCAAGTCCCTCTGCTGGAATCTGGTAAGAGAAATGTCATCTACAATATTACTTACACTTGTGAGTATAAATTATTTCGGTCACTCATTCTGTGACGATGACATTGTAATAGAAGTTCCCCAACCAATAATACCCCTGTGGAATGACTAAGGGGGTTTGTCAAGTATGTGAGAGATAAAGTCCTACCCAGGGAATTCAGTGTTTATGGAGACAAGTGAATTTCAAAGCAACTGCCAAGCCATATAACTGGAGGAAAGCAAATGACAGGAAAGGATGATGTAGGTGACAGTGTTGAAAAGGAAATACCCAAGTCTCATGTATCTCAAGTACCCAAGTCTTGCATGTAACTCATGGCATATTCCCCATCCCAAACGTAATGTAGTTCTCCCCTAAAACCAAAGCAAGTGTGATGTTGAATGTGACCTGACATACCCCATTACGAAATGCCACTGTGTTACTCTTCAAATGGAATCTTTTTTAACAGTGAGTTTCCCTTCCAGAAACTCTGTGGGGTGTTGATGGGTGCTGCATGGGGAAACATTCCTCAAATGCTTTGCCAAATGGTGTGAAGTAACACAGCTAGTAGGCAGTGAACAGAGTTAATTCTGCCAACTCTTCCTTCAATTAAGGAAATGGAATCTAAAGTCATGTAGTCATGTTCCCAGTAGTATATCATTTACTCTGAGGCAACAGATTCCCTTTTTTACAAAAGATGTGTAAAGAGGAGAGTGACTGGAGGATAGTTCACATGAATAATATATGTTGCTAATATAGCCTCTCTTTCTGCTTCTAGAATATATGCAAACAGATTGTGACTTTTTCACATTTACTCATTATGTGAATTCATTCAATGGCTATGTTTTCCAATTTTTAACTGTATGGGCTGATCACAAATATTCAAAAATCTCAGCTGTTTGCTGAGTTGTGATTGGTTAGATAAGTCACATGGTGTTTCTGATCCCTGACTGGATAGGCACTCTGTCATATCAGGCACAAATAATTGTGTATACAAATTGACAGTTCAATGTCTATGAAAACTCAATGCATGAAACTCTGAAATTTGCCTTTCGCCATCAGTAAAATTCAGTTTGAACATTTGCAGAAAGAAACACGAAAGGTGTCTGAACACAGTGGGGATGAATTCTTTGAAATTCAAACAAATATTTGCTGAGAATTCTTTCTATTATTCACCCAGTTTTTGGAGCACAAGCAACAGAAAACAATACAAATGATATACCAATATTTCTTGTTTTTGCCTCTCATGCAGATTTGCTAGATGTCGACACCATAGATTTTGAGCAGTCTATTCTTCATCTTCCTTTCATTCTGTTTTGTGAGCAGTTGCCTTCTCAACTCTCATCCATACGAGGCTGCTGCTATAAGGCTGAATGTAAATCTCTAAATTTTAGGCTTACATGGGACAAGGAATGCGTATTTGGCTTTAACTAAAGCTGATATGGAGATATGACCATCATTGGGGAATGTGTTGAGGCTCTATTCTATAAAACAGTTTGTGCTGCGGTTTTTGGATCTGTTTAAGATGAGGGCATCAATTTTCTCTTCTGTAATTCAGAAAGGCCAAGTGTCATGAACATGATATTGATAAGGTACAGTAATGTGCAATGGTTTCTCTTTGGGTTTTGCAGACAGTTGCTTTCCCCTTTGTTTTATCAGGATACCCTGAGCATTTACTCTAGTAGCTTTAGATTTGGGCAACAGCAGCTTAGGTGCCAACTCTGTGGGTGCCCCGGGGCTCAAGCACCCACAGAAAAAAAGAGGGGGCTCAGCACCCACGAACCATAGTGGTTCATGGCCCCTCCTGAGTTTCATATTTGAGGCCTGCTACAGTGCAGACCCTAGCCCCAGGTGGAGTTTGAGTGTGGAATGTGATAAGTTCTGTGCTATTCCCAGCTTCTGCCCTTGGGGTAGGGAGTTTGTTTATAAACAGTGGCGGGGTGATTAAGATAACAAAAGGCTTGTCATTAAATTAAATTAAATTAAATTAAGGATCCTTAGATGATCCTGAAAACATTGCCAGGCACTCCAGTTAAAAGATAGGAAACAACGGGTAAGAATAAATGGTCCATTTTCAGAATAGAGAGAAGTAAATAGTGGAGTCCTCCAGGGGCCTATACTGGGCCCAGTGGTGTTCAACATATTCACAAATGATCTGGAAAAATGATGACACAAAATTTTGCAGATGACACAAAATTACTCAAGATAGTTAAGTCCAAAAAGGGATCTCACAAAACTGGGTAAATTGGCAACAAAATGGCAGATGAAATTCAATGTTAAAAGAAAAGTAATGCACGTAGCAAAATACAATCCCAACTAGACATACAAAATGATGGGGTCTAAATTAGCTGTTACCCGTCAAAAAAAGAGATCTTGGAGTCATTTGCAGTACTCTGGAAGCACTATGCTCACCATACCAGGGAACTAGATGTAAATAAGATTGCTGACAGTTTCATCCAGAAAGCTGCAGTGAAACGTAATGTCTTTAAACTGGGACATTAGTGAAGACAGCCTGTAGGTGATTGCAATGATTTTAATACACCGTAATTCGTGATAATGAATTTTAATACACTGTAATTCATGATAATGTAATTATGTAGCTCATAGCAATTTAATCATTATTAAAATACTAAACATACCAATGATAGGCACATATTCAATAACTAGAATATGAAAGAAGCGTATAAATATGTTGAAAACAGCCTCCCACAAAACACACACACACCTCTTCAAAAGCTCCCGCTGGCAAAAACAAAAGTCAGTGCCTATGCCCAGAGGAGTTCCTATTGCAGTCACACCAGCATGAGAGAATCTGGGGTACATTTCTGGTATGGTTTCTTGCTACGTTCTAGAAGTTAAAGAGGTTAGCTGGAGCCCACTCCACCCAAACCTCTGACCATTATTAACACAAGGAATCTGTACAGCATGCCACACACTGCATTCTTTAAAGGCACTAGGAAAAAGGATGCCACAAAAGGTGCACGGTCACCTGTGAAAAGGTTACTGAGAGTGACTGCGTTTGATAGTATGGCGAGGAAATAAATGGCATGCTCAAAAATTCCTCTTTCAGGCCATTTGGAATCATGATCGTTCAGGTGTCAGAGCACTTTCAGCTGCTGTTACATCAGAGTTAAAGCTGTATTCCCATACACGTAGAATAAGAAATAACTCAGATATCACTATGTGATAACTTTGGTTGCATGTTGTCTGTTCAGTGGTGAACACTACAATGAAGGTGTTGTTATGATTAGTTTGTATTACACTAACGCTTAGGAAGCTCTGTCAAGGAGCTGCGCCCCATTGTGCTAGGCGCTGCACAGATGAATAAAGAAGACAGCCTCTCCCCCAGAAAACTTACAGTCTAGGTGTTAGAAAGGGAGTGACAAGTGGACAAAAGAGATAAATGGGTTGGGGTGACCAGGTAACCACTTGAGCAGTTTTGCAGAAAAATGAGATTCTTGTCTTGCTGCTTGACCGACAGTAAAAATAATCACTCTGGCTATGTGATCTGGAGGAGCCCTACACAAAACACTGAATCCATCTGATATCTTAGCAAAAAACAGCCACTTTTCTCTGCCCAGTTTTCACTGTGTGTGTTTGGCTGAGCATTGGCTGAATGTTAAAATGTGACTCCAGAGAGAGGAGTGGTCTTTATACATTTCAGGTTTAGGGGAAACTGCGAGCACCTTATAGTATTCTGAGATGAATCCTTCTATCCCATTAACTTTGCATTTCTCCTTGCAGACTCAGGGCAGCAAGCAATATCCACTGCCATCTGTCACAGCACACTAGCAAATTAAGGTGGAGAGAGTCTAGTCAGTAGCTTACTGCAGGTTGGGGACCAGTGACAGGAGACAGAGAGATGAGCAGAAAGCATGTCAGGAGTGATTGCCAGGGCAGTTGTAGAGCGCCCTGACAAAGATTGATGAAGACGGCTTGTCCTTATGGGCTGGCCTCGGATCACTTTAGCATGACATATAAGAATGTTCCTTGGTCTGTGTACAGGCAACAGATGCCTTTGGTCCAGGCCAGGGAAAGACAAAAGGAGAGAGATAAAAAATGTAACAAGGGATACACAAAGGGAAAGAAAGGGGAAAGACAGAGCTGCATCCCCCTGCTCACTGCGTGTCAGGTGTATATGAAGAGAGAAGTAGAGCATTCCCCATAGAGCTAATTTTTCAGCAGTGGTTTTGTCAGTGGACATTTGAAGTTGAGAGGAAAGATTTTTCTTTCTCTCATTAACAGAAAATAACCCCCCTGCCCCTTTACACCTCAGAGTGCTTTAGCATGAACTGGGTCCTTCTGTCTAAATTCACGAGGGCACTTTGGACAACTATGCAGAGCAAACTATAATTCACCCAACTATTCTGTGCTAGAGCATTCTATGATAATCGATACCCAGTCTTCCCTTATAGCCCCTGTGACGTTGCACCCCATAACGCTTTATGGAAATATGCTTATGAATGTATATATGATATAACTGGAATATGTTTTATGCTACATATGCCATGTAACATATCTCTGTAAAGGTTATGATCTACTGAATCTATTCATTCTATTTGTATGCATGTATCATTTTTGTATTTGAAGTTATGAATATCAGCTGTATACTTGCTTGATTTTTAAGTAGCCTTAGTAAAGCATTTGGTCAACTTCTTGAGAAAGGAATGTGCAAATTAAGTGCCCAATCAAGAAGTACTTAAGGTACAATGGATCTTGGAAGGCTCCAATCCACATAAGAAGTCTACATGAGGATGTTCAAGGTAGCATGTGAACCATGGCTGCTACCTGTAAGTTTTGAGTCATGCATGGACATGTGATTTGCCCATGTGACTCCAAAACTCCATCTTGGAGCTGGAATTCTACACAGGGGGAGGGAGGTGTATCCACCCACAAGAGAAAGTCTATTTAAACCCCTGGGAGATCCCTCCATTTTGTCTTCAGCTGGCTCCAGAGATAGCCTCTCCACCCCCAAGGGTACCTGAAAGAAACTGGAACAAAGGACAGTAACTACAGAGGGTGTGAGTGATTGCTGGACCCAGACTAGAAGGAGCCTAGTCTGTAAAAGGAAGCTTACTGGAACTCCTCTGAGGGTGAGGTTTTATCTGTATTCAGTTTTCTTACTGTATTACACATAGACTTGTGTGTTCTATTTTATTTTGCTTGGTAATTCACTTTGTTCTGTCTGTTACTACTTGGAACCACTTAAGTCATACTTTTTGTATTTAATAAAATAACTTTTTACTTATTAATTGACCCAGAGTCAATTAATACCTGGGGGGGTGGGGGGAGAAAACAGCTGTGCATATCTCTCTATCAGTATTATAGAGGGCGAACAATTTATGAGTTTACCCTGTATAAACTTTATACAGGGTAAAACTGATTCATTTGGGGTTTGGACCCCATTGGGAGTTGAACATCTGAGTGTTAAAGATAGGAACACTTCTTAAGCTGCTTTCAGTTTAAGCCTACAGCTGTTAGGGGACGTGGTTCAGACCTGGGTCTGGGTTTGCAGCAGGCTAGTGGATCTGGCTCAAACCAGGCAGGGCACTGAAGTCCCAAGCTGGGAGGGCAGGGAAAGCAGGGGCAGAAGTAGTCTTGGCAAATCAGTTGGCAGCCTCAAGGGGGTTTCTGTAATCCATCCATCACAGCCCCCTCTACCACTTGTTTGTTATCCTCCAATTATGTCTCAGTCTTTTAGTACCCCATTCAAAGCCCACTGACAGTTAATGAAAAGACTCCCATTTACTTCAGTTGGCTTTGGATCAGGATGAAAGTTTTACCATTGCAATTTACCTGAAGTTAATAGGAGGCTTTCCATTGTCTTCCCTGAGAGTTGGATCAGACGCTTAGATTGTAAGTTCTTTGGGGCAGGGACGGTCATTTACTATAATGTTTTACATCCTCCTAGCATAATGGGGGCCCTGACCTGGTTAAGATCTCTAGGTGCTACTGCAATTTCCATAGTAAAGACATTCTCTCTTGCCTTTCAGGAATGTGACGCTCATGATAAAGTATTCACATAATATTCATTGACAATATTTTTTGCTGCAAAAAAATATTTAGACAAGACAGTTCGTGACAGTGAGGTTAGATAAAAGCAAGAGAGAGAGAACAGAGCAATTATTCTTTCCATTCTAATATGATAAAGAGCCTTCCAAAAGGTCTATAATTTAGTTCCAAATTTGTCCTATTGTTGCGCTTATGAGAAGAGATATGATTTAGTCATTCAAGCTTATTTTTGGGAGTTGAAAGTTCTGGTTTCAACTCACAGACTCAAACCTTGAGCAAGTCACTTGATAAATGCAAAGCAATGAACTTATCTAATGCTGATTTGCTTCAGGTGTTGGGAGGCTTAATTTGTTTAGGTTTGTAAGTCTGAGTTCTCTTCGAAAGCATTTTTCATCTGAGGAAAATAAATATTATATATCTGCTGTACTAGAGAACTTAAATATCCCAGCAATAGGCATCTTATAAATTAGATAGATGTGGCAAGTAGTTAGATTTGGAGGAAACTTCACTAGCAAATTGGTCATCTGAATCCTATAAGTAGGATATTAAATTCTTGGACTGCATGTGAGCTATGAGGTCTTGTCCTATTAGACACTCAATAGAGGAATTTAACCCATCGCTGGGACTAGAAAACCTCATGCCTGTTTAACTCTGTGAGAGTACATTCTAATGCTTTCTTAGAAAGTACCACTCCTGCTACTGCTGCTAGCATTTGCCTACCAACCCAGCAGTGCTTCCTCCCATTCCCTCTTTTCCGAAGGAACGGAACAGGCTTTCGCTGCGTCCATTTTGTTTTTCACTTCTTCCAGTTCTGGAACTGGTTGTCTTGGCAACACCATTGTTTGCACTTTAAAGGGGCTTTTCCTCAATACCAGAGATATGTTGTCTATCAAGGGCCCCACTTTGGAAAGTAGATTTCTCTTTCCTTTCTAGCTAGCACGCAGGTAAGCCAGGGGAGGAAAAATCCCCTTAGCACTAATACCTACATGCTTCCTTTCTCACAGACTAGGAGGATAAAATAGACTGCCTGTAAATCTTTGAAAACTGGCTATGGGTAATACCCAAAGCCAGGCAGAACTCATATCTCCTAAGACCCACTCCAGTGCGCTATCCTCTAGATCACATGGCCTCCCACATAGAAAGCCCCTGTACAGGAGATTGCTTCGGAGGAATAACTTGATTAATAAAACCTTTGTTAAATAAATTGCCTCAAGGGACGAACTGCCTCATTATCCATACTTCCTACTAGCTTTGCCTCTCCCTGGGCTCCCAAACCAAGGCTTTTATAACTGCAGGCAGAGGCCAAACAAAGCCCAGTTGAACCGAGCCCCTCTCTTGCTCCACCCCATTTAGGTCCAACAAGGTCCCTTATACAATTAGACCCAGCAGTGCTCCTCACTGTTCCTCGCTCCTAAGTGACTGCTCTCCCACAAGGAAAGACTGGTTGGCTGAGGATATGTGGCCAGTGGGCTCGGGGGAGAGAACAAGTGAGCAGGCCAAGCAAGAAGGTGGGCTAAAACCAGTGAGGGATGGGAGTGAATAGATCTCAGAGAGGTGGGATTTGGCATGGGGCTCTTTCCAGAGGAGTCAGGGGGATCAGGGAAGTAGTAGGCAGGTCAGGGTGCTCTGCAGTAGGTTCCTGGAAGGCTAGTAGGTGGGAGGAAGAGATCAGGAGCCTGAGGGAGTCAGAGCATATTGTGAAGAAGGATGAGCAAACTGGGAGCAGCCTAGGATTTACCTGTCTCAGGTGGATGGTAGTTAAAAATCAAAGGAAGAGATTTTTCAAGGCACAAAAGGATTCCCACGGAATGTTCACGGGAATTGCGTGTCTAACTGTAGTTGTGCCCTTGAAAATTGCCCCTTAAACTAGTATCAGGCAGAAGAGACTCTCTTAAATGGTTGGTCCCGGAATAATTTGTTAGCAAATCTTTTACCTGCCTGGTAAATCCCAAATCCTCTCTACTTCCCTTCCCCCATGCAGTGAGAAAGGCCTCATATTAACATCAAAAGGAGTGGGACTTAGGCAGGAAACGTTGGAAATAGTCACCCCAGTCTCTTTCTCTTAGCTCCCGCTCAAAAGTTAACTCTGCTTATGATACCCACTCTTCAGTCCAACCCACCTAAACTGAACAGCAGTGCTAGACAGAGCTGGCCCCCTTGCGTCCAAAAAGATCCTTCAGAGGCCAGACTGTGGTTGGTATTGTGCAGATGCCTGTCCTTTGCTCCTTGTGCCTCAGCATATGGGGCAACCGTGATATATCAGAGGAGCAGAATCACTACTCCATTACTTGGAGGTAGGGATGGAGTAAGGAACAGGCTGGCTGGGGCTATGGTTCCCTGGCATGTCGTGCCTGGGACCCCCAGGAAGTATTCTGGCCGAGTCCACCAGATTTCCTCCTGGGGCTTCCACTGCAGCACTCATACCTCGTATTTCAAAACAGGCCCTTAAAACACAATCTATGAAGTTAGTGCTGCCATCCCAGGCATCCAGTAGAATGATGATTCAATCCGCCCATGCTGTATTTGGAAGGCTATTACAATAAATCTGCTGTTTTGATGCTTTTCACCTTAAGGATGGTCTCCTATCTACATTACATGAAGTATCTAACGCTACCCTTCAATGTTTTTGCTGTTGAGCAATTTGGTTGCTTGTTCTACCTGACAAATTATTGTCAGTTGAGACCACTAGATTCAATTGCGACTTAAGACATTGATTTATCATACTTGCCTTGGTGAGATAGTATAACTAAGATTTGCTCTAATGACATACAGGTGATGACAATACTTCTGTACTGAGCCATGCTTTTAGCAGCCATAATCAATTGTTCCTTCTGACATCAGAAAGCCATAAAACAGCAACTACAGACTGATGAGTTATAAAACACCCTGATATATCAGAGACATGAGCACTCTCGGGATTTCAGAGCAAATTATCTTAGACAAAATTATATTTAACATTTATGGAGCTCCCTTCATCCAGAATGAGTCCAAGGCACTTCTAACTGAAATAGAAAATGATACATAAAGATCCTCATGGTTGATATGCAGCCTTCTCTGGGCTAAGCTGGAGTGTAGCAGTTGTTTAACAATTCACAGCAACTCTACCCAAGCATGCACTGTACTTTCTGAGCTTTACTGCTGACTTTCTGTGTGACCTTTGGCAAGTCATTTCACATGTCTGTGCCTCAGTTTCCCCATCTGCAAATTGCCTGATCCTGCAACCCTTACTCACTTGATGAGACCAAGTGAAGTCAGTGGCATTATTTTGATTAAGTGATGTTGCTCATGTGAGTAGGGTTTGCAGGTTCTCTCTCTCCATTTATGTATTGATACCATGTTCATCATGGACTGTGTGAGCCATACCTTTGAGACATAGCATATGGAATTTAGCATTTCCATCGCACTATGCCAAGATTAACTCATTTATCATTGTCATGCTCCTGCAAGATAGGTAAATAATAGTATTATCCTGATTTTACAGATGGGAAAACTGAGGCAGAGAAGTTAAGTGACTTGACTGATGCTGAAGAGGGAGTCAGTGTAAGACCCAGGATTAGAACATAAGGGTCACTTGCCTTCAGTCATATGCTTAGCCCACTAGAATTGGCTACCTCTCATGCTATCAAGACGGCTGCCCCATTAGCCAGAGTTCACATTGAACATAAGAATGGCCATAGTGGGTCAGACCAATGGTCCATCTAGCCCAGTATTCTGTTTTCTCTCAGTGGCCAGTGGCACATGCTTCAAAGGGAATGAATAAAACAGGGCAATTTTTAAGTGATCCATACCGCTGTCATCCAGTCACAGCATCTGGCAGTCAGGGGCTTAGGGATACTCAGAGCATGGGATTGCATTACTGACCATCTTGGCTAATAGACATTGATGGAGCTATTCTCTAGGAATTTATCTATTTGTTTTTTAACTCAGTTATGCTTTTAGTCTTCACAACATCCCCTGGTAATGAGTTCCACAAGTTAACTGAGTGTTATGTGAAGAAGTACTTCCTTTTGTTTGTTTCAGACCCGCTGCCCATTAATTTCATCAGGTGACCCCTGGTTCTTGTGTTATGTGAAGGGGAAAACAACACTTTCTCCCCACTGTTCATGATTTTATAGCCCTCTATCATCTCCCCCCTCAGTCGTCTCTTTTCCAAGCTGAACAGCCCCAGTGGTTTTATTCTCTCCTCGTATGGAAGCAGTTCCATACCCCAATCATTTTTTGTTGCC
This sequence comes from Natator depressus, assembly GCF_965152275.1. Classification (NCBI taxonomy): domain Eukaryota; kingdom Metazoa; phylum Chordata; order Testudines; family Cheloniidae; genus Natator; species Natator depressus. The sequence goes on from NC_134235.1 coordinate 17,033,966, forward strand.
CTTCTGTGTACCTTTTCCAAGTCTCATATATCTTTCTGAAATGAGGTGACAGAACTGCAGGCAGTATTCAAGATGTGGGCATCCTATGGGTTTAGAAAGTGGCATCATGATATTTACTGTCTTATTATCTATCCCTTTCCTCATATTTCCTAACATACTGTTAGCTTTTTTGTCTGCTGCTGCATATTGAGCGGATGTTTTCAGAGAAGTAACCACAATGACTCCAAGATCTCTTTCTTGAGTAGTAACAGCTAATTTAGACTCCATCATTTTGCATGTGTAGTTGGGATTATGTTTTCCAGCGTGCATCACTTTGGTTTTATCAACATTGAATTTCTTCTGCCATTTTGTTGCCCAGTCACCCAGTTTTGTGAGATCCCTTTGTAACTCTTTGTATTTAACTATCTTGAGTAATTTGTAACATCTGCAAACTTTGCCATCTCACTGTTTACCCCTTTTTCCAGATCATTTATGAGTATGCGGAACAGCACTGGTCCTGGAACAGATACCGTTGGGGGACCCCGCTATTTACCTCTCTGCATTCTGAAAATTGACCATTTATTCCTACCCTTTGTTTCCTTTCTTTTAAGGAGTTTCTGATCCATGAGAGGACTTTTCCTTTTATCCCATTACTGCTTAGTTTGCTTAAGAGTCTTTGAGGAAGGGTTTTGCAAGGCTTTCTGAAAGGTCAAGTACAATATATCCACTGGATCACCCTTGTCCACATGTTTTTGACCCCTCAAATAATTCTAATAGATTGGGAGGCATGATTTCCTTTTATGAAAGCTGACTCTTCCCCAACAAATTGTGTACATCTAGGTATCTGATCATTCTGTTCTTTACTATAGTTTCAACCAATTTGCCTGGTACTGAAGTTAGACTTACTGGCCTGTAATTGCCATGATCACCTCTGGAGCCTTTTTTAATAATTGGCATCACATTAAGTATCCTCCAGTCATCTGGTACAGAAGCTGATTTAAGCGACAGTTTACGCACCACAGTTAGTTGTTCTGCAATTTCATATTTGAGTTCATTCAGATCTCTTGAGAGAATCATATCTGGTCCTGCAGACGTCTTACTGTTTAATTTATCACTTTGTTCCAAATTGAAACAAATTGATGAATTGTTTCTTAGATTGAGGAATTGCTTCCCACCATCAGCAGAAGTCTGGATAGCAATACACCATAATAGAGGCTCAACTTAAATGTATACCCCAAATTAAAAAACACAGTAAAAGAACTAAAAAAGAGCCACCATGGCTTAACAACTATGTAAAAGAAGCAGTGAGAGATAAAAAGCCATCTTTTAAAAAGTGAAAGTCAAATCCTAGTGAGGTAAATAGGAAGGAGCATAAACACTGCCTAATTAAATGTAAAAATGAAATAAGAAAAGCCAAAAGGAGTTTGAAGAACAGCTAGCCAAAAACTCAGAAGGTAATAACAAAAAGTTTTTTAAGTACATCAGAAGCAGGAAGTCTGCTAAACAACCAGTGGGGCCCCTGGACAATCAAGATACACAAGGAGCACTTAAAGACGATAAAGTCATCACGGAGAAACTAAATTAATTCTTTGCTTCAGGCTTCACAGCTGAGGATGTTAGGCAGATTCCCAAACCTGAGCCATCTTTTGTAGGTGACAAATCTGAGGAATTGTTACAGATTGAAGTGTCACTAGAGGAGTTTTTGGAATTAATTGAGAAACTTAACAGTAACAAGTCACTGGGACCAGATGGCATTCACCCAAGAGTTCTGAAAGAACTCAAATGTGAAATTGCAGAATTATTAACTATGGTTTGTAACCTGTCCTTTAAATCAGCTACTATACCCAATGACTGGAAGATAGCTAATGTAACGCCAGTATTTAAGAAGGGCTCTAGAGGTGATCCTGGCAATTACAGACCGGTAAGTCTAGTGTCAGTACCGGGCAAATTAGTTGAAACAATAGTAAAGAATAAAATTGTCAGACACATAGAAGAACAGAAATTTTTGTGCAAAAGTCAACATGGTTTCCGTAAAGGGAGATCATGTCTTACTAATCTATTAGAGTTCTTTGAGGGAGTCAACAAACATATGGACAAGGGGGATCCAGTGGACATAGTGTACTTAGATTTCCAGAAAGCCCCTCACCAAGGTCCCTCACCAAAGACTCTTATGTAAATTAAGTTGTCACGGAATAAGAGGGAAGATCTTTTCATGGATTGAGAACTGGTTAAAGACAGGGAACAAAGGGTAGGAATAAATGGTAAATTTTCAGAATGGAGCGGGGTAACTAGTGGTGTAACCAAGGGTCAGTCCTAGGACCAATCCTATTCAACTTATTCATAAATGATCTGGAGAAAGGGGTAAAGAGCGAGGTGGCAAAGTTAACAGATGATACTAAACTGCTGAAGACCAAAGCAGACTGGGAAGAACTTCAGAAAGATCTCACAAAACTAAGTGATTGGGCAACAAAATGGCAAATGAAATTTAATGTGGATAAATGTAAAGTAATGCACATTGGAAAAAATAACCCCAACTATACATACAATATAATGGGGGCTAATTTAGCTACAACTAATCAGGAGAAAGATTTTGGAGTCATCATGGATAGTTCTCTGAAGACATCCACGCAGTGTGCAGCGGCAGTCAAAAAAGCAAAGGGATGTTAGGATAGCGAATAAGACGGAAAATATCTTATTGCCCTTATATAAATCCATGGTACGCCCACATCTTGAATATTGGGTACAGATGTGGTCTCTTCATCTCAAAAAAGATATACTGGCATTAGAAAAGATTCAGAAAAGGGCAACTAAAATGATTAGGGTTTGGAACAGGTCCCATGTGAGGAGAGATTAAAGAGGCTAGGACTTTTCAGCTTGGAAAAGAGAAGACTGAGGAGGGATATGGCAGAAGTATATAAAATCATGAGTGGTGTGGAGAAAGTGCATACGAAAAAGTTATGTACTTGTTCCCATAATATAAGAACTAGGGGCCACCAAATGAAATTAATGGGTAGCAGGCTTAAAACAAATAAAAGGAAGTTCTTCTTCACTCAGTTCAGAGTCAACCTGTGGAACTCCTTGCCTGAGGAGGTTGTGAAGGCTAGGACTATAACAGGGTTTAAAAGAGAACTGGATAAATTCATGGAGGTTAAGTCCATTAATGGCTATTAGCCAGGATGGGTAAGGAATGGTGTCCTCAGCCCCTGTTTGTCAGAGGGTGGAGATGGATGGCAGGAGAGAGATCACTTGATCATTACCTGTTAGGTTCACTCCCCCTGGGGCACCTGGCATTGGCCACTGTCGGTAGACAGGGTACTGGGCTGGATGGACCTTTGGTCTGACCCAGTATGGCCATTCTTATGTTCTTATGTTCAATCGCTCTCCCAGCCACAAAAAGGTCCTGGCAGAAATCAGGGACCTGGGCCCTTGGGCCCAATGGCCCAAGTATCCTGTGAGTTTAGGAAAAAATCAATGAATCTAATCTATAGCAAATGTTTTAGATTTTCCAGGATAGCTGTTCAAAGTCAAGGCCTCATGTTTCTGGGTCTTCCAAATCCTAAACCCAGGCCCTAAAGACTGGCTTTGTTTTCAACAAAGTAATAATACTTAGCTCGTACAGAGCACTTTTTACCTGTAGATTTCAGAGAGCTTTGCAAAGGAAGGGGAGTAACAGAACCCTGCTCTTACCGACGGGGAACCACAGCACACAGAGAGGAATGACTTTTCCAGGCTTACCCAGTGGTCAAGCCAGAAACAACACTACATTTTCTGATTCCCAGGTCAGATCCGCTGGATCCCACTGACTCACAGACGGGCCATTTCAACAGCAGCTCTCTAAGGACCCCTTTTTAAAAAGGAAAAAAACGATGTAGCGTTACCAAACTCTGTCAATTTCTTATCTAAATTTCTGAGTCAGAGTTATTTTGGGTGTTTGTGTGTGTGGTGAGGAGAGTATGTGCAGCAATCTCATACTTTCAGTATCTCCCTCAGGACATATGGTTAATTAAAATGTAAACTATACAAACAATTGCACAGAGAGAATATTACTGGCTAACACTTAAGCCAGCTATTAGATGCATGCAGGAGCATAAGTTTGGGAGTATATTAAGTTATTGATGCCATCTGGTCTTTTTTCCGATTCTGACTGGCTAACAGATTCTGCATTTTAACACAGATAAACAGCCTTCCAAGCACAGAAAATTCACACAGTTAACGATGTGGAAAATGTATGAGAGAAATGAGGTTGGAGTATTGGTAACCAGTTCATAAACAAAGGTAACAACAACAAGAGAACAGGGCATTTTCCCTTCTGAAGTTTTTCAACTTAGGAAAAGGAATTAAGATCTACAGGAAGGGTGTGAGTGTAAAGATGACCCTGATACAGAAGAATATTTGAGGAAGGGGCTGTGATTCAAGCTTATAGCTGTTCAGAGTTAACTACAGAAGAGGTGAGAGTGCAAAGGGGAAGATCTTAAGGGCTAGATTGTCAGAAGTGAATACAGTGAAGGCATCTGCAAAAATGTGGTTGCACCATTTGTGTGTGCAGTTACTTCTGAAAGCAATTACCTGATTATCATGTGCAAATATAGTATACTGAACATGCAAAAGGCATCCATATGGTTTTTGTGAATGCATCCATTTTAATCGTAGTTCAAGTGTGATTCTAAATATATATGTAACCTCCTAATTATAAACTTAGAAGTTACATAGGGAGGCAGAAATAAGGTCTTGTGGCTAACACATTGGAATGAGACTCTGGACATCTGGGATAAGTTCTCAGCTCCATCATAGACTTCCTGAGCCATCTTGAATGACTCACTCAATCTTTTCTGTGATTCAGTGCCCCATTGGTTAAAGTTAGGCACCTAAATACCTTTGAGGATCTGGGCCAAAGTGCTAAATTGTCCTATAATTATAGTATTTCTTACTTTTTATTATGAATTGCTCAAAACATTTGCTTATTAAACAGTGTCTTCTATGCACTTTTGCATGTTCTTGATCCACTGTAGCTGATTTTGGGGGCTGGGTGTCTGTGCCTCTGTGACTCTCAGATGCTGGTTCAAACATATATTAATGTTAAACAGCCTGTATGAAATGCTGTTTCTCTTTTTGACTGTCCACCGAGCTTTGTTTGCTTTGAAAATTCAGTTACTTTAGTCTCTCTTGATCAACTCATCACAAGTTATCTGCGTCATGTCAAAAAAAAATGTATTTTTTTATTATTCTCTCCATCTTCCAACACATATTTCTTCCTCAATGCAGCAGCAGCAGGAAAAAAATAAACACCTGCTGTTCTGGTCTATGTTCTGGAGAGAGAGAGAGAGAGAATGAGTCATTAGTCCACGGGCACTTTCCAGCCCACTTACGAAACCCAAGAATGCTAACCACCCTTTGGCTGCCCTATCATTTTTCCTGAAAACATCCAGCCTCGGATAGGCTACTGGGGAGATAGGTAACAAAGCCTAGGCATTGCATTACGTTTAGTTGCTGCTGTTACAGAAGAGTTGTGCACAGACCATGGAAATATTAAAGGTCAGCTTTGCCCCAGAGTTGGCATACTGGGTGTATCTGTGGAAATGAGTCTTTACCCAGCTGCACCCAATAAGAATGCATGTGCTAAATAGCCATTTATTACATCCTGCTGCTAGTTGGGTGCTGGTCCTGGGACAGCATAGAGTAGCCTTAGGACTACTCCATTCTACATTGTCTGGCTGTGGCCTTCAGGGCCTGGTATGCCAACTGAGACTAGCTGGGTGCAACAGTGATCTGGGCTTACCCCTTTCCTGCTTCCCGTGCCCCATGTGCTGGTGTGGAGGGGGCTGTGAGAGTTATGGAGAGTGGTATAAGACCTAGCTGGTAACTCCTTCACCTGATCAGACAGCAAAGGCTACAAAGAGGGAGCGCAGAATGAATGGATTATAGGCACATCCGAGAGCTTGTTAGAGGATTTATGTCTATTCTGTTCCAGTTCTTAACTTGCCCTCATCACCACAGTATCTGAGAGCCTCCCAGTCATGCAATAAGCAAGATGATTAGCATTTGTCATTCTTTCTCCCCAGCAGGAATGTTGTGAAGGTGTTTTATATAATGTCTGCTGTAATATGCAGGCAGGTCAAGGTCAGGCCCCTGGATCTTGGAATGGAAAGTGGTGATGTCTGAGGCAGGTCTTAGATCCTGTGGGAGTGTGTTTCACAGCCTGCACTAATGAGATTTAACCTTGCTGTGGACAGCTTCATTGTACCTGAACAGCAGAGCTGTTGACCACTGTCCTCGTCCTGGAGTTTCCAATGATCTTTTGGGTATCCTGGGCCTAGAGCATGCCGTACCTTGAGGATAAGGACCAAGGCCTTGAACTTGACTTGATACTCTATGGAGATGCAGAGGACAGGTCTGAAGACCTCATGGTTACTGGTTTTGGTGATGAGATGTCCTGCTGCATTCTGTGATAGCTGGAGTTTGCTAAGGACTGTTATCTTCATGCTCAGATATATAGCCTTGCTATAGTCCAGATAAGAAGTGGCAAAAGTTTGAATAACTAAGGCCAGGTCATCGTCTGCAAAGAGATCTGCATGCATCCAGTTCAGGAAAACATTCAAGTCAATCCATTGAAGCATTCTGTTTATAGCCCTGTGTAGAAAATGACCTAGAGCGAAGGACAAATCTGTAAGCTAGATACATTTACTGATGGCACCAAATTAGGGGAGAGAAGTGAACACTCTAATTTTCACGTCATCATTTCATGGTATCGTGTCATTACGTTGTGAAGCCTAATGTAACAATGTGTCAACACCAAAATGACAAACTGCCACCAGCTTTCTAGAACTTGCAGAAATACGCAGCACACCTGTTTTCAGATGAGAAAAACTGTAATTAGTGCTGAGTGATTATTTCCACAGCTGAAAGGATGAGGCAGACCAGCACTTACTAGCCACAGTAAATATATGCAGCATTTGCAAAGTACAGATTTGTTCATGCTTAAGCTGCTTTGCATTTTACTCTGCTGAGAGCTTACCTACAATAATAAAAAAATCCTTTGCATTTTTATAGCACCTTTCTCCCACTGCTCTCAAACTCTTTTTACAACTATGAATTACGGTAATTCAGCCTCACAACACTCTCATGAGGGGTGGGTAAATCCATTTTGCAGATGGGTAAAATGAGGCCAAAGAAGTTGTGACTTTTCACAGTCAGGCTTGGAACTCCTAACATTCCAGTATAGGATATTGTAATCCCTAAAAAGATAGAGATGGCAGAAATGTGTATCCCAGGTTTACAGTATGAGCTCATTACTTCCTTCCCTGCCATCTCTGTTTCTGTTAGGGATCACTGAACTGCACTTTAATGCAACTGAGAATCCATTCATGGAATGTATAAAATACGGTGAGAAAAGTGATTGTAAAAATGATCCCATTTTACTTCAACTGCTTGTGAGTCACCTCTGTTTGGTTTTTATTACTATTACCACTAGAGAGTCCATAGACCTATGGGAGAATGAGCTGAATTTTATTTGGCTTATTGGGCCAAATTCCAAGGTCCATATTTCGAGCCTGAATATGGAATCCTTACATACGTTGAGTAAAAATTGCTCACCCGAGTATAACCATTGAGACTTTGCCTGATTAGGATTTGATTAAACCTTAGTAAAGATTTCAGGATTTGTCTCTCAGTCAATAGAATTGTCAGTTAATGATCAGCTGCAGAATCTTTATCACTAGGAACTGAGGTACTTAGATACCATTGTGGTAGGTGCTTTAGAAATTCTTATGTATTATAGCTACAGAGACACAAATCCAAGCAGTGCTGAGGAGCCACACCTCCTATGGAGTTATTGTCTATAAAGTAACTGTTCAAATCATATGAGATTTATATTTATTCTCTTTCAATGGATCCCAAATCCAGGGGCTCAGTGTGAGAGTCTCCCCAACTTCCATTGGGTACCCAAAGCCAAAAAGAGAAGAGAAAAATGGAAGCATGTGGGACAAGGGACTCATGTGGATAAGTCCCAAGTGTCCCATGCCAACAGTGTTCAATGGCAGCTGTAGAGTAGTCTGGACCCCTCAGGATCAGGGCCTTGACCTGAACTCCATTAAAATAAAATAAATAGAAATGGGCCCAGTTCAACTAACTCTTTTGCCTGTGAGTAACTTTATACAGATGAACAGTCTTGTTGAGTTCACCTAAATGAACTTATTCATCATGTGTGTTGGATCAGACCCTGTAACTTTATATAAAGTTCAATACAATTACTAATTTGTTTGTTTTACAATACTGGGAGAGCCCCAACCAAAACTGGAGCCCCATTGTGCTAGACAGTTGACACACACACATAGTTAGAGACAGTCCCTACGCGGGAGAGATTACAATCTATACCAATAATGCATGGGAGAAAGGAGGCAGTGTTACTTTCATGTACAGATGAGGAACAGGCACAGTGAGTTTACACACTAGCCTGCAGCCAGACAGGATGTCTCTGGCAGAGCCAAGAAGTGCATCTCTCCTGAGTCCCAGTCCAGTGCCTTGACTGCAAGATCATCCTTTTTCTGTCTTAATCATTCCATTTCCACACCTGTCTGATGTTGCTATGCCATAGGTAGAACAGGTTTGTCAATTCCACCAATGGCTTTCCTCTGTACAGTCCCATGGGGGCTCTTATTTTTATCCTTCTTGAGTGGATGGTCTGAAAGTTTCTCTTTTCAGCTTTCTACAGATGACAGAACAGGGAAGCATAAATAGAAGTCAGGGCAGGCGGGGAATCCTGTGATTAAGTGATGGACTATGCAGAGAATTATAATTGTGGCTCGTATAATAATTTACTGGACAAGTTTTAAGCAAAAACTCTCAAGGTCATTTGGGAAGTGATGAACTGGCCTCCTTTGGGATTAAAGTACTAAATGGTAATGAGGACTGCCAGGCAGAATAACCTTTACTCATTATCTTGCCCCACAAAAGTGCCTCATTTTCTTAAATCTACTCATCTCCATCTCTCCTTTTATGAATGGGGGGTGGGAGGCAATAACTTTTACCAAAGTAAATGTAGTCAGCAAGAGGAACCCATTCAGAGAATGACTTAATTGTGATTATCCCACTAAGAACTGAAAAAGGGGGAAAAGGTTTCAGTCTCTTTTGGCAATCCAAACCAAAAACATTGAAAATACCAAAACTAGCTACTCGAGGCTGCTGCTGACCATAGAGATGTAGGGCTGGAAGTGACCTTGGGAGATCATCTAGTCCAGTCCCCCTCTGCTGAGGCAGTACCAAGACCATCCCTCACAGATGTTTGTCCAACCTGTTCTTAAAAACCTCCAGTGAGGGATATTCCACAACCTTCCTTGTTAACCTATTCCAGTGCTTAACTAACCCTATAATTAGAAAGTTTTTCCTAATATCTCTGATTTAGCCCATAACTTCTTGTCTTGCCTTCAGTGGGCATGGAGAACAATGATCACTTTCCTCTTTATAACAGTGCTCAACATGTTTGAAGACTGTTATCAGGTTCCTCCCTCAGGCTTCTTTTCTCAGGACTAAACATGCCCAGTTTTTTTAAGCTTTCCTCATGGGTCAGGTTTTCTAAACCTTTTATCATTTTTATTGCTTTGCTCTGGACTCTCTCCAGTTTGTTCATATCTCTCATAAGGTGTGGTGCCTGGAATTGGACACAATCCGCTAACTGAGGCCTCACCAGTGCTGAGTGGGACAATTACATTTTGCGTCTTCTATACGACACTCTTGCTAAAACATCCTAGAATGATATTAACCTTTTTAGCAAGTGTATTGCATTGTTGATTCATATTCTACTGCTGGAGGAATTCTGTGCCACTGCGCATGTGCATAATTAATGAGCCACTCATATTTGTATTTTTTCTGCAGAAAAAAGCTTCCATTGGAATTTTGCTGCAGTTCTGCCTTTTGCCCACCAGAGGGCAGTGTGGCACTATAACACAGCAGCTGCTCCCAGCCAGCTAGGGAAGAGAAAGAGCCTGCCTTCTTCACAGTGCCTGTTGGGCCAGGTCAGGAGACAGGGGCTATGGGGAGACAGACAGCGTGGTGTTGCTGAGGTTCAGACACATGCTCAAAAGGGCTGGTGCAGGAGGACAGACTGTGTCAGTGGCTGAATGGGAGTGGAGGTGCAGGTCCATGGGGGAGGGAGGTGCAGGGCCACATGGGGGAAGGGGGCTGCCTGGGTGGGGACACAGAGACACATAGGGACAGGGGGAGGGGGTGCAAGGCCACATGGGGAATGGAGGGAGTGGGTGTCTGAGTGGGGGTGGAGGAACACATGTGGACAGGTGGCACAAGGACACATGGGTGTGTAGGGACACATGGGGAAAGGGGAAGGGGTGCATGGTCACCTGGTGACAGGGAAAAGGAGTTCAGGGCCACATGGGAATGGGAGAGTGGCTGTCTGAGTGGGGGTGGAAGGATACAAGTGGACAGAAGGTGCAAGGACACATGGGGGTGCAGGGACACATGGGGACAGGGTCAGATGTGCCTGACTGAATGGGAGAGGCTAGGGGTCACCCAGGGTCTGCATGAGGGAAGCTCCCTAACTGTCCCTCCCTGCTCCCCTCAAAAAAACCTGTTCCATACTTTTTCCACCTGTACCTAACAACTCTTCAAGTTCACACCCAGGCTCCTTTCCAGAAATTACATCCCTCTCCCTCAGCTCCTCTGTTACCCCTGACTCTCACAAGCCTTTGCACAGCTTCTGAGGAGTTCTGTATTGTAGTTTAAACAAATTATTACTCAGCGTTTTGTATTAACATGCCTAGTAAGGAATCTATTTGTCAAAAAACATATTCTGAATCTTTTTTGTTGTGTCCATTGATACTAACATACTTGCTGACAGATATTTTAAAATAAATGACCAAAATAATCAAATCTGGTGTGAATATATTGTGTTATTTTGACAAATAAAATATGCAGAATTTTGCAGAATTTGAAAATATTGTGTGCAGAATTTTTAATTTTTTGGTGCAGAATTCCCCTGGGAGTAATATTCAATTTGAGATCCACTGTAACCCCCAGATCCTTTTTAGCAGTACTACCACCTAACCACTAATTCCCATTTTGTAGTTGCTCATTTGATCTGTACATGATGATGTAACTCTCTGCTTTTGTCTCCACACTCACCTTTGTGACTTTCCCAAGGTCATACAGTAAATCAGTGACAGAGAAGATTGGAACCCAAACGTCATGACTTCCAGATCCCTGAACTAATCACAAGGCTAAATCTTGAAGGGTTGCTGCATAAACTTTGTGTATCTGTTCATCTTAATAGAACAACTGTAGTCGGATGAAAATGGATTATTGAAATTCTTTAAAGTTTAAGCAAACCACAAAAAAAGTGGCCCAGTTTGAACACTTCTAACAGATTCCTCTTGATCAAAAGATTTTTTTCTTATCATTGGAAGATCAAGGATAACTCCCTTGCAGAGGAATAATGATCCTAAGAAAATATCTCCCACTTATTTGTAGGAGTAAACTCTATTGCTGAAATAGGATGTTGGTTATTTTGGTCTTCCTCGATAAGACTGCAAGAGATAATAATCAAAACAGCACTTCTTTCTTTGAGGGATAATGTATAGTTTAAGTGTTCACCACCAGCAGTCCAACACCCAACTCAGATGGAAGGATAATTGGTCAATAAAAATTTGCCTGTTCCTTAGTGAGTACTCTAATTTCACTGTCCAAAGGTGATACAATAAATCAGTGAAAACTGTAAAAGGCTAAGAAGTTAAGAAATAAATGGAACACAAAATGGGGAATGTTTATGCCTGGTGTGAATTTTATCAGTGGAACTAACTATGAAATGAATGACGAAACTGGTGGTGTTCTACATGAAGACGTGTATCTATGCTTTGCAGATCATGCCCCCTAAAAATGAAATGTGAAAATTTAATCTGAATTTCCATTTATGGTACAATTAGCACAATAAGAAGTGAGAAGTACACAGCAGGAAGGTATTGAAGGGAATTTCTAGTGTATGGTGAGGGTAGGCTCATGGATCTGTCCCTCAGGGCTGAGGTTTGGGGAATGTAGAAGAGTAAACTGGTGTGCTGGTGTGCCCTCTCAGGGCAGGGTATGGCATAGCAGCTCTTTCCTCTTTAGCACCCCATGCTGACAGTCTGCATCTTCTCATGGCTTGATCCTCTGGACACATCCTGTTCTAGTTCCACCCCTTTCAGGGTAACAAAATGTCAAACAAACAATAGTCCCAACACTTATATCTGGTCTTCAGCCCTCAACTCTGGGCACCATGTTCCTCACACCCTTTTCTCAGGGCTTTTAATGGTCTTTATCCCCTTGCATCGGGGGCTTCCCACCACCTTCCCAGTGGCTGGTAGGAGAACCTAGGCTCACCCTCTACACTGGGTTCCAGTCCAAGTTCCCAAAGATGAGGAGCCAAGGTCTGCTTTGTCTGACATGTTGCCACTGCCTCCTTGGACTTCTTCCTACCATTTGCCTGTCTTCATGCCTTTTCCCCAGCCCCTTCCTTGGCTTTATAATGAGAAACACATCCTGCCGCAATCCACACACACACTGAACTTGTTTCATGTCTCTTGGGAGCCATACATTCAAACCTAATGGGCCAGATTGGGCCAGGCCTGTGTTTGTAATGGTGTGGGGTTGCAGCACCCTCTGGGGAGCTCCAGAAGGCACAATTCTTCTCACTCCCTAGGGCAGGAGCATGGTGCATATTGCACCATTTCCTTCAGATTCCCCCAGTGTGACTGGTTTGTTATGCAAGTCAGTGCAAAGGAGGAGGTGTGGTAATGACCCTGTCTCCTCTCTGTCCTTCCCTATCCCCTTTGCAGTGTATTGTGCTCCTAGGGATGCTGGCAGGGAGAAATCACTGCACTCCCCCAAGTTCAGGTCGGGAACTGCCCAGCACTCAAGTGCATACCCCCTCTGGAGTGTAAACCCCAAATTGTCTTGCACTGCAGAGGACTGTACAGCATAAGCTCATAAAATTTGCTCCCTCCCTCAGTGTGGAAGAAGATATACACAGCTTTCCTCTCCACCCCCCGCCCCACACACAGTTATGAATTTCACAAACTGGTTTTAGAGAAAACAAAAACAGGTTTATTAACTACAAAAGATATCACTTCAAATCTAAGGGATAGCAAACACACTAAAGTAGATTACCCAGCAAATAAAACAAAAAACACAATATAAGCTTAAGACACTGAAGAAACTGGTTACAAATAGTAATTTCTCACCCTAAATTTTGTTTAGACAGATTGCAGAGGTCTTTGAAGGCAAGCTGCTCCTGCTTGCAGCTTAAAACTCCAGGTATTTCTTTCACAGGCCAGGCACCTTCCCAACCTGGGCTCTGTCTTTCCCCCTATTTCCCTTTGTCTTTGTTTCTTAGATGTTCACAGCAGTCATCCTGGGTGGGGATTCAGTGAAGAACGAACCTCAGTGATCTCCCTCCGTTGGTCTTAAATAGGTTTTACATTTGGCGGGAATCCTTTGTTTTCCAATGTGGTTCGTCCCCACCTCAGTGGAAAAATACTGGTATTATGTCATGGAGTCCAGTACTAGGTGACATGATCACTTGACCCTGCAGTGTCAAAGCAGCCATGAGTCAAAGGCCATTTGTAGCATCCCAGGAAGATCTTGCACTTAGGACAGAAGAATCCCATGCACGCTACAAGCTGGGGACCGACTGGCTAAGCAGCAGTTCTGAAGAAAAGGACTTGGGGATTACTGTGGACGAGAAGCTGGATACGAGTCTGCAGTATGCCCTTGTTGCCAAGAAGACTAACAGCATATTGGGCTGCATTAGTAGGAGCATTGCCTGAAGACAGAAGGAAGTGATTATTCCCCTCTATTCAACATTGGTGAGGCCTCATCTGGAGTACTGTGTTCAGTTTTGGGCCGCCCACTGCAGAAAGGATGTGGACAAATTGGAGAGAGTCCAGCGGAGGGCAACAAAAATGATCAGGGGGCTGGGGCACATGACTTACAAGGAGAGGCTGAGGGAACTGGGCTTGTTTAGTCTGCAGAAGAGAAGAGTGAGAGGGGATTTGATAGCAGCCTTCAGCTACCTGAAGGGGGGTTCCAGAGAGGATGGAGTTTGTCTGTTCTCAGTGGTGGCAGATGACAGAACAAGGAGCAATGGTCTCAAGTTGCAGTGGGGGAGGTCTAGGTTGGATATTAGGAACCACTATTTCACTAGGAGGGTGGTAAAGCATTGGAATGGGTTACCTCGGGAGGTGGTGGAATCTCCATCGTTAGAGGCTTTTAAGGCTTGGCTTGACAAAGCCCTGGCTGGGATGATTTAGTTGGTGTTGGTCTTGCTTTGAGCAGGGGGCTGGACTAGATGACCTCCTGAGGTCTCTTCCAACCCTAATCTTCTATGATTCTTCTATAAGGTGTGAGATTAGCATTTTCAAAGACCTATTGTTCTCTCTAATGGTCTATTTATTTGTTTCCAGCCAACCAGCCAGACTGATTGTATTTTGTCTGAAAGGCGTTCCCCCGGTGCACACACTTTTGTAGTACAGATGTATAGTCAATATTCCGATCTTTAGATACAGAAATGATACACGCATACAAACAGGATAATCATATTCAGTAAATCATAACCTTTCCAATGATCTCACAAGATCCATCTTGCATAAAACACATCTTAGTTATGCCGTACTGATATCATAACTATCTTTGTGGAGAATATGGGGTGTAGTGTCACAGCCTCCACTCAGGGTATTTGGGAGGTGATCTTGTGCTTTCTCCCAGTCCATGCAACCACGCTAGCATCAGAAACAATCTGTCCTGAGATTAATTAGAATCATAGGCTATGAAGCCATCTAGTCTAACGCCCATCTAGTCTAACTCCTTAGGCATTAAAGAATATTTATTCTTAAAGGAGAAAAACTCAAGGTTTCTGTAAATATCTCGTCCGAATATAGTTCCATTAGGTAGTTTCACTGATATTAGTTCATTTATGGTGAAATTTGGCCCCATGTAGAAGCCCAGCATGAGATCTATGTCCCCCAGGGCCTTGTGCTGTCCCTAACCCCCGCAGCCCCTCCACTCTGCACTGTGACAAATTTCATCCTTGGAGAACATTTTAATGCAGCAAGCAAAAAGGAAAAACAATACACCAACCTCGCCCAACACTGCACGTTGAACTAAAACAGTATGAAATGCAGGTATTTAAAATGTAAAAGACCCCTGACAAAGGTGACACAGGGAGGGGGATATGAGCACACAGTGGAATGAAAATCACTCCTGAATATGAGTTTTTTAGAAATTAATTAATTAAAAGACGCAGGTGGATTTTTTTTTTAAAAAAGCAGCTTTTATTAAAAAATGAAGCTCTTCCTGTAGCCGGAGCCTTACTGGAAGCTTAAAAGCGGAGAGCCAATTAAGTCCTGGAAATGTTTTGATAACAGTCTTCACAGGCTTAAAATAGCAAGTTATTCCTTCCCCTAGAAGGCCGATGCTATGCACCACAAAAAAAAAAAAAAAAAAAAAAAAAAAAAGATCTTCAGGCAATGAAGCTTCCAGACTGGAAATACTTTCAAGCTACCCACTTAATTTTGATAGCATCTTGCTCATCCACCGCAATTTTGGATTGCATCCCTTTGAAGATAACAAATCATCTTTTTTTATACAATGCCTTTGATGCTGGAGGATCCCAAAGCACTGCCTATTATTGCATGGGCCTGATCCAAAGCCCATGGAAGTCAATAGGATTCTTTCTAAGGACCTAATTTGAAGTCTAATCTACATTTCTTCCAAGTTTTGATTTATTAATAAAAATATGCAGTAATTTGTTAATTATAGCTCCTCTGGATTTAAACTTATAATTAACCAACATAATTAGGCACTTTGAACAGTCAGTTCTTATTTACTTAACGTATCCTAATTGCCCAATTACATTCAAAACTAAGAGCTTTTTTGAGCAATTTAATTCGGAATTTTTTTTTATTTTCATTAGTGAGATCCTTGGTGAATTTTTTTCCAAAATAATTCTATCAGTCCGAGTGAACAAAGTATGAAATATGTTAATGTGGGAAAGGTAAATTATAACAAAAATGATAAATATTTTTAAGAACTGGCACCTCTTGATTGGAGCACAAAATAGCTCTGCATCCTCGGTTCTCAGTCCGGATAATACTTTGACTGTCGTAACATATTAGCTTACGTCTATGATGAGAACTTCTCCATGCAGTAATATGGCATATTGACTCTCTGTGTGAATGTTAGATATTTTATTGCGGTTCACAATGAGCTTGATCCATAACTTGCAGAAGTCAGTGGTAAGAGTCCCATTGACTTCAGTGAGTTTTCAGTCAGGCTCAGTGTTGTCAGAATTTGGATTATTTTTTATTTCATTTGTCTCAAGGGCAGTGGAGTCCACTACTATGTCCATAGTCTGTCATAAAGGCAAAGCTGCTGTAGTGAACAGTAGCGACCTTCCCATCCCTGGTGGTTTCACAGAATAACATGACAGAGAGGAAGGATGGTAGAGTGGTTAGAACACCAGCCTAGGATGTGGGAGTCCTGGATTCAAGACCCTGCTTTGCCACAGACTTACTCTGTGACCTTGGACAAGTCAGTTAGCATCTCAGTCTCCTCAGTTCCCCTCTAAAAAATGAAAATGATAGCACTTCCCTACCTCACTGGGGTGTTGTGAGGATAAATACTGTACAGAGATGTTTGTGAGGTACTCAGATACTTCTGGCAATAGGGGCCATATAAGTGCATTAGATAGATAGACTGCACAGCTGGCTCAGCTGACGCCAGCTCTCATGGCGGTTCTATCTTTGGCAGAACTGTTCTGAAACAAAAATAAATTAAAAAGGACAAATTTTGTGCCCATTAACTGCCTCCTTACAAATCTGGGATAACCCCACAGTGTTTTCATGATGCAGAGGATTAGCCTCAAACTGTTCTGTGCACATTCCTTCAGGGGTCTCCAAAGCTGCAGCAAATCTTCAGTGAGATGGCAGAGTCAAAAATGAGCATGGCCGCCAGTGCAGAAGACTGAGGGGAACTTCCAAAAGTACTTTGCACTATCATCCAGTCCAACTGAATTTAAGGGGAAAACTCCCATTGAATTCAGTGGCGCAAGATCAGGCCTTGAATGAGTGCATGTGAAACTAGTGAGAAGCTGGGGCCCAATTCTGTGATCTCTCACACACTCGAATGGTCTTCACTCATTCACACTCTATGAAGTTCAGAGCAGACGGGAAAACTGCGATATCTCATATAGTCTCGTAGCTAAGGCCCTGACTTTATAAGGCCAGAAGGGACCATTTTGATTGTCTAGTCTGACCTCCTGAATAGCACAGGCCATATGATTTCCCTGAATTAATGCTTGTTTGAATAGAGCAGCTCTGAGGAAAACTTCAATTTTCATTTAAAAACCGCCAGTGATGGTGACTCCACCATACCTGCCACGTGGCCTTGGGCATGATGCTTCATTTTTCTGTATCTCTGTTGCCCAGCTATTTAGGCAGTAAGCTCTTTGGGGCAGGGACTGTTTCAACAGTACCTAGCACAATGGAGGCCTGACCTTGGTTACGGTCTATAAACACTAATGCAGTATAATAAATACCATATATCACTATGAATTAACTGTTGGCAAAACTGACTTTTTAATGGTGAACCCTGTCTACAGGGTGATATCGAGCTAGCTTATCTACTTTAATATTACCACAGCTTTGGTTGAATTCCACACACAGTGTTTAAATGGTTCATGGGGAACACTGCAGATAATATGGCAACGTCATCTCATTATCCTAAGCAAAACTGGAAGGGTTTCCAGGGTGGGCAATGTAGTTAGATCTGCTGTGGAAATTTGGTTCAAGCTGGTAATACTAAGGAAGAAGTCTTATTATGTAGCATGCATAGGGCTTATTCTCCTTTCATCCCTCCCTCATTCAACCCTTCCAATTGTCAGCATCCACAGCATCAGACATTATCTTTCTACTTTTAAAATGTCATTTCCTCTGGACCTGCAAAGGGAAAATTTTGTTCCCAGCTGAGTGGTTGAACTATAGCAGGGCACTCGCATTCTTTAACAGGTTGACAACATAATTGGACTAAGCCCTGTCAAGGTTTATTTATTGCTGATGATTATGCTATCTTCCCTTCTACTTTCACCTCACATGCCGTTCACTCCTGGTTGCCATAGAGATGCTACATAGTATTAGTCTAACTTTAGGGTAGCCTTGTAACCTCGCATACTTTAAAATACTTTATGTTCCCTAGCAACTAGGCTGACTATCTAAATATTTCAGCTGTGCTCCCAGGCACTTGATTTGCCATCCCCTGAGCACAAAACTTTTCTGGGTCTGTTAGGTCCTAGCATGAAGGCCAGGGACAAGCTGATCCTGCAACTTCTACTTGCATGAGCAAACCATACTCACCTGAGTGATCCTATTAGCATTCAGTGGGGCTACCTATATCATCAGGGGTTACTCATATCACTAAGGGTTCTGGGCTCCAGCCCTATGAGTTTATGGTACATTTAGACTTACACATCAATCTCTTTACATGTTACAAGAACGAACAACTCTGGCTAAGAAGATCAGTGCATAGAATTTCAAGAATTTTGCAGAGACAAAAATCTAGAAAAACGTGGATTTGACTGGACAGTAGAATGTACGTCCTGATCCTGAGCAGGGATTAAAAAACTCAGTCTCTGGAAATCATGATTTTACTATAATATGTTTTATGAATGATTTGTCTAGCTAAAAGAATTGAAAATTATATTAAACATTTTAGGACATTGGCTGTAAATTCCTCCCAGAAAATTGCCTTCAATGGAGTTACACCAGCAATTAATTGTGTTTAATCCATGCCATACTCTGATGTTCCCCTGGTGTTATCTGGACTGGTGATCTGCTAGGTCACTCCAATCCTCGACTCTGGGAGCCAGCTTTACCCTGCTCTGCTGTGAGAACCCCTTCTCCTGGGCTGTTCACGCACAGCCTCTGGCATGTAAGCTGCTCCCAGCTACGTGAGTGAGCACTTTTGGCCAGCCGCTGCCTGGACTGTGCAACCAATTGACACTAGCCAATATCTCCGGTCCCAGGCACAACCCTAGGAACCTCCATCTTGCAGTGCCCGGTTACGCCCGCTGGACATTGCAAACTTATGAGTTCATCAATTTAACAAAGAAATTGATATGTACCAGGCTTGTTATCCCAAGGTGAGTCTCTGACATGCTTCAAACCAAACACACTTTTTCAGGTAGAATAAACAAACAAACTTATTAACTGCAAAAGATAGATTTTAAGTGATAAGACAAAGCACAAGTCAGATTCTCAAATGAAATAAGCAAAACGCATTCTAAGCTGAGCTTAACACTTTCAGTGCCTTTACAAACTTAGATGCTTCTCACCACAGGCTGGCTGGTTGCCCTTGAGCCAGGCTCTCTCCTCTGATCAGTGCTTCAGTTGCTTGGTGGTGGTGTCTGTAGATGGAGGTGGAAGAGAAAGCGCATGGCAAATGTCTCTCCCTTTTATCATATTCTTTCTTTCGTCTTGGCTCCCCCACCCCCTTCAGAGTCAAGTGAGCATTACCTCATCACAGTCCCAAACTGACTCACTCGAGAGTCCAACAGATCCTTTGTTGCTGCCTAGGCCAGTGGCCTTTGTTCCAGTGAGGCTGGGCTGGGTTTGTCCCATACATGCCCTGATGAGGTGTGAACTGCCCCTCTGCTCCTGGAGAGTTTTGTCTGGGCTTGTTTTAAGCCATGAGGACACATTTTCAGCCTCATAATTATAGACATGAAATTACAACCTATAACATTACTAGAACAACAATGCTCAGTGTATCATGAGCCTTCCGAAGACACCCACCATGACAAACTTTGCATTGGATACCGCACAATCATATTATAAGGCTGAAGATGGGAGTGCAGGGTGTTCCCCCGAGGTACAGAGCGTCACACATATTATATGACTTTTCTGTGTAATGATAAAGGGTCAAGTAATCTTCTCTGCAAGAAAGGGGGCAGGAATCCCCTGCGTTCTCACTCTCAAAGCTTCCTTCAGACTGCTCCTTTAGTTTGCATATTTGACCATTTACCTATGGCCCCTGTGGCTCTCCATAAACATTTCCTTTTGAGTTACATTGGGAAAGGCACCTGCACAGGAAGGCACCTGCACCTGAGTGGGCCAGCATTATATTACACAGGTAAATATAAAATTCACAGGGAGCTAATGCCCTGGAGGGAGGCTCTTCCCTCTGCCTTTATCCCTCATGTTTGAGCTCCAACCCTTCCTGATGTGCCTACCTCATGGTTCTCTCCTAGAGAAGCTTCTGCAGTCTTTGGAGGCATGAAGGAGCATGCCATGGAGACAATGCTCCCACTCTCCTGCAGGTTTGGGGGCTTTCTGAATCATTTTTCTCCTCTCAGGTCCAAGCAGGAGGGAAGCATGCAGTCTTGCAACTTTCAGCATTAGGTGATATCTTTTCAGATGAGTAGCTCGTCTGTTTTTGCCAGCACTGCTTGATGGGTCTCACGCTTTCTCTTCTTGGGGAGGGTTCAGGGCACCATTTCTTGCCCCTGAACTGGGGTATTAACTGCCCAACTAATGTCCTAGAGGACGGGAGTGGAGAGGGAGGGACCCGGGCCTGCCCTGTACTCTGGGTCCCAGCCCAGGTGCCCTAGGGATAGTGGTAAACTGCTTGAACTAGTGGTTCCTTCCCCTGGGCTACTTCCCTCTCCTGCCCTTCAGCTTGTGGGGCTTCCTGCCCTCCCTCTGCACAAACCAGGTGTCCCTTTACCTAGGGTCTTGGTCTTCTTAGCCCACTGCAGCACTTCTCCAAACTCTCCTCTGCTTCCCTCCAAACTGCTCTCTGCTCCAACAGCAATCCACTCTGCTTCAACTCCTTTCCTTGTCTGATTGAAGCAGGGGGGTTTTATCAGGTGACTGGCTTCAGGTGCTCTAATCAATCTATAGCAAACTTTCTTCCCTCTCCAGGGAAGAAGGCTCCCTTCTTACACTCTCCTGCTGCCCTCTGGCCTGGGCTTTCCTTGCTTTTTGCCCCTGCTTTAGTCCCCCCCCCCGACTGGGCCAGACGCTTTTACTTCGGTTTTTTTTATTTTTGCTGTTTTTCTTTGCTGCCATTCGAGTGCTGGTCGGCTGCCAGCCCCCCCACACCTGCCCTCGGACGCTGCTACTGCGTCAGCTGCAACCCCCGGAGGAGGGGGGAGACTGCCGACCCGCTCCCCGGAGGAGGGGAGTGGACGCCCCCAGACCCAACCGTTTTGCTGTTCGTTTGTGGACCCGCAATTAATCGTCTTCTTATCTGCTTGGCATTTTTGGAATGCTCCACAAAGACCGGGAGAGAAGACAGCTGACAGAGACATCGCCCAGAGAAGCTACAAATCATCGTGGAGGGGGCCGTAAGACTGAGTAACCTTTGAACTGTACTCTCGTGTGGGGGGAGTTTGACTGTGTCTTAACTGCATTTGTAGGGGCACAGGGGGTGCGGCACGGAGCTGCCCCCTGATCCATCGGTGCCCCCCCCAACACTACTACAAACGTCAAGGCCCCCCTGCCGTCCGTGCCTGCTAGCAACCTGCCATCTGCCTCTAGACTTAACTGCTTGCCCTGAATTCCATCGTTGGGACCAGACACAACAGCTGACCAAACAAGACTCTTTGGACAAACAGGCATGGGTCCACGTCCCCCCACCTCCCCCCCAGACTGCCCACCCCACAGTTTGCCCCTATTACCTGACCCCAACTCCTGTTTCCCTCCCCTGTCCAGTCCGACCCATTTGCCCCCCCCCGCCTGCAGCCCAGCAGGGAGGAGTGGTTAATCTGTTTCCCCCTCCCCCCTCCTCCTTCTGGTGTCTTCCCATCTCTCCCTGCTCATGATGGCGGAGAATGAGAGGGGTGAGGCCCCTCTAACAACCTCAGTTGCCCCTCCCCCACCTAGCCCCCTGCCCAACCCCCAAGCCTCCCCCCCCACCACTGCTGCCAAAACACCTTCCATCGCCCCCGCTGGGGCATCGGCAGCCAGAGGCACCTGGGCGACTATTGCCGCTGCTACGCCCACTGCCCCCCCAGATTCTAGGAAAGTCCCCCCGGTTACCCGGAAAGGCCAGGGTGCGAAGAAGGGGAAGGGCCCCGCCACAACCACCAAGCCCTCCATGGCAGAGGCTGCCCCCACCGCTGTGGCCTCGTCATCGACCATGGCGTCTCTCCCCGCTGTTCCCTCCACCAGCTCTGCAAGCATCCCTCTCCCGGCCCCCAGGGCGTATACCCGGGCAGTGGCAGTCCCCCCCCGCCTGCCGCCTCGTCATCTCGCCCACCCACCGCCTCCACTACCATCAATAGCAGCCGAGGCCCCTTTCCCACCATGACCAGGAAGCATGGCGTCCGTTGCCTCCTGGTGCCCGCCTCGCCCCATGTGGAGACATACGTGCAGGCGTTGGCGAGGGTGGTAGGACCCACAGCTATTGTGGCGGCCTCCAAAATGTACGGGAAGGTCGTCTTTTTCTTAGCATCAGAGGCTGCCGCCCAGGAGCCGCTAGAAGACCTGGGCGTCCGCCTCGTCCTGACCTCCGTCCCTCCTTTTCTACCCAATGCTGCTCTGTTACCCGCTCTCTCCACCCTGGGGAAACCCGTTTCTGTCATCAGCCCTCTCCCGTTGGGCTGCAAGGACCCCACCCTCCGTCACGTCCTTTCGTTCCGCCAGCAAATGCGGCTTCTACCGCTGCCGGCGGCGCGTGACGGAGAGGTGCTCGAGGGGTCCTTCCTAGTCCCCTACCAGGGAGCCCGCTATCGGGTCTACTATTCCACAGGAGAAGCCCGGTGCTACCTCTGCCGATCAGCGGGGCATGTCCGAAGAGACTGCCCCTTGGCCCGGCGGGGGGGCACCCGAGACCCCTGAGACCTGGCAGGACATCGGCTCCATCGTTGCCAATGCCCCTGGCTGCCCGACATCTGAAACCACCTCTCCTCCTGCTCGATCCACCACTGCTCCAGCCCGGGCCCAAGAGACACCTCCCCTACAACGCCCAGATGAGCGAGGGAGCCCCCTCCTGGCTGTTAA
This sequence comes from Natator depressus, assembly GCF_965152275.1. Classification (NCBI taxonomy): domain Eukaryota; kingdom Metazoa; phylum Chordata; order Testudines; family Cheloniidae; genus Natator; species Natator depressus. Next base: position 17,056,978 of record NC_134235.1, read on the forward strand.
CAATCCAGCAGAGCCTATGGAGGAGGGTGCAGCAAAGATATTACCGGGCATAGGAGAGGGCCTGTCCCAAGGAGAACCACCCCGGCCCTCATGCTGCCTCACCATTACCCCCCCGAGCCTCTGAACCATCGCCTCTATCCCCCGACACGACCCCTGCTAATCAGCCCCCAGACAATGCTATGGAGAGCTGGACCCTAGTCCAGGGAAAGTGAGGCAAGCGGAAGGCTCGAGCTCCGCTGCACCCATCCAATGCAGAGGCCCCCCGAAAGACCAGGAAGGGAGGCACTGACACTGAGCCTTCCGCTATGCCCACGAGTGAGATCCATCCGCCGGTGTCAGGAGGGAAAGACAAAATAGCACTGGAAGGTAGAATCTCCCCTCCACGGGAGACCCTCCCCTCCGAGACCCCCGAGGAAGCCCCTTCTGCCTGAATATCACCCGAACCCCCCGCGAACCCCGAAGCGACCGTCGTAGCGGGCGCCAGAGGGGAGACCCCTGGGGTGGCAGAAGACGACCTCTCCTCCATGTATGAGGAGATTGAGGCCCTAGGTTTGACCCGGTCACCCAGGAAGAGAATGACTTACTGCCGGCTGGCCTCGATCTGGGCAACCTTACCCCAGTCCCCCTTTCCCCATGCTCCCTCCGCCTAACTGCCTTCCCGGGCGAGCACCCTGCAGAAGGTGCTCCACCACCTGAGCATTTGCCATGGCTGCCAAATCCACCACAGAGCCTGTGCCTAGCATCACTGGGAGACCCCTCCCCACCCCCTTAACCCTCGAATCTGTTCGGGAGGCACCACCTCTCAGCTGCTTGCCTCCTGAAGCCCAGAGCCTCGCCTCTGCCCCCGCCCCCACACCCACCCCTGTCCCTGCCCAATCCACCTCCTCCTGCAATGCTATTGCCACCCCTGGGGTTATTTCTTTCCCGTTTTTTGCAGATCCCCCCAAGGAGTAGCCTTTGCATTTTCCTGCCGGGACCCATTAGGAGCTGCAATTTTCCCTCCGCCATCCTCTTCTACCCCAAGACTTGAGACGGACCTAATAACTTTAGCCTGTCAGCTGCCCTGTCGGTGGTCTGCACCCTGCCTGCCCGCCTCAGCGGACCATGAGGCTGCACCAAGAGACCCACAAGGGAATAACCCGGAAATCGCAACCCCACCCCCCACATGAGCTGCGAAAAGTGTTGTGAGAGTTTTTAGAAGACATCCGTGGCTCCTGCAACAGGGTACAGCTAGCTCTCCAGCTATGGGGGGACTTTGATCAAATCCTCCAGGCCACAAGGGCCCTTATAAAGGAGGGTAAAGAGAAAGGAAGGCACGGTGCCGCGGCCTATGGGCGGGCCCACAGCTTCCATGACGATTTACTCACTTACGGGATGGGTCACAGATTGTTGCACGACCCGCCGGGGGCTGCGAACACCCCCGCCAACAAGGAACCCCCACCCCCCCAGCCCTCCGCATGACGCCCCTCATTATTGCAACTTTGAACACCAGGGGCTGTAAAATGGCTCTCCGCAGGTCCCAGGTGCTCTCTTACCTTCAGGAAGGGGGGTACTCTGTGGTTTTCCTGCAGGAGACCCATACGGATCCGACCGCCGAGGACAGCTGGCGGCTGGAGTGGGGGGACATGGTCTACTTCAGCCACTTCACGATTCGACAAGCTGGAGTGGCGACCCTGTTCTCCCCCAACCTACGGCCCGAGGTGCTGGGGGTCACTGAGACCATGCCGGGCCACCTGCGGCATCTCTAAGTCTGTATGGAGGGGCTCATGGTCAACCTCGTTAACATCTATGCCCCAACAACGAGCCCGAAGCGGCCGCAATTCTATCAGCGGGTGTCCGACTTCCTCAGCACCCTAGATTCTCACGAGTGCTTAGTCCTGGGAGGGGACTTTAACACCACCCTCAAGGAACAGGACCGCTCAGGGGCCAAGCTGAGCCTGGCCGCTGTGAACATTCTCCGAGAAATAGTCAAACATCACTCCCTAGTAGACATCTGGCGTGACCACCACCCAGATGACACTTCCACATTCACCTTTGTCCGGGTGGAGGCCCATCGGTCACACCACTCTTGGTTGGACCATATTTATTTATCCCGTTTCCATCTTTCACAGGCCCGCTCCTCCAACATTCAGCCGGCCCCATTTTCTGACCATCATCTAGCCACCATAACAGCCTCCCTCCGTGCAGAGAGGCCGGGGCCGGCCTATTGGCACTTTAATAACAGCCTGTTGGAGGATGAGGGCTTCGTGACATCCTTCCGGGAGTTTTGGCTGGCCTGGCGAGAGCAGCGGCGTGCCTTTCCCTCGGCGCGGCGATGGTGGGATCTAGGGAAGGTGCGCGCCAAGCTCTTCTGCCGTGACTACACCCGGGGCACCAGCCAACGGAGAAATGCAATGATAGAGCAGTTGGAATGGGAGGTCTTAGAGATGGAGAGGCGTCTGGCCGCCAGCCCCGAGGACCCGTTCCTCTGCGGAGCGTGCCGGGAGAAGCGGGAGGAGCTCCGGGCCCTCGAGGACCATTGGGCCTGAGGTGCCTTTGTTCGATCCCGCATCCGCCTCCTTTGGGAGATGGATCGCGGCTCCCATTTCTTCTACGCCCTGGAGAAAATGAGGGGGGCCAAGAAACATGTCACCTGCCTTCTAGCAGAAGACGGTGCCCCCCTCACGGATCCGGTGGAGATGTGTGGGAGGGCCCGTGACTTCTACACAAGCCTTTTCTCCCCGGATCTGACCGATCCTGGTGCTTGCAGGGTGCTCTGGGAGGAACTCCCCATGGTCAGCATGGGCGAGCGAGACCAACTAGAGCTGCCTCTCACCCTGGCCGAGTTCTCAGAAGCCCTCCATCGCATGCCCACCAATAAATCTCCAGGCATGGATGGGCTGACCGTGGAGTTCTACCACGCGTTCTGGGACATCCTTGGCCCAGACCTAGCCACTGTCTGGGCTGAGTCTTTGCAGGGCGGGGTCCTCCCTCTTTCGTGCAGGCGAGCAGTGCTCGCCTTGTTGCTGAAGAAGGGGACCTCCGCGATTTACGAAACTGGCGTCTCGTCTCGCTCCTTAGCACGGACTACAAAATTGTAGCGAAAGCAATCTCGCTGCGGCTAGGGTCTGTGATGGCGGACGTGATCCACCCAGACCAGACCTATACTGTCCCGGGTCGCAGCATTTTTGACAACCTATTTCTAGTCCGAGATCTTTTGGAACTCGGGCGTAGAGACGGTCTGTCGTTCGCCCTCCTGTCTCTTGATCAGGAGAAGGTGTTCGATAGAGTGGACCATGGGTACCTCCTAGGCACTCTGCAGCCGTTTGGATTCGGACCTCAGTTTGCGAGTTTTCTCCAGGTGCTGTACGCTTCCGCGGAGTGTCTGGTTAGGCTCAACTGGACCCTGACCAAACCGGTCAGCTTCAGGCGAGGAGTACGGCAGGGGTGCCCCCTCTCGGGCCAGCTGTACACTCTGGAGATCGAGCCCTTCCTCTGTCTCCTCCGCAGGAGGTTGACGGGGTTGGTGCTGCGGGAGCCGGAGCTGCAGCTGGTCCTGTCGGCGTACGCCGATGACATGCTCCTCGTGGTCCCGGACCCGGGGGACTTGGCGCGGGTGAAGGCTTGCCAGGCCATCCATTCGGCAGCCTCCTCCTCCCGAGTCAACTGGGTCAAGAGCTCTGGCTTAGCGGTGGGGGACTGGCGGCAGGTGAGCTCCCCCCCACCCGCGCTTCAGACCATCCGGTGGAGCGCGGGTCCACTGCTCTACCTAGGCGTTTACATTTCTGCCACGCACCCTTCTCCGCCGGAGAACTGGCAAAATTTAGAAGGCGGGGTGACAGAGTGGCTCCGGAAATGGATGAGGCTACTCCGATGTCTCTCCCTCCGAGGGAGAGCACTGGTGCTTAACCAACTAGTCCTGTCCACGCTCTGGCACCGGCTCAACACCCTGGTCCCGGCCCCGGGTTTCCTGACCAACCTCAGACATCGATTCTAGAGTTCTTTTGGTCAGGAATGCACTGGGCCCCTGTTGGGGTTCTTCATCTACCCCTGAAGGAAGGAGGGCAGGGCCTGAAGTGTCTGCACACTCAGGTCCATGTCTTCCGCCTCCAGGCCCTGCAGAGGCTCCTCTATAGTGCAGGTAGTTCGACGTGGAGCATATTGGCGCACGCCTTCCTGCGCCGCTTCCAAGGGCTCCGATACGACCGGCAGCTCTTTTATCTTTGTCCGAGAGGTTTTCCGCGAGACCTCTCTGGGCTGCCGGTCTTCTACCAGGACCTCCTCCGGACCTGGAAACTGTTTTCAAAGACCAGGTCCGTGGCGGCCACCGTGGGAGCAGATCTCCTCGCGGAGCCCCTGCTACACAACCCCCAGCTCCATGTGCAGGTGGCGGAGTCCCGCTCAGTGCGCCAGAGTTTGGTCCTGGCGGAAGTCACGAGAGTCGGAGACCTCCTGGACTACGACCGGGGAGATTGGCTGGATCCCCTGACACTCGCTCAGCGCATGGGGCTCTCCAGACCTCATACCCCACCTCATACCCAGGAGGTAAAGGCCGCCTTGACGCCTGCTGCTCGGGCTTTTCTCAACCTAGCCCTGCGTGAGGGCGCACCCTGCCCACCCTCTACCCCAGGCCCGCCAGACCTTTCAATTGGGCCCCTACCCCGTAGATCCCAACAAATCCCTCACCCTTTCACTGCGAGCCGGCTGCATGAACTGCAGCCGGTCAGCTTCCAAATTGTGCCACGGAAATATCTATACATACTCATGCTTCACACCCTTCACGCCCACACCCTGGTGTCCCACCCCAATACAAAGTGGCGGGACCTCCTGCCACCTTTGGAGGGTGAGAACCCCGGTGGGCCAGCCTGTATTCCACCTTGGTCCCGAGGCCCGTCAGGGACATTAGTTGGCGGCTCCTTCATGGAGCTGTGAGCACGGGCGTGTTTTTGACACGGTTCACCCCCATCCCGGATACTTGCCCTTTTTGCAACGTGAGGGAAACCCTGGCGCACGTATATTTAGAGTGTGCCAGGCTGCAGCCCCTTTTCCGGCTCCTCACGAATATTTTATTATGCTTTTGGCTACGCTTTTCCCCTCACCTTTTTATCTACACACTCCCCATCCGTGGCCCCACAAAATTGCGAGATCTCCTGGTTAACCTCCTCCTAGCCCTAGCTAAAACAGCCATTTATAAAACCAGAAAGGGGAGGTTGGCTAATGAAGCGTCCTGCGATTGTAGGGCTGTTTTCCGATCCTCAGTACATTCACGTATCCGGGCGGAGTTCCTCTGGGCGGCGTCCACCGACTCCCTTGACGCCTTCGAGGAGCGGTGGGTGCTGTCCGAGGTTCTCTGCTCGGTGACCCTGTCTGGTTCCCTCTGTCTGACCCTTTGATTGAAGGGAAGAGTAAGAGACCCCAGACCCAGCCGTTGCCGCTGTGGATACCATCATCACTGTCACCTAGGAGGGGTCCTATCACACGTGGTGTACGTCCCCCCCACCCCCAAATCGCCCACCCCGCTGCCGTGCCCATCTTGTCGGGCACTCTCAGGAGAGGAATAATTGGTGACACTGGCTGTGGCACTAGGTAACTCGAGGGGGTGGAAGACCATGAGTGTCGAGGAAGCCCCCCCGCTCTAGGCCACCAGGTAACTCAGGAGGGTGGAAGACCACGAATGTCGAGGAAGCCCCCCCCCGCTCTGGGCCCAGGCTAGCCTGAACACTTCTCCCTCCTGAAGGCTGCTGTGTTATACCTTGTGTTTGCTTTTGTTTTGTTGCATAGTTTTGCTTTATCCTTTTTGGTGATTTTTTATAAGTGTTACACAAATAAAATTCTTTTCTGCTTCAAAAAAAAAAAACAAAAACAAACACTCTCCTGCTGCCCTCTGGCCATGCTGTATCACACTCCATATTGCCAGACTTAGTGCTTGATCTTGCCCCACTGAAGTCAATGGGAGCTGCACCATTGATTCCAATGGCTGCATGATCAATTCTTGAACAATTCAGAGCTCATTGAAATTTTTTTGATCAAAGACTTTTTCCATTGCAAAAAAGCCTAGTTTAGAAATTGACTTTTTGTGTAGGAAAAATTATTGACATTATCAACCTTTTCTCTTTTTCATTCATTTTAAACTTGAAATTGTTATTGAAACCATGATGGGTTACCAAAACCACCAGGTAAGTAAATTTAAAAAAAATCAGAAGCACTGAAATGGTTATAGAAATGATTATCAGATTTCTTTTTTAACCAAGCTTTCAGTAAATAAAAAAAGTCTCAACATTTAGAGAAGTAGTGCAATAAAAAGAAATATTTAGAAAAATATTCCATGACGAGCCAAAAATGGCTCCATTTTGAACTCTGAAGATGGCAAACAAACTCGAAAATTTTCATGTTTTGACCAGCTCTATCTATAAAATGACTTATTTTCCTCTTTTCTTTTGGTGCAAAATCTAAAATGCAACATTCAGCTGCAGCTACTGTAAGCTCTGAATGTTGCGTAAAAGCATTCGTGAGGGACTAAATGCATTAGGAAAATTCAAGTAACTCCAAAAAATTAGATGTTCTTAATCCAGTGATCTTGGATATCAGCTGTCTGCATCTATAGTCTGCTTACCCATAAGACTGTTGTTTTGTCAGTGAAGATTAGCACAGAATGTAATGAAGCTACATTTATGTAGTCCAAGTATCTTCACATTCAGAGCTTAACAGGCTGGTGAGCTCAGGAGTAGCAATTTCAGGGGATTGAGAGGCCCACAGAAGGGGTTAGCGACTGGTGGAGGAGGAGAAAGGGGAACATGAGCTGACAGGGAGTTCTTAAAATAAAAACAATAACAATCAAGTTTTTTCCACTTTATTTTTTAAAGGCCTATATATCGTCTTTGGGCTAATTTAATATAAGATGAGAAGCTCTGAGAAAAAACAAACTGTTAAATGCAAAATATTCCCAAAGGGAACCAATTTGGGTATTGGCTAGATATGTCCCACAATGTGTAGGAATAAAAGCTGTGTGATGATGGGGAACTTCAATTTGAGTGACATACACTGGAGGTCACATGCTGCCAGTGCTAAAACATCTTTGGAATTTCTAAATATTATAGATGACAATTTCCTAACTCAAAAAGTGTTTCATCCAACATGAGGGAATTCTATATTAGACCTTGTCTTGACAAAAAGAGGAATTGATCGCAGAAATAAAAATAATGGTAGCTTAGATAAAAGTGATCATGTCTTGATGGCATTTACAATGTGCAAGGACAATAAATTGAAAATAGATTGCTCTACTCACTGCTGGATGGTGCCACCTACTGGCAGTTCTGGGGATTAGCTCGATCAAGCTGATGCCCCTTCCAGCCGTTAACTTCCCATCAGTTTCTCCTGTGTAGCCACTCTCTCTCCCAGGAGCCACAGCTGCCCTCTTGTGACTTAGCCCTCTGGCCAGGTGGGGAGCATGTTCCTGCTCTCCAGCAGAATCAGGCAGTCTTCTGCTTCCCAGTGCCATTCCTGCAGTGGCTGTCAAGGGAACCCGGGTCCACCTTCTACTCCAGGTTCCAGCTCAGGGACCATCTACACAACAGCCAAGTTCTGTTCCCTGCACCTTGCTGCCTTTCCTGAGCTGCTTCCACATCTCCTGGCCCTCCCCACTCTTCTGGGGTTGCCAGTTTCATCACTCCCTCCTCCCAGCGAGTAACTTTACGCAACTCATCTCTGTAGCTCCCAAACACACCTCCCTTTCCCCACAGAGTGACTGCAGACTCCGTCCCTGCAGCCCCCTCTGCTTCCCACGTCCTGTCTTTTGTAGACACCCCACCTGTCCTTCATGGGTGAAATTCTCTCTAATTAGTTGCCTCCAGCCTACTTAGCTGACTGGGCTCACCTGGCCTAATTCAGCTCTTGCAGGGCCAGTGTGGACAGCACACCCCATCACAAAGCCAAATCAGCTGAGATGAAGAACTTAGTCATTTTTTATTTTCTCTGGAGGAAAATGGACAGTATTAGAGAGAGCAAAAGTCTAGTTCCACAGTCTTAGAAAGTCGTCAAACATTATGTGTTCAGCCTGGCAAAAGAAGTAACAGTATTTCTTTTATACTGTTGCGTAAATAGGGGTTTGATAAATATCTCTGGCTTCTTATTAAATATATCCTTTATAAGTTGCTACTTACATGCTTCAAGTCTTAAAACACAAGAACGCTTTCACAATTACACAATAAAACAAGATTCTCAATATCGCAGCTGGACTCTCACTTCACTTTGTTCTTATATCTCACTGACTGGCTGGCAATGCCTTGCCCTTATATACCTGCGAGGACATAAGTGGCAACATTTTAGGAGGTTCAAGGAAAATGTAGTTTTCAGAAAGTCTGGAAAATTCAATGAGATTTTTACAAAGATCCAGAACATTCCAGGAGGTTAGTGAAAAATGAATCCATATACAGCATACTGAAACACATTACTTCAAACATTCCCTTTTTGCTGCTAACAAAAATTGCACCCTAAGCCCAGTGCCCCTGAAGCCTGGCACCCCAGGCAGTCGCCTGGGTCATCTGCCTCTAAATCTGGGCCTGTGTACAGCCCCTCATGGACATCAGGTTTTTTTTTAACATGGGTTATGAGGGTAGACTCTGGTCCACATTCTGGTTTCCTCTTAAACTGTCACAAAATTAGAGAATGGTTTAGGAAAAAAACAATCCAAACCTAAGTCCATCCTGTTCAAGGTCCTTAGTTTTTATCAATGATAAGTGGGCTGTTGTAGGTCAAGGAGAAGGGACAAAGGACAGGGTTGCCATAGGACCAAACTATCTCTGGATCCCAGAGTTCTGGCAATCTGCTGAGCTGGCAACTGTCTTTAGCTCTGGTGAATTTCAGGGCCTTGCTTTCTCTGTTTTCTCTGACTTGAAGAGGTCCAGAACAAGCAAAATTTTAAGACAGCAACTGTCCAGCACCAAGAAGAGTAAATTCAGAATGAGTGGAAGGTATTAATAGGTATATGGAATACCTCCACTCTTTTGAGGTGTGAGAGAAAAGGTGTACCCATTTATTGGAAACTGAGATTGCTTAAGAAAATGGCTGAGATTATGCAGATTGAGTTGCTCAGTCATTAGGTCAAATGAGTTGCAATTGATTAATGGGTTACGGCACCATAAAGTTTCAAGGCATTGTACCTGAGGAGTAGTATACTAACTTGTAAAATTATCACTGCCCCCTTTAAAATCCCCCAAAGAGGCCTACTGGGGTTTACGAAAATGGAGGAAGAGATTTGTGTCATGACCCACAGGTCTTGGACCCAGGCCTGCAAGGTTCATGGGAAAAAGCCATGTTCCATCCCTCCATCTGGTAGCCTGCTGACAATAGATGACCTAGGACCACGAAGCTCAGACCCGTTGTGTAGCTCCATCCCAGAGGTCCATTGGCGGAGTTCCAGAGTGTCTCATTGGCCTGCTGGCCCTACTTAAGCTACCAACAGGAATAGGAAGCTGTCTAAGCAACTGGGTTCCACCCTGCTCTGTGTACATTGTGCTTCCTACTACCTGCTACCCACTCCTGCTTCCCTGGCTTGATTTCTTGGCATTCTAACCCAGCTTGACTCCTGGCTTCTGACTTATGGATCCCAACCTCCAGTTTGTCTCCTGCCTCTGACCCCCTGGTATCCTGACCCAATCTGATTCTGATTACTAACTCATGGTTCTGATCTCCAGTTTGTCTTCTGCTGCTAATCTCCTGGTATCCTGACACAGTTGATGGTGGACTCTGGTTCCAACTACTAGGTTTGGTTGCCCATGACCCAGCTGTGACAATTTGGGGGAAGAAGAGGATAGAGTATGAGAAATATGGTAGAGGGGGAAGAAGTGCTGATAGGCACCCAAACTTTCCATAGTTTATCCCAACTGAGCCCTTAAGTTTTATCTCTCAGTAATAAGAACCCAAGTCTATTGCATGTAAAGCAACTTAATTTAGGTTAATTAATACTAGTCAAGCAAAGATCTCTACTTTTAATGGGAGTTTTTCAGTTGAGTGTGCAACTAAGGTCATAAAAATCCACCTTTAGCCTCTTAATTTTGCCTCCATAGATGAGCTTTCTAATTTCAACTCTAGTTGGAAAGAAAATTAAACATACTCTTTAAGCAATTAATTCACTGCACCAGATTCACATTTGCTGTAAGTGACTGAAACTCCACTGAGCTGAATGGAAATGCATTTGCTAACACCAGGTCTGAATTTGGGTCAATATATTATGTTTCGGCAGAGTATAATGTTCCATCATCAAGAAAGAAGACACGCAAAGGACCATATAAATTGCATCTGTAACTCCACAGATTTTAATACAGTTACACTGTATGTTAATGTACCCCAAAGCTATGTTGGGAGAAAAGGGTGAAACAACTAAAAAGAGGGCTAGTTAACAAATACTTAATTGTAGTTGGTATAACTAATGAGAATCAGTGCAAGAACTGTACAAAATATTCCCAACCAAACCTCAAAACATGCTAAACTCATTTCGTTTTGTTCCAACTCAAAGACCAGAACAAGTTCATCAGAAGGCTGGCTAAAGTTTCATATCTTCTGATCAAGCTTGGGCCAGTTTTGAGTGAGTGTGGAATGGGGAGAAATCTCATATAAAGCCTTTTAAAATATCTCTTTCACTCGATTTAGCCAGGTTTACCATTAGGATGACTCCAGTGATTTTAATCTGATTAATGGGGTTACTTATGAATAAAATGGCAAAATAATAACATGGAAAATTTATTGTCAACAGGTGGACTCTGTGGCACATCTTTCCATCTATCTTTCCATCAGCCTCAGCATTTTTCTTTTCTTGAAAAGGATTGTTTACCATTATAACCTAAGAACCCGCCTCTCTTCCAGAAAGCTATGGTGAGGCTTCTGCTCAAAAGGCCATCTCTTGATGGCAGCAGTCTTGCTAAGGGTAGACCATTATCTAACTTCTTTCCTTTTTGGGTGTGGAGGAGGAGAAAGGAAGGTAAAAAGGTCATTGAAAAGATTGGATCAAGGCAACTCTTGGGTTCCTAGCATCCTTAGATTATTCTGAGGACAGTCTGTGGAGCGTTAGGCCTGGCTATCAAACAGAAAATGCATGGATTGCAATTAGTTGATCTTCTCTCAGTTATGGCTACAGCTAAAGCACATATACTGATTGTATTGGGTATCCTAGGTAGCTTTGATACCGTTGACCACAAGATTTTGTTCACACATCCACTGTCATTCACCAATCTGCATAGAGTCAGTGTGGACTACTGGCTAGAATGCTAGACTTAGAAGATCTGGATTCTGGTTCTGGCCTGCTGGGTGACTTTGGGCAAGTTGCATCCCCTCTCTTTGCAAGAATTTCCCCGTCCTTAAAATGGGGATAATGATACCTCCTTTGTTAAGTGCTTTGAGTTGCATGGCTGAAAAGATCGAGGTACTGTTATTCTCTGATGGCTCCGCGCATGCCTCTCTAGGAAGGCCAATTTTTCATCTTTGTGCAGTGTTGCAAAGCACTTTGGGAACCTCAGCTAAAAGTTACTATAAAAGTGCAAAGTATAAAACAATAGGGCATCATCATTATTTCTTCTACGAGGCTCACAAACATCAGCCGAAATCAACTGTCTTCTCCACTTCAACATTAGGTAAGGAAAGAGACAGAGATTAAGATAACAATAAATTCCAAAACTGCTTCTTTTTAGATTTCCCAATGGATTGTGTAGTCTCTTAAAAAAGCATAGTTAGAAGACCAAAAAAAGTGCCACCATGGCTAAACAACAAAATAAAAGAAGTCATTAGAGGCAAAAAGGCATCCTTTAAAAATTGGAAGTCAAATCCTACTGAGAAAGGAGGATAAACTGTGGCAATTGAAGTGTAAAAATATAATTAGGCAGGCCAAAAAAAGAATTTGTAGACCAAATAGCAAAAGATTCAAAAACTAACAGCAAAACTTTTTTTATGTACATGAACCAGTGGGGCCACTGAATGATGGAGGTGCTAAAGGAACATTCAAGGAAGCTAACACCATTGCAGAGAGACTAAATTCATTTTTGCATTAGTCTTTACTGTGACGAATGTGAGGGAGATTCCCACACTGGAGCCATTCTTTTTAGATGAAAAATCTGAAAAACTGTTCCAGATTGAGGTATCATTAGAGGAGGTTTGGGAACAAATTGATAAATTAAACTGTAATAAGTCATCAGGACCAGATGGTGTTCAACCAGGGGTGCTGGGGGTGCAGCAGCACCTGTTGGCTTGAAGTGGTTTCCATCATATAGAGTTTACAGTTTGGTTCAATGGCTCTCAGCATCCCCACTATTCAAATTGTGCCAGCACCCCTATATTCAACCAAGAGCTCTGAAGGAACTCAAATATGAAATTGCAGAGCTACTAACTATGGTATGTAACCTATCATTTAAATCAGCTTCTGTACCAATGACTGGATGATAGCTAATATGACACCAATGTTTACAAAAAGCTCCAAAGGCGATCCCAGCAAGTACAAGCTATTAAGCCTGACTTCAGTACCAGGAAAACTGGTTGAAACTATAGTAAAGAACAGAATGATCAGACATAGATGAACACAATTTCTTTGCGAAGAATCAACATGGCTTTTGTAAAGGGAAATCATGCCTCACCAATCTATTAGAATTCTCTGAGTGGGTCAACAAACATGTCGACAAGGGTGATCCAGTGGATATAGTGTACTTGGGTTTTTAGAAAGTCTTTGGTAATGTCCCTCAACAAAGGCTCTTAACCAAAGTAAGCAGTCATGGGACAAGAGGGAGGGTCCTCTCATGGATCGGTAACTAGTTAAAAGATAGGAAACAACGGATAGGAATAAATGGTCAGTTTTCAGAATGGAGAGAGTTAAATAGTGCTGTCCCCCAGGGATCTGTAATAAAACCAGCGCTATTCAACATATTCCTAAATGATCTGGAAAAAAGGGGTAAACAATGAGGTTGTAAAATTACTCAAGCTAGTCAAGTCCAGTGCTGACAGCAAAGAGTTACAAAGGGATCTCAGAAAACTGGGTGACTGGGCAACACAATGGCAGATGAAATTCAGTTTTCAGAGTGCAAAGTAATGCACATTGGAAAACATAATCCCAACTATAGATATAAAACGATGGGGTATAAATTAGCTGTTACTACTCAAGAAAGAGATCTTGGAGTCATTGTGGATAGTTCTCTGAAAAATCCACTCAATGTGCAGGAACCATTAGGGAAGGGAAAGATAATTAGACTGAAAATATCATAATGCCCATATATATCTATGGTACACCTACATCTTGAATACTGTGTGCAGATCAGGTCGTACCATCTCAGAAAAGATATATTAGAATTGGAAAAGGTACAGAGAAGGGCAACAAAAATTATTAGGGGTATGGAACAGTTTTCGTATGAGGAAAGACTAAAAAGACTGGAACTTTTCAGCTCGGAAAAGAGATGACTAAGAGGCGATACGGTAGAGGTCTATAAAACCTTGACTGGTGTGGAGAAAATTAATAAGGAAATCCTATTTATTTCTTCACATAACACAAGAACTAGGGGTCATCAAATGAAATTAAGAGGCAGCAGATTTAAAACAAACAAAAGGAAGTACTTCACACAATGCACAGATAACCTATGGAACTCATTGCTGGGGGATGTTGTGAAGGCCAAAACCTATAACAAGATTTTAAAAAGAACTAGATAAGTTCATGCAGGATAGGTCCATCAATGGCTATTAGCCAGGATGGTCAGAGATACTATCCCATGTTGTGTGTGTCCCTAGTGACTGTTAGCCAGAAACTGGGAGGGGATGACAGGTGATGGATCACTCGGTGATTGCCTGTTCTGTTCATTCCCTCTGAAGCACCTGGCATTGGCCACTTGGATACTAGGCTAGATGGACCATTACTCTGACCCAATATTGCTGTTCTTATGTTCTCTTTGTCTTACATTATAACTTTCTTAGGGCAAGAGTTAAACTAAAGGACATACTTTAATTTTTGCAAGACTGGGAGCTCTGATTGTATCTTGTATAGTGCTGAGTAAATAGTCAGTTCTTATTTTAAAAGGAAACTGTGACTATAAGTCTATCAAGATACTATGACATTGATGCTGACTTTATTTTCTACTTTCAGTAATGGTGTAAAGTTACCCTTCTAATCCGTCCTAAAGAACCATATGATCTGGCCATGGTCTTTTAGAGTCATAGATTCTAAAGCCAGAGGGGGCCATTATGATCATCTAGTCTGACTTCCTGTATAATACAGGCTGTCAAATTTCCCCCAGAAGATATCTAATCTCCATTGAATCAACGGAGAGACACAAGGTTAAGAGTGAGGTGAATTGGGATCTGTTTGCTCAGAAGCTGCACAGGGTTAAGCTGCACTGTGGTGTGGACAGGAGCACGAGCTGTCCAGTGGCCCTTTTTCTGTACTTCCCAGCCAAACAGACCAGACCAACGCCACCTCTGGAAACAATTCTTCTCTGTAATACTTTCCCGTTGTTATAAATAAAGTAAATGGGAGCACTATTCTCTCAGCTCTGTGTTCTTACCGCCAGGAGCACAACCACCTATTTATCTTCCCAGGAGACCATTTACTTTCTTAGTGACTGCCATTCTATTTATATAAAATCTCTGCTTGGTAAATGAATGTTTTGTTCATTTCCCAGGAATGGGTCAGCACTTTTTCTTGGCATAGTTTCCATCTGCTGCTGGATTCATTGTATCAGCTAATCATTAAAGTCAGACAGGGATGGTTTTCTTCAAGATCCCATGGCTCTCTCATTGTAAAGCAGAGAAGGAAGTTTACTAGTGTCTAGGATAGTCAGTAGCTCATTCCATAACATCCTTGGGGTAGCCCTGGGAGACGTTTCTGTAAATATTTTGTGATTTAAAGTTTGCTTCTGTTAGAGAGAGGAAAAAGGAAAGACAGCTTGAACTGTCTATCAAATGAAGAGTTTTGTGTAACACACTGGATTTAGGGTAGTCATTCTTTACATTGCTTTATTATGTTTGTAAAAGTAGCTAGTTAGCCTGATTCTGATCTCAGAGAATTTACACTAGTGCTAAATAAGAATCAGGCCCAATCAACCAATTGTCCCTATTTAGATTGTTCTAGGTGGAAACATTTCTATAAATAATGTAAGAGGACATCACACTGCCATCTTAGTGAATCATCAGTCAGCCATTCTATTGGCCTAGTAGCTAATCCGCCACTGGACCAATGGGGCCCATGCCCAGGGGCCCCAGTCAATTGGAGGGGCCCCACAAAATGGGTTCCCCAGTGCCCTGACCCGATCCGCCCACCCAGCACTCCTGCGGTGGTGAGGGGGCTTCCCTACTCCCCGGCAGGAGCACAGGGTGGACAGAGCCGGGCAAGTCTCCACACCCCAACCCCGTTCCCTGGCAGGAGCACCAGGGTTGGGAGGACTGCAGATGGAAGGTGTGGGGAGGGGTTTCCACTTGCTCTGGCCCAGGGCCCCACAAAAAGGTAATCCATCTCTGTGTTAGCCAAAGACCCTAGGGGAGTTCAGATTTTCACATTCACTAACTAATACTTGCACAAAATGCTGTGCAAATTGGTTTGTATGTTTTTAGCCAGGGTGAGAGGCAAGACAAAAGACTATACACAGTCTGTTTCTCAGATACTCATAAGCCATTTTTTGTCTCCGGTACTCAAAAATCAATGTGAGTTAGCCACCTAGCCTGCTTAAGAGCTTTTGTAAACCCTGTCGGGCACCTGTCCCTACAGGTAGAGTTACATCTGTCAGAACAGTATTGCCCTTTAACTGGAATGACAAATGGCTATTTACCCTCTCAGGCCTCATTGGCCTCCCAGCAGTTACACTGGGCCTATTCCTGGGATTGCTGTCTGAGCACCTTCACTGAGACTTCAGAGGGAGCTGAGGGGACTCAGCACTCTGCAAGATGGAGCCTTTAATTACACATGTAAGTATAGACCTCTCTTTCCTACCACAATCACTTTCTCACACTGTTCCTATTAAAATTCTCCATTAATTAATTCCAACCAAACTTTTAGTGTCATGTTTCTCCCCAGGGTGCTTTTAGATCCTTCTCATGTCGTCTCTGATGTCATATTTTCTTCTTCCTCATTCTGTTCTCCAAATGTTTCCTCTGCTGCTTCAGTCAGCTCTGGCCCCATTAATTGGATGCAGTCATCACCAGCTCCATTTGGATTTCCATGATAGCCTCCTATAAGCTGAAATAACCTTTCTAAAATATGAGCAATTATGACATCTTCTCATCGTTTCATATCAAATTCAATCTAACATTCACCAAAATATTAATACTGAATACATGGTGCCAGTCTTCCAGTGTCATATGTCTTATAAATGTCCTTCCACACTTCATCCAGTTTAGTTTGTTTGGCACTAATTATCCCCACATCAGGGCACTTTAGTTCTTTTTGTATTTTATTCTTCTTACCAGTGAAAGAGAAATGCATTTTTTCTGTTCTTTTGATACTTATGAAATCAAAGTAAATGCCAGGTCATTTATTGATGGCTATACATCACCCCACAAGAAAGCACAAACAACATATAGGGCATGATTTGTAGTGACAGGCTGTGTTCTGGGGTTGCATTTTTGTGCCCAGGTGGGATTTTCTGGAAGTGACCTAGGAGCACTGACTCGCCATGGGATTTGTGCTCCTAAATCATGTAGGTATTTTTGGCCCAATGGTTTGGTGGGTTTAAACTATCTTTCCAAGCATGCTGGCCCAGATCCTCATAGGTATTTAGGGACCTAACTTCCATTGATTGATACCTGTATAAACACATTTGAGGGTCTGGGCTGCCATATCTGCGGAGACCATTATTTCAGGGAATAATAGTGCAGCAGAGCTGGCGACATAACATTTCACTGGTGGGACGGACACCTTTCAATAGGTATATAAATTTCCTGGTAGGCGAGTGCAGGAGCGTAAGCAGAGTGTGTTTGTCCCCCTCTAGTGGTGGCTGAGTCACAGATAGAGGTAGGTGTACACACACAAACCGATGAAAATATATTTTAATTGATAATAGAAATGTACAGGTGGTAGTATATTTTGTATATACTTAGTATATTTTGACAAGAAATATTGACAAGTCGAGTTTTAACAGTTATAAAGTCTTAACTCTTTGAATCTCAACATTTGCACTCATTAAATAATTGTCTGACCCTGCATATTTCCCAACAATTATGAAAATATAAATCAATACAAATAATAATGCTTGAAAATAAACATCAATATTATTCATTGAAATTTTGAATTGAAATTCTGTCAAGCCTGCCAATAGATCAATGTCCCTCATTGTGAGACCTGTTCCGATGCTCAGGGATTAGAGGCCTGATGTTGATCCCATTGAAGCAAAAGTTTGAGTGTGGGGGGGATTTTCCTTTCAACACTGTGGCTGGTATATGGTGGCAGTGGAAGGAATTATATATTCAGGACACAGAGCAGGGCTCATCTGTTATAAGATGGGTGTACCCAGGTGATTGCTGTGCTGTTATTACAGATGGGCTAGGGTGGTGGGGTCTCAGTCTTTCGTGTCTTCTGTTTCTATGAGTTGCAGCATCAGGTTTGGTGAAGACATTAAATAAATTATGTGGCTCAGCTCCAGATCTCATAGCCTGGAGGAGGAAAACATCTGAAGCTGGAGGTTCCACATCAGTGTACTTTCTATTCCCGAGCAACTCTTGGCGCATCAGTGTACTGTGAAACTGAAACATTGTGTAAAAGCAGAAGCCAGGTAGGAAAAGGGATACATCATACAATACTACACTTCACTTTTTACTGGAGCTCAATAGGCACCGTGCCTAGTTTTATTTGTTGATAAAAGATGGCCACAATGGAAATCAATGCCAATAATACATCTTTCAGCCAGATCTTCAGAGGAGGCCAAATTCCATCCCTTGTGACTTTAATAGTATTGCATCAGAGATTAGTTCGGCCCAATCGGTTTATTATTCACTGTTCTTGCCAAGAGTGCACCCTTTGCTAAAACATGACAATCATGTGTCATCTGTCATTGCAATGAGATTGGCACGAATCACATCACAAAGCCAATGAAAAGAAATATTTAATAGAAGAGACTTGTAGTAGATTTATGGTATGCTTTAAAAATAAACACCTTTAAATAACGGCCTGTGACATTAGCCCAATAAAAGCGGATGTGTGTGTGGGGGGGGAGGTAGATGGCTTAGGTGTATATGGGTACAACAGAGCAGGGAAGATAATCCCAAGCCGCAACCTTCCTTACATACAGCTGAGCGGCTAAGATAATTAATGAAGCAAATTTAGGCCTGCTGGTTCTGCAAACCCAGTTGCTCATGCTTAACTTTAAGCACATGAGCAGGCTCACTGAAGTCAATAGAATGACTCATTTGCCTAAACTGTAGCACATGCATATGTGTTTGCAGGATTGGGACCATCACTGTGAGCTTATTTAACCATAATACGATCTTTAACTATGGTTATGTGCCCGAGGGCAGTGCTAAGGCTGAGCTAACCTCAGTTTATTTATTTATTTTGCAGATAAGCTATCATGTATTCCTCTCTGGCATTGCTCAGGCCCCCTTTGTTCCGCTGGTGTTCCCAGCCTCAACGGTCTGGTTGTTCGCTTTGCACACCTCTTCTTGCTTTCTTCTGCATTGCCCATTGTTCTTAGAATGCCCTCCCCAAACTGATGTGCAAGACTGTTCTGCATTTCAGACCTATTTCTGCAGCAAAAACTATGAGAAAAAGCTGCCAGTGTAGGAAGGCTTAGCTGAGGGACAGCGGGGGAAGTTGATACTTCTTTACCTGTTTGCGTAATATGAAAGAATTCAAATGTATGCAAAAGAATTCAAATGTATATACATCTATACAACTGTATCTGTTTGATTTTCTCCATTTCCTTCCACACTTTCTATGTTGTCTGTCTTTTTGAGGTTGCAAGTGATTTGGGCCAGGGACTGTGTCTACCTCTGTTTGTACAGTGCCTAGCACAACTAATTAGGCCCTCTGAGAACTGCTATTCTATAAATAATAATTGCATAATAGCAACAATAAAAAGAATTTTCCTGACTTTTTGTGCCAAACTCTCATCTGTAACATTCTTTTCTTGTAGTTTTTTTTCTGGAATTTCCTAGCTTTTTCTTATTAAAAACAGATATGGAGACATGAGGGAAAGCACCAAAAGGAGACGCTTCACCCACCAGGACTGAGAAATCTGCTGGCTTGCAAAAAATCTTGTGCAAAAGCACAAGAAACTTCCACAGTCTGGAACCACAGAGGGCACTGCAACACCTTGAATCATGCCAGTTAGGAAGTCCACAGGAAGTGACTCCTCTTCTGTTAGATAGATAAAAAGAAAAAAGAAAAGGAGTACTTGTGGCACCTTAGAGACTAACCAGTTTATTTGAGCATGAGCTTTCGTGAGCTACAGCTCACTTCATCGGATGCATAGCATATCGTGGAAACTGCAGAAGACATTATATACACACAGAGACCATGAAACAAAACTTCCTCCCACCCCACTCTCCTGCTGGTAACAGCTTATCTAAAGTGATCATCAAGTAGGGCCATTTCCAGCACAAATCCAGGTTTTCTCACCCTTCCCCCCACACACACACACACATACAAACTCACTCTCCTGCTGGTAATAGCCCATCCCTCTTTGAAACCTCTCTTTATAATGCGCATGATAATCAAGGTGGGTCATTTCCAGCACTAATCCAGGTTTTCTCACCCCCCCCCACACACACCCCCCTCCAAAAACCACACACACAAACTCACTCTCCTGCTGGCAATAGCTCATCTTACAATGTGCACAGCAATAATCCAAGTTTAACCAGAACGTCTTGGGGGGGGGGTTGTAGGAAAAAAAAACAAGGGGAGATAGGCTACCTTGCATAATGACTTAGCCACTCCCAGTCTCTATTCAAGCCCAAATTAATAGTATCCAATTTGCAAATGAATTCCAATTCAGCAGTTTCTCGCTGGAGTCTGGATTTGAAGTTTTTTTGCTTTAAGATAGCGACCCTCATGTCTGTGATTGCGTGACCAGAGAGATTGAAGTGTTCTCCGACTGGTTTATGAATGTTATAATTCTTAACATCTGATTTGTGTCCATTTATTCTTTTACGTAGAGACTGTCCAGTTTGACCAATGTACATGGCAGAGGGGCATTGCTGGCACATGATGGCATATATCACATTGGTGGATGTGCAGGTGAACGAGCCTCTGATAGTGTGGCTGATGTTGTTAGGCCCTGTGATGGTGTCCCCTGAATAGATATGTGGGCACAGTTGGCAACGGGCTTTGTTGCAAGGATAGGTTCCTGGGTTAGTGGTTCTGTTGTGTGGTATGTGGTTGTTGGTGAGTATTCGCTTCAGGTTGGGGGGCTGTCTGTAGGCAAGGACTGGCCTTTCTCCCAAGATTTGTGAGAGTGTTGGGTCATCCTTCAGGATAGGTTGTAGATCCTTAATAATGCGTTGGAGGGGTTTTAGTTGGGGGCTGAAGGTGACGGCTAGTGGCGTTCTGTTATTTTCTTTGTTAGGCCTGTCCTGTAGTAGGTGACTTCTGGGAACTCTTCTGGCTCTATCAATCTGTTTCTTCACTTCCGCAGGTGGGTATTGTAGTTGTAAGAATGCTTGATAGAGATCTTGTAGGTGTTTGTCTCTGTCTGAGGGGTTGGAGCAAATGCGGTTGTATCGCAGAGCTTGGCTGTAGACGATGGATCGTGTGGTGTGGTCAGGGTGAAAGCTGGAGGCATGTAGGTAGGAATAGCGGTCAGTAGGTTTCCGGTATAGGGTGGTGTTGATGTGACCATCGTTTATTAGCACTGTAGTGTCCAGGAAGTGGATCTCTTGTGTGGACTGGACCAGGCTGAGGTTGATGGTGGGATGGAAATTGTTGAAATCATGGTGGAATTCCTCAAGGGCTTCTTTTCCATGGGTCCAGATGATGAAGATGTCATCAATATAGCGCAAGTAAAGTAGGGGCGTTAGGGGACGAGAGCTGAGGAAGCGTTGTTCTAAATCAGCCATAAAAATGTTGGCATACTGTGGGGCCATGTGGGTACCCATAGCAGTGCCGCTGATCTGAAGGTATACATTGTCCCCAAATGTAAAATAGTTATGGGTAAGGACAAAGTCACAAAGTTCAGCCACCAGGTTAGCCGTGACATTATCGGGGATAGTGTTCTTGATGGCTTGTAGTCCATCTTTGTGTGGAATGTTGGTGTAGAGGGCTTCTACGTCTACATAGCCGGACAATCCTGCTGTCAGGGTGCCAATGCCTGAGATGATGGGGCGCCCAGGATTTCCAGGTTTATGGATCTTGGGTAGTAGATAGAATATCCCAGGTCGGGGTTCCAGGGGTGTGTCTGTGCGGATTTGATCTTGTGCTTTTTCAGGAAGTTTCTTGAGCAAATGCTGTAGATGCTTTTGGTAACTCTCAGTGGGATCAGAGGGTAATGGCTTGTAGAAAGTGGTGTTGAAGAGCTGCCGAGCAGCCTCTTGTTCATATTCCGACCTATTCATGATGACAACAGCACCTCCTTTGTCAGCCTTTTTGATTATGATGTCAGAGTTGTTTCTGAGGCTGTGGATGGCATTATGTTCTGCACGGCTGAGGTTATGGGGCAAGTGATGCTGCTTTTCCACAATTTCAGCCCGTGCACGTCGGCGGAAGCACTCTATGTAGAAGTCCAGTCTGCTGTTTCGACCTTCAGGAGGAGTCCACCTAGAATCCTTCTTTTTTTTTTTTTTTTTTTGTAATGTTGGTAGGCAGGCCTCTGTGGATCATTATGTTGTTCAGAGGTATTTTGGAAATATTCCTTGAGTCGGAGACGTCAAAAATAGGATTCTAGGTCACCACAGAACTGTATCATGTTCGAGGGGGTGGAGGGGCAGAAGGAGAGACCCCGAGATAGGACAGCTGCTTCTGCTGGGCTGAGAGTATAGTTGGATAGGTTAACAATATTGCTGGGTGGGTTGAGGGAACCATTGCTGTGGCCCCTTGTAGCCTGTAGTAGTTTAGAAAGTTTAGTGTCCTTTTTCTTTTGTAGAGAAGTAACGTGTGCGTTGTAAATGGCTTGTCTAGTTTTAGTAAAATCCAGCCACGAGGAAGTTTGTGTGGAAGGTTGGTTTTTTATGAGAGTATCCATTTTTGAGAGCTCATTCTTAATCTTTCCCTGTTTGCTGTAGAGGATGTTGATCAGGTGATTCCGCAGTTTCTTTGAGAGCGTGTGGCACAAGCTGTCAGCATAGTCTGTGTGGTATGTAGATTGTAATGGATTTTTTACCTTCAGTCCTTTTGGTACGATGTCCATCTGTTTGCATTTGGAAAGGAAGATGATGTCTGTCTGTATCTGTACAAGTTTTTTCATGCAGTTGATAGATTTCCACTCCATGCGGCTAAATGCAGTGCCTTGCATAATGACAGGTTTCAGAGTAACAGCCGTGTTAGTCTTGCATAATGAAAGCTCATGCTCAAATAAACTGGTTAGTCTCTAAGGTGCCACAAGTACTCCTTTTCTTTTTTCTTTTTACGAATACAGACTAACACGGCTGTTACTCTGAAACCTGTTAGATAGATAGTGATTGCATGCGGGCAAGACAAGCAAAGCTAGATTTAGAAAACAGATAAATAGTTTTGAGCCAATCTATGGCCTCTAAGTCCACAATGTTCAGCTTGAGAAGACCTCGAGGAAGCCCAGCATGAAAAGAAATAACCCAGGTTTCCTGAAGGTAGGTGACATTGACGTTGTGTCGGGAGTCAGTGTTTTCAGGAACAGAGTGCTTTGTGGCCGATAGGCCCTTGACGTTCAACTGTCGTACCTGGTGTATTTATAGCATTTCCTTGTCCTTTCTAGGTCTACAGTAACCAGGATCCAACAGATTTAGTTTGCTCATTGCAGCTTTGACTTCCCCTGAACAGTAATTACAGGGTACATGATTAGAAATTAGCTGTATTGTACCCCAATGGATAATTAACCTCACTGTTAAAAATGTACACCTATTTCCAGTATGAATTTGTCAAGCTTCAACTTCCAGCTAGTGAATTGTGTTATACCTTCCTCTGCGAGACTGAAGAGCCCACTATAAAATATTTGTTCTTGATGTAGATACTTATAGACTGGAATCAAGTCACCTCTTAGCCTTCTCTTTGTTAAGCTAAATAGATTTAACTCCTTGTGTCTTTCACTATAAGGCATGTTTTATAAGCCTCTAACCATTCTTGTGGCTCTTCCCTGAATCTCTCCAATTTATCAATATCCTTCACAAACTGTAGACACCAGAACTAGACAAACTATTCCTGCAGTGGTCGCATCAGTGCCAAATACAGAGAACTTGATGGCTAGTTAGCAGCAGACATTTAACATGGGACACCCTGCAACAAATTAAGTGTCGTTTGTGCAGCTGTAGTCTGCTCCCAGCCCTGCCCTCCACTTTCTCCACCTTCAGTCTTGCCCCTGAGGGAACCAAGGCCATGCTCTTGCTAGGAAAGGAGGAGCTGAATAAGTTTCCTTAAAGAACTGGTACTGTAAACTAGCCTTCATTCCGTGCCACCTGCATATTGTTTATGCACAAGCATGTTTGATTCTTATGCGGACCATGTAAAAAGTCTCCCAAGTCCAGAAGAGATTTAAAAACCTACTGGGACATTAAGCTCTGTTCTACTCTATGAGGGATCACAGAATCATAGGACTGGAAGGAACCTTAAGAGATCATCTAGTCCAATCCTTTAAACTCATGGCAGGACTAAGTATTATCTAGATCATCCCTGACAGGTGTTTGTCCAACCTGCTCTTAAAAATGTCCAAAAATGGAGATTCCACAACCTCCCTAGACAATTTATTCCAGTGCTTAATCACTCTGACAGTTAGTTAGGAAGTTTTTCCTAATGTCCAACCTAAACTTCCCTTGCTGCAATTTAAGCCCCTTGCTTCTTGTCCTATCCTCAGAGGTTAAGAACAACAATTTTTCTCCCTCTTCCTTGTAACAACCTTTTATGTACTTGAAAACTGTTATCATATTCCTGCTCAGTCTTCTCTTTTCCAGACTAAATAAACCCAATGTTTTCAATCTTCCCTCATAGGTCATGTTTTCTAGACCTTTAATCATTTTTGTTGCTGTTCTCTGGACTTTCTCCAATTTGTCCACATCTTTCCTGAAATGTGACGCCCAGACCTGGACACAATATTGCTGTTGAGGCCTAATCAGTGTGGAGTAGAGTGGAAGAATTACTTCTCATGTCTTGCTTACAACACTCCTGCTAATACAGCCCAGAATGATGGTTGCTTTTTTTGCAGTGGTGTTACACTGTTGACTCATATTTAGCATGTGATCCACAATGACCCCCTGATCCATTTCTGCAATACTCCTTCCTAGGCAGTAATTTCCCATTTTGTATGTGTGCAGCTAATTGTTCCTTCCTAAGTGGAGTACTTTGCATTTGTCCGTATTGAATTTCATTCTATTTACTTCAGACCATTTCTCCAGTTTGTCCAGATCATTTTGAATTTTAATCCTACTCTCCAAAGCAACCCCCATGCCCCAGCTTGGTATCGTCTGCAAACTTTATACGTGTACTCTCTATGCCATTATCTAAATCATTGATGAAGATATTGAACAGAACCGGACCCAGAACTCATCCCAGTGGGACCCCACTAGTTATGCCCTTCCAGCATGACTGTGAACCACTTCTAACTGCCCTCTGGGAACGGTTTTCCAATCAATTTTGCACCCACCTTATAGTAGCTCCATCTAGATTGCATTTCCCTAGTTTGTTTATGGGAAGGTCATGTGAGATAGTACCAAAAGCTTTACTAAATCAGGATATACCACATCTACCACTTCCCCCCCCACAAGGCTTGTTACCCTGTCAAAGAAAGCTATCAGGTTGTTTTGACATGATTTGTTCTTGATAAATCCATGCTGACTGTTACTTATCACCTTATCTTCTAGATGTTTGCAAATTGATTGCTTTATTATTTGCTCCATTATCTTTCGGGGTACAGAAGTTAAGATCACTGGTCTGTAATTCCCCGGGTTGTTCTGATATCCCTTTTTATAGATTGGCACTATTTTTGCCCTTTTCCAGTCTACTGGAATCACTACCATCTTCCATGATTTTTCAAAGATAATTGCTAATGGCTCAGATATCTCCTCAGTCAGCTCCTTGAGTATTCTAGGATGCGTTTCATCAGGCCCTGGTGATATGAAGACATCTAATTTGTTTAAGTAATTTTTAACTTGTTCTTTCCATGTTTAAGCCTCTTCTGATCCTACCTCATTTTCACTGGCATTCAGTATGTTAGACGTCCAATCACCACCAACCTTCTTGGTGAAAACCAAAACAAAGAAGTCTTTAAGCACCTCTGCCATTTCACCATTTTCAGTTATTATTTCCCACCCTCCTTCCTCCCCCATTGAGTAACAGACCTACCATGTCCTTGGTCTTCATCTTGCTTCTAATGTATTTGTAAAATGTTTTCTTCTTACCCTTTATGTCTCTAGCTAGTTTTATCTTGTGTTGTACCTTGGCCTTTCTAATTTTGTCCCTACATACTTGTGTTAATTGTTTATATTCATCCTTCTTAATTTGACCTAAAAGTTTCCACTTTTTGTAGGACTCTTTTTTGGTTTTTAGATCCTTGAAGATCTCCTGGTTAAACCAGGATAGTCTCTTGCCATTCATCCTATCTTTCTTACTCAATGGGATTGTTTGCTCTTGTTCCCTTAATAATGTCTCTTTGAAAAACTTCCAGCTGTCTTCTATTGTTTTTCCCCTTAGACGTGCTTCCCATAGGATCTTTCCTACCAACTCCCTGAGTTTGCTAAAGTCTGCCTTTTTGAAATCCGCGGTCTTTATTTTGCAGTTCTCCCTCCTACCATTCCTTAGAATCATGAACTCCATCATTTCATAATCACTTTCACCCAAGCTGCCTTCCACTTTCAAATTCTCAACCAGTTCCTCCCTATTTGTCAAAATCAAATCTAGAACAGCCTCTTCCCGAGGAGCTTTCTCCACCTTCTGAAATAAAAAACTGTCTCCAATACATTCCGAAAACATATTGGATAATCTGTGCCAGCTGTGTTATTTTCCCAACAGATGTCTGAGTAGTTGAAGTCCCCCATCACAGTGAAGTCCTGTGCTTTGGATGATTTTGTTAGTTGTTTAAAAAAAGCCTCATCCACCTCTTCTTCCTGGTTAGGTGGTCTGTAGTAGACCCCTACCATGACATCACCCTTGCTTTTTACCCCTTTTATCCTTACCCCGAGATTATCAACAAGTCTGCCTCCTATTTCCATCTCAACCTCAGTCCAAGTGTATACATTTTTAATTTTTAAGGCAACATCTCCTCCCTTTTTTCCCTGCCTGTCCTTCCTGAGCAAGCTGTACCCTTCCATACCATTATTCCAGTCATGCGTATTATCCCACCAAGTCTCTGTGATGCCAACTGTGTCATAGTTGTGTTTATTTATTAGCATTTTAAGTTCTTCCTGCTTATTCCCCATACTTCTCGCATTAGTATACAGACATCTAAGATACTGATTTGATTCCCCCCCCCGACCCAGTTCTGTCTTGTCTCTCCTTTATCCCTGCTATAACAGCCCATGCTGCCCCCAAATTCCGACCCTTCTCCCAAGTCTCCATGTTTTTAACTTACCTGTTGACTTTAGTCACCGGCTCCCTTCAAACCTAATTTAAAGACTTCCTCACAAGTTTAGCCAGTCTGTAGCCAAATATGGTCTTCCCCTTCCTCAGCAGATGGACCCCCATCTCTGTTTACCAGTCCTTCCTGGAACAGCATCCCGTGGTCAAGGAAGCCGAAGACCTTCTGGTGACATCATCTTCGAAGCCAGGCATTCACCTCCAGGATGCATCTGTCTCTACCCTTGACCAGAAGGATCGAAGAGAACACCACCTGCACTCCCAACTCCTTCACCCTTACCCCCAGAGCTTTGTAGTCACTTCTGATCGTCTCAGGGTCATACCTCACAGTATCATTAGTGCCCATGTGGATGAGTAGCGCAGGATAGTAGTCAGAGGGCCGGATGATCTGCGACAATCCCTCTGTGACATCTTGGATACTGTCACACATCACCCCCCCTCCTGCCGGGGGTTCTCTGGGAAGGCAGATCAGCACTGTATGTTGCTAATGCTGTTGTAGGCATTGCAGAATATTCTGGGAAGGGTTAAAGGTGTGAGTGTGGGTGAAAGGTTCCTTTACAGGTTGCAAAAGGCAAAAGAGGGAGGGAGAGAGCAGAGAACAAGTTAACTCACACTTCAGCTAGCTCAGTCTGAAGATAAGACGCTGACTCCAGCTCAAGGCCACAGCACACAACCAACGCTCAGCGGCCTACCAAGAAAGATGGGAGGGCCCTGGATTCCAACTCTGACCAGCTGCGAGAAAAGAAGATTCAACTGCATAAACCTGCAGCGGCCGCAAAACCGAGAGAGACAGTGAAGGCCGACGAGGGGGAAAACAACTGATGTAGCATCCCTAAAGCCAGGATGTTTTGGGAAAACTGAAGAAGCCACGAAAGGCCAGCTCAGACCGGTACAAAGAGCACAGGGGGGCAGAATTCCTGGACCAAGATGCCCTCAAAGGACCCTAAGGTTTAAAACCATCCCGAGAGCTGAAGCAAATTGGAGATTGGCAACAGACCTTGGATGACCTGTGCGCACAGGACAGAACTCCCATCCACCTCCCCCACACTCTTCTTCTTACTTACACCCAGGCCTGGGCAGCCTCAGGTAGTGTGGGTGTGAGTATGAAAGTGGGTTAGGGCTTGGGGCACTAGCGCTTTCTTCCTTCTGCTGAGTGACGTGGGGAACACCCCACTCCTCTGCCCCTGGCACTCTCTGCTGTTATTTTATTATTTTATCAATAAAGCTTTAAAATGTAGACACTTGGTGTGTTCCGTCATCTCCTCCCTTAACGATCCTGTGGCCTCAGCCTGATCATCTGACGCCTCAGGCAGATTGGTAACAGAGATCTGTCACAATATGGGCCCCTGGCAGGCAGCATACCACCCCTCAGAAGAGAGTCAGCAACCACCACTACCCTACGTTTCCTCCTGGGAGTGGTGGCTGTGATCCTCCCAGTCTTGGGGGTACATAGCTTCTCCTCCACCACCTTTGTGGGTGTTTCCTCATCACTCGTGCCAGGGCAGCATATCAGTTTTCCATCACCATGGTGGGTGGGTTGGGAGTAGGGCGGAGCACTACCTGCTGCCAGAAGTAACTAGCAGCCAGTGTCCTCCCTGTGACAGAGCCATATCCTCCTCCCCCGGCAGTGTGACAGCAATCCTCTGTAGCTGGATAGCTTCCTCAGCCTTGCACGTCTCCATATGAGTACTCTCGAGGAATTCTTCATGGGCATGGATGCGCCTCAGCCTAGCCACTTCCTCCAGTAGTTCTCCCACGTGCTTCCTGAGAGATTCCACCAGAAGGCACCTTTCACATTGGATGGTCCCCCCAGCCTGGCTTTCTGTGAGTGGAAAATGCAGGCCACAGTCTCTGAAAATCCACACCAGGATCTGGGTAGAGGCATCCATGGTTAGGTCTCTGTCTGGATACAGGTGCAGGTGGAGGAGACAGGAGCAGCATTGTCACTGGCGATGTGGCCCTTCCTAACCGTAGCGATTATATTATGACTCCCTCCCACAAACTCTCTTTCATACTCCCTTATTCGGTAGCTTCCCTTGGTTGCTTAGCCTCTGGTTTCTAAGGCCTTCTCTCCTAGGTCAGCCCTACCCCCTTGTTAATCACTCAGGGTGATCACAAGGCTGATTGAGGCTGATCAAAGATGATGAAAGATGACCCAGGGAACAAAGCCTCAAACAGTCCCCAGACACACAATCCCAACTGATCCCATCATGGTTCAGAACATTCCAGAAAGGACAAAGAAAGTAATAAATTCCAACATGCTTTACAGGAAACACTCTTGTAGGAACTGGAAACCACCACTACCAACTTGTACATCTGAGTGCCACTCCTGAGGAAAAGGAATAGTTGCATCAGACATAAGTGCAAGAACTAAGAAAAAACATTTGAAGAGCACAAGGGAAAAGCACAGGCTACAGGAGAACAAATCTTTCCTTAATAAACAAATTCAGGAAGTCCCTGTAGTAAGAAAGATGCCCAGTGATGAACGAAAGTGTTTGTCAATCTTAGCTTAAAAGAACACTCTATCCCCCTCCTTCCGCATTCCTTCCATGTGTTTGCTACACCCTCTTGCTGGATCTGATCTTAAACTGGGGGGAGGGATAGCTCAGTGGTTTGAGCATTGGCCTGCTAAACCCAGGGTTGTGAATTCAATCCTTGAGGGGGCCATTTAGGGATCTGGGGCAAAAATTGGGGACTGGTCCTGCTTTGAGCAGAGGGTTGGACTACATGACCTCCTGAGGTCCCTTCCAACCCTGATATTCTATGATTCTAGACAGTAAACTTTTTGGGTCAGGGATGGTGTCCTACTTGTTGGGGTCTGCAGGTACTACCATAATACCAATATTTAATATTAATACATTCTTGAAAATAACTGGAATTGCACATTCTTCCCCTCCCCCAAAAATACAGAATTACCAGGACTCTGTCATTTGCATTTAATGCTCTGTGAAATTAAGGACAGAGACTCTGGGGTTATCAGGCTTCTTTGTAAGAGTTTCACATGCAGTGCTTGCTGAGGTTGAACTGCCAGTGTTGCTTGGTGCATTTCAAACCAGCTGGTGAATGATATTTTAGCCAGTACTGCCATCATTATTTGTTTGTTTGTTTAACACTGATGTCGTGCTTCAGCTGGTAACATACATGGGAACGTAGGACTGGAAGGGACTTTCTGGATCACTGTGTCCAGCTGCTGCTATTGCAGATAAATCCCTCAAATAATCCCATTCATAAATGTATCACGCTCCATCTTAAAACTTGTTAGCTTGTTTGCCCCCACTACTCCTATTGGGAGGCTGTTCCAGAACATCACTTCTGTGATGGTTAGAAAGCTGCTGATGTCCAGCCTTAATTTGTTCATGCCAGTTTATACCCATTTGTTCTTGTGCAACCATTGTCCTTCAGCTTAAAAAAGGTCTTCTCCCTCCCTGACGTTTGCTCCCTGATCTCTTTGTGGAGAGCAGTCATATCCCTTCTCACCCTTTGTTTTCCTAGGCTAAACAAGCCAAGCTCTTTATTCAGCTCCCATAAGAAAGAATCAAGAGAATGGAGACCATAGTAGCCCTTCTCTGCACTTGTTCCTGTTTTAATTCATACAAACCAGTGGATGACGTTATCCTTGCCCCAAAACAAGCACGGGAAAGAAGGTGGTCATGTGGTTGAGGCACTGGACTGGGCCTCAGTAGCCTGAGGTTCAATTTTCAGCTCTTCCACAGAATCCCCAGTCACTTAATCTTTCTGTGCCTCAGTTTCCCATCTGTAAAATGAAGGCTAATAGAACCCCCTGTATCTGTCCTGCCTAGTTAGATGGTAAGCTCTTTGGGGATGGGACTGTCTCTTGCTAGCTTTGTGTACTGAGCATAGCACAATGGGGCTCTGATCTAGCCGCTATTATAATAATTAATAACAAGCTAAACAGACAAAATAATTCTGAATTAAAGAGCCATGGATGGCAAAATGGTGCTTTCTGTATCTCCCAGGACTGTTAGTTAGAAAGGATAACAGTTTCACAAACAACGTGATGTTTTTGCCCTGATCTGGTAGATTGCAGGATGCCTCCTGAGAAGTGGTAAGTGCCATTAAATTCAATGGGAGTGGAGGGTGCTGAACAGCCTTCAGACTCTGCCTCAACTGCAGAAGACTTCAGCTGTCCTGGGTAGCTCACTCCTGGCTGAATAACATGGTCTTGCAGTGACTGCCTAGTTTTCTTCTTCAGGGGAGGTCATGTTCCCGACCTCCTCCCTGAGCCTTGCACCTGGAATCAGTCATTTGTGCAAGCAGCCACCTGCTGATACACTGGCTCAATAGTGCATCAGGACCCAGAATCCATGACTCCTTCCTGAGGGGCTGGTGGTCAGCACTCCAATGGATTTCAATGGATACAGCAATGAATCCTGAATCTCTTCTTTGCATGTCAAAGACGAAACTGCTGCTTAGTGTGACCAAATGTACTGAAAAGCAGTTTGCACTGCTTTGATCATCCAATGAGTAGGTGGACCAGAAGGTGAATGGACAGTGATAATTAATGATGCCCAGGAGAAAGAGCAAGAACAGATAAGAAATACTTTATAGTTGTTTCTCTAGTTGGGAGCCCCAAATCCTCTAATGCTGCCAGGATACTCCCCATCCCATGCTAGGTCATAGCTCACTCTCCTTACAGTGTGTATGATAACACCCATTTTTTCATGTTCTGTGTGTATATAAATCTCCTCACTGTATTGTCCACTGAATGCATCCGATGAAGTGAGCGGTAGCTCACGAAAGCTTATGCTCAAATAAATTGGTTAGTCTCTAAGGTGCCACTAGTACTCCTTTTTGCGAATACAGACTAACACGGCTGCTACTCTGAAAGCTTAGATTGTGTACAAGAGGATTCAGAAAATGTAAAGGAGAGACAATCTCTAATAACAAATGGCCATCCAGGGCACAAAGTGGTCAGACACGGCTTTCTCTTGGCTCTGATTTATAACTAGCAGAATTGCAGCAGCCCCGGCAGTTATTTGTATTGTGACTTGAAACATGCCCTTTCTGCCACAATGATTTTTTTTGGACGA
Source organism: Natator depressus (assembly GCF_965152275.1). NCBI lineage: Eukaryota > Metazoa > Chordata > Testudines > Cheloniidae > Natator > Natator depressus. Next base: position 17,088,646 of record NC_134235.1, read on the forward strand.
TGGCATTGTGTTATTTTTAAATTGCCATTAGCAGAAGAAAGAATTGAGATCTCTGCACTGACCTGATAAGTAGACAAACACGGCTGCTGTGAAAGTTAGCAGCATCAACAGAGTGGAGAGAGCTGTATTCATTGCCAATTTAGCTGCACTATCGGGGGCTGATTCCTTGAGCTCCCTCAACTCCTGTTGACTTCAGTGGGAAATGAGGGCACTCAGCATCCTACATGAAGCATCCAGTACAATGCAGTTAAGGACCCTTTGTTTGTAAAATACTCTCAGAGAGGGAATGTTTGATTGATACATGTAACCCATAACAGAGAAGCACCCTCTTTTGCCTTAGTACATTTGTCCTAGAATCTGCGACTAGCTCTTGAATAGGTTATGATTTCACAACCTTTTATTCCACAGCCAATATTGTTAGCTTGAGAGACAAAAATACCCTAAAGTACCAGAACTAATCCCCTAGCCTCAGTAGATGAGACCTGCTGGTGTATCATTGAGGAGTACTGGAGATAGTGCCAGAATTAAGCCACGTTGTACATAGGCACCTGCCCCACTGAAGTCAATGGTGCACACATTTGTGCCAGGGTTGAATTTGGTCCATAGACTCTTAGAGCCAAATCCTGAGGTCCTTACAGAGGCAAGACTCCTACTGACTTCTGAGTGAGTTTTGCTTGAATGAAGACTTCAGTTTGGCCTATAGAAAATAAAGGTGCATGAGACCCCTTGGTCCATTCCCATGCCAAAGCAGGGTTGTTGACTACAGTTCCAGTTTGTGTTGTCCACAGTTTTGCAAGAATTCTAGAGATGGCACTTTCACCATGCTCTCAAACTATTCCCCAGCCTCGTCAATCTCACCGTTGGGAAATGCTCCCTGAGAGTCCGTTGGTTTTTTTCCCCCCTTTGCTCAATTGTTTCTACAGTACATACTAACAAATTACTTCTGGCACCTCCTTAAATAATTCTGCCAGAATAGAAATAGGCAGAACTTTTAGAAGGGGACAAAATAGAAATAAGGGGCCAGATTCTATAAAACTGGGGTAAGCGTCCATAATTCACTGACAAAACCCAGGACCCAGCAGAGCCTCCAGCAGCCTCCAGGCTGTTCTAATTTGCCCCAGTTGGCAATAGTCGCTAAGAAACTGTTTACCAGATGAAACAATGAGGAGTACTTGTGGCACCTTAGAAACTAACACATTTATTTGGGCATAAGCTTTTGTGGGCTAAAACCCACTTCATCAGCTGCATGGAGTGGAAAAAAAAACAGTAGGCAGGTGTATATACACAGTACATGAAAAGATGGGAGTTGCCTTACCAAGTGGGGGGACAGTGCTAACGAGACAATTCAATTACAGTGGAAGCAGGCTATTCCCATAGGTAGAATATGAAGCAGAATGCAATGCGTTCCAACCACTCCTCTGAGAAATGAAGTAAGGATGTCCAGGCCTAGAGATCAGAGACAGAATCAGGAGTCAAGAGCAGGGCTGGAAAAGAAGAGGGTAGGACTAAGAGCTAGGCTGGAGCCAGGACAGGCTGAGGCCTGTGGAGTCTGTCACCACTATTGGGCAGAGGAGAATTCCAAGCCGCAAAGCAACATTGATCAGACTGAGCTGCTGTTTCTCCTGTGAAGCTTATACACCTTCTCTGAGAGTCACCAGACCAGGTCCTGGCTTGTGGCTTAGCTGGCCCTAACACAGGAGTTACTTATCTCCACACGTGGCTTAGTCAGGCTCTAGTTTGGGTCTGACTCATCACCTCACATGACCCTCCTGAAACCCCACAAATGCTGGGAGCTGTAGTAAGAATGGTGTAAGAACCAATTTAGCTGGCTGTACACCCACGTGGGATTCCCCATACTGGGATATTCCCAGCAGGGGAGTCAGGGCAGGATCCTTTCCCTTGTGTGCCACAGCAACAATGCAAAATAGGAAGAGATTTTAAAAAGGGATTGAAAACCACTTACATGGAAATAGAGATTTAAAAACAATTAAAACAGGCAGAGACGTTTTTAAATGACATGGAACAAACAAGTTCTGCACATACTTATATTTTGAAGGTGTTCAGCTCTGAGGTTTTGAATCAGGTTCCTTTATAATGAGATATTTTTCCAAAGAAAACTTTGGTGATAGAATGAATGTAAAGAAACTCAAGCTGGTCAAGGGCGAAAATATGTAAAGTGACAGCTACCCATGAATTACATTGATGCGTTCATCAGCACAGCAGAGAATAAAAAAAGGTATCGATATAACATGTTTTTCTTTTTGCAGTTTCAGGCTCTAGGATGCCCTTGAATTGGCCAAGTCTACCCACTGCAGCCAGACCCTCAGATTTTCTGTGTTTCCAAGTTAATAGAAAAGCAGTAACGCAGAACTAATCTCTCAGAAAGTCAAAGAGTCTTCTCAAAGGGCTGGAGATGTCTTTGTTCTAAATTTTATGGGTGGGAGTTTCAAAGGAGTCAGAACTTGAGTGGGAGTTGGGAACCTAACGTGAAAGAAACAGCAGTCTTTAATAAGCACCATAGGAGATACAGTATAAAGAGGATTGGTTACGTTCTGACACTCATGATACCACTTCACTCCACTGAAGTCAATGGGATTTCTCAAAAAATGAACAGTGATTCAAGGTGAGTAAAAGTTCCAGCCTCTGGAGGCCAATTCTTTTTATTCTTGTTGCATAACTGAAGTAAAAAGCATATAACCTCCATTCACCATATTGAGCTGTTTTTTTTAATTTCCAGGTCAGCACTACCTCAAGTACCTCCTCAAGGTGGCAGTCTACTTCAGAAAATACGTCATAGCTTAGCAAGGTAGCACTGATGATCAAGTTGTAGGGAATACAGGTAGCAGTGCATTAGTACGAGCCGTGTGTGTATGTACTAGTGCTAAGACAATGCTAACCAGGAATGGGTTTTTTTAAGTCACGTTCTCTAATAATATAATAGCAATCAAACAAATGTTTTAAGGATTGGGTTCTATTTACATTCACTTCACTTATTTTTAATAATAAACTCATTAATAGATTCCAAGGTAGAAGGGACCACTGTGATCATCTAATCTAACCTCTTGCATAACACAAGCCATAGGACTTCCCTGATGTTTCCTCTCCCTCTTCTTCACCTTTGACATCTCACCATCTTTCGTAGCAGATGCTGCCAGCTATAATGTCTCCTTTGGCTCCTGTCTCCTTTCTTATCCAAGACTCACTAACTTTTGTTGCTTTTTCCTCTACAATTTCTTTCCAATCACTCTCAGTGCCATTGGTTTCAAAGGAGAGTCAAATAGCATTGATGTGACTATATCTGAAATGGGCCAGATTGGAGCACCAAATCTCCCAAATTTTGGAGAAGTTCAGAACTGAATCCTGATCCAAAGGTCATGATTTGGGCCTATCCATAATATATATTATTCAGATAAAGCCTGTGGGTATGAGTGATAATTTTGATGCTGAGATGAAGCCAGACTATCTCAGTGATAGTTTGAAAATGCTGTCTCTAGTAGGGGTGAATACCCTATCTGTGGAACTTATATGGCCTCCGTTGCCACAGTATCTGAGCACCTCACACTCTTCAATGCATTTATCTTCATCACACCCCTGTGAAGTAGGGAAGTGCTATTACTGTTTCCCCATTTTACAAATGGGGACCTGATGCACAGAGAGATACTAAGGGCCTTGCCCAAGGTCATACAAGAAGTCGGTGGCAGAGCAGGGAAGTGAATATGGATCTCCGAAGGCACAGGCTGGCATGCTAACCACAGGACCATCCTCTCATACTCAAAAAAAAAAAAAAAGAAAAAGAAAAAAAAGAAAAAGAAAAAAAGCATTAAGCTAACACCAATTAGGACAAGAGAGAAGCTTTCTCCTAATTTCAGCTATTGATCAGTGTTTGCCTTAAAAATGGAACATAAGTGGCCCTCATATTTTTCATCCTAGCTAGTGTAACTGAAACTGCTGTTCTTAATATAAATCTCTAATCCTTTATTGAGCTATATTCATTTATTTCCTTACAGTAGAAATGAAAGCACATGTTAAAATCAGGCAGGACTTGCTAATGCACCTTTGTATCCAAACTAAAAGAAATACATTGTTGTTCTCCTTAGAATAGTATAGATAGATTATGGTGTTCAATAAACCTAGCCCTAAAGAGGATACAGAAGATGTAATTTTTTACCATTAAGTGCAATATATGGAGTCCTGTGCCGACATCCAAAGGGGCAAATTTATATACAGCTTGTTCCTGTGAGCTCCCAGAAGAAATTAAATTATTACAGTATCTCTCTGTCTTTATCAGTTTCCAGAGGTGGAATATGCCTCTTTGAGCCCGATCCTGCAAAGCCCTCCTTGCTCAGAGCTCCCTAAGAAGTCAGTGGGACTTCTGCATGTGGAAGGCTTGCAGTAGCAGAACTTTTACCCTTTTAAAACTTCGGAGTCTTCTAATCCAGGTTCTGCATCTTCTAATACAGTGCTTTCCAAAGGCGGGTAAGTGTCATTATCCCCTTTTTACAGATGGGTGAACTGGAACAGCAATGAAGTCCTTGGCTAAGCTCACTTAGCAGGTCAATGGCAAAGCAGGAATAGACCCGTGATCTCCTCTCTCCCAGTGCATGCCCCAGTCACTGCCCCAAGCCTACAGAACAATACTCCGAAAGCTACTTATTTTTGAGTACAATAATACTTGGCACATACAGAGTACTCTCCACCCAAGGATTTTAGCGTATTTGATGAGCATTCATGAATCAGGCCTCACAACAATCCAGATACTCCTGGAAGTATTGTCCCCAGGTAACAGATGGGAAAATGAGGCACTGAGAGTGTAGTGCCACATTTCAGGAGTAACCACTGATTTTGGAAGGGCAACTCGAGACGGCCCTCACCTGGTTTTCAGAGGTGCTGAGCACCCACAGCTCTCATTCACTTCACTGAAAGCTGGGCACTAGTAAACAGAGGCACTCCTGTTTGAAAATTTAGACCTTAGTGACTGGCCACGGTTACAGGAAGACTCTGACAGAACTAGGAACAGAACCCAACTCTCTCACTTTTCCAGCTGGCCTTTATCCACAAGACCATCTTCTCTCATAGAAAAGTAAACATAAGGACAGCCATACTGTGCCAGACCAGTAGTTCATCTAGCCAAGTATCCTGTCTTCCAGCAGTGGCCAATACTAGATGTTTCAAAGGGAAGGAATGGAACAGGGCAATTATCAAGTGATCCATCTCCTATTGTCCAGCATCTGACAGCCAGAGGCTTAGGGACACCCAGGGAATGGAGTTGCATCCCTGACCATCTTTTGCTAATAGCCATTGATGGACCTGTCTTCCAGGAACTTACCTAATTCTTTTTTGAACCCAGTCATACTTTTGGCCTTCAGAACATCCCCTGGCAATGAGATTCACACATTGACTGTGTGATGTGTGAAGAAATACTTCCTTTTGTTTGTTTAAACCTGCAGCCTATTAATTTCATTGGTTAACGCCTGGTTCTTGTTGTCACAGTGTCTGGAGTGGCTCACAACTGAGAGTGCCTACCTCAGGGCAGATTGTCAGAAAACAGGGCAGACACTCCAAACTAGTGGTGTGTTCTAGAATTAAATTTCACCAAGCTAGTACCAGATGTGAACTCCTGGATCACTATACTAGTCTTACCATGGAGTCACAGACAGACACCTTAGTCTCTCCTGCCTATCTTGCCACCCAGAAAAACTGAAGTTTGTGATAAAAGGTTATTTAAATCAAAAATGACACCACGTCAGGTTTCTCCCAGTCCCAGGAGACCAGTCACTCACCTCAGATCAATTGGTGCTCCAGATCTTACACCAAAGACAATGCCGGTGGCCAATTCTATAATAAACTAACTATAGGTTTATCAGCTAAAAAAAAAAAAAAAGAATCGGAGTTACTGAGAGGTTAAAGCAGGTAAAATATAATAACAGTTAAAGGTTGTAAAGGTTGTAAATCCGAAATGATACAGAGATGTAATAATCTGCCAGTTTCCCAAAAGTCCCTCAGGGTTACCCAGAATAATTCTGGGGATCTCTGTCTTCTCTTTCAGTCCAGAGATAAAGGATCTCTCTTTGAATCAGTATTTATAGCTTCTTTTCACAGACAACAATCTGATAAGTGTCTGTACCCACCCAATGGCCAGTTGCTTTGAATTTAGCACTCTTCTTCATTTGCATTCAAGGAGTTATTTAGTTACAGGGATAAACATAATGTAAATGCCTGCCACTACCTTGTAATAGGAGTAGATAAATGAAAACAATAAAAGTAACATTCCATTAGTTTTCCTGCCATTCTAACCCCTGAATACACTCTTACATTAACACATGCTATGATCTAGGGTTATTTATTTACTAGGCATGCATAATGTAAATGTAATGTAGTAATAATGTAGATGTGGTATACCTTGAATTTAGTAAGGCTTTTGATACTGACTTGCATGACCTTCTCATAAACAAACTAGGGGAATACAACCTAGATGGAGCTACTATAAGGTGGGTGCATAACTGGGTGGAAAACTGTTCTCAGAGAGTAATTATCTGTGGTTCACAATCAAGCTGGAAGGGCATATCAAGTGGGGTCCAACAGGGATTAGTTCCGGGTCCAGTTCTGTTCAATATCTTCATCAAGGATTTAGATAATGGCATAGAGCAGGGGTGTCCAAACTGCAGCTCGTGAGCCACATGCAGCTCTTTACAATTAAATTGTGGTTCACAGAGCCACCCCCATTTCCCCTCCCATTCTCCACCTACCAGACTGGAGGGAGCGGGGAGCTCAGGGCTTCTGACCTGCAGCGGGGTGATAGGGCTAGGGGCTTCTGCAGGAGATCACTGGTGCCTGCTGAGAATGGGGGAGGGCACAATTTAAAGGTTCGGCCACCCCCCAACAGCTTGAGTTGTGCCTTGCCCCCAGGCACATCCCCTCTCTTTACCTTAGTGGCCCCTCCCTGCAGCTCCCAGCTGTCTCCCGCTGCCTCTCCCCACAAATGCAGCTCCCAGATTGTTGGCTCCAGCAGCTGCCATGCGCAGAGGGGTCCTGGTGGCACCATGTGACCGAGTGGGGCCAGCAAACCCTGGCAAAAATCTGGGATGGAGGATAGGATTAAAATTCAGAAAGAGCTGGACAAACTGGAGAAATGGTCTGAAGTAAATAGGATGAAATTCAACAAGGAAAAATGCAAAGTACTCCACTTAGGAAAGAACAATCAGTTGCACACATACAAAAATGGGAAATGACTGCCTAGGAAGGAGTACTACAGAAAGGGATCTGGGGGTTATAGTGGATCACAAGCTAAATATGAGTCAATAGTGTAATGCTGTTGCCAAAAAAAAGCAAACATCATTCTGGGCTGTATTAGCAGAAGTGTTGTAAGCAAGACACGAGAAGTAATTTTTCTACTCTACTCCGCATTGATTAGGCCTCAACTGGAGTATTGTGTCCAGTTCTGGGTGCCACATTTCAGGAAAGATGTGGACAAATTGGAGAAAGTGCAGAGAAGAGCAACAAAAATTATTAAAGGTCGGGAAAAAATGACCAAGATTGAATACATTGGGTTTGTTTAGTCTGGAGAACAGAAGACAGAAGGGACATAACAATTTTCAAGTACATAAACAATTGTTACAAGGAGGAGGGAAAAAATTGTTCTCTTAACCTCTGAGGATAGGACAAGAAACAAGGGGCTTAAATTGCAGCAATTTGGTTGGACATTAGGAAAAACTTCCTAACTGTCAGGGTGGTTAAGCACTGGAATAAATTCCTTAGGGAGGCTGTGGAATTTCTGTCATTGGAGATTTTTAAGAGCAGGTTAGACAAACACCTCTCAGGGATGGTCTACATAATACTTGGTCCTACTATGAATGCAGGGGACTGGACTAGATGACCTCTCAACGTCCCTTCCAGACCTATGTTTTTATGATTCCATGATTCTAATAAACAAAAGGATATAGATTGGCAAAAACAGTACAATTAACATCTCCTTTGAGCTCTGTGACACAGAAATGAATTGGCCTGAATGTATACTAATACATTTAACTCCTTTGATATTCACACACAAGTGAATTGGCCTATGGCTGGCCTGAGCTGGTCTGTCAGCATCACACTTGTGTTATATGAAGGGGTACAGAACACTTCATGGTTCACTTTCTCCTCATCATTCATGATTTTATAGACCTCTATCATATCCCCCTTTAGTCATCTCCTTTCCAAGTTGAACAGTCCCAGTGTTTTTAATCTCCTCATATGGAAGCTTTTCCATACCCTTAATCATTTTTATTGCCCTTTTCTGTATGTACTTTTCCAATTCTAATATTCTTTTTATGATGGAGAGACCAGAACTGCATGCAGTAGTCAAGTGTGGGAATCTATATAGTGGCATTATGATATTTACTATCTTTTTATCTATTCCTTTTCTAATGGCTTCTAGTGTCAAGGGAAGGGATAGCTCAGTGGTTTGAGCATTTGCCTGCTTAAATCCAGGGTTGTGAGTTCAATCCTTGAGGGGGCTATTTAGGGATCTGGGGCAAAAACTGGGGCTTTGTCCCTCTTTGAGCAGGGTGTTGGACTAGAGGACCTCCTGAGGTCCCTTCCAGCCCTAATATTCTATGATCATTCTGACAGCTTTTTTGATTGCCGCTGCACATTGAGCAGGTGTTCTCAGAGAATGACTTCAAGATCTCTTTCTTGAGTAGTAACAGTTAATTTAGACCCCATCATTTTATGTGTATAGTTGGGATTATGTTTTCCAATGTGCATTACTTTGCATTTATCAACATTGAATTTTATCTGCCATTTTGTTGCCCAGTCACCCAGTTTTGTGAAATCTCTTTGTAACTCTGCACAGTCAGCTTTGGATCTAACTATCTCGAGTAATTTTGTATCATCTACAAACTTTGCCACCTCACTGTTTGGTCCTTTTCCCAGATCATTTATGAATATGTTGAACAGCACTGGTCCCGGTATAGAAACTGCTTGGGGGACACCACTATTTACCTCTCTCCCTTTTGAAAACTGATAATTTATTCCTACCCTTTGTTTCCTGTCTTTTAATCAGTTATTGATCCATGAGAAAAACATTCCCTCTTATCCCATGGCTGCTTACTTTGCTTAAGAACCTTTGACAAGGGACCTTATCAAAGGCTTTCTGAAAGTTCAAGTACACTATATCCACTGGATTACCCATATCCACATGGTGATTGACCCCCTCAAAGAATTTTAATAGGGTTGGTAAGACATGATTTCCCTTTACAAAAGCCATGCTGACTCTTTTCCAACAAATGGTGTTTACCTGTGTCTGATAATTCTGTTCTTTACTATAATTTCAGCTAATTTGCCTGGTACTGAAGTTAGGCTTACCAGACTGTAATTGCCAGGATCACCTTTGGAGCCTTTTTAAAAAAATGGAATCACATTAGCTATCCTCCAATCATCTAGTACAAAGATGCTGATGTAAGTGATATGTTACATACTAGAGTTAAAAAGAACAGGAGTACTTGTGGCACCTTAGAGACTAACACATTTATTTGAGCATAACTTTTTGTGGGCTACAGCCCACTTCATCAGATACATAGACTGGAACATATAGTAAGAAGATATATATATATACATACAGAGAACATGAAAAGGTGGAGTAAGGGACTAATTAATTAAGATGAGCTATTATCAGCAGGAGAAAAAAACCCTTTTGTAGTGATAACCAAGATGGCCCATTTAGACAGTTGAGAAGAAGGCGTGAGGATACTTAACATGGGGAAATAGATTCAATATGTGTAACCCTCTTGTCAACTGTCTAAATGGGCCATCTACATATTGACAGGTTTCAGAGTAACAGCCCTGTTAGTGTGTATTCGCAAAAAGAAAAGGAGTACTTGTGGCACCTTAGAGACTAACCAATTTATTTGAGCATAAGCTTTCGTGAGCTACAGCTCACTTCGTCCGATGCATACGAGCTAAGTGAGCTGTAGCTCATGAAAGCTTATGCTCAAATAAATTGGTTAGTCTCTAAGGTGCCACAAGTACTCCTTTTCTTTTTGCATCTACATATTGAATCTATTTTCCCATGTTAAGTATCCTCACACTTTCTTGTCAACTGTCTAAATGGGCCATCTTGATTATCACTACAAATTTTTTTTTCTTCTGCTGATAATAGCTCATCTTAATTAATTAGCCTCTTACTCCACCTTGTCATGTTCTCTGTATGTATATTGTGACAAAGTTCCTCCTCTACCTTGGTGGGTCTTGCGCTTATTGGCGGATTTGCTCGCCTTGGAGCTTCACGGCAGCCCTCAGTTTGGCCGTTTTCGTGAACCCACAGTCCAGGTCAACTCCTCCTGTGTCTGACCAGGAGTTGGGAGGATTTGGGGGGAACCCGGGCCCGCCCTCTACTCCGGGTTCCAGCCCAGGGCCCTGTGGAATGCAGCTGTCTACAGTGCCTCCTGGAACAGCTGTGTGACAGATACAACTCCCTGGGCTACTTCCCCATGGCCTCCTCCCAACACCTTCTTTATCTTCACCATAGGACCTTCCTCCTGATGTCTGATAATGCTTGTACTCCTCAGTCCTCCAACAGTATGCGTTCTCACTCACAGCTCCTAGCACCTCTTGCTCCCAGCTCCTTACACGCACACCACAAACTGAAGTGAGCTTCTTTTTAAACCCAGGTGCCCTGACTAGCCTGCCTTAATTGATTCTAGCAGCTTCTTGACTGGCTGCAGGTGTTCTAATCAGCCTGTCTGTCTTAATTGTCTCCAGAAGGTTCCTGATTGTTCTGGAACCTTCCTTGTTACCTTACCCACGGAAAAGGGACCTACTTAACCTGGGGCTAATATATCTGCTTTCTATTACTCTCCTGTAGCCATCTGGCTTGACCCTGTCACAATATATATATATCTTCTTACTATATGTTCCATTCTATGCATCTGATGAGGTGGGCTGTAGCCCACGAAAGCTTATGCTCAAATAAATTTGTTAGTCTCTAAGGTGCCACAAGTACGCCTGTTATTTTTGCGGGTACAGACTAACACGGCTGCTACTCTGAAACCTGATACTAGAGTTAGTAGTTCTGCAATTTAATATTTGAATTTCTTCAGAACTCTTGGCCGAATGCCATGTTGTCCTGGTGACTTATTACTCTTTAATTTATCAATTTGTTCCAACACTTCCTCTAGGGACACCTCAATCTGGGACAGTTCCTCAGATTTTTCACCTAAAAAGAATGGCTCAGGAGTGGAAATCTCCCTCACATCCATCACAGTAAAGACTGATGCAAGGAATTCATTCTGCTTCTCTGCAATGGCCTTGTCTTCCTTGAGTCCTCTGTTAGCACCTCAATCATCCTGTGGCCCCAAGGATTGTTTGGCAGGCTTCCTTCTTCTGAGATGCTTAACAAATTTTTGCTGTCAGTTTTCTGAATATTTTGCTAGTTGCTCTTCAAAATTTTTTTGGCCTGCCTACTTAGGCTTTTACACTTGACTTGCCACAGCCTTACCTTTCTATTTTCCTCACTAGCATCTGACTTCCCATTTTCAAAGGATACCTTTTGGCCTTCAACCATCTCTTTTACTCTGTTGTTTAGCCATGGTGGCATTTCTCTGGTCCTCTTACTTTTTTTTTTATTTGGGGGTGTACAATGAATTGGAGCCCCTTTTCTGATGTTTTTAACCAGTTTCCATGCAGCTCACAGGCACTGCACTCTTGTGACTGTTCCTTTTAAAATTTCTATTTAACTAGCTTTCTCTTTTTTGTGTGGTTCCCCTGTCTGAAGTTAAATGTTACTGTGCTGGGCTTGTTTGGTATTCCCCTCCCCCCACCCCCCAGGATGTTAAATTTAATTATATTAAGGTCATTACCGAGTGGGAACATTCATATGAGTATTTCACTCATTTTGACCATATTCAGTCCTGTAGCTCTAATTCCATAAGGGAAGCTGACACACATAACAAATATCCTTCACTATTTTGGAAGTATAGCCTGGTGTGTGTCATATTGCACCATTTCAATCTTGGACTGGAATCTACTGAAGTTTCTGCCAGTTACATATGAAAACTCACCCTCTTATCTGTGCACTTGTCCTATAACCTGATGCTTCTCTTTGCTCCATAGCACATTATTGCTGTCCCACTAGCTTAAGAGGCATGGAGGAGGCGCCATATGCGGCAGATACCAGATATGTCACTGAATGCATCTCTGGAAAATGCTCAGATACTATAGTGATGGGTGGAATTTAAATAAAAGTATAAAGCCCATCCAGTTGATATGTCAGGGTTAGTGGCTGGGGAAAATGACTGACTCATAAACATTCAAAGATTCCCCATAATGTTTGAAACTGTGACTATCTTTTGGGAGAAATGCCTGATAAAAAAGAGCCATCCTCAACTCTGTTCAGTAGGGGCTTCTTTTTGGCAGCATGCATCTTCATAAACCAAGAGCTAGGTGCCAAACATTAAAGGTTAAGATTGAGGATGGGGAATTTTGATAAAAGACTTTTCTATGCAACTGTTCAGTCCTCTTCATTCTGCTGAAGAGAGGAAAAATGATTAGTGAATCAACTGCCAAGTGGAAAACATTATCATCCTTTGGAGTCGCCCTCAGGGCCAAGTCTGACTTTATGTGAGGCCTGCTGCAGAAAACTACCCAGAGAAATGTTACTAAGAGCCATACGTCTTTCATAAACATGCAGTTAAAGTATATCATTTCTCTGCCCTTTTGTTTGATTGATAGACCTTGCTCTGTGCGCTCTGAAAGTTTAGTAGGCTCACTCCTAATTGAAGCTATTTTACCAACAGCCTCTATGTCTACACTGCAGCTTATGTCAGCATAACTTATGTCACTCAGGGGGTTGAATAAATCACCGCCCCCCAGCCCGAGTGACGTAAATGACACAGACATAAGCACTGGTGTGGGTCGTGCTGTCATCCGGAGAGCTTCTCCTGCCAACATAGCTACTGATGCTCCTGGGGGCTGGAGTAGTTAAGCCAATGGAAGAGCTCTCTCCTGTCAGCTCAGAGCAGCTACATTAGAGACCTTACAGAGGTGCAGCTATATTGGTGCAGCTGCGCCACTGTGAACTCTCTAGTGTAGCCAGGCCCTAAAAAATGGAATTTAAGGTTTAACATAGGTTCTGGTCTACATTTTCCAAAGTGACTAGTGATTTTGGGTGCCTCAGGTTCTGGATGCAAAACTGAGACACCTTACAGGCACTCCATTTCCAGAAAGTGCCAAGCAGCTGCCCTCATACAAATCAAGTTTCTCATGTTGGGCACACAAAGTCACTTTTAGGTGTCTGTCAATACTTTGTAATTGTGTGACAATTTTTTTTTTGAATGGGTGTGTCTTGCTACAACGGAATTCACGTTTACCACTTGTAATGAACATTCAAGTTGGGAGGCTAGTTTTCACACGGGTGATGCTATCATACTGAACATGAGGTGCGGTGACTTTTTTGCCATTGTTTGATGTGTTCAAAGGCAAGAAGGACTTTCACTCCCCTCCAAGAGCTACTTGGCTGCAGGTAAAGACGGTTACTTTTGCAGGCATCCCAATGAGAGCCAATTATAATTTAACTGACCTGACTGTCTATTAAGATGGCTGCCAGCATATACTCTGGCCTTATAAGGAAGAGAGTCTGCTTCTGCTCACAGCAGACTTGGGAAGCTCATTGTTTCATGCACCTGCCAATGGGGCTCATTGGGATCGAGTCAGCAACAGAAGAGCATGCTGCTCAGTTTGATCCTAATGGCAGCATTTCAGTGTAATATTCATTTGAAGCATCCCAGGAGAAAGACTGGTTATAGAAATCATCATAGCTAATGCCTTAAAGAAATGCTAGTAACATGTGGCATTTATATCTCTATCTTCAAAACCGTTAATCCCCACAATAGCCATGTGAGGCAGGTGACGACTGTAGGTATTACCCACATCTCACAGATGGGACACTGAGAAGGAGAGATTACGTTATACGTACAAGCTCACAGAAGGAAGTCATAGAGAAGATCGATTAGGACTCAGGAGCTGCCAGCTCCCAGTCATGTGCCTAGATCACAATCTTTGGTGATAAAAACTTTTTTTTTTTGCACTTCTGTAGCACTTTTCATCCTGGAAGCGCTGTACAGACATTAGTTGTTCAGCCAGAGCCATGCCAAAATCCTCAGTAATTCACTCTTTTGAATACTATCTGTTGTCCCTGTGTGTGTTTTACACAGATAGAAAGAATCACTTTGGCCAGATTATTACACACTGTGTGCAGGGTTGGGGTATTTACAGGGGGAAGAGGAAGGAGGAGCCTCTTCCCCCTCAGACCTCTGTGCAGCTGAAAGTCACCAAGTGGCTAGGCAGCATGTGACTAGGACTGCCAGTAGTGTTAGTCTCTCCCAAAGGAGTGGCTGGGGAGGGGAGCAGAGCCTTGCCTTTCTGCTTAGCAGATCAACACACATGGCTAAGTGGAGAGGGATTGTCCACTGCACTCTCCCAGGATAGTGGAGCTGTCACCGAAAAGCATGCTCCGTGGAAGAACTCTGAATCCATAAACATTCCTTCTGAGGGCTCCTGCAGCATACCCCACTCAGGTGTGGGCCAAGGCCTTAAACCTGTTACGTTTACACCAACAGGGCATTGAGCACAGAACGGCTGCAGCAGGCGTAATTGCGGCAGTGAAGTAACATTAACAACAACTGAGCGCTCGACATTCTGAAGCTTCCTGTATAATGAGAATGAATCCCAGGGATCTATTTCATTCAGAGGATAAGATTCACCTCTTCCTGCAGGGGGAGAGAGACAGGCAAAAGGGATGGGAGGTCTTGAATTCATAAAATCAGCTTGATGTGGTTTGAAGGACATGGGAGGAGACAGAAGGGCTGTTTCTCTGTCTCCTTACCTACTAGAAGGAACCTCAAGGGCCAGAAGACCCAGGGGTCTGTGGTGTGATTGTTGTTGGGGGGAATTGGGACTGCACAAGAACACTGTAAATAAAGACACAAAGGTGAAACCACTGAAGAAGGTGGTAGGGTTCTTTATTATACCAGCCTAAACACAGGGTGCAGGCACAGAAGTGGGAGTGCCGGTGTAGACCCTGTGACAGATGGCATTCACAATAGTTTTTTAACACCTTGGCTGTCGTGACATGAGGATGCTCTATATGACCACAGGGATTTTCTGTCTCAGAGTCTGCATATCTCATAAGACATAATTAAATAAATTGCCATGCAGTGAAAACTTGCTTTACAGGAAACAGGAGCTCCTCATGCAAAAGTCTGAACCGCTACACTATGGCAAGCAACCATTTTCCAGACTGTGAAACAGGCTTAATGCTAGGTCTTATTACTATGCTGTTCCAGCTGAATGCACCAGATCCTAAACAAGCACCATGAGACCTTGAAAACTGTACAGCATTTTACCCGGTGATCATTCATTAATGAAATTATGCTGAATTATGTGTTTTCCGGGTTAAGAAGTGCTGTTATGTAATGCTGATCTGTACTAAAATCACCAAACATTTTCCACTAATTTCTATTCCCAGAGGTTAAAAACTGCTACTTATTGAAATATGATCCCCAGTCCACATGTATTCTAATTTTATAGAACTGAGATATAATTTAGCTATACATCAATGCACAAAAAATACCATGTAAGACATTTTTAGCAGTATAGGAAAGGAGAAAAGCCTTTTAGACTAATCCTACCATGAACTCTGTGGAGGATGGAATCTTAGCCTTTGTTCTCCAATATATATTGTTATATTTCTTTGATCTTTTGTATGAAGTCCTAGAACTGCAGCAAGATTCTGAATTACATTTTATTTCTGACTTGTGTAATTACTAAATCTAATCTGCTCAGGACTTGGTACTGGCTGTCCCTGCCACACTTCTCACCATGGAGAAGAAAAGGCCAATCTCTAATTGGGGCCACAAAGGTCCCGAGAAGAATAACTCCCTTGAGCAGTTCTTAGCATTATGGCCCTAGTTCAGCAAAGCACCTATTTTTTGTGATTATTTTTTTTATTGATTTTCGTAAAGAAACAGACAGTGAACAGTACAAAAAGGTAAATGACTTATAGCTTTTATATGTTTCCTAATACACAAACTTCATGGGATCTTCTTTTGTAATCAGGCAATTTTACAACTTGTCAATGCTGCAAGATCAGACAATGCAAAATCAGACAATACTACATAGACAGACCATGTTAGGGTGAGGGTAACAGTAATAAAATAGAAGACATATATGAATAGGGAGAGGAGGGAAAGAAGGGACCAGGAAGAAGAGCAGAGGAGGAGTTCAGTGGAATGATGGTCTGTCATTCTTCAAACCATCGCAACATTTTTGGCAAAATACACCTAGAAATGGGGTCAACATTTATTTGAATTAATGTAATCGATCTCTACTGGGATGTGATTCTTTCTTTGGCTGCTAACTCAGGTCCTAATACTGCTGCTCTATTCTGGATATAAGCCTACGCCTCCATCATCTGGTCTGACACAGCATGGCCATTCTTATGAACTAAAGTGTAATCCCTTTGGAGATGGTACTCCTGAAATACCACACTGATCCTCTAGGGGACTCACCCCCCGACGACAGCAGCAATTTTGACAGAAGTTCAGTACTGTTTCTCAGATGGCCTAGGGTTCAGGACAGAGATAGAACTGACTAGCATCACTACCAGAAAGTGTTGGTATTACTTTTGGTTTTGGCTGTGTTTGGAGTAGGGTAGGGGCACAAGCATTGAAGCTAGGGAGGACCCTTCTACCTGCCACATTCCTGCTGAGGAGGCTGAAGAGAGTTACGGTCAGGCTACCAAGAGCCAGCCTACCTGTACATTGGAATCCAGCGAAGAAAGCCACAAGGATGATCTTACCATCCTTGGTGTGGTTACTCTGTAAGAACACCCTTGTTTATTTATTTTGCTCTTTCATTTTAAGCTAGCCACCAGATTTCAGTGCTGCACTACATATCAAAAACTGAGCATAAACTCCCTATTTCCCTAAGCACTTGCTGGAAGGGAACACAGGGTGCTTTGTACTGTGGCTGTGAATGCTGGGAGGGGTAAAGTTTATGTATTGTTGTTTCTGTCTTTTATTATCCTAAACCCTTTTCCACTGTCACTTATCCTGAGTTCCCCATACCGAATAAAGTCCCAGTTACTGTTTTATTACTCTAGTTACTTTATTTTTGTGTGCTCTGACTGAAACTCCTCTGTAACAGATTGTGTGTTAAATATTTTCCCAAGGGCCAAGCCCTCTGTGTTCTGTGCACTAGAAGGGGTTTCCTTGGGTGGAGGCACCAAGTGCTCTTTTAGGTGAACCTGGACCCATAATGCTGAGGAGAGAAGGGAGAAGGCTGCAGCCACACCTGAGAGGTGGGTTACAAAAGTAATACTAAACTATATTAGAGTAAACAGTATATCAGAATCTAGCCCTTTAAATAAAAGACTGTCTGATATACTTACTCAAGGATATCACAGTAGCTCAAGGGGGTGAGTAAATATGAAGGTATCTGAATCTGGTTAAAGGAGTTTTAAAAACTTGAAAGATTTATAGAAATTCAGTGCCAATTCCTAAACCATTTCTAGTCACCACTGACACAGATTTTGCACTTAGAAGTTAATTCTCTTGATGATGCCTGAGCCAGTCTCATGCTCCCACAGCTATATTGGCTCTGCAAGTGCAATCAGGAATAAAAAGTACTAAAGACTCATTTTAGTCAGTAAAATGAAGGGATGTGACTGAATATACACTAGAAGTTGATCTGCTGTGCAAAGAAGGTCCCACTTGTAGCCCATAGGGCTAACTTGCCTTTATTATATTCACTGCTTTGCATTATATTCAGCAAGTTAGAATAAGGCTGAGGTCTTTGAACAGATGAACAGTCCAATGGAAAACCCCAATGACTGGGGAGCTGAAAATAGAGTGTTTAAGGGGAATTTCTGACCATAGGAAAAATGAACCACAAGAGTGTAAGTGTCCAATCATAAAAGTGTCATGGCAACAAATTGATGTACATAACAGGTACATGAGCTACATCCTCAGATACCTGACACAAGAGGGCCATGGTAACGAATTGACATATACGATAATAAGTTGAAATCACTGACATACTAACCTATAGGAGAAGGACACTCCAACATTAGTAAGATGAGGATCTACAAATAAGGAAAAGGGGAAATAACCCTACTGAATATGCAGCAAACATAGTGGCATCAGGGTACCATATTATAAAAGTTACATCCCAGCCTAGCGGAAGTAGGAGAAGGAGATGTGGTCCTTGGGAGGTGCCAGAATGATGGTCATTGGTGATGAGGGGGAAGGAGATGGTGATGAGGAAGATGATGGCTAACATTTGAGGTTATTCTACAAGGAATGATGAGAGTATATGGGTGTGCAGATTTACATTCTCTCTATCTACCTTACTGAGTTGAGGTGTTTGTGACTGTGACAAATGTATTAATCAACTGTTTGTAAATATAGAAGAGTTCTTATAGTCTGAGTGTTGCAACTGTGCACATCGGGGTTCCCAACTACATAACAATAAGAATAATACTGGGCCTGATCCTGGGACAAGAACTTCTCAACCCTCTAAGTGATAACTGGGGATTCTTAAGTAATCAATGTAATATTTATCTAGCGGACTACACACTCAAGCCATATTTTAAGTATGAGATTTGATTCCTTTTTATGAATACTGTGGCATAATAGCATAGAATGTGACTGTGACTGTCCCTTGCCCTTTTGTAAGTTTATTTGATTTCTGTTCACTCTTCCATATATTTCAGATTCCTTTGTTTTTATGCTTCCATTTCCAGTTTCATTCACATGCCAGCAACTGTTTCTCCCCTTGTTTTTCCATGGACATAATCCAACTCCCTTATCTGCTTGTGAACCAATTTTTTTCACAGATTCCAAGGCCAGAAAGGACATTGTGATCGTCTAGTTTGAATTCCTGAATGACATAGGCCATGGAACTTCCTCAACATAACTCCTAGAGCAGATCTTAAATCCAGTCTTGGTTTAAAAATGGCCAGTGATGGAGAATCCACCACAGCACTTGGTCAATTGTTCCAATGGTTAATTACTCTCACTGTTAATAAATTACTTCTTATTTCCAGTCTGAATTTGTCTAGCTCCAACTTCCAGCCATTGGATCATGTTCTACCTTTCTCTGCTAGAGTGAAAAGCTCATTATTAAATATTAGTTTCCCATGTAGGCACTTATAGATTGTAATCAAGTCACCCCTTCACCTTCTCTTTGTTAAGCTAAATAGATTGAGCTCTTTGAGTCTATCAGTATCACATTTTCTAATCTTTAATCATTCTCATGGCTCAGTTTCTGAATCCTTTCTGATTTATCAATATCCTTCTTGAATTGTGGGCACCAGGATTGGATATAGTATTTCAGCAGTGGTCACACCAGTGCCAAATATAGAAATAAAATAGCCTCTGTACTCCTACTCATGATTGCCCTATTTATACATCCCAGACTTGCATCAGCTCTTTTGTCCACAATGTCACTATCAGAGACTGGGGCATGTGCAATCATGCCTAGTGGTTGGAGCAGGAGTGAGGGCTAATGGCCAGAGTAAGGGTTGGTAGCCAGGACTAGGAGCTGATGGTCAGAGCCAGATGCCAGAGCCAAGGGTCAGAGCCAAGGGTCAGGAATGAGAGCCAAGGATCAGAACTGGGTTACCTGGGGTGAGGCAAGGCTGGGTCCAAGGCAAGAGCAGGGCGGGCTCCAAGGCAGCAGACAGTCAGGACCAGCATTGGAACAAGGAAGGGGCCAAGGCTGTGCACAAACACAGGGACGTTATTGCAGCTGTGAACAAATGCTTTGAGCAGCCACTGAACTGCTGCTGCTGGGTTAAAGAGCAGGTGGTGTAGCCAATTTGGCAGCCTATGACAGGTCATCTGTGTTTGTTAGGGTGCCCAGAGACTGACTCTGCTGCAGACCCTGATTCCTGACAGTCACAATGGGAGCTCATGTTCAACTGATTAATCACTACGACCCCCAAATCTTTTTCAGAGTCACTGTTTCTCAAGATAGAGTTTCCCATCCGGTAAGTATGGCCTACAGCCTTTGTTCTTAGATGTATACATTTTCATTTAGCCATATCAAACTGCATATTGTTTGCTTGCATCTAATTTACCAAGCAATCCAAACTGATCTGTATCAGTGACCTGTCGTCTTCGTTATTTACCACTTCTCCAATTTTTGTGTCAACTGCAAACTTTATCATTGATGATCTATGTTTTCTTCCACGTCATTGATAAAAATGTTAACTAGCATAAGGCCAAGAACCAATCCCTGCAATTAAGTTTTGAGACCTCTCAGCTAGCCAGTTTTTAATCCATTTAACATGTGCCATATTCATTTTAGATTATTCTAGTTTTTAAAATCAAAATGTCATGAGGTAGGTAACAAATCAAACACCTTACAGAAGTCAAAATATGTTATGTCAACATTATTATCTTTATCAACAAAACTTGTACTCTCATAAAAAAACATATCAGATTCGTTTATTGCCTTTTGAAACTATGTGCCCTTCCTGTTATCCCTTTAATACATCACTGTTTGTTTATTGACCCTGTTTTAAAGACGTGGCAGTTCAACTTCCAGTGCCATTACTCACTGCAGAAGGCTATTGAAAACCACAATACAGTAAGTTTCTGAATGTTAGTGAGTTGAAAGTTCCTACCTCCCTTTTTTAAAAAAATAAATATTGAAAACCTGGCGAACAATAGGAAAGACCTGCTAGCACTCACATAGCACTGTGCCTTTCATAAAAGATCTCGTGTTGAATGATGAAAAGAGTGCTACAGTACTTTAAGATAAGAGGTGCAATTCAGAGCACCAAGAATGAATAACCAGCTTCTTGGACAAAATGGTAAGGGAATGTATCTGATATTCTAATCACATTTAACTATGAAGAGAAATGAGAGTGGTAAATACCTGTTTTGCCAGCTTGTCCATCCCCATTGCCAGGATGCGATTATTGTCCAGTCAAGAAGCTCTGGAGATGTCACCGCTTCCCTTGGAGGTTATTCCATGGCCAGGTATTCCCACTGCCAAGAAATGCTTTCAGATGTATAGCAGAAGTGGTGAAAATGACAGGAGGAGGCTCCAGTCTCTGCCTGCCATTGAGAAGGTGAAAGTGGCAACATCCTCATGTCAGACTCACCTGCAGTGGGCAGATGCACTAACTTCTGGCAGTTTCACCATGGCCCAGCTCCCTTTCTCTTTGGTCCAACTTTAAACAGTTATAGAAAAATGGAGATTAAAATAGACGCTGCACAGATCTGGTTCTCATTCAACACTTGCTTTGAAATTAAATGAATGCTGAGTTTTCTGCTCTTGGGGATTTTAGTCAACAGCCTACTTCATACAATTGCCAACCTTCAGAGTCAGGTCAGTGGTCAGAATGGAGAAAAATCAACAGTGAAACCTACCATGAAAGATCTAAAAATATTTGCTCCCTTTTCATTTTCTTTGTTTCAGAGCTGCTCTTTGCCAGAATTTTCATACCTCTTACCTTACTCTAAATCCTGACTATCTCTTAGAAAACGTGTTTGTCAATGATGCAGACAAAGAGAAAAAGAGGAAGTAGTAGGCGTGGCTGTTGTACTGAGGTCACATGGGGAAACATTATTGCTGTTAATGGTCTGGGGTTTGCAAAAGTAGCTAGTATCTTCCCAAACATTTAGCTAGAGAGAAAATACAAAATAAAGTGCCTTAAAATTAAGTAATTGGTGACAATAACATATTGGTTTATTTAAAAAATTGTGCTTTGTCAGAAAATGAATGAATTTATGAATTGAAGGCCTGGGCAGAGAATGAACAGGGACTATCTGACTAGAACCCTGAGCAAGAGACTTGAGGACATGTAGAATCATACTTTTCATAATCAGCTCAGTATCGGTCCAATCATTTCCAGGCTTTAAGAAATTACTACTTGTTCTTTAAGGAGAGGAGAATGATGGCAAAGGGACTAAGTTAGTTTATTTGTGATATTTTAAGTGATCATTAATGATCAGTGCAAACAGCACCTCCTCCAATTGATGGTGCTTATCTTAGTGTTAAGTTGTTGTCTTCTCTGTTATTCTGTTATTGTATTTGGTCTGGGGGGTTTAGCAGGAAGTTCAGAACTGCCTGTGTGCTGGAGTTGGTACTTGCAGTGTTCCAATAAACCCCTGTGATTCTATCAGTGAGTATTACAATCAGCACACTGCTCCTTTAAGTCAGGAGAGAAATTTCAGCTTCCAGCAGAAGGAATTACAAACATTTTGCACCCCGATCGCAAAGTCTCCACACCCATCAATATCAACCCACAGGTGTGCCTCAGAATGACATTTTTCATAAAAAACATAAAATATCATTTCACAAGCCATCTTTGTCTACATGGGATGTTACCGCATGGCAAACCAGGGTGGGAATCTACAGCTCACTAGATTGCTGTGCCGTAACATCCCATGTGGACAATACGCACAAGCTACAAGACACACTCTGGGACTTTCACAGCACTGTAGCAGTGTGCAGGAAGCTGGTGAGCTGTAGATTCATAACCAGCTTGCCGTGCAGTAACCACCCATGTAGACAAGTCCTTTATTGTTCTTCCCTGGATCCTCTCTAAAAGTTTTGTCTTTTACAATCGGAGGTGGCCCAAACTGCATGTTGTCATCTAACCGGAGCCACTCCAATGCTGTATAAAGTGATATTACCTCCTTCGTTAGTCCTTGATGTGATGCCTCACTCAGGAAAAAGTCCAATATTGTACTGCCCTTTTTAGCTACCACAGAACACAACAGCCTATTACATTTGTTATTCACTCTCACTTCCAAGTTTCTCATCGTTACAGTTCTCTAATCACTTCCCTCCTGCTTTGAGACCATTCTTGCCCAAATGTATTAGCCTGCATTTGTTAACCCTCATTTTGTGAATTTCTGCTTATTTCATCATCAGTCTCTCTGAGATTTTCTGCCTTCTCATGTGTTTGCAGCATCTTTCAGTTTGGTATAACCTGCAAACTGTAACTTAATGTCTCTTTGATTTCTTCCTTCAAATCAAATAAACCCAACAGGCTCCGAACTGATACAATCTCATATCACTAATAACACCAAGAAGATCTGCGTTAGCACCAAGAAGACAGAATGCTATGTTAAGGGTTAGGGGCCAGCCTAAGGGTCATATTCTGCACCAGATAATACCCTGTTTCTAAAGTCAATGGGCCACATCCACGGCCACCATACAGCCCCCTTTGAAATTTCCATATGTGCTTATCCTGCATCATGTCGCTTCATATCAATTAGCTAGTGGTATACTGGACGATATCAGCAAAGTGCCAGTTATTATGCTCAATAAGCAGCCAGCTTATGACCACATAGTTTGATACTTCTGCTCTTTATTTCCTGGTGGACAAACACATGAAAATTGTTTTAAACATAAACCATTTCAAGGAATGTATAATGTAGAGAGAAAACAAGAGTAGAAAAAGCCAAAGGAAATTTCCCCTTGAAGTTGACACAGTTGTTGAATGGAAGGCAGATGACATGCAAGAAGGGTTGTTTCATGCAGTGGCCACTTTCTGGTTACTAAAAAAAATGGGCACTTTTGCGATATGAGAAAACCCCTGTTTTAAACAGCTGAACCTTTGGCTAAAACTAAAAAAGAAGATGCTGATGAGCAATTGGAGAAGACTGTATATTCCAATGTTCATGGAATCTAATTGGGAATTTGCATGTAGCCAACACTTATCCAATCAGAAAGCAGACAATACACTATGTAATTTATTTAACCAACCACAACAAAGCAAGGCAGTTTGAATAGCAAATACTTGCAGAGAAATGTTTGGTTTCAAAGTAGCAGCCGTGTTAGTTTGTATTCACAAAAAGAAAAGGAGTACTTGTGGCACCTTAGAGACTAACCAATTTATTAGAGCATAAGCTTTCGTGAGCTACCAGTCACTTCATCAGATGCATTCAGTGGAAAATACAGTGGGGAGATTTATATACATAGAGAACATGAAACAATGGTAGAAACTAACAAATTTATTTGAGCATAAGCTTTCGTGAGCTACAGCTCACTTCATGAATGCATCCGATGAAGTGAGCTGTAGCTCACGAAAGCTTATGCGCAAATAAATGTGTTAGTCTCTAAGGTGCCACAAGTCTGCCTGTTCTTTTTAGAGAAATGTTTGTGATTAATACAGAGTATTATTATTATTATTGAAAAAATAGTGTGAAATTTCAAGCAACAAATGCATTCAGGGAGATCATAGTCTGCTCAGACACTCTGTGAACAGAAAAAAGACTAGGGTTACAAGAATATGTCATTAACAATTATTCACTCAATTATTATACTCTTAAAACATGCATTTTTAGCCCTGATTGTTCATGTAATATCAGAGCTGAAAGCAGTCACTGGTCCAGGACTGAATATTGTCCACTTTGTAGTTTAACAGAGTGTAATACTTGGGGTAAACAAGAACATATTTGTGGCAGGCTGTTATATTAAAAAGGTGCCGTTTGAAAGTTTAAAGGAACGTTAAAGTAGTTCTGGGACAAATGAATGGTGAATCTTGCCCATATGCTCAGAGTTTAGCTGATCGCCATATTTGGGGTCGGGAAGGAATTTTCCTCCAGGGCAGATTGGAAGAGGCCCTGGAGGTTTTTCGCCTTCCTCTGTAGCATGGGGCACGGGTCACTTTCTGGAGGATTCTCTGCTCCTTGAAGTCTTTAAATCACGATTTGAGGACTTCAATAGCTCAGACATAGGTGAGAGGTTTTTCACAGGAGTGGGTGGTTGAGATTCTGTGGCCTGAGTTGTGCAGGAGGTCGGATTAGATGATCATAACGGTCCCTTCTGACCTTAGTATCTATGAATCTATGAATTAGTGGAAAGACAACATGTGAGGCAATCAAAGGTGTGTGATAAATACAGTTTCATGTAGCTCTTCATGTGATAAAACACAAAGCATCATCAGACTTTGTGTTTTATCACATGAATTTCAGCACTCTCACCCCTAAAAGTGTAAAGCATCAGAAAGGTCAGAAATATTTTAAATACATTTTCGGGGTGTATTTATATGTGCTATTAAATGGATCCCCTTTTCTTTTGAGGAAATGGCATATTTAATCTCCCATTTGATTTGAGCTGGGCAGCCATTTCAGTCTCAGTTGCTCTTAGCTTAGCACAGGAGACACGTACCTACATATATTCGCTCACGGATATATCACTTTTGTTCTTTGTGCAACAGAACTTTATTTTAGATTAAGGTTATCGACAAAGTGTACGGCTGATCTCTGCTGTATGATCACATAAAAGTATGGGCAATACCCACTTGATTCATGTTGCTATGCAGAAGTTAAGACATCTTTTTACCAAGTAGCCTCTTTATCATCTACTGAATACACCTCCACAAATCATATTATTTCCCAGATGTATCTGGAGAAAATGGGACAGGTATCTGGAGCCATTTCTTCTGTGGGTAACCATAGAGAACAACATTTACATTCAATCAATTGCACACATTACTGTATGGAATCAACAAGATACATTTAAACCGTGAGTGTGAAATCTCTCAGACTCGATTAGAAAATGCATGTTAACAAAGAACCCAGTGCCGTGGCCAATACTCACATGAGCACAGCCCTAAGGGCCACAGGATTTGCTAATAAAGTAGTAAAATTTGATGTATTTAATTTAAAATTCATAGAGGGATTCCTGGGTAGGTGATAACGTGTTATTTTCATGTAATTACAGCCAGTACCTCTAGCTTCATCTACCTAACTGTTCATTATGAATTACCGGCTCCCTGACTATGGGGTTCAGTCTCTTACTGATGCAATTTAGAGACAGAAGCTATGGGGCCAAACTCACCTGTCAGATACACTGGAGTCAAACAAGTGTAATGCCACTGAAGCGAATGGTGTTACTCCAGATCTATATCTGTGGAAATGAGAGCAGAATGTAGCTCTTTTCCAGGTGTTCTTTATAATAATCTCTATAAAACATTGTTAGAAATTAGTGCAAATATTGATTCATTGGTTTGTAGGAAATGTGAACGAAACCCTCCAGATATTACAAGCTGTATCCTAATATGGTGTAAATTAACACAGTACCACTGACTTCAATGGAGCTTCACAGTTTGATAGTGGTTGAAGATTTGTCCCCAGTCTTGAAGTACTAGCAGTACTTTGCACGCCTAGGGGACCTTTATCCAGAGATCCCCCTGCACTTCCAATAGATGGAGGAGTATATTCATTTTATGCATGGGTAAACTGAGGCACAGACCAGTTAAAGTGATTTATACTGGTTACAGAAAAAGCCACGTTCACAACTGAGGTGACTTCCAGGCCAACATCCCATGCTGCTGTCCATCTATTTCCAGTAATTTGGGTGGATGCATCAGTGTTTTTCAAATCAAAGGTTGGAAAGTGAAGAGCAGTGCATGTAATCAGACAAGTTGGGACATTCATTTCCCTCTGTAACCTTTCTACCATTCTCTGAATGTTAGATCACTGTACACAGCTGTCAGCTTGTCTGGTGCTTACAGCATGGGATTAAGGATTGCAAAATCTGTTCCCAGCTCTGCCTCACAGGCTTTTTCCTATCTTCAGCTATTAAGAAAGTCGTTAAATTCCCCCTTTCAGGTTGACTTGGTACTTCCTTTCTAAGCCCTGGTCTACACGATGAGTTTAGGTTGAATTTAGCAGCGTTAGGTCGATTTAACCCTGCACCCGTCCACACAACCGAGCCTGTTTTGTCGACTTAAAGGGCTCTTAAAATCGATTTCTGTACTCCTCCCCAGTGAGGGGAGTAGCGCTAAAATCGACCTCGCTGGGTCGAATTTGGGGTAGCGCGGACGCAATTCGATGGTATTGGCCTCCGGGAGCTATCCCAGTGTGCTCCATTGTGACTGCTCTGGACAGCGCTCTCAACTCAGATGCACTGGCCAGGTACACAGGAAAAGCACCAGGAACTTTTGAATTTCATTTCCTGTTTGGCCAGCGTGGCAAGCTGACCAGCACAGGTGACCATGCAGAGCTCATCAGCACAGATGACCATGCAGTCCTAGAATCTCAAAAGAGCTCCAGCATGGACCAACGGGAGGTACTGGATTTGATCGCTGTATGGGGAGAAGAATCCGTTCAGTCAGAACTCTGTTCCAAAAGACAAAATGCCAATATATTTGCCAAAATCTCCAAGGGCATGATGGACAGAGGCTACAACAGGGACACACATCAGTGCTGCGTGAAAGTTAAGGAGCTGAGTCAAGCCTACCAAAAAACAAATGATGCAAACGGTCGCTCCGGGTCAGAGCCCTATACATGCCATTTCTATGATGAGCTGCATGGAGTTCTAGGGGGGAACTTCCCCACCACTGTCCATGGGGACCTGAAAGGGGGGAGTCTCATGCAACAGGGATGAGGATTTTGTGGATGAGGAAGATGAGGAGGAGGTTGAGGATAGCGCACAGCAGGCAAGCGGAGAATCCCTTTTCCCCAGCAGCCAGGAACTGTTCATCACCCTGGAGCCAATACCCTCCCAAACCTCCCAAGGCGGGCTCCCGGACCATGAAGCCAGAGAAGGCACCTCTGGTGAGTGTACCTTTGTAAATATAATACAGGATTTTAAAGCAAGCATATTTAATGATTAATTTGCCCTGAAGACTTGAGATGCATTTGTGACCAGTATAGCTACTGGAAAAGTCTGTTAATGTGTCTGGGGATGGAGCAGAAAATCCTCCAGGGACATCTCCATGAAGCTCTCCTGGAGGTACTCTCTGTGTTAGCCTCAGGAGAGTGAT
This sequence comes from Natator depressus, assembly GCF_965152275.1. NCBI lineage: Eukaryota > Metazoa > Chordata > Testudines > Cheloniidae > Natator > Natator depressus. The sequence continues at coordinate 17,116,418 of NC_134235.1, forward strand.
ATCATTCATGGTCACCTGGTTGAAATATGGGAAATTTGTTTAAGGGGACATTCAGAGGTGCCCGTTCCTGCTGGGCTGTTTGCCTTTGGCTAAAAAGAAATCATCCCCGCTGTTAGCCACACAATTGGGGGAGGCTTGTTCATGCTGAGCTGTTCGCGTTTGGCTGACAGGGATCTTCCCTGATACTAGCCACACGGTGGGGCAGGGTGGGGGGGAAGGGTGAAGCGAACATCCCAGAGAATTGGGGGGGAGGGGTTGGGTTGTGCTGCACATTCACCCTAAAACCGCAGCCCCTCCTTTTAAATGGCCAACCCAACGGGCTTTGCTTGGTATGGGAAAGGAGGGTGCTGCTGTTTGAAACAGTTCCCACATGTTATGAAGGTTGAAGAAGCCGAAACCTTTTGCTTTACCATGGCTGCCTGCAAGCCGAATTCTGTTGCCCAGCCGAGCATGTGTGATGTCTCACACCAAACCAGCAGGCACTCAGTATAAGAGGCAAAATGCGACCTTGTACCAAAAGCACATGTGCTATGTAATGTGAATCGCTTGATTCAGTGTGAAATAGTCTTTCCTTTGTTCTCTAAAATGTATCTTTTTAAATACTTACTCTCCCTTTTTTTCCTCACGCAGCTGAAAATGTTTCTATGCTCCCCTTATCATCTCCGTCCCAGAGGTTAGCACAGATTAGAAGGTGAAAAAAACACACTTGCGATGAATTGTTCTCAGAGCTCATGGAGTCCTCCCACACTGAAAGAGCTCAGCAGAATGCATGGAGGCAAACAATGGCAGAGTCCAGGAAAGAGTTAAATGAACGTGATGAGAGGAGGGAGGAGCGCAATGAGAGGAGGCGTCCAGCTGTGCTCTTTTAATCGCCCTGGTGTCTGGCTGCCCGTAATTGGCTGCCAGGCAATTTGACTCAACCTCCCACCCTGCCATAAATGTCTCCTCCTTACTCTCACAGATATTGTGGAGCACACAGCAAGCAGTTATAACAATGGGAATATTGGTTTCGCTGAGGTCTAACCAAGTCAGTAAACTGTGCCAGCGTACTTTTAAACGTCCAAATGCACATTTTACCACCATTCTGCACTTGCTCAGCCTATAGTTGAACTGCTCCTTACTACTGTCCAGGCTGCCTGTGTACGGCTTCATGAGCCATGGCATTAAGGGGTAGGCTGGGTCCCCAAGGATAACTATAGGCATTTCAACATCCCCAATGGTAATTTTCTGGTCTGGAAAGTAAGCTCCTTCCTGCAGCTGTTCAAACAAACCAGATTTCCTGAAGATGCGAGCGTCATGCACCTTTCCCAGCCATCCCACGTTGATGTCGGTGAAATGTCCCTTGTGATCCACCAGTGCTTGCAGCACCATTGAAAAGTACCCCTTGCAGTTTACATACTGGCTGCCAAGGTGGTCCAGTCCCAAGATAGGGATATGTGTTCTGTTTATTGCCCACCACAGTTAGGGAACCTCATTGCAGCACAGCCATCCACTATGACCTGCACATTTCCCAGAGTCACTACCCTTGATAGCAGCAGCTCAGTGATTGCGTTGGCTACTTGGATCACAGCAGCCCGCACAATAGATTTGTCCACTCCAAATTGATTCCCGACTGACCAGTAGCTGTCTGCCATTGCAAGCTTCCAGAGGGCTATCACCACTCACTTGTGAACTGTGAGGGCTGCTCTCATCTTGGTATTCTGGTGCTTCACGGCAGGGGAAAGCAATTCACAAAGTTCCATGAAAGTGCCCTTACGCATGTGAAAGTTTCGCAGCCACTGGGAATCATCCCAGACTTGCAACACTATGCGGTCCCACCAGTCTGTGCTTGTTTCCCGGGCCCAGAATCAGCATTCCACAGCATGAATCTGCCCCATTACCACCATGATGTCCAAATTGCCAGGGCCCATGCTTGGAGAGAAGTCTGTGTCCATGTCCTCATCACTATCATGATTGCGCTGTCGTCGCCTCCTCGCCTGCTTTTTCAGGTTCTGCACATACTGCAGGATAATGCATGAGGTGTTTGCAATGCTCACAACAACAGTGGTGAGCTGAGCAGGCACCTTGCTTGCCGTGTATGGCGTCTGCAGGAGAGCAGAGTTGTAGCGGAAGCAGTGGATGATAACGGATGCCACGACAATAGATATTTATACAGAACGATGAGAGGACTTGTGAGGTGGATTCATGACCCCAGGAGAGCAGAGTTGCAGAGGAAGCGGTGGATGACGACGACAGTTAGCAGTCCTACTGCACCATCTGCTGACAGCAGTATGGCGTCTGCACGGAAAAAAGGTGCGAAACGATTGTCTGCTGTTGCTTTCACGGAGGGAGGGGTGACTGACGACATGTACCCAAAACCACCCCTGACAATGTTTTTGCCCCATCAGGCATTGAGAGCTCAACCCAGAATTCCAATGGGCAGCAGAGACTGCGGGAACTGTGGGATAGATACCCACAGTGCAATGCTCCGAAAGTCGACTCTAGCCATGGTAGTGAGGACGCAATCCGACGATTCAATGCGCTTAGTGTGGACACACGCAATCGACTGTCTAAAATCGATTTCTAAAAATCGACTTCTATAAGATCAACCTAATTTCATAGTGTAGACATACCCTAAATAAACAAAACCCAACAACCACTTCCAAATAAGCTAAAGAATTACATCTATGGCTTTTTCTTTTTAACCAAGAACTTTGATAGTTTTGTATTCTATATTCAAACACTATGCTGATCCGGCTTACTCTCCAGAGGTATAAGTAACATCAGAATGTTCTTTTCCGTAGATTTCCTGCGTGGTGCATGCCATTCTGCTGAAGGTAATGTTTATATAATAAACAAACTCAGTCACAGAACTCTGAACAATCTAGAGAACATTTTATTCACTGTATTGACATTTTGTATTTTATTTATTATCATTGACCACAGTTGTGAGATCTCTTTTGAATATGTAAGCAGAGTCTGAATGAGCTCTCATCTGACATCTAGTGGTGAGCTGTGGAAAAGGACTTCAGGAGCTGATGTCGTTTGCATGGATACACCCACCCTGCCTAAGTGCTCAGCATGATGGAATTGCTTGCCCAAATGATCGCTTGAGGCTAGTGTTGGATCCCCAGTCTCCTTATTATTGGGGCAGGACTAATAAAACGTTGTCATCCTTGTTGTGTGAACTGAGGGCAGCAGAACTGTACCTGGCATACCCCGATGGAGGGACTTGCTCTCAACTGAATGGCAATTGCTATGCAAGGGACATGGGTTCCAAAGCCCAATGAGTCGAGAGAGATGGGGACAGACACCTGTACTTGGTGATGTGGGCCCTGTTTAAGGATCCTAGACACCCTTTGGTTCTTAATGGTATAATCATTATTATCATCATAATCACCACTCCCATAACTGCATTGGTCATTGGGGCACCATCACTGATGATCAATCAGCCAGTTGTCTCCACCCCTGATGATTATGTGTCAGCGCTTGAGTCTCTGTGAAGTCCATCCTGTCCACTCTTTTATGTTGTCAATTCATCTCTTCTTCTGTCTACTACTACTTCTCTTCCCCTGTATTGTCTCTTGGAGGATGATCTTGGATAGGCCAGATGATCTTGTTACATGACCATACCACTTCAGCTTGTGCTTCTTCACAATCGGCAGGAGGTCTTCATATGACCCAGCGATTGGGTGATGATGTTGCAGACCTCTTCATTAGTGACATGGTCGAAGTAGGAGATGCCCAGGATTTTATGGAAGTATCTCATCTCTACTACCTGTATTTTCCATTCAAGTTCTGCTGTAAGGGTCCATGTCTTGCATGCATACAGAAAAATGGAGATGACCAATGCGTGCAGCAGTTTCAGTTTGGATTCCAGGAAGATGTTCTTATTACTCCAGATTGACTCTAGCTTTGCCACTGCTGCTGCTGTTTGTGCAGTTCTTGCCCAAATTTCTGCCTTGGATCCTTCATCAGTGATGATTGCCGCCAAATACTTGAACTGTTTCACTGTCTCCAGCTCTTGTCCACTGACAGCGATATGTGAGCTTGATCCCATCATGTTTGTCATCAGCTTGGTTTTCTCGTGGTATAATAAAAGAGCTAATTTAGAGTCAATTGAGAGTCTTGTTACATGCTGCAGAGCTGAAATCACTGATACTTAGGTCTGAATATTAGACCTACTTTGGGACAGTGTCTATTGCAAGAGACTGCCCAGTATGCACCAGGAGTGAGGCTCCCCCACTAACAGCTGAAATCAGTGAGAGCTGTGTTAAGTTGTGGGATCTGAAGACATCTTGGCTGGTGGAGAGGCGTAGCCAGCAGGGTGGCCAGCAGGGCGGCTGGCAGAGAGGCGCAGCAAGTGGCTAGCAGGGCCCCGCAGAAAGACACAGCAAGCGGCCAGGAGGGCAACGAGTGAGTGCCCAAGCAACGGAGGGTGTAAGGTGCCTCCTTACCCCCCCTTCCACATAGGGTGGGAGGTGAACTCTGTGAATGAACCTCGGAACTCTGGGGCTGCACTGGACAGGACAGCAACTGTGAGTGGGGTGCAGAGAAGGGATGGGCATGTTAAAGGGACTTGTTGGACTTAAGAACCTGAGTGGAAAAGGACACTCCCCAACTTACTTGGGGGTGGGTCTTTTGCTCATGGTTTGTGTTTATGAACCCTAGTTGCTGTGTTTTCACAAATTAATGCTGAAAATTCCCTCCTTTTATTAATTTTTTTTGCTACACTCAGACTCTGTGCTTGCGAGAAGGGAAGTATTGCCGCTCAGAGGCACCAAGGAGTGATGTGTAATTATCCCAGGTCACTGGGTGGGGGCTTGAGCCTGTTTTGTGTTGTATTGTTGAAAAGGAACCCCTAGATACTGAACCCGGCCCTGGTTGCTGCTGGTTCCACCTGGCAGAAGGGTTACAAATGTAAAATATTTTCGCTGTTGATGTTCTTATGCCAAGGGACTGGCTAGAGGGGCAATGATTCATCTTGCTATGTATACTAAATCATTTTTCTTTAAATGCCATTGTTCTAAGGTAATCATTCTACCCATATTTACAGCTCTTAGAGACAGGCTCAGGAAACACTGTTTGGATCAGGATCTATGAAACTGGCTGAGGCTAACATTTAGGGTTTGGGCAGAGAATTGGGCTTTGGTTTAGGTTTACATAAGATGACGCTGAAATCTCATGAGCTCATGTTCTCATGAGCTTTTGACCCCAAATAGGAGAAAGCTGAAATCTTCTGAACAGATGAAATTTCCACTATCTTAATGGGGGAATCTCACAAGGCAGAGCTTTCTTAGGGATAGAAACATAGGAATTATGATATCGGATCAGATTAATTGACCACCTATGCCAGAATCCTGCCTCTGAGAATGGCCAGCACCAGATGTGTTAAAGGATGGTGAAAGAAATCCTGTAGCAGGCAGTTGTGGGATAAGATGTCTCCAGGGAAAGTTCCATCTTAACCTCTAATAATTATTGATTGGCTTATGCCCTGCAGCAGGAGGGTTTATCCCTTCCAAGGTTCTCATTCATTTTTATTTTGCTTGCTATTGTGACTCTGGGTGTTCTTGTTTGTCCGATCCTTTTGTGAATCCTATGAAGCTCTTGGCCTCATTAATATCCAGGTTCATGTTTTCACATGCAAGAATTTGCTCCGTTTATTTCCATAGTTCACATTACAATCAATTTATCCCAAACAATTGGCTATTTGGGGAGAATCCCTGCTGAGATGCATAAGCTGGGGTAGATGGAAGGAGAAGGAAACATTCCTTGGCTTTAATTTTGTTGTTACTGTTCTCTCAGGCTTCTGTACTTGGAGCAGATGCCACATATTCATCTGGGATGCAAGCAGTTCCCTTAATTTCAGACCTGACATCTGCTCTTTCTTGACTGAAGACCTGCTCAATGACTGGTTGTCAGTTTGTTTGCTGTGTGAGGCAGAGGACAAGACAAGGCTGTCAATCACATATGCCACAACGAAGCTTGGGTCTTTTTTTCCTGCAGCTATGATGTATACCAAGAAACAGAGGTCTTCTCCATTACGATGAAAACCAAACCTGCCTCTCTTCCATTCCCTAAGAGGATGGACTAGCATCCAGACTGTTTGTTTCTAGTGATCATTTACATTTATATAGCACCTCTTGTCCCACAGGATTTTAAAGAAGGGACCTTGAAGATCTCATTAGAAAAAACTTCCTGGAACCCAATTTAATGACACACCATCTGGGATTTGAATCTGAATTTCTCAGGCGTGTCAGGCGTGTATATAATGAAGAACCTCTCCAATGCACTAAAGATCCATTTTGTGAATTAATGAGTAAGGGAACACACACACAATTAAAAAGAACCAGGATAATGCATCATAAGATGTATTTGGGTCACACACAGTAATAGACAAATGTAGTTTACTTGTAATGACTTACACTTGTCCTGCACTGCACTAGTAAATCTTGTGTCTTTGTGGAAATGTTTCAAAGATGTAAGGTAGGGGCTATAAGGTTGTGTGTGGATTAGTGAAGCGTGAATTAGCCAGTTTTGACCTGATGCTGAGACTGCTAAAACTGTAAACCCCCCCTTCTGGCAATAAGTCATAATCTCAAAGCTTTAGGTGAGAAATACTGACACATCATAATAGCTACAGCCTCAGAGCTGCCAATCCACAGTGTTGCTTCTTGCACAGGTCATCTCCCCAGTGCAGGCTTCCCTACCCTACCCCTTTTATAAAATTATGTAAAAGGAGATACATAAATAGGTTCTGAGCCTCCAAACTGCTTTCTGGTGAGAAAAACAGGCAGGGACCTAGAGCTAAAGGGGTAAGAATTGTCATTCACTGGAGAGAGAGAAAGCTAGCTAATTAAGACACATACCCCGAAGCAGGGGTGCTGGAACAATTTTTATAGTGGGGGTGCTGAAAGCCATTGAACAAAACTGTGAACCCTGTATATGATGGAAACCACTTCAAGACCAGAGGTGTTGCCACACCCGCAGCACCTCGAGTTCTAGCACCCCTGCCCAGAAGGAACAGAATAGGGCATAGCACTGTACAATCCGTGCTGCAAAATCAGTTGTGCTCTGTGCTTTGTGAAAGGGAGCAACTACAAATGCTCTTCGCCATACAGCAGACATCAGTTGGTATTAAGTAAAGTTACAAGCAATGGAAAAGAGACAGACATCTGTGAAGAAGCCACTGGATCAGGTTCATTTGGGAATCACCAGGACTAATTAAAGACAGAGACAGCACTGATGTTTTAACGAGACACAGCATCTAATAATGTCACTGCTATCCTTTAAATCCCAAAGTCCCACTCGGATGGGACAAGATCATCAAGGAGGTGCAGCAGTTTAGAGGGCCAGATTTTTAAAGGTATTTAGGCACCTAACTTCCATTGATGTCAGTAGAAGTTCAGCTTCTCAATACATTTAAAAATCTTGACCTAAGTCTTCAGGCTGCATCCATCACAAATTGCATGTACAGCACAGGCCTGGGGAGAGACAGTGCAGAGCTACAACTCCTACACTGGAACACACAGAGGTGGTGAGCCCAGGACACCACAACACTTCCCAGAGACCACTATTTGTAGGAGCACACCTGTTGCACCTCGTCTTTGGAGCGTCTCTCCCCTCCATGGGCTGGTGCATGGGCAAGGAGGCAATAACCCAGACTCCGCTCTGCCCCTTTGGGGTGGCTTGCAGCCCAGGGGACCCCAGCAGGGGACATTCCATGCACAGGGGTGAGTATCATCCTTGTGCTCTCCTCCAAAGCTGAGCACCTTCACAGGGGCCTGCCAAAAACCAGGTCCTCATTCAACTGAGCTCTGCCTACAGCTGAGGGGAACCTCACTCAGCTGAGTCAGTTTCCAGTAATTTTAAACCACTACCATACATTTGACTGGTTACATACTCAATGGCCAAACCCACTGCACAGAACGGCTTTTGGTGCCACCTAAACATTTAGGGTTGGTTTCACAAGGGGCGGGGGGAGGAATGTAGCTGCTGCAATGCTCAGCATTATAGCACACATAGTTTTTAGCTGCTCTGCTGCCTAGTTACATTCACCACCCTGAACTAGGTATCCAGCCTGCCTATACAATGCCCGGGGAGAGTTAGGCGTCTAAGAAAAACCAAAGGGGTGGTGATTTTATAACCTTTATCCCAGGCATTAGAGCACTCACTGAGGATGTGAGAAATCCATGTTCAAATCCCCCTTTTGCCTGATGTGGAGCAGAGACTTAGGTCTTCAATCTCTCAGGTGAGTGCCCTAGGCAATGGGGTATTCTGGGGCTCTCTCATTCTGGCCTATTGAAGCAGTTCCATTGTGTATAAATACTCACTAGAGAAGGGGGGGACTGGAATCTGGGTTTCCTTTCGCCCAAGTGAGTGCCCTAACCACTGTGCTACAGAGTCTCTCTCTGTGGCTTAATGAATATTTAAGTATTTATACACAGTGGAACAGCTTCAAGAGGAGCAACTGAAAGCGATCTGACCCCAGAATATCCCATAACCAGTGGCCAGGGCACTCTCCTGGTAGGGGAAAGACTCAAGTTCAAATCCCTGTGTTATATCAAACAGCTGTGGATCTGAGTCATGGTAAGTGCTCTAACCACTGGGCTAAAGTGTCTAATGTGTTATAAGTGTCTTGAGCATGCCTACCAGATTGGGCCCTGAAGGCAAGATAGGCAGGGGAATATCTAGTGTGTTAATCCTGCTGGGGTTTATGTATGCATTAGGTACCAAGCTGCTGAGAGGAGTCAGGACTTAGCTGTGTGCATGCCAAGCTGCTGAAATTTTGGCACCTCAGTGATTTTAATGGTGGAAGCTTAGGCACCAAAGGACTTTAGATGCCTACAGGGTTAGGCTGCAGCTGAGCAGGAGTTTTGTGAATGCCAGTGGTGCCTAAATTTTGGACTTAAGCACCTGAAGTGGCACTTGGGTGTATGTCCCGCTTGTGAATCCCACCCACAGAGTCTAATTCCCCCCAACTCACCCCTAAAATGGCACATCAGGAACAGCTGTGTAAAGGAAGGGGTGCAATGCTGCAGGCCATCTAAAGCCCTTTGTTTATAATGAACGTCTCCATGGCTCTCTTTTGTCACTTGAGTCCAAGGAATTAACCCCTCCAAATAGTGCGCTCCCAGCTGTATGCAATGCCGCTGCGTTCCAGTGCAACACAGTGAGAGGGGCCTCGTTCCCAGCAGCACAACTGCAAGTACAGGTTCAGAGGGAACTATCACAGTGAGATCAACAGATATTTTTCTGGGACCCAGTTCTGCCACCCTTACTCATATCAGTTCACTCAGTCCCAGTGAGGACAGGACTAATCAGTGTCAGGAAAGACCGGCAGAATTTCTCTCTTTTTGTGAATGCAGCCTGAAAGTGGCAGCATAGTAGTGGCTGACCTGAACCAGAATAAAAATGTACCCTATCACCCAGCAGTATCAACACCTGCAGGCCAAATGCTGCACTGATTTATCCCAGCACAAGTCCACACTAACGCTGCCGAAGCCGATGGAGTTTCTCCAGACTTATACCATTGTAAGCAAGATCAGAATCTGCTCTTGTAATTACTTTAGAAACATCTTTCAGGAATAGTAACTTTTCCATTATCCTCTCATTCTCCTCGTGACTTTTATCAGCCCTAGTATCAGGGACACCAGAGCCTTTCTGTAAGCCGCTGCTCAGTGCGTGTTGTGTCCCACAAAACAAAGGACGAGTCCGTCACAGCTCCCAGCCTGAGACCCCAGTTCCCTAGATCAAGGTGTAGAAACTTATGCTTTCACTTCTGGAGAGCCACGCTTTGTACCCCACTATCAGCCAAGATGGTGGTTGTCACTTTCCTAAATAGCCTCTGTGTTGCTTTATATTCAAGTAAGCCCCTAGTCTTAGTCATAATTCATCGCTAGTAACTAAATAATAGTTTGTATTAGATACACAGTTAACATGGATACGGAGCATCTTAACGCAGGTCAATGGGTCAGTCTAACCTAAAACCAACAGCCTCCTCCCACTGTCAGCTCCCACACCTGGAAGATTCTGTCCATTCTCTTAAAGCCACAGTAACGCCACATCTCCTTTCTTTTAATTCATTTTTATGTCACAAATTTATTCATATGTAGATATATATCAGAATTATCTTAACAGCTTTCTATAAGTCTGGTAATAGATCTCTGGTGCAATGGACTTCTATATTTGTTGCATTATTGAAATGCTCTTATTACTTAGAGGACTGATGTCATTTCCATTTTGTTGCTGCTCTTGTTGCTGTACTATATCATTTCTTCTCTCAGCTGAGTTTGGTCTTCAAGATAGCAAATGCAAATGCCTCCAATTCCATCTATACATTTGACCATTAGTAGTCATGCCATCATAAGACTGAGGTGCTACCTCTTTTGTCACAGTGGCTTGCAGAACCCAATTTCTAGCATTATAAACATGGGTGGCCAGTGAACCAGCCACTGGGGGAGGCTAGCCCCTGGCCCCTCCCCTTCTTCCCAAGTCCTTGTCCCTCCCCTTCTGCCCCCCGCCAGGAGCCCAGAGCAACCCCCATGCCCCAGACCGCCTGAGCACCCCAAGCCCCAGAGCACCAGGCTGTCGGGTGGCGCAGTCCTAGTACCCCGAGTGCTGGGCGGGCAGCGCAGCCCCAGTCCCAGAAGCAGGCCCACAGCCCCAATAATACTGGGCCATGGAAGAACGGGAACTGCAGGAGGGGACCTGGGGAGAGAACATGGGCAGGGCCATGCCAGGCTGTTTGGGGAGTCCCAGCCTCCCCCAGCCTATGATCGCCACCGCCCCTGATTATAGATGTAAGCAGTGTCAGGATGAGCTCCACCCTGACATCTGGTGGTGAGGTGTGGCAAGTTGTGGAAAAGATCTTCAGGGGCTGATCTCATTTGCATAGGCACACCCACCCCGCCTAGAATGAGGTCATAGCTGCCCAAATGGTCACTTTGGCTGCTGTGGGATCCCCAGTGTCTCTGTTATTGGGGCAGGAAGAATAAATTGTTATTACCCTGATTATGGGAACTGTGCTTGGAACTGTACTTGGCCTTTTGTTATGATGGAGGGACTCACCATCAACTAAGTGGCACTTGCTAGGCAAGGGTCATGGGTTCCAAAACTCTGTGAATTGAGAGAGGCTGGGGACAAGTATTAATACTTGGTGGTATAGGCCCCTTGGTGAGAGCCTTACATGCTAATTGCACTTCCTCCTCTCTCCACTGTGGAATATCAGAGCTAATTTTGATTTCATTAGATGTCTAGTTACAGGCTGCTGAGCTCACTTTGGGCTAACAGTGCACCAGTATGGAGGCTCCCCTACTACAAGCTGAATTCACCTAAGAGCTGAAATCACTGAGTGTTGTGTTAAGTAGTGGGGGAGCCTGAAGATATATTGTGGAGCAGTTTGCGGGATGGCTGGAGTGCCTTGTGGACAGGCTGGTGGAGCAGTTCGTAGGATGGCGGGAGCTGCTTGTGGGCCGCGGAGCTGAGTGAAGGAGTTTGTGGGGCGGCTGGCGGAGCGGAGCGGAGCAGAGCGAAGGCCTATGGAGCTGTGGGGTGGTCAGCTTCAGATCATGTAAGGTGCCTCTTACCCCCATCCCATCTCCACCCAGGTTGGGAGGTAAAGCTCCGCAGATAAACTTTCAAACTCTGGGGCTGCCCTGACCAGGGACAGAGACTTTTGGGTCATTGGACTTTTGGGACTTTGGGTGATTTGGGGTTGCTGGACTCAAGAACCAAAGGGAAAGGAGCATGCCCCAATTTGCTTGGAGTGGGGGTTTTTTTGCTCATGGGTTGTGTTATGAATCCTGTTGGTGGTGTTTCCCCAACATAATGCCACATTGTTTCTCTCTGTTATTAAAAGGCTTTTTGCTACACTCAGACTATGTGCTTGCAAGAGGGGAAGTATTGCCTCTTGGAGGCGCCCAGCGGGGGTGGTATATATTTGTCCCAGGTCACTGGGTGGGGGCTCGAGCCGGTTTGCATTGTGTTATTGGAATGGATCCCCTAGATATTGAACCCGGCCCTTGCTGCCAACTCTGACGGGCAGAAGGGTTACATTTTGGGGGGCTCGTCCGGGATGCCTGGATCAGTACCCCTCGCAAGCACCTGTTGAGTGATCCACTACATTGGGAAACAATTTATATATTTTTTTGTTTGTGCTTATATTTTGAGGAAATTACTGTTTGTATAATGGCTAATATGTCAGGTTTGTTGGGCCCTGGCTCAGCAGCTTCTAGCTCAGAGGCTGCAGCCTTGGCTGATGATTGGACAAAAGCTCTGGGGCAAACATTGGGAAAGGTTGTGCTGTCCCATGCTGCATCAAACTCTTGTCGTAAGTTAAGATTATTTGCTGGGGAGGAGGAGTTTGAACCCTGGTTAGAGCATACCACTGAAATGCTGCAAGAGTGGGCTGTACCAGATGCAGAAAAGCGAAGATGCCTCATAGAGAGCCTTGGCGGCCCAGCATTAGATGTGATTCGCACCCTGAAGCTCATTGACCCTGGGGTCAGTGTGAAGGACTGCCTAGAGGCCCTTGAACACAACTTTGGGAGCGTAGAGGGCCCTGAAGACAGCTACTGTAAGTTCCTTAATTCCCAACAACAAAAGGGCGAGAAGGCTTCAGCCTACATACAGAGACTGGAGAGACTGCTTCAGAGAGCTGTCATGAGGGGAGCAGTGACTGCTGAGCAGATGGATCAGACCAGACTGGCTCAAATTGTAAGAGGAACTCAGTATCAGAACCCGATTCTACTTCATCTCCAGCTAAGAGAACGACGAGAACATCCCCCAAGTTACTCCCAGCTGATAAAAGAGGTCAGAGAGGAGGAAGAAAGGCAGGCTGCCAGTGAATTTTGGGAAGCCCAAACATCGGATCCAGCCAGCACAACACCACTGCAAATGGCCAGTGTACTGATGGTGAGCACCAGAGAGGAACTTGCCCAACAAATGCAGGTCCTGACGGAACGGATAGCTGTGCTGCAAAGTACCGTTGACCGAGTTAAGACTTCCAGGAATAAGAAGCCTCAAACTGTGGCAATTGAGAAGCCCGCACTTAGAGCCACCATCCCACCCAGGCGAAGGGGGAAAGGTCAATTCTTCTGCTACCGATGTGGTCAGGATGGACGCAGTGCTGCCAAGTGCTGTAATGAAGAAAACCCACTCCAAGCAAATTGGGGCATGCCCCTTTCCCTTTGGTTCTTGAGTTCAGCAACCCCAAATCACCCAAAGTCCCAAAAGTCCAATGATCCAAAAGTCTCTGTCCCTGGTCAGGGCAGCCCCAGAGTTCGAAAGTTTATCTGCGGAGCTTTACCTCCCAACCTGGGTGGAGATGGGACGGGGGTAAGAGGCACCTTACATGATCTGAAGCTGACCACCCCACAGCTCCATAGGCCTTCGCTCCACTCCACCAGCCACCCCACAAACTCCTTCGCTCAGCTCCGCGGCCCACAAGCAGCTCCCGCCGTCCTACGAACTGCTCCACCAGCCTGTCCACAAGGCACTCCAGCCGTCCCGCAAACTGCTCCACAATATATCTTCAGGCTCCCCCCCTACTTAACACAACACTCAGTGATTTCAGCTCTTAGTCAGTTCAGCTTGTAGTAGGGGAGCCTCCGTGCTGGTGCACTGTTAGCCCAAAGTGAGCTCAGCAGCCTGTAACTAGACATCTAATGAAATCAAAATTAGCTCTGATATTCCACAGTGGAGAGAGGAGGAAGTGCAATTAGCATGTAAGGCTCTCACCAAGGGGCCCATACCACCAAGTATTAATACTTGTCCCCAGCCTCTCTCAATTCACAGAGTTTTGGAACCCATGACCCTTGCCTAGCGAGTGCCACTTAGTTGATGGTGAGTGCCTCCATCATAACAAAAGGCCAAGTACAGTTCCAAGCACAGTTCCCATAATCAGGGTAATAACAATTTATTCTTCCTGCCCCAATAACAGAGACACTGGGGATCCCACAGCAGCCAAAGTGACCATTTGGGCAGCTATGACCTCATTCTAGGCGGGGTGGGTGTGCCTATGCAAATGAGATCAGCCCCTGAAGTTCTTTTCCACAACTTGCCACACCTCACCACCAGATGTCAGGGTGGAGCTCATCCTGACACTGCTTACATAGATATGTACTCTATTATACAGTCTCAAATAAGGTAGTTTATGTAATCCTATGTCATAACAATTCTTTTGATACAAACTTGTCTGATGTTTACACTTGTTCCTTTCCTTATATCCTTCCTGAAAAAGCACAGGTAATCTGTTTCTAAGTTTTCTGTAAAATAGCAACTATGCAGATGATAAACCTTGTTGTAATGACAATGTTCTGTAATTCAATAATGCCGCATATAAATCAGTATTTGTTTCTTCAGCTTTTGTTAGTAATCGTTTTACTATTTTAAAATCATTTTCAACTAGCCCATTAGGTTGTGAGTAACCTGGACTTGATGTAATATGTTTGAAATCATATACTAGACAAAACTTTTAAACTCTTGGCTGTGAAATTGAAGTCCATTATCAGTCACTACTGAAAATGTAAATTGCTCCACGTCAGGCAGAGTGTGGATTTGAACCAAGGTATCTTACAAACCAAGTGAGTGCTATAACCACTGGGCTATGTGCTTTTAGAAATTCCCACTACACCCCTGTTTAAATTTGTAGGCACCTAAACAACTCTGAAATTTTAGGATCCTAAGTCCTATTGACTTTCTATGAGAATAAGATTCCTAAATGCCTTAGACACTGTTACAAATAAAACAGGCTTTCAAGTCCATTAGGTCCTTTTGAAAATTTTAGCCTTAGTGCCTGGCATTATGGGAGAGAGACATTCAGTTCAGATACCAAAAGGAAAAACATTATTCAAATAAATATAATGGGTAGATCTAAAACTTGGACAGGGTGGGCATTCTTGTCTCTAAACTGGGTCAACTCAAAATATTTGGCTAAATTATGCACATTTTTCATGTGAAATCAGGCCCATTTTCTGTTGAAAATGGATCCCTTTTTGAACAAAACCAATGTGAGTTTTCAATGCAACAACAGCCATTTTCCTGAAAGGAACAAGAAAGCAAAATTGGGAGAAATTGATGTTGAAAATCCACAAAGGGATAACACAACAAATACAAACTTTTCAGGGCTCTAATTACTGCACTTCTGTGCAAAAACAACCAGGTTTGAGAAACAGCTATTTCCAAAGACTCTGTGACAGCTGCTATAAATGTCCAGGCCTCATAAACACAACCTGACAACCACCTTTTTAGCTGCCTGATAATTTGTGGATTCAAATAGCCCTTCTGATGATACCATTCCTTCTGTGCCACCGATCATTAGCTAGGCAGCCACAACATAAGCAGAGTGTGCCAGCTCATTTCATTAAAAAGGCTTACAGTTCAGAGGGCCAATGAAGGAGGAGAAAATAAAACGTCTGGCTATCAATGTAGACAGAAAAGAGCAATATGGAGGCAAAAGGGTTGCCAGATGGATTTGGCTACATGTAGACAGTTAATGAGATTCCATCAAAGCCTGTCTTATCCTGGAGAATGCTTAGGGCCTCATTCATCTCTTGTGGATGATGGTGTGAATCTGGAGTAATTTGACCATAGAATTGTAGGACTGGAAGGGACCTTGAGAGGTCATCTAGTCCAATTCCCTGCACTCAAGGCAGGACTAAGTATTATCTATAGTATCCCTGACAGGTGTTTGTCTAACCTGCTCTTAAAAATCTCCAGTGGTGGAGATTCCACAATGTCCCTAGGCAATTTATTCCAGTGGTTAACCACCCTGACAGTTAGGAAGTTTTCCTAAAGTCCAACTTAAACCACCCTTGCTGCAATTTAAGCCCATTGCTTCTTGTCCTATCCTCAGAGGTTAAGAAGAACCATTTTTTTTCCTCCCTCCTTGTAACAACCTTTTATGTACTTGAAACCTGTTATCATGTCCGCTCTTAGTTTTCTCTTTTCCAGACTAAACAAACCCAGTTTTTTCAATCTTCCCTCATAGGTCATATTTTCAAGACCTTTAATCATTTTTGTTGCTGTTCTCTGGACTTTCTCCAATTTGTCCACATCTTTCCTGAAATGTGACGCCCAGAACTGGACACAATATTGCAGTTGAGGCCTAATCAGTGTGGAGTAGAGTGGAAGAATTACTTCTCATGTCTTGCTTACAACACTCCTGCTAATACAGCCCAGAATGATGTTTTCTTTTTTTTGCAATGATGTTACACTGTTGACTCATATTTAGCATGTGATCCACAATGACCCCCTGATCCATGTCTGCAATACTCCTTCGTAGGCAGTCATTTCCCAATTTGTATGTGTGCAACTGATTGTTCCTTCCTAAGTGGAGTACTTTGCATTTGTCCTTATTGAATTTCATCCTATTTACTTCAGATTGTTTCTCCAGTTTGTCCAGATCATTTCGAAGTTTTAATCTTATCCTCCAAAGCACTTGCAACCCATTCCAGCTTGGTATCATCCTCAAACTTAATACATGTACTCTCTATGACATTATCTAAATCACTGATAAAAATATTGAACAGAAACAGACCCAGAATTGATCCCTGCAGGGCCCCATTAGATATGCCCTTCCAGCTTCGCTGTCAACTGCTGATAACTATTCTCTGGGAATGGTTTTCCAACCTGTTATGCACCCACCTTATAGTAGCTCCACCTAGGTTAGCAGTGGGCAACATGCAGCCCCGCTGGCCGCTTGTGGCCCATCGGGGTAATCCGCTGGCGGGCCACGAGACATTTTGCTATATGCTAATGGAACATTTCTTTCATATGTAGTAGATGCAGGTGCACAAGCTAATGTAACGGCAGAAGAAATTGTAAAATGTCTAAAAGTAAAACCTGTAGTAAGAGAACAAATACATACTAATTTACAATCTTATAGTGGTGAACAAATTCCTATTGTGAGTATTTGTGAAGGCTTTGAAACATGTTTAGCACGAAATCTGATTGGCAGAACTCAGACTATTCAGTATTCTGCAACACTGGAAATAAAACATCAATTTACAGATTGATTCACTAGCATTGGTAAATTGGATATAATATATAAAATAGAGTAAAATGAACCAAAGAAAGCAGTCATACAGGCAACTAGAAAAATACCCTTAGCTTTAAGAAGTAGGGTACAAAAAGAATTGGAAAGGTTAGTTAATTTAGAGATAATTAAAAGAGTGGACTAGCTGACTGAATGGGTGAATTCATTAGTAATATTGGAAAAGAAAGATGGATCTTTGCCTTTATGTTTAGATACAAATGACTTAAATAAGTGTGTTAAAAGGGAACATTTTAAAATAAGCACCAGTGAAGAAACATTTGGATAAAAGTCAGGAGCAAAATCCTTTTCTTCTTTAGGCGCTTCCAGTGGATTTTAGCAAATACCATTGGTGCAAGAAAGTCAATTGCTATGCACATTTAACACATCTATTGGACATTACAGTTTTAAAAGATTGCCTTCTGGATTATGTTCAGCATCCAGAGGTATCTCATAGAACAATACAAAAGATTTTTGAAAATATAGATGGCACACAAATGTACATAGATGATATAATAATATGGGGGAGAGAGTT
This sequence comes from Natator depressus, assembly GCF_965152275.1. NCBI lineage: Eukaryota > Metazoa > Chordata > Testudines > Cheloniidae > Natator > Natator depressus. The sequence continues at coordinate 17,133,967 of NC_134235.1, forward strand.
AAAAGAGTATGATATAAGATTAACTAAAGCATTATCTACAACAAAAGAAGCAGGATTGAAATGTAACAAAAATAAATGTAAATTTAAAATGCAAGAATTAAAGTTTCTAGGAGAAAAACTGACCAGTCAGGGATTATAGATTGATCCACAACAAATACAAGCCATTGATAATATTGCTTACCCAAAAGATAAGGAGTCATTACAGGATTTTTTGGGTATGTTTCATTTTGTAGGAAAATACATACCTATCTAGAAAAAAACAACAAACATAAGGGCTTTACTTTGCAAAAATAATCAATGGAAATGGGATGTCAACATCAACAAGAATTTAAACATCTTAAGCACCTAATAAAAACAGCTCCCGTATTAAAACTATTTGATAGTAACAGACTTAAAAAAATGTTTTCAGATGCATTCAGACAGGACTTAGGAGCAGTTCTATTAACGGTATGGTGCTCTGTGGAAATGAGTGGCTTATGTATCTACAGCTACTCAGAAACAGAAAATGAGGCTTTGGCATTGGTTTTCGCATGCAAAAAGTTTCACATTTATATATGACAGATCATACTGGCAGAAAATCATAAACCATAAGTTAAAATTTCAAAAAGGAACATGACAGAGATAACCTTGGTTGCACAGATTATTTTTTCAATTCTATTTATATGATTTAAAATTAGACTATCAGCCAGGGAAATCATTATTTGTTTATGATATTCTTTCTAAAGCTTATGAAGTAATCAATGTAGTTGAAAAAAGAAGATGATGTAGTGCATCTAGATGCACTTAAAAATTATTTCCTAGATCAGAAAAAGTATGGGAAGAAATTACATGAGCAACTACACAGGATGAGAATTTACAAACGGTTATTACAGCTATTGAAAAATGATATAATAAAAACAAGATACCAAAACCATATAATTAATTTATTCAATACTTATCAGCAATTGAAGGAATTCTGTTTAAAGGTAACAGAGTAGTAATTCCTTTAGGGTTAATAGCAGAGATGTTGAAACACTATAAGAAAAATGGAAATGGAAAATGCTCCACATCTCCCCCCAGAGGATTCTAACCAGTGTCCTATAGAGGGTCTCAGGACAGGGCTCTCTCAGTCTCTCTTGTTAAAGATGTCCCATTATGTATAAAATAATGAAATATTCATTGGCGCAGTGACTGGAACCTAGATCTCCATGCCACAGATGAGTGCCCCAGTCATGTTCTCTTGAGGCCAATGACTATTTACGTATTTAATAGAAATTGGAAGAGCTTTGACAGGAGACACCTGTCCAAGAATACCCTATAGCACAAGGCACTCACTTGTGAGGGGGGAGACCTGGGTTCAAGGTTCTGCATCAAATCAGAAAGAGTGGGGATTTGAACCCAGGTTTCATACATCTCAAGTGAGTGAGTTTTCTAATCCATGGGCTATGGGTACCAGGGAGGTGGAGGTGAAGGTGTGTGTGTGGGGTGGGGGGGTGCCTTCCCCAGACTGTCCTTTGTGCAGGTTGGTGTGCTCTGAGCCAGTGGTTCTCAACCAGGGGCACATCAACTCATCTAGATATTTGCCTACTTTTACAACAAGCTACATAAAAAGCACTAGCGAAGTCAGTACAAACTAAAATTTCATATGAGTTATTTATACTGCTCTATACACTGAAATGTAAGTACAATATTTATATTCTAATTGATTTATATTATAATTATATGATAAAAATGAGAAAGTAAGCAATTTTTTAGTAATAGAGTGCTGTGACACTTACTTTTTCATGTCTGATTTTATAAGCAAGTAGTTTTTTAAGTAAGGTGAAACTTGGTGTAGACAAGACAAATCAGACTCCTGCTAGGGGTACAGTAATCTGGAAAGGTTGAGAGCACTTCTCGAGCACACCTAGCAGATAAGGCCTTGAAGGCGAAATAGACTGGGGAATGCTTAATTTGTGAATCCTGTCACAATTGAGGCATGAACTAGGTGCTAAAAGAAAAGGAGTACTAGTGGCACCTTAGAGACTAACCAATTTATTTGAGCATACGCTTTCGTGAGCTACAGCTCACTTCATAGTGGCACCAAGATATGGGTGGTTTTGCACATGCATATGCAGAAGTTTAGGCACCATGGAAGCTTTAGCAGCAGTAACTTTGGCATGTAGGGAACTTAGGTGCCTCCAAGGTTAGGCAGCAGCTAAGCTGCAGTTTTGTGGATGTGAGTGGCACCTAAATGTTGCACTTAAGTTACTGAAAGGGGCAGTTAGGCACATATGTCCCCCTTATGAATCTAGCACTAAGTGCCTAAGGGCTTGCCTACACAATTAATTTGCGGCAAGCCTGTGTGTGTGTGTGAATCTATCCCGCACTAGCCTGCTGCACACTAACTGTCCACCTGGACCCTGCAGATGCTCATTAACTCACTTGTGAAATGGGGACTTAAGCTCCTAAATTATTAGGTGCTTTCAAAAAATGCACCCTATTAACATCCTAACCGAGGTCTGTTTCAAGTTGTAGTTTACAATGGTTGGCCCGCTAATGGACATACCTGCAAGTTTTGGGTGAAACAAATGTTTCCAAAATCTATAATCTATTTATCATCCTGATCCAAAGCCCATTGTAATCTTCTTAGTGACTTCACTGGCCTTGGGTCAGATTTCAAATAGCCATCTCCACTGGCCATAGTCATTGTTGTAGCAGAAACTAATAACAGAATTTTAGAATTTTCTTAAGATCAGTGAGGCCATGACATCATAGTAAGAAAGTAACAATCATCTGTTAACATGGTCTCCACCCAGGAAGAGAGGGTCTTGAAGCGTGAAGTACATGCATGCAGACACTTGCTGGGAAGTGTCATCTGGATGCTAGCAGACCTCAGCTAGAGTGATCATGTCACCATTCGCTATGAGTTACCACAAACCTTTGTTCTACTGCTGTATTATCACCATACTGAGTGACTCAGTTTGGACTGATCATAAGCTGCACAATTCTTGCCACTACCACGGACCTCTCTAGATTTTCTGGGGATGCATCTTGGCTTTTCTGGAAGTCTATTGGTTTTCAGAATTTACTCTTTGCCATTTAGTGTTGTTCATTTATGATACCTCACTCTTATCTAAAGCTTTTCTTCAGTAGATCTCTAAGCGTTACAGTCTTTAAAGTATTTATCCACCCAACATCTGGTGAGATAGGGAAATATTATCATCACCATTGTATAGATGGAGAACTAAGGCACAGGAAAACTAAGTGATTTGCCTGAGGTCCCATAGGAAGTCTGTGGCAGAGCAGGGAATTGAGTGGGTGCAGTTTGATACAGTCCTAACAAGTGCTTTAGCTCGTTTGGCAATATTCAAGCCGGACTAGTCACTTCAGAGTGAATGAATAGCTAGAAATCCTGGCGACCTATCACAGCATGTTCACTGGGGATTTTCTTTGGTGCTGACACAAGAGCACGGTTACTTAATGAAGGAAATGCAGGAGGTTAATATATTCTTTCTAGTCTAGTGAAAGACACGCATTTTTAAAGGAGCATTAAAATTTAACTATTTCTGGAATGCCAGCCTTTGTCCCCTCTAAATTTAACTGACTATTGCAACAAACTTCCTATCATATTATCAACTGACTTAACGCTGGAAGTCATTGTTGTTTGTTAAGCCCATGTCATTCTCCTTTATACAGTAAGGAGAGGAGGGCAGAAAGAAGTTATTTCCGGCTTAAATTTGCAATGGCAAAAAGTGTCATATGACAACAAAAAATATGGCATAGCCTGGATGGTTCAGAAGAGTGCTAATGGAATATATGGTACAAGTTTTCACTGTTGAGTCAGTGGTTTATATGTGGTCCAAGCTGGTACTGAAAGAAAAGTTACTGCTAGTTATTAGAATAGTTATTCTGTGTCTCCATGAATGGATTTGGGGTTTTCAATCCTGTTTCCTACATGACAAATATCAACATCATAAAACACAAAAATAGAGATTATATGTTTCTTAAAGATGTTGTCTGGCTTGACCACAAGCTAATGGACTCAATTAGCATCCACTTACATAGTAGAGAATAATAATTCCCCCCGCTATGGGAAATACTGGATGAAGTTCTTTGATCTGTGTTATACAGTCAGAGAACATGACCAGAGTGGTCCCTTTCAGCCCCAAACTCCATGAATTAAAATAATAAATAGCACTGTAACAGGGCCTGCCACTGCCAGGGCCACCTTCAAATTGTTGACCACAGCATGACAGTGGAGTCCTGCCTCAGTTGTACCTTTGCTGTCCCTGGGGCCATTTCCTCCACGAACTCAACCAGCAGCCATTCCACCAGCCCAGGAAAGGAATGATGCTGTCTCCAAGTCCATTTCAAGGTCCACGTCTGGGCACACTTTATTAGTACCACTCTAAATTGAGATATATCATAAACCCTGAGGTAAAACCAGTAAAAAAGCAGCAGTTCTCCAGTTTCATTGTATTCAGTTCCTCTGCCCTTATTCCAGGGCCCACTCTCCAAGGCACCCACCTGAAAATGAGCACACATTGTTCTGTGATTCCCAGCACCCTATTCCAGAGCCTTCACACAGCTGAGTCTTTGCCACACTTCTTACAACTGTTCCACTGCAATCCTTGCATCAGAGCTCCCTGCAGCATTCCCCAGGCCCCTCTGCCTGTCAGCCCTAGCCTGGCTGAGTTCCTCCAGGATCACCCTCTTGCTCTTGAGCTCAGCCTGCCCCTGGCTGAGGTGGTTCTTCCTCTGTACTTAGGGGCCCCTGCATGACCCATCTACCTGGCAGGGTTCCTCATCCCTGGCCAGTCCTATCACACCTTCTCCATGCCAGCTCTTCTACCCCACTCCCTTTAGCTTCCAACGACTGCTTTCACGGGGTTGCTGCACCTCTCTCCCCACAGCTCCCATCATCATCACCAACAGCTACTATTACTGCTGCTGCTGCCCCCTTCGTCTTCTCTCCTAACTGTTGCCTGGCTCTTTATGGCACCCAGGTGCCCTCTATCAAAACCCACTGGGAGGCAGCGAATGAGTCACATGTGAACTGGACCCGTTCCCTCTTAAAGGGACCAGTGACCTTGTGACAGGCACCTTTGTTGGCCCTCACAGCAGAGAGGAAATGAACAGCCATGGGCATTTTTGCATGCTCCTTTTTGTGCTGCTTGTCAAGGCAGAAGCACATTGGTTGGGTGAGTAGAAGAAATCTGTGCCACTGCTGTTGTGTAGACCCATCATGTCAGAAACAGGCCCAAGCCAAAACCCACTGAAGTCAATTCTGTTGACATCACAGAGCTTTGGGTGAGGCCTACTGTGTGAAGGAGGGAGGCACTTCTGTTGATGTTTAACAGCATGGGAAAACGTATTTTTGTTCCACAGATTTATTCCAAAAGAGCAAGGCAAGAACTTACCTTCAGCCTTTCTCAAGGGAGTATTTTTTTTAAAAGATACTGTCAGGTACTGGTTTTTACATTTTATTATATTTCAACTAGTTTGCACTACTGCTGCAGGAAATCTCAGGAGCGGCCCATGTTGTCGGTCAAACATTATTAGACCCTCTGAAGCTTGACCCAGTGGGAAACCACTTTAACCTTTACAATAGTTTAAGTATCAATATTGTATCTGTTACTATTATTGTTGTGGTTAATGCATTGCACTTAGGTAATTCCTTTCATCAGACATTCTCAAAGCACTTTACAATGGACTAAGTATTATTATCCCTATTTTACAGTGAGGGAAATTGAGGCACAGAGCAGTGACATGATTTGCTCAAGGTCACAACAAATCAGTGGAAGTGCTGAAAACAGATCCCATTTCTCCAGACTCCTAGTCCCTCTGCTAGCCACCCCAACCAGTACAGTCTCACCTCTGAAGAGGATTAGCCAGCCATTAAAGTGCTGTGTGCACTTAAGGTTCTTAATATTCCAATTTACAGAAGTTTTACTAAAGATATGTAGGAGGGGCCTTAGTTATACAAACAGTCACTCTTATAGGAGAGCTGTTTTTCACCTACTAATGCATTTCATCCATTTACAAATACACACTGCAGGCCAGATCCTCAGCTGGTGTGAATTGGTATATCTCCACTAAAGTTAATGGAGTTGTGCCAGTTTACAACAGCTGAGGATATGACCCATAGCGCATGATCTTCAGAAGGGCTGTGTTGCTGGCACAGAGTGCCCGAGGCAAGCAACAGCTGGGTTCGTTGCCTGGTGTGCGTCGTGCCAATGACCACAACGGGGTGGAGAAGCAGAGAGATTTATTTGAAGCTTCAAATAGGGCGCAGGGAGACTGAGCTGTCTCAAATCCTGCAGCCCCGAATGCAGATTACAGTATACAATTTATACCTTTGCCTGTTTCACTACACAAGCTTAAACAACCAATTACCTGTTGCCCCGTACAATACTGTAGCCAATCAGCTAAAGCAGCCAGTTGTGTTTTTCCTCAGTAGCATTGCCCGAGCCTTGCCTTATTTGGGTCTATTTGTTACTAGTTTTTGCTAAACATTTCTGCCTTATCTATACGTTTCCCAGGCCGAAGCTGGCCTTGGCTAGCGAGCCGTGTGCAAACCTGTCTGTTTGTGTGTTAGCTTCCTCGTAGTTGTGCAGGGTCACAGAAAGTTCAAGGAGCAGAGGGCCTTCAGTTTGTCTGGGCCTAGAGCAAGAGGGCTTCATCGACACTCGTGGTCTTCCACCCTCCCGAGTTACCTAGAGTAGTGCCCAGTGTCACCAACAGCTGGACACCCTCAACCCTAGCTGAAGTCAATGGGAGCTGTGGGCATCAGTCGCTAAGTGTCTCTTGTCTTGGGAGAGTGTAAGTCATTCACTTCCCTGTTTATAGCCACACATTTTTAATGCATCACAACTCCTCTACGCGAGATCTTTGGGAAAAAATCACGGAATTCCAGCCTTAGTTGTAAAGCTTCACTGCTTTGTTTTTATCATGGCAGAAGGTAAGCAGCACTATCTTTTCCCCATGTGGAACTGCCATAGGGATCATAGAATATCAGCGTTGGAAGGGGCCTCAGGAAGTCATCTAGTCCAACCCCCTGCTCAAAGCAGCACCAATCCTCAATTTTTGCCCCATTTCCCTAAATGGCCCCCTCAAGAATTGAGCTCACAACCCTGGATTTAGCAGGCCAATGCTCAAACCACTGAGCTATCCCTCCCCTTCTATCTAGAGCTACATGAAGGGGAATTACACCCTCTCCATCATTAGCTTTCACATCATGACTTCTTTACTGTTTGACTTTGTTTTTCATGTGTAAACTTTCCATATCACCAATCTTTTAATTCTTCATTATCTTCCAATGCTAGCTCCTTGTGATTATCATCAAAAGAAGAAAAGATGATAGAAGGAACGGATGAGCAAGTATAATTAGCCTTAGAAATCCTTTTTACCACATTGTTAGTTCCAATTTTGTTGGTAATGTGTAAAAGAATAATAAAACAATAATAGATACTTAGTTCTTATGGAATGTTTCATTCACAGATCGCAAAGTGCTTTACCAAGAAAGCTGAGTAGTCATCCAAAAAGGGCCAGAAGACAAAAAAGGGACAAATCTAAGTGCCGTAAATGAGATTGTCTTACACAAGCTTAGACTTCCTTCTGTTCAATTATGTGCCCTAAGACTGACTTATTACACTCAATATTAGCATAACTTACCTGGCAAAGAACATAGATTTGTGATGATAGCAGAAGAACATGAATTGTGAAAAAAAACCTTTCGAACAACAGACTTCCAGATATATATTCAGTTCAATATCAGTTCTACTGATTTACACCAGTGTAACTCAGAGGAGGCTCTGGCTCATTAAAAAAGCTCATCATCCTGTGAATATGAAGGAGGGGTTTGTTTCCATAGTAACTAGAGATGCTCTTTTGCACTATTCCCCAGCGTCTCACCTGCCCAGGCACTGATGGCAGGTTGGCCCAGTTTCTAGAGACGATAGCCATGGCAGTCAGATGAACAGGTGCCATTCTCACTCTGACTGCCATGGGGGCACCATCTGAGGCCCTCTGCGCCCTGACAGTAACACTACGCTTCACCTTTGGAGGGAGGCTTGCAGCAGAGGCCACAGCCTTTGGCAAACAGGACCTCCCTGTGAAGGCATCCAACAAGGCTGAGTGAGCCACTGACATAGCAGCACTGCTCCCCTCCTGAGCAGACCTGATGTCAACAGGAGTTAATTGCAGGGGCAAAGAGGAGAGAGGAAAAGGAGTGGCTTACAGGCTGAGAGATGGTGAGGCGGGGGGGGGGGGGATGAACCCCAACCCCTCCCATAAAATTGGCAGCTGTTCACCTGAAAGGCTGTAAATCAAGATTTCAAAATGTGCATTCAAAGGGAAAGGTCCCTGGTTATGTGAAGTACTGGCAGTATATCCACTTGCTTTAAAAAGCACATTGCCTGTAAAGGTGTTAATTCAACATAACACATTCTGTCTCATGAGACTTTAAGTGAGAATGTCACATTGGCTACATTTAAAACAAGTGTTAATTATAACTGCTGTTTTTATTTAGAATGCTGTGACTTATCACAACTATAGGCCGGTATAAAATGTCCCGCTAGAGTTCCCTGTTCCCATGCGTCATCTTCCAATACCAACTTCAAGAAGGTGACTAATGTACACCTGACAATTCCATTGAACTTTTAGGGGGCTTATCCTTCCACCATGAAAAGTAGTTTCCACTAAAAGCAAAGAGGACAATAGAAGTGGAAAAGTTTATAAACACCTTTTCTCACCTATTTGGAATATGCTTGTTTATTTTGTTCTAACCCTTTCTATTCTTGGTACATAGGCAGGGAGTTATATGGGCCCATGGTGCCCGGGCTCCAGCAATATTCAGAGCCCGGGGGCCCAGCTCCACCAATGTTCGGGGCCAGGTCTCTCCCCCGGCCCTGCCTGCCACTCCCCTGCACCTCCCCCGAGTGTGCCCCGGCATCCCCTTGCTGCCCAGGTCTCCCCTGGAGCTCCATGCTGCCTTCCTGCATCAACTGCCGCTGCAGGGTCCTAGCGCCTCCCATCCAATACTGCCAGGACAGGCTGACCCTGAGCCTGCCCTTCCCCCTCAGACACTTTCATTTTCCAACGGGACCCTCCACCAGCACAGGGGGCTCCTCCGCCCACAGTCACTGCCCCTGCCCCACGCTGGACAAGGGGCAGCCCCACCCCCAGTGAAGCTACAGTGTGGGGCAGCAGCAGAGGAGGAGATGCACATGTGATGGCAGCCCCCCCGCCACGGCACCCACTGCAGGGGAGGTGAGGGGGCTTCCTGTACCTGAGAGGGGCCCTAGGAGCACGTGCAATGGCAGTGGTGCAAAGTGAGTGTGGTGCAGGGGGGACCCTCCCCCGGAGCTCACTGCTGCCTGCGGGGAGAGGGCTGGGGGGAATCCTCCTCTCTGGCCCTTGCCCGGGGCAGCCTGTCTGCACCCCAAACCCCTCATCCCCAACCCTGTCCCACCCCAGAGCCCTCACCCCCTGCACCCCAACCCTCTGCCCCAGCCCTGAGCCCCCCCACCCCAAACCCCTCATCACCAGCCCCACCCCAGAGCCTTCACATTTTTACATTATTTTAAAAAATATACAGTAAGCTTCCATGAGCTATTTTCCTGAGGGAACTGGGCTTGTTTAGGCGCAGAAGAGACGAGTGAGGGGATTTGATAGCAGCCTTCAACTACCTGAAGGGGGGTTCCAAAGAGGATGGAGCTGGGCTGTTGTCAGTGGTGGCAGATGACAGGACAAGAAGCAATGGTCTCAAGGTGCAGTGTGGGAGGTCTAGGTTGGATATTAGGAAACACTATTTCACTAGGAGGCCGGTGAAGCACTGGAATGGGTTACCTAGGGAGGTGGTGGAATCTCTATCCTTAGAGGTTTTTAAGGCCCGGCTTGACAAAGCCCTGGCTGGGATGGTTTAGTTGGTGTTGGTGCTGCCTTGAGCAGGGGATTGGACTAGATGACCTCCTGAGGTCTTTTCCAACCCTGATCTTCTATGATTCGGATAGATAGCTCCGCCATTCTGACTGCCAGAAACCCAGCTGATCTTTTGGCAGCAGTTTATCAAAATAAATTCAGACTATTGAGCAGATCCCAGTGTAGCTTCTACACAAAAAAGTGAGTGAAGTGTGACTAAAAGGGCACAGACTGCTGCTTTAAGGACTGCACTAGGGGAGGGGATCATCAAATTGTCTTTTCCTCTTTCAGCCCCAGCTAAATAGCTGGAGTTGCTTACTGCAGACACAGGGCCTCAATATCCATGCAAAGGACAATCCTCCAGACTGGTCCCTGGTTCTCCCATGCTCCAGTCTCATCTCCTCCCCCTGCACTGCCCTGAAGGGACTGTGCACCCATTGCATGCACCTTGAATCTGTTTTCCTCTTGACAAAGAAAGAAGTTTGGCAGTTCTGATGCCAGGTTGCAGGGGCGCGGGTTGGATTTGGCCCTTACAGCTGGTCTGGGATGAGGGGCCCCCTCTCTACAACTGACGAAGGCCCCCCACCTCTCCCCATGCCACCCTTACTTCTGCGCTACTGCTGGTGGCAGCTCTGCCGTCAGAGCTAGGCACCCGGCCAGCAGCCGCTGCTCTCGCAACCTCCCTGCAATAATCTTGCAACCCCTTTTTGGGTTGAGACCCCCATTTTGAGACATGCTGGACTACCTGATCTAATGGTCCCTTCTGGGCTTGAACTCTATGAATCTAGGAACTGAATCTATCAGGGAATAGCCAGAAAAATGTGATTTCAGCAAGGGCTGTCTGCAGATTTTCTGATACAAAGTTTGCTGTGAGGCGGCAAATGCATGGATTCTAATTATGATAGCTTGTGCCATACTGCAGTTTAATGAGGTTCTGCAAGAATTCTCAAGCCTAAAAATGTGTCACCGGGACCCTGCAGTTTGTGATACAAAATTTGCATCCTCTGGCATTTATCACTTTCAGTTACTTGTGCCATTAAATCACTGCTGTCACAGTCAGTACCTGGAACACAAGAGGGAATTAGATACAGCTGTTGTAGTTGTCCAAGGGTAATCACCTTTAAAATCCCTCCTGGCCAGAGGAAAAATCCTCTCACCTGTAAAGGGTTAAGAAGCTAAAGTGTGAATATCACTTTCAAAAGCTGGGAGGAGGGAGAAAAACAAAGGGTCTGTGTCTGTCTGTGTGATGCTTTTGCCGGGGACAGAACAGGAATGGAGTCTTAGAACTTAGTAAATAATCTAGCTAGGTATGTGTTAGATTATGATTTCTTTAAATGGCTGAGAAAATAGCTGTGCTGAATAGAATGAATATTCCTATCTGTGTGTCTTTTTTGTAACTTAAGGTTTTGCCTAGAGGGATTCTCTATGTTTTGAATCTAATTACCCTGTAAGGTATTTACCATCCTGACTTTACAGAAGTGATTCTTTTTTTACTTCTATTAAAAGTCTTCTTGTAAGAAAACTGAATGCTTTTTCATTGTTCTAAGATCCAAGGGTTTGGGTCTGTGGTCACCTATGCAAATTGGTGAGGATTTTTCCCAAACCTTCCCCAGGAAGTGGGTGCAAGGGTTGGGAGGATTTTGGGGGGAAAGATGTGTCCAAACAACATTTTCTCAGGAACCCAGATAAAGTTTGGTGGTGGCAGTGGAAGGCCAAGGTCAAAGGGTAAAATAGTTTGTACCTTGGGGAAGTTTTAGCCTAAGCTGGTAAAAGTAAGCTTAGGCGGTTTTCATGCAGGTCCCCACATCTGTACCCTAGAGTTCAGAGTGGGGAAGGAACCTTGACACAGCTGTTGTAGTTGTCCAGCTGCATATTGAGAATCATAGCTTGTGAACACTTCATGCAGCATAAACAAGATCCCCAGCATGATATGCCGGACATTTTAAGACAGCTTATTCTAAAAGAATGTTTTAGAACTGCCAACTTGACTTCTTGTCATGAATTCCACAACAAGAATCCAGTCCAAATTTAGATGATAGCTGACCTGCTAGTCAGCTAACTAGATTATTTATGGGTTTCAGAGTAGCAGCCGTGTTAGTCTGTATTCGCAAAAAGAAAAGGAGGACTTGTGGCACCTTAGAGACTAACACATTTATTTGAGCATAAGCTTTCGTGAGCTACAGCTCACTTCATCGGATGCATTCAGTGGAAAATACAGTGGGGAGATTTATATACATAGAGAACATGAAACAATGGGTGTTACCATGCACACTGTAATGAGAGTGATCACTTAAGGTGAGCTATTAATAGCCTTACCTGATCACTCTCCCAAATCATTCAAAGTTATTCATTTCAAACAACAAATCTGGAGAGATATCATAACATCTTTTATTAGCCCAACAAATACATTATTATACACAATCTTTTGGACCATGAAGAATGGCGTTTTCTGGCCTAATAAATTGTATTATCATGTAGCTCTTTATTCAGTGATGGGCAAGATAATGCACTTCGGCTGCTAGTGCACACCCACAACTCTCGATGACTTCAGCGCAGGTTTGCCATGTGTTTTTTAAACTGCCTTCTCAATTAAGTGTCATTATACGTTTCCCTGGCAGATTAATAACAACTGTTAGTGCTAATAATGCTGACACTAATAAGCATTTTTGTAGCGCTTTTCATCTTTTAAGTATTTTGTAAAGTTTAACTCAATATTTCTTCCAACACTCTTCTGAGACAGGTAAATAATATTGTCAAGTCGATGCTCCAGACAGGGAAAGTTGAGGATTGGTCCTGCTTTGAGCAGGGGGTTGGACTAGATGAGGTCCCTTGCAACCCTGATATTCTCTGATTCTATGAAAGTAAACCAGAGAGGTGAACTGGTTTGGTCAGGGCTACAAAGGTAGTCGGTGACAGAGCCAATATTAGACCTGGATGTAGAGCTCAGTCCAACACTCAGAGCACTATTAGCCCCACCTTTGCCAGACAAGCCCAAGAGGAAAATGATTATTTTTTTAAAATATCCAAACTTCTACTTTTGCATCACAATCAACTGCCAGCACAAATGGTAGCATGCCTGACTTCACCCACAAACCAAGCCATTAGATTGGTATGTATACAAAGGAAAATAAAGAGCTTGATTCTCCACCTGGCCTGACCTCCACTTTGGGGAAGTTCAGTGAGGGGCTATCAGGGAGCTGGTTGCTACTCCCAAATTCTCAGGTGCCCAGTCTCAAAGCAAGTTAAAGCCTCAATGGCACATATGTAATTTATGCCATTGACATGCATTGTCTCAAGTGGAGAATTGGGTTTAGCTGAGCATTGCTCTATCATATCTAGTGCCACTCCCCCATACACTCTTTCCTATACTGCTACTGGGGATGGTGATTCTGGTGCAGGAGGCCAGCACAGCCATCTCCACCAGCTTTATGCCAACTTAGATTGTCCCTACATGGGGTGAATTCTCCAGGGGGGAATTTCAAGCTGCTTTAGGTTCCCCATGCAGCACTTAGTGAACTTAAAGCCATTCCCTACACAGTGCAAAGTTAACTTGGGGGCCGGAGAATCTGGCCCAAAGTCTTGGCTGAGGGTACTTTAAGAGTTTGCCCTATGTGCCTCAGTTTACCCATCAGTGAAATGGGGATGAAATATTACACCCCGTATGTCACAGCAGAAGTAGGGAGCAGCAGAACCAGTTTAAAAATAAGACCTAGGCATTATAAGAAATAATTTTCCTAAAAATAGTATTTTTACTGAAATAGTTTCATTGAATAGTTCATGTGACGAAAGCTTCTCTACCAAATTGTTCCTTCTGCCTCTCACTGTTATCCCTCTCCTCCTGTACAGAACAAGGAGCGGTGCTCTCTCCATTAGTGAAGAAAAGGCAGATAAGTGGGTAGCTTTCCTCTAGTGAATCTGAAGGCTGAAAACAAAGGAAGATAGATTTCCATTTCTTCTGAAAATACTAGAGGGCTTCTGGGTCACCATTTGCTCTGCAGGAGAGGGAATGAAAAATTGGAACCAAATGGGCAGGCAGAAATGGGGAAAGGTGCTGCAACACTGACTGGAAGGAATAGTTTACACTCCAAAGACTACACAACATTTGGGTTCGTGTCTATTGTACAGTACAATGACCCGCATTCTTCATAAAATAGTCACAGATTGAGCAGTGCCATTATCCTTGGCCAAGAGGGGTTAAGTGCAGCAACAATAACTAACTATATCCATATAGAGAGAGAATCATATTCTCTCTATCTCTATATACCCACACAGAGGGAGAGGGGAGAGTTAGCTTGGTTTTCAACAGGACTGCCTGGATATTCCAAGTAGCATTATAGTTGAGCAGCATAATTACTTAAAAAGATGATAATTAATGAATGCATAATTAATGCCATGACGCAAGACAAACCAAGAAACCAGCCCGGTCGTATTTGGCCAAATCCTGATCTCCCATTGAACCCAATGGGAGTTTGCTTGAGTAAGGACTCAGTAAAAAATTAGTAATGATCTCCATATTTGGCCCCCTAGGATGGTTACCAAGGTCTCCACACATTTCCCATTAGTCTGACAGTTCAGCTGTCCACCTCTGCTACACTGGCTCTTTCACAGGGCTCTGCACTGCAGCAGACATTTAAATAGCAGCTCTGGTCTCTGTGCAGCAGCTGTCCCACAGCACAGTAAATCAGTTACTACATAGTAGCATCTGACTTGAGATGTGATGTGCAGGAGACCAAGAAATAACATGTGGCCTGAAGCGATGTGGCTTTACATACTAGCAAGAAAGCCAGGGAGAAAGAAGGAAGTTCTTGGGAAACAGTGATCTAGAGCCCCAGTTTGTAATGACTGCAGAGCCCGAATGCCAAAGGAAATTTGGCCAGCTTTGTCCATCTGAACACAGATAAGCTCCTTTGAGCCATACGGATCCAAAGTATTTCCTGACCAGTTAATTTCCATGGGATTCCCCCACCCCATCCGTCCACTCTGTGCCTACTTATGTTAATTACCGAGTTCTGTCTGTGCCCAGTTGATAGAAATAGCAATATTTTCAGCCAAGCAGCTGATGCTGCAACATTACTCTTCAGGTTTTATGACTGGTGCAATCTTTGGGGTAATATCTGGCTTTAAAGGCCACAGGAATGCCACTGTAGGTCTCTCCCAATGTCAAACTTCTTTTTGATTGATGGCATGAACTGGGAAGCACCAGACGTTGTTGGCTGGGAGAATCATTATTCTGTAACTCCCCTGTTAGCTACAGACTGAAGTCCAAGCTTGGGCAATTGTGGCTCTTTGGGCCTGATCCAAAGCCTGCTGAAGTTAAGGGCTGGGGGGGGTGGGGGGGTGTTTCCACTGAATTCAAGGGACTTTTGGTTCAGACCCTTCAGTAGCTAAATTATTATTGTTTAAAAGATAATTTTATAAAAACTTTAGAAACATTACTACATCCATTAGCCTTAAAGAAATTAAGACGTTACGTAAGGTTTACATGCCTAATGGGAAAACAAAGGAAACAATTGAGCTGGTGTCTTGTGGACAATACATTTTGTTAAAATATCTCTATTATATCCCCATAATATCTTGGATTTATATAGCATCCTGTCATCCCAAAAGAACCCAAAGCACTTTACAAACTAAGGACTAAATTGTGACTTTAAGCCACAGCCTGCGGTTGGAAGCGGTTCACTGGTCCTAGCTCCCAGAGACATGACACAAAGAGGTGACACGCTAAAAAAGCAAAATCTACATCCTTGTGCAGAATGTGCTTCTCCACTCCATGCAGGCCGTTTCACTATCTAGTGCACCTCACTGGCAGGCAGGGCATATGGGTTCCATCCTCAATTCTGCCACAGATTTCCTTTGTGAACTTGGCCATGTCACTTAATCTCCCCCGCCTCAGTTTTCCCATGTACAAAATAGGAACGTGAGACTATGTCAAACCCCCCCTTAGCAATGAGAGAAAGCAAAAGCTGAGGGAAAGCATAACAGGAGCTACACTATTTACTAGCTGGCAGAGAGGAAACATGCAATGCTCCAAAATAGTCATTTTAGGAATGCAACTGTTTGTTTCTTCACATTAATGGAGTTGGAAGAGCGCATGATAGGCAAGGCCATTATAAAAGATAGAACTCAACCATATGATTCTCTCATCCTATAACATCTGTTGCATCCCAGTTGCTTATAAGAAAGAAAACAAAGGACAGCACTTCAGCTAATGAAATGAAAGGTGCTAATTTCCCCACTCTCTGAGGTTGAGGTATCCTGTGATTGTTTTAGATGTGAGGGGTATTTAATCCATTGTTTTGTACTCGGTTATTCAGTAGCAATCCTGGTGCCCTTTTTTGCACCAGCTATTGTCTTTGCCCAAAGTACAACCTCCTACCCTCACAGGGATACATTCTTAATCCTCCTCTCAGCGACAGTGAAGGGAGGCTACATTCATTAGTGTCCCTACAGCACTTTGAGAGCCTCCGAGGGAAGGCGCTACAGAAGTACGAAGCGTTATTTCCATTGGGGTTAGTCTCAACCTGGGGTCATCTGCAGTTGATGGAGAACCCTGCAGCCCTCAGATGGAGGAACAAACTAGCTCTTGCGAACACTTGTCAACCTGCTGCACGTTAATTTCTGGAACAACAACAAAAATTGGTTCATCTTCTGCATCTCTTTCATCGTGACTGAGTGCAATAGGTCTAGATGATGACGTGTATTCCAGGTCAACATGCGAGAGGTTTTCTCTTTATGCCGCAGGGTATTGTGTTTGGCATTGCAGTGGTTATCTATTCAAAGAGATCCTCTTCTTCCTACAGATCATTCTGGAGATCATTTGCACAGCTTATGCAAAGTGCATTGTGCAGGAGGCTGGGGCTAAGAGGTTTGTGACTTTGCAAACTATTCTTAGGTTCCTTAAAGAGATGTATTCTTCATTCTCCACAGCCATTTATTGTCTTGTTAGCAGCTTCACTTGAGACAGATTGATAAATGGGCTCCTATATTGCATGAAACCATAGAGTCACTGTTCCAGCTAGAACTGTAATATATATCTGAAAGTGCTGAGATAGCGTCACATATCACAAAATGGTTCTGTCTTCCCTAGAAGTGTTAAAGCTATTAGGTTAAAGTATCTTGGGCCTCATTCTCATTTCAACTAGGGCCACTTTACACTCTCTGGCAGTGTAAGTGGGCCTTAAAGTGTAAATAGAGTTCAGGTCAATTATGCCTAAGAAAGGCCCAAATTACATGTACTCCCATTTTAAGGCCCCTTACACTCCCAGAGCAATGTGTGGGGCCTTAGTGGAAAGAAGAATCTGGCCTTTTATTTTATATAAAATATTTTATATAAATCCAAATTGCCAAATACTGGAGCCTAGCCAGAAGCCACAGTAGCAGACCCCAGAGAAATCCCTTCATGGGGCTCTTGTTCCCCACATAGTGTGAAATTCACCCCTGTGCAGAGGGCCAGGACAAGACATACATCACTAGAGCTCCACTTAACCCCTATTTGGAGTATAAAGTGGGCATAAGATACAGGGCCAGATACAAAGCAAGTGTGAGCTGGACCCACGGGGCTTACACAGGCCCACTCTGAGCTGTGAAGATAACTAATCCCTTCCACAACAAGGCCAAAACTCTGATGGTTCCATAATATGTTGTTCTTCATAGCAAGGCAGTTTTCCAGATATTTCACAATACCTACCTTCCTTGGCACTCTCTTACCTCTCCCCACTGAGGATTACTGGCTTGACCCATCAGGACATGAGCAGGAAGATGCCTGAGAGGAGCTGTCCCCTGGGAGTCAAGATCTTTTGGGTACTCAGGACTCTGATGAAGGCCAGCTGGAAAGCCAGCACTAGCCCTGCCCTGCATCAGCTGAGCCTGAGTCCCAGCCAGAAACCCAGGCTGGGACTGAAAAGTCTGATCCCCTGGAGGAAACTTTGTCCTGTCAGTACCTTTGTTTACAATATATTACATATAATTGTTGGTGGATGTGAGTTAGGAGGCCTGCCTCCTTCCCCCCACCCATTCTTTTGCTGTTTCAAAATGGTGCCCACAGCATGGTGCAGTCACAGTCTATAACCTGCCCCCTTTCTGCCCCCCAACCCCAAAAGGGATTTGAATAACAAAAGCATTAATTTGCACAAAATGTAACAGTTTATTAAGATAGAGCTTACAGGAAACAGCGTGTGGTTTGTTTTCATTGTTTACAAGAGGCATTAGTATACATTGCATGCCAAGTCAAGCCACAACCAATACTGCTCCCCGCTGAGGTACAAATGCCCAGAAACATGCATGTTAGCTGACAATCATTCCAGGACCCCACCTGTTTTCCTCTGTACTTTCTCCATGTCTGAAGGGGAGATACAGCAGAACTTCAGACTGAGAAATAGCTTGATTTTGTTTGTACGTTACAGGAAATAGCAGCATGCTCATGTCCCTTGGAGTAGCCTGCAATCCCCGTCCACTCATGCAGTGCTTCTGCAGGGACCATCCCGGTGAATAGCTGCACAGCGTATCTCGATGGTCCCCCCCTTTGCCTTTTTGAATAAGACCACTCTCTGCCTCCTAGTGACCGACCTTGGCATAACGCCACAGAGTGTGAGGATACAGAGGGGATTACTGTCCAGACCCCCCGGCACCCCTCACAATCCCCCACCCCAATCCCATTGTAGCACCTTGAGCACACAAACAAAAACGCACAAAGAAATCTGGAACATAGCTCCATCCTCCCCACTCCCAGTAGACTGAAATGTACCCAGCACCCTCCATACTCACAGACCACTTACCACCTCTGAGCTTCCCACCAAACTGGGAAGAGTCTCAGAGAGGCAAAGTCACATATACATACTATAAAAAGCTATGACGACTTGTCTGGAATATGAATATGAATAAGTGCCTGTTTTCCCCCATACTTTCAGCCAGAGCACCTGCAAAAGCCAGACTGTCTGGCGGAGTAGTGGAAGCTGTACATGAGGACGGAGGAAGAAAGAAACACAGCTCTCCCAGAAGATTGTGGCAGTGGACAGCATCACACATGGAGACGATGGTGCCACTTCTTTCCATTCTTAACTAAAGGCTCGGTAACTTATATGCTTTTCTTTTCAGCTAAACTATGCTTACTGTCAAATAAGACTAATTATTTTCAGCCATTTCAGAAGGCAAAATCATTCCTGATAATATGAAATACAATTAAGTCTTCTTGAACGCAAGCCCACTTTTCCAGAGAAAATTGCTCACAGTCAGGATCTGTGTAGCATAGGCATGTTATGTAACATTTTTAAATATTGCATACAACTGGGACTTGCACACATCAGTGCTGTGTACATCACCATAATATTTTCCAGTACACTAACTTCCAATGAAGAGAAATAATTCAGCATCTTTACTTTGCATGGCAAAATGAAAGATCAATCATGTGATAGTGGTATAATGACTTTGGTTGGCTGGTGGCATGATGAAAAAGTAGTGAACTGACTCTAGAATGGACAGAGTGGTTATGAAAATGACTTTGGAATGGGCTGAATGACATAATTTACAGCTCTGTAGCTTAGTTCTATAACTGCTCCTCATACATTTATTTTACATACTTCTACTCCTACCAGTCAATAGGTGCTCTGTGAAAATGCGCTACACATAATAAGACCAACAAGGGCTAATTTGCAATGCCCGAGTGCCGTCTGCACAGCTAAACACTCTAAATAAATCTGCACTTTTGGGAATAAACCAAATAAATGGGATTGGTGTCACTTTCAGATTGGTAAAAAAAATCTCTCTATGACTCAATTTCCCATTCCATAAAATTCAGGCAATAATATTTACTGACTATTTATCTTTGTCTGGGCTTTTATACCATACCCATTCACATGGTATTGTAGCTGAGTGCCTCTGAAAATAAATTTGTGATCCTTAGAATAAATATTCAGTCTAAGTGTAATATATTATTATAGTAACAGAATTTATTAAAGTTGGCATTTGTTGCCACATAACGGTATCTGAATGTACTAGTTTTCCCTGTTTTTAGAATAGGAGATATCTGTGGGGAAAGTGTGGGGATAGTTAGCAAACATTGTCTTGCTAATGCCTTCTCCTGGAAATGCATGTGTTTTGGTAAGGCATAAGATATTTTCATAAACAAGGCAGGAGAGGTAAATGTTTCTAATTCGTTTTTTCTTTGCGATATACAGTGACGAATTGTGTGACCAGTTTCTGTTTTCTGGAAATTTTTATTTAACAAAAAGTTAACATACTAGCTAAATGGAGTTAACAAAAAGTACATACTAGCTAAAAGGCTACATGAAAGAGACACAATTAAACAAGAATTCATAAAACACAGGGAACATAAATACAATTGTATAAGGGCCTGATCCAAAGACCAATGGGAGTTTTACCATTAATTACTATGGGATTTAGATCAGATCCTAAGTGTATGTCTTTGAGATACAATGAGTGAGATCTGACAATAATACATTATAACCTCAAGGGAAATCATTATAATTTTTCAGTGTCGAGCATCTGAGTGATAGGGTGACTAGATAGCAAGTGTGAAAACTTGGGATGGGGGTGGGGGGTAATAGGCGCCTATATAAGAAAAAGCCCCGAATATAGGGACTCTCCCTATAAAATCAGGACATCTGGTCACCCTTCTGTGTGATGGCAAATTGGAAAAATACACAACACATAAGCAATTAGAAAAATATAAGTACACAGTATGATTGAATATATTATGACACATTTTACACTCGTCAGGAAAAATGGGGTGATAGTACTGAGAAATACACAGTATGTGAACATGTAACTAAAGTCTGTAGTCTGAGACAGGGCAGAGTAAATGTTGTATACTTATCCTTAACTTCCACAGTTTCTTATTTGACTACTTAAATCTGCTGCTTTAATTGGAATTGACTTAAAGGTGACATAAAATGTTTTATAATTTAATGATATGTAATACCTTGAGATCAATTTCTATAATCAGGTCCAATACCTCATTATTTATTTGTATTGCATTAGCACCTCGGCGCCCCAGTCATGGACCAGGACCCCACTGTGCTAGGCGCTGTACAAACAGAGAACAAAAAAATGGTCCCTGCTCCCAAAAGCTTACAGTCTAAGTCAGGGGTGGGCAAACTACAGCCCGCAGGCCAGATCTGGCCCCTCAGGGCTTTGGATCCGGCCCATGGGATTGCCACTCCCATGAGGCTGCGGGCCCCGCACCGCTCCAGGAAGCGGCCGGCACCACATCCCTGCGGCCCCTAGGGAGGAGGGACAGAGGGCTCTGAGTGCTGCTCTTGCCTGTGGGTACCTCCCCTGAAGCTCCCATTGGTCTGGAAGCTCCCATTGGCCGGAGCCCACACCCCAAACCCTCCTGCACCCTGCACCCCAACTCCCTGCCCTGAGCCCCCAGCCTGCACCCCGCCTGCACCCAATCC
Source organism: Natator depressus (assembly GCF_965152275.1). Taxonomy (NCBI): domain Eukaryota; kingdom Metazoa; phylum Chordata; order Testudines; family Cheloniidae; genus Natator; species Natator depressus. The sequence goes on from NC_134235.1 coordinate 17,155,263, forward strand.
CATGGCCTGAGCCCCCTGCTGCACCCCACCTGCACCCCAACCCCCCTGCCACACCCCGCATACCCCTGCACCCCAACCCTCTTCCAAGCCCCCTCATACACCCTGCACCTCTCCTGCCCCCCAACCCCTTGCCCTGAGCCCCTTCCTGCACACCGCACTTCTCCCTGCACCCCTGCCTTGAGCCCCCTCCCACACTCCGCACCCCCTCCTGCACCCCAACCACCTGCCCCAGCCCTACACTCATGGCCCTGCATGCAATTTCCCCACCCAGATGTGGCCCTCGGGCCAAAAAGTTTGCCCACCCCTGATTTAGTAAAGAAGTGAAAACATTCAAATCAGTGGGACAAAATCTTTCTTGGTGTCATATTTCTGACTAATTTTGTCACATCTTGGAATATTTTGCATCCTTGCCTCAATGAATTTCTCCATCTTTAAACTGACTTTCAATTTTCTGTTGATAATATGTAGTATATTTTCTGCATAATACATGAAGAATTAACCGTGAGACTCCTATTAGCATTGCCCCCAAAATATTTAATTAGATTAAAAGTCAAGTCAGATAAATGACCCATTTCTAACAACTTGGTCTAGCTGTTGCTTTTCCTTTCCTCATTGGTTGGTGCATTAATAGAAATGTTACCAGGCATCACACAAAAATTACAAGACGAAGATGCTAAATATAAGTAAAAAGTATAGAGCAACATGCAAATAAGGGTGTATTGGGCATCAATGTGTGCGTATTAATCCAATTAGCATGTTCTGAAGAGTGTCAATGTATTTCCAACCACTAAGATCAGGAAACACATTTAAGAAACAGAAATTAAAGCCAGGTGAAACTTTTGGATTTCACTTTGCAAAACTTTTGTGACAACATTCTTGCAAAATCCATCAAACAAAAATAGATACAGTTTCACTGATTTTCAAAATCATGCTGCCATTTCCCCCCAAATTCAAAAGTATCATTTAAATAACATTTTTCATCCCAAGATCTCAAAGTATTCTACTCAGCCTGGATCCGTCAGGTTGCTGAGCATTTCTGTGAGGTATGTGGGACTCGCCAGATTAGATCAGACCAGAGGTCTTTCTTGTCCAGTATCTTGTCTTTGACAGGTTTCAGAGTAGCAGCTGTGTTAGTCTGTATCCGCAAAAAGAAAAGGAGGACTTGTGGCACGTTAGTGACTAGATGTGCAGGTGAATGAGCCTCTGATAGTGTGGCTGATGTGATTAGGCCTAATTAGGCTTGTTCCCCTGCACATCTACCAATGTGATATATGCCATCATGTGCCAGCAATGCCCCTCTGCCATGTACATTGGCCAAACCAGACAGTCTCTACGTAAAAGAATAAATGGACACAAATCAGACGTCAAGAATTATAACATTCAAAAACCAGTCGGAGAACACTTCAATCTCTTTGGTCACTTGATTACAGGCCTAAAAGTGGCAATATTACAACAAGAAAACTTCAAAACCAGACTCCGAGAGACTGCTGAATTGGAATTAATTTGCAAACTGGACACCATTAAATTAAGCTTGAATAAAGACTCGGAGTGGGTGTGTCATTACACAAAGTAACACTATTTCCCCATGTTTATTTTTCCCCCCTACAGTTTCTCACACGTGATTGTCAACTGCTGGAAATGACCCACCTTGATTATCCCTACAAAAGGATTTTTTTTCTCTCCTGCTGGTAATAGCTCACCTTACCTGATCACTCTCCTTACAGTGTGTATGGTAACACCCATTGTTTCACGTTCTCTGTGTATATAAAATCCCCCTATTGTATTTTCCACTGCATGCATCCAATGAAGTGAGCTGTAGCTCATGAAAGGTTATGCTCAAATAAATTTGTTAGTCTCTAAGGTGCTACGAGTACTCCTGTTCTTTTTGCGGATAGAGACTAACACGGCTGCTACTCTGAAACATCTCATGAACTGTACTCATTAGACTTTATCTTATAATGATCTTCCAGGTGCTTTATTATGCTATTTTAAAATGTCCATTTCAACCAACTGATCAGGTACACATGTAAGGTTTGCTGGTTTGTAATTCCCCAGATCACCCCTGGGTCAATGTGAGTTGAGGGATTTCAGCACTTTGCAGCACTCAAGCCCTAAAGAAGGATACGTTTTACTACCACCATTTTACACATAGGCCACGTGAGGCAGAAAGAGGTGAAGTACTTGCCCACAGCAAGCCTGCGGCAAATCCAAAAACAGTCCTCAGGGGTGAAATCCTGGCACCACTGAAATCAATGACTCTTCCTGATGAAGAGGCCAGTTCTCTGTTCGTAACACCTCCACAAAGGCACAGTCCACAATACAACAAGGCCCTTTAATAGGGTATAGAATGAGAACCCACCCATTTGTTGGTGTGGAGGGGGCGTTAAGGCCCATGGCTCCATTTCGTTGTCCGATCTATTGATTATGCATTGATTATGTTGATCACTTAAGAATTCCCAATTAACACTCTGAAGTTTGGTAGGTTCTCTTCCCAAGATCAGACCCAATATTATTAGAATTATTGTTCAGCTGGGAAACCCGACGTGCATGGTTGCAACACTCTCCGTTAGGAAAAGCCTTCTGAATTTGCAATAGTTTTATTAATTCAAGTAGTGAAGTAGATAGAGATAATATAACGTGCAACTGAGTATCCATATACTCACCATCCCTTGCAAAAGGACCTGAAGTGTTAGTCGTCATCATCATCATCAGACTCACCATCGCCATCACAGATCATCATCCTGCCTTCTCCCAGGAGTCACAATCTCCCACAGCACACTGGCTGGGATACAACTTTTATAATGTGTTACACTGATACCACTAGGCCTAATGCATATTCAGTAGGGGTTTCATCCCCTTTTCCTTGTTTTTATTTCCTAACCCTACTAATGTTAGGGTGCCCTTTCCCCAGAGGTTATTAGTCCATTTACCTCAAGCTTATTAGCATATACATGAATTAGTTATCATGGCACTCTTGTGGTCAGACTTCTACTAATGTTCCTAACTTAAATTATCCCAAGCTGGTACAAGCTAGCATCTTGTGGTCACCTGTCAGCAGTTTAGTCAGTACACTATTCCATCTTGTGATATATTTTATCATCTAGGGTCACTCCTGGTTAGCTACTTATGCTAAGGCTTTTAGGGCCTTATGCCTTGTTTAACTAAGATCATTGTTTTACAGACCCGAGGCCTGCAGGATTTTGCATTACTGCTTCAACCCACATCTATACATTATCTATAGGCTATAATTTCACCCTACCCCAGTCCACCAGGGAGTTTAGCATTGCTGTCTGCGCTAGACTGCACACACAGGTCTTTGCGTGCCAGGAGCACAAGAACTGGGATTATACTTGGTCACTGTTCAAGGAGGGAAGCAGGATCCTTGTGATCTCAAGCTCTGTCTGCTCATTTAGAGCAATTTACAATCTACCCCATATTGCTCTGTTTTAATTGATGTAGAACAGTGGTTCTCAAAGTGGGGTCCCTGGACCCCTTGGAGTTTGCCAGGACTTATGCGGGGGTGCGTCCCTTGACCAGGGCTGGAATATGCCAGAACAGCATTCCAGCACTTTTGCTGCGTGGAGGACACCATTTTGGTCTCAAAATGGCATCCTCCGCACAGTGTAACCGTCATGCCAGTAGCAGTGTTCCCTTACTGGCAGGGGCATTCTGGTAGTACCAGAAATGAAAGCGGTCTGGGACATTTAGTCCTATGCCAAAGTGGTCTGTGGCTGAAAAATGTTTGGGAACCACTGATATAGAAAGTGGGTGCAGTCTGGAAGCAGCATTTCACCTACTGCCCTTGACTCTTGGACGTTACAGTGGCTAAAGAGTTGCACATCCCATAAACAAAACACCCCTTTTGCTGGAAAAGCCTGATAAGTAAAGATCACGAACGGCTTCCTTGCTGGAGTGAGAAATTGGTGAAGTTTGATCTGGTACGATTTCGCAATTTGTCAGTCAAGAAGAGCTAATGCAAGCTGAAGACGGACAGTGTAGAACACAAGAGAGAAAAATGAATAAAGAAACCAGGGAGACAAAAGAATGGATAAAAGAAACCAACAAGACCTGGCTTTAAAAATACAAAATACAAAGGCAGAGAGAGACAGAACTAGTGCCCAGTTATGCTATAATTCTGTCACGTACGTTGCTGATTGGTTTTCCCCCTCTATTTATTTTATTTTATTAATTTCATCTATTAAGAGGCACTTGTCATGAAGCAACGAAGTGCCATATAGTAAAATAAATGATGGGATAGTTAAAAATCAGAGGGTGAGATTCTGTGTGCCATAGTTTCCCATCACTAAGATGGGGATAATAGTATTTCTCTACCTCCTAAGCATGTTCTGTTTAAAAATTGTGATTTTGCACTCAGATACTATTGGGGGCCATATCAGGACCTATGATAGACAGACTTTTTTAATCTAAAGGCCAGATTTGAAAAGATATTTAGACACCTTAAGATGCAGATAGGCACTTTTGAAAATCCCACTAGGCATCTATCTGGATCTTAAGGTGCCTAAATAGCTTTAACAATCAGTCCCTAAGTGACTAGGGAGCCCAACTCCCATTGAAAGCCAGATGCTCCTAAGTCACTTAGGTTCTTTGGAAAATCCCATCCTGAAAGAAGAATCAACCCGTCCCAAATGCTATGAAGCAACATTCAGACAAATTTGGCTAAAGGGAAAGCCTACTTAGCTTTCACACAAGCAACCCCACTCAAACAGAGCTTCATGCTCAGCTGCTAAGAGGCATGTGGAAAAAACAAGTGGTTGGAGACACAGAAAACAAGAGGCCACACAAAGAGGCCACCTGAATAAACAGAATTTGCAGTGTGGCAGCGAGGGACTGTGGTTACCTTCCTCGCACAAGGAGCTTTGCAATCAAGGAGCCTGGATTGAGAAAGAAGGCTGGCACTAAGATTAGGCCACATAAGGGTCTATTAATGGTATTTAATCTTCAGACATGGCTCTGCCTAGTCAGCCACCACTCCTAACTCCATACCAATGCAGCTCCAGCCCAGCTTCCTCTCCCATACCATTCAAGAAGCAGCAGCAATGGCCATGCCAATGTGGCTCTGAGCTGCATCACACAGCCAGGACAAGTTGGAGGTGGCAATCCATCTACAGTGGCAGAGAATCCAAGGAGACTGAAGTACCCTTTAATACCTCCAGGCCAGCACATCCCTCGGCCCCCGCCGATTCTCACAGCCCCCATTGACCTGGAACGGGGGACCGTGGCCAGTGGGAACTGCAGTCAACCAAACCTGCAGATGCTGCAGGTAAACAAAGCGGCCCGGCCCACCAGCAGATGTTCCTGACGGGCCGCGTGCCAAAGGTTGCCGATCCCTGGTGTAGTATCTGAGCTGCATAACCAAAGAAGTAACATTGTCCTAACTAGAAGGGGCTCTTTTATTAATATTTCAAATCAGGGTTCTATGGTTATTTATCTATCATTACAGTGACCACCCTTTGCTGAAGCATTGTATAAACTGAAATTATGCTATATTTGTAGTGGTGTTGTTGGTGCCATGATATAAAAGAGAGACAAGATAGGGCAGGTAATATCATCTATTGGACCAACTTCGGCTGGAGAAAGAGGTAAGCTTTTGAGCTTCACAGAGCTCTTCTTTAGGTCTGGGGAACATAGTGTGTCTGAGCTAAATACAATTTGGGACAGACTGGTATACATAAGAGATTAACACATGCTGTAAGAGATCTTTTAAAATGAAGTAGGCAATTAAAGGTTAGGATTAGGATTAAGGGGGTTCAGGAAATATTTCTTTTCCAGATGTGGTCCTCATCAAGTATGTGTTGTAGTTGTCTGATGATACTCCATATGGAATCCAGTGTGGGGTGATAGGCGACAAGTAGAAATGTGAGGTCAGTGGGGTTTTTTTTCTGTATTGAAGCAAGTTCTCCTGTGGTATTTGGGTGGCCCATTCCATGATGCGATCTACTTGTCTGGTGGAGGATCCTTGTTTAGTGTAGGTAGTTTTAAGTAGGTTTAGGTGTATAGCCTGGACTTTCCCAACACCTTCAAAAGAGCAGTTTGGGAACTTAAAATCATAACTCTGCTAGACACTAATAAACCTGGATTAAACAGGAGACACTGGTGATACGGCTCTTTACAACAATTTATAACACAACCTACTGCCTGCTGATCCTAAATTGCCCACTTCATTTTTAGTGGTTGCTTACAGCATGTGTGAACCCCTTATGCTTAACAATCTGTCCCAACTTGTATTTAGCTCAGACCCTCTGGTTACATTCCCCGGACTTGAAGAAGAGCTTTGTGAAGCTCAGAAGCTTGTCCCTTCCACCAATAAAAGATATTACCTCACTTATCTTGTCTCTCTGATATTATGTTGTTACATGAAACTCCACAGAAATTACAAAGCAAAGGAAAAGTTACTACCATTAAGCTGTGTTAGACATAGAAAGAACACTTTGATTTTTCTTTGGGGTGGGGGGGGAAGAATACCATGGAATTTATTATAGTTCTCCAGGGAGTCATTTTGCAAACAAGTAACTGGGAGTTAGAGGTATCTTTGATATGACAGAGTTACTTGTGTAGCTATATATGGTTCTTCATTCTGATTAATCTGAAGGTCAGATGTTACTTCTCTTTTATGTAACGTTATCATTTTCCTTTCTATGATTCTGCCATGCAGATACAATATTTTGTGACCTAGAATGTATTCCCAGCACATTACATTTGCAACAAAATCAATTCCATTTTGCTGTTTGGCTGTCACACTATGTAAAGTTTTCTGTTTACATAAATTGGGGCAGTGGGAATTCTGCGGAAGTGATACGTTTCTGCAAATTTGCTGTTTCTGCAAAATAAAAGATGTAATTATTTAATCACTAATAAATGACTGCATTAAAAAGAAATTAAAGCACATCCCTGAACAAGGGGAAGTGTGTAAATTGCACTACCCCAGGAGTATCCATGGAAGAAATTATGAAATTGAAGATCATTACAAGAATGATTAGAGGTCTGGAAACCATGCTTTAGAGAGACTACAGAAGCTCAATCCATTAGTTTAGTGAAGAGAAAGTGAAAAGGTGACTTGACCATGGTTTTAGGTTTCTACATGAGGAAGAGGTTTTGCGACAGCTCTTTAATCCAGCAGAAGAAAACATAATGAGATCAAATGGTTAGACTTGAAACTAGACAGACTGAGACTAGAAATAAGGCATACATTTTTAAAAAGTGAGGATAATTAACCATTCACCCAGGGATGGGGTGGATTCTCTATCATTGCTGTCTTTAAGACAAGACATGATATTTTTCTAAAATATATGCTGTCTTCTACAGAGGTTTGATGAAGAAACTACTGGGTGAGGGTCTTTGGCCTGTATTATGCAGGAGGTCAGACTAGAAGACCCATGCTCTCTTTCTGGCCATTCCCTGCCCCCCAAAATCCAGCCAAGCTATGAAGGGCAGTAGGACTGTTTTTACTTCCCCTTGTTATCTTGTGTAGACCAAGTCAGAATCTAGCCTTCTCGGATGCTTTGAAATGCTGTGGCCATTACAAATGTTATGAGAATTGGAACCAATATAAGACTCTAGACAGAGTGAATTATCTCACTGTATAAAATCTTGTTCCACTATATATTGACCACAGATTCAAAAGACAAGACAACTCACTGAACGCTAGGAAGATAGAGGTTTGGGTACCATAGTCTGCCAACCTCACTTTGAGCTGTTTTTGGTAGCTGCCCTCTACCACCTGGCATAAGGTGTCTTGGATGTATGCTGGGGCAGAACAGTGTGTAGTGGAACTGAGTTCCACTGGCATGAGCAGAAATTAGAGTAGGGCACGTATTTCTCTAACTTCCACTTAGGCAGAATGGCTGAGGATCACTGATGCCCTGTGGCCATTACTCTTCATTGTGTGAGTGGCAAATCAGGGCCAGAATCGGGTATGTGTCAGTGTTATATTTGGCTTCCCCCAGGTATTGTGGGTGTGTGCTGTTATTTCTCACAATAGAAAGGCCTTTTAAGAGACACTAGATGTTCACTGTTAAAAAAAAAAAAAAAAAAGAACCTGGGGCCTAATACTACAGCCAAAACCTTAAGTCGATGTGCATTTTGCCAAAGTAAGAATTAAAGACAATGGTGTTACTCTTGAGTATGCATAATTGTGAGCGTAGCTGTTTGCTGAGCCCTGGTGTGATAACTGGGCCCATAAATTTATCATAACTGAGCTCAACTGTGAAAACCACATTAAAAAGTTCATAAAATGTAAACATATAAGTTGCAATAAACTAATAACAACAAATGTTTAATGGGAAAAGTTGCAAAAGTGAGACAGACTGAATTAGGCCAAACAAAAGGGCCTACTGCCATAATTCAAGGACTGTGTTGAGGTCATGCTTGGTAAACAAGCCAGTGAGACCAAAAATCAGTGAACCAGAATTAGTTTGTCAGGAAGTAGGCCTAATTGGTGGGCAAAATAATGAGGAGATGGGCTATTCCACTCATCACTCCCTTTTGGGGTCCTTCTAGAAAGAGTCTTTGGGAAGAAAAAATTTACTACTGGAGGGACTTTCACTATCATGGCTGCCTACACCATCTCCTGTGACCTCAGACCTTTGTCCGGTCCAGAGAGAGGGATCCAGATGAAACTGCGACCTCTACCAGCTTCAGCTAGATCCCGAACATCACCTGGGATGTGAGAGTTTGTCTCTCCTCCCCCTTTCCAGTTCTTTTCCTTCTCCATCTTATTTCTTCTCTTTCCTATCTTTCCTTTTTCCTTCTGCCTAACAGTCTAGCTTTGTCAGCCAATACTGTATAGTTTGCAACACTGCTGTGAGTCTGTACTAAAAGCAACTAAAAGCAGTGCCCTGAACAGCCTCATGCCGGGACAAGTTTGCTATGCCTCGGAGCAGCTGGTCACATTGTGCCTGTGCTTCTCCAGCAGTGAGGTTACAAGTGAGCATCAACATTAGAGACAGAAGTAACTGTTCTTTTCTCTCTCTCCCTTTGTGTTTGTCTTGTTTTGTCGTCGAGGAAATGAAACTGAACTCTGACAACCGCAACCATGACAGCTCCAGCTCATCTTAACTACCTTTGTCTTTTCCCCCAAAAGAACACTTATTACCATCTTTAATACCAACTAAGAGACTGTCAGCAAGGGGGGATTTCCTTCCAAAAATCCTTCCAAGAAAGGGAAAGAACAAGGGATGTTGTTAAAATGAGATTGTTACTTAATACTTTACATTTCAAATGCTTTCACTGTTTTTCCTTATTTTCTCTATCTTTAATAAAAGGTTCAAATGATGTTTAATGGTGCGTTTTCCATGGGACTAAGTAGGCTGAGGTCTCTCTATGCCAAACCTTGTTTAAAACAGTGACTGGGTTGTGTTAATATCTTTGGCTCTTTGGGCCCATTTATTCCATCTAAATACGACAGCCCTTATCAGGGATGACAGCTTTCAGCCACTGAATTGATGGCTAAACTTAATACTTTCTTCCATGACTGACCTTAGAAACAATTTAGCTTATAAACTTTCAACTCACATGCTCTACAATGATGCACTTTGAATTGATGAATTGGGGAACATGTAACTGATCAGCTGGCAAAATTTTCACTGATGAACTGACGAACGTTGAAATGTTGTACTCTTTATTGCTGCACTTCACCATGTTGGCAATAGTGAAATATGAAATCAGGAATTTTTTTTAATGCCCAGGGATGTAATTTAAACCTTGAGGAAAAACTAGTAAATAAAGAAGTTATGACTATCCAGTGTCATTTCTCATTACATTTGAAATATATCAAGAAAATCATATTTGCAGACATCAAGTGGTTATAGGACCAATTTTAATAACCAATTACCACTGAGTCTCCTGTCTTCCCTTTGTGGGGAAGATGACTGAGAAGCTAACCCTGGGTAAGCTATGACTCAGGGGATCTGGGGCTTATGTACATGAGGACATCGACGGAAATTAATCCAAATTAACTGAAGGTATGAATTTGAAGTGGATTAGTTGAACCACATTAAACTCTTGTGTAAACACCCTCATTTAGAATTCAAGTGGCCTTAATTTGATTTAGTTTTAACTCATTTCCAAAGTAAATTTAAACTAAACCAAATTAAGGCCACTTTAATTCTGAACAACAGTACTCACACAGGGGATTTAATGTGGTTTAACTAACCTATTTAAAATTCACTAATCTAATTCATATTAGATTTTATGGATGTCCCCATGTAGACAAGCCTTTCCCAGCTCTACCACATACATCCTTTGGAACCTTCACAGCATCCCTTAATCATTCTATGCCTCAGTTTCCCCATCTATCAAAGGGAATAATACTTCCCTACCTCAGATAGGTGCTATGAGACTAAATTCCTTCAAGTTTATAAGATATAACACATAACCATCTGCATAGAGAGGGTGGGGGTACTACAAAGTTAGTAACATTGGCAAGAACCCTTTTTAAAATTGGCATTTGACTGGAAAGTTATGACCTTTTCTCTCTGATGTGGATCTCGCCAAATAATCTTTGCCTTGCTGATTTATTCAAATTACATTACTGTAATGCACATAATATGCTACACTGAAGAGCATTTGGTAGTCTCTGATAAAGCAGAATGCTAATTACTTCCACAAGTTATCCTGAGGATCATCATCTATCTATTCTGTGAAGTTTATTTTGTCATCAGCTTTACTTCTGAATGAAACTCAAGATGTTAATTGTGATCTATAGAGCTCTACATTAAGTATTCCCCATAGGAAACTGGGATCATTTGGGGCACTTTTGCAAAAGTCCCAGGATTTGAATTCTGAAGGGCAAATTGAGCAAGGATGTGTTTGTTGCCGTAAGTTACAGGTCCAGTTGGGCCAATGGGTATTAATGATGGGTCACTTGTAAGTAATATGCTAAGGTGTCAGAGAGGGTGTAGCAGGATAAAGAGTGGAGCGGCGAGCAGCAGAGAGGCGAACAGAGGGAGTTTGCCTGGGAGTTCGCCTGGGGAGAGCCCACAGAGGCTTACATCTTCCTGGCTTCTCTGAGTAGTTACTACCACTCCTGAGGAAGCTTGTAGAAGGAAGGTAATATGGATGGAGAGCGTTCAGCTGTTGTGACCTGCACTGGATGTGCCATGTTTGTCTTTCTTCCACAGGACAGAAGCAACTTTGTCTGTACAAAGTGCAAGCTGGTCTCCATATTGGAAGAGAAGGTTCAAGGTCTGGAGAAACAAGTATCAACCCTGCGTTGCATAAGAGAAACTGAAGATTTCCTGGACAGACGTCAGGTTATGCTTCTACGGGCAGAATGTTGTGAAGATTCAGAGCAGGCTGCACAGTGGGGACAGAAGGACGGTGAAGAAATTTGGCAGCATGTGACCTCCAGAAGAAGAAAGGGGAGCGTCCATGTACCAGCAACGCAAATACAGGTTTTCATGTTCTCTCCACAGGTACTAATGCGGAGAGTGGACCAGATGATACGTCTGAGGGAAGGGAACAGAAGTAGACTCTGCCGATTGGAAGGCATGAGATGCACTGTCCTAGGGATAGGGGTTCCATGACCACCGCTCCCAAGAGAAGGAGGCGGGTGGTGGTGGTCCGGGACTCTCTCCTCAGGGGGATGAGTCATCTATCTGCCGCCCTGACCGGAAAAACCGAGAAGTCTGCTGCTTGCCAGGAGCTAGGATTCAGGATGTGACGGAGAGACTGCCGAGACTCATCAAGCCCTCAGATCGCTACCCCTTCCTGCTTCTCCATGTGGGCACCAATGATACTGCCAAGAATGTCCTTGAGTGAATCACTGCAGACTACGTGGCTCTGGGAAGAAGGATAAAGGAGTTTGAGGCGCAAGTGGTGTTCTCATCCATCCTCCCCATGAAAGGAAAAGGCCTGGGTAGAGACCGTTGAATCGTGGAAGTCAACGAATGGCTACGCAGGTGGTGTCGGAGAGAAGGCTTTGGATTCTTTGACCATGAGATGGTGTTCCAAGAAGGAGGAGTGCTAGGCAGAGACGGGCTCCACCTAACGAAGAGAGGGAAGAGCATCTTCGCAAGCAGGCTGGCTAACCTAGTGAGGAGGGCTTTAAACTAGGTTCACCGGGGGAAGGAGACCAAAGCCCTGAGGTAAGTGGGGATGTGGGATACCGGGAGGAAGCACGAGCAGGAGAACACGAGAGGGGAGGGCTCCTGCCTCATACTAAGAAAGCAGGACAAACAGCAAGTTATCTCAAGTGCCTATACACAAATGGAAGAAGCCTGGGAAACAAGCAGGGAGAACTGGAAGTCCGGGCACAGTCAAGGAATTATGGTGTGATTGGAATAACAGAGACTTGGTGGGATAACTCACAAGACTGGAGTACTGTCATGGATGGATATAAACTGTTCAGGAAGGACAGGCAGGGTGAAAAGGTGGGGGAGTTGCATTGTATGCAAGAGAGCGGTATGACTGCTCAGAGCTCTGGTATGAAACTGCAGAAAAACCCGAGAGTCTCTGGATTAAGTTTAGAAGTGTGAGCAACAAGGGTGATGTCATGGTGGGAGTCTGCTATAGACCACCAGACCACGGGGATGAGGTGGACCAGGCTTTCTTCTGGCAACTAACAGAAGTTACTAGATCGCAGGCCCTGGTTCTCATGGGAGACTTCAATCACCTCATATCTGCTGCGAGAGCAATACAGCTGTGCACAGACAATCCAGGAAGTTTTTGGAAAATGTAGGGGACAATTTCCTGGTGCAAGTGCTGGAGGAAACAACTAGGGGAAGAGCTCTTCTTGACCTGCTGCTCACAAACCGGGAAGAATTAGTAGGGGAAGCAAAAGTGGATGGGAACCTGGGAGGCAGTGACCATGAGATGGTCGCGTTCAGGATCCTGACACAAGGAAGAAAGGAGAGCAGCAGAATACGGACCCTGGACTTCAGAAAAGCAGACTTTGACTCCCTCAGTGAACTGATGGGCAGGATTCTCTGGGAGAATAACATGAGGGAGAAAGGAGTCCAGGAGAGCTGGGGTTACAGGGACAAACCATCCCGATGTGTAGAAAGAATAGTAAATATGGCAGGCAACCCCCAGCTTGGCTTAACAGTGAAATCCTTGCTGATCTTAAAACACAAAAAAGAAGCTTACAAGAAGTGGAAGATTGGACAAATGACCAGGGAAGAGTATAAAAATATTGCTCGGCCATGCAGGAGTGAAATCAGGAAGGCCAAATCACACCTGGAGTTGCAGCTAGCAAGAGATGTTAAGAGTAACAAGAAGGGTTTCTTCAGGTATGTTAGCAACAAGAAGAAAGTCAAGGAAAGTGTGGGCCCCTTACTGAATGAGGGAGGCAACCTAGTGACAGAGGATGTGGAAAAAGCTAATGTACTCAATGCTTTTTTTGCCTCTGTCTTCACAGACAAGGTCAGCTCCCAGACTGCTGCACTGGGCAGCACAGCATGGGGAGGAGGTGACCAGCCCTCTGTGGAGAAAGAAGTGGTTCGGGACTATTTAGAAAAGCTGGACAAGCACAAGTCCATGGGGCCGAGTGCCCTGCATCCGAGAGTGCTAAGGGAGTTAGCGGATGTGATTGCAGAGCCATTGGCCATTATCTTTGAAAACTCATGGCGATCAGGGGAGGTCCCGGACGACTGGAAAAAGGCTAATGTAGTGCCCATCTTTAAAAAAGGGAAGAAGGAGGATCCTGGGAACTACAGGCCAGTCAGTCTCACCTCAATCCCTGGAAAAATCATGGAGCAGGTTCTCAAGGAATCAATTCTGAAGCACTTACAGGAGAGGAAAGCGATCAGGAACAGTCAGCATGGATTCACTAAGGGCAAGTCATGCCTAACTAATCTAATTGCTTTCTATGATGACATAACTGGCTCTGTGGATGAGAGAAAAGTAGTGGACATGTTGTTCCTTGACTTTAGCAAAGCTTTTGACACAGTCTCCCACAGTATTCTTGCCAGCAAGTTAAAGAAGTATGGGCTGGATGAATGGACTGTAAGGTGGATAGAAAGCTGGCTAGATTGTCGGGCTCAACGGGTAGTGATCAATGGCTCCATGTCTAGTTGGCAGCCGGTATCAAGTGGAGTGCCCCAAGGGTCGGTCCTGAGCTGGTTTTGTTCAACATTTGTATTAATGATCTGGAGGATGGTGTGGATTGCACCCTCAGCAAGTTTGCAGATGACACTAAACTGGGAGGAGAGGTAGATACGCTGGAGGGTAGGGATAGGATACAGAGGGCCCTAGACAAATTAGAGGATTGGGCCAAAAGAAATCTGATGAGGTTCAACAAGGACAAGTGCAGAGTCCTGCACTTAGGAAGGAAGAATCCCATGCACCGCTACAGACTAGGGACTGAATGGCTAGGCAGCAGTTCTGCAGAAAAAGACCTAGGGGTTACAGTGGACGAGAAGCTGGATATGAGTCAACAGTGTGCCCTTGTTGCCAAGAAGGCCAATGGCATTTTGGGATGTATAAGTAGGGGCACTGCCAGCAGATCAAGGGACGTGATCTTCCCCTCTATTCAACATTGGTTAGGCCTCATCTGGAGTACTGTGTCCAGTTTTGAGCCCCACACTACAAGAAGGATGTGGAAAAATTGGAAAACGTCCAGCGGAGGGCAACAAAAATGATTAGGGAACTGGAACACATGAGTTATGAGGAGAGGCTGGGGGAACTGGGATTGTTTAGTCTGCAGAAGAGAAGAATGAGGGGGGATTTGATAGCTGCTTTCAACTACCTGAAAGGGGGTTCCAAAGAGGATGGATCTAGACTCTTCTCAGTGGTAGCAGATGACAGAACGAGGAGTAATGGTCTCAAGTTGCAGTGCGGGAGGTCTAGGTTGGATATTAGGAAAAACTTTTTCACTAGGAGGGTGGTGAAGCACTGGAATGCGTTACCTAGGGAGGTGGTGGAATCTCCTTCCTTAGAATTTTTTACGGTCAGGCTTGACAAAGCCCTGGCTGGGATGATTTAGTTGGGGATTGGTCCTGCTTTGAGCAGGGGGTTGGACTAGATGTCCCTCCTGATGTCCCTTCCATCCCTGATATTCTATGATTATATGAAAATATCTAAGAGGAAGATATAAGCTCAAATAGGAGTGAGGGCCCTGCATCTCAACCTCCCTAGAGCAAAATCCAGGCTAATTTTTCAGTGAAGGTTAGTCTCTTTTGAATCACACTAAACATTTCCACTAACTCTTTGGTACCATATCATGCAATAGATAAAAATCGCTGAGCTGGAAAAATGTATTAGGCCAGCAGTCCACCCATCTATCCCACTCAGGATTTTGTTCCACAAAACAAAATGTGTTTTCTTGTGTTTTATTCAGTCTAGTTTTAAGAATATATTTTTTTTTAAATGAAAAATAACCCACAACAGTTTATCATTATTCTTGTACGTTAGGGGCCAAGGTCATTCCTCTGAGATGTGCATCTGACTCCAAGTGACACCAGTGCAGGCTGCATATACACATCTGAAGGCAGAATTTGGCTCTTAGAAATGAGCAATTGTCTTTGTCTTATTCACATTGATCAGAGCTCAGCAAAGACAAAGCAGTTCAAAGAAAACAAAAAATCTTTATGAGCTCTTCTCACCTGATTTCTGCACCAGTCAGCTCTCTGAGGTGAAACTCCCATGCAAAAGAGATTGTTTAGATATCACAGTTCACAGCTATCTTCCTTCTCCCACCCGCCCTCCCAGAATCCAATCTGTGTTTTATGCTTAGGGAGTTCCAGTAGAATCTCTATACAATGTGTTATGCCAAACATCTTTGGAAAGCAATGATTTAAATTGGAAGACTAAGGCTGGGCCTTCTGGAAATTGTATTTTTAAAGTGTAGCTATTATGTTAGCGTATTAAATTTACTAGGTAATGTAAATGGCAGCTTGCTGATAGATTTATACATGGACCTGAGGCTGTGTTTGGATCGGTGCTGGATTTTCACCCAGAATGCATGCCTGTTGCGTTTGCTGAACCTGATTTTGGAGAGATACCCAGGTAACAATATGTTAGTTCAGTCTTACCGCTAAGATCTCCCTCTAAACTCACTATCGATTGTCATTTAATAATAGCACAGTTTGAATGCATAAATTATGTATTCATTTTTGAAGTACAAAGGACACATTCTCATCTGATTTCCTTGAAAGAGTTCCAGCATTTTTCTTATCTCATAAATATTTACAGTAGGTGCACTCAGTCTTCAGAAAATACAATGCTAGACACTAATAGAAAAATTTTACACAGTGTATTCAGATGAAAGAAGAATTGGGTTTTTTTAAGTGTAGTGGAATAACTGTTAATGTTTTATTCATAATTTCTGAGAACTGCTTATTTAATTCTCCTTCCACAATACACAGATAATTATAAATTACAGAATTAAGATCTGTTGCTGCAAGGAGCTGAGCAGGGCTTTGAGCTCCTATTGACATCAGTGGGAACAACTTTTAGAGAAGTTAAAGAGCTCTTTGTTACCCTCAGCTATACAGATACACAACAAATTGAACTCACTGCAGTCAAATTAGACCCCAAACATTAAATGTATTTTTGATCCATTTAAATGCGTAAAATTTAAAGATTTGCACGCACCATTAAATGCATGCAGATCTCAAACTCAAACCTTAATCGCTACAAAGTACAGAGGTAATACAGAATGGTAGCAACTGTATGACTGTGGGTGTAAATCACCAATTTGGAAGGTCTGTGTGGGTATCGTAAATAATTTCTCTCCCCATAAAGCTCGTCTATTTAAAGAAAGGGTAAAACGAGAAGACAGAGCACAGGAAAAGAGAAAAGCAGAGGGAGGATGATAGAAAGGAAGATCCCAACTTTTAAAGACTCAAGACCAAGTTCAGCCCTAGGCTAAACAGGTGCAATGTTAGCATTGTGCATGTTGGAATTCTCCCTCAGCAACTGCCTAGGAATGGCCACCAGTAGAGTTAGAGTTCTACAACGTGCAGAGGATCTGCACAAAGGTTAAAATAGCTGTTGCCTTTATTAAGTGGATTGCCCATGGCCTGCTCTCTCCCTAAGGACAAATCCACGGAGGCCCATCTGTGATGCATATGAACAGAGTAGGTCATTGGAATGGAGGCAGCGGAGTCCCCCTTCTGCACAGGCCAGTTGTCTGTTCATGGATTTGAAGGGCATGGATTAGGACTCAGCAAGGACCTCCGATCTTGATCCATGGAGTTTACATTTTTATTTTGACCCATCTCCATGTTTCTAGACTGCAGGAGATAATCTCAGAGCAGAAAGTTCACTGGAAGCTGGAGATTATTGCAAAAGAGCAGAGTTAACAAGTTAAAGCTGAATTCACGCTACCAGGCAAAGAGGCATAAACTTAGCAGTGTACCCATATTCCTTAGTGATATGGCACAGGACCCAATCAGGTTCGTGCACAGCAGTATGGCACACCAGCACCCCTCCTAAACCACCTTGTGTTTCAGAATCTCAGCTTTCATTTTTTTTAAAAGTAAGTTTCTAGCAGTTATAGTTTGAAAGAAAACCACAGAAGTATGAACCAAGAGAATTGGATACAGTGATTTCTTCCTGAGTCTGCAGACAGTCTAGAACAGTACCTCCGAAAGGTGTGAACTTCCCCATTCATCTCAGAGAGGTTTTCACTCAGATACCCAGTAATGGTGATTTAAATATTATCATTGTTAATTATTAAAGTGTTCATGAAAGCAAAACATGCGAGAAATGAGAAGGGGGATCACAGATCTGTACTATCTACTGTGTGCGACATCTCCTAGGGAAGACCGATGGTTCAGTCAGTCTGGGAGTTGGAAGGCCCAAATTCCATTTCCTGCTCAGCTACAGACTCCCTTTATGACCTTGGGGAAGTCATTTAGTCACCCTGTGCCTCAGTTACCCACCTATAAAATGGGGATAGTAGGGTTTCCGTACCTCACAGGGCTTTTGCGAGGATAAATATATTAATGGTTGTGACGCACTCAGACACTACAGTAAGCAGGGCCAGATATGTACCATACATTTTGGTGCCAAGAGTGTGTGGAATTTAGAAGATACCAGTGCTTATTTCTCCACCAACCCCCCTCACTAATCAAGAAAGATCCAAGCCTCAGCAGCCTGGCAGAGCCCAGCAGGGCATCAGAGCCCTTTGAGGAGAAGCTGAGCCCAAGGAGTGCAGAGGGGAAGCCATGAATACACATGACCATATCATGAACAAAAGTATAACTGGGTTCAAAAAAGAATCCAATATATTCATAGAGGCTATTAGCCAAGATGGTCAGGGATGCAACCCCCTGCTTTGGGTGTCCCTAAACCTCTGACTGCCAGAAGCTGGGATTGGACAAGAGCGGATGGATCACTCTGCAATTGACCTGTTCTGTTCATTCCTCCTGAAGCACCTGACACTGGCCATTGTTGGAAGATCAGCTCCTGGACTAGACAGACATTGGTCCGACCCAGTGTATACATATGTTTTTAACATATGCACAATCTACTGTGAGCCACACCTCATTCTGGTGACTCACAAGGGTGGATCTTATATTATGGGTGGAGCTTGGAAGAGTACCATCACCCTTTTCTTCCCAGTTCAATCCCTGTGTAGAGGATACAGATCACTGGGAATAGGCTGTGCTTTAGGGCACAGGCCCCTGTTGGGGGTGGTGTGAGTCTGCATGGTCCTAGGGCTAGCCAGTGTGCAGGGGGAATGTGTATGCTGCAGCATATATTTCATGATGCAACCAGCTCCCATTACAGACCAATGCCATGGCCCTAACTTCTCCCTGCCCTCTTTGGGATAGTTGTACCTCTGGGAGCTCAGAGGGAGAAGTCACTGCATTCCCGTGCAGTTATTCCTGGCACTTGCATGGGGTGAGCAACAGAGGGGAAATCTCTTTGTGTCCTCCCCCATCCACAGCCCAGAGTCATTCTGGGTATTAGCTTGTGCTTCTCTCATTCTTCTTCTTCTAGAAGTCAGGTCACAGGGCTCTTATATCCATGAGAGGATCTGTGGTGCAGGTGTCAGGGAAAACCCATTACTTTATGAGTAAGTGAGCAGTCAGCTGTGGGCATCTCGATCACAAGTTATTATTCTCCACCTGATTTGTCCACAAGCCAGTTGTGTTTCTCAGAGTAATAGCTCTGCTTCTGCCAACACTATGGAGGGACAGATAGAGCTGAGAGCAGCCTTAGCTGAGTGCCTCAGTTTCTGAAAGATGTGTCTGGTAAACTTCCTTTTTACATACCTCTGCCTCAGATTCACACCTCAGAAGATAAGGCTGATCAGGGAAACAGAGCATGCGTCCAATTTATTCATAGTCAATGGACTATACTGTCTCACTCACTCCCTGCAAGAGCTCTGATCTGCAGAAAACCCTTGCTGCTGGCTTGCTAGCTAGCAAATACAGGCTGACAGCGTGCCGGCCGGGCACAGGAGCTCTGTGCTGTATGAATGCTGCTGCTGATGCATTTGCAAAATGCATCACATGCCTGGAGTTCATTTTAGGAAATATAGGAAACAGATTAAAAGTATATTTCTCCTCTCTAACCTCTTTATCTCATGTTTCTGGGTCGGTTTCCTTTCTCGGTAAGGCAGCATTTGATTAAAGCCGGGAGCATCAGAACTGCTCCTCGCTGATACAGGCACAACACCCAAAGAAACTAGCCAAGAGTATTCCTAGGACGAGGTGAATATAGTTACCCGTATTATTTTTGTAGTAGCTGCCTGTAGCAAGGAGCTCATTTCCTTAAGAATTAAGTGGAGACAGGTCCCACTGAATACCTTATCTGTGAATTTTGAGACCAGGCTCAGTTTGCACCTGGATCCAGATCCAGGTTTTGTGGCTACTCCATGGCAGTCCCTAATGGGCTGAACTGACCATGAAATCCAAGCACCCCAGACACTTGGAAGGTTTAAAAATCTAGGTCTGGCTCTGAATTTTGTGGTTGAAACTCATCTCAAGGACTATCCCACATCAAAAATCTATGTGTGGTTTGTGAACAGGCTGAGTCTCTATCCCATTCTCCACAAACCATGAGCCAGGGTTAAAACTCTTCCCCTTCCTACGGGTTGTCTTCACTAGAAACACAGAAAACAACAGCACAACATAAACCTCAATTTCATCTTCCTTCCCTGAGCTTGGCTGTCCCTAGAGTTCCCTTCAGATCTTGCTCTGTCCTCCCTCTCTAGTTCTTTTGCCACCAATAGGCACTCCCATCTGCCTTATATCCAGGATGGAGTTAACAAGCAACACTTGCCACAATAAGTCAGCAGAATTTCATGCGGGGTTCTGCATCTGCAGATCAAATGAGTCAGCAAAAATCCCCTGACATCCTATTGCATGTTTTTATGCTATTTTTAAAAAATCACTAAATCCTTGCAGAAAACAAAATCCAGTTGTTTAAAAATAGAGGTTTTTACCATTGGCAATTTAATTAACAATGAGGTTGATGCTTTGGTTTGTCATCAATCAATAAACATGTATACTCATGTTTGTAAACCTTTGGTAGTACATTTCCTTTCTAATCAGACCCTATTACACCGCAGACTGCAATGTAGAGATGTTCTCATGCAGGCTCCTGGCTTTTAAAGGTCACTGGACTTGTAGCTATTTTCAAGGATCATTGAACTGATGTCACTTTGGGAAACTGCGTCTGACTCAGGGGCTGCAATTCAGCTGGGACAAGGCTGAAGATGAGGTGGGAGGGAGGCAAGGGTAGAGTGGAGAACAGTACACAGAGAAAAGTAGGGTCATACCATATGACAGGCTTCATCAAACCAGTATTCCTGGACAACTGAATGTAAAAGGAAATACAAAAGTCCCCCCCTGAGAGCATGGAGATAACTTCTTTTTAAAGAAATTGACATTGAGTGTTGAAGCAAAAGCCACCTCTGGAATGTTATTTGGAAATCCAGCTAATGTTTTTCCATGGCTTTTATACCTGTCCCTAGAGTTATTACCCATACAGCCAGAAACCATGACACATGACCATGGACACAACATTTGGGTCTGGATTCAGATTTAGAACCCCCATGAAGGTTGGCTGTGTTCCGATACAGTGCCTTGATCTGGCCCTTAAAGACAATGGCCACTTGTGGAATTTGGATTTGAATCCAGGGGCCATAATTTTTGTTTGGAATTTTGCCCATTTCTAGAAATAAACACAGGTCTCAGCACTGAGAAGCTTACTCTTCAAAGCTGGAGTTGGGTTTGTGGGCATAGCTCTGTGCGTAGGGGAAGCTGTAGTCACATTGCCCCACTGGGAGAACCAGGAGCTCCCTTGTGCACAGGGGGAAGACACCAGTTTGCTACCCTTTAAGATGGTACAGCTTCTGTTGATCTCTGGAGATGCATAGCTGTGCTGGCTGGTGGGGGAGGGGCATGGCCCCACCCCCTCCCTTACACCTTAAGAATCATTAGCAGGGATCAGCAGTTCCTAATCTGCAGCTGGGTCTGGCACCAGCATAGGTAGTGTAGGGGGAGAAGGCTCTTTTGCCTCTTTCCCCTACCTGTGCATTCATGCATCCAAAATCTGGCCCTGAGATTGCAGATTAGTCTAAGATTACTGGTAGACTATGTATTGTAAAGCCCCACCATCTTCCTCTCCATTATTTGTATTACCCTAGTGCTACCCTAGTGGAGTCCTCATCATGTTTTGAATTATAATGGTGTTTTCAGGATCTAATTATTTAGAAGGAAATTGCAGATATCATGGAGGTGGGTTAACTTTTTTCCCCTTCACTCATCATTCTTACTTGGAGACATTTGTCTAGTTCTCTTTATTATTTATACTCTAATAGTTCCCAGAATGCAAGAGACAATGTCCAAACATATATGAAAACACAGACCTTGCTCTTTAGAGCTTTGGTAGGAAATCTGCTGCACAAAATAAAAGACCATGAATGCAAAAGAAGGAAAGGGATTATGTAGTGGGGCAGTTGTCCCACTTTGGCAGAAGAGGGGTTAAAGTAGGCTGGAGAGAGCCTGTGCAGAACCCAGCCAATCAGAGGAAGGCTTAGAAGCAGCCAATCAGGGCCAGGCTGGGTCCTATAAGAAGGGCTACAGGGGCGAGAAGAGCCTGGTCTCTTCCTGGAGTCTGAGGGGGGGAAGGACTGGCTACCTGTAGGGTCAGGGTCAGGGTCAGGGTCAGGGTCAGGGTCAGGGTCAGGGTCAGGGTCAGGGTCAGGGTCAGGGTCAGGGTAGAGCTCCAGCTCCAGCTCCAGCCTGGCTGGCTCCCAGACTGTGGCCTTGATATAGGGGCTGAGTAGATGCTGGGGCTATGGGGAAGTGGCCCACGGAAAGCAGGTAGCAGCCGAGGGTAAGGAGAGGCAGTGAGTGGCTCCTAGCAATAGGGTCCCTGGGTTGAGGCCTAGAATAGTGGGTGGGCCTGGGTGTGCCCCCCACCCCCTTTTCCCACCGGCCACCAAGGGAAGTGGCCAGCCAGAGGACTGCAGTTTGCCACTGTGATGAGAAGCTAAGTGAAGGACTACTGGTTCCCCTGGAATGGGGCGGGGGTAACAGAGTTGGGGTACAGCCAGAGGGCTGTGCCCTGAAGAGGATGCTGTGGTTTGGGATCAATGTGGGTCCCAGACAGCAGAGCAGGTAATAGATTCATAGATACTAAGGTCAGAAGGGACCATTATGATCATCTAGTCTAACCTCCTGCACAACGCAGGCCACAGAATCTCACCCACCCACTCCTGCGAAAAACCTCTCACCTATGTCTGAGCTATTGAAGTCCTCAAATCGTGGTTTAAAGACTTCAAGGAGCAGAGAATCCTCCAGCAAGTGATCCATGCCCCATGCTACAGAGGAAGGCCCTCTTTCTCCAGGACCTCTTCCAATCTGCCCTGCAGGAAAATTCCTTCCTGACCCCAGATATGGTGATCAGCTAAACCCTGAGCATATGGGCAAGATTCACCAGCCAGATACCCAGGAAAGAATTTTCTGTAGTAACTCAGATCCCACCCCATCTAACATCCCATCACAGGCCATTGGGCCTATTTACCACAAATATTTAAAGATCAATTAATTACCAAAATCATGTTATCCCATCATACCATCTCCTCCATAAACTTATCGAGTTTAATCTTAAAGCCAGATAGGTCTTTTGCCCCCACTGCTTCCATTGGAAGGCTATTCCAAAAAGTCACTCCTCTGATGGTTAGAAACCTTCGTCTAATTTCAAGTCTAAACTTCCCAATGACCAGTTTATATCCATTTGTTCTTGTGTCCACATTGGTACTGAGCTTAAATAATTCCTCTCCCTCTCCGGTATTTATTCCTCTGATATATTTATAGAGAGCAATCGTATCTCCCCTCCCCCACCACCTGCAGAGGGCACTCCATAGCCAGAACTGAGCTAATTCCCAGAGCAACCAGCAGGAGGTGCCATGGTGGTAAGCATGACCTGTTACAGATTAATTTCTACAGCATCCTGTTTAAAGTTGCTTTGTCATCTTTAGTCTTTTCATGTAGCCCTTTCAATGACTAGGGAAAGTAAATAAATTGGCAAGCATATTCCAATGTGTGAAAGCAAATACTGGGCAGTAATACAAATACTTTTAGCTTGAAGGATCTCTCCATGAGCTTCACAAATACAGGGATCACTTCAACAACCACTGTAGTGGAACCACCTCTGAAGTAGAATTTGGAAATAGGACCTAACTGTTTAGGACATGACATGAAGAAGAAAACTGTATCCAAGTGACACTGCAAGGAGATTTGAGTTAAGCTGACTGTGGTGGTATTTGGTCAGGATATTAAGGCTACCAGCCATACTCCTGAGAGAAGTGGCATGGAGGGGAAGTGGGTGTACATGCAGAAGTGACGTGAAAGGGGATCAAACTTATACCCCACTATATTAACTCAGACTCAGTTATACTGCCTTAGATACACTTGCACCCACTCTAGTAGTAAATAGGAGAGTCTAAATCAGTGTAATTTATATACTGAGGAGTTAGAAGGAGCATGGTTAGCTACAGTAAGGTGGGTGTTTATGTGTATTTGTAACCCCCTTATTTCCCTCTCTCTCCTTAGCGCTCTCTCTCTTCCTCTTAGGCAGCAATTTTAGGCAGGCTTTGCAGTTCCCAATAAATTGACACCATTTCTCTGGCCCAACTTCTGTCTTACAAGTCTCATTTCCCTTTTGATTCAGCTTTCTCTCACTTTGCCTCACTCCACTGCAATCAGTGCAGCCAGATGGAAAGGGCTTTGAAATTTACTTTTTCAAATTGTAACTTTAATTTCTCCTTTTGTTGTCTCTTGTTGAGTTTTCCAGTCGTCCTCAAGTTTCCCTGCTCACCACAGACCTTGCTCTCAAGTCTTGGTTCAGTTTAGGTTTCTGCTCTTCGCACTTCTACTTGCACGGGCATTTCTGTCCTGGGGTTGGCTTTGGAGCACTAATTCACACTACAGCAATGTGTGTCGTTGGCATGTCTGATTCGGAGAGCAACAGAAAACGAACCTACAGAATTTTCTGACAAAAGTCAAAGGTCAACAATTTCAATCACTTTTGAATACAAAAGCAGGGACAAGGATCACACAGTGAACAGTGCCCATGCAACAACCATCCTAAGAAGGAATGAGAATCCTGTGTGTCACACCTCTATTAAAATGCTCCCAGGTGCACAAGACTCAAGGAACCCTTTCCCTATGCTCACCTGCACAGGAACAGATCATAAGAGCAGACCTTGTGTTTGAGTGCAAGGTCCAGGGAAATATTCTCACCACCTATAGACACTTCAAAGGAGCAGAGCAGGGCCATGGGCCCAACTGCCTTATACACTGGCTGTGGGTTGGCAGCTGGCATGGGAGGATCACTTGGGGAGCTGTAGGACTTGCCTTTGAGCATGCTTCCCCCAGCACCACCAGGGGCATTCTTCCCACCTGTACACTCTGCAGGCAGAGTGAACAGCACTGGTGCCATGCCCTTATGCACAAAGAACCCCTGCCTGGCTTTACCTTTTAAGAACCCAGTACAGCTCTTAATGCTTAAAATTCACAGGACCTCCATGATCAGGGAGAAGGCAGGTAGTCATCTCCAGAAGTTTAGGACAATGTGCCTTAGCAGGGAGCGGGCATAGCCATAGCAAGAATCTGGAGATGGGGAATTGGGTCTGCCAACTGTCTCTGAAAGACTCTGAAGATGGGGAGCAGGGCTTCTGGTTGCTGCCTGAAGACCCCATTGAGGAAGTAGTTGCCCTGGATTGTTGTGACTGTCTCAAAATTGGCAGGAACCAACACCTGAAGGTTTTATGAATCACTCCTATATGATTTGCTCCATACATATTATTGTTCATTGGTCACAGAAAGGCACAGATCCTGTGCAAAATAAAAAACATTGCAATTCTGTAACTAAACCACCAAAACACAATTCTCAAGCCCCTAGTGAATCATAGAATCATAGAATATCAGGGTTGGAAGGGACCTCAGGAGGTCATCTAGTCCAACCCCCTGCTCAAAGCAGGACCAATCCCCAATTAAATCATCCCAGCCAGGGCTTTGTCAAGCCTGACCTTAAAAACTTCTAAGGAAGGAGATTCTACCACCTCCCTAGGTAACGCATTCCAGTGTTTCACCACCCTCCTAGTGAAAAAGTTTTTCCTAATATCCAACCTAAACCTCCCCCACTGCAACTTGAGACCATTACTCCTTGTCCTGTCCTCTTCTACCACTGAGAATAGTCTAGAACCATCCTCTTTGGAACCACCTCTCAGGTAGTTGAAAGCAGCTATCAAATCCCCCCTCATTCTTCTCTTCTGCAGACTAAACAATCCCAGTTCCCTCAGCCTCTCCTCATAAGTCATGTGTTCCAGACCCCTAATCATTTTTGTTGCCCTTCGCTGGACTCTCTCCAATTTATCCACATCCTTCTTGTAGTGTGGGGCCCAAAACTGGACACAGTACTCCAGATGAGGCCTCACCAATGTCGAATAGAGGGGAACGATCACGTCCCTCGATCTGCTCGCTATGCCCCTACAATAACTAGTTAGGCCTACCACACTTTGGTGTCTGCTTTGAGACATTTGTGCACTCTTGCCTTTTTTTTTTCCCGCACCTAATCTCATCTGAAATTTTGATCAAATCAATCCATATGTGCAAAACACATGTTTGACGGATCCTGAGCTGGCTGGAGAGGAGTGCAGCAGCTCTTTTAAAAATGGACAAAATTCTGATTCTGTCGTGTCTTCTGACTTGATTTTTCACAATTTCCCATCATCTTGGTGCATCATGACACAGCCTCCTTTGCAAACAGAGCTGGAGTAGAAAACCAGATCTTCAGTGTTGAATGCCAGAAGAGAAATTTAGGATTCCTTTCCAGCACCTATGTTTCATCTTCTTCTCCCTGTTCTGAGCTCACCCTATGGCAATTGTATTTAGGATTGGCCAGGCTGGCTGAGTAGCAGAAAGGTCCATTACTTTTCTAAATAGCATTTTTTATTTTGTCCTTGTGCAGTTTCAGTTCTTTGTTGTTTAGATCAAACCAGTTTTCCATGGAGACTGCAACAGTAGTAGTTTCATCGGCCTGTCATTAGTCAAGTCCCTTTGAAACTTCCTTCAGTTGCTTTTGTGCCTTTCTGTGAGGCACTTTTGCAAAATAGATGCAGGGTTTTGATAAAAGGTCTCCTTGAACATGCAAATTGTTACAAAATTATGAATGATGTGTGATGGAGTGACTCAATCATCCACCAAGCGCCAGATGGGGCATAAATCCTAACTCTTCAGTCAACAAACCATGACAAAGGATTGTTCTGGTGTTTTCTGACCAGGATATTCCCTGGAATCCCCAGCTGCCCTATGAGGGCTGCTGTCTGCCAGCATGGCACAAAAGGCATGGAGACAGAGAGCAAGATCTATGTCCTTGAAGGTTTGATTTTTCCTCACAATCACTGGTGTAAATCAGGAATAACTACATGATGTAAGAATAACATGGGGGGAGAATCAAACCCTACAATTCAAATGGAAAAAGTACTAGAAAGGACATACATTGGCAGAGGGAAGGACTCGCTGACCTAACAGATCTCATCCACTTCTGATTTCTGATATTATATTCATCTGTTACTCATATTGAAACTCAACCTGAATTAAAAAAACAAAGTGTTCCCTAGCTTTAAATCCAGCTAAAAGTGAGATGGTACAAACCTGGAAATATTTTCATTCCTGTAATCTGTCATCAGGAAGCCAGCCTGGGAATATTTCACATTGCCACCTAAGTAATTTGATAGTTTGATTATATTAAAGTAATTGCTGAGTGCATTCTTGCTGACTTCTCTGTATTTCCCTGAAGTAATCCCTGCTCAAATGCGCTTGAGGGAAAGAGATTATAAAGTAAGCTTTCTCCTTTGAAATTGATACCCTAAATATCACAGTCCACTCTAACTGGCTTTTGTAAACATATATCATGCAGACAAATAAGCATTATAAATAACCAGTGAGCAATATAACAATAAATTGATTACAGCATCCACATTTTGAAATATCTGCTTGAATGAGGATATTGCAGAAATACTGCAGAAATTATAGTATCTCCTTTCCTCAAATCAACATTTCCCCAAGTGACTCATTGGCAGCGGAATGCGCAGGGATGCACCAAACCTGCTTTCGGGCACAAAGACTCAAAGCTCCTACTCTGGTAGCACAGGCCTGCAATCTGTGGAAAAGAAATTCCCAAGCAACTATCAGTGTTTTTCTGAGGGAGATCACTCACTTTAGTCCCAAAGTTGCCTCCATTCCACTCCCATCACTTTAATACTTGAAAATTGACATCAGAAAAAAAGAAGAGTTGAACTGAGGTTACAGGAGGTCCTAGTTTTCTGCAAGAATTGTTTCTGGTGAGTCTTTGTCCCATATTGCATCCCAAATTTAGGCGTGGAAGGTTGAGAGGCATGAGTGGAGATGGCTCTTCATTCGTAGCATCATAGAGGCATGTCTACACTGCATCTGGGGGCTATGTTGCAGCTCGGACGAGAGCTCAGGCTCTGAAACCTGGGGGGTGGGCATGAGACCCCAAGTTGCAACATCAGAGCGCCGTCTACACAGCTATTTTTAGAGCACTAGCATGGACCCCACAACACCGATCCGTGGGAGCTGGGAGGTTCACTCCCAGGTGCAGCACTGACATACCCAAACCATGTAAGGCTGGAGGGACCATCAGATCTAGTCTGACCTCCTGTATATCATAGGCCACCAACACCACCCAGGATCCCCACACTCAACCCAACAATGGACATTAGAACAAAGCATTACAGCCCTCAGGAAACTAAACTTTTATGTGCACAGGCAGAGAATAGGAGGGACTGTGGTGCACTAATGGCCAAGGCCCCTACAATGGCTGAGAACTGATTAAGTGACTTATACCCCAATGATCCTTGAGTATTTAGTTTTCCACAATGCATAGTCCTCTAAAACACTTTTATCCCCAATGAGCAATGGCATCTGAAATATGTTTTTCAGAACTTGTTCCAGCCCAAAGAGCCCCGTATTTAACAGGATTCACAAAGTACACTCACTGGCATGTTCCTGGATGAAATCACCCATTTGCTATGCAGAATATGATGATTGGACTAGTCAGAACTTTGCCTTCTCTGGTATCCTGGGTGATGGTGTTGAAGGTTTAATGTAGCACTTCTTGGCTCATGATGTTAGACATACTTATTAACAGAGGCATCTTGTAAACCTGTTAGCACTTCAGCGACCTTTAACGTTTCCTCCTTTCATAAAATGCCATATGTACAAAGGCCGTGGCACCATGCCATGTGGTTTTTCTGTTCAGGAGAATTCCAGTTGAAGGTCAAATGTTGGAGCCAGTCTGACAGCCAAGATGGCTGGCAGATAATCCATGGCTCAACAACAGAGAGAAATACTTCCTGTTGATTGGAGCCAAAGGGCCTGATCTAAAGAATCTTGAAATCAATGGAAAATTTCCCATTGACTGCAGTGGGCTTTGGATCAGGTCCTCCAATAGGTAATCAGGGAGGGAGGAAGTACAATCAAGGATGCAGGTCTAATGGAAGGTTAATGTAGGGAATGAAATTGAGTACATTTATTTAAAGTATGACTTGCCAATAAAAAAAAATCATGAAAGCTCCGAGTCAATTGTACTTAGAGTCCCTCTTCGAGTCCACCCCGTATGATGGCACAGGTAGGCTGCAGATAGCTTGGTGTGGAAGAGCTCAGCTCACTCCTTCCTAACATCATTTTAATTGCTGAGAAAGAAGGAATTCCTCATCTACTTGTTAGCAACTAGGAGGACAGGCACTGCTTGAACTTCTGGTACCCTAGTAACATTATGAAGTTCTGTTGGCTTCCTCCTTCCTTTTGTTGTCATCAGTCCACCACAAGCACAATGACATCTGTGCACATGGTGTACAACTTCCACAGGGGCCTTAGATTCTCTGGGCCATCTATGTCCCAGAAATGGAAAGTGACTGTTTAAGGTCCCTGAGTCACTTTGACTTTCTCTGTGTTAAACCCTGTCGTAGGGATGGTGCTGACCAACTCATGGAACTGCAGCCTGTAGAGTGCTGTTGTGTTATCAGCAAAGTTGAACCCCAGGATCATGATGTGAAAGCACTGGAAAGCAGGCAGGCTAGAAAGGATCAGCATCTGGTCCAAGAGTCTCTTCCCCACTGCCAGGGGGGAAAGTGACAGCAGGTTGCCATTGAAAGAGGCAGAGACGGGTACTCTTCAGTGCTCTGAGTTGGAGTCACAGCCACACCAGAGTCAGACGTCCAGTGGGCAGGCAATTGGCAAAGGCCAAGGCAGCCTGTGCCTCCTGGCACCTGTGTCCCCATGTTCAAACACTCCTGACCCCAGCACAGGAGAAATCGCAGCCCTGACTCCTCCACATCTCTGCCAATCACCAGTGCAACACTCCACATAGATACAGGCACATTTCAGAAATAATCTGAAGTAATATTGATAAATGAAGCTACTGTCTGTTTCCAACTCTTTCTTGGTGATTAATAAATGGGTTGTTAATTCTCTGCCAGAGCTATTACCATAAGGCCAAGTCACCTGTTTTCTTTGAATCTCAGTTCAAATTTGACTGAACTATCAACAGCAATGGGAAAGTAGTATGAGTAGTCCTGATCTGGACCTTCACTCATAACTTGAACCGAACCTTTTTTGAACTGCTAAAAAGTTCACTCAATAACAATGAGAAAAAAGTTTAATCTTAGCTAATAATTATTAATTATTATTCACAACTTTTACCTTCAAGGATCCACCCCAGACCAAAGCTGAAATGCCAGAATGCATAAGAAAGCCTAGTCTCCTGAGATTTCCAGACCAGATCTGCAAGCCCACAACCCTGATTCAAAGTCCACTGACATCAACGAGTCTCTTTCCATTGACCCCAAAGGTCTTTGGATCAAGGCCTTTGGTAAATATCCAGACTTCTGGGTGATTACCCAGAACTTTGGAGGTTGGACTATCAGTAACTTTCACTCACAGGTGACAGTAAAATGGCTTGGTAAAAGTGCATGAAATGTATGGCTGGTGAAGTTATGCAAAAAAGAATTTTGTGCGTACAAGAAAAAGATATCTACACTTTGATGCTCATAAATGAGAGATTAATGAAATTGACCAGAGAGCATTTCTTCATGCAGCTCTGGGCATGTTTTTTTCAGTCCTGGCCTATGGTTCAGCATAGAATGCCTATTGTTCAGCAGACCAACAACCACTAGAGAGCATGACGAAACCACTAAGCTGCTTTTTCATGCATGATCAAAATCAGAACTTGAACCTATGTTTCCTGAGGTGGAAGACTAGTGCACTACATATGTTTACTATTAAGCCGAACGTGTGCAGAGAAAATATGTATCTCTCATCTCTTTGTTCTTTTATCTGACAGCATACAAAGATCCACATTATACATATGTATATATGCAGTAGGAGAAGAGACTTCAATACAGGGTACATATAAATATTTATGCGCTGTTAGTAAACCTCTGAATATTACTGCTTTAGGATTATTTGTGTTGTGTAAAGCAAACTACAGTATAATGAAAAGAGGAGGGGGAATATAGACAGAGGAAGAGAGACACATTTAATACTGCATGCCTATGAATGGTGACAAGTTGAAGGAGTGGACCACAGGATCTGGTCCAAGAGGTGAATATAGCTGAACCACTTGGTAATAGTAGCATCTCAATTGTGCAATGGCCCCACTGGTTGTTTAGCAGGCTTCCTGCTTCTGATGTACTTAAAAATTTTTGCTGTTACTTTTTCAGTCTTTGGCTAGCTGTTCTTGAAATTCTTTTTTGGGCTTCCTAATTATAGTTTTACACTTCACTTGCCAGAGTTTATGCTCCTTTCTATTTTCCTCACTAGGATGTAACCTCCAGTTTTTGCTTCTCACCGCTTCTTTTAGTTTGTTGTTTAGCCATGGTGGCACTTTTTTGGTTCTCTTCCTATGTTTTTTAATTTGGGGTATACATTTAAATTGAGCCTCGGTTATGGTGTCTTTAAAAACCTCCAAGCAGCTTGCAGGGATTTCACTTTTGGCACTGTACTTTTAATTACTGTTTAACTGACTTCCTCATTTTTGTGTAGTTCCCCTTCCCAAAATTAAATGCTACAGCGGTGGGCTGAGGAGCACTCAAGGAAGATAAGGTCATTGTGGAGAAACTAAATTAATTCTTTGCATTGGTCTTAATGGCTGAGGATGTGAGGGAGTTTTCCAAACCTAAGCCATTCCTTTTAGGTGGCAAATCTGAGGAACTGTCCCAGATTGAGGTGTCATTAGAAGAGGTTTTGGAACAAATTGATAAACTAAACAGTAATAAGTCACCAGGACCAGATGGCATTCACCCAAGAGTTCTTAAGGAACTCAAATGTGAAATTGCAGAACTACTAACTGTGGTATGTAACCTATCATTTAAATCAGCTTCTGTACCAGAACGCTTTTGACAACGTCTCTCACTAAAAGCTCTTAAGCAAAGTAAGCTGTCATGAGATAAGAGGGAAGTTCCTGTCATGGATCAGTAACTGGTTAAAAGATAGGAAACAAAGGGTAGGAATAAATGGTCAGTTCTCAGATGGAGAGAGATAAATAGTGGTGTCCCCCAGGGGTCTGAACCAGGACAAGTGCTGTTCAACATATTCATAAATGATCTGGAAAAAGAGTAAACAGTGAAGTGGCAAAATTTGCAGATGATACAAAAACCAAAGCAGATTGTGAAGAGTTACAAAGGGATCTCACAAAACTGGGTGACTGGGCAACATGATAGATGAAATTCAGTGTTGATAAATGCAAAATAGTGCACACTGGAAAACATAATCCCCACTATACATATAAAATGATGGGTCTAAATTAGCTGTTACCAGTCAAGAAAGAGTTCTTGGAGTCATTGTGGATAGTTCTCTGAAAACATTCACTCAATGTGCAGCGGCAGTCAAAAAAGCTAACAGATTGTTGGGAATCATTAGGAAAGGGATAGATAATAGGACACAAAATATCATATTGCCTCTGTATCAATCCATGGTACACCCCTATCTTGAATACTGCATGCAGATGTGCTCGCCCCATCTCAAAAAGGATATACTGGAATTGGAAAAGGTACAGAAAAGGGCAACAAAATGATTAGGGGTATGGAACAGCTTCCATGTGAGGAAAGAATAATAAAATTGGGATTTTGAGCTTGGAAAAGAGACAACTAAGTGGGGATATGATAGAGGTCTATAAAATCATGACTGATGTGGAGAAAGTAAATAAGGAAGTGTTGTTTACTCCTTCTCATAATGCAAGAACTAGAGATCACCAAGCGAAATTAATAGGCGGCAGGTTTAAAACAAACAAGGAAGTTTTTCTTCACACAATGCACAGTCAACCTGTGGAACTCTTTGCCAGAGGATGTTGTGAAGGCCAAGACTATAACAGGGTTCAAACAAGAACTTGATATGTTCATGGAGGATAGGTCTATCAATAGCTATTAGCCAGGATGGGCAGGGATGCAAAACCATGGTCTAAAGTGTCCCTAGCCTCTGACTGCCAGAAGCTGGGAATGGCAAGAGCAGGGCCCACTTCAAAATCATTGCAAATCATTTATATGCTTATCTTGATCTTGTAATTGGTACCTAGATGGTGACTGTAGCCCCGGAATAGCTAACAGAGATATGGAGATAACCAGTTACTTTAACAATCATATCAGCAGGTAATGTTCATTCTTTGAGGACTTGTCCATCCCAAATATCTCATTTTTGTACAACACTAAAATAACTTAGTCTTAACAAAGGATTAACTGCCTCGGAAAATGGACAGACAAGTGAGTGAGGCAATGTTTATTGGACCAACTTCTGTTCGTGAAAGAAACAAGCTTTCTAGCTACAAAGCTATTTTTCAAGTCTCAGAAAGGTACTAAGCATGTCACAGCTAAATACTAGATCTTAGTACCTTACCTAGAGCTCCGTGTAGCTTGAAAACTTGTCTCTCTCACCAACAGCAGTTGGTCCAGTAAATGATATTACCTTACCCACTTTGTCTCTCTAATATCCTGAGACCGACACTGCTACAACAATACTGCATACAACAGTGGGAAAATGGAGGCTTTTGGTGTTGATCTCTGGGTAAATATGATGAGCAAAATCCACACAGAAAGGGTCTTCCTCCTGTGGAGGTGAACTCTGAACCAGCATTGTCAAACCTGAGGCGTATCAGCCCAGTGCACTAGAAGAGTTCACAGCCTGGCAGCAGGGGCTCAACAGGAGCCTTTAGAAACAGTTCTTGTGCGGGGCTGGTGGTACTTCTGATTGTCTGCAGGGGGCTTACTGTGTCTTCAGCCTCTTAGAGGACAGCCCATTCTCTTCTCGCAGAAACATCACAGCAAGGACAATCTCACCCCAACTTTAAATCTCAGCACCCGCATGTCATGGATAGCACAGAACAGTCAGAGTTTGACACCGAGTCCTGGGCAGCAGCCAAGCAGCACCATGGTATCTCTTGGGGAAGCCTTTCCCTCAGAAGTGGAGCTCCACAGATGTAGAACCCAGCAACGTCTGGACACCTAGCGGGGCTCTGTCTCTGTGGAGCAGCAGGGTCAGGAATTGTCAATCAGCATAGCTCCATTGCCTCCAGTAAGAGCTATGTTGATTTACACCAGCTGAGGATCTGGCCCTCTGTAATTTTAAGGTGACAAACTCTTTCTCAAGGATCTGAATCTTCATGACCATGCACCATGTGTAATCATTCACACCAGCTTGAACGTGGAGTAAAGCGCCATCATTTGGATCTGGTAGCAATTTACACCCACTTTGCACTGATGTGAATGACTGCACAAGGGCAGAGCAGAGCAACGGAGAATCAGGTTCTAATTTTTCATCAGTATTATTTGATGTGGCTGGAATGGAATGCCTGACAGCGAAGGAGATTCTAGCTTAGAACAGAAACATGAATAGCTGCAAAGTGGCCACCAGAACACTCAAAAAATCATCTAATTTTTAATTACATTAAACCAGGGGGAACAAAATAACTCAGATGTGAACAATACATGGACATGTTTTTGGCTTTGCTTTTCATTTTTGCTTCCATGGGAACACCACAGCCGTCACCCTTCTAATCCTCTAAAGTCAACAATATTGAGAGACACAATATGGAAGAATACAAATTAGAAAGGTTAATGGATGCTGGATGGTGAAGCACAGACACTGATGTTTTAAGGCTTGTTCCAAGTGCTCAAGACAGATTCACTCCCATTACAAGATTTTGCCAATCATTTAAAAAATGCCCAGAAGCAAAGATGCTTTTCTATGAGTACAGAAAAGAAGAGGAGCTAAAGAATATCATGCAAAGTATAGCCCTTTACACATCTAGAAAACTTAATCTTGCTGCGATATTGATTAAAGATTTGAAGGATGACATAACACCCCACTCTATCCGTTACACAGTATACATTAAAAGGTATTGTCAATTGTTTGACTACTCTCATAGTTCATTCTTAAAATGTTCAAGAGATCAAATAACTGAACTTAATCAAATTTATTATCTAAAGACAAAGCAGTACAACAGTGAAAAGGAAATGTATATACCCTTCTTCTGGGAAGCAATTCTTATCCCACAGCATGTTCGCCTGCGGAAGTGAAGAAACAGATTGATAGAGCCAGCAAATCAGCAGCACTGCTATGGGTACCCACATGGCCCCACAGTATGCCAACATTTTTATGGCTGACTTAGAACAACGCTTCCTCAGCTCTCGTCCCCTAACGCCCCTACTCTACTTGCGCTATATTGATGACATCTTCAACATCTGGACCCATGGAAAAGAAGCCCTTGAGGAATTCCACCATGATTTCAACAATTTCCATCCCACCATCAACCTCAGCCTGGTCCAGTCCACACAAGAGATCCACTTCCTGGACACTACAGTGCTAATAAACGATGGTCACATAAACACCACCCTATACCGGAAACCTACTGACCGCTATTCCTACCTACATGCCTCCAGCTTTCACCCTGATTACACCACACAATCCATTGTCTACAGCCAAGCTCTGTGATACAACTGCATTTGCTCCAACCCCTCAGACAGAGACAAACGCCTACAAGATCTCTATCAAGCATTCTTACAACTACAATACCCACCTGCGGAAGTGAAGAAACAGATTGATAGAGCCAGAAGAGTTCCCAGAAGTCACCTACTACAGGACAGGCCTAACAAAGAAAATAACAAAACACCACTAGCCATCACCTTCAGCCCCCAACTAAAACCCCTCCAACGCATTATTAAGGATCTACAACCTATCCTGAAGGATGACCCAACACTCTCACAAATCTTGGGAGACAGGCCAGTCCTTGCCTACAGACAGCCCCCCAACCTGACGCAAATACTCACCAGCAACCACATACCACACAACAGAACCACTAACCCAGGAACCTATCCTTGCAACAAAGCCCGTTGCCAACTGTGCCCACATATCTATTCAGGGGACACCATCACAGGGCCTAATAACATCAGCCACACTATCAGAGGCTCATTCACCTGCACATCTACCAATGTGATATATTCCATCATGTGCCAGCAATGCCCCTCTGCCATGTACATTGGTCAAACTGGACAGTCTCTACGTAAAAGAATAAATGGACACAAATCAGATGTCAAGAATTACGACATTCATAAACCAGTCGGAGAACACTTCAATCTCTCTGGTCACGCGATTACAGACATGAAAGTTGTGATATTACAACAGAAAAACTTCAAAACCAGACTCCAGAGAGAGACTGTTGAATTGGAATTCATTTGCAAATTGGATACAATTAACTTAGGCTTGAATAGAGACTGGGAGTGGCTAAGTCATTATGCAAAGTAACCTATTTCCCCTTGTTTTTTCCTGCTACCCCCTCCCCCATTCCTCAGACGTTCTTGTTAAACCCTGGATTTGTGCTGGAAATGGCCCACCTTGATTGTAAGGAGAGTGATCACTTTAGATAAGCTATTATCTAAAGTGGCTAGATTGTCAGGCTCAACGGGTAGTGATCAATGGCTCCATGTCTAGTTGGCAGCCGGTGTCAAGTGGTGTGCCCCAGGGGTCGGTCCTGGGGCCGGTTTTGTTCAATATCTTCATAAATGATCTGGAGGATGGTGTGGATTGCACTCTCAGCAAATTTGCGGATGATACTAAACTGGGAGGAGTGGTAGATACGCTGGAGGGGAGGGGTAGGATACAGAAGGACCTAGACAAATTGGAGGATTGGGCCAAAAGAAATCTGATGAGGTTCAATAAGGATAAGTGCAGGGTCCTGCACTTAGGATGGAAGAATCCAATGCACCGCTACAGACTAGGGACCGAATGGCTAGGCAGCAGTTCTGCGGAAAAGGACCTAGGGGTGACAGTGGACGAGAAGCTGGATATGAGTCAACAGTGTGCCCTTGTTGCCAAGAAGGCCAATGGCATTTTGGGATGTATAAGTAGGGGCATAGCGAGCAGATCGAGGGACGTGATCGTTCCCCTCTATTCGACACTGGTGAGGCCTCATCTGGAGTACTGTGTCCAGTTTTGGGCCCCACACTACAAGAAGGATGTGGATAAATTGGAGAGAGTCCAGCGAAGGGCAACAAAAATGATTAGGGGTCTAGAGCACATGACTTATGAAGAGAGGCTGAGGGAGCTGGGATTGTTTAGTCTGCGGAAGAGAAGAATGAGGGGGGATTTGATAGCTGCTTTCAACTACCTGAAAGGGGGTTCCAAAGAGGATGGCTCTAGACTGTTCTCAATGGTAGCAGATGACAGAACGAGGAGTAATGGTCTCAAGTTGCAATGGGGGAGGTTTAGATTGGATATTAGGAAAAACTTTTTCACTAAGAGGGTGGTGAAACACTGGAATGCGTTACCTAGGGAGGTGGTAGAATCTCCTTCCTTAGAGGTTTTTAAGGTCAGGCTTGACAAAGCCCTGGCTGGGATGATTTAACTGGGAATTGGTCCTGCTTTGAGCAGGGGGTTGGACTAGATGACCTTCTGGGGTCCCTTCCAACCCTGATATTCTATGATTCTATCATTCTATGATTACCAGCAGGAGAGTGGGATGGGGGGAGAGAAAACCTTTTGTAGTGGTAAACACCCATTCTTTCATGGTTTGTATGTATAAGAACATCTTCTGTATTTTCCACAGTATGCATCCGATGAAGTGAGCTGTAGCTCACCAAAGCTTATCCTCAAATAAATTGGTTAGTCTCTAAGGTGCCACAAGTACTCCTTTTCTTTTTGCGAATACAGACTAACACGGCTGTTACTCTGAAACCTTACACAGAAGGTGTGCTTCAAAGATAACATGTTTCAGCTCATAGTATTTTAGAATGATTTTAAAAGTTATAAAGTTCTTCACACATTAAAATCCAACCCACCAGTTTGCAAGAGTTCCTTAACTTGTTTTGTTCTCTACTTTTCTTCTCTCTCTGTTTTGGATACTACATTGCAAACCAGCTGAGCATAGAGGTAGATCCCAAACTATGCAAGGATGCACCATTCATGTATCTTGACTTTGACAGGCTTCCTATTTTCTAATGCCAAAGATGAATTCAGCTTTGCAAAGTGTTTCAGGATGCTTGACATGAGTGCACAGAATTGTGGGGAAAACCACAAAACTTCCCAATACATTTATATATATTAATACCATGAACAAAAGGTAGAAACCAGGTCAAATTACAGAGGATGAATATAAACAAATAACACAAGTATGTAAGGACAAAATTAGAAAGGTCAAGGCACAAAACAAGATTAAAATAGTTAGCAACCATAAAGGGTAACAAGAAAACACTCTACAAGTACATTAGAAGCAAGAGGAAGACAAAGTACAGGGTAAGTCTGTTACTCATTGAGGAGGGAAAAACAATAACAGAAAATGTGGAAGTGGCGAAAGTGCTAAATGACTTTTTGTTTTTGTTTTTCACCAAGAAGTTTAGTAGTCATTTGATGTTTAACATAGTGAATTCCGGTGAAAATGAGATCAGAGGCTAAAATAGGGAAAGAACAAGTTAAAAATGACTCAGACAAGTTAGATGTCTTCAAGTCACTAGGGCCTGAAAAAATACGTCCTCGAATACCCAAGGACCTGACTGAGGAGATATCTGAACCATTACTGTTTATCTTAAACCATTAGTGATTGTCTTCAAAAAGTCATGAAAAAATTGACCGATTCCAGAGGACTGGAAAAGGGGCAAATATAGTGCCAATCC
Organism: Natator depressus; assembly: GCF_965152275.1. NCBI lineage: Eukaryota > Metazoa > Chordata > Testudines > Cheloniidae > Natator > Natator depressus. Next base: position 17,193,868 of record NC_134235.1, read on the forward strand.
ATTAAAAATGGAATAAGGACAACTCAGGGAATTATAGACAAGTCAGATTAACTTCAGCACCCAGAAAGATAAAGGAGCAAATAATTAAGCAATCAATTTGCAGACACCTAGAAGATAATAAGGTGATAAGTAACAGTCAGCATGGATTTGTCAAGAACAAATCACGTCAAACCAATCTAATAGCTTTCTTTGACAGGGTAACAAATCTTGTGGATGGGGGAAGCGGTAGATATGGTATATCTGGACTTTAGTAAGGCTTTTAATATTGTCTCACATGACCTTCTCATAAACAAACTAGAGAATATAACCTAGATGGAGCTACTATAAGGTGGGTGTGTAACTGGTTGGAAAACCATTCCCAGAGAGTAGTTATCGGTGGCTCAGTCATGCTGAAAGGACATATTAATTGGTTTCCCGCAAGGATCAGTTCTGGGTTTGGTTCTCTTCAGTATCTTTATTGATGATTTAGATAATGGCAAAATAATACACTTATAAAGTTTGCAGATGATACCAAGCTGGGAGGGGTTCCATGTGCTTTGAAGAATAGGATTAAAATTCAAAAGGATCTGGACAAACTAGAGAAATGGTCAGAAGTAAATAGGATGAAATTCAGTGCAAAGTACTCCACTTAGGAAGGAACAATCAGTTGCACACATACAAAATGGAAAATGATTGCCTAGGAAGGAGTACTGCAGGGAGGGATCTGGGGTCATAGTGGATCACAAGCTAAATATAAGTGAACAGTGTAACTCTGTTGCAAAAAAAGCAAACATCATTCTGGGATGTATTAGCAGGAATGTTGTAAGCAAGGTACAAGAAATCATTCTTCCGCTCTACTCTGATTAGGCCTCAAATGGAGGTGTCCAGTTCTGGGCACCACATTTCAGGAAAAATGTGGACAAATTGGAGAAAGTGCAGAGAAGAGCAACAAAAATTATTAAAGGTCTGGAAAAAAATGACCTATGAGGGAAGATTGAAAACATTGGGTTTGTTTAGTCTGGAGAAGAGAAGACAGAGGGGACATAATTTTCAAGTACATAAAAGGTTGTTACAAGGAGGAGGGAAAAAATGTTCTCCTTAACCTCTGAGGATAGGACAAGAAGCAATGGGCTTAAATTGCAGCAATTTAGTGGACATTAGGAAAAACTTCCTAACTGTCAGGGTGGTGAAGCACTGGAATAAATTCCCTAGGGAGGCTGTGGAATTTCTGTCATTGGAGATTTTTAAGAGCAGGTTAGACAAACACCTTTCAGGGACCGTCTAGATAATAGTTAGTCCCACCATGAGTGCAGGGGACTGAATCAGATGACCTCCCAAGTTCCCTTCCAGTCCTATGATTCTGTGATACTACCCATTAATATGGTGTACACGAGAGGTTCTGAACCAGGAGCCTGTGACTCTCTGGGGGGCAATAAGCAGGTTTCAGAGGATCTGCCAATATAAACCGGGTTTCAGTCCTGGGTGGTGGGGCTCAGGCTTTGGCTTCAGCCCCAGGTAGCAGGGCTCAGGCTTCGGGGCTTGGGCTTCAGCCCTGGGCAGTGGGGCTCAGGCTTCAGCTTTCAGGTTTTTATTTTTGTACTTATATTCTCCTAATAACCAACACTACACCAGGGGTTCTCAACCTTTTTTCTTTCTGAGGACCCCACAACATGCTATAAAAACTCCACGGCCCACCTGTGCCACAACTGTTTGTCTGCCTATCCAGTAGATTAAAAGCTGTATTAAATTGATAGTTATACAGTTAAACACACACAGATATAATATAAGAAAAAAAATAATGTAGGTACAAAAGCAAACAACTGAATATTATTTTTGTTTTACTTTCTCAGTGTGAAACTTATTGCTGGTGCTGACCCACAGGCTGGGGGTGGCCCACTGAGGTGAGTCAGGGATGGAGGTGCTGCTCCCTCCCTGAGCCCTGCTGCCTGGGTCTGAAGCCGAAGGCCAAGCCCCACCACATGGGGCTAAAGCCCAAGCCCCACTGCCTGGGCTGAAGCCCGGTTTATTTTAGCGGACCACCCCCGGAAACCTGCTCGTGGCACCCCCAGGGTGCCACGGCTCCCCAGTTGAGAACTGCTGTGCTACACCTAATACATATATATTGACTAACACCAGGAAAACTGGAATTTAGCACCTTGGATGGTGGGGCGAAGAGACTCACAAGCTGTGCATCACCTAGTGGCCCCACTGCAGCATTTAGTCCTTTGTAGTCCTGCTGAGCATGTCTGCTGGTAGTCCCTTTTGCCTTGTGATTCAGCCCTCTGGCCAGATCACTTTTTGGTATTACCGCTTTTAGGGTAAACCAGGATTTTTACCTGAAATCCCAGGTCCAATAGTCTTTCTTGCCCCTTGCATCTGAAGTCTTCTGGCTAGTCATCCCAATGAGGCTCTAGGGGAACCCAGTCCCGCCCCCTCCCCTGGGTTCCAACCCAGGAATCCTTGTACCAACTCACTAAGACCCGTCTGGCCATACCTCTTGCTTCTTCCCTAGGCTACTTCCTACATGCACCCACCTTCTCTTCTGGGGGTTCATATTCTCAGCAGGAGTCTGCCCAGGTGCCTAGCCCTGAGTCTGATTCTTTAAGGTAGCAAAGGAAAAGGAAGCTAAATTAACAGAAATAAGGAGCAGCTCCTGCTGCTCTGTCCTACCCAGATCCTCCAGCTGTCTGTCCTATCATCCTCACAGGCCATTCAAGGGAGCCTGGCTCTCTGCTGTGCTCCTCTCTGTGAGCTAAGGGTGAGAGGTCTGTCCACCTCTCCAGGCTGAGCACTTCCGAGCTGAGTTTGGCATGCCTTGTGGGTGGGGCTGCATGAGCCCAGTGCTGCACTTCAGTCTCTTCTTGCCTGATGCGGGGTTTATACATTTCATCACAGATGGCAATATAGATCTAGGAAGATGGCAGCCTTGCTATTACTGATGGTGGGGAATTTTCTGTTGAAAAGTATTGGCAGCAGAAAATGGAATTTCTGTGAAATTAAAATAGTCTGTGGGAAAATTTAGATTTTTGCTGAATTTCTTCAATTTTCTGTCAGGAAAATCTAAGTGAAATAGTCTGATTTGGGTTGGGTTAGCTTGAGTCAAGATTCTTTGGTTTGTCAGATTGAATCAAAACATTTTGTTTAGGATCATTTTGACATTAATCTGTGTCTGTCAGAGTGTCCAGCTGGTGTGGTGCCTCAGTGACATTGTAGCTCTGATGCCTGATGCCTCTGCTCTTCTCTACGGGGCTGGGCTCCATGCCTCGACTATGTCTCCCATGCTGCACTACAGGCTACCCATTGGTTGAACCTCTATAGTACATTGTTGGAGCCATATGCCCACAGTCCAGCCAGCAGGCCCAATCTCCCAATCAGGAGAGAATGGACACAAGGCATCTGAACTATAATTCCCATGGGGCATGACAAAGCTCGGGGGGGGGGGGCGCGGCGGGCACAGATTCATAGTGAACCAAGCTGGAACAAAATGTTTTGACATTTCTAAATCATTTTTTTTAAACTTTCTGTCCACAGAAAAATTCTTTTGACTTTCTGTCCTGATTCAGGATGAAAAGAAAATTTTGAAATATTCGAATTTACAATCTGATTTTTTTGAGTAGTTCTGCTTGGGATGAGTATTAAAATTCACTATGTTTTAATTAGAGAAGGCTTTTATTCCAAATACTCCTGAATTTAGAATCCAGATCCAGACTGGTCTTCTTTCCATAGAGGCAATCTACATTCACAAACTATACACTGTAGCTATTGCACCCACATTTCAATTGTGACTCAAGTAGCTAGAAGTGCACAGATTTGTTCCCCCACAATTGATTTTGCAAGCCCATAATTATGAATGCAAACTGAGACCACAAGGAAAGGTGAACTGGAAATTTACACCTGAATGTGTCTGCATTTGAATACAATATCTTCTTCTCCCACTTGATGCTCTTCTCTTCTCTTCCACTAATGTCTTGTTCTCTTTCTCCCTCCCTTCCCAGTTAATTACTCCCACCCTTCCTTCTGCCTCTCTGCTTCAGTTTCTACTCCTCTGCAGTCCACTCCTTGCTCTGCCCAAAGCACATAGACAGAGTTAGGACTGAAGCACTGTTCAGAAGACAACTCTTTGCCAGGTATGGAGTGCTCCAAGCCACAAAGATCTGTGGGGACTCAGTATTACTGTTATGTATTCAGCTCTATGCATGTGTATAGTGCAGATAAATACAAGGCACAGACATGGTCTGTCCCCTTCACACTGCTTCCCTTCAGTGTTCCCTCTCCTTTCACTTTTCTTTCCATGTAGCTGATTCCCTCCTAACTAAGCTCACTCCCATCAGCACCACCCAAAAATTATGGCACTAACACGATCTTTGCTCCCATCATTGTTCACTCTGCTTGTGTGTGATACACCTACCCCCACCCTGTGACTGTCTTTTCTATTTAGATTGAAAGTTCTTTAGACCACTAATACTCTGTGTTTGTACAGAGGTTGTATGGGTCGCACAATGCAGACCCATTCTTGGTTGGTCCTTAGGCACTTCCATAAGAAACACGATTAACAGGGAACTCCTCTGACCTGAGCAATTTCAACCTAGGTTGGATAAGAGATGAGATAAACATAGAGAGACGTGGTATCAGTCATCCACAAGGTATATTAGCTTCTGTGTTTTCACATTGTACATGTTATACTGGTTGCATATTTCATGGATGGAATGAACCATAAAGTCCATTTAGTCCACACCCTGCATCCTTTTCTACCTAGGAGGGGATTTTCAAACCCTTTCTCAAAGCTTTGAGGATCCTGTTGATTCCTTGTAGCATTTTCTAAGTCACCTATAATCACATTTTCCCTTTATTCCCCCCCCCCAAGTGTCACAAAGCCCCATAAATACTGATTCGTCAAGGGCTGTACATAACTGAATAGATAGCTTCTGAAAGGGGATCAGTGCCACTCCTGAAACAGAGAACTCTTTCTCCACTCTCTGCACCACAAGGATTGAGTCTCAAGATCTGCATATAGAACTGTGTGTGCCCAACTTAGAGTGATGGTATTTCTATTTGTATCAGGTATTGGCATGAACAAATGACCAAGCAGATGTATAATGGGTTACACACAGGCACAATCTGCACCACAGGCACAACTGTGACATTGGCATGTACATGTTAGATAAGTGCAATTGCACACACACATATGTCTTTTCAAATCATGTCCAAGGTTGAATGGAAAATATTCATTTTCCTCCTTTTGAGAAAGGAGCTGTTAAGTTTGGAAACAGCAGTGTGTTTACTGAATTGAGAAAATAATCATGTCACACAGTATGGAAGCTTTACTGAATTCATTTCAGGTTATTGTAGAAACATCATTGCTAAACAGTTCGCAATAAGATGCCAGGGAGTTCACAATAATTTTCAAGAAATGTCCAAAATTAATTGTATTATAATTATAATCTATTTTACAGTATTTTCGGTGTACTTTAATATCCACAGCATGATGTTCCTTTGTGAGAATGACATTGATCAATGCATCCAGCATTGTTAATGCATTCACAGCGTGTGCCATATTGACTGGGATGAAAGAGAGAGTACGTGCTGGGGTATTTTAATTCTGTTTGATGTGATGTTCAATTGCTTGTTACCAATCAGACATTGTACTTTATCTAGTTCAGATACCATTGAGATAACACTAAAGCTGCATGTTCTGTATGTGTTAGAAAGACAGCAGGCATAGTTTACATGAGTAATTTTTCAGTCATTATTAAATATCCTGGCAGAATGTACATGTATTGTGGGGTGCTGCGGAGAAGTCAATAGGATTCCTGATTCCTCTTGGTTCATGACTGACTCCACGATGGCTCACTCTTCCCTCCACACAGAATCTCTCTGAAGGCCACACATCACCTGGAAAGGGGGCGTGAGATACACCAAGCACCTGGCCAATAGGAGACCAGGTGAGCTAATGCTTGGGGACCTTTTAACTGGCCATTCTCAGGGAAGAGCTCTAGTCTCTTAAACACCATTCAGATTCAAATAGGAATCACCACTCCCCTTCCCAGGTTACTCTGGGGCCTGTGGGTATTTGAGGAGAGAGGAAGAGTAGCGTGGAGTCAAAGGGCAGTAAAGGAGGCTATCAGGTACACTCCACCACCCATTGGGCCAGCTCTGCCACCCAACGCTGCTGCCTCCTACACCTGAACGTTGCCAGCAGGCATAATGGAAGGCAGGGGATGGGGAGGCGAAAGGCAGCATGAGTCTGTTACACGTGATTCTCTGTGGCCTTACGGTCTCCGGAATGTACACTAAGGGTGTAAGTCAAACTGCCGCCCTACAATTTTATGTTAGGGCAGGCTGAGAATGAAGGAGCAGTGATAAGCTTCTTCCCTTCCACCCTCCCTAGCCTCCGGCTCTTTCCACTGCACCTTACCTCTGCTCAGCTCAGTGGAGAATCAAGCCCAATGTCTCATACAAAAGCCAAAATACACCCCCCCCAGGAGACACCTCTTTTCAGAGTACCTCAAATACATGGAGCAGTAAAGCTGTCATGTACTGCATTCCCTTCTTTCAGCTATGGAAAGAGCCCACATTGCTATATAAAAGGATATATTTGCTAAGCTGTTGAGTCAGGTCTTCTAATTTAATTAAGAGAGAAACTAAATCAAGGGAGAACTATATTAAATAAAACATCAGGTACAAGGTATAGACTTCTCCTTAATCGCACTGTCTGGATTTAAATGCCAAGAGGCTATAACCATCAGAAATAAAGCCAATGGCAAGTATGAAATACAGAAGAACATCCTAAGGTAATTAACATCAGGAAGTGTTGCTTTGTAGTTTAATGGTAGTATGTCAGAAAACCAATAACTTTACATACATTAATTGGCTTTTCTGACAAACTATTGGTAATTAGCCAAAATGACCAACTGACAGTAATTAGCTTTGGGGGATATGTTCTGTTTTGGACTTCTAATGTTTATTTCTGATCCATAGGGCCCTTTAGCATCAAAATGAAAGTTTTTGAATTCAAAAGCCCTTTCAAATAATCTGAAATGTGTGGGTATCACCCATCCATTTCCCTTTTGATCCACTTCTTTTTAAGAACTCCTGCCTCACTTGCAAGGACTCATTCAGAGGGTGAGCAGGGTCAGAGAAGTGACCCACTTTGAACTGCTTCTTTGAGAAAGTTTGGCAGCCAGGTCCTGTTGATGCATTCAGAGTTGCTCACTCCCATGATTTCTGTGTTATGTATGTTTGTTTGTTCATTTGTTATTTCTTATAGTCCCAGCTTATGGAGCCATGTGATCATAGGAAAATTTCAGCTCCCACTTAAAAAAAAAAGTATATTCTCACCATCATGGTTATGAAGAAAAAAAATTGAAATCCTGAACCCTAAAGACTCAAAACCAGAAGTGAATCACAAAACCAAACAAACAAAAAAACCCTACCTTGTGATTTTTAAATTAATTTCATGATTTTGGGGGCCTGACTCATGATTTTGAATGTTTGGGATTGGCATTAAGCTGTTGCTTCCTCAGCTGTAGCATGCTGTGTTTATAGGGAAGGAGGAGAAAGTGGTGCAATGAATTAAGATTCAAGTCTCTCTTCTTCCCTGCAGCCAGGTTTGGAGGAAGCATTCTAAACTGCTTAATCAACCCAGAACTCCTCCACCTGGCTATAGAGCCAAATGCCTTCCTCTCTTAGAAACACATATTATTTAAGTTCACAGGAAACAAATTGCGCGCATTTCAGACGGCCTCACAGCTTCGAGAGAAAACAAATCTAGATGATAATGCGATCTTCCAATAGCATAGGAAGGAAGTACTGAAGGTAAAGTCTGTATCACCACCTTTTCCTCCTGAGAGCTGGTAGAGTTTGGTGCAATGCTAACCTGCACTGCCTGCACTCTGTCATGGGAGGCATTCTACTGGACACCCCGGAAAAAAATGCTACTCTGACCTATGCTCAAGATGTCACCACTTGATATCAAAGTACCCACCACCTACCTCTGCTGTCTCCAGAATCTTTGAGAAGACAATGGCAAGCTGATTCAAGAGGCATCTCACCTCCACTGGTACCCCAGACACTCTCCAGTGTGGCTGCAGACTATATGCATCATGCAGATTGCCATAGGGTGGTCATCCATCAATGCAACCAGGGCTATGGACAGAGGCAAACTGTGAATGGGCGCAGTGCATGAGTAACTAGTGACCACTGACACTGCTGATGATGCAGTGCTGCTGAGAACACAATAATTGGCCTGACTTATTGAAGGCTTTGATATGTAAACATTTGATACACCAAATATTTCAATCTATATAAAACTGGCTTGCAGTGTACACAGAACATGGATAAACGTAATATTTGTGAAATAGTGATTGTCTATAAATATATGGAAATGCAGCAATCACCGTTACAAATACACATTAACAATCAAAAACATACATTTCTCCAGATGTCATCCTATCCTTAGTTAGGCAAAATTCCTTTTGACTAGATTGGGAGAATTTCTGGCATAAGATGTGGCTCTATATGCCTGAAATAACTTAAAGCAGTGCCATTTAATTATCTCAGTTAAAAGTTTTGACGACTATCAACTGATAGACTGTAAGGCCAAAAGAGACCACCATGATCATCTAGTCTGGCCTCCTGCATATTGGATGCCACCGAACTCCACCCACCCACATCTATAATAGATCCATAACCTCTGGCTGAGTTACTGAAGTCTTCAAATCATGATTTCAAGACTTCAAATTACAGACAATCCACCATTTACTTTAGTTTAAACCTCCAAGTGACTCATGCCCCATGTTGCAGAGAAAGGCAAAAAATCCCAGGGTCTCTGCCAATGTTACCCCAGGGAAAATTCCAAATATGGTAATAAATTAGACCCTGAGCATGTGGGCAAGACCCACCAGCCAGTCACCTGGGAAAGAATTCTCTGTAGTAACTCAGAGACCTCCCCAACTAGTGTACCATCACTGGCCGTTGGGATGCTGCTAGCTGTCACAGATCAACTACATGCCATTATAGGCAGTCTCGTCATGCCATCCCATCCATAAATTTATCAAGATCAGTCTTGAAACAAGTTAGGATTTTTGCCCCCACTGCTTCCCTTGGAAGGCTGTTTCAGAACTTTCCTCCTCTGATGGTTAGAAACCTTTGTCTAATTTCAAGGTTAACTTGTTGATGGCCAGTTTATATCCATTTGTTCTTGTGTCTACATGGGTGCTTAACTAAAATAACTCTTCTCCCTCCCTGGTGTTTATCCCTCTGATGTATTTAGAGAGCAATCCTATCTCCCTACAGCCTTCTTTTCATTAGGCTAAACAAGCCAAGCTCTTTGAGTCTCCTCTCATAAGGCAGGCTTTCCATTCCTCTGATCATTCTAGTAGCCCTTCTCTGCACCTCTTCCAGTTTGAATTCAGCTTTCTTAAACATGGAAGACTAGAACTGCACACAATATTCCAGATGAGGTCTTACAAGTACCTTGTACACTGGTACTAACACTTCCCTATCTCTACTGGCAGTACCTCACTTTTTGCACGGCCAATTGACATTAGCAACTCAGCCATCCTCTGATCATCCAATACACCCATCTCTCCTCATCTGTCACTAAGTCCCCAATTTATAGCAAAATTTCTTGTTGTTAGTTCCTAAGTGAATATCCTTGCACTCTGCAGTATTAAATTTCATCCCATTTCTATTACTCCAGTTTTCAAGGTCGCCAGATCTTCTTGTATGTTACTCCAGTCCTCCTCTGTATTGGCAATACCTTCCACCTTTGTTTCATCTGAAAATTTTATTAGCACACTCCCAATTTTTGCACACTAATAAAAATATTAAATACAATTGGTCCCAAGAACTATCCTCAAGGAATTCCACTAGTAACCTCCCTTCTGCCTGACAGTTCAACTTTCTGTATGACCTGTTGTCTTCCCCTTTAATCAGTTCCTTACCCACCTTTCAATGCTCATGCTAATACCCATCTTCTCCAATTTAACTAAGAGTTTCCCATGTGGAAGTGTATCAAATGCTATACTGAAATTGAGGTAGATTAGATCTACTGCATTTCCTTTGTGTAAAAAATCATTTATCTTCTCAAAGAACGAGATCAGGTTGGTCTGGCACAATCTGTCTTTTGTAAAAACATGTTGTATTTTATCTCAATTACCATTTACCTCTGTGTCCTTAACTACTTTCTTTTTCAAAATATGTTCCAAGACTTGCATAACATTGAGTACAAGCCTGTTGGTTTGACATTTCCTCAATCGCTTTTTTTCCATTTCTTAAAAATAGGATCTGTGTTAGCAATTCTTCAGTCATACTGTATGGCCCTATGTTTACAGATTCATTAAAAATCCTTGCTGTAGGGCTTTCAATTTCATGTGCCAGTTTCTTTAATATTCTTGTATGGAGATTACCCAAGGCCCCCAATTTAGTCCCATTAATCTGATCTTGATTTCCAGCTCAGATGTGGTAATTTCTACTTCCATATCCTCATTCCCATTAGCCAACCTGCCATTATCCCTTAGCTTCTCATTACCCTTAATAAAAACTGTGGCAAAGTATTTGTTTTGGTTTTGGGCCAGGCCTAGATTATCTTTAATCTCCACCCCATCCTCAGTGCTTGGTGGTCCCACTTCTTCTTTCCTTGTTTTCTTTTTATTTATATGGCCATAGAACCTTTTACTATTGGTTTTAATTTCCTTTAAAAGGACCAATTCTGCTTGGCTTTTGGCAGTTCTCACTTTATCCCTACACTTTCTGACCTTCAAGAGGTAGCTTTCTTTGCTGATCCATCACACCTTTCTTTATTTATAAGGCTTTTTTCTTTCTCTTAATCACCTGTTTGAGGTGCTTGCTCATTCAGCTTGGTATGCAACCCTTACCTACAATGTTTCCCCCCTTGCTTGGGATGCAGGCTTCAGATATCATCTGCAACTTTGATTTAAAGTAAAGTAATTCCAAGCCTCCTCCACATTCAGAGCCTTCTGTTCTTCAGTCCAGTCCACTTCCCTAACTCCTTTAATTGTTTAAAGTTTGCCCTTTTCAAATCAAGGAGCCTAACTGCAGACCTATTTATGTTAATCTTTCCATTTAGTTTAAACTGAACTAGCTCATGATCACTCGAACCAAGGTTGTTCCCTACAACCAGTTCTTCAATGGTGTCCTCACTACTCACCAATACCAAATCTAAAATGGCATCACCTCTTGTTGGTTTGGTGACTATTGGTGAAGAAATCTGCCAGCTATCACATCCAGGAAAATCTAGGCCCTACTATTATCAGTAGCTCTTGTCCTCCAATCTATATCTGGGACATTAAAGTCTCCCATAATCACACAGTTCCCAGTAGTATTTATTTCATTAAAAACATTAAAGAGGTCTTTATCCATATCCAAATCAGATCCTGAAGCTCTGTAGCATACCCCAAGCACTATCCCAGGGAAACCTCTAATAGCTTTCTTCCCCAAAGTGATTTTGGCCCAAACAGACTCTGGGTATGTCTACACTACGGAATAAGGTCGAATTTATAGAAGTTGATTTTTTAGAAATCGGTTTTATATATTCGAGTGTGTGTGTCCCCACAGAAGTGCATTAAGTGCATTAACTCGGCGGAGTGCTTCCACAGTACCGAGGCTAGAGTCGACTTCCAGAGCGTTGCACTGTGGGTAGCTATCCCACAGTTCCCGCAGTCTCCGCTGCCCATTGGAATTCTGGGTTGAGATCCCAATGTCTGATGGGGCTGAAACATTGTCGCGGGTGGTTCTGGGTACATATCGTCAGTCCCCCCTTCCCTCCCTCCCTCCCTCCGTGAAAGCAAGGGCAGACAATCGTTTCGCGCCTTTTTTCCTGAGTTACCTGTGCGGACGCCATACCACCGCAAGCATGGAGCCCGCTCAGGTAACCGTCACCGTATGTCTCCTGGGTGCTGGCAGACGCGGTACGGCATTGCTACACAGTAGCAGCAACCCATTGCCTTGTGGCAGCAGACGGTACAATACGACTGGTAGCCGTCCTCGTCATGTCCGAGGTACTCCTGGTCGCCTGTGTGAGGTCGATCAGGAGCGCCTGGGCAGACATGGGCGCAGGGACTAAATTTTTAGTGACTTGACCAGGTCATTCTCTTAAGTCCGGCAGTCAGTCCTATTGAACCGTCTTATGGTGAGCAGGCAGGCAATATGTCCTTCTGCACCGTCTGCTGCCAGCCAAAGATGTAAAAGATAGATGGAGTGGATCAAAACAAGAAATAGACCAGATTTGTTTTGTACTCATTTGCCTCCTCCCCTCTCTAGGGGACTCATTCCTCTAGGTCACACTGCAGTCACTCAGAGAGAAGGTGCAGCAAGGTAAATCTAGCCATGTATCAATCAGAGGCCAGGCTAACCTCTTTGTTCCAATAAGAACAATAACTTAGGTGCACCATTTCTTATTGGAACCCTCCGTGAAGTCCTGCCTGAACTACTCCTTGATGTAAAGCCACCCCCTTTGTGGATTTTAGCCCCCTGAAGCCAACCCTGTAAGCCGTGTCGTCAGTCGCCCCTCCCTCCGTCAGAGCAACGGCAGACAATCATTCCGCGCCTTTTTTCTGTGCGGACGCCATACCAAGGCAAGCATGGAGTCCGCTCAGCTCACTTTGGCAATTAGGAGCACATTAAACACCACACGCATTATCCAGCAGTATATGCAGCACCAGAACCTGGCAAAGCGCTACCGGGCGAGGAGGTGACGTCAGCGCGGTCACGTGAGTGATCAGGACATGGACACAGATTTCTCTGAAAGCATGGGCCCTGCCAATGCATGCATCATGGTGCTAATGGGGCAGGTTCATGCTGTGGAACGCTGATTCTGGGCTCGGGAAACAAGTACAGACTGGTGGGACCGCATAGTGTTGCAGGTCTGGGACGATTCCCAGTGGCTGCGAAACTTTCGCATGCGTAAGGGCACTTTCATGGAACTTTGTGACTTGCTTTCCCCTGCCCTGAAGCGCATGAATACCAAGATGAGAGCAGCCCTCACAGTTGAGAAGCGAGTGGCGATAGCCCTGTGGAAGCTTGCAATGCCAGACAGCTACCGGTCAGTTGGGAATCAATTTGGAGTGGGCAAATCTATTGTGGGGGCTGCTGTGATGCAAGTAGCCCACGCAATCAAAGATCTGCTGATATCAAGGGTAGTGACCCTGGGAAATGTGCAGGTCATAGTGGATGGCTTTGCTGCAATGGGATTCCCTAACTGTGGTGGGGCCATAGACGGAACCCATATCCCTATCTTGGCACCGGAGCACCAAGCCGGCGAGTACATAAACCGCAAGGGGTACTTTTCAATAGTGCTGCAAGCTCTGGTGGATCACAAGGGACGTTTCACCAACATCAACGTGGGATGGCCGGGAAAGGTACATGACGCTCGCATCTTCAGGAACTCTGGTCTGTTTCAAAAGCTTCAAGAAGGGACTTTATTCCCAGACCAGAAAATAACTGTTGGTGATGTTGAAATGCCTATATGTATCCTTGGGGACCCAGCCTACCCCTTAATGCCATGGCTCATGAAGCCGTACACAGGCAGCCTGGACAGCAGTCAGGAGCTGTTCAACTACAGGCTGAGCAAGTGCAGAATGGTGGTAGAATGTGCATTTGGACGTTTAAAGGCGCGCTGGCGCAGTTTACTGACTCACTTAGACCTCAGCGAAACCAATATTCCCACTGTTATTACTGCTTGCTGTGTGCTCCACAATATCTGTGAGAGTAAGGGGGAGACGTTTATGGCGGGGTGGGAGGTTGAGGCAAATCGCCTGGCTGCTAGTTACGCGCAGCCAGACACCAGGGCGGTTAGAAGAGCACAGGAGGGTGCGGTACGCATCAGAGAGGCTTTGAAAACCAGTTTCATGACTGGCCAGGCTACGGTGTGAAAGTTCTGTTTGTTTCTCCTTGATGAAACCCCCCGCCCCTTGGTTCACTCTTCTTCCCTGTAAGCTAACCACCCTCCCCTCCTCCCTTTGATCACCGCTTGCAGAGGCAATAAAGTCATTGTTGCTTCACATTCATGCATTCTTTATTCATTCATCACACAAATAGGGGGATGACTACCAAGGTAGCCCAGGAGGGGTGGTGGAGGAGGGAAGGAAAATGCCACACAGCACTTTAAAAGTTTACAACTTTAAAATTTATTGAATGACAGCCTTCTTTTTTTGGGGCAATCCTCTGTGGTGGAGTGGCTGGTTGGCCGGTGGCCCCCCCACCACGTTCTTGGGCGTCTGGGTGTGGAGGCTATGGAACTTGGGGAGGAGGGCGGTTGGTTACACAGGGGCTGTAGTGGCAGTCTGTGCTCCAGCTGCCTTTGCTGCAGCTCAACCATACACTGGAGCATACTGGTTTAGTCCTCCAGCAGCCTCAGCATTGAATCCTGCCTCCTCTCATCACGCTGCCGCCACATTCGAGCTTCAGCCCTCTCTTCAGCCCGCCACTTATTCTCTTCAGCCCGCCACCTCTCCTCCTGGTCATTTTGTGCTTTCCTGCAGTCTGACATTATTTGCCTCCACGCATTCATCTGTGCTCTGTCAGTGTGGGAGGACAGCATGAGCTCGGAGAACATTTCATCTCGAGTGCGTTTTTTTTTCTTTCTAATCTTCACTAGCCTCTGGGAAGGAGAAGATCCTGTGATCATTGAAACACATGCAGCTGGTGGAGAAAAGAAAAGGGACAGCGGTATTTAAAAAGACACATTTTATAAAACACTGGCTACACTCTTTCAGGGTAAACCTTGCTGTTAACATTACATACATAGCACATGTGCTTTCGTTACAAGGTCGCATTTTGCCTCCCCCCACCGTGTGGCTACCCCCTCAACCCTCCCCCCTCCCTGTGGCTAACAGCGGGGAACATTTCTGTTCAGCCGCAGGCAAACAGCCCAGCAGGAATGGGCTCCTCTGAGTGTCCCCTGAAGAAAAGCACCCTATTTCAACCAGGTGACCATGGATTATATCTCACTCTCCTGAGGATAACACAGAGAGATAAAGAACGGATGTTGCTTGAACGCCAGCAAACATACACTGCAATGCTTTGTTGTACAATGATTCCCGAGTACGTGTTACTGGCCTGGAGTGGTAAAGTGTCCTACCATGACGGACGCAATAAGTCTGCCCTCCCCAGAATCCTTTTGCAAAGGCTTTGGGAGTATATCTAGGAGAGCCGCGAATGCCAGGGCAAAGTAATCCTTTCACATGCTTGCTTTTAAACCATGTATAGTATTTTAAAAGGTACACTCACCGGAGGTCCCTTCTCCGCCTGCTGGGTCCAGGAGGCAGCCTTGGGTGGGTTCAGGGGGTACTGGCTCCAGGTCCAGGGTGAGAAACAGTTCCTGGCTGTCGGGAAAACCGGTTTCTCCGCTTGCTTGCTGTGAGCTATCTACAACCTCGTCATCATCATCATCTTCTTCGTCCCCAAAACCTGCTTCCGTATTGCCTCCATCTTCATTGAAGGAGTCAAACAACACGGCTGGGGTAGTGGTGGCTGAACCCCCTAAAATGGCATGCAGCTCATCATAGAAGCGGCATGTTTGGGGCTCTGACCCGGAGCAGCCGTTCACCTCTCTGGTTTTCTGGTAGGCTTGCCTCAGCTCCTTCAGTTTCACGCGGCACTGCTTCGGGTCCCTGTTATGGCCTCTGTCCTTCATGCCCTGGGAGATTTTGACAAAGGTTTTGGCATTTCAAAAACTGGAACGGAGTTCTGATAGCACGGATTCCTCTCCCCATACAGCGATCAGATCCCGTACCTCCCGTTCGGTCCATGCTGGAGCTCTTTTGCGATTCTGAGACTCCATCATGGTCACCTCTGCTGATGATCTCTGCATGGTCACCTGCAGCTTGCCACGCTGGCCAAACAGGAAATGAGATTCAAAAGTTCGCGGTTCTTTTCCTGTCTACCTGGCCAGTGCATCTGAGTTGAGAGTGCTGTCCAGAGCGGTCAAAATGGAGCACTCTGGGATAGCTCCCGGAGGCCAATACCGTCGAATTGTGTCCACAGTACCCCAAATTCGACCCGGCAAGGCCGATTTAAGCGCTAATCCACTTGTCAGGGGTGGAGTAAGGAAATCGATTTTAAGAGCCCTTTAAGTCGAAATAAAGGGCTTCATCGTGTGGACGGGTGCAGGTTTACATCGATTTAATGCTGCTAAATTCGACCTAAAGTCCTAGTGTAGACCAGGGCTCTGTCTTATCCATTCCATCACTTCTAATTTCCTTACAGTCTACCCCATCATTAATATACAATGATACTCCACAACCTTTACCTTTATTTCTGTCTTTCTGGAACAGCACATACCCTTCAATACTTGTACTCCAGTCATGACTATTATTTCACCATGTTTCTGTTATCCCTGTAATATCTGGTTTCACTTTCTGTTATCATTTTGTTACCCAAGCTCCTTGCATTGGCACATAAACATCTTAGTTGTTTCTGCTCTGCTTCTCCCACGTTCCTTGACCAATTAGGTATAGTCATTCTACTGCCAGTATTGAATACTTGACTTTTAGCTTCATTGGTATCGGCACTGTCTTTCCTCTTTAATGTCCATTCTTCTACCCACTGCTGTTCCTTTCTCCCTTGATGTATCCTTTCTTGATTTTCCTCCTGCTCAGTGTTAGAATCAGGAGTGGAGATTACATGAGCATCTCCCAACCATCTTCCCTGGGTTCCTAAGTTAAAGCTCTTTTAATCAGTTGTGCCAGCCTCCATCCCAGAAGTCTATTTCCTTCCCTATTCAGATGGAGTCCATTCCATGGGAACAGTCCTCTGTCCATGAATGCCTCCCATGGTCAAACACCCCAAAGCCCTCCTTATAGCACCACTGCATCTGTTGAGCCTCATAATCTTGTCTTCCCTTCACTCTCCTCCTCTAGGGACAGGCAGAATCCCACTGAAGATCACCTGAACCACCATTTTCTTAAGTGTCTTCCACAGCCTGGCACAGTCTCCTTTGATAAATACTAGTGAGAATCTAGTTTTAGCTTTTGTGTCCACGTGAAAGACTATGAGCAGATTCTTTCCAGCTAACTTGATGTCACTGGGTTACAAGCTACACTTTCCACCTCTCAAATTATAATTTTACTGAGGTGCATGAGATAAGAACACATGCAAATACTTTCCATATTTTGGTATCTTTTTCTTTTCTGGAAATATCATATGCATCAGCTTCTCTTTTAAGGTTAAAGTCATTTTATGATCCATGACACAGTGATGACATTGGTAAAATGCAAGTATTGTAGCTAAAAGCAATAATTAGTCTTGATTAATGTACCCAACTTGTCAAAAGAAGTAGAATCCAATTTAATTTCTCCATGGATCCTACAGATCCCCTGTTTCTGCACTACAATTTTCCTGAAATGAATCTAGGCAGGATGACAGGTAATGATTTATTGATCTGTCATTCATTTAGGGCTCAACTTTTTGCAACTATATCACCAGAATCATAAAACATAACTGGGTTAGAGTACTTTACAAGTTCACTTGACCTTCAAATACTACTTCGTCATTTTTCTTTGTTTACTAAAGTCAATATTCCCCACCCCCGGGTTTTTTTCACTCAAATTTGCACTTTTTTGGCTTCTGTCACAGAGTTCAAAGGAAGCAGGGTGAAGCAAATAAGACAGGTGGCCATTTTCAGAGCATTCTGCAAAAGTATTTGAGAAGACACAGACAATGGATGATGCTATATTCCCCCCCGAAAATATATAACATTAAAATAAACCATGGGTTCGAGTGCAGACCTACTGATGACGGCAACAAAGTGAGGAAGAAGGGGAAAATATGAGAAAAATATGAGATGTGCTGAAATGCCTTAAAACTGTGAGCAGGAAATAGATATCTGAAAACAATATCTGAAAGAAAGACATTTATGGAAAAGAAAGGGTAAGAGCAGGGGACTTGGCATTTAAGAGCACAGCGGTGTAATCCCAGTTCTGCCAGATTCACTGAATGAGTTGGGGCAAGTTATTTGAGCTTTCTGTGCATCATTTGCCCTGACATCTCCATTTTGTATCCTGCACTAATTGGTTGTGTTTGTTTGTAGTTGTTATTTTTGATTGAAATTTTTTTTTAATTTGATTTATTTGAAGGGAAGATGTAAAAGCAATCACTGGAGAAAGTGGATATTGATCGTAGTCACGTGACTGGTTTTTTAAACTTCTGCAACTCTGACCCTGACAGTTAAACAAGTGTGTCCAGGCAAAATGAGGTCTCTTACTAACAATGTTGTGTGTCACACCATTATTACAATATGTATGTATATATACACACAGAAAGAGACAAATCAATGTCCTACTTTTAGGTTTTTTTCCTTCTTTTAGATTGCTGGTTCACTTTAATGAAGCTTTAAAGGCTTATGCCCTAAGCTATAATTATTAATTTTTACAATTCTTTTCTTCATCTGTTCATAAACTTTTTTGGAAAATCTTGCGTTAGGACCTCTCCCATCTAATTCTCTCCTTTAGATCAACTTGTTCTGGAAACATGGGGTTTTCATTGACATTTCATGCAAGGTGCAAGTAGCTGGCCTCATAAACTTGAGATCTGAATGACATATTGTTACAGGGTTTCCTGTTGCTTTTCACTGCTAATTGCCATCTCAAATGTATTTATTTGCTGAAATTCTCTCATTAGGTATTTTCTACACCGGAATAGAAATTTCAGCAAAGAACAACCACTGTGTTTTACCCTCTTCCAGCACACACACCCTTTGCATTTCCAAGGGCAAGTAGGCATATAGCCATCTGCTGGCTGTGAATGCCATTTAATGGAGAGGCACCAACTGGGCTCCTCTGAAGTACACAGTGTATGCACCAACCTGCAGCCAGGCTCATTTTATTGTGCTGCCCACATTCATAATTAATAGTTCTTAAACCAATATTTATTTTTCAGATGGGCATCACTGAAGAGTGCCTGACGCTCTGCAATGTTACATTAGACGTACTGGTATGTGTGATACCATCTGTCACAATGGTACACGGCAATGCACTAACCAAAGTGCATCATGTGCTTATAACATAGTGCAGTCCCTGATCCTGCAAAGACTTAAAACCCTGCCTAAATTTAAGCATTGACTGTGCTGGAACTACTCACTACATTTTATAAAATTGAGGCCTTACTGGATGTCTTACTTTCATTCATATCCAGAAGGGAATAGCAGGAAATAATATTATTGCCCTTTCTTCTAGCACCAGCATCTCGTTCTGACACCAGTGGCAATCTTGTGCTGAGTGGTGGTAGGTGTCTGGGCCCTTGTAGGCTGGCTTTCCAGTGGAGGAGAAAACAGTGATGCAGAGTCTGGGTATATGCTTACCATAATTTGTTTTACTTACACATATACACCAGCCCTGAAACTAGGTGGTCAAACAACATGCAGGGCAGGCCCTTATTTCTGTAATTTCAGCCCAACACCTCACTTCCAGACAGCAACTCTACTTCAAGAATTGATTCTAATCAGCAACAAAGTCAGACATCAAACTGTCCTTCTGCTTGTACAACTTCCTCTTCAAGGATCATTGCCTCTCCACAGAATCTTGGATAACCAAAAACTAACAACACTACAGCATATCTTCCCAAAACTGAACATTTGCTCACATGCTGTGAAAAAGAACTTGGAAGATTATGTATAACAGTGCCACTTGGTGATGCTTGTCATAAGAGTATTCTGAATTCCTGTTTTATCTGGGAGTGGTTATAGGTAATAACAAATTATTAACAACATTTATATCATGCTTTTCCCCTTTACAAGCATTAACTAGTTCTACCCCTGTGAGGTAGAAAAGATTTTGCCCATTTTATTGATGAGAAACCAAGACAGAGATATTGGGCCAGATTTGTGCTGCTCTGACAATACAAAACAGCTATACATCCAGTGTAGCTAGCCAGTTAAGACATGTTTACAGCTGTTTTGCATCAGTGGAAAGATTCAGAGCAGACGCAGCACATCAGTGAATTTGGCTCACTAAGTGACTTGTCCAAATCCAGGGACAGAGTCAATGTCAAAACTCAAATTAGAACTCATGGGTTCCACTCTCAGTTCACTGTTTAGAACACTGCAACCCATCCCTCTTTAGCCCAATCCTGCAAGCAGCTGCATACCCTCATCTCCCATTGCCTTCAGGAGGAATGTTGTCACAACCTCAGGGGTTCCCCTGGGGAAGACAGATCAGCACTGCATGTTGCTAACACTGTTGCAAGCATTGCAAAGCATTTTGGGGAGGGTCAAAGGTGTGAGTGAAGAGTGAAAGATTCTTTTGCAGGCTGCAAGAGGCCAAAGGGGGAAGGAGAAAGAGAGCAGATAATGGGTTAACTCAACACTGCAGCTAGCAAGCTCAGTCCAACAATAAGACGCTGGCCCCAGCCCAAGGATGCTGTTCACAGCCGAGACTTGGCTGACACCTGAGAAAGATGGGGGCGTGAATGTGCCCAAGCAGCCAAGAGAAAGAAAAACCCAACTGCACAGACCTGCAAGGCAGCGAGGCCAGCAAAGAAGAAAACAAGGTCTAAGACTGCAGAGATTGAAAACACTGGCGAGACGGCAAGAGGGGGAGCCAAGCCTTTGCATCCATGGAGCCAGGGTATTTTGAGAAAACTGAAGACACCATGGAAAGCCGGTTTGGACTGGTGCAGAGGGCACCAGGAGCAGAGGTCCCTGAATGAAGGACCCCCCACCCCCGGCCAAGGCGCCCGGGACTTAAAACCCTCCTGAGAGCTGGAGCAACTTGGAGATCACAGCGGACCTGGACAACCTGTGCGTACAGGACAAAACTCCCATCCACCCTTCCCCCTCTTCTTCTTATGTTACACCCAGGCCTGGCCAGCCTTGGGTAGTGCGTGTGTGAGTATGAAAATGGGTTAGGGCTTGGGGCACTAACGCTTTCTTCCTTCCTCTGAGTGACGTGGGGACACCACCACCCCCCAGCACTCTCCGCTGTTATTTTATTATTTTATCAATAAAGTTTAAAATTTATACACTTGGCGTATTACGTCATCTTCTCCCTTAACAATCCTGTGGCCTCAAACTGGTCACCTGACGCTTCAGGCAGATTGGTAACAAAAAATCTGTCACAACGTCGCAGGAGGCACCATGCTGCACTACTCTCTCATTTCCTGTCTGCAATCTCTCTCACTACTCCTTCACAAAAGAAAACTCACAAAAATAAAGTATCCACGAAGAGAACCATGTGTCTATCTGAGCTACAAGAGGCTGCTGAAGCATCTCTAGGAACTAAATGCCTACTGTCTATTCCGTCAGGAAGCATTATTACAGGAGAGGCCTTTGTTGTCTTCTCCCAATTAACATAAAACAAATAAATTATCTTTGTGTGGGGACTGAGGTATGGAAAAGTTTTCCGCTACCAGTAGATCTGCGATTGTTTTTGGAAGCTAAATGTAGGCTTCCAAGAAATATTACAGTTATTGACTTTCTGAGAGAAGTTAAAGCTTCTGTTCTACATTATGATATTGGCATTGTAATACATTCATTTATTCCAGTAGATATACTTCTAGCCATAGCACCACTGGGAGAAATCTTGGGCTTTCAGCTTGGCAATAGTGAACATTTCATATAAACAAATAATATTGCCAGATTTTTTATTAAATTAATGGCCAATATGTTTTTGTATTACTAAATCACCTAGCACCACAATCAAGATCAGGGCCCCCCACGTACAAACACATGCGAGACAGTTTCTTCTCCACACAGTCATGAGGCCTATAAAAAGCTTGAAAATATTTAGGCCACAGGTGTGCCGAGACCACTGCCCATCATGCCGACTAACATTCTCATTGTTTCCGCATATTCTCCCACTGATCTGTCTGTATCCATCCATCATCTCTTGTTTTACACTTACATTGCAAGCTCTCTGAGGTAAGGGCTGTCTTTTGATTCTGTGTTTGTACAGTGCCTAGCATCATGGGATTCTGATCCATGACTAGGGCTCCCAGCTATGGTCATAAGAACAACATCATCAGTGGTAGATCCAGGAATAGAACTCTGACTACCAGTTCAGTGATCTATCCACTAGGCAATGCTGCAGGGTCCTGAATTGCCTTCACAGTACCACACATCAATCTGATTGCAGGCTAAACTAGCCCCCACCCGGGGATCCCACTAGTATGGGGGATTCCTGCTGTGGGTTGGCTCAATGTCTTTCTGCTCTTTTGCTCTCCCTTCCACCATGTTTACACTACAGCTGCTACAGTAGCACAATTATGTTGCTGTAGCATAGATGTTTCCAACATCGATGGAAGAGTTTTTTCCATCAATCTAGTTAATCCACCTCTCTAACTGGTGGTAGTTAGGTTGACAGAAGTTGTCTTCTGTTGACCTAGCTGCATTTACACTGGGAATAGGTCAACCTAACTATGGTGATCAAGATGTAACATTTTTTCACAGCCCTGAGCGACATAGCTAGGTCAATGTATCAGGCCCCATGGGTCTTGAATACGGGTCCATGGGGGTTCTGGGAGTCATCACACACAGGTCTTCCATCTGGCAGCTCACAGATAGCAGCTTGGACTGGGGTCCATGAAGTCCAACTTGGGCACAAGTCCACCCCTACACTCTGATTGGGAAAGACCCAAGGCTCCTGAATGGGCCGGAGCCTCTATTTAAGCTAGAGAAGGAAACAAGAAATTGTCAGAACAGATGTGCTTCACCCTGCAATGGACTGCTGGTCTGGTGTTTACCTGTTCCTACCTTTTGATCCTGACCTCCTGGTATCCCAACTCGGCCTGACTCTTGGTAATTGACTCCTGATCCCTGCCTTCTGGTTTGTTTCTTGATTCTGATCTGGTGTTCCAGCTTGGCCTGATTCCTGGTAATTGTCCCCTAGCCCCTGGACTTTTGACCCTTGCATCTGATACTAACCTCTAGCTTGGAGGCCCATGCCCCAGCCCTGATAGTTTGTACAGACCACTGTAACCCGTATGAATGGGCCCGGTGTGAGAGGAATTGACCCAACAGCCCAGCTACTGCCTCTGGAAGCACTGGACTCACCTGAATGGGCCATCTGCCTTCAGTCAGCTAATCAAGCCCTGCTGGATTGGGTCATGCAGCTAACCACGATGAGTCAGCTACTCCAGGAACAAGTAGACCATGCAGAAAACATCACACTTCGGGCCTAGCTTGATGTGCCCCGCCCTGATTAGGGTCTAAACATTCCCCTGCCAGAACGTTTTGATGGGTCCCGCCAGTAGTTCTGAGGCTTCATTAACTAATGTCTCTTCCTGTTCTGACATGCCCATCAGCCTGCTAGTGGGAGAAGCACTAGAGTGGGCTCCCCTGCTGGAGACTGGTAGCCTGGAATCCTTTCCTCCAGTCCATGTCGGTAATATTAATGATCCGCACCAAGCTCAAACAGCCAAGGCTGCTCTGAGGAGACTCTGGCAGGGGCAGGATATGGTGGCTTACTATGCGGCACACTTTTGCCATGTCACAGTAGATGCTGGATGGAATGAGGCAGCACAACTGTATCAGTTTTGTTGGGGGCTGCAGGAAGAAATAATCAATTAGATGGCCCACGTAGAGAGGCTCACAAGTTTAAATGCCTTCACAGATCTCGCCATTCATATAACTAACCGACTGCATGAAAGAAGGCTAGAAAAATGGGGTTCCTTGCAACCCCCCTATCAGCATGTTGTTCCCTTGACAGTCTGCAATTCCCACCAAACCAATGCAGGTGGATACGGTCTGTCAGTGACTCTCCCCTGAGGAAAGAGAATGTCCCCATCAGCTCCACCTGTGCTTTTATTGCAGGCAGTCAGGCCTCTATTTCTGTCTGTCCCATGTGAGCCCCAAAGGGTCTGGGAAATGTAGCAACCCAGTCCCACAAAGGAGGATGGGCCTGGGCTCAGAAGGAAAGAAGTTCCCCCACATATCAGTCCTGACTGGGACATGTCCTGCAACCTGTCAAGAGGTCCCTCAGTTTCAGGTATCTGTTCAGCTGTACATTCCTTAGGTGGACCAATGGATTCCAGTCAACAGGCTCTTGTTAATTTAGGAACTACTGACAACTTCATAGATGCAACAGACAAGACATCACAACACAGACCCTGAAGTCTACTCCTACCTTTAGACACTCCATCCTGGGCCATTATTGCATTAAGTTTTTATCGTGAAGCTCCTTCTGTTGAAGAGACAGCCAAACTATGGATTAGCCATGTGGCTCATCTCCATGCCCTACTGTATTGCATCACCTCCAACTCAGGGTTACAATTTACAGCTTGATTCTGGCACAAGGCCCTATGTCTTCTGGGGGTCCAGACACACTTCTCCACTTACCACCCACTCCAGTGGCCAGACAGAAAGGATCAATCAAATTTTAGAGCAATACTTACAATGTTATATTAACGACCATCAGGTGGATTGGTTCCCGTTATTACTCCATGTGGAGTTTGCAAACAATAATGCACGTTATGCTTCCATGGGAAAAGCCCCTCTTTGCCACCCCGATTCCACGCAGTTACCTATGACCTCTCCTCATCCAACCACGTGGGCATTCATCACATCCAGGAAGAAGTAAGGAACCACCTGGAAAAAAACAAAGTCAACTATAAAGCAACATGCAGAGCAATATTGCAACTAGGTCCCACCTATTCAGTGGAACAAAAGGTGTGGCTCTTGACGCAGCACCTCCGCATGAACAGACCCTCACATAAGATGGACTTCCAGTTCATTGGCCTTTCTTGAATCTGTTTCCATGTTAACCCAGTAACCACTGAATCACACCTATCCCAATCTCTCAAGACCTAACCAGTATTCCACATATTCCTCCTGAAACCCTATACCAAGAATTCATTTCCACATAGGATCCAACCACCTCCCCTACCTCCATGAAGAATATGTCATGCATGAGATCTTGGATTCTAAATGCTGGTGGTGTAAATTTTATACCTGATTTACTTGGAAGGCTATGGCCCTGAAGAGTGTATGTGTATGAGGAGTGTATGTGGGAATCAGTGGAATCACACGCACCTGCTCAAGCACAAGTCTTTCATGAGTACTACCCAAAGAAGCCTAAACCCATAGCCAGTGGAGGGAGCCCCTGTGAAAGGAATGATGTCAGGCCCCGTAGGTCTTGAACCCAGGTCTGCAGGTCCTGGGAGTCATCACACACCAATCCTCCACACAGCAGTTCACAGACAGCAGCTTGGAGCAGGGTCCGACTGGGAGAGATCAAAGGCTCCTGATTGGGCCTCAGCCTCTCTTTAAGCCAGAGGAGGACACACAGAGATGTCTGTACAACTGGGCTTCATTCTGCCATTGACTGCTGGTTACCTATTTGTGCCTTGTGCTCCAGACCTCCTGGTATCCTCACTCAGCCTGACTCTTGGTAACCAACTCCTCTTCTTCGTCCTCCGGTTTGTCTCTTGATTCTGATCTCCTGGAGTTCCAGCTTGGCCTGATTCCTGGTAATTAGCTCCTGGCCCCTGGATACTCAGTTTGCACCTAATGCCAACCTGTAGGCCAGGCCACCCACACCCCAGCTCTGACACAATCTAATTTTTAAGTGTAAACCAGGCCTTATTCAGGAATGGCTCCCTAATGTCCAGCAACTGATTTATATGAGCTGAAAATCTTAAGAGGCAACAATTCTCATATTACTTCTACCTGCCAAAGCAGGGAAAGTGTCTTTTGATCCCAGGAGATAATCCCAGGATTTTGAAACAACAACATCAAACATGAGTTCTCCATCAGGAAATAAACCTGATCTGTGTCAAGTGGACCATATGCAGAGTGGATCATATGCCACACAAAGCTGGAGTCTGAAGCTCAGTTTCCAACTCTCTAGGCTCAAGTGTGTTCAACATCTGGTAAAATGCATTTGCATTTGCCCATTCCTAATCCTAACACTTCTTGTTCTATTCCTCTCCACTTAGCTCTTTCACCCAGCCATTCAAATGGTAGGAGGTAGCTGGAGCAGGAGCAAAGAGAACTGTTACTCAAACTACCACTCCCAGTTAACTGTAGTGTGACAGCCCTCACTCGGGTTGGTTGGTAGGGAAGAGCTCCTCCAGTGGTTAGGGCTTAGTCCGGTGACATGCAGGGGGGGTGTTGTAGGGAAGCCTGGTCCCTCCCACCCCACTACACTCTGACCGAGGGCCCTTTGAGAGATATCAGTGCACTGGTAGCCAGGGATGCTTCAGGTGGCTCTCCCTAGGCCACTTTGTACCACCTCCCTGAAATTGTTCCAAGGTTGCTGTCTGGGCTAAGGCAGCATGATGGTCATCTGCTCACTGCAAGGCAACTCCTGGTGGCAACATGGCAACTGCCTCTTCCGATGGTATGGCCAGCCTCCTGGGCCAGCTCAGTCCAAGGGCTTTCTCCTGCTGAGGTAGTCAAAGCAAAAATAAAGGGGATCAATCAAGTCCAGAATTCATATGAGAGGGAGTGCTTCTCTCTCAGGCTGTCTCTGCAGCAGGGCCTCCCTTCCCTCAGGGCCCAGAGGCCTTTGGGCAGTTGTTTAGGGAGAGATTCTGCCTTCCCTCAGGTCATCCCCCCCTTAGAGCTGGTGGTAGCACGTCAACTGTCTTCCCTGGGCTGCCACCAAATGAGCTGCTCCCCTGCCTTGTAACTCCTCCTCCAGTAGCTGCAAGTGTTATGGGGCAAGGCTGGCTGAGCCCAGAGAAGATCCTTAACCCCTTGTTGCTCAGTTTGGGGTTTGTACATCCCATCACACAAAGGGACAGCAAGATAGAAGAACTTGAAACGTAAAGGGTTAAATGTTCTTTGGGGCCAGAGGCTAATTTTATTCAGATGGCTGTAATTCTGGAGTAACTCAGCTGATTCCAAATGAGTTAGTTCTTGCTTCCTCTAGTTTAAGTGAGATCAGTCTGTCTCACTACAGTATGTCCAATGGACTGGATATTCTGTTATCATGTCTGTTACCTTTGCTGGCTGCAAGAACCGAAAAGAGGCAAACTGACCTCTCAGAGGTACTTTATCATGAAAAAAGAAACAGTGGGATGACTGTAATTAAGTCAAATCATCATGACAGATTGAGTAGTCATATATAAGGCATACACAGATACCAGAGACTTTTATTCTGAGCATTAAATGGCTATTTCACAGGCGTTTTAAAGTCTGAAGATCTTAAAAATGAAAATCAGTTTAAAAAAATCACAATGCATGGGGAATAACTTATATAAGTGCTCTTAATGTTAATGGGAGATGGATGATAGTTATTTTCATATGCATTACCTTGGGAATTTACGCCATCCACATAATGATTTCTGATAATATTAGGCGAAATCTGCACATGTTAATTTGATATTATGTACATGGAAGAGAATATCAGTTGGAAACCCAAAGGGAATGTTTTGGAAAAAATTACACTTTGACAACCTAATATAAAGCTTCTGAATCCTATTCAATTGGAAACAAATGCAATGCAGGTTGGATTAGTTAATCAGAAAGCCTAGTGCTCAATGTAATGCAAACAGCAGGTAATGCTGCACTACCATTTCCATTAATTGTGAAGTAACATTAAAAACGTGGAAGCAACGGTCTTGGCAGTGGATCCATGCCAGCAACTCTGCCTGCTATTAGCACAGATCCCTGTGCACGCTCAGTAAGACCCAGCTGTGATGGCCGCAGTGCAGATGGCTGGCCTGCTCTAATACACTGGGTTTGTGTGCACAGGTGAATGCATGAGTTTGCCCTCTAGTGGCTAACCCACAGACAGGATAAAGGACCTACTACCAGCACTAGAAAGGAGTTCTCCTTCAGCTCAAAGGGTAGGAGTCTGTGTTTTTTAAAGCTAAAGCAGTGGAGTTCTGGTTCCAGTTACGAGTGAGTGATTTGTGTAATAACTCATATTTGCAGCATGCAATTCATTACAACACATTCCTGAATGGACTATGGAGATCTGTAGAGGGACTGAAGCTCACCAAATCCTTTAAATACCTCATGGTGGTTCAAAATATCCAATATTCCAGCCAATTGGATGTTTGTCTCTCTCTCCCTCTAGAAACACAATTCCACTGGTGCTGTTCTCTTGCACTGGGAGGAGTAATCAGCTATATTAGCCTACGACAATGAATTACATACTTCCCACTCCAGTCACCTCTACTGGCCAGTTCCATTCCCTATTCACCGTGTGGCCACATCAGACCATCTAAACAAATATAAATGAATGAACAATACAATTCACACAGAATGTGCCTGTTTCCCAGATTATGGTCTAATTGCAAAGTGGTGCAGATGACTTTTGAACCTGTCTTTTCTTTTTTTTTCTCCTGCTGATAATAGCTCATCTTAATTAATTAGCCTCTTACAGTTTGTATGGCAACTTCCACCTTCTCTGTATGTCTATCTATCTATCTATCTATCTATCTATCTATCTATCTTCTTACTATATGTTCCATTCTATGCTTCCGATGAAGTGGGCTGTAGCTCACAAAAGCTTATGCTCAAATAAATTTGTTAGTCTCTAAAGTGCCACAAGTCCTCCTGTTCTTTTTGTCTTTTCTAATGCACTTCTTCCTGGAGTAAGTTAATACAGATTCTTCTAATGGAAGAAGCAAGTTCAAAGAAGGATGACCTTTAGGAAGTAGGGAGTAACATGATTGGGAGCAGTGTACTGACTCAAAGGTATAGCCGACTGTTTAACTACATTCATGGGTCATTCTTAAAAACTTTCAAGAGATCAAATAACCAACTTACCCAAATTTATTGTCTACAACAAACTGGTATACTATGAAAAGGGGACATACTTGCCTTCCTTTCAGGAAGCAATTCGTATCTAGCAGCATGTTCACCTTACACAGAAGGTATGCTTCAAAGATATACATTTCAGCTACAATATTATAATACTATAATATTTATAGTATGATTTTGCAAGTTACAAAACTCTTTACATGTCACTAACATTCACTATGAACATCCAGTTCATAACAGTTCCTCAACTTGTTGCTTTGTTCTGTACTTAGCTCCGTTTTGGAGACTACCTTCCAAACCAATGGGGGGTAAAGGTACATCCCAACCTGTGCTAGGATGTGCCATTCATGTATCTTGACAGGCTTCCTATTTTATCATGCAAAAGCAGACTTCAGCTTGTGGGATACTTGACATGCATGAACAAAATTGTGGTGGAGAAAGCATAATACGTTCAGTTAACAAAACTTCCCAGCACACACACACACCAGAGGCGCCAACTTCCTGAGTTCCTGGGGGGTGCTTGAACCCCCGCTCTGCCCCAGACCCCTGCTCCCATTCCACCCCTTCTCCTAAGCTCCCACCCCAGCCCTGTCTCTTCCCCACCTCTTCCTGCCCCCTCTTTTCCCCCTTCATCCCCAGCACCTCCTGCACGCCTCTGAACAGCTGATTGCGGTGGAATGGCGGCACTGGGAGGGAGGGGCAGGAGCTGATGAGCGGGGCTGCTGGTAGGTGCTGAGCACCCACTGTTTTTTTCTTGTGGTTGCTCCAGCCCTGGAGCACGCATGGAGTCGGCACCTATGACACACACACACACACACACACACACATATATATAAGAACTGTATATATAAAACCTATTAAAGTAGCCTATACTACACCTAACATACATGTATTGGCTAACAAGTGGGAGAAGAATGTTATTTTAGCGGCTATTTTTGGTA
The DNA here is from genome assembly GCF_965152275.1 of Natator depressus. NCBI lineage: Eukaryota > Metazoa > Chordata > Testudines > Cheloniidae > Natator > Natator depressus. The sequence continues at coordinate 17,223,454 of NC_134235.1, forward strand.
CAGACGAAGTAGGAAGCACGTTCACCAAGGTTGCAAGTGTGGGTGGCAGGTAGGACAGAGGAGGTTTGGGTATGATAGAGAAGGGAAGGAGAGCAGACATTTCTATATTTATTTATTTATTTATTTATATTTATCTATATATTTCTATATTTAACTAGAGTTGGAGCTGGGCAGCCAGAATGACAGTGAAACTGAACAGAGTGGGGGAGGGCAAGGGGTGGAGAGATGCGATGATTTCAGATCCATCGGTATAAAGGTGGCCAGGAACTCCATCAGAATGGAAGTGGTAGCCATGGGACAATAGTGCATAAGAGTTTTCTAAAAAAATTCTGATTTGACAGATCGTATCTAGTGATCTTATCTCCAGGGGCTTCTATATGGTTCTAGGCATTTCAGGCTCTCTCACTTTATTTCTCCCCCTAATACTGACTGCTTTCATATTCATCTGGAAACACCCTCAGCACTGTGTCAGAATGTAGCTCCACAACAGAAAGGGGCCAATGACAGAGCATTACAGATAAAGAAGACTAGGAGCAGACATGACATTTTGCCCCAAGGCCTTCTGTACGTTGCAGCAAATGCAGAGAGTAAGCTGAAGAGCAACAGAGAATGTAAATAGAAGGAAAGTTGGATGTTGAAGGCCAATCAGGTTGCATAGAGAAGAGACTAACATAAATCAGTGGGTTGAAAACCTAATAATTCCATACAACAAGACCACATTTAAAGAACTTTCAGGTTTCAAAGTTTGTTGCTCATGCAACGTTAGCCTCTATAAATAAAGGGACAGAGTTACAACATTGTCTTGTATTCTAAGATAACATATTACTGTTTCCACACAACCTAACCCTTACTTTAATCAATTCACACATCAGACAGAGAATGAGGCAGATTTGTGTAATGAACTTGTTACAATAATAAAAAGGAGTTGAAAACACTCAGCACTTGTACCATTTGGCCAACTTAGCATCAGAGCAAGGATTAGAACTCAAAGGTTTCCAGTTCCTAGCCTTATGACCCCAGTACCTCTGGGTTTAGGATTCTGTGTTATGCCGATATCACTTGCAAAATCCTAAAACAGGTAAGGAAAGCAGTTCCTAGTTCTGGTTTCGGTGTTTGCATTAGTATGCAAAAGAACGAGCTCTGAAATTAGGTCCTGGCAGGTAAAAAGCTTTCCAGTTTCTTTTGATATGGAATCAAATCAGAATTTTAAAATGCCAGCTGGGTTTACGTCTGCTGAAATTAACACTTCACCCTGTAAATTTATCTGGAGTTTAAATTTAGATGATCTTGTCCAGAGCTCTCCAATCCTTAATTATGACACTGTGATTAGAAAAGGATGAAAGGTAACAGTAAATAATCATATGGGGGGGGGGAAAGGAAGTCAGAATGTATACATTTCTTACTGATAAGAGACTCCAACTTTGAGTCAGGGTTTTAAAGACCAGCTTTACTGTGAAAAGTGACTATGTAAAAATAGCACCTTCTTCCTCAACAGATCTGCTCCCTTTGTGAGTTCAAAGTCGTCTCTACTGACTTTAATGACTAAAATAACTTCTTACAACTCTTTGCACCCTACAGAGATAACCCACCTCAGAAAGAATGAGGGAAGGATTGTGTTGCATGCTGTGTATCACCAGCAGAACTCTTTACCAAGTTCCAATCAGTTACACCCCATAGAAGTCGTTGGATTTGCACAGTTATGACTGTGTAAGCTGCACGGGTGTAATTGAACCTTTGCTATTGGTGATAATGAGTAAGATGGAAAGAACTCAGTTTGATTTTCGGAGCCCACACACAGTGTGCCTGGCTGGCATTCCGAGAAACCCCACATATTTTTACTTGTAACTAAGACTTTTTGATACAGAAATCAAAAGATCTAAAAACCCCGGTACCATTTTTACAGTAACTTATCAAAGTAGAAATGCATTTCTCAATTAAACCCACCTGCCACTTACCAGCCAAATATAATTCAGATCGAGGTAATTTATCAACATTTTCTCTAACAATTCTGATTCCAGCAGTAAGGAGCATGTAGGAAGGGACAGCTCAAACTTCAAGTTATCTAGAGGAAATCAGGGATGACAAAGTCTGTAAGGGAGAAATAGGAACCTTCCCTCTGCACAATGCCCCACCTTTGCCCATTTCTGTAACTGAACATGTTTTAAGGTTCTGAAATGCTGCAAGGTTTTTGTTCACACCCCTGTGTGCTTTTGGGGTGCAGCTGGAAAGCTGTACTTGGAGTTACCTGTGAAACTGTTGATGGTCCCAGAGGTTTGGATAGATCTTTGGATCAGAATGCCCACTCTTTTTGGACAAAGTGATCATTCACAAAGGATTCAGTTTCAGGAGAGGACCTTTATCAAGAGGACAGTAACAATACCCGCTTGCTGCACAAGGCCACGTCAGACAACGCTGTCATACCAGCAGTCACAGAGGCCCCTAGACAGAAGGGGCTCTATCAATGCTAATGTGATACCTCGTGGGCATATTCGGGTGTCATATGACCTACTTTGTTTTAAATTAGGACAGTATGTAGACTGCTTGAGCATGTTGGGGAATCAGCATATCTCCTTCTGTACCATGGCTTTGGTTGGGGCACTGTAACAGGATGGCATGATCTAGAATGCCAGGAGGGCTCTTCTGTGGACCTACCATTCATAGGAGTTAGAAACCTTGCATAAAGTTGTTAAATAAGTTCTTCTGATTCACTGGGGCAAGGATGGCTTGCTAACACCACCAGGAGATAAGAGAGATGGAAGTCCCACTCTGGTTAGGGGATACTAGGGTCAGAGGCAGGGTGGTCTTGCAGGAAACCTTAGGAACTGCTAGGCTTGGGGAGAAAGCTTCAGCTGAGGGTTGAATCTTATTATTTCAGTCAGCAAAAAAATGAAGTGCTTATACAGCCCATGTAGAATTTATATAGACTGGTGTATGAGGGGAACTCCAGCAGATCATAAGTTCTACCATCTTCCTGTTTAATAGGAAACCTCCATCTACTGTTCCTGAACCCCCTTCATAAACACGCATCCATCAGTTCTGGATGCACTTTCTAGTTTCCTCACCAAGGGACTGAACTCCACTTGTCATGGCTCAGGAATTTGGAGCAGTGGACACAGACAAAGTATCCCACTGAACCCTGGGCCTTACTTGGGTGGCTTTTCCTTTAAGCAGCCCCGTTCCTAAACTAATAACTTTCGACTCTCTTAAAGCTACAGTGCTTTTTAACTTTTCCACTGGTCAGCTCTGCAACAGTTCATATAATTTTAAAGGTAATGATATAACAAACTTCAATAATGACCTTGCAGATTCATAAATTCATATCAATAGGATGGATAAATTATGGATTTCACTGTAAGTTGCAATCAAAAGTCCAATGGCTAGATGCTTTAAAGAAGAAACTCCTGCTGATATGAGCATGCTTTCTTCTGTCTTACTTTAAAAGTAATCTAGCTTGGATTAGAAAGGAGGTCACATGGGAATGCTTGCTTTTCCAGGACTGTTGCTTCTGAGTGCTAGCTGTGTTCTCTCCAGCTGTATTTTTTATATATTTTGTAGTAATATTTTACTTTGGAAGTTTTATATATTTACTGTTTTGCCTGGGGGCATCGCACTAATCCTCCTGGATTTGATTCCTGTTCCTGTCACCTTGTGCCCCAGGTCTTCAGTGAACATAATAGCAACCAAACAAACCGGCATCAGCCTGCAGTGCACCAGAGAGGACAGCTACTATTCCACCTCCTATCCAGCTGTGTCTGTCCATTCTGGTTATACTTTCCCCTCACCTTTTACTGTATCATAGAATCATAGAAGATTAGGGTTGGAAGAGACCTCAGGAGGTCATCTAGTACAATCCCCTGCTCAAGGCAGGACCAACACCAACTAAATCATCCCAGCCAGGGCTTTGTCAAGCCTGACCTTAAAAACCTCTAACGATGGAGATTCCACCACCTCCCTAGATAACCCATTCCAGTGCTTCACCACCTTCCTAGTGAAATAGTGTTTCCTAATATCCAACCTAGACCTCCCCAACTGCAACTTGAGACCATTGTTTCTTGTTCTGTCATCTGCTACCACTGAGAACAGCCTAGCTCCATCCTCTTTGGAACCCCCCTCCAGGTAGTTGAAGGCTGCTATCAAATCCCCCATCACTCATCTCGTCCGCAGACTAAATAACCTTAGTTCCCTCATTCTCTCCTAGTAAATTATGTGCCCCAGCCCCCTAATCATTTTCGTTGCCCTCCGCTGGACACTCTCCAATTTGTTCACATCCCTTCTATAGTGGGGGGACCGAAACTGGACACGATACTCCAGGGTTATCAGTTTGAGTTTCCCTAAAGATGACGGTCAAATTGTCATCATGGTCACTTGCTTACTGTACATGATCATGTCTCCCTCTAGTGACTGTCACTGGGACCTATAAGTGTCTGCTACTTTCTCATAGCTAAAGGAATTCTCTTTCAGCTCAGGTGGTGCAGGCCTGTGTTTTGGGTGCTAAAGTTTCCCTGTTAATTGCTGCTAGTGACCAAGGTGTCTGTATGTATGAAGTCATGGTTCATCACCTTCTGGGAATCTGGTTTAAATAGAGTTTTAAATATAAATAAATGAATTTACCTCAAGTATACAAGCAGCATGCCTAAAACTCCTGCTGAAAAAAGCTTCTGAACCCTCTAAAGAATATAGCTACCTGTAAAGTAACTGAAAGGAGAAGAGGGCATTTTCACAATGGCCTAACAGGTAGCTGTGAAGACGCTTCATTTGTTCCTTGAAATCTCGCAGTGCATGGGTGTCAACTTCCTCTCCTCACACACAATATGAATAACCCCATTGACATCAATAGGACTAATTGGGTGAGTAAGTCCTACCTAAATGTGAGTAAGAACCCAAATCAAACTAATAATAGCCTCAAATTACAAAGGAAATTCAGAAAACTTTCTGAAGGTACTACATGAGCAAGTAGCATTGAAAACCGAACCTCTCATGAGTCACTCTCTTCAGACAGTACCTAATAACTTCAGGGAAATGAGCAGTAAAAAGGAGCTTTGTTTCTCCTTAGAGTTCTGTGTACGTTAAGGCAGTGTCCACGCTGCAACTAAGGTGTGACTGTAGCACTGACAGACATAAGGTTAGACATGGTGGCGTGGGCATCAGCACAGACTGCACAAGCACGCCAGCAACCCTCGATATGTCCTCATGTTAGCCTTTGCTGAAGCCTGTACTGCCACATCTACACTGCTACTTTTAGCCATGCTAACGTGGAAGAAGCTAGCATGTATGTCTATCCATGCTGCAATTACACCTTAGATTGCAGGGCAGCCCTACTTTTAATTAGCAAAGACTTTCTCCCTTTGAAAGAAGAGTTGCTGATTTAATTCCTTTTGCACCATAGAAGGCAATCTGAGTGCTGAAATGCCTGCAGATCTGCATCTTGGGTCTCTCTGGGTAACATGCATTTCTTTATAGTTACAATTTTTCAGGTCATCTTTCACTCTGCAAAATTAGTTTAAAGTTTGTGTGTCATTTTTCTGAAATTCTTAATCTATTTTTATTCAGTGACTAGATTTAAAAAACATCTCATTCTTCTTTTCTACCTAAGTGGAGGTTTGTTCTCTTTTTAGTGGTCAGAAGATTCCCCAAAGGCTTGGCTGGCTAACGTGGTCCTTACACATCCTATTTATTTGTTTTCCAGTAAAGATTTTCTTTCTTCCTCTCTGCTTCATTTTTCACAGTCTGCACGAAGTGGAATGCAAACCAAAAAAGACATACACCCTTCAATCAAACTTCCAAACCCACAGTGTTCTAACTGGGTTCAAAATGAGGCAAAATAAGTTCACTTATCTCTAATTTATAGCCTGGTGAGAGTGATGTTCTGTTCCATCCATTTACATGGTTTATAGATTAATCTATGGGCATGAGGAAATACAGTGCCTTTGACACAATGACAGGTTAGTGGTATGTTCACTGGAAATAGGTCTTTCCCAGATCAGTGGCTCTATGCACTGTGGATTCCTTCCAAGATGATAATTTGTATTAGCTCAACTCTTCCATGTAATAGCTGCCTATTGTCAGTGTAACATACAGTCCCTGCAACATGTACACTCAAAGGGCCTGATCTGAAGCCCATTGAAATCAATGGAAAGACCTTAGTAGGCATTGGATCAGGGCCAAAGCTAGTAATTTATACAATAGCATTTAACGACTTGTTCTCTGAAATCTACCAGTGTTAGTAGTCTCTAAGGTGCCACAAGTACTCCTTTTCTTTTTTCTTTTTACGAATACAGACTAACACGGCTGTTACTCTGAAACCTTTGGATAGTATGACGTCTTTGTAAGTTACTGTCTTTGCAAAGCAGTTTTCAACCCTGAGTTCTCAGTTGATGCTCTCCTGAAGATAAACTTTTTATGCTAACTTTCCAACTTAGCACTGTTTTTGGCTCATCCTGTCAAGCTCAGATGTTATGATTATCACAGTATGTTACTCCAAGCCAAATTATACAACTCTGCCTGTCTTTTTCGCTTGATCACAGAACTATTTGTAAAGGTGAAATACCCAGAAACCAAAAAGTCATTAGCATTTCAAACTACATACGCCACATGGAGTACCCAGAGGAATAAATGAGTTAAGGAGGAGCATGGGTGGGCTGAAAGAATTGTTTTAGTCCTGTTATTCCATCTGGTGAAGCCTGCTTACAAACCCTTACTGACTTTTTTTAAAATGTCTCTTTTCCTTATCATATTTGGCAGCAGGATTTCTATATTGTCCTTCAAGGTTAATAGAGCTTGTTATTATGACTAACCACATTCATATTATACTTTATCAGCAGGAACAGTAGTACCTCTAGGACTACTGATAATGACGTCTCTAACTAGTCTTTCCACTATCCTTCTTCATCAGACACCACCACTTGACATCCGTTTATTCCCCAAAGCTAATCTGCCCTCACTACTTAAACTCTTGAGAGTACTGAAAATCTGTATTTAGTAATGGAACAAAAGCTCTCTCCCTATGCATGGCATCAAAAGGGAGACTGTTTTGACTTCCATAAATTTGGGTTATTGCAGCTTGACACATCTCCCCAGAACTGTTTTCAATGTCTGCAGCAGTTGCTTCTCAGAAACTATTTCACTTGGATTTAGTTGCTAATTCTCAAGCTGTCTTTGCAGCAAGCAAACCCAACTAAAGTCTGATTATTTCTAATGGCACTTTGGGTGTACCAGTACACGGGAACTGGAGGCATAATTTCCAGATGGAACAGATATCACTGCAGTTGCTCTCATTGAGCTAGTGCAGTAAAAATAAAAGCCTGGTAGCATGACTGGTGGGAAGGACTAGCCATCCAAGTATGTACTTAGCAATTCAGATAGGATTGTACTCATGGCAGCTAGTCCAGCCCACTGCCCATGTCATGCTGCTACACTTCTATTTTCAGTGCGCTACTCAATCACTAGCAGGAAGCTAGTATGCAGGTCTACACAGGAGCAGGAAGGTATGTCCACCTGAGCTGGAAATTACACCTTCCTGCTCCTGTGTAGACATGCCCTTTCTTTCAAATCTTCCAAACAGTTTTGTCTCATTCTGAAGTGTGGGGGTTGTTCAAATACGTTATGAATTACCAAGCCCAGCAACTACCTTTATAAACAAAAATAATCACTCAAACCCTGCAGTATTACTATGGTAAGATACTACTTTCTTCACTGCTACTATAGAATACTACAGCACTTTTTATAAGCATATGTTTCCCTGGCTGTCTGCTATCTAAGCTGTCAGTTTCCTACTCTCATAATGTTGCTTAATTTAGTCATTGTTAGAAACATTTGTGACATACACTGACAGTAGAAGCGTCGTTTAAACTTTTTTCCATTGAACATTTTTTTTAAAAATATCAATTATTCGTCCAATGTGGCAAATTTTAAGACCTTTTTTATCTGGCAAGAGACAAGATCAAAATATTATCTGGTTTAACACACATGCCCATGAGGCTGAAGTCTCAGCAGCGCAGGGAGATATAATGGTTGGAAAGGAGAAACGATAGCTCACAAAATAAAGCAGTTTGGCAGCTTGACCAGCAGGCAGCCTAAAATCCCCATTACTCATGAAATTTTAATACAACCGAAGCAATCATATGCTGTTATCTATAACAAAATCCTTGATTAGTTTAAGCTTTATCTTACTCTGAAATACAATCCCCACTTTGATTCCTTGTAAATTTAAGTCTCAGCCTCCAGCCTTTTTAATAGAGATGTTTTCCACAAAAGTCAATTTGGCTTATTATCTGTGGTATCTGAATTCTGAATTTTAGAGATGGAAGATTTATTAGGCCATCCAGTCCTACCCCCCTGCCTCCCACTCAAAACCTGCTAGAGAAGGGTTGTTATAGAACATCCCCTAGTGTTTGGTCCAGGTACAATGTGAATATATGCAGTGACATAAATTCCAAACACTTCTGTAACTGACATCAATATGTTAACCAATTGCCCCTAATCCGACCTAAATGGTCCATGATCAGCTTGATCCTATTAACTCTACTACGCTTTCTGAACCACTCTTAGGAGTTTTCCTCTTCTTATTGCTGAATACTTTGAAATACTCATAAACTGCTCTAGTGGTATGTGTTACCCCAGTTGTATTTATAAACAAGGAGGACTGGAACCAAAATTTGAGGGTGTTTAGACCTCACGTTTTGGGGACATTTTGAAATCAGATCCCAGATTAGAGCTGAATTTTGCAAATGACCGCCTCTTTAAAACAGAGTCAAACAAAAGCCCAGAGAGAAATACACCTGAACTTTGGGGTATTTAAAATCTGTATCTGAATTTTGCAAGTTCGACAAAGTATATATGATTTATACATATTGAGGTCTAAATGTTCTCCTCAGCTTCTTTTAGTGGAAGGGAGCAGACTATATTGAATCTTTTCCCCTTTTGATGACTCCCCCGACCCCCTGCATTTCTGGGTTGTGGCCAAGGTCCTAAGTGGAAGGGCCAAAGTATTGTGTGAAAGGTTTTTGTAGTATTTGTCGGTAAAGCAGAATTAAGAACTACAGGAGATTGCACAAGAGACCCTGTACTCAGAAGATTTCCAGTCAATTTTTGCAGACCCATGAGGTTAGGATATTTCACATAAGTTCTGACAAACATCTACATGTTTGGATGCATATCCCAACCTCCAAATCCTTTGATGTTCACCTCACCATGTGTCAACATTATTACAGAGCTCATTACCATTGCTTCAACATATTCCAGTAGTCGCTGTTAGATGAATCTGTTGCCAAATACTTTCAATCCCATTGGTAGGGGATTGCCATCCACAGCCTCAGAAACAACTCTGACATCATAATCAAAAAGGCTGACAAAGGAGGTGCTGTCGTCATCATGAATAGGTCGGAATATGAACAAGAGGCTGCTAGGCAGCTCTCCAACACCACTTTCTACAAGCCATTACCCTCTGATCCCACTGAGGGTTACCAAAAGAAACTACACCATTTGCTCAAGAAACTCCCTGAAAAAGCACAAGAACAAATCCGCACAGATACACCCCTGGAACCCTGACCTGGGGTATTCTATCTGCTACCCAAGATCCATAAACCTGGAAATCCTGGACGCCCCATCATCTCAGGCATTGGTACTCTGACAGCAGGATTGTCTGACTATGTAGACTCCCTCCTCAGGCCCTATGCTATTAGCACTCCCAGCTATCTTCGAGACACCACCGACTTCCTGAGGAAACTACAATCCATCGGTGATCTTCCTGAAAACACCATCCTGGCCACTATGGATGTAGAAGCCCTCTACACCAACATTCCACACAAAGATGGACTACAAGCTGTCAGGAACAGTATCCCCGATAATGTCACGGCAAACCTGGTGGCTGAACTTTGTGACTTTGTCCTCACCCATAACTATTTCACATTTGGGGACAATGTATACCTTCAAATCAGCAGCACTGCTATGGGTACCACTGCATGGCCCCACAATATGCCAACATTTTTATGGCTGACTTAGAACATTTCCTCAGCCCTCGTCCCCTAATGCCCCTACTCTACTTGCGCTACATTGATGACATCTTCATCATCTGGACCCATGGTAAAGAAGCCCTTGAGGAATTCCACCATGATTTCAACAATTTCCATCCCACCATCAACCTCAGCCTGGACCAGTCCACACAAGAGATCCACTTCCTGGACACTATGGTGCTAATAAGCGATGATCACATAAACACCACCCTATACCGGAAATCTACTGACCACTATTCCTACCTACATGCCTCCAGCTTTCATCCAGACCACACCACATGATCCATTGTCTACAGCCAAGCTCTACGATACAACCACATTTGCTCCAACCCCTCAGACAGAGACAAACACCTACAAGATCTCTATCAAGCATTCTTACAACTACAATACCCACCTGCTGAAGTGAAGAAACAGACTGACAGAGCCAGAAGAGTATCTAGAAGTCACCTACTACAGGACAGGCCCAACAAAGATAATAACAGAACGCCACTAGCCATAGCCTTCAGCCCCCAACTAAAACCTCTGAAACGCATCATCAAGGATCTACAACCTATCCTGAAGGACGACCCATCACTCTCACAGATCTTGGGAGACAGGCCAGTCCTTGCTTGCAGACAGCCCCCCATCCTGAAGCAAACACTCACCAGCAACCACACACCACACAACAGAACCACTAACCCAGGAACTATCCTTGCAACAAAGCCCGTTGCCAACTGTATCCACATATCTATTCAGGGGACACCATCATAGGGCCTAATCACATCAGCCACACTATCAGAGGCTCGTTCACCTGCACATCTACCAATGTGATATATGCTATCATGTGCCAGCAATGCCCCTCTGCCATGTACATTGGTCAAACTGGACAGTCTCTACGTAAAAGAATAAATGGACACAAATCAGACGTCAAGAATTATAACATTCAAAAACCAGTCGGAGAACACTTCAATCTCTTTCGTCACTCGATTACAGACCTAAAAGTTGCAATTCTTCAACAAAAAAACTTCAAAAACAGACTCCAATGAGAGACTGCTGAATTGGAATTAATTTGCAAACTGGATACAATTAACTTAGGCTTGAATAGAGACTGGGAGTGGATGGGTCATTACACAAAGTAAAACTATTTCCCCATGTTTATTCTCCCTCCCACCCCCCACTGTTCCTCAGACCTTCTTGTCAACTGCTGGAAATGGCCCACCTTGATTATCACTACAAAATGTCTGTCCCCCCCCACCCCCGCTCTCCTGCTGGTAATAGCTCACCTTAAGTGATCACTCTCGTTACAGTGTGTATGGTAACAGCCATTGTTTCATGTTCTCTGTGTATATAAATCTCCCCACTGTATTTTCCACTGAATGCATCCGATGAAGTGAGCTGTAGCTCACGAAAGCTTATGCTGAAATAAATTGGTTAGTCTCTAAGCTGCCACAAGTACTCCTTTTCTTTTTGCAAGCAATTTGGCTCTGTAGATCTAAATGGTAAAAAGAGACCAAGAAACCAAAGCTGCTGCAAAAAGCAACAGCCCTCTCACATGTGTGCTGACTTAATCATACATTCAGAGAGACGCGGCATCTTCTCATACCTCAAACTGGCAGGCCACACTCCCTCAGGACAGAGTGTTAGCAAATTGCTAGCCAGATCTGTTCCCAATGCTCAAGAGTGCATTAGGAGCAGCTGCACAGGGAGCCAGCAAACAGAGATGCAAACAGGAGAGTTTGAGTGGGGACCTGTTTAGAGGAAATAGGGGGCAGTGCATGAGTTCCCGGGTGTGTTTGCTTGCTGGTTTGTTTGATTTTCAGTTTGCAGGGGCTGGTAGAGGGCAGCGTGCTGTTAGAGAAGCAGAGCCTTAGATCACAGCATGGCCCTGTTTAGGCAGGGCAGCCAAGCAGCCAGCCAGCAGCATAGGAGCCAGCGAACAGGGCTGGAAACACGAGAGTTGATGTGGGAGTTTGTAAGGGGAGTTTTGGGGAGCGAATGTGTGGTGTTCTGTTTTTGTTGTCAGTCTGTGTGTGTTTCTTAATAGTCGCTTAGGAGGGAAGGCTATGGCAGCTACAGAGGTGGTGGGGGTAGTGACCCAGGGGATGGAAAAGACAATGAAAATGACTGGATGTGGAAGCTGTGGCATGTATGTTATCCCGGACTAGGGTACCTGAAAAGTGCTTCATTTGTACAAAGTGCCACCTGCTAGAGCTGATGGAAAAGAAGATCCGAGGTTTGGAGATGCAGGTAGAAATCATGGTTGAGTTTGGAAGGGAATTTGAACAGATGATGGAGGGAATGTGAGAGGAAGTTGAAGGGAAAACTCAAGACTCACAGATGCAGGCTGGACTGGAAAGGAGACTCTGGATGAGGAAAGTGGCCAGGGGAAGTACATGGCTATGAGAACCCAGCAGTGGAAAAGACCAGCTAGTGAAAGAGAAATAGAGCTCAGTGACAGGTCTGCTGAGTTGGAAAATGAAGAAAGGGCACTGCAGGCAGTAACAGAAGGTGAGAAGGCAAGGAAGAAGAGAAGAGCCTCTAGTCCTACAAGAAGAGGGGAAGAATCAATGAAGACAGCCAGACTGCAGAGCCCCAGCAGGACAGAGGATGACTTGCAGAAGATTGCAAGTGAGAACAAAAGAGAAGAGAACTTCCAGGCATAAAGAACAGAAGGAGGAAGGCTGGAGAATCGCACCAACACCAGGAGGCAGGTCTATGTTATTCGGGAATCCCTACTAAGAAGAACAGACAGGCCTGTCAGCAGAAATGATTTGAAGAACAGAAGGATGTGCTGTCTGATGGGAGCTAAGATATAGGATGTGGACCTGAGGCAGAGGAGAATCCAAATGGGAGCTGGAAAGAATCCACTGATTGTTCTTCACATGGGGACAAATGATACAGCTAGATTTTCACTGGAAAGTATCAAGGGAGACTATGCCAGGCTGGGGAAGACACTTTAAAAAGTGGAGATGTAGGTGATATTCAGTGGGATTCTACCTGTCCCTAGTGGAAGAGAGTGAAGGTGAGACAAGATTATGATGATCAACAGGTAGCTCAAGCAGTGGTGCTATAAGAAGGGCTTTGGTATGTTCAACAACTGGGAGGCATTCATAAACTGTTCTCATGGGATGGACTCTACCTGAATAGGGAGGAAAATAGACTTCTGGGATGGAGGTTATTACAACTGATTAAAAGAGCTTTAAACTAGGAATTTAGGGGAGACAGGAGTGCTCATATAATCTCCATGCCCAATTTTCCTCCCACTCAAAGTTAGCATCAAGTATGAGAGGCTACAGCAATGGAGAAAGGAACAACAGAGGATGGGAGAATGGACATCAAGAGAAAGATGGTGCCAATACCAATGACGCTAACACTCAGGTAGGTGATGCTGGCAGTAGAATGACTATACCTAACTGAGCGAGGAATCTGGGAGAAGCAGAACAGAAACAACTAAGATGTATGTGCACCAATGCAAAGAGCCTGAGTAGCAAAATGGAGGAACTAGAACTACTGGTGCAAGAAGTGAAACCAGATATTATAGGGATAACAGAAATGTGGTGGAATAGTAGTCATGAGCATAGCAGAGGTTTTGAAGGGTATGTGCTCAGGTAAGACAGAAATAAAGGGAAAGGTAGTGGAGTGGCACTATATATTAATGATAAGGTAGACTGTAAAAAATTAGAAGTGATGGAATGGATAAAATGGAATCTGTGTCAAAATCACTTTGGAGAAGAAAGCTAGCAGAGGCTCCACTGGGACAGCGCTCGGGGTCTACTACAGACCCTCAGGATCTAATTTGGATATGGATAGAGACCTCTAATATTTTTAATGAAACAAATACTATTGGGAATTGTGTGATGGTGGAAGACTTTAATTTCCTAGATACAGACTGGAGGACAAGTGCTACTATGAATGATAGAGACAAGCTATTCCTGGATGTGATAGCTGAAGCATTTCTTCACCAATAGTCACCAAACCAACAAGCAAGAGACGCTGCCATTTTAGATTTGGTATTGGTGAGTAGTGAGGACACCACTGAAGAACTGGTTGTAGGGGGCAATCTTGGTTCAAGTGATCATGAGCTATTTCAATATAAACTAAATGGAAGGATAAATAAAAATAGATCTGCAACCAGGGTCCTTGAGTTCAAAAGGGCAAACTTTGGAAAATTAAGGGAGTTAGGGAAGTGGACTGGATTGAAGAACTCAAGGATCTGAATGTGGAGGAGGCTTGGAATTACTTTAAGTCAAAGTTGCAGAAGATATCTGAAGCCTGCATCTCAAGCAAAGGAAAAAAAATTCATAGGGAAAGGTTGCAGATCAAACTGGTTGAGCAAGCATCTAAAACAGACTATTAAGAAAAAGCAAAAAGCCTACTAGGAATGGAAGATGGGAAGGATCAGCAAGGAAAACTACCTCTTGGAGATCAGAAAATATAGGGATAAAGTGAGAACTGCCAAAAGCCAACCAGAGTGGGACCTTGCAAAGGAAATTAAAACCAATAGTAAAAGGTTCTATAGCCATATAAATAAAAAGAAAACAAGGAAAGAAGAAGTGAGGCCACTAAGCACTGAGGATGTGGTGGAGATTAAAGATAATCTAGGCCTGGCCCAACACCTAAACACAAACTTTTCTTCAAGTCTTAATAAGGGTAATGAGAAGCTAAGGTAGTGTTGCAGGGTAGTTAATGAAAACAAGGATATGGAAGTAGAAATTACCACATCTGAGGTAGAAGTCAATCTCAGACAGCTTAATGGGACCAAATTGGGGGCGGGAAGGGTGGATAATCTCCATCCAAAAATGTTAAAGGAACTGGCATATGAAATTGCAAGCCCAATGACAAAGATTATTAATGAATTTGTAAACGCAGGGGTTGTACCTTATGACTGGAGAATTGCTAATACAGCACCTATTTTTAAGAGAAAAAAAGTGATTTGGGAAACTACAGGCCCATTAGTTTGACTTCAGTTGTATGCTAGGTCTTGGAACAAATTTTGAAAGAGAGAGTAATTAAGGACACAAAGATAAATGGTAATTGGGATAAAATACAACTTGATTTGTCTACTCTAGCGACACCATCGTAGGACCCAACCACATCCGCCATGCCATCACGGGCTCATTCACCTGCACATCTACTAATGTGATATATGCCATCATGTGCCAGCAATGCCCCTCTGCCATGTACATTGGCCAAACCAGACAGTCTCTACGTAAAAGAATAAATGGACACAAATCAGACATCAGGAATGGTAACATACAAAAGCCAGTAGGAGAACACTTCAATCTCCCTGGACATTCAATAACAAATTTAAAAGGAGCCATCCTTCAACAAAACAAACTTCAGAAATAGACTTCAAAGAGAAACTGAAGAGCTACAATTCATTTGCAAACTTAACACCATTAATTTGGGCTTGAATAGGGACTGGGTGTGGCTGGCTCACTACAAAAGCAATTTTCCCTCTCTTGGTGTTGACACCTCCTCATCAATTATTGGGAGTGGACCACATCCACCCTGACAGAATTGACCTTGTCATCACTGGCTCTCCACTTGTAAGGTAACTCCATTCTCTTCATGTGCCAATATATTTATGCCTGTATCTGTAATTTTCACTCCATGCATCTGAAGAAGTGGGTTTTTTTACCCATGAAAGCTTATGCCCAAATAAATCTGTTAGTCTTTAAGGTGCCACCGGACTCCTCGGTTTTTTTTTTAGATTAAATGGTGGATTCTCTGTAACTTGAAGTCTTTCAATAATAATTTGAGGATTTCAGTAACTTAGCCAGAGGTTAGGGGTCTATTACAGGAGTGGGTGGGTGAGGTTCTGTGACATACAATGTGCAGGAGGTCAGACTAGATGATCACAATGGTCCCTTCAAGTTTATGCAGAGAAAACACTGCCCTGCTGTGACTTTCAATTCTCATATTAATTCCCATATTAACCTAATAATTTTCCATGTAGAACTGTATCAGCTGCCTTACTGAAATCCAGGTAGACTACATCACCTGCATTTTCTTCGTCTAAAAAAAAATCAGTTGTTGTGGGGGGAGAAAGGATGAAGAGCCCTCTTGTGTGCTCTTCCCAAATAAGGCAGGATTTTGCTGTGTGTCTGTAGCATTAGAAGGAAAGGACCGAATCCTGCAGTCCTTATTCAGTTTTCTTAGGGAAAAAAATCTATTGAAAGCCAAGGAGACTTCTCCCAGGTTAAAGATGTAGAATTGTAGGACTTGGCCTGAGATTAAACCTCTTTATTTGACAGATGAGAAAAATGGAGGCAGAAATGTTAGCTGTGTTGATAATTCTTGATATTTTATTGTAAGTCATGCAATATTTCGTTTGTTTCTTAAGGTTGCGGGTGAGAATTGAAGCTTGCTTTTCTCTTCTTTTTTTAGAGTACATTTCTAGCCCTCATGGTTGTGAAGAAAAAATGAAAATGGGTGTAAACTAAATGTTCAGAAACCAGTAAGAAAATAGAAAGAACCCAATATTATTATAACTTTTGGCTCAAAAATCACATGATATTTTTAACTCTCATGATATTTGGAAACCGACTCATAATTTTTAAACGCTTGGGTCAGCAATATTGGGTTACTTATTTGTAGTGTTCCACAACTCAAATTGAAGTCAATGGGAGGTACAAGTAAAAAGCTCCTATGGAAATTGTTTCCTAAGTGACTCACCAAAGACCACAGGGAAAGTCGATAATAAGTGAAAGATGGTCTTTGTTAAAATAAGACAATTCCCTCAGGGAACAGATGGCCAGGATCCCCTGGGGGACTAACATGAAGGGGAAGGGAGTCCAGGAGAGCTGGCTGTATTTCAAGGAATCCCTGTTGAGGTTACAGGGACAAACAATCCCGATGAGTCGAAAGAATAGTAAACATGGCAAGCGACCAGCTTGGCTTAATGGTGAAATCCTAGCGGATCTTAAACATAAAAAAGAAGCTTACAAGAAGTGGAAGGTTGGACATATGACCAGGGAAGAGTATAAAAATATTGCTCGGGCATGTAGGAAAGATATCAGGAGGGCCAAATCGCACCTGGAGCTGCAGCTAGCAAGAGATGTCAAGAGTAACAAGAAGGGTTTCTTCAGGTATGTTGGCAACAAGAAGAAAGCCAAGGAAAGTGTGGGCCCCTTACTGAATGAGGGAGGCAACCTAGTGACAGAGGATGTGGAAAAAGCTAATGTACTCAATGCTTTTTTTGCCTCTGTTTTCACTAACAAGGTCAGCTCCCAGACTGCTGCGCTGGGCATCACAGAATGGGGAAGAGATGGCCAGCCCTCTGTGGAGATAGAGGTGGTTAGGGACTATTTAGAAAAGCTGGACGTGCACAAGTCCATGGGGCCGTACGAGTTGCATCCGAGAGTGCTGAAGGAATTGGCGGCTGTGATTGCAGAGCCCTTGGCCATTATCTTTGAAAACTCGTGGCGAACGGGGGAAGTCCCGGATGACTGGAAAAAGGCTAATGTAGTGCCAATCTTTAAAAAAGGGAAGAAGGAGGATCCTGGGAACTACAGGCCAGTCAGCCTCACCTCAGTCCCTGGAAAAATCATGGAGCAGGTCCTCAAAGAATCAATCCTGAAGCACTTACATGAGAGGAAAGTGATCAGGAACAGTCAGCATGGATTCACCAAGGGAAGGTCATGCCTGACTAATCTAATCGCCTTTTATGATGAGATTACTGGTTCTGTGGATGAAGGGAAAGCAGTGGATGTATTGTTTCTTGACTTTAGCAAAGCTTTTGACACGGTCTCCCACAGTATTCTTGTCAGCAAGTTAAGGAAGTATGGGCTAGATGAATGCACTATAAGGTGGGTAGAAAGCTGGCTAGATTGTCGGGCTCAATGGGTAGTGATCAATGGCTCCATGTCTAGTTGGCAGCCGGTGTCAAGTGGAGTGCCCCAGGGGTCGGTCCTGGGGCCGGTTTTGTTCAATATCTTCATAAATGATCTGGAGGATGGTGTGGATTGCACTCTCAGCAAATTTGCAGATGATACTAAACTGGGAGGAGTGGTAGATACGCTGGAGGGGAGGGATAGGATACAGAAGGACCTAGACAAATTGGAGGATTGGGCCAAAAGAAATCTGATGAGGTTCAATAAGGATAAGTGCAGGGTCCTGCACTTAGGATGGAAGAATCCAATGCACCGCTACAGACTAGGGACCGAATGGCTAGGCAGCAGTTCTGCGGAAAAGGACCTAGGGGTGACAGTGGACGAGAAGCTGGATATGAGTCAACAGTGTGCCCTTGTTGCCAAGAAGGCCAATGGCATTTTGGGATGTATAAGTAGGGGCATAGCGAGCAGATCGAGGGATGTGATCGTTCCCCTCTATTCGACACTGGTGAGGCCTCATCTGGAGTACTGTGTCCAGTTTTGGGCCCCACACTACAAGAAGGATGTGGATAAATTGGAGAGAGTCCAGCGAAGGGCAACAAAAATGATTAGGGGTCTAGAGCACATGACTTATGAAGAGAGGCTGAGGGAGCTGGGATTGTTTAGTCTGCAGAAGAGAAGAATGAGGGGGGATTTGATAGCTGCTTTCAACTACCTGAAAGGGGGTTCCAAAGAGGATGGCTCTAGACTGTTCTCAATGGTAGCAGATGACAGAACGAGGAGTAATGGTCTCAAGTTGCAATGGGGGAGGTTTAGATTGGATATTAGGAAAAACTTTTTCACTAAGAGGGTGGTGAAACACTGGAATGCGTTACCTAGGGAGGTGGTAGAATCTCCTTCCTTAGAGGTTTTTAAGGTCAGGCTTGACAAAGCCCTGGCTGGGATGATTTAGTTGGGGATTGGTCCTGCTTCGAGCAGGGGGTTGGACTAGATGACCTTCTGGGGTCCCTTCCAACCCTGATATTCTATGATTCTATGAATGGCTAGGCAGCAGTTCTGCGGAAAAGGACCTAGGGGTGACAGTGGACGAGAAGCTGGATATGAGTCAGCAGTGTGCCCTTGTTGCCAAGAAGGCCAATGGCATTTTGGGATGTATAAGTAGGGGCATAGCGAGCAGATCGAGGGACGTGATCGTTCCCCTCTATTCGACACTGGTGAGGCCTCATCTGGAGTACTGTGTCCAGTTTTGGGCCCCACACTACAAGAAGGATGTGGATAAATTGGAGAGAGTCCAGCGAAGGGCAACAAAAATGATTAGGGGTCTAGAGCACATGACTTATGAGGAGAGGCTGAGGGAGCTGGGATTGTTTAGTCTGCAGAAGAGAAGAATGAGGGGGGATTTGATAGCTGCTTTCAACTACCTGAAAGGGGGTTCCAAAGAGGATGGCTCTAGACTGTTCTCAATGGTAGCAGATGACAGAACGAGGAGTAATGGTCTCAAGTTGCAATGGGGGAGGTTTAGATTGGATATTAGGAAAAACTTTTTCACTAAGAGGGTGGTGAAACACTGGAATGCGTTACCTAGGGAGGTGGTAGAATCTCCTTCCTTAGAGGTTTTTAAGGTCAGGCTTGACAAAGCCCTGGCTGGGACGATTTAACTGGGAATTCGTCCTGCTTCGAGCAGGGGGTTGGACTAGATGACCTTCTGGGGTCCCTTCCAACCCTGATATTCTATGATTCTAAGACACTTGCATTTTTCACTTGTGCTGTTGATCAAATCCTTCCCCCGCCCCCCAACCTAGAGTAAAAAGTGACAGTGAGCAACTCAATCTTTCTTCTGACAACAGAGTAATGTGTTTAATTCTTAGAGGTAGACCAATAATTTTCAAGGGTCAGAAAGCCAAAAGAATTTCATCTCATAAAATGACATTGTAGTACATTTTTAAAAAATCACACCTCCTACATCAGGAAGAATATCAGAATGTCTCCCTTCATCCATTTTCTTATAATGTTCTTCATTAGAATCTTAATATATATCTTAAATTTCTATCATCCTGATGCAAAATAATAAAAAAACTTCAGACCCACTTCAGTCTATCTGATGATCTGTGTCTTTCCCAACAGAGAGAAGGACATCAGTATGCAGCAAGGAAGGAACAAATCAATAGATTTCTGTTGGCGGAGAGAACTGGATTATCTGATGGAGTCGTCTGGAAGCATATTAATATTTTATCAGGAGGTAAATAATTTCAAAAGTCAGATAAATTACTATGGAGCTTATTAGACTAATGTACTCGCCTTACTCACTGGAGTAGCCCAACTGAAGTCAATGGGACGTCGTGGGTGAGTAAGACAGTAAGGACGGACTTGGGCTTGCACTAGTTGAGACTTCAGTTCTGACACACACTATTCAGTTAGTTGTTACCTTTTACTGACTTCTTTTAAAATTGCCTGAGCAAGAGCTGGCTACACGATGAAAAATTAAGAGCATAAATTTCAGAGGTTGGGGTGTCTAACTTATGGATGCAACTACCACAACTAAGGGTGCAATCTGTGCCTGTAGCATCTGGTGTCTAAAATAAGTAACGGGGCTGGAGCTGGTGATTAAAGACCACCCCAAAAAACGTATTTCCAACCACATACACACATACTCATTTGTGTTCTCCCAATAAAATCGACGAGCCAACTTAACAATTGGAGGGCTCTTACAGAAGATATAGTCTGCCTCCAACGGCCATTCTGTGACTCCTCCCCACTGCTCCCTTACACCTTCCCAACTCCCCTTCACCCAGCTTTCTATCCCCACACACTTACCAGTCACAAACTCCTCCTCGCACTCACACACCCATGCTAGGTTGCCAACAGACCCGTATTATAAGGGACGTCCCTTATTTAAATAAAATATTGCCTGTCCCATTCTAAATCAGCACAGGACGCCTTTTATCCCATGTTTCAACTAGAGTAGCACCGCTGGTTGGCAACTTGACCTGGTATGCAGGGACGCAGTGCCACTCAAATTTGGCTCAGCCACCCCTCCATCATGCCTGAGTGGCCCCGGACTTCTGAATTTCTCCCGTATTTATGAAGTACAATGTTGACAACACTAATACACACACAGCAGGTCACAGGCCTCGCCATGTCTCCAGTCACGGACTCCTTCCTACCTGCTGCTGCCTTGAAATCACAGGCCATCTAATTCCTAACTTCCTTGTTTCCGATTTTCCAAGTTGGGTCCCTTGTGCTGCTCCTGGGGGAGCGGGATGGAGTTCTGCACTGGGGCTGTGACTGCGCTCAGACTCTAGAGCTGCCCTGAATCTCCCCATGGCAGGCTGAAAAGCTAGACTGAGAGCTTGGACCTCAGCATTGCTCTATGCTTCCAGTGCAGAGAGGAACCCTCTCTTGGGGCAGTCTCTCAACAGTGCCACTGTCTCCTGACAGCACTCCATGGTGCTGCACTGAAAGGGGCTGGAATCAGGTGTCTAAACTTTTCAGTCTATGGGGGTGAACACTTTATTTCAAAGAGATCAATGGGACCTCAAAGAATAAGCTGTGGCAGGCTCTCTGTGGACTCTGTGGCACTTGCGGAGTCCAGCTGGTGCAAGGCAGAGCAGCCCCAAGACTGCTTTAACCTGTGGTGCTGAAGAGAATCAGCAAGTCATAGCTGGTTCTCAGCATCTCCTCCTTCCCCCGCTCCCCGCTCTCCTGAGTGGCCAGGCTGGGGAACAGAGCCACTGTTTGCCAGGAGCTACCCTAGACTCAGACAGAGCCAGCTGAGCACCTATCCTGCTCTCACTGGGGAATCCATAGGCGAAGAAGGAAGCAGGTAATGGGAGCAGTTAGAACTACTTGTTCTTTCCAGCCAGTGCCCAGGGAAGGGTCAGCAGCTGCTCCGAGCATTCCTGGCTTACACCAGGAGCCACTTTTGTGGCCCCAAGTAAAACCGGAAGAGGCAGTTGAAGCAGTTTTGGTTAAGACCCATGGGGTGTGTTTACATCTCCAGCTCTAAGGTTAGTTCCAGCTGGAGAAAATATACCTGCATTAGCTGTGATCAAGCTAGTGCACTAAAAATAGCAATGTAGCCACAGCTGCATGGGCAAAGGGATGGGCTAGCTGCTCCAAGTAAAATCCCATCTGAAACCTGAGGTACATATTTGGGGTGGCTAATCTGTCCCACTGCGTGTGGAAATTACACCTCCAGCTCCAGAGCAACTCGGTTTGACTCAGTTTTCTATCTGTAAAACAGGGACAACAGCACTGCTGTACCTCATGGGGTGTTGTGAGGCTAAATACATTAAAGATCACGAGGAACTCAGACACTGTATTAATGCCAATATTGTAAGTAGGGCCACGCACATACCTTGCATGATATTAATGTACTACTCTGCATCCGTGATGTGGTTTGGGATAGTTTATTATATATATTTTAAAAAATGACCCTTACAAAGGGCCAACTTTGATAATGTGCTGGGTAAGTGTAGTCATCCAAGCTAAAAGTTCATGTGGGGCAGAAATTACTGTTTAATTAGAATTCAAGAGCCATATTTTTCCTATTGTTCAAAAAAATGGAAACACTATTAGTATAAGAACAAGAGAGAGCCTTTATAGGTCTCTGGGCATGATTCTAGCTGGTATCAGCTGTTGTTCTAGGATATTTTTCAGTGTGCTGAGTTATTTTTTTAATTTTGTTAATGGGTTGCCCTTTCCTGAGTTTACTTTTTAATATTGTTCAAATAATTATTGAAAAAGTATGAGTTCAAGTATTTTCTAATTAACATTTTCTTTTGTCTGAGCTTATGTGAACTCTGTTTATCACATACTTAGTGTAGTTTTGTTTGTTTCTGTATATGAAAACCTCTAAAAGCAACCTACCCACTTTCTTCCTGTTTCAGATTGGAAAAGAGCAATTATATCTATAATTATTACTGTGGATTAAATATAAATCTGTACCTCGTAAATCTACTTTATATCTGTGGATTTTGCAATACCATTTAATTCAATTCATATTTTCTGCCATCTGTTAATAACCTTTTCCTGTTCTTATTACCCCATTAGAAGGAAAATGTTCTTAACTGTATGCAGAATGTAGGGAAGCAACAGTCTCCTCACACAGCTAGCATACAGACATTCTCTTTCCACTGAGAACGGTGCTTCAGGAGCCATCCTGGTCTCACCAGCAGATCCAAAGCATATCATGGTTTCCCAAGACTTACATGGTCCTCTAGTTCATCAAAGTTGTGTGGAAGAACCCTAGGTCGGTAGCCTTGGATTTGCAAGAAGAATGAGTCTGATTCTGCAGCTGATCCAAGCTCAATGGAAGAAATGCAGGATGACAAGAATTTTTTCTAAGATCAGATTGGCTCTAGGAGACACTAACTGATAAAGTCTACTTACTGCAAGAATCTACATTTTCCTGAATTGCTATTTGTTAGTGCTTATGGCAGAAACACAGAGTGATGAACTAAGGACTGGATAGTTAAAAGGGGACGGATATGATTTTTAACAATTAAATAATGAAGATCAGCTACTTAAGAATACCAAATATTGAAGAGGGAGTCAGTTATTCCAAGGGACTGAAGTTTGGGCATGCAAGTTTGTGTGTGTCCCAAAATTAGACTTGGGACACCCACAGCAGATTCTTAGAGACCTGGATTCTTGGTGTATCATGCAGTCACTAATGACAGCACTGTAACATTTTAAAGAGCAGGGGTGAAATGTTGGCTCCACTGAAAGCCATGGGAGTTTCCCCCAGAGAATGGGGCAGGATTTCATCCCTAGAATGGTCTAACATATACTGTTTTAGGAGTCACTAATGTCAGATGGGGGGTGGGTTCCCAGAATTAGGGAAGAAGTCCCAGCCACGCATCTTTGTACAACAAACCTTCCCTCCTAGGGGGGGTCACAATTCACTCCTAAACCAAGCACCATGCTTAACACTAGATGAACACTCTTATCTAACCTGGCCAAGACAGGACTAGATCCAGGTCAGGCTCTCTGACAGGAGTTACATAGGCTCCCATGCCCCTTATACAGAATACATCCCCCCTGTGTGGCTAACACACAGAGACACTGCCCTATGCAAGTACTCTGAATGCTTGTGACTCCCACTGTATCTCATGTGGTTAGAGGCCATTGCTTAGGTACACAGGACCCAAACATTTTAAATGGTCATATTAACCAACTGATCAGATATCAGAAACTGGCCTCAGGATGGAGGGGAAGGGGCAGTTGTCAGAGAGTTTATTCCCTCGTGCACAGATCTTGTGAAGCAGCATTCGTTATCAAACCTACAACGGTTACAGGAACTCCACTGGGCACAATTAGGTTTGATGTTACAGCTAAGTGTGACTCCCTCCCATAGGGCTAATGCTCTGGCAACAAACTGCAAAAGGGCAAACTCTAAACTCTGAGGAGGAAGGTTAACACCGAGCTAAAGGGTAAAACAAACCGAGCCACCCTCATGACTACAGAATACAATGCCGTAGGGGAGGCACAAACTGCCTTGTGGCTATGGGTAGGAAAACGAACAGGAAAGAGGGCAAAGAGAAACATGCACAGATAAGCAGAAAACTACAGGTATTTGTTAGGGATAAAAGTGCCTTAAAAAAAGCTGGAAAGCCTGACTAGGTGACCCAATTTAGGGGAGCACAGGAGTTGCTAGGAAATAAAAAAAGCAAAGAGATGACATGCAAAACAAGTAAAGGAAATAATACACTAAAATGTTATGTACATCGAGAAAGATGTATGGTGTACATTCACATTCACACAACACCAGGGAGAGAAGGGTAATTACAGAGATAGGAGGCACAGCAGAAAAGTGTAATGGACTTCTTGCATCTTTATTGCAGATGGGCCCGGGGAAACTTCTGCTCCACAAGCATTTATTATGACTGTGGCTTAGATGAGAACTGAAGTCTCTAAGGAGGAAGTAATGGAGGAACTTGAGCATCTCAGGTGCAGTAAATGAGCAGGACCACATGACTTCCTTCCAAAGATTCTGAAACAAATGAAGTATGAAATTGCTGAGATACTGGCTAAAGTCCTGCTGCTTTTCACCTACAAAGAGATGCACAGAGCTCTCTAATGACTGGCCTCCTCATTCCATTAGAAACTTCTAACTCAACCTTGTTACCTTCACATTTTGTTGAGTGTTTGCTCTGGTCTCTGCAACTCTACCAACCTCCTCTTGAGTCAGAAGCTCATTCTCCAGGCCCACCAAGCTACTTCACCCTCCCCTATTCACAGCTCTCTTCCTTCCTGTCTTTTCCATTTCTCTATCTCCCATCCATCCTTCCCATTGCTTTGATTACTCAAAACCGTCCCTCCTTAACATTCCCTTTATCCCTTCCTCATTAGTGTCCGTCCTACAAACACAACACACACACACAAACTTCATGTTGCATCCCTTTCTCCCACCATTGTGCGTTTAGACTGTACGTTCTTAAGGACAAGGACTGTCTCTCTTGCTTTGGGACTGCCTGATAAAATGCAGCCTCAATACAGGTTGATGCTTAGGGTGCTTCTGTAACATAAATACAAAATAATATTAATACAGTCACGTCCCTCACAGTAGTTCTCAGTTTATCCAGTGTCTTCATGTTGTGGTATCTTTTTTAGTAGGAATGATTTAACTCAGCCCCAGCTGAAATGTGCAAAGACGCATGGGAATGAAAAATAAATGAAAGTCTTTCATGTTCATTTTTTAAATAAATATATGAAAACAGTTAACTTCATTTGTTTGAATTTCAGCTAAAATTAGAATCAATCCAAAGAGTGGGCAAAGCTGTGTGGGTTTGGAAAGGATTTTTTTTTAAATCAGACACTTCGCTTATCCTTCATGAAAAAAACCAAGTGTCTCGCCTGCTTCCACCCTACCCCCATCTCATAGATATCGGGGCTCAAATTCAGAGTCGGTAAGTAGCCTAACAGGAAACCAGTGAAGTGACAGCAGAGTGGGAGTGATAAAACTTGTGAGTCAAAATGTTCTTGATGCCATCACAGCCCCTGCAGTGTTTGTTAAATAACATATTAAGAGTACAGAGAGCCTGGTAAAAGCAACTGTAAACAGAAGATGGTTTAGGAGAGGTTAATGTTGTGACCTCTGGCGGAGGTCATGCAGCAGACTGATTTCATACCACAGAGCTCTGTCACATATGTGCCTGGAAATTCTTCAGTATTACTTGCCATCCACAGCAGCCATATAATTAGGGTTGTAGGAAGTTGCTCTCTCAGCATGTAAACTCAGGAGAACAGGTCCACGAAGGCTATTCTTATATGCTGCACCCATCACTATGGTATCTTGTCAGCTTTATTCCATCTGCTTTGCACAGGGTCTTGGTCTTGCTCCTTCATTATTATTATTAATTATGTTTATGATGATTTTTAGGATGCCCATAGGGAGTGAAGACATCCCATAAAAGCATCCATACAGCAAAATATTTAGAGGGGTGTGTACACTGGCTTTCAAAAAGCTAATACTGACCTGTCATCAGAAACAAAGCATGAACACAGGGGTGCCTGCACAAATTGGGTAACTGTGTATGTGTGATGGCTACCATCTTGGCTGACACTTCAAGTGTTAAACCAGGGACCTCCACAGTTAAAAACCATGAACTAGTATGTAGCTTGAGCTAAGAAGCCCAAGCTCTATAGCTAGGGGCTGTCATAACTTCTGTCCTCCGTGGCTTGACCCAAAGGTGGGCTTGTAACACTCACTCACGAGAGGGTTACACACACACAAACTGGGACTAGCATACATATACCCTTCACTACACAGACACTAGACCCACAAGCACACCCCTCATGGCTGCCTTCAGTCACTTACAAGCACACAATTGAGTGCCCCACCCTTTCTTAAAGGGACAACTCTCATTTCTATGCTTACATGATACTTAATTTCACCAACAACCAAAATAAATATAATGGTGAGTTCTCTATTACTTGTAAATCACGACTCCGTGTCTTTTAAAGGATATAGATTAATAGATTCCAAGACCAGAAGGGACCCTGCTGATAATCTAGTTTGATCTCCTGTATAGCACAGGCCATAGAACTTCCCCAAGATAATCCCTAGAGCAGACCTTTTAGAAAAATGTTCAATCTTGATTTTAAAAATGGTCAGTGATGGAGAATCCACCACAATCCTTGTTACATTGTGCCAATGGTTAATTACCCTCACTGTTAGAAAATTACGCCTTTTTTCCAGTCCGAATTTGTCCAGCTTCAACTTTCAACCACTGGATCATGTTATATTTTTCTCTGATCGATGGCAGATCCCATCATCAAATATTTGTTCTCAATGTAGATACTTATAGATTGTAATTAGATCACCACTTACCTTCTTCTTTGTTAAGTTAAATAGACTGAACTTCTTGAGTCTGTCAGTGTAACGCATGTTTTACAATCCTTTAATTATTCTGATGGCTTTTCTCTGAACGCTTTCCAATTTATCAACATCCTTCTTGAATTGTGGACACCACTACTAGACACAGTATTCCAACAGCAGTTACATTAGTGCCAAAAGTAGAAGTAAAATAACTTAGAATCACAGAATCATAGAATATTAAGGGCTGGAAGAGACCTCAGGAGGTCATCTAGTCCAATTCCCTGCTCAAAGCAGGACCAACACCAACTAAGTCATACCAGCCAACGCTTTTTCAAGCCGGGCCTTAAAAACCTCTAAGGATGGTGATTCCACCACCGCCCTAGGTAACCCATTCCAGTGCTTCACCACCCTCCTGGTGAAATATCCGACCTAGACCTCCCCCACTGCAACTTGAGACCAACGCTTCTTGTTCTGTCATCTGCCACCGCTGAGAAGAGCCTAGCTCCATCCTCTTTGGAACCCCCCTTCAGGTAGTTAAAGGCTGCTATCAAATCCCCCCGACTCTTCTCTTCCACAGACTACATAACCCTAGTTCCCTCAGCTTCTCCACGTAAGTCATGTGCCCCAGCCCCCTAATCCTTTTTGTTGCTCTCCGCTGGACTTTCTCCAATTTGTCCACATCCCTTCTGTAGTGAGGGGAACAAAACTGGAAGCAATACTCCACATGTGGCCTCACCAGTGCCGAATAGAGGGGAATAATCACTTCTTTCGATCTGCTGGCAATGCTCCTACTAATACAGCCCAATATGCCATTGGCCTTCTTGGCAACAAGGGCACACTGCTGACTCATATCCAGCTTCTGGTCCACTGTAATCCCCAGGTCCTTTTCTGCACAACTGCTGCTTAGCTAGTTGGTCTGCATGCAGTAGCAGTGCATGGGATTCTTCCTTCCTAAGTGCAGAACTCTGCACTTGTCCTTGTTGAACCTCATCGGATTTCTTTTGGCTCAATCCTCCAATTTGTCTACATCATTCTGAACCCTATCCCTACCCTCCAGTGTATCTACCTCTCCCTCCATCTTAGTGTCATCTGCAAACTTGCTGAGGGTGCAATTAATCCCATCATCCAGATCATTAATAAAAATGTTGAACAAAACTGGCCACAGGACTGACCCCTGGGGCACTCCGCTTGATACCGGCTGCCAACTAGATATCAAGCCATTGATCACTACCCGTAGAGCCCGACAATCTAGCCAGCTTTCTATCCACCTTATACTCCATTCATCCAATCCATACTTTTTTTAACTTGCTGGCAAGAATACTGTGGGAGACAGTCAAGATATAACACATCCACCGCTTTCCCCATATCCACGGAACCAGTTATCTCATCATGGAAGGCAATCAGGTTGGTCAGGCATGACTTGCCCTTTGTGAATCCATGTTGACTGTTCCTGATCACCTTCCTCTCCTCCAAGTGCTTCAAAATGGATTCCTTGAGGACCTGCTCCATGATTTTGCTGGGGACTGAAGTGAGGCTGACCAGTCTATAGTTCCCCAGGTTCTCTTTTTTCCCTTTTTAAAATATGGGCACTATATTTGCCTTTTTCCAATTGTCCGGGACCTCCCCTGATTGCTACAAATTTTCAAAGATAATGGCCAATGGCAATCACATCAGCCAACTCCCTCAGTACCCCCGGATGCATTAGATCCTGACCCATGGACTTGTGCATGTCCAACTTTTCTAAATAGTCGTTAACCTATTCTTTCATCACTGAGGGCTGCTCACCTCCTCCCCATGCTGTGTTGCCCAGTGCAGCAGTCTGGGAGCTGCCCTTGTCTGTGAAGACCGAGGCAAAAAAAGCATTGAGTACTTCAGCTTTTTCCACATCTGTCACTATGTTGCCTCCCCCATTCAGTAAGTGTCTCACACTTTCCCTGACCACCTTCTTGTTGTTAACATATCTGTAGAAACTCTTCTTGTTACCCTTCACATCCCTTGCTAGATGAAACTCCAGTTGTGCCTTGGCCTTCCTGATTACACCCTTGCATGCTCTACTAATATTTTTATACTCCCCCCTAGTCATTTGTCCAAATTTCCACTTCTTGTAAGCTTCCTTTTTGAGTATAAGCTCACCGAAGATTTTACTGTTAAGCCAAGCTGGTCGTCTGCCATATTTGCTATTCTTTCTGCACTTCGGGATGGTTTGTTCCAGCGCCCTCAATAAGGCTTCTTTAAAATACAGCCAGCTCTCCTGGACTCCTTGCCCCGGATATTAGCCTCCCAGGGGATCCTGCCTATCAGTTCTCTAAGGGAGTCAAAATCTGCTTTTCTGACGTCCAGGGTCCGTATTTTGCTACTCTCCTTTCTTCCTTTTTTCAGGATCCTGAACTCGACCATCTCATGGGCACTGCTGCCTAGGTTGCCACCAACTTTTACTTCCCCTACCAATTCTTCCCTATTTGTAAGCAGCAGGTCAAGAGGAGCACGGCCCCTAGTCAGTTCCTCCAGCACTTGTACCATGAAGTTGTCCCCAGCACTCTCCAAGAACTTCCTGGATTGTCTGTGCACTGCTGTATTGCTCTCTCAGCAGATGTCAGAGTGATTGAAGTCCCCCATTAGAACCAGGCCTGTGATCTGGAGACTTCAGTTAGTTGTCCGAAGAAAGCCTCACCTACCTCATCCTTCTGATCCGATGGTCTATAGCACACGCCCACCGTGACATCACCCTTGTTGCTCTCACCTCTAAACTTAACCCAAAGATTCTCAACAGACTTTTCTCCAGTTTCAAACTGGAGCTCTGAGCAATCACACCACTCTCTTACATACAATGCAACCCCTGCACCTTTTCTCCCGTACCTGTCCTTAATGAACAGTTTATACCCATCCATAATAGTGCTCCAGTCATGTGAACTGCCCCACAAAGTTCCTGTTATTCCAATCACATCATAGTTCCTTGATTGTGTCAGGACCTCCAGTTCTTCCTGCTTGTTTCCCAGGCTTCTTGCATTCATGTACATGCACCTAAGAAAACTAGCCGATTGCCCTACTTTCTCAGTATGAATCAGGAGGCTTTCTGTCTTGTACCCTCCCCCTTGTGTTTCCTCCCGGTATCCCACTCCCCCACTTACCTCTGGGCTTCGGTCATCATCCCCCAGCAAACCTAGTTTAAAGCCCTCCTCACTAGGTTAGTGAGCCTGCCTGCGAAGATGCTCTTCCCTCTCTTCATTAGGTGGATCCCATCTCTTCCTAGCAATCCTAACTTCTCTACTCCTATTCAAGATTACCCTATTTAGGCATCCTTTTGGGCATAGTGTCACACTGGGAGCCTACGTTCAGCTGATTATCCATCATGCTTTAGTTCAACTCAAAGTTATGGGCTTCATCCAGGAATTAGTGGTAAATTCTATGGCCTGCTTTATGCAGGAAATCAGAGACTAGATAATAATTGTCCTTCTGACTTCGAATCTATTACTCCATGAACAATAAAATAAATATTTGGACATTCAAATTCACTGCCAACTACAACATTCCTCAGTAAAAGACCATTTCAACAACTACATTGAAACAAGGGTCCTCACGCACATACACTTTCATGGTGGCAAGACAGCCTGTACTTTCTGAAACTGTTCCCTGTAATGCTTTGAGCACAAGGACTCACGGAGGTTTACAGAACAAAAGACCATGCCCCTATCCATATATTCCTATAATGAGTATTATTTCTTATTGAGAGTTGGGGTGGAACCGTTTAAGCCAGCCTGAAGTTGGACTATTCAACTATGTCAAATAAGAACAAAAAGTTATTGATCTAACCAAACCACTGCAAAGTGCTGTCTGTCCACACTGGGAGGAGGGAGACAGGGTAGCCACTTTAACGATGCCAGCGTAGTTAAAGCAGCAAAGCTTTTAAATACAGGCATGACCTAATTGACTGTCCCAAGGTCACACAGCAAGTCTGTGGCAGAACAAGACCCTGATCTCTTGAAGCTCAGGTTTGTACCCTAACCACTGGACCATCCTTCTTCTCCTGGCAAAATAAGAGTTCTGATGGGAACCCTCTTTCTTTGAAGGCTATTCCTGGGTCTCCCCTTGTCACACCTACTACTGCCCCTCTCCTCCCAATACAGGCTGCTTCCCAGCCCAGTTCTTAGATTTCCAAGCCCCAGCTCTCAGATGGCTTCTGGACTGTCCTTCTCTCCACAGTCAGCTCCTGCTCACAAACAATCTCCAGCTGCCCGCTGAGCCTGGCCCCTTCTTACCTCAAATCAGCATCTTTCTGATACTCTAGGGATTTGGGAGCCCTGTGCTGGATGGATGTTGAACAGAGAGGTGACACAGTGCCCAGCAATGGGCACTATGGGCGGAGTGTAAAGTAGCACATTTAAATTGCTTTTTTTTAAACAGATTGGGAGCCTGGATTTGCAAGAACATTTTAAGTTTTTTCCCCCCCACTTCGCATATCACAGTCTATGGGACCTTTCAGATCCACTTGACATTAATGGCAGTTTTATACATGCACACAGACTAATACATCCGTTGAGAGATGTGAGAGCAAAATATGATCTAAGAGCCTGATCTGAAGCCCACCAAGGTCAATGGCAAGATCCCATTGACTTCTGTGAATTTTGAGCCCTAAGAGAAGTAAATAAGCAGGGGATCATGGAACTTAAGGCTCCAGATACCATTTGTAGGTGATTGCTCCACAAGGAGCTCTTCATAAAATAATACCTTCCCCCACACCAGCCAACAATCTTACAAACATTTATTGTCTTTGGGAGACCATGTAAGATCCAACCATAGGACAAACAGCCCTTTTAGATTTTGTAGGGATTTTTGTTTGTTTGATTTGTTTCTAAATGAGATGTGAGAGCCTAACAGGTTTTCTTTTTATCACAGATTTATTTTATATTCTCCCACTGAGATCACTCAGGAGCAGAGCACAAAAGAATGACTTTTGATCTTGACTTCAGAGGAAAAATCAGCATTGAGTTGCAGAAGACAGTCAAACCTAATGTGAAAAGAGGGGAAGAATTGGCCACACTTTATTTTGTGCACAATGGCCACTGGCTCTGAACTTTGACCGTTAGACACACTCGAAAGGAGAATTAAGGTGCGCTGCATTGTAAGCTAGCCAGCTTTCTTTTAACCTTTATGACCGTATAATAATATTTTTAGATGGGTCACCAGCTGCTCTGAGGTTTTTAGAATTAGTGCTGCGGTTCAGGTCAGTTTCTCCCAGTAAACTCTAATGCGGAATGTTCTACTTTCAATTGTCAGAGCTGTCAGTTACAATGTCACTTTTGATTGCCTCTGTACCAGTCCTATAGTTGCATGACATGGCTCAAGCCAGTAAGGTTTGGAGACAAACATACCAATCAGCTAGCTGCAATCCTGGCATGCAGTCTGCAATGAGCAGTCCTTAGAAGCTCAAATTACAACCCACTTGCAGAGCCATTTTAAAATCAGCCTCTGTAATTCAAAGTATGTTTTTTAAAAAAGGCATTATACATGAAGAGAGACCTGTTGTAAAAAACACACTGTTTTGTTCCCATAATTCTTAGTAATCTAATTAGTGTGCAGCTACCAGTAAAACTTTTTTATAACTTTTTTTTTCACTCCATTTGTGGTGGGGTGTTCAAACCCACACTTGAAAGGAAGGGGTTAAAGAGCTACTCTGAGCCCAGATGGCCCCACTCCACCACTCCTGTAAAGCCTGCAGGGGCTGGAGAAGTACCTTAAAATGGGGAGCAGAATAGCTCAGTTGAAGGCAGGGGATGTGAGTTGATCCATACTCTGAGCTCTTGTTGCCTCTATAGTGACTGGACCAAGCCTACAAAGAAGGGATTTGTGACTGTCTGAACGTTAGAGACTTTACCTTTATGTTTAGTTCTTTGCTTACCCTGGGGGAAGAGAGGCTAGAAGGAAGTGATCCAGGAAGGAAGCTGCACAGCACCCCAGGGCACAGGATTTAACTACCTACCACTGGGCCCTGGATTAGAGCCTAGTGGAGAGGGAGGGCCTGGGCTCCCCTACACAGCCCTGAAGAGGGACAACTATGGAAATCTGTCCCTCACTGGGGAATCTAGCTGGGAGATGTCATAAATATAAAGGGGAGGGTAATAACCTTCCTGTATACAGTACTATAAAATCCCTCCTGGTCAGAGGCACAAAATCCTTTTACCTGTAAAAGGCTAAGAAGCTCAGGTAACCTGGCTGGCACCTGACCAAAAGGACCAATAAGGGAACAAGATACTTTCAAATCTGGGTGGCACGGGAGGTTTAGGTCTGTCTGTTTTGTGTGCTTGCCAGACACAGATCAAGGAAGCAAGCAATCCAACTCCATTAGAATTACTAAGTACTAGCAAGGGAATGCGTTAGCTTATTTTTGTTTTGGCTTGTGATTTTCTCTGTGCTGAGAGGAAGGTATATTCCTGGTTTTCTTTTTGTAACTTTAAAGTTTGGCCCAGAGGGAAATCCTCTGTGTTTTTTAATCTGATTGCCCTTAAGATTATCTTCCATTCTAATTTTACAGAGGTGTTTCTTTTACCTTTTTTCTTTATAATAAAGTTCTGTTTCTTTTAGAATCTGATTGGGGTTTTTTTGTGTCCCAAAAAAACCCAAGGTTCGTCTGTGCTCATCTTGTTTATTCTCAAGCCTCCCCAGGAAAGGGGGTGCGGGGGCTTGGGGGGAGTCGGAACTCCAAATGGTCTTTTCCCTGAGTTTGTCTAAATCATCTGGTGGTGGCAGCATTGCCTAATCCAAGATAAAAGGGACAATTTGTGCCTTGGGGAGTTTTTAACCTAAACTGGTAGAAATAAGCTTAGGAGGTCTTTCACGCGGGTCCCCACATCTTTACCCTAGAGTTCAGAGTGCGGAGGGAACCCTGACAGGGGTAGACCCTGAAGATACAAGGGTCTTGACCATGAGACCCTGACCCAAAAGTGAAGTCCTGAATCCTGAAGGCTACCATATTATTGGACTCTTATGTATACCCTGAAAGGGATGGATTTGAACATGTGGCCTAGATGGAGGGATCAGTTACTGCATGGACAGCCCACCACAGGGTAGAGTGGTACTAAGAAAGGAGAATGCTAGGGAGGTACACAACCTATCACCCCTCTGCCTTACCAGTAGGGGGCACTGTAAAATGAAATATATGCACATTCACAGCTATCTAATATGTTGAGGTAACCATGCCCATAACACATCTTTGTGACCCAGGATTCTCCTCAGGGGTTCACGTACATCTCAGAGGCTTGGAAGAAATTTTGTCAGACAACTTGCAAATTCTAATAGACACTGGATGGATTCAATGTACGTAGGTGTAGGCAGCTGCAGCATTGCGGTTATTTTTTCGTGGGCAAGGCGTAGCCCTGGAGAAGTCAGAAAGCGTCCCTTGTATGATATTGCATTCAACTGCACCTTCATCCTGTTCTTGTTTCATTTTACATTTACTTCCTCATGTGTATGTGTCTGTGCCTGTGTTTTGTTTTTTTGTTTTAACAGACAGATGAGGTTGTGGTCGTGATTAGCCACAATGTCTGTCGTGCTGTCTCCACATAGGTACAGTACTTCACAATGTCATCAGCTATGACGCTTGTCTCTGCAAATCCTCTTAATACATCTTTTTTGGTGGTGTTGATATTCTTCAACTGCAGGTTTGATCACAAAGGGCATCCCCAGCCATCTATATCGACCTGCTGGTGTGCAGAACATGGTGAGGTTCTGATTTCCTTATTCACTAGCACTTACCAACGTGTCTCTTTGGTATCAAGTAGCCAGAATGTTTTTGCTTCTGCAAAGTCAAGTAATATTTCTTCAGCTGTAGGCATTTGGTAGTGAACGCTCTTTAGTGCTTTGGTTAAATCACCTGGGTCTATGCACCTGCTCAGCTTGCCTGGCTTCTCAAAGGTCAGTGTTGCTTATCCAACTTGTTAGCTCTGACTTTACAGTTATGCCTTCTTTCCCCATTTCTTTTATTGCTCCTATTATTTTTTAATCTTAACGCCATGAGTGCTGCGCAAGGCAGGTGCTGTTCTCTCCAAATCATTTCATCTAGCTCCAGATGTAACATGCCTGGAAGACATCCCAGTCCTTCAAAAATAGCATGGTAATTTTTAGCAGCATTACTGCAGGGATGCCACAGTGCGCTATCTGCTCTGTATTATTTTTTATCTTGCTGGTATGCAATATGAATTGTTTGTCCCAGGTTGAGTGTCACTAGGTTCATGCATGCACTTTTTTTAGCGGAAACAGTGGCTTCTGTGTTGTCTGTGCTACTTGAAGTTTCAGCCTGTATACATTTATGTGGTATTATGGTCGTGCCCTTGTATAATTTTCATTTGTCTTTGCTAGGTTACAGTTTCACTTTCTTCTTTTGCATAATGCTGGAGAAGTCTTTGTAGCTTAGCATGTTCACTAACGCCCCACTGTCTATTTGGTACTCAGTTTCCTGTTTGATTCTGAGCCGCTGTCTTGCAGCTGGCCCTAGTCTGGGCTTGATAAACCACCCAGGTGTTTCTGTTTTGCATTGCATTAATATCCTATATGTGCAAAGCCTCCTCCTTGGAGTCACTGCCTGTGTCCTTGATAGGATGCTTTTTGTTTGTTTTGGTTTTTTGCTCTCCTTGTTGGTAAGCTTTGGCATAATTTCCTCTTGCCATTATTATTGCATATGGCCCGTATGCAGGGCATTTCCCACTATCCTGTTTTTCTCTATAGTACTTTCTGGTCTTCCTTTGCATTTTGTTTCCTTTGCTTTGTATCTGTGCACTTGATTTTTAACAAATGTTGGTGTATTTTTCCTTGCATTTTCATGCTTGCTCTATGCTACATGGAGAACTGTCTGTCTGCTCCACTTGTGATCTCCATGGACGGGAGCTTGTTCACTTGCTTTGCACCTGTCTAGAGCTCTTGGTAGAGCAAGTCTGGCTCTCTGCGCATTCTCATTCAAACCCTGTATCTTTCATCCCTTGCTATCATGAATTAGTTCATCTTTTAAGGGTTGATAAATCTCACGAGCCAGTCATTTGGCACAGTTTGGGAAGCTATTGATCTATTGTTTCTCCAGAATCTTGATTACAGTTTTTGTAAAGATCTTTTGTACATAGCTTTTTTTTTTTGGTGGTGGTAGTTTGAACATGCCTCTGGAACACTTCTAGGATTTTCCAGGGGTCTCCCTGGTCCATTCAGGGTGACCAGATGTCCCGATTTTATAGGGACAGTGCCAATATATGGGGCTTTTTCTTATATAGGCGCCTATTAACCCCCAGCCTGTCCCGATTTTTCACACTTTCTATCTGGTCACCCTAGGTCAGGGGCAGGCAAACTTTTTGGCCGGAGGGCCGCATGGGGTTTTGGAAATTGTATGGAGGGCCGGTTAGGGGAGGGAGTCGTGGCCCAGCCCCCGCTTCCTATCCGCCTCCCCCCCCACCAGGACTCCTGCCCCATCCACACCCCCCGCTCCCTGTCCCCGACCGCCCCTGGACCCCCGCCCCTAACTGTCTCCTGCCGCCCCATCCAACCCCTCCTCTCATTCCTGACTGCACCCCCGGCACCCATGCCCCATCCAACCACCCCTCCTCCCTGTCCCCTGACCGCCCCTGGACTCCCACCCCTAACTGTCCCCTGCCGCCCCATCCAACCCCTCCTCTCATTCCTGACTGCCCCCCCTGGGGACCCCTGCCCCATCCAACCACCCCTTCTCCCTGTCCCCTGACCGCCCCTGGACCCCCGCCCCTGACTGCCCCCTGCCACTCCATCCAACCCGTCCTCCTTCCTGACTGCCCCCCCCAGGACTCCTGCCCCCATTCAACCCCCTGTTCCCACCCCGACCCCTATCCACACCACCACCCCAAATTCCCCTGCCCTCTAGCCAACCCCCCCTGCTCCCTGCCCCCTTACCACGCTGCCTGGGGCACTGGTGGCTGGCGGTGCTACAGCCGCACCACCTGGCTGGAGCCGGGTCACGACGCCGCCACCACCACGCAGCACAGAGCACTGGGTCAGGCCAGGCTCTGCAGCTGCGCTGCCCCAGGAGCCCACCCCACCGCCCAGAGCATTGTGCAGGCGGCGAGGTGAGGCTGCGGGGGAAGGGGTAGGGGACAGCCTCCCCGGCCAGGATCTCAAGGGCTGGGCAGGAGGGTCCCACGGGCCGGACGTGGCCCGCGGGCTGTAGTTTGTCCACCTCTGCCCTAGGTCCATTGCTGATATATCCCTGTGCTGTTGGAGCATATGGCAGCCTTTGCCCATTACAGCTAAAAGTGTGGCTGTTTCCACACCCTCGGGGCATTCCCCCAACACATTCCAGCGGTCCCCAAGACTGACACTTCTCCCAGCCCCTGGCAGCCTCCAGTCACCCCCTGGCTCACTCCTGCTGGCTATCTTGAGCAGCCCCCTCCACCACACTCCCTGCAGAGATCAGATCTTGTGGCTAAGCCACGCTCCCTGGCCATTGCAGGATCAGTCTCGAGCCCTTATCCTGCAAAGACATATGCACTGGGTTAAATAATTCTCTGTAGGATCATGGCCTAAGATAGGGAAGAGACATAAATTAGAAAAGATGGGACAACAGATCAGGGAAAGGCAAGAGAGGATGTAGTGGCTTTTATGAATCAGTTTGGCAGACAAGAACTGGGAGCGTGTTTCAAGCAGGATCAAAAGTGCAAAGCCAGGAGCAGGAGAACGAGACACAAGAAGCAGAAAGATTGGCGGGAGCACTAGAGGACTCAGTTTAAGGAATAAGCGCACACTGGCCAGAGGATGATAAATAGGTCTTTACATCTCTGATTTTTATCATCAGAAAAACACACCAGTTGTATGAACTGTTACAATATTGTATTTTAATGGATCGAATATAGATATCAACACAGTCATTATATGACATGTGTCCTTTGGCCTTAGTTCAGCCCCGGGAGAGACGATGGTGTAGGGAGGTATATAGCAATGAACTACTGAAGACGCCTGTGACAGAAAACAACAGAATACCTTTGGATTTGAGGAAGGGCAATAACTGTTGAGAAATGTGACGTGTAAAAGGGCAAACAAAACACAAGCCAAAGATTTACAAAAGTTAGACTTTAAATAATTGATGGGGGGAGGGAGGAGGGAGAAAATAAGAAAGCCAAACATATAACTGTGTCTGCTTTCTTGATCTTTTGCAGGCTTATTTGGTTGCTTATTATTTCACAGGAATCTTTCCTTGCTGAAAGCCAGGGAAGTTGATCGATATTACAGAATAGGTTACCAGCAATGTCCA
This sequence comes from Natator depressus, assembly GCF_965152275.1. Taxonomy (NCBI): domain Eukaryota; kingdom Metazoa; phylum Chordata; order Testudines; family Cheloniidae; genus Natator; species Natator depressus. The sequence continues at coordinate 17,261,854 of NC_134235.1, forward strand.
TTTGAGCAGCCGACCCCTGTGTTGTTATCCAAAGAGCAACAATGAATTCAGACTGCAGGAGGTAAGTTTCAAAAAGGATGACAAGAAAGAAAGGTGTGAACAGCACACAAACAAACAGGTGTGAGGGAAGAGTGAGCTTGACAGACACAGACTTTCTGGTTCCTTGTCTTGTTTAATATAAAGGGAAAGATTTCCATGAATTCAAATAAAAGTAGGTCAGACTGTAAGATTATATATATAATATGGAGATTCAAGATTCATAGAAATGGGAGCTTTAGTCAAAGAGTTCAGATGATCACTGCAAAAGTGAAGGAAGAAGAAAAGAACAGGCACTGAGACTATGGAGAAAAGGGACTGAATTCAGTATTTTAGGGTGGGATTGTTCACAGAAACCCTTCCAAAGCTGTGTAAATATTTAAGCAGAAGTAAAGCAAACCCTGCACAGTTCTACAGAAATATGCTAAATTAGGATGGAAGTACCATTGCTAGAATAAAAAAGTAAATCAAGTTTTTAAGTACTTAATACTTTTTGATTAATAGGTTCATAGAGAAGGTTAAGATTCTGTCATGAGTATTTTTAGTTAGTCAGGGACAGGTCATGGGCAAAAAACAAAAATTCACGGAAGCCCACGACACGTCCCTGACTTTTACTAAAAATACCCGGCTGGGAGTGGTGGGGGGACTAACAGCAGGAGTGCTGCCAGGGACAGACCTCCAGCAGCTGCTCCAGCCCTGCTGTTGCTCCTATGGCAGGGGCTGACCCAACCCCAGCCAGCTGCTCCAGCAGCCCTAGGGCGGACCACTGGCCAGCTGCTCGGGTGTCCCTGGGGCTGACTGATGGCCCGGGGACTGCTGCCCCAGCAGCAGACTGCTGCTTCTGCCCTTCTGCTGCAGCAGAAGTCAGAGAGGCCCCAGAAAGTCACAGAATCCATGACCTCTGTGACAGAAACGTATCCCTATTCATAGAGTTTAAGGCCAGAAGGCACCATTCTATCATCTAGTCTGACCTCCTTTGCATAACACAGACCAAAGAATTTCACCCAGTTACTCCTTTACTGAGCTCAATAATATGTGTTTGACTCTGCTTAAAATTTTAGAGCCCACTCCAAGTCCATTAGAATCAATCGGATTTGCAAGTTTAGGAACACTGCTATAAAAATCGGCTCATGCCATCAATATTGATCAGATAATATCTGTAACAATTCATGTGGTTGAAACACTGGATTGGCTTCTGGAAGACTCGGTTAAATTCTGTTCTGCCCTAGACTTTCTGTGGACCAGTTACTTAATGTTAGAGGTGGTTGGGAATTTTTCAATGAAATGTTTGGGGGGGGGGGGTTATGCAGGAAAATGCAGATTTGTTGACACCAAAACTTTTCATGGCAATGTTTTAGGGGAACTGCCATCCATTTTCTATTACTTTCTTTACCCAGCAGCAACACTTCTCTGTTTCCTGCTGCCCCGGGGCTTTTCTACCCGGGAACCAGCAGTACTACTTCCCTGGCTCCCCCACTCCCCTGCCTCCTGGTACCCATGAACACTCTCTCTGTTATAGGGCCATGCATGAAGGCACGACTCAGTGGCAGGTCATGTCTCTCTCCTTAGCCCCGGGACTCTTGCATAGAGCTCTGCCCATGTGCCCAGCCCTGAATATTGTAGGATTGGAGGAGTTGCTCACATCATCATGACAGCTCCTCCTGCAGGCCCCAAAATCCTGTGATTCATGATCAATTTGCAAAAGTTGGCAGCCTTGCAGCACTGCCTGCCCCTGGCTGCTTGGAGGGGACTCCCCTTCTCCAACACTGCCCCCAGGTTGATGGAGCTGCATTCTATCCCTTCCATCTCCCACACCATCATTGTCATCTGCCCTCTTCAGCCTCCTCACATTCCCTGCCCCTCATGCCTGCTTCCCCTAGGGTTACTACCTTTGAAATGCAAAAAAAAAAAAAAAAAAAAACAACCAACAACCGGCACCCCCCGACAAGGCAACTCTGCAACCCCTGCATTCAAAGTCACTTATAGTGACTCAAGTCCTTTCCTTCGCACACGTGCCGTGCACTTGCTTGTGGGTGGGCAGACAGCTGCTGTATTTTCAATAGTTTTGGTCTGTTATCGCTTAAACTGCAGAAGTGGGCACATTGCAATATCTTTAGCTGGACACAGAAACTTTTAACATTAGATATCCCAATCCCAGTGTTTTGTGAAAATAATGCAAATCTTTATTTATGCTGGAAGTGGCCCACCTTGATTGTCATGCACAGTGTGGGGAGAGTGGTCAGTTCGGATGAGCTATTGCCAGCAGGAGAGTGAGTTTGTGTGTGGGGGGGGGGGGTGTGTGAGAAAACCTAGATTTGTGCTGGAAATGGCCCACCTTGATTATCATGCACATTGTAGGGGGAGTGGTCACTTCGGATGAGCTATTACCAGCAGGAGAGTGAGTTTGTGTGTGTATGGGGGTGGGAGAAAACCTGGATTTGTGCTGGAAATGGCCCACTTTGATTTTCATGCAGGTTGTAAGGAGAGTGGTCACTTTGGATAGGCTCTTACCAGCAGGAGAGTGAGTTTGTGTGTGTGGTTTTTGGAGGGGGGTGAGGGGTGAGAGAACCTGGATTTCTGCAGGAAATGGCCCACCTTGATTATCATACACATTGTGAAGACAGTGGTCACTTTTATGGGCTATTACCAGCAAGAGAGTGAGTTTGTCTGTGGGGGGGCAGAGGGTGAGAAAACCTGGATTTGTGCTGGAAATGGCCCAACTTGATGATCACTTTAGATAAGCTATTACCAGCAGGAGAGTGGGGTGGGAGGAGGTATTGTTTCATGGTGTCTGTGTATATAATGTCTTCTGCAATTTCCACAGTATGCATCCGATGAAGTGAGCTGTAGCTCACGAAAGCTCATGCTCAAATAAATTGGTTAGTCTCTAAGGTGCCACAAGTCCTCCTTTTCTTTTTATAAAAAAACCCGGCAGATTAAATTATTTATTTGAAAAACACAGGATTATGAGAAATCAGATTTTGGATTCTAGTTTTTCATCGAAGAAGAGCATTTCAACCAAAATGAAAAATTTTCACAAAAGTGCTCTCTGTTCAAAATGCCATTTTGTCAAAAGTGTTTAGATGAAAAATTTTGACCAGCTGCACTATGCACAAAGTTTGTCTAATATTTTTCAACTGTCAGGAGACATAAAATACATGTGTAATCATAAATGCAGAGTCAAGCTATTCACACTAAGTTTGATTTTTCATCTCCACCTCTAAATTTCCCACAAAGGGGTGTCAACCTCATTCCATTAAAATAAAAAAGCATTTTTTTTTCTTTTCAATTTCATAGCTTGTTATGTCAACTGATGATTTTACTGATGAGCCCTTTAAACCCTTTATTACTTTTTTGTAAACTGAAACAACCTGTTAATACCAGTATTTCTGTGCTCAACTTTTGCTTACTTTTACAAGCAATTTATATAAATGGGCTGGAATGGATTCTTGTTACTTTGGACAATTTAGAGCCCAGGCTTTTGCACAAGACCAATTTACAAGTGTCTCAACTAAATGAGACTTTCATAATTTTCAAAAAGAAAAGGAGTACTTGTGGCACCTTAGAGACTAACAAATGTATTTGAGCATAAGCTTTCATGAGCTACAGCTCACTTCTCTCTAAGGTGCCACAAGTACTCCTTTTCTTTTTGCAGATACAGACTAACACGGCTGCTACTCTGAAACCTGTCATAATTTTCAGTAATTCTTTTAGGTCACATAGCAGTCTCTTCTCGAAAGAAAAGAAGATCAAACACACTTAGTCTTTTCTCATTCTTGTCAGATTGGTTCCTTAAATTTTGCATCTCATTTTACTTGATTGTAATGCATCCATTCCAAAGTAATAATATTCTTCCCTTGGTACTGTGACCATGACTAAATACAGTATACAGAACTCGATGATGTAATACTTCCTTTTGGCCTTAAAATCTATTCTAAATTATTCAGTTTTACACTTATAAAAACTACTAGAGGAGTCTTCTAAAATATACATATATAACTTTCAAAAATATTACACTGTTTTGGACTATTACTGTACATTGCTATAGTATTTTTGTTAGGATCCTACAACAGGAAATTTTTCATAAATATACACGACTCAGGATCAAACTCTAGATCATGTTCATTACTCCAGGGCTACTGATCTATTACAGTAATTCAAGTGAGGGGAAAAAATCTACAACTCATGTTCTCGTGTCACAGTCTTCATAATACTTTCCCTGTCTCAATAGCTGCGAATTATATCTGGCTCACAGGAACATTCTAAAAACCAGTTAGGATTAAAAGCTACCCCATATTGTCCCTTATTGTCAAATGATTAGCCTTATTTGTTTTTAATAAACCCTGGAAACAATTTACAGTGATTCCTGTAAATAACACTTGCTAGAACCATAGTAGAAAACAAAATTGATACAAGTCAAACGTTTTAATTTGCCCACTTAAATTTTTGATCTCTTCAGATATAGATGATAAACTCCTCAAGGGTAGGGATTATCTTCTTTCTGTGCAGTAAGCACATTGTTGATTTAACAAATAAATAATTTCACAAGCTAAGCCAGAGCAGGTCTGTTCAGGATGTAGATACAAGACTTTCACTGAGCATCTAACCATACTGTAGTTGCAGCAAGAGGTGGTGGGAATAATTCTGTAGGCAGTAGCCTTTCCTTTGAGTCAGCACTTTGTACCGTGCTGAGTCAATGGTTAAGGTGCACTATGATCAACATTTTTAAAAATAAGTGCCTAAGGATGGGACATGTGCTTCTAATTCACTTAGGAGGACTTTTTAAAAAATGGGACTTGCCTCCAAAATGGGAATAAACATCAATGGGATGTGTGCTCCTAAACCATATAAGAGTTTGGGGAAAGTCCCACTCATAGGCGCCTACATTTGGACTTAGGCGTCTAACTTTAGGTTCATTCTTGAAAATGTTGGCCAAACGGGATATTTTTCCAATGAGATGTGAAGTTAAGGTGCATCCTGCTTGTAGTCATTTAACAGCCTAGAGCACTCTTTGTAAAACATCTGAATATTAACCCCCATGTCTAGGTCCAATGCCAACTTAGAGTGTCTAATAATACAGTCTGTACTTTTAGCTGGACACGATATTCCTTTCCTGTTGCATAGTATTGCTGGGTGCTGTTAACCAGCTGCCATGTTTCACCCCAGATGAGGCTACTGTCACAAACTGGGATGTGGGCATCCAGGCCTTGTGGTTGTGTAGGAGCTGGAGTCAGGAAGCCAGTAACTAGAGTCAAGGGATCAGAACCAGAGTCAGGAACCTAAGCCAGAGGTCAGAGTCAGGAAACTAGCAGGGAAGCAGGGCTCGAGTGAACTAGGCATGACCTGGGCAAGGCAGGCCTAGGAGAAATCACAGCTGCGGCATAAGTGTGGAACAGCCAGAGATCTGTTGTGGCTGTTTGGTTTAAGAACAGGCTTATTGACTTCCTCAGCCAGTCAGGTAGAGTTGTTAATCTGGAGGCTCAGCTGTGAGGCAGAGGAAGTACATACATGAATGTTGTGGAGAAAGTGAATAAGAAAGTGTTATTTACCCCTTCACATAATACAAGAACCAATCACCCAATTAAATTAATAGGGAGCCAGTTTAAGATAATCATAAGGAAGTTCTTCACAGAATGCACAGTCAGCCTATAGAACTCATTGCCAGGGGATGTTGTGAAACCATGGGCAGCAGGTATCAGAGGCTGGGGGAGTCTGTGCCTCCCCAAACAGCCAGGTGTGGCCCTGCCCAGGCTCTGCCCCCAGAGCCCCCCCTCCTGCTTCTGCTCAGTGTGGCTACAGTCCCCTGTGGGGTGGCCGCATTGCCTGTCCTCCTGGTGCTCCAGGGCTAGGGAGGCTGGGACCGTGCCGCCTGCCCTCCTGGTACTCTGGGGATGGGGACACTCTGGGGCTGGGGGTTCTAGCCTGGGGCAGGGGCCAGCAGCTGCAGTAGGGGGGGCTCTGGTGGGGGCACAGAATGGGCGGGGCCTCAGGCAGAAGGGGCAGAACTGGGGGGCCAGCCTCCCGCAGCTGGCAGTTCATGCGCAGCCCATGTGTGAAACCCAAAATTATAACTGGGTTCAAAAAAGAATTAGATAAGTTCATGGAAAATAGGCCCATCAATGGCTATTAGCCAAGTCAGTCAGGGATGCAACCCATGCTCTGGGTGTCCCTAAGTCTCTGACTGCTAGAAGCTGGGAGTAAACAGGGGATGGATCACATGATAATTGCCCTGTTCTGTTCATGCCCTTGGAAGCATCTGGCATTGACCACTATCAGAAGACAGGATACTTGGCTGGATGGACCATTGGTCTGACCCAGTCTGGCCATTCTTATATTCTTATCAGGCTACTTATATTATGAGGCCCAGTAGCAGCAGAGAAACATCAGTGATGCTGAAGGATGCACAGCACTGAAGCAGAAAAGAGTCATGTTCGATGAAAAACTTTACCCCAATTGCTGACTTAAGTAAACTGCAAGGAGCAGATTGGTGCCAAAGAGACTTTCTTATAGTGATATGCTGCTGATTACTAGATACCTTAACTTGTTCCCTATTCCAGTCCAGTGACCTGTCATAATTCCTCAATGTCTATTTGTGTCCCATATCAGCTAAGAGAGAATCCCTCAGGACCAAATTGTCAAACTGAATAACGTAAAGTGAAAAAGCTGTTTAATACTGAGTGGAGAAGTATTTGGATGAATACATCTTTATAACAAAAATGAAAAGGAGTACTTGTGGCATCTTAGAGACTAACCAATTTATTTGAGCATAAGCTTTTGTGAGATACAGCTCACTTCATCGGATGCAGCTCACGAAAGCTTATGCTCAAATAAATTGGTTAGTCTCTAAGGTGCCACAAGTACTCCTTTTCTTTTTGCGAATACAGACGAACACGGCTGTTACTCTGAAACATAACAAAAATGATCTCTCAGTGAGTAAATTGCCTCCATTTTACCTTGTCCATGGCTAAGAAATTAAATTGCCAGTGAAGACTTTTTCTCTAAAAATAAAACATCATAACTTTTGACAAGGAGTCTGTCACTGAATTCAGAATCGAGCCCCAAGTTCCTGAGACTCAGTTTTATGCATTACCCATACGAACAACCTTCCTTTGAATTCTACTGCTCTCTCTGACCTCACCGTTCTCTCATCCTTCAGCCCCCACAGCTACTATGACACCTACAGGAATTTAGCCAACTAATAATGTAGTAGACCAGTGGAGGGTAAATAAAAGAAAATCCTCATAAGTGCAACTAAGGATCAAATAAACCTTCCAGGTGCAAACCCCATTAGAAAATAAAAAGGTCCCCTCTGCTGATTATTGTATTCCCTAGGCAAGTAGCATCTCCATCTCATCTGGATTGAGCCTTAGCTGGATAGCTCCCATTGAGACCCCAAACTAAGTCCGTTATAGGGAAAGTGACCATGCTATCAGGGGCCGATGACAACGAGATGTAGTGCAGAGCGTTGTCATTCTATTGGTGGCATTGCAGCTCATACTGACTTCAGTAGGGAAGTATCTGCCCTTATGCCCATTTCTTTAATACTCCATGAATGTTTCATAGCTGGTTTCAGATTGTGCTATCATAAAACAAGGAACACTAACTGCATTCAAACAGCCCCTCTAGGGGCTTCCTTTAACTCCCAGAAGTGATACAATTCAGGGTTCCAGTTTCAGCTTTGTCCTTAACTCACCCAATGAGATGCAGGGGCTCCTTGCTGCGGATCTTGTGGGCTGTGATATTAACACAGTGGAAAGAAGGAGAGGAGTATGAATTGCTATGTAGGTTCAAGTCAACTTCTAATGCTATTTGGTCCTATTTTTTTATGCTCAAGTGAGTTACTGTTTTAATATTCCGTTTGATCCTTGCTTGCAATATGTTGTTATGGAAACCTGAGTCACTCTAGTCATTAACAACTTTTCTTCACACAGAGATTTGAGTGTAATATTATTCTTCCTGAAAGAATTGAATTACCAATTATTCACCTGACAATAACATCAAAGAAGACTAAGCAGATATGCTGCATAAGTGATTTGTTAATCTCATGTAAATCTTATTCAATAAATAGACATGTGTCACATGAAACTAACACACACAGCACCTCTGTGATGTTAAGAATTGGAAATTAAAGATTAACTTTTAGTTTAGTAATAAGGAGTTTGAAGATATTTTAAATATTGATATAATTTTATGTTTATAAATACTTTAATACCATATATTAAACGAGAAGGCATACAGTAATACATTGGCCTAATTTGGGATAGCTGAATTAGTTTACATAAAACAAGAGCATCCATTCACTGTTGAACCTAACTATACCAAAACTTTTAAAAAATATATTTTAAAATTGCATGCTTCTGCATTTCCTGGTCTCAGCTACATGATAGATGGTGAAAATACCAAGAAAAGAGCCAACTTGTCCAAGCAAGTAAATACTGGAGATTTAAAGGGGAAATCCTGTTTTTGTAAGTATTGGTACACAGTCTAAATCCAAAAGGTTCAGACAACTTTCAGATTAACATCTAAGCTTCCGGTTGGTTATCACACTGAACTTCTGATTATTTCTGAGATTTATCTATCAGTACTGGGGCTGGTCAAAAAATTTCCATTGAAATTATATTTCTGTGAAAATTAGGAGTTTTGACTAAATGAACTCTTTTTTGCTAAAAGTGTCTGCTTTTCACGGAAAATTTAAAAAGTAACACACAAAACCTGAACACTTTCAGATGAATACTGAATATTGTTTTTGGCTGAAAACCAAAATATTTGATTTAGAAATACTGCCACAGTGCCTTAAGGGAGTTGTGCGTTAAGTGCCTCAGGCCCCCATCCCCTTTCTAGGCTGGGTTCTCCAGCCAGACTACATCTCCCAGGATGAACTGAAGTAGTTCAACAAAAATCGGATACTACGGACCATTTACAGGAGGATGTAACCCAGGCAAGTAGCCTGGCCCAGAGAGGAGAATGGGGAAATGAGGTACCCAAACTATGATTCAGGTGGAGGCATTTCCACATTTTTTTTGGTGCTCATTCTATGAGTTTTCACTAAAAAGTCAAAATTTTCCATGGGTGGAAAAATATTTTCTGACTAGTTCTCACTATTATCGTAACTTTAAATCCAACTGGTCTAGCAGATACGGCAGTGTATGGTGAGTGAGAGAGCCTGGATTCCATTCCTGGCTTTGACATTGACCTTGGGTGTGATCTTGGGCAAGTCACTTCGCCTCTGTGCCTTGTTTCCCCTTCCACTGTTTGTCTGTTTAGGTTGCAGACTCTTAGGGCTCGGACTTTCTCTCTCTATCTTCATGTACAAAGAGACCCCAATCTCAGTTCATAGAACCATTGATTATAAAGCCAGAGGAACCGTTATGGTCATCTAGTCTGATGGCCTGAATAACACAGGCCATAGAATTTCACTAAGTGGTCCCTTCATTAAGCCCATCGCATTTAACCGAGCTAGAACATATTGTTGTGGACTGGGTTAAACCTTATTATGGGTTGAATTAAAACCTCATTAACACATAAGAGACAGTTAAGGGGTCACACCTAAAACAAAGCCTATTAAAGCCTGCCCAGAAACTAGCACCATATAGGCAGAGAGTTCTCCTGGGTATTGTTCGGACCAGGTGGGTGGTTGTGTCTATGTGCAGAAAAAAGCTGGAGTGCGGATAAGAAATGGAGAGAGAGAAAGCCAGGCCACAGCCTGCAAGCATAGTGTGACCCTGGGAGAAGCCTACAGAGGTTTTGGGTTTTGTGCTAGTTAAAGAGGCTTGGAGTTGTAAGAAGAGAAGCTATCCCCTGGTTTTGGTTCCTCCTGAGTTCAGAGAAGCAGGGCTTTGTACTTTTCTTGTAAATCAAAAAGACTGCATCAAAGAAAATACCAGACTCCATCATCAATTGTTCCTCCTAGCTGAAGCATGCTCAGAGCCCTGAACTTTGTCTAACCACTTAGCTCAAAAAGAGGTAACAATATCTTCTAAGAAGACATCCAATCTTAATTTAAAGACTGTAAATGATGAAGAAGCCACTACATCAATAGGTAAATTATTCTCATGTTTAATTGGAATGGTTATTGGTAAAACATTGCCTTATTTTTAGACTAATTTTGTCTAGCTTCAGCTTCTAAGCTCTGGATCTTATAAAGCATTTTTTCTGCTAGATTAAAGAGCCCTCTTCTATCAGAAATCTAAGGTGCCACCAGACTTCTTGTTGTCCTCTCTGTGTAGGCACTTATAGCCTCTGATCAAGTCACCTCTTTGCTAAGCTAAATAGATTGCATGTAAGTCTCTCACTGTAAGGTAGGCTTTCCAGACCTCAAATCCTGTAGTTCTTTTCTGAACTCTCCAATTTTGTCAGCATCAGAACTGTGCACAGTGTTCCCATAATGGTCTCACAAGTTGGGGGTAATACCAATAAAGAATAAATGGGCAACCACTTTGTTAAATAATATCAAAGTTTAACTAACTCTACTCCCTTGTTTTCTTAAATTTTGATATTATTTAACAAAGTGGTTGCCCATTTATTATTTATTTGTAACCCCCAACCAATATTGGGGGGCTCCCTTAGTACATACATAGGAAAAGATAGTCCCCGTCCAAGGAGCTTTGTAAATAAATAATTGCCTAATACATAAGAGATCTATGGGCCAGAGATTAGAGCAGAAAACTAAGAGTCAGAATTTCTGAGGCCTGTTCCTAGCTCCACCATGGGTTTGCTCTGCTGTTTTCTCCAAATCAATACTCCCGAGTCACTTTCCCCATCTGTAAAATGTAACTACGGCACTAAACAGGGATGTTGTAGAAGCTGAATTGATGGGCCTGGTTGATTAATGAGGAAACCCAGGCTATATCTCCTACCCAGATGAGTGTCTTTCACTGAGTAGTTCTTTCTTTTTGGTGGATAATGCTGATCACGTCCATTCCTTAGTTTTGCCTCCAACACCGCTGTTAAGTATAATGGCAGGCCCCAGAACCTCCTTTCCTGGGCCAGAGTGGCAACGGGAGCTGCAGCAGCTCTGGAATAACCCTCCCCTGGCTAAAAGAAGCCCCGCTGTGCAGCAGGCACCAGTCGGTACATGGTACCTGTCAGCGGCAGATGTGGCTGTGCATGCCTACAACCTTGGTACCCCCAGGTAAAGAAGAGTGGCTAGTTTGAGAGCGATAGCTATAACTATGGACTTTATCTACCAAAGGGTCTGGCACCTTCTTTATTTCTCTTCTTCCCTGGCATTCTACAGAAGGATATAACCAATGCCAGTAGCACAGTGTTATCAAGCTATTAGGAAAGGACAAGTGGCCTTGCATTAACAGGGTATCTACAAATAGACACAGAACGCAAAAGAAAAAAACACTTGTGCCTACATAGAGGAACCCTCATGCTCCATTGTAAAAGCTTCCTAAACACTCCCAGCATCTTTCCTCTTCTCAGACAGCCCCTAGCGGAAAAAATGATGTCACAGCTGTCATGCCTACGTGCATCAGTTCTTCATTCAGTGTATGGAATCCATATTGTTGTTCTTCCCATCCAAACAGAGAAATCATTCTAGGCACCATGAATGTTTAATTGTAAACAGTGGTTTGCCCTTGTACATGTTCTAATTCCTTTTGCATCTTTACATGCTGGATGTATTTACTGTTCTGAGGTCTGTCTGGCCCTTTCCAGGCTACACTGTCTAGGGAGATAGCTCAGTGTGTAGTGTGAGGACAAACATGAAGAGCTGTGCTCTGGACCACTATAACCACTCCATACAGTCCACCTTCCTCCCTACGGTATAGGCCATTTAGGATATGTAATAAAATATCCGCAGCTGGCCCATGTCAGTTGACTCGGGCTCATGGGTCTTGGACTGCTGGGCCATAAAATTGCAGAGTAGACAACCAGGCTGTGGCAGGAGCCCAGTTTCTGGGACTCCGTGAGTGGGGACGGAGAGCCTGGATGCCTACATTGTAATTTTATAGCCTCACACCTCAAACCCCATGAGCCCATGTCAGCTGACACAGGCCAGTCACAGATGCTTGATTGCAGTGCAGACATACCCTTAAGAGCCAGGGGGAATTGCTGTCCTTGCATGCAGAGAGCACAGTACTCTCTCTGCCCACTCCTCCATGGTAGTCCAACAAGACTCAAAAGAGTGAGGAGGCCTCACCCCTCAAATCTACACTAGTCTGTGGGGTTGGACTGACAAAAGCATGCTGAGATGGGACTGACAACAGCATACACCATGAGTGTGGTAGCAGAGCACACACACACACACACAAACACCCCGGCACTGCAAGGTGTACAGGAAAGCAGAATCCTTCCTTTTGCTCCCCTTAGTAAGGTGCAGCTCTACCTCACCCCTCTTCCGGGCTGCGCCAAAAAGGCACATCCATCCCTTCCTTTGAAAGTGAATCCAGTGTCCATGAAAGATTTGCTGGGATATTGAGGTCAGCTGTTTATTCAGTAAACTAAGAGCAGCAGCAGCTTCCCCACCCTGAGACACCTATGCACCTCAGCCTTGGGCTGGAGAGGTTCCTTCAAGGGATTCACCATCCACGTACACACGTGTAGGCCTTTGCCTCTCTGCTGGGATTGTCCACAAGGATCTCAGCTACCCCTGGACTGTTTTTACTGATCTTTGTTGGATTTGAGATTTGACCTCCATATCATGGACACAGCCAAAAGTGAAAAGTGTGTGAAATGTTGCATCCACAGTAATGTGATCCTTCTATCCTATGGCCTGGATAGTAAAAATACTGCCTGGTAGAAGGGTGGCTTTTTACCACAAACATTGTGTCTACATAACAATGTTACATGCAAAACAGAGAATTACATAGCTGTGGAAATCCCCACAGCTTCTCATGAACAGCACAAAAACTATAGAGCATTGAACATTCAGACAGTGCAGCCAGTAGCAATAACAGCCCAAGGTTGGTGTAGAATCATAGGACTGGAAGGGACCTCGAGAGGTCATCTAGTCCGGTCCCCTGCACTCATGGCAGAACTAAGTATTATCTAGACCATCCCTGACAGGTGGTTGTTTAACCTGCTCTTAAAAATCTCCAGTGATGGAGATTCCACAATCTCCCTAGGCAATTTATTCCAGTGCTAAATTACCCTGACAGTTATCCAACCTAACCTCCCTTGCTGCAATGTAAGCCCATTGCTTCTTGTCCTATCCTCAGAGGTTAACAAGAATACTTTCTCTCTCTCCTACTTGTAACAACCTTTTATGTACTTGAAAACTATTATCATGTCCCCTCTCAGTCTTACTCTTTTCCAGACTAAACAAACCCAATTTTTTCAATCTTCCCTCATAGGTCATGTTTTCTAGACCTTTAATCATTTTTGTTGCTCTTCTCTGGACTCTCTCCAATTTGTCCACATCTTTCCTGAAATGTGGCACCCAGAACTGGAAACAATATTGAGGTTGAGGCCTAATCAGTGTGGAGTAGAGCAAAAGAATTACTTCTTGTGTCTTGCTTATAGGGTTGCCAACCCTCCTGTTTTCGCTGGGAGTCTCCCGGATTCAGGCTCTATCTCCCGGAGGCTACTGATGCCAAACCAGGAGAATTTAGCCTGCTAAAAAGTCTGGCGGAGGCTCCCTGCCTGCCCTGGCCCCACACCACTCCCAGAAGCGTCCAGCACATCCCTGCGACCCCTAGGTGAGGGGGGAGGGGTGCACAGGGGTCTCCACACTCTGCCCACACCCTGAGCGCCAACTCCGCAGCTCCCAATGGCCGGGAACTGCAGCCAATGGAAACTGCAGGGGTGGTGGCTGCAGGAAGGGGCAGCACATGGAGCCGCCTAGCCCCCCTCCCGCAGGTGCTGCAGGGACGAGCAGGCTGCTTCCGAGAGTGGCGCACAGAGTGGGCCCTGCTTACCTGGGCAGTTCCCAGTTGGCAGCACAGAGGGGCTAAGGCAGGCTTTGTCCCCGCGGCTCCCATTGGCCACAGTTCCCAGCCAATGGGAGATGCGGAGTCAGAGCTCAGGACGCAGGCAGCATGCGAAGCCCCCTCCTCCACAAGGAGCAGCGTGCGGACAGGGCAGGCAGACAGCTTGCCTTAGTCCCACTGGGCCGCCGCCTGGGAGCTACCCTGCTGGAGCCCACACAGCTCACACCCTCCTTCCCCCCAACCCTCTGGCCCAGGCAAGAGCCCCCTCCTGGACTCAAACTCCCTCCCAGAGTGCGCACCCCCTCCTGCATCGAACCTCCTGCCCCCTTGCCCCAGCCCAGAGCCCCCACCTGCACCCAAACTCCCTCCCAGAGTCCACATCCCAATCCCCTACCCCATCCCTAAGCCCCCTCCCAGAACCTGCACCCCATGCCCCCTCCTGCACTCCAATCCCCTGCCCCAGCCCTGAGCCCCCTACAGCACCCAAACTTCCTCCCAGATCTTGCACCCCACACCCACTCCTGCACCCCAACCCCATGCCCCAGGCTCAACCCAGAGCTCCCTCCCACACTCCAAACCCCTCGGCCCCAGCCTACAGCCCACACCCCCTCCCACAGCCCAACCCCCTGCCCCAGCCCGGTGAAAGTGCGTGAAGGTCAATGGGTTGAGTGGAGTGGGGCCTCGGAAAGCATGTTTGGGTTTGTGTGATTAGACAGTTGGCAACCCTACTTGCTTACAACACTCCTGCTAATAAATCCCAGAATGATGTGCACTTTTTTTGTAACACTCATATTTAGCTTGTGGTCCACTATGACCCCCAGATCCCTTTCCAAAGTACTCCTTCCTAGGCAGTCATTTTCCGTTTTGTATGTGTGCAACTGATTGTTCCTTTCTAAGTGGAGTACTTTGCATTTGTCCTTGTTGAATTTCATCCTATTTACTTCAGACCGTTTCTCTAGTTTGTCCAGATCATTTTGAATTATAATCCTGTCCTCCAAAGCACTTACAACCCCTTCCAGTTTGGTATCATCTGAAAACTTTATAAGTGTACTCTCTGTGCCATTATCTAAAATATTGATGAAGATATTGAACAGAACCAAACCCAGAACTAATCCCTGCAGGATCCCAATTGATATGCCCTTCCAGCATGATTGTGAACCACTGATAACTACTCTATGGGAATGGTTTTCCAACCAGTTATGCACCCACCTTATAGTAGCTTCATCTAGGTTGCATTTCCCTAGTTTGTTTATGAGAAGGTCATGCGAGACAGTATCAAAAGCCTTACTAAAGTCAAGATATATCACGCCTACCACTTCCTCCTATCCACAAGGCTTGTTACCCTGTCAAAGAAAGCTATCAGGTTGGTCTGACATGATTTTTTCTTGAGAAATCCATGCTGACTATTACTTATCACCTTATTATCTTCTAGATGTTTGCAAATTGATTGCTTAATTACTTGCTCCATTATCTTTCAGGGTACCGAACTTAAGCTCACTGGTCTGTAATTCTCCGAGTTGTCCTTATTTCCCTTTTTATAGATTGGCACTATATTTGTCCTTTTCCAGTCTTCTGGAATCTCTCCCGTCTTCCATGAATTTCAAAGCTAATTGCTAATGGCTCAGATATCTCCTCAGTCAGCTCCTTGAGTATTCTAGGATGCATTTCATCAGGCCCTGGTGATTTGAATGCAATGCGAATTGCATGTATTGCAGATTGCAACCTGCAGTATGCTCCAACACATGCTTTGAACTTATTTTATTGGAAATATTATTTGTCATCTTCATACTTGTTGCTGTGGTTCTCAGCCTTTCCAGACCACCGCTATCCCAGGTTTTTTGGGGGCTTATTCCTTCACCCACTTACTTCCCTGGTCCTTCTTGCATGAACAGAGAGCAACAATACCCGAAGTCCAAAGGTGCAAACAATTCGATGTTTATTGGGGTGAACTTCCATTAAGCATGATTCCAGTTTTCTTCCTTAGTGTCCCCCTTCCCAGCTCTGACACCACAGAGGCTTACCTGTGTCCCTGTTCCCATTTCCCCCTTTAGCTAAATATGATTCCAATTTCCTCCCCACACACCCACCCACTTCCTGATAGACTGCAGACTATATAGTAAAACTTGAGTTCTGCTTAACTATACCTTAACCAATCATTTTCCTGAAATTTAACTAACCAATCCTAACATATTGTAACACGATTATGTAAACCAATTATATCCCACCACCTTAATTACTTTACACCCAGCAAAATTAATTATACAGCAGACAGGAACAATCACAGAACCAGACCGAGATTATACAGACAAACAATAGCAAAGTGGGAACTATAATGACAAAAGAATACAGAAGTGAGGATTTCACATCCCAGCTATTGATAAGTGAGTTCTTGCCAGACAGGATGCTATCAAGCTAAGTTTCCTTTTACATCTTCTAGGCACTTCCCTTTCTCTGGAGGTGATAGGCATTATCAGACAGGATTGTATTCCTAACAGCCCACTAGCACCTTATTTCAATGTGACTAGTTTGGAATGTGAGGAGGTAACTGGTCGCTTCCCAGCTTATGGCTGCCTCTGTTGCTTAGCCAAAGGCCTTAGCCTAAGCACAAGGCCTCAGACTGTCACAGTAAGAGAAGGAGTTTACACAAGCAGACAGTGATTTTGATTCTCTCTTTTATATCTCTAGAACTAGCTAAGTGATAAGAATACACCTAAATTCTTAGCGTATAGGCTTTACAGACAGGCCTGAATATCTATATCCTAACACAGGCCAGGACCTGCATCCTATTTAGCATTATGGGAAGCGCAGGGCAGTCATGACTCCCTGACACTTGTTCTTGCTTCAACCCTTTTAGATAAAAAAATTTCAATAATTATTTTTTATTTAAAGTAGGACCTTCTGTGATGCTTCCCAAGGGTACCAGGGTTGTGAGGTGCCTTGCTCCCACTTGCCCTTAGCATAAGAAAACCTTATCTGTGCCTGCCAGGGGTCAGCTCCCCAGCACCACCAGCCTCTGGCAACATGAGTCCTCTCCTCTAGGCCTCTGCAGGCCCTGCTCTTTCTACAGGTTAATGATAGGCATACCCCAAGCCCCTCCAAGCATTCCCCCAGAGCATCCAGCCTTTGGGCACTCAGAATTCACAGATCCACTACTCCCAAAGGAATAGTGCAAACCAGCTTAACAGTTACACCTCAGGATCACTGTTTTACTTAGCTCACAGCACTTAGACATGTTGATATTAAAAAACAGAAGACATTTATTTAACAAGAACAGAGACTCAAAAAGAAGCGAGTAGAAATAATGAAAACAAATGGTTACACATAAAATAAAATCATAACACGCTTAACTAACCATCGTCAGGTTCTACCGAGCAAAAGCTCCCTCAAAATCCTTCCAGCATCTTACAGCCAGGCTGTGATCTTCCGTTCATGAGACAATTCATGCCGTCCTCTTGCCTTCTCAGAGGAAAGATCCTGTGACTTTTGCAATCCTCGATATAGCAAAGCAGTCCTTCGATCTTTATTTACAAACAGGACCCCTCTGCTGGTGGCCTCTCTCTCACCTTTCCTGGTGGCCTCCCTCTCTTGTCAACCTTGCAATCTTTTAATTAGCATCTGGCTCTGTCTGCAGAGAGGCTTACCTTGTGAGGCACACAATGCACAATACACACTTAAACCAAACAAAGAGAGAGAAGCACCTTCAATCCTCTGCCTAAACAAACTCTGTCCAAGGCCAGTTACCTCTTCGTGACCTGCTTTTAACTTCCAGGCTTTCAGAACATATTTTTCCATTGTAGGTATATAACTTCTTAAATATCATCTGCACATACACTTTGCAATGATTAAGATGACCCGTGTGTTACTGGCTGTTAGTAGAGATCTCACATGCCACCCTGTGGTGCGCCATTATGTAGATAGACCCAGAGGATAAAGCTCTATGCCCCCTGTGCCCTCTGCCAGCTGGCACCACCAAGAAGTTTCTGGGTCACCCTTTGGCTAATTACAAATTCTCTGAGATGTAGAAAAAATGACGATTGGCTAAGTTAGGGCTTTCTGCAGTGTGCATTTGTCAGAACTCATCCTCTAAATTATGATGTGTGGCAAGGATGCAGACTTGAACTTAATATTTTTTCTGCATCAGCCTTTCACCTTTTCTCAGATCCAGTCTGACTACACTTGTCTTAGGCCTACTCTATGCTAGAAAATGTTGCCAGTTTAACTACACTGCTACAGTTAAACTGATAAAACCCTCCCAGCGCAGAAGCAGGTATATCAGTATAAACGTGCTTACACCTGTATAGCTTATGCCGGTTCGCTGCCCAGTATAAGGACTTTTGTACCAATATAATGCTTATACATTCTATCAGCATAGCTATGACACCAAAAAATCATACCCCTATAGGCACAGCTATGCCAGGAAAACTTCCTAGTGTGGACCTACCCTTAGCAGGAATATACTCTCTATAGGTACTTTATAGCTAATATTACTTCACCTAATACTGTCAAAAGCAGCACATTTTACTGATCTGCATAATAATGCTGCTTGTCCTGGCTTTCTTTCAAGACGAATAGAAAAGTCATCCTCTGCTTCTTATTAAGCAAGAGACATATAGTGAGATCCCTTGAGAAGAAAAATGAAAAACTCCTTTTGAGAATGGAACAAGGAAGGGAACATTGCTCAGGCAGCATAGAGCACTTATCCCCTCAGAGAGTGTAATATTACTATTCAGAATAAGAACATGGAACAAAGAAAGAAACCAGGAACTAAAAGATGCAGCCCAAAATGGAATCTGGTTTACTGATCAAAATGTACCACTGCAGCGTAAGAGTGGCATGGTCTTCTCAGAGTACTGGAAAGTCCTGAATTATAATTCTGGCTCTGTACACAACTCCTCTGTTGCTGGGGAGCCTATTGTTCCAGTTCTCCACTTCTGTAAAATGAGATTTGGGCAAAACCACAACAAATTCCCTAAGCCCCTTCCTAGAGCTCCTGGTGCAGGGAATACAATTACTTTGTAGGAATGAGAGGAACTCTTCACCAGTCAATAACAGTCTGATTTTTCTAGGAATGTTGCTTTGGCCAGGCCTGCATGATTTTAAAGGAAAAGGTTTTCTATTTTCTAAAGTTCCCTAAAACCAATAATCTACCACCTCTTCCTAAACTACTGCTACTCCTTGAGAGTCCCAGAGACTCGCTCAAACCTTCCTCTTCTATACAACAGCTATGCAAACCCTGGAACACCATGTGACTTAAGTGTCCAATCGCAGCCTAATCTCACCAAAGTGAAACGACGTGTGAAAAGGCGATCACGGCCATCCTGGCTGACACATCTGGGATTGAACTGGGGAACTTCCAGAGCTAAAAAGCATGAGCCAAAGAGCCAGCTTCTACAAGTGGGATCATAATAGACTCCTATCCTCTGTAGATCAGGCACCGAGGGGAAGTGTTACGTGCTCACCAATGGATTACAAAAGGATATTGTAAACCAACTTCAGTATAAGGGGCCCAATTTTCATACATGCTAACGGCTCCCTTTACACCACTCTGGCAGTGTAAAGAGCTCTTTAAACTGGTATAAATGTAATTTACATCTAACTTGAAGGCCCCATTATACAGCCAGAATGGTGTAAAGGGACCATAGTGTAAACAGAAATCAGACCCAAGAGCTATATGAAAAGTATGCTGCAAAGTAGATACAACATAACCAAACTATGTATACATCTAGTAACAGGGCAGAGGGGATTTGAAAAGGTTCAGACCCCAACCCCAGGTGGGGTTTGGGCAATGCCATCTGAATTTTGAGCCTTGCCAGGGCCTGTCTGGCTCTGGTCACAGCCTACAGCAGCCCTGGCTGTTCATCCCCCCTGGCCTCTGGTCTTCTCCTAGCCACCCCATAGCAAACTGCCAGGGCATGATTCTCTCCTACCTTGCACCTTGTATAGTCGTTTATAACTGGGGGGGAAATGCTACCATTCTGAAATGACGTCTTTTTACACCCACTTGGCACTCACATTGCACTGAGGTGAAATGACGATACAACGTGCCGGGCAGTGTGGGAATCAGCAACCACAACTGAGGATTACATCTTTTTTTCTAGAAGGGTGTGAACATTCCGGAAGCTCTGTCTTTTTGAGGGAGGGTTAGTCCAGTCTCATTTCCCTTGCTTCCACCTCCCCACATTTGCCTTTTGCCCCTCCAAATTGTCCCCTCTGGCCTTTATGAGACACTGGGCACACAGGACACAATGTGGGGCTTTTTCCTTTCCCTGTTTAATGGGATCTGACTTTTTTACATGAATAGGTTTTCAGTCCCTGTCTTAAAAAAATAAAAGGAAAACAAAATAATAATAAAAAAATAATTAATAAAAAACCCTTTCTCATGCTCATGGAGAGAAAAATGCACCAAAGTTTCCAAAGAAAAGAGAGCAAGATCTCACTGCCTCTGCCTAACCAACCAAATCTTAACTAAAGGCAGCTTTTACCTAATGAGTAATAGGCATACTCACTAGCCATTCCTATCTAAGGTCATATTCTGTTTCCTGATACACCAGTATCAATCTGGTAAAATTCCAATGGAGTGAATGGAGTCACTCCAGATTTACACCTGTGTAAAGGAGACAGAATTTAGCATTTAGTGAATTAAAATTGTCCCTTTTTATATTAAGGCTCCATTAATAAATATTTAAAGGGTTAATCTATTTTTAATAAATGTGTTCATACATAGTTAATTGCATGTGTTTAAGTCCAATAGGCCAAAAGTTTGCTTACAATGAAAACTTATCATTATCTCTAATGCATTCCTAGTGATGTGCTAACATCATCTATCACACAGGCTACTCGTGTGTAATAAGCTTAAAACAATAGTAATCATTTGTTAACCCTCTATAAAATGAACCTGAATAGAAAGTCTGATGGCACCTTAAAGACTAAGATTTATTTGGGCATAAGCTTTCGTGGGTAAAAATCCCACTTCTTCAGATGCATGGAGTTGCATCTGAAGAAGTGGGTTTTTTACCCACGAAAGCTTATGCCCAAATAAATCTGGTAGTCTTTAAAGGTGCCACCGGACTCCTCATTGTTTTTGTGGAAACAGACCAGCATGGCTACCCCTCTGATACTGAATAGAAAGTGTGACCATTACAACAATGCAGGTGATACGCATTAGCCTTGTACAGCTGTCACCCTAAAACTCATTTCCCATTTATTCCACACATCCCTACTCCAGTATTGATCCTGCAGTTCCTATTCCGGCAAAACTTCCTCTGACTTCAGTGGGACTTTTGCCTAAGTAAAGATTACAGAATGGGCTCTTCATGGGTAAACCAGCCAGCAAGTTTCCTGGGTCCATCTTAGTAGGGTAGAAGGGAGCACTTTCACCTTTTATCAGTGACAACACGGAAATTCTAGGGTCAAATCCTGGCCCCATGGAAGTCAATGGGACTTTTGCCATTCATTTCAATGAGGCCAAGATTTCTCCCCTGTAGTTTTAAAACCTGTTGTGACTTCCCACAGAAAAGAAGAACCCCTAGGGTTTTTGTTTTGGTTTGATGTCTTCTTGTTTTTGCCTTGTTTTGTTTTTTTTACAGAACTGATGTCTTAGGGCTTTTCCCTCACCCTTCCCTTGGTTCTTGTCACACAGACAGAAAGCAGAAGACTATAGTCTGAGGGGCAGGCAGTGCGATGTTTATTGGGGTTAATTAAGCAAACATATCCATAGCTCTGTATGCTGCAGAGTTTTTCCCTGACCCCTTTTTTTCCCTACCTCCTCCTTCTGTAGTGCACGCCCCTGATCCCACCCCTTACAATTTATGGTCATGTTTCATTTTGGAGGGTCGTGGATCTGCAGGCTTCGGTACCACCTCTTTTGTACCCCATAAGAGGGGTAAGGAGTGAGGTTGTGTTTCAATCAGGAACAGGCATTTCTTTGGCTTTTTAATGTTTCTTATGCCTCACACCCCATCCTCTTTTGTCCCTCCCGACTGGTTGCTTGACCTTATCTCAGGAGAGGAGATGAGGCAGGACTGTCCTTCAAGTGTACACTCGTATATTAAATTCCCACTCTACCCAGCAACACTTTAGCTCTCTCTCTTATCTCTTTTCGCCTCATCTGCTTGTGGGCAGATGTAACACACACAGTGTCTTTGCTTCCCCCCCCCTTCCCCACAGGTATTAGTAAGAATATAAAAAATATCAAAAGTCAAATGGGCAAACAACACCCAAACTTCTATCTCAGGCACATTTACAGGCCTGAATACTACATCATCATCACTAACATGATGGATGATGTTGTTAAAATTGCAACCCACTTTAAACCACCACAGTGTACTGGAAAATAGTAGCTGCAGAGTCGTAGTGTTGTATTCAGAGATGTGATCAAAGTGGAATATCAAATCTCAGCCCCCTTTCACTTTGAGAACCTGGGATCTGGATCTGAATTTGTACCTGGCCCCATCTCTCTTTGCATTGTACTGTGCTTCTTAAAGGCTGGGTACATTTACATAGCTATAGAACCAGTAATAGTAATAACGGCTGGATGGTATTGTAAGAAAAGACTTATAAGAAGGCTAGGATTAAAAGGACTTGGACCTTTGGTTGTGAGTATATTTTCCATTACGGTCACATTTTCTGTCACTTCCTTTTCAATAGCAGGAGAAACATGGCATGACCAGGAGAAGCTGGGCACTAGGAGATAATGGGGCTAAGCCCCACCAATAAAGTCAGCTGGGTAGTGGGTCTGATCATGTAATGTAAGGTTCAAAACCACGTGCTCCCAGTGTGGGCTCCTGGTCACACTGGAGCTGAGTCAACCCCTGGAGGTTGCAGTTCACAGAACTGCCACCAGAGGGATTTGTTCAGTAGTGGTAAGGGCTAGTCTACATAACAAATTTTTGCACCTCTCTAGCTACACCAACACAGCTGCGCTAGTGCAAAGTGCAATAAATGGTCTGGACTGGTGCAGTAGGGGCTTGAACGGGTGGGACTTACTGCAGAGTAACTCATGTTTGTGCACATTGCTACCTGCAGTTCCACCACTTATTTTGGACATCAGCTACCGTTGGAAACAATCTTCTCCCTCCCGCCCCCCAAGTCTTTCATCATTTTCATCTGACTGATACTTTACCTTTGTTTCTGATGGAGCCTGATCCTATGGTCATACTCAGGCAAAACTGCCATGTGTTCTTGACTTTGCAAGAGACAGTTTACTTCCTCCTGTTTTATCTCCACCAAAAATGATAGCATGAACCAGAACTGGGATAAAGTTTTTTTTCCCACTGCTAGCTGAATTACTATTATTTGTTGTTTTATTATTTCTTAGGTGCTGATTTGCTCAGCCATGTACAAGACAGAAGAAGACACACTTCTTGCCCCAAGGATCTCACAATCAATACACAACATTGAGTAGCAAAACAAAACACACTGTAAGATCATACATAAATTATAGCTAATTGTTTAAGAAGAGTAATTTCTAAGTAAAAAAGTAGCGAATATTAAAAATAGATCATGTAAAATCTGCAGGACATTCCCTGCTAGAGCTTATCTGTTTTATAGTATGTTAAATTGTAGCACTGAACTACATAACAATGCTGCTTTAATGTTATCAATTTGTCTTGTTTTAATATTAAATGAGAGTGAAATTTTGGCCGGAGGTAAATGAAGAACAGTTTCAGATCTAAAAAATTTGGTGCTAACAAAGAAAATCATGTTTAAAGAAAGAGAAATGGTTGCAAGCTACATTTTTCAGTTACACTTTAGTAAAGAGTGGACAAGTATTTCACTTTCATTTCCTCTTAAAGGCAAAAAGACTTCAGGGGGGCCAAGAGTTCAACCTATCCATCTGTTTTAGGTACTTGTATATCCCGCATTTTATAAATCCCCCATATTTGAGCTCCTCAACATCTTTAATGTATTTAGCCTCACAACACCCCATGAAGTACTATTATCCATATTTTGCAAATAGGGAATAGAGAATCCAAGCAACTTGTCTCTGGCTGCACAGGAAGTCTGTGGTGGGCCAAGGAATTGAACCCTGGTCTCTGGCTCATACCCTAACCACCTAATCATCCTTCCCTCTTAGTGCTGAAAAACATTAAAAATTCTACACATATCATGTTGATCAAACTGTTTGGAATGTCCCTTTCTCAGAGAAGATAATCAAAAAGGTCTTAATTGGCCAACTCTTCAGACTTCTTTGATCTCTGTTTTTTCTGTATTCATACCTAGGTATGGTAATTAAACTATTGCTGTCAGTGGTTGATGGTCCCCTTCTAGTGATGGACAAGAACTAGGTGTTCATACAGATTCTAGTAGCTCTATGAGTATCTTTTGAAACTAATGACCACAAGGCATTGCTGAGTTGCCCTCTGGAACTTGTGAGAAGGGAATGGAGTGATGGAATTGTGCTTTCCTTTCAGACAGGTCCTAGGGGGTAATGCTAGGTAACTGGCTCTCCTTTGTTATGGCCCTCGCACAGACAGTTCCATAGGCTTCTCCTCTTGTTAAGTTTCAGAGTAACAGCCGTGTTAGTCTGTATTCGCAAAAAGAAAAGGAGGACTTGTGGCACCTTAGAGACTAACCAATTTATTTGAGCATGAGCTTTCGTGAGCTTATGCTCAAATAAATTGGTTAGTCTCTAAGGTGCCACAAGTCCTCCTTTCCTCTTGTTAAATATGTCAAGGAAGCCATGAAGGGAGGTGGTGCAACATTTGGGGCTGCAGTGCCATCCGTGAGCTGACGGTAGTCTGCTCCATTTCATCAAGCCCAAATTTTGCAGCCTGAATACATTCCTAGTGTCTGGCAGAGGTAGGGCTCTGGGTGAAAGTGAACGGACTGTGACTCAGCCTGGATAAGATGAAAGTGCAACTTGTCTGTAGGGAGAAGCATTTGGATGAGTTGGCAGAAGTTGTGTGCACCTCTAGCTCCTACAGAATCAATCATTTCTCTGGAATTACTAGATAGGAGCAATGGCCTGCAATGCTTTTCAACATCCACAGCCTGGAGACTACAGCCATTTCTCTCAGATGTGGGCTTCACAATGGACATCTATGTGTTGGTTAACTCCCAGCTGAACCATCAGATTGTGAGCGGTTTAGAGCTACCTCTGAACTCCACCTAGAAACTTCAGCTATTGGGGAATGCAGCTGCCTATTTCCTGAGAGTGGGATTTTCAAAAGTGCCTAAGTGAGTTAGACCCCTAAAGTCCATTGACTTTGGTGTAGCCCAATGTGAACAAGAAATAAGGTGCAAATTTTAAGTGAGGGTAATTAACAGTTGGAGCTACTTACCCACTGAACATTTTAAAATCAAGACTAGTTATTTTTCTAATTCAAACAGGAATTAATTCAGGGAAGTCCTATGTCCTGTATTGTACAGGAGATCTAGATTATCACAGTGACCCCTCTGGCTTTATGATCTATGAACCAATGTTGTAGACTTTCACATTTTCATTTTGTATTTTAATTATTGTAACTGAGCTGCCTAACTGCCCTGGCAACAAACTCCATAGGAATCTATAAATAATAATAATAATAATAATTACCAGTCCACTAAATCATCCTGACTCCCAATTTAATTGGTACTTAATTAACATATGTTCAGTATCGCAAACACTCACTAAAACACGTTCCTAAAGACATCTCATTTAAAGTGCTACCCGATCATTTTCAAGTTATTTCCATTTTCACAGAACAAAATGAAGTCCATAAAGTTAAAAATATCTGGAAAGTGCTTGATGTCTGCAAACGTTCTCACAATGAGTTAGAAGAGGGAAATAAAAATAGGAGCTATCTTATTTTCCCAAATGCTTTTAGGGCGCTGCACAGAACAAATGTGATGCTGAACAGCCCCACCTACTGGGGCAAAAGTTATGGCAATCTGAAAATAGCAATACTTCTGCTACATACACACGTTCTCCAGCAGCTTCAGCCTACATAATGACAATATATATGACTTAAACTTGTGAATAGCTGTTCTGTAGCATACCTGGAGATGTTGGTTTTATTCTTGTGCTGCATCCCCTCATTTCCCCCATAGTTTTATTTATAGCATATAAATTGGTTTTCTCTCGATATGTATCATTCCTCATCTGTATATTAGTGAATCGTAAAAAACACAGGACCAGCTGAAAAGGGCAAAACTACACTCTTTGTAGATGAGCTCCCCTGTGGGCACATCCACAGCTGGAGAGCGGGGAGGAAGAAAAACCCATTAAGGATACAGGGGAGCTTCCTCAGAATTCTTCCTTCTGTGGACAAAGTTTTCCTCTGGGGGAAGAATCAAGGAGTTCAGCCCTGAGACCATGCAGATACCCCAAGATCTGCAGGGATTTCAGGGGATTATCTGAAGATAGAAGACCATCCAAATGCCCAGGAGTCAGATTACATCTGCTCTCAGCCAGGATTTTCCCCTGGGGGTTGCACCTCAGGCTCCCAAAACTAAACTTTCATTTAAAAAAGGTCCATCTTTACCTCTGAGGGTTGTGAAGGTAACTTCCAAAATGCAGCTTTTGAAACCGTTAACCAAACATATTGCTGGCTTGCCTCCAGATGTGAGATGTGGACTTGTGAACCAGATGCAAACCAGGCCGGAGACTGCTGGCAGACTGAGAGGTGTGAAGTGCCCCTATTTGCTTCATGGGAGTGTTCACCAGTAAATTTAATGATGAAAATTTAATTACTAATCCAATCCCACAAGAAAGAAATGGGAGGGTCATATTATGAAGATCTGCATAATCTCCTGTGAGTGGCTCCTCATGAGTAACAAAGCTTGAGTTTTGAAAAGACTTGGTAGAGTGCTTCACTTATCTCTCTAGTTTGACCTCTGCTAGTGCTTCTGTGCAGTCTTTAAGCTTTCCAGTTCTTTCCCCCAGCTTCCTGTCAGCTGAACCCCAGTACAGGGATTCCTATGACAGCAGGAGCACCCTAAAGAAGAATTCTTACACGGAATTCTGTTTTGAACAGCTGTCCTGCAAAATAGCAGGGGACACAATGCAGATCCCTCATAGTCCTACATGTGGCCCTCTAGATTTAGAATCATCCATGGGTCCAGGGGCAGAAAGCGTCAAGAGTTTGTCTTGAGTAGGTTTAAAGGTGTGTTAGCAGAACCTACTAACTAACACCTTCTAAAACTCTGGTAGAGACAAGGCAAGTTGTGTTTTAGCATATGGTAGTTGGTCAAGTTGAAACTTAGGGAGGACCCTTGTTTTTAATTCATCCAGTTCGCATATGCTAAAAAATACACCGACCTGCCTGTGCTAGAATGCTAAAGTTCTAACAAAACATCTTTAAATCCTAGTTAGTTAAAACAAACCCAGAGGCTATTGACCCCTCTTGCTTTACCCACATATTTGCATGCAAAGGCCCCTTCTTTGCCCATATGTCAGAGGGAACGTACGGCCCTGAGATCAAAATTCACCCCAACAAATCATTATTCCATTGACAAAATTACAGATGCACTCTGTGAGGTCAGGGTCAATTGATTACTTTCTAGGTGGTTGTATAAATCAATTGTGGGGATTTTGTTTTGGTACAGAGAATGGAAGAGGGGAAAAAAAGCACCCATGCCAGAAGTCAACTAAAAATACACTAGGCCAGGAGGTACAAGAATTCCATGAGGCCACTTTTTGTAACTAACAAATTAAGAAACATTGCAAGTCCCGTCATTTCCTCAGGCTTTTCGCTGGAGATGAATTGAGGGTTATAAAGGGTTTTTCATCCCTTTTTAGATTATATGGAGCGTTCTTTATTATTTGAAATGTACTTTAGTTCAATTGATGAGAAAATATATTTGTTTGGATGGTGGCTTGTGCATGAACCTAGTGGCCATGACAAGCACATCATCATCAACTGGAGAAAATAAATGAAATAATCGGGATCATCAATGGAATCCAGGGTTTGATTCGACCAGGTTCTGAGCACTCTGTAGCTTGATCCAACAAAACACTTAGGCACCTGCCCAGGTGTTTTGCCATTTCAGCCCCTCGCAGAATCAAACCCATAAGACACTTTACCTTGCTGACACCCTCGTGCACAGGTTGAATAACCAAGAATGAGATCACTAGATCAAATTCAGTCCAGATCAGTGTTTGCCAAAAGTTATGATGATCTGATAACTATTTGGTAATGAAAATGACTGAGAAGCTCCATTCAGTTCCCGATGGACAGGTGGCTACCACATACACAAAAAATCTAACACCAGCTTGCACCGTCATTGACAGCCTCAGCAAAGAGACCCAGGACTGAATGAGTATAGATAGGGCCCTACCAAATTCACAGTCCATTTTGATCAATTTCATGCCCAGAGGGTTTTAAAATTAGTCAGTTTCAGGTTTTCAGCTGTTTACATCTGAAATTTCACAGTGTTGTAACCCTGGGTGTCTCAACCCAAAAGGTACCTGGAAGTGGGTCTGATCTCCCCCCTCCTCCTCAGAGCTGCTATGCAAGGGAAGGACAAGTCCTGTCTCTCCCCACAAGTCTCCTCCAGCTGCAGGAACCTCTGGGGCTGGAGCTTCCTGCAGCGGGGGGAAGCAGGCACTCCGAGGTGGGTCTGATCTCCCCCTGAGAGCGATCATGCAGAAAAGGACAAATCCTCTCCTTCCACAGCCCAGCCCTGACTTGCAGCTAAGAGCCCCCTGACTGGGGTGCTCCCAGCAGCAAGGGGGAGATTGGATTTTACAGGGAAGGACTTATTTCACAGTCCCTGACACATTTTTCACAGCTGTGAAATTCGTAGGGCCCTAGGTTTAGAGAATGACTGATGTAACTTCCCCTCTCTCATTGGGCTATCGTGCAGCTGCTTCTGCCCATGTTGTGTGGACTCGGGGTGGGGGAGTGGGGACTCAGTTTTTTCTGGGCTGTCAGTGAAGCTCCTTTCATGAGCACTAAGTTCACACAAAACACTTAAAACAATAATTGATGGGAAATATGGCAGCCATTACAATGGTAATTGCAACATTACACAACATTTTAAGGACCAAAGGGGAATACTTTGTCCAATTAAAGCAATAGAAAATTTAAGAAAAGGAATGTCATTACCAAAATGGCTAATATGCTATAGAACATCTAGAATATAGCTGGGAGAGTGATTCATAAAGAATAATGTATTCAAACAATGTCACCTCTATTTCTTTTCTCAACATGTCCATGAACAAATAGTGAAATTCTCACATTTATCTGTTATTCAAAATCATTCATGAATTCTTATATATTAAATTATTTAGCAAATAATTCTTGGTCTGCAAATAGTTCATGCAAGGCCCTTTGTGAAAAATAGACATCTGTGCAGTGTTGGATGATTACATAAGACACATTGAAGTCATTAGCCCCATCAAAGTCAAAAGCAAGTCAGTGGCAATGCTCCCATTGATTTCACTGAAGCTAGGATATCACCAATGGTGTTGTTTCTGTGCCTTGCTTGAATGACTTACCTAACTAACCGACAATCCCATGAATTTCAAATTGTATCGTCAAATGAGAATTTTGAGATTCATTTTTAAATGTGCACTGCTGCTGGCCAATTGTGCAATTTGAAATTTGATTTTGGCACGTAGTCAAGCTTAAAATTCACCTTTTGTAAATATTTGGGCTAATAAAGCTTGTTCACTACAATATTAATAGAAAGCAAACACAACACAAATTTAAAACCCCAGCTGTGGGAGAGGCAGTGTGGTCCAGTGGTTAAAGCACTGGCTTAGCAGCCAGGAGAACTGAGTGTTATTCCCAGCACTGCCACTGATCTCCTATGCCACCTTTAGCAAGTTATGTCTCCTTTCCATGCCTCTATATTCATAGATTTGTAGACCCAAGGCCAGAAGGAACCATCTAGTCTCACCTCCTCTATAACACAGGCCATAGAACTTCCCCTTTTCAGAGCCGATCTTTTAGAAAAACATCCAGTCTTGATTTAAAACTTGTCAGTGGTGGAGAATCCACCGAGACCCTTAGTAAATTGTTCCACGGTTAATTACTCTCATCATTAAAAATTATGCCTTATTTCCAGGTTGAATTTTTCTAGCCTCAAACCTGCAACCCTTTGTCTGTCTTGCACTTGTGTAGTACCTAGTACAATGGGGCCAGAAGCTCAATAGCATCCTCTAGCCATTACAGCAGTGGATCCCAAACTTGTTCTGCCGCTCATGCGGGAAAGCCCCTGGCGGGCCAGGCTGGTTTGTTTACCTGCCGCATCTGCAGGTTCGGCCGATCGTGGCTCCCAGTGGCCGCGGTTCGCTGCTCCAGGCCAATGGGAGCTGCTGGAAGTGACATGGGCAGAGGGACGTACTGGCCACCCTTCCTGCAGTCCCCATTGGCCTGGAGCTGCGAACCGCAGCCACTGGGAGCCGCGATCAGCCGAACCTGAGGACGCGGCAGGTAAACAAACGGGCCCGGCCCGCCAGGGGCTTTCCCTGCACAAGCGGCCGAACAAGTTTG
This sequence comes from Natator depressus, assembly GCF_965152275.1. Classification (NCBI taxonomy): domain Eukaryota; kingdom Metazoa; phylum Chordata; order Testudines; family Cheloniidae; genus Natator; species Natator depressus. The sequence goes on from NC_134235.1 coordinate 17,292,185, forward strand.
GGAACCACTGCATTATGACAATGAAAGAATTCATGCTAATAGTCATGTTTATTTGTGGGAAATATTTTGCAGTAATCACTCAATTTTAATCTAGAAATGTTACAGGAAGTTCTAAAAGATTCACAAAATTCCAAATATTCCCTGTGGATCTAATGAGGAGGACTGTGCTTTGCACATCTGCAATAACTGATTGGCATGAGCTACTACATCAATGGGAGTTTTACCATGGATTACAATGGGTGCAAGGATCAGGTGCTGAATTTTCAGCATTCACCAGCTTTTGAGTCATGCAGACTTTTTCCCTAGCCTCCTTTCTTAAGTTCCTTAACAATCATTCCAGAGTGACACACCGTGAAAGATAACACCAGTCAAAAGTAAGAAACACATTTCAGTGGTTTTAAACACAATGGCTGTGTTGAATGCAAATTTCATCCTCATTTCAGAACTGGACGAATATATTTTTCTGATGGGCAAAGTGCTTTGGATGAAATATTCTCCCTTCATTCCTCCCTATCCCAAACTGAACTGTTGTCAAGGCTTGCAAAGTTCACTAACATTTTTTCCATTGTTTTCGCCTTCCCTAACTTGACGTTTCTGGGTTAGAACGGGCATTGGAAATGGAAGTGCCTTTCTCTTGTAGGATTTCCATCTCAATTTTCCTGAGACATTTAGTTTCAATTATAGTTCAAATTATTACCTGAAGGTTTGGCAACTAATCAGAACCAAATTGCTGAATTCTTCACTAATACGGCCCAGATCCAGTGAGCAGTTTTGCCTCTACGTAACTTTACTCATGATTAGTAGTTGAAGTCAATGGAAGTACAATGTATAAAGATAAGCACACGCCTGTTTGTAGGCTCATAGCCTTTAATTGTTTGTCTGGGCTCTGCTATGACTAGCGACACACGCATCAGTAGAGGAACCCAGGGTCAGGGCTTTAAGTACTGGGATGGGAGTCAGAAGATAAGTGTTCTATTAATGCTCCACTACAGGATTTCCATTATGACTCTGGGGAAGCCATTTAAATTCTCTGTGCTTCACTTTCCCATCTTCACAAGTGGAAAGCTAATAAGACCTAATTTGTTAATGCCCGTAAAGCACTTTGAGGTCCTTTGATGGAAGTTGTTATAGAAGTGCAATGCATATTATTATTATTAAATCACCTGTCGGATTCTTCCAAAAGCCCTGTGAGATCACAAAACAAATCACCGGGGAAAACAGTTGTTTGTTTTCACGTGGACCCTAATTACAGCAGCCAAATGATTTCCAATTTCTACTAAAGCAGTTTAATTTTTAAAAAGGAGGGTGGACATTTGGGGTAAAATTGCAAATCAGTGGGATTTAGGCCCCTAAGTCATCTAGGCACTTTTGAAAATTTTACCCATAGAGATGTGCATTATAAAATGAAAGCACATACTGGGGCTCACAGATGGAGGCAGATTGTGAGGCGGAGGGAAATTAATCCACATAGGGACATGAAAAGTGAAAGCAAAACAAATGGAACAAAAATAGGTTTGTGTAACAGTCAAACCTGCAACATTCATTTCCGGCATGCCGTCTAGTCCCCTATCCCCATTAGGTAGTGGAATGCTACTGATGTAATTTACGAGGGACTGAGTAAAAACAACGAGGAGTCCAGTGGCACCTTAAAGACTAACAGATGTATTTGGGCATAAGCTTTCGTGGGTAAAAAACCCACTTCTTGCATCTGAAGAAGTGGGGAAAGAAGTGGGGTTTTTTACCCACGAAAGCTTATGCCCAAATACATCTGTTAGTCTTTAAGGTGCCACTGGACTCCTCGTTGTTTTTGTGGATACAGACTAACCCGGCTACTCCTCTGATATGAGGTACTGAGTAGAATTCCTGTGTGCTGGCTCTCTGGACAGGGGTAACTTTCACCCGAAGAGGGAGAATTCCCCAAATTAAACCTTTTCCTTTGCCTCCTGCTCTAGCATTTTTTTTAAAACCTGGCTTTCTTCCTATATTTTTACAGCTTCCTCAAGTTAATTTCAAACCCTTCTTCCTCTTTTGTTGAGCTCCTGAGAAACTTCCCTTTTGCAAACAACTCCATTGGAACGAATTCTTGCTCCACTGGCTGTGTTTGAAAGCTGCAGTCTTGTGAGGCGGTTGCTTGGTGCCGATGAGGTTGTTATAGGTGCTTGCCAGTCTCCTTACATCTTACTTGGATTCTGGTTCATTATTCTTATTTAGGAAAAGAAATCTAATCAAAATATTAAGACTCTTTCTGTCCTTTTTTTTTTTTTTTTGCCTTTGCAGAAAAAAAACAATAGCTGCCTTGAAACATTCTCTGCAATATTTATGCCATCTGAAACAGTCTACCATCTCTGCATGCCAGTTACTCTCAAACATTAAAGAAGGCAGCTGGTATTCCTGCAGAATTATTGAGAGCAATATCTCTTATTCTAAATTTATCTTTGCTTGTCATCCTCCACCAGTCCTTCCTTGCCTCTCTGTGAGGAAAGTAATCATGAAGATAGGACCTGCAGGGAAGTAGCCCAGCACACAAGCATTTCAGCATGAGAGGATCAAAGATCTTAAGCAGGATATTTCCCCCACCCCCATCTGTAAATCCTATTTTTTAAACTTCCAGTTAATGACCAGCTGCTATCCATGGTCTTATTATTATTTTAAAAATGCTGAAGAGATTTGAGGGAGAATAGAGGTGGTTATAAATAATAAAAAAGAACAGCCTGAAGATGATCGTTTCTGAACTTCTCTATAAAATGTGTCAAACTGGGAAAGATAGATTTCAGGAAATGCACAGGATTTTTAGAGCAGTTAACAGAAATGGCCCAAGCTGCGAAGAGGAGCTGTGCAATATCTTTCACTGGATGGCAGAACATGTTTTCTCACTAAGAGGAAAGAATAGCTCCTTGCAGATGTCACAGGCTGTCTACAAATGTGCAGACACTTCCAGACATAGGTAGCTGCCTGCTTCTATATTATTATTATTTGTCTGTATTATGGCAGATGTTAATGGGATGAAAGTTGAGAGAAAAACCAGTGCGGGAAACTTTTAAGTGAGAAAGCCGTTAGGTGAGAAAGTCCCACTCTCTCGCTGTGGAAGCCAGATTTCAGTGGGACAAAGAATCGCTGTGGCTGGAGGACTTCCTTAGCTGCCGTGGGTGACCAGGACACCTTCCGTGCCTCGTCGTGTTCTCCATGCCCCACAGCACGTTGCTGAACCGCCTTTATGGCCGTTGAATCACAAATTGATTTCCTCCACCCAGTCCACTGGAACAGTCTTCACATGCTCGAGAAAGGCAGTTTCCCTTTCTCACCCAGGGTAAAAGGCCCATCGCCTACCCACACCTGGTGTGGTCCACTTGTCAAAGGGGTTTCCCGAGGTGTGGCAACTGTCTCATGCACACAGCTACTTGGAGCCACAGATGAGAGCTGGGTGTAGGTGGGGACCAAAGCAGACAAATTACTCCCAAAGGAGCACAATGTGTTCCTCCCACACGGCTACTACCCCTCCTTAGTCCCCCGGACAGCCCAGATCTTGTAAGGGGAGCTGAGTCAGGGCAAAAGAAAGACGGGTCATCAATATAAGTGCTTCAAAGATCATCTGAAGAGAAGCCTCCAGTGGGCTGGCGTCAATCCCAAAGAACTTGAGCAAATGGCTCAGAACAGGACTCACTGGCAGACTCTGATAAGATCAGCATGTGACAAGTTTGAATGGAACTGACGAAACTATCTCCAGGCTGCATGTGAAAGGCGCCACAGAGATGCATCATCAGACATCAAAAATACAGACTTCCCATGCCCTCAGGGGCAGCCAACACTGTGCATCAGAATTTGGACTGAGAAGTCATATGCGTAGCCAAATATTAGAATGGCGACAATATTCTCATAGAATCATAGAATCTTAGGGTTGGAAGAGACCTCAGGAGATCATCTAGTCCAATCCCCTGCTAAAAGCAGGACCAACACCAACTAAATCATCCCAGCCAGGGTTTAAAAGCCTCTAACGATGGAGATTTCACCGCCTCTCTAGGTAACTCATTCCAGTGCTTCATCACCCTCCTAGTGAAATAATGTGTCCTAATATCCAACCTAGACCTCCCCCACTGCAACTTGAGACCATTGCTTCTTGTTCTGTTATCTGCCACCACCGAGAACAGCCGAGCTCCATCCTCTTTGGAACCCTCCTTCAGGTAGTTGAAGGCTGCTATCAAATCCCCCCTCACTCTTCTCTTCTGCAGATTAAATAAGACCAGTTCCCTCAGCCTCTCCTTGTAAGTCATGTGCCCCAGCCCCCTAATCATTTTCGTTGCCCTCCACTGGACTCTCTCCAATTTGTCCACCCTTCTGTTGTGGGAGGACCAAAACTGGATGCAATACTCCAGGTGTGGCCTCGCCAGTGCCAAATAGAGGGGAATAATCACTTCCCTCGATCTGCTGGCAATGCTCCTACGAATGCAGCCCAATATGCCGTTGGCCTTCTTGGCAATGAAGGCACACTGCTGACTCATATCCAGCCTCTGGTCCACTGTAATCCCCAGGTCCTTTTCTGCACAACTGCTGCTTAGCCAGTTGGTCCCCAGCCTGTAGCGGTGCATGGGATTCTTCCTTCCTAAGTGCAGGACTCTGCACTTGTCCTTGTTGAACCTCATCAGATTTCTTTTGGCCCAATCCTCCAATTTGTCTCAGTCACTCTGGACCCGATCCCTACTCTCCAGCATATCTACCTCTCCCCACAGCTTAGTGTCATCTGCGAACTTTTTGAGGGTGCAATTAGTCCCATCATCCAGATCATTGATAAAGATGTTGAACAAAACCGGCCCCAGGACCGACCATTGTTAGCGATGGACTACTACAATATATATATGTATAATGGCAACACCTTGAAGTCCTGGTCCCACAAGCTAGATATTGTACAAAATTATAACACACAGCTGGTCTCTGCCCTGAAGAGTTTAGCATCTCAGCACAAGATGGGAGGGATGATGAGGTGTCTAGGTAACTAGCCAAGCACTGTGGAGCCCTGGGTTCAAATCCCTGCTCTGCCACAAACTTCTTGTGTGACCTTGGGCAGGTCCACTCTGCAATGTAAGCCAAGATCTGTGGGACTTGAGCCTACAGGCTCAGTGTTTGTAAACCCATGTTTGGGTATCCACACAAAGTACTCACCCTGCATTTACAGTTTCTGAACCTGGGTCTCACACTCACGTGTCCACTGTACGGTGCCTCAGTTCCCCTTCAGGAAAACTGGGATAATTGCACTTCTCTTGTCACGCTGTCTGGAGTGGCTCACAATCCTGAGTGCCCACCTTAGGGCAGACTGTCAGAAAATGGGGCAGACACCCCAAACTGGTAATGTGTTTTATAATTAGATTTCAGCAAGCCAGTATCAAATGTGAACTCCTGCATCACTATATCAGTCTTACCATGGAGAGACAGACAGACAGCTCCCTTAGATGCTCCAGTCTATCTTGCCACCCAGACAAACTGGATTTAGTGATAAATGGTCACTTACACCAAAGATCACATCACAGTTAGGTTGCTATCAGTCCCAAGAGACCCCTCACTCACCCCAGATCAATTGGTACTCTAGATCTTCAAAGACACAGCTGGCAGCCAATTCTATAGTAAACTAACAATATATTTATTAGCAAAGAAAAGGATATGAGAGTTATTGAGAGGTTAAAGCAGGTAAAATATATGTACAGGTGAGTCACAGTCTATAATTCCAATCAGTAGCAGAGATGTAGTAATCTGCCAGTTTCCCAAGAGTCTCTCAGGACTACCCAGAATAACTCTGGGGATCTCCACCTTCGCATTCAGTTATTCTTCCCTGTTAGAATCCAAACAGTACAAAGATGAAGGATTTGTCCTTGAATCCATTCTTATAGCTTCTTCTCACAGAAAACAAGCTGACAGTGTCACTACCCACGTGGACTTTTCCTTTGGTGACAGAGAGTGAGGAATGCATTTAGAGATTTTGACTTCCGATCATCACACACAATGACCACTTGCTTTGAAATTAGCATTTTTCTGTTAAAGTTCTTCATTTCTAGTCTACAAGGCTTCTTTTTCCTTTGGTGGGTTATTTAGTTGCAGGGGTATAGATACCTAAACGTTTGCTGTATTACATTAGAACAGGATACGGATAAGTGAAAACAATGGATGTAACATCCCATTAGTTTGCATGAAGTTTAAGCACCAAATACACTCTTACACATTTAACAATTACTTTGAGCTATACTAATACACAAATGAATTGACCTGGGGCTTCGGCATGAGTTGGCACTTGCTCTGCCACTGTCAATCCTCTATCTCACAGGGGTTCTGTGAAGTTTTCCAATCCTGTGGTAATGGGAGCCATATAAGTACCTAAAATAGATTAACAGGTATGTATATCAAGTATATGGTGGGAGCTCAAGCTAACGGTGAGAGGATTATGATGAATATGATAAGCACCAGTCATAGCATAGCAGCTGCCTACCGGTTATTGCCTCTTCAGTGGGCATCACAGCAGATGACAGTTTTAGGATTTAGAATTTACCTACAGGGAGGATGTATATTTATTCTACAAGCTCTGCTTTGTTATTCCATGGAGAGTAATGTTGTTCCTATCTCTTTGAATATGTTTTAGCGACAGGAGCATCTACGTTGCTCTTAATCCCACCACATGTTTATGTTACACAGCAGGGCCCGCAAATACTTCCTAACTACATTATAAGACAGAAAATCCAGAGTTTTCTTTAGCAAAATACAATTTTTTGTATTCTTTATGGCAGCTTTAAATGTAGCTTTTTAGGGGGGCCAACGACCTGGCTCGTGCTCCAGAGCCACACCCCACCCAGTGGGAAGGAGACCAGTCTTTCAGATATCAATGAAACCCAAGTCCTTTATTATCCATTAACCTACTGTCCCATGCAATGACTGCCCAAGGGCATATAAGAAGGCTATGGCAAAGCCAAGGCTTGAACCCAAAATGAATGCAGAGTACAAATCCAATAACTCAAACACAAGCCCTTCTTTTCTCTCATTTAAATATCTGCTGTTCAGCCGCTTGAATTATTCCAGTGTTTTAACTTAGGAGCTGTTCGAGCTTTGTTAAAATGCATCTTTTCTTTCCGTGTTTCCTCTCTCTCAACAAATATTCTTGCATAAAGAAGGCAAGTAATTAATATTGAGTTGAGAACCTTTGGGGAATTTAATAAAATCCTAGAACCAACAGCTTTAGCTGTTTGACTAACTGTGCCTCGAGCAAGACGGCTGCCCAGTACACTTTCCTCTGTAAAAGGAAATTAGTCATTCTAATCCACCAAGCATAAGCCTTATTTTGCACCGATAGCCCTCATTTGTGTTACATGTTCTAAAAGCATTTGATAGCATTTCACTCTGGGACAGCATAAGCAATGATGGTTAGATTGGTGGTCACCACATAGGGATCACAGGATCAAAGTCTGGTCCTGATCTGTGAAAATTCCACATTAATAATGGGCTAGTGAGTGCATTGTAGAGGATAATTACTGGCAATGCAGCACAGAGCTCTGTGCATCAGCTGGGTGTGTGTGAGACTCTCTGGATAAAATTCTGCTCTCACGGACACTTGGGACTGAGAAAGATGAGAATAGTGCAGACTGGCACCAGACACAGAAGAGACTGAGGAGGATAAACAGAGCAGGAGGGTTTTTCTTTTAATTATTTGTCCTTTGGTTAAAAAAAATAAAAGCTCTCTAAATAAGGAAATTAAATAAGAAGGAATTGTTTAGGAACAAATAAGAAACATCACAGAATTAAGAAACATCATGGATCTCCCCAAGTAAACTTTGGGCTGCTCGGGAACGTGTGTGTGTGTGTGTACACAATATGTATAAAGCCTACCACCTTTTTTGGGGGGGGTGGGGGGGAAGATGAACTGCCATGACTACACCAATATTGCATTGTGTCATTCAAGTACGTGGGTCGATTTGTTCTAGCACATCTTTGCTACACACATTGCTTAAACCGGGGGCACTGGTGCATTATGCTCTCACTGTGATATGAGGAAATTAGATCCAGTCATATGTTCTGTCTCTTTCTTTGAATGAAATTCTGTTGCAGTGCCAGTGTCAAATGGTAGTGGTGCTGGGTGAGTTTTGGAGGTGGGGGAGAGAGGGGGCTTGTTCCTGTTTTGTTTTTGTTACTGAACAGACATAGATCTACAGGCACACAAGGAGAATTCATGCTGCAGTGCAGTACAACCTAAAAAGCTGTTAGAATGCATTTGTGACAGCATGAGAACACAGCATTACACACCGGGATTTTCAATAGTAAAATTAGGACCATGAAATTGAAGGATTCTGTGGTATGACATAAATGATCCTTGATTTTTTTTTAAGCTTTTACACAGGATCAAAAAAACCCAGCATTTTAAAGTGGCCTCATGTAGTCTCATAAAAGGTATAGTCTAGTGGAACCTTTATCATTACCTTTTTCAGCGACTTCTTATAACGTTACCAGTAGGATGACCCAGATTTGTCAGAGATTTTCCATTACTACAGTACATTAAAGATTTCTAGCTTCAGCTCAGGATTTTTTTCCCCCTTGTGAATCATGTTTAATTACTGACTATGAATGAAATACCAGCTTGTTTCCTTACAGAGGGTTGGACTATTCCCATCCACATTAAAACTCAATGCGGGAGGGGAGAAAGCAGAGGAGAATTCCCCTGAAATTCTCCTCATGGAATTTCTCTCTAGGACTTAATTGTGAGGATGGATGAGGAGGGCTGCTGTGTTTTTGACCTCACAGAAAGAGCTCATGGTCAGGCCCCAAAGTCCCTAGTGTCTCATGGCACCCAACCCTTATCCCTGGCAGCTTTTCTCAAATGAAAGCATACAAATCAGAGGCCTTGGGACCACTTTAAAGGCAGATTCTCAGCCATGAAAGGGCCCTGCAGCAAATGTTAAGTAACCTCAATGTGAGAGTAGGAGACATTTATTTGTCAGACTGAAGAAAAGAGGATGGCAGCAGCAAAATGTCCACTACAGGACTGGGGCTGTTTGACTCCCCCAAATTTAATGGTCTAGTCCCAGAAAGAAAATGCTGAAAATTTTTAAGCGAAGGGAGCAATGCTCAGTTAGGAACAGATAATAAGGGCCTTGAAGCCACTGAAATAAGTGCTTCTTTGGCATTGTGTTTACTACCACTATATCACAGCTAGCCTATATACCTTTTCAGGGGGAAATCTGTGGGGTTGGGGGAAGATGTGTTTCCCTGCCTCCACCCAACACATGCCTGTCCTCCAGTAGTGGTGCCAACTCACGCAATTGTATCACAGGCTTTGTGATTTGGGTGTATTTCTTAAAGCCCCAGCTCTTGGAGGCATGTGTTTACATGACTCTCTCAGCCCGATTTCTTTCGGTACGTTTCTGGCCCTTGTGGTTCCAGAGGAAAGCTTGACAACATGATTCAAGTGCAGCCTTAAGGCTCTAAAACCAGAAAGCAATTTAAAAACCCCCACATTTTTTATTTTTTTTTTAAATGTTAAGATTTTTAAGACAACCTTGTGATATTTGAAAGTGTGGGCTCTCCCCAAATGGATAACAGGGACAGGATGCATAGGTTGCTGATTCGTGGGTAGGATGCTATAGGGGAGGGGAGTGTGCCTCTGGTCAGCCAGCAATGAAGATTTAAAGCAGTAAAAACTCTTTTGTGCTGACCCCACATTTAGAGTTGCACAGAGGAAGCCATCTGTAGTGGACCACAACCAGAAGTTTTACTGGTACTACAAAACCAAGGAACAATGGTGCATGTTCTGCCATCTAGTGACACCTTGTCTCTTAATAAAAAGAAAAGGAGGACTTGTGGCACCTTAGAGACTAACAAATTTATCTGAGCATAAGCTTTCGTGAGCTACAGCTCACTTCATCATTGCATTCAGTGGAAAATACAGTGGGGAGATTTATATACATAGAGAACATGAAACAATGGGTGTTACAATACACACTGTAACCAGAGTGATCACTTAAAGTGAGCTATTACCAGCAGGAGAGCGGCGGGGGGGGGGGGGGAGCTTTTGTAGTGATAATCAAGGTGGGCCATTTCCAGTAGTTGACAAGAACGTGTGAGGAACAGTGGGGGATGGGGGGAGGGGATAAACATGGGGAAATAGTTTTACTTTGTGTAATGACCCATCCACTCCCAGTCTCTGTTCAAGCCTAAGTTAATTGTATCCAGTTTGTATCCAGTCTCTTAATGATTTACGTATATAACAGACATCTCTTTTGTAGTGCATTCTCAACAGGCAATATCCTCCTTCCCCTTTGCCTGGAAGGAGTGAAGTCAATTAATGCGGAAGTCCTTTGCTACTAGATCATGATCTGGCCCTCCGTATTTACCCAATCCTCACTCAAGCAACATTTCTATAGACTCCAAAGAAACTGTTGATGTAATAAGGATTTGGGTCACTATTTGTGTTTACTTTGCCCCGGGGAAATCTTCGCTACAGTTTCAGAACCACTTGCGTGACTTCACAGAGCTTTTATTATTAATGAAATCATGAGTCTCGCCATGGAAACCCATTCTTAAGTTACGGATATTTCAGTTTCATATGTTTAGAGTCATCTATGCAGCTGACAAGGCAGCATGGAAACAGAATAGCTGTTCATTCAGAAAAGAAAAAGCTACCTTAGTGCCAAGAAGGAAACCAAACCCATTGTCAATATTACTCCTCCAAATGCAAGATTTTCTTTAAAAAGGGGGGAGGGGACATTTAAGTGACTAAAGAAATATTTTATTTAACTATTAATTTTTTACTGGATTTAGTTAAAGGAGACAGAGTTAAAGTCCTAGACACTGAAATCCCCTATTAATGTAACTAGCAGGTGTAGCCTCTGCAGCAGCAGTATTTAAGGTTTCCTGCATGGATAAGACATTTATTTAATTACATAGATTTTATTTGTATGATGGGGGAAAGATATAGATGCATGGATTCTAAGGCCAGAAGAGACCATTGCAATCTCTAGTCTAACCTCCTGTATAATGTAGGCCATAGAAATTCCCCAAAACAATTCCTTTTGAAATAGAGCAGATCTTTTATTAAAAAAATCCATATTAAGAGGCATTGTGATGACATTAAAAAAAGATGCCGAGGGAAATACAATATAAAGTCATATTGGATACAGTATGGTCTAGTGGCTAGGGCCCTGATCAGGGGTTTGAAAGACTTGAGTTCTAATCCCTGCTCTGCTAATAACCAGCTGTGTGATTTTAGGAAAGTCACTTCACCACTATAGGCCAGATTTTTAAATGTATTTAGACGTCTAAAGATGCAGACAAGTGACCGGGGGATTTACAAAACACAGCTAGTGACCTAACTCCCACTGATAGCCACAGGAAAGGACAATCCACTGCCTTCTCTAAATTGAATTAGAGAAAACAAAACCACACTTTTCCTGTGAGAGCCACAAAAAGTAAATTTGTATTTTAAATTCCAAGTAATTCTCAAACACCCCACGCCACTCAGGGACTGGTTCTAGAATGTGGGGGTTACAGATAGACCCTATGTCTGTGGTAAACCGGCCTTAGGCCATCCTCATCTCTAGTATTCACTGTGCTTCCTCTCTTTTGTGAGTTTGTCTCCCTTATTGTTACTTTTATTATTAATGGCGGAGTAGGACCTAGAGACTTCAGCTGAGATTGGAGATACAGTGATGCCTGTCACCATACAAAACACACAGTAAGTGGTGGTGGCTGAAAATGTTCTAAATTTTTTTGATGAAAAATTGGCTTTTTGACTAAAACTAAACTTTTCATGAGGAGTATCCACTTTCCAGGAAAACTTTTTGATTTTGTCAAAGAAACAAATGCTCCAAACTGAAATATTTCAATTTAGAAATTCTAAATGGCTGTGGGAGCTGTAGTTTGGTTGCCTCATGCCCCATTCTACTCTGTGGGCTGGGTTCCCCAGCCAGACTACATTTCCCATGATGCACCATGACGAAGGGCTCTCATGATGCACTGTCTGCTCTCTCTCCAAGAGGATAAACAATACAGCATTATGGAATATGTAGTCTGACCAGAGAGCCTGACCTGCAGAAGAGAATGGGCACATGAGACACCTGAACCAAAGCCCATGAGGCAGCATCTCCATCTTGGGGAAATTAAATATTTCAATAACCCCAAGATTTTCCACAGGAAAAAAATTTATTTTTGACCAACTTTAACAGTAAGGGACAGTCCCTGCCCCAAGGAGCTCACAGTCTAAATAGACATGACAGACAAAGGGTGGGAAGGGAAAAAAGAAGCACAGAAGTGAAACAACTTGCCCCAGGAGCTGTTGTTATTTTGGGGCATTGTACATTGCCAAGCATGTGGTTTGTGCTTAACAAATTATAACAGTGGAAAGCAAAAGCAGAGGTGGGAACTAAAGCAAAGAATGTCATAACGGAATGTTAGTCATATCAGTCTGTGCTTAAACACTTCCCATGTGTGCTGTAGCACTAAGTTAAGTACATTGGGCCTGATTTTAAGTTCTGTTACATTTGTGTGACGCCCGTGAAATGAAAGGAATTATGCTGGGGTATCGTAGTGGAGAATCAGGCCTGTTCACTTTTTTAAAAAAGCAGATTTATCAAACCCAAGCTATTTTTAATAACACATTGACCAACTCATATCCTCTCCTTAGGGGGAAAAAAAATAAGCTGTTTTCTTCCCCTTGCTTGTAGACTCAGAGATCAGCTGTCACTGCGGAGCATGTAAGAGCAGGCCATGTCAGCCAGCCTTGGGGAGGAAGTTAAAAAAAAAAGTGCTAATATTTTGTTAGCATTGATGTGTGGTAAATAACTTTAGTGAGAAGCGGTCATTATAATCACATGGGAAAACCTGTTAAAGATCTGGTTTCAATCGGCAGACATCCCTGATTTGATGCTAGAGACATGATATATAAGAAGCAGCCATACTATGTGGGGGGAAGGGGAGTGGAGATCTGAGAACAAGCCAGGATTTCCCCATCTCACCAGCACTCCCAGACTCAGAAACGTGCAAGGGAAGACTCCTCTGCTCTGGGAGCATCACAGCCCATGCAGCCTCAGCCAGGTAAGCCCCGGGATGAAAGAAACTCCTGGGAGGAGCGGCTGCAGTAGGCTGTAGACTCTGTGTCTGACTGAAAGAACAGGAGTACTTGTGGCACCTTAGAGACTAACAAATTTGTTCAAGCTGGGCATTCTTTTTCCTCTGCCGATCGGCTCACAGTCTCTTTTCTTCCGTTTCACCCCATGTATCATTGGTCATATGCTTTTCCTTACCCTTCCCTTTATTTTCTCTCTGTTCAGCTGACCCTGTCACAGCACAGACCCACGCCCAAAATTTAAAGGCAACTAAAAAAACATGCATGGTCCTAACGTGACATTTGCAAATCCTCTCATTGATCACCCTATATGTGTGCTCTACCCTTTCCTCCCCAACCCATGCCAGCCTTGACTGATCCAGTTGTAATGGACTGTCTCTTATGCAAAGTTTGTACAATGGGGTCCAGGTCTCGGCTTGGCTCCTTAGGCATAAATCTAATCCAAATAAGTAATAATAGGGCTTCAAATTAGTACATTTACCTGGCAATAATTACACAGGGTGCTGCTGGTTCAAAAAGAAAATCACAGTGGCTGTCTAGGATACATAACCTTGTGGTACCCTGCTTCCATCCCAATACTCCGTAATGAAGGGTCAATTCCAGTCCTCCTCCCTCTCACAAGTGTGGAGCATCCTATGTGCAGCAGAATTGTTGTGATTCTGTTGTACAGCAGGGAAGGGCAGGATTTTAGAAGCCTGTGCAGGTGTGTTCCCCATACACACAGGGAGCCCCACTATCACATAGAATCATAGAAATCTAGGACTAAAAGGGACTTCAGGAAGTCATCAAGAAGTCCAGCCCTCTGTGCTGTGGCAGGACCAAATAAACCTAGACCATCCCTGACAGGTGCTCGTCCAGCTTGTTTTTAAAAGCTTCCAATGACAGGGACACCACAACCTCCCTTGAAGCCTATTCCAGAGCTCAGCTACCCTTATAGTTAGAAAGTTTTTCCTAATATCTAGCCTCAATCTCCCTTGCTACAGAATAAGCCCATTACTTCTTGCCCTACCTTCAGTGGATATGGAGAACAATTGGTCACCTTTATAACAGTCTTTGAATATGCTAAGGACTGTTATTAGGTCGCCCTTCAGTCTTCTTTTCTCAAGACTAAACATGCCCAGGGTTTTTTAACCTTTCCCCATAGGTTAGGTTTTTTAAACCTTTTATCATTTTTGTAGCTCTCATCCAGAGTCTTTCCAATTTGTCCATATCGTCCTAAATTGTGGTATCCAGAGTTGGACACAATATTCCAGCTGGGGCTCACCAGTGCCAAGGAGAGTGGGACAATTACCTCCTGTGTCTTACATCCAACACTCCTGTAAATGCACCATAGAATATTATTAGCCTTTTTTTTTTTGTAGCTGCATCACATTAATGACTCATTCAGTTTGTGGTCCACTACAAGCCCCAGATCCTTGTCAGCAGTACTACCACCTAGACAGTTATTCCCCAATGTTTAATGAAACTGAGACATGGCAAATTCAAAACTTATGAAAGGAAATACTTTTTCACACAGAACATAATTAGACTGTGGAACTCATTGCTACAGGAAGACATAGACAAGAACATAGCAAGAATCAAAGGGATTGGGCATTTATATAGATAACTGTTACCCGGGGTTCTTTCAACCCAAAGCTCTTGGTAACTTTTACTCAGTGCGAGGTGGTGTCAGGAAATAAATCAGGGGAGACACGGCCGTCCGACCGATAGATGGCTGGCGCAAACAGGACAACACAAGAGTGCTTTCACTTCAAGCTAAACTTTACTTAGTCTCAAGCACTTACACATGTCTGCAACAGGTTAGTAAAACTCCCCCAAGCCTCGATAATTACCGAAGCTGAGTGTGGCTCTTGTGTGGCACAGCAGCAGCCCGTCTGCCAGTGGGGAACACAAGATGCATCCAGAGGGAGAGTCCAGTCCCAAAGAGTCCCACTACCTCAAACTTTTCTCCCTTATTTATACGTTAGTAATAGAATGACATGTCCCTTAAAGAAAACTTGTTAAGCAAGCCGTTCCAATGGGCAAGCAAGAGACTTCCTTCTGATTATTGATTAATCAGAGTTTGCAGCCTTGAGACCCCAATAGACATTCCTGGGGAACATCCTGCTCTTCTAACATGCATGTATCAGCAACTTCGACACAATTCCTATCAGGAAGGACACGGGGTCAAGCTGCCCTTTATGTGGCACCCAAAACCCCCTCCCCTCTGCCTTGGTCAAGCGAAGCCTGCTGACTTGGCTGCTTTTAGCAATAAGCCATAGTGGTTTCAGGCACTTTACTGGTTTGCTGACATCTCCCCGTACATAACAAGAATATCCAGAGTTACCACAGTTAATGATCCAGAGAGTGTAAGATACTCTCACTAAGGGACCTTCATGAGGACAGATCCCCCCACATCTATCTACTGCAGAGTTTATTGAACCTTTTCCCCCAAGTATCTAGTACTGACCACTGTCAGAGAGAGGAGACTGGACTAGATGGACCTCAGTTCTGATCCTGTATGCTAATTTCTCTTTTACGGGGGAGTCAGTGGGCTGCCCCCTTGCATGTCTACTGTCCATCACCTTCCATGAAACAGGGGTGCTAGGACCAGAGTCCCTACTGGGTAGTCCAAGAAAATGGGCTCTTTGCTCACACAGCTATGGGGGAACAACTGGGCCTTGTAATTTTTATGCCATGCAGGTGGTGCCCAGCAATCTATACATATTCTTCTTTGAAGATAATTCTTGTGTGCTCCTAGGGCTACCAAGAGACTAAAATGAAATTGAAATCAAGCAGCAACACCAAACTTCCATTTGGCTTTGGCAAAAGGTAGCTTGCAATCAAAAGAATTCTGCTCTAACTCTCGTGCCCACAAATTCGTGGGTTCGAAAGCAGTGGTGAGAGAACATAAACTATTTGTTGGGACTCCAGATCCAATTCTGCACAGACATACATCCCCTTGACTTCGATAGAGTAGCATGTGCTGTCAGTCAGGGCAGATGTTGGCCCCTAGTGTATAGTATGGACATACATGTGTGTAGACTGCTTGGGCAAGAGGGAAAGCTAGAATGAACGTGAGTTTGCTGGGAATAGTTTTCCTTTTGGAGGGAAAAGAAATGTTAAAGCTCCTACAGTACACACACACTCACAGGTTTTCCCTTGAGAAATAAAAACTTTTTGTGGTACAAAATAATCTGTGCTTGTGTTTATACTTGTTTAGGACACCTTCCTTCATGTATATAAAGGAAAAGGTCACCACTTGCACAGGGGTGCTGGAACAATTTGTGTAGTGGAGGTGCGGAGAGCCACTGAACCAAACTGCAAACCCTGTCTATGACGGAAACCACTTCAAGCCCAGGGGTGTGGCAGCACTCCCAGCACCCCTAGTGCCAGCACCTATGCACATACATTCAGATGAAAAAGGAATTAATGAGTCACCGAAGCCAGGCTCCCTCTTATCCTGGGGAGTTATTGTTTTACGTTGACTGTGTTGCAGTTAGAGCAACTTGGAAAACTGGAAATTTTTCCCAAGAGAAAACAAAACAAAACACAGTTTTCCCCACTGGAAATTTCAAGGCAATTCGAAATGTACATTTTTGCTTCAATATTGCCCAAGGAAAATAACAATGTTTTTCAGAGGAACTGACATTTTCCCATGAAGAATTTCAGTTTTGACAAAATGATATTTTTCAGCAGGCAAACCACAAAAAGTGTTGACCCGCGGTACTCACACTCCTCCATTCTTCGTCACATGTTTAACATTGCTGATAAAAATCCATCATTTCCCCATATTAGCGCTATGCTGCTAGCCACGTCCATATCCAAAAGAGACTGTAATTCTCTTTTAAGGCTTTAAGCCTAGGTAATTTTCAGATATCCAGATCTGCACTTCAGACAGGTACAGAAATATTAAAGGTTTCAGAGTAACAGCCGTGTTAGTCTGTATTCGTAAAAAGAAAAAGAAAAGGAGTACTTGTGGCACCTTAGAGACTAACCAGTTTATTTGAGCATGAGCTTTCGTGAGCTACAGCTCACTTCATCGGATGCATAGCATATCGTGGAAACTGCAGAAGACATTATATACACACAGAGACCATGAAACAAAACTTCCTCCCACCCCACTGTCCTGCTGCTAACAGCTTCAGTGGGGTGGAAGGAAGTTTTGTTTCATGGTCTCTGTGTGTATATAATGTCTTCTGCAGTTTCCACGATATGCTATGCATCCGATGAAGTGAGCGGTAGCTCACAAAAGCTCATGCTCAAATAAACTGGTTAGTCTCTAAGGTGCCACAAGTACTCCTTTTCTTTTTCTTTTTAGAAATATTAAAGAAAGGCTTCTCAGTGGATGACAATTTTAGCTACTTAAAAGCAAGTCCAGGAGAACATTTCAAAGTGGAGCCAACACTGACCTAGTGCTAGTGTGCAGAACTATATTTGATTGCTTTGCTTGGGGCCTCAATGGGACTGGAGGTCAGGCTAGATTCACAGAGAAACTTACGCACCTAGGGTTCACAAAACCTGAGTTAGGCACCTAGGTTCCCTATACAATGAATGGAGAGACATAGCCACCTTAGAATTGGATTCAGAAGAGCCAGAATGCTACTTACCCAAACTAGCCAATGAGAGATGCCAAGGCCCACACCTTGCTGGGTCTCACAATCAGGGGCACCAAAGTCCAGGCTACAGGGAGATGCCTTCCCTTGCTAAGGTATAATGGAGTCTTCAGAGGGCCAGGTGACCTAGTGAGTACCACACCCAGTGTCTATTCTCATCTCCCTGCAAGAAATGCTTTCAGTCCCGTTCCTAACCCTTGTGTGTGGCTTAACTTCATGTCAGGGTTATCAACATCCTTGTCCTCTCCTTAGGGGAATGGGAGTGGGGTGGAAATGAGGCTTATGCCCCTCCGGCATCAAGGGCAATGCACAGGGGAGCCCAGGCCCTCCCACTCCACCAAGCTTCGACCAAGAGCCCTAGGTGAGCCAAGAATGTCCAGCACCTGGAGCATCATCAGTTGCCTCCCATCTGTCTCCCCCCACATCTCCAAGTCCAATACAGGATAACAAAAGAAAAGAAAAGATAACTAAACCTTCAGCCCCACCTGGGCTCAGCAGGCAGTCTTGTTCAGGAGCCCTCTCAGTACATCTGCCTTCCTGCCCAGCTTCCCCCTTCTGAGCTGAGTTGCTCCCTTTTAAGCTTCCTCTCCAGTTGGACTATGCTCGAGAGGAGTGGGGCTACCTGGGCCCAGTATCATCCTTTAACTCCTTTGAGCCCAGTGTGGGGGTTGTACACCCCAACACACAAGGGTGCTCAGTTGCAAACCCTCTCTTAGGGATAGACGTCTATTTCATTTTTGCAAGAGACTGGGGGTAGGGGAAGAAGAAGAAGAAGAAGAAGAACCTCCCCTATAAACTTTCACCAAGTGGTTAGGATATTCACTATCTGAGGGGAGAAAGGATTTGAACAGGGATCTGCCACCTCTGTGGTGAGTACTAACATCCAGTGTTCAAAAATGACTAATCAGAGCCCCCAAATCATGAGATTTTAAAATTCAAAAAGGCACAAGATTTTTAAGACATTGTTTTATTTTGGGGCTTTGTTTTTTGTATTTTCCTTCTTGTGTTTAAGCCTTAATGTTCATGTTTTCAATTTTTTCCTCAGCAACCATGAGGACAAGAAACTTACGGGGTTTGTTTTGCTTTTTAAAGGAAGCTGAGAGATGCACATAAACACTGACTCCAGGATCTGGGACTTTAAAAATCCCACACACCAAATATCATGGGCTTCCTGGTAAAATCTTAAGACTGGGCAACACCTTATTCTTAGGCCCCTTGCAAGGACCTGGAGGGTTGAGAGTGGAGTGAGGAAAAGAAATAGAACCAGTACCTGAATCTGATCTAGAGCCGATTGGAACATTTTTGACAACATTTGTTTTGTCAAAACATTTTGCTTCACTGAAGCTGGTACATTTTGTGGAGACATACTGATTTTGATAAAGTTTGACTGGAAGGTTTCTGAGGTCCAGCGTAGACTCCGAGAGAGGGAGACCCAAATTAAAACCCTGACCCATTTTCAACTCAATTCCATTTTGAAAAACGTTCAAAGGGTTTTGGTTTTGTTCCAGTGTGGAACAAATGTCAAAACATCAAAAGTTGTCACAAATAACAACAGTCATTCCCCCAGTCAGCTCTAATCTGAACACAAAGCTCAGCCTCCCATTCCTCAGACAGCAGATGTCCAGAGAAACGAGTGACATTTATTATGAATAATGAGTGACCCTGCAGTGAGGGATCCGGGGAAAGTTCCTTCCAGCTTCCTGACCACAGTAAAGTCTCTTGTACTGACAAAATCATAATTTAATTCAGTTACTTTCTATCTTCTGACTTCTGCACGTCTCTTGTATCTGAGGATCCATCTTTAAACTTTAAATTTCTCTACTTCTAAATTCATCTTTCCCCACCTCCTTCTGCTTTTCTTCAAAATCTCACCTTTTATCTTATATTGCACCAGATTTCTTTGCTGTTACTTATTTTTAGGTTTCCCTCATCATAGGAGGAGCAGAGCCCTTTGCTGCTTTCTAATTCTCAGCTTGAAAAGCCATTTTTGGATTTTCTTTTCTTCTGCACACTTCATATAAAGGTTGTCTGATCACGAAGAAAGGTCAATAGTTAATAGAAAAGGTTACATTACAAATATGCTTTTATACAGTATAAAGCACTGGTACCCATCCTACCAATCACAGCAAAGGACATATATCTCAGCACCTCTTTTATTCCAAAGGAATGTTCCCTCCTGCTGTAGAATCTTCATATGCAAATAAGACTTCTCAAATGCTGCAAAACAATTTCAAACAGCCCCAGTAGCTGATAATCATAAGGAATTTAAAGCTTTGGAAAATAGAGGAATTAAGATTTTAAAAACTTTAGACATTTCACCTCCAAATGCAGTAGCATACTGAGAAATTTAGTAAACTGAAGTGTTGTCTAGTGGTTATAAAGGAGGATAGGGAGCCAGGATCCCAGATTACTTTCCTTGATCTATCACATAATTTTTGTGTGACCTTGGGCTAATCAATCAATCAGTCAACCTCTCTGTGACTCAGTTTCCCTAGGACTAATTACTGTTTTCCAACAAATTATATGATGCCATGCCATTTCCAGAGCAAAATTAAATCATGGAAAATAGCACTACAAATTAAGTACAGTTTCACAAAGCCCTAGTCCTAATCCTAATCCCACTTTTCATTTTGGGGTTGGAAAAACTTCAAAGCAAAACTCAGCTGAAATTGACTATTTTCTCCAGGTTTCTGCCCAAAACTAGAACTCAGTCCAAACTGGCCTCAAGTTAGCTGAAGTTTTTGCCACAAAACCACATAGCAGATGGAACTCTGGGCTTGTTATGAAAGTTCAAGGTATTTACAACTCTCCTCTGTCTATGTCTTTCTCATATTACAAAGCACTCTGGCTTTCTTTTACACCAATAACCCATCACTTGAGATCTGTTGTTCTTGGTATCTCCCAGTTAGTACCCAAGAATACATTGTGAGTCCAGAAAGAAAAAGCAGCTTACATAGATACAAAGTGTCATATCATCAGTCTGAAAACTGGCCATTACAAAGTGTTTAGAACCGTGATTGTGCAAACTACCAGGTGAGTTACTTTAGGTGGGCAAATAATCCTTTTTAGCTCAATGGGACTAAAAGCTTGCATAAAATTACTTGTATGTATAAATCTTTGATGGATAGGGCTCTAAGGCCATGTCTATACTTATGGCTAGATTGGCATTGCTGTGACCAGCCCAAAGAGGAATCACAGAAAATGCTTTCCAGTAGTGGTCTTCATTGTTTTGGAATCTTTCTGACAAGCTGCATAAAACTAGACAATAATTTAACCAGAACTTCTGAAATATGGCATTCCCAGATCTATGAGTGTGCATGAGAGAATGGATCTGGTGTGGAGTTTATATACCCCCAAGCCTGCAAATACTCAAGCAGATGTTTAACTTTAAGAACAGTAACTGCAATGGGACAGCTCCCATGAGAAACGTTAACCATGTGCATAAGCGTGAGGATATGTTGTCTGGCTAATTACTACTTGTCTGACTATGCTGAAGTAAAATTACTTATTCCACTTTGGTCTTCATGCAGCAATTTGCATGCCTCCCTTTTTTATTTAACATTGAAAAATGACTCTTGGGGGGAAAAAAACATTCTGCTTGGTTCATATTTATTGATGCAGAGCAAAACTGGAAAAAGTGGAACTATTCTATGGTTTGTATTTGATGTTAAAATTGAACTAATGCCAAATGAAATATTATCCTAATGGAAGTGGGGTATCGTTAGTGAGTCCATTATCGTAGGTTTGGATAGAGAGAACCCCACTATCCTGACACTTTTGCAACATAGTGTTTGGAGGTTTTATTACTTTTTTTTTTATTAAGAATGCTTTCTGAATAATATTCAAGGCTTTTCTTGTATTAACATCTTTTAAAACTAAAATTTGTACTGACTGCATGCTACATAAATAACCCATGAAAAATTTATATTTAAACGCAAGATAATATTTTTCTTGAAGACTGAGATGAAACAGAACCCTAACTGGAATGTATAATTGATAATGACACACTATTTACCGAAGATCCAGGCAAGGAGATTTTTCTCAAGCTGAAAAGGAGGACTTGTGGCACCTTAGAGACTAACCAATTTATTTGAGCATGAGCTTTCGTGAGCTACAGCTCACTTCATCGGATGCAAGCTGTAAGAATGAATTTAACAATTCATGTTTGAAATGAATTCAGAGTGCAAAGAATTCCCTTTACTTATGTTTTGTAAACTGCAAAACGGAAATTAAATACAGGGAAGGGAAAGGATTATGCAGACTTCAAACAGTTTTAAGCATTGGTTTATTTTCCTAGGGCAAGAAAGAGGCTTTAAGGCTCAGCCCTGAGTAAAGCGCGGTGTGAGGTTTCACTGCCCCCAGATCTGGGAAAGAATTTTGACTCAATTCCACCCGTGTTCCTCTCTCCCTAAAGGAGGTTGAAGTCAGTCACTGTAGCCTGTGGAAAGATGCAAGTTGTTTTCCTACTTGAGTCAGGCCGGCTAGTGGGGAGTGGTAGTGGGGAGGCATAGAGCTAAGACTCCACCCACTGCCTGTCCCGCTCTATCCCCTTGTTGCCCACACAGGCCCAGATCAACAAAAGAATTTATGCACCATTGTGATCCACAGAAACCCCACTCAGTCGCTGACAAACCCCATAGGTGCTTGAATTTACTCTACACTACATTTTCAGGGTAGAAGTCCCATAGGCACCTAAGTTTCTGCCTCTGGGCATACACACTGCTGCCTGACTCTATGCACCCAGATACCTATTTCCTGCTTAAGCCCCAGCAGGATCCACAAACCAGGGCAGGATGGGCGGGCGAACTCCTATCTTGCCTGCAGGGCCCAATGGGGTAGGCTTTTTCTGAGGTCAACATTGCAACATCTAGATTTGTGGATCTGGATCCTACCTACTGTTCCCACTGCCACTGAAATCATTGACATAACTGTTATTTATTTCAATGATGCAGAATCATGTCCCCATTCGCTGGGGTTGGGGGTGAGGAGAGCAGGATCTGCACCTTGCAACAGACCCAGAGCAAGATATAGTAAGGTTTGATCAAACATGCAGGAAGGGGTGTTATGCACAGAGGATTATCTACTCAGTTGCATAAGAGAAGGGCAAATGTACTGCTTAATGCAGACAAGAAAGCAGCGGTTCATGATATGCTGGACTGTAAGCTCTATGGGGAAGGGGCTTTCTTTCCCTATTGTGGAGGCAGAACGTAGCACCTTGTGGGCACAACTGCAATACAAATAAATAGCAACAAAATAGTTCTGTGGGGTGTTTAAAAAAAAACAGACAGACAGACAGTCAGGTACCATGTGTGTCTCCTTAATGGAAATAATAGAAAATTCATGGCCTCGTTTCTCTCCCCTGTGACCATATTTGCTGCTGTGGATTCATTTTGCCCATTTAGTCAATTATTACTGATAAGGTGGTCTCCACAGGAAGTCCCAGCCTAGCCTTCCGGGCCATCAGGATGGTGGAGGTACATATATGCCATGGATAGGAATTCAAAATGTCTGAGATTTTAATCTCTGCTGTCTCATCGTCCTCCCCTGTCATTACTTCCCAGCTTCTATCCTTCTTCCCCTCCTCTTTAGGGTTACTTACTGCCATTCAGGAAGAAGATTACATCAAGTGCATTAATTTGTTCAATTTCAAGGCCAGAAGGAACCAGTATGATCATCTAGTCTGCCTTCCTGAATAACACAGGCCTATGATGCCTATGGCGTATCTTTTAGAAAGTCACCCTGTCCTACTTACTTTTCTTAAAAACAGAAAAACACCCCCTCCTTCAGGAACTGATTAGCCAAGAGCAAGGCTCTTTTTTTAATTGGCCTATGAATATAAATCAGAAGCTAAGAATTGTACAAAATTCACAAAAGAAAAAAGGCACACAAGGAGAAATCTATGGCCTGAACAGTTAAGTACAATAAGGAGTTTTTAAGTATCTCAAAACCAAAAAGCATCCTAACAAAAGTATTGGTCCCTTACTGGAAATGGTAGAGTTATCCATGCTAATGTAGAAAAGGCAGAAGTATTCAATAAATATTTCTGTTCTGTATTTGGGGGGGAAAAAATAGATGTAGCCATATCATATGATAATACTTTTTCCGTTTCATGAGTGTATCAGGAGGATGTTATACAGCAGGTACTGAAATTAGACATTTTTAAATCCACAAGTCCAGATAACTTGCATCAAAGAGTTTTAAAAGAGCTGGTTGAGGAGCTTGCTGGACTGTTAATGTTGATTTTCAAATAATCCTTGGAATACCAGGGAAGTTCCCAAAACTGGAAGGAAATGAATGAGCCAATATTTTAAAAGGGTAAATGAGATGACCTGTGTAATTATAGGCCTGACATTTTGCAAACAGGGGCCGCTAACAGGGAGTTTCGAGAGGGAGTTCTGCGGGTGAAGGAGGAGCAAATATGGGACCCTTGGGGTAAGTGGCTGTCTGTAGTGTGTATTTGTGTTTGCGGGTTATGTGCTGAGCTTGTGTTTGTCTGTCTGAAGGACTGTGTGCTGTGGCTGGCAGTTGGAAGCTGTGAGCTTCTAAACAAAGTTTGAAATCTAGAAGCCTCTGTTCATTGGCTGAGCCTTAGTCAGGGGACGGAGCTATCAAGGAGGCCAGGGTTTTATAAAGCAGTGAGCAAGCAACCAGGGAGCTTTGCGAACAGGGGCCACTAACAGGGAGTTTCGAGAGGGAGTTGGGAAGGGGGTGAGGTACACTTGCCGTTCTTTAAAACCTTTACACTAAACTATAATCAAAACTTCTTGATTTAAACAAAACCCTATCATTAACCTAGGTAACTGTAGGAGAAAATGCAGGCAGAAGCCCAGCAGCAGAGTGGGGGCTATCCTGTTTATTGCACTCAGTGTGGCGGGTGGCATATGTGTGCATTCGGTGCAAGGAGGTCCTGGCCCTCAGAGACAGAGTACGGGCTTTGGAGGCCAGGGTGGCGGAACTGGAGGAGCTAAGGGAGGCAGAGAAGTATTTTGATGAGGCTTTCTGGGACACTGTAGATTTGTCCCACCTCCGGTCAGACAGCCCCTGCACTGTTAAGGAGGATGAAAGGCCCAAAGAAGGAGAGCAGTCAACGGGAACAGAGGGAAACCCTTCCCATAGTTGGGACCCTCCTTCCAGATGATGTTGGGGTATCCTCTCGCACTGGGGTTACCTCTCTGGAGGAGGGAACTCGTCATTAGGAAAAGGCAGGTGTTAGTAATGGGAGATTCGATCATTAGAAACAGATAGCTGGGTTTGTGATGACTGGGAGAACTGTATGGTGAGTTGCCTGCCTGGTGCGAAGGTTGCAGTTCTCTTGAGGCATCTAGATAGACTTCTGTGTAGTGCTGGGGAGGAGCCGGTGGTTGTGGTACATGTAGGTACCAATGACATCGGGAAGTGTAGGGGAGACATCCTGGAGGCCAAATTTAGGCTGCTAGGAAAGAGACTGAAATCCAGGACCTCTAGGGTGGCATTCTCAGAAATGCTACCAGTTCCACACGCAGGGCCAGGTAGGCAGGCAAAGCTTCAGACTCTCAATGCATGGATGAGACAATGGTGTAGAGAGGAGGGGTTTAGATTTATTAGGAACTGAGGAAACTTTTGGGATGGGGGAGCCTGTACAGGAAGGACAGCTGGCACTTCACATTAAAAAGTTTGCAGAGCAGTTTTTAAACAAAGAGATGGGGGAAAGCCGACTGCTGCAGAGGTGCATGTGGATCGGACAAAGACTTCTCTCTCTTAGAGGAGAGTCTATTGATAGAGATTCTCTAAGGTTTAGTCAGGAGGAGGGGATGGAAGAGGAGAAAGTATGGGCCAGATCAGATGAGAAACATTCACATAAAGAATCTGACACATCAGAAAAGGGAAGACAAATAAACAGTGACAAGTTTTTAAAGTGCACGTACACAAATGCTAGAAGTCTAAATAATAAGATGGGTGAACTAGAGTGCCTCGTGTTAAAGGAGGATATTGATATAAATAGGCATCACAAAAACCTGGTGGAGTGAGGACAAATCAATGGGACACAATCATTCCGGGGTACAAAATATATCGGAAGGACAGAACAGGTCGTGCGGGGGGCGGAGGGGAAGTGGCACTATATGTGAAAGAAAATGTGGATTCATTTAAGATTTTTTATTTCATTTGATTCTACATGTTCCATAGAATCTCTATGGATAGTAATTCCATGCTCTAATAAGAATAACAGTAGGGATCTATTATCGACCACCTGACCAGACAGTGATAGTGACGATGAAATGCTAAGGGAGATTAGAGAGGCTATCAAAATAAAAAACCTCAATAATAGTGGGGGATTTCAGTTATCCCCATATTGACTGGGTATATGTCACCTCAGGATGAAATGCAGAGACAAAATTTCTCAATATTTTAAATGACTGCTTCTTGGAGCAGCTGGTACAGGAACCCACAAGGGGAGAGGCAACTCTCGATCTAGTCCTCAGTGAAGTGCAGGATCTGGTCCAAGAAGTAACTATAACAGGACCTCTTGGAAATGGTGACCATAATATAACAACATTTAACATTCCTGTGATGGGAAGAACATCTCAACAGCCCAAAACTGTGGCATTTAATTTCAGAAAGGGGAACTATGCAAAAATGAGGAGGTTAGTTAAACAGAAATTAAAAGGTACAGTGACTAGAGTGAAATCCCTGTAAGCTGCATGGACACTTTTCAAAGACACCATAATAGAGGCTCAACTTAAATGTATACCCCAAATTAAAAAACACAGTAAAAGAACTAAAAAAGAGCCACCGTGGCTTAACAACCATGTAAAAGAATCAGTGAAAAGATAAAAAGGCATCTTTTAAAAAGTGGAAGTCAAATCCTAGTGAGGTAAATAGAAAAGAGCATAAACACTGCCAAATTAAATGTAAAAATGTAATAAGAAAAGCAAAAAAGGAGTGTGAAGAACAGCTAGCCAAAAACTCAAAAAGTACATCAGAAGCAGGAAGCCTGCTAAACAACCAGTGGGGCCCCTGGACGATCGAGATACACAAGGAGCACTTAAAGACGATAAAGTCATCGAGGAGAAACTAAATGAATTATTTGCATCAGTCTTCACGGCTGAGGATGTTAGGAAGATTCCCAAACCTGAGCTGTCTTTTGTAGGTGACAAATCTGAGGAATTGTCACAGATTGAAGTGTCACTAGAGGAAGTTTTGGAATTGAGAAACTTAACAGTAACAAGTCACCAAGACCAGATGGCATTCACCCAAGAGTTCTGAAAGAACTCAAATGTGAAATTGCGGAACTATGAACTTTAGTTTGTAACCTGTCCTTTAAATCAGATACTGTACCCAATGACTAGAAGATAGCTAATGTAACGCCAATATTTAAGAAGGGCTCTAGAATTGATCCTGGCAACGTCAGTACCGGGCAAATTAGTTGAAACAATAGTAAAGAATAAAATTGTCAGACACATAGAAGAACATAAATTGTTGCACAAAAGTCAACATGGTTTCTGTAAAGGGAGATTGTGTCTTACTAATCTATTAGAGTTCTTTGTGGGGGTCAAACATGTGGACAAGGGGGATCCAGTGGACATAGTGTACTTAGATTCCCAGAAAGCCCCTCACCAAAGTCTCTTATGTAAATTAAGTTGTCATGGGATAAGAGGAAAGATCCTTTCATCGATTGAGAACTGGTTAAAAGACAGGGAACAAAGGGTAGGAATAAATGGAAAACTTTCAGAATGGAGAGGGGTAACTAGTGGTGTTCCCCAAGGGTCAGTCCTAGGACCAATCCTATTCAACTTATTCATAAATGATCTGGAGAAAGGGGTAAAGAGCGAGGTGGCAAAGTTAACAGATGATACTAAACTGCTGAAGACCAAAGCAGACTGGGAAGAACTTCAGAAAGATCTCACAAAACTAAGTGATTGGGCAACAAAATGGCAAATGAAATTTAATGTGGATAAATGTAAAGTAATGCACATTGGAAAAAATAACCCCAACTATACATACAATATGATGGGGGCAAATTTAGCTACAACTAATCAGGAGAAAGATCTTGGAGTCATTGTGGATAGTTCTCTAAAGATGTCCATGCACTGTGCAGCGGCAGTCAAAAAAGCAATCAGGATGTTAGGAATCATTAAAAAAGGGATAGAGAATAAAACAGAGACTATCTTATTGCCCTTATATAGATCCATGGTATGCTCACATCTTGAATACTGCATACAGATGTGGTCCCCTCGTCTCAAAAAAGATATACTGGCATTAGAAAAGGTTCCGAAAAGGGCAACTAAAATGATTAGGGGTTTGGAACGGGTCCCATATGAGGAGAGATTAAAGATGCTAGGACTTTTCAGCTTGGAAAAGAGGAGACTAAGGGGTGATATGATAGAGGTATATAAAATCATGAGTGGTGTGGAGAAAGTGAATACGGAAAAGTTATTTACTTATTCCCATAATTTAAGAACTAGGGGTCACCAAATGAAATTAATGGGTAGCAGGTTTAAAACAAATAAAAGGATGTTCTTCTTCACTCAGTTCAGAGTCAACCTGTGGAACTCCTTGCCTGAGGAGGTTGTGAAGGCTAGGACTATAACAGGGTTTAAAAGAGAACTGGATAAATTCATGGAGGTTAAGTCCATTAATGGCTATTAGCCAGGATGGGTAAGGAATGGTGTCCTCAGCCCCTGTTTGTCAGAGGGTGGAGATGGATGGCAGGAGAGATCACTTGATCATTACCTGTTAGGTTCACACCCCCTAGGGCACCTGGCATTGGCCACTGTCGGCAGACAGGATACTGGGCTGGATGGACCTTTGGTCTGACCCACTACCGCCATTCTTATGTTCTTATATTAAATTAACATGTCACACATTAAAAAGTGGCTGACTGATAGGTCTCAAAACATAATTGTTAATAGGGAATCACTTTCAAACAGGTGTGATTCTAGTGAGGTCCCACAGGGATCGGTTCTTGGCACTACACTGTTTAACATTTGAATTAATGACTTTGAAGAAAACATAAGCACAGCAATAGTAAAGTTTGCAGATGGCACACAAACTGGGGGAATGGTAAATAATTAAGAGAACACGCCACGGATACAGAACAATCTGGATCACTCGGTAAGCTGGGCACAAGCAAATAATGTGCATTTTAATATGGCTAAATGTAAATGTATACTTCTAGGAATAAAGAATCTAGGCCATACTTACAGGATGTGGGAGTCTATCCTGGGAAGCAGTGACTTTGAAAAAGATTTGGGGGTCATGGGTAGATAATCAGCTGATGATCAGTGCAACACTGTGGCCAAAATGGATAATACTATCCTGGGATGCATAAACCAGGGAATCTTGAGTAGGATTAGAGAGGTTATTTTACCTCTGTATTTGGAACTGGTGAGACCTCTGCTGGAATACTGTGTCCAGTTCTGGTGTCCACAATTCAAGAAGGATGTTGATAAACTGGCAATGGTCCAAATAAAAGCCACGAGAATTATTAAAGAGTTATAAAACATCCTTGAGTCTATCATTATTTAGCTTAACAAAGAGAAGATTAAGAGGTGACCTGATTACAGCTGATAAGTATGTACATGGGGAACAAATATTTTAATAATGGGTTCTTCAATCTAGCACAGAAAAGTATAACATGACTCAATGACTGGAAGTTGAAGCAATTCAGACTGGAAATAAAGAGTAAAATTTTAACAGTGGGAGTAATTAACCACTGGAACAACTTACCAATGGTCATGGTGGATTCTCCATCAATGACCATTTATAAATCAAGATTGGATGTTCTTCTAAAAGATCTGCTCTACGAATTATTGTGGGGAAGTTTTATGACCTGTTCTATACAGTAGGTCTGACTACATGACCACAATGGTCTTTTCTGTCCTTGGCCTCTATGAATCTAGGCCTCATTTCTCTATTAAACATCCTGTTCCTGGCTGTGCCAACAGTGTCCATGGCACTCTGCTACAAGACTTGAGATTTGGAGGCAGCCCTGAAGGACTGTAAATCCTTGCAAAAGCCTGAATCTCCTGAGTAGCTATGCAACAAGTGTGGATTGGGTGCAGTATGAAAGAAGTGCAAAGGGAGAATGGACTGTAAAAGCTATGATAAGGAACCTTTGGTTACAATAGAATATATTTCAAAGAATCTATTCCCTGTTCAGCCAGAACAATGGGCACTTCCTCAGACACAATAAAATTAACTGTCATTAATATTTAATAGCTAGTAATAGCACATCAAAAGTGTATGTTTCTGGGTGGCGGTTTACTGTCAGAAACATCCTCATCTGAAATGAAAGAGCTGACAAGATACAATGAACACATATTTTATTAATATTCATATATTTGAAAATATATTGAATTTCCAGTTTTCATAATTATTTGATTTCTTTGCTCTCATGTAAAATGTAATGGATTTCAGATAATATCATCCATATTATAGTGTTGCTAAATTAATCTGTGGATTGGCCAATTATCTGAGTGCAAGGTAAACCTGTGTGAAATAAAATATTCATTGCTAAAGAAATTTCCCATTATTTGCAGTTCCTGACAGATTAAATTTCATGTATGCATTTGGAAATTCTCCAACTACTCTATGTGAAAACAATAATAAGCTGAAGACTGAAAATTAGCAACTTTTCTAGACACGTATTTATAATAACAAAGGTCCAGGCATGCCTAGCTTTTTTTTCAGTCGTATCCCATACATAACCAACTACGAATATTTTGACAGGAAACTGTACCTTAGGACATAAATTATGTGATTTTTTAAAATCAAATGCTACCTGTAAAACTGAAATAAAATTGAACTACAAAGGAGGAGTGGATGATTCAGGGAATTTGTAACAATGAAATAAATCCACATGCTGTAATCAACAGGCACTATTACTGCATAGTCATATGCATGAGGGAGTCAGGATTAGAACCTTTAATTGCTAGAATAGACCCATCTGCACTTGAGCTAACGGGGACCCTTTTTAGCAATTCCTAGCAGTAGTTTCCTTATTCTGTCTCTGGGCCAATCACTACAAAGCAATATCAGATACAGCCAAGGCACCATGAGAGATTTCAAAGGCTTTCACCTGTATATTGTTGGTTCAAATGCCTACTCTGTGAATTTCCAAGTAAGTCAGACTGCCTAACCAGGTCTGCTTTTTCTTTCTCCTCACAGGCCATAAACAGTATGACTGCCCACAGTTAAGTTACCACACCGCCCTTTCTAAGCAAGCACATTTATTCCTAAGAGGAAAGCATTACAAAGGAAACATATTAAAAACAATAAAAGAACCCATAAGCTTACCAGAGATCACCCATACTCCAACAAGGGCTCTGGTAGAAGTCAGTCCTTCAAAGCAAGGAGTTTTCTGTGGTCACAAGTTGATAACTTTTGCTCAGAACAAGAGCACCTAGAGGTCTGTGAGTCACTCCTTTATACAGTTTGGTCTTTGATCTTGGGACCCAGGGAAAAGGTAATCAGCAGACAAAAGTCCCCTCCTCAGGGCGAAGCCTCAGACGGTTACGTTCCTGCATAATCAGAGAAGGGTACATTTGCATACACTGCCCCCTAGAGATTTCCTGGGAAGCCCACCTAACTTTGTCCCATAAATTTATTCATGTCTGGCATGTTGTTTCAAATAGTCCTCTGAAGCTCATAACACTTATCAGGGTTTAAAACTGATCACATCTCTCCCCCCCCGCCCCACCCAGACATTCCATACAATTCCACAATAATGCATCAAACTTTGCATTTTTAATAACATTGGATTGTTATTTAAACTTTTAATTCAACAAGGTTTTTCAAGGATATTGCAGAAAATTGCCATCTCTGTCACAATAGCCCTGAGGTTTAACTCTGTGTAATGCTTTCTAAAAAAAGTCCTGAAAAGACAGAACTCTGTCCTGTGATACAACAAAGGTGTATGAAGAAGGGGAGTGTAATAGAATTCTACATGTCATTGCCTCAGCATCACTTAACATAGTAATAACAATAGGGTGGGACTAGCTAGCATATTTTTTGCAAAGTAAAATTGTGTTTTACTAATCTTAGAATTCTTTGAAGGTGTAAATAGCATTGTGGGTAAAGGAGAATCAGTAAACAATATATTTAAATTTCCAGCAGGTATTAAACAAGGTCCCACACAAGAGTCTACTGAAGGAGCTAAGTTGTCCTCGTGTGAGAGACAAAGTATTGACATGGATGAAAACCTGGCCAGGAGAAAAGTTAAAGACTAGGATTAAATGGGCAATTTTAATCATGGCAGAAGGTTAACAGTGGGTTCTTAAGGTTCTGTACTTGGTCCTATGTTTAGGTTAGCTAGGGCCAGAGAGGACTGCTAGAACTTCAGACACACCCAAACAAGCTGCATGGGCAATGTGATGGAAAATGAAAATAAATGTCGATAGTGAGAGAGTTTCCAAAGAGTTCAGCACCCAACAGGCTTTGCACTTTCAACAATCTGGACACATACTGAGGAGCCTAAATATGACATGAGCTCTTCTGAAAAATCTTGCCCCAAATCCTTGAGTTCTCTGCAGTGGTGTTTTGAGACCCCTACAGTGGGAAAGAGCAAAGACTGAGCTGGCTGGGAAGAAGGGTGGATGAGTCAAGTGTTGTACACACTGTTGTAACAACCAGGCAAGGTACTAACAAACTTCAACAGGACTTTTATTTTTAAAGTGGAAATCTCTTTTCCAAGCTGCTGCTGCACCTTCGGTAGCTGTCACTCCGCCTCCTCAACTCCCCCCCCCCCCCCGCTTCCTGTTTCCTGTCCTTTCAGACTCCCAGCAGCCAGTGCTCCCAGTTCTAATAATTGCAAGCAGCATCTTAACACCACATTCCCTCCTCCCTTAAGAAACTCTCCCAATTAAAATAAACATTGTTGTTCTAACCACAGGAACAAATATGAAACAAGACACTATACTGTTGGCAGAAATGTTACTATGTTATGTAGTATCTACAGTGTTTTCAGTGTCTCTAGTCCAGACAGGTGGTCATCTTGAGTGACAGGCCGTCTCTCAAGACCCGGCCCCGGTTCCAGTGCAATGTCTTGTTGTGTTGCTACTACGGTGAAGTCATCCAATGCAGACTGGGTGTTGGCATAATCTCCTCTTGGTGCATAGGCAGGTGCAAGATAAGAAACATTCCATACCCGCCCATCAGAAAGTCGATTGCTGTAAGGTCCCTTCTTCTCTATGATTTTAAGAGGAGCTGTGAATTTATGGTCCCCTTTGTGTAAAATTCCAGATTTTCGTATTCTAATGAAGGAACCACACTCAAACTTTGGTTCCTTAGCACCCCGTCGCTTGTCTCCGAAAGCCTTAGACTTTGCTTGGTTCTGTTCAACTGTTTTTCTCTTGGAATCATTTGTCTGCAGCGATAGTGAACTTTTCTGCAAAGGAGTCACAGACTAAACTGTGCCTCCTGTATCCATGCTCATTATTTTGGCTTCAGCTATAGCTGACTCAATCTGAGTAGCAATGGTTATTGCTTTTTCTAGCGTAAGTTGCGCTAAGTAGTAAGTAGAAGTAAGCGTTCTCTTACACGAAGCATGGTTGTTTTCTCAATGAGCTGGTCTCTAATTATCTCATCTGCCATATTCCCAAAGTCAAAAGTTACAATCAGACTCCTCAGGGAAGCAATATACTGCATTACAGTCTCCCCTGTTTTCTGCTCACGCTGGCAAAATCTGTAGCGATTAGCTACTACATTCACTTTTGGCACAAAAAAGTTCTTTAATGCAGTGAGTGCAGTCTCATACTTATCTGCAAGGGGAAAAGTGTGAAATGTATGCTGCCCTTCTGCTCCAAGGCAGTGGATTAGCAGAGCATGCTTTCTTACTTCAGAAATCTCTGTAGCACTGATTGCAAGCAGGTAAGTCTCAAACATATGGAACTAGGCAGTAAAAGCAATTGGAGGCTCACCTGGGCTTTGCAGAAAGGGTGCAGGTGGGTTCAGAGGCAGAAGATCCATCCTCGTCGCCAGAATGTTGTTACAACCAGGCGAGGTACTAACAAACTTCAACAGGACTTTATTTTTAAAGTGGAAACCTCTTTACCAAGCTGCTGCTGCACCCTCGGTAGCTCTCACTCAGCCTCCTCAACCCTCCTCCCCCCGACTCCTTCCTGTCCTTTCAGACTCCCAACAGCCCATGCTCCCAGTTCTAATAATTACAAGCAGCATCTAAACACCACACACACACCCCTTATTTCTCTCCTCCTTCCCAGCAGATTTTAGGAAGACTATATGATCCACCCTGGAGGCAGCCCTGGATAGGGCTGCACTGTCAGGGTTCTGGGACAGGGATGCCATCAAGGGTTAGTGCTGGTGCCGCAGCACAGGGCTTCTGTACAGATTGCTGGCCTCCAGTGAGACCATGGGCACAATGGCCTATTCTGAGGGGCAACAAAGCCCTGTCCCCGACTGGGCCACATGGGAAGAATTCTGCTAAGGTATCTGCATGGAGAGTCCCTCCTCCAGTCACCTACCATGGCCTTCACTGCCCTCGGAAGTATTGATGCGTGCCCATTTTCTGTCATAAAACAATGTCTGGTGTATTACCTGCAACTAGGGTAACCAGATGTCCCGATTTTATAGGGACAGTCCCAATATTTGAGGCTTTGTCTTATATAGGCACCGATTACCCCCTCCTCCCCCACCCCCGTCCCAGTTTTTCACATTTGCTGTCTGGTCACCCTACCTGCAACTATCAGACCAACTGCTCTCTAATATCATTGCCTATTTTAAGTCTCTTAAGAAGTAGCACTGATTTGACTGCTTTCTAGGCCCCAGGGATCTCTTCTAATCTGATTAGCCTGGACAAATGTCAATTAAACCTTTGTGTGACCCCAAGCGGGCAAACACAGGATGCCACAACCCTCAGCTGACACTTTCTTCATGATGAAAGGAAACGCTGACAAGCTTCAGATTCCTGCTCTCCGAGACAGAGGATGTGGCTCTATTACAATCCCAAACTGTGGTAGTTTAGGGCCCAATTCTGCGAGTGCCCCCAGTGATTTAATTGGGGCTAGCCACAGTAGAAACTACCCCTCACAGGGAATAAGGATGGCAGAAAGAACCCATGACAATGCAGGCCAGTTTCTACCACCCATACTCATCATGAGTAGGGCCATACTTGGAGAGTAATCTCACTTGAATTAAAGTGCTATTCCTCATGCATAAAAGTGGCAGAATCTGTCCCATATTGTGCTTCTCTCGATCTCAGGTTGCCTTGATCCAGATCCTCAGAGGTATTTAGGCACCTAACTCCCATTGGTTTCAAATCAAATCAGTGGGGGTTAGGTGCCTAAATACCTTTGAGGATCAATGCAGGAGAGTAAATGCGGTGAGGTATGCATTCATCCCCTTGCTTATTCTACAGAACACAGCCCCTGCTCTTCAGATGCTTCCTCCAAAAGCAAGCAGGCAGAGCTTTGGCTTCATCTCCTTCTCCCCCACACTCTGGTCAGAATACACGGCACCCTTTCAAGGGCTGCAATAATTTCTTAGGGAGCTGGGGAAAGACTGTGACACTGAACTGCAGTTTCTTCCTGGGGCAAAGTAGTTCCATGCTGTCCTTTTACTCTGTATTATACCTACAGGTTAAATCTGCCTTCATGCAAAGGTTATTTAAATTTCATGAATCCCCTGATGGTATAGCAGGCAGAGACTAATAACCCTGGAGAGCTTTAAGGAATCTTTTTCATATGCCCTGTCCCCCCTCCATAGGGAATGTGAGTCTTTTACAGCCCCCAGTACAGAATGCGTCTTTTTTTATCTGAAGTTGCAGAGACTCACCCTTTTAGCTCTGAAGGTCACCCGTTCAATCCCCATTGTTGGCCAAGATGTCAGACGTCACACCTACTCGCTCAAACAAATGCTAGGCAG
Source organism: Natator depressus (assembly GCF_965152275.1). Taxonomy (NCBI): domain Eukaryota; kingdom Metazoa; phylum Chordata; order Testudines; family Cheloniidae; genus Natator; species Natator depressus. Next base: position 17,327,723 of record NC_134235.1, read on the forward strand.
TCTGAGTAAGGGCCAGACTTGCAGTGAGTAGCACCACCAAAAACAAGGGGAGTAAGGGGCTACTCAAACACAAGGAAGGATGGGAAAACCTGGCTCTACAATTTCAGTCATACAAACGGGTGGACTTAAAATCCTTATGGACGTGTAACTTCTGACCAGAGTAATCCCACTTGTGGACCCTTGATCTGGGCTTGAGAGATCCACCTTGGATCAACTTATGATTGATATGCTAAGGTGGCTTGCCTTGTTAATTATAGGCAGATTCTGCTAATGGTGATTAAAGCTGTTGCAGAAACCCCAAGTTCTACACGATATGCCGAACTGGCAAAGAAGGAGCACTGGGGGCATGATATGGTCATGCTCTTATACATTTGTGGGCCAGCCTGTCACTATTGTACCAGTCTCTCCTATCTGAGGGACCTAGTTCCTAATCTAAGAATTGTATAAAAGACAGACAAAAACATTGGACAAAAAATTCATCATGCAAATCAATTAAAGTTGAACTAGGAAAAAGATCTGTCCCCACAGGTGTCAAGTGCCACTGCAAAGGCTAAATAAAAATCCCAGATGGCGGTTAGGGCTGTTCCTCTTTATGAGTATCCTCAGTGATTTAAGATGGACTGAGACATCTTGTTTGCCACTCGTTTGAATAGGAGGGCTTTACGGTCCCAGTCAATACTGATGTTCCCCTTGGTACTGATGTCCAATTCCACATCAGCAGAGACTCAGCTCTTTATGTCACCGTTACGTGGGCAGGATGCAAATGCCATTTTCCAGTGTCGTGATGTCAGCACAAGACAACTGTGATAGAATTACAGAATGGAAGGTCCCAGACCAAAGGAAATGTTGTAACCAGAGAATGGGACAAAGTAACTTGAACTAATGAGACTGTATTGGTAATGCATAATGCTCCTGTGCGCACATCTGGTTATTAATGAATGGGTATTCAATTGGAAAAAAGTGAAAGGAAACAGGCTGTTGTTATGTAATACGTGGGGGTACAAGGTACCCATCGTTCCAAGTAAAGGTAAGAAGCCCACAGTAAACTCCGAAACTATAATCAATCAAATGGAAAGAAAATACCCCACCTTGTTATCTGAACTGGCAAGTGGTCTCACAAATACCTGGCATTAATGTATTTTAATTAATAAATAGGGTGCAGTTCATGCATGTCCAATTGCTTTGAAATGTTCACATTAAAATATAATGAAAAGTACTGCATTTCAGAGGTAGCAGCCTTCTACTCCATACTCCTTGTGGATAAAGGTTTAACCTATCAGCAACGGGTTGGAGAAATGGCTAGCATAGAGGTAACAACTGTTTATTTAGTTTATGGTGAATGTGTCTTAGAGTTACTACACTCCTAAAGGATTTAAAACTCGGACAAACGCCTAATTTTATTAGAGACAAACAGTTATGAAATTGATATTGCCCAAAATGTTCTCTGAAACTAGAGCAGGATGGAATTAGATGACTTGCTATTTGCAAGAAAATCTCTCTTAATATTATGCAAAGCCTTGGATTTGTGACAATATCCCCTCATCAGAACTCCTGTTATTTAAGTGGGAATAGTACTATGCCTATTTCCCTGTATGTATCGTTCACTGCTTTTTTACTAGTGTTTTATCCAGACAAACATGTGTTTCACTGATTGGCTTCTGTCTATTCAGTAGATCAACTCGAAGAAGACAACTTCAAAGAATGTCTGAATTTGCCTCACAGTGGAACACCCAAACATGGAGATCCTTGCATACCACCTGGTGCTCTGTAAATAGCTACCAGCATGTATACAGGTGTGTTTGAGGTAATCGCTCCTGTGTGCAGAGACAACCCATGCCTGCCAATAGTGGGGGAGGCAGAGTGAGGACAACTGGCTTCAGCAGTGTTCCTGAGAATGTTCAGTATAAGCCAAGCAGCAAATTTGGGGGAGGGAGGCACGTGACCCTGCAGGCCACTCCACATGTCCCCTCTGCCTTTGTGTGGCTAGATGGAGATGTATGACTTTCAGAGTTGGTCAGAGAGTCTACCATCTTGTCAAACCCAGTACAGTTAATAAAAAGGAACATGCCATCGGAAACAGTAACTTAGGGTGTGAATGGACAGTATTGCATAGCAACTAATCAAAGAGAGTAAATTAGGGTGTCCTATCACTGTTCCAAACTTTTGTTATAACACCCTCATTAAGAACTATAGTTGTCAGGGTTCCTTCCCCACTCTGAACTCTAGGGTACAGATGTGGGGACCCGCATGAAAGACCCCCTAAGCTTATTCTTACCAGCTTAGGTTAAAACTTCCCCAAAGTACAAACTTTGCCTTGGCCTTGAACAGTATGCTGCCGCTACCAAGCGTTTTAAACAAAGAACAGGGAAAGAGCCCACTTGGAGACGTCTTCCCCCAAAATATCCCCATCCCCAAACCCTACACCCCCTTTCCTGGGTAAGGCTTGATAATAATCCTCACCAATTTGTACAGGTGAACACAGACCCAAACCCTTGGATCTTAAGAACAATACAAAAATCAATCAGGTTCTTAAAAGAAGAATTTTAAATAAAGAGAAGGTAAAAGAATCATCTCTGTAAAATCGGGATGGAAAATACTTTACAGGGTATTCGGATTCAAGACACAGAGGATCCTCCTCTGGGCAAAACCTTAAAGTTACAAAAAACAGGAATAAACCTCCCTCTTAACACAGGGAAAATTCACATAAAACAAAAGAGAAACTAATCCGCCTTGCCTGGCTTACCTATACTGGTTGCAATATTGGAGACTTGGATTAGGATGGGTTGGAGAAGATGGATTTCTGTCTGGCCTCTCTCAGTCCCAAGAGAGAACAACCACGTAAACAAAGAGCACAAACAATAGCCTTTCCCCCCCAAGATTTGAAAGTATCTTGTTCCCTTATTGGTCCTTTGGTTCAGGTGCCAGCCAGGTTAGCTGAGCTTCTTAACCCTTTACAGGTAACAGGATGTTGCCTCTGGCCAGGGGGGATTTTATAGCACTGTATACAGAAAGGTGGTTACCCTTCCTTTTATAATTATGACAATAGTCATTACTGCAGTTCCTGTTTTCAAAAACAACACGGTAAAACCCAAATATGGTATTGTGGTAATTATCATAATTATCACTCCAACAAGGGGGTGGCTGTCACCTGTTGGCTCCTGGTCTGATCTTAGAAGGCCCTAGCTTGGGGGTAAGAACATAAGAATGGCCCTACTAGGTCAGACCAAGGGTCCATCTAGCCCAGTATCTTGTCTTCCGACAGCGGCCAGTGCCAGATGCCCCTGAGGGAATGAACGGAACAGGTAATCATCAAGTGATCCATCCCCTGTCACTCATTCCCTGGTAAACGGAGGCTAAGGACACCATTCGTAAAATAATAATGGAAGTTACTGAAGCTGTAACAGCAAGTAGAAGAACCAAATATTTGTATTAAAATAGGCTTGCCTATAGGTCTTAGGCATTAAGTGTTAAGGGTTTAGTGTGAGGCCTAGAAATTAGCAGTATATATCTTGTGACAGTTTAGTGTTGCAGTTTGTGATAAATAGATAAACCACAAAAACACATGGTAGAATCTCAGGGACTTTTTGCAATAAGAGCTAACTGCACTGATGTATTGAAACTACTAGGAAAGGGACTGACACAAATGATTGGGTTAACTATTAAACATAATTATGGTCAACCAGAATACCACATATGGACAACTGGAACCCTAAAATTGGTCTCCCAGAGGACAAAATGTGAACTGTGGCGGAGACTTGATCAGATATGATCCCGTGTGGCATGTGGTGGGAATGGAAAAGGATATACAAAAAGGTTGTCAGACCCATCTTTAGTTGGGCACCAGGGATGGCCAAATAGCAGAAGCCTGAGTATGAACAAGCCCTCTTCTTTTTGTTTCTGTCTTTGCTGTTACGAGTGTCTACAAGGGTGTAGGTATGTCAGCATTGTGGGATTGCTTTATCTTGTACCAGCCTAAGGTTCTACGTGTGCACGATCCAGGGGGTGTTTTGTTATATGTATCTGCTTTTGTATAATTATACTTATGCTTGGATTTGTTTCTATTTGTGTGTTTCACCAATCTCAATCTCTTACACAGTTGCAAGAGTAAAGAACCTGTTACCTGTGATTGGTGTACTTTGCACCCTAAACTTATCCAGGCTAAATACTGAAGAGGCAGATAGGAGAGAGTACAGGATGAGAAACCCAAGGCAGTGATTGAAGACTATGTCTGATCAATATGGGAGAGATGGGACAGTAGTTTGAGAGGCAGGTGGGAGTCAAGGATTGACTCTGAAGAAGAGTGGGGGCTGGAGCATGTGTGTACTCGGAGGAAAGAGAGCCAGAGGAAAGTGATAGGGAATAATGATGGGGTTATGGAAAGTTAGGAGGCATGAGAAGATGGGGTCACTGAAGCACATTTAGGGATTTGAGGAGGAGCAGGTGAGTAACCTTAGTGTTGAGAGAGAATGCTTCTAGTTTATATTTTGCTTGCAAAAAGGGAAGAACAGTCCAGTGCATAGGGCACTAGCCTAGGACTTAGGCTCGATTCCCTGCTCTGCCACAGACTTCCTGTGTGACCTTTGGCAAGTCATTTGGCCTCTCTGTGCCCCAGTTCCCAATGGGGATAAAAGCAATGCCTTACCTCACAGGGGTGGTGCTGATGAAAATTAATCAAAGATTGTGAACCACTTTGATATCTGCTGGTGAAAAGCCAGTATTATTATTTTGTAAATTAGACTCCTGACTTCAACACATGGCGCAGATCCTCAGCTGGTGTAAATCAGCCTGACTCCATTGACTTCAAAATTGCAGCTGGGGAATCTTACCCAGTAACATCGTAATCTCGCTTTGTAACTTCCCTCAGTAGCTGGACAATTAGCTTCAGTGCCTGCAATCTGGTCTTTTTCTTAATGTCCTGCCCTCAACTGCTGGGTGGTGGCACTGTGCACTGTTAAAACAGCAGTTATTTTGCATCCTAGTGATAGCTGTGGCAATTTGTGAGGGAAGTAATTCCTACATAACTTGTCCTGTTGGTAAAGTGCCTTGGAATCCTGTGACAACAGGTGGTATATTCAAGTACTGTAATTCTTGTAATTTGCAGTGCCTAGGACCAGTGCGGCAGCCCATGGCTGTTTTTATTACAGCATCTAACAAGCTATGTGCATTGCTGCTCCACTAATTGTTGTGAAACCACAGGGCACCAAATAGGTCCATACTGTGCCTATGGTCCGTGTTATGTCGGTTGATAGTATATGCTTTTTATGCGCAATTATAATCCTACTGAGGCAGTTTATTATTAGAGATATTAAATGTTAATAGCATCTTCCATCTATAAAATAGACCATGTAAGTTCTAAAGAGCTTTGTAATGCCATTATTATAAGCCCATTTCAAACGGAGGCCAAAGTTTCAAATTTTGGGTGCCTAAAGATAGATATCAAAATAAACAGGCCTCATTTTGAGAGATCCTGAGGACTCTCAGCCTCCGTTGGCCTCACTTGATTTCACTGGGCACTGTGCACCTCAGAACATCAGACTGTTTATTTAGATACCTGGATAGGGTTGCCAACTTTCTAATCACAGAGAACTGAACACCCCTGCTCCACCCCTTCTCCAAGGCCCTGCTCCCCGCTCGCTCCATTTCCCCCTCCCCCATCCCGTCGCTCACTCTTTCCCACCCTCACTCATTTTCACTGGGCTGGGGGTTAGGGTATGGGCTTTGGGTGCAAGTTCTGGGGTGGGGCTGAGGGGTTCGGGATGCAGGAGGCAGCTCCGAGCTGGGGCTGAGGGGTTCACAGTGTGGGAGGGGTTGTGGGCTCCGGCTGAGGGTGTGGGCTCTGGGGTGGGGCCAAGGATGAAGGGTTTGGGGTGCTACAGGGGTCTCTGGCCTGGGGTTGGGGTGCAGGGTGAGGGATCCTGCTGGGGGTGGGACCAGGGATGCAGGGTTTTGGGCACAGGAGTGGGTTGAGGTGTGGGAGGGGGTGAGGGCTCCGGCTGGGAGTGTGGGCTCTGGGATGCAGCGGAGGATGAGCGGTTTGGGGCACAGGAGGGGACTCTGGGCTGGCTGGGGCCGGGGGTTGGGAGGCGGGGTCCCGGCGGTGCTTACTGCAGCTCCGAGGAAGCGACCGCCAGGTCCCTGTGGCCTCTAGGCACTTGGGCAGCCCGGCGGCTCTGCACAGTGTGGGTTGCCTTTGTGCCCACAGGCACCGCCCCCCTGCTCCCATTGGTCACAGTTCCTGGCCAATGGGAGCTGCAGAGCTGGTGCAGCACATGGACCCTCCCAGTACCTGGCCGCACCAGCGCCTAGGGGCTGCAGGGACCCGGTGGCCACTTCCGGGAGTCGCGCAGAGCTAGGGCAGGTAAGGAGCCTGCCTTAACCTTGGGCCCCCACTGCGCTGCCGACTGGGCATTCCAGTCGAAAACCAGACGCCTGGCAAACCTATACCTAGATAAGGATTTCAATGCCTGACTTTTAGTCATCCACTCTGAAAGTTTTAGCCTTTTGCCAGGAGGCATTTCACTCATTACTTAAAACATGCTTTCAGTCTGGGAGAGGTATGCTGGAGGACTCACACTAGTAAACTGCCTTGGAGTTTCTAAACATTATAGATGATCATTTTTCTAATACAAAAGCACATTAAACCCTACTCAGGACTATTCTATAGCAGGCCTCATTCTGGCAGACAAATATAAACTCAATGCTGAGCTAAAAATTAGTTCATCCGAGGTCTGGAAAAATTGCCTTGTAGGAAGAGACCAAAGAAGTGCAATCCATGTGGCTTAACAAAGAGAAGGTTAAGTGGTGACTGGATCACAGTCTATAATTACGTATCTGGGGGGGAGATTTCTGATAGTAGAGGGCTCTTTAATCTAGCACGCAAAGTCATAATGAGATCCTGTGGTTGGAAGCTGAAGCAGGAACAATCCAAACCCAGTTATTTTATTTACACGGAGGGTAATTAACCCCTGCAACAATTCACCCAGGGATGTGATGGGTTTCTCCATCATTGGAAGTCTTTAAAGACTGGATGTCTTTCTAGAAAGATATGCTCTAGCTCAACCAGTGATGCAAGCAGGATGGTACGGTCCAGTATGCCATACCAGGAAGATCATTTATAGCCAGTAGGGCATACCGGAAAGACACAGGAGGAACAGAACGTGGATCCACTGGGCGGCACCCCCAGTTCTTCCATGAAGCTACATGCCTGTGTCTCCTGTCCGGGGTCTGTACAGCAGCCCTACAGGAGGACAGGGCTTGGAGTGGTACAGCTGTGCTGGATGAGCTGTCAGTGTGGGGCCACCTGGCGGTCCCACGTTCTGTTCCTTTCGCCGCTGCGGTTCCCAGCAGATCCCAGAACCGCAGGGCTCTGCCGGGAACCGCAGCGGTGAAAGAAGCAGAACCCCATGCCGGCAGCTTCTCCAGCACAGCTATACCACGTCCAGCTTCGTCCCCACAGCCCTGTCCTCTGGTGGGGCTGCTGTACAGACCCCAGACGGGACTCAGGAGATGCAGCTGCATGGCAGGGCTGGGGGCAGGGCTGGGGACGGTACAGCCGCACTGGAAGAGCTGCCGGCGTGGGGTTCGGTTGCCGGTGTTTCTGAAAAAAAATATTCTCAGCTGTCAGAGGGAGCTGGTTTGAAGCTCTTCTGCTGGCAATTCCCAAAGCAGGTGTGACTGTGAACTGGCTATTGTTCCAGAGAGCAAACCCTCCTCTTCTCTTAGCAGCCCACACAGCAGCTGTGCCGTGCCCACCCACTGGGAGCGCTCCCCACCACAGGTAACGTGGGATGGATCATGGGGAGGGGGAAAGCGCAGGGCCCCAAGCTGGGGACGGGGCAGGGTCACGGGAGGAGTCACATGGGGGGGTCATGTGCCCCCCCCCCTTTAGATGGTACAGTGTACCAGTAAGAAATGAATTCTGGTTGAGCTCAGTGGTGCAAGTAAACGTTATGGAGTTGACACAGGAACCACTTGGTAAAATTCTATGGCCGTCCTGTGCTACCCGGGAATTCAGATTAGATCATCACATTGGGCCTACTGGCCTTAAAAATCTACAAAACTCAAATATTTGTGGGGCAGCTGGGAGCAGTCAAGCAGATAACCAGGATACAGTACATTGCACAACAGCAAGGAGAAAAGAAACGTTGGCCAGTGACTTGAGGCAGACACATGATTTTACAACAAAAAAAAAAAAAAAAAAAAAACCACCAACATGGTCTCTCTTATCATCACACAGAGCAAGACAGGATCTTGGTAAGGTCCCAGCTGAAGTTTTTGGTGATATTTGGGCCAGAGGTTTGCAAAACGCTGAAGCCAAGATTGCTTTCAGAGTTAAGAATTACTGAAGGAGATGTTTAAATAAAGCTGTTCTGGGGACTAGAGAGCTCTATTTATTCTTGCAGTGTCATCACCTCAGGTGGCATAAATTGGTGCAAATGGATTTAAATGGAGTTGTTATGCTGATTTATACCTGTGGAGGACTTGGGCTCACCGTCCTTATTTCTTTTATTCCTCCTGATTTTATTTTCAAAAAAAGTGTGTGACCTGTAGCAATCAGACAATAAATACTTAAAAAAAAACCCAGAATATACCTTAAAGCAGAGGTACCAAAGCAGAAGTACCTGCACAAATACATGAGTATTTTCTAGCCTGCAGTGGTAATTGTTTTCCTAGCTACATTTCCTTTCCTGCAACGGAAACTGAAGAGTCAACTGGGAAAAACAAACAAACCTCAAATCTCATTTATCTGGCTGCGACAACCTCATCCGCCCAGGTCCCAGATTGCCATTGGCCATAGTTTCTCCATGTCCCAGTTAAATCATTGACTCACAGAAACACAATGACAAAAAGCATAAAATTTACTATGCCGCATTTTCTGCCCTAGAGCATTTGATTAAAAAACATCCCCACAGTTTGGGTGCAGGCGGCGGCGGGGCTGTCTAGAAGCTCTTGGATTTAGTGCCTCTGGTATGGGTCCAAGAGGTCACGAGACATCAGATGTCAAACTTCAAAAAGTTCTCTCACTGGATAGTTTTATCTTCCCAAGGCTCTGCCATTGCCCAGTGTTCTAGTTAAGCCAATCTCGGTCTACAGCCACAAGACAATGCTACAGTGACAAGCAGTTTATTACGATATATTGATTGGCAATTTTGTTGTTGTCGTTTCATTAAATTCTTGCTGAACAAATGGCATGTGCAGTAGCGTCGGCAGGAAGAGTAGGTGCAGTTTGGGCAAATGGTTTAAAGGGACTCTCTCAACTGAAAAGGCAGTCAATCAAACACAAATGACTAAACGATAGTTTCAGACACTGCACTTGGTCCTGAGTTCCAGAGGTTTTTTTTTTTTTTTGTGGTTTTATAATCAGACCTTTCCTATTTTGAATTCTATTTGTATCAGAACTAGAATTGGATCAGATTGCACCCGATGGGCAATCCTGTACGTTTTTGATGCTGCCATCTTTTCCCCCAGAATCTCAGCTTTCATTTTTACAGACACCCTGTAACAATAGCTCTGGGAAGTGTGATCTGACCCAGTCCCTAACTCAGTGATGCTAATAGGAATGTCAACATTGTGAACTATTTCACTGCTGATCAGAACACTCACATTACCACTGTTTGTACAATCAACGGTGAGTGACTCATTTTTGGTGTCATGAATGAATGGTGCTTGGGAGAATGCCCCCTTCCCTCCCTGATGTCACTTCTGGAGTAAAAAAGCAGCAAGGAAGAGTGCAGCCCCTGAGTCCAAGGGGCCTATCTCACAGAGCCCAATGGGGCATCCAGCCCCCTCCTCCAAAATAGTCTGGACCCCCCCACATCTCCTTTTGTGATGGATAGTGATCAGGCTTTAAGGACTCCCTAGCTCTATCGGCAACTGTTCCTCTCTGTCTGGGATCCTGTCTGCAGACCCTAGAAGGCATCATTGCATTGGCTACATTTTCAAGGAAGAATAAAGCCAGACATTTATATTGTTTTTGCAGAGTGGGGAGGGGCATGGTTAAAACCCCCCTTTTGTGGGGAGGGGCAAGGTTAAATCACCTTCCCCATGCTGGCCAGAACGTGGCTCACTCTTGGAGCGGGGCTGGGTTATTTTTACTCTCCCTCATATCTACTTATAGCCATCTGTACATTTGGTTATTGTGTTGTGTTTTTTTTGTTGTTGTTGCTGTACAGTCTCAGATATGTACCGGGAACTCATGCAGCTAGGAGGCAACCAGAACAAAAACAGATTTGGAAAGCGGGGGCCCAGAAACCTCTAGAGAAGCCATTTCTGAATTAAGAACTAAAACATTTCCTGATTCCTAATAATAAAGCCCTAAATGTAAATGTAAATAAATAAGATCAATGTTTCAAAAGGAGACAGAAAAGTACTTTATTGATTGCATTTATGTACTGATTTCATAAAAGCTGCCTGCACTGAGAGTTAGACTGTGGCCTTTTCGGCCCAAGCCTCATCAAGCAGTGTTACCGCAGGAATAGACCTAAGAGGCATTGTTCCTCTCCAAGGCACAGCTCCCTTCCTGCTTCTCCCTTTCTTCTGGGGAAGGGGGAAGTAGTGATTTGCTACAGGCCTATGCCAACAGTAAATTACAGAACCCCTGGGGTCAGCTCCGCTATTAGTTCTGTATCGCTGCAACTCCTAGGAGCCCCATGAACCAGGTGTTCCCTGTATGAGGCACTGTATAAACAGAACAAAAAGATGGTCCCTGTGCTAAAGAGCTGACAATTTAAGTGTAAGACAGGAGACAACAATGGATATAGACATAGAGAGATGGGGGAGTACAAGAAAACAGTACTAGTCAGCATGATGGGCCCACCATTAGCAAGTTTGGGGTATGCATCACAATAAAGGAGAGTTTGAAGAAGGGAACTGAAGGAGGACCAGGATGTGGGTTTGTAGATGTTCCCAGGAAGCTATTCCCATGTGGGTGGGGCAGCGTGGGAGAATGGACAAAGATGCTTGTTTGAAAATTAATCTCAGGTGTTTGGCCTATTTGAAGGACAATGGCAATGTTCTGCCCACACCCTGCCCACCTGTTCTGGCTGGAGAGCAGCAGGTGTATAATGCTCACTTGCTCCTGCATTCTCAAACCCAATGTCCATGTAGCGTGCATAGGTGTAAAGGGGCTTCTTTTATACTTGACAATGTAAAGGGCCTGTAGTCCACATCACCATCTGTTGCAGAGAACTCCAGAGTTAACTGCAGACCGAAAGTCTGCTCAAAATATTTTGGACCAGATTCTGGTCCCAGTTCACCCAGTGCAAATCCAGAGCATCTCCACTGAGGTAGGTGGAATCACTCCAGATTTGTCTTGGTGTTACTGAGAGAAAGATCTGGTTCTGTGAGTACGAGACACTGAAATGACTGCCTCTATTTGCTAGATATAGAAATATAGCTTGGCATCTGACTCCTCGTTAAGAGTTGCTAGCTAAAATTTTTGAGGTTGAAGCAATAATAATTTCTAGCGCTTATATAGCACTTTTCCATTGTAGATCTCAAAATGTCAACCAAGGAAGGAAGTAGTATTATCCTTATTTTACAGATGGGAAACTGAGGCACAGAAAAGGGAAGTGACTTGCCCAGGGTCACCCAGCAGGCCAATGGCAGAGCCATGAGTGGAACCCAGAACTACTGATTCCCTGTGCAGTGTTCTAGCCACTAGGCAACATTATGGGATAGTATTACACAGAATCATCTGACTAGAGACAAGATATAGTAGAAAACCTGTATGAAGGGGTCTCAGTAAGAGAGCTATGGATCAGCAGCTCATTTGTGAGAATCAAAACTATTTTCTAAAATTCTTCAGCTCAGATTGCTTTGTACCATAGAATGGTTGAGTGGCTTTTTCCCCCCTCCCCATTTAAACAATCCCCCCCCCCTTTTAATGTTTTGTGAAAGGGACAGCCGCATCTTGTCTAGTCACTTGCCTTTGTGCAAAGCATAGCAGGTAGGTGTAAAATGTTAACATATCAGAATTCGCCACTCACCTCAGTAATGGATTTTTCTCAGATTATACTGGATTTGCACAGGAGACTACAAGACGATGGAGAATGAGGGTTTGTCTGCTCATGCAGCATTTACAGCTACTACTTTTCCACTTTTGCAGTTTCCAGTCCTGTCAGGTTGTTCAATAACTGAACATTTAAATTGCATCATTCTCTTACCTTCTTGCATTTTCTTCCACTCAAATTCCAAGGTGATTTTGGTAGCTGCCCTAACAAGAGCTTGCAGGGATTTGACAGGCCAGCTCCTCAGCTGGTTTTAATCTGAGTAACTCTACTGATTTCAATGGACCTGTGTTGATTTCTGCCAGGTGAAGGTCTGACACTGTGTTCATTTGATCTCCTGCCATAAAAATAAAAAAGGCATGAATTAAAACCTCTGATTGGAATATCCTGGCTCTTTGAAGAAGTTCAGTCAGGATCTGGATCTGAACTTTGCTGCCTCTAATGTAAATGAAAATCCAGTTACTTAGTCACATTTTTAAAAAAGTTTTCTCTGTTGTTGGGGGGGGAGGGGGTTAACAAATTATCAAATATATTTGCATTTCACTGAGAGCTTTGCCCTTTTCTGCTGATCTTCTCTTCCTTTGCCATAGTTAAAACACAGAATTTAGACCCTTGGGCCCAGATCCACAAAGATACTTTGGCACCTAAACCCCAGACTTAGGCATCTAAGTTCCATTTTTAGGCACTGCTGTGCTCCACAAAACCAGGTGCTACCTAACCCAGCAGGTGTCTAAACTGATTTGGTGGCAGGGCTGCCCCGGGAGGAACAAAAGAGGCACTTTACCCTGTCCCACCTCTTTGAGAGAGCCCCCAGACTGACTGGTGTTGTGAGGTAGTGCGCAGGGTCACAGTACCACTCGGGTTTGGTCTAGCCACAGAGGGCCAAAACTGCGTGGCACTACAACCCTGTGCACAAAGTCGCAACAGCTGGGGCAGGGGCAGGGGCTGAGCCCAGCCCCGTGGGACAGGAGTCACTACTGTGAGGGGAGTGCAGGTGTCTCCAGTCCCCCAATACCCCACCCCTGGGGCCTCCCCTCCATGTTTTTGCATCCTTGGTATTTTTGAAGGGGGAGGGTTTCAGATTTTGCCCCAGACCCCTAAAAACCTCTGTACAGCCCTGCATGGCACCTAAATTTTTGCTGTAAAAGTCCCCTAGGTGCCTACATTTCTGCCTCTGGGCATGTGTACAGCTGTCTCACTCTGGGCATCCAGGCACCCATCTCCTGGCTGAGCCCCATACCTAGTCACAAACTGGGGGAAGATAGGCATTCCTTTGCCTGACTCACCCCTGGGGCCTGATCACTGGCCACCTACAAGGCCAGGTCGTATTCAAATGCTGGCCAGAGTAAGAGGAGGTGGTGGCGGTGACCTTATAACTTTTATCCCGGTGGTCAGAGCACTCTCCTGGGATGCTGAAGCTGTTCCACTGTGTATAAATAATGAAAGACAAATGGACTGGATGCTGGGTCTCCCACCTCATAGCTAGGTACGCTAACCACCAAGCTACAGAGTCATTCTCATTCATGCTCTCTGGGCCAATGAGTCTTTGTCACAGGCTCAACAGGTGTGAGACTGAGGGAGCCCCACATCAGAATAGCCCCTTCCTGAGAGGTGAAAGACCCCCCCCCCCTTCAAATCCGGTCTCCCCTCTGCCTCAGGGGGGAAATTGAACAGGGTGTGACATTGTATGATTAAAATATGACCATGTAGTTCATTGTTGCTACCACTGTTATATATTCACGACAAATCTTTTACAAAGTGTGTCAAGTAAGGTGTCAGGGAAAAGTTATTATTTGCTGAATAAGATAATCATATTTGTATGCATGCATCATTTTTGTATCTGAAGTTAACTATGTGCCCAAGGTCAGATAAGAAGCCTGTGACAGAGCTGGGGCCAGAATCCAGGTCTCCTGAGTCCCAGTCCACAGCTCCACCTCACTCTACCTCAGTAGCTTAGTTACACTATCTGGCATGTGGGGAATAAATTAATGTGCATAATTTCCCTAAACAGCAGTATAAGGTCCTCTTTGCTTGCACATCCTTTCATTTCACCATAAAGATCCTTTGCTGCCTGCTGTGCAAACCTCCCTACTTTGAAACAGTTCTCCTGACCTAGATCATCCCAGCCTTGCAGAGAACTTTTCCCCTTTGTGCATCCCATATATGAGCCAGGGATAATCACAGCCTGTGTGCTTGAAGGAGCACAGGGACCCTGCATGCCTGGGCATGCAAAATTACCCCAAAGAAGTGAAGAGGGAAAGAGGGAAAGCTGCAGAGCTGATTTCATAAGGAACCAAATGTCCATGGTGCATTCTGCAGTGTCCCCAGCACCTGCCAGAGAGTTTATGGGATTGTGTGATGTGGGCAGAGGCGACTGCACCCTCACTTTCTTGTCAAGCCTGTCCTTAAATGACACGTCTCCCCTGATTAGGAAGATGATTTGCCTGAATACAGCATCTTTATTCATCGGATTTCCTGCTTATTTCCTGTCTGAAGTCATAATCCTCTGTCTGTGTCTTCATAATTGCTATTCCACAGCAATCAATTAGAAGGAGTCTTACAGGCAATTAGGACTTCAGGTGAGTGGATACACTCCACATACAAAAATCCTGCTTTTATGCAGTTGTTCTAACACAGAAATGTTTGAACAGAATTATCCCCAGAATGAGAGAATGCAACAGGGCTGGGCATGGGATGCATAGGAAGAAAAGGTCCTGCCCCCTAGGAGTTTAATATCTTAGGAGTAGACTGTGCCATTTAGGCACCTCCCTGAGCAGCTAGATGTGCAGAGCCTTATAGAAGGGTTGTATCTCAGGACTAGAGCTGGGTGGGAAATGGCTTTCCCATCTCTGATGGAATGCTAAAACAAATGGACAGCCACTAGGTGGTGCCATGTGTATCATACCTTACCTTACCTGAGCTGGTAATAGCAATAGCCAGCATTGCCTTAAAGCATCTCATAGAGATCACACCTCTTGTCTCTCTCTCTATGATGAAGCTCTGGAGCCAGTCCAAATCTGGTATAGTAGCCTGACCTGCTAGTAGCAGTACCATGTACAAAGAGTACATGACATGGTGTCAGAAATAACTGCTGCCAGAGGAGAAGAGAAACAGAAGGAAAGCAGAACAAAGTTTGCAAACAGAAGGGGAAAAAAACAACAAAGTTTGCAGGATGTCAACAGCATGCCATTTTTCAATGCCCCAGAGAACTTAGGCTTTGACAGACCTTCAGAATGGACAGACTGAAAGCAACATTCTGCAAGATTTCACATTGCTACTAAACTCCACAAAGAAACTGGAGACATTCAGCTATCGTCTTTAATTTATGCTGTGCGGATACAGGCAGAGCATATCTTTAAATCCTGTTCCTTTGCTGACAATAGTCATAAAGATGACTATGAAAGGGTTCTGGCTACATCTGATGCATACTTTCTACCTCAGAGAAATGTCGTTTATGAAAGGGTGTGGTTTCACCAGAGAATTCAAGAATCAGAGGAATCTACAGAATCTTTTATAAGAGCTTTGCATGCCTTAGCAGAAAACTGTTATTTTGGGACTATAAAACATGAAAATATTAGAGATGGATTGGTTATTGGGCTTGCAGACAAAAGTCTCTCACAACAAGTACAGTTAAACACAGATTTAAGTCTATACACAGCTCTTTAGATAGAAAAACAGAATGAACTAGTGACACAGGAAAACAAAATACAGGAGCAACTTGTCAGACCTGACAAACCCGAAACTAGCTTAGAAGCTGTAAAGAGACACATCATGAATGCTACAAGTAATTACCACAAAAACTCTGAGGCACTGAAGGCTAACTACAAAACCTTTCATACTAAATGCACAATATGTGGAAAAATTCATAGCCCAAGAGATATGTGTCCAGCCAAAGGTGTAAGATGTAATATATGCACAAAATATGGATATTTTGCAGCTGTTTGCCACACTCAGGCAGTTAGGAACTGACTTATAGACAATGTAGAGCTGTTTCTGGAATCTAGCACATGCCTGGAGAGTGAAAGTGAATACTGAGGGAAAGACTACTGACTTTAAGATTGACTCTGGAACAGACATAACCGTCATATCAGAAGGGACTTATGATCACCTTCAACCCCTTCCAGAGCTGAAATTGGCTGACACAGCCATGACTAGCCCAAGAGGTATTCTGAACTGCATGGGCCAGTTCACCACAGAAACAACTTACATCAGCAAAATCTTTGCATTCAGAGTGCATGCGATCAAAGGTTCGAAGACCAACAACGTACTCAGCCACAGCATGGCAACCATGATAGGTCCAGAGAGAAAGGTGGAAGAACTCAGTGGTGATATTGGACTCTTGAAAGGAGATCCCAGTATAAAATTTACATTTTCATCAGTCTGTTAAGTGTCTTTGAATCATACTGGTTTTCTAATTCCATGACCCAAATGCATAACAACTTGGTCATCTGGCTGTCCATTATTTGCAAAGACTGTCTTTGGTCAGTTTGGAATCTTTGAATCTTTTTCTTCTTGTTCTGCATCTGCCGTCTGTAAAGTTTGCTCTGTTGATGTTTCTTTCTGCAGAACGAACTGAAGGTGTCAACTGTTTCTGTTAAAGTTTCCACTGTCAATCACATATTCTTTTTTTTTTATGACAGCTGAAATTCCCCATCCTTTTTCTCCATCCTACTGCTGATACCATGTCATATACTTCTTGTACATGATACTGCTTTGAGATTTCAAGAGTGAGAGAGAACACATGTTCAAGTCCCTGCTAATCATTAGGCTATGGGCTATTTTTTGGTGAGGAGGAGGAATTGGTTACCCTCTCCTTCATGCACATCAGAAATTCCATCCTGGAGCTGAGAAACCTTCCCAAAAATAGTTTCAGCAAAACTGATACATTGTTGCTAAAATTTTGGTTTTTGGCAAATTGGCTTTTTTCAATGAAAAACTGTTTTGTCAAAAAATTCTTGCCGAGTCCTGCCCAGGATGTACAACCCTCTCCTGAATTCCTTGCTATGGAACCAGATGGGGCAGCCTGCTCCCCTTATGCAGCTGGCCAGCTTTTGGGGCATGTGGAAGGACCCTTCCTGCTCTCCACCCCTCACTGCCTTTTAAGACAATGAGTGCTGATTTCCCACTCCGGTACTTTGAGTGCAGAAAGTGTGGGCCCGCAAGGATTCTAAAAATTAATACTGGCCACTTCAGGCTTGTATTAAACTCCCCAGGTTACAGGTTTTCTCTAACCTTGGATGGGCAGATGCTGCCACCACCCAAGTGCAAAAACCCCTTTGAGAACCCAGGAAGGCACACTTGGGAATTCCTTCCTGTGGGGTATCCTCAAGCCCTTTCACCCTGCACCCCTGGGGGAAGAGCTCAGAAAGAAAACAAAGGAAATCAGCTGTTGCTGCCAGCAAATTAAACAACATGTGCAGAAACCTCTTAGGACACAAAATCCAATCCTGTTCTTAAAAAAGGTAAATTTTATTAAAAACAAAAAGAAAGAAAATACATTTGAAAACTCAGGCTATTTCTAGATTTAAAAAACCCACTTACAAGAATTAAGCATCAAGAATAACCTTCTTGGGGCCCAACTTAAAGGTTACAAGCAAAACAAAAGCATTTGGGGTTAGCACAGAGGAGTCCACAAGCCATAAAGAAATAAACCTAGCAGGTCTTCCTAGACATTTCCTGATCTACTACATATATGGGGGTTTCAAGTGAGTAGTTTCTAGGTATGATTCAGATGATTTTTCATACTTGGCCCCAAACTTCTTACAGTATAGTTCCAGCCCTGTCTCTGCTTCTCCCCAAGAACAACAACAGACAGACAAAGGGGAAGTTTTTTCCCAATTTTAAAAAGTTCTAGCCTTCCCATTGGCTCTTTTGGTCAGGTGCCCACTCCCTTCCTTTTACCTATGCAGGAAGACTTTTTAACCCTTTATAGGTAAAGCAAGTACAGAACAACTACTAAGAGGGATTTTATAGCTAACTGGCTGGCTGGGTGTCATAGAATCATAGAATATCAGGGTTGGAAGGGACCTCAGGAGGTCATCTAGTCCAACCCCCTGCTCAAAGCAGGACCAATCCCCAACTAAATCATCCCAGCCAGGGCTTTGTCAAGCCTGACCTTAAAAATATCTAAGGAAGGAGATTCCACCACCTCCCTAGGTAACGCATTCCAGTGTTTCACCACTGGATCAGTTCATACACTAAAGGGTTCTGTTGAATGTACCCATTAGTGCTCTGTTGGGACTATTCCTTGAAGCAGCTGCCCCAACATGGGTCCTTCCTCTGTAAAAGCTGCTCTGTTAAATTAACAGCTTGGAATGGTCCATACAGCCGGGGCGAAGGCTCAGCAATTTTAAACCTTCATTTTATATCTCATTTTCCTGAGCAGTGTCGTGCCCTGGGTGATCTAACAGGAAGAGTATCCGTTGGGCACAAGTGGCTTCCCATCACTTCCCCTTATTAATGTAGAATGAGTTTGAAGGAGGATGGAGATAATGTTTCATCGAGAAGAGTGGAGAATCTGTGTCAAGCATGGGGTACTAGGGAGTGCCTATTTCGGTGCCAGCGATAGACATTTTTCAAGCTTCTGTTTTGCAGAAATATCGCTACCATAAATCGATGATATAAAAACATCTTGTTTGAAAAATGTGGGCAACACTTGGAGATATTTCTATCGTGCTGTCACTGGGTTGTGATCTGGGGTTGCAACATTCGTTCCCAGAGAGAAAAATATGAATCTTTTCCTTTTAATAAAGTGGAACCCTGCACTGAATATAAGCAATAGTGATTGATGACTTATAGTGTCTGAAATAAAAAAAGAAAACAACAAGGAATGCCCAGGGCTATTCCTTGAGGAGTAGCATCTCCAGCCCATCTGTTAAGGGCTTTTTATGCTATTATAAGATGGAAAATTTAAAATATAAAATTAAAAAAGAGTGAAAAAGCTATATTGTCCCATATTTTTCCGTTTGGCTCAGTATTTATCACTGAAGTTGTGTGCACTCACTTTTTGTCTATAATAAAGCCTGTCTAGAGAACTAGAACACTTTTTCATTTATTTTCAAAATGCTCTACAAACATTAACCAAATAACATGACAGCCCTTTAAGTTAGGCAAATAAATGCTGATTCTCATCCTGCACCATTAACGTCAATGTAAGTTTGGCCCCTGACTTCAATGAGAGTAGGATCGGGCCCACTGATCCCATTTTACACCTAGGGAGGCTGAGGCAGAAAGGTTAAGGGCCAAACTTTCTAAATTGGCCTCTAATTTCATATGCCACTGATTCTCTGTGCCCAAATTTAGCAACATTGGGCCTGATTTTCAGAAGTACCAAGGACAAAAGCTCTCAGCTGGAGTTCAGCACCTCTGAAAATCAAGGTGTAAATATTTCATAGATTCATAGATATTTAGGTCAGAAGGGACCATTATGATCATCTAGTCTGACCTCCTGCACAACGCAGGCCACAGAATTTCACCCACCACTCCTACAAAAAAACCCTCACACCTATATCTGTGCTATTGAAGTCGTCAAATCGTAGTTTAAAGACTTCAAGGAGCAAAGAATCCTCCAGCAAGTGACCCGTGCCCCATGCTACAGAGGAAGGCGAAAAACCTCCAGGGCCTCTTCCAATCTGCCCTGGAGGAAAATTCCTTCCTGACCCCAAATATGGCAATCAGCTAAACCCTGAGCATATGGGCAAGATTCATCAGCCAGATTCTACATAAAATTCTTTCCTGGGTAACTCAGATCTCACCCCATCTAATAGCCCATCACAGGCCATTGGGCCTATTTACCATGAATATTTAATTACCAAAATCATGTTATCCTATCATACTATCTCCTCCATAAACTTATCGAGTTTAATCTTAAAGCCAGATAGATCTTTTGCCCCCACTGCTTCCCTTGGAAGGCTATTCCAAAACTTCACTCCTCTGATGGTTAAAAACCTTCGTCTAATTTCTAGTCTAAATTTCCTAGTGGCCAGTTTATATTCATTTGTTCTTGTGTCCACATTGGTACTGAGCTTAAATAATTCCTCTCCCTGGCACCAGAAAACAGTGGCATCTACAACTACAGGCCACTTTTGAAAATCGGGCCTGAGTGACTCACACAGTACCCAAATAATGAGTCATTGTAAGAGCTGGGGTTAGAACTTGTAAACTCCTGGCTACAAGTGTTATGTTCAGATCACTAGAGCTCAACTATTTTTCTCAATACTTAATTCGTGTGTTGCCCAATCAGATTGCTAAATTTGTCCCATGTATCTTTTAAGTGTATTAAGTACGGTTTTAGTAGAAAAAATTCTGAAATGTTTCAACTTTTTTTTGACATTTTGAAAAATTTCAAACTTTCAATTAAATTTTTTTGATTGTTGAAAAATGTCGTCCTGAAAAAATTTTGGTGGACATTTTTATGAAAATAATTATTTGTTGTTGTTATTGAAACCTGAATATTTTGTTGAAAAACATCATAAACTCAAATATTGGAAAATTTCAACCAGATCTAATTTTTACATGTAAAATGGTTTGACTTATCTTGATTCCTTTTGGGTGTTATCAAGTCATCATTTAATAAAAATCTGGGATGGAATGGAAGCAGAATCTTAACGCAACTTCTCCAGAATTCAAATGGCTTTTAATTGAATCTTCCCGGAAGCCTATGTAATAAGTCAAAGTTAATCTTGTCTTTTATTTTTATTCAGAATTGCATAATTATTTTTAGTAATCCAGCAGCTGGTGCAGACTCTAACCAGAAAAACATAAGCACCATGAATGCTTAAGCTACAATTCATTGCTCTATGCCGAAAGAAAGCGGAATACACTAGTCCAATATATGTGCACTAAAACTATTAGCTTTTTAAAAAACACACTCTTCAAGAGATAACACTTCGCTGCCTCACAGGGGTGTTCTGAGGATCAGTCCATTAACATATACGTGAGGTGCTCTGATACAGTGGGCATAGGGTGCCTGCCCATATTAGAACCTAAGGCTGAATTTTCAAAAGCACCTAGGTGATTTAGAAGGTCAAGTTCCACTGAAAATCAATTAGAGGAGTGCTGCTATTTCTTTAAGGCACTAGAGCTGGGCAGGAGATGATTTTTCTCATCCCACAAAACTTTTATGAGATAGCAAAAAATGTTTCCATCCTGAATTGGGATAAAAAGTTGAAACCTCAAATGTTTTCACATCACCCTGCCACAAAAATTCCAGTCTGGATCAACTTAAATGCCTTGTTTCATTTTGGACCATTATTTATTTATTTATTTATGAATTTCTTTTATTTATTCGTACTATAATCAGCTTATCTTTCAAAACAAAAAAGTAATTGAGAAGTGGGAAACCAGAATTTGTTTTTAAAATGTCAAAATGTGCCACAACTTCAGAACTTTTTGCCAACGTTTTTTGAGTCAAAACAGTTGTTGAAACTGACCCTTGCCCGTGGAAAGTTTCCGTTTTTATTAGTTGGTATTTTCCAATGAAAATTTGTATCAGCTCTATTAGACCATGTCTAGAGAAAAGATCTTGATCCTTATCTTACATCAGTTTTACATCATTGTAACTGCATTGACTTCAGTGGAGTTACTCTTGATTTACTCCAATTTGAGTAAAAAGAGAATCAGGCCTGTAGTGTTTACGGACTTGTCATGTTAGCAATGTGTAGGTGAATTTAGCACCTAAGAAAAAGATGGGCTAACACAGCACTGGCTTAATTCAGTCATAGTGGGTCTGATTCTGTGCAACTGTGCAGTTTCTGTAGGCATTCACACCTGCATAATGTGGGTTTAAAACACCACCATTCTGATTTGGAAGCATGTTACACCACTTTGTAATCACTTTGCACAAATGTAAATGATTAGGTGCAAGGCAGTGGAGAGTATGGCCCAGCGTTTGAAAATGTGTCTTCAGAGGTGATAAACTAATGCATTAATCCACTGTCACCTCCAATTCCTTGCTGTCACCTCTTCTCCTCACCTTAAAAATCAATTGAAATATTACCATGAATTTTCAAAGTCATGTGAAGTGAGTTACATGCAAAACTCTTATTATTAGGCCCAGTCTTACACCTCTGAAGTTTTGTCCTTCACATACCATGGCGGAGGATGGTTATTAATGGGATACACACTAGAACTCTCTGTACAGGATACTGAAGATAAACCCCAAATGGAAGGAGATATGCAATCAAAATACAAGGATGGGGGCAGTTTCTCAGCTGGTGTAATTTAGTGTGTCAGAGATCCTAGTGAACGCTCTTTCCTGGCCACACACTGGCAGTGCTGTCAAAGGAATCCAGTCCTCTGTTGCTCTGGATCCCCTGGGTGTTTCAAGCTTCTAGAGCCTCAACAGATTCCTCTCTTGGCCTTTCTGGTGTATTTCCTGTGCACTGACTCTCTGTTACTCCTTCTCAGAAATGGGGCTCCTCAGTCCACCTACTCTGGGCCTCCAGGACCAGTGCTGACCCCCAAGATACCCCAGTTACATAAATGCACCACTCTCCCAGAACTCCATCCCAAAGGCATGAAGCTTCTGGTTTACAGTTTAACTCTCTCAAGGGCACTCAGTAGTTGTGAAGTTAATACACATGTACTTTGTACAGTCTAAAATCTTTATTTTTTATACTTAATCATGTAAAGCACAGGACAATACAGATCATACAAAACAACAAATAATCACATGTCCCTGCTTCCGTATCCTCACCACTCCAGGGCATTCTTTGGTCTGGAATCCAAGTCCTTTAGGTTATCCAGAATCCTTGGGGCCATCCAGGCTCACGAAAGCAAGCAGGGCCTCCCTTTTGCGCCCTGAGGCTGCACATGTTGGGTAACATCTCCCTCCTGGAGTCCCTCTCCCAGCTTCTGTGACCTTGCTCCCTCCTGCCCCATGCTCCCTCTTCCTGCCTGGCCCCTGTTCCTGTGTATTTCTCTAAACTCCTCCTCATCACCTTGCCACTTTTGTTCTTCTCCTCATAACTTTCAACTGCTCCTATCTCCCCCTTCTCTCCAGAGGAATCAGCTAAGCTGGTTTTAATAAGGACATAGCCAGGTTTTTTTGTATAACTCTTTGTGAGGATTAAGTACCATCATTAACCTTAAGTATTTCCTATTGTCCTTGTCTCTTGTGTATCTGCTTAAGGGCCTGTAAGCAATGGTGGATCCACATATATCCAGGTGATACAGCAGTTTTTCAGAATACTGCCTTGCAAATATGAACCAGAATACGTAAATTGTACAGATATAGCTCCAATTCATCACACCATCTAGCACCATTGACATTTATAGAGCTATGGCAATTTACAACAGCTGAGAATCTGGCCTCATGTGTATAAAGAAAAATAACACACATGATCCAGAGGCACCTTTGTAGTTTTTAAACACAGAGAATTGGATTCTGATCTCCAGGACACCCATATAAATACAGAATAATGCCACTCACTTCAGCTCTCCAGGTTTGCAATAGTTTAACTGAGAGAAGACTCTCTCTTTATTTCCTTTGGGTTCACAGTATATTGAGAGCCACAAAGGAAACTTCTGCCATGGGCGAGCCAAGAAAAGAGGGAATCTGGGTCTCATGAGAAGCACCATTCATATCTGAAGATTTTAAAAAATGCTTTCGTCAAACATAGTTATTGGATTCAGTACAGGACTAACTAGATGCCAGGGCCATTGTTATGCAGGGCATCAGACAGGATCTCATTGTCTCTTCTGATCCTAGGTGAGAGCCTGATTGCTGAAGCCAGGTAAATAGGAAGGCTGCCGAGAGATGTGCAGCTGGAAGGATGGAAGTACTGTTTGCCAAGGAAAGCAGCCATTCAAATCACCACTGTGGCACCACTGGGATGGCCACCAAGAGGAGCACAGATGATGGGGACTGGGGAACAAGCTCTCTCCGAAGGTAGGCACCTGAACCAAACTCTTCAAAGAGAAAGCTTACCTGCGAGGTGGGCTTTGCGAAGCTTTCACATGCTCCCTCTCCCAGGAATGCCTTAACTATCAGAATCCTAATTATCAAAACAAACTGCAGGAAAAAAATATCCAGTGTTCCATTTTTAGCTTTGCCAGCTGCAGCCAGACATGAATATAATAGCAATGAATAGTTACCCGTGGAAATTACAATGCTGTGTGTGATCAAACTTCTTCAAGTCTGCCATTGGGAAATCATTAAGGGTTATGTGGTCAGTCATTTGGAGGAGTCAGGTATTAAAGATTCCCAGTGCATCCCTCTTCCCTCCCACCCCTGATCTTGTCAGCCATTTCTTAAAGGCAATGATTTTATTCATAGCATCATCACTCTGCTAACGTGCCAGGTTCAAGCAAACTCTTCAGCAACAGTCCAAATGACTCGCACTTTCACGCTTAGTCTCTTTATTGCAGATGGAAAGATTTCATATGTTTCATAATCTTTCCAAAAGACACCAGATTACAGCTGAAATGCTCTCTGAAATCTTCCCATCTGCAATAAGGAGCCTAAGCATAGCCCTGGCATGCCAGTGTCATTTAGTTTATTGGTAGAGCACGTGCTATAAACCGATGGGTCCACAGAGAGGCTGCCATTAATCTGTAACACTGCAGGAAGACTATTTTTAAAGTGGCACAACCAATTAATTAGGAGCACAGTGACCTTAATAACTCAAATTTTGCTGAGATAATTGAGCACATGAGATCACACCAATGAAGTAATGTAATAGCACAGTTTAGATGCACCAAGTGTCAGAAGAAATACAGAGAGAGAGAGAGAAAGCTTGCTTAAGAGCTGTTCTACATGAGAAAGATGCACCAGGATCACTTACAGTGTGAAGTTAAGCAGATATAATTAAACCAGCACAAAAGGCTGTGTGGATACTTATTTTGGTAGAAGAGTGGCTTCTTTTGATTTATATTAAGGGCTTTTCTGCATGGGATAACTGACTGGCATAGGTATTATGGAACAGCTATTATGCTGTATCTAGCCCATAATAATTCCTTGTCATGGGTCACGGTTACATGTTGAGCTGTGCTTTAGACCCCTTTGCAGTCCCTCTTGAGAGCACTGCCAAGTAATGGGTTCGTTTCCTTCACTTCTTTCTAGGTGGACTCCATGGTCCAGCCATGCTGAGACTGGATCTCTAGGCTGCAGCCTTCCTGTTTCCCAGTCATGTTAACTCTGCAGGCCCAACTGTATTTGGCACCTGCAAGACACTTTGCTCTGAGAGCCCCTCACCAGACGTTGATTCAAGTGACTCAAAACAGCTTTTCCAAAACAAATATATGGTTTATGCACCCAACTAGCCATCAAAGTGTAAATAAGACCAGCCTATATGCATCTAGGCTGAGTTAAACGTTATCCTTTCCTTGCAAGTTTAGGAAGTTTCTGTTTAACCCAGACACACCCACTCCTGGCCTGGGACAGACATGCTACCTTTCTCTATGCCTGAGTCTCTCTCCCACAGCATCTCTCCCAAGCAGCTCGTGTCCATTGGACCCACTCTTCCTCTCTAGGCAGGGATTTTCAATGATTTAGATCTTAGGACCTAGCCTTCGAAAAATAAGTCTGTTAACCTGGCTGGAGCCAGGCACATTGGAAAATCTTTAATAGCCCACCCACTGTTCTCTTAAGAACCCTGGTTATTTCCCCTAAATATATCATGTCTCTGTTATTGTTTTGTTTCCTGCTGGCTCTTTCTAACAGCCCCCTGGTATTTAACTCTATATAACCAGATAGAATAATATCAAGAAGGTAAATTGAGATACATATAATATTCATAAAAATGATACAGATATCTCCCTTGTTCTCCACACTGTCCCTGTGCAGAGTCTATTCTGAAACAAAAGTGACTTTATACCTGACTTTGTGAAATCACTTTTATTCTGGAAAAGAGTTTCCACATAGGGGAGTTATTTCAGAATAGCTAAAGTATAGCAGAATAGTTATTCCGGAATAGCTATGTAGGTCAATTTGCCACTGCACCACTGTAGCGCTTAGTGTAGATGCTACCTATGCCAATGGAAGAGCTTCTCCTTGAGAGGTAGTAGTTATGTCAATGGGAGAAGCCCTCCCATTGACATAGAGCTGTCTACACTGGGGATTAGTTCATTTTTAACTTCGATTTTCCACACCCCTGAGTGACATCATTATACCAACATACGTTTCTAGTGCAGACCAGAGCAAAGTGAATTTTGTTCAGATTTAACTAAACTGCAGAGTGTCCAGGAAGCCTTTTAACTGAATCAGATTAAAAGCTGACTCAAGATAAATGGGTGCAACTTTCTCATGTGGAAAAGCTTCACGTTCTTGCAGCTTGCCATTATAGGGCATATTTTCAACTACCAAACCCTTGTAAGACACATACAGTGAGGGAATTCTATCAACTTTGCACCCACATAGCAGAAGCCAGGCAACCCTCTGGGTCAAATTGTGCTGATGAAGCCTCCTGGCATGGACTTTATCTGTGGGTGTAAAGAGGATAGGAATTTGACAGCTTTTCACTCTACCATCATTCAGATTAAGAATAGGAACCTTGGGGTGACCATGAAACAGGAAGAGCTGACTTCTGTAAACCCTAGACAATTGTACGGGAGTTCAGATTAGAAAAACAACTCAATGAGCTACACTGCACATGACTATGCAGATAAGAAAAGCATAACACTGGAATTACCAGAAATAGATCAGATTAAAAGTTATTGAAATAAAGAAAAAACAAAACAAATACATTTCAGATGAAAAACTTCTAACAATTCCCAGCCTTCATCCTTTACGGCATACACTGATCACGAGCCCAGATCAGGATCGGAGGCATTCATCTCTCCATTCCACAGCTTTGCAGAATTGCCAAGGGCCATTATGAAGGGTTGGTGCCTTGCTCTGAAAGATCTAATTTATGACAGAGGCAGATATATCAGGCCATGGATCTGTTCTGATACAACTCCTCTGTTTCTGGTATGTCTGTAGTGAAAAGCTGTGATTCTTCTAGATATATTCTTTCTGGAAATATTTATTACTCTGCAGGGCCTAAATGGAAAGGCCATAAAAACTGGTGATCAGGAACCTCGATTAAGTTGCTTCTATGACTTGTTGGATACGCGAGGCTGAAACCTGCGACAGTGCAAATAGTTTTCCATGCCCCTTCCCAGCCACTTTAGCAAAACACACATTTTGTGCACATAGAATATTAGGGTTGGAAGAGACCTCAGAAGGTCATCTAGTCCAACCCCCTGCTCAAAGCAGGACCAATCCCCACTAAATCATCCCAGCCAGGGTTTTGTCAACCCGGGCCTTAAAAACCTCTAAGGATGTGCACGGAGTGCAGCTTCTTAAAAATCAAGCCCTAGATTTCCATAAGTATTTCTCTCTTTTTCCTTCCCCTAAATTGCTCATCTCTACTGTTGAGAGGCTTCTACTTCCCCCCTCTTCCCCCTGTGCCACAAAAAGTGACTAACAAATGATATTTTATCTCATACAATTGATATTACAGACAGCTTCATATTGATTCATATATTTAATTCCCCTAGAACAGCGGTTCTCAAACTGTGGGTCGGGACCACAAAGTGGGTCATGACCCTGTTTTAATGGGGTCACCAGGGCTGCCTTAGAGCTGCTGGGTTCCATGGCCAAAGCCAAAGCCCAAGGCCCTGGCCGGCAGGGGTCAGGTTACATGCCCCCTGCCTGGGGCCGAAGCCCAAGGGCTTCGGCTTTGGACCCCCTGCCTGGGGAGGCGGGGCTTTAACTTGCCCCCCCCAGGGAGGTGGGGCTTGGGCAGGCTCAGTCTTCAGTCCCCTCTCCTGGGGTCCTGTAGTAATTTTTGTTTTCAGAAGGGGGTCGCAGTGCAATGAAGTTTGAAAACCCCTGTCCTAGAGTATAGATATAGATATATACAAAAGGTTTATCAGGTTGAAAAATTTCCATTGGACATTGTTTTAAGAGAGAAAATTGGAGTTTCAAGGGGGAAAGTTTTACAAAAGATTGTCTGCTTTTTGCAGAATGTTTTTGATTTTTTGTTGAAAATTGCCATGCCCAAGAACCGAAACATTTCAGCCCAAAATGGAAATATTTCAGTTCTGAAATGCTGTTACAACACTGCCTCATAGCTGTTGTAGACTAGGTGCCTCATGCTCTCATTCTCCTCTGTAGAACCCATTCCTCAGCAGCATTTCATCTCTTATGATGCATCATGGCCATGTCATTGTCGTGATGCATCACCTCCCGTCACTTAGAGGAGAGACTGTGGTGCATCATGGGATATGTAGTCCAATGAAGGAGCACAGACTGTAGAAAGGAATGGGGACATGAGGCACCCAAACTGCAGCTCCCATGAGGTGCTGCGGCAACATTTCATAGTAAAAAAATGATGGAAAAGGAAGCGCAATCAGTTATCAACATGTACACAACACAACACAAGAACGGCCATACTGGGTCAGACCAAAGGTCCATCTAGCCCAGTATCCAATGCCAGGTTCCCCAGAGGAAATGAACAGAACAGGTAATCATCAAGTATTCAACATCTTCATTAATGATCTGGATGATGGGATGGATTGCTCCCTCAGCAAGTTTGCAGATGATGCTAAACTGGGGGGAGAGGTAGATACAATGGAAGGTAGAGATAGGGTCCAGAGTGACCTAGACAAATTGGAGGATTGGGCCAAAAGAAATCTGATGAGATTCAACAAGGACAAGTGCAGAGTCCTGCACTTAGGAAGGAAGAATCTCATGCACTGCTACAGGCTGGAGACTGACTGGCTAAGCGGCAGTTCTGCAGAAAAGGACCTGGGGATTGCAGTTGATGAGAAGCTGGATATAAGTCAACAGTGTGCCCTTGTTGCCAAGAAGACTAATGGCATATTGGGCTGCATTCGTAGGAGCACTGCGAGCAGATTGAGGAAAGTGATTATTCCCCTCTATTCAGAACTGGTGAGGCCACATGTGGAGTATTGTGTCCAGTTTTGGGCCCCCCATTGTAGAAAGGACGTGGACAAATTGGAGGGAGTCCAGCGGAGGGCAACAAAAATGATTAGGGGGGTGGGGCACATGATTTATGAGGAGAGGCTGAGGGAACTGGGTTTATTTAGTCTGCAGAAGAGAAGAGTAAGGGGGGATTTGATAGTAGCCTTCAACTACCTGAAAGGGAGTTCCAAAGAAGATGTAGCTAGGCTGTTCTCAGTGGTGGCAGATGATAGAACAAGGAGGAATGGTCTCAAGTCGCAGTAGGGGAGGTCTTGGTTCAATATTAGGAAAAACGATTTCACTAGGAGGGTGGCGAAGCACTGGAATGGGTTACCTAGGGAGATGGTGGAATCTCTGTCCTTAGAGGTTTTTAAGGCCTGGCTTCTCAAAGCCCTGGTTAGGATAATTTAGTTGGGGTTGGTCCTGCTCTGAGCAGGGGGTTGGACTAGATGACCTCCTGAGGTCTCTTCCAGCCCTAATCTTCTATGATTTTATGATTCTGTGATCCCCTGTTGCCCATTCCCAGCTACTTGCAGAGGCTAGGGACACCACAACAAACAGCTCCATGAACACCAGTACGTTTCTTCACTGCTATAATTATGTTTAAAATGTCATTTTCCAAGGTTTAATAGACATTGGGACAAACTCTGATCTGACATCCCACCACCCCACACAACTCCGGTGATATCACAGAAGTTGTAGAGTGCACAATTCATCACAAATATTAGCCTATGGTGTCTAAGACAGGTATATTTAATGCATGACAAGTTGTAACACGTTGTGTTTGATTGGTATTGTAAGATGAAGTTCCCCTCTCAGATCCGCAGCGTACGCAATCACGCAGCAGCAAAGTGTGGGGCACAGCCAAGTGGCCCCAAGGGAGGAGCACAAAGGTGGTGGGAGTCTGCAGACAGATCTCTTAATTGTTCTCCAGGTCAGCTTTCATTTTAAAAAAAGTTTCTAGCTATTATGATTGTAAAAAGAACCTCTAAAACTAAAACACCTGCCTGAGTTTGCAGAGAGCCTGAAACATAGCTTTGAGGTGTGAATTGCCCCATTCATTTCAACAGGTGCTAACTCAGATGCCAGCACAAACATTGTTAACTGTTTCACTTCTCATCAAGGCATGTGAGAAAGGAGAAGTATTATATTATGAAGATGTACACCAGTGTTTCACAAAGGAGGGGGTTGTAGACCTTTAATATAATTTGGTATAGGTTGCAGGGGCCATTATTAATTTTATTTTTCTGAAGTTTTCAAAATGTTGAGAGACACTGCCCAAGGGGAAGGGAGAACTCTTGCTTTGCTCTACATTTGTCAGATCGCCATTGAGAAAACAACATAGCTTGTGCAGAAAAACAATGGCATAGTGCCTTTGACGTATGGCAGAAATCCTGAAAGATCATCAAAGAACAATAGTCATGTCTTAGTCCATGGGATGGCTGCTGCAATCTTCAGAAAGGGAGGATGTATCCTACATGCAAGTGAGCCACTGACAGATATTATAAATGGAATTCTATCTCTTGGGCACCATCACAAGGAAAGGAATCACAAGGTGGCTGTGCAAATCACACTAGTAAAAAATAAAACGCATCAAGTTTGATTTTTGAATGATTGATTGGAATAAACAGACCAAATGAAGCAGATGCCCCTGCATTAGGAGGAAACTCAAGTGTGGCGTAAGATGGTCTGTGTTTTCTTTATTAAAATATTTCTTAAAATTGTTAACATTTCTCCTCCAAAATGCTGCCAGTGCTTCTGAGGCATAAGCTAGGTTTCAAAATTATGTTAGTAGCGCGAATCAAATATGTTTGGCTTTTTTTTTTCTGTTTCATCTTTTGCAATTATGTTAGGGGAACAGAGAAATAGTTGTCCCAAGAAACTGGCAGAGGTTTCTGATATGGAGACATATGAGTTTTAAATATGTACACACGGCCTGTTGTTGTTCAACCCCCTTCCAACTGCTGCGTAGCAAGGAGATTAATGACAGACTAGACACATTTCTTAATTGGAAGAAGCTCTTTGAGAAGAATGGGAATAAAATAATGCCTTTACTACAGCACCCTCTCTTCTTCAGGGAGTTTGCTTTTCAACTCGGTTTTAAGGTTTTGAAGAGTGAGCAAGGTTTGTGGCACGGAAAGACGTCAGCCTGCTGGAGGGAACTCAGGGAAGAGCTAAAAAAAACGGTTAAAGGGCTGGTGGGATTGACTTATTATATTGTACCACTAGGTCAGACAAAAACTAACATTGTGGGAGGACTTGATAGACATCTGCTAGGATTTAGGGTGGTGAAAGTAGGAAGAGGAATTCCTCGATGATGAGGTAGAATCAGAAGAAATGGGATGAAACTGAGCAAAAAAAAAAATGTAGGCTTACTGGCAGGAAACTTTCTAACAGTGACTATTAGCCAGTGGGAGACTTTCTCAAGGGAATTGATAGATAACCCACCACATGAGTCCTTGAAAAGTCAACAGGACAGAGGACATAGGAACAATCCTCCACTGGCAGGTGATGGACGAGGTGAGAAAATTTTTTGTCTTTTCCTTCACTGGCTTCTCCGATTCTATCGTCTGATAGACAAGAGAGTTAGAATATAGCATAATGCATGCCAGAAAGAAGCTGTTTGTCCATATTTCACGTCTGTGACAGGATACAGGTGGTTTGTGTATCATGTTATTAATTTCTTCTTTGGCAACTGGAAACACAGAAGCACAGAGGAAATAAAGGAAACATGCAGATGTTAGCTTGATTGCAGCAGTCAGAAGAGTTCCTACAACCAAATAACACAAATAGACCTGTTAAAGGTATTAAAATAACAAATGTTAGTGATGGAAAATGTCCTTAGATCATCCATCCTGCCCAATCCTTTGCCAGTGCAGGTTCTTCCCAGTTTGTTCCAGTCTATTTATCCAGGCTGGAGCTGTGGTGGGAACCAGAACCCATCACTGCAAACTTGCACTGCACACAACTATTGGCTAGTAACCCACAGGGAAAGAGAAATCCCTAATCTGTGCCTAAGGAACCAAGATTGGAAGGGCAATTTGGACAGTTTTTTCATGGATTGCATTAGAATGCTCATGTCACTTTCAGACCCTGAGGTTATTGTATTGCAGCCTCATTGCATTGTTGAGATGGTTAGTCAATGATATGCAGGAATCCCATTAGTGTGGACTAATTGTTCTTTTTGTAACCCTTCTGCCAGGCCTAGTTGATAGCAGCAAGGGGTTCCCTCTCAACAAAGCAAATGCAAAACCGGCTCGAGCCCCCACCCAGTGACCTGGGAAAATCTTACACACACCCCTGGGTGCCTCAAAGAGGCAATACTTCCCCTCTCACAAGCACAGAGTCTCGGTACAGCAGAAAAGCTTTAATAACATGAGGTAAACAACACCAATATTAAATTGGGAAAACACCACAACTAGGGCTCATCAACCAAACCATGAGCAAAGACCCATCCCAGCAATTTGGGCCATATCCTTTCCCTTTGGTTCTTGAGTCCAGCAACACAAAAATCACCCAAAGTCCCAAAAGTCCAGCCCCTGAGTTCAAAAGTTCATCTGCAGAGTGTTACCCCCCAGCCTGGGTGAAAATGTGGGTGGGGGGGAAGGAGGAGGAGAGGTAAGGGGCACCTTACATGATCTGAAGCTGACTGCCCCACCTCGCCACAGGGCTTCACTCTGATCTGCTCTACCAGCCGCCCTGCAAGCCACTCTGCTCCACTCCGCTCCACCAGCCATCCCGCAAACAGCTCCGCCGGCCACTCAGCAATATATCTGCAGGCTCCCCACTACTTAACACAGTGCTGAGTGATTTCAGCTCTTAGTAATTCTAGCTCTTTAGTGAGTTCAACTTGTAGTAGTGGGAGCCTGAGTGCTGGTGCACCATAAGCCCAAAGTGAATTCAGCTCAGCACCTGTAACTAGAGTCCTAATAGGCTCAAAATTAGCACTGATATTCCACAGTGCAGAGAGAGAGAGAGAGAGAGAGAGAGAGAGCATTGTAACATGGATTCTAGAGCCTAAACTCAACTAATAGGATACCCTCTTGTCTACTTAGGTTCTGCTTACCTGAAGGTCCTTTTCACAGCATTGTTCAACAAGGGTAGCTGAGACCCTTCTTCCATGAAGCCAACCCTTCTGGTAGGTTGCTTCCCCCTTGGTCAAATATACCAGACCAGGCTTTTTTAATTCACTTCTAAACCAGAGTTTCCTGGCCCCTGCTGTTTACCTCTTCCTAATAATTTCCTTCTGAAGTTGGCCCCTCCCCCATGAGGTCTTCATTAGCGTTTGATTCAGTTTGCAGATAGTCTTGTACTGTAAGATACACAATGCTCAATCAGAAAGATAAACATCTCCCACCATCCGTCTGGAGATGTCTGTTTCAATGCTCTGCACCTCTGAGTAACCTACCTGCCTTTAACTACAAGGCCTTAAGAACATAATGTCCAATATCTATACATATCTCCTTACATATTATCCATACACATATTTCACAAATATTATGATAACCAGTGTGACACAGGCTTTCAGTAGAGACCTTACATGACACCCTTTGGTGAACTCAAATGTAAATATCAGACACTTGGAATCCCTGTAACCCATATGCCCCATGTGTCTTTTGCCAGTTAGCATCAAGAGATCCTTGATAGCAGTGTCTATATGTAACTAGGACTTCAATTGTTGTGTATATTTAGTAAACACAATGGTTATTCAAATCCCTCCATGCGCATACGGTTTCCTCGTACTATTATTGTTGTGTAAAGGGCAAAAGACCCAACACAGTTGCACCTACGGCAATCATTAAATAGCATGCAACATCGCTGACCTTGAAGGATCAGTGGCTCAGTAGGGTGAGACCATTACTTTCTCTCATTTCTGATCCTCAGTAGAATTCCTATGTGGCTTTGGAGGGGGCAGGGAGACACAGTGGCCACATCAGTCAGTTGGCTGCTAGGAGAACAGCCACCAAACACCCACTGAAGAGTCATGGGAGAGGGGAGTAGCCCTCATCATGTGCTATTTAGATGATTGGGGAAATGTTTTATTTCAGGTGCAAATTCTTATTGCACATACTCGTCAGGGACCATCTTTATACATTAAATAGCAGGAGGCAAAACTGGAAAGCCTCCACTTATGCTTACCTCCAGTGTGTCTTCATAATTCTACCCAGCTTTCCTATAGGCATATGCCACCATGAAATATTCACTCCCATGTAATATACACTCCCTCATTTGACACCTGAGACTGCACAGAGCAATCTGACGTCACCACTATAAGCTGCTTAATTACTTTTTTTTATTAAAGGCTACAAAGATCACTGCAGCTACATATCGATGGGTGTCCTTTTCTAGGCCCCAGCCATTGCCCAGCCTGGAAGTCATACTCTGCAGTATCAGTGTACACGTGTCAGAGCACGGATTGTCAGCGAGGTTGTCGATCATTCCACTATGTCAGAGACAGAGTGCCACGGCTCAGGGCCACTGCAGTGCAGCATGTCATTGCTCCTCCATGGCTCCATATAAAGAACTGTGGACAGTACGAGGCATTAGGGGCAAGATTGACTCCAGGAGTTCTGCTGGCACAAGCAGAAATGCTGCTTATCGCGTGGGTGCAGCCAAGTGAGATGCCTACGACAACAGCTATAGTAAGAGGCCCAGAGATGGCATGAGGGGAGCTGGTTGGGAATGAATGAGTCTAGGCTGGCTGAGAGATTCAGAGCCTCTGTCTAACAAATGACACTTCTGAGGTTCCCCTGAAACCCCATGAGCAATGCAAGGTAGCAATACCCCTCTGGGAGTCCATGCTGCAGGGTGATTCACCCCTCCAGTGCAGCTGCCCTATGACCAGCAGCATGTAATTTTCACCTACATGGGTGAATCCAGCCTTGACTATACTGGGGTTTAGCACTGATTTCAGTAATAGGTGGCTCAGATGGGTCTGGGGTGGGACCAACTAGAGAACTGAGGCATCCTAGCTCGCTTGCTGCCAACCCCATTCTTTGCTGAGCTCAGTGGGTCTTGACAGCAACTGAGAATCTGGCCCTGTCCATTGAGTCCATGTAAAATACCGAGAATTGCAAGGAACAGGAAGTGTTACCAGAATAAATATTCAGGGATCTATGACTCTGGGCTATTGAAATAATGAAAGATGAAGGAAGTAGTATAGAAGCCCCTCAGAGATAAAATAATCCCATATCACATGATAGCCCTCTTAAATTGAGCCCTGTAGGTTGGCCATGTTTCTTAAAATAAGTAGCTCAGATTTTTTTGTTTTTCCATAGCTGTGTATACAATATGGTAATTTTAATTAGAAAGGACAAAAACAAGCTTTTAAATTTAAAGTGAATATGAGTCACAATACATTATGTATAGAGGTTGCAAATGATGACTAGAAGTGTGATCACATCTAAGTAACAGCTCCAAAACAGATTAGTGAAAATGAAACTTGTTAAAATCTACAGCTCTTGGCAGTTAAATCACATTAGAGTTATTTATTTCCTGACATCATTCTTTAGTTGAATAGTTATCAAATGGAAATTATGATCCATTATAAATCACATAAATAGTAATATAATGTACAGTTATCAAACATTAATATGGAACAGGTAATCTTGCTACATTTGTATTGTTTTATAGCCTGTTTTTTCCACCTCAAATAAAAGGATCACATTTGAAGACAGTATCTGTTGTTTTCTTCAGAGTTTTATTCCCAACAGATGTTTTCAAAAGTGCACACAGTCTTGTGTACATTAAGTTCAAAAAAGTCAGGGCAATAGAAGAGCTTCCCATAAAAATCTGCAAAGCCCCACGTTGCTCTTCATCAAATACCCTGTTAAAAGTCTCCTCTGTTGTGATGCCTACAAAAAAATGGATAGTTGGCCGCTGGTGTGCGGAGACCACTACTGATCCATGATCATAACCA
Source organism: Natator depressus (assembly GCF_965152275.1). NCBI lineage: Eukaryota > Metazoa > Chordata > Testudines > Cheloniidae > Natator > Natator depressus. The sequence continues at coordinate 17,363,562 of NC_134235.1, forward strand.
CCTTCCTGTTGTCTTATGTTTCCCAGCCACCCCCCATCCATTTGTTGTATTTACTCATTGTCTCTCGTCTCATCTTATCCTTAGACCATAAACTTGTTGGGGCGGGTGCCATCATTTTGCTATCGGTTTGTACAGGGCCTTGCACAATGGATCTGGGACCTGTAGGTGGTATACAGGTATGTGGTATACATAAATAATAATATATAAGACCTTAAAGAAATCACAGGATAATATATTCAGTTTTTATTTTAGTAGCATATTTTGAGCAGTGTAGATGTAACCCTTCTGCCAGGTGGAGCCGGCAGCAACAAGAGCTGAGTTCAATAGCTAGGGTTTTTTTTCCAACAATACAACACAGCACTGGCTCGATCCCCCATCCAGTAACCTGGAAAAATTACACACCACCCCTGGTGCCTCTGAGAGGCAATACTTCCCCACTCGCAAGTACAGAATCTAAGTGTAGAAAAGAAACTTTTAATGAAAGGAGAGAAGTCACCTGACATTAATTAGAGAAAATGTCAGAAGCAAGATTCATAAAAATAAAGCTGCGAGCATGGTTCCTCTCTGCTGGCCACCCCTCCAGCCGCTCGTTCCGCTCCTGCCAGCTGCTTGTTCGTCACTCACTCCCGCCTGCAGACTGTCAGTTACCCAGTTACTGTCTGATGCCATCTGCCTCTCTGCTGTGATCTCTGCAGGTCAGCCTCTTAGTGATTGTCATCTTTCAGCAGATTGGGCAGAAATTCTGTCCCACCACAAGTGATTTCAGAGGCCTGCCAGACCTTTTCATCGGGCCCCTGCCCCATGGACCCGACCGACCCCCCCAGCCCCTTCACCGTGAGCCAGCTACGCGAGCTGCAGCGGGTCCGGTTCCAGACCGCGCCAAGGAAACATCTATACAGCTCGTGCTCCACACCCTTCATGTCCTCACCCTCGCATCCCGCCCTGATACAAAGTGGTGGGACCTCCTGCCACCTCTAGAGGGTGAGAAGCCCTGGTGGGCCAGCCTATATTCCACCTTAGTCCCGAGGCCCACCGGGGATATCAGTTGGCGGCTCCTTCATGGGGCCGTGAGCACGGACGTGTACTTGGCGCGGTTCACCCCAATCCCGGACACCTGCACCTTTTGCGGCGTGAGGGAAACCCTGGTGCACGTCTACCTGGAATACGCCAGGCTGCAGCCCCTATTCCGGCTCCTCACGAATATTTTGTTAAGATTTTGGTTGCACTTTTCCCCTCACCTCCTTATCTATGCACTCCCTGTCCGTGGCCCCGCTAAGTCGCGGGACCTCCTGGTCAACCTCCTCCTGGCCCTGGCTAAAGTGGCCATTTATAAAACCAGGGTGAGGAGGTTGGCCGATGGAGTCTCCTGCCACTGTGGGGCCTATTTCTGATCCTCCATCTGTTCACGCCTCCGGGCAGAGTTCCTGTGGGCGGCGTCCACTGACTCCCTTGACGCCTTTGAGGAGCAGTGGGCGCTGTCCGGGGTCCTCTGCTCGGTGTCCCCGTCCGGTTCCCTTCATTTGACCCTTTGACCGCACTCCTGTCCCTGTTGTTCATTAGTTGTCCCCCGCAATTATTTGGTTTTCCAGGTCCTGTGGACCCCCCCTTAGGCTGGAGGGGGGTTCCTTTAGCAGTGCCCGCCCACTTCCTGGATCCTAATAAGACAAGTGATTTCAGCTCTCATTTAAGCACTTAAAATAACAAAGACTCCTAATAAAGCCTATTTACCTCTATATTTGAACAGTGGGGAGGAACAGGTTAAACCAGACTACCTCTCTTACTTTCAAAGGGGTCTGGCATTCGAGCCACTGACAAAGTCCTTTCAGCTGAGGGTGACTCCCTCATTTGGGACAGGTTAAGCACAGTTCTACTCCCCGTTATGCAGGCAATAAAGACAACAACATTTATAACAGCATTTCACTACCCCTGCATTCAGGACTAAAGTGATTTGTAACCCAACACCAGCCAAAGTTGATCACTTTGAGCAACGCTACTCTATCTTCTGGATATGTTGGCAGAGTGGGTGTGGTCACGTAAATACAGTTTTCCTCTGAAGTCTCTCCCCCTCCCAACTCATTCAGACCCTACTTACATAGAGTTAAAAGTTAATAAGGCATGTTGTGTGGGTTCAGTTAGGATAAGCATCAAAAGGTTCTGATGCTGCTAATCCAAACTAACTGCATCACAGTAGTGTGAAATATTTGGCTGGAAGTCTCCTATTTAAGTCAGCTTCAAAACTCACACTGCTTTCTGAAGTGCAGTTTTGGGCCACAAGTTTGTAAAGTGCTTTGGGATGAAAGACGTTCTCTTAACCCCATTTTGATCTCAACCTGATTTTACACTTGTGTAACTCCATTGGCTTCTCCATGTAAATGAGAGCAGAATAAACCTCTATCATATTAATTATTATTAAAAATATAATTTACAATGCATGTGATTTGATGTTCAGCTATGTAACTTGCCTCTAGCCTTCCACAAGAGTTATAAACATTAGGCATGCAAGTTTTCTGAAAGGGAAATTTGGATTTTCTGTTGGATCCTGCAGATTATCTTGCCTGTTTAGGATATTTGGCAATTATACCATATTTTTCTTGGCTCCTAACAAACCTAACCTTTTGAACTTCATATGTTTGCAACATTTATAGCCAATAATAGTATTTGAAGCCATGGATGCAAAGATCAGAGTAATTAAATCTTATTCGTCAGTGCACAATGATTGCTTCAAGGTCAGGAAGGAATTCCACCATCGAGGAATAGCATGGCTTAATAGCCCACTTTTTCACCTTCCTCTGAAGCACCAGATATCAGCCATTGCCAGCAACAGGAGACCAGACTTGATAGACCAATGATCTGATCTGATCTGGCAAATCTATATTCCTAGGCAATAATATTTTTCATGTTTTGGGGGAATGTTGCACAAGTCAATGATCCTGCTAAAAATGAAGTCTGCAACACTGTTTTTAGGTCAAGGAAGTCAGTGGAGTTATATCAGTTCAAAACCAGTCTAACAGAATTGAGAATCAGACCCAGTGACTTCAAAGGGGAAGGGTCAGGCCCATGTACATTAATAATAACATTTTAGAAAATGACTAACGATTGCCAAGATTCAGTGCTTCCTTCCAAGTGTTCCATCTAAGAATACTGTTACCCTCTGTGCACCCGAGTGACTAGTCAAAGTTTGGGGCCCTGCAGGTTGTACCATTTGGGAGCAGAACTTGATGATAGAGTCTGTATTGGGAATGTTCAAAGTCCTGTTTCTCTGAACACAGGAGAAATCTCAAATCAGAAGACAGCTTCCTTGCTCACAGCACCAAACTCTTTCAGCCAAGGGTCTGACTCCAAACCCTCTCTCGTCTTCTCCCAGGGCAAAATACCATGTCTCCAGGCTGTGGGTGCTTGGCTTTCTGCTTCTCTCTGTGTCTCTGTCTCTCTACTTGTGCTGTGTCTGTCCCACACATGCAGACACAGACACACACATCAACCAAAACAGCTCCACCAAACAAAACTCTAGTTCCTGCATTGGAACACCTTTGAGCCACAGCATTCAGCTTTTTCATGTGTCCATGGGTTGATTACAATGGCTTCTTTACATTCATCCTGGATGTCAGGCAATGGCCAAGCTTGAGCCACAACAACATGGTTTAACCCATCCCCTAACAATATCTACGCTATGCACTTTTACTGGAGATGAGAAGATTAACAGGTGTCATTTATAATACAGAGAGCTATAAGGCCTTCTCAGTGCTAAGACTGCAGCCACCAGGGTACTTTGTGTGACATCGTGTGAACATCATTTAATGGGTTAATGTGCATATCTGATAATTTTCATACAACCATGAACTTTAGCTTAAAAAAATTGGGTGGATTTATTGCTGGTGAAAGGCATTGGCTTGACAGCCCAGGTGAATGAAGTCATTTACTGATCTATAGGGCAGCAGCAGGACAAACTTCCTACACACACCCCACCTTACCAGCCTGCCTCACCGCTGACCTGAAGGAGAAGGGACATCCTCTTTGGTTATCAGAAGCAGCTCAGTCTCCATAAACCATGCACATTTTAGCCTCTTTGCTGAGTGTGACAGGTAGTACAAAGCAGGCTGGTGAGTTTGTGACATGGGAGCTGGAACTGAGATCCACCAAACACATCTGAGATAGGGGCCATCAAACATCCATTAGAAGGAAACAACATTTAATCCCTAATAAGTTAGACTGGACTCTTACTGGTAACCCACTTGAGAAAGGGACTATAGCAATGCTCAGAGGCATCTAGGTATCCAATAAGTGCTAAGTAAGAAGGGGTCTTATGTTTGTTTATATTACATACAGGAAAGTGATGTTAGAAAATGTTAAAGCTGCAAAGTGAAGCACTGAAAAGTTGGAAAACACCTGAATTAATGTGCAGCCTCAATTCTGTCCTCTTATGCAGAGGGAACATGATACAGTCCTTAACTCTATGCTCACATACTACTTTTTCCCACATGGATTATCAGCAAGGTTTAATCCAGGACCAACAGATACAGAGAACAGATCTCTTCTACTTGAACGAAGAGAGTAACTTGCAGGAGAAACAGACTGCCCTACTCTGTGTGGGTAGAGTGTCATCCCTTACGGGGTGACATGACACACATTTTGCTAATGAGTTAAAAAAAACTAGTAGTCACTGAAAGCCCATGCTGTCACTCAGGTGTAATTTGTATCTTAAAACTGGATGGCAACAGACTGTGAATCCCAATGATGACTGAACCAGGTGATATTCTAAACCAAAAGAACTCCCAACCATGCTTACAGCTGTTTCCATCACTTCCCGCCGACTCAGTAGACATTCTAAGCTTCTGAGCAACACATGGACAGAGTGACAATTCTGGAAGATTTATGTTGGTCCGTGCAGGTGGCCAATGAGGGGCGTGTGCTACTGTGAGGAGCTGTTTGTGCTTGGGGTTATTGTATCTTCTGGCTCTGGTTGTATCGTTGTATGGGTGGTTTTGAAGAACTGCGGCATTTGGGCCAAGTAATCAGCTGTGCAGTTTCCCTCATAGGAACAATTAAATTATTGCATCCACATTGGCGGTAGAGTAAGGGTGGTGATTGCTTGTTATGTCTGATATCCCAATGGTCTAGGACTCTTGGTCTGCCATAGATACATGCCTTGCTGTTGCACAGGTGTAATTTATAAAACCAAAATGGCTCAGAACTTAAAAATGGGGTGGTCACAGACCACATTGCCAGTGATGAATGAACCTGGTGATATATTGAACAAAAAGCACTCTCAACCCTGCTTGTAGCTGTTTCCATTTGTTCACATTGACTCAACAGACATTCTAGGCTTCAGACTGGCACACAGAGTAACTATCCTGGAACCTTATTATGCAGATAATAATCGTAGTCAGCAATAGAGGCTGTGAACTGCATAGAAATATTAACAGCAGTCATTAAAACAAGTGAGACTTGAACCCATGGTCTTATGACTCCTAGGCCAAAGGGAATTTGGAAACAGCCTGTCATATATGTGTGTGTGTGTGTGTGTGTGTGTAAGAGAGAGAGAGATAGATTTTTACCTGTGATGCAGTGTAGGATTCATACGGGGTTCATGCACTTGGCAACATTCAGGGCACATCCGGAGTGTTGTGTAGGAGCAATGCACACACGGCTCCTCTCAAGGGCATGAACCTTGGAATCTCGCCCAGATGACATGAACCGTGGGAAGCCTCCCAGGACTGGGCTCAAGGCCCGAGAGCAAGGAATGCGGTAGATAGAAATTGGTAAATAAGAATATTAAACAAAGCCAGTGTGTTCCTTTTATCTGTTGGAGTATGTAATGCGCAGGAGGGAGAGAAATAAAAGAGAGGGTGGAAAGCTGACAGGCAGACCAGCCCGTCAGCAGACCAGCCTGCTTGCTTGCTTAAAGCCTTGTTCTGTCTTGTATTTGAACCGCAACAATGCAGGCAGTCATGAAAGGACTGTCAAATGCATGAATGCCATATGAAATACATGACTCATGCAAGATAGATCTGCAGTGCCTACTGTCCTGGATCAAGCCAACCTCTAACTATTAGAGACCAGGATGAGGCCTCTGTGTGGGGCAGATTGTCCCACGTCCACCTACTGTAGGTTCTCGTGCTTCCCTCTGAAACATCTGGTACTGACTGTCAGAGACAGGATACTGGACAAAATGAACCTTGGGTCTGAAACAATGTGGCTATTCCTATGTTCTTAATTGCACTCTAGTAAGACTCATTATATACATCAGCAGGAAGCATCTCTAATCCTATGACAACAAAACCTCTCTGAGATACACCGATGAAAAATGCTGTATAAGAGCTAGATATTTATTATTATTAATCATACGAGAACAGTTAAAGAAGATACTACCTACTGAAAAAGAACAGAAAACCCCCCATGTGGTCCTTTAGATATTTTTAGTTTCTTTTGAATCCCCTAACAGATTTTAGTCTCTTTTTTTAGTATTGATTTCAAACGCAGATTCTCCCAACAGGACATCACTCCTTCCACTCACTCCTTCAGGATCTCAGACCAAATTTAAACGGCAGTCCTTGTGAAGAGGCTGACTGCCTAATGTTGTAGATTACAAAGTCTTCATTTGTGGCGCACTGAGTGATGAAGTTAAAAGATCAACATCTTTTTTTCGTTCTTTTTTTTTGGGACTTCATTTGCAATTAACTTGGAAGTCAGAGGTCTTTTGAGTACAAAGCTTTCTTCTGCAAAGGATTTCTATGAAATATCAAGTCCAGGCCAGAGTTCTCAAAGGGTGAAATTCACTCATCAGTTCAACAGCCACAAAAGGCCATCAACATAGTGAAATCAAGTCTTTCTGTCATGTGAGGGCTGTGCAGGGCTGTGTGTGTGACAGTAGCCCAATTTAGAAGAAGGATTTAAGCTCAGGGTGGGGGCAGGGATGGTGTGTAGCAACTAGAGCTGTGCAGAGGACAGAAATTGCATATTGCAAAGCATTCTGAGATTTCAAAATTTGGCTTTTTTTCCTAATTGGAACAAATCCTGAAAATTTTGAAATTCTGTCCTATGGAAAATTAAATAAATAAATGAATAAATCCTTTCAGATCTGTTAATACATTTTGCTTCGACAATATCGTTTAGTTTCATTTTGATTTTGACTTTTTAAAAAAATGTATATTATAATATAGAATATAATACAACATTTTAAAACACGAGCTGTCATTTTAAAATGTAAAATCAAAATGTTTGGTTCCACAAATGTTCAAAACAGGAAACTGGCATTGTCAGAACTTTTGGGGGGAGGGGTGGGGAGGGATTCTCCTAAATGAAACTTAAATTAATCAACATAATTTCCATAATTCCCATTGGAAAATGGTTCCATCAGAGTTCTTCCAACCAGCTCTAGCGGACACCAGGATCACAATTATACAGCTTCAGGGGCTAGAAATCCATGAATAGAAGGCATGCAAGGATCACAGTTGCTATTCCAGACCAGCTGCTGGAACAGCAGCCAAGGAGAAGCTGGAGAGCAACACCTCCCTGCCCCACCCACAGGTTAAAGGGTGAATTTCCCTTTCATAGTTCCCCAGCCAAAGTCCATATCCTCAGTCTTTGTTCTGGTCTTTGTGTGTGTGTGGAGAGAGTGAGAGAGACAATTTCATCAAGAGATTAAGGAAAGGGCTACTGCATTGGATACATAAAATACAATAGAAAATAAAATGGAAACTTAAAAATTATGTAAAGCAGCTAAAGTAGAGGATGGTTCTGCCCTAAAATTTTTTTACCCAACATATGGTATACATGCTGCATGCAATAATTTGGTTCTATCACTTGCACATTTTAAAACATCCATTGATACACACCTTCTTGTCAACTGTTTGAAATGAGCCACCCTGAATACCACTACAAAAGTGATTTTTTGTCCTGTTGATAACAACACACTTTAACTGAATTGTCTCGACCCCCCCACTTGGTAAGGCAACTCCCATCTTTTCATGTACTGTTATATATATCTTCCTACTGTATTTTCCACTCCATGCATCTGATGAAGTGGGTTATAGCCCATGAAAGCTTACGCCCAAATGAATGTGTTAGTCTCTAAGGTGCCACAAGGACTCCTCCTTGTTTTTATTGATATTTTTATTGCACTAAGAAGAGAGATAGCTCAGTGGGTTGAGCATTGGCCTGCTAAACCCAGGGTTGTGAGTTCAATCCTTGAGGGGGCCATTTAGGGATCTGGGGCTGTCATAAATATAAAGGGAAGGGTAAACACCTTTAAATCCTTCCTGGCCAGAGGAAAAACCCTTTCACCTGTAAAGGGTTAAGAAGCTAGGATAACCTCACTGGCACCTGACCAAAATGACCAATGAGGAGACAAGATACTTTCAAAGCTGGAGGGTGGGGGAGAAACAAAGGCTCTCTCTGTCTGTGTGTTGCTTTGCGGGGACCAGAGGTCAGAGGAGGTCAGAACTCCTGTAAAGGGTTAATAAGCAATCTAGTTAGATATGCTTTAGATTCTGTTTTGTTTAAATGGCTGATAAAATAAGTTGTGCTGAATGGAATGTATATTCCTGTTTTTGTGTCTTTTTGTAACTAAAGGTTTTGCCTAGAGGGATTCTCTGTGTTTTGAATCTGATTACCCTGTAAGGTATTTACCATCCTGATTTTACAGAGGTGATTCTTTTACTTTTTCTTCAATTAAAATTCTTCTTTTAAGAACCGGATTGCTTTTTCATTGTTCTTAAGATCCAAGAGTTTGGGTCTGTGTTCACCTATGCAAATTGGTGAGGATTTTTATCAAGCCTTCCCCAGGAAAGGGGGTGTAGGGTTTGGGAGGATTTGGGGCAGGGGGGAAGACATTTCCAAGCGGGCTCTTTCCCTGTTATATATTTGTTAGACACTTGGTGGTGGCAGCAATAAAGACCAAGGGCAAAAGGTAAAATAGTTTATACCTTGGGGAAGTTTTAACCTAAGCTGGCAAAAATAAGCTTAGGGGGTTTTTCATGGAGGTCTCCACATCTGTACCCTAGAGTTCAGAGTGGGGAAGGAACCTTGACAGGGGCAAAAATTGGGGATTGGTCCTGCTTCAAGCAGGGGTTGGACTAGATGATCTCCTGAGGTCCCTTCCAACCCTGATATTCTATGAATCCATTAACTCCAGTGGATGCTGATTGTTTCCATCATCTGTTAAACTATGTGTCCTTTATCTCTGATCTCACAATCCACACACTCTTTCTTTTCTTTCACCACAGTTCTCATCAATCAGTTGGAGTGGTTTTACCAACTGGTTTACAGTTTTTAATGTATTTCCCCATGTTTTCATACAGAAAATATACTGTAAAGCTGACAGACCCCGGTCATCAGTGGGCGGGATTGAACCGGGGACCTGTGGAGCTTAGTGCATGAGCCAAAAGCCAACTGGCTGTAGAGCAAATCAATCAATATATCTATATCTATATATATATATCTTGATGGGACAGAACACCACACCCAGGAGGTGTGTGGGTTACAATACCACACTATGCAACTGAGAAAAAGGATCCACAGATTGTAATAAGGGAATATCAAGCAACATCAGAAGTTCCAGTTTATTTCCTTTATTGTATTGGAGGAAAAGAAAGAAGAGTGTTGTTGACAAGGTGGGTAAGGAGGACACAAAAAGCTAGTCTGCTCTGATTCTATTCCAGTTACTGTAACTGCTTTCAAACTCTTATTTATGTGAATTGGAGGATTTTATGTTATTTATTCATTTTCTCTTTTTTAATATTGATTTCAAATCTCTATTAAGGTTTAAGTAAGGCAATTTACAGCAGCACATATTTGACACTATCTAAAGGTCACCCTTCCTGAAGAATCCCCAAGTGCTTTTACAAACCATGTAGCCTGTCTTGCAATCCTTATATAAGCAGTTCCATAGAAGTCAGTGAGATTACTCACATGAGTAAGGACGTTTTGCAGGAGTAAATGTTGTAACATCAGGCCCTATATAAATGTAGCTACTTCTGGGGTGTGGTAGAAACCCATTAGAACATAGCATGCATCACAACAGCAGAGAATGGGAATTTTGGCCAACTTCATTGGGTCAAACCTCTAGTATGACCAAAATCATGGGATCTATAATGCTGATAAGGGTATGCGTTTTATTGCTTTCTTTAAACAAACAGGCCACAAGAACAAAAAAAGCAGGGTCACTAATAAAGGGCCAGATCCAAAACCCAATGAAGTCAATGGAAAGACTCCAAATGAATAAATTCAGCTTTGGGTCAGGCTCAGAACAATTATGCTCCACAGATGTGCTTGCAATTCTTATCAGCTTCAATAAAAAGTGCAGGTGCTCAACACTTGTGAAGTAGAGGCCCAAAAATATTTTCAGGTACAATACACTATGAATAATGCCATTAACTATGCTATCTCATACAACTAGAATTGGAAAATACACTGAGACAATCTAAATGAGAGAGGTTTCACCCCTGACAAATGGATGATCAAGGTTTTGTTCTAAAATATGCTCTCCTTATTCATGTAAATAATGCTGCTGACTTTAGTGCATGAGTTGGCTCTTTACCACTGGCCGCAGCTGGAATACCAATTGTTATGCTTATCGCTGAAAACAGATGTGAGGCCTTTGTAGCAGCCTTAGCACAACTAACAGACTGGGAGGGGAGGGGGAAGTAAGTGACTATGGGGAGTAAACATGACCCTGTGCCGTCCAGACTTGAGCTTTTTGCCCAAGCATGTGGTTTTGCAAGATGGAAAGTCTGGCAATAGTTAAGTGTTGCTATGTGAAATACAGCTGGTTAACTGATGGAAAACTACAGGCTGGAAAACTCCACACTTAACTTAGCTTCTGCTCAGCAGTTATTTTTATGAACAAGCTATGTAATACGAACAAATTGGATAGAAAAAGAGAAAGAAATCTGAGCACGGTGGACACTTTAACATTTGGACACCTCTCAAGTTCCCCTGCAGAGAGAAGGCTGGCCACTAGACGTGTACAATCATCCACTTGAGACCGCCTCAAGACCATAGATGACTCTTGCCTCTCCGCAACAGGGTAATATAGCACCCCAAATTACCAGATTCATATTTCTCCAGGGTCTTGAGCATAGGTGACAAGTGGGGGAGCATGCAGGATCAAGTGTCCTCCTCCCAGATTTCTGTTTGGCCTGCTGGGGGAAAAGGGAGAGGGGCTCTGTCCTTCTCCTGCTGTGCCTGCTCCCTGGCTTGCTCAGCCTCTGTCCCTGGTAGCTGGGCCTGAGCCAGGAGCGGAAGGGGCAGGACCAACCACTTCTCACACTGGCCACTCATGGGCTCTGCTCTGTGCAGGGTGGCAGCTGCCACAGAGAACCTGGCTGGGACGGTGGTGGTGGGCCGCTCCCCACCTGTGCCCGGCTGCTGCAGACAAGGACTGAGTGAGCTAGAGTCTCCTCTCCCTCAGCAGGTTTTGGCCCCTATCCCCAGCAGCTGGGCCCAGGTCGGGGGTGGCCCACCCCTGCTGCTGCCTCCCCAGCCAGGGTCTCTCAGGCAGCTGCTGTGCTGCACAGAGTCAGTGACCCAGAGTGGCCAGCTTCAGCTGTGTGAGAAGCAGCTCCATCCTGCTCCCCACCCAGGCCTGGCTGCCAGGGAGAGTGGCTGCATGTCCAGGGGGGAGGCACAGTGAAAGAAGGGCAGAGCCTCCCCGCAGTAACATGGGGCGGGGAGAGCATGGCGGTCCCAGGCTGGGCACAGGGCCGGGGGGGTCACTAGGCAGAGGACAATGTGGGGAGGTCACATGTCCTCCCTTTTAGATTATGCTGGAGAGTAAATACAGTCGAAACTTCAGTGAAAGCACTTTTGTTTGCCTGTTTGTATCAACCGTCTATCAGCCAGACAACCGTGTCCCCGTTTATTTATTTCCTGTCACTGCCTCTCTAAGAGTAAAGTTACCAGGAGCTTTGGGTTCAGCAAAAGCCCAGGTAGCAACAGAATCTGACCCAATGCAACCAACATTATAATATATTAATATATTAAGATTACAGTTAGACAATTAATACATTAATATAATAACATTAGAGCATTTACAGATTCTTATGTTACCTTCATATTATGCCGTTTTTTAACTGGCAAATTGACTGTTTGGTTAAATCATATTATAATGTTTGTCCCTGTTTCCTTTGTTAAAATGTGATTTTTATAGTGAGTTGAGTAAACTAGACATGAGATCCCTTTTCTACTATGATTTGGGGTATCATTATTATTAATCATAATAATTATGAGCCCACAGTTATGATACCACTTCTTATATTGAGTAGCACTTTCATCCTCAGGGAGTCTCAATGTTTTAATGGGATGATTCTTGAAGTGAAGTACTGCTCAATATGAGTACAGATATTATTTCTATTATTATTTATTATTATGTATTAATCCTTGATGTCCCATTTGTTACACTCTCCCACTCCAGATCAGTGTCTTTTTCTACCCTGCCCCCTAAGAGTGTAATGATCTCCCATTCCAGTTCACCAAGCCCACTCCTCATCCAAGCTCTTTGTGAGGATTTTCTTTGCTCTAAGTCTGTATAGTGCCTAGCAGAATGGGGCTCAGACTTGGCTGGGACCCAGCCTTGTGGATTCAGTGTTTACTTGTCCACACTGCTTTGTTAACCTGGGTTTACGGTTGCTGGACCAGGCTCTTCCAGCCATGCTAACATGTCTATACTGCACTATGCAGACCTTCTGACTTTGTGTTTATGGCTTGACTTGCATCCACACTGCAAAATGGCAGGGCTTGGACCTAAGTCCTTGATGGATCCTAGGACCCAGGTCCACGGGGCTGCTGACCTGAATCAGCAAGATGTGTGTGCATGACCGATAAGGGGTATTTGGGCTCAGCCCTGAGTCTGAGCCGAGTGTGTGGATGCTCTGGATGGCTGTTGTAATACAAATAATAGTCACTGAAATCCTTCCTAAGACCTATTTATTCTATATGATGTCCACCAGAAGTGAGTTTAATAATGAGGAGGGGACGCAGAAGTCACTAAGTCCTACCCACCTCTGGCTCTCCCAGTGCCTGCCGATTTCTGTGTGCCTGTTCTCTACACTGCAGGCTCTTTAGGGCGGGGGCTGGCTCTCTTGATCTTTCCCCCCTCCCCACCCCCCTCCATTGTCAGCACTTAACAAACACTTCAGTTCAGTTCCGTCAGTGCCAAAGAAAGTCAGTGGCCGGCTTTCACGGCGCCTCTGAGCCGAGCCGAGCCGAGCACGGGGGACGATTCTGCTGTCACTGGACAGAAGGGGAGGACAAGAGACTAGAGCCTGACGTCACTGGGCATCAGCTGACCGTGCCAGGGCTCTGCCCGCCTCTTCCAGGAGCAGCGGGAGCAGCCGCGGCAGCCCCGGACACCGCGGCCGGTCTTTACCCCGCTAATCCCGTCTATCCCGGGCGCTAACGCTGCGTGCGCCGCTGCTGCTAATGCCGGCCCGCGAGAACCACTCCGCGCCCTGCTCGCCCGGCCGCCGGCCACGCGCGCCCCGGGGAGCCGCGCTCGCGGCAGGGCTCGGGCTCACATCTGCCTGCAAGGACCGGGTCTGGATTAAGCCCGGCGGCCCCGAGAGCTCATGAGTTCCCGCCTCGTCCACGCGGCCGCCAACACTTTTGAGAGCGAGGAAACTCCCGCCCTGCTCTCTCCCGGATCCCACACCTGCACCGCGGCTGCCCCAGTCACCCCCGAGGGCGGCTGGAAGTGAGGGCGCCCGGTCACGCCTCTTTCCCCGGGCCCGGGGGCAAGTGGCGGAGCCCCTGGACGCTCGGAGGCGCGCCTGGAAGTCCCGGGGAAACAACCCGCGCTCCGAGGTGCTCTGAGAGTTGGTTTTGCTTTGTGCAAAGCCCGGCCGTGGCTCCCCGTCCTAGGCTCCCTCCTGCGGGGGGGGGCCCGTAGCCCAGAGCGGCCATCCCAGCCGGACATGTGCAGCTGCAAGTCACCGCTCGCAGGAGAGAGAGAACAAAGTCCCGCTGGGCTGGAGTTGCGTTTGGCAGCCGCTTTCTCCGCCCCTGCCAGCCCGCGCGGGAAGATGCTGCTGCCCAGCCCGCAGCCAGGGATGCGGCACCGCTCGTTGCCCTGCCCGTCCCGTGCCCCGGGGCTGCCCGGCCCCCACTTCTAGGTTTCATGAGTGACCTCGGCAAAGACCTTGCTGGGTTGTTTGCTTCTCCGCTCTCTCTCGCACGGATGGCTTCTGCGGCCCGGCGCCTGCGGGGTGACAGCAGGTCAATGAGCCGCTCGCTCCCCGAATCCCGGGGCGAGTAACAGCCGCACCCCGGGGGGCTGAGCTGCCCGGTCGGACCGCCGGGGCTGCAGACTCTGGGGGTGCATGTTGCACCGCTCCGTGCTCCCGCAGCTGGTCCCTGGATGGGACCAAGGCTGCTGCGTCCCTGGGACGTTGCCTCGCTGAGCCTGGGGGGCGGGAGGGGGAGAGGGGCGCTTTGCCGGTCCATGGGCCTCTCCTCCTCCTCCTCCTCCTCCTCCTCCTCCTCCTCCTCTCTGCGCCGCGCGGTGCCAAGCCAGACATCACCGCGGCGTGGCTGCACCTGCTAAAAACCAACCGGCGGCAGAGCCAACCAGCCCGCTTCCCTCCCCCGCCCAGCCCCTGTGCAACCAACCAGCCCGCACTCGCGGCATGCGGCAGGGGACCCACCCGGCTCTGCCACGGGCGGCGGGCGCGCCAGGCATGGGGCCACCCGGCCCCGCCACCCTCCGCTGACCGCCCGCCTCTCGATGTGACACTCGCCCGCCCCGACACCCCCTCCTGCTCCTCCCCCCCCCGCCACCCCTCTGCCCCCCGGCCGCCATGGAGCTCTCCGAGGTGCGCTGCCTGAGCGACAGCGCGGAGCTGTACACCATCAACCGGACCCCCCCGGGCAGCGGCCGCGCCAGACCCCAGCGCCTGCTGTGGCAGACCGCGGTGCGCCACATCACCGAGCAGCGCTTCATCCAGGAGCAGAGCAGCAGCAGCGGGGGGAGCAGCAGCGGCGGCGGGGGCAAAGCCCTGGGCTCGCAGGACTCCTGCTGCCCCAACCACCACCCCCACCCGCCGCGGCGCCCCTCCGAGCGCCACAACAACGGGGGCACCAAAGTCTTCCCGGAGCGCACGAGCAGCAGCGGGGACCTGGGCTTCCTGCACCTCGACTGCGCCCCCAGCAACTCCGACTTCTTCCTCAGCTGGGGCTACACCTACCGCGGGGTCATCTTCCCCACGCTGCGCAACTCCTTCAAGTCCCGGGACCTGGAGCGCCTCTACCAGCGCTACTTCCTGGGCCAGCGGCGCAAGTCCCAGGTGGTCATGAACATCCTGGACGTGCTGACCAAGCTGACCTTGCTGCTGCTCCACCTGACCCTGGCCTCGGCCCCCATGGACCCCATCAAGGGCATCCTGCTGGGCTTCTTCACCGGCATCGAGGTGGTGATCTGTGCCTTAGTGGTGGTCAGGAAGGACACGACCTCCTACACCTACCTGCAGTACAGCGGGGTGGTGACTTGGGTGGCCATGGCCACGCAGATCCTGGCCGCCGGCCTGGGCTGTGGCCTTCTGGGCGACGGGATCGGCTATGTGCTCTTCACCCTCTTTGCCACCTACAGCATGCTTCCGTTGCCCCTCACCTGGGCCATCCTGGCCGGACTGGTGACTTCCCTCCTGCAGCTCGTCATGCAGCTGGTCATCCCTAGGCTGGCAGTGACTTCTCTCAACCAGGTACCCTCTTCATAAAGTGGCAGCCAGCCTGCACTTCTGCCCCAGGATGTGTGGGGGGGAGGGGGATAATAGCCCTTGATTTCTTTAGTCATTGAAATGTGTGTCACTGGGAGGAGAAGGACAAAGAGACATTGGTTACAGTAAGAAAGCCCCCTGGGAGAGGGAGCGTGGCCTGGGTGAAGCACCTGAATTGGGGCAAGGGGGATGTAGAGGTGGGTTTGCTGAATTCTGCCCCTCCCCCCCCCACATATCTCACTGCTGCCCCTTGAAACACTTTTTGGGGAGAGTGGAGGGGCTTTGGGGTACCCTGTCACTTCTCTGCTCCTCAGTTCAAGCACCGATCCAGTAGTTAAAGCACAGGAACTGGGAGGCAGTCTTCCCAGCTGTGCTCTGATCTCTGGCAAATCTCTGGCAAATCTCTGGCAAATCACTTCACTTGTTTGTGCCTTTTGGTTTCCTCACTCTCAGAATTATACCCTACCTCCCAGGGGTGTTGGATGTGTGGAGCATTTTGAGATGCTGGCATGGAAAGTGTTGTAGGAAAGTGTGAAATGTTATTGATGACTTTTTTTTCCCAAAAGAACATAAGAATGGCCATATTGGCTCAGACCAATGGTCCATCTAGTCCAGTATCCTGTCCTCTGAGAGTGGGCAGGGTCAGGTGTTTCAGAGGGAATGAGGGCAGTTATTGCGTGATCCATTCCATGTTGTCCAGTCCCAGCTTTTGGCAGTCAGAGGCTAGGGACGCACAGAGACTCTTGGCTAATAGCTGTTGATGGACATATCCTCCATGAACTTATCTAATTCTTTTTTGTATCCTGTTATAGTTTTGGCCTTCACAACATCCCCTGGCAATGAGTTCCACAGGTTGACTGTGTGTTGTGTGAAGAAGGGCTTCCTTTTCTTTGTTTTAAACCTGTTGCCTATTAATTTAATTGGGTGACCCCCGGTTCTTGTGCTATGTGAAGGAGTAAATAACACTTCTTTATTTACTTTCTTGCCACCATTCATGATTTTATAGAGCTCTACCGTAGCCTCCCTTAGCAGCTGCTTTTCCAAGCTGTAAAGTTAATCTCTCCTCATGTGCAAGGTCTGAGAGTCAGAGCTGAAGCCCACTGAAATAATGGAAAGACTCCCATTGAATTCAAAGGGCTTTGGATCTAGTTCTTAGGCAGCCATCTAAACAGTCACCCAAAATTGGTTTGCTGGTAGAGGTGGGTCTTCCTGGGTCAAACAGAAGTGTACAGGGCACTTTGAAGGAATCACTTAGGTCAGGGAGTTTATTGCCCGGTGGAGGTTGTGTGTGCAGGTTTATTGGCTAACATACCCCTTGTGGGACAAGCTCAGGCATGAACGTTCTGAAATGTTAACTGCGTAGGGGCAGGAAGGAAGGACAGAGAGAGTAAATTAAGGACTTAATATTACTTTGCACTCCCATAGCCCCTTTTGTCCTACAATCTCAAAATCACTTTACAAACATTAATGTACAAAAATTTGCAACATCCCTGTGAAACTGGGAAATATGACATTTTGCTAAGCTTTTTTCTCCCACTCACTGAGCAGCAATGGAGAACTCAGTCATTTAGATGCTCCTTTCCCCCCTTCTAGAATGTCATGGTTCTGTGGTCCCCGTATTTCAGATAAGGTTATCATGTAAACGTGACTCACTAAAGTGGAAAGGGGAGGCCAGGGGGGAGTTAATCTGAGCCAGAGGAAAGCACAAAAATAGCATCATTTTTCTTATTTGGAGACAGTATCTAGCCTCATTTGTGTCTTCTGCTGTTGTGGCCACATGACCGTAAGAGACATGCAAGTAGACGGTGTGCACATTCTTACACTAGGAGTTTTGACTAGATTGGTCTCCTGGCAATCAGATGCCTCAAACCAGTCTCATGGCAGCCAGATGATTCTGCTTATGTCATTTAGTACTACAGCTATTCCATTTCATTTATTTATCCTTGACCTTATGGTCACTGCAAGCACTTTTAGGAGCCTTGCCTTATTTCTAATTGCACTCCTTTCCTGTAACAGCTGGTCTGATTGGCTGCCTTTGCTTGTTAATGTCAAGGCTCTTTATGATTTATATACAGGAGGCATAGTGTTACATGGCATTAGCTGTTAGAATATGAAATAGTTGTGCTGTACTATAAAGTCTTTGCTGCTTACGATTAAATATAGTACAAAAAGGAGTACTTATACCAATCAAAATAATTGGCTATGGCAGGTTTTCAAAAATTCCATCCCAATCCACAAAAACCTTAAAGACTAACATTTATTTGGGCATAAGCTTTCGGGCATAAGCTTATGCCCAAATAACTCTGTTCCAGTCTTTAAGGTGCCACTGGACTCCCTGTTGTTTTTGTGGGTACAGACTAATGCGGCTACCCCCTAATACTTGACATCCCAATCCAGTTTCACTTACCAAAATGTACTTCTGTGATCTTTTTTCATTGTGAGTAATACTGTATAATCTGCTTCATGCATTTCAATGCAGTTAACTAGTCTTTTGGGGGGAAAGGGGGGGTCATTCATAACATAGACATTTCTTGGGAGAGATACCAATTATCCCTTCTATTTGACAGCACAATACCTAGTCAGTTATATGAATGAAATGCTATTGAACCAGGCAAAATGATAAACTACTTGCTACATGATTGTCTTCATGAACTAAAGATATAGAACTGGGTAATAGGCTCCACACACTATTCAGTACATGGGTGTTGTTTTACACCTTACACCTTTAGACCCAGTTATTTAAACTATCAAATTATAAATCGCTTCATCACGTTTTTCTCCACTAGAATATTTGATTTGACCTGATCCTCCACCTCCGTGCCAGTCAAAAGGATATTAACATTTATATGACATTTCACGTTTTTTTCTTTTTTCTTTTCTTTTTCTTTCCCCCCCCCCCACACACACACTAAGCATTCGCCTGATTTAAGGGAATATAGAGATATTTAAGAATATAAATAGCTCTCTCTACCCCCCCAATCAAAAAATGTTTCAGAGAATACATAGTTCAGACGATTTTATTTTTTGATCTTGTATTAAAGTGGAGGAGGAATGGAATAGTAAGTAAAGCCAGAGCTGGCAGGCCTGTGACCTCTATTTACACTGGGCGCTCTCCTCTGGCTTTGGTGCTGAACATCCTTTGCCTTTTTATTTTTGGATGTAGAACACTTTCATTTGGCTCCCTCTTGTGGTTTCTTGTTACTTCCAATAGCAGCTTCTCTCATCTCCCAGCTTAATTTGATATTCACTCTGCCAGTCCAAATGGTTGGCATGATCCTGCCAGGTGCTTAGAAACCCCTGCAAGGCACTGAACGCCCTCAGCTCCTGTGAAGTAAATGGGAGTGGGATGTGCTCAGTACCCCCACAGAATTGGACCTATTGTCTACATGATAAGGTGTCTCTAAGGTGCCACAAGTACTCCTTTTCTTTTTATGATAAGGTGTAGTTTAGGATAAGTTTTCTGGTACTGCACTAAGACGCAATCAGTTATTGCACTAAGACAATGAATTGTAATTCAAATCACATTATCTACCTTGTACACTTTATGGATTTCTTGCATGGTAAAGTGAAGGAACAGGAAACCATTAAACAATATGTATTGCATAGGGGCAGCACATTATAAAGTCATAGTGATGTGATGGCTGCCCTATCATATAGTTTAGAATAACTCTTATTGTTATTCTTATCATGTCCACAATGTACGAGGCTCTGTACACTCACATGGGAAGATACAGCCCAAAGGGTCGCTTTGCGCTGTTATAGCCATTTTCCCTCTGAGGCTTTCAAAGCATTTTAAAATTATTAATGATTTAAGCCCCATAACACTGTCAATATTATTTTACAGATAGGTGCAGATAGTTTAAATGACTTGCCCAAGGTTATACATTAAGTCTGCAGGAGAATTCAGCTATCCTGATCTTCCAGATAAAACTGTCTCTTTTATCATATGGTTTATTTTACCTGGTTGTAAACATCAAATTCACTGACCCGTGACTATCTAATAATATTACATGCAGTGTTGTCACAGCTGTGTTGGTCCCAGGATATTAGTGAGACAAGGAGGGTGAGATAATAAAAGATAAAGTAAAAATAAAATATATTACCTCACCCATGTTGTTTCTCTAATAATGTTCCGGAAGCTGTAATAATTTAGCCATCTGGATAGACAGGAAGGTGTGTGGGTACCTACATTAGACCAGCTACATGAATTAAAATATGCCAGGAAAGATGGAAAAGACAGAGGGTGAAATTCTGAGTTTTTCTGGAAATTGGAGGTTTTCCATTGACTTCAATGGGGATTTCATGCAGGGAAAATATTGCGCACAGTACTGAATACAAGAGCATGGTCTATAGCGTAGCTAATTCATTAGCTTATCCAGTAGTATCTATGTGGACAATGGGTCTGAGTCTTTTCTTACTCACACTGGTGTAAATCAGGAGTAATTCAATCAAAATAATGAGGTTATAGTGGTGTAAGAGGGGAGTCAAGTACCAGGTGTCCTGTTTTCTCTTTATCCTAATTAATTACATTTTTTATTGAGAAGCACATACTCAGATGCAGCTGAAAGTCTTCAGTCTTCAGACACACAGAGCTTGCCTTTTGGGGTAGCTGTGATTTTTGTTATTTAAGGCACATATTTTAATGCATATAAATATTGCCCACAGTTCACCGTTTTCTCCAATAGTCATTTGCAAGAGGTTACGTGAATTTCCCTGCACCGCTTTTCCAAAATATTATTTAACCTCTGATTTACTTATAGCACTTTAAGGGAGAAAATGGGGGAGGGGAGGAAGAGAGAGAGAAGTGAAATGAGAAATGAGATAAAGAAAACAAAATTAGATCTACTCAGGCCCAGTTCTGCAAGGTGCCCAGCACCTATTAGAAGATTCTGAGAATTCTCATCTCCCACTGACTTCTAGTTGGGAGTGTTGAGAATTGTACAGGCAATGTTCAATACTTGCCAGGGTTAAAGCCCACAAAGAGGGTCTGATCCCATAGTCCTGGTGAAGGCAAAGCTTCTGTTGACTTCCCTGGGAATTTTCCCTGAGTAAGGGTTGCAAGATCAGGCTCAAAGTCTTTACCCCGCTAAAAACATAACTCTCATTTTTATTCGGTCAGCTACTGTGATGTGGTGATGTTTGCTGCAGACATTCCTATAAACGAATTCCCAGAGAGTGTCTGTTTGTATTGTATTTATGATTGTGTTTTCCTCTATTGAATTATAAAATATAAAGAGTAAATTATCTGCGTCAGGAATATAGAGAAGAATAAACAATTCACTGCATTTTATATTAATATACAATACAGGCAGATGATGCCATAGATACGAATTCTGATAGGCTGCAAAATAGTCATGTAAATCATGTACATAAACTGGATTTTTATGCTCCACTCCTGCAACCATTGTTCATGTAAGTCAATGAGCCTACCCATGTGAGAAATAGCTACTCACACTGATGGCTTGGAGGATCAAGTCTAAATTACGTACATTAAACCGGGCTTTTAAAAAGAGTTAAGGAACACTACCAAGATTAGTTAGACCTGTAATTTGATCCTTCTATTAATAAATATCTTTGCAGAGGCTATGCAGTTCTTTAGATTTATATAGGTAGGTTTTTTTCCAGACATGTTTCAAAGTTATTATAAAAAAAAGATGACAAATGGCAACCTTACAATAACAAACTAGTGTACATACGTAATGAGACTAAAAGATTTTGTGAACACATTTCACCTTCATTATTTCCAATAATTTATTGTTGATATCAGTGTGGGAATTTTGCCAAATACCTTGGCAGTATCCTTTAAAATATTTTAGTCTAAAATTGTTTTAAAGACCAAGTTGAATTTGAAAGTCAAAAAATGATTAAACTGTTTCACTCTTTAGCCCTAAAGCCTCCTTCATAGTACAATTTTCTGTCAAGTTTTACTGCCATTTTTTACCTGGGGTGATTTATAAACTGATTGTATTTTTTTATAATGGATTATGACCTTGTTTTTATATCCCAACGGGTATCAGTGGGTCAAAGCATAATTAGATTAGAACTGGATATACTTTTCTCTGGAGCAGCTGCAATAATGTGCTCCATAGGACAAATGCATTGGTCATATTTACAATTTGATGATTAATTGCATTTTGAGAGTTCATCAGAAATGGAGTAATCCAAGCAGGAACATGGAAGCCTGTTTTTATTACTAAGCTTTATCACTGAGTTTCAGACAACAGCAGAACTCTAGGGCACTTGCCCTCAGTGGAGGTGAGTACGATCATTTTGATAGATTATTGTCAAAATCGCTCTGATGATGATTTTTTCCCCATGATCAAAACAAGGGGATATGCTGGTTTGGCCAAAATAGCAACTTCCAGCAAAAACCACTTGTCTGCTAGCGTAGTGCACCAAGGTAGTTATTGATCATGAATGGATTGGATTGGCATGGTCCTTTTTCAGATGTGCAAGAAATTAAAGGAGGGTAACATCCCCATACTCACTCCTGTATTCATGCCTGCCCAGCCTGTGAATCTGGCCATGGCTTGGAAGGAGGAATAGCTGCATCTATTCAACTGATACTTCCCCCTGTAAGCAAGTGGGAGGAGAGGAGGCCCAGAGTGGGGTGGGGGAGTTCGGGCTCTTCCCGCATCGCTACAAGAGCAGCTAGCAAGGCACACATTGGGGTAAGCTGCTGTATGGAATGGAGTGAAATAACTTGTTTCCAGAGTAGGAGAGCATGGTTCTCTGAGATATTTGGTCTGCTCCTGGGGCAGTATAGCTACCTACCACCCCCCTAAGTCAGGGCAGACTGTAATATTACAATCTAGCCCAGTGCCAGGGGCACATATGCAAAATATGTCAGTTATTTGTACAATGTAGAGATGAACATTTACAGATCGATTCCAATCTCAGTTACGCTGATGTAAGCCAGGAGTAAATGTGATCAGTCTGGTGTGCAGGGCCTGAACCAGAGAGATGCTAACTCTCCCAATACCCATTGATTTGCTGGTGTTCAACATAGCTTGGAGCCATGCCCAAAGGGGTCTTGCTAGGTGCTGAATGAATGGAAGGCACTCAGCAGTTTGCACAGGGGCCTGATTAAAGCCCACTGAGGTTAATGGAAAGACGCCCATTGACTTCAGTGAGCTTTGGATCAGAATATAGGATTGATTTTTCTTTAGGAAAACCAGCAAGATAATTCGGCATTTCTACAAAATGTTACAAGTACATTCCAGGTTAAAGCACTGATTTATGCTTGGAAACCTGCTCATTCTGTCGTGTATTGGTTTGCTCCGATTTCAGTCGTTTCGAATAAATTATGTCAATCTTACCTTTATAAACACCTGAATCTATATCTGATGATGCTGATGTGCTTCTGCCTAAACTACAAGAGAGCAAATGAAGAAGCCAATACCATGTTGCACAATGCAAACTTCCGAAACATACTGTCACCTGCTGACACAATAACTTTTCATCATGCAAGTTTTGTTTATAAGCAACTATTTTAAGAAGTCCTTGAATTTCATTTGCATTTCATTTGCCAGCTTCTCCTGCTGCAGGATTTCACACAGTTAGCCTTGCAGCAAAGACTCAGACTTTAAGGCCAGAAGGACCATCATGATCATTGCAGGCCACAGACCCTCATTCACCCAGCCCATAACTGCTGTCTGAGTTACTGAAGTTCTTTTCAGAGTAGCAGCCATGTTAGTCTGTATCCGCAAAAAGAAAAGGAGGACTTGTGGCACCTTAGAGACTAAACAGATTTATTTGAGCATAAGCTTTCGTGAGCTACACGAGAGCTTATGCTCAAATAAATTTGTTAGTCTCTAAGGTGCCACAAGTCCTCCTTTTCTTTTTGAAGTTCTTTTGTTCTTGACAAATCCATGCTGGCTATTCCTATAACACTATTATTCTCTAGGTGCTTACAGGCTGATTATTTTTAATAATTGAGAGGAGGGCTGCTGAGTAGTTTAATTAACCACTACTGCAATGTGGCATTCTGAGAAATCACTGAAGCATTTCAGTGCAGCAACAGCCATTTTATCAGCTGCAGCAAAAAACTGCATTCCTTGCACATAATCCAAAGGGTTTGGGGCTTTGTTTGTTTGTTTGTTTTCTCATCCTGGTGCTCTTAGCATTAATTTAATTCATATTTTCTACCTGTTTTGAATTATGAATCTGAATGCAAAGTGCACATGCATTTCATGATTTGATTATTGTATCTACTGCAATTTTTGATTTTTTTACCGGATTTTTTCCCAACGTTTTACAACGTCATATGCCAAAGTATGTTCTTTTCCTGAGACACCCTACATTGTTTCCAGATGCATAGTCCTCTTGGAGTTAGAGAGTACAATCCCGACTTACCAAATCAATAGGAGCCTCTAATGGGACCAGGATTTCACCAAGAATATTTTTGATTTTTCTAAACAAGGGCGGAGAGAGAGAGAACTGCAGTATTTACACAGATATCCTAGTTCATATTGTTAGAAGAGGTTTGCATTACAGACACATTACTGTTCCTCCTTTTCTCCAATCTCTGCTGATTTACTTAGGTGGTCAGTTCTTCAGGGCAGGCACTATCTCTTTGTTCTGTGTTTGTTCTGCGTTGATCCATGACTGGGGCCTGGAGGCACAACTACATACAAATAATTAATAATAATTTGGTAAGTCTTTCTGTGAGTCAGAGACATAGTGTGGAAAATTATTTATAAAATACTGTCTACCTTAAATGTGCAACAAAGAGATTAATTAAAGAAACAGCTATTTGTTTTCCCATCTCTGTTACTCAAACAAATGAAGAAGATCTGTATCATATGTGATTGTCTTATGTGTAGTGCCCTACCAAATTTGTGGCCATGAAAAATGCATCGCGGACCATGAAATCTGGTCTCCCACCATGAAATCTGGTATTTTGTGTGTTTTTACTCTATACTGTACAGATTTCATGGGGGAGACCAGCATTTCTCAAATTGGGGGTCTCGACCCAAAAGGGAGTTGCAGGGGGTTGCAAGGTTATTTTAGAGGGGTTACAGAATTGCCACCCTTACTTCTGCGCTGCCTTTAGAGCTGGGCAGCTGGAGAGTGGCAACTTTTGGCCAGGCGCCCAGCGCTGATGATGGCGCCCCACCACCAGCAGCACAGAAGTAAGCATGGCAATACCGTACTATGCCACCGTTACTTCTGCATTGCTGCCTTCAGAGCTGGGCAGCACGAAAGTGGCGGCTGCTGACTGAGGGCCCAGCTCTGCAAGCGGCAGCGCAGAAGGAAGGGTGGCAATACCACACCAGGCCGTCCTTCCTTCTGCGCTGCTGCTGGCGGCGGCTCTGGCTTCAGAGCTGGGCTCCCGGCCAGCAGCCGCTGCTCCCCAGCTGCCCAGCTCGGAAGGCAGCACTGCTACCAGCCGCAGTGCAGAAGTAAGGGTAGCAGTACCGCAACCCCCCCTACAATAACCTTGCAACCTTCCCCCACACAACTCCTTTTTGGGTCAGGACCCCTACAATTACAACACCATGAAATTTCAGATTTAAATAGCTGAAATCATAACATTTATGATTTTTAAAATCCCGTGACCGTGAAATCGACCAAAATGGACCGTTAATTTGGTAGGGCCCTACTTATGTGAAAGTATTTCTAATGGGTATCAGTGTTAATAATGTGTATCTATAATTATATACACATCCTTAGAGACTTCTAATCATTATAGAGATCATTCCAATATGTATTAAATCTAATTTATTATGATAGACATTTGTGGTCTTGTATGGGAGGTATTGATATCTCGTGCACATTCCAACCAGGGACTGGGAATCAAGAATTCTGGGTTCCACTCCTGAATTTGCCACCTGCCATGCTATGTGTGTGACTTTGACAAGTCTCTTTACCTCTCTGTATCTCAGTTTACAAACATAGATATAAATGTATCTTCCAGGGTCCTGTAAGGGTAAATAATTAATGTTTTTGCAAAGTGCTTTGAGAACTTCATGCCAAAGGTGTTATGTAAGTGCCAACTCTTATTATTACCTTGTTGACTACACAAAGTTAGTCTCTGCACCTCACTGTTACCTTTCATTCAAACATATTACCCTTCCACAACAAAGAGCAGGAAGAACTACTCTCTGTTTAGTGTCAACAGTCATTAAGATAAAAAGAAAAGGAGGACTTGTGGCACCTTAGAGACTAACAAATTATTTGAGCATAAGCTTTTGAGAGCTACAGCTCACTAGTGAGGATGATTTCAGAAAAAGTGTTGTAATATAACTTTGTTCTTTATAAAGCAGATCTGATTATATAGTGATGGATTTTGTGTTTTAGGGACCTGGTGCTCTTTTACACCACAGCCACTTTACACCCCCATGGCACTGCAGGAGGCCATTCAATGGGAGTAAACTACTTGTATGTCCACTTTAAGGCCTCTTTACACAGCCAGAGCTCATTAGTGTAAATGAGGATTCGGCCTTTGGAGTGCAAAGTTTACATTTCCTAGGATGAATCGTCTGAAATTCAATTCATATTGTTTTTCTTCTCTTCTTCATTTCTCTGTTTATTGATTAACTCTATGAAAAAGCCCCTCCCCTACGGAAAATAAGATCTTAAATAAAATAAAACGCAATCGTTCCCATCAAAGATGGCATGGCACTTTCAAGAACACAATTCAGAGATTTGTGAGAAACTGTTTGTCTGTTTAAAGCACCATTGCTTATGTCAGCTATTTGCCTTCCCTTTCCAGCTGCACTGTGAAACTAGAGCAAGGTGGCATAGTTAAAATTAAAAATGCAAATCTTAATGGTTCCCACAGCAATGGTAACTGGGCTACATTGCCCATATGTAGTATATTCTATTTGTCTTTTTCTTGTTAAGGACTCAGTCCTTCTACCATTGAAAGTCAATGGCAAAACTCCCATTGACTTCAAAGAGAGAAGGATTGGCACTATAGTTTTATTTTAAATGAAATCTTGAAATTTGCAGATAAAAGCTAAATGCAACAAAAAATATGGAGTGACGCTACTTTGACAGAAGCTGTGATATTGCCAATGTAAATACAGCTTTTGGGTTGATAATGTGGGTAGGGATTGGCTGTATTTGTTAAAATGAAATGGATGCAATCTCCTTCAGAGAAAACATCTCAGTAGCCACCTGAGAGTGGCAGCCCCGTGCTTGTCAAGCTGAAAAGAGCATGTGCAATGTTATCACTCCCTGTGTGATGACACACAGCAAATGGGCCTTCAATCACCTTCTAAAAATCTTAACATGCCCACTGAGCATGCTCAGAATTCATTTTCTTCAATAGCTCACAACTTTCTTTTCTGCCAGAAATGTACTTGTCCCTTCATCGTTAAGGAATATTTATATGTACATTTTCAAACTTCAGCCATATTTTTTGGCTACTGCCCTATAAAAAATACCTCAAGTAGCAGCCTAATATTACTCCCAAATTGTATGTTTAAGTGATGGCTGTGATAGCAACCTAAGACGTTTTAAAGTGGAGTTCTCCCCTGAAAAGTAACTTCATAGACATAGTATTAGGGGGTTCCTGTTTATTGACTGTTAGTGATTTCCACCTCATGGTCCAGATCAATGGGATTGCTCATGTATTTAAAATTATGCACATGTTTATTGGATTGGGGTCTTCCCAAATGGTAAAGTAACTGCCAGCCCTACAAATTCAGTCTGAGATCTGGAAGTGAAGCTGGGACCTTTCATAGAATCATAGAATATAAGGGTTGGAAGGGGGTCATCTAGTCCAACCCCCTGCTCAAAGCAGGACCAATCCCCAACTAAATCATCCCAGCCAGGGCTTTGTCAAACCTTACCTTAAAAACTTCTAAGGAAGGAGATTCCACCACCTCCCTAGGTAACGCATTCCAGTGCTTTACGATCCTCCTAGTGAAAAAGTTTTTCCTAATTATCCAACCTAAACCTCCCTCACTGCAACTTGAGACCATTACTCCTCGTTCTATCATCTGCTACCACTGAGAACAGTCTAGATCCATCCTCTTTGGAACCCCCTTTCAGGTAGTTGAAAGCAGCTATCAAATCCCCCCTCATTCTTCTCTTCCACAGACTAACCATCTCAACCATCTGCATAACCTTGTTGCATTCAGTGGATTTGCACATGTGTAAATAAATGGCACTTATTACATAATTCTGTTGGTGATGCACAAGAAGGCATAGAACCCTGAGTTTTCTAGCTGAGTTTTTTAACATAAGTAAAAATCAGTAAAAACATTTTGTGACTAAGCTCAGAAGATTCGACCCTGAAAATACAAACCAAATAAATCTGCTGAATAAGAAAGTGTTATGTTTACATAGACAAGCCAGATCAGCTTCTGTTGGTGAGAGAGGCAAGCTTTACTGGATCAGCTTCTGTTGGTGAGAGAGGCAAGCGTTCGCTCGAGCACCTTGCTCTCGGCTCTGGGACCTTGCTTCCTCGTGGGGTCCTAGAACTCAGGCTCCAGCCTGAGCACGAACATCTACAGCACAAGTTTACAGCCCCTCAGCCTGAGCCCCTCCCCCCACCCCCCAAGCCCGAGTCAGCTGACACAGGCCAACAACCGCTGGGGTTTAATTGCAATGGAGACATACCCAGAGATTCACAATTAAATACAAGGTGGAACAGATTGTTTGGCATAAGGAATTAACACGTATTCTAAGGGACCATTAAAGGTGAAGTGGCCCATTAACAACTACAAGTCATACCACAAAAAAAAGGGAATAGTGGGTTACAGATTGTTGTAATATGCCATAAATCTAGGGTTGCCAGGCGTCTGGTTTTCGACTGGAATGCCCAGTCGAAAAGGGACCCTGGCAGCTCCGGTCGGCACCATCGACCAGGCCGTTAAAAGTCCGGTCGGCGGTGCAGCGTAGGCCCAGAACTAAGGCAGCCTCCCTGCCTGCCCTGGCTCCACACGGGTCCCAGAAGCAGCCGCCAGGTCCGTGCAGCCCCTAGGCGCATGGGCGGCCAGAGATGCTCCGCGCACTGCCCCCACCCCCAGCGCTGGCTTTGCAGCTTCCATTGGCCGGGAACCATGACCAATGGGACCTGCAGGGGCAGCGCCTGTGGGCATAAGGGCAGTGCGCAGAGCCTCCCTGGCCGCCAATGCACCTAGGGGCTGCAGGGACCTGGCAGATGCTTTCTGGGAGCTGCAGTAAGCCCCGCCAGGACCTCTGTACCCCGAACCCCCTCCTGAACCGCAACCCCCTGCCCCAGCCCAGAGTCCCCTCCTGCATCCCAAACCCCTCGTTCCCAGCCGCACCCAGAGCCCGCACCCCCTGCTGGAGCCCTCGACCCCCCCCCCCCACACACACACACACACTCCAACCCCCTGCTGCAACCCGGAGCCCTCTCCCACCCCCTGAACCCCTGATTTCTGGCCCCACCCAGAGCCTGCACCCCAGCTCAGAGTCCCCCCCGCACTCCGACCCTCTTCCCCAGCCCAGTGAAAGTGAGTGAGGGTGGGGAAGAGTGATCAACGGAGGGAGGGGAGATGGAGCAAGAGGAGGACAGGGCCTCGGAGAAGGGGCGGGGTGGGGGCAGGGCCTCCGGAAGGGGCTGGGCAGGGTGTTTGGTTTTGTTCGATTAGAAAGTTGGAAACCCTACATAAATCAAAGTGTCTTTATTAAGACCATAATTTTTAGGCCCAAGCAACATTGTGGATTTAAGCTCCCAGGGTCATCCTTTGAAGGTGGTGTGCATGTTTCCACTTAGGATGAGGACTGAGAGGTCAGATATGGAGTGATCATTTTGTTGAAAATGGTGCTTTTGTCATTTTTCTATGTGAGAGCATAGTGATTGTCTGGTTTCACCCACATACTTGTTATTGGGGTGCACTGGATGAGGTACACTACATGTTGTAATAGGCATGTGTAGGACCCATGAATCTTGAAAGGTGTATTGGGACGTAGGCATGTATTGATTACCGTAGCAATGGTGATACGTCTGCAGGCTTTGCATTTAGACACTTTTCAGACATGCTCTTTAGGGCCTTAAAATACAATTACAGTTGGCAAAAGGACTCAGCAAAAATGACATTGTGGTGTTTCATGTTTATTCTTTCTCTGTAACTTGCTTTCTGATCAGATTAATTATCTTTACATGTCAAAATAATATCCGCTGTTTTCCTAAAGTTTGTGGATACCTAGCGAGAACTGATAGGTGCAATATAAAGATTGAGAATAAATACTTTAATTAATAAACACGCTGTTTTTTTAATTACCATTGCTGCAAACTCAAGCTGGAATCTGGAAACGAAGCTGTATTTTTTATGCCACCAGTAATAAAGATGCTGCAATTATAAACTTCATGGTACTTTGTGCAGTAAATTGAGCTGAATTCTATCATCAGCTACCTTTACAGAAATCAGCAACATGCCTTCTCTAAGGGAGGCACCGGCTATCTCTATCAGCAGTGGATTCCTTTGCAATGGACCCTGCTAATCTTCACCACCTATGCAGCATATGTAGGATATGGACCCAGAATTCTGTTCGTGGCACAAAGGGTTCTCAACTCTCATACCTCAAGGAAGGCACAGTGTTTGTGCCTCCAGAATTTGCTTGGCGGAGATATCCAGTTCAGTTCAAATTTGCTTGGTTTGCTCCACAAAGTAACATGAAGTTTGAAGAGAGCCTGGATCAGCCACTAATTAGAAATTAGCCCACAGTATTGTTGGTGATGCAAGTAGAGGGTAGGATCCAGCTGATTCTTCCATAGCACTAATGATAGATTGCTAAAAGTAGTGAAACATGCTCTGCTCAGTAAAGTCAGCATGTACTGTAGAATGCAAAGAAACTGCAGGGAGCAAGTTTGCCAAATAAGCAGAGGCCATTTTTACACAGTCACATTTTTTTATTTTATCACAAACTCACTTCAATTGTTTCTTGTGCTGAGTTAATAAAAATCCACCCAGTTCCAATGCCACACAAAGCTGCAAAATTCTCCCACCCCTAATTTCATAGCCCTGTTCTAACTTTAGTAATCTCATTAATGTACATTGCTTTGGTTATGGCCACAGATCATGTTCTTTATTGCAGATGCCATTCAATAGACTAGCAGAAGGTGTATACACGAGTTTGAGTGAAGAACAATCAGGTAGAATTTTTATGGTTCCTAATGAAAGCCTTGATTCAGCAAGAGACTTTAAGGACATGCACAACTTTAAGCATATGAGTTGTCTTGTTGAAGCCAGTGGGACTTGAGCTGGGTGAAGTATTTTTGGCAAATAGTAAATTCATTGAAATATTAATTTTTCAGGACATCAAAACTATTTGCAAATTCGGGTTGATTTCAGCAACTAGTTTCAGCTTCAAAAAACTGATTTTTGGTAAAGCCAAAAACTGTTTGTTTCATCTATTTTGAAATGTTTCATTTTGACTTTTTGTTTCAAAATGGTGGTTGGTTTTGGTATTTAACCCAAAACAAAATGAAAAAACAAAACCTTTTGTTTTCAACCAAACAAATCATTTTGTTTGACCAAAACAAATTCTTTTTAATTGTTGGATGTTCTTTTTATTTTTGTTTTGGCAAGAAAATTAAAAAAAAAATAAAAAATCAATTTCGGTTTGAATTGAGCCCTTCCCCCCTGCCCAGATTTTCCAGTTCGGTCCTCCAATCAAAAAATCAGTTATTGGTCAGCTTTAAATTGGCCTACTCATGTTCTTAAAATTATGCAGAGGCCTATGGGACTTTTATAAAAATAACAGAAATCTTAAAATGTAGATAAAAATGGCCTTGAAGAAGATTCGGAGCTGCTCTACCTCTTGTCTTGCAGCTGAGGATCACCCAGGTGTGGAAATGTCCTGGCCAAGATCCCTTGAAGCTAAACATGCCCATTTGTCAGGAAATCTAGAGCATGGGTGGGGGTGAGGAGCTTAGGAGCAGTTATGGAGTCCATACACCACTGGAAGATTCCTCTGTTTCGGAGAAATTCTCTTGGGGCTGGAGCCACTGGGTTTAAGGCTGCTTTATATCACTGGAGCTGCGGAAGCATCCTTGTGGGCTGAGCATCTGGCCCACTTTACACAGGTGTAAGTGACTACATGAGATGCCAAGAAGTTGAGAACTGGCTTTTCCTTGTAGCTCAATGAATATAAAGTGATCCCCACCTTGTCTAAATAAGCCGAGACTCTTAGCAGCAGCACAGAATTGTAATTCAGGCAACATAATAGCTAATGTTCTCTTCAGGAACAATATACTGAGACCTTGCTGGGATATTTTTTTATAATTTTTTCATCGCGTGAAGGGCAGTTCACTTATTCAGCAACGTGCCTTAATTTCCAGAGCACAAATGCACATCAGCACAGTTCAGAACAGCGATCTAAAATTCTTCTGCTCTTATAAAGGATTTTCAAGGCAGCTATCCACCAGCTCCTGCAAAGTACAGGAATCTGGCCGTAATGATGAATACTTTGGGAGTTCAGGCCTTTGGGAAAAATATTCAAACTCATTCTGAGGACATTGTTATAGAACCAGGGAACCTCTGGAGCTGAAAGCAAGAATCTCTACTGCCTGAGGTGAAGGGCCGGCTTCCCCCCTACTGAACTGTAATAAAGACATGTCTACGCTGCATTGTAAATCCAGGTCTGTGGGATCCAGGCTTGTGGACTCCGTGTTTCCAAGCCTATACTTGAGCAGCCACACTGCATTGTAAACCTGGGTTTACAGTTTCTGGACCCAGGTCTCACAGCTGTGCTAGCGCATCCACACTGTGCTACGCAGACCTTCTGACTCAGGTCTGCAACTTGAACTGCATCAACACTGCAAAATGACAGGGCTTGGACCTGAGTCACAGCAGGAGTTGGTCTCAGGCCTACCCCCCGGAGTGGTTCTAGGACCTGGGTCTTGCATGCGTGCTGATCAGAGTCAGACAGTTTTGTGTGTGGATGATAGTGGGTTTTGGACTCAAACCTGAGTCTGAGCCCAAGTTTACAATGCTGTGTAGACATACCCTAACAGAATCCCATCCTCTGTGGATCAAGCACCAAGAGGCACACATAACACATTGACCAATGAGCTACAATTGCTCTTTATGCTGTTCTTTTACTAGAACTATTTCAGAAGTGCCAACCACCCTTCCTCTGATAATCAAGCCAATCTTCAAGGTGTCTCAGGTCAGGGAGCCAAAACTTCCAGTATGCAAAATCAACAGTCACTTTGGAAAATGTTGACTGTGTTATTCACAATTGGCTAAGTTAACAATCACACAGAAAAGAGAGATCTTCCATTGTTGTACGCAGTGTTGTTGTAGCCATGCTGGTCCCAGGATATTAGAGAGACAAAGTGGGTGAGGTCATATCTTCTATTGGACTGACTTCTGTTGGTGAGAGAGCTTGTATCTCTCACCAACAGAAGTCAGTCCAATAAAAGATATTACCTCACACACCTCCCCACAGAGAAGAGAGGCAGGAAGAGACAGCTACAACAGAGCCTGATGCCTCTGGGGGCCTCTCTGTATGCCCTGCTAGGAAAATGGAAAGCCGTGCCTGTTTAGGCCCCCTCTTGCCATCCCCTGCTGGCTTAGAGGGGTTGAGAGAGGAAGCCTTCCCCCTGCTGCATCTGGCCTAATCAGCAGCAGGAGCTACCGCTCCATTGCCTGCTCCCACATGAGGTAATGGGAGATGGGGTCAGAGGGGCTGTGGGGAGAATGTGGGCACAGGAGGCTTGTGGAGGGGGACAAGAGTTACATGGGGAAAATTGGAGAGATGGGAACAGGACGGTCTGGTACTGGGGAGTGGGGGAGAAATACAGGGGGACCCTGGAGAAGGGCAATTGGGAGGAACTAGAGGAAGTGGAACAGAGGGAAAGATGGACAAGGGGGAGACCAATAAGGTGAGGACCTTGAGTGGGGGGCCACCACAGGCTGGGACTTTGGGTTGGGGGGTTGGGTACAGGAGGACTGGGGATGGGGTAACTAGTGCAAAGGGGGGTTCTTGAGGAAAAGGGACAGGTACAAAGGGATCTGGAGGGGAAGCAAAGGGTGTGGTGGGGAAACTGGGAGGGTGGCTGGAAGGAGAGGCAGAGTAGTGGAGAGAGTTGCAGGGAGGGGAGCTCTGTAGGAGACTTCAGGGGCACCTGGCAAGAGGGAGGCAGAGCCTGGGAACTGGAGGGGGAGGGATCCGGGAGACAAAGAGAGATGAAGACAGAGATTAGCTGGAGAAGGGATGGGGGACGCAGAGCAAAGAGGAAGGGTGTGAAATGTTGAGAGACAGAGGGGGAGTATCTGAGGGATTGAGAGAGAGAGAGAGAAGTGGAAGTTTGGTGCATGTCAGACTGAGGGGATATTAGGGGTGTATGTTTTTGAGAGACCTGGGGGCAGAGGGATATTGGGAGAGGCAGAGAGAGATGGGGACTTTGCAGGGGCAATGAGGAGGGGACTGGGATGTTAAGTACTTTTGAGCTCTAGAGCTAGGTCTTGAAACACTTCTGTGTATCATTATAAATACAGTATCCAGCTCTTCAGCGGGGAAGGCTAGTGCTGCTGGCCCTCTTTATTCACAAGCTGACATATGGTGTCATAGAAGCATCACTGGACGGGAACTAAAATGATCACTGCTGGTCCCCAGACAAAGGTCATTTGGGGATAAATTCCACATTTGAAGGAAAAACTTGCTTTTCTTTTTAGAATTGGTCAAAAATGCAATTATTTTTCATGGGAAATATCAAAACGTCTTTATTTTTTCTAAGTTTCCTGTGGAAACTTTTCAGGGTTTGTTTTAATTATAGAAAAGAAAAGAATTGATTTTCAGTAAAAAAAAAATTGGTTTTCAAATATATAACCAAATTCTAACATTTTTCCTGAAATATTAATATTTTAAATGAAAATTTTTTGGTTTTCAGTTACTGTTTTTTCATTAAAAAAAAACCAACCCAAATTTCAACCAAAACAAAATTTTTCCAGTTTTCCCAATTTTTCTTTCAATTTGAAAGCCATTTTTCATTAATAAAATGTTTTGATGAATTAATTTTGACCAGCTGTATTTATTTTTGTGGTAGGTGCTTTTCTTTTTAAAAAAAGGAGTTGTTTGAAGTAACTTAGAGGTTGGTGATTTTTTTTAAGTACTCCGTGTAGAGAAAGTATAGATACAGCGTGTGAGGATGAGGTCAAATGTGCATGATTAATACCGTGTATTACATGACTGTGTGGTTTACTTCATGGTTGCAGAAATATGGGAATTTATTTTATGAGTCTAATGCCCATATATGTGTTTACCTCTAGCTGTTTCTACAAACTGATTACTTTTAAAATGTCAGCATTTGCAAAAAAGTGGTATTGTCTGTTTGTTCCCTATAGTTAGTTTATAAATGTGGTTTCTGTGTCATACGTGTTACCAAATGTTGACTTAATAATGGCTACTAACGTATTTGAAAATCTCTCAATCAGTGTTTTTCTATAGTACCAGCACTGTTGTATCTGAACACACAGGGAGAAACCATTTGAATATTGGGTCCTGATTCATTCTCCATCAAGATACAAGACTTCCCATTTTCTCCAGCAAAAGACACCCATACCCCATAGAGCAGTGGTGCCCAACCTTATGAGACAGGAGGACCACATAAAGGGCTACATATTTTAATAAGATTTAAAGTCACCTGTATTAATTTATACTTTAAGTTCAGCTTGCTTCATATGTATTTAAATAGATTGTTTCTATGTGCAGTATTGTCTATTTAAACACTTGTGTAAACTAAGATGATGAAAACAGGACAACAAAATGCTAATGAATTGGCCATTAGTACATTGTGTTGAAAGCAGGCCACGGGCCTTATAAAATGCTCTGGTGGGCCATAAGTTGGGCTCCCCTGCCACAGAGAGACAATTAGGCTACTTGGTTGGCTACCCTGCAGCCAGTTTGATTGAAGAACCTCTGCTGTTTGCTGGAGGATGTAACCCAGGAACCGCTTAATACCAACTAGCAGAGGATACTGGGGGTAGTTTTACAAGGATCCCCTGAGTCAGATATATGTACATATTAAGTTAATCAAAGGGTTGCATGTCAGGTCTCTATCATGAGCCACTAGCCCACTGGTCATCATAATCATTTCAAAATGTATGCACAGCTAATAGTTAAGGACTTATGTATCTATACTGGAAATTAGGTTCTCAAAGCCTTGGAACTAAGGTAGGTGACCAGTAGGTGATATGTCTGAGGCCTGGACTGCACTACAAAGTTAGGACGACATAAATCTCCTTGCATTGACCTAGTTGTTCATGTGTCTACACTTAAATTTGTCTCCCACCGATGTAAGCACCCTGTTGTAGCAACACAGTAACACTCCCTCCCTGCCTCACAATGCCCGACACTGACTGTTTTGGTCACAACTGTGAACTCCACTGCCCAGGAGTCACAAAGGCTGGAAGCCTTCCCTCCACTTTAAAGTCTCGCACATTTTTGAAATGCCTTTTCCTGATTGTCCAGTGTGGCGAACACACCTAGCTGCTCTCCATCGTCATGTGCAACTGCCCAGCTGAGCATGCCAGCAACATGCTCCAGATGCGCTCCAGCTTGGTGTAGACAGGAAATATTGGATCACCTTGACCTGTAGGGAGAAGAGGCTGTGAAAGCACAGCTATGGACCAACCATTGAAATGTCGACATCTATGAGCAGATTGCATGAGGGATACAGGAGAAGGAGTATGACGGGGACCAGCAGTAGTGACACATGAAAGCGAAGGAACTGCAGCAGGCATATCAGAAGGCCAGGGAGGTGAACAGTCAATCAAGTGCCAAGCCACAGACCTGCCGCTTTTACAAAGAGCTGCATCCCATACTTGGGGGAAACCTCACCACCACCCTGCAGAACACCATGGATACCTTCAGGGAACCCAAGTCACAGGCCCCTGGCATGAACAGTGAGGAGGAGGTGGAGCAGGTAGAGAAGGAGATGGGGGATGTGCGATGAAGTGGGAATTTTCTGTAATATTTTTATGACTCCTATGTATGCCTCAGTTTCCCCAATATGCTGCACTTCACCCAATAAAGGGTGGAAAAGGACTGTTTGCTCTCAGGTCAGGCTAAGAAACATAAGTGTGGGTGTTGGCTATCGATCTGAGCCTCAGTCCCCATATCAGTGGAGCACCTGAGAAGACAGTGGCAAAGCCAATCACCAGAACACTGACACCTAGCTACCAACAACCCAGAGGGAGGTGGAATTCCCCAAGTCTCAGCAGGGAAGCTGAGCAACATTCCCCAGCTCAGGAACAAAGAACTGGAGAGGTGTGAGGTAGGGGGATAAGTGATGGCTGCTGGGAGGAGTCAGGGCCCTCACCTGGGAATGGACCAAGGAGGTCAGACTGAGAAACACACAGAGTTTGAACAATGGGAGTCACTACAGCTTGGCTGGGCTCTGGGCTGACCAGAATGGTCTATGCATTCTCCTTCATTTCTCTATGTTAACCAAAGGATTCCCTATGCTGTCTTCCAGTTGACTAATAAACCCTACTGGTTTTGGTAATGCTGTTTGAGAGTCACTGCAAATGCTTGGCAAGGTGCATTAATCCCCAAAGAGTGTACAAGTCTCTATCAGGAGTCTATCTAGTTGGACTTACTGAACGGAGCTCACACTGTGAAGCAGGAGTGCTGAAGGCCTAGCGGTCCAGTCTAAGGAGGTGTTGAAGCTGCCTGGCTTACCCTGTAGAAAGACTGAAACCCCTAGAGGGTTTGGCACACTGAAGGTTCTCCTCCTAGAGAATGTTCCAAAGCGGGGCTGTAACACCAGTCCTGTGGACCTGAGACAACATCCCACCAGGGAATCCAGCTATTCCACAAGGCAGGACCTGTTTGAGATTCCACTGCAGTCCAGTCAGTTCCGGCAGTCGAGCACGGGCGCACCCGTTGCAGGGGAAGGAACATCGAGTAAGTGTGTGATTGTATTTCCTATTACAGTGATGTACCGATGGCACCCCCAGTGTAACAGGACACAGCTATCAACTTTTCATTAAGGGCTAGCAGAACAACCAAGAGAGGTGGAACTGCTATTTGCTTTTCATTCCCCTGGAGTTAGGCAAGGGGGGCCATGCGGGGCAGTTTGTGTATCTACACAGGACTGTCCCTTGAATCCTCCTGAGAGATCTCGATGAAACTTTCATGGACTTAGTCTGCAGTCCTCTGCCGAAGGTGTCTAGGGATGGCAGCCTTATTTCTTCCTCTGTGTAGGACAGTTCCAAATGCCAGTCACAGTAACTCTGGCTGGTACTACTGCAGTACACAGACTAGCAGCATATGGCCCCAGGCAGCTTTGGGACACCAGCAGCAGCTGTTCTCTCTCTTCCTTTGTTACCCTCAGGAGTGAGATATCAGCTAAAAGCACCACCGCCTGTGGAAAATAGTGCCAGTATTCAGTGCCATTGCCCTATACTCAGTTTCATGCAATCAAGCAATTTCCTCCCCATTTCCCTGAGCCCAGGTGGGCCATACTCACCATGGCTGGTGCTATGAGTGGTGCGGTGCACAAGCACTCCAAAGCAGAAGGGTCAATAAGCACATCTTGTTTAAAACTTTAGGGGACCAAAGGAAAAGAGTTCTGAATCTTAACTTTCACTTTCCATTGTGACTATTTTGACAGTTGTACCTCTGTGTTTTACCTGCAGTTGCTAGCACGGGGGAGGGTTCCCCCTCCACACCCGTGGAACACCTGAGCCAGATAAGGAGGAGACAGAAGAGGACTCGGAATGAGATCCATCAGATCCCGCAAGCCAGTGCTGCATTAGACAAAGGGCCTGGAGGGTGAACATCGCAGGCAGCCTGGAGAAGGAAACAGCAGACAGGAGAAAGGCCCAGGAGTGCCAGCAGGGAGAGGAGAGGGAGATACACCACGACATAATGGAGTTTCTCTGGCAGCAAACACAGACGCTGCAGACTCTTATGGACCTATAGTTTCAACAATTGCCACCTCTCCTCCCTTTGCAATCCATGGAGAACTCCATTAAAACACCTCCCTTAAAACCCATCAGCGTTCCATGTGGCATCAGGGGCCACATCCGTACCCCTATCACTTCACTCTGGGGGACACTAAGGACAACCACAGCTTCACATACGTTGACCTGTGAAAGTCACGGTTGCTGTATGTGTAGGTAAAATGGACATGAATGTTTTTTTCCCCTTGCTAAGTTCTGTTCCATTAATTTATTACGTTTTTATAGGTTTGCTTTTAAATTGCACAGCTTTTTCTTTGCACTGATTTTGTTACAGAATAAAATTCTGTTATTTGGGAAATAATTCACCTTTATTAGTTCACAACATGTGCTGCAGAGGGCCTAGCAGTTCAGAAAGCACTCGCTTACTTGTTACTGTACAGTCTGACAAAACTCATAGGATCAGTGACAAACAAGGTATAATAATCATAAATGTACATCAAGAATCACAAAATTAACGGGTGCATTGATACTGTTATGTTCACAAATGCACACCAAGCAGCACACAATTCCTAGCAGGCCTCAAAACAGCAGGGCCAGGTAGAGCACAATACACCACCATGCATTACTGTGGCTCAGTGTTAAAGTATTCTTTCAGAGTCCCTGAGTCATATAGCTCCGTGTTTAGCTCTTCTAATAGCTTTTGTGTCTTGCTGTTCGAACTTAGTAGCCAGCCGCTCCATCTCTGCCCTCTGCCCTAATGGCAATTTTCCCCCCTTTACTTCACAAACGTTATGCCGGACACAACAGACATCTATAACCATTGGGAATTTTGTGCACTGAGATCCAGTCTTGTGAGTAAACAACGCCAGTGTCCCTTCAGTCTACCAAAGTGCATTCAACTGTCATTCTGCGCTTGCTGAGCCGGTAGCTGAATCTTTCCTTGGTTCTGTCAAGGTGGCTAGTGTGTGGCTTCGTGAGCCAGGGGAGCAAACTGCAGGCTGAGTCCCCCAGAATCACTATTAGCATTTCAACATCCGCAGTGGTAATCCACCAGTCGGGAATGAAGGTCCCTGCTTATAGCTTTCTGAATAGCACTGTGTTCTTAAAGATGCATGCATCATGCACCTTATCTGACCAGCTAACACTGGTGTTGGCAAAGTATCCCCGGTGATCCACCAAATGTGCATAACCATAGAAATGTAGCCCTTTCTGTTGATGTGCTTTATAGCAAGGTCATCTGGCGTCAAAATAGGACTATGCGTGCCATCTGTTTGTCCACTGCAGTTCAGGAACCCCATTGCTGCAAATCCATTGACTGTGTCCTGCACATTGCTGAGAGTCACAGTCCTGCGTAGCAAGAGGGGATTAATGGCCCTACACACTTGCATGACAACGGCTGCCAGCATGGATTTTCCAAATCCAAAGTGATGTCCCACTGACCACAGAGCGATTGCCACTTGCTTCTCCACTGTCGGTGCAGCCACTCTCATCAACCCAAACCTTATTGTGATGTGATCTCACCCGAGCGGACCCGGAAGCAGCGCTCTGCCATCTGCAGCTGCTCCGTGAATGCCACCATCTACCTTGAATTGGCTCTCACTATGTCCCATAGCAGTCTGTTCTCCAAGAAATTGTCATGTTCCTCGCTGATTCGGTTCTTGTTGTGGCTGTGCAAACCCTGGAGGATTGTGCCTCCTCTGCTTGCAATGCTCATGGCAATAGTGCAGAGCTGTGCAGGCTCTATGCTTCTGTCAGCGATGGTGGACAGCGAGGAGGGACATGCAGATTCATGCAGTTTTTTTAAAAAAAGGCACCAAAATGATGAGCTAAGCTATAGATTACTTTATGGGATGGAGACTGTTGCATGCCAGGAAATTGACCCCATGCTCCGAGTCACCCCTGTGCGACTCATTTCTGCCCCACCATGCATTGCCAAAGCTTCCCAAAAGACAGTGTGCTGGATGGCAGCGAGTTGCACAGTGGGATACCTGCCCATGGTGCACCACACTGTGCAGTGACACAAGCACTTCTAGTGAGCACGTGCAACACCAATGCAAGGAGCCAAGTATGCATGCATACAAACAATATACAACCGCAGTGACTTTATGGCAACGTAAGCTGCACTGACCAAAGTTTGTAGAGTAGACATGGCCTTAGACAAGTTGAAGCAGGAGGAAACAAATGCTTCTCTCTCTATCTGGTCATGTGTGTATTGAGCATTGTGTGTCTCACAATGGAGGCCTTTTTGCATACTGAGCCTTATATCAGTGAAAGATTGTGCAATCTACAAGAGAGGAAATTTACAGGAAGAAATAAACAGCAGGAGGGGATCCTGTTTATGCATAAAGGCAATGGATTGTGGGGGTATATCTAGGAGCGTGGGTCTTTCACCTGGGAGACAACCTGACAGGATGGCTTGTCTCATGAAAAAGGGATCACAGCGTGGCTAGCTGGAAAGTACGGGTGAG
The DNA here is from genome assembly GCF_965152275.1 of Natator depressus. Classification (NCBI taxonomy): domain Eukaryota; kingdom Metazoa; phylum Chordata; order Testudines; family Cheloniidae; genus Natator; species Natator depressus. Next base: position 17,404,575 of record NC_134235.1, read on the forward strand.
CAGTAATTTATTAGACCTGAAAGTATCTTGTTAATTATGTCTAAGTTCTAGAATGCCTGTTATGGTTTTATTTTATATGTAATCCTTTGTTTCCAATATTTCTGCTTGCTATCACTGGAATCTTCATACTTTGTTAAATAAACTTTTACTTGTTTTGACTACAAACATATCTAAGAGTTGTGTGTTAAGCAGAGTGGTGATCTGAGGTGTATCAGGTAAACTGGTGTGCACTGCTTCTTTGGAAGAAGTGAATTTGTGAATACTGCGAGTGTCCAGTGGAAAAGGGACTGGACATTCCAGGGAGACACTTGCAGGGCTCAGGGGTTGGGCTGGACCTATTGATAATGTGTAAAGAGACAGCGAGGCCTGATTAGACCTAGAGGGGAGTGCTTGTGTTGCCAGTAGCCAATGGAGTTGTGGAGCAGACCTCCAGCAGGCACAGACAGGGCTTCCTCACGCCAAAGGCGGGTGGTAGCAAGGTGCCTCACAGCCCTGGGGATCCCTGGGAAGCCTCACATAGGGTTTATGCTTCCAGAGAAACACTCGTTCTGAGTATTAACAAACATGAGAAATTAAAGAGAATCATCACATGAACATTAGGAACACTTTACTTCACTTGTGTTCCAATAGACGGTGAACTGAGACCATCAGAACAGAGCCCAGGGGCTTGATCTAAAGCCTGTAGAAGTCAATGGGCATGTCACCATCGATTTCAACAGGCTTTGGGTTACTGCCCAAGTCCTAAACAATATATCATCCCGTTTTAATTAAACAGAGTCCCTTTTCACCTGGCACTTTTCATAGTGTTTATACATAAACACTGCTTGACTTCCTGTAAAAATCAGCCAATTGGCAGAATCAATTTATTGTAATAGTATTGGCTTGATTTTTAAAGATTAAGGAATAATTTTTCACCCAGTGACTGAAACCCCATTGACAAACCCAGTGCACCAGATTATTCTCCATTTTTTTTAATGACACGAAGCTCTTAAACATTGTCTGTCAGCCCTCAATAATAGCTCCCCAGCATGTCCAAGAGCATATAATGTTCCTTTTCAGAGGCTCATCAGCAATGCTTTCCCACGAGATCAGCAGTTATGTATCATTACTGCTTGGGCACTGATCTGTATATTCTCTGGAGGACCAAAAGCTGCTTTGCTCATGCAGAGAGACTCTCTGATATCAACAGAGTTTTGTGTGAGGAGGACAAGCAGGATTTTGTGTCTCTAATGTCTGATTTAACTGGTATTGTAAAGCAGCAATGTAGATTGCTCATATTGTGTGTGCATATGGGGCCTGATCCTCAGTTGGTATAAATCAGCATAGCTCCATTTTAGAGCGTGATGCTGATTTACACCAGCTAAGGATCTTGCTCATTATATGTTAACTTATATACATCAAGATCAATGCAATAGGTTTGATCCTGAGATGTACTGAGTTCCTGCAACTTCCACTGCCAGCAGCTGGGATTGGATGACAGGGGATGGACCACTCGATAAATGCTCAGCATCTCCCAAGTTTAACCTCCATATTCTTTTAATTTGCTCGGAAGGATCCAATTCCTGTTTACCTTGCTCACGTGAGTAGTGCCACTGAAAGAAATGAACCTACCCTTTTGAGTAAACCAAGCAGGATTTAGTCCACAGTAGTTATCTGGGTGTGCTTGTGATCCCATACTTGTTTTATACCAGAGTAACTCCATAAACCTCAGTGGAAGAATTACTTCTGGCTAGCCACAGTGTGAGATCAGAATCAGGCCTTGCTCAGTGTTTTTTCTCTTCCAACAAAGCAGCAGAAGAAATCTAAACCTGTATTATGTCTCTGACATATTCTGTCAGGCAAAGAACTGAGTCAACTTTTTCCCGCAGCACTCTTGGTACTTTTGTATTGCGCTGAGTTTTCATGGCTCATCACACTGAAACATCCACTGTAGCGAATAGCAAAACAACACCCACAGGTTTCACAAAGGAAAACATTTGTCTTTGTCTAACTTTCTGAGATAAAGTTTTAATCCAGCTGCTGTGCTGTAGTCTCTTGTGGGTCGTGTCTAGTATATTTCCACTCGCCTCTGTGTTCCTTTCCCATTCTCCGTCTGGGTGGGTTCTTAATTGTGACTTATGAAAAAAAAGAAAAAAAAATAAGAATCAAAACCAAATAGGCTTTTAAAGAGAACATTTGACCACTGTAAATAAAACTCCTGAGGTGACCTGGCAAGCAGTGGTCCAGATCTTGGGTTGCATTTGAGCTGTGCCCAGCCCAGCTCTGGATGGGTGGGAGTGCAGTTGTGGCCTTAAGCCACCTTTGCATCTCACCAACAATTCTAGAGTTTTTCAACTAGGCTGGTCCCCAGCCTCAGGGCTTCTCTAATTTATGTCAACTACCAATGGTCCTGAAGGGCCGTTCCAGCAACTGGGTGTTGGTGTGGCATAGAGATGCCCCAGCCATGCTCCCTTTTCCATGGTCTGCATGTCTATATACTCAAGGCTAGGAAGGGGATGGTACATCAGAGGGCTACATCAATTTTATGCCATTCAAGAATTCCCCTAGATAGGGACAATATTTAGAGGCCTGTATCTTCCATGTTTACAGACTGCTATGGTGCAAAGCAGCTGCCGATCAGCTGAGAATCTCAGTCAGTATTTTTATTTAGGGGTTGTCTGTATGGCAAGTTACTGCATGGGATGGTACGGTGTGACTCTACAGTGGATCAGCTTGCCCTGTGGTAACGTCCCATTTGGACACTGCTACAATTCTGGAGTGCATCTTGATCTACTACTACTTGAAAGCTTAGTATGCCAAGCCACACTCTGGGACATAGCACACGGGATGTTACTGCAGGGCAAGCACAGTAACTTGTTATATAGACAAGCTCTAAGGGTATAGATCTGCTATGAAAACAGACTCTAAAAATGACATTGTTGGAATACATTTTTTTTAGTGATTTCCAAATGGAACTGACTAGTTCCCAGAAAAAAAGTTGGGGGATTTTTTTTTCCTTTTTTTAAAAATATTTCTTTAGTTATCTTAATTGTGACTTTCAGGGCCATTGCAAAAATAAAAAATGTAATGTCTTAAAATGGCAGGAGCAGTGGGCGCTGGGTAACAGAACAGAGTTGCCATTTTGCTACCAGGAGGTCTGAGTAAATATAGTCCATTTTATGTGCAGGTAAGCTGTATGTACTAAAAGTTTTACAGTGTGATGAAGAGATCGCTAGATTTCTGGGTGGCCAGCCATGCAGAATCAACCTGGAATCTGAAAGTCAAACTTTTGGATTTTTACCATTATATATGGATTCTTCAAGCCAACTTATATCCTTATTGACACCCATGCAATCTGATTTTCTTCAGATGCTTCCATCAGTGACCAGTGTAATTGAGTGGGAAAATTATTCCTGCCATTGGAAGTTAGATAAGCATTCTATCAATGATGCTCAAAAAGGACTAGAATTGAGCTCGCTTTTCTCAGCTGCGTTGGAACTGCAGAGTAAACAGGAGTAAAAATGCAATAAAAATTTATTTCATAGAATCATAGAATATCAGGGTTGGAAGGGGCCTCAGGAGGTCATCTAGTCAAACCCTCTGCTCAAAGCAGGACCAATCCCCAACTAAATCATCCCAGCCAGGGCTTTGTCAAGCCTGACCTTAAAAACCTCTAAGAAAGGAGATTCCACCACCTCCCTAGGTAACCCATTCCAATGCTTCACCACCCTCCTAGTGAAAAAGTTTTTCCTAATATCCAACCTAAACCTCCCCCACTGCAACTTGAGGCCATTGCTCCTTGTTCTGTCATCTGCTACCACTGAGAACAGTCTAGATCAGAGGTGGGCAAACTACAGCCCGTGGGACCCTCTAGCTCAGCCCCTAAGCTCATGGCCTGGGAGGCTAGCCCCCGGCCCTTCCCCCACTGTTCCCCCTCCCACGCAGCCTCAGCTCACTGCGCCACCATCGCAATGCTCTGGGCGGGGGGCTGTGAGCTCTTGGGGCAGTACAGCTGCAGAGCCCGGCCTGCCCCGGTGCTCTGTGCTGCGTGGTGGCGCCTGCCACCGGTGCTCCAGGCAGTGCAGTAAGGGGGCAGGGAGCAGGGGGGTTGGATAGGGGGCAGAGGAGTTTGAGGGGGTGATCAGGGACCGAGGGTGTGGATAGGGGTTGGGGCGGTCAGAGGGTGGGGAACAGGGGGGTTGAATGGGGGCAGGGGTCCCGGGGGGGCAGTCAGGAATGAGAGGAGGGGTTGGATGGGGTGGTGGGGGGAAGTCAGGGGCGGGGGGTCCAGGGGCGGTCAGGGGACAGGGAGCAAGGGGTGGTGGATGGGGCAGGAATCCTGGGGGGGCCGTCAGGGGGCAAGAAGCGGGGGGGTCAGTTAGGGGTCAGGGGCTGGGCCACGCCTGGCTGTTTGGGGAGGCACAGCCTCCCCTAACCGGCCCTCCATACAATTTTGGAAACCCGATGTGGCCCTCGGGTTAAAAAGTTTGTGCACCCCTGGTCTAGATACATCCTCTTTGGAACATTTTTGAGATTAAAACCAGCAAATGTGACTTTGAATACATGCAGGAAGCCAATCTGTTGAATAAGAAGGTGCCACTTTCACAGTTTCATTTCAGAGTAGAAACACACTTTGAAGCACCGTTGTACTGCGCAAAATGACTAATGATATCATGGAGTTCCTTAATTATCCTTCTTCAATAATTTCCATATCACATTTTCTCACTTTTACAAGTCAAAAGATGATTTTCTAACTGCGGACAATGCAAACTCTTCCCGCGGTATGAAACCCAAGCTGTGTTCTGTTTGTGCTTTATAGCATCACTGACAAAGGTTCTTGTTAGGTTCATGGCATATACACACACACAGTTATAACAAAAGATGACTACTCTCCCTGAAAGGTTGCAGTAGAACACCACTTATCCAGAACTCTAACACACAACAACCAAATGCAGAGAGAGAGAGCGCGCAAGCAGGCTGCTACCTACATGCATCCGACAAAGTGGGTATTCACCCACGAAAGCTGATGCTCCAATACGTCTGTTAGTCTCTAAGGTGCCACAGGACTCTTTGCCGCTCTTACCTAAGGCAGAGAGGCACAGCTCCAGGCTGGCTCTTTACGCAGAGTGAGTCTGCTGAATATCCAGCTTGCACGCTTTCCCACAGAGTCTCGTAGCCTGCAATCAGCACCAGGAAACCCCCTCAAACTTAAAGTGGTCACTTGTAATTTTAACACAGTTTTCAAAACACCACAGTTCTATAATCACAACTCAGACAAGTCTGAAGCTGATGAGCAAAGAAGAGAATCCTGCACGCTCTTCTGCAGCTATGCTGGCTGTACAGCAGTAACAGTGCTATACACTTGTTTTTGTCTCTCAAGTAAGCAGGTATGATTCAAGGGCACACAGTGGACACATATGTAGTGAAGGATAAGGAGACATTTTAGCAGGTTCCCTTTTCAGATCATACTACACTTTAAATAGGACTGTGGGCAAAGAGTGACCAGCAGAGCCCTAAGTCTCTAAAAGGGTTTGATTCAGCTTGCACACATACTTTTACACTGTATTTTTACACTGACTTCATCTGAGTTATGCCTGAATTAATATTTGTGTAAAAGAATTCAGAAGCAGGCCCTGTTAGAAGCAAAGGTCTTGTGGTTAAGTGTGGAGATTCAGTAAACCTGGGCTGAGTTCTCATTTCTGCCTGTACTTCAAGTGTGACCTGGGTCCAGTCATTTAGTCTGTTCTAGTTCCCTGCCTGTAAAGATGGGGTAATAGTACCTCCTTACCACACAGAAGTGTTGTGAAGTGAAATACATTAAAGATTTTGGAGCACTCAAATGCTATGGCAAGGCAGGCAAAGTAAGTAACCGCGTTACATTATCACTATTTCACAGATGGCACGTTCATTATTTCGGGAGACTCTCACCCAGGATGGAATGCCCTTCATAGCAGCCTTTTTATTTCTTGAAAAGTATAAAGGACCTAAGGCAAATGCTAGCTCACTATTGCTTTGCTGTTGCTTTCCTTTTCCATTCTATAGCAGATCTGGTTAGACAAGTCCAGTTTCCTGCCTCTAGCAATGGCCATGACTTGATATTTCAGAGGAGCACACACACAATATTGCACCTGATCTATTATGCATGGAGGGAAAAAGCCTTTGTAATCTCTGCTCTGGGCAGGCTCTTGCAGTTATTCTATAGAACTGCATCAAACACTGTTGTCTGGATAGAGGTCGTGAGACTTGGCAGTTGCAGTGGGGAAGGAAGTGCAGTGTGTTCTGCAGGTAATTGTCAGGACACACATATTTTTGATGGACAAAGAACAGCAACAAATAGTGGAAGAAAAGATTGATTGCTGTCCATCACACAAACATAATTATCCCTCATCCACTTTTGACAACCTCCTCCTAATTAGAACTGTCATCTGAGCAATGAAAAACAAAAAATTGTCAGAAAGTTGAAATATAGGTCAGCTAATTCTGTTTTTGTTATACTATATTTTAGCTAATACCGAAGCTGAAGCGGCATAGCAGTCAGTGTTTGATAGTGGCTGTAAATAACCATCTACATCAGTGGTTCCCAAACTTGTTCTGCCGCTTGTGCAGGGAAAGCCCCTGGCAGGCCGGGCCGGTTTGTTTACCTGCCGCGTCCGCAGGTTCGGCCGATCGCAGCTCCCAGTGGCCGCGGTTCACTGCTCCAGGCCAATGGGAGCTGCTGGAAGTGGCGGCCAGTACATCCCTCGGCCTGCGCCGCTTCCAGCAGCTCCCATTGGCAATCTGATGGCTAAATCTTTTGTTCGTTGTACAGGATGACATATTATCACCATAGTTCAAACATTTTTACATGGTTACAGGCATGCAAAACTCCCTATTTAAGGTGGGCCATCTATTTTTCACATGAATATCAATCCCTTTTCCATTCTGTCCCCCCTAAAACTTCTTCTAGGTCAGCACATTTTGGCAGAGCTAAAAAGGGAAAATTCACATCCCTATTTTTCTCCCTATATATCCTTATTGATAGCTTTGAAAACCCTAGCACATTTAGTAGCTTTTCTCCTTATTTTAAAACATAACTAGTTAAATTTGTCAATGCTACTGACATAGGACCTGATCCTGTGTCAGCCTGCACTGAGTGGCAGAAAAAGTGATGGTTCTCTGCATGCCATCGTCTCTTGCCCAGTGACTGAAGTAACTGTAAATAAGTATATGAGGCAGCCAAAAGCAAACAGGATAAGGTGGGAGGCTGCCACCTGCTCAGATATAGGGTTCTTCTCCCTCAACACTCACATTACTGTATATATGTACCTGAAACAGCTGTGCGGCTTTCTCTTCTGCACCCAATCATCCCACTCCCAAATTTCAGATTTACAAGGCTCAGTCTATCCCAAGATGGGATACTTCACCTATCTTTTATTCAGAAGCTGATCTGATCATAGAATCATAGAAGATTAGGATTGGAAGGGACCTCAGGAGGTCATCTAGTCCAACCCCCTGCTCAAAGCAGGACCAACCCCAATTAAATCCGCCGACATAGTAGCTGCACAATTACTGTTCAAGACAAAGGCCAATGTGATTACATTTAATAGACGCTGCCTTCCTTTTAAAGGCACATGGAAAATTAATTACTTTTAACAGAAGTTACAGTATTTAACCAAAGTTGTCTGCTAAGTGTCTCTGAAATAGGGAAGCACCTTCATATAATCATAGATGTTAGAGATAGGAAATTATTCTTAGGTTTTGTAGCCCATCCCTTACCAATGCTGGGTTATTCTCCCTGATTTATACATACTATGCAAACTCTGGGTCAAGTGTTCACAAGTGGTCTCCGATTTTGGTTGGCTCAATATTTGAGTGCTCAACTTTAGACCCCTAGGGCTGTTTTTACTGAGCACTTGCAACCCCAGCTTAAGAAAATGGGTGCTCTGAATGCCCAGCACCTCTGAATCAGGCTGCCGTTGAAGCATTAGGGCACCCTAAAATTGAAGCATCCAAAATTAGAGGTCACTTCTGAAAATTTTCCCAGTCTCCACTGCTTTGTCCATTTTAACGTTAAATAAGTAAGGCAATGAGGCTTTGAGCACTTCCTTTAAAATATATTCCATTATCAGGACTCCTGAAAAAAATTTCCACCAAAACTGGTTATCAAATGAAAATTGGGTTTTTGACTAAACAAAAATTCTTCACAAAAACTGCCTGGGAAAAAAATTGACTTTTCATTCATAAAACCCCAAAAAGCAAACAAACAAACAAAACCTGAAACCAAAATTTTTTGCCTGAAAACTGGAAAATTTCTATTTGGAAATGCTACAACACCACCTCATGGGTGCTGTAGTTCAGGTCCCCCATGTCCCAGTTCTCCTCTTTGGAACATGTGCCCATCAAGACTGCATTTCCCATGCTATACCATGGCCAGGGACTACCATGATACTCCAAGGTGGCTCAGCAGGAGAGACCCTGGTGCATCATGGGAGGTGCAGGTTCGCCAGGGAGCCTGGTTTATAAAGGAGAAGAGAAGCATGAGGCACCACAAGTACAACTTCCATGAGCCACCATGAGCATCAGCATTTCCAAATAATTTTTTGGTGGATTTGGACAAAAATGTTCCATTTGTGAACTTTTGTCCAAAAGTAAAAAGAAAAAATCATTTCCCAGCCAGCTCTAACTTTTATCTTAGAGACTACTCGTGTATACCACACTTTTAGGAGGTTTCTCCTGATGTTCAACCTAAATGTTCTTTTCCTTAAATGCATCCCATTGTTCCTAGTTATATCCCCCTTATACCAACCTAGAGAATCCTTCTCCCTCCTATATTCATAGATTCCAAAGTCAGAAGGGACCACTGTGATCATCTAGTCTGACCTCCTGTATAACAGAGGTCATAGAACTTCCCCAAAATAATTCCTAGAGCAGATCGTCTAAAAAAAAAAAAATAATAATCCAATCTTGATTTAAAAATAGCCAGTAATGGAGAGTGCACCACAACACTTGGTAAATTGTTCCAATGGTTAATTACTTTCACTATAAAAATGTATGCCTTATTTCCAGTGTGAATTTGTCTAGCTTTAACTTCCAGCCATAGGATTGTGTAGTACTTCCTCTCCTAGGCTGGTAACCAACTATCAAATATTTGTTCCCCATGTAGGTACATATAGACTGTCATCAAGCCACCTGTAGCAGGGTAGACACCCACTCCTGCCCTGAGGGGCTTAGAACAGCCCAGGAGAGGGCTGGGGCTGGGTAAGCAACCCAGGCCGAGTAGGGAAGTAGGCTCAGCTGGGGCCACGCCCAATTAGGGCTCAGCTGGCCTTATAAGTAGACAGTGAGCCAGGAGCTGAAACACTCTCTCTCTAGCCTTTGGAGAGGGAGGGACCTGGCTGCAGGGAGCAGAGAGAACCTAGATTGGAGCAGGGCTGGGGAAAGGCCAAGGGAGCTGGGGAGCTCGGACTGGGAAAATCCCAGACTGTGGCCTAGTAGAAGGCCAGGCAGGTACTGGGGTTGCAAAGGGGCCAGCCCACAGGTAGGCCAAGGCAGCAACTCCAAACCCCTCCTTGCCAGTGATGAGTTGCTTTTACACTGCAGTCTGCCCCTGATACAAGGGGCTAGTTGGTGACTGGCAGTAGACTTACACTGAGGCATGGTGGGGATAGTGGGTGGGGGGACCCTGAGAGACACTGGGTGTACTGCCAGGGAGCAGCTATCCAGGAGGGATGCAGGGCCAGCAGTAAGGTGGATCATTGGCCTGCAGAGGGCGCTCCAGAGCCTGGTGAGCTAATTCCCAACCAAGACCAGCAGGAGGTGCCGCAGGGGTGAGTCCACTCCCTTACACCACCCCTTAGCCTTCTCTTTGTTAAGCTAAATAGGTTGAGTTCCTTGAGTCTATCACTATAAGGCATGGTTTCTAATCCTTCAGTCATTCTTGTGGCTCTTCTTTGAACCCTCTCCAATTTATCAACATCCTTCTTGAATTGTAGGTTCCAGAACTGGACATAAAATTCCAGCACTGGTTGCACCAGTACCAAATACAGAGGTAATATAACCTCTCTACTCCTACCTGAGATTCCCCTTTTTATGCATCTGATGATTGCATTAGCCTTTTTGATGACAGTGTTGCACTGGGAGTTCATGTTCAGTTGATTATCCACCAAATTTTCTTCAGTCACCGCTTCGCAGGATGGAGTCCCCCATCCTGTAAGTGGGACCTACAATCTTTGTTCCCAGATGTATATGTTTACATTTAGCCATATTAAAACACATATTGTTTGCTTGCACCCAGCTTCCCAAGTGATCTAGATTGCTCTGTATCAGTGACCTGTCATTATTTACTACTCCCCCAATTTGTGTCTCATCTGGAGACTTTATCAGTAATTATGTTTTCTTCCAGCTCATTAGTAAAAACGTGAAAAAAGGATCTCTGTGAGATCCTGTTAAAAACACAACCACTCAATGATCAATTTCCATTTAGAATTACATTTTGAGAGGTATTTGTTAACCATCTTTTAATCCATTTAGTGAGTGCCCTGTTAATTTTATATTCTAATTTTTAATCAAAATGTAATGTGGTACCAAGTCAAGTCCCATATCAGCTGCTCCATTGTCTTGCCCAGGATTGATGTCAGACTGACAGGCCTATAATTACCCAGGTCATTCTCTTTACCCCTTTTAAATATTGGCACAACAATAGCTTTTGTCCAGTATTCTGGAACTTCTAAAGTGTTTCATTGAAAATTTGAACAGTAGCTGTCCATCAAGCTCCTTAGCCAGCTCTTGTAAAAGTCTTGGATGTATGTTATTCAGACCTGCTGATTTAAAAATGTCTAACTTTAGTAGATGCTGTTTAACATCCTCCTGAGATACTAGTGGAATGCAAAGAGTGTTATAATAAGATATGACTACATCATCTGTTTTTCGCAAAATACAGGATAGATATACTTATTGAATACTTCTGACTTTTCTGCATAATTGTTGATAATTCTACCACTTCCATCTAGTAATGGGCTAATACCATTGTTAGGATTTTTTTGTTGTTGTTCCTAAAATACTTAAGTCTCTTTTTTTTTTTATTGTCCTTAACTATGCTGGCCATACATTTCTCCTTGGATTCCTTTGCTTCCCTTATCCATTTTGTACAGCTTCTGATTTATTTTCATTTCTATCAACTTCCCCTTTCTTCCAATTATTATATTATTTTTATAGCTGCCTTCAGTTCCCCTCCAAACCAGATTGTTTTTTGGACACTAGCGCCTTCTTCCTCAATGGTGGGACATCTAGAAAAGTGTTTTTAATCAATTCCCAATTATCATTCATTCTTGGCAGTTAGTTTGTTCAAATACATGTAGATCAGTGGTTCCCAAACATCTAGTGATGAGTGGGGTGTGTGTGTGTATGTATGCCTGGATGGGTGGAGAGACAGATGTTTAGATAGACTGAGATGTCACGCAGCCATGGAAAGCAATTTCTGAAAAAAAAGGAGTGTTACAGCTGGGACCGCACCTGGGCTATAAAGGGTCAGAGGGAGGTCAGTGAGAGTGGAGCAGCTGCAGGGAGAGAAGGTCCCCTGCAGTGGTCCCTGAAGGAGGAAGGGGCAGGGAATCAGGACGAGGACCAGGATCGGGACCCAGCTGAGACAGTTCCTCGTGGAGAATGGGCTGTGACCAGCTTAAGGCTTCGTGGAAGATTTGATTTGTTTTTGCTTTGGAACTTCGTAAATAAAGAAATCAGCCTTCAAGTATGGCTGTGATTGCATGAGAGAGATTGTGTGGGGTTTGCATAAGGACCCCTGAGGAAAAGGAAGATGGGGTGGGGGCACTGCAGAGTCACCCCTTGTCTTGAAGGGGAACTTGGGGGAGGGGCAGGCAACCCTGTTCCAAGGAAGTATTCATATCTGTCCTCATTTACCTGGGGTGCAGGGAGCAGCCCCAAGCCTTCCAGTGTCCCAGACAGTCCTTGATGTCTGGTCACTTTAGCATTTTTATGAAAAGACAGATTTGTCAAAACTCCAGAAATATGTACGTTTGCTAAGGTTATGCCTAAATACTAGACTAGCTCAAAATGAGTTAGCGGTGATTTGCTGAAAATGGCTTGGCATTTAGGGATGCTCAGTGGCACTATCAGGGTTACATTTTAGCTTGCCTGCCTAATGCATCACTCAGGTTGTGTCACTTGCTGTCACTTTGTGGCTGATAGGACATGATTTGTCTTCCCGACCTAATGTATGGGCAGTGTATTGCAAATGCCCTGCCTTAAGTGGACAGCTGCTTTGCTAAATGGCATGTTTCGAGTTACCCATGAACAATTTTCTCTAACGTTTAATTTTCTGCATGTCTAATGGACTCAATGGAAGAGCTCAAGAGGGAAATAGCCCATGTTTTCATAATAGAATATTACACCTCTTGTTGTGAATATTAAAACACGCATTTCTGAATTTTTGTTTTGATCTAAAACCATGACAACTGACTTTATGTAAATGTATTGTTCTGGGGGGGGGAATGTTTTGTTTTCTAAATTGTTTTTAGATACAGACTAACACAGCTACCCCTCTGATATTTATATACACACTACAAATACTCGTATTTCTGGAAATCCACAACTTACCTGTTGACTAGCAGCACTGAGGTCAGAATTTCCATAAGAGCTCAGGTTCCACATACACATCTAAATAAGGGCTGATTGGGTGCTGATCTCCTTTTGAAAAATCTGGACAACAGGGGCTGAGCTCCTGAAAATCTGGCCCTGAGCTCTTTTGAAAATTTTGCACCAAATTGTCATTTCCAGAAGTTAAAACTCAAAGAGGTAATACCTGCAAAAACTAATGGTGCTTACACTTAACAATCCAACAAAGGACCTCATATGAACCATGAGGACATGTGTTTGCTTAAACTGAGCTGACTCAGAATCAAACCTCCCAATCTTCTTATTATTGATTTGTATTTCTTAGTGCCTAAGAGCTCTGGTCATGGAACAGGACCCTATCGTGCTCGACTCTGTACAAACACACCACAAAGACTGTTCCTGCCCCAAAAAGCTTGCAGTCTACGTCTTATATCTAACCAGGGTCCTTTTTTTCTCCCAACTGCCCCTCTCAGGTATGTTATATGCTCACTCGTCTCTCAAGTCCATCACTTACTTTGCAAACTCGTTGAGACATCTAGAACAATTATGAGTGCAAAATAACAATCCCTTACCTGAGTACCAATAGAACATGTAGTATAACTGTGGCCTGGATGATGCAGGGGATTAATAATGGTCTATGGAGCCTTTCCTCCTATGTCAAGTGTGTAAATCAAGCCTGAGTCAGTCTGTATTAACTGAAAGTTATGGCAGTGGCTCAGTGGCCTTTGCAAAACAAGTTGGTGGTCTCCATTCAGTTCCTGGTGGAGACATGTCCATAAGTTAAAAAGTAAATGCTACAATTGTTAGTACTTGGCAGCATCTGCTGAGAAGCCGAAAGAGCATGGAGAGTGATTTGGGCCTTTTAACTGCTGATGCATGCCTTTCAAAGTCCATTTATCAGATGGGGATGGGAAGCTTGCATAGCCAAAAGTTCCTGTTCTAGCCAAAGCAGAGGAGTTCAGCCTCCAGAGCTAACAGTCCAGCACATCACAACCCCACCATTAATTAATTTGAGTTATTATAAGTGATTTTAAAAGAGCATGTTGAATAATATCTTACACTGAAGTAACCAAACCCCAGGTGAGCTGCAAGGGGAAGGGGTAAATGAGACTTTGGAGACTATTTTATTAAAGAAAACAACCTTCTGGCAAACAGCTATTTTTAGTTTAATAACTAATGATGCTTCAGAATGCTTCATGAAACCTAATTAACCAATAATAATTACCATAGCAACCACTGCTTTATATGGCACATACTGAAAACATTCTTAAAGAAACACAACAGCTTTCATTTCCATTGCTTACCTATCCTCAGCCAAACTTCTGTAATGCACTGGTGGAACCAACGCAAACTTAAAACATGGAGTAGGAAAAGAATAAAGTTGTTATAGTTTGTTTTGCAGTTGGCTTTATTTGGCTTCCAGAAGCAGTTTGGCTGTTGAACTGCTAATGTACCTCTTATACTCACAGTGCCAGTCTGCTGTCTCCAGTTCTGCTTCTAAGTGGCTTTTATCATCAGTTTCATCACATACACTAGAACTTTGGGACTGTGTTCTTTTGCAGAGCACTTTAGGGTATTTGACTACGATACGGGATAAAATACTTCTGTTAAGGTGTACCTGCGTTGCAATAGAGCATGATTCCAGATGGGGTAGGCATATCTGTGCTAGCTTTGTAGCTAGCTCTGTTAAAAATGGCAGTGAAGATGGAGCTGGCCAGGCTTCAGCGCAGGCTGTGGAATCCTGGCTGTGTACTCATGTTGCTAGCCTGCACTGGGGTCTCTATCACTGCCTCATTACTGCTATTTTAAGCTTCCTTAGCAAGATTAAATCAAGCATGGATTTGCCTGTCTGAGCTGCAGTCGCACCTCTCATTGCAGTGTAGATGGAGAGCTTCAATTCTCCTCTGGTTTTCAAAATTCTTCACGGACTCTGTCAACTTTATCTCTCATCTCGGATCTATTCTCTCTCTCCCTTCTCCTTCTCTCTGTCTCCTCCAAGTGACTCTCAACTGGAGTTGGTCGAACTATTCATTGTGAAGAATGTTTGTCACCTATCTACCCCCATCTTGTTAGTTAGCTAATCACTAACCAACTGATTCTCATAATCTTCATAATGTATTCATAAATATTCACCAGAAAATTTGGATCAATAATTTTCAGATGACAAGCTCCTTGGAGGGGGTCTTTGATAATTGGCTATTCATTTATTGCTTATCCTCCCTGCTTGGATGACTGAATCTTTTCAAACAAGAGAATAATGAATAGTGTGACAAAGCTCTGTCCTTGCCTCCGTGGGTCCCACGTTTTCTGGCAGATTTCGCTAGCCTCAGAGGCTCACTGTGACCCTCCACATAACCCTTCTCTCTCTAGAGACAAGGGTCACAGTCTACTGAGCCATTTTCATCATAAGCCAGCAAGGGAGGTGAGCACAAATTATCCTTCCTTGCACAGTCTCTGTTATCTCCCAGTCTCGGTGATTAATCAGGGGGCAAAGGTAGGCGGGGGGGGAGCCCAGGCCCACCCTCTACTCCAGGCTCCAGCCCAGGGACCCTAATAATATCAGCTATGGTAGCTGACCTTTTAGAAACATAACAATTCCCTGGGCTACTTCCCCCACAGCAGCCCTCACTTCCTCAAGCTCCACTTCACCCTTACCTCAGGGCCTCCTTCCTTGTGCCTGATATGGTGTGTACTACTCAGCCTCTCCAACAGCGCAACTTCCTCCCACAGCTCCTGACATGCACACCCACCTGACTGACTGGGAGGCTTTTAACTAGTTTCAGCCAGTCCCTGATTGGCTTCAGGTGTCCCAATCAACCTAGCATTCTCCCTGCCTTCTGGAAAGTTCTTAATTGGCCCCAGGTGTCTTAATTGACCTCGAGCAGCTGCCATTTCACTTATCCTGGTACTAGGGATTTGTTTAGCCTGGAGCTAATATAGCCATCTGGCCTTGCCCTGTCACAATAGCAAAAAAGCAAACAACACACATTCTGGTTGGAAATTTTGGATGCAACATCACTCGTGCTAAAACTTTCAGGATTCACAAACATTTCTGTTCAGACCTGCCAGTTGTCCAAATAATGGATTACACTACCCTGCAAATGAAGTCAAACTGAACCAAGTATTTTTATTTGCAGATATATCTGCAAGTCAATATGGTGACTCTTGGATCAGCTTTTTTCAGTAGCTAGGAACTACTTTCCTACCTGTGACATTTTGAAGTTTCTTCTTTCTGAACCATTAATTCTCTCTCTCTCTCTCTTCAGATCAGCCCCTCTATCATTTTGCCTGTGGTTCTGATTCATTCAGCTCTAATCCACAAACCTACTGGCATACCCCACTGTCCTTTTAAAGAATATTCCCTTTTTCTGTTCTCTTTATTTACGGTCATTCCTTCTTTGACTAACACTTCCTCTAACAACTGTGTTTGAATTGCTCTTCGGCTGAGATCTGCTGCTCCCAAATATATTCCAAATGTTATCGGGTTTCATCTCTTTTAGCAAAGCACTTTGAGATTCTCTGCATGACAGGCCCCACACAA
This sequence comes from Natator depressus, assembly GCF_965152275.1. Lineage (NCBI taxonomy): Eukaryota > Metazoa > Chordata > Testudines > Cheloniidae > Natator > Natator depressus. The sequence continues at coordinate 17,420,704 of NC_134235.1, forward strand.
AAATGAATTGAATCAAATCATTGTCCACTTTCACAGCAAAACTTACGTTGTTTGTTTGACTTGGCTTGCTCACGTTGCATTGCCTTTGTTTTTATACCGACTTTGTAAAGTGCCCCCGAGGTGCCTGCATGAAGGACATTTTATAAATGTAAATTTGATTTGACAAGTGATTTCTTTGTGAATCAAGCTCTTATCTCCTGAGTGATAGAGGGCAGTTAGATTTATAGGAAGTAGAGATATGGGAGTAAAAATTATAACAGCATTTCTAGTCACCTGTGGACACTTTAGCGTAACCTTCTTTATTCATCCACCCTTGTTATGTGACTCCAATACATACAGCTGTGCAGTGGAAGTAGCTCTGATTTTGGAGTAATGATATCTCCCCAACCATTGTGATGATGGACACTTTCTTGTTTGTAGTTATATAATATCTAATATGCAGATCTTCCCATAGCATAATTTTACATCTACCAGCCCTGTATATGGCTTTTTATGTCACTTTATAGCCCAGCTGCATCTGTTTATCCAAAGTCTGTCGGAGACACAAGAAGGGTTAAGGGACTCATAAGTGATCTGAGAAGGTTTTCTTTTTTTTAACCTCTCATTCCTACTGTGTTGGCATCTATTTTCTACAGTACGGCAGAAAGAACATGGAGTGGTCCACAGCTTATAAAACCACAATTTGGCTTTGGCATCTGGCCAGGCTATTCAGTGGAAATCTCACAGGCCTTTTGGTACCAGCCATGTTGTGTGGGTGGTGGAGAGGCAACAGCGAAAGACTCAAGTCTTTTTTTTTTTAACAAGACCCAGATTCTTCCACCCTTACATTGAGAAGTACCTTACTCTGCAAGTGGTTCTGTTAGTTTCAGTCATGCTACTCTGTGTAAGGATGGCAGAAAGTGGCTCCAACTAAATAAGTCATATCTTCTTCTGTAACTAGTTTTCTCTAGTACCCTTTGTCCAAAATTAGTCATGGAACGTATTTGAAGGCCGGAGTTGTCATAAATATAACGGGAAGGGTAACAACCTTTATGTATGCAGTAATATAAAATCCCTCTTGGCCAGAGGTATAGAATCACTAAACTGATTAACCCCTACAGGTAAATTAACCTAGTTGGCACCTGACCAGAAGGACCAATGGGGAAAGAAGATACTTTCAAATCCAGGGGGAGGGGGGAGGATGTCTTGTTTGTGCTTTTCGTGTGTTCCCTCTCTCGGGACAAAGAGACCAAGCAGGTAACCCAGCTCCTACTGAAATGATACACCTAAAATTACGGAAATTGTAAGTAATAGCAAGGAAATGCATTAGATTATCTTTTGTTTTAGCTTGTGAATTTTCCCTGTACTAAGATGTCATTTTATTCCTGTTTTGTAACTGGGAAGCCAACTCAGAGGGAAATCCTCTGGGTTTTAAATCTTTTTATTTACCCTGTAAAGTTATCTTCCATCCTGATTTTGCAGGTGTGATTCTTTTACTTTTTTAAATAAAATTCTTCTTTTAAGAACCTGATTTTCAATGTCCTAAAAACCAGGGATTGGTCTGTGCTCACTTTGTTAACCTATTGGTTGGTATATTATTCTCAAGCCCCCCAGGAAAGGGGGTGAAAGGGCTTGGGAGGATCTTTTTTGGGGGGATAGGGCTCCAAATGGCCCCTCCCTAAATGTTTGTTTAAATCACTTGGTGGTGGCAGCAATACCGTCCAAGGACAAGGAAAGGAATTTGTGCCTTGGGGAAGTTTTTAACCTAAGCTGGTGGAATATAAGCTTAGGGGGTCTTCCATGCGGGTCCCCACATCTGTACCCCAGAGTTCAGAGTGGGGAAGGAACCCTGACAAGAGTCTACTGCCCATATTCTATGAGCAGTTCCACTGAAGTTGGTGGTGGAACAAGTTATGAACTAAAGTATCAGTGAATAGAGGCCAGAACTGGCCCTACCAGAACATACAGTTGATCTACCGAAAACTGGACTAACTGTACTCTGCAAATCTGTAAGATGCTTGTCTGTGTAAGGTAAATTGGCCAACCCTTTGTGGAATGTGTATGTTGGGGAGGAATGGGGTTGAATGCCAGGGTTCCAAATAAAGTTGATTCTTGATGTACTGAGGGATCAGTATTAGAGGTGGTCAATGTTTCTGCTGAAACTGTGTTTTGATGAAAAATTGTGTTTTTGATTAAATGAAATTTCACGTAGAAAATGTCCGCTCTCTGAATGCAAGTCAGGAGAGGGAGGGATTGTAACAGAATTGGAACTGGTCTGTATTAACTTACGATTACCCCCAGTTATTGGGATGTTCACTATATGTGTAATGATCTTGGGGTTCATTAGATAATAAACCAGTGAATGAGAAAGGAATAAAACATTAATAAAACAAACTAGAGAGCATCTGTTCTGAGTTGTTGCACCCAGCCATGTGGTGTTCCCAACCTCCGCCTCCAGGGCACATCTCCAAATTCCCATGTTTATAATATTGTCCCTTATGAGGGAGCATCTCCAGATCACAATCTTATACAGACAGCTAACAGCTCTCATAACACATGCATTAAATTCTCAACCCATGTAGTACCTTTCCAGAAACCCATCAACTACCTTGAGAGGAGAGATTACTAGCATATCACTGTAGAGTGATACACTCACTTTCCCCACTTACCCCTTCTCCAGGCACATTAGCACGTCTGAGTCTTTCAGGATGTTTAATCTCCTGCACTGATCAGCCACACTATCGGAGGCTCATTCACCTGCGCATCTACCAATGTGATATATGCCATCATGTGCCAGCAATGCCCCTCTGCCATGTACATTGGCCAAACTGGACAGTCTCTACATAAAAGAATAAATGGACACAAATCAGACGTCCAGAATTATGACATTCAAAAACCCGTCAGAGAACACTTCAATCTCTTTGGTCACTCGATTACAGACCTAAAAGTGGCAATTCTTCAACAAAAAAACTTCAAAAACAGACTCCAAGGAGAGACTGCTGAATTGGAATTAATTTGAAAATTGGATACAATTAACTTAAGCTTGAATAAAGACTGGGAGTGGACGGGTCATTATACGAAGTAAAACTATTTCCCCTCCTACTATTCTTGTAAAGTGCTGGAAATGGCCCACCTTGATTATCACTACAAAAGGCTCTCCGCCCCCCCCCCGCCCCCCCCCAGCTCTCCTGCTGGTAATAATTCACCTTTCCTGATCACTCTTGTTACAGTCTGTAACACCCATTGTTTCATGTTCTCTGTGGATATAAAATCTCCCCACTATATTTTCCACTGTACGCATCCAATGAAGTGAGCTGTAGCTCACAAAAGCTTATGTTCTAATAAATTTGTTAGTCTCTAAGGTGCCACAAGTCCTCCTTTTCTTTTTACAGATACAGACTAACACGGCTGCTACTCTGAAACCTGATCTTCTCAGTATCACTCTTTCATTAGAGTCTGAGTTGCTCTCTTGTTCGTTGACGGTTTCTCCTTTGTGCATTGACAATAAAGGATCAGTCAGATGGGAAATGCCGGAGTCCACATCTACTGTCAATGTGTTGGAACTTTCTGGGATTACTCGTAAATCCCTTTGATTACATTGAAATGTGTCTTCCCTGGTCCGTCTGAATTATATAAAATCTTGGATGCAGCTGTTCTTTAACAGTACTCTTTGGCCCTGTGTATTAGAGGTGTGATTACAAAGGCACACCCCATCACCTGGGTTAAGAGATGGGAGACCACGGGCCCTTTGCCAAAATAATTCTGCTTCCACTTCAGATTTTCTTTCTCTTTCCATATGGTTTCATTGTTATGAGATTTCAGCAAGTTATCAGTAATTGGTAAATTAGATCTGATCCTTCTTCCCATTAACAGCTGAGCTGGAGAAAAGCCATTCTCTGGGGTGTACTTCAGTGAACCAGTAATGTTTTTTATACAGATCACCTCACTGTCAAGTCTTTTTCATAAGATTCTTTACTGTCCATCTAGACCTTTCCACAAGACCTTTTGATTGGGGATAATTTGGATTTGATGTTTTGTGATGAAAATCCCAGTCTATGGCAAATTGCCTAAAATCCACAATGGAAAATTGTGGCACATTATCTCTAAAGACTTCATCTGGAATGCCACATCTAGAGAAGATTCCCTTCATGCCAGCTATCACTGACTTACTATTAGTACTGTGCAGTGTGTAAATTTATGGATACAGAGAATAATAATCTGTGACTATTAAATAATCCTTTGATTGCCAGGTAAAGAAGTCAGTGCTGACCTTCTCATAAGGCCTTTGTGGAGCTGGATGCACTTGACTTTTCTGCATTTGGTATCTACAGCATTTTGCAAAATGATTATTTTCCCCACATTTATGACAGTTTCCCAAAGGCAACACACTGTTTGGGGCCATGCTGTGATCCATCTGTACCCAGTCTTCCCCCTCACAGTGGTTTGCATAGTGATTGGTTCCACTCTTTGATTTGACCTATTCTGGCTATATTCTTTTGTACTTAGAACATGGATTCACCCTTTCTGGTGAATATAGTTCTTTGGCTTGTGCTTTCACAGTTTCTGCTGCCCTGCATATCTGGAGAGCTTTTTCTAAAGTTAAGTCTCCTTCACGGAGCTGTTTCTCTCAACACATTGTCTTCAATGCCACAAATGATTCTATCTCTGACCAGAGACTGTCAGCTCACTAAAGTCACAGGCTCTACTGAGTTTTCTTAATTCTGTGACACATTGCTCTGTGGTGTTATCAGTGTTGTCTATGGTGTTATCATGGATGTAAAAATGTTTCTCTCTCAAAGGTCTCATTCCTTTTTGGCATGCAATGTTCCTCAAATTTAGTCAGTCGGTATTTTATTTTACTTCGTGCTTCCACCTTCTTCAAACTTAAACTTGTTATAAATATTGAATGCTTTCTCCCCAGCAACATGCAAAAAGATACATGATTTCACTTTATCGTTTTTCTCTTCTGCCCCTATGGCAGTTAAATATAATTCAAATCTCTGAATTTTTTACAGTTCTCTGCACCATTGCCTGACAATTGCAGACAGGAAGGAGGTTGCAACACATCAATTTTTGGCTTCCCCACCCTGCTTTCTTAAGCTAGACAAGCTACTACTGTGCTCACCAAATACATGCAAAAGCCTCCATGCCTGATGCTCCACATGCTTCTCTGGTGCTTCCCTTTGTCTCTGTTTTTAGTTGCAAACATAGGAGTTAACTTCAAAATGACTGCGGTTTCCTTCTCATTCAGCACTTCTGATACCATGTAATGATCTTTGGGTTCATTAAATAACCAGTGAGTGAGAAAGGAACACAACTTTAATAAAACAAATTGGAGAGCTTCTGTAGTGAGCTTCTGCACCCAGCCATGTGGTGTTCCCAACCCCGGCCTCCAGAGCACATCTTCAGAATCCTATGATCACAATACTATCCCTTAGAATCATAGAAATCAGGGTTGGAAGGGACCTCAGGAGGTCATCTAGTCCAACCCCATGCTCAAAGCAGGACCCCAATCCCCAACTAAATCATCCCAGCCAGGGCTTTGTCAAGCCAGACCTTAAAAACCTCAAAGGAAGGAGATTCCTCCACCTCCCTAGATAACGCATTCCAGTGCTTCACCACGCTCCTAGTGAAAGTTTTTTTCCCAGTATCCAACCTAAACCTCCCCCACTGCAACTTGAGACCATTACTCCTCGTTCTGCTACCACTGAGAACAGTCTAGATCCATCCTCTTTGGAACCCCCTTTCAGGTAGTTGAAAGCAGCTATCAAATCCCCCCTCATTCTTCTCTTCCATAGACTAAGCATCCCCAGTTCCCTCAGCCTCTCCTCATAAGTCATGTGTTCCAGTCCCCTAATCATTTTTGTTGCCCTCTGCTGGACGTTTTCCAATTTTTCCACATACTTGTAGTCTGGGGCTCAAAACTGGACACAGTACTCCAGATGAGGCCTCACCAATGTCGAATAGAGGGGGAACGATCACATCCCTCAATCTGCTGGCAGTGCCCCTACTTATACAGCCCAAAATGCCATTGGCCTTCTTGGCAACAAGGGCACACTGTTGACTCATATCCAGCTTCTCGTCCACTGTAACCCCTAGGTCCTTTTCTGCAGAACTGATGCCTAGCCATTTGGTCCCTAGTCTGTAGCGGTGCATGGGATTCTTCCGTCCTAAGTGCAGGACTTGTTGAACCTCATCAGATTTCTTTTGGCCCAATCCTCTAATTTGTCTAGGGCCCTCTGTATCCTATCCCTACCCTCCAGCGTATCTACCTCTCCTCCCAGTTTAGTGTCATTTGCAAACTTGCTGAAGGTGCAATCCACGCCATCCTCCAGATCATTAATGAAGATATTGAACAAAATCAGCCCCAGGACCAACCCTTGGGGCCCTCCACTTGATACTGGCTGGCAACTAGACATGGAGCCATTGATCACTACCCATTGAGCCCAACGATCTAGTCAGCTTTCTATCCACCTTATAGTCCGTCCATCCAGCCCATACTACTTTAACTTGCTGGCAAGAATACTGTGGGAGACAATGTCAAAAGCTTTGCTAAAGTCCAGGAATAACACATCCACTGCTTTTCCCCTCGTCCACAGAGCCAGTTATCTCATCATAGAAGGCAATTAGGTTAGTCAGGCATGACTTGCCCTTGGTGAATCTATGCTGACTGTCCCTGATCACTTTTTCTTCTCTAGTGCTTCAGAATTGATTCCTTGAGGACCTGCTCCATGATTTTTCCAGGGACTGAGGTGAGGCTGACTGGCCTGTAGTTCCCTGGATCCTCCTCCTTCCCTTTTTTAAAGATGGGGGCCCTACATTAGCCTTTTTCCAGTCGTCCAGGACCTCCCCCGATCGCCATGAGTTTTCAAAGATAATGGCCAATGGCTCTGCAATCACATCCGCCAACTCCTTTAGCACTCTCAGATGCAGCGCATCCAGCCCCATGGACTTGTGCTCGTCCAGCTTTTCTAAATAGCCCTGAACCACTTCTTTCTCCACAGAGGGCTGGTCACCTCCTCCCCATGCTGTGCTGCCCAGTGCAGTAGTCTGGGAGCTGCCCTTGTTAGTGAAGACAGAGGCAAAAAAAGCATTGAATACATTAGCTTTTTCCACATCCTCTGTCACTAGGTTGCCTCCCTCATTCAGTAAGGGGCCCACACTTTCCTTGACTTTCTTCTTGTTGCTAACATATCTGAAGAAACCCTTCTTGTTACTCTTAACATCTCTTTCTAGCTGCACCTCCAGGTGTGATTTGGCCTTCCTGATTTCACTCCTGCATGCCTGAGCAATATTTTTATACTCATCCCTGGTCATTTGTCCAATCTTCCACTTCTTGTAAGCTTCTTTTTTGTGTTTAAGATCAGCAAGGATTTCACAGTTAAGCCAAGCTGGTCGCCTGCCATATTTACTATTCTTTCTACACATCGGGATGGTTTGTCCCTGTAACCTCAATAAGGATTCTTTAAAATACAGCCAGCTCTCCTGGACTCCTTTTCCCCTCATGTTATTCTCCCAGGGGATCCTGCCCATCAGTTCCCTGAGGTTGTCAAAGTCTGCTTTTCTGAAGTCCAGGGTCCGTATGCTGCTGCTCTCCTTTCTTCCTTGTGTCAGGATCCTGAACTGGACCATCTCATGGTCACTGCCTCCCAGGTTCCCCTCCACTTTTGCTTCCCCTACTGATTCTTCCCAGTTTGTGAGCAGCAGGTCAAGAAGAGCTCTGCCCCTAGTTGGTTCCTCCAGCACTTGCACCAGGAAATTGTCCCCTACACTTTCCAAAAACTTCCTGGATTGTCTGTGCACTGCTGTATTGCTCTCCCAGCAGATATCAGGGTGATTGAAGTCTCCCATGAGAACCAGGGCCTGTGATCTAGTAACTTCTGTTAGTTGCCGGAAGAAAACCTCGTCCACCTCATCCCCCTGGTCCAGCGGTCTACCAGCAGACTCCCACCACGGAGTCTTGATGCTCACACTTCTAATGCTCATCACCCTTGATGCTCACACTTCTAAACTTATCCAGAGACTCTCCAGGTTTTTCTGCAGTTTCACAGCGGAGCTCTGAGCAGTCATACCGGTCTCTTACATACAATGCAACTCCCCCACCTTTTCTGCCCTGCCTGTCCTTCCTGAACAGTTTATATCCATCCATGACAGTACTCCAGTACTGAGGAAGCATCTCTAAATTAAAATCTTCTACAAACATCTCTCTCCAGTATGGATCCATTGGTTTAGTTCAGTAGGGGGCTATAAGGAAAACCAAAGAGGAGGGTAAAGGAATGGCTCAGGATGAACACTTCTCCTCAACCAATTGACAGATGTTAAGAGTGCCAAAATGGGAATATATATGGAAACAAGAGTATTAAAGGACTGTAGCAATTTAAAGAGGGACACTCTCAAGAAAAGGGGGGAGTTACTTCGGTAAACTAGACAAAAACACAGGCACCTGTTACGGGTGAGTGAAAAACGTAGGCCTGCCTAGGTTACCATCAGGGGATTATAGAATCATAGAAATGTCGAGCTGGACGGGACCTCAAGAGGTAACTAGTCCAGCCCCCTATGCTGAGGAAGGACCAAGTAAACCTAGACCATCCTGACAAGTGTTTGTCTAATTTGTTCTTAAAAATCTCTACAACCTCCCTTGGAAATGTAGTCCATTGCTTAACTATCTTTATAGATAGATATTAGGAAAAACTTTCTAACCTAAATCTCCCTTGCTGCAGACTAAGCCCATTACTACTTGTCCTGAATCCAGTGGACACTGAGAACAACTGATCACCATCCCCTTTATAATAGCCCTTAACATATTTGAAGACCATTATCAGGTCTCCTCCTCCGCCCCCGTCTTTTTTTCAAGACTAAACATGCCCAGTTTTTTTAACCATCCCTCATAGGTCATGTTTTCTAAACTTTTTTTATCCTTTTTGTTGCTCTCCTCTGGACTCTCTCCAATTTGTTCATCTTCCTTAAGGTGCGGCTTCTAAAACTGGACATAGTATTCCTCCTCAGGTCTCACCAGTGCTGAGGAGAATGTGACAATTACCTGCTGTTCTTACATACAACACTCCTGTTAATATACCCCAGAGATAATCGCCTTTTCTCAACTGCAGCACGTGGTTGATTCATATTTAAGTTGTTATCCACTGTGCCCCCCAGATCCTTTTTCAGCAGTACCACTGCCTACCCAATTATTCCACATTTTGTAGCTGTGCACTTGATTTTTCTTTTCTTCCTAAGGGCGTGTCTGCACTGGCAATTTACAGCGCTGCAACTTTCTCGCTCGGGGGGTGAAAAAACACCCCCCTGAGCGCAGCAAGTTTCAGCGCTGTACGGTGCCAGTGTATCGCGGTTCCCAGGCGTATCGAGGTGGGTTTTTTTAGAGCGCTGGGAGCAACAGTGCTTTAGCGTTGCCAGTGTAGACTAGCCCTAAGTGAAGTATTTTGCAGTTTTTTTTATTGAATTTCATCTTGTGGATTTCAAACCAAATCTCCATATTTTTTTTCAAGGTAGTTTCAAATTCTAATCCTGTCCTTCAAAGTGTTCAGAATCCCTCCCATCTTGGTGTCGTGCTCAAATTTTATAAGCATACTCTGCTCTCCATTATCCAAGTCATTTATGAAACTATTGAGTAGTACCAGACCCAGGAGTTTAATTTGTGACGGTCTGGGGGAAAGTGAGACAACAAGCAGAATTAGAGTGACCTTGTAAATTGTGCTCACAGGGCAAAATCCCCAGCTAGTGTAAATCAGCATAGCCCATTTAAAGACAGTTGAGCCCTGCAAATTCACAGTAGCTGAGGCGCGACTCCAGGCATGCCCCAAGCTAAAATAAACTTTATGGAGGGGAGAAGAGGAAGAAACTGGGATGCCCCTTCCACTAGCACAGAGTGTAGTTTGCAGTTACAGGAGAGGAGAATGTTTCCTTAACCTTTTAATGTGGTAGGGATGAAGTAAGACCTCTGTTTATACCACAGCCATGCTGCAAGTATTTGTTTATGCCTTGGGTTCGTGTCGGGTTTTTTGTTCAGAAATATGCGTGCCAGTTCGTTGTCAGCTGATAATGAGGTTGTTTCGAGTGTCAATAATACTAAAACAGTAACAACAATTCAAAATTAAATGGCTAATCTGCCCTTTTGTGGTTCTTTTTTATGTGGCTCACTTCTCACACAAAGCATCACAATGCTGCTTTTACAGACGGGACTATGGAAAAATTCTTAATTGTGTTTGTAACTATGCTTGACTAGGGCTTTGTGAGTCAGCTCTTGGAAACATCATTTGTGGTTCAACCAGAGTTTAATGCCCCCACAAATACTGCATATTTCCTCCTGCAGGCAGAGTGTTTCATATGTTTGACACCTTTAAGATCCAAGACTTTTTTTCTACTAACTTTCTTAACTGTTTAGTTTTCCAGCCTACATGACTTTTAAGCAGTCTTTTCCCTTTTTAAATGGATATTTCTGCCTCAGTTGTCTGATCAAAGTGCTGTTTTTCTTGTCTGTTTCAGATAGCGGCTCCGGCAGTGTTGTTTATGTGTATGAATACAGCAGGAATCTTCATCAGCTACCTATCAGATAGAGCTCAGCGCCAAGCCTTCTTAGAGACCAGAAGATGCGTAGAAGCAAGACTGAGGCTAGAGACGGAAAACCAGAGACAGGTATCCAGAGAAATGCTGCTGCTGTGATATAAATTGGAGCTGATACATCACTAGGACCAGAGCCTCCTCTTACTTACACACTTGTAACCTCACTGATGTGAATGGATTTATACTGGTTAAGTGAGGGTCATGCTCTGTCATTTGTTGTATTTTGATGACATGACATCTCAAAGGCTTTCATCAGGAAATCTCTTCCTTGCCTCATTTGTGCAGAGGAGCCTACTCTGACACCCTTCTCATGCAGTAGTTCATTCTCCTGTATACACCCTCACTCTGCCTCCTGGGTGTATACGTTAAACTCGCTTTGCACCCACCGAATGCTAAATCAGTGCCATTACGCTGCATTGCCATTTAAACTAGTTTTAGCACCAGTATGCATTCAACATATAAATTGTGTTGCCATTTAATTCACTAATGAAATTAGCCTAATTTTATTATATATGTAAATGGTTTTCTCCTTATTTCCTTCCCTTTTTGCCAAACTTACGTTGAGAGATCCAGAAGTTGTGTAATGTTCTTGACATTTATCTCTGCACTATCCTGCCTAGGGTTACCGTACATCTGGGTTTTCCCAGCCATTAGTACTTTTTTGAGGCTCCGTCCTCTGTCCAGGCAGGTTTTTCAAATAACAGGAAATGTCTCATATTTTTGCAGAGAAGACATTGCAGATCAGAAAGATGCCCCAATTGGTCTCCTTCCTGATTGGTCCATGCCCCTGCATCCAGTGCTGTGGGATCCTGCTCATCCAGGCCCAGCTCCCAGCTCTGTGGATGGGGACAGGGTACCACAGGGAGGCACTGACTGACGGCTTGCACCAGTCACCCTGCCACTGAGACAGGGAACAATACTGCCCTCCACTTCCAGTGAGTAACCCTGCCACAGGTACCCCCTTCAGCTCCCTCTCCCCATCTCCCCCATCAGCATAAGGAGACCACCCTTTGAAACGGCAAAAGCGGGATACATGCAGCATCCCTACCCACTGATCCTCCTTCCCCTGAGGCCCCGCTGCCCAGCCAGGCTGGAAGCCGAAGGCGGGCCATGGTAAGAGCTGTCCAGGGAGCCTGGGCTACTGTGGGGTGACCTGGACTCTTCACCTGCTCTGGGCAGGGGGCCAGGTGCTTAAGAGCAGCCCCTGACTCATGTCCCCACCACCCAGGTGTGCCGCCCAGGGTAGGTGGAGGGTTTGGGGATCCCCACAGTGGCCCAGGCTCCCTGGGTGGCACTTACTACTGCCTAGCTCCAGCTTCTGGCCTGGCCAGGGGGTGGGGCATCAGGGAGGAACAAGAGGCAGGGGCGGAACCTTGTGGTGGGGGGCAGGCTAAGGGCTAAGCCAGGAAGAGACTGGCACTACCCCTGAGCCTTGGGCAGGTGTGGAGTGGCACCGCAGGGAACCCAGGACAAATACTGTCCCAGAAACATTCAACCCAAGATCAGGACTTGAACTCTGCATTGCAGGACTGTGGATGGGTGGTCACCATACTCTTTTGGGGAATTTAAAATCAAAATTTTCTGTTGGAAAATTTCAATTTTGCTTAATATTTTTGATTTTTCAACTGGGAAAATTAAACAAAATTTGAGGTCAGACACAGATCAGAATATTTTGTTTCGTTGAACGGTCCCAAATGTTTCAAATCAGTTAATATCAAACTGCATTTCCCATCATGGCATATTGCCTCAAGGGAACTGTAGTTCAGGTCCCCATTCTCTCCTATGGCTTCGACTCCCTGCAGGACTACATCGCTCATAATGACAGGTTTCAGAGTAGCAGCCGTGTTGGTCTGTATCCGCAAAAAGAAAAGGAGGACTTGTGGCACCTTAGCCTAACAAATTTACTTGAGCATAAGCTTTCGTGAGCTACAGCTCGCTTCATCAGATGCAACTCAGATTCAAGTCTGACCAAGCTTGTTACATCTTTGGAGTCACATGACTGATGGTGCATGATGGGAGATGTAGTTTGTCCAGGGAGCCTGGCCCATGGAGGTGAGTGGTGAACAACAACTCTTAGGAGGCACTCCTCCACACCTGGGAAATGCAATTTAATGTTGAGGTTTCTCAAAACAAAATATGCACGGTCAGGTTAAAAACTAGACAAACATTTTGATTTCAAGACTGTCAATGTGTTTTGACTGAAATTGTCAAAACAAATTTCAATATTTCTGAATCAAATCTTTTGGAATATTTTGTTCTATGAAAAACGTTGATATTTCAGCTTTTTGTCTCAATCTAGGATAAACACAAATGTGGAAATACTGGAACTTCCTGTGGGATGGAAATTCTGCCTTTTGCTCAGCCCTGCCCTCTAGATACATGCTTATTTCTTTGATTTCTGAGAATTTAAGGTCATTTGAAGGCAGGGATGTGTACAGAAGTGAATCAAAGAACTGCGCTAAATATGTAACAAAAAATAACTGCCATAATTTACCATATCAGTATGTTCTCTACTTTAGCTTTAATCAGAATTATCCAAGGAGTCCCTCATTAGTATAGAAAACTCTTGACTTACTGAGGCCATAAGCCCTGCTTATTCTGCGTTTGGTTTTATTTCTCCCCATTCATGTAAACAGGTTAAAGATAGCCACGCTTTAAAGATATGTATAACATACAACACTCTTCTGGTTTCCTGTAACCCTAGGGTTCCCTTTCATTGGAGTGAATGGGATGATTAAAAGGGAGATATTTTTACTTGAAACTCTGCTCCGTTCCGTTCAATTCTTTGCCACCAAATTCCCTCCCTCATTTAAAAAGTCTGTCTAACCACTCCCCACATCATGGTGTAAACTCTTCTTTGAGGAACATAAAGCCACCCTGATTCAGAATAAAAATGTCATTATTAAACACAGATTTCATGTTCAGTAGATACACAGTACATTGTGGATCAGATTCTCTTCTGTGTTATCAGCTGGGCAACACAGGCATCTCACGGTAGCTCCTTGATTCCATGGATTGATCTGTACTGGTCCCAGGTAAGTTAGAGCAGCCTAGGCACTGCTGGATACTACTCCAGGTGGCAATGGCCCCCGAAGGAACCTTAGAGCAGTTTGACATTGCCAGAATACAGTACACTCTGGCTGTCTCTCTCCCCTCCTCCTTCCTATAGGCAAAATGCAGGGGGTGATGCTGGGGCCAACTGCATGGGAATGCAGTAGAGAAGCTCGTGTTCTATTCACAAAAAGCGGCATGATCTAGAGGTTTGAACAAGGGGCTGACTGCTTGTAAATTTTGAGTTCTAATCTTGATTCTGATATTGACTTGCTGCATGGCCTTGGGCACATCTATCTTTCTCTTTGTTTTCCCCATCTGTAAAATGGGGATTATAGTGCATATTTACCACACAGAGATTAAGGGGCTGATCCCACAAACACGTGGTCGTTGTTTGTATTACTGTATTGCCTTAGAGCCCTAGTCATAGACCAGGACCTCATTGTAGTAGGTACTGTATAATTACAGAAGAAGAAGACAGGTGCATGCCCCAGAGAGCTTACAATCTAAGTTTAAGACAAGACACAACAGATGGGAGAGTACAAGGAAAGGGTGAGACAACATTGGCCAGCATGGTATAGACTGCATAAAGCCGTTAAATGTTTTGGTGGTGTTTGGGGGATTTTGCATTGATCCTCCAGTAAGCACCTGCAGATATGTTAGAATACAAATATTGCACTCATATTTTAATGGAGGAATACAGGACTTGGTAGTATGTATGTCTAGATAAATTCCACATAGAAATCATGGCACTTTCCCCAACAAAAACAGTTTTGCTTATTTCTTTTGCCTTTGCTAATCATAGCTTGTTCTTATGGAATGCAGTGCAAATTCAAGGTGAAACTATCAGAATGATGCTTTTCCCCTCCCTCCCCATGTGTGTTTTTTGTTTTTGTGGGGGTGGGGAGGTGATTCAGTTTTTTCCATGCATCTCTGAGCTGAAATTGGACAGTTAATGTGGTAGCATCTGCTGCATATTATGTAATTCTTGTTATTCTACAGCAACTCTTGTTCTCCTTGTCATTGGTATTTTTCATTATAATGCAGGTCCCTTGCTTTTTTTTTATTGTTATCATTGGTTTTCTCAGCTGGGCACCATATTGGCCAAATTCTATTCTCAGGTACATGGGTGTATACTTGGAGTAACTCCACTGATCCCTTGCTCATAGCTAGATACGTTAACATAAATTCTAGATGCATTGTGATAAATTCACCTACTGTGAAGAAAGCAAATAACTATGGAAATGCAGAATTTTATGGTGGGTAACAGTTTTATATATAGGATTGGGTAAATTTTCAAAAGGGACTTAAGTATGTAGGAGCCTAAATCCCATTGACTTTCACTGATATGTCAGGTAAAATTTGCAATAAGAACATAAAAATGGCCGTACTTGGTTGACCAATGGTCCATCTAGCCCAGTATCCAGTCTTCTGATAGTGGCTAATGCCAGGTGCTTCAGAGGGTATGAACAGAAGAGAGCAATTGAGTGATGCATCCCCTATTGTCCAGTCCCAGCATCTGGCAGTCAGTGGCTTAGGGACACCCAATGCATGGGGTTGCATCCCTGACCACCTTGGCTACTAGCCATTGACAGATCTATCCTCCATGAACTTAACAAGTTCTGTTTTTTTTTTAACCCAGTTATACTTTTGGACTTCTCAGCATCTTGTGGCAACAAGTTCCACAGGTTGACACTGTGTGTGGGAAATATTTCCTTTTTGTTTGGTTGTTTTTTTTTAAACCAGCTGCCTATTAATTCCATCGGATGATCCCTGGGTCTTGTGTTATGTAAAGGGGTAAATAACACTTCTTTATTCACTTTCTCCACACCATGATTTTATAGACCTCTATCATATCTCCCCTTAGTCATCTCTTTTCCAAGATGAATAGTCCCAGTCTTTTTAATCTTTCATCATGTGAAAGCTGTTTCATATTCCTAATCATTTTTGTTGCCCTTCTGTACCCTTTCCAATTCTAATATATCTTTTTGGAGGTAGGATAACCAGAACTCAATGCAGTTATCAAGGGGTGGGTGTGTGTGTGTGCCATAGATTATGTAGTGACTTTATGATATTTGCAATCTTATTATCTATCCCTTTCCTAATGGTTCCTAACATTCTGTTATCTTTTTTGACTGTCACCACACATTGAGCAGATGTTTTCAGAGAACTGTCCACAATGAGTCCAAGATCTTTCTTGAGTGGTAACAGCTAATTTAGACCTCATTTTGTATGTATACTTGGGATTGTTTTCCAGTGTGCATAATTTGGCAATTATCAACATTGAATTACAACTGCCATTTTGTTGCCCAGTCACCCAGTTTTGAGATCCAGTTGTAACTCTTCAGTCTTCTTTGGATTTAACTATCTTGAGAAATTTTGTATCATCTGCAGACTTTGTCACCTCACTGTTTACCCCTTTTTTCAGATCATTAATGAATATTTTGAACATCTCTGGTCTCATTACAGACTCTTGCAGAACCTGCTCTTTACCCCTCTCCCCTGTGAACCCTGACCATTTATTCCTATTCTTTGTTTCATGTCTTTTTACCAATTAGGGAATGTCCTCTCATGGATCACTCTGATATCATAACTACTTGTTTTGCCTAAAACCTTTGTTGAGGGACCTTGTCAAAGGCTTTCTGGAAGTTCAAGTACACTATCTCCACTGGATCACCCTTGTCCACATGTTTGTTGACCCCCTCAAAGAATTCTGATTGGTGTGTCATGATTTCCCTTTACAAAATCCATGTTGATCTTCCCAAACAAATCATGTTCATCTGTGTCTGACAATTTTATTCTTTACTATAGTTTCAACCAATTTTCCTGGTACTGAAGTTAGGCTTACCAGCCTGTAATTGCCAGGATCGCTTCTGGAGACTTTTTAAAAATATTAGCATTGCATTAGCTATCCTCCTGTCGTCTGGTACAGAGGCTGATTTTAAGCAATAGTTTACATACCACAGTTAATAGTGCTGCAATTTCATAGTTGCATCCCTTCAGAACTCTTGGGTGAGTACCAACAGGCTTGGTGATTTGCTACTGTTTAATTTATCAGTTTCTTCAAAAACCTCCGGTACTGACACCTCAATCTCTGAGAGTTCCTCAGATTTGTTACCTGATTCAAAGAATTCATCTAGCTTCTCCATAAAGGCCTTGTCTTCACTGAGTGCTCCTTTAGCATCTTTATTGTCCAGTGGCCCCACCGGTTGTTTCAAAAAGGCCTAGGTGCCTTACTCTCATTGGGAATTGGGCATCTAGGTGCTTCTGAAAATCCCATTGGGCATCTAGCAGCACCTAAATAATGTTAAGAATCTGGCCCTTACCCTATACCAGTGTTTCCCAAACTTGGGACACCGCTTGTTCAGGGAAAGCCCTTGGCAGGCCCAGCTGGTTTGTTTACCTGCCGCGTCCACAGGTTCGGCCGATCGTGGCTCCCACTGGCTGCGGTTTGCTGTGCCCGGCCAATCGGGGGCCGCAGGAAGCAGCGGCCAGCACATCCCTTGGCCCGCGCCACTTCCCGCAGCCCCCCATTGGCCAGGCACAGCGAACCGCAGCCAGTGGGAGCCGCGATCAGCCGAACCTGCGGACACGGCAGGTAAACAAACCGGCCGGGCCCGCCAGGGGCTTTCTCTGAACAAGCGCAATCCCAAGTTTGGTAAACACTACCCTATACCAAACATGTGGATGACAGTAGAACTAAGGAGGGAGAATTTTTGCCACTCTTAGGTGTGAGTGATATTGTGATAAGTCAGTAGCATGCTTCCTTGGCATTGTTTCTATCTGTTTGATAAAACCACAAGAAACCTGGTCAACGTGTGACAGTGAAATCCAAAGAAGAGGCTATGGCTATACTTTTCCTGTTTTCACGTAGAAATCAAATCTGAGTTTGCAACTTGGTTTTGGTTAAGATCTAGAACCTTTGAAAGCCAGATTGAGAAAGTGAAACCTCACAAATGAAGACTCCCAAGTATTCCTATTTGTGGAAAAAACAAAAGATGGGCTAGTGGGGGTAACACAGCTGAGACAACTTGTTGTGAAGCAGTGGTGCAAGTAGATTTTAACTCTTACTGGTACGCCTAGGTGACTTATGGGAGGGACCCAAAGGGGGGGCCACGAGTCCTCCCATGTGACTCCTCCCAGCCCAGAGCCTCCATCCCATGTTACCTGGGTGGGGGCTGTCTACCCTCTGTGCTGGATACCAATTTCAGTGGATACCGATTTCTGAACTGCAGGGCTCTCCTGAGAACTGCAGCGGCGAAAGGAGCAGAGCCAGCAGCTCCTCCGGTGCGGCTGTACCAAACCCAGTCCCACCTCCAGTCCTGTCCTCCGGCAGGGCTGTACAGACCCTAGACAGGAGGTGGAGCTGCCAGCGTGGGGCCACCTGGCAGCCCCACATTCCTCTTCTTTCGCCACTGCAGTTCCCAGGAGATCCCTACGGTGTTCAGCGATACAGAATGTGGCTTTCCTGTACGGCACACCGGCAATAAATGTCTTAATGGTACAGCGAACCTGACCGTACTGGTTTGCTTGCACCACTGTTGTGAAGGCAATTGTATGTAGCAGGTTGATGACACTGACCAGTATGTTAATTCATCTATGGAATGGTGGAACACACTCACCCACCTGGGCCTGAAAACTATGGATGTTTCAGGCAACAAAAATGCTAAAGTTAAAACAAAGCATATCTTGTCAGGCAGTTTGTCAGCTGCTTTAAGCCATCATAGCTCCATTGACTTTACTGATTTACACAAGGTGAGTATTGGGCCCAGTATGTTACGTGGAGCATTACAAAAAGACTTACAGCCAGTGCTCCACCAACCTTGTGAACAGAATATTTAAAGACCAATATAGTGTATTTTTTCTTTCTTACTTGGTATTACCTCAAAGACAGAGTGGGCAATTCTTCTTTCATTAGGGCAAGGCAATGAAAATGAAATGTGGGGCTAATTTTCTGGAATATATGCTACACATTTTTCAAAAATAATCATAACCCAGATATGCAGTTTGCCTTAGTGCTAAAGTTTTTTGTATACTTGCTACCAGGACAGAGTCGAAAGCTTCACTGAGATGAAAATGAAATTTGTTCTTTATTTATCCACTGTTCCTGACTTGCAAATGAGCCATATAATACACATACACACACTGGGGTAATGTCCATATGATTATTGCATTAATGATACTCTGCTCTTTATCCAGTAATTGATCTCCACTGGAAACTGGTTGGATAAATCAATCTTTAAATATCTCCATTTAAAGATAAACAAATCTCCCAGAGAATTGTACCCTTCTCCGCCCCCCCTCCAAAAAAAAATTGCTCGTCTGAAAACTGCACTAGTGCAAACTCTCATGCCTCAAGTCTGGAAATAGACACCGTAGAAGGGGAGACTTCCTTCTTCCAAACAAGGCACAGCTCTCAAAATAAAACCTCAAAATTACAACATTATTATGCATAGAAAAGCTATTTTAGTTAAGCTTTCCAGGTCTCTACAGTGTGTTAGTTAAAGTTTTCTTCTCCACCCAAGGTCTATATAGTTAGACTCATTTTATTAAGTAAGCCTGCCTTTCTTGGTGGAGAGATATGGGACCTGATCCAAAATCCAACAGATTCACTGGAAAGAATCCTGTTGACGTTAATGGGCTTTGGATCAGGCTCATGAAGAAGTGTGCCAATAAAAAGATTAAAAAACCTCTCTAATATATTTTTCTCTGAAATGTGTGACGCATGCACAATGCATGATGGTGTCTTGTGGCGTAAGGACTCTATATGGGCACTTGTTTGAGATGACCAGCTTAACCCGTAATGTGTCACTTGGATATGTATGTTTACTCTCATGGTAAGTATTTGTTACTCTCCTCACTGCAGCAGGTTCTGAATGATTTATAAAATGTAAACTCCCCTATCCAGTGCCAAGATAACCACCCACAGGGCTACACAATTACTGCTGTGCAGGGACTGATGATATTTGGCTTAGACTCAGTCAGAAAAATTCATCAGGTCTAGAAACCTGAAGAAGAAAAAGAAAGGAAAAAATGCTTTGGGTCGTAATTCACCACTGTGTTCTGCCAGTTCCAATGGAGCCACCCCAGCAGAAAAAGGGAGTAAGGCAGCAGGGAGACAGACCCTTTGTTGTTAGCTTCTTTGTTTTCTGGGAAGACAATCTCCCTCCATCACATCAGCCAGACTTCTAGAAAACAGCCCTTTTCTATGCTTGCATTATTGTCCTGCGATGTACCCACAGGGGGCGGGGGTCTTCTGGGTATGGATGTAGTTCACGCAAGCAAAAAGGAGTGCTTCAGTCACCTCCACAGACCTTCTACTCCACTGCTCCGGACTACATAAAGACCTCAATGGCATTTGAGCGCATGATGGGGGAGTGGGGGGAGACTGAATGGGTCAAAGGAAGAAGCAGTTGGTCAAGGTGCAACTGGGAAATACACACTGCCCTACTCTGGTCCTACGTGTCATCAACTGTGGCATGAGTGTGTCCTCTCTGCATGCTGTCCCAGCTCTGCACAGGTAGCTGATTCAACAGACCTTGATAGAACTGCCCAGAAAGATCACAGCCTCCGTTCAGTGATGAAGGTGCCTAGCCAGGTTTATTGCCAATAAAGTATGGTAATAGCACCCTGTAGCTTCTACAGAGACATTAATACATGTATGCCCGTGACAACTGACCAGCCCCGTCAGTGGTGGGACTTTCCACTGCCCCCTAAGCCAGATAAAGAGTTGAGGCGAGGTACCCCAACAGTTGTAGACTGAGACAAACAACGTATGTGTTTTGTGACATGTTCGTTCCCCCCGCCCCCGCTCCCCCCGTACCTTTCTCCTGATGATTCAGACAAAATGTCCCTATTTATCACTTCTGTCAAACCATCCTATCTCGTGCTAGTTTGGGGTGTTCTTGTGCTAGCCTGCTGTGTTTCCATATTCAGTGTATTTTGGCAATGTTAGCAGAATCTCTGCCAAGTTCGTGTACTGGACACTGCACTTAGAGGCATTTGCTTTAATACATTGCTTGACTTTGGTTCACAGCCTCTGGTTCAGGTCTTGCCCAGGCCTAATCACTCTAGGCTCTGTTGACTACACCTTGCCGATTACTCAGCAGCCTGCTGGTCTTCTGTCTGTTCTGGGGAGGCTGTTAGGGTGCCGGGGGGGGGGGGGGGCTGTGACCAATAAGAGTGCCTGGTCATGTGGCTCCAGTGGAAGCTGGGGCCAAGTGTACCAGGGGTTACAACCAGTAGGGCTATCCCTGGAAATCTGCCAGCTTGTGAAGAGGGGCTCCCTTTTCAGGGAAGAGAGGACAAATTCCTATGAATTCTACAATTTCAAGTACAGTTCAATTGAAAAGATACCATTTTACTTCACCACTTTGTTTCCTCTGTATTTCTTTCACTCACCCACCCAAAACACTACTTGCCCAGGGTGAGTGGAGTTTTGCTAGGCTGTCCAAATCTACTTCTTATCTACCTAAAATTGTGAAGCACTCTGAGGAGAGGAAAGTGATCAGGAACAGTCAGCATGGATTCACCAAGGGCAAGTCATGCTTGACGAATCTAATTGCCTTCTACGACAAGATAACTGGCTCTGTGGATGAGGGGAAAGCAGTGGACATGTTGTTCCTTGACTTTAGCAAAGCTTTTGATACAGTCCCCCACAGTATTCTTGGCAGCAAGTTAAAGTATGGGCTGGATGAATGGACTATAAGGTGAATAGAAAGCTGGCTAGATCGTTGGGCTCAATGGATAGTGATCAATGGCTCCAGTCTAGTTGGCAGCCGGTATCTAGCGGAGTGCCCCAAGGGTCGGTCCTGGGGCTGGTTTTGTTCAATATCTTCATTAATGATCTGGAGGATGGCGTGGATTGCACCCTCAGCAAGTTTGCAGATGACACTAAACTGGGAGGAGAGGTAGATATGCTGGAGGGTAGAGATAGGATACAGAGGGCCCTAGACAAATTAGAGGATTGGGCCAAAAGAAATCTGATGAGGTTCAACAAAGACAAGTGCAGAGTCCTGCACTTAGGACAGAAGAATCCCATGCATCGCTACAGACTAGGGACTGAATGGCTAGGCATCAGTTCTGCAGAAAAGGACCTAGGGGTTACACTGGACGAGAAGCTGGACATGAGTCAACAGTGTGCCCTTGTTGCCAAAAAGGCTAACAGCATTTTGGGCTGTATAAGTAGGGGCATTGCCAGCAGATTGAGGGACGTGATCGTTCCCCTCTATTAGACATTGGTGAGGCCTCATCTGGAGTACTGTGTCCAGTTTTGGGCCCTACGCTACAAGAAGGATGTGGAATAATTGGAAAGCACCCAGTGCAGGGCAACAAAAATGATTAGGGGACAGGAACACATGACTTATGAGGAGAGGCTGAGGGAACTGGGATTGTTTAGTCTGCGGAAGAGAAGAATGAGGGGGGATTTGATAGCTGCTTTCAACTACGTGAAAGGGGGTTCCAAAGGGGATGGATCTAGACTGTTCTCAGTGGTAGCAGATGACAGAACGAGGAGTAATGGTCTCAAGTTGCAGTGGGGGAGGTTTAGGTTGGATATTAGGAAAAAAAACTTTCACTAGGAGGGTGGTGAAGCACTGGAATGGGTTACCTAGGGAGATGGTGGAATCTCCTTCCTTTTGAGGTTTTTAAGGTCAGGCTTGACAAAGCCCTGGCTGGGATGATTTAGCTGGGGATTGGTCCTGCTTTGAGCAGGGGGTTGGACTAGACGACCTCCTGAGGTCCCTTCCAACCCTGATATTCTATTATACCTACTGATACTGTGCTGGTAAAGAAACCTTGTCCAGGGCTAGAGGAGGGTTAGAAATATCAAAGGATTAGTGCTAACAATTTGTCCCCCACATGCTCTCCCACCATCTGTTGTCTCAATGGAAAACCATCTGTAACCTCCCCCTCCCCCAGATCTCTCTTCTCCTGTTGGATTGTTAACAATTTACCAATATAGAAACTAAACAGTGTGCTAGTTACACACAGCAGTGGCACATTGCCTATCCATGTGGAGATCTGAATGTCTACCTTGTTTTGCTTAGTCTGGGCTGGGAAAGGGATCCAGGATTTGATGGAAATCTGACACCATGATTAAGAAGCAAGTTCCTTCTTTCTGCTTTCCATTTATTTCCCTTACATCTCCAGTTTCAGGAGTATTTTTTCTTGCTTCCCTTCAGCAGTTGCCATCTCATTTTTTTCCATTTGCTGTAATAAAGCTCTCTGGAGGCTGATGAGATCTGAAATTTTGTTTTTAAAGAAGCTTACATGTCATGCAGGTTTTATCAAGCTCTTACAGCTCTAGTTTTTAATCAACAGTCAGTATTTACAACTTTTAAAATAAGAGCAGATTGGGTTGAGATTGGAAAGGATATTTTAAGAAGGTTATATGGTCTAAAATCATCTCTTTTTTTAATATGGAGACTAAGAATATAAAAATCCCTCTAAACTGGTATGAGGATAAAGTTCAGATTGGTGAAAAAATATTCAGAGACTTCGTATTTCAATGCAGAAATGGTCTAGAAAGTATCATAAATAAAAATTCCAATCACAGTTATTTGGGACTTGTTTTAAAGGGTGAATGTTAACCCCCTTATAAAGTTTATCTGTAGTAAGCCTTTGATCTGGGTTTGTTTATTATTGAATAGAAATAAAAGACCAGTTATTTCTCTATGAAGGCATTTCAGGAAACTTCTTAAGCTTAAGCTACCAGAGTTTTCTTGCAATCATTAGAATATAAGAACATAACAGCCATACTGGGTCAGAACAATGGTCCATCTAGCCCAGTATCCTGTCTTCTGACAGTGTCCACTGCCAGATATTTCACAGGGAAAGAACAGAAAAGGCAATCATTGAGTGATCCATCCCATGCCGTCCACTCCCAGCTTTTGGCAAACAGACTCCTAGGGACACACAGAGCATGGGGTTGCATCTCTGATCATCTTGGCTAAGAGTCATTGATGGACCTATCCTCCAGGAACTTATCTAATTATTTTGGAATCCTGTTATAGTTTGATCTTCACAAAATCTCCTGGCAATAAGTTCCACAGGTGGACTGTGTGTTGTGTGAAAAAGTACTTCCTTTTTGTTTTAAACCTGCTGCCTATTAATTTCATTGCATGACCCTTGGTTCTTGTGTTATGTGAAGGGGTAAATAACACTTCCCTATTCACTTTCTCCTCACTATTCATGAGCGTATAGACCTCTGTCATATCCCCCCTTACTCATCTCTTTTTCCAAACTGAACAGCCCCAGCGTTTTTAATCTTTCATCATATGGAAGCTACTCCATACCCTTAATCATTTTGTTGCCCTTGTCTGTACCTATTCCAATTCTAATATATGTTTTTTGAGGTGGGATGATCAGAACTGCTCACAGTACTCAAGGTGTGGACGTACCTTGGATTTATATACTAACATTATGATATTTACTGTCTTGTTACCTATTCCTTTCTTAATGGTTCCTAACATTTTGTTAGCTTTTTTGACTGTCGCTGCATAATAAGCAGATGTTTTCAGAGAACTATCCAAAATGAGTCTAAGATCTTTTTCTTGAGCGGTAACAATTAATTTAGACCCAATCATTTTGTATATGTAGTTGGCATTTATGTTTTCCAGTGTGCATTACTTTGCATTTATCAACATTAAATTTCATCTGCCATTTTGTTGCCCAGTCACCCAGTTTTGTGAGATCCCGTTGTAACTCTTCACAGTCTGCTTTGGGCTTAACTATCTTGAATAATTTTGTGCAAATTTTTCCACCTTACAGTTTACCACTTTTTCCAGATCCTTTATTAATATGTTCAATCACTCTGGTCCCAGAACACCCCCCCCCCAGCAACACCACTATTTACCTCTCACCATTCTCAAAACTGACCATTTATTCCTCCTCTTTCTTTTTTGTCATTTAAACAGTTACTGATCTCTGAGAGGAACTTCACTCTCAACCCATGAGTGCTTACTTTGCTTAGGGGCCTTTGGTGGGGAATCTTGTCAAAGGCTTTCTGAAAGTCTAAGTATACTATATCCACTGGAGGATCACCATTGATCACATGCTTGTTGACCCCCTCAAATAATTCTAGTAGATTGGTGAGGCATGATTTCCCTTTACAAAAATCCTGTTGACGCTTCCCCAACAAATTATTTTGATCTATGTGTCTGACAATTCTGTTCTTTACTATAGTTTCAACCAGTTTGCCCGGTACTAAAGTCATTTACTGGCCTGTAATTGCTGGGATCACCTCTGGAGCCCTTTTTATAAATTGGCTTCACATTAGCTATCTTCCAGCCATCTGGTAAAGAAGCTGATTTAAATGATCGGTTACAAACCACAGTTAGTAGTTCTGCAATTTCACATTTGAGTTCCTTCAGAACTCTTGGGTGAATACGATCTGGTCCTGATGACTTATTACTATTTAACATATCAATTTGTTCCACAACCTCCTCGACTGACACCTGAATCTGGTGACTGTTCCTCAGATTTGTTACCTAAAAAGAAAGGCTCAGGTCTGGGAATCTCCCTTGTCTTCCTTGAGTGCTGCTTTGGTACCTTGATCATCCAGTAGCCCCACTAGATGGTTTGGCAAGCTTCCTGCTTCTGATGTACTTAGAAAAAAATTACCATTCGTTTTTGTGTCTTTTGCTAGTTGCTTTTCAGATTCTGTTTTGGCCTGTCTAATTATACTTTACACTTGACTTGTGTTTATGCTCCTTTCTATTTTCCTCAGTAAGGTTTGACTTCCAGTGTTAAAAGGATGTCTTTTTTGTCTTTAACTGACTCCTTTACCTTATTGTTTAGCCCTGGTTGTATTTTTTTTTGACTTCTTCCCATTTTGGAGGGCAGGAGGGGGGTGGGTTGTTATTGTTGTTTCTGGATATATATTTAGTTTGAGCCTCTCCTATGGTTTTTTAAATAGTTTCTCTGCAGCTTGCAGATATTTCACTTTGGGGACTATACCTTTTTAATTTCTGTTTAACTAGCTTCCTCATTTTTGTGTAGATCCTCTTTCTGAAGTTAAATGCTACCATGATGGGCTTCTTTGGTGTTTCCCCCGCAGGGATGTTAAATTTAATTTATATTATGGTTGTGATTACCACGTGGTTCAGCTACATTCACTTCTTAGACCAGATCCTGTGCTCTACTTAGGACTATATCAATAATTGCCTCTCCTCTTGTGGGTTCTTGAGAGGCTCCAAGAAACAGTCATTTATGGTGTCAAGAAGCTTAATGTCTGAATCCTGTCCTGAGGTGACATGTACCCAGTCAATATGGGGATAGTTGAAATCCCCCATTATTATTGAGTTTTCTATTTTTTATTGCCTCTCTAATCTCCCAGAGCATTTCACAGTCTCATCACCATCCTTATCAGGTGGTCGGTAGTATATCCCTACTGCTCTATTCTTATTATTCAAGTATGGCATTACTATCCATAGAGATTATATGGTACAGTTTGATTAATTTAAGATTTTTACTATATTTGACTCACTGCTTTCTTTTACATGTAGTTTCATTCCCCCACCAGCACGACCTATTCTATCATTCCTCTATATTTTGTACCCCAGTATTAACATATCCCATTGATGATCATCATTCCACCAAGTTTCTGTGATGCCTAGTATATCAATATTCTCATTTAACACCAGGCACTCAAGCTCATCCATCTTAGTATGTAGACTTCTAGCATTTGTATATAAGCACTTATAAAATGTGTCACTTTTAGCTATCTGCCATTATGTGATGTAAGTGAATGGGACTCTTTTTCATTTGGCTGTTTCTCATCAGATCCTACCTGTATTTGATCCTCTTCCATCCTCTGCTCCTTACTAGGACATAGAGAATCCGCATTAATCGATTCTCCCCTGCGGGGTGTCTCTGTTTGAACCATGTGCTCCTATGCACATGTTGATTTTCCCCCAGCCCACAGTTTAAAAAACTCCTCTACAATCTTTTTTAATTTTACATGCCAGCAATCTGGTTCTGTTTTGGTTTAGGTGGAGCCCATTCCATTGTGGAGGAGAACTTTAGCCCCCAATGTGATTTGAGCTAAGTGAATAAGACTTTTCGAGTCACTAGCAATTCTGAAAAATCAGGAGAAGGGGGAAGTAGCTTCTGATCAAACCAAAAATGATTTTTTAAAAGTTTTTGGCAAATCAAAAAGTTTAAAAAAAATTGTTTTAGTCAAATGAAATATTTATTTCAATTTTAAGCATCTTTAAATGTTTCTGATTGCTTTTAAAATAAAATTAAAGAAATTTTTGATACAAAAAGTCATGTTGAATTGAAAAATCAAAATGTTTTTCTTTGAAAATGTCAAAATTAAATGTTTCATTTAAAATATTTTTAAACGACTGAAACAATTCAGTGAAATTGACACAAATTCACAAAATGTTTCTTGTGTTGCCAGATCTGCATTTTTTTGCTGGCAAACTTTAGTGTGAAAAATGTCACCCAGCTCAAGTGGGAATGGGCAGGGCGTTTCAGCCCTCCAAATCTGTAGAACTTCAGACACCCAGATAGGACAGCCTAATGCCTCTGCACAGTTCCCCAGGCCTTTCTCTTACAGTGGCACATTTCCCTTAGGAGCTATGATCGCATAATGTCCTTTGTGGCTGCTGCATTCAAGTTTCCACTTTGAGGCTAAGGAGAATCACTCAGTGGATAGGCCAACAACTTAACTGGCGGACTGGGCCAGTGTTATATTGTGCTTCGCAAGCCTTGTACACTTGTGCCATAGGGGGTGACTCTCTTCGCCCTAGTCCTAGCCCTAGCCCTGCTCCCTCCTGACTCATGAAACCAAAACCTTGATGTTCACATGTATTGAAGCTTCTCTAGAAACCCAGGAACATGTCACAGAGCTGATGTTCCCCTCTTCCTGTCCTCTACCCCAGAAATGTCTAACGCTTCCACCTGCAGTGACCAAGGGAATACTTTTGCCATAAGATTTCAGATCCTGTTTCTCCTGGCTCTGCTCATCTGCAGCGTTTCCCCTTTCTGATTATGTCTAGTCCATCCTCAAAGCAGCACCCATAGCTACTTCCTTCAAGCAAAGATTTAAGAAAAGGACTGCAAATCAGTAGTTAAAGGACCTGTCACCTCCCATGCCCATTGTAGATGAGGAGTAACTCCACTGAGGCCAGTAGAGTGATACTAGTGTACAACCAGTGCAAATGAACTGCAATTTGTAAAATCAATAGTCTGGTTAGGGCTTCAGTGAAAAGAAGCTTTCCCTATCTGAGTTCTGTTGGTGAGCAAGAAGACATAATTCTCACACTATAAATAGTTTCAGAGTTGTTTATTAAAATATATATGTTGTGTCACCTCTCAAACACTTGTTCAAACCTAGCACAGGTCAACAGTGAGCCGGACTTATTACTGTCTGATGGGTGTTTGGTGGCCTTTGACTTTGGTCATCTCAGTTCACTGCCAAATACACAGGTATTTAATTAAAAATAATAATAATTAAATACAAGACTATCACTGCTGAGAATGACTAGTTGCAGTAGAGAGGTCAAGGATGGAAAGGGCACAGAAATGGAAATGTTCTCACAGCTCAACAGAGATGAGACACTTTGGCCAGGCAGTCTGCATTTCTACTGGCTATAGTTAAATAGAGGATCCCAGGCTCCACAGTCATCATTCAAGTACCTTTTGCAAACTCTGAATACACCTGAGTTGGCTGCCTGAAGACTTTTCCAGAAGGTGAAGGTCACTGATCAGCCAGAGTGATTCCCTGTCAAGAGAGTCAGACAAGGCTTTCATATCCATGAATGCAGTGTGAATGTGGCACTTGAATTCTTGTACCTTCTGAATAAGGTGACACATTGTGGCATGGCTGGGAGGGAAGCCAGCATGTTGTGGTCTTCTGTTGCTCCTTAAGATATCAATGTTTTGACCCAACAGGACATAGGCAAAAACTTTCCTCAGGACAGAGAGAAGAGTAATGCTGTGATAGTTACAGCAGTCTCATTTGCTATGTTTATGTTTCCAAAGCAGTAAAATAATGCCTCTTTTGCTAGTCCGACAGGAATGACTTTATTCTCCAGGTGATATTGAACAGCATCGGCAGCCACAAAAGAAGGTGCGTAAAGTGTGTACTTAAAATCTGGGGCAGCCAAAATCACTTGTCGCTTTTTAAAATATTGGCCTAAGGCTGCTTGGGGTGTTGGTTTGACACAATGGTGGTTGCTCTAAAACAATGAAAGCTAAATAGTAAAAGTCTAGTATTGGTGTTGCTTAGAATAACTTGGCACCTAGTGCTGTTAATATCGCATTGTAGACTGGTCTGAGACCTTGTCGCTGCTTCATCAGCTAAGAATGCTGGGGCAGAGAGAGCTGAGGTAATGTCCACATGCCCTCAGGAGTCAGACCAGCAATCTAGAAATTATATGTCCTGGCCTGAATATCAAGAAGCATTCAGTGTCAGTAGAATTAGTCAAACAGCAGAGATGGCAGAAGGGTTGGCAAACATTTGTCATTAGCACCATAGGCTCTTGCATGCTATCAGTGAAAGTTAAATAATAGGATGAAATTAAGACAGTACATTTAAAATAGGACAGCTGGAGACTGGAGAGGGTGCAGAAAAGAGCCGCAAAAATTATTCAAATGGTGAGAGACTAAGAGTGCAATCAATTTAGCATATCAGAAAGAGAAGTTTGGTTTGAGATGTGACTTGATTACAACGTCTAAGCAGGTTTATTATCAGATTAGTTAATCTAATGGTCCCTTCTGGCCTTAAGCTCTATGAATTTTTGAGATAGGACACTGGATATGTTGGATCAGTGCTTGGAGGTGGTACAGGGAATCCTAGATGCTTAGCTGGTGAGTCTTGCTCATGTGCTCAGCCTCCACATAGGGATAACTGGGTGAAATGTAATGGTCTGTGATGTACAGGAGGTCAGACTAGATTGTATGTCCCTTCCAGACTTAAACTCTATGAATTACATGAACATTTTCTGATAGTGAAATCTGTTAATCCATGGAAAAGCCTCTCATGGGAAATGTTGGAAGCCTTGTTGCTTGTGACATTTAAGATTGGACAAAACACATATAAATAAACAATAGGGAGTATTCCTGCTTTGGCAGGGAGATGGTAGGATATAACCTTTGGGGTCTTTTCCATTTCTGTATTCTATGATTCTGTGATATTAAGCTGCAAAAGAAACGACACTCAATCTTTATTTCTGCCACTTTTCTTGTTATTTTCTTATTATTTGTTATTATTTAAGGAACATACTTATTATCCAAGATGCTTGGTAATTTTTTAAACAACAAGAAAATAACAAAATGGGGAGGGGGATCTAAATGAATGAAGAATACCAGCAATGTAGAATAATTATAAGAGCATTTAACAGCAACAGGATCAAAGCAATCCTAGAAAGGTCAAGGAGTGTTGTGAGATATAGATTCATAGATGTTAAAGCCATTATGGTCTTTTAGTCTGGAATATGGATTGACTTTGTAACAGGGAACTCCATTCACATCCAAATAAAATTAAAAGCAGGACTAGAAACATTTGTTTATCCTAATTATCTGTACAAGAAGAGGAATTTTAAGTGCTGCAAATTTTTGAAGCCTTTATAGATCTGCTTTTTGAGTGGGATTCTATTTTTTGTTGTATACATTAAATTTTATTAAGGCAAGGCTATAGTGCCCAGTGGGTGATAAGCCAGAAGATAGTATAGTATTTATATTGAGGACTTGCCTGTGTTGTCACATAAGTACTTTTTCTTCCTAGTTGTTTTTATCCTCTAAAACCATCCAACAAATTATCACACCAGAATGTATTATGAGGGTAGGTAGAAACACATGAACATTACTTAAAAATTATTTAAAATTTCCCTTGCAATACACTGTTGCCAATGGAGTATAACAATTTTGGACAGTATCTAAAATACACATCAACTTTCACCCCAACAAGACCGGCTAGAGATGTATATTATTGTGTAGCCTATGCTGTGTCTCTGTGTCACCCTCTAGTGGCTGGACCTTATGGGGAAAAACAAAACACAACAATATTTACAGTTACCTCAACAAAAATGTCCTTCAGCAACAATGGTCAATGCACTTTGTTTACCAGCATGCTACATGACAAAGTTAGTGTTCACAGGTCAAAGTATCACTCTTAAGGTATAAAAACACAAGCTTCCATCCCCAGAGGGAGCCTTCTGCCTTACAGGGAGCTCCAGCTCCAAAGAGGGCACCTTGATAAATAAACTTTGCAAGCTATATTGGTGCATAACCAAATGACCAAACTGAAAGTTACCTTTGAATTACAGCAACACTTAGGATATAATGTTAATCATCAAACCTGTCAGGGTTTCATAATATTATACTAGCTATTTGCAGTTATCAGCCATTCCTTTTTATCCCCTGTCAAACAAGGAGGCGACAATGAGATCAAACGGTACTCTTAAAAAGCAGCCGTGAGCCATGCTCTCCTCCAGTATGTCCTGAGTTTACTACTTCATGCCATTCTCTACTCCATTACCTAGGAAAATATCAAATAACATGTTCCCCCAATGGTGGGAGAAACTGTGTGTCTCTTCTCACCTTGAAACAATAACATCTTCTCTGGTGCTTTTTTATTAACTATACACAGTATTAAGGCTACTGCGCATAAACTTCTATAAACCCCAGTTGCTTTGGAAAAGGCCACAAATTGCCACATTTCAAAAGATTCTCAAATCAAGTACCCAAACAAAAAAAAATATAACTAGAGGTTTCAGCACTGCCCTGTGTTTTTCTTGGAGTATACCAAATTTCTAAGTGCCATAAGCAACCAAGTACTGAATAACTGGAATTGGTAATTAGCTGAATCCAAAATAAAGGCAAGTTGATATGTCTTGTAATCTCACATTGCAGCAGCAAGTAATAAAAACTAATAGACAACCTTGTAAACTCACAAACCAGAACATATAAGATGTTGCTTTTCCTTCTGTATCCCATGCATCACCTACTGTTGTCTTCATAGTGCATTGTAAAGAAGTGCGACAAAGAGCCCATCTATTTTAGATGAAGTAAGAGTGTGAGAATTTCAGTTCAAAGAAAAGGAGGACTTGTGGCACCTTAGAGACTAACAAATTTATTTGAGCATAAGCTTTCGTGAAGTGAGCTGTAGCTCACAAAAGCTTATGCCCAAATTTGTTAGTCTCTAAGGTGCCACAAGTACTCCTTTTCTTTTTGCGGATACAGACTAACATGGCTTCCCCTCTGAAACTTGTCATAATTTCAGTTCAGAGTCCCTAACTATAATGAGAGTTGATTACTCCCTTTTTCCATAAAGGTTTTTTTGAAAATTAAAGCTATTCTGAAAATAATTACTTTTTCTTTCATACAATGATTACATTTTCTTGTTTCTAAAATGTAAAATGAGCAAATGCACTTTGGAAAGGTTAAGGTTTCTTATTCTATTGACCTAGAGGTTTAAGATAACTAAGCCTACATTGTGATATTCATTAACTACCTCCTTTAAGCAAGTTTGGTCCTGGCAAAAAGCGTCTTAAAATAAAGACTGCAAGTGTGAAGTGGTTTTCCCTACAAACTAGAGTCTCACCTCTAATCTATGGTCTTGAGTTCACAGATATCGGGCAGGTGGGTGGGAACAGAAAGGCAGAGAGGGAGGTTCTGATACAAACTGGTAATAAGGAGGGGGGAAATCTTCTAATTTTTCCTTTATCTGTGCTGACCCTGCCACCGAACTGCCCATGAAGAAAAGGGTGAGAAAGCGAAGGAAGTCCAGGAGAAGCTCTGGCAGCATGACTCTGTTGGAGCTGTGCTGCCTGGATGGGGCTGGTGCAGACAGTATTCTCTCTGGGTTGAATCCCTTACTCATTCCACAGGGGAATCCTGTGGAGCATAGCTTCCTCTTGGCATCCTCCCTCAGGGCCCATATCATTAATATATTTGTTGATGTTTGTTCCTTTATTCATCTCTACAAATGAATTTTTACTCACAAGATTAGGCTCTGAACTTTTTGCTAATTAAGGCTTTATGAAAAATGTTTAAAGGGTATTAATTACTCAGCAGGGAGATGTTGAACTTGGTTGTGAATACACATGGCCAAATTCTGTGCTGGAGTGTGCAGGCCTGACTTTCAGTGGGAGAAATGCCCATTCACCAAAGGTTTCAGAGTAACAGCCGTGTTAGTCTGTATTCGCAAAAAGAAAAGGAGTACTTGTGGCACCTTAAAGACTAACCAGTTTATTTGAGCATAAGCTTTCGTGAGCTACAGCTCACTTCATCACATGCATCGTATGCATCATATGCATCCGATGAAGTGAGCTGTAGCTCACGAAATCTTATGCTCAAATAAACTGGTTAGTCTCTAAGGTGCCACAAGTACTCCTTTTCCATTCACCAAAGTTACAATTCAGCCATAGGGACGATGTTGGGATTGGTGTAGTTTATTGCAGATGCATAATGCAACATGTGGACAGTGGCATAAAAATAATCTTAGCATCATATGGATCAAAATGAACCTCTAATAACTCATGTAGGTAATTTCCCATTCTCGTGATAGGATTTAATTAATTCTTCCTAAACTGTCCCTAATAGTTCAGTAATAGATGGGTATAAAGTCTGGTCTTTGATTGTGATTTCAGCTGGCCTGTTCCCTTGTCTAACTGTTCTTCCAGTGAAGGCTTTTCTTTTAGTTAACTTAAAATTGTCCTGCTCCAGTTTAAGTCCATTCCTTCTTGTTCCTTCCTCGCTGACTAAAGGATAAAGGACGGAGGATAAAAGAGATCTGTCTCCTTTATAACATCCCTTTGGATAGTTGTAGATAGTTATTACTTCTTTTCTCTTGAATGATTAGGCCCTGTGTATTTCCAGACTTCTTATCATTACTATCACTCTCCTATTAGTCAGTTGCTCATCTAGCAACAGGAGATGCAACAAGGTGATCTGGTGGACCGTCCCCCTTTCCTTCTGCTTCAGCCTTCAGGACATTTCCCCATTAGGTTTCTCTCTGAGGCATGAGCATTCTCAAAAGATATTTGGCATACATTGCTCACTCCCCAAAAGTGCCACCCACTATGAAACTGACTGGAATTGTGAATAGGGGAAGGTAGTGGGTGCGGGGAGGGGGGGGAGAACAGATTTGTACAGTAAGAGAGTGTTTCCAGTAGCAAAGCATAGGAGACTGCAGAAAGACTCAGGACTCTGCGTTCTATTCCTTGATCTGTCACTGGTATGTTGCATGTGACCTTGGGGCGACCATAGAATCATTCTGTGCCTCAGTTTCCACATTTGTAAAATGGGAATAATAATATGTAGTTCATAGCAGCATTTGCAAAACACTGAGAGATCCTTAAATAAAGGCGAGTATACACAGCAAGTTATATCCTTAGACCTGCCAAGATCTCTTTGCACTGCTGCATTGGTGCAAAGTAGTAAAGCTGTATAGACTAGATGGCATATCAGGGTTAGATGGAGGTGAGAGAGCATGTTCCAGGGGAGAGAAGGGAAGTACATGGTATGCTATGCATTCCACCAATCCCTGTCCAAGGGAGTGATCCCTAAATAGTATGAATTTGAGCAGCCCTGTGGCTGCTCTGACCTGCAGAATGGGACTGGTTCAGCACCTCCACCAGAGTATGGTCATGGGTGGCATAAGAGTGGTTTAGAGCCAACTTTGCCTCTGCTGAGGATGGTGCCCACAGACATTATTAGCTGGTGGATTTTATAAGCAGGGGAATCAACCACTGACTGTTTTGCATAATTTATATATGCAATAATTTTTTTCCATTTTAAAATGTTTGGCTGTAGCATGACATACAATACAGCATACTGTGTGAACTGCATATGGGATTCATGCTGGCATCTGGACAATATCCCTGCACGTGCTGGGGTATTATAGTAAACGTCTACAGTGGTGGCACACTAAAGATCATCTCTCTTTTTATGGGTCATTGCCAGATTTTATGTGCAGTTAAGACCATTGAATTTATCTTAATAAGTAGGATGAAGGTCAAAGTATCAAATGTGTTAGGCACATTTTTCTTGGTTTGCTGAATGTGTGTCAAGTGAACCGTCCTTTATTTTAAAAAAAATGTTCTGGAGCCACTGTTTGATACCTTCCCCAAATGAACACCAATGAGGTTTATAAATCTTTCCTGTCATGAAAGAAAGAATATTCTATTTCTTTGTCTCTGTGTCTATGAAGAAATGGCCTTTTCTTATTTGCTTTTATCACAGCATTAATAAGTAGTTCAATAATAAACAGTTCTTCTGTTTGATTTCTTTTCTTTTTTCTTTCAATTCAAAGTACAATTTTCTTTCTACAAGGAGAAAGTCGGAAATAAAATACATGATTTTATAATGGAAAGAGCTTTGAATATAAGGCAAGTGTCTTCAGAGGAACTTGTCAGACTTTTTAATCATCTGGATGCCTAAAAGACTGATATGATTTAGTTAAAAGGGGTCTTATTATATAGTCATGCTGAGCAATGTGTTATAATATTCAGAGAATAAGGGACACTGAGACAATATTCTGTTAGATTTCAGAGTAGCAGCCGTGTTAGTCTGTATTCGCAAAAAGAAAAGGCGGACTTGTGGCACCTTAGAGACTAACAAATTTATTTGAGCATAAGCTTTCGTAAGCTACAGCTCACTTCATCGGGTGCAGAGTTATGTTATGTTAGAGTGTATCTTAAGGACATGAAGTACCAAGAGTATTTTTGTTTTTCCTTGAAAATTTTGGCTTTTGATCAGCTAATGACCCCAAATCTGCTGTGCGGAGAAGCCCTGAGACATTGTGTTAACAATGGCGGGGTTGCATTAGAACTGTCACTACACAGGTGCATTCTGGGACCTGCAATTCAAACTGACTGCATATTTTTGCAGGTTTGGTCACTGAAATAGGAAGTGAGGATACTGAGCTTTCCGAATGGGAAGGGTAGAAAAATAAACAGCGCAGAGTTGTGGAAATGTGGACTCCCACCTCAATAAAGGTCACAGTTTGCAATGTCCATCCACTAAGGCAACAGATGGGGTGTCCAGTAAGAATGTCTGTCAAATCACTGACAGATATTCTTATCTGTAGAGTGGCTTCTTCTCCTTCTGAGTTTCTGTGGGCTCTCATAGATTCTGAAAGCCATCCTGGGTTAACAATGAATTCTAGGTGCAGACTCAGTAGGGGACAGATTGGAGAAGAAGAGGCACGGGTCAGTGATGTTCTGCATTACAATTTTATGCAGGGAGATGCACTGAAGAGACCGACTATCTTTAAGTGGAACATTATTTTTCTCCTGCTGAAAATAATGTGAATAAACTATTGACAATATGTGTTCTAGTTTCTGAAGCTAAATTACCTGTGGAACTGAAGATGTTTGAACTGAAGGTTGTTTGTTCATAATGCGCTTTCAGTGCAGCTGGGAATTGCTTGCTACCTAATAAGTCAGTCTTCCTGGAAGGAAAATGCTGGACAGTTGTCATTTTACAAAAAGTAAGCATGGGATATATTTCTTCCAAACACTATTGTTGTTCCAGCTACTCATGCTGATATCTAGGGTACTGATATGGCCACCATTACCAGAGTATCTGAGCACCTCATAATCTTTAATGTGTTTAGCCTTACAACACATCTATGAGTTAGGGAAGTATCTATTATCCCAATATTAGAAATGAGAAACAGAGGCACTGAGAGGTTATCTGATTTACCCAAGCTCACACAGGAGGTCAGGGAATTGAATGCAGCGCTTCTGAATTCAAGGCTAACACCCTAACCTCTGTTCTCATCCTTCGTTCCTGCTAGACCCTCAGACTCTCACACCAGTGAGCAGTCACATCTAAAGGAGAGACAACTACAAAGTCAAAAAGAAACCTATAAATACACAGTCAAAAGGCACTGTGGTGGTGAGAGACCTTAAAAGCCCTGGGCCAATGCTCCTCTCACATACAGGTCCTAGGACATCAATTCTAACGGGAGAATTTATCCCCCTGGCTCTCCTGTCGGAGCTGGGCTTGCAATTGCACCATGGTTCTCCACCAGAGAGGTGCTTTCCAGGGAGCTGGTGGGAGGATGTTCACTCAATGTGGTTATTCACTACCACTCCCCAATGTGATCAGTCCCCATGCCTAACCCAGTCTTAGCCCTGCTGTACTGCTTACCGCACTTTGGCACTGCCGACCAGGCCATTAAACCAGAGCCGCCAGGGTTCCTTTTCGACCAGGTGTTCCAGTTAAAAACTGGTCACCTGGCAACCCTACTTGGGGTCCAAGTCCTATTTTCAGTGAAGGTCAATGGAACATGGGCCCCTACATGCCTAAGGCCAAAATTTAAAGGTTTTCAAAAATGATTAGTTATGGGAGCTCAACTTGAGGCATCTTAATGAAGACTAATTTTCAAAGGCTGGGTGCTCAACACTCTCTGAAAACCAGGCTCTTTGAATGTATCTCAAACGGGACACCCCAAAATTAACGCATCTAAAATCACTAGTCGCTTTTCAAAATCTTGGCCTAAGTTGCTTTTGAAACATGGGTCTTGGGCTCCTAGATCAGTGAGATTCATTTGAAAATTTTACCCTATGTCTTTATTGTTAAAAAGTTATTTTCTCTCTCTCTTGTATCTACTTTAGACTCCCCCACCCACAAAACTTTTACAGCCAGATTGTGCCTATTAGGTACAAAGCAATGCTGGAGGTGGTGGGGGACTACACCACTCCAGTCAGCATTGTTCCTTCAGCCAACAGCTGTCACTTATGGTCTCATGCTTCCCTGCCACTGTTAGCAGGACTAGTGCCGTAGAAGTGACACAAAGGCCAGCAGCCAACTTGTGTGTCTGTCCCCCCCCAAACATGAACAAGCACCCACCATAGTCTGGCCCTTTGGGTAAGAAGAGTATTTTAAATACATATCAATTCACTGCTGGTATCCAGCTTCTTCAGCATCTCTTATTGAGGTTAATGAAGATCACTCTGAGGCAAAGGCTGGCTGATGGCACATAAGGCTTTTGCAGACATCCAAATCATAACACAATTTAGGCTGGTGTTGCCAGCTAAATATGGTCTATAATGAGTGCCAGCTAAACAGTCTCAGCTAGTGTAAACTGGCATGGCTCTGCTGAAGTCAATGGAGCTATGCTGATTTATAGCAATTGAGGATCTGCCCCTTAGATTATAGCACAAGTAGGCATTTTATTATATTATACTGTGTCTTTAACTTCTGCTTGTTAGGTCAAATTTGGGGCCAAATCCTGCTCTCCTTACTCATGTGAGTTATCCCGTTGACTTCTAGATGAGCAGGATTCTAGCCTCACTGTGCACTTGTTAATAGATATTGCTCTGCAGTTACATTAACTAATTATGTGCATATGAGTATTATACACCCCATTTGGAGTTTCTGAAAAGAGGTCAATACTGAGGATCTGATCCCGCAAAACTGTTCAAACATTTAAACAGTTTAAGTTTAATTGTGCAGGAAAAGCTCCCAATACAGAGCTCTGTCATTTTGCTGCGAAGGATTAACGCAGACCCAGTCTAAAGGGCCCATCCTGTATTTTTTTTTTGCTTTGGTTCAGGAACGGCTGGTGCTCTCCGTATTACCTCGATTTGTTGTACTAGAAATGATTAACGACATGACCAATGTGGAAGATGAGCACTTGCAGCACCAGTTCCATAAGATCTATATTCACCGCTATGAGAATGTCAGGTGAGTGAAGGTGCCTATCTTCTATTTTAACAACTCAGCTTGTACTGGATATCAGTTTCAGGGGGGGGAGGGGGGAGATTTTTTTTGTTTTTTTCTGCCCCTTGATCAATTCAATAATCAGCTATTTGAAATACCAGGAAGTTTTTTGTTTTTCCTAAACAGATGTGTATTTCAGAGCCTTCTCTAATTTATCAGACTGGTTGGATGCCTTTGCAACAGCTGTTCAAATTGAACACTGCCCTTTTTTAGCACATGGGAGCAACACACGGAAATGTTTATTTCTTCATGACTAAACTGCGCCACAGCTTTATTTGATCCCATCCAGGGACAGCCTCACAATATGGGGGTCTGCAAGCTTCGCCAACAAATGGGTGGGAAGTTCAGCATGAACTTTCCTCCCTATGTTCCCTCTACTCGAAGAGAACATCTTGTTCCCTTTTGAGCTAACAAATCAGCTGAGAAACTCTGGGGCCCTGTCAAGAGTGTAGGGTTATCAAGTGATTGCCCTGAACTCATATTAACGGCCCTTCTCTGCAGTGTTCATACAATCAAGCTTCTTCGTGACCATTTTCTTCTCCTCCTACTTCTCCCTTTTCTAAGTCGCTCTATCTAGTGGACACAAAACTACAGCTCAGGGATGGTGTGGGAATAGTCCTTGCATGCACTTGCCAGCACTGGGAGTCAGTAAATAACAACCGCCTTTCATTTGCACCAGAATGGTTAGCTTTCACTCCCAAAGTGTTACAGAATCTCTTCCCCTCTTTGGGCTTGCCTCTAAGGGCAGAGAGTAAATCTATAGCATACTAGTGCCTCGCAGTAACTGTCCCTGTGGAGCCTGCTACCATGCACTAAAAGTTCCGCACTGCTCACTGACCCACTGCTGTTTCAAGGTGGAGTAGATCAGTGGTTTTCAAACTTCTTTTCTGGGGACCCAGTTGAAGAAAATTGTTGATGCCTGTGACCCAGTGGAGCTGAGGATGAAGGGTTTGGGGTGTGAGAGGGGCTCAGGGCTGGGGCACAGGGTTGGGGTACGGGGGTGAGGGCTGAGGGGTGGGGCGGGAATGAGGGATTCAGGGTGTGGGAGGGGACCCTGGGCTGGGGCAGGAGGAGGTGCAGGAGGGGGTCAGGGCCCCAGACTGGGGGTGCAGCTCTGGGGTGGGGCCTGGGATGAGCGGTTTGGGGTGCAGGAAGGGATTCCAGGTTTGGGGGGCTCAGGGTTGGGGCAGGGGATTGGGGCACAGGGTTGGGGCATGCACTTACCTCCAGTAGCTACCGGTCAGTGGCGTAGCCGGGGTGCACCGTGGACTGTGCTGTGCCACGGAAGCAGCCAGCAGCAGGTCTGGCTCCTAGACGGAGGCGCACAAGTGACTCCGCACGACTCTCGCCTGCAGGCACCACCCCCCCCCAGTTCCCATTGTCCGTCAACTCACTGTGTGGAGCCAGTGCTTGGGGCGGGGGCAGCACGCGGAACCACGTGGCCCCCCTGCCTAGAAGCCAGACCCCGCTGCTGGCCACTTCCGGGGGACAGCGTGGTGTCGGAAAAGGTAAGCACTAGCCTGCCTTAGCTGGGCAGCACCGCTGACGGGACTTTTAACATCCCAGTTGGCAGTGCTGACCAGAGCAAGGCGACCCAGCGCCTTACATGCCGCGACCCAGTAGTGGGTCGTGACCCATGGTTTGAAAAACACCGGAGTAGAT
This sequence comes from Natator depressus, assembly GCF_965152275.1. Taxonomy (NCBI): domain Eukaryota; kingdom Metazoa; phylum Chordata; order Testudines; family Cheloniidae; genus Natator; species Natator depressus. The sequence goes on from NC_134235.1 coordinate 17,460,658, forward strand.
CAAAGTGCACTGTGGAACTTTTAGTGTGCAGTAACAGAGTCAACACAGCCAGTTACGCATGCTAATGTGCTATAGATTTATATTTCAGCTCACCGCACACTACCTCTCTGTCTAGACAAGCCCTTTGATTCAAGCATGATACCCCTGGCTTAGAACATCAAGCTTAGCCCGTAATGTCTGTTGTGAGTCTGTCCCATACCAGGAGGAAAGAGTAATCAAACTGCCATCATATAAGCATCTTCTTATTAAGGTATATGATTCAATAGGAAAGCATTTGTCTAGATTTTAAATGAAACCCCTATATAACTTCGGAAGGGCCAGTTCAATAAACAACATGTTCAACTTTTACAAAGTGAAAATTGATTTTCTGCCACTCCTGTGGCCTTGGCAGCAAGCCACACATATTATTGTATTGGATGTGGCTGAAGGTACCAGGAACCTTTACAAAAGGTTTAGACAACACTAAATAAAAATTTAGTTTATTATCCTTTCTCATCCTCTGTTACAGTAACTGTTTTTGTAGATTTCAGAGTAACAGCCGTGTTAGTCTGTATTCGCAAAAAGAAAAGGAGTACTTGTGGCACCTTAGAGACTAACCAATTTATTTGAGCATAAGCTTTCGTGAGCTACAGCCCACTTCATCACATACATCCGATGAAGTGAGCTGTAGCTCACGAAAGCTTATGCTCAAATAAATTGGTTAGTCTCTAAGGTGCCACAAATACTCCTTTTGTTTTTGTAGAATAATTCAAATGGGGAGCAGATTATTGTTACTTAGGTAATGCTGCCTCTGCCTTTTAAACACTGATAGTAAAGGGTAATTAAACACTGATAGTAAAGGTTTTGAGATGAAGAATGAAAATATTTCACCTATCTCCCACTTGAAAATGGTTATTGCTTTACAGGTGCTTTAAAACTGTTATGCCCCCCCCCCTTTTTTTTATGTGAGCCCTAGTAGAACCTACTAGGAAAAGTCCTGCTTTAGATTTTCAGCCTCTTAGAACCTTCATCCAATTTCTTTATTAGCTTTTGCCTCTAGGAAAGCAGTGAATTATCCTTAGCCACATTTTACCTTCTTCCTGATCATAATCTAATTTTTGTATTAGTCTGGATTTAGCATTTAGTTATTCAACAAACATACTGAAGCTCTTCAACTGGGTTACTTTTTGCTAAATCTCAAGCTGCACCACTGATTGTTATTTTACTATGAAGTTTTAATGAAGTCGGCTTCAAATTATTCGCAGTTCTGGGCCTAGTTGAAACACTCCGTGTTGAACTTTACTTTCTTCCCCAAACAAATCCTTGCTTTCCTTGTCTTTGGTTTTCGTCTTCCAAATTCTGTGCTTTTGCATGCTTAGATCGGAAATTGGAGGGAAATTCTTATTCTGCATCTAAGGCCATATCTATACATGCAACGCTGCAGTGGCACAGCTGTACCCGTGGAGCTGCGCTGTTGCAGTGCCTCTGGTGAAGACGCTCTATGCCAACGGGAGAAAGCTCTCCCGTCCTCTGCGAGCAGCAGAAGCTATGTCAGCAGGAGAAGCACTGTGCACACAAGCGCTTATGTCGGTGTAATTTATGTTGATGAGGGGGTGTTTTTCTGAAATCCCTGAGTAACATAAGTTATGCCAGAAGAGGTTGTAGTGTAGACATAGCCTTAGATATAACAGACTATTTGGGCAAGTGTGTCTATGAGTGCTTAAGCACTGTTAAAGCCTTTCCCTCCCCGCATTCTTAAATGTAAGGTTGTTGTTATTGTAGGAATAGAGGACAGGGGTCCATCCCTCTTTGCTCTCTCCATCTCTGATTGCTAAAATGGCCCTTTGGGCTGTTGGCTGCTGAGCACATATTAGAGCAGGGCTGACAGCATTGGAGAGTCATAAAGTAGGCATAAATCTACCTATGTTCTCCCTTTTGAGTCTAGCTCTGAGCATAATTTGGCTAGACCTGAAGTCCAAAGAATGAAGTGTCAAGTTCTCACTGTGCCCCCAGCAAGAAAGGTCGTGTACACAGACAAGTTCTAGTCTATATATTGAGGAACAGTGTCAGCTAGTGGCTGAAGATTGGAAGTCAAGACTTCTGGGTTTCTGTCTATCAGCTTATACGGCCTTCATCATCACCATAGCATCTGAGCATCTCACGATCATTAACAGATTTTATCCTCACAACACCTCTATGGGTCACACAGGCAGTCTGTGGCTGCCCCAGGAGTTGGCCCCAGGTCTCCCAAGTCTCACTCTAGTGCTCTATCCATTAGACCATCCTCTGTACCGTCCGTTCCCAGCTCTGCCACACTGACTTGCTGCATAACCTTGGACAAGTCACTTAGGCCCCAGTGCTCGAAGGTATTTAGGTGTCTGATTCCCATTGATTTCATTAGGTATTAGATACCTAACTACCTTTGAGGATCTGGGCTTTAACCCCATTGTGTCTCTGTCTCCTCACTCATAAAATGGGATAATTATGCTAAATATAAAAGTTTAGTTAGTGCTTTGTAAGTGATATGAGATCCTCTGATGAAAGGACCTATAGAAACACAAAGTATGAAAATTACTATAACATTTTTATGAAGCAGTTTTTTAGTACTTTTCTGCTCATATTTTAGTACTTTTAATACTAGTTCTTTGTACTGCAAATAGTCTAGTGAGTAAGGCCCATAGCAAAGACAGAATAACTTTAAAATGTTCCCTCCCTGCATCTGAGCTAATGAATTTCCCACTCTCCTTAAATTACACCCTGGCCAGACATTGGCTATTTGCCTATCACTTTTTCACATATTCAGAGTCCATACTAATCACTATACACAGATTACTGTTTGTATTTATCTTGCCAATTATGGCGGAAATGGATTGAAATATTAATATCCTTTCCCTTTCTTTGTTTAGCATTCTTTTTGCAGATGTTAAAGGTTTCACCAACCTCTCCACAACCTTGTCAGCACAGGAGCTGGTCCGAATGCTGAATGAACTCTTTGCCAGATTTGATCGACTAGCACATGTGAGTTAAATGCAGTTCATTTTCAAAGGGGCGTGATGTTGCATTTACAATTCCTCACCAGCTGAGAATGGACATAGCCACTAGGGATGGGTGAAGCTCCAAAGGTCTGCAGTTAGGTTTCAGTTCAGATAAGCATCCAAAAGTTCACATGTTCATCTGAACCTCATGTGTTTGCAAAACTAGGCTGAGAATCTCATGAGAGCAGGCTTTCAGAGAGTTGTCTCCTTTTGTTCCAAGATGAAAACTGGAAGAGAAATCGACTGATCTGAACATTTTAAATAGCTCAAAGATTTATTTAGAGTTTGATTCTAAGAGTTGGGCAAAGGTTCAAAGATTTATTATTGTCACTGGCCTTTCTTTGCCCAGCCATCATACTCACCAAGTATTGTTACTTAGGGTCACATTTTGATTCCCTTCTTCATGTTGGACAATACCTAACGCCACATATAGTCCCATTGGAAACAATGGCGTGACTTGTGGAATTAGATGCTACTCAACATGAGCAGACTAGAACCTGCCCTCCTAGCTCACCAATGGGAATTCTTGCAGAGAAAGGTGCTGAGTGGCAGAATCGGGTCCATTATAAACTCTTTTGGGAGGGTTCTCCTATTTTCTGCTTTTCGACGGGCTTCCGGTACAGCGGCATTACTAACATTGTGGTCTGTCTCAAAGTCTTTTAATAAGGTCCCTCTTTAGTTTCCTGTGCATTGTGCTTATTCAGAGGACAGGTGTGCACCTCCCCACACTGATGCGATCCTCAGCATAGGCTCTTTACTTGCACATCAAGGTCAAGAAGAGTAAGACTCTATTTCTTAATTACTGAGTGTAATTTCTGAGCCAACCTTTGTGATCTGAAAAGGAAATGTACTTTCTCAAGTGTATATTATTGCCCTGGTATTGGGCCAAAGCATTAGCATATTGCCAGTGCATTAAGATCTACTTACAATATTTGTTTTGCCAACAAACAAAAAAATGCCCACTCTCTGGCTGTGCAGTGCTGATTTGTGTTGCCAAAGCAAACTAAGTGAAAGGAGTTAAATTGGTTTTGTCTTTGATGCAGGTTAAACACTCACAACTGCTTCTTTATCACTTAGTGAAAGTAAATTGTCAGGTGGAGAAAAGTATATTAGATCAAATTTAATTAATTTGTGTGTGTTACAAAGGCATTTTAAAACATAACCTTTTTTCACAAATGTATTTAATGCATTTGTTTTACGTTTCATATTTGCCCAATATGCCAGGAATAGTCTCCAGCCTCATAGATTTCTTCTTTTTTAGTTCCTTCTTTAACCATATTTAATGCACAATGCCTTTGTATCCAGGTGTCTGGCATACATCGCTATTGTGTCTGACAAACATTAATGAATTTATCCTCACATGACCACTGTCAAGTCGGGAAATGATTTAATCCCAATTTTACAGACGGGGAAGCTGAGGCACAGAGCATAGCTGCTTCTCCTCTCATCTGAGGTAAATCAAAAATAGCTCCATTGAAGCCACTGGTGCTAATGGGAGAATAAGTAAGCCTGGAGAGGTTAAACGACTTGCCCGATGTCACACAGGATGCGATAGCAGAACAGGGAGTAGAGTCGTTGTCTGAGATTTTCAAAATTAGATGCCTAACGTTTCAGCTTCTGGGTCCACATCTAGGCACCTAAATGGACAGTCTGATTTCCAAAGTGACCTGCACAGCTGCATAGACCTACTCTGATCTGAGCTAGGGGAGCAGAGGGGAAGAACAAGGACTGTGTGCCTAGTCGGTCCTGCCTTCTGTAACCAAGTGGGCCAGGAGAGGACAGGGAAAGGCAGGAAGAGCTGGACAGGCAAGAGGGAGAAGGTGAGCTGCACTCTGAAAACACAGGTTTTTTTCCAGATCAGGGGAGAGCCAGAATTCCTTCCTAAGGCAGTCCAGTTGCGTGCTGCTCCTTCACAGAGTGTCTAAAAGATTCTATGGGGGCAAGGGTCATCTTGGAGTTGAGGATTTGTACAGCATCTAGCACAACGGGATCATGGTCCATGTCTGGGACTCCTAGCTGCTACAATAATGCAAATAATAAGCTCAATCTAACCTTTAATGTCAGGAATCGACTCCTAGTTATACCTCCTCAGACCAGCGTTAATAATTGCTCTCTCCATGGGACTTAATGGCCTTCAGATATGCATAGATGATTAAGTTCTCCAAGAGCCACCTTTTAGCCAAGCTATAGGCAATTAGCTCCGTCAGCTCCAGTATCCTTTTTGTTGCTTGTTCTCTGAACTCCCTCACACTGTCAATTTTCTTGACAGGGAGTTGCCCAGTACTGAATTCCAGGGACATTTGCACCAGCATTGTCAGGAGAAGGGCTGTTGCCTCCCCACTCTATAGCATGAAGTTCTGTCCACCCAACTCCAAACCAGTACTGCATTCACTTCATGTCTATTTGATAACTGACTTTACTCTATGTGGGTCCAGACTGAGCCATATATCTGCCAGTCATGATCTCGTTGTAGATTAAGGGTAACCAAAGACTCCCATTAACTTCCATGGGCTTTTGGGGTAGGATTGTCCAAAAACAGCTAGGTGATGAAGAGCACAAGACCCTTTGACTTTCAATGAGATATGCCCGTAAGTCACTGGGGCACTTTTGAAAATCCCAGCCCTAAATAGGGTACAACCGCATCTCTGTCATTCATGAATTCCTGTTCCCACATGTCATAGAAAAGTGTTGCAGTGAGATGGATGCATATTTATTACAAAATTTAATTAAAAAAAGATTCTGTAAAATATACCAGGGCAAACTCTGTTGTCAGTTATATCGATATAATTTTACTGACCTCTTTGGAGTTTGTCAGAATAGTTAACATTAATTATGTCAAAAGAAAAGGAGGACTTGTGGCACCTTAGAGACTAGCAAATTTATTTGAGCATAAGCTTTTGTGAGCTACAGCTGATGCTCAAATAAATTTGTTAGTCTCTAAGGTGCCACAAGTCCTCCTTTTCTTTTTGCAGATACAGACTAACACAGCTGCTACTCTGAAACCATTAATTATATAGCTAGCCCGTTAGCTCTGTGAGGTTTCTCACTCCTATTTGGACCTGTGTTGCTTAGCTATGGTACAGACTGAAGAATGAATTTAAATGTAATAGATTTTAAGGCTAGAAGGGATTGATAGATCATCTAGTCTGACCTCCTGGATAACTCAGACCATATAATTTCTTCCAATCACCCCTTTTTTTGAGCCCAATAACGTGTATTTGACTGAAGCATAACTTCCAGCAAGGCATCTAGTCTTGATTTGAAAACTTCAAGAGTGAGAATTCACCGCTTCCCGTGGTAGTTTGTCTAATAATTAATTTCCCTCAGAGTGATTCCTTATTTCTAATTTGAATTTGTCTGGCTTTAACAACTAGCCATTGGTTCTTGTTATGCCTTTCTTCATTAACGAGCCCTTTAGTACCCACTCTTTTCTTCCTGGGAAGGTACTTATACACTGTAATCAAGTCACTTCTCAGTCTTCTTCTTGATAAACTAAACACAATGAGCTGCTTAAGTCTCTCACTGTAAGACTCCAGCCCTTGAATCATTTCGGTGGCTCTTCACTGCACTCTCTGCAATTTTTCATCATACTTTTTACAATGGGCACATCAGAACTATATGCAGTAGTCCAGTATTGGTCCTACCTGTGCTATAAACAGGAGTAAAATCATTTCCCTACTCTTATTCACTACTCCTCTGTTTGTACCTCCAAGGTTGCCTTTGTCATTTTTGCCACAGCATTGCACTGGGAGTTCATGTTCAGTTGTTTGCTCAGTATGATTGCTAGATCCTTTTCAGAAGCACTGCATTCTTTATTCCTAAATGTATGACCTTGCATTTGGCTATATTAAAATGCATTTTATCTGAATGAGTCCTGCCTATCAAGAGATCCAGATCTGTATGACTGCCCTCTCCACATCATTATACACCACTCTGCCAATCTGTGTGTCATCCATAAATTTTATCAGCAGTGATGTTATATTTACTTCCAGCTCATTGCTTAAAGTATTGGATAACATTGGGCCTGGAAGTGATCCCTGCAGAACCCCACCAAAAACACCCACATTTGATGATGATTTACCATTGACAACTATTTTGAGATCTGTTAATTAGCCAGTTCTTACTCCATTTAAGATGTGCTTTATTGATCACACCTCTATTTAAAATAGACTGCATTGTTCAAACAATTTGCAATACACTCTGTGCTCAGATTGGCTTAACAATGACTCTTCCTCAAATGAAAAGGTCTGCTACAGAAAGCTTTAGATAACTTTAAATTTTTGATATAATTTCTTAAATTTTAGTTGACACCTTATAAATTCATATTTACTCATTAATAATATTATACATTTATAATACTATGTCAAATAGCAGCTTGATCTGCTGAATCTCTCTTACAAACTTATAGGCATAAAGCTGATAATATGAAAAAGGAAGTTACTTCACAGCTTAGCAAGTTTCTGGTTAGTTTAGCTAACTAGCTGTGTCTCTTAGTCTGATTCCTCTATATGGAACACAGAAGCAGCATCTGCTGTTTGACATTTTTTAAAGGCTTAGGCCTGAGTTATGCCAAGGATTCTGGTCTATGTGGATGTATATGACTATTACTATTAGTAACAAATTTCATAAGCTGTACTGAATTAAGAGCAGATATCAGCCCACCATTTGTTTAGAAGAAAAATATAATAGCATGATATATTTTGCTACTTCTCTCTCCTACTCTCTCTCCAACATTTTCAAAAGATTTATGGTTATTAAAGACCCAAGTGGCAACTGGAAAGACAGCAAACCGAACTGGCATAAACCAGAGCTGAAGAAATGAGTTTTTCAAATATCAATCTACTGGTACAGAAGCTTCATTAATATTTCTGTTTTCCTCAGGCAGAAATTCTGAGGAGGGGGGGGAAATGACTGATTGCATTTTGCAGGATGTGTATGGCTAAGAAAGTTCCAGCTTTGGTGAAGTAATAGCTATATTTGCTATTTATTTTTCTCTCCCCATCTCAGAAAAGCGATTATCTGGCCCACCAGATTAAATTGATCGCCATATGTCTCTGTCCCTGTCATCTGTGTGGAGATGCAGTTTTAGATATAAAAAACTAAGGAGAAATGATCCGATCCTCAATTGGTGTAAATGATTGTAGTTTCGAAGGCTTCTGTTACACCAGCTGGCTATCAAGTTCACTGTCATTAAGAATGAAAGATGAGCTCAAACCACAAAATTCAGATCTAGATCCAGATTACTCTCTCTCACACACATACGCTGTCACACACAGACACTGTCACACAAATTCCTTTGTGTTCAGATCCTGGGTTTGAGTTTGGACCCATCCCTAATAAAAACTAAGTATGTTCCCACTGATAAGAAACATTAAAATATTATCATGAAATATCACCATGCATAGGTTTTATGTAAGAGCAGATCTCCTAAAGGAGAAGAGCAAGTTTTATGGCCTTTGTCTCTTCCGTTTGAGATCTCATCAACTCTCCTATGCTAATCAGGGTGGAACCTGCTCCTTACTTGGATGGGAGTTCTCAATGGAAACCTCAGCTACAGGATGTGACCTTAATGAGTTAGTAAGTGGCATTCTTCCCTTTGAACCAGTGTGATGCTACTGGAGATAATATATTTCATATGCAGTGTAAAATAAAGATCCCGGGCACTTGTGGTTATTAAAGGTCCCATGACACTTTTTGCAAAAGGTCTTTGGAGTCCTGGTCGAATTCCATTTTGGGTAATGACAATCAATCTTCTTTAAATTCCTTGTGTGGTTTCACCAGATACAGTATTCTTCTTCATTTCCTCATCTAACCTATCTTGTGTGTAGCATTGCAGTGCCCTACTAATCAGATGCTGTGTTCCAGCCCGTGGTGGCTGCATTTTGTTCTTTGGTGAATCCTTGTATATGTAGTTGGTGTAGAGTATTCTGGAATCTCTGGTTGAAAGGGACTATTTAAACATCATATATACATGTAAATAAGGGAGTAAAATTCAACATCATACAGTAACATGTTAGATTAATGGTATGTCGCACAGAGAGGGAGAATTAATTGGACTGCTAATGTACATGTCAGTGACATTTAACTAAGCATTTCATTCACCTTTCTGTAGATGTGTAATGACAATTTTAGAAAACCTTTAGTTTCCATAACTTCTCTTTGAAGTTGTGCATTCTTAAAGGTCATTCTGGAGTATTTTTTTTCTGACGGTGTCCAATACTTAATTATCCACTACTAAAGCTCATTTTTTTTCATATAGTTATAGCATTAGAGACTATAAAAAGCCTATTAGGTCAGCAAGGGACCTATATTATCCACATGATGCCCCAGTCTAGCAAACGTTTAGGCACCCGCTTCACTTTACACACATGATTAGTTCCATAAGCCTTATGCAGAAAATCAGACTCGGTGAGGGCCAAAATTTTCAAAAGCGCCTACATTCCATTTTCAAAAAGAAAAGGAATACTTGTGGCATCTTAGAGGCTCACAAATTTGTTAGAGCATAAGCTTTCGTGAGCTACAGCCCACTTCATCAGATTCACCTGCATCCGATGAAATGAGCTGTAGCTCACGAAAGCTTATGCTCTAATAAATTTGTTAGTCTCTAAGGTGCCACAAGTACTCCTGTTCTTTTTGTGGATACAGACTAACACGGCTGCTACTCTGAAACAATTCCATTTTCAAGGAACACTTAGGAACCTAATTGTTATTGATTTTCACTGGGACATAGGCTTGTAAAGCAACTTTTGAAAATGAGATTTCAGTTCCTAAGTCACTTACATGCTTCTGAAACTGTTACCCAAGATGATCGTAATAGTCCCTTCTGACCTTAAAATCTGTTAATCTGCTATGTGGTCCATGTGATAAAAGAGTTTGGAAACCTTTGCTCTAGCAAATATTTTGAGGGACTTTTTGTGTTCTGCACTCCAACCTCACCCGATTCCTCACTTACGGATGATGAAGTCGAGCTTGAAATACTTGTGAAAACTGAATGTTTGGTTAGTTGATAGTGAACATTTTGGGCTCCTTTGAAAAGCGGGTGGAATGATTAATTCACTGCAGCTGGAACTCTGATAAGCTGGGTTTAGTTTACAAAATGCAATCAATCTTTTTATTTTATTTTTTTTTCCTTAGAATTTCTGCCTGAGGAGACAAGAAATGTTAACGAAGTTTCTGTTTGTGTGTTTCAGTGGTTTGATATTTGAGCAACTCATTTCTTCAGCTCTGTTTTATGCCAATTTGCTTTGCTTTCTTTCCAGTCACTGCTGGTGTTTTTAATAAGCCAAAGGATAAATCATTCACATGCTACTCTGTCATAATCAGCTCATGTGTTTACAGTAGGACTGCAAATTCTCTTTTGCTCTGGGTTAAGGTGTTTTGGATTGGGGAAAAAACTCCCTATTAACTGCTAAGGATCTCTGTTAGAACTGTTATTGCTGATCATCTAGGGCATGATCCTGCTCAATTTACTCAGGCAAAACTGCTTTTGACTTCAGTTGAAGTCTTGCTTGAGTGAGGATGGCAGGATCAGGCCCCTAAACACTGTCATTCAAATCAGACGAGAAACTGTGATTTAGAGGGAAAACAAGTTTTCCAGTAGACAGTTTGACACTAATCAGAACCAACAGAAAATAATGCTAATCACAGGGGAATGAGTGATACTAATGCATGTATTTTTGAGCAGTGTTGCCTGTCATTCACATGCAAAAGGAGAATTTCTGGGGTTCCAGGAGGGAAGTGGAATAGGAAGAGAACATAAGGAACAGAAGAGGATGAATGAGACATCATCAAAGAGCAGAATAGCAACTGCTGGTTTGAAATATTGCTCTAACCAGTTCATCTTTCTTTTTTAAAAGCATTTTGATCATTTTGCAGTTGATTTTTTTTTCTGCACGATGTTGGATTTCACTTTACATAAGCTTTCAGCTTTTTAATCATCTGTTGTAATCGGGCTAGTATACAGCAATAGGCTTGAATACTAAAGGCAGGGCAGGTTATTCCTCTTTATTGTTTCCTTTGACGGAGAAATGTGCTGGGCAATTCCAAAAGGTAACTTGGGTCCAAATTTACAGCCACACTTCTGCTGCATTGCACTGCTCCGGTGGCACAGAGCAGCCATAAACCAATAAACCTGACCCCTGGTCCCTCCCCAATCTAAATTTTAGATGTGACATGAGTGGAGGAAATAAACGGCAGGAGGAATTGGTGTGAGCAGCACAGTGACACTGTTACTCAGCTCACGCACGCGTTGACACTGAGCCCGTCACAATGATTCAGTTCAGGGTTTGTTTTATAAAACAAAAACAAGGCAGGTAAGACCTTGAATATTCTTGACTCATTGTGGCCATCACAGAAGAGAGACATTTCTAGGAGAGATTTTAAAAAGAGAGGGTAGGGTGCTTGCTCGATAAAACAGAGTAGAGGTGGTATTCTGCAGGGGGCAGCATCTATCTAGCCAGCGTCGTGCTAAAAATATGTCAGCGGTCTCACACATATATTCACACTTACATGCAACAAACCCTTATTAGCATGTGACAGGTAAGGATGTGTATTTCTTATCATTTGTCTACATTACTGTTCTTTTTGGCAACAATTTGGTTTTGGGTTTTTTTTTTATACAGATGGTTAACATGCAGGGTGAAATTCTAGACCCATTAGAATCTATGGGAGTTTTGCCATTGACATCAATTAAGCCAGGATTTCACCCACTGTTTTTAAAGAGGCACCAAGATCCAAACCACTGAGATCGTTCCAGTTTTGCATGAGATTTCAAATTAGATACTTGGTTAATGGTGAATAAGTGTTATAGGGAACAGGCTGATATTTCAAGAATAACCAGGCATATTAGTGTCACATACAAGCTTATCACTGGAAGGACTTTTTCCTAATAAGAGTTACTCTATCAGAGACCCTTTTGTTACCTGGAAGTTGACCACTTTTTGTTCTTTCTCTAAATTAGAATGGCGAATCATCAACTGATCATTTTTGTAATCGTCCCAGGTGGAAAAGAATCTGTTCAACAATCCATTACCTTATTCCAGTGGCCTCCTATCAGTATAATATTACACAATGCTTATTATAGTATGTCAGCATAAAAGCAAAATATAATTTATCCATCTGAAATCAATAGGACTATTTGAGAAGCAGTCAGCTTATTATGAATATGGGTATCAGGATCATAGAATCATAGGGATGGAAGAGACCTCAGGAGGTCATCTAGTCCAATCCCCTGCTCAAAGCAGGACCAACACCAACTAAATCATCCCAGCCAGTGCTTTGTCAAGCTGGGCCTTAAAAACCTCTAAGGATAGAGATTCCACCACCTCCCTAGGTAACCCATTCCAGTGCTTCACCACCCTCCTAGTGAAATAGTGTTTCCTAATATCCAACCTAGACCTCCCCCACTGCAACTTAAGACCATTGCTTCTTGTTCTGTTGTTTAGTAATTATAAAAGTGCCTAGAACCACGTAGAGGGAACATGCTACAGAAACTCTTTAAGATAAAAGTTCTGGTATCACTAATCAACTTCCACCAACATAAAATTGTTTGACTTGGAGTCACATCTCTGAGCAGAAAGTAACCTTTCGTACCTCTGTGTTAGGAATGATGGTGTCCCAAACCAATCAGAAAAGATATCCCTTTAGCCCTAACTGGAATTACTAGTAGTTCAATAGTGTGCATGCATGTGTGTAAGGGGAGGAAAGGAGCAGATATAATGTTTACAGTTTTAGAAGCTTTACTTCATTTTAACATCCCTTGTTACACTCCAAAAGCAATGCATTGCACTGCAAGGGCCTGATCCTGTATTCATTGTGAAATCCACCCCTGTACAGAGGGCCAGCCTATGCACCACTCAAGTCCCACTGAGGGCTTCAGTAGCGCTTATGTGGTGCATAAGCTTAATCTGGCCTCTACAGTCGGCGTGGATTTCACCTTCCCTGCATACCCAAAGGTTCCGTTGATTTCCCTGGGAGCTTTGGTCCCAAGTGATGCTGTAATTAGGTCACTTTCACCACTTAAGTATTTGAAAGGAATATTCTGAGGCTATTTTTCAAGACTCCACTTTGATTCTGTAGTAATGTAGATGATAGCATAGAGTCAATTTGCCAATAACCGATTCCAGAGGCATGGCAGGCACTGGCAGTTGCTGCTGTATGACACCTGCAGTCATCATATTCCCCGGTGTTATTAGTGCACCCCTGTGTTCCCACTCCATTTCTTTTGATTGAAGTACAGCTTACACTGGAGATTGCTTGGGACATCAAGGAGGAAAGAGCTAAAATAAATATTATAGATAAAGGAGACCAGATTTTATTGTTAATGCAGGAGTTTGAGAAATCTCAACACTGCTTCCCTTGTACTGTATGTCTGCGTCTTTACTGCAAAGGTTTCCTGCTACCATACAAACATACACTGATCTGGTGTTAGAGTGCATTTATTTTTTAAACTACTTTTCATCATGAAAAGTCTCTTCCAGCTCTAGAAAACCCACATTTGTACCCCTGAACCCTGTAACTCCAATTACAGCACATTGACTCTCAACCATAGCCCACAATCCAGCAAAGCACATAAGCATGTGCTTACAATTGAACACAGTCTTAGTGTTTTGTGGTTGGGGATTTTTGTGCTTTGATGGGTTGGGGATTTTGTAAAAAATGAATTTTATTTCATCAAGTACAGTGGAGAGTGGAACCCGTGAATACTTGGGTGTTTCTGAGTGCTGTTTCACTAGAAAATGATATGCCAAAGTAATGATCTAAAAACAGGATAATATGGTGTTTTAGTTCATTACTATAGACTCCAGAAGTATCTTTATATATGATGAAATACTACAGTTTCCCTTGAAGTTGAAGAACATTTCTAGTTGGATGGTATGCAAATAAATATGTACTGTATCTGTGACCAATGACATCTGGTTTTTTATTTTATTTTGGAATATAGGCTTCATCCAAAGCCCATTGAAATCAATGGGAGTCTGCTGACTTCAGTGGGTATTGGATCAAGCTCTGGAAATGTCTGCAATTGTATTGGAAGCAAAAACTTTTTTTTAAGAGGTGGAAAATGCTCCTGGAGATATGATTCAAAAGGTTTTGCTGTTCTATATTTTCTTGCCTTGCGGACCTGAACGAAGAGATAACAGAAAATAAAATGAAAAAAATCCAAAGCAAAATAAATAACTCTTTAAATCATAGAATCATAGAATATCAGGGTTGGAAGGGACCCCAGAAGGTCATCTAGTCCAACCCCCTGCTCGAAGCAGGACCAATTCCCAGTTAAATCATCCCAGCCAGGGCTTTGTCAAGCCTGACCTTAAAAACCTCTAAGGAAGGAGATTCTACCACCTCCCTAGGTAACGCATTCCAGTGTTTCACCACCCTCTTAGTGAAAAAGTTTTTCCTAATATCCAATCTAAACCTCCCCCATTGCAACTTGAGACCATTACTCCTCGTTCTGTCATCTGCTACCATTGAGAACAGTCTAGAGCCATCCTCTTTGGAACCCCCTTTCAGGTAGTTGAAAGCAGCTATCAAATCCCCCCTCATTCTTCTCTTCTGCAGACTAAACAATCCCAGCTCCCTCAGCCTCTCCTCATAAGTCATGTGCTCTAGACCCCTAATCATTTTTGTTGCCCTTCGCTGGACTCTCTCCAATTTATCCACATCCTTCTTGTAGTGTGGGGCCCAAAACTGGACACAGTACTCCAGATGAGGCCTCACCAGTGTCGAATAGAGGGGAACGATCACATCCCTCGATCTGCTGGCTATGCCCCTACTTATACATCCCAAAATGCCATTGGCCTTCTTGGCAACAAGGGCACACTGTTGACTCATATCCAGCTTCTCGTCCACTGTCACCCCTAGGTCCTTTTCCGCAGAACTGCTGCCTAGCCATTCGGTCCCTAGTCTGTAGCGGTGCATTGGATTCTTCCATCCTAAGTGCAGGACCCTGCACTTATCCTTATTGAACCTCATCAGATTTCTTTTGGCCCAATCCTCCAATTTGTCTAGGTCCTTCTGTATCCTATCCCTCCCCTCCAGCGTATCTACCACTCCTCCCAGTTTAGTATCATCTGCAAATTTGCTGAGAGTGCAATCCACACCATCCTCCAGATCATTTATGAAGATATTGAACAAAACCGGCCCCAGGACCGACCCCTGGGGCACTCCACTTGATACCGGCTGCCAACTAGACATGGAGCCATTGATCACTACCCGTTGAGCCCGACAATCTAGCCAGCTTTCTACCCACCTTATAGTGCATTCATCCAGCCCATACTTCTTTAACTTGCTGACAAGAATACTGTGGGAGACCGTGTCAAAAGCTTTGCTAAAGTCAAGAAACAATACATCCACTGCTTTCCCTTCATCCACAGAACCAGTAATCTCATCATAAAAGGCGATTAGATTAGTCAGGCATGACCTTCCCTTGGTGAATCCATGCTGACTGTTCCTGATCACTTTCCTCTCATGTAAGTGCTTCAGGATTGATTCTTTGAGGACCTGCTCCATGATTTTTCCAGGGACTGAGGTGAGGCTGACCGGCCTGTAGTTCCCAGGATCCTCCTTCTTCCCTTTTTTAAAGATTGGCACTACATTAGCCTTTTTCCAGTCATCCGGGACTTCCCCCGTTCGCCACTATTTAAGCTTGTTTTTTCCTTTAACAAACATCTTGGAGGGAGGGTGTAACAGGTCCTCCTGGGTCCTGCTTCTGTCTCAGTCGACAGACTACACAGAAACCCTTGTGCTGGTCCAACACCTTGTGCAGTTTATTTATTTATCTTCACATCATACATAGTGCTGTTAACAAGCAGGGGAGAGCAATCTCTCTCTCCCTATTACTGCCTGCTTCCCCTCCTGCTTGCTTACTTCCTGTGCCTATTTGTGGGCTCTGACTAATGGCTTAATCAGCCTTTCTGCCCTGCGCCACCCACAAATTAGGCACAATCTGCTTTGCCTGATTGAAGCAGCTGTGAACAGAATGCTGACTCAGACTTTCATACCTAGCACTCTGTCACAGAGGGGTAGAGGTGCTCCAAAACATTGCCTGTAGCATTCATTCAGTAATTGCTTCATGAGAAACTAAGGAACTGTTTTCTTACTATAATTAAATGTAATGGACCACATTTCATTGATGGATATATGCTCTGATTTGTTTGTAAGGGACAGAGGCAGAGGAGGAAAACCATGGAAATTCCTTCCTCCTACATTGTTTATTCCCTGTCCCCAGTGTTCAATATCTTCCCGGACAGGGAATGTGTTGTTCCTCTCTGTGCGCCTGATCCATGCCCAGTGAAGTCAGTGGAAGGGCATGCTACGGTGTGGATCAGTCCCTATATATTTCTGTGGTTTTCTAAATGTGAGACTCTAATTAATCCACTGTGCAGCTTCTGGGACCTTTGCCTAACTTCTAATCCAACCCTGCTAAGAACTTCACACACCTGCAATAAGAACTTCAGACACCCACAAAAAATAAGTAATTGAATATATATATTCTAGAAGTATAAAGGCACTAATTTTCAAAATCAGAACAAATCAAGGTAGTATTAGTTACACACACAGAGTATAGTGAAAACCTTTTACATTTCCTTCCAATATTTTTTCACTGCCACCTCCATGCTTGTGTTGCAAATACAAATCCATTACTACAAATCTTTCTGTTTTGATACATTTAATTTAGGAACATCATTGCCTTAGAATTAAGATCCTGGGGGATTGTTACTACTGTGTTTCTGGGCTCCCGGAACCTCGCCAAGATCATGCACACTGTTGTGTTGAAATGGGACTCAGCATGATCAAAACTATCAGGTAATTCTTTTCTTTGTTGTCCTCTTTTGGTGTTGTTGCTACTGTCCTGTGGTCTGTTATTTAAGCATTTTTATTGCTAGACAGAGTAACTCTTCAAATATTATCTTGATGGTGCATTGGCTTCAGAGATGGATTATTGACTTACTGGAGCAAGACAGAATTTTTTTATCTGTGAAGCAGCACTAGGTCCACATTCATAGAAACTGAATAAATGTAAGTAAAATACTAGGATTTAGAATCTATAACATAATGTCTAAGATGATAGTAAGAAGGTGGAGGAGGAGACAATGGCCAGTGTATTTCCACAGATTGGAATTTAGCAGTTATTCATTTTCACTGCTGCAGTTTTTTAAAGATGAGGTTGCTTAGGATAAAATGAGGCATGCTCATTTTCTGTAATCTCTTTGACAATCAAAGATCAGTAAGTAGACAGCAGTGGCAACGGCTTTATATGAATACTAGGTCAGAGAGAAATTTATAAGTTATATAAGATTTGCCAGCTAAATAGGCATTGCTTATTCTGTTAAGGTTGCCTCTTAACTCTACCAGAACTATGAACGTTTTAGTTACAGCTTGAACCCCCAGTGTGTATATAGCTTTGTTTCTGATAGCGTACGGTACTCAGAGGTGATCCAAGCCCATTGGGAGTCCTAAGCAGGAATATTGTGGGAGCCTTTCCACCCACTCCCCACAACTCATACTAATAATTAATAGGGGGCCCCATGAGCTGCTCAGAGCCCAAAGCAATTGCTTAGTCTACTTATGCCTAATGCCAGTTCTGCATATTTTGATCAGATATATGCACTGAAACTATCAGGCTTCAGCAGCCCATTTATAGTCAAGTATTTTGCCCTGCTAGTGCCCAATTTCCAATACTACAAAAGAAGCATTCTTGGCCTTTTTCACCCGTGACCTCAAAACCACCCACTTTTTGGTCCAATGCATCCTTCTCCCAATGCTCCTCCTGTTGTTGCCTTCCTTATCAAACCAGTGAGTCCCACGCCAAAACTCCTCCCCTTATTATTGCTGTTTTCCTTTCCAGTCTCTTGTGTATTCCATTTCCTGTTTTTTCCCACCTTTCCACCTGCCTTCCTTCCTAATCCTGGATGTGTCCCATGGAATTAGAGAGTTACTGTGGACTGCACCTATATTACTGTGTCCTGAATTTAAGAGGAGCTTGAAGATAATTAATAAAAATGCAACTAAATAATGGACCTTGCTGTTACTGATCTCTAGGAGGGGAGCTGACAAAACTACTGGACCAAATATTGCAGAGTGTGGTGGATATTTTGCTTCGGGTCCCACAACCAAAGTAAAGCACAAATTTCAGAAGTTATAGGTGGAAAAAAAGCTATCTATGGGCTTGTCTTCACTACCGGGGAGATTGATACTGCTGCAATCAATACGGCGGGTGTCAATTTAGTGGGTCTAAGACCTGCTAAACCGACAAGAGAATGTTCTCCAGTTGACTCTGGTACTCTAGCTCCCCAAGAAGAGTAAGGGAAGTCGGCAGGAGAGTGTATCCCATCGACGCAGCGCAGTGAAGACACCGGGGTAAGTCGACCTAAGGTACATCGACTCCGGCTATCTTATTCATGTAGCTGGAGTAGTGTAACTTAGGTCGACTTCCAGTAGTGAAGACAAGCCCTATGAGTAATATTAAATATTGCAGTTATGTATATAAATATATGCAGTGTAGTAACCCAGTAACCCCCTCTTTTTGTCCTAAGACTGCAGAGGTGTTAACAGGTCACTGTACCTTGAAAGATCCCTTACAATATGTGCTATCTACTTATGTTAACAATCTGTTCCACCTTGCATTTTGCTGTGACGCTGGCAGTTCCTTTCCCAGACCTGAAGAAGAGCTCTGTGTGGATCAAAAGCTTGTCCAATAAAAGAGGTTACCACACCCACCTTGTCCCTCTTATATAGATAAAGTCATTTGTACAAACTTGACAGCATATCCTCTGCCAAGTCCTTCATAGGTCACTTTTCCTCAATGATTGTAAATTCCCTGGGGGCAGGAACCCATGTCTCCTTATGTATTTGTCAGCATTTAGCACATAGGGGTCTCATTACTGATTAGGCTTTTTCATAGAGTCCAAAGCCAAAAGAGACCATTGTGATCATCTAGTCTGACCTCCTTTGTATCACAGGCCATAGAACTTCCCCAAAATAATTTCTAGAGCACAACTTTTAGAAAAACATCCAATCTTGATTAAAAATCTTCAGTGATGGAGAATCCACCACAACCCTTGGTAAATTGTTGCAATTGTTAATTATTCTCCCTGTTCAAAATTATGCATTATTTCCAGTCTGAATTTGTCTAGCTTCAACTTCCAGCCCCAGGATCATGCTGTACCTTTCTCTGGTAGGTTGAAGAGCCCATTATCAAATATTTGTTACCCAGGTAGATATTTATAGACTGTAATCAAGTTACCCCGTAACCTTCTTTTTGATAAGCTAAAAAGATTGAGCTCCTTGAGTTTACCCTGTAAAGCATGTTTTCTAATCCTTCAGTCATTCTTATCATTCTTGTCTCACCCCTCTGCAATCTATCAACAGCCTTCTTGAATTGTAGGCACCAGAAATGGACACAGTATTCCAGCAACAGTCTCACCAGTGCCACATACAGAGGTAAAATAACCTCTCTGCTCTTACCCGAGATTCTCCTCTTTAGGCATCCCAAGATAGCATGAGCTCTTTTGGCCATAGCATTACACTGGGAGCTCATGTTCAACTGATTATTCCCAGAACCCTCAAATCTTTTTCAGAGTCACTGCTTCCCAGGATCAAGTCATGCGTCCTGTAAGTGTGGCCTACATTCTTTGTTCCTAGATGGATGCATTTCCATTTAGCCATATTAAAACACATATTGTTTGCTTGTACCCAGTTTTCCAAGTGATCCAGATCACTCTGTAACAGTGACTTGGCCTCTTCATTATTTACCACTCCTGCAGCTGGTCTCTAGTCACTGTGGTAATATATAGTTTATCATAGTTTTAATAAGTTTAGTAATAGTTAAATTCAGTTGGAGTTGTGAGCCTAAGTTCCTTAGGCACTTTTGACCATCCCAGTCCAAATTAACTGGCCACACTCACAGGCTCCTTTAAAGATCCCAGCCTTAATCTCCGTGTCTCAGTTCCCCACCTGTAAGTGGGGGAAATGATAATTCTTCCCTTCTCCCACCCTTTTTTCTGTCTTGTCTATCTAGATTACAAAGACTTTGGAGTAAGGGATCTTACTATGTGTTGGTACAGTGCACAGTGGGACCTCAATATACCTGGGGCCTTCTGGGAGTTTCTGGATCATCATCCAAGCAAACTCTGCCTTTTACGTGTTTGAGAGACAGCCTGGGATTACCTACAAAAATCTGTCATTCCAAACTGAAATCACTCTCACGGCTAGAATGGAAAAACTTGTGTGTACTGAAAGCTTTTGACCTGACCCCTGCAGAGCTTATTATTGGCATGACAAGTCTGAATGAAATCCTGCCAGTGGTTATATTTTGGTGGTTATGGGATGTCTTTTCTTTTCCTGAAGGCTTCACAAAAGAAATATCTTCTGTGCACAAAATATTTGGAGGACTCCACAGGACAATAGATCAGAGACACTGTTAGGCCAGATAGCTCAATTCAAGGCTTTCTTGAAGGGTGGAAAATATTTACATGGAAGTTCCAATAACCAGAATCACACTGCTGGGCAATGCTGCTTGTGCAGTTCTAGCTTTGACCACTTCCCATGCAGCTGAATGGATATACCCAAATTTAACAGAAGAAGAAGACAGAGCTGCTAAGGACGTAGCAAGAATAGAATCTACTATCTCTGCATCCCTTTATTCAATCTTATGTCAGATCATCTGGATTATTGTAACACAAATAAATTATAACAGTAACAATGGGGTCTGGAGGTCAAATAAAAATGGGATCTTCTTGTGCAATGTGGCCAGCACATCCCTTGGCCCGCGCTACTTCCCGCAGCCCCCATTGGCATGGAGTGGCGAACCACGGCCAGTGGGAGCCGCGATCGGCCGAACCTGCGGACACGGCAGGTAAACAAACCAGTCCAGCCCTCAGGGGGCTTTCCCTGAACAAGCAGCGGACCGGCTTTGAGAATCACTGATATACAGGATGGTACACACTAGATGGTCTCTTCTGGCCTTAAACTCTATGAATCTGTGATAACATAGGTGGCCAACAGTCCATGTTAAGCTGGCTTCTGTGATTGCTCAGCTGGCTTGAATTTCTCTGGGCCTGGGGCTAACTCCCCCCTGGAATTTCTTTGTTCTTGAGGCTTACTTCACTCGGAGAAGGGAGGTTGGGTGGCTGTGTGAGTTCTAGTGCCATCAGAGGGACAGGGGGCTCCCTGCACAGTAGTGGAAATCCAAACAAACCTTACCAACACACTTATTTTGCAGGTCAAGGAGTCTTGGATGGCTAAGTGTCTGGGATACCTGCCCACTAAAGTGCCAGCTGAAAGAATATTTATTATTATGACAGGAGAAGTAGTCTCACCACACAACTGAAACTCAACTCAGGAAATAGTGTAACAGCTTGTCTTCATTATAAACCAGTCTGTCTATGCGTAGTCTCTAATAGAAGTAACACTAATTCAAGAAAAGCCGCTACAATGCATGATCTCAGTAGCAGACCTGCCAGGTTTCCTGCTGTTTCCCAAGAAACAACTGCTTTTTGACCTGTTGTATTGGTCTGTTGGGAAACCTGACCCACCTACTCCTTATTCTGTTATATATGAATTCAGAGAGATTTATGTATGGTAAAGAAAGTGCCCTGGCACTAAAACGTTCAAAAGTTGTTTTTGAACACCCTGACATAGCACAAATGATTCAAAATTAGGTGCCTTTTCTAATTGGTTTTGGTAATCATATAGGGCTAGCTCCTCAGCTGGTATAAAAATGAGCATAGTTGCAGTGAAGATGCTGTGCAGTGAAGATAGCAGTGAAGATGCAGTGCAGAGCAAAATTCAGAATCCCAAGAGGTCAAGAGACCCTGGCAAGTCATTTGCCACAATCGGTGTGTTTGAACACAATGTTGGTGGAGTAAGAAAGCTGGGTGTGCTTGTTGTTTATAGAGAAACATGTTTTTGTTCAATACATTGGAGGAAATGTGCCAAAAAATAGTTTATCAAGGTGTAAATCTCAGTTCATCCCTCTTGCCAAGGTCACTGAGACCTCCTGGTGTCTGGATCTGACGAGTAGGTGCTGGGCTAGCAGGATAACAGCTGCATAGGAACATATTATACTCATCATTTTTCTAAGAAAATGTGCAGGAGAGGGCAATAAAGGTGAACTGCTTTTTCTAGAATCCTCTCATTTTTATATAATCTCTCTCCCTTTTTGAAACTCAGTTTCACACACTGCATTGATATCCTTGTTGACAGCAATCAAAGGCCAAGGATTGAATGGAAACTGGTGATTTATCCTTTTATCCCTAGACATGATCTGTCTAGGTCAGATTTGAGTCTATGATGTGCAGCTCGTGAATTGTGAAACAGCTGTTTATTCTTTGTCTGTCCTAAGGTGTGATCATGCACCATTGCCATTGACTTCAGTGGGAGCAGGACTGGGACTGTACAAAGAAATAGCAAATTTCAGCCTGCCATGCACTTTATTTATTCTGAGACTGCCAGCAAGGATATTAATTAGTGCAAACAGTAGTGGGGGGGGGGTAAGGAAAATTTAGAGTTCATTAATAGTGTTAGATTGAGAGCTCTGAAGACAATACGCTCTTTGTCCTCCCAGTAGGTATAGCACAGGTAACTTAGTTGTGAGCTGCTCCACACTGCCCAGACAAAGTCCTTGGAAGGACCACCTCTGGGATGCAAAGTTAGTTTAGTGTCTCCACGTACACTGCATTGGAATCAGTCTGAAAGGAAGGTACTAATTTAGTGTAAGATCATTGTAAATCCATCTTTTGGCTCAAGTCTTCATCTAGTGGAGCTCCATTTACTTCAGTAGAGCTACATTGATTTAAACCAGCTGATGATCAAGCACGTGATTTTCTTTCTGAGACTGTTAACAAAGTTGCCTAGTAATGTCAACTCTGAGAACGATTTTTGTAAAATGGATTTTACCATGATACATACACACAACAGGGCAGAGCTGAAGGTTGTTTATGCAACTTATCTCTGGCATTTCCTGATTTCCAGACAACTGTAACATTCTCTCAACATTGGCTTTGTGTGCACAATATTCCTTGGACTGGGAAAAAAATGGCAATGGTGCATGCAAGTTCATAAATCTGGAACTATCTGTATCATGGGCAACCTGGACATGTCATGTCCCATGCCCCTTAGGAGAGCTGCCAAAGTAAGCACTTCTCCTTGTGAACCTGGTATGCTGGGAAGTTGGGGAAGGCATTTTGTTCTTCCCTCAGATCTGGCACATTTAAAACATATCAGAGGAGTGCTTCTTTCTGCAAACCATACAAAGAGCAAAGCAGTGCTCCCTAGCCCTGTCACATTTCACAAGATCTGCCGGGGCTTTGGCACCTTCACTACATAGCTAAGATAGTCATGCGTGCATACATAACACAACCTCCATTAGCTGCATATTTTATCAGCTTCATACAAAGCCCTGTGAAAAATGTACTCTGTGAGTGTGCAGGGTACAATTTTCAATTGGGCAAATCTCCAATTTTTACAAGCACACCCCAAGGCTTGGTCTATGCTTAAAATTTAAGTTGACATAGCTACGGCATTCCAGGGTGTGAAAAATCCAGGCTCATGAGAACGATAGCTATGCTGTCCTAATTCCCGATGGAGACACAACTAGGTCAATGGAAGAATGCTTCCATCGACATAGCAACTGTTGCTCAGGTAGGTGGTGGTCCAACAGCAGTGGACAAACAAACCCCTTCCATCGCTGTAGGATGCATCTACACTATAGGCTTATGCTGGTAAAGCTAAGGCACCTGGCTGTGCTGCTATAGTCCCCATAGCGTAGACGTGGCCCAAGATACTTCTCTTTAATAAGGCTTATTTCCATGCCAGATGTTAGGTATGCAACCCCAGCCGTTTTGACTTCAGAGCCGCTCAAAAAAGATCACAGGAATTTTTGTTATAATGGGAAATGTATATATTTTTTCAATCCCTTCATATTCTAAGAAGCATTTTTGTCCAAGCCCTCTAACAAATATTTCACCTTTGGGCGAAGACCAACCCTAGAAAATGTCAGCCAGAAAAGGGATGTTTTGGAAAGTAATGAGTTACTCCAAGTAGGAGGAGGACAGAATGAGAACATTGTATATCTTAACTATAATCGCGGCAAAGAGTCCTGTGGCACCTTATAGACTAACAGACGTATTGGAGCATAAGCTTTGGTGGGATCTGATGAAGTGGGTATTCACCCACGAAAGCTTATGCTCCAGTACGTCTGTTAGTCTATAAGGTGCCACAGGACTCTTTACCACTTTTACAGATCCAGAGTAACACGGCTACCCCTCTGATACTTAACTATAATAGTTTCTCTTGATGTGTTAAATATTCAATTATGCTTTTATGGGAAAGGACTCCTTGGACCCTATGGTTGCTTCCATTTAAACGTCTCTCTCTCTCTCTCTCTCTCTCTCTCTCTCTCTCTCCTTTGATATTTCTGTAAAATAGGAATAATATGTGTGCCATCAAACCACAATTAAGCACCTCTGTGATAATCCAGCTTTCAGACCTATTTTATGACTGCATGTACTCTGTGACCCAGAATGTTATCTCTTAATTGTACCAGGCTACCAAGTATCCCTACATGTCAAATTAGTGTTGCATTTTATGGACTATACATTTTTTAAACACGTAAAACCTCTGAATGATGTTAGTTCTGCAGCTGCCCTGTTATCTGACAAGACCTGCAGGACAGTCGTTACGATGCAGTAAAGATGTGACTTTTCCATATGGATCATAGTTACAGCCTTCTATGGAGTTGATGGCATGAGCTGATCTTGTATTTCTTTGTGTATTTAACCCCTTAACAAAAACAGGTATGTTAGGTCAAGAACAAAGCATGACATTGACATGCGGATTGGAATACATTCTGGATCAGTTCTGTGTGGAGTGCTGGGCCTACGGAAGTGGCAGTTTGATGTCTGGTCATGGGATGTGGATATTGCAAACAAACTCGAGTCAGGCGGAATTCCTGGGTAAGACGGAGCATGATATCATCAGCTGTATAATTTTTGTGTGCCTTTGACAAATTAACTCTCTTTCCAGTATTTAAATAGGTTTGATGCAATGTTGAAAGCATCCTTCTGGTGATATTTGTAAAATGGCACTTAGCAAAGGCTGGTCAAAAGATTGTCACAAAATACCCATATGTCAGTTCCTCCTCTTAGATAGCCATTGACTGCCCCCACCGCGCCACCCCCGGCATGCAGATCTTTTGGGAAGGTCAGCGGATCTCATTTCCATTGCCGTCTTGCCTGCCATTCAAGCCTGGGTGTTGTGGATCTGGCTTGGGGAAAGAGAATGTTGCCCTCTGCAAATGGTCAGTGATAGTATTCAGTCAATAACTATTCCTAAATGAAGCAGGGCTTACCCGGTCTGGCTTCCAGCCCTGCTGCTCCCTCAGTTTCCTTCCTTTCCCCGTTAATCACACTTCACGCTGCAGCTGTTTTCTCAATCATTCTTTCCTTTTAAGAGTCTGATTTATTGATGTAAAATACAAAACAACACAGAGCTTACATCCAGCCTTCCTAGCTAGATCATAGCCCTTGGGGGCAGGATTCTTGGTCCCAGCCCTCATCACAAACTTCCTCCCCCCACTCCAGCCTTCCCAGTTGATTCCTGATCTTTGGAGGCTTGCACAACCCAGGCCTTTGCTTGGGACCCTATGGGGAGTGTCTTTGTGTGGAACTCTCCTCCTGCCCCTTTTAGACTCTCCTCTGAATGGTCACAAGCTGTCTCTTATATTTTTTAGCAGACCTGGTTCTGAGTTCTCCCCTCACATGCTCATTATACTAATTTCCTTTACCTGAGGAGCTGAGTTAAACCTGCCACAGGTGAGGGTGAGCCCCAAACCCCTTAAAAGGCCAGCTCACCCTGTGACATGGTATCGGACACTAGATTTATGGATATACCTTTGGTTCAAGATTCTCTCTTCTGACTAGCATGCAGACTTCACTCCTAAGTCCTTTGGTTCCAAATGCTGGTGTGAGGAACATGGGTGCAGTTTCCCATGATTTTACACAAGATGTGGGAGCATTGTTGCATCTTTCATGAGCTGCCAACCTAATTTCATGGAGTTTTGGAAAACTTACCCTGCAGGGATTATTCACAACTAACTTGATGCTTTGAGCTGCTAATCTGTGCTTTGTGACCTTTACAGCAGCAGTTGTATATGTAGGGATATACGTGTTGCCATCCATCTGCTTAGTGTTTCTTCATCTGAGATGTCTGCTTCACCCCAGGGCTGAAAAGTTATTTCTGCCTCATATGACCTGCATCTCAACACATTTTGAGATGCACAATTCCTATCTTTGCTGTGGTGAGTCAACCACTCTCAGTACCCTTTGCAGCCAGACCACTTACGATTTTGGAGATCTGTTAAGGTCAAGCAATTGTGCCATGCTGGCCTCAGAAATCCCTGTTGAAGCTCTGGTCCTGTTCCTGTTGGTGTATCTGGGAAAAGTCCTATTTACTTTAATGTTGCAGGGTCAGGACCTTGGAGCATAGAAGCAACATCTGGGGAAGTCTGGAACAGATGAAGTTTAGTGTGACTGCCAGTTCTTGCAGTGGGAGTTGTGCTAAACTAGTTCGGTCTTTGAGTGCCTTAGAACACCCCCTTCTACCTAGATCTGCCTTAAGCAATGCATGGAAAAGCCATGTTTCCAGGCTGTTGTAGAGATATTGCAGATACAGTACCCCCACTCCCATACTGACTGCCGAATAATTGTCTTTAAAGTCTCTGGGAAATGAGTCATTTTACCAATCTGTTGGTATTGCCTGTAATTGGTTTCTAAGTATTTGCAAAAAGAAAAGGAGGACTTGTGGCACCTTCGAGACTAACCTTAGTCTCTAAAGTGCCACAAGTCCTCCTTTTCTTTTTGCGAATGCAGACTAACACGGCTGTTACTCTGAAACCTTTCTAAGTATTGTTTTTTAAAGTGTAGTTATGCTCAGAAAAATGACTCCTCCTTTCCCAACATATATGATCTGTGTGTGCCTGAGTCACATGTGCACACTGGAGTGACAAAACACTTTCATTAGTATTACCACCACAGAACCAATACAGATATGCAGGAACAAGCTGCATCATACTCAGCCTGGTCTTCATTAGCAAAATGGTCACGCCAAGTTCTGCTTCCCAAATCTGTATTGTAGTGGGTTGAATTTCACCCCTTCACTGAAAGTGCACAACACAAAGCCTATGCATTATACACAGGGCCTACCAAATTCACAGCCATGAAATACTCATCACAGACCATGAAATCTGGTCTCCCCCCATGAAATCTGGTTTTTGTGTGCTTTTACCATATATTATACAGATTTCACAGGGGAGACCAGCGTTTCTCAAACTGGGGTTCTGACCCAGAAGAGTGTTCTGGGGCGGGGGGTCACAAAGTTATTTTAGGGGGGTTGCAGTATTGCTTCCCTTCCTTCTGTGCTGCCTTCGGAGCTGGGCGGTCAGAGGGCGGTGGTGACTTTTGGCCAGGTGCTCAGCTCTGCAGGCAGCAGCGCAGAAGTCAGGATGGCAATACTATACCAGGCCATCCGTCCTTCTGCGCTGCTGCTGGCGGGGCGCTGCCTTCAGAGCTGGGCTCCCGGCCAGCAGCCGCCGCTCTCCAGCCACCCAGCTCTGAAGGCAGCACCGCCACTAGCCGCAGTGCAGAAGTGAGAGTAGCAGTACTGCAACCCCCTCCCTACAATAACCTTGCAACCCCCCATAACTCCTTTTTGGGTCAGGACCCCTACAATTACAACACTGTGAAATTTCAGATTTAAGTAGCTTAAATCATGAAATGTGCAATTTTTAGCATCCTATGACAGTGAAATTGACCAAAATGGACCGTGAATTTGGTAGGGCCCTAACCATATAAATCCCACCTAGGCCCTCAATAGGGGGCTTAGTGGGACTTCAGTGGTGCATAGATTGAAACCTGGCCCTTAGCTCGCAAGGGGGTGAATTTCACACCTAGTGACTAGGAGCACAAAGAATACACCTTGACTTTCAGATCTCAGATGCAGTTTGCTGCAATGAAAGATCAATCATTTCTGTGTTCCTTAGGGCATGTCTACACAAGCACTTGCTGTGCAGCTAGCTGGGGTGTTAATCTACAGCGCTCTAGCGTCCCGCACACTAAGTGTCCATGTGGGACCATGCTGCTGCTCAGTAAAAGTTCCCTAGTGCACTTTGACCTACGGCTGTTTCAAGCCACAGTACGGCAATATGCACCAGAGAACTTTTCATGTGCATAAGCACAGTACACACGGAGTGTTAGTGCGTGGCATTCTGGAGCTCTGTAGATTTTTACTGCTGCTTGGCATACAATTTTTGTGTGGATATGCTCTAAAATGAGCAAATGGATCCAGAACCCACTGATAGAGAATACATATGGAATCCCAGAATATTATTTTTAGAGTCACTTTTCTGTGTATTAAAGTCAGGGCTGTTATTTGTAATACATGATATGTGTCACTGTGCATTATGGAATTAACCTGTTTGTTCCTGCATAAGACATAGATGATAACTGATTTTTCAAGATACCTATTTATGAATACGTTCAAAAGTCTTGGGCCTGATTCCGGTCTTACCTTTTCTAAAGCGGGTTAGATCCGTTGACTTCAATGCCAGTGTTCCTGATGTACACATTTTAAGTGAGCCCAGAATCAGGCCGCTTCAACATACATTTTAAATGGATGAAGAAAAATCAAATGCATGTAAGGTGGAAGCAAAACCCATTCTTGACTCCACCAGCTGGTTTATTAATATTTTGTCCCAGTATGTTTATTAAATCAGTAGCCAGGATCACAGCTCTACTGAGCGCTGTTATCGTTTCCATTATAAGCCCCACATTTCAGGAGTTTTTAATGCAATCTTCCAAAATTATATTAGACTAAAACTCAGCACAAAGATAGTCACCCTAGCAACTAATGTATTATCTTCTTTTCTTTTTTTATTTAGTCCCTTACTTAAATTAATTTAGCCTTTTTGGATTTATAAGCTTGGAAACAAAGTCTGTTTCTCAGGTAGAGACTATTTGTTTTTTCAAATCCAGGCCAAATGCTGCTTACCTTCGGGAAACAATTTTTACAGTAATTTTATTGTTAGAGACCATTCATCTCGGGGGACATTTTGGAAAAAACAATGGTTCAGATCCTCTTCTGAGTTAAATTGGCATAGATGCATTGACTTCCATTCAGCTACATTGATTTATATCGGCTGAAGATCTGGCCCTGGGTTTTAAATGGATTGAGATGTAAATATTTCAAATTTCTTGGGTTTTTTATTGTGAAATTATGTTTCATATTATATATAGCTCCTGATTCTGTGTTTTTCTGGATTCCTTCACTTCCAGGCACTTCAGCGGAGTTAAGTGTAATCAGCAACTTGGAGGAGGTAGTCACTAACACAAAGGGTTAAACCCATACCCTTTTTACTACACAAATTTCTAGGTCTATCGCTAGGATTTTACATAGTATAAATCTGCAATGGCACCAAATAGGCCGCAAAACAAGGGTTGCAAAGAGGTGGGATGGGAAATATTATGGGCCAGAGTCTGAGCTGGTATAAACCAGCACAGAGCTATTGAAATCAATGCCAGGTTACACCACTGCAAAATCTAGCTCTGTGTATCTCCTACATATGTTACTCCTGGGGGAATTCTGTTCCAAAAGATTAAAAATTCTGCACACACTATTCTGTTTGTCAAAATAACACAATAGAATCATGCCAGTTTCAATTAGTTAGGTAATTTATTTCAAAATACCTGTCAGCAAGTAATAATACAGACCAAAAAAAAAAAGATCCAGGAACTGTTTTCTGACAAATAGATTCCTCACTAGGTGTATTAATGCAGAACTTTGAGTAACTCATTTAAACTACCATACGAAAACATATTTCCTGCACCTCTCAGAAGCAGTGCAAAGGCTTCGGGGAGCCAGGTGCTCGGGGCAGGGGGCGGGGGGGCAGCACACGGAGTCCTGTGGCCTCCTCGCCTAGGAGCCGGACCAGCTGCTGGCCACTTCCGGGGCACAGTGCAGTGTCAGAACAGGTAGGGACTGTCTTAGCCGGGCAGCACTGCCAAGGGGACTTTTAACAGCCCGGTCGGAGGTGATGACCAGAGCCACCACGACCCAGTGCCTTACATTCCGCCACCCAGTACTGGTTCATGATCCGCAGTTTGTAAACCACTGCTCTGGCTCACACTGAATAGTACCTCACTCTGGGGGTAGTCTGATGGCAATCAATGGGATTGCTCCTGGAGTAAGGTCCTACTTATCATAAGGGCATCAGGTTCTGGTATTAAAGCCCCAGTCCTGCAATCTGATCCATGTTAGCCTGGTGATGCTCTGATACCACTGCATACCATGCTCACCAATAGTGTCTCATTGTTTTCTTGTACTCCCTCCTCAGTCTGTCAGTATCCATTTGTTGTCCCTTGCCCTATACTTAGGTTGTAAGCTCTTTCAGGCAGGGACTGTCTGTTTGTGTGTATAGTATCTAGCACAATGGGGTCCTGGTGCATGGCTGGGGCTCCCGAGTGAGACCTCAATCCAAATAATTAATAATAGTAATAATAATAATATAGGCAGATCCCTACACCTGCATGGAATCCCATGGAAGTGAATGGGGCTCCATGCTGGTGCCAGTGTTTGACCTTGGGCTCCCACTGCAGAACTGGAGCCTGTGTTTATAAAGAAATTTGGGGATCATGAGTGATTACACAGCACCTCTAAAATGTAACCATTTATAATGTTTAATTATTGTAAAATCATATGTAGTACCAAAAAGAGCATTTATCTATAATGTTAAATAATGATGTAAAGCTCTTGATAGTCCTTCCTGTCAAAATATGCAATCAGCATTTAGTACCACTTGTGTCATACACGCAGGAGGATCCACATCTCCAAAGCCACTCTGGACTGCCTGAATGGGGATTATAAAGTTGAAGAAGGACATGGTAAAGAAAGAAACGAATTCTTAAGGAAACATAACATTGAGACCTATTTAATAAAACAGCCCGAGGAGAGTCTGTTGACTTTGCCTGAAGACATTGTGAAAGAATCTGTCAGCATCTCAGACAGGAGAAACAGTGGGGCAACATTTACAGAAGGATCATGGAGCCCTGAACTCCCATTTGATAACATAGTGGGAAAACAGAACGTAAGTCAAACTTTCCTTAATGTCATCAACTATGAAAGCATGCTTGAATGCATCTCAATAATGAAAGCCTCAGAGGAAACAAATTCATCTTTAACCTTTTCTCTAACATGTACTGCAACTGTAGATGATTAAACAAATCACCTCAGGACAGAATTAACCTATATATCAGAATCGGGGAAATGCCAAGGTTTCATGACGGGAAGGGGCAGGGGTTGGGTTTTTTTGGTCCAACTAAAATTAAATACTATGCAGCTGAGTTTTAATTGAACCAAACCTCAAAGCAGTTAATTAAATGTAAAACCAATGTCCTTAAATGACACGAGTTGGGCAAGTCACCATGTGTAATGTCTATTTAACCAACGCACTATATTTTCAGTGCACTGCTGTATTCATTGTCAAAGTCAAGACAAGTAGGTGTATGTTGTGTGGGATATGCAAACATAGCGATGCATGAGTCCAAGTAAAGATATTTGGACTAATACGCACCTTGTGGTAACAGTATCACTATTCTTCACATTCGTTCTTTATTAGCTTAAAAAAAGTCCTGGACGTAATTATGGTTCCCTGACAGGGGGTTACTGGAAGCTTGACTAGCTAAGCAGAAGTAGGGAGCAATAACATGAAAGAAATGTCTCTCTAGATTGCTCTCAATCAGACCCTTTTCAAAAGCATTTTATGTAAGTTGTACACATTCTGGGGATCCAGTAATTTTTCACAGTCCTAAAATCAGTTATGAAACCTGTCTGCTTAAAACGAATTAAAGATGAAAAGGTTAAAATGCCCTAAGGCACCACTCTTTCTACTGCATTTGAAAGATTGATGAGTCATAGTGAAACAAGATCAGTTTGAGTTGCTTTCCATTGGTATGTGAGAGATCTATAATGACATATTTTCTTTCTTTTGCTGCATGTATTTAGTCCTAGTTGGCTGAAACGTCTGTAGAACTTAAAGCTTTATTGTGTGAAGATCTTGCTTCGTCAACTGTCTCTTGCCTAGAGTGATAAACCCTCACAAGTGATCAATTCTTTGTGAAAAGTCTTTGTCCTCTCAGACTAAAATGGTGCATGGTACAGTTTGCGGTTACATAAAACATACGTTTTATATGGGTATTTGCTTATCTGCATGTACAACTCCTTTCAGCTCTCACATCATTTTGTCAGCTTATATCCCTATTTTCATTCCATTGGGAATGAAAGAGTGCATGCGTGTTGCTAAAATTAACTTCTCTCAACATTCTCCCTTTCTTTGTTCTTTCCCTTTCCGATTTCTATAGGCCAAAAAAAAAAAATGTTGCAGATTGGGCTATTCTCCCATTGTCCATATTCTCAACTGTACCTTATCATGGTGCTAACAATGAAGAAAAAGAGCTATTGTTTTATACCATTGTTGACCTCCTTCCACCTAACAAGCCCGTAAAAAATCTATGAAAATGACTGAAAGGTGTATCAATGCACGTATCTTCAAAGGGATTTGCACCTTATGGCAACAAAACGAATCTAAATCAACAGAGGATGGCTTCTCCCTATTTTGATTGACTATTATTTATCCCAGTATTAAAAACATAAATCATTTTTACTATATAACAATTAATTAGCTGGGTAGATGCTCTAATTAGCCAATCACTGCATGCATGACTCAATTGTGTAATTTTCAATGGTAAAGTCAATATAGTGTGCATTATTGTTCATTAATAGTGGGCTGCAACGAATATAATCTTAGAAATCAGATGGCATCTTTGAATTATGCTAGTAATTTGTATCTTTCTCCAAGGGCTGGTCAGCCTTGGACAGATTAAGCATTTAATAATGTTAATTATCAGCAGAAAGATCAATTGTAGCAGAGGAGGTTAGAGATGCAAGAAGCAGCTGTTCGACAGCGAAGCACTGGATCTGCTTTAGTATTTGCCAGTTCCTTTCAAATGTCCTCACTAAAAAATTATCAGTTACAACAAGATTTGGGTAACTCAACTCATCTGGTACCTGTGGCTTAATTCTAGGTCTTGCCGAGTCTATTTCAATCTGACAGATTAGAGTCTCTTCTGATTTCTCTCCTCCAAGCCCCAATTCATCACATTTCAAATTCTTTTCCCTAATTTATTTTGGACTGGTAGCCTATGAGAGTGGCGGGGAGTGGAGGTATGAGATTTGATTTAGAGGCCAAATAAGCCGTCTACACATCACACACATGTAGAAAAGCTAAAGTTACCAGGCTTGTGACTTAGGTTTGATAGTGAATTACGCCGAGGTTGTGAGTGGCCATAATGAAATTCAGTCCACGTCCAATATTCCTGGACTGTATAGCTAGTGGAATGGAGCTATTAGCATGGCTGGGCCCTTCTGTAAAGCACAGACAGTCTCCAATCCCTGTGGTATATGGATAGTTGGTGGAATTGGATTCTCTGTCTGTGCTTTACAGAAGTTGAAACCAAGGGCAGAATATGGCCCCTGATGTTACTCTGAAGAAATTTGACACAGATGGGATGCAGTTACAGACATGCTAATCTGACAGCTTTGTGGTGAATGCACATATTCTAGTGATTGTTTTGGTGACTGTTACCAATGCAGACATCTAATAAACAATGTATAAAGAATTCCATTGATTTTAGAGAAGTATGAACAACTGTTGTAAAGATCAGGAGTCAAACATAAAAGGGCAGGGGGTCATAAAGTGCAGGAGACGTAGATTCAATTCCTAGTGTCAACCTCTTATTTTGATGCCAAAAGCCCCTATGAAATAGTTTTACAGGATTGAATAGACAATGGAAACCTGTCTTTTGTTATTTTAACCATCCTGTAGTGTTTAACAAAAAATCATATCCCTGCTATAGCACTCCACTGTAAAAAAGAAACTTACAGAAAGGATATTGCTCTCTATTCAATTTTATTACTTTTAGAATAATTTCTATAGAATTCTGTTTCATGCTTATGCAGTTCTGTAGGACTTTGACATAGAGCATCTTTAGCTGCTTCCATATCTTTGTAAATCTGGCCCTTGGACTAGGAATATATGATGACAAAATGGAGCAGAGGGAATACTTCCTATTTTTTTCAAAAATGTGTGTATTTTTATTTTGAAAACTAACTTTTTAAAATTTGACCTCTCAGATTCCTGTACTTCAATATATTTCTGCACCCTCTGCTTTCAGTTTATCTTATTTTATGTCTGTTTTTGCCCTCTCACGCTTTTTGGTCTTTTCACTTTGAAGTCCAGATTCTGCCCTGTGGCGTCAATGTTAGCTCATCTAGTGGTGGCACTTGAACCTGAGAGCTTGTGCCTGTGTCATACGCTACAAGACCCAAGCAATTAACCCATGTTCCAAAAGGAAACATTCAGCTCAGTGAATGGGAATTCGAATGCACCATCTTTTTTAGCGAATGGCAGTATGAGTAGCCTGTCTACATTTGCATTGCATCATACTGAAAACACAACCCTTAAGGTCCGCCAGAGTGTCATTTCTTCTGGCTAATAAATCAGGAGGCAAAACAAAACTCTGTTGGCACCACAATCAGTTGTCTAAGATTCCACTTGGCCAAGTTTTATATTCCGAATAACTAAGTTGACTCTGGATCTTTTTTGTTTACACAACAAAACCAATCCCAATTCCACACTAATTGGATATAGATAATATTGTAATTAGATTTAGTACTGAATTACAGTTCAGCTGGAATATGTTGAATCAAAAGTATTTAAACCTACCCCCTGAAACTCACTCAGTGTTTTTTCTTGTATTTTTTCAGTTACAAAAAAATAAGGAACCCTGGGTTAATAGGAAGTATTCTTCTACTTCTTCCAACATTATTTGGGCCTAAACCCATATTCCCTGTCTATGCAAAACTACCACAGGCATCACTGGGAGATGACAAGTAATGGGCCTGTCTCACGCAACTCTTTTATATCAAAGTACAAGCCTCTTGAGTTGAGATAACCCAAACAGTTGAAGTAATATGATTGCAAGGTGTTAACATGCTAAGGCCCAAAACCTAGTCACAATGAAGTCAATGGAAATTTTGCTGTTGGTTTCAACACGATAAGGATTCGCAGCTGAAGCATTAAACAACACTGGGAAATACATTGTACTGTCAAACTGGAAAAGTTTTGTGTGAAAAACAAATTATAACAACTTCACTTGGGTGGCGGTAATAGGCATGAGAAAAATTGGAAACCATGTGCTGAACTGCATTATTCATGCCTTTTGATCCGCCTCACTAGATCTCTGTTTACTAATCCTCGCCCCCCCTTGGAACATACTTGTAATTCCAAATCTCTTGACAACATCAAACAATGCCTATTTTAAACCTATCAACTTACTGGATAAATGTTTCCTCCTTTCCCTTAATATTACACTGGTCTGAGGTACAGGATGGGCACCAGGGAGAGATCCTCAGCTGATGTAAATTGTCAAGACAATGTACTCCAACTGATCTGCCCCATGGGATGAAATCCTGGTTCCATTGAAATCAATGGCAAAACTCCCAGGACTTTAACAGGGCTAGGATTTCACCCCGGACTAATGCAGGGGTAAGGTTAGATATACTGTGGTCCTGCAGGGTAACACATGGGAGCTTTGTGTGGTTAGAAAGGGGATATTGCCCTATTTTCCCATGGGATATACAGCACTTGCATCTCACCCTGGAAGGGCTAGTGATATCTGCATGGATGATCTCACTTAACTCATTCTTAGAGTTTTCTAAAAATGTATTCATTATTACTTTCCTCTTCAGTACAGCTGGACTCGTGATATTAAAGGAGCTTGGTTTTACAGGCAGAGGGAAGTGAAATATCGTTCCCATGCAGTATTTCAAATCTCTCTGAAACATTTCTAAAGTTGTTGTTTTTTTTGTAAAACATCTTCATCTGTGTTGGAGTAGAACCTTGTACACTGGTTCCCTGATTCTGAATGGAGTCTTAAGGTGCTACTGTAGTGTAAATGCTGATGATCATGATATATAGAATACGTCATTGCATGATATAAAGGTTTCAGTACTGTTCATTTGGGAGGTTAGGCCTAACTCCTGAGTACAATGGCTATCCCCAAACTCAGGTCACTAAAACCTTTAGAGCACACCGTTGCATGCATGCACATTTGTGCATCTGACAGACAGACACAGAACTGTTGCCTTTAAAAAAAAAAGACATTTGCCAACCGTTAACCACACTCATATCATGGACACTAGTTTTTCCCTAGACTTAGAAGAATAAATAAATGTGATAACTCTACGGTAGGGCATCTGTTGGCAAACGTGGAACTGTTTTGTTTTGACCACTGTATATACAATGCTTTCTCTGCCAGTAGGGGTGTGACTGAAAGCACTGTGTCTTGTCTTTCAATGTCACTCACTAATATTGAAAAACAAATCATTAGGTCCAGATTCTGCCACCCTCACTAATATTCAGTAGTACTTTACTCTGCAAATAGCCCTGTTGGTTTCAATGGGATTACTCGAGGAATAAGAACTACTCTGGATGAATAAGGGTGGCGGCATCTGGCCCTCAGTAGTTATATGGATCACGAGTATTTGTTCCATATAGCTGCTGACCAGACAGCATCATAGGCTTGGTGGGGAAGCAAGTATTCCACATTGGTTCCCCTAGCAAATGCAGAACAAAGCATGGGATGTGCTGGCACAAGTGGATTAGAGCACATACCTTGGTCAATGACACACAGATAACCTTTTATTACTTGATTTTTATTGCTCATTAGGGAGAAGCTGTTTGTGTCAGTGTCTTTGTTTGTGTGAGAGAGAAAGATGGACATATTACATCGTGTTCAGCTGGGATTTGCCCTTCTTTTTCCCGGAGAAATATGGATTGTTTCAATCCGCTTCCCTCCTTGTCCCACTGCAAATTGCATTGTGGCCCCTGTCATGATTAGGTGGCATATTTAGGCACCAGTAGTTCTAAACCAATTAGTTAATATACGCAGCAACAAAGCAGCATGATTCTTCACTTCACATTAAGCCAAATTACTTTAGTCACCTGCTGAGGTGAGGTGAGATAATTTGCCCCAAGTAATCAAGAGTTACCCTGCTAAAACATCAGGCACTTGTCTCCTTCTGCTTCCAGCAGAGCTGGACTTAATTCTGAAGAGACCAAAACACTTCAGCCTCTGAAGTGATCCTTTTCTTATAGAGACCAAGCACGGCTTCAAGCCTCCATCCCTGTAACAGAATATCCATAATAGCTTCGCCACAGATCCCAAGTTTAAATTAACTCCTTCAAGTCTGGAGAATGACTAATATACCTCTAAGGAAAGGATGTTATTAGGTGTGATCCACAACACATTGCAATCACATTTTCTAATGTTCCTAAAATCTCAAATCTCATGATCCAGGGCTTCTCCCAATCACCTGTAGGGATCAGAAAGGACCCTTATTTTTTTTTCTCCTTCCTCTGAAGTATCAGAGATGTCCATACCTGCAGATGGAACACTTGGCAGAGTGGGCCAGCGATTTGAGGTGGTACTGAGTATTGTCTCTCTCAGCTTGGCTGGCTGGTTCATGCTCACATGCTCCGGGTCTAACTGATTGCCATATGTGGGGATGGGAAGTTATTCCCCCAGATCAAATTGGCAGGGACGCTGGTTGTGGTTTTTTCTACAGCATGGGGCATGAATGCTAAAATCATCTGGGTATATATCACTGAAAAACTCCTTGTCACTGCTGGAGCCTCAGGCATTTGTGCACCTCGGTCCTTCCTGTTCTCTGCCTGTGGCATGCAATAGTTTAAGCCCCAGAGGGCTATAATACTTTGATCTAATTCTGGTTGATAGGGTTGGTCTGGGGATGGCTAGCTGGAGTTTATTGGCCTGTGATTTACAAGAGGTCAGATTAGACGTTCTGGTGGTACCTTCTGGCATGAAACTCTGACTCTAGAAAGATTCCTAATGACTTCACTGGAATCTGCCCTTAATGCATACATCTTAACTTTTGCATACCAGCGATAAGATGGGGACCTAGATATGTCTGAAAGCTTTTATGGTAATGTTTAATTGATTTCCCTTTCTGAAAATTTGGTAGTACTGCCTTTTTTGTGACTAAGTAAAAGGGCTTCTCACAACACTTAAAGGGTGAAATCCAGCCATATTGAAGTCAAGAGCAAAATCCCCATCAACGTCAATATTGGAAGGGATTTGAGCCATAGTGTGTTAAGCACTTTTGGCTTTCTGTGTTCTAAAGTTTCTCTTCTAATTATGCAGTGTAAGAGAGCAATTTACTATTCAGGATTATTTGATCCTTGGCCTCTCTACCAGGACTTCAAATAAGGTTGCCACTTCAGCTGTATTTTGTGGTGGTAATTAGGCTAAAACCACTCTCATTTCTTATGTGCTATTCAACATTTATCAGAAGGTAGTAGCATAAGATCGTTTCTGTCCATGCTCTGAATTTGGACCAGGGAAAGACTCCATATTCCATTATCTGCATGGAGTCTCCTAATCAATAAAAATTGCCTTATGGGTTCAAACCACTGGTCCATCTAGACCAGTATTATGTCTGCTGCAGCGGGCAGTACCAGATACATCAGAGGAGCCCTGCAACAGGCAGCTGTGAATTAACCTGCCCACAAGGAACATTTCTTCCTAACCCCTAATAATTAGAGGTTGTCTTGTACCCTAAAGTTTGAGAGTTTATATCCCTTCTACTCACTAGCATTTTTTTAAACATTGGGATTATAGCAGACAATAATGTTTAAGTTTTCCCATTCAATCTGCTGTCTTTGTGGTTTGCATAATGAATTGCTACACTGGGTTGAGTTACTCCTTCATGGAATTAAATTCTACATCTGTTCTCAAAGTTGAACACCACTCTTACTATCTCCACCATCTGTCCTTTTCGAAACTTCACAGAAATCACTTGCGTCATCAGTGATGGAAAAGGACAATTAAAATGATCTACAAAAAAACTACCACAGTTACGACCATGAAAAGTGATGTATATGAATGATGTTAACCAATATGGCATAACTGTGATCTACATATGCTGGTTGGAACATGCCAATGTAGAGAAGCTCACTGTCTGTTTGAAAGCATATGAACAGGCACATGGTGAGGCAGACAGGGACGTTTCTCCTTCTTTCTCCTCCCCTCCAAACTATCTGTTCCCTGACTATACACATCCAGTAACTTCACTGTCTTTTCTCCTTTACATATTTTCTGTGAATTCTTTTCTAATTTGCTGAGACAGACCACTGAATTCAGTCCCCTGTTTCCTTGGTGTGGGTTCCCTCCACTATCCTCTAAGAATTTCACAAATAATGCAGCGGCAAAATCTGGAAACATTATTACAATGATATAGTTCAGTGGAACCACAAACATAAAGGCCCCTACAAAACGTGACACGAAAGCAGCCAGCTACTATACTGTATGTGTTTAGTGGAACAGACGTTGTTTTAAACTTCTGTAGGTTTCATTGAATGAATTGCATGAAATGCTGTTATGGTTTGCAATGCAACATAATCTAAAACATTGCATTTTTAACCCAAGGGGACCAGCAGGTTTATTCTGTTTGCATGTGCTTTCCCCTAGACTCTGGCTGCCCTAACAAGAAATTCAATAAATCTGCTTCCAAACCATCTTGCACAAGCTTTGCATGTCCAGTCTGGGCCCGAGGAAATTAACAAGCGAATAGAGCACACCATCGACTTACGGAGTGGCGATAAATTGAGAAGAGAGCATATCAAGCCTTTCTCACTGATGTTTAAAGACTCCAGCCTGGAGCATAAGGTAGCTGGGTCTTGATAGCTGCATTTTTCCAATTCAAATTGTCTTAAATGTCCACTGAATTAGAGACAACAGCTCTAGGTTCTAGCTTTGTTTTGTTTTGTTTTGTTTTTTAGAAGACACGATTGAACCGAAGGTCATTCTACTCCTTGATTAGTCAGTTCCAAAGCTGGCAAATCCCTACTAGTGAGCCAAGGGCTGCTTTTGAAGAAAAGTGAAAGCTGTTTGCCAGCTTTTTAATTGGATGATGAGTCAAAGCAGAGCTTACTTTTTAAAATGAGGCTGCTTGGGCACAAAAATCGGGAGCAAGCATGTCAATAAAATGATGCTTCTCCTTAGGAAAATAAAAAAAAAAAAAGAGGATAGATAGTATAGAAATCTATTCCCCCTTTTTGGTGACACAATCCCACCCGAAATCCCAGTCAATTGCTATTTTTTATTTTGAGTCAAAACCACTCTATCAAATCTTTGTTTTAGTCCCGAAATTAAAGAAACATTCTACTTCTGAGGGATAAATATTGTTTTCTCATGTTGCTCCTGAGCTGCAGTATGATCCCACCCGAATCTTGTCTCTTGTCTGCATTCAAAAGCACATATATATTTCAGTTTGAAAGTGGGGGGGGGGATGGAAAAGCGAGCTCGTCCAGTGTTTCTTGCAAGCTAATTATGTTGGTTCTTTTCATTGATTTCAAATGACTTCATCAACCCAGAGAATAACAAAGTGCTCAGTGTCAGCAGTGATAGTCTTATGGTCGGGTATATGCCTAATTGGAGAAGGGGGAGGGAGAGAAACAGCATGGAAGTTGCACGCTTGAAGAGTCTTGCTGTCCATCAGTGCTTTAACATCTGTTGAGCAACAGCTCAAGGTACATTCGCTCAACTCATGTAGGCAGATCCTCAACTGGTGTAAATTGTCATAGCTCCATTGACTTCCACAGAATTATAACAATTGACACCAGCTAGGGGTCTGTCCCATAGACATCTGCGAGCAATTTGAGTCTGATCCCACATTCTTGACTCAGGCAATACTCTGATTACAGACCTTGCTCTCATTAAGTAGGAACTTCTCCTCCTGAAACCCTTGCTGTCATTGAATCGTACATTACTTTGCAAAAGACCCCACTGAAGAAAAGAGGACTGACTATTCAAGAAGTTACTACTCAATACGAGCAAAGCCTCAATCTGGCCCAAAGTAAATAGGAATTTTCCAGAATCAAGTCCTGTGTTAGGGGCATTGTTTTGTTAAAGCTGCCTGCCAGCTCAGACTCCACAATTAGCAATGACAGGAAAATTCCAGATGGAAAATTTGGGATCTAATTTAAATTCGGTTTAAGCAGGGCAAGAAAAAACCCACCCGTCACATCTCATAAGTCAGATTTCAAATATTAACAAGGTGTTAAATTATATCTAAATGACAGAAAGGTGTCTGTCAAAAAGTCAGCATTTGTTAGTGGTTGCAACACCTGTTGCTCTCAGTATGGTACCTCAGAGAGCACAGTGCCATAACTGTTGGTAAATTATGACTTTTTTAATGATAACCATTGTATATCTGCATTTCTAGTCCCATGCAGAACCAGCAGGCATAGAATATGAAAAAATGAAGAACTTCTTTTAAAAGTGAACTGGAATAGTTTCAACTTTCTGAATCCGCTTTTTTCAAGTATTGGGTAGAAGTAGATTCAGATAGATTATTTTATCTGATCTGGTTTGTTCAGAGCTAATAATTAGAGGAAAACCAAGTTCTCATAGCTATTCATCTTGCTAAGATGCAGTCTAACTATGCCATCACAAGCTAGACAGTGAGTTCTTGAGGGCCTGGGACTGCTTCGTCGTACATGTGTGCAAAGTGCCATGCACACCAATTGTGCTACTCAAAATAATACATCTAGTAAGTATTCATGGGGCCAGTAGGCTAATGAAAGGCAAATCATCATGTACATTTGATTACTAATATAGTGGAACTACCTTATATTGACATGCAGGAAATGTTTGTTCCTCCCAGTTTTGCCTGTGCAATGATTGCAGGGTTAGCACCACTTAGTGATGTTATACAAGGTAATATCTGCAGAGAATAGCTACCATTTCTAGAAAGGCGGCCCCTAATTATTTTCTTGATTGTCTCTATACTATCATTTAACACTAATTGTTTTCCTCTTGTTTTATCAGGTTAAAATTTGAGTCGGACCAGACTATTTCAAAACATTTTCTCGCTAAGCTCTCATTGTCCCCGGTCCTTGCCTTTCACTCCAGAATCAGACTTTTTCCCCAGTTCTTAACACTTCTCTGCTGTCTGCCATGACCTTCTACATCAGCTCCTCTAGTTGCTCTCTGCAGTGCTTCTGAGTAAATGAACTGGCACACGTTTATTGGCCTTCCCCTCTCACTCTGCAGTTCCCCCATGCCTGATTGATTTAGTTTGCTCCCTGTCGCCTTCAGTTTAGTGCGGTGGCTGCCACAAGACAGCAGCGGCTCAGAAATAAAAATATTTCCAAAATGTTTCCAGTTTCTTTTTTTTGAAACTTTGTGTCCGTACCTTCAGCCTGGTGCTTTTACACAGCACCGACTTCTCCCGAATAAACCCCTCTCTTTTGTTGTCCATGCATTTCTCCCTAGAGAGTGCATATATTAAATGTGTACAATAGATTCACTAGCATTAACCCACTGGCAATAATAAAGCATCATACTTGCTAGCCATGGTCATTCTGGACAGAGAGTCAATGGCTTATATCTCAGATCAATTGACAAGCAAGTACATATAAAAAATGCCCTCCGACTGTATAGGCAATAGGACTGTGCACCACTTATGTCCCATTGAAGGCTTATTTTTGGTAGTTTGAGTGGGACTTAAAGGGAGCATTGAACTTACATTGCATCTCTGCTCAGGAGCTGGGATTTCATCCATTACAAAATCACTGCAGTTAGTGTAATTACAGCAGGGTTAATTTGGAGCTTTGATTTGTTAAAAAGGACATAAAAGGCAAAGTATCAATTTCATGAATCCACCTGCTTTGTGTAAATGGCACAATTTGTTGTGACGTAGCACAATTCCTATCTATTTATAACAGTTTAGGCCTTTATGATTACTTCCAGTGGCAGATTCCCAATTCCTCTGTTGTTCTCCTCTACTGTTGCATGAAAGTAGATTCCACAGACACGGCAAGCATAGTTATATCAGAAAATAGGATACCACCATGAAAGGAAAGATAAAATGCACAGTGAACTCCACCAGGATTCATTGTGTTAGGAGGGATTCATGCAAGATCCCAAATAGTGTGTTTTTAAAATTATATCACCAAATGGACCAGTCATTGCTAATTCATATGTCACATATTAGCGCTTGATATCTCACTGGACTTTCATTATAATTCACTCCCAGTTTCACTTGAAGCTATTTTCACAAACAGGATAGTGGCAAATGGGCAAAATCAAAAGAGACACAGCTAAAGAATCCTTGAAGCTTTAGCATCGGACTGTGGAAGATGCTGACAGCCTTCTAATGGCTCACAAAGGTTCTCAGCTATCGCTTGGGATGATTCCCCTCTAAATAGGGATTGGATGCTGCGAGCAAGTGGTCAGAGAGTGGTGGGGAATGAGCAAAGCTGTTTGGGGCCTGCTATGCTACGCACAGTGCCGGATGGGAGCCCAGGGAAGAATTGTGCCTCTCTGAGCCACAGTGACTTCCTGGCATTCCTCCTGGAGCAGGGTTGAGCCTCGAGGCTCAGTCCAGCCCCTAATGACTTCAAAGCACTCAGAAATATTAACAACAAGTCCTTCTCAAGGCACAATTATGCCACATACGCCTTTATCCTTTCAACATCAATTTAAATACAGCAGGAAATGCTGTATTTGTATTGCAGTAAATTAATTCTCTATAATTTCCCTAACCAATCATTTTCATTTCATAATAAATTGTAAAAACTTAAAATTAACTTTCCTTGGTTATTTTGTGCAGTGCATCGGCCCAGTCCTGTACAGTTTAGGCAGGCAAAACCCTTTCTTTCTTCAGTGATAGTTTTACCTGAATCAGGAGTGTGGAACTGGGTATTTCACATGTTACTAGAAAGAAAATGGGGTTTATATTTGAGAGGAGACAAGTTTTGTGTTTACGAAGAGCAGCTGAATTTAATATGCCAGTTCTCTTTTGTACTATCCTTATGTCATTGTTGCTGATAGCTCAGTGACTCAGGTAGTATGTGGAGACAACTCTAACTAAGCTCACACCCATGGCTTCAAAGATTGACATCCATCTCGAAAAGCGAGTAGGAAGCATCCCCTGGTGAGTGTGGTGAGGCACTAGCAATCAATTTCTGCAAAGTTTAAGCCTTCTTTAAAAAAAGAAAAAGAAAAAAGAAAACATGAATGGATGAAGTGGTGTTTTCTTGCAAACGCAAGTAAACAGATCTACTGTCTCTGCACACAGCAGCAGAGTGAAACTAGTAACCCTGTGCACAGTAGTGAAACCATCAAGAATCATGTCAATTTCACACTGCCACAGCAATGAGTAGACAAAGGAGTTATTCATGAGAGAGGGGGATCCAAAAAACAGATGCAGGCAGAGAGGTAAATGGGCATCCTTCTTCCTTGAAACAAGCAAACAGGACACTTTGGAAGAGGGAGAAGCTAAGAAGCACCTTCTCCCTTCCAAAAGCTAGATGAGATAGAGCTTTAGATTTCAGCAGATGCTCAAACAGGAAATGAAGCCCAAGGATGCAAGGATTGGGCAC
This sequence comes from Natator depressus, assembly GCF_965152275.1. Lineage (NCBI taxonomy): Eukaryota > Metazoa > Chordata > Testudines > Cheloniidae > Natator > Natator depressus. The sequence goes on from NC_134235.1 coordinate 17,505,250, forward strand.
AGTTTTAAAGCCCATCACTCACCTCCTTCAAAAGTAGCCGAGAAGACAGAGGGTTGAGCTTTGCAACATGCTGTTACCCGGGGACCTTAGTGATGCAGCTCCCTCTCTCTTGCCACTTGCCCTGCTCATGCCCACATTTTAGTTCTGCTTCTCTGGACCTGTCGGCATCAGGGGCAGGGGGAGGAGTTTGTTTGTTTCTCACAAAATCTGAAAGGGAGATCCATATACATTTTATATTACCTTTGATTTCATTTACAGTGCTGAATATATAACTCGGCTTCCCCATCATCTGGAGAGATTAGATGAAGCAGAGAGGCATGATTCCATTGCAATAAAAGAGGAGAGAGAAAGTTTTACAGATAGGCATCTTTTTACTTTTATTCCTTAAAGGAATTTTTGTAGCACAGATAAGGCATAAATAGAGCTATGCCCGGTTTTTTGAAATTTAGGTACACGGGCCAGCTCCTCATCGGCTGTAAATCGACATTGCTCCACTGAAGTCAGCGGTGATATGCTGATTTCCACCACCTAAGGACCTAGTCCATCTGCCTACTGGTTTAACTGATTCACTTTTATTGACTGAGCCCAAAACTTGTTTCTGAAGGGACTTGCACGGCAAGGGTGATGTGGTAATCTGCGATGTCTGCTAGGATTTCCAAAATCTGTGGTTTGCAGGACTGGAAGCAAAATGCTTGGCAATAGGTAGTTTGAATTTCAAAAAAAAAAAAAAAAAGCCAAAACAGAGGAAAGCATTTGGTGGCATCTTTGCAACTCAAGGCGCCTTCAGTATAAAAGTTGGGCTGTTGGCAGAATAATATCCCCACTTGAATGCTCATGTTCATAAGTTTCTATATTACCTGTGTGTTAGTTGGAATATTGACTGTCATGACTTGAAAGGAGAACAGGATAAATGTAATACAGAGTTCAGGCCATATTCTGTTAGGCTCCTGGGAAAAGGCATAATGCTACCCCAAGTGACACATACATTACAAAGGGAGCATTAATGGTTATCCATATTATCACCCAGCGCCATTCACAAATCTCATGCACAATTTATTCTCCTGAGAGTAGGATATGTATGGGTTTGTGGAAGGGGGGGAGCTGTGTGAAGAGGAAATTACAGATTTAAAGATCATTTAGATATGAATAGAGCCCTACCAAATTCATGATCATGAAAAATGCATCACAGACTGTGAAATCTGGTCTTTTGTGTGCTTTTACCCTAGACTATACAGATTTCACGGGGGAGACCAGCGTTTCCCAAATTGGGAGCCTTGACCCAAAAGGGAGTTGCAGGGGGGTTGCAAGGTTATTTTAGGGGGTCACGGTATTGCCACCTTTACTTCTGCGCTGCCTTCAGAGCTGGGTGGCCGGAGAGCGGCGGCTTTTGTCCAGGCGCCCAGCTCTGAAGGCAGCGCCCCGCCAGCAGCAGTGCAGAAGGAAGGACGGCCTGGTGTGGTATTGTCACCCTTCCTTCTGTGCTGCTGCCTTCAGAGCTGGGCAGACAGAGTGGCAGTTGCTGACTGAGGGCCCAGCTCTGCAGGAAGCAGCGCAGAAGGAAGGGTGGCAATACCACACCAGGCCGTCCTTCCTTCTGCGCTGCTGCTGGCGGCGGCTCTGCCTTCAGAGCTGGGCTCCCGGCCAGCAGCCGCCGCTCTCCAACTGCCCAGCTCTGAAGACAGCACCGCCACCAGCCGCAGTGCAGAAGTGAGAGCAGCAGTACTGCAGCCCCCTCCCTACAATAACCTTGCAACCCCCCATAACTCCTTTTTGGGTCAGGACCCCTACAATTACAACACTGTGAAATTTCAGATTTAAATAGGTGAAATCAACTATTTTTAAAATCCCATGACCGTGAAATTGACCAAAATGGAGGTGAATTTTGTAGGGCCCTAGCTATAAAGCTATAGACTGACCTTGACATTACACTCTGTGATCCCTTCCCATCACAGAGTGGTCTCTTGCCGTGTTTTGGAGAAGTCAGAATAAGCAAGGGCAGTAGAGCTGAGGAGCGGAGGGGAGGGACTCACTTCAGCTGAAAGTTGAGTATTTTAAAAGGAAAACGTAATGACCTTTATCCTGCAAACACTTACGCACACGTGTAACTTTATGTATGTGATGCAGCCCCTGTTGACTTCGGTGCATGTCTTCCATTTCTTTTTAATAGAGTCCCCAATTAAAACCTTGTATCCAAACACTGCTGAACTATGGGGTATTAGAGATCTAGATCTGAATTTATGGCTTGGACTTCCCTGTCAGTACTATGTACCTAGGTATTTTGCATCATATTCATCCCCGTGGTACCTGTATCCTCACCCCATCTTTTGCTTTTTAATGCATGGAATTCAGACAAAAAGGCAACCATGTAAAACCACTTTGTATTATAAAGCAAAAGGGTTGGGGTTTGCTCCCATTGTGAGAGTGGTTTATTGGCTCATTCATGACATGATGATTTTCTTTCATGATGATTTTCTTTCTTTTTTAAAAACAACACCACAATATGCTGATTAATATACCAGATCCTCTTTTAAATTTCCCAGAAACTTCAAAGAATGTCACTCTTTACAAAACTGATGCATGAGCCGAAGGTTAATTCATTCTTCTATATTTTTTATTCCAGTATTCTCAAATGAGGGATGAAGTGTTCAAATCAAACTTGGTGTGTGCATTCATTGTCCTTGTATTTATCACGGCAATCCAAAGTTTACTTCCTTCTACAAGGTAAATACAAAGAGACCTCATTACAATTCTAAAAGGCATTACGGGGAAAGCACAGGATTAGGGCCAGTGTTTTCCGGCAATGAAAACAGAATAATTTCAGATTTTCAAAGCTGTATATTTTGGAAATTTTGGAAATGTAGTATATTACTACAAAAATATATTAATACAAATATCAACAAACATGAGCAATATATAATTCTTTACCGCACAAAAATCCTAAGTGCTGAGGGGTAGACCCAGGTGTGCAGGGGAGGTGAGCGGGGTAGAAGCGCTGTGAATGCTCTCGAGAGCAGGTACGAGTGCCATCCGCTCTGCTGCATGACAAGGGAGCCCGGCGCCCGGCTGCCAAGTCCCCTGCCCACCCAGGGGAAACTCCGCAGCAGTTTTGCTGAGCCCAGGCCTCTATGAGAAGAGGAGAAGGTATCAGCAAGTCTCAATAACCAGCATCTGCCCTGTGCCCTCAGGATGAGTCAGGTTTCTCCGGGCAGAAATCAGCAGTCGGAGGGCATGACCTGTGTGGCCTCCCCACCCTCTGACCAGCGATTCTGGAAATTAACTGTAATTCTAGAAATGAAGTGTCATTTCAGAAAAAAACATGGTAATAGCAACAGTTTCACAGAAAACACTGGCCCTACCCAGGACGATAATATTTCTAGAATTTCCTTCATTTATGTAACATAAATCAAGCAACTTGATTCTAAAGTTCCTAAGAAAAGTTTGGAAATATTAATGCATGGGTTTTTTTTCTTGTAACATACTTTTGTATCATGCTGTCTTCAGGACCTAACACCACTCCTGTCTTCTCATCTTGTTAGGGAGAGAATTGAAATCCACAAGGCCTGCTATGTCTGAATCATTCTATCAGTTTTAAGTGGCACATACCATTGAAATGAATGGGGAGTTTGACTTTGAAAAATTAGCATCATATGGCCTCATGTTTCTACAGATAATCTAAAAAATGCTCATTCTGAATGGGTACAATTTCTTATTAGTAAATAATTATTGGTGGGTTGGTGACTGGTTAAAAAGTGCTTTTGTTTCTGTGTTCCATCACAGCACATAAGTATGTCTTAAGTAAGTTGTGTAATTATACTTTATCAATGGTGTGATGTGATGTATAATTATCCTGTCAGGAACAGTCTTGTACTGTCAAGAACGGTAGAGTAAATGACCTAGTAGCTCTTTTCCCACTCTGATTTATCTGGGCTTCACGTAGCGCTGAGTTCTCTTAACTCCCGCTGAAGTCAACAGGAGTTGAGGGTGATCAGTAATTTGAATGACTAGGCCATCTGTATTGCATGATGGAACTTCATGTAACATAACCAAACGTGTCAGACTTTCATTTTTGTCCAGCTTCTCCTGCCATTAAATGCAGCATTTTTCTAAGCATTGTGCACCCATTTGTCTATCTACGTGCCACAGCCTTGTTGAGCATCTACTGCTCTACAATACAAAAACCCTAGGCTCTTAACTTCCCCAAAAGTCACCCGGCTGAGTCTCCTATGAGGTGAATGATGCTGCTGCTACAGAACGGGATGCACAAAGCACTCAGTTCTCAGACAGCTGCTTGTCACACAAAGGAACTTGACCACCTGTGGGATAACTTTGAAACTATAGCAACCTGATAAGCGCTAAGGACTTAAACTAACTGATTTGTGCTTTGAATAAGTATTAAAAGTGCCTGTAGCCTAGGACAAATGCTTTTTTTCATTTATCAATGAAAAATTTTAAAAACATATGATCTTAGGCATGCCTTTATATTATGGTGATGGGCACATTATAAATGTGTGTATAGTAATTTGCGTAAACTCCCACAACATTTAGAATTCTAACGGATCAAAAACACCCCTTATTTTTGATTTTATAGAAATCACAAACCCAGCCACCACTGGTTTGAAAAATGTCCCCGTCCCCCAGCCCATTTTTACCAATTTATAATCTCCAGTTTCTTATCTTCCGTTCTTTAGAAATAATCTACTCTGAGTATCATAAAGCAAGGTGGATACTGGGTACATGAGCTATTCTAGTCATGGTGGGAGTCTACTATAGACCACCGGACCAGGGGGATGAGGTGGACGAGGCTTTCTTCCGGCAACTCGCAGAAGTTACTAGATCGCACGCCCTGGTTCTCATGGGAGACTTCAATCACCCTAATATCTGCTGGGAGAGCAATACAGCAGTGCACAGACAATCCAGGAAGTTTTTGGAAAATGTAGGGGACAATTTCCTGGTGCAAGTGCTGGAGGAACCAACTAGGGGCAGAGCTCTTCTTGACCTGCTGCTCACAAACCGGGAAGAATTAGTAGGGGAAGCAAAAGTGGAGGGGAACCTGGGAGGCAGTGACCATGAGATGGTCGAGTTCAGGATCCTGACACAAGGAGGAAAGGAAAGCAGCAGAGTACGGACCCTGGACTTCAGAAAAGCAGACTTTGACTCCCTCAGGGAACTGATGGGCAAGATCCTCTGGGAGAATAACATGAGGGGGAAAGGAGTCCAGGAGAGCTGGCTGTATTTTAAAGAATCCTTATTGAGGTTACAGGGACAAACCATCCCGATGTGTAGAAAGAATAGTAAATACGGCAGGCGACCAGCTCGGCTTAACAGTGAAATCCTTGCTGATCCTAAATACAAAAAAGAAGCTTACAAGAAGTGGAAGATTGGACAAATGACCAGGGATGAGTATAAAAATATTGCTCGGGCATGCAGGAGTGAAATCAGGAAGGCCAAATCACACCTGGAGTTGCAGCTAGCAAGAGATGTTAAGAGTAACAAGAAGGGTTTCTTCAGGTATGTTAGCAACAAGAAGAAAGTCAAGGAAAGTGTGGGCCCCTTACTGAATGAGGGAGGCAACCTAGTGACAGAGGATGTGGAAAAAGCTAATGTACTCAATGCTTTTTTTGCCTCTGTCTTCACGAACAAGGTCATCTCCCAGACTACTGCACTGGGCAGCACAGCATGGGGAGGAGGTGACCAGCCCTCTGTGGAGAAAGAAGTGGTTCGGGACTATTTAGAAAAGCTGGACGTGCACAAGTCCATGGGGCCAGATGCGTTGCATCCAAGAGTGCTAAAGGAGTTGGCGGATGTGATTGCAGAGCCATTGACCATTATCTTTGAAAACTCATGGCGATCGGGGGAAGTCCCGGACAACTGGCAAAAGGCTAATGTAGTGCCCATCTTTAAAAAAGGGAAGAAGGAGGATCCTGGGAACTACAGGCCAGTCAGCCTCACCTCAGTCCCTGGAAAAATCATGGAGCAGGTCCTCAAGGAATCAATTCTGAAGCACTTAGAGGAGAGGAAAGTGATCAGGAAGAGTCAGCATGGATTCACCAAGGGCAAGTCATGCCTGACTAATCTAATTGCCTTCTAAGACAAGATAACTGGTTCTGTGGATGAAGGGAAAGCCGTGGACGTGTTGTTCCTTGACTTTAGCAAAGCTTTTGACACTGTTTCCCACAATATTCTTGCCAGCAAGTTAAAGAAGTATGGGCTGGATGAATGAACTATAAGGTGGATAGAAAGCTGGCTAGATTGTTGGGCTCAACGGGTAGTGATCAATGGCTCCATGTCTAGTTGGCAGCCGGTATCAAGCGGAGTGCCCCAAGGGTCAGTCCTGGGGCCGGTTTTGTTCAATATCTTCATAAATGATCTGGAGGATGGTGTGGATTACACCCTCAGCAAGTTTGCAGATGACACTAAACTGGGAGGAGTGGTAGATACGCTGGAGAGTAGGGATAGGAGACAGAGCGCCCTAGACAAATTAGAGGATTGGGCCAAAAGAAATCTGATGAGGTTCAACAAGGACAAGTGCAGAGTCCTGCACTTAGGACGGAAGAATCTAGTGCACTACTACAGACTAGGGACCGAATGGCTAGGCAGCAGTTCTGCAGAAAAGGACCTAGGGGTTACAGTGGACGAGAAGCTGGATATGAGTCAAGAGTGTGCCCTTGTTGCCAAGAATGCCAATGGCATTTTGGGATGTATAAGTAGGGGCATTGCCAGCAGATCGAGGGACATGATTGTTCCCCTCTATTCGACACTGGTGAGGCCTCATCTGGAGTAGTGTGTCCAGTTTTGGGCCCCACACTACAAGAAGGATGTGGAAAAATTGGAAAGAGTCCAGCGGAGGGCAGCAAAAATGATTAGGGGACTGGAACACATGAGTTATGAGGAGAGGCTGAGGGAACTGGGGATGTTTAGTCTACGGAAGAGAAGAATGAGGGGGGATTTGATAGCTGCTTTCAACTACCTGAAAGGGGGTTCCAAAGAGGATGGCTCTAGACTGTTCTCAGTGGTAGCAAATGACAGAACGAGGAGTAATGGTCTCAAGTTGCAGTGGGGGAGATTTAGGTTGGATATTAGGAAAAACGTTTTCACTAGGAGGGTGGTGAAGCACTGGAATGTGTTACCTAGGGAGGTGGTGGAATCTCCTTCCTTAGAAGTTTTTAAGGTCAGGCTTGACAAAGCCCTGCCTTGGATGATTTAATTGGGGATCATCCCTGCTTTGAGCAGGGGGTTGGACTAGATGACCTCCTGAGGTCCCTTCCAACCCTGATATTCTATGATTCTGTGATTCTACACGCTGAGGCTCAGTGCACCTGTGAATGTAACGGGGCGTTTCCCAGCTCTGACATTTAGCTTGTTGGCGCTTCTGATGTACTGCATTGCTGCCAATGGTATTGCAAGATCTGTTCGTGTTTTTTAAAGTCCTTCTTCTTCCAGTACATTAATCTACCATGTCTAGAGTGCTTGACTTTCTTGTGGTTGCTTGTATGCAATAGGATTGATGCAGCTTGCTTATGGAACCTACTTTTCATTGGAGTTTTTTGCTCCTTTATCACTTCTGTCACAGTAACAAAATACGATGTGCTCTCTAGTTGTATGGATTCCTTTCTGCTAATACTCACAGCCCCACCCAGTGTCATATGTGACATATCCATCTTCACTGCAGCTCTTTTGCTTTCCCTCTGGTTTCTCTTCCTCAGTTCCGTGCTACAGGGCAAGTTTCTGCTCTCAGGAGTTGAAAGATCACTCTCCAAGTTAATGACGACAAACATTTACCTACCACTTTTTCTTGTTGGTAAAGTCCATATATTTTGTTTTGAAAACAAAACCTCGTTCTTTACAAAGCATACAAATAATAATACTCTTTGCTAAATAATCACGTACAACCCTGCAATACCAAATAGGTCTGTTAGAGCAAGAGAGAGGAAAACATTTAGGTGAGGAAACTGATGTAGGCGTTGTATTTCTAGCACGGCATTTCAGCCCACGCTGAATTTTAAGCATGTGAGTAATCCCATCGTGTTCAGCAAAGCACTTCATGTTTTTGACTTCAGCGGGATTTAGGCACATGCTTAAGTGGTATGTTGAATAGGGAATAGGATCGCACGCATGCTTAAGGTTAAGTAACTAGTGAAATGTATTGCTGAGCTGGACCTCTGGTGAATTATTGGAAACAAGTGAAGGGAAGCATTATTGAAATGATAATGAGAAAGACTTTACTCAGCAGCTTTACTAACACTCTCAGATATGCTGTATGCACTCATGACAAAGAAGGAAACTCTTTGTTCCATTCTCATATCTGGTGTGTACAGAACCACTGGCAATCACTTCGGCACCCTCTTGTGGCAAAACTGGATGACAGAGCAAGCCTGCCTCAGTTTCCCTCCTCTGCTGGACCCCTGGCTATCTCACCCCCTTATTGGTCCTTCCTCATGACCTCAGCCTTCTGCCTGGGTCATTGGTAGTCCTTTCCCCTTTCAGGGTGCTGAAAAGTACAATATCTCAGGAGACCAGTTGCCCTAGATGGGGGAGTATAGTCCCTGGCCTCTTTGAATGTACCTGTTTGCTCAAGGCCTTCATGAACCTTCCTGTTGGGTTAGTAGGGGGACCCAGGCCCATCCACCCTCTGGGTTCCAAGCCAGGAACTCTGTATAGGGTGGTTGGTGCCAATTTCTCCCAACCCTTTACAGTTTCCCTGCCCTGCTTCCTACCATGCTCCTCCTACTGGCCATTCCTCTGGTTCACAACCTATGGTCCTCTTCTCCAGAGGATTTCCTGTATGGCTTCTCCCTGGTCCTCTCAGCTATTCCACTGGGCGAAACTCCAGATCATCCTTATGGTTTCCCTCCTGAAAGCAGGAGTCCCCCACCCCCATTCTCTTTCTGGAGCTGGAGTTGTGGTTTAGGTGAATAATAACTCCCTCCTTTGGACAGGAGTTCCCTCCGCCTGCTTCCTGGGGCTGTGCTTGTGGTTTAGGCCAGCTGCACAGCTTTAGCTTGGAGGTCTCAGCAAGCCAGTCCCTGTTTCTTAGGAGCAGCAAGTTCTTGAGAGTGTGTGTGTTTGTTTGCTTGCTGGCTTGTTTTCCATTTGTTTTTCAGTTTGCAAAGTCTGGTAGGAAGCCAAGCCTTAGATTACAGCTGAACCTTGATTAAGGGGCGGGGCTTCCTTAGGCATCAGGCCTATAAAGGCAGCTAACTGGCCATCAAGCAGCACAGGAGCCAGCAAACTGAGCTGAAAACAGGGAAGTTTGGGGGAGCGTGGGTGTGGTGTGGTGTGGTGTGGTGTGGGTGGCTTTTTTTCCTTCTTTTTGACAGGAGTTAAGTAGGGAAGGTTATGAGAGATACAAAGACCCAATGAATGGAAGAGACAATGAAGATGACTGGATGTGGAAGCTGCGGGATGAATATTCTGGAGCAGATACCTGAAAGGTGTTTCATTTCTATGATATGCTGCCTGATAGATCTCATGGAAGAGAAGACCCGAGGTTTGGAGGTGAAGCTAGAAATTCTGGTTGAATTTAGAAGGGGATTTGAGTGAATGATGGAGGGAAGGAGAAAGGAGGCTGAGGAGAAAACTCAAGACTTGCAGATGCAAGCTGGACAAGAGTATTGTGAGGGTAGATGTCTGTCAGCAACTGAGTCATGGGCCATTTTGCCCAGTGGTTGGAGCAAGAGCCTACCAGTTGGAATCCAGATGGGGAGGATGCAGCCAAGTGTCATAGCTGGGAGTCAGAGACAAAAGCCTAATCTGAAGGGTTAACTGGAATCAGAGTTGGAAGGTGTAGCAGAAGTTTTAGATGGGCGTCAGAAACCAAATCTGAAGCCAAAGGGTTAACTGGACTTGCAGTAAGAAGGTGGAATTGAGGGTCTGAGTCAGAGCTCCGGCAGGAGCTGGGACAGGCTGGAGCAGGAGCGGAAGCAAGACTAGAGATAGTGGAGGCAAGTACAGGACCAAGCACAGTTGCAGGCGAGGAATGCATTGAGCAGCCACTGGACTACTGCTGCTATTGAGCTTAAATATCAGCCTGCTGACTCCTGCAACCAGTCAGGACAGTCAATGGAGAAAGCTTCCATCAGGGCCAGCTGTGCTCATTGGATTGCTAGGAGACTGGCTCTGCTGCAGATTAAGACCCTGACAACTTCTGGATGAAGAAAGTGGCCCATGTAAGCATGTGACTATGAGAACAAGGCAGATGAAAAGACTAGCTAGTAAAAGAGAAACAGAGGAACCGGAGGAACAGGTTGGCTGAGCTGGAAAATGAAGGGGTGCAGCAGGCAGTAAAGGAAGGTGGGAAGGCAAGAAAGAAGAAAAGAGCAGCTAGTCCTACAAGAAGAAGGAAAGAGATCATGCAGATAATGCAGAGTTTGGAGCCCCAGGAGGCTAGCGGATGATGCACAGAAGATTGAAAGTGAGAACAAAAGACAAGAAGACTTGCAGCCAGAAAAGAACAGAAGGGGGAAGGCCGGAGAATCACATCAACAACAGGAAGACGCAGTTTCTACATGACTGGGGACTCCTTACTAAGAACAGACAGGTCTGTTACCAAAGCTGATCTGGTGAACAGACGGGGTGCTATCTGCCAGGAGCTAAGACACAGGATATGGACTATGGCTGAAGAGGATTCTAATGGGAGTGGGAAGGAATCAACTGATTGTCCTTCGTGTGAAAGCAAATGAAACTGTTCAATTCTCACTGGAACACATCTAGGAAGACTACACCAGACTGGGGAAGACACTTAAAGAAATGGAGACACAGGTGATCTTCAGAGGGATTCTATTTGTCCCTAGAGGAGGAGAGTGAAGGTGAGCCAAGATTATGATGATCAACAGATGGCTCATGCAGTGGTGCTATAAGGAGGTTTTTGGGATGTTTGACCACTGGGAGGCATTCATGGACAGAGAACTGGGATGGACTCCACCTGAGTAGGAAGGGTAATAGACTTCTTGGATGGCATCTTGAAAGAGAAGCACTGAGGCTTGAAAAGAAGGATATTTCTACCACTCGAACACCCAGTGCACAGAGAGATATTAGTAGTAATTTCAGTGGAATGTTGCCTTGACAGCAGTTGCTTAGCAAGCGAGGGGATAATAAAATAAGTGAAGTAATGGTCAGCCATATGGAATATAAACAATTCTTTGTATTCACTGGGATGTCCACAGCATATATGATGTTTCTTGGGGCTAATTGTGCCAGTCATTAGAACAACTGATTTTAAGAGAAAAAACTGATGGAAAAGGAAGGGGAAATGTGCTGTGATCTAACTAGTATTTATTTCCTAATACTAACTAGCAGTTTACTAGGATTTTTTTTCTAATACTAAGTGGTATTGTTTTAATATTTTGTTGGGTTTTCTTTTTTGCCCTGCAGGATGATGCCAATGGTCATTCAGTTTTCCATTCTGATTATGCTGCACTCCACTCTTGTGCTGATCACCACTGCAGAGGATTATAAATGTTTACCCCTAGTGCTACGGAAAACTTGCTGCTGGATTAATGAGACCTATTTGGCCAGGAATGTGATCATTTTTGCATCCATTTTGATTAACTTTCTGGGAGCCATCATAAATATTGTAAGTATCAGACGGACTAAGGGAGGGTGGTACATGTATACCAGAAAACTTTTTTATGAATTATAAAATCCTATCATTCTTCCTGTTACTCTTCTTGCTAACTAATGTGGTAATGAGCCACCCATGGTTTAAATATAAAAGGCAAAGCTAAAGCACTTCAGAAAATTCAATCGGTTGTTTAAAATATGGTTTTTTCCAGTGCATAATTATTTCTCCCTTATGAGGATTATCTATTTTCAAATCCCATCTGCTGCTTTCTGCTCAACATGTCCAGTGCTTTGCAAACCGTTTATGGTCTACTGCTGTGATGATGTGGTTTCTTAAGAACTAGTATTCGAAATAATGATCACAAATAAAAGGTACAGGATTCTCATCTGTTGCAACTCTGTTGTGAATTAGATTTCTAAGCAATGCTATTGACTGATAACATAAGAAAACACCAATGGAAGAATGGATCAAATGTGGGGTAATCCAGTGGTTAGTTAGAGACAAGAAGTCAGGAGTCCTCGTTTCAGTTCCTAACTTGGCTATTCATTCAATGTGTGACCTTTGGTGAGTCACTTAGCTTATCTCTCTGTCAGTGTACCCATCTGTAAAGTAAGCAAAGCAATGTTTGTAAAGCATTTGTGCTTAGATACAAAGGTCGATTGTGTGGTGACGAGCTCTATAGAAAAGGGCCCTGTGTAACTGAAAAATTCAAGAGTGCACAGACTATCTGAAGGTCTTCAGAGGCACTAGCAACCTTCAGATAAATGGGTCAGATAAGCAGGTTCTGCCAGTCCAACCAGTATTGCAGTCTGTGCTCAGGGTGAGCTAGGGTGACCAGATGTCCCGTTTTTAAAGGGACAGTCCCATTTTGGGGGACTTTTTCTTATATAGGCGCCTATTACCCCCCACCCCCATCCCATTTTTTCACACTTGCTATCTGGGCACCCTAGGGTGAGCTGAAATCTCACTGTGTGAATTCTAATATGTTCTTCATTCTTTCCCCTTCTAAATTACCTTTTGACCAAGGATCTTGAAGTGCTTTACCTGCTTGATTTTACTATTTGTATCTTTATAACTCTTGCCAGATGAAGCCCTGAAAGCCCTTTCCAAAAATATAATTAACTAAGCCACCATATGATAGGCACATGTTATTATTTTCCCCCATTTTGATAAATGGGGAAATGTCGCCACAACGAGGTGAAATGACAAAGTCTTGTGTGCTGAAGTCAAACCTCTAACTATGAATAACCACGAGTTTAATTTAGGGCTGGTGTACGTGAAGTTAGTGCATAACAACCTGGGATGTAAATGTACCCTGCACTAGCCTGCAGCATGCGAACTGTCCATGCGGGCCCTGCTGCCATGCACTAAAAGTTCCCTAGTGCACTTTAATCTACTAAGGGTAGATCAAAGCACACTATGAAACTTTTAGTGTGCAGCACCTGATTCCACTTGGACAGTGAATGCGTGGCAGGCTGCAGTGAGGTAAATTCACACCCCAGCTTGCTACACACTAACTTTTCATAGAGACAAACCCTTACCCATGTCACCATTGTGGTTTGATAGTACTGTGTTCTGCTGTTGTCATTCCACTGTGATTGACAGATGGTTATCAGTGTGCTATGGCTTCCTTCCAATTTCTTTGTGATATCACGTAGCCAGTGGTAGGGAGGACAGGAGCAGAAAGAAGAATGTGACCACTGATTCTTACCATTGTAGATGAAGTCCCCATTGTCTTCAGTAGGGCCAAGATTTCATGTGTGGTATTTAGATTATTACCACGAGAATGGTGCTTCTAAAATGGGCAAATAGATTATAGTTGTGAATGCATCCGATTAAGTGAGCGGTAGCTCACAAAAGCTTATGCTCAAATAAATTGGTTAGTCTCTCAGGTGCCACAAGTCCTCCTGTTCTTTTTGCGGATACAGACTAGCACGGTGCTACTCTGGAACATTGTACCAATATTTAGTGTAGTTGTGGTAAACATTTCTAACTATTGTATTGCTGTTACTTCATATTTGGCCTGAGAAAACATATACAAAATTCCACAGGGGTACTCCAGCATGCCCGTGAGTTCTGTCTGGTTGATCCTCGTACATACTATTGAATTGCGCCTCGTAGATCATTCCATCTTTGCAGCCACATGCATCTGCTAAGTTCACAGCACCAGATAAAAAGGGCAAGAATCATCGAATTAAAAAAAATAATTAAATTCTTTCTAACAAAAAAGATTTGGGTTTTGGTTCAAACTTTCATTAGAAGGTCAAGTGGGTTTTATGTTTCTCCAAATTGGTTCATTCATCCCTGGTGGAATATTCACATACAACCTCAAGCCTGCTGATCTTTTAACTAGATAGCCAAAGTGGTTCTCATGAACTCTGTAGTGCAAACAGAGATATTCTCTGATGAATTCCATATGAACTTATATAAGACATAAACTATTAATAGTCACTGAGGAGTGCACAAATATCCTAGAGGATGGTACTGCATTGCTGAGACCACCATTATTAGAAGAACAAATAGGAGAGTTGCAAGTTGAGACTTCATTAGAATTTAATTATAGGAAATCGGACCTCATTAAACAAACTATCTACTCTGTTTCCAAGAGTGAGAGGGGATTTAGCCTGTAAGTATTAGCCTGCTAATAAACATCCAGACTGGATTAACATGTGTGACAAGTGACTCTTCTAACTTCATTTTTAAGATATGAAATCATTACAGAATTTTTCTGTTTTTATATTATGATATATTGCATCTCAAACTGCCATTTGGTTTAGATTTTAGCTGGTTTATATATTTTAATTAAATACTCTATTTAAAGCATCTGAGTTTGTATCAGATAAATCTATTTCCAGTACAACACTCTAATTTTCCATCATCACAATAGTCAATCCCGGAATTTTAGGATCAAATTCTGTTTTTTGAATGCACAAGCCAAACTTCCAGTGAAGCTATGGGAATTTGGCCCATATCTGCTAGGACCATACTGTCATTTTTAGTGCAATGTGTATGTCATCAAAGGGGTGCATAACTGTTATGTGTGCAAAAATATATATCTATGCATGTAAAGTGGGTATTTTAATTAATCTACTCTTAATCTAATTAATCTAATCTTGTGAAATGAGTTTGGTCTTTATATGCCAATAGACAGTTGCACACAGACTTCCTAGACATCTTCCTACCTGTTCAGCCTTTGGATTTTCTGCTAAGGCTCCTAGCAAGGGAGCCAGTTGTAGTGGTGGTGTGTTTTGTGATGTGACACCTGGAAACCAAAGAGTTCCCTGCTCTATGTCCACCTAACTCTACTGGGGGTTTGGTCATCAGGGACCAGTATAGTGGATAACTTCAGTTTAAATACATCCCTAACTTCTTGTTTTTTTTTAATCCACAGCTATGGTGTGATTTTGATAAACCAATACCCTTTAAGAATCAGACTTTCAATTCCTCTGAATCTTTTACGGATATCTGCTCCTATCCTGAGGTATTTCTGAGTTTATATTTAAACTTGTTGAGATCTTAGTGTTTATCAGCATGCTGGTAGAAAACACAATGGAAGGTTACAGAAAGAACCAACTTGACAATCTTGTAGGACATTACAACCAGTTTTTGCCCTCTATTATTGATACAGTGGTTCCTGAGTGCCCCTCCCTTTGCACTGTTCTCACAGATCACTTCCACAGGCAGGTATCAGAAGGGTAGCCGTGTTAGTCTGGATCTGTATAAGCGGCAAAGAGTCCGGTGGCACCTTATAGACTAACAGACGTATTGGAGCATAAGGTTTTGTGGGTGAATACCCACTTTGTCGGATGCATGTAGTGGAAATTTCCAGAGGCAGGTATAAATATGCAAGCAAGAATCAGGCTAGGGATAATGAGGTTAGTTCAATCAGGGAGGATGAGGCCCTCTTCTAGCAGTTGAGGTGTGAACACCAAGGGAGGAGAAACTGCTTTTGTAGTTGGCTAGCCATTCACAGATGATTCACATCATCAGTGATCTACAGCCCATCCTGGACAACAATCCCTCACTTTCACAGGCCTTGGGAGGCAGGCCAGTCCTCACCCACAGACAACCCACCAACCTGAAGCATATTCTCACCAGCAACTACATACCGCACCATAGTAACTCTAACTCAGGAACCAATCCATGCAACAAACCTCGACGCCAACTCTGCCCACATATCTACACCAGCGACACCATCACAGGACCTAACCAGATCAGCCACACCACCACCGGTTCATTCACCTGCACGTCCACCAATGTAATCTACACCATCATGTGCCAGCAATGCCCCTCTGCTATGTACATTGGCCAAACTGGACAGTCCCTACATAAAAGGATAAATGGACACAAATCAGACATTAGGAATGGCAATATACAAAAACCTGTAGGAGAACACTTCAACCTCCCTGGACACACACTAGCAGATTTAAAGGTAGCCATCCTGCAGCAAAAAAACTTCAGGACCAGACTTCAAAGAGAAACTGCTGAACTTCAGTTCATTAGCAAATTTGACACCATCAGCTCAGGATTAAACAAAGACTGTGAATGGCAAGCCAACTACAAAAGCAGTTTCTCTTCCCTTGGTGTTCACACCTCAACTGCTAGAAGAGGACCTCATCCTCCCTAATTGAACTAACCTCATTATTCCTAGCCTGATTCTTGCTTGCATATTTAACCTGCCTCTGGAAATTTCCACTACATGCATCCGTTGAAATGGGTATTCACCCACGAAAGCTTATGCTCCAATATGTCTGTTAGTCTATAAGGTGCCACAGGACTCTTTGCTGCTTCCATAGGCATAGGCAGGTGAACTTTGGCAGACATATGCAGTGTTAGGAGACTAGGGTGGCTATGACAAAATAACATTTTGAAGTCCTATACTATGGTGAAGGCCAAAGAAGAGTTGGTTTTGCAATCAGCACACCTTAGAGGCCTGTTTGCTTACTCATATCCCTATTGAGCCAAGCGCTTATGCACATCCTTATGTCCCATTCAAGGCAATGAGAATAAAGAAGATGCCTGAGTGATTGGCTAAGCTGGGGCCTTAGACAGTGAGAATGAGACACTTGTTGTTGGCTCAAACTCCTGTTTGAGTTGACTTTTGTCAATGTTTCATTGTTGTTTGCATTATAGACTTTTAAATAATGCACCCAAAGATTATTCCTTGGTTCAATAAAATACAAAACCAAATGTAAGTCAGAGGAAGTCAATGGAGTGTGCTAATAAATCTTACACACCAAAGAAGAACTGCAGTGACTCTGCTGCCACAGCTTTCGTTCCAATCTGTGCCTTTGAAGCAGATGGACTCTTCCTTCCATTGGGAGCAAACACATCAGCAGAACTGAACTGGTTGGTTATAGATAAAACAACTATGTTGCTCTAAAAGAGGCACATAGCAGTGTCATAATGTTGCCATCGTTATGCAACAAATTTCCAGGTGGCAACACCTTACTGGAGAAGAGAGGGCAAAGAGGTGGCATAAGAGAAATTCCATAAAAATAACCAATTCTGCACCATTGCAAAATATTACTAATGAGATATTATGGATGTTTATTGGCACTAAGATGTTCAGATTATAGGTGTTGACGTTGCCATTTCAAATGTAAGCCGTTTGAGGCCAGGTCCATGTTTTCCTCTATGTACAACATCAAGTGCAAGGATGGTGTTTGACAAAAACGTAGTCATGAAGAAAAATGAGATGTTGAAAGTATTAGAAAATGAGAAGTGAATGAGGTTCTGGGCATCACATTGTAAGAGGGAAGTGAAATTTTGCTGGATTTGCAATACCAAAGCACCCCTTCAGGTTTGATTCTCCACTTGGACAGCATGGAGGGGGCATGTTGCAAGGCAGGGGCTCCATGATCCTGAACCTAGTGCAAGAAAGGACTGCCGGGGCAAACCTAATTTATGCCCCGAGAGACCATTTACAAGTGGGCAATTAGGTGTAATGCCCTCTCCTCTCCCCACTGTGTCCAAGAAATGCCCTTCCCAAGATAGGGTAGCTAGCACAGGAAGTGGCAGAGCCATCTCTGCCAGATTTCTGCAAGTGGAGAGTTCTCCTGCACAAAGGGAATCCTCCTCTGACCATCTCCATACAAACTAACTGTAGTTAGTTTGCACCAATGACTAACTGCATATATATACCCCATAAATGTTTAGGCCTAAATTATCGTAAGTGTCCACTGTGCAGGGATGCTTCCATTTTTGGTGCCCCAAATAGGATACAGAGCTGGATTTTCTAAAGTTCTGAGCACAATTGGTGGACACTTTGAAAATTCAGGCCTTCATAAAGTTGAAACTGACCACTCATGCTCTCTGTTCAGTATTTTGTCTTTACCGGTGTTTTGGCAATGGTGACCTGTGCCGTGTTTCTTCGTCTCAACTCCGTCCTGAAGTTGGCAGTGCTTCTCATTATGATCGCAATCTATTCTCTGCTGACTGAGACCGTTTATGCCTCCCTCTTCCTGCAATACGACAACTTGAATCACAATGGAGAGTAAGTGTTAGCAGCTACATTTGGAAAAAATGTCTATTGTTGTCATACTTTTTATGGGACGGGTTTTGCCACTTTTGTTCACAATGAGTAGTGCCATGCTCTGAAAGGGACTCCTAGTGTGGTAAGGTGCTACTCACCAGGAGTAAGCACAACCCTGTGTGCACTGTATCCTTGCTTTCATTTCTTGAATAATCATTAATAATTAAGGATCGGACTGTGATCTCCTTACTCATGCTGATTAGTACCTTCCACTTTTAATAGTCCCAGCAGAGTGAAAGGAACTACTTCTGGAGTAATATGCTGCTCAGTGTGGAAAAGAGAATCACAATCTGGCTCTGAATAAATAATAACACCGAGCTCTGATACGGTGCTCTTCAACAATACATTTCAAAGCATTTCACAACCTTTAATGAAAGAATCAATATAGTCTTGGCTAAGAAACCAACAAGGCATTGAAATTGGAGTGATGATCTCAAGTTTATTGGAAATAGTTTCAACTGTCAATAAGTGATCAATATGTTCAGGCAACACAAATAAAAAAGAAAAAGTAAACTCCAGACGTTCACCAGGAGTTATAAAGAATAATTAGCAATACGTGTCAATTAAGAGAACATGCAAAAATCTTAAGCATAATTTACATATACATATAAAATCTGTCTGTGCACGTAGATTGTATGTGATGTACTTCCTTCAGATAATACAGTGGAGTAGCAACGCCATACTTAAGGTTGTGCCAGACATCTAATTTTAACACGGCTGAAAAAGTTGCATTAGAAATGTGTTTTGAAAGAAGGGATTGATTTGAAATGCTGGATGTAGTTTGAATTTAGCTATCACGATTCCAAACAACACCATATGTTAAACATTTTTGAAGTGGCTCTTGTTTTCTTCAGAACCCTTTTTAAAATGTACTAAAGCAGCCTTCGGTATGATGTTAATGTGATCCTTTGCTATCTGTACTTTGGATGATTGTTAGATAAAAGCTGCAGCATGCTTTGTATCATTACTTTTTAAGATTCAAAGAGTTACCATTTCGGGCCTCCATGAGACTAATTAACAATGTAAGAGGCATAAGAGCTGTGATGACACAGTGACTGAGGGTGTCAGATGACACAGTGTGTCAGGCTTACTTGTTAGTATGGCGCTAGAGGTCTTCAGAAAATGCAGTGGTAATCCAGATTAACCCAGTGTGCATGTTTGCTGTACTCTAGTGGCCAGGCGACTTATAGAGGTTTATGCTATTGCATGTGAATTAATGGAGCTGGTCCTTTAGGCCCCCACGGTAGACATGCGTGCTTTTAGATTCAGAGTTCAATCCCTGAGGACCAAGGGAGTCATTATGTGAGGTGGCCCATGCAGGGGTTGTGGATTGTGTATTCTCAACATGAGCTTCCCAGGGCAGATGGAATGTGTTAATCACACAAACACAAGTGTGACTTTATAGCCTCCTTGAGTGGTTAGATCATGTGTAATAATACCCATAAGCCAGATCATCTGCAAGGACTGAATTTGGGAACTAGTAGATCTCAAGCCTTAAGCCGCTGCTGCTTGAGCTAAATGGACTACATCCATTAGCTCACATGTAGGAGCAGACTTGTGAGCCTCTACAGAGCCCTTCAGGATGAGGCTGTCTCTTGCTGTGCAGTTATTTTCTTGGGGGCTCGTAGGAGCTACTATAATATAAATAATACTGATAATAAGCTACAAGCATCAAATGCCATGGTGATATATTTAAGCATGATCTTCTTTCTCCGAGCTACCTGCTGCTGATGGTTAATTTACTCAGTCAGTTATATTTCATTCATGCCATGTGTTGCTATTTTCTGTCCTCTGCTAGGAGTATAATGTCATGTCATTAAACATTAAGGGACAAAAAGGCCTTAGAAACACAAAAAATGTACCCTGAGTCGTCTCATTTGTAGACAAATCAGTACCTCCTTGCTGCAGAAAACATCTCATTAACTAGCAATAGAAGAAGATGCACGAATGGAACAGGACAGGCTTAATATACGTCTCATAAATGAAAAAAAATAAAGCTGTAACTGTTCTGATGTGTAGATCCTTCCCATTTCAATCTCAAATGAGTGGTTTTGTGGCTCTCTAATATTCTGTGCAACTCTCTGGCCATATGAACCACTGGTAGTATATGCGTGTGCTTGTATGCACCAAGAGCTAAAATATTTCCTTTGAACCATGCCCACGTAGCCCAAGTTTGGCCCCGTGGGGAAGGAAAACTCTCCTCAAGATATGCAACAACTGTTACTGTAACTTTAAAGCTGCCAAAGCCTCCATTCTTTCTCTGTCCATGCCCCATGGGGACAAAAACGGGTGGATTTTCAGTCTCCCCACTGGCCCTTCCTCAGCCTGCCCTCCAAGACACAGGGGATGTGCACCTCCTACTTCTAAGGGAATTATATGCCGAAAAAATTAAAAATTCTGCACGCAATATTTTTAAATTCTGCAAATTTAATTTGTCAATAAAGAAATGAGAAGGCTCCAGCATGGCAGTGAGGAGCACAGATGACTGGCTTCACAGAGGTGGGAGATCACCCTGCAGCCCCTCTACCTCTGGACACAGACTTGGCCATGAGGCTGCACTCAATCCTGACACAGCACAAGGGCTGGGCCTGCCCCAGAGGTCCATGTCCCAGGGAGGGAGAAGGGATCTCGCACCTCTGTGCAGCCAGTGGCCTGTGCTCCTTACTGCCATGCTGGAGCCTCCACATTTATTTATTGACGTATAAAATTTGCAGAATTTCTAATTTTTTGGCACAGAATTTTCTCAGGAATAAGACTTCCAAATCCACACATTTGAACCATCTCTAAAAATTATTTACTGTAGTCTTTAATACACAACATTAAGGTGTAGATGAAACAGCTCAATTCCCATCGATTTCCGTTAAGCCATCATTTCACCCTTGTCTCTGGATCTTTCAGGGCTAAAAGGAAGTGTTGTATATCTCACTGGAAAGCTTATTCCACTGCTTCTGGGGCCCTGCTCCCGAAAAGAAATGCAGCTTAATTGCAAGGAGTGCTTCTTGGGGTTCCTATGTATTTGAGGGTAGGTGTACACTTAAAACAGTACAGTAGCACTGGTGCAGCTGGGCCACTGTAGTGCTTCAGTGAAGATGCTACTATCCGGACAGGAGAGCTTATCCCATCAGTGGAGTTAATCCACCCCCACAAGAGGCAGTAGATATGTCGACAGGAGAAGCACTCCCGTCGACATAGCATTGTCTACTCTGGGAGGTAGGTCAGTATAACTGCTTCGCTCAGGGATGTGGATTTTTCACACCCCTGAGCGACATAATTATACCGATGTATGTTTATAGTGTAGACCTGGCCTAAGTGCCATGTGAGCACTCCATAAAGTGATAGAATTGCCAGTGAGGATTCATGTTTTTGACTAGTCCTGGGCCAAATCCAGAGAATTCCACATTTTAATTCTTCTTCAAATATCTTTGTATTTTCAGAGAAAATAGTCATATATCCAAATCAATTTAGCACAGATGTACTTGCATGACAAAGATGATATTTACCAGCTTACGTTACCCTCGGCTACAGTGACACGTACAGTGTGCCCGCTGGTTTGTTGTTATGTATTAGAGAGTTGTCTTTGTTCACAGCCAGTCTTGGATTGTTAGGAAAAAAATCTAGTAGAAAAGAATGTACAAACGCTATTATTAATATAAATCATCTAATACTGAAAAAAAGAGGACAGGTTGATTGGAACTTAACAGTGAGTGTTACTATTAGAAACCAGTTTTCCTGACAATCTTGAGGCACCATGAATGACAGTGAGAAGATACCAACTGTTACAGGGCAGTGGTTGCTAAAAGGCATATTTAAGGAGATGCTTACTCTTACAAAAAGGCAATATATTCTAAGCATACTAAAAATATATAGTTTTCCATCAGGAAATATTATCAGATGGATTTTCATGGGATGACTTCAGTTTGTCGATAATATGAGTTTTGGGCTAAACTGATGAATGGTATGTTGAGGTGAAAAAAAGACTATTATATTGAACCATGTAACCATTGTTTTATAACACTGTGACATAAGAGAGAGTGATCTAGGTACCTGTTGCCATTCTAAAATTACCATAGGCTAGACGGACAGGCAGGTAGATTGATATGATCAAGTTATCTGGTATCAACAAAATATCCAACAAATGTAGCCCTCTTTTCTGTTTACAAATCATTTCCAAATATAGCTGATTTTTGCAAATCTATTTGTAATTGTGCAAATAGAGCAAAACATGTTTGTATAAGTTATGGGCTGTTCACAAACTGTTCATTTTATCCCTCCTGCTATTTGTAATTCATGGTTTCTGATTGTTCATCTTAGTCAAATGATATTGTTTCCAGTCTCGACAGGAGGATTTAAAACATCAGGACACTAAGACATTATGAATGGTATCTGCTTTTATTCATACACAAATACCTTTCTTCACTTTTTAACTGTGAGTAATTGTATGAATAGCAGACATTTCCCAGATATTTGTGTGAACAAAACCTATTTATGTGAATATTCATCAATAGTGATTAAAAAGGGCCTCGGCATAATCTAACCAAACAGCCACTTGGAATTCAAATGAATGGCACAAACAAATTATCTGACTTGCTCTAGATGTCTGGAAATCACTTGCAAAGCCAGGAATAGAACCCAGTGGTCCTGACTTTATCTTCTACTCAAATCACTCTCTCAGCCAGAGCTAGTAAACAATGTTTTTTGTAGTATTTCACCAGCTCAGGTCGGGAGAATCATTTGAGTATAAGACAAAGTCCGAACTACTGGGTTCTATTCCAGGCTTTGCAAGTGACTTCCAGACACCTGGGGCAAGTCACATAATTTATTTGTGCTTCTCCTTACCCAACTGTAGAATGGACAGAATACTGATCTACTTCAAAAGGGTGTTGGGAGGCTTTGTAAATATGTGTAAAATGTTTTGAAGTCCTTGAAAGAAAGGTGCTAGGCACATGCAAAATATTGTAATGGCTGAAGTTAGGATTGTAGGTCATAATCCCAGATATAGGGTCAGATTCTCTCCACTCTTCCAAACCCTTTGCACTGCTCCACCAGCAAAAAGGTGCCAGATGCTGGTTGTATCTGGCCAGCTGAGAATTCCTTCAGTGAAAGGAGCTCTCAGCTGGCCTAAAGCCAGCATAGCCAGTTCCTACCCTGTGTACTCTGCCCTGGTCCTGACACAGAGGGCATGCTGGGAACCAAAGTAGGTTTCTAGGGGTGCAGCAGGAGTGTGCTGTGCTCTCCCCAGCTTGTGTAATGGACCCTTTGGGGCCACTAAGCTGCTCCAAATTCCAGCAGGACCAGGGCAAACTAGAGACTTACAAAGCCATAACACACTCTGTGATAGGCCCCCTTCTTCAGTGCCAAGTGGGTTTTGGTGCTGCAGATCATCCTGGCCCATAGCTCTGAAGCCTGGATTGGGAGAGGACTGAAGTGTGCATACCTCATTTAAGGATATATTTAATCATGTCAGTTCTGTTAATTGCGTACCACTGCCACTGGGATCACCATCACAAAGAGAGTGACGAATGCATGGCTTCTCTGTCACGGTTGGAAGGGAAGGATTAGCATCTCCTGATTGCTAGTGGAGGCCTCGCTTTAATCGTTCAACACATTGGTTATTAGACAGTGAACATTTTAATCACAGTCTTGTACTGTTGAATTAATTGTTATTGGTTATATTTTCAAATGCCAAGGTTTTTCACAACAAACCGTAGAAAAGCATGTAGGTTACCAAATTAAAGCCCTCCCTGATTAAAATAAAACTCTGACCGATCAATAATAATGTCTTTCTTTGGGTTTTTTTCTTTCCAGGACCGATTTCCTGGGCACAAAGGAGGCATCCTTGCTACTGATGGCAATGTTCCTGTTAGCCGTATTTTATCATGGTCAACAGGTAAAGCAAACATTTACTGTAACTACTCGCTTTACAAACTAGAATTGCAGGATGCATCAATAATTACTTTCAAAATACCAGCTTGCATTTGAAGCAAATATTTTTATCCACTTGAGTATATGACCTTTAATAATGTAATGTCAAATAAGCCAATTAAGCAAAGACTGATTAAAGAAGGCTCACATCCAGCACAGTGCAGTTTTGGTGATTCTTAAGAGCAGCATGCACTGCATAATGGAGAGAGGCCAAATGTGCAATCGTCTCTGTATCTTAGGTACTTATATGGCTTCCATAGCCATAGTATTGGAGTGTCTTACCACCTTTGATGTATTCGTCCTCATCACACCACTGTGAAACAGGGCAGAGCTGTTAGCCTCAATTTACAGATAGGAAAGGGAGGCATAGAGAGGCCAAGTAATTGGGACTTGAGTGCAGAACTCCCACATCCCAGGTGAGTGCCCTAACCACTGGGAAAGACTTCCTACCTAGGATACCTCAGAAATTGAGAGTTATGGTTAAAGGGGGACCAGGATCTGAACCCATCCATGCTTCTGGATTTGTAAATGTAAAACCGCATTGAAGTTGTTGCAAAACCAATCCAGGGCAGTGTCGGTCGCTAAACTCCTTGGGGTTATACAGTAGGAATGTTAAGATCTAACCCTAGGCAGTCCTAGTCCAGTGCTGGAAAACCCCCTTTGGCTTTGGCTGAAGTTTTTTTCTAGTAATCTCAGAAGGATCAAGCCCTTAGAACACCCCAAGTCATGCAAGGTTCACCTGTGGCATCAAACCACAGTGCTGCATTCGAGCAACCAACGTGAAGGAACAGCACTCCCGGGGGTGGGGCAGTATTTGGAGTCATTCTGCTTCAGGAAGATCCAATGCCTCCTGGAGCTCCCTGGTTGGGCTGGTGGGGGTAGGGGTAATTTGCTACAGCCATTTAGGGCACGAAGCATACTCCCTTCTGCCGTCTGGAAGGAGAGAAGAGCATGGGGAAGGCATGGCTCTGTATGTTCTCAATCTCTTTCCAGGGAATTGTTCCTAGGGACAAACAACTTGGCAGCAGCTCTTGTGCTCTCACAAATACGGGGCTGTGATTCAGACCAGCCCTTACACAGTCTAAGATTTGGACGATAATGTAGAGTTACTTTCACTGACTACACCAAGGTGTAAATTTGGCCCTGACTTGCACCATATTGCAGCAAGCGAATGGATTGCACACTGTAAATCCATGGTCCTAGATGTTTTTAAATCATTTCTTATTTCTGGAGATCTTGAAGTTTATTCATAGAAAAAATAGCATGTGATCATGTAATTAAATACAGTATCATAATGCATGTGCACAAGAGGGCCAAATTAAGGTTGCATGGGAAATGCTTATGCTGGCATTGCCTAACTTTTAAAGTGCTTGAGTTTGCAACCTTAATGTTCTTTCAATATAGTTTGTATGTAATTTCCCAGTTTAAAAAAAAACAAACAAAAAAAGAAATTCCACTACATGGTATCATATTGACGCCCATGTGGGGTATCGGTGGGGCTGGAACCTTTAGATCTCTTCCACTTGAGCTAATGGAGTAACTGATAGCATTAGTAGGTTGTCATCCTCTATGGGGACCTGCTCTAGAAGGGGATGAGAAGCACACTTTGCCAGTAGTTTAATAAATACTTGCTGAGAAATGGTGGGACTTAGAAACCTTGAGTTCCATTCCAGGCTCTGTGGGGGGAGTGTTCTCTAATGGGCACAGACTCTTCTTCATATTTCCCCCAAGATTTGACCCCTTCTGCTCCATCCTGTCCAACTTGTCCCTGTCCTAATTCAGTCTCTTTCCCACCCCTGGTTTCTAATCCCAGCCGCATTCTCCTCACCTAGTCCCAATCTCAACTCATCAGGTTTATCATTCCAGCCCTAGCCTCTTGCTGAGCAAATCCTATTCTAATGACTCCAGATTCCCTGTCCCATTCTCTCCTAATTTCCAGCCCTAGCATCCTTGCCCAGACATTCCACTTCCCCTTTCCTAACTCCTCATCCAATCTGTCTCTCTCTCCCATACTCTGGCCTCTAGTCACCTCATCCATATTCCCTGTCCCTACTGGTTCCCAGTCCCAGTCTCCCTCCTTGAGCTTGTCCTCCAATTTCAGAGCTTCTTGTCCAATTTCAGTTGCCCACTTCCCCCGCACCAGCTCCTTGTCTCGGTCTCTTTGCTCAATCAGTCCCAGTTCTCCTCCCAGGCCCTGACTCCTTACTGGTATACATCTGCCTTCCCCGCTCAATGCCTTCCCCCTTCCCCAATGCTTCTGAGTCCCCATCTCCTTGCCTAGCCAGTTTTCCCACCTGACTGTTCCTCTAATCCTGGTCTCCCACACACTTACTGGCTCCCAGTCTCTCTCCAACATTTCCCACCCATTCTCAGTCCCAATCTCTTTGGCCTGTCCCAATTCCACTCCCATGCTGGTTGTCCTAATCTACTCTTCCCCCAGCTCCAGCTCTAGCCCCTCTGCCTTCAAATCAGGCATCTTCCTCCTTCATATTGCCTAGGCTCAGCAGGGAGGTCATGGTGAACACAGGAGATAAAGGCTCTCTGCTCTCAGTTTAAGTATTCAGATGGCCTACAGCAGGTCAGAGCTGCAGTTGCAAGGAAAGTCCTGTTCAACTACCAGCTGGAAAAATGTTCATTGCAGACAGAATCTTTGGAGACGTTAGCTGCTTAAGCCTAACAAGTCAATACTGAGCCCATTTGAACCGTGATTTTCCAAAGATTTATAGCTTGGCCAAATTTGGCTGGATTTTCACAGGGTCAGCAAAAGGTACACTGCTGACACAAAGGCCACCCCCTGCCAACTTTCAAGACTCTGCTCCAAACATGGGCACACACTAGAACTTTCAAAAATGGTTGCCCACCAATGTATTTTTCCCTAGCCTCATTCTCAGAAATGGCTAAACAATACTGGCTGAAATTTTCCAAAAATGAATAAATAAATAAAATCCACACTGATGCAGACACCTGGCATGAAAAATTTCAGTCAAAACAGCTATAGTTTGGCAAAGTTATAAGCAACTGAAAACAGGGTTTTATAATGGGCAACATCAGGCAACCTTAATAATATGCTGCTTATAATATGCCACTGTGTAACCTTGTGCTCCTTGCTGAGTCCTAATTTCAGCTTCCACTCACTTCAGCTATACATTGAAAGCATGTAAAAGTCAAAGAGAGCCCAGCTCTCCCAGAAATAGATATATAAAAATAAGGAAATCACTATGGAAACATGGAGATAATGGGGGTTTGCAAGAAAGGGGTTGAAAGAACTGTAAATGCTTTAGTGTTGGATTTTTTGTTTGTTTTTCAAATTACATAGTATTGAATGGTGTGAAATAAAAAGAAAGTTTTAGAAGTGGATGAAACAGAACATTAAAAGTATCTCAAAGAAGAGCATAAAACCTTTAAAGTGTAACAAAAAGCAAAAAAACCCTGACATGTGCTAAATAAAAATCACGACAGTCTGATTCTTCATGTTGCTACTCCAGTATTATGTTGCAGCAAAGACACTGATTTCAGCATGCATTGGTGTAAAACTGGAGTGATATGATGAAGGAACCATGCTCACAATATTTTAGGGACAGGGGGGAAATGCTGTGAAGTGATTGATTGAGTATGTCCAAAGGGAGAACATGAGTGTAGGAAATACAAGCTCAGGAAATGAAAAGGGACAGTTGTGCAGAGTGGCTCCCGGATGGGGCTGAGTACCCTCCCCCTCGCTGACTCCTCTGGATAGCAGCTAAAGGCCTATCTGGGGTGGAGAAACAGGGGGACTTGATTCAGCTTTGGCTTGTTTGGTCCCTGGCTACAGTTATTAAAGCCTCACTTTAGCTGCTTAGGCAGAGTATTAGAGTTAAGGTTAGGTCTAATAGATGCTTTAGCTGCTATCCAGAGAGCTAGGGCCCTAGAAGCATTTCCCTGTATGGATTTTGTCTTGAAACATTTTTCTCTTGTCGAGGAACTTGTATGTGATGTTCTATTTTGATGTGTTTTTAAGGTATGTTCTAGTTCTATGTAATTTGGGCTACATGATTTTTAAATGAAATAAATACTTCAATATAGAATAGCCATAAGACTGGGACTGCCTCAAATGTCAGAACAGCTCTCCTGTGCAACATGTCATTTCAAAATATTGCTGTAAGTCAAATGCTTTTAGAATATAATTTTCAGGCTCAGAATGCTTGTTTTTGTGTTAAATTAGGTTCCTGGTATGGAAATATTTGATTTATGTTGATACCATATATTGCTAATGGAACTATTTTTAATTAGGGGTTTAGCATGACTGATTTTTCCAGACTTATTGGCTGCACCAGAGATGGATTCTTTAGGAAATTCTCTCACTGTGACGAGACAGCCTTGCTCTGTCTCGACTGTATCTAGAAAAAGTAACTTAAAAGCTTGTGTGTGCAAAATGAGGGATGAACTTTAAATTAAGTTTGTCAGGCTCCATAAAGAATGGCAGACAGCTAACAATTCTGAAATGGAAAACACTCACGTTTGTTTTAACACGAATCTCCTGCCTAATAACTCTTCCTAGAACAGTGCATGCCTCAACCTATTCTACCACAGCTGAGTGAGGAGAGGGACGAGAGACTGGGGGTAGGAGGCTTCAGCCAAAGGCATTATTTTCTTCTGCAATCCAGACTTTTGAACAGCATATGTCATACAGGATGAAATTCCGCTGTATTTACTACTCAGTGCTCATCTGGAGATTTGCATACATTTATGACCCACAACACTGGGGTAATATTTCAGTTCTGCAGAGCTCTGCTTTCTGGCTGGTAGGACCGATTTGCCTAAGTAGCTATTTCTCAACCACAAAATAAACACAATTATCTCCGTTTCTCACCCTCTCTACCTTGTTACTCCATTGGCGCTACTCTCCTCCACTGAATTAATCCCAAGGGAGATTAAGTCCACATACTTGCAGTAAAGAGCTTCTTGTAATTTAGTTATATTTATTTTAGATGCTCTTCCTCTCCACCTGGTTGAGATTCATCAGTGCAGATGGAGGAGAATCCAGCATCCATCCTCAGACCTTTCAGCATCTGAATAACTCTGAATGTGGAAAGGGGCTCTATGGGAGGAGAGGTGAAAGCAGGAGAGAATTTGGGGAATGGAAAAGAATCTTAGGGAAAGAGAGAAGAAGGAAAATTGAGGGAAGCTTTGAAATTCAATGTGATGTTAAAACTCCCTCTTGTCGTTCGAGTACAGGCTAACCCTTCTGGAGACTGATCCATCTCCCATTGAGTCTTTCCACTGAACTGAGTGGGAAGTGGCAGGTCTTGCAAGTGTAGTGAAAGGGGAGAAAGCACATTTGCAAGCACTCCGTCCTTGGAATCTCTTTAGTCCGGCATGTGATTATTTGCTCTTAGAGGAAGCACCCTCAAGAGATGTCTTGACTACACTCCCTCTTCCCCAAAATAAACTACACTAGAAATACTGAGAAAACTGAGAGTTGAACCTGTTAGCACCTTGTGCTTCCACCATGCATGGTGATTATATATGCATAGAGGCTGGATGGTATCTCCACTCCTAGGAATTGGGGCTTTTTGGCTTCCCATGCAATAGCCTATTTTCTTTACTCAGTAATGAAGGTAGCCACATTTCTAGTAATCACATGGCAGAACCAAAAAATCTGATTAGCAGTGATGCAGCCCTTGGAACAGTCCTTTCCCATTAACACCACAGTGGGGCTGTTCCATTTGTTCACAGACCAAAGTAACCTTACATTTTAGATATTTAATAACCCTGTATATACAAACCACTCTCACCACATAGTCACATAGAGTTAACTCTGGAGTAGAACAGAGCAGCCATTTTGTGCCAGGGAGGCATAGAAAATTGTTCCAGCTGAAACAAGAGGGAATTTTAAATAGCGAAAATTAAATTATCCAGATTGGATTTTGGCCTGGGTATAAAGGCTAAACACTGATGTGCTGGACTGGACTTGGAGGAGTCTTATGTTAAAATTCTCCCAATGTTAGTAATTTATTTTTCACAGGCAGTTTAAATACATATATAATTTCAAAGCTCTCATTCTAAACTACAAAATAAAATTTGAATGAAATCTTTCATTATGTGCAATGAGAAATATTCTGCAAATAACTAAATTTCTAAATGTTATAGAAGACAATTTTCTAACTCAAAAAGTGTTGCATCCAACCCTGGGGAATTCTATATTAGTCCTCATGTTGACAGATAAAGAAGAACTGATCACAAATCTAAAAATTAGTGGTAGCTTAGATACAAGTGATTATGACTAGATCACTCTTATAACATGCAAATAGCATAAAGTCCACAACAGTTTTATAACATATGATGCTTTAAAAGGGTCAATTTCACAAAGCTGAAAACAATTATGAGCCAAGTCAGCTGGGAGGAAGAATTTAATTGGTAAAAATGTGAATAATAATTGGGAATTGTTTAAGAATACTTTGTCAGATTGTGCTTTTGGGGGCATCTAACAATCGAGGAAGAAGGCTGGATTGGTTAAAATAACAACCTGGTTTAGAGCTATAAAAATAGACAGATAAATAAATAAATTAAATTAAACCAATGGAAGAAAATGGAAGTTGATAGTCGTGAGTATAAATCAGAAGGTAGAACTTATAGAAAATTGATAAGAGAAGCAAAAGGGACCTACAGAGAAATGTATGGACAGCTCATTTAAGAACAATAAGAAGGATTTTTTAAAACATATTAGAAAGAAAAAGAATCCTAACAATGGTATTGGTTCATTACTAGATGGAAATATTAGAATGATCAATAAATAACACAGAAAAGGCAGAAGTGTTCAATAAATATTTTGTTCTGTATTTGGGAAAAACATAAGATGTCGTCATATCATGTGATAACACTCTTTCCATTCCACTAGTATCTCAGGAGGATGTTAAACATAAGCTACAAAAGTTACACATTTTCAAATCAGCCAGCCTGGGTAACTTGCATCTAAAAGTTTTTAAAGAGCTGGCTAAGGAGCTCACTGGATCATTAATGTTGATTTTCAGTAAGTCTTGGAACACTGGGGAAGTTCCAGAAGACTGGAAGAAAGCTAATGCACCAATATTTAAAAAGCGTAAATAGAATGACAGTGTCTGTGATTCTGAAATTGATAATGGGCAAGACAACGATTAAGCAGATGATTAGGAAAGAATTAAAGGAGGGTAATGTAATTAATGCCAATCAAAATGGGTTTATGGAGAATAGATCGTGTCAAACTAACTTGATATCTTTTTCTGATGAGGTTACAGGTTTGGTTGATAAAGGTAACAATGTTGATGTAATAAACTTCAGTAAGGCATTTGATTTGGTACCACATGACATTATTGAAAAATTAGAATGATTTAAAATGAACATGGCACACATTAAATGGATTAATAGCTGGCTAACTGATACGTCTCAACATGTAATTCTAAACAGGGAATCATCATTGAACAAGTATATTCCTAACAGAGTCCCACTCTGTTCTTGGCCTTATACTATTTAACATGTTTACGAATGACCTGGAAGAAAACATACAATCATCACAGATAAAGTTTGCAGATAATGCACAGTTTGGGGGACTGGTAAATAATGAAGAGGACAGGTCACTGATACAGAGCAATCTGGATCACTTGTTAAGCTGGGTGCAACCAAACAATATGTATTTTAACATGGCTAAATATAAATGTGTACATCTAGGAACAAAGAATGCAGGCCATACTTACGGCATGGGAGACTCTATTAGGAACATACTTGTTCTAAATAAGATGTGTGGGTGGTGATGGAAAGTCAGCTGAACATAAGCTCCCAGTGTGATGCTGTGGCCAAAAGATTTAATGTGATCCTGGGATGCATGAAGAGGGGATTCTTGGGTAAGAGCAGAGAGGTTATTTTACCTCCGTATTTGACACTGGTGCCACCACTTCTGGATCACTGCATCCAGTTCTGGTGCCCTGTGCCCGAGTATTGAGGCCCAAGAGATGGGTCAGCACTCTGATCACTGTAGGCTCAGTTAGTTTACGCAGTGTCAGCAGATTGAGGAAATAGGGAGGAATTAGCTCTTCAGATGGGGAGGCTGTATAACTGGAATTAATTCGTCCATAAATTGACTAGCTTGATAAAAGGCAGGAAGGAAGTGTTAGAGGGAGGGAGGATAAGGCCGGCTGTGCCCAGATTGAAGGAGATCCCAAGGAAGAGAGTTCTCTTTTCCTCCAGGGCCCTGATAAACAGGCACTGAAGGTTGTAGGGATTCTGGCTGTTGTGTTGCACTCTACAGGTGCTGATGGAGGGGACTGGACTACATTATACTGAGTGGACAGTAAAGGAAGAGAGTCTGAGCAGTGCATGGGGTTACAAGGACAACAGTGTGCGGGAAGGCCTTGCACCCCGTCACATCCCCACAATTCAAGAAGGATGTTGATAAATTGGAGAGGGTCCAGGGCAGAGCCACAAGAATGATGAAAGGATTAGAAATCATGCCTTATAGTGACAAAATCAAGGAACTCAATCGATTTATCTTAACAAAGAGAAGATTAAGAGGTGATTTTATTATGGTCTACACATTCCTATATAGGGAACAAATATTTGATAATGGGCTCTTCAGTCTAGCAGCAAAAGGTATAACATGATCCAATGGCTGGAAGTTGAACCTAGACAAATTCAGACTAGAAAGGTGTAAATTTTTAACAATGAGGGTAATTAACCATTGGAACAATTTACCAAGGATCAAGGTGCATTTTCCATCACTGTCAATTTTTAAATCAAAATTGGATGCTTATTCTAAAAGAAACGCTTTAGGAATTATTTTGGGGAAGCTCTATGGCCTGTGTTACAATGGAAGTCAGACAGGATGATCACAGTGGAACTTTCTGACCTTGGAATCTATGAATCTGTTAATCTAAAGCCCCACGTAATTTTCAAATCATGAGGGGATCCTATGATAAGTAAATGAGAGATGATTTTAGGCCTTTTTTTCCTGGTGATGTAAAGGTAGATCAGGGTCTCATCTGCACCCTGGCTCATAACACAAGAGCAAGGGGGTATTCAATGAGATTGAAAGCTGAAAAAACTGGTAAAAGGAAATAGTTTTACAGACTATGCACCGTTAGCCTGTGGAACTCACTACCATGGATATAACAGAGATCAAGAACTTAGCAGGATTCATATGGATGACAAGAGTTTTAGAAAATAGTGCAAAATAAATACAAGGTTGTAATGAGATATAAACCTGCATCCTGCAGGGCTTAAACTCTGTTCTAGCTATGGGGAGTGAGGAAGAAACTTTCCCTCCAGTTAGGTTATCCTATAACGGTCCATGCAGCATTTCTTGCACCTTTCTCAGAAGATCACTGGCCAGTGTTCTTGACAAGATACTGAACTGGATGGACCACTAGACTGCTACAATGTGGCAATACCTAAATTCCTTGTTCACCATTCGGGATTATCCTCTAGACAAAGATACCAAGTGTCTTATCTGGTCTGCTCTCAAACATTTCTCATGCTGGAATCTCAATAACTGTCGTTGGCAAATCATTTGATTGGCTAATGCATCTCACAGCTAGAAAATGTGCCTGTTCTCTCATTTGAAATATTCCCATTCTAGTTGTTTGACCCTTAGTCCTGGTTATATCATCCCAAACAGCATAAATCGTTCTTTGACATGTTTGATGGCATCCATACACAGACACAGCCCCATTATTTCAGTGCCTTTCCATAGTTCAATCAGTGACCGCTTCTGCACCTCTACCAGGATTAAACTGCATTGTCTTCCTTCAGATCCCTCATTAAAACTCTCTCATTTGATGTGATGCCTACAAAAATCTGAACAATGGTGAGGCAGCTGGTATCTAGAGATCACGGCCTATCATGCTGACCACTATCGTCTCATTCTTCCTTGTGCTCCCCACGCCTGTCTGCACCCACCTATTGCCTCGTGTTCTAGGGATTCTTTTCCAAAGATCCTGTTAGTACAGCACCTACTGCACTGGGGTCCTGGCCCATGACTGGGGCTACTAGGCACTATGGTTATACAAATAATTAATAGCAATTTTGCAACCTTTGGAACCAGAATGCAATCTGAATGAAACTACAGATTATTTATGTAGCTACAAGACAATCTATATGCTTCCACTATCATATATAAGTCCAAAAGCAAATGCCTATTTGCCCTAGCAGCAGAAACAGCTCACTTCAGGCATCTCAAACTTGAAAGTCTGAAGCATGTTGGGCTTTTCATTTTTTTTTTCACTGAGAGAAGAGTGCTTGTCCTTGAGAGGTAAATTATCTCTGCACAGTATCCTTATTCACCCTGGCTCTGTTTTTTGGTGACGTACAGTCCAGTTGAAAACAGTCGTAAAAAGCTGAATATATTTTCTGATTCAGGAGCTGGAAGAATATGTTGTTAACCTAGTTATGTATTCTGTTACTTTATCTCATGTCTGACTCCATAATATCATTCTTTAAGTAATGCAGATGTGTTCTAGGGGGAAATAACTTTATTGAAATGTTCCAACCACTAAATATAAGATAGCAATATGACTCATGTTATTGGGCCCTTGATTCCTTTGCGATTCTCACTATACATGACAAAATGCTGGTATTTGTTTATAGGAGAAAGAAAATTATTTAGGAGTCATAGTTCTGGTGTCTACAGCACTGAAGTAATTTAGGTAGTAGCGACAGGCTTCCATGATTACAATCCCATGTCTGCATTTAGCTCATCAGACTTAATGTTTGCCTTTCTTCATAAATATAGCTTGAATACACAGCCCGCCTGGACTTTCTGTGGCGTGTTCAAGCGAAAGAAGAAATCAACGAAATGAAGGAATTAAGGGAACACAATGAAAATATGCTTCGAAATATTCTGCCAAGTCATGTTGCCCGTCACTTCCTGGAGAAGGATCGAGATAACGAAGTACATATCAGTTTGTTTCTGATACTTTTTTCCTAACAGGCAAAAGAAAAATAGTGTCCTTTATGATACTGTGAGAATGTTAAAGCTGTTGCCTCTGTCTGACATTATTTATTCCATGCAGAAAATAATGCTAAAAGAACATTAATGTTGCAAATCCCTCCAAAGATAGGAAATGCCAGAATTAACTAATGTCTGTGTAACCTTAATACACTCTGCTCGTGCATAATTAGTCTTGTTCAGCATCACACAGGAAATTTGTGGCAGAGCTCTCCTGGGTGCCAGTCCAGCCCCTTAAATCCAAGAGAACATCCTTTCTCTTTTTACAGCCGTATGCCTCATTTACTATCCATCCTGTGCACTGAGGGATGCATCCAATGAAGTGAGCTGTAGCTCACGAAAGCTTATGCTCAAATAAATTGGTTAGTCTCTAAGGTGCCACAAGTCCTCCTTTTCTTTTTGTGAATGAAACAGGGGTTTTCTTAGAACAAATATAGACCATGTAATTAAAGAATGTATCCTAATGGGCCTTGGCAAACTTAATAAGGATATGTTAAGAATCAGAATGAATACAAAGCTACACTGTACAGGCCCCTGAGACAGAGGAAACAGGCAATAACAGCTGCTGGTAGGGGAGGCT
This sequence comes from Natator depressus, assembly GCF_965152275.1. Taxonomy (NCBI): domain Eukaryota; kingdom Metazoa; phylum Chordata; order Testudines; family Cheloniidae; genus Natator; species Natator depressus. The sequence continues at coordinate 17,540,798 of NC_134235.1, forward strand.
TTGGAGATCCTTGATGGAGATCTCAGAGGGGTTTACTCAAGGGATGAAGGAAATCTGAGAAAAAAGAAAAGGGAGAAAGCATGTCTGAAAGTAGCGTGACCAGAAATAAGTCAAATTCTCACAATAATATTAGTAGGGGCCAAGCTGAGCCCTGATTTACACTAAAGGGAAAAGTCGATCTAAGCTATGAAATTTGAGTTATATGAATAGTGTAATTCAAATCGACATAGCTTAGATCAACTTACCGTGGGGTCCACAATACGCAATGTCAACGGGAGACACTCTCCCGTCCACTCCCCTTACTCTTCTCGATCAGGTAGATTACAGGCATTGACAGGAGAATGATGGGTGGTCAATTTAGCGGGTCTTCACTAGACCCACTAAATCAACGGCCGATGCATCGATCGCCACAATGTCAATCCTCCGGGAGGTGTAGACAAGCCCTGAGTGTGTTGTAAAGTGCGATGTAAATCAGGCTTGGGATTGGAGATATACATGACCTTTGAACTGTGCACCAGGAACTAAGGGTTCACAAATAGTTCTAGAATCAAGATACCAACAATAAGCTATTTGCTGTACAATTAAATGGGTTCAGAATCCCACTTGTCAGACAGTACTTTTTTGAAAATAGATGTAACTATTGGCCATTATCTTTGAAAACTCGTGGCGAACGGGGGAAGTCCCGGATGACTGGAAAAAGGCTAATGTAGTGCCAATCTTTAAAAAAGGGAAGAAGGAGGATCCTGGGAACTACAGGCCAGTCAGCCTCACCTCAGTCCCTGGAAAAATCATGGAGCAGGTCCTCAAAGAATCAATCCTGAAGCACTTACATGAGAGGAAAGTGATCAGGAACAGTCAGCATGGATTCACCAAGGGAAGGTCATGCCTGACTAATCTAATCGCCTTTTATGATGAGATTACTGGTTCTGTGGATGAAGGGAAAGCAGTGGATGTATTGTTTCTTGACTTTAGCAAAGCTTTTGACACGGTCTCCCACAGTATTCTTGTCAGCAAGTTAAGGAAGTATGGGCTAGATGAATGCACTATAAGGTGGGTAGAAAGCTGGCTAGATTGTTGGGCTCAACGGGTAGTGATAAATGGCTCCATGTCTAGTTGGCAGCCGGTGTCAAGTGGAGTGCCCCAGGGGTCGGTCCTGGGGCCGGTTTTGTTCAATATCTTCATAAATGATCTGGAGGATGGTGTGGATTGCACTCTCAGCAAATTTGCAGATGATACTAAACTGGGAGGAGTGGTAGATACGCTGGAGGGGAGGGATAGGATACAGAAGGACCTAGACAAATTGGAGGATTGGGCCAAAAGAAATCTGATGAGGTTCAATAAGGATAAGTGCAGGGTCCTGCACTTAGGATGGAAGAATCCAATGCACCGCTACAGACTAGGGACCGAATGGCTAGGCAGCAGTTCTGCGGAAAAGGACCTACGGGTGACAGTGGACGAGAAGCTGGATATGAGTCAACAGTGTGCCCTTGTTGCCAAGAAGGCCAATGGCATTTTGGGATGTATAAGTAGGGGCATAGCGAGCAGATCGAGGGATGTGATCGTTCCCCTCTATTCGACACTGGTGAGGCCTCATCTGGAGTACTGTGTCCAGTTTTGGGCCCCACACTACAAGAAGGATGTGGATAAATTGGAGAGAGTCCAGCGAAGGGCAACAAAAATGATTAGGGGTCTAGAGCACATGACTTATGAAGAGAGGCTGAGGGAGCTGGGATTGTTTAGTCTGCAGAAGAGAAGAATGAGGGGGGATTTGATAGCTGCTTTCAACTACCTGAAAGGGGGTTCCAAAGAGGATGGCTCTAGACTGTTCTCAATGGTAGCAGATGACAGAACGAGGAGTAATGGTCTCAAGTTGCAATGGGGGAGGTTTAGATTGGATATTAGGAAAAACTTTTTCACTAAGAGGGTGGTGAAACACTGGAATGCGTTACCTAGGGAGGTGGTAGAATCTCCTTCCTTAGAGGTTTTTAAGGTCAGGCTTGACAAAGCCCTGGCAGGGATGATTTAACTGGGAATTGGTCCTGCTTCGAGCAGGGGGTTGGACTAGATGACCTTCTGGGGTCCCTTCCAACCCTGATATTCTATGATTCTATGATTCTAACTAGCCAAAATAGGTCTGACAGAACATGCCATCGTTTTTTCTAAAAGTTATGCTTTAAAGTATTAGCTAGGAAAAAATGGCATCATCTTCAGGGGTTTACATGTCCAGGCATTTAAGAGTTTCACCTCTTGGGGAATTTCCTACTTTGCAAGAATTAAATTGCTAAGAAAACACAATGTTATTCTGCACAATTGAAGGTGCGTGTGCATATGACAGAAAGAGAGCAAAAGTAAAGCCCTTTTTTTAGTGTGAAATAAACTCCAATTCTGGCCCCTGCCATCTTCTGTCACGAATATACTATGGCTGCTGGAAGAGTATATGCTCCATCCTACTGAACCATTGAGATATGTACCTCCACACACATTCACATTCAGTGCTAAAATAATTTTCAAAAGAAGCATTGAAACCAGTTGCCTGGTATTTCAGTGCTGATGCATTCAGTACACTTGCAGTTGGATTTCAGCTGCCACCTCTGCTTTTTGCAAGGCAATTTCCTGGAGCGATTATACCTGGGGAGGATTTATGAATGAGCTGGCTGGCATTAACATCTGGAAGATTACTGTACAATCAATCCTGTAATTCATGTCTGGCTATTAATTTAATTCTGCTGCTCTCAAAAAATGAATCCCCAGATGTGTACTGTAAGCACTTTCTCATGGACTTATTATTTCTATCTTGATGTTTCCTACTAAAAATAGAAAAACCGAGCAATGGAAGGCTCAGCTGAATAGTTTTATAGACAGATAAACAGACAGAGATATATAGACAGAGATTTATAGACAGATATATATATACATACACGTTTATATATATATATATGTACACACACACTGTCTCTTCTCCTATAATTAGGGCCCCAGGCTCCACTCTGTGCACTGCAGCTGTGAAAGGGGGAGTTTGGCCTTGGTGGTATGGTTCCCCTGTCCCTGCAGAAGCACCTCCATCACAGATGGAGGAGGGGCTGGGGTAAGAAAGTCAGCTGTGTTCCAAAGAACGAACGAGCAAACAAACAAACTTGAACAAATTAAGACTCCCAGCACCCCTGGGTGGTTGTTGTTATTCCCATTTTTACTGTTGGGTAAATTGCTGCACAGAGAGAAGGGATGTGCCAACGACTACAGAGTGAGTCAGCAGAAGAGTGAAGAACAGAAATCAAGAATCTTGATTCCTGTCCCCGATTCTTACCGTTAGACAACACCACTATTGCCAATCCCACGCATTCAAAAAAAATTGAGTGGCTTAAAAATCATGTGATTTTCACAATATTAAATGTAAGGTTCTTTTTATTTGTTTTCTGGTGTTTGAGCCTTGCAGGTACACATTTCCAACGCTTCTCCACAACCATGAGGGCTGAAACCGTTTTTCTTTTAAATGAAAGCTGAAATTCTTACATAATCACATGACTCAAGCTGATAGGGCTTTAAGAAAAGCACCGACTATTGTGAGAGACTCATGATAAAATTACAAGAGTTGGCAGCCCTCTTGGCAACCTTCTCCCAGGGACCTCAATAGTACCTACGAAATGCCATGTCCAGAGCTGTTCATCAAACAAATGTTAAGTTCTTAAAAAGATAGACACATGGGTTGTGAAGTGCAGACAATGATTTTCCACAGCCCTACATCACCTATGGGATAAATTTCCACTCCAACTTGTTTTTCTTCCCTATTGTTCCTTTAGGAGTTATACTCTCAGTCCTATGATGCTGTTGGCGTGATGTTTGCTTCCATCCCTGGGTTTGCTGATTTTTATTCTCAAACTGAAATGAACAACCAAGGAGTGGAATGTCTCCGTTTGCTGAATGAAATCATTGCAGACTTCGATGAGGTAATACCAGCTAATAGAGAAGGGGACTTGGTGGACTTTAAATATTGAACACCCAGATCAGCAGGTCTGACATTTGATTCATCATCTTTACTAAGTCCCTGCAATATTTGTGCCTGGTCTTTACTGTAATTGCTATCCAAGTTGTATCTTTTCTTCTACTGAAAGTGCCAAGCACTGATATTAATTACACCAGTAAGGTGAAGTTAAGACTGAAATTAGTTGAGTGACTTGGATTTACACCTTTGTGATGGCAATCAGAATCTGTCCCAATACATCTAGATAATATAAATATAGACTATACCTTGGTATTGATGGTTAAAGAGGATGAAGTTATCTGCACTAGTTTTGGGAAAGGAGTGGTCCAGATATAGGTAGTAATGGCATTGTTTTGAAGGCAATGAATTTATGGACTCAAGGAATATGAAAGAAAAAATAGTGAACAGTGTCAAATCAAATGTCCAGATTCTTGAAAGAAGATGGTAAATGAGGGATGGGGAGATGGTTGAGTTTTGATTGAGGGTGCTGGCCTGATCAGATAGGGAGGATACAGGTTTAGATATATTAAGCTGAACAAAGTTTCATAGTGATGCTAATAATCTGTGAGGAAAAGACTTAAAGTAAAGGGCTATATTTAGGTATCATTTCCACAGAAAGGACAACCAAGGTTGACTTCAGAATAGGCGCCAAGGGGGATAAGATAAACGAGAGAAGCCGGCCTAGGACAAACCCCTAAGGTTTAAAAGCAGAGAAGTAACCATTGCCCATTGCAAGAGAGGAGCAGTTGGCTAGCAGAGTGAGAGCAGGAAGCAAGTTGTCCAAGGCTATTGCTAACTCTGCCAATCAATTAATAGGGATGTCAAGATAGATGGTGTCAAATTCTGTACTGCGGTCAGGAAGGATTAGAAGAGAAAAGGAACAAGGGCTAGACCTGAGAAGATATTTGAGCAGAAGGACAGTTTAAGAACTGTGAAGCAGCTGGAAGTGAGAGTGGAAACTACCAAGGATAGAGACTGTCAACCTGGAGGCTACAAACAAGTTTCAGTAGGTTGCGACCGCTCTGCCCTTCACATATTGCCAAATGGCAGCAGTTCTAGATCCCAGATAAATGGGAGAGAGGTCCTGGTTTCAGTGTGGAAAAGCTTGAGCATCACGGATCCAGGGCATTGCTTTTGGAAAAGCAAATTAGAGAGCTCAGAAAAAAAATCTCGATTTCCAGGATTTTGCTAAGAAAGAGAAGATTGGAGATCAGATGGAGAGAGGGTGGAGATGGACGTAAATAAGGAGGAATCTTCAGAAAGGGTAGGAATAGTGGTAATCTTGAAACCACCAGGGAAGGTACCAAAGGACAGTGGGTGGCTCTCTGTTGCTGTGACACTGAACTGGGAATCAGGAGGAGATATGGTGACAGGGAATACAATCAAGGCTCACAGTGCTTTTCTACTGAAAGGAAGATAGTTCAACAGGCACCAAAGGAAAAGGATGAGGGTGTGAGTGATAAGAACATGAATGGAGTAGAGGAGATACATTTCTCTAGGTTCTTATATGGCCTCCAGCACCACAGTGTCCAAGCGCCTCCGGATTTTAAATTAATTTATCCTCATATTGCCTCTTTGCCAGAAGCATTGTTATCCAAATTTTACAGGTGGGGAACTGAGGCAGAACTAGGACCCTCACCTTCCTCTCCCAGAGTAGTGTGAGAGGGAGACTGGTGGTGGGTACATCTTGAATTTTGACTCACTGGCATTTGAAGCATATAGACATAGTGGATAAAGAGGTGGATCAGAGGAGAAGACTGAGGATGTGTCCACAGAACTGGATGGAGAACAGCAATTGCTGGAGTGAGGTAGTGGTGGTCAGGGTGGAAGAAAGAGGCACAATCTGATGTCCTTATGTAACATAATTACCTTTCAAATATCATTGCTACTTAACAAGCTTTGCTACCTGCTAGGCTCCTGCGCAGGTATAAATATCTGATTTTATACCTAAGCTCACACCCAGATGTCACCATATTTCTTTATTAATGGTTTGTTTTTCTTTGTAGTTCTGATTTAAAACTTTATGCCTCAAAGATAATTCAAAGTTTATGCTATGAATTAATTTTAAGAAGTCCCATCATGCATGTGAGTGCAATTTTGGCAGAAGAATCATATTGCTGTAGCTATGATCATTAAAGACATCTCTTTCACCAAGAATATGAATGTTATCTCACATCCAAGTCCCTAACACCTACTCTCTGATGAATAAAGAGCCTATTGAGGAACTATGTTAAGTCTCAGACATCTTTAGTTGTATAATAGGTTGTGGTGTGGATATTAAATGAAATAATGTGATCCCTTGCTGGCTGCTAACCTATTTCTATGGTGGAGATGCAGTTTGCTTACTCTAGCTAGACTCTGGTCTGCAGCTCAGCTGTTTGAAAGGAAGCACATAAGAGAGAATGACTGAAAAGAGTTAATGATCATACACAGGAAAGAAGGGAAGGCTGAGAAGCATGAACAAAATGTACTGCAAAGAGACAGAGACGTCATTAAGCTTCCCGTTTTCAGCTGTGCAACATCCCCTAGCTGAAAGTCTGCTGGTAACATTTTCTTGCAAATATTGACTTAAGGACAAGGTGGAGGGGTGGAGGCATGATGCTTCCTTGCCAGTATTTCACCCTACTCCTTATTTGCAGACCTGTCAGCCACGTCTGGATGCACAGTTTGGGAGCAGCACTGTTAGTGTTGGAAAAATGCGACTTTTCAGCATTACATATGGAAAGATTGTGAAAAACAATTGCTTTACTCAGCAGCTGTTAAGAGCTAGAAGGGTGATTATGAAAAATGGTGACATCTTAGTCAGCGTTTCTGCACCCTGCATGTATTCGGAGTCAGAGCCGCTGACTTCAGTGACCAACATCCATTGTGACTGCCTACTATTCCTGTTTGACCCCGTCAGTGCCAGTGAGAGAGAGTGAGATGGATTGTCTACTGTTAAAGATTCTGCAACTGGAATGTAGTTGTCATTGGTGATGGCATGTGAGCTGGAACAAATCCAGTTTGCCTGTCAGAGCCGAGATTGAGTTTGCAGATCTGGCAGGTGGAGGGGAACAAATTAATTATGGAATCACTGAATGATAACAAACCATTCTTTATTCAGCTTGAGATCAGGGCTCAGATTTGCACCTACCTGGGCAGAGGACCTTTTCTGTTAATATTCCTTCCCCACCCCGTTGGATTTGAGAGCTGCATAAAGGAACATACTGTGTTGAACCATTAGGTTTATATGTTGATGGGAAAATATAATTATCTTCTTTCCTTGACACGTGTCTTCTAAATGTCCTTCTGCACCATCCTCTTTGGTATGCCTTCTGCAGCAGAAGAAGCATGAAGGAAGGGCGGTTAGAAAGCTAGTGGTGAAAATCCTGTTCTGGATTCACCCAATTGCTGCATGTACACTTTTAAGTCATGTGCGGTGGCTGTGATGTAAACCACCTCTTTCACCACCATAGCAGTCTACAAATAAGGAGGAGTGGTGTGCATCAGGAGAACTCTTCTGGGTGTAGTCAGCCTGAGGAAACCAATCTGTCTATGCTCAGAAACTGAGATGAATGCTGATTGCTTTATAATTTGGTGAACAGGACTGCTAGGGTCTGGTCTTTTGTCCTCATGGTCTATGTTGAGGAGAGAAAAACAAACAGAAGATTTATCTGGCTGAATTTCAGCCATTTTGTGCTTCCTGTGCTTCTGGGAAGCTGTACGCTACCTCAGAGAGTCACAATCCCACTACTCTTTGCCCTTTGTCTCTGGGGAGAAATAACCTACATTGTGGGGAATGAATTCAAGACTGCCCACTCCCTACCCCTCTCCTCCAATTTGCCACACATCCACACAGGAGGGGGAAACAGTGGCCTCATGAAGCCCTGCTTTCCTTGTGTTCCTAGAGCAGAGTCCAAAGAGGACTCTCATGGGTGTAGAGGCAGGTGTCTAACTGCCTCTTATATCCTTGTACAGTCACACAAGGCCAGGCCACAGTCTGGCCGCAAATTTGTGTATTTGGGGTCATGTGACTCTGGAACTTGCTTTCCCCAAAGCTCCAAAAGTCTGTTGACCTTCAGAACCTGCTGTAAGGCCTGTCTAGTTATCCAGGCTTCTCCCTGATTGGTGAGCCGGGAGATGTTGACTTCTGAACTGGCATGGGGAGTCTTTCAGTATGACAACGTGTCATTTCAGAATGCAATTATACGTGATTTTCTATTTTGTAGATGTGCTCAGAGGCACTGACGGCACATTGACTATATGGACACTGTGCTGCCTTTTTATAGCACCACTTTTCAGAGCCCAAGATGAATATTATTATAATTATTTGTTGTATCCCAGAAGCCACAACCAAGACCAAGCCCTCAGTGTTTGGTATGCTGTACAGAAGCACACATAGACATTGTCACTGCCCTGAAAATTGTAGATCTAAGGCAATTTTTTTTGGATATCTCATTTTCTATCTAATCAATTTAATCTAAGGTGCTTACCACCTTAGTGGTGTCTTGGTGCTGATATTACTTGTTTTGGTATTTTAATAAGGGCTTTCTACTTTACGGACCATTTTTCCTTTCTCTTTACGCTGCAGTGACTTACGCCGTGTTTATGCCATAGCAGTTATTATACTGTCATAAATATAAATTATGATTTAACTGCAGAATCACATTTTCACACTTCACTGGTTAAATTGTACTTGCATGCATGCAACTGGGTAATATTGCGTGTGTACACTTGAGAACCAATCTTGCATTTTTTGCATGATCAGTGACATCCCACTGACCTTGGATATGGATATATGGATAAGAATGTGGGATCAGGCCCTGAACTGGTTTTTGGGCTCAAGATAAGCGTTAGTATTAGAAAATGTGCCCTAAATTGCCTAGGCAAATTAGTGAACACAATAAGGGGGAAAAAACCAGAACTGAGTCAATTTGAATATTTTCCCACAATATTAAAATCCATCTTTGTAAGATGCCACAGAGCAGAAAATGAAAAAGAAAGCATTGTTTTAAACATGGATGAAGCAGCTGATAAAAAGGCTAAACCTCTGAAATATAAGGGTATTTAAAATAATAGAAGACAAAAAAGAAGATAGCTTGAGATATTCTCTGTAAACGATCTAAGAGCCAATGGCTTCTTTGCGCCTGAAAAGAGCATGGTTCTGATATTTGTCATGCTTTTTAAATTACTGTGTTGCTCACTGCTGTTTACAAAAACCCTTTGGAAGCTGAAAATGAAATCTGTTTCTTTACCATAATTGTTTTCCCCGAACGCCTGTTCACACTGATCTGTTGCCATCAGATTGCTCATGAAGGCTGCGTTACAAGCAGTGATTCCTTTCTTTAGGAGCGCATTGAAGCTGTTGGCTTTGGGCAGGGAAAGGCACATAAATGGCTTTGCAAGCAGATAGAAGAAAATAAAAGTAGGTCAGGTGTTGGCCTGCCCATGGTTGGAAGGGCATATGGGTTTACATTCCCTGCATAGGCGGCAGTGCAGCATTCCATTAGAGGCAGGTGGTGTGATTTCCATAAACGAGATACAATGTTTCCAAGACCCCAGATTCTTGACTTACGTACAATGTGGTTAGTTTGATGGGAGGTCATCTGTGATAAGCCTGTGGTATGCGTCTTGCTTTGAACAAAGTAATCCCTTTAGCTTTTTAATCAATGGGAACCTCAGACACATGAACTGGAAGAACTTTGCATAGTGGTATATAGTATAAGGGTGTTCATGTTTTGCCTAATAAAAGAGAAGTTTCCTCTAGGATTTACGGAGATTTTTTAACATTCTGGGGGGCTGGTTGTTGGTTTTTTTCAGTTTGTTTATGCTCAGTTAGTGTGTGTGTGTGTGTGTGTGTGTGTGTGTGTGTACATGTATATGTATCTGTGTGTGTGTGTGTGTGTGTGTGTGTGTGTGTGTGTGTGTGTGTGTGTGTGTGATGGAACTCCAGCAATTGCCTGAATTTAAATTGGACTTGAGTGTGTGTATTTTGTACAATCCATAATTTGATGTGCCGAGCAGCCCTGCAGGGTTTAACTGAATGCATTTTGTGAATACCTACCATGAAAACATTGAAAGCTTTAAGCTCATTGTACAAAGAAGTTCAAGCAAACTGTGTGCCATTGTCAATTACACAAGATGCTCTACCAAATTAGATCTTCCTTACAATGAACTGTGAGAATAATTATTAGTTTAGGTCTTTGTACTTTTACAATTTAACTCTACAGCATTTTGCATCAGGTACTATAGAAGTAACAGCCTTTTGTCTCATTTGCATTAGTTACTAGGTGAAGAAAGATTTCAAGATATTGAAAAAATTAAAACCATTGGCAGCACATACATGGCTGTATCGGGATTATCACCTGAAAAACAGGTAAGGGGCTAATTCAATCTTTTTAAAACAAGCAGAGATGTCAATGTTATGCTCTTCATCCGTTCCTGCAAAGTAAAGGATATTGGTGTCATTTTTAGATGCTCACAGGGTGGTATTTACTAGAAGAAAATAGATATTTGGAACTTCTAGCAAATGAAAATCACAATTGTTCTCGAAGAATTCTCTCTCCCTCTCTTTTCTTCTTTCACTCTCAGTGCTGCTTGTCCCCTTATTTCCCTGCCTCCCATTCTCGTTACTTTTCCTCCTAAGACAAGTTGTGTTTCTCTCTTTCCTCACCCCCTCTCAGCTTTAATTTTATCCCCTGAAATCCCACCCCCTGCTTATTCCCATTATTACCCATCAAATTCCTGATCTCAAGCAAAGCATCTACAATATTTCACAGCAAGGCAGCTCTGCACTGAAATGTGTAAGCCGCGCACCATAAATGGAATGTATTACCTCTCCATTAACCATGAACCACTTCACTGAGATTTAATAGGGTATGATGAGACTGCTCTTATGAATTATGATTTCACATACTTAGCTCTGGGGAGACTGTTGTTTTATAGCAAATGCAAAACACACATAATGTATTCCATTTTAATTCACTCTTAGCAATGTGAAGACAAATGGGGACATTTGTGCGCTCTGGCTGACTTCTCCATAGCTTTGAATGAAAGTATACAGGAGATCAACAAACATTCATTCAACAACTTTGAACTCCGCATCGGTAAGTACCGTGCAAGCATTTGAAATAAAATGGGTTATTTTTTGCAAGCACACACCCTTCATAGGTAAGAACATAGGAATGGCCACACTGGGTCAGACCAGTGGTCCATCTAGCCCAGTATCCTTTCTTCTGATAGTGGCCAGTGTCTGATGCTTAAGAGGGAATGCACAGAAGAAGGCAATTATTCAGTGAGCCATCTCCTGTCATCCAGTCCCAGCTTCTGGCAGTCAGAGGTTTAGGGACACCCGAAGCATGGGGTTGCATCCGGACCATCTGGGGTAATAGCCATTGACGGACCTTTCCTTCATGGACTCATCTAATTGTTTTTTGAACCCAGTTCCACTTTTGGCAGTGAGTCCCATAGGTTGCTTGTGCACTGGGTGAAGAAGTGCTTCCTTATGTTTGATTTAAACCTGCTGCCTGTTACCTACCTGCTGCCTGTTATGACCTGCAAGGACATTGTATACTGATCACGTGGATGTACTGAAATTCAATACCACCAGCTATTTTGTCTTCTGTGATCACATTGACTTCAAAGTCATGAGCAGGATAGAAATATGATCCTCCAGCTCCCAAAATACAGCCTCCCACTATGTAGCCTAAAAGAGAATCTTCTGGTTCTCTTTTTATAATGTCTATAATCTCTTGGGCAAGCTACTGTACCAATGGATGACAACATCCTGTACACTCTCGCATGAGTCTGACAGAGAGGCATCACTGTGTGATGGTCTGAACAGTAGACTGGGAGCCAGGAGCACCCTGGATCTGATATTGACTCACCTTCTCTTTTTACATTTAATCTCCCTGCATCAACTGCTTCTCCTGTAAAATAGAAATGGGAGCTTATTCTAAGTACAGCAACTTGTTTTTTGGCTTTGCACAAAAATCTAATCCCAGTGCTGACCAGACCTGTAGGGCCACCAGTGGTTTTGAATTGCTGCTATGGGAAACCTGGCATCCTGGATGAAACCATTAGGATGGGACACAAAAGTGATAGGCTATATGTATTGGATACAGCAGTAACATGCCTGCACCTGACAGTCAGTATAGGAGACTGCATTACTGGACAAGCCCAAAACACACCCAACAGAAATGTGATCCCTTCGAGGTGGCTTTCCACATCAAGATTGAGCTATACAGATCAGGCAATCTGGAGGTTTGCATTGTCATTGTCATTGTCCATATATATATGCTGTCCTTGTATATACACACACATATATACCTAATCTGAGAGAAAGCAAAGCAATTTCTCTCCAGAGCTGTGTATCTATCACCTTTCACCAGTACTGAATTTACTTTTAAAATAGGCATATAGACCCTTTTAATCTTACAGCATTACCCCGTGTCTTAAATTTACTAGGAGTGCTTGCAGGACAATTTTAGCTTTCCCAAAATAATGCTAAGCTGTTAAGAAACTATGACATTTTTAAGCAATTGCATCATGATCTTGTGATGTCTTTCCATAGGAAGTAACAATATGATGACAATGAGGAGTCCGGTGGCACCTTAAAGACTAATGGATTTATTTGGTCATAAGCTTTCATGGGTAAAAAACCCACTTGCGTCTGAAGAAGTGGGGTTTTTTTACACACGAAAGCTTATGCCCAAATAAAACTGTTAGTCTTTAAGGTGCCACCGGACTCCTCATTGTTTTTGTGGATACACACTAACATGGCTACCCCCTAATACTTAACAATATGATGATGTCACATCTAATATTAACAAGTTTGTCTTTCAGGACAAACTCCCAAAAGATGGCAAACCTCCTTGGAACAATGGCTAGTCCTGAGCCCTTGTACGATACCAAGTTTATTGGTGTCAAGGTGATGCATAGTTTACAGATATTCACATCATATAGTGATAGCTACCATATACAATCAATATCCAGATAGAAGTTCCAATGTTTTATGTCCTTATTTCTCTTTATTTCCACCCTGTTCCTAAAACTCAGAGAAGAATGTGTCTGAAGCAAACTTCTAAAGCATAATTGCAAACTTGGTATTTCAAACATTCTTGCCCGATTGTCTAATTATGTTTCCTCTTGATTTTATTTTGTTTGTAGGTATTAGCCATGGCTCTGTTGTAGCAGGAGTTATCGGTGCTAAGAAACCCCAATATGATATCTGGGGCAAAACGGTTAACCTAGCTAGTCGAATGGACAGCACGGGTGTAAGTGGCAGAATACAAGTGCCTGAAGAAACGTATCTGATCCTGAAGGACAAGGGATTTGCCTTCGACTATCGAGGAGAGATTTATGTCAAAGGTATCAGCGAACAGGAAGGAAAAATCAAAACATATTTTCTTCTAGGAAGAGTACAACCAAATCCTTTAATCTTACAACCAAGAAAACTGACTGGACAGTATTCCTTAGCGGCTGTTGTATTAGGACTTGTACAGTCTCTTAACAGGCAAAAACAGAAGCAAATCCTTAATGAGAACAATAACTCCGGCATCATAAAGGGACATTATAACCGGCGGACTTTGCTAACTTCCAGTGGACCAGAGGCAGTGGCCCAAGCAGAGGGCTCTGACAAAACTGAATTGCCATAATAAACATTTTGTTTGTGTTCTTTTTTTTAATTTCTTTTATATATAAAATAAATATACAAATAAAAAGGGTTTAATTTTTTTTAGAAGTATGATTTTTTTTTCCTTTTCGTACAACGTTCATGCAAAACGTAAGTCACCAGCAGTTTCGGGAATTAGTAATGGACTGAGAGACCTCTAGTCATTACTTAGTCTTAGTTATCCATTGTACTACCATAGAAGCTAGAAGCCGCATCTAAGATCAGGGTCCCATTGTGCTAGTCATTGCACAAGCCCCTAATAAAAGAGAATCCCGGCCTGGAAGAGTTTAGAATCTAAAGAGGCCTAACAGACCAAATGGGGAGGGAACTGAGGCACAGAGAGGTCATGTGACTTGTCCAAGGTCACACAGGAAGCCTGTGGCACAGCCAGGAATTGCACTCAGATCTCCTGATTTCCAGTCCAATGCCTTAACCACAAGGTTGTCCTTCATCTCTGTGAGCATCACTTCAAATTCACACCAGGTCTACATCATTACCATCTGATGGCTCTTTGGCCTGTATGAAATGAGTGAGTCTCAGTCTAGTCCACATCACAAGACGCACCACTTCAGCCGCTGCTCCTTTTAGATTTATAGACTTGAAGACCAGAAGGGACTATGGTGATCATCTAGTCTGAGCTCCTGTAATAGGCCCATAACCTCTGGCTGGGTTAGTGAAGTCCTCAACCCTTGATTTAAAGACTTCAAGTTCTAGAGAGTCCACCATTTACTCTAGTTCAGACCAGCCCCACGTTGCAGAAGAAGGCAAAATTTAAACCCCAGGGTCTCTGCCAATCTGACCTGGGGAAAAATTCATTCCCAACCCCAAATGTGGTGATCAGTTAGACCCTGAGCATATTGGAAAGACCCACCAGCCAAACACCTGGGAAAGAATTCACTGTAGTAACTCAGAGCCCTCCCCATCTAGTGTCCCATCTGTGATCACTGGGGATATTTCCTACTAGCAGTAGCAGATGGGCCATATGCCATTGCAGTCAGTTTCATCATAACATCCTCTCCCTAAGTGTATCAAGCTCAGTCTTGAAACCAGTTAGATTTTTTCCCCTACTGCTGTCCTTGGGAGGTTGTTCCAGAACATAGCTTGTCTGATGGTTAGAAACCTTCATCTAATTTCAAGGCTAAACTTGTTTATGGCCAGTTTATAGCTATTTGTTCTTGTGCCAACATTGGCATTTAACTTAAATAACTGCTCTCCCTCCCTGGTATTTTTCCCTCTGATGTATTTATAGAGAGCCTTTGTTTTGTTAGGCAAAATAAGACACTCTGCCTCAGTTTCCTCTTGTAAGGTAGGTTCTCCATTCCTCTAATCATCCTGGTAGTCCATCTTTGTACTTGTTCCAGTTAGAATTCATTTTTCTTAGACATGGGAGACCAGAATTGCACATATTAATCCAGATGAGGTCTCACCAGTCCCTTGTATAATGGTAATAACACTCCATTGTTGATTCCAACTGATAAATCCCTATCTTATGGCAAGAATTCTTGTTGTTAGTCCCTAAGTGCATGACCTTGCACTATTAAATTTCATCCCATTCCTATTACTCCAGTTTTCAAGGTCATCCATATCGTCTTGTATAATATTCCGGTCCTCCTCTGTATTGACAATATCTCCCAACTTTGTGTCATCCGCAAATTTTATTAACACACTCCCACTCTTTGTGCCAAGGTCATTAATGAAAATGTTAAATAAAATTGGTTCCAAACCAAAAGACCAAGACCAAACCAGCAAACAAACACTCTCAAGAACTCATACTGCCCCTATGGAACCAGGGCTTACCTCCCTTCCCCTCCAGCAGATCTCCACTCAAATTCCCGTTTTCAGCTCTCTTTGCTGGCTCCTGTGCCCTTTTGACATCTGTAAAGAGGCCAAGTACTTATTCTTAGCATATGCACAATGTGCCTCAGGTGGTACATGCCCAGGAGTCATCATCGCATTTGGTCCACTAGTTGGATCATTAGCTTCACCAGGGCTGGGTACTAACGGGGAGCACAACATGAATGGTGATCCGGGCCCCGCAGATGGAGAATTAAGACTGAACTACCCTTCTTACCTCTGGATGTAGATCTCTGTGCCAGGATTGAGACATCTTAGTGGGGAGGGGGGAAGCTTGCCCTGCTGCTATGCATATTTGCCACAAGATAAACGAAGGACTCTTTTCTCCAGAGCTGCCAATCTGGCACCTTTCACAAGCACTAAAAATCACTTTTAAAAGCAAGCTGTGGATGTGAATGTAAAAATGTGAAAAATTCACACTAAGCAAAGAGGCAGGAAACAGACTTTCTGGAAACTCCAGAATGCAGTTCCCGTGTATACAGCAGTAGAATTCGTAAATACAGTAGTTTGAAATGTAGAGTTGTCAAGGTTCCTTCCCCACTCTGAACTCTAGGGTACAGATGAGGGGACCTGCATGAAAAACCCCCTAAACTTATTTTTACCAGCTTAGGTTAAAACTTCCCCAAGGTACAAACTATTTTACCTTTTGCCCCTGGACTTTATTGCTGCCACCACCAAGTGTCTAACAAATATATAACAGGGAAAGAGCCCGCTTGGAAACGTCTTTCCCCCCAAAATCCTCCCAAACCCTATACCTCCTTTCCTGGGGAAGGCTTGATAAAAATCCTCACCAATTTGCATAGGTGAACACAGACCGAAACCCTTGGATCTTAAGAACAATGAAAAAGCAACCAGGTTCTTAAAAGAAGAATTTTAATTGAAGAAAAAGTGAAAGAATCACCTCTGTAAAATCAGGATGGTAAATACCTTACAGGGTAATCAGATTCAAAATATAGAGAATCCCTCTAGGCAAAACCTTAAATTACAAAAAGACATAAAAACAGGAATCTACATTCCATTCAGCACAATTTATTTTCTCAGCCATTTAAACAAAACAGAATCTAATGCATATCTAACTAGATTGCTTATTAACCCTTTACAGGAGTTCTGACCTGCATTCCTGCTCTGGTCCCGGCAAAAGCAACACAGACAGAGAGAACCTTTGTTTCTCCCCGCCTCCAGCTTTGAAAGTATCTTGTCTCCTCATTGGTCATTTTGGTCAGGTACCAGCAAGGTTATCCTAGCGTCTTAACCCTTTACAGGTGAAAGGGTTTTTCCTCGGGCCAGGAGGGATTTAAAGGTGTTTACCCTTCCCTTTATATTTATGACAAGAGTAATGTCCAGGTGAGTGGAATAGAATTACTGTGCCAACAGAAAATACACTAAACTCTTACCTCTTTTACCATAGCTTAAAGTCTTCACCCTCATACTGTTGGGCTGTCCTTATCCCATGGGTTAGTATAGTAGTTAAGTTAAACTCATTAATATATATGTCAGTTAGGTTACTATGCTTACCTGTAGTTAGGCTGGTAGAGGGCTTTCCCTTCACCCTCCCACTTCCCTGGTTCTTGTCACACACACAGCAAGCAGCAAAAAACCAGAAGTCCAAAGTACAAAACAATTTAATGTTTAATGGGGTTAGTTTCCAAGCAAGCATATTCCAAAGCCCTTCGCACCAATCAGGTTTATCTCTATACGCCAACAGAGTCTGTTCCCAGTGTCCGCCTTCCCAGCTCTGACGCCGCAGAGCATTTACCCCGCGTCCCCCTTCCCAGCTCCGATGCCGCAGAGCATTTACTCAATGTCCCCCTCCCAGCTCCGACGCCGCAGAGCGTTTACCCCACTTCCCCCTGCCCTGCTCCAACACCGCAGAGTGTTTACCCCACTTTCCCCTGCCCGCCTCCGACGCCGCAGAGCGTTTTCCCCGTGTCCCCCTCCTGGCTCCGACGCTGCAGAACGTTTACCCCGCATCCCCCTCCCCGGCTCCAACGCCGCAGAGCATTTAGTTCCCGTTCCCAGCTCTGATGCCGCAGATCTTTTACCCCGCGTCCCCCTTCCCAGCTCCAACGCCGCAGAGCGTTTACCCTGCGTTCCCCTCCCGGCTCCGACACCGCAGAGCGTTTACCCCACGTCCCCCTGCCCGGCTCCAACGCTGCAGAGCATTTACCCCATGTCCCCCTCCCAGCTCCGACGCCGCAGAGTGTTTACCCCGCTTCCCCCTGCCCAGCTCCGACGCCGCAGAGCGTTTACCCCATGTCCCCCTCCTGGCTCCGATGCTGCAGAGCGTTTACCCCGCATCCCCCTCCCCGGCGCCAACGCCTCAGAGCATTTAGTTCCCGTTCCCAGCTCTGATGCCGCAGAGCGTTTACCCCGCGTCCCCCTCCCAGCTCCAACGCCGCAGAGCATTTACCCCACGTCCCCCTTCCCGGCTCTAATGCCGCAGAGCATTTACCCCGCGTCCCCCTTCCCAGCTCTGACGCTGCAGAGCATTTACCCTGCATCCCCCTTCCCGGCTCCAACACAGCAGAGCGTTTACCCCGCGTCCCCCTTCCCAGCTCTGACACCGCAGAGCGTTTACCCCATGTCCCCGTTGCCAACTCTGAAGCCGCAGAGCCTTGCCTGTGTCCCTGTTCCCTGTTCCCTATTCCTTGTTCCCGTTCTCCCCCCACTTAGCAAGCATAATTCCAATTTCCCTTCCCCCCCACTTCCTGTTTGACCAGTTTATACAGTAATATTCTCAGCTATACCTTAACCAATCATTTTACTGGAATTTAACAAACCAATCCTAACATATTGTAACAAAATTCTCTAACCAATTATATCCCACTACCCTAATTAACTTACACCTAGTAAAATTAATTATACAGGAGACAGAAACAATTAGAGAACCAGACAGATTAACAATAGAAAAGTGGGGGCCATAAAGATAAAACAATACAGAAATGAGGGTTTCACAATCACAACCATTGATAAGTGATTTCTTGCCAGACAGGGTGCTATCAAAGTAAGTTTTCTTTAACCATCTTAAAAATCTGTTTCTTCATCTGGTGGTGATGGGCACTATCAGGACAGGATCGTCTTTCTAACAGCCCAATACTACCTTATTTCAGTGCAACTGGTTTGGGATGTGAGGAGGTAACCGGTGGCTTCCCAGCTTATAGCTGCCTCTGCTGCTTAGCCAAAGGCCTTAGCCTAAGCACAGGGCCTCAGACTATCCTAGTGAGAGAAGGCCCGTACACAGGCGGACTGTGATTTTGCTCCTTTGTTTTTAATACCCCTGTAACTAGCTAAGTGATAAAAATACACCTACATTCTTAAAGTTAGCGTATGCTAAAGTATCGGCTTTACAGGCAAGCCTGATTATCTATGTTCTAACACTGGCATCTGCTGTTGTGTCCCTCCAAAATATTCTACGTTGGTATGAGCTCCCTTCTTGCAGTTACCTGCCATCAGTTTTCAACACTGGTGCTTATTGCTAAACAATAAACAAAGTCTTATGCATCTTGTGACTTAAGGTCAGGGTTCGGTTATTTACTTATGCTAATTTATTGAGCAGCTACTCCTACTCACGCTATAAGGCCTTATGCTAACTGCATAAGCTATTCTGATAGGTCTAGGCCTATAGGTCTCGCATTTCTGCTACCAATTCCTTACCCCTTTCTCTGATGATTACTGCTATAATTACTGTATGGGCTACACTATGTTAATGTGAACTAGGTACCTTTTAGCTCATGCTAGCAGGGTCTACATGGGGCAGTTAAGGTATGTCTACACTGCAATTAGATATCCGCAACTGGACCATGCAAGCTGACATGGGTTCATGTGGCTTGGGCGAAGTGGCAGTTTAATTGCAGTGTAGACATCTGGCCTTGGGCGGGAGCCCACATTCCAGGACCCTGCAAGGTGGGAGGATCCCAAAGTTCGGGCTGCAGCACAAGCCTGAACATCTACACCCCCATTAAACAGCCCCTTCGCTCGAGCCCAGCGAGTCTGAGTCAGCTCGCACAGGCCAGTCGTGGATTTTTAATCGCAGCGTAAACTTACCCTTGGCGTGCAACATTTTAGTGTGCATTGCTACTCATAGCCCCATAATCTGCACTGCACAGACAAGCCCTGAGATAGTTAAACTAATTTCACATTTGATGCAGCATTTGGGGCACTAGGGAACCAAGTCTTGGCATGTTTAAACAGCGCTTTAAAAAACAGCTGTCTTTTCCCTTAGGTGCTAGTTTTCCTACCAACAGGGATAGATGAGTGTTTCGTGTGGTTCACTTGGCATTTCATCCTTGCTAAACACACATGTCCCTGATGACCAGTTTTCTCCTTCTCATTGTCAGTGCTGCCAACCCTTGTAGTGACAATTTCCAGCATGAGGAAGGTGTTAACTAGACAACAGGAATCCATGCTGAAGATGTGAGGATAATAGGATTTTTAATCTTGTGCTTCTCGGCATAGGCATGGGTGGCTTTTTTTTTTTGTTAGTCCTTCCAAAATCCCCCTTAGTGTAGCTATATTCCCGAGCAGAATTCTTTGCTAATGAAGTCTGAGTTTTGTGTCACACAGATAAAGCGCTGGCCAAATTTGTTCAGTCTCATGGAATAATATGCTATTGAGGACATTTTATCTGTGACTATCACAGGTAAAAAATCCCAGCCTGGGGTTACTTGTCTATGTTAGATGGAGCCTACTTATTCCACTGCTTGTGACTTATGCAAATGTGATAGCCAAAAGCAGTGGTCTCCAACCTTTTTAAGCCCAAGATCACTTTTTGAATTTAAGGACAACCCAGGATCTACCCTGTCCCTTCCCCGAGGCCCCACCCCTTCCCCAAAGCCCTGCCCACTCACTCCACTCTCCCTCCCCCATCACTCGCTCTCCCCCAACCTCACTCACTTTCACGGGGCTGGGGTAGGGGGTTGGGGTTCAGGAGGGGGTGCGGGCTCTGGGCTGGGACCAAGGCATTTGCAGTGTGGGAGGGGGCTCTGGGCTGAGCCTGGGGCAGGGGATTGGGGTGCAGGAGGGGGGTCAGGGCTGGGGCTTGGGGTACAGGAGGGGGTTCAGGGTGCAGGTGGGGGAATGGGGTGTTGGTTCCAGGAGGGGGCTCAGGGCTGGGAGTTGGGGTGTGGCCCCCCGCCCGGCAGCACTTACCTCCAGCGGCTCCCAGTTGGCAGTGCAGCATGGCTGCCGCTGAGGCAGGCTCCCTGCCTGCCCCGGCCCCATGCCGCTCCCGGAAGGGGCCAACGCACCCCTGTGGCCCCTGGGGGAGGGGGTGGGCAGGACATGGCTCTGCAAGCTGCCCCTCTCTGCAAGCACCACCCCGCAGCTCCCATTGGCCATAGCTCCCTGTTCCTGGCCAATTGGAGCTGCAGGGGCGGTGCTTGCAGGCAGAAGCAGGGCGCGGAGGGAGACCTCTACCCTCCCGGGAGCACGGGCCACGCTGGCCACTTCCAGGAGCAGCGTGGGGCTGGGGCAGGCAGGAAGCCTGTCTTAGCAGCAGCCCCGCTGGAGATTGCGATCGACTGGGAGTCAATCAGATCGACTGGTTGGTGACCACTGGCCTAAAGGCTACAAGTGAAACACTAGCTATTACCTAAGCTCTGTTTTATAGATATACTCTCTGACTTGTCAACAGCATTGTAGTTTGTGATCTTACACCCAACCCATCTCCACATTTATATCTAGCGTCAGTGGTTCTTGTCTGCTGGTGCAGGTACCGCTATTCAAGCTAAAGAAAGAGGGATCCATCCGGACCGCATACTTGATTTCTACATTCCAGTACAAAACTTAAGTCTTTCTCTGTGTAAGCATAGGCTTCGTAGTACAGGATGTTGCTATGCAGGCAACTTGTCATGATATCTTTGGCCCAAGAGGTTAGCCAATACTGGGGGCTTTAGAGGGTTTTTCTGGTAGGATGAGAAATAGGTAATGTGAGTCAGATTTTTCTTTGGTGAAATCTTTGTCTACAAAAAATGTCCAAAAAGTTCTGTGTCTGTGAACACAATAGAAACAAACAGCAGCAGGCAGTTTCCTTGCCCAGAAACTCCCGAGTCTACCTTTCCATGACCCCAAGCTCTGCTGGCTTCTACCACAAACAGGCTGCAAAAGCAATAGCCTCGCCCCTGTATCTGCAACCAGGGAAATCCTTCAGACCACTTGGTTTTGCTCCGACTTGCCGTGTGCCCAGGCCAGCGCTTCCATTGTCTGTAGCTGTCTCTTCTAC
This sequence comes from Natator depressus, assembly GCF_965152275.1. Taxonomy (NCBI): domain Eukaryota; kingdom Metazoa; phylum Chordata; order Testudines; family Cheloniidae; genus Natator; species Natator depressus. Next base: position 17,562,503 of record NC_134235.1, read on the forward strand.
ACAGAGGGGCTTGACTGATTCTTCCACTGAGACTGAAGGAGTATTAGCCACACCCATTGGCTTTAAACTAGGTCTGTGATGGTTTTCGGAACAAAGACTTACCCAGTGGCAGCCTACAAGAAGCTCAATACGCAAGCAGTGTAGGCAATGACTAGGCATATGCACCCTCGTAAATACCAGCAGTGAGCTCAAGCCCCAGTATAGAGCTGGAGTTGAATTTACCCAAAGTTTAGGCATGTTTGAATCCACAGTTTGGTTTGGATGCATCTCCCATAACAATACATTGTTTCATATAGCTTCAGAAATTGTCTTTTAAAAAGGTTAGCTATTTGTAGGAAGAAGAATAGCATCTGCTGAACCAACACATGAATTGCGGTATGGTCAGTTATTCCCAGTCTCTGAAGAACCCAGTTTTGATCACTGACTCAGATAGGATATTGAACTAGCTGGACCACTGATCTTACACTCCTCCATGTGTATATATTTACAATGTAAGGTCATTCACCCACTTTAATAAAGAGCAAATTTGGGGCTAAAATTGTAGTGTTTGGCATATTAAAAAATATTTCAGGTCCCTTCTGGTTGATTGACAATACCATATCTAATGTTCAAAGTTCAAGAAGAGGTGAACATGCTATATGACTCACCACTACAGAGACAACATTTATCACACAGTGAGATTTGAGAGTATTAGGGCTTGTCTACACAGGGACACTCAAGAAAATTAATCCAAATTAATTTTTGAAGTAGATTAGTGAGACCACATTTTATCCCTGTGTGCACACTATAATTCACTTTGGAAGTTAATTAAATTAAAACAAATTAAGGCCATCTGAATTCTAAATGAGAGCATTCACACAAGCATTTAATGTGGTTTAACAAATCCACTTTAAATTCACACATTTAGTTCATTTGGATTAATTTTTCTGAGTGTCCCCATGTAGACAATCCTTCATTTCCCTGTACTTAACATAGAGCTGAACTGTGGTATCTCAGAGCTTCTCTATACAGAGCATTAGTACATGCTAGAGGGATGTAAATTCCAGTGTTGCACTACTGTGTTGCACACTAAGTGGCCTGTGTGGACCCTGCTGGCACGCACTAAAAGGTCGCCAGTGTGTATTAATGTACTACTCTTTGAAACAGGACTACATTAATGCACAGTAGGGAACTTTTAGTGTGCATTGGCAGGGTCTAGCATGGGCCCTTAGTGCCACATGCTAGTGCATGTAGGAATTTACACGGTTTAGATAAGCTGTCAGATACCCCAGTGTGGACTTGGCTAAATGCTGACCTGATAACGGTGGCTGTTGTGTATGTAACAACTGAAAAAAAACACAGCTTCTCACTCATTCCTGATAATCTCACTGTTGCTTGCACATCTGAAAACAGCCAGCAAAGATTCCTCTAAGTGACAGTCTCATTTAATCCTTCTCTTCGGTATCCATAAGCATTTACCTCCTTTTTCTATGCAGCATGGAACATCAAGGAGTTTCCATGTCAAAAATACTCAGTGTCTCCCTGTTTTCAATAATGACAGGTTTCAGAGTAGCAGCCGTGTTAGTCTGTATTCGCAAAAAGAAAAGGAGTACTTGTGGCACCTTAGAGACTAACAAATTAGTCTCTAAGGTGCCACAAGTACTCCTTTTCTGTTTTCAATGACAGTTAATAATGGCCAAATGGCCTTTCATTGGACACTGTCAAGCTGACACCTTAGAAGCAGAGAGTCCTACCCAAGACTTGATTTTGGCAGAGGTGCAACGAAATGATTAGAGCAGAAAAGAGCCACATTAAGCTTCTCCATTGGTACATGAAGAGCTTTGTAATTGCACAGACAAATTCTTAACCTGGCTGGTAATTCCTGTCAGTTGTCATCCAACAGCAGAGTGACATGGATGGGCATTTGCAGTCTTTCAAGCTCCGCTCTTCACTACAGTGAGGGGGAAAGATTACAATGCAATAGACAGGACACACAGAGAATGCTTAAAAACTCCATGTCAGTATCTCCTTGTCATTGAAGCCTATTGTCCTTGGGTTCGAATCTAAGGCACTTCGTGTTAATTAGCCTTGCTGGTAGTAATGTTTACTTGGGGTATGTCACATTAATGGGTGAAGTCCGTTTCTTTATAAAGTCATTTTCCTTAATCAATTTTTTTTTCCATTTTCCCCTTTTACCACCTAATAAACACACTGAAATTGATGCGCCGAAGGCCTTGCTACTTCACAATTAATGTACCTCTGAAGCTCTTTTCAGCAGCGCTCCCTTCGGATTTGGGGGAGGAACACAATTCAGTACAGCTTTGCCTTGAGACAGTGGGATATAGGTAAAATAAAATATGTGAAGACTCTTACCAGGATAGTGTGAAACTGGAGGATTTTTGTCCACTGATCCAAACAAGTAAAGGGGTTTGGGCAACAAAGCTCTCATCTTTATACCTGCTGACACACAGCAGCAATGATACTGAGATTTTTATGGCAGTGAGTTAAGGATCAGTTTCATTAGGTATCTATTTCTTTTTTAAAAAAAACCTATTTTCTATACTTTGACACTCAGCCTCACCCATGTTGAGTAGAAATACTAGCTCCCCAAAGTGCCAGCCATAGGCGATTGAGGCTAATGCAGGTTTAGGAGAGAGAATACCTCCCCTGGATGGTTCACAGGGAGATGGGCTCAGATAGCATTTCTAGGTGGCTGATTCTAGTCTAGCCCATTGACTGCAAGTTGTTATGGGATGATGGCTGGTCAGTGGCCTGAGTAAAATGACTTGGTTGTATCAGGCTTGGTCACCGTGTGAAAAGACGGTAGGAAAGCCACCATCACCAACACAACTGATCCGTTTGTTGGCAATCAGTGTCCATGAGGGTGGAGGGTCACTGGGGAGATGATGTGGGTGCTGTTTTCCCATGCTGTTCAGCGCCTGCTGTGTGAATAACAGGAGGAGTTCAGGTTCCATGCAAACCAATCCATCACCCTATTTTAAAAAAAAAAAAGGGCTCCTGTGTCCTGGCTGCAAAACGCCATTTCATGGCTTCCTTTTTATTTATTCATTCAGATTTCAGTCTGAATTCAAAGAGACAAGAACACTGGAAATGCCAAATAAAACCCAACCAGAGCAAGAGCACTGTTTCCTCCCACCCTGCCACACACCAGCTGATCACCAGGCACGTGACCAATACAACTTACAACCCCAATTGCACTTCCCCACCCGACACACCCACCCTCAACTGCCTTAACCCTCAGCCATCCCTGCCCAAAGAGACAGGCCTTGCAGTGTGCCTGGAAGGGCAGAAAATTTGGGTTTCTTTGGATCTTGGGGTGCTACATGGGGCAACCGTTCTGCCTTGGTAAGGCTGGAGCCTGGCAGCAAGGTCCACATCTGGAAGAATGCAATCTCCCGGACAGGCAGAAGCTGGTAAAAAGCAATCATGACACTTGCTGCAGTGTGCACATCCAACAGCAGATGGCGATCCAGCACTACCCCCAGATTGCAAATGCTCACAAGAAGTGAGTGGCAGGCAAGTACCTGAGGTATCAGCCTCCCGGTCCCCAACCTACCAGCATAACCTTAGTCTGATCTGAATTAAGCTTCAGACAGCTAGTTCTTATCCGTACCCCAACTTTCCTCAGACACTTGGCTAAGAGTTCAACCAGACTGTCTGGACTTTGCCCCTATAAACATTTTCACTGATCCTGCCTCCCCCTCCTTTCTGTGTATTCAAGTTTGAAAATGCCAGGTGGGTTTCACTAAGTATTACCGGCTAGTCTGCACACTGCCACCCTACAGCTGAGTGCTTCTCTCATCTGGCTGTCAGCTACTCTGACTGGGAAAGGGCATAGTCTAAGACTGTCACATATAATTCCTTACTAGCTCTAATTTCTGTGCTCCACCAGCCTGACAGCTCAGTTTCTGTGTGGTCCTCAAACAGGTTCTGCCAGTGCGTAGTGCCAATGTCAAGCCTGACTGAATCAGAAGGAAGATTTATGGAAAAGGAAGGGATTCACTGGATTTCATTTAATTCATTACAGTGTATAAATACATAAAAACAGCCACACTGGGTCAGGCCAAAGGTCCATCTAGCCCAGCATCCTGTCTTCTGATAATGGCCAGTGCCAGGTGCCCCAGAGGGACTGAACAGAACGGGTAATCATCAAGTGTGATCCATCCCCTGTCGCCTATTCCCAGCTTCTGGCAAACAGAGGCTGGGGACACCATCCCTGCCCATCCTGGCTATTAGTCATTGATGGACCTATCCTCCATGAACTTATCAAGTTCGTTTTTGAACCCTCTTATAGTCTTGGCTTTCACAACATCCTCTCGCAAGGAGTTCCACAGGTTGACTGTGCGTTTTGTGAAAAAATACTTTGTTTTGTTTGTTTTAAACCTGCTGCCTATTAATTTCATTTGGTGACCCCTAGTTCTTGTGTTATGAGAAGGAGTAAATAATACTTCCTTATTTACTTTCTCCACACCAGTCATGATTTTATAGACCTCAATCATATCCCCCCTTAGTCGTCACTTTTCCAAGGTGAAAAGTCCCAGTCTTATTAATCTCTCCTCATATGGCAGCCGTTCCGTACCCCTAATCATTGTTTTTGCCCTTTTCTGAACCTTTTCCAAATCCAATATATCTTTTTTGAGATGGGGCAACCACATCTGAACACAGTATTCAAGATGTGGTGTACCATGGATTTATATAGAGGCAATATGATATTTTCTATCTTATTATCTACCTTCCCAGGAAGAAAATATCATATACAAAAGAGCTCTTTAATTTACCAGAGAAAGGCATAACAAGAAGCAATGGCTGGAAGCTAAAGCCAGAAAAATTCAAATTAGAAATAAGATACACATTTTTCATATTGAGGATGATTCACCATTGAAACAAATTGCCAAGGGAAGTGATGGATTCACCATCTTCTGAAGTCTTCAAATCAAGACTGTGGATGCCTCTCTGGAAGAGATGCTCCAATCGAAGACAAATTATTGGGTTCAATGCAGGGATAACTGAGGGAAATTCTGTGCCTGTGCTGTAAAGGAGGTCAGACTAAATGAACTAATGGTCCTTTCTGGCCTTAAACTCCATGAATCTAGCATGATCTCTTCACTCTCGTCCAAAGCTGGCTCCTGGGGGCTGACCAACCATTGCCTACAGAAGCAAAATATTCAGCCTATGGAATGGTCAGTGTCACTGACTGCGTGTTAAAAAGGCTGACATTTTCCATGTTACTTATGTGTGCAAAACCCCTAGCAAACAACGCTCACTCTGTGCATCTTGCTAGGGAAAGCACCCACGGAACTCGCCATCCCTGTGTCTGGCTGATTGATTTTAAGAACGCATCAAGATCTTAACAACTAAATATCAGAAGAGAAGTTAAAATTGTTTCTTCCAATTGCATTTCCTCCAGCACCCCCCAGCTTCTCACTCCCTTCACCCACTCCATCGTGTGTTCTGAAAATATCATGTAATCTGTTTGAATTAGATTTTAAGATCCTCGGGGCAGGGTCCATCTTTTCTTGACAGGAGACCAGGAGAACTGTCTACTCCCAGTTCTCTGACAGTGACCCAAGATGTGACCTTGGCCAAAAAGGGGTATTAATATATTCCCATATGATTAAAGTGCTTTGAGTTCAGTGGATGAATAGTGCTCGGTAAGTGCCATATCTCATTACTATTAAATGTCTCAATCATTTGCAAATAAGCATGTGTGCATCTGGTGCAGTATAAATAACTATGCAGTCTTCCATGGCTTATGCAATCTTCTGTGTCACAAAGGCCACAAATGGCTGCTGCAGAATAGAGCATACAGAAAGTAGTAAAAGAAGAGTGGAGAGAAAATCTTCTCCTGGAGATGGGGGAAGGGGAGGAGTTATTTTTAGAAGCTCAAAAGGATCTTTCCGAAAGAAAAACATTACATAACTGCAATCCATAATTAAAAATGTGTTTCCTGTACTTGTCACAGAGGCTAATTAGGGGAATTAGAGAATTATTTGTTTTATTGTCTCTCTCCCAGCAAAGTCTGAACTGCACTGTTAGCTGAATCTGTCCCAAGACAAAAATAATATTTATAAAGCATAGTATTTCACTTGGATTAGCCATTCCTGCCGAAAAACAGAGGCTAGAGTTTTTATTGATGAAAGTGACAGTGCAAAGCATCAAGGCAGAATAAAAGCTTCTGCTGCTTTGAATTATTAATTCTATAACAGCTCAGCGCACACCCAAATCACACGGCTCTTCCTTCTCTTGCCTCGGGAAAAAAGTGACATACTTGTAGAGAACTTTAAGTCTATTAAAAGTGTTCTGAGTTCACCAGGCTATTCCATAATGGGCCTTGTCCCACTCCAGTCCTCTTACATCCCAAGCTCCTTTGGCACCTGAAATCAGACTCTTGCACTAAGCTTTTAGGGGGGAAATTTTTAAAAGTGGAAGGGAGTGGAACAGTGTTCCTAAATCTGTCAGGCTCTTTGGAAAATCTCCCTTTTGAAACTAATTATTTTGTATCATTCTCTTATGTCACTAAGCTCCATAAAGTGCGAGGAGAGGATGTAAGCTAGGAATTGTCATCTATCATGATCTTCCTCTGTTAACTTATCTCTTGCAGGGCCCATTGTTTGATCCTTCAGGTTAAGACATTAAAGCCTTTATAATGTATCTAATGAGGCCTCCTTCAGTTTCCCTCCAAGCTAACCAAAAGGCTGCCGTGGATAGCTCTTTGCCAGATCCTTAGTATGGTTGCCTGGGTGTCAGTGTCACCCTGCTCTTGGCCAACTGAATTGGCTAAATAGGAGGCCAACAGGTACACAACAGGGTGCTATTACCAATAGAAAAGCTCTTCATGAACTAGGAATGAGGAACTTCCTGGGCTAGCTTCAGCTCTGTGATCTACCCAAGCAACTGATCTCAGTCGAGGTGACTTTTCCCATCAGCCAGCTAAAGATTCAGGCTGGATCAGGCCAAAGCTAAGGCTCCCCTCCCTCAGTATCAGGCTCCTTCTGGGGCTGTTCTTAGAACTCATGATAAGTCCTTCTTGTCTATGCATTTTTATTTATGACTTGCCCTGCTTCCATCTTGCTTCTTTGCAGAAGAGGAGGAAGGATTTGGGGTGAGGTGGGACTAGCGGGATTCTAAGTCTGACTGACTGGGTTATTTTATCTACAAAACCCAGGGCCAGATTCTGATAGCAGTTCTGAAGAACACATTCAAAATGTGAAACAAGTGTTATAGCAATGGCTGCCAGAGTCTGCAGGCAGCCTGAAGCAATAGCTCAGGGAGATGAGAATTGCTCCATTCATCTTATTGGGTTAGTAACCCTGAAACACATTACCCCTGTGCCACCCACCAGGGGTCTATATAAGGTGATAAAGGAGGGGGTTCCCTGTCACTCAGTTGTGATGTGATGGTGTCAGAAGGGACCCACACACACATGAGGGATGGAGGGCATCTGAATCTTCTCACCTATAGACACACCCCAAGCTACCAGTAAACAAGGAACCCTGGTGCCTGCTCAAAGTGGGCACTCCAGCACAATACTCTTGTGTAGGTGGCCTCTGGCATTGCCACCCCAAGAAGGTGTAAGGACCCAGTACATGGGGGTGTGGCTATAGTGTGGGGGTGTGACCAAGGGCAGTCCGCATATACAGTGTGTTTAGGGCCCCAGATTGCCTTAAGCTTGTCTGGCAACACTGAGTCCCATTGCTGAATAGTAGAAATAAATAATCATTCAATACTGTATCATGAAACCATATTCATTCCTGGCCCCAGCTACTTTTCAATCTACAACCTGAAACAGGAGGGAATAACAGCTCTTGAAACTTCTATCCCAGCTACTGGAATAGCAGATACTATTTTTAATTACACCAGTGTCTAATGCTGTTAGCATCCCACTTCTCACCATCATTCATGGAAAGGTTAGCCTCACTGTCACTGAGGACTGCAGTCCCTCTCCATTCGGCCTTGTGCTCAGACTGACTTGTTTCAGTTGTCTGAATATAAAAGCTGACCCAGGTCAGACTTCTACTGCCTGTCTCCATCAATTCAAGTGAGGCTCTTTCTCCCATTCCTCCCACTTCAAGCTTCCAACATGGCTGCTTACATTTCCATGAACGCAGTAACTCTTGCTCACCGTGCAACCTTTCAATAAGCGTTCTTTCACACCCCTAATTCTTTCTGACTTTAAAAATGCCACTAAGGAGACTATATTTGGCCACCTTTATGCTGGGCCCTGATTGCCAGCTAAATCCAAGCACCCTGGAATGTGAAAATTGAATTATAGAATGGCCATAACCCATCAGGGAGGTTGTTAAAGCTGCTGGTCTCCACAAACTGCCACAGGATCATCAAAACGACCTTTCATGGGCTTTTCTATTGCACCCGTCTACATAGTATCTGAGTGCCTTTGGTACAACTAACACTTTAACACAGAGGAGCCAGAGTTGAATGAAATGGATTTAGCCTGTGGCGTCTCTATCATAGCTGCACAAACGTGTTAAAATCCAGTACCTGTGTATACAAATGTGAGTGCACAAAGGGCATAATCAACAGCCACTGGACCTAATGGATCAGACCGCAAAACTGCTCGAGACTATGGTGAGAGGCTCTGTAGAAAAAACATAGGTAGAATATATGCGTGCTCATACATCAAGCTTGTGCTTACACAAATGGAGGCCTAGATCTGAACAACTGGTGCAGAGAGTTCCTCCTATTAGAGATGAATTCAAACACATGTAGGTCTCGGCTGTGCTTCAAGAAATATAAATGCGAGAAAAGATTTAGAATGCTTGGAGAAGGAAAAATTAGGGTAATTAATTGCATATTAATTAGGGTTGTCGATTAATTGCAGTTAACTCACATGATTAACTCAAACAAATTGTGATTAAAAAAATTAATCGCCCTTAATTGCAGTTTTAATCATACTGTTAAACAATAGAATACCAATTGAAATTTATTAAATATTTTTGGATGTTTTTCTACATTTTCAGATATATTGATTGCAATTACAACACAGAATACAAAATGCACAGTGCTCACTTTAAATTAATATTTTTGAATACAAATATTTGCACTATAAAGATAATAAAAGAAATAGTATTTTTCAATTCACCTCACACAAGAATCATAGTACAATCTCTTTATCATGAAAGTGCAACTTTCAAATGTAGATTTTTTTTGTTACATCACTGCACTCAAAAACAAAACAATGTAAAACTTTAGAGCCTAAAAGTCAACTCAGTCTCGTTCAGCTAATCGCTAAGACGAACAAGTTTGTTTACATTTACGGGAGATAATGCTGCCTGCTTCTTATTTACAATGTCGCCTGAAAGTCAGAACAGGTGGGTCACATGGCACTTATGTAGTCAGCATTGCAAGGTATTTACATGCCAGATATGCTAAACATTCATATGCCCCTTTATGCTTTGGCCACCATTCCAAAGAACATGCTTCCATGCTGATGACGCTCGTTAAAAAAATAATGCATTGATTAAATTTGTGACTGAACTCCTTGGAGGAGAAGTGTATGTTTCCGACTCTGTTTTCCCTGCATTCTACCATATATTTCATGTTATAACAGTCTCAGGTGACGACCCAGCAGATGTTGTTCTATTTAAGAACATTTTCACTGCAGATTTGACAAAACGCAAACAAAGTACCAACATGAGATTTCTAGCTACGGCACTGGACCCAAGGTTTAAGAGTCTGAAGTACCTTCCAAAATCTGAAAGGGATGAGGTGTGGAGCATGCTTTCAGAAGTCTTAAAAGAGTAACACTCTGATGCGGAAACTAGAGAACCCGACCCACCAAAAAAGAAAATCAACCTTCTGCTGGGGGCATCTGACTCAGATGATGAAAATGAACAGGGTCCGCTCTGCTTTGGATCGTTATTGAGCAGAACCCTTCATCAGCATGGACATGTCCTCTGGAGTGGTGGATGAAGCATGAAGGGACATATAAATCTGTAGCACATTTGGCACGTATATATCTTGCAACGCTGGCTAAACAGTGCCATGCAAGTGCCCGTTCTCACTTTCAGGTGATGTAACCAGGAAGAGGGCAGCATTATCTCCTGCAAACAAACTTGTTTGCCTGAGTGATTGACTGAACAAGAAGTTGGACTGGCACCAAAGTTTTACATAATTTTATTTTTGAATGCAGTTATTTTTGTACATAATTCTACATTTGTAAGTTCAACTTTCATGATAAAGAGATTGCACTACAGTACTTGTATTAGGTGAATTGAAAAATACTATTTCTTTTGTTTTTTACAGTGCAAATATTTGTAATAAAAAATAAAGTGAAAACTGTACACTTTGTATGTGTTGAAATTGAAATCCATATATTTGAAAATGTAGAAAACATCCAAAAATATTTAAATAAATGGTATTCTAGTATTGTTTAACTGCACGATTAATTGTGATATTTTTTATAATCACTTGACAGCCCTAATAACAATATATGTGTGACGGGTTGGGTCACAGAAACTCCCTCAAGACTGTCACTAGATCTGCTGGGATACCACTGAGAACAAACCCCCGCTCCACTCCCGTCTTGCTGAGCTAGACACACCAGTTGGCTCCAGCACAGTCCAAGAGGTTGGGCTACGTCCCCCTGCAGTTACAGAATCTAAGATTCACTTAGCCGAGGGGCTTCTCAGTTAACAGGGACTTTTCTAGCACCCAGTATTCAGTTCTTCTAGGAGCTTAAACCCCAAATAAAACCGTTTTGCTCTGTATAAAGCTTATGCAGGGTAAACTTATAAATTGTCAGCCCTCTACAACACTGATAGAGAGATATGCACAGCTGTTTGGTCTCCTGGGTATTAATCACTTACTCTGGGTTCAATAACAAACAAAAGTGATTTTATTAAGTACAAAAAGTAGTATTCAAGTGGTTCCAAGTAATAACAGATAGAACAAAGTAAGTTACTAAGTAAAATAAAACAAAACAAGCAAGTCTAAGCCTAATACATTAAAAAACTGAGTACAGGTAAATCTCCTTAGAGATGTTCCAATAAGCTTATTTCAAAGACTAGACTCCTTCCTACTCTGGGCCCAATCCTTTTTCCTGGTACAGTCCTTGTTAGTTCCAGCAGGCATCTTAAGTGAAAAGCAGGCTGGCCACCCCTTTGTTCTGTTTCACCCCCTTATATATCTTTTGCACAAGGTGGGAATCCTTTGTCTCTCTCTGGGTTCCCACCCCACCTTCTTAATGGAAAAGCACCAGATTAAGGATGGATTCCAGTTCAGGTGACATGATCACATGTCACAGTAAAACTTCATTACCCATTTGTTGGCACACACATATACAGTGGAGGCTTGCAGGTAAACAGAGCCATTTACAACCAATTGTCCTGGTTAATGGGAGCCATTAAGATTCCAAACCACCATTAATGGCCCACACTTTGCATAACTACAATAGGACCTCAGAGTTATATTTCATATTCCTAATTTCAGATACGAGAATGATATATACATACAAATAGAATGAGCACACTCAGTAGATTATAATACCTTACAAGAGACCTTTTGCATAAAGCATATTCCAGTTACATCATATTCACACTCATTCGCATATTTCCATGAAACATAGGGAGCACAATGTCACAACATGCTCCTGCTACTTGAAACAAGCCAAGGAATATTCAGCTCTTTCAGCAGGCATGCACTAAAAAAATGCCATTAAAACATGGTCACATCTTCTGACTGTGACATTCAGATTCATTTAGAAATCCATCCTAATACTTCTCAGAGGAAAACTGCTAGCATTAGTAATGCTCTCAGTGTTTGCTGTGAGATTCATTTGTGCAGTGAACAGTGAGTGTCGCTTCCAATGGCTTTCCCTATTTCTCGCCTTCCTGTGACACTTCTAAAGAGCACTTGTCTCCCTTTTATCAGTACACTCTGCTAATGTGCACACAGGTCAGCAGTTTCAGTGCTGTATATGCATCATTTTGAAGTCGCTCTTGAGTAGCACAAACGTCTTACAAATAGCATCAAACACCGTTCTTTCAAGCCTAGAACTCTCTCTCAAGAACAAGGATGGTTGATAATGTCCAAAAATAACCCTGTGGCATTGATGGCTGTGTAAAATGATTACAGTGCAACTTAAAACCCCAAAGAACTCATCTGGCCTGAGGATTTGTTGCAAACCCATGTTCTGTTTAGGTTTACCAGAAGGTTACATAATGTCTGTGAATCTTTCTAGTGAAATTGGGGCCCAGTTTAAAGCTATCCTTCATGGACTTCACTCACCACTAGTGGTGCCTCCTCCTGGGGATTATCTTTGACCAGGCGTTGCGCCCTCCTCTGGTGGTGTCTTTCCTGTTGTCCTCTCGCACCCTCTGTAACTTAGGGTGTTGCTTCTTTGTGACTTGGCCCTCTGGCCAGGTCACTATGTATGTTTCTCCTCCTGCTATACAAAATGGCTGTCTTCCCTTCACTGCTGTGACCATGCCACTTTCCTGTGGCTGGTAGGGGAGCCGGGGCCCACCTTCTGCTCCAGGTTCCAGTCCAGGGATGCTATTTCTCGCAACAGTGACTTGCTTGGTCCGAGACTGTATTGGTCTTCCCCTGAACTCCTTCCTACTTCATAGCTCTACCTTCTGACTTCCCCGCTTTCTCTGGGTTTGCCAGGCCAAGCCCCTCCTCTCAGGGAGTGACTGCAGACTACTTCCCTGCAGCCTCTTTCTGCTCTCAGCTCCTGGGCTTTATACAGGCCCCCTCCTGTCCACCTTAGCCCCAGGTCTAATCAATTCCCTGCTCCCTGGCTCCTCCTCCAGGTGCAGCCTGGGCAGTTAATTGGCCTACATGCACACCTGAATCCCTTCCAGTCTTGTGTGGGGTGGACATCCCATTACACTATCCTTGGACGATTTATGGTTTCAAACCTAAACCTCGGGAAATTTATGGTTTTGATGTGAAATCACAATAAAAATAAAATCATATTGAAATGGGAGGAAAACGAGGGTGAGGGAAGTCAGTGGTGGGAGGGGAGAAGAAGAAAGAATCACCTAAGGTAACTTCTTCATCTGAATCATCAGTATGTGTTGTCTGCAGTTTGTGGTTCTAGACTCCAAGCTGCCTGAGACAGGAATCATGTTGTATCTGTGTCTTTGAGAGCAGCAAGTCATGGTGCCAACACTTAACAAAAAGTGAAAAACAATAATATATAATAATACCACGGGGAGGGGTTGTCTGAGTATCACTTGGGGTTTTTGGTTTCAGAGTGGTAGCCGTGTTAGTCTGTATCAGCAAAAACAACGAGGAGTCCTTGTGACACCTTAGAGACAAACAAATTTATTTGGACATAAGCTTTCGTGGGCTAGAACCCACTTCATTAGATACATGGAGTGGAAAATACAGAACCAGGTATAAATATATGAAAAGATGGGTGTTCCATTACCAAGTGTGAGGTCAGTCTAACGGGACAATTCAATTACCAGTGGGATACCAAGGGAGGAAAAATAACTTTTGTAGTGGTAATGAGAGTGGCCCATTTCAAACTGTTGACCAGAAGATGTGAGTAACAGTAGGGGGAAATTAGGCTTAGGTTTTGTAATGACCCAACCACTCCCAGTCTTTATTCAGGCCTAATGTGATGGTGTCCAGTTTGCAAATTAATTCCAATTCTACAGTTTCACGTTAGAGTCTGTTTTTGAAGTTTTTTTGTTGAAGAATTGCCACTTTTAGGTCTGTTATTGAGTGACCAGGGAGACTGAAATGTTCTCCTACTGGTTTTTGAATGTTATAATTCCTGATGTCAGATTTGTGTCCATTTATTCTTTTGCATAGAGACTGTCCGTTTTGGCCAATGTACATGGCAGAGGGGCATTGCTGGCACATGATGGCATATATCACGTTAGTAGATGTGCAAGTGAATGAGCCCCTGATGGTGTGGCTGATGTGGTTAGGTCCTATGATGGTGTCCCTTGAATAGATCTGTGGACAGAGTTGGCACCGGGGTTTGTTGCAGGGTTTGATTCCTGGGTTGGTGTTTTTGTTGTATGGTGTGTAGTTGCTGGTGAGTATTTGCTTTAGGTTGGGGGGCTGTCCTTAAGCGAGGACTGGCCTGTCTCCCAAGGTCTGTGACAGTGAGGAATTGTCCTTCAGGAGAGGTTGTAGATCCTTGATGATGCGCTTGAGAGGTTTTAGTTTGGGGCTGTAGGTGACAGCTAGTGGTGTTCTGTTACTTTCTTTGTTGGGCCTGTCTTGTAGTATTAATTGATTAATTAATAATTAATTAAAATTGATTAATTTGCAAACTGGATTAATTTATACCTGCTTCTGTATTTTCCACTCCATGCATCTGATGAAGTGGGTTCTAGCCCACAAAAGCTTATGCCCAAATAAATTTGTTAGTCTCTAATCACAAAAACAACAAGGAGTCTGCTCCAATCCCTCGGACAGAGACAAACACCTACAAGATCTTTATCAAGCATTCTTAAAAGTACAATACCCACCTGGGGAAGTAAAGAAACAGATTGACAGAGCGAGACAGGTACCCAGAAATCACCTACTACAGGACAGGCCCAACAAGGAAAATAACAGAACACCACTGGCCATCACATACAGCCCCCAGCTAAAATCCCTCCAGCACATTATCTCCAGCACCATCTACAACCTATCCTGGAAAACGATCCCTCATTCTCACAGACTTTGGGAAACAGGCCAGTCCTTGCTTACAGACAGCCCCTCCAACCTGAAGCAAATATTCACCAGCAACTACACACCGCACTACAGAAACACTAACCTTTTAGGGGGAGGGATAGCTCAGTGGTTTGAGCATTGGCCTGCTAAACCCAGGGTTGTGAGTTCAATCCTTGAGGGGGCCATTTAGGGATTTGGGGCAAAAATTGGGGATTGGTCCTGGTTTGAGCAGGGGGTTGGACTAGATGACCTCCTGAGTTCCAACTCTGATATTCTATTCTAACCCAGGAACCAATCCCTGTAGCAAACCTCATTGCCTACTCTGTCCCCATATCTACTCTAGCGACACCATCAGAGGACCCAACCACATCAGCCATAACATCAGAGCTCATTCACCTGCACGTCTACTAATGTTATATATGCCATCATGTGCCAGCAATGCCCCTCTGCCATGTATATTGGCCAAACCGGACAGTCCCTACGTAAAAGAATAAATGGACGCAAATTGGACATCAGGAATGGCAACATACAAAAGCCAGTGGGAGAACACTTCAATCTTCCTGGACATTCAGTAACAGATTTAAAAGTAGCTATACTTGAACAAAAAAACTTCAGAAACAGACTTCAACGAGAAACAGCAGAACTAAAATTCATTTGCAAATTTAACATCATTAATTTGGGCTTGAATAGGAACTGGGAGTGGCTGGCTCATTACAAAAGCAGCTTTGCCTCTCCTGGAATTGACACCACCTCATCTATTATTGGGCGTGGACTACATCCACCCTGATCGAATTGGCCCTGTCAACACTGGCTCTCCACTTGTGAGGGAGGTAATTCCCTTCCCTTCATGTGTCATTATATAATGCCTGCGTCTGTAATTTTCACTCCATGCATCTGAAGAAGTGGTGTTTTACCCACGAAAGATTGTGCCCAAATAAATCTGTTAGTCTTTAAGGTGTCACCAGACTCCTTGTTGTTTTTGTGGATACAGACTAACACGGCTGCCCCTGATATTAGTCTCTAAGGTACCCCAAGGACTTCTCATTGTTTTCGGATTCATTAGGAACTAAAGCTCATTCGACTGTAGTTGTCTAATAGGTGTGTTTTCGTCTTGTACATCAGGCCTGAACCCTCACAACTCTGGACCAGTTTTCACAGTTATAGTCTGAGGCAGTGTGTAAGTTTACACACACATGGTGTTATCTTATAAATTATTTTACCACAAAAAGCTTCTATAATTTGGAATGCATGCTCAGTGTGGGAAATAAAATTTAGCTAGACAGTTTCACCTTGTGGATTTCATTGGTTTCCAGCACTGCCAGGGACAGTTTATATTACAAACTCTTTTCACTGAAATTACAATATTAGGAAATCATGAAAACATTTTCCTCTACATTAGGTGTCATAAAACTCTTCCTTTCACAACCTAAATTTGGGACCTAATCTACTTTGACAGTGGTTGCCCTGTAAAGTTCTATTAATCTGCTTTCCTCCCATATATGCAACTCTGTTATACTCCACTGGATTGGAGGTTGCATGTTGTTACAGTTATTTACTACTCTTTTTTTTACACTAGTGCCTAGAGACACCAAATTAATTTGGGGCCCCAGTGTACTAGGCACTATACATACATATTGGGTATTAGGCTCCTAAGTCACTTAGGTGCTTCTGAAAAGGTTATGCTATGTGTATGTACAGCACCTATCACAATGGGTGCCCCAGTCACTTAGGCACTTTTGAAAAACATATCTGTAGTAAGACAGTCCCTGAAGTGCTTACAAACTAAATAGACAAAACAGACACAGAGGGAAAGGAAACAGAAGCACACTGAGTTAAAGCCATCTGCTGTGTGATCTTGGGCAAGACTGTGGCAGAGCCAGGGGAAGAAATAAGGATTCCTGATTTCCAGTCTAGTGTCCTGCCCACTAAACAATGTCGCCTCCTCCACACTCCTACCTCACAGACACGTCGGCATTAGTGACTTTTAGAAGAGACTTGGAAGCCAAGACCTTTTGGGCATGTAGTTTTACAGCCCACTTTGTTGAATTGACTATATGTTTTTGCTTAACATATTTCTTAAAGAAACCCTTAAAGAAAAGACTTCCTGCCTGAGGAGCCTAATCCTTGTAGAATCTCAGGAGAGACTCAACAAGGACTTTGATCCATTTTCTGTCACTATTATCAAGATCTGATTGACTTATTCTTTCATTATTCTACAAGCTTAGAATAATGGAGAGTGGCACTTTGTGGTTGTTTGCTTAAAACACACTCCTACTCCACCATCCAAACAGTACCGTGTCAAAGCTCTGTAGTACAGAATAGAGCGCTGTTACTATTTAAATACCCAGTTTAACACTGAAAGGATTTTTTTGCATATTTGAAACTTGCCTTATGGCTTTACTTGTTAGGCGTTTTTCTTTTGATCTTACAAAATATGTTCATCTCTACAAAATGGGTTTGATTTTTGTCAGTGTTGTATTGAGGCTCCTAAATTAATTATTTGCAGCCATTTAGAGTCAGAGTCACTCCTTTTATTCCAGCTGACCACGTTGGTAGGCATTAATGTGGCAGACAACTAGATTTTTGCAAGACTAAATGGGGTGGGGGAGGGTGCTGGTATCATGGGGGTATACCAAGAATGCTTTTATGCAATTACATGGTGGTTAGCCAAGAGCAACCAGGACTCAGGATTGATGCCCACAATGGGACCATGAGGCTTTGCAATGATTCTTACTGATCACATCTACCTGACAGTGATCTACAGAGGTCTCCATTCTTCTAGTCTCTGAGGGACATATCTCATTAGGGAAACAATAAAATTCTGCATCTATTTAGAATTTGTTAGGGGCTTCCCTTTCCTACATAAGGAAATATCTAACCTCTCTTTCATCAGTTGGCTGACCTATAGCGAGAGAGAGACATAAATAGAGAAAGGCAAAAAATCTTCAATTCTTCCTTTATGTCCTCCTTAGCCTTCCAGTGTTCCTCAGCTCCTTTGCCTTTCCTCTGTCAAGCCATCAACTCACCATGACTCCTCATTAGGGATCAAAATGCAATACATTTACTCACATTGGGCATTGCCACATTCCACCTACACTCCCATTAAATTCAGTGGAACTTCACATGGAGTAAAGTCCTACTGAGTGTGAGTAAAGATATCACTATATGGTCCTTATTTATATTCTGGTAGCACCCAGAAGCTCCAGTGGGGATCATGGTCCCATTGTGCTGGATACAGTAAACCAGCAGGGAGGTAATATGGTCTAGTGAATAGGGCACTGGCCTGGTAGTCAGGCTGTTTGGGGTCTAGTCCCAGCTCTGTCACTGACCAGTTGTATGACTGTGGGTAAGTCTCTGCACCACCGTTTCCTCTCACACCTTTTGTCTGTTTTGAATCTGAATTCTTCAGGGCAGTGATCGTATGTACATATACAGTGCCTAGCACAATGGGGCAAACTCAGTTGGCGCATTTAAGTGTTACTGCATTGCAAGTAAAAATAGAGGACTAGGAAGCTATTTTTGTGGTTAAATTTATTGGGGGTGGGGGACACACAAAAATTAACACTTGAAATCAGGACCTCAAAGTCCAGGTATCAGAGCCTAGCTGTTGCTGTATCACATGAACAGTGGGCAATCTTTAATGTAATACAAAGTAACTTTTATTTAGCTCTTCATAGACAGGTAAGCTTGGAAAGCATATACAATAAATAAATCTCTCTCACCAGGTGGCTTCCCACAAGCATTCATGGTTCTATCACAATGGTGTTTTCAATGTCTTAATCACAGTTGAAAAGCTGCATGTCCTTGTGTGTCTTTGTCCTGTACTTGGGCAACAATTTTCCTTTGCTGCCATCTTGTGGAACAACTGGCAAAATGCCTGTTGAAACAAAGCAAAAGGCTTCATTCAACCTGTTTATGTAAATAAATATATATATATATTTACACACCTATAAATACAAGTACCAGTCAACAGAAGAGTCATTCCTTCAAAGGAAGACACTAGACTTCCTGTCCTTTCAAAGGGGTATTTAGAGATGTTTAATTTTAGTTTTTCACTTAGAATATCAGGGTTGGAAGGGACCGCAGCAGGTCATCTAGTCCAACCCCCTGCTCAAAGCAAGGCCAATCTCCAATTTTTGTCCCAGATCCCTAAATGGCCCCCTCAAGGATTGAACTCACAACCCTGGGTTTAGCAGGCCAATGCTCAAACCACTGAGCTATCCCTGTTCATCCTTACTAAAGTGGGGGGGAAAACAGGTGTAGAGTTACATGAGGCTTTCTGTTTTGGTTCACATGGTTTGTACCCACTGAGTTTTCCCTTTGAATATCAGCTTCTGTGTAGCAAAAGCTGAAATGCTGAATGAAACCAGCAGAAAAAACGAGGTGTCTTGGAATGAGACAAGAATATGGTTTAAGTGATTTTTTGGAAGCAGTCTACTTTCTATAGACAAGGTCAAAATGAAATTCTCATTGTCACTCCCACATACTAAGGTGACTCCCATGAAGTACACGGGAACTATTCCTAACCTGAGGCATGGCAATAGGGTCCCCTAAATTACCTGTGTATCAAATAACACATCTTGAGACAGAATATCTCACACCTGTAAGAGAATTAGAGGAGGTCTTGGAAAAATGAATAAGGCAAAGGATTAGCAGCTAATTGCTATTGTCCATTAACTAAAACAAATTCTGAAAACTAAGAACCCCTTTTCCATATGTGATACAGACTATGTATGCCAGATTGTTGGCAAACAAGTTGAACAGAGACTTCATAGAACTTCATTGTCTTTGAGAGAGTCATCCAATTGAAATTAGTCTCCTTGAGACCTATAAAGAAAGTCAAATTTGAAGAATTTTGAGAATGTAAGTGGGACTCAAGTGGTGCACAGGTCTTGTACACTGAGGTGAATTTCACCATCAGTGACCGTGTTTCTACCCATGACTCTCCAAAACAGCTGTGCTCCTCTGGGACAGTACAGTTGACAGGACACATGAGAGCCAAAGACAAAGCCTTCTTGCGTGAGAAGGTTCAGCTCTTTGGCAGGAGGGATAGCTCAGTGGTTTGAACATTGGCCTGCTAAACCCAGGGTTGTGTGCTCAATCCTTGAGGGGGCCATTTAGGGATCTGGGGCAAAAATTGGGGTTTGGCCCTGCTCTGAGCAGGGGGTTGGACTAGATGACCTCCTGAGATCCCTTCCACCCCTGATATTCTATATGGAACCTCCTGAGGAGATGCTTGACCACTGACAGCGCTCACTGCAAGATCCTTCCCTTTGACAAAGTATTTCCAAAGTATAATGATGATAATACAAAGTATAGTATATTATTCCCTAAGCAGAGTCACTCCTACCCAAGGAGGGAAGGGGAGCAGAAAATACCATGGAGTATACGATGAACCGCACTATGCAGATTTAACTGACCCTGTGATGCACTTAGGGTCAGGCCCTTGGATACCAAAATATTGGATACTATAGAAAACCCTTAATTGATTGATTATGTCAATCCCCTGGGCAGTCTCATCCTTGTCTGCAGTTTAAAGATGCCTTTCCCTGGTGGGACCATCAGCAAACACTATAATTTTGTATTGGTAAATTAGAAAAAGCTATTGCAATGATGTATTACAATATAGACGTACTAGGTTCTTCACTGTAGTCCATTAACAGGTCTGATCTCAGCTGAGGAAAGCTTCAGTGTAACCTCAGTTTATAAGTAAATAAATGCTATTACCCAATACAGGGTGGCCCAGAAAGCTAATAATGCAGTCAGCACTGGGTGAGCTACAGGTGCAAAGCTTGGTGCTTGGTGCATAGTCAGAGAAAGTACAGAGATTGCCTGCAATAAACTTGTGGGGCTTGAAGGACTTTACATCATCTCAGTAAAACAAAGTGCTATAAAAACTTGTGGGACCTTGGGGCTTTATAGGTGCAGTGTCACTTCAGTGATGTGGAACTTTTGCGGGGGAGGGAGGTTACGTTGATTTTTTATCAGTATGTTTAAAACCTAAATCTTTAGGAAGTGGAGTTAAGAATTTTCCAAAACCCAGGTAGTGCTTCACACTGTTAGAAGCAGTTCATGCGGGGGAGTGGCTGCTCAGATCTGAAGAACCCAGGTTCTGGCTGTGTAGCCTGTCAGCAAGGCTTACAGTGGGTCTGCAGCAAGAAGTGGTAAGTCTGCCATAGTCCAATGATAGAACTTCATTTGTTCATTGAAAAAAAAAGGTTAGGGTTCAGAGAGCTTGTTCAGATACATTAATAATGACCTCTCACAATAATCCACCTCAGACCCACTTTAGAGCTCTTCTTTTTGTGGCGGTGATGAGAGGGTAGGTAGGTGTATGAACCCGGAAGGCCCCAGGTTCAAGTTTTGGTCCCACGTGAAAATTATTTTGGTGGTCTTGTACTTCCCTATTGTCTAGTGGCCATTTCTCTACCCAAAAAAACCTATGGAACAATTGAACATGATTCACAGTTTCTGCTGAAGCAAGCCCAAGATTAGACTAGACCAGCAGTGTCCTTTTATGTTAGTGCTTTCACAGCAGAGGACATTACATTACAGCACAGCATTAGCCTTATCTTCCAAGTGAATAGTATCGGAGCCGCCTTCCTCCATGCTGAGTTCCTCATGTCTCTGTTTTTAATATTCATGCACTCTGAGGTTGTTGTCCAGTAAGCATTGTGATCCTGAGCTCATAAATTCAAAATGGAGGCTCCCAGGGCTCAGCCCAGAGATAGGTAGGCCTGACTGCCCAATGTACAAGCTAAAGGGGATCTGTGGGAAGGCCTGCGGACAGATGGACAGAAGAGAGTGGGCTTCCAGAGGGTGTGGGAATTGAGCAGAGATAACAGTAAAGTGGCTCACCCAAGAGGCAGAAGCAGTGTGGAAGAACCAGTGTCAGTCCCTGCTCTGTAAGAAACAACAACAAAAGACACATTGTAAAAATGGAAAATGCTGTGGATCAGATCCTCTGTCTGTGTAGATCAGCGTGGCTCCTTTGACTTCCCTGGAGCGATACTGGTTCACTAGCTGATGAGCTGCCACTGCATTTCAAAGGGGGGAAATGCTGGAAATTTTAGCCTGGCCAAGTGAGTGCTTGGTTGGGAGGCAGAGGGACAAAATAAATCATTAACTCCTCAATCTGCCTGTCCTCCAACATGCGTAGCAAGTTGTCTGTCCTAGTCTGTGAGTTTTCTGGAGCAGGACTGTCCTTGTTCTACTCATTTGTGCAGCACCCAGCACAATGGGGCACTGAGGCCCGATTAGGGACTCTATGTGCTACTGCAACATAAATAACAAACTTCCAACCCATTTACATCTCTCAGCCTATATGATCTCTCTGAGCTTTGGTGATCCTCTTTATCCGCATGTGAAACGCAGCAGAGTCCTAGCCAACAGAACCCAGCACATGCCAGCAGCAAATAGTCTGCTGACAGCAGTGATTGCTTCATTTAAACAACTGCTTCCAAACACTTTTCTGAATGCAGGTTGGGTCTGTTGTGTTCCTTACTAACAAACACACTGTGTATGAGGAGCAAAACTAACTACAGAGCTGAAGTGGACTGTAGGCATTCAAAGAGATGTAGGACCAGATTCTCAGCAGAGGTATATTACCACCAGGGGGAGGGATAGCTCAGAGCATTGGCCTGCTAAACCCAGGGTTGTGAGTTCAATCCTTGAGGAGGCCTTTTAGGGGTCTGGGAGAAAAATTGGGGATTGGTCCTGCTTTGAGCAGGGGGTTGGACTAGATGACCTCCTATGGTCACTTCTGACCCTGAGATTCTATGACCATAGGTTTCCCCCATTGGTGTAAACTGCCACAGGTCCACTGATTTCATTGGCTCTACACTTGTTTACAAGAACAGAGAATCTAGCCCTTAATTTAGTTATTTTTTCCTCATATTGAATTTAAGGCACAACCTGAGCACTTTACTTTACTATTATGGGCAAAGTCATTTGAAAAATATCCTCAGGGTCCTAGTTCTCCGCTGCCCTGCACACTGTGTAGTCCTTGCAAAGTGGATGCAAATGTTGTCATGTCAGAATTTTCCCTTCACTTGTCCCATCGTAGCATTTCACACCCTCTCTGCACAGAGCAAATGACAAGGCAAATCAAACCCTCCCATTTTTTAGTAATGAGCAAATCCATTCAGCTCTCTAGTCATTCAGATACCAGCGGATGGGTCCTAGTTGCCAAAATGTACCAACAACTGTTCTTATTCATGCTTTCTGAATTCGCCACATTATTTCATCTTGGAACACTAAAATAACCTCAGTCACTTAATCAGTAGGAAAAAAAGATGTCTCTCCAAAGGTCTTGGATGGGGAGGGTTGGGGATGTTTTTTGTTTTGATTTTTTTTGGTTGCTTTGTTTTGGTTTTTGACAACAGAAACTATCAAAATGTAATGCATTGTACTATCATTTTTGGCTGGGAGAGCCATTGTCCTTCTCACAGTTGCATTCTTGCAATACCTCTCATTTTTGTTGCTAATAAAGAACAACAAACTAGTTTTGTTTTATTTAGTTATGTTTATTACAGTAGTGCCTAAGGGGCGACGGAAAACTTCATTGTGCTAGAGTGATGGCCAGTCCCTGCTCCAAAGAACTTACAGTTTATCAAGACACACACAGGATAGGGGAATGCATAGAATGTACAATCGAAGAGAACAGTGATCGTTTGCAGTTGTCCACTAGAGCAGGGATATTTTTGTTTGTTAATTTTTTAGGGTGGGGTGTTGTTGGGAGATGATTGCTAAGTGGAGAGACAACAAAGGAAGGGAGAGGGGGACAGAAAGAGGAGGAGGGCTCGGGGGACAGGGAGAAGAGTGAAGGAAGGAAGGTGGGGAGAATGGAGATGAGCTAGAGTGAGGCTGAGCTGAAGAGACTGCAAGGGAAGAGGCAGGTGGAGTTGAGCTCACAGCCAATCAGAGCAGGGGAGAGAATGTCCAGAGGGAAAACTGTAGGAAGCAGCCTATGATATCATCAGTATCCAATGGTCCCTACTGAGGCTGCTTCTGTGTCTGCTCTGCTGGTGAACTTCATTGTCTTTGAGAGAGTGGCCTGGGTTGGCTCCTCCCCAGAGTTTTGATTCGCTAAGCCCATATGGCTTAGGGGAAAAGATGGAACTGTATGAATCTTAGTGCCCCTAGAGAACAGAGGGCACCATTCCATACTTCTGGGCGCTTGGGTGCAGAGCTGGCCACAGCTGGGCCCCATCTTTCCTACTCACCACCTAGTGCTGTTTCTGAGTCTGCTCCTGAGATTTGGAAAGAGAATTTGGAGATACACCACCAGTGTATTAATAGTCCAAGAATGTAATAAGTTGTTACAATTTTACAATGAAGTGTCAATAATACATGCCCCAATAGGAAAGTAGATACTCTTTTGTGGTGGTGATGGTGATGATGATGAATTATTGGTATTACAGCAGCACCTAAAGGCCCAAATTTCAGTTGGGCCTAGGCACTGTACAGACACACAGCAAAAGGCAGTATACACTGCCCTGAGGAGCTCTCAGTCTCAGTAGACAAGAAAGATGAAGAGCAAAAGGATAGATCCAAAGGTCTTGCAATTTTCAGCTATTTGTAGCCATTTTTATGTATCCCTTCAGTCATCACTTAGCCAGTATAGTTAATTTTCCTCATAGATTAATTCCTGTAGCCTCCTGCTCATTTTAGTTTCTTTCCTCTGAACCCCCTCAATTTGGAAATCTATTTCTAGTAATGTGGTGCCCAAAACTGAACCCAGCATCAGAATTATGGTAATACCAGAAACCAGAACCTCTGTGCTTAGTGGTCTAATTATTTTGTATATATTGCAAAATCGTATCTAATTTGCTGTCCAGTTTCATCTAGGTCTCTCTCAGCATTAATGATTCCCAAGTGTCCTTTACTCATTGAGTAGATCAGTATGTGTTTCAGGTTATTTCCCCCCAGATCATTTAGCTTGCTTTTCTCTAAATTGAATCTCATTTTATTTTCTGCCCACCCAGCCTGCTAACAACTCCTTGTCCTTTTGTGTTAGTTCTTTCTCCTCACTGGTGTTCACATTTCCTTCCAATTTAATAGTCACTGAGAATTCCATTAACATGCTGCCTACTCACTCTCCCAGACCATTAATGAGGGAATTAAACTAGATTGACTATAATGGTACCCCATTAGCTAACCCCCTCAAAATATTACCTTTTTTATTATTTCCAGCCAGTTTTCAATCCACATGCCAGTGGTCCCATTAAGTCATTTTGAATTAACTTTTTGAGTAAGATTTCCTGAGAGATAGCACCAAATGCTTCCCTAAAATCCAAATCCATTACAGTGACTGTGTTCCCTTCATCCACTTACATCCTGAGCCGTATTTGACTTCAATGGGTGCTGCGGGTGGCAGACCTTTATCATTCTAACAAAAAGCAATCGAGAAAATGCATTTGGCTGCTGATTGCTCATGGTACCATTACCTTCTTTTCACTTTCTTGCAGTACTGTTTCATAATTTTATTAGCAACAGAAGTTAAATGGAAGGGATGCTGATTGCCAGGATCATTCTTGTTTGAAAACTTTTCTCTAGCTTTTCAGAGCAATCCTAGTTGCCCATGATTTTTCAGAAGAAGCTATCATGGGTCTAGCGAACATGTTAGCTAATTTCCTAGGGCTAGATTCAAAATCAGAGCACGTACCTGAACAGGGGACGTAAGAGATGCATAGATCCGTAGATGGGGTACTTGGACCTTGGGTCCAGGCTCATGGGATTGAGTGCAGTTACTCATCTGTTTGCTCCCTCTCTGCAGCAGGTGGGTGGAGAGTGGCTCAGCATCACTGGTTCTAAAGTGTGGTGAATCTGCTGAGCAGTAGTAGAAGGCTGATGGGGGCAAATCTGCTGTTCTCCTTCTCCAGATGGGAGGTTGGTTGGGTCACAGAGGCAGGGTCTCTCAGTCTCTAGGCAGAGCATATCATTGAAGGCAGTTAAAGGAGTGGGTATGGGGACCCACTGGTGTTATGGCCTATAGAGCTTTAACTGGTTTAAAAATTCAACTCAGATATAACAGCTATTTCTCAGGGATGCTGTTCTATAGAGTACATGATTTCATGCTTTTGGAAACTAAAGCGAATGGAGGTAGGTTGTCAAATGAGAGAAAGATCATTCATACACAATCACTACCCACGTAGAAAGTTGCATGGAATTACTTCCCAGCTCTGTGATGAGAAAACATTCCATACCCTGAAGAAATGCTACATAATTACACATCTACCACTTTCAGAAGAGGAAATGGTCTGTGTAATAGCTATCCATAAGAGAAGATGCGTAATTCAGCCACCTACTCTAATTAGGCGAGAGTATAATTAACAACACAAACACTGCCCTGGGATACAGGTTTATACAAAGAATGATTCATGGATTCTTTGCCCACTGGTCAAAGGAGAAAGTAAAAAATGTTTAAACTGGTATATAAAAGGCCAGGAAATAGTTTCTGAATTGTTCACAATTCCCTCCTGCACCTCCCAGCCAATTCTAGTTGATTTTGTTGCTAGCTGTAATGAACAGAAAACATTAGCAAAAAATACCATCCTTTAAAATTCCTCAGCCAGACAGTGCCATCTGCTGAGACATTGCTGTGAGGAAAGATTCACACATAAGTTTTTACCTGGATAAAACAGTTACTAACCTGTTCTGTAGCTGTTGTTCTTCCAAGATGTGTTGCACATGTCCATTCCACTTCAGACGTGTACATGCCCAGTGCACTGGCAGCAGAAATGTTTCCCTTAGTGTTACCTGTCAGGGTGGTGCATGCACCCTCTACTGCCTCCTGCTGCTGCACAATTGGGTATGAAATAAAGGGCAGAGCCAGCCCAGGCCCCCCTCAGTTTCTTCTTCCTCTCTATATCAGAGTCCTTCCAGGAGGGAGGATAGGTCATGGAATGGACAGGTGCGGCATATCTCTAAGAATGACAGTTGCAGAACAGGTTAGTAACCATTTTTCTTCAAGTGATTGCACGTGCCCATTGTGCTTCAGGTGACTCACCAGGTGGGATTAGAGTCTACCTAAATAATGATTGAAGAATTGTACATCCAAATCTGGCATCATCTCTAGACTGTTGAGAGATGGCATAAATGAGAAGCAAAAATATGTACTGCAGACCAAGTCGCAGCTCTACAAATGTCCAGTCTAGGCACTTGAGCTAGAAAGTTTGCAAAGGGGGATTCACCGGACTCGGTCCTGGGAGCACCTGCCTGCAGCTCTTGTTGCGCATTTTCGAAACATCTACTGGAGAACATAGAGAGGGGAGGGTGTGGAGAGGATCTAGAGGCAAGAGGAAACCTCCACAGATTCCAGTACAGCCATTGATAGGCATGGGAGCCCAACCGTGGCTCCCTGCTAGCTGACCAATGCGGAGACTCAACTGAATACCAGGGTAAAAACCCCTCAGAAGAAAGTGATGGCTTACACGACACATGAGATCCAACTTCCAACTTAGACAACAAACTCAAGTCATCCTGCCAGGGAGATGCAGTGCCTCTCAGTGCTGGGGAATAGTGATGGGAGTCTGAAGAAGATGACATTGGGGAAGTCAGAGCCACCTTGGCTCTTGATAGCACAGTACAAGGGGATACCACAGTGACCAGAGGTGCCCACAGTACTCAGGGCTGAACTCTGGCCTCCAGGAAATCCGCACAAGTGTCCGTCGGTACCAGGCAAGATGTCTCTTGAATCACTGGCGAAGTCATCACCGAGAAACTCAACAGATCACGTGCTGCAGTATATGCCTCAGGCACTGATGGCACCCTGGGAGAGTCTTTTGTTGCTGTCGCTGAGCCAAAGATGATGGCACCGCTGAACAGGATGGTGGTCCTAAATCAAAACTGACCATATGAATGCACCCGACTGGATCTGAACCTGGATCTTTTAAGGATGTGCATTTTGTGTTACTAATCCAACAGAGAGGATCTCATTAATCCACATTACTGAGATGCAGCATCAAGAGCCTATCCCTGAAGACATCTCAGTATTGAGGTGGAAAGCACTTCAGGGCAGGGATCATGATTTGCTCCCGGTTTCTACAGCCCTGCACACACTGCCAGCATTCAGTAAATAACAATCTTTCACGTAAGGGTGAACTAATTGCCAAATTCCAATCCCATTAAAATCAAAAGTGACTCTTTCCACAGCTTGATTGGGTCCTAGATGAATAGCTATAAACAGATTGAGGTTAAGGCTTAACATTTGTAGTTATTGTGTCTAAACATTTCATATGAAACCACATGCATCACCACTAAGAAGATTAACAAATCCCACTTTGAATTCTATGGACTTGATTCGCTATTGTGTTGTGCTACTCCAGGTTTACACTGGTGAAGCGCCACTGATTTCAGTGGAGTTACACCCAATTCTCACTGGGGTAAATGAGAACAGAAGTTAACCCAATATGTATCTATTTGCTTCTATATGGGCTAAAAACCTTGCTGGCCCTTACTCAGGTGCACAGAGGGGGAAGGAGCCCATAAGGAGCCTTCCCACAACCCCATGCGTGGCTCGTGAAAGACTCAGACACAATTGAAACTCCTGAGCTCTGGAGAGTGCACCAGCGGCTGCCTCCCTGCTTCCTTCGCAGGGCCATGCAGAGGCATGGATCCATCCCCCTACACACTGGCTGGCAGAACTAGTCTGCACAGACAGGATAGCAGGTTGCGCTTTCCAAAGGGATGTGGCACTGGGTGCATGGTTTTCTATGCCCATGAGCTCCAGGAGGCATTCTGCACCCTTTGGGCCAGGGCAGTTCTGCATTGACCTCTGTGCAGGGCTGTGCTTAAAGGGAAAATGTTCAAGCCCCATATTATAACTGTCCTTAAGATATAGTCATATTATCTTCATGCTTTGCCTTTTCCCTCCTGCAGCATTTGTTTAATTTCAGAGCTAGCGTTAATGCATTTCCTTTATTAAAATTGTCACCTCTTTTTGCTTTTATTAACACTCTGCTTCTGAGTCAAACAAGAGCAGAATGTCATGCAGTAAATTGAATTCTGGCTCCAGCAAAAAGTTCATCATCTCCCATTATCCGACATTCACATCATAATTTACCACCCTTGACAAAAAGAGGTGCAAAATCAGGTTTAAAAATATCCCATTCCGCAGACTACAATTGCTGTCCTCTATAGGGAAGGGGGTATTTGAGTTCTGTTTTATTCAGCAAACCCTCTGTAAAGAACAAAACCTGTATGAATATACTGGCAAAGGAGACTTCACCTTACAGATGGGTTCACCGTTGTTTCTATGACAGTGACATCTGGAGGCCAAAGCTGGGAGTGCAGCCCCACTTTGTTAGGTGCTGTACACACTTCTAGTAAGAGATGGTCCCAAACATTTGAAATGGACAAGATGCAGGGTGGGAGAAAGAGAATTTCATCCCCAGGTTACAGTTGGTGATCTCGAGCACAGAGAGGTTCAGTGACCCTTGCAAGGTCACACAGGGTGGCTATGGCAGAAGCAGGGAGTGAACCCAGCTTCCTGAGTCCTAGGCAAGTGTTTTAACCACAAAACCATTTTTCTTCTCAGGCCTTATTTAAGGAAAGCTCCTGTTGATCCTACTACAGCAATCTGGAGTTAGTCAAGGAGAGCTGGCTGGTGAGCCCCCCAGACCCTTCTAGATCAGCTGGATTGGTTGCTTCCCCATTCTGGCTCCTAAAGGCTGAGTGTTCCCCTACTGCCAGGCCAGTGCTTGGGAACTAAGCCTGGCTCTCCTGCATGGCAACACACACTGCTTAATTTCATTACACACGCTGTTATAGGTACAGTATGAAAAAATTAACATATGTTGTCATTATTTATCAATGTAATACCTATACCTCACGTAAAGTGCACAAGCTCCACAAAGTGTTAAACCCCAAGTTGTTACCTCCACCAGCACCATCTGTGTAGTCAGCAATCAGCAGAGATATCTCACTTGAAGGGCAATTATACTCCTTCCCATCTAATCAACTGGGATTGACATTGCTGCTGCTTCCGATGGAATAGATTCCATTTCCCTCTCAGGTTAATTGCTGAAGAGGTAATGCCTTACTCAGCCTCACTGCAGGACCCCTCCCCAAACATCACAGGTAGGAAAGCATCTGCCATTTGCTTTGTCAAATTTCCTTGAAAAAGAAAGGTTGGTTTTAGGTGAGCACCTTAGAAGTCCAATGGAACATAATATTTTATGCAAAGAATGGCGAATTGGAAGGACCAGTTTTGGAAACAATTTTACTCACTATGGATAGGCTAATGATAAGATCTGTAATCTGATAAAAGAGCGAATGCAATTAATGCAGTTACTGAGCCAAACAATTTAACATTCTCTGAGCAACAAGAAGGAATGGGAAATACTAATTAAAATGGGAGAAGGGTTTGTATTTCTAGAGAAGTGGCTCTGACCCAGTGGTTCCCAAACTGGGGTTCGTGAACCCCTGGAGTTTCACGAAATGTTACAGGGGGTTCTCGGGAAAAAATTCCCTAATGGCAGACAGAGCTGTCCCTAGGGACTCCAGGCAGCATGGGGCCAGCAACCCAGAGCCCCTGGACTTCCAAGAGCTAAGCAGATCAAAGCAAGCATATCTATCACACTGAGGAGATTTAAATTTCAAGACTCCTTATAAGAAATGGAAAGGGAGGTGGATATCTTTTGTTATTTTTAAAATTAAATAGGCAGCTAGTATTGTTTCTAAAATTATTATGAAGAACAAGTTTAAGCTTTTGTTGTAATGTGCGTTGTTTGCCTGGACTGCTTGTGTAGGAGGAACTCTTTGAGTTGGCTTCTTAAATATCGTCATGCTGTTTCACATCTGATAGGCCTTGATGAAACATAGGAGCCTTGTCTTATAACAGGCTTATTCAAAGTTATACAAGCTACAAAAGTGAGATCTTGGAATAGTGTTGCCATTTTTATAATGTAATAAAAATACTGTAATGATAAATAATAATTAATAATAAATAGTGTGTAATAAGCATGTCATAAAAACAAATTTTATATTTCCAAGATCACTGCTTTTATAATTTATACTCAGGTAAAGGATAAAATCCCTGGAAATATTCATTTTTCGGAGGGGGTTCGCGAGACTTGACATTTTATTGAAAGGGGTTCACAGGTTGTTAAAGTTTGGGAACCACTGCTCTGACCTGTGGTCTATCCAATGGTTGAGGTTCTTCAGACAGATGCTGTCTAATACTATAATATTAAAAAATAACAGACTACAGTATGAGGGAGACAAAGTAGGAGAGGTAATATTTTTTACTGGACCAACTTCTGTTGGTGGAAGGTACAAGATTTCAAGCTACCCAGAGCTCTTCTTCAGGTCCAGGGAAGGAAACCTGAATGCATCAGATGAAGTGAGCTGTAGCTCATGAAAGCTTATGCTCAAATAAATTTGTTAGTCTCTAAGATGCCACAAATGCTCCTTTTCTTTTATCCTGGAATCAGTGACTCTGAAGAAAGGTTTTGAGGTCATAGTAGATAATGAGCTGAACATGAGCTCATGGGATGACTTTGTGGCCAAAAGGGTTAATGTGATCCTTGGATACATAAACAGGGGAATCTCAAGTAGGACTAAAGAAGTTATTTTACCTCTGTATTTGGCACTGGTACGAGCACTGTGTTCAGATCTGGTGTCCACAATTCAAGATGGATGTTGACAAATTCAGAGAGGATATAGAATAGATAGAATTCAGAGAGGAGATGGATAGAATTCAGAGAGGAGCCATAATAATGATTAAAGGATTAGAAAACATGCCTTATAGTGATAGACTCACAGAGCTCAATCTATTTAGCTTAACAAAGAGAAGGTTAAGGGGTGACTTGATTACAATTTATAAGTCCCTGGGGGAACAAATATTTTATAATGGGCTTGTCAGTGTCTCAGAGAAAGGTATAATATTGGCTGGAATTTGTCACAGTTCAGGACAACTGCACCTGTATTTCTGTTTCATGCACAAAGTGCACCCCCTCTATGCTCCAAACTCCTCCGTTTCACTGCTCTTGCGCAGACACCATCTGTCTCTCTCCATCCTGGCCAGGAGTTTTTCAGACTGCATAGTTCCCTGCCTATACTGTGATATTCCCATCAATCCAGACTGCCTAAACTGGCCAGTGTCTGTGTTTTGCTTTCTATCCAGAGGCTATGTGGGTGGAGCCATGGCTCTGCTTCCCACAGCCATCAGCCATCACAGCTGAACTGACAGAGGGGGAAAGAAGATGCACACTGCAAAGGGATGGTGCAAATTACTTCCTACTCAGAGCAAGAGGGGAGCGGTTTTGGTTCTCTCACATAGAAGAGAAGTGACTTGCTCAAGGTCACGCATCTTGCCAGTGGCAGAACTGGGAATTGTATCCATCAATGTCAATGGAACCTCTTGCATGAGTAAAGCAAATAGGATTGGCATATTCAATGCCACCTGCTATAGGCGGTGTGTAGCAGACACGAGCGTCACATCACACACCTCAATACATCTGTAGTTTTTAAACAATTTTAATTGGAAGTAAAGTGGCTGATCACCAACATTGCATATAAACCTGTTTCAGGATCAATCAGAGTCATTTCCTTATATGGTTTATATTAACATTATCCTGATGAGACAACCCTAACCAGGTAATATAAGATCACGACTCCTGTAACCTATTAAGTCATAAATAGGTGGCTCAATTAGCTACTAGATGTCAGAAAATAATCCACAATACATTTGTATTAGGCCACCACAGGCAGTAACTGATCATTCTTCTAATCCATCTTCAAATCTGTTTCCTATAACCGGTCACCATAAATGCAAGAATTCACAGCACAAGGACAATACACCTGAAATTAGAGCTGGCAGGACAATTTCTGAAGGTTAAGCATTTGGGTTGGGTTCAGCTAAGTAAGCAGAAGTTTGGAGGCTTACTTGAAACTCTGCCAAACTCTCCAACCATTTAATTTGCTAAACTGGTCAAGAATATGTGAATGATTTGACTCTCGTGGGATTTCCTGAATGTTAAAGTAAATCAATACATTTCAGAACCTTAACAAAGGTTTGGTTTGGTTTGCTTGAATTAGTATAAGCCACAAGCAGAAAAAAATATATTTAGGCCAAAAGATTCAGGCTATGACAACAGAATCCACGAGTAATATGTTCAACAGCCAAAGAACTGCATCACAACTAAGAATAAGCATTTCTCTAAGATACAGGGTATTACATAGGAAGAGAAAACAAAAATTGTATTATTGGTACCAATATAATTTAGTGACAACCTATAATACTACAAGTTCAAGGTTGATTTTACAAATAGACTGATTGAGATGGGATTTCTCGCTTTTTCTGAACCTGTCTGCCCATCTCTACATGAACCCAGGACCAGTAATCAATCCTATAATATATAAATCATAAATTAATCAGTTAGAATTATTCATAGGACCATTTCAGTAAGAAGCTATACATTCTATCTGATTACTTATTGGCTCCAGCGTTATCAGTAATTTTTCAAAGAGCTGAAGCAAAAATGATTGTTGTTAAAGTAACTTTAGCAAGCTGAGGTATACGTTGCCTACTTAGAGATAAAGTTTTGTTGAGGTGCCTAAACACAAGATCTTTGCCATGTAGGGTGACATTCTGCCTTCAGTTATACCCAGTCATCCCCACTAAAATCAAATAGGTTGCACTGGTGTAAATGAAAGCAGAATTTGGCTCATAAGCCTCCCTTGAACTGAGTTCTGCCCCCTTGAAAATTGCTGAGAGCAATGTTGCAACTTGTCTTGAGTGTCCAAGCACAGGAGTAAAGGGGCATAAAGTGTCTCCCTATTTCTCTGATCTGGCTACCCATATCACAAGTAGCAGAGTGGAGTGTAGAATGGCCTATGGATGGCCATTGTTTTCCTTCCCATGCAGGTTGGTGGGTGGGTGTGGAGTCTTGTCTCCTCCCACACACAGTGTTCAGGCCAGCCCGGCTGAGCAGGCATGGATGGAGACATACAGTGCACCAGGTTTAGAATCCCTGAGCAGGATGGGGACCAGATTGTTATCCTGAGTCACGCAATCTAATTCCTGGGACAGGAGAACTATGCACTGCCTATTACTCACAGTTTGTGGCAAGGTCACAATTGATCCCTTAGATTACTCAGGTGTAAAGGAGAGCAGATCCTATCCCCTATCTTAGATAAAACATAAAATACATATAAAACATGCACTGTAGCAAAGATCTGAATATATTGAATCCTGAAAGTACCAGATCAGTTATTTTTCACATTAATTATATTAGATTAGCATATTCTGTTAGTTATGTTGGATTAATTAACTAAAAAACCCTATCTTTTAATTCCTGCAACAGCCTCTCAGTGCCTGCAGGATGGCACAATTGTCTTTTTTCATATGCACTGCATGACATAAAGTTAATATGCTAATTGCAAAAGGCACAGTCAGTTATCTGGCATGGGATGTTAGAATGCCCGCTAGAGCCTTACTGAGAGCAACGTGTTCAGATCTTTTCAGCCAAGGAAGAAGGCCTTTAGGGGTAAATATGAATACGGTGTGCTAGGGTTTAGCTCCACCACTTCAATTAACTTTAATGGGAGTCACGCAGCTGAGACTTAGTGGCTCGTGTTACAAATTTAGCCCTTGATGTTCAATATTTAAACAAAAGGTTTAGTGTGAGATCAGACATTCTTTCTTTAACGTTAAAGCAGCATGAAACCAGGAGAGAGCAGGTTTCCAAACTCTGACATTGGGTTCCTATACTGACGGTGTTACAAATGAAGCCACTATTCAACCAAAGGGCAGCCCACAGCAAAGGGCTCAGAAATGCCTATTTTAATTACTTTACAATTCAAGAACACACATCCAGGAAATATTAAAATTCCTCGGCCAGCTCTGAGCATCACAAGAGACTAGTGAACAAGACAAAAGCACTTTTAAATTCCTTGTGCCTGCAGCTCAAATCAAAGTAGCAGCTCACGGAGGAAGTTTCTATATTCTTCCGAGGGCCAGTGATCACTGGTTGCCAGAAATCTGGGACACCCTGGAAAATGCCATCTACACAATTGGAATATTGATCTTTTCTGTATGTGGATCCCTCTTATCACTTATTGTCAAACAAATAAACAGGTGACCTTTACTTGTGGTGCTTTAGATCTCCCCTCTTATGTTTTAATATATGCTGAAATATGTGTAGTGCAGTGAAACGGGTGGGCTTTTGTTGTCTGTTGCATCATCTGGGTCAAATCATGCCATCAATGGGAGCTTTGCCTGAGTAAGTGTTACGGGATCTGTCCCTCTATGTGACAATATATGTACTCTGTCCCATGGGTCTAACCCTAGTCCGTCACTTCCACAGCCACGGAGGGTGCAGTGCAGAAGTACAGCACAGGGAGGCAATAATACCAGCAGGCCCAGGAAAGCATGCTAGGGGGAGCTTGCAGGAGGAGGTGGAGCACAAGGCTGCCATGATAGCTGTGGAGTAGCTGGTTCCATTACCACAGCATGACAGGAGTACTCTGCCCCCCTGCCTTGGCTCAAGCCCAGCTTGGCATCAAGGGGAAGACTGCCACCATATAAGATTTTCTTTACTATTGCTCTTCATTCAGAATCCTGGGTTGAGCGATGGGGGCTGCTTTCCAGCCTGGGTGTTGCTGCCACACAAATTCTCAAGGTGTTGAGAAGGGCTGCTGTGTTTCACAAGAAGTGCTGCTCAGCAAGTCCCCAGCCAACCACGTCCCTCCCCAACTGCTGCCTCACTTGTACCAACACCTTGCCTCTGCCACAGTCACTGATCTCAGGGGAACCGGAGTGGGTTCCACGCCTTCCTGCAGAGCTGGAATGTACAAAAACAGAGCACAGCACAGGTCAGCAGCCATGGGCCTAGAGTGGAGCCTGGTCTCTTTTCCGGCTGTGTAGATGCTATGGGTCAGTCAGACACAGCCGGAGGTTACTAATGGAGATGGAGAACTGAGGGGCAGTGGGGTATCCTGAGTAAAGAGCAATGCATGGTTGTGCGGAGCCCAGAAACCAGATTGTGATTCACAACCCGGTTCCCACTCTGTTTGGGGGTAGGGGGGAAGAAAGATAACCAGTGGAGTAGAAAGACAGAAAAGAAAATGAAAGGAAAGGGATGGGGAGGCAGGAAGGAGAGGGAAAAGAGAGTGATAGTAAAACAGAGGGAGAGGAGAAAACCTGAGGGAAGGGAGAAATCCAACAAGGAAGGAAAAGGGAAGAAAAATATTATGAGTAAGGATAAGATTATGTCACGGAAGTCACGGATTCTGCGACTTTCAGAGACCTCCATGACATTTTCTGCTTCAGCCCTGGGGCCAGAGCTGTTAGCCAGTGGGGCCCTGGATCTCCCAGCCCTGAGGCACATCGGGTGATGGGGGGGGGACCCTGGAGCTCTGAGGTGCTTCAGGCGGTGGGGGGGACCCCAGAGTTCCAAGGCACTACGGGTGGGGGGGAACCCTGGAGCTCTGAGGTGATGCAGGCACCCTGGGGCGAGGGGGGGACCCTGGAGCCCCAAGCCACAGTGGACAGCAGGGGGGCCCAGAGCTTCCAGCAGTGTGGGGGGACCACGGAGCTCTCATCCGCTGAAGGCAGTGGGGGAGACCATGGAGCTCTCATCTATCGCAAGCAGCGGGGACCCAGGAGCTGGCAGCCACAGGGGCGCAGGCAATGGGGACCCTGGAGGTCTGAGCCACTGGGGCTGCAGTGGGGGCACCAATCTGTCAGTCGCCACAGATGCGGGTGCTGGACGCCTCTCCCCCACCCACCGCAGCAGGACTATGGTTCTCTGCCCCCATCCTGGCTCAGGCTTCAGTCATTCCCCCCCCACCCCCCGCCAACAGCCCCCCACACACACATTATTTTTAGTAAAAGTCACAGACAGGTCATGGCTTCCGTGAATTTTTGTTTGTTGCCTGCGACCTGTCTGTGACATTTACTAAAAATAACCGTGACAAAATCTTAACCTTAATTATGAGACTAAGGAAGAGGATGATAGAGAGAGAGGAAAAAGCAAGCAAGAGGCCCAGCTCAGAGGGTAATGAGCTGTGCTTTATCTATTGCTATATGTCTCTTTTATGCAAATTGCATCGTGGGGAGAATACAAATTGACACCAAAATGAATGTAAATTTATGAAAACATATGTGCAATTTAGCTGCACCCTTGGGGCTCCTGGAAAGTTATCAACACAGCGCTTTGCACTGCCAAAAGTCTCTGATCTAGTCAGTACAGTTCAAGCGCATAGAGCTCATACTGGTCTCTTATGGAAGGTAATCAAGAAAGTTGACAGTGGACCTGTTTTCCTTTGTAACTTGATCAGACTTTGACTACTTCACATTGCCTTGGGGTCCCTTATGTACTCAGTAGTCTCTTTTCTTTTGTCTACTGGATAAAAATCAGCCACAGACAAGGGCTATATTCTTTTCTTCACCTCTGATGCAATGGTTTGAAACGTGAAGTTCATCAGGTTCCTGGATAGCAAGTGAGCTTGCATATTTCCTGCATGGACAGAAGTGTGATTGATTAATTAGAGCGCAGAACTGGGAGTCAGGAGATCAGGGTTTCATTCTGAGCTCTGTCACTGATACATTGCATGACCTTTCCCAAGTCAGTTTAGTTCTCTGTGCCTTGTATTTCCCTGTCTGCAAAATGGGGATAAAAATATGTACCTCACAGGGTAGGGGGGGGCCCTCAAACGGTGCTCTGACTCCCCTGACTTTTTAGCTATGTAGGGCCATGGGGTGCAGTAGACCATTTTTAGTCTTTTTGTTTATTTTCACAGTAACGTGGCCTATTTTGGCCCCGCACTGCCAAGGGCCCCTTCCCATCATTTAGAGAGACAAGCTAGCCACTGTTGGAAGTGGGTGAGTCTGGCCCTGATTCTGTAATTAACTTGTGCAGAGATCCACTGACGTCAGCAGTGAACGTTCAAGCTCTCGTTGACATCTGTTGGCAGCCTCAGCCCCTTCCTGAACTCATACAGATTCCCCTTTAGAGGGAGCCTTTGCTCTAGTGTCAGGTTAGTCTTCCATGGAAGCAGTTCTGATCACTGGATAGCCACCGCTTCTGGTGCTGAGCTCTCATCCAGCCCAATGGACAGGGAATTTTTGCTGCAAGTCCTCTTGAACACCTCTGACAGTGGTAGAACTTTTCTTGCCATGTTCCTTGGCCTCCTAAGGATATGTCCACACAGCAATGTAAGCCCAGAGTTAGTAAAACTCAAGTTAGCAGAGCCTGTTTTTTTTAACCTAGGGCTTGAGAGGCTACACTTATTTGAAAATCCAGGTTAGGAATTGATGAACACTGAGTCCCAACCTGGGGCTCCATTGTCTATGCTGCATTACAGGGGCCTAAGTCCAACTACCCGTATCCCAGACTTCCTAACATCCTCCCAAAATGTGGCTGCTCGGCCCATGGGATTGTGGGATACTTTTAATGGACTCCCAGAGCACAAGTCCAGTGGGGCTATGTTTATACTGAAAAGCAATAGGCCTTGAACCCTGGGTCCAGGCTTGACTAAGGCTCAGACCCTCCACCCTATGGAGTCATAGGACCATGGGTCTGAGCCATGGGTTAGTGTGTAGACAGGAGGTGGATTAAAACAGCCACATTTTGAAGATGTCTATTGCCTCGCCTAAATTCTGCCTCTCTTCGAGTGAGCCCTGTGGCATCAGGTATGGAAGGGGACTCTGAAGTTCACTGATTAGTGCCCCTGGTTCCCAAATGAGCTGTGTACCAACTAACATGATTTATTACTAATTGATATTAATAGTTTCCTTTTGGGTTAGTTAAGGTTCTCTTTGTTCATAGATGTCACCTTATTTACCAATGAAACCTCATCAGAATCAAAGATTAATTTTGACCTGAATGATCATTTAGAATCATAGAAATGTAGGGCTGGAAGGCTCCTTAAGAGGTCATCTAGTTCAGCCCTTTGTGTTGAGGCAGGATCTAGACCTTCTCTGACAGGTGTTTGACTAACCTGTTCCAGTTGTGGGAATTCCACATCAGTGCTTTAAGGTTTTTGCATTTGCAATCTTAACTAGTCACACATATTGCACTGTTGAATGTACTGAGTACCACCAAATCTGCTGGAGAGCACTTCTAGGTTGGGATTGTAAAACCTGCAAACTGAAAAGCACAAAAGATGTTGTAGTACCCAGAGTAACAACAAAATGACCCCAGGGCAATTATAATACTTAGCAATTTACATAGCAAGCAGGCCACTTGACTATTGTCATATGCTGGGAAAATGAAACAGAATTTCAAGTACACTTCTTATTATTAGTCTGGTGTTCAGTGCAAACTTTTCTACCTTTCCTCTGAACTCCAGTACCCTGAACAAATCCAGCAAATAGTGTCTAGACGCCAGCAGCAATTGGAAGCAGTGACAGCTCTATAGGCAGCAACGTGTCCCTCTAATATCCTATCACACAGGCCCTCTCCTTCACCATTGCTTCGTTTGGCACTTTTTACATGAGCACAGATGTTTAACACCAGGGTCCTGGCTGAATTCTAGAGTAGTTATCTGAATTCTACCTACAGTTTCAAGTGACTGAGGTATTCTGCTTCATTGCCTGCCCTAAACTGTTGTACATTGTCACAAACTCACATTTCAACCTGGGCAGTGGAATTTCACCCAGAAAAGATTTGCTTGCCAGAGGAAATGGCCATTTTTCAACTGAATCCCAGTCTCAAATGTGCAAAAAATGTCAGTTTGTACATGCTCTTAAAACAAAACTCGGTAGCTTTGCACCCCACCTTCCTCCAAGATTGCAGCAACGGAGGTGTGTCTGAGCAGAGACACATTATCCTTCCTACCCATTTAAGCTTCTGCTTTCTAAAATAGCCACACTCAGATTTCTTACATCTCCACA
This sequence comes from Natator depressus, assembly GCF_965152275.1. Lineage (NCBI taxonomy): Eukaryota > Metazoa > Chordata > Testudines > Cheloniidae > Natator > Natator depressus. The sequence continues at coordinate 17,601,987 of NC_134235.1, forward strand.
AATTCAGGGCCATATTTTTCTTTCGTCACCCGTGGATGTCATTGGGAGTTCTGCACAAAAATTCATGAGAATGGGACTGTTGCGCGAGAGGGAGGCAGTCATAGAATCATGGACTTTAAGGTCAGAAGGGACCATTACGATTGTCTAGTCCGACCTCCTGCACAACTCAGGCCACAGAATCTCACCCATCCACTCCTGTAACAAACCCCTAACCTATGTCTGAGCTATTGGAGGCCTCAAATCGTGATTTAAAGACTTCAAGGTGCAGAGAATCCTCCAGCAAGTGACCCGTGTCCCACACTGCCGAGGAAGGCGAGAAACCCCCAGGGCCTCTGCCAATCTGCCCTGGAGGAAAATTCCTTTCCGACCCCAAATATGGCGATCAGCTGAACCCTGAGCATGTGGGCAAGACTCACCAGCCAGACACCCAGGAAAGAATTCTCTGTAGTAACTCAGATCCCACCCCATCTAACATCCCATCACAGGCCATTGGGCCTCTTTGATTACTTGCTAAAGCAACATGTTGCTTTTTTTAGTATTCCGAGCTATACGTAGAGCAGAGTATTTCTGTATTTTGCCACTCACATGTTAATATAGCCAAAGATTCATAGTTTGGCATCTGAGGAGGGCTGAATATGGCAAAAGGGTGAGCTATTTCGGAACTGTGATGGGAAAATCCAAACTATTGATCTATGAAAAAGTGTAAAAGAAAATAATTGTAAAAAATTTAAGTAAGTAGCTTCCTTATTATTTATATTATGGTAATGCATAAAGGCCCCAGCTGCGAATAGGGCCCCATTATACTAAGTGCTGTATGTACACAGGACGAGAGAGAATCCCTGCCCCAGTGAGTTTACAGTCTAAATACACAAGACAGTCAAAGGGTAGGATTAGAAACAGAGACACAGAGAAGGAAGTGATTTGCCCAAGGTCACACAGTAGGTTAATGGCAGCCCTGGGATTTAAAAATGGCTAACTGGTAGATCTCAAAAAGGAATTGTAAACAGGAAATCATCATCCAATGGGAATTTTTTCTAGTAGGGTTCCACAGGGATCTGTTCTTATATCTTTATCAACGATCTGGAAGAAAATATACCTTCTTTATTGGTAAAGATTTTAGATGACACAAAAATTGGTGAAATGGCGTTGCATGGGAAACTGAGCTCACTTGAACAACATGCATTTTAATACAGCTAAATACAAGGTCATAGGAACCGAAAATGTACTTTTAGGATGGGGGACTGTGTTTTGGAAAGCAGTGACTCATAACAGGATTTAGGAGAACCAACTACTCATGAATTCACACTGAGATGCTGTGGCTAACAGAGCAAATGCAAGAGTAGAAACAGGGAATTAACATTACCACCATGTGTGGCAGTAGTGAGACTATTCCTGGAATACCGAGTCCAGTTCTGGTGTTAACACTTAAAAAATAACGGGTTCCACAAGCTGGAAAGGATTCAGAAAAGAGCTACAGGAATGATGTTAGGTCTGGAAAATGTGCTACAGTGAGACTCTGAAGAAGCTCAACGTATTTGGCTTAACAAATAAAAGGTTAAGAGGGGACTTGATCATAGTCTATAACTACCCACATGAGGAAAAGATCTCTGAGAGGAGAGGGTTCTTTACTCTAGCAGACAAAGGCGAAATATGACCCAGTCTGAAGTTAGAAACATTCAGATTAGAAATAAGGCATGCATTTTTAGTGGGGGTAGTTCGCCATCGGAACACTTTGCCTTCAGACATGGTGAATTCTCCATCACTCAAAGTCTATACCTATGGATTAGCTGTCTCTCTAAAATGTATGTTCTAGCTCAACCAGAAGGCTTGATGCAGAAACTACTTGGAAATCTTATGGCCTGTGTTACATAGGTGGTCAAACTAAATTATCATAATGGTTCTTTCTGGCCTTGAAATTCATGAGAAGCCAATTTTCCTGAGTTCCCATCCAGGGCCACTACCCACTAGCCCACAATGCCTCTCCGTTTTAGGCCCTGATTCTGCAATCTGATCTATGTGGGCAGATGCCTGCACCCAGATGGAGCACCGTTGACTTCTGTGGGGCTACATGTGAGCAAAATGGTCTGCTTGTGCAGATCAAATAGTCGTTTCAGGACCTTAGTTTGCATTGTTGCTGGTACTGTGTTGAGCAAATTAGACCCTAGTCCTGCAATGAGCCTTGCACAGATAGTCCCCAGAGTCTGTGCTGAGCCTCAGTGGCAATGAATGGACTCCATGTGGTGTAGAGATCCACCTGCGCAGAACTCATGTCGATCCTTAGACTGCACTGTAGCTGTGCTATGGTAAGCAGCTTCCTGTGATCTGTCACTCAAAGATGCTGAAATCAGAAAAAAAAAATGAATGAAGTTGTTTCCCCAATATTTTCAGTGTGTATTTTCTCTTTTGATCTCTCTGACAAGTTAATATTTAGAATTTCACCAGTTATCTTCCCAGTTGCTAAGTGACAGCAGAACGGAGGGTGAGGAAATTTACTGTATAGGAAACAATAGGATGCTGTTCTCAGAGGTATAGCACTTTAATTGTTACATTGCAACGCATGTCGTAGAAAACAATATGCTAAGCACATCCAAGGAAGGAGATCCGGCAGCATAACTGACAGTCTGCTAATTTGAAACAATGTTCAACAGAAACTGTCAATGCCCACAAAAGTGTGTTCATCATTGTTCAGGGTCTAGCCCGATTCTTTTGCATTATCATATTAAAGGGATGCTGTCAGTTCATGCAGCAGTCAGCATTAAGGCTCTGACTGAGCAAGGTATTTAAGCATGTTGTCACAGCTTGACCCAGTACTGCACTGTATGGACACCAGTCTGTTGCAAGTGGACCCAAGCACTAGGTTCCATGTGCTTCTAAGCCCCGTGGATCTGGGAAGAGCCCAGTCGCTGTTTCTAGCTCTGGATATTCAGGCTGCAATCCCAGGTCTGAGCACTTCCTTGGGACTCCACAGAACAGCCCGCTAGACCCTGAAACTGGCGCCTCAGACCTTCTGAGCTACCCCACCCAGCAATCACTTGCTCATGCTTCCTCAGAGTGTGATCACTCTGGGCTTCTTGTTCAATCCCCTCAGGGATCATGTGACAGGAAAGCAAGGAAACACAGGCTTAGCACAGGAATTTCTTAATCACAGTCACATTAATCTTAAGAGCACTAGACAGTTACAGATCTTTGACAAATAACAAAAGTGCCCTCAGGCCAGGATGCACCTCACCCCTACTCTGATCTCACCCCTTCAGTAGGTCCGGGGTTTGTCAAAGTTTCAGGCTAAGCAGAGGACCTTCTGCCTGCTCCCTCTCCAGTTGGCCCTGCTTATATGTGGTGACAGTCTTCCCCCACTACTCAAAGAAACGAACTCCTCCCCAAATACAGTCTGCTTCTCCTTTTGCCATGGGCCCAGGCTGTGCACATCTACTAGCCATGCAGGTGCCCCTGTGTAGAAAATATAAAGTGACCTACTGTTTCATATCTTAAGCAAAAATTAAGACTGTTATATCAAACAACAATCAATCAGGTGAGACTGTTACCATCCAGACTCACTAACTGTTTGTGTCAGACGCTACTTTATTTCACTGAGAGAGTGAATCCATTTTCAACTACCTACTGGTTTTCTTCACATGGGCATTTACCGGTCTTTGCTTTCCCCCTGCTGATGGCCATTTTACTGTTATTTCACAGTGTGACAAGAGGCTACTGGGTTCCGCACAGCACAACGGAAACAGCACATGCATTTGCAGTTCTCACCTTCCAATCAGCCACATACTAGGCAGCAGCTGGAAGAGTAAAGTGGTGCTAAGTCTTAGGCTGTTTTCTGTGTGTGAGTGCATAGGTGTACTTATATAGGTCAGTATATGCATGTATGAGTGCACACACAGAAAACAATTTTTTTTGTACTGTGGTATAATTCAAGTGCTCGCTACAGCAGTCTTTGAATGTTCTACTGAGAGAGCCAGAAGGCTCCTTACAAGCTTTGCTACAAACCCCTATACGCCTTCTTTGCTTGAGCGGTCTCATCTGTAAAATACTTATGCATGAGGATTAATGAGTGGATGTTAGGATAGTGCTTTAATGCACTATCGTAAGTGCCAAATATTATCTATATTATTATTTATACTTCAGAGGCTTTGACTGGGTTCTAAATGTGGTCGAGCATCAGACAAGCTGTTTCCATCCTGCTCTGTTTAGCATTGAATAAACGTATTTTAACCAGAGCAAAATGGAAATAGCTCTCCTGATACCAAACCCCACATCCTAGACCCCTCCTTACCTTACCTCATGTTTCCTGCCTGGTTAACCTTAAGCCTGCAGTGAACCCCATTGGACAGATGTACCCCGACTACAATAACAAACACTGTAAAGCTCCCTAACAATTCACATTTTCAAAAGTAGCCACTTGCTTTGGGTGCTGTCTGTGTTTCAGGGCCCCCAAAATTAGTGGCCGCTTTTGAAAATGTTCACCCTCAGCTTTGCAATGGGGTATACAAACCCCACACTGGGCAACCAGGGGTAGCCTGGCCCTGCCAGGCCTATAGAAAATATTCCAACTGGAGGAGGAGTTAAAAGGCAGGGGAGTGGCTCATTTGGTGGCAGACCAGTGTAACCCTTCTGCCCGTCAGAGTTGGCAGCAACAAGGGCCGGGTTCCGTATCTAGGGGTTCCACTCCAATAACACAATGCAAAACCGGCTCGAACCCCACCCAGTGACCTGGGACAAATATATACCACCCCCGCTGGGTGCCTCCAAGAGGCAATACTTCCCCTCTCGCAAGCACAGAGTCTGAGTGTAGCAAAAAGCCTTTTAATAACAGAGAGAAACAATGTGGCATTATGTTGGGGAAACACCACCAACAGGATTCATAACACAACGCATGAGCAAAAAACCCACCCCAAGCAAATTGGGACATCTCCTTTCCCTTTGGTTCTTGAGTCCAGCAACCCAAAATCACCCAAAGTCCCAAAAGTCCAACAACCCAAAAGTCTCTGTCCCTGGTCAGGGCAGCCCCAGAGTTTGAAAGTTTATCTGCAGAGTTTTACCTCCCAACGTGGGTGGAGATGGGGGGGGGGCAGTTAAGGGGCACCTTACATGGTCCAAAGCAGATTGCCCCACCTCTCCATGGGGCTCCACTCTGCCAGCCACCCCCATGAGCTGCTCCAGGCATCCGACAAACTGCTCTGCTCTGCCAGCCATCACGCAAACTGCTCCGCAATATATCTTCAGGCTCCCCCCCTACTTAACACAACACTCAGTGATTTCAGCTCTTAGTAAATTTAGCTCTTTTCAGTGATTTCAGCTTGTAGTAGGGGAGCCTCAGTACTGGTGCACCATTAGCCCAAAGTGAATTCAGTTCAGCAGTCTGTAACTAGACTCCTAATAGAATCAAAATTACCTCTGATATTCTACGGTGGAGATAGAAGGAAGTGCAATCAGCACATAAAGCCCTCACCAAGAGAGGAAGCCTATACCACCAAATATTAATACCTCTCTCCATTCACTGGGTTTTGGAACCCAGGACCCTTGCATAGCGAGTGCTGCTTAGTTGACGGTGAGTCCCTCCATCATAACAAAAGGCCAAGTACAGTTCCACTGTCCTTGATTCACATAATCACGATAATAACAGTTTATGCCTGCCCCAATAACAGAGAAACTGGGGCTCCTAAAGCAGCCAAAGTGACCATCTAGGCAGGGTGGGTGTGCCTATGCAAATGAGATCAGCCCCTGAAGTTCTTTTCCACAACCCACCATGACTCGCCACCAGATGTCAGGGTAGAGCTCATCCTGACTCTGCTTACACCAGGAAAGAGAGCAGACCTACCACCTACAGCTCCAGCGGAGGAAAGCTGAGTGAAGGAAAAGACAGAATCTCTCCCCACAACAGCTACCCAAAAATCCCTCCCTGAGGAAAGGGAGGACCTGCTACAGAGACAGCCTGAAAGGGAAGCATTCCCCTCTCCCTCTCATATGGACTCTGAATTTTGTTAATTCCCCTTTACTTTGTTTGGACTACCCCAGCATGGGCAAGTCCTAGGACTGAGCTGGCCCAGGAGGGTGGGCCACACTGCAGGAGGAGGCAGTTGCTGCCCAAGAGAGATGAAGCTACCATGCTACATGTAACTGCCAGATGGTGCCTTGTGGTGAGCAGATACCCTTCATGCCACCTAACCCAGATGGTGACTTCGGGACAATTGCAAGGGGGCGGTGATAGACAGTGGCCAGGGAGGGCAGCCTTAACCAGCCCAACTTAACTAGGTGAGTGGCTTTGAGGACTTACATAAACACAGTGTGCATCAGTTTCTCCCATCTGTAGCATCACATCTCCCACAAAAGGGGGCTGGGAGTGTTATTGCTTGTAAAATGCTTTGAGATCCTTGGATAGAAGGTGCACGTTGAGTCTACTGTTGCATGGTCACAGTCCTGTACAATGGAAATAAAAGGAGGTCACTACAGTGCATGATAAAGTTGGCATTTGTGTCTATTTCTTCCTCATTTGGGGTGAGATTTTCAAAAGTGTTCAGTGTTGATCTAATTCTACTACTAATGAAATCAAATAGAAACCTCACTGTGACTTCTGTAGGGCAGAATTAGGCCAATGCCAAATGATTTTATAAAATCCCACCTTATAGCTCATAAGCTGTTTAAACTTTGTCCTGAAGACAAGTCCAATATTCTTCACATGAAGTCCTGAGTAGCTTGTCATAAGATCATAGTAGGTAGAAGTATGGGAACCATGGATCCAGTCCCTTCCCCTAGGAGGGCAGGACATTATCAATTGACAGAGAACACAGCTAATACTAAACTGATAACCAAGAACTTAGTCAAAGGGCAGCGACAAAGATAATGCATATGCAAACATCTGCGTAATATAACATACCTCTCTCTATTTTAACTCTCGGGGTCTGCAGGCCAACAGTAGAAGTTCTGAGTTTCTATCCTTGTTTTCAGGCAGGCTACAGTTGTTGCTGCTTCCTTACAATGACCTACCTATTCTCTGAGAGAGAGTGTGTCATTTCTTATTACAATTAATACTTCACAGAACAAGTCTGCAGGTGTCTTGCTAAAGCACTCTGAATTTCTCTCGACAAACACACTTTGTTTTCATTGCTTTCACTTTGGGGGCTAAAATCATGAACCGGGTAGTCTGTGTGTGTACCACTGCCCTCTCTGAGATGGAATCAGAATGGTCTCCGTTGGTTCAAATGGTAGAAGCTTGTGCTTTTGGAGCAGGATAATCTGAGGTCTATCCCTGATTTTGCTTTGGCATTCTAGGTGGCCATTGCTAGAAGCATAGTGAATGTTGTGTCTATTTCTTCCTCATTTGGGGTGAGATCAAGAATGTTCTAGATACCACAGGTTTGTAACAATACTTTGTGCTACTGCAACACCTTTCAGCAGCAGATCTCAAAACATTTTATATTAATTAGGCCTCACAACATCAACATCAATGTGAGGTAAGTATTATGCCCATGCTACAGATAGGAAAACTGAGGCATGAGGCAGTTAAGTGGCATGTTCTAGGTCAATGACAGAGCCAGCACTAAAATTCAGGGATCCTACCTTGCTCTACCCACTACACAACATTGTCTTAGCCATGCAGTGCCTTGGGTTTAAAACCTTTTGCAGTAAACCTCTCTCAACAAACCCTCTTATAAACAGTCCACCACCTTTCCCCTGACTACTTTCTGTGGTTGTTTTAAATAAGTTTATATTTAGTATCAGCACTTTCCCGTCTTGCAGAGATTACAGATAAGAAATGTAAGGCAAACGGTGTAGTTTCCTGCATCATATTTGGCCCAATACCAATACTCGATCCAGTCCTGCTAAATGGGAAATTTGCCCTTGATTTCAGTGAGAGCACAATTCACTCCTCCTTATTTCCGTAGTACATTTTTTGCCAAATTGTGCTCTCAGTTACACCTGTGTAAATCTGGAGTAGTCCCATTGAAATAACATGGTATATATGAGATCAGACTCTGGCCCATTGCTTTCAAATTTACATTTCAAAACACATCACTCTTGTGTCATCAAAGTAAAAGAGAGAGATTCAAAATCTGGAGTGAATAAATGCCAGCACTTGCACATAAATTCTTTCAGAAACCTGGGGCTGGTTTCTGCTGTTATCCTGGAGTAACTATCTAAGCTAAGCAAGTTACACTAGCATATGTAAGATCTGAATCAGACACATTTAGTCTGCCTCATCAGATGTCATAGAAGACAAATGTTACCACAACAGCAGTGTCCTGCCAGCTCTCATCACTTCATGTGGGGACAGAGAGTTGCTGGATTTGAAGCGGTGGTATGCAATAGCTTTTGAGATGAATTGTTTAGAACATAGGTGTATTCAAAAGAGAACAAACAGAAGGGTTTTTCTTGAGGAGATTATTTAAAAAATGTGGCTCTGTGACCCTGCCGTTTGCTAGTTCCGGCTTTGAGGTTTAGCAAAGAATTCTGTAATATTCATGCAGTGCTAAATTAGATGTTTGCTGAGTCTGGGGACACATTTATAAATCCCCCTCTGCTTAACAGTTCACCTGATGAATGTAAAGTAGGCACTGGACGTTTGGTGCTCAATTTGAGCAGATTTGCCAGTGAAGGGAAACTGCTGGGTTAAGAGCTCCAGCTGGGAAAGAAACCTGTATGCATGCTGAAACTCACTGGCCCAATTTCTGGAATACTGTGGTGAATACATAATAGAAAAGTGACAAAGGCTTCCTGCACAATAACAACTGTGTGAATGTGGGTCTTCCTGTGTTCTGAGGTACATTTGAAGAAGTTGGAGGTATGGCTGAGGGTCACAGCCCCAGTTCAGAAAAACATTTAAGCATGTGCTTAAGTGCATCCTTATTCAGCAGTGCATTTAAGTAATGGGACTTAAGTGCATGCTTATTGCTTCGCTGCATCAGGGCTGATGTGCTCTATCTCAAAGCTCTTTGACATGCTCTGACATGAACTCAAATTTCATGTGATCTTGGATGAAAGAAGAAATAAAGAAATACGTTGAAAATATATATATTTTTTTTAGTTTAAAGTAGCTTCATTTGAAGGATTCCTTCTGAATCTCTCGTTTTTTCTTGCTCTCTTGGGGCCCAATCCAGCTGACATTCAGTCAACAGGAATTTTTTCCATTGACCTGTATGGAAGTTGGATCAGATCTTGGGTGATTTGGTCAAGTAGGTCTGTCGATTACTCGCAGTTAACTCATGTGATTAATTCAAAACAATTAATCGTGATTAATCGCACTGTTAAACAATAGAATACCAATTGAAATGTATTAAATATTTTGTAAGTTTTTCTGCATTTTTAAATATATTTATTTCAATTACAACACAGTACACAAAGTTGACTCTTCAATTTATATTATTTTTATTATGGATATTTGCTGTGTAAAAATGGCAAACAAAAGAAATAGTATTTTTCAAGTCACAGCATACAAGTACCGTAGTGCAATCTCTTTATCATGTAAGTGCAGCTTACAAATATAGACTTTTTTTGTTCCATAACTGCACTCAAAAACAAAACAATGTAAAACTTTAGAGCCTACAAGTCCACTCAGTCCTACTTCTTATTCAGCCAATGACAAACAAGTTTGTTTACATTTACGGGAGATAATGCTGTCCTCTTCTTATTTACAATGTCACCTGAAACTGAGAACAGGCGGTCACATGGCACTTATGTAGCCAGCATTGCAAGGTATTTACATGCCAGTTATGCTAAGCATTTGTATGCCCCTTCATGCTTTGGCCACCATTCCAGAGGACATGCTTCCATGCTGATGATGCTTATTAAAAAAATAATACGTTAATTAAATTTGTGACTGAACTCCTTGGGGGAGAACTGTATGTCTCCTACTCTGTTTTACTCACATTCTGCCATGTATTTCATGTTATAGCAGTCTTGTATGATGACCCAGCACATTGTTCATTTTAAGAAGACTTTCACTGAAGATTTGGCAAAACACAAAGAAGGTATCATTGTGCGATTTCTAAAGATATCTCCATCACTCGACCCAAGGTTTTAGACTCTGAAGTGCCTTCCAAAATCTGAGAGGAACGAGGTTTGGAGCCTGCTTTCATAAGACTTAAAAGAGCAACATTCCAATGCAGAAACTACAGAACCCGAACCACCAAAAAAGAAAATCAACCTTTCTGCTGGTGGCATCTGACTCAGATGATGAAAATGAACATGGTTTATTTCCCCACCACCACCACCACTGTTCTTGTCAACTGGTGGAAATGGCCCACCTTGATTATCACTACAAAATGTTCCCCACCCCCACCCCCCGGTCTCCTGCTGGTAGAATAGCTCACCTTTCCTGATCACTCTTGTTACAGTCTGTTTGGTAACACCCATTGTTTCATGTTCTCTGTGTATATAAAATCTCCCCACTGTATTTTCCACTGTATGCATCCGATGAAGTGAGCTGTAGCTCACGAAAGCTTATGCTCAAATAAATTTGTTAGTCTCTAAGGTGCCACAAGTACTCCTTTTCTTTTTGCGAATACAGACTAACAAGGCTGCTACTCTGTATTCTGTGTTGTAATTGAAATCAGTATATTTGAAAATATAGAAAATATCAAAAACTATTTCAATACATGGTAGTCTATTATTGTTTAACAGTGAGATTAATCGTGATTAATTTCTTTAATCAAGAGATTAATCATGATTAATTTTTTAATCACTTGACAGCCCTAATCAAAAGTTACTCAGTAGTAAAAGAGGATCTTACTTTGTTTTAATTAGGATAGGGCTATGGAAAAGATGTTAGTGTGGGACATTTTCTTTCCTGTTGAATGCCATCTATTAAAAATAGTCAACGACTGCATCTGTGAATTCAATAGTGTGTCCAGTTCTGTGCTACAGGGTATGTTTGAAGGTGTAGTCCCACTCAACTTCACTAGGGGGAGTCAGAGAGCTGTTCAAGTCTGGTTCAGCACATTGCTGAACTGTGTGCTCCTTTGCTGACCTAGGCTCCTGGCCTTTACCTAGCTGTAATGCAGCTAATTGTGGCATCCTGCTAAAAAAAAAAATCTCAGGAAGCAGCTTCTTACACAACAGAGATGCTTATAGCTCTCACTAAGAGAGCTCAATGGATACATATGGTGGCTGAGCATGAGAAGGAGCCAGACTCAGGAAGTGTGAGCAGGCTCTTGCAAGGTCCTCTGTTAAAGTGGGATTTGATCCTGCATTCACCCCAGCTGCCTGCCTCCATCTCTGCATTCTGCCTGCCTTGTGATGCTGGACCTGAACGCATACTGCCTACCAGGCAAACAGCTTTTTAGCTTTATCCCAATTTCGTGCAAACGACGGAGGCGTGAGAAAAACTGAATCTTGACAGCTGTTGAGCTGTAACACCAAAGCAAACTTCTTTCAACAGTAAAACTACCTGTGAGCATTTCATATTGAATTGTGCGTCTTCTCCTCGCTTAGCTGGTTGCACCGATTCCTGTGAATTAAGTGTGAACAAAGCATCGGCTCTGGGTCCAGAGTCTTACCCTGTCTTCTTACTCGCAGATTCCTATTCTTGTTTCCCTGGGGAGGGCAATGCTAGTGCCAGCAGTTCAAAAGCAAGTTCATAGCTGTTTGTGCCTGTGATGTTTCTGCAGGGTATGGATGACTTGATGAAATTATTGTGACACACCAGTCTCTTCCTAAAATCTATGCTTGCATCAGTCACTGCAGACCTTTCACTGAGATATAACTGACCTGATTTTCAGAGATCCTTGCAGTTCCCCATTGTCTTCATCAGTGGGTAAAGTAGGTTGAATCAGGAGGGGGAGTTATCACAGCACCAACCAGAGAGGAGGGGGAGATCTCGGACGGGGAGGTGCTCTGACCTTTACCTTCTCCCTCTCTTAATTTAATCCCTGCACTTCATCTGGAGGTGCAAGTGCCTGGCATCCTTGAGTCCCAGTAAGTGCGTCTTTTTATCAGACTGGTTGATGGGCCCTGGGAACAGTATTTGAGTCCAGACCTCTAAAACACTATGATAATGTGACAAAGAATAACGTACTGTAGGACTGATCTAAATCCACTGAAGTCCATGGAAAGATTCTCATTGACTCATTTGGTCTTTTGATTAGGCCTTCTCTGAGCAAGAATCATCTCGGACTGCATTGCAGTATTTTAAAGGATGCTATCAATGCTGCAATCTAGGGGCTAAAGCAGACGACTAGGAGTCAGGACACTTTGGCTCTGTTTCTGAATCTGCCACTGGCTCCGTGCATGTCTTAGGGTAACTCAGGTCATCCCTCTTGGCCAAATGCTCCCTTTTGGTTCCATGAGCAGAGAGGAGACTGCTAGGTGGATCGTGGCTAGAGGATGCTGCACAAGGGGGGGATGCCAGCCTTGCTTCCCACTCCTTCTAGCCCTGCAGGTTGAGAAGGGGTGGGGCATGGGGGAAGGGACATGGACTGCTTGAGGAGCTGGCTGAGCAGTGTCAGATTCTCCCCTCAAAACCTGCAGGGTAAAGCAGACTGAGTGTGAGGGGTCCACATATCAGTGTACTCTGGTAGACTAAGGAGGCCTTAAAGTGGGCATAAATGTATGTCCTTTTTAAGGCCCCTTTACACTGCGAGAATGGTATAAAGGGACCCTTAGTGTAAATGGGAATCAGGAACTAAATATTTTACACTAGTTTCTATAGAATACAACTGTGGGGGGTGTTTCCTGGGGTGGGCAGCAGTCAGGGAAGCCCCAGGTGGCATGGCTCCATCATCAGGAGCTGTGCAGCACTGTGGAGAAAAGCACCATGAAGGTATTCCCTATTCCAAGGGATTTGCCCCCACCCCAAGTTCCCAGCAGATTAAGTAATCTGTGGAGTCAATTAACTGACACAAGGAGGCATAGACCCTTGTTGCCTTTCCCATCTGTCAAGTGAGTGTGATAATACTTTCCTGTTTCATAGAGATGTGGGAGACGTAATTAAAACTGGTAAAGAGCTTGGAAATCCTTGGATTAAAGGCACAGTTTACAGGTACAGTGCCCTTTTATTTCATTGCTCTGCACTGTTTGTCATCCCCTCGTAGGAGCTTGGCAATAGCACGTCTCTTCTCCGCAGATTTTATCCCCTCATGTATGCCAAACATCGCTTTCTCTTTGTTTGCTTTTCCCCTGTTTTTAATGGAGGTGAAATTAACATGCCACCTTGTTTACATCGCTGTCTGTGCTGCACCAGCAGCGTTCATTGCTGTCAGCACAGTTCTGGGATCTGCAGTGTTTAGATAACCACTGGTGCAAAAATCTCCTGTTCCGTTAATGGAATAAGTTAGTCACTTTTGGTTAGGACCATATATCATGCTGCCCTCTTACTAAATATACATGCACTGCTCGTTCCCTTCAACAAAATCTCCCGTTTTCTACACTATTGCGCAATGACAAGGTAGTCATTAGTACACAGAAAAGAAAATAACCTATATGAAGCAAAGCTAGTCATAAGCCGAAATGTAGAACGCACTGCTTCTTCAAGGCCATCTCTGATCCTTGAACTCTGCCTACAGAAATAACTGAGCTCAGGTGTGATTGCTATTGGGGGGCATAACATTTGGGAAGTGTAACACACAGGTAAAGTGTGTGTTATATCCCCTCCTCATAGCTGGTCCAGGAGAGGAAAACTGCTGCAAACCCCATGTTACCAGATGTGCCGGTTACTTTGGGGTATGCTCATTTATTAGGGTTACTCTTCTGGGGGCGAGTTCTGTAATTCTATCAATGTACTGCTTGTGTCACTTGTGTGTTCATATGGAGCTCTACTTCTCCCTTCTGCAAGTCCCCTCCCCATGGAACTATCCTGCAGGATCTAGGTTCCCCAGGGCTGGGTTCCTCCAGCCCCAGAATCAGATATACACACACACACACACACTAACAGAGCAAGTCTGAGTGGACCGTGTCAGCCAGCACTCTCAAGCTGACCCCTTACATGCCCCTGGACTCAATAGGCTGGGCCAAGCAGCACTTCCAAGCTGCCACCCTCATATGCCACAGGTACCGCACCGGACTAGAGTAAGCCTGAGAAAGCTGGGTTGAACAGCACTTCCAGGCTGCCACCCTTATATGCCCCTGGACTCAGCAGACTGGATCAAGCAGCACTTCCAAGCTGCCACCCTCATATGTCATAGATTCAGTACATCCCTATCCCCACTTTCACATTACAATTGTTCTTGTTAGTAACCCACTTGATAAGCAAACCCTACAGTAGTTTGGGCGCTACAGGGATCTTTCGCTTAGGTAAGAGGAGCATTGCTGCAGAGTAAATGGGGAAGCCAAAACACAAAACAGTAAAGTTCAGAGAGAGAGGGAGGGGAGTAACCAGCTCAACCATAAAAGTAATTTATTGAATAATAGTGATAACTACATAAGAAGAGCCTAAACAGACATAGCAATTACATTATTAAAGATTACAAAACTGATCAAACAAGTCAGGGTTAAAAAGTTATACCTGAGGTAGAAAAGAAAACAGAGAGAGAGAGCTGGGGTCTCACCACTCCATGAAGCTTGAACTGTTCAGGGTTCCCAGGTGATGGTGGTAGCTTAGGGTTCTGAGTGCTGGAGACAGGCAGAGCCCCCCGCATGATCAGTCAGGAGAAGATGAAGTCCCAGTGGAACTGATGCAGAGTTTGGATCAGGCATCAGAACACTTACTTGAGTATGAGTAGGGGTTTTTGTAGGGAAACACAATGGTTCAAGGGAGAACACTAGATTTGTTTATGGGTAAACTGATGACTCAAAGGTTTTCTTTAGGCTAGACAACAAGAACTGATTATTGCTGGCTATGGGTGGTGTTCCTTCAAGGGAGCTCACAATGCAATTAGGCAGCTTACGTATTTTGGATATCAATCAAGGATTCATTACTAGAATTGGTCTGATAACTGCTGAGCTGGGTGTGTGCCGGTGTAGGTTCATTAACTTCTGGAGCAGAGATTCCCCATGATGCAGTGCTTCCCTGCTTTTCTGGTCCCAGAGTTCAGGGCAGTTCTTGCCTTGGAATCTCTGTTCTCCATTCTGTATGCTAATGGAGATGCCTCCCTGTCCAATCTTTGATGCAGATGAGGCTAGAAGAGTTGCCTTAATCTTGTCACCCTTGTCAGGAGGGGTTTAGGTGTGTCTCCCACTGCCTTTTCATTGCTTTCTGTAAGTCTTTCTTCTGACTGGTTTTGGTTCAAGCAGAGGCTATGGGCAGGGAGGTGTCCTTTATGAGTCAGACAGGCTGGATACTGCGCCCTGGTTCCCCAAGAACACAGAGCTGACTGGTATCACCCAAAGAGAGTTAGTCCTTTAGCTCAAGGGGTAGCAGTCTATGAAGCAGTGCTGAAGGTTTCCAGCTTCAAACCTACTGGCTACCAATGCAGGAGGTTGTTATAAAAGGAGCCACACTGGATGGAGCAAAGGCCCAGCGCTTGGATTAATTGTACAATCATTCTGGTCAGTGTGAGTCTACTGAGGTTTCTAGTTCACACTGGGCATGCTCTGAGGTTTAACCTGGGTTTTAAAATAGTCACACCCAGACTTATAACTTGATACCTTTCATTCAGGGCACTGGAGTAAACTGTTAAAGGTTATTAGAGAGACCTCTCAATTTAAAAATAATTTATCTTTAATATTTTAAAGAAATTTCCATTCCCCTTCCAATTTCTCTGGTTTTACAATCGTTTCCCTCATGTATTTAAAATGCTCTTTTCTCCCATCCTGGTGTTCAAAAAACTCACATAAAGAAGGGCAGCTGTGTGGTGATTGGAGGGAAAAGAGTAAAATCAATGATATGCAAAGCAACATGAAAGGCACAAAAGAAATAAACTATATTAAAATGAGAGAAAAATGTGTGTTTTAATAAACTGCTTTCATTGATAGATGTTAATTGGTACAACAATGGGCCAAATCCTCAGCCAGTGTAAATCAATACAAAATCAATGGGCCCAAAACCTGGAGACATAAGCTGACAGTCTGTCCCTTTTAACACTAGTTCATTTTTTATATCTACAGTGTGCTTTAAAAAGCCGGCTTCTGGCCAAAGCCAAGAAAAGGGAAAGAAAAACAGTTCACTTGTGCAGTTTTTGAAAGAGAGACGTGAGATCAAAGTTTCCATAAATGAAAGAGGAAACAGGGACTGTGAACCTTGTTTGTTCCTTTCATCTACACCCACCTACCAGAAGGAAAACTTATGGCTTCATGTTTTTTATTTGCTTCCATGTCTAAATTGCTAGCATTCAGCAAGCTATACAGAGACGGAACGCTCTGTAGCTTGAGCTGGGCTCTCCTGTGACCTGATTTTATTCTCTTGCATCCTGCAGAGAAGCTTGCTGTCTTTCAAAGTAGCCTGAAGATCTGATCTGATATTTTTAGAACCCCTCTCTGGTGACAATCAGCCTGCATTCCCAAGAAACAAACATACTCATTGTTGTTATTAAATAGAGAATTGGCTCTGGCCACCCAAGTCTCTGCTATACAAGATTTTTTTCTCTTCCCCTTAGAAAAGACAAGG
This sequence comes from Natator depressus, assembly GCF_965152275.1. Lineage (NCBI taxonomy): Eukaryota > Metazoa > Chordata > Testudines > Cheloniidae > Natator > Natator depressus. The sequence continues at coordinate 17,618,470 of NC_134235.1, forward strand.
ACATTCTGAACCACAGGTTCACCTTTTTCTTTCCCCTGTTTCTTGAAAGGATTTTTCTAAATAAATCACTTCTGCTTTCTCAGGGCTGCTGCAGACATACAGCCCATGGAAAGTATCATTAATTTCAGCACAGAGCTGACAAGGCCAGCACAAAAATGTACATGGATGGCAAATATGCCTCTGTGAACTCTCCCATTATCAGATACAGTTGTTAACCAGCAGCTGTATTTTGATGTATCCTCTCTGTCCTTTTGGAAATAAAACATGTCCATATACCAAACTCACTGCTTTGGTACAAGATGATGAAAATGATCAAGGGAATGAACAAACTCTCAAAGGAATGGAGAGATTGAAAAGACAGGGATTATTTACCTTAGAAAGGAGATGAAATAGTGGAGACATGATAAAAAATATATAAAATAATGAATGGTCTAGAAAAGCTGGTCCGGGAACTTCTGTTCTGCTTGTCTCATAACACAAGAAAATGGGGACATTCAATGATGGTAAAGGTGGCAAATTCAAAACTGATCAAAGGAAATACTTGTTCACATGATGAATAATTAGACTGTGGAACTCCTTGCCACAGTAAGTTGTGGCCAGGAATTTAGCAAGATTCATAAAGGGATTGGACATTTATATGGTTATCAAGAATACCTAGTGGGATCATAGCTAATGCTAACAAAAAGTGTGGAAGGGCTATAAAACCTCATACTTCAGGCAGAAAGCCAATCTCTGACTAGTAGAGATCAGGAGATGTAATGTGGGAGACAGATTATCCCACAGCTGTCTACGGTAGGGGTCTTACACCTTCTTTTGCAGCATCCGGTGGTGGCCAATATTGAAAACAGGATCATGACTAGTTGGCCCTCAGGTCTGATCCAGTCTGGCAATTCTTATTTTCTATCATAACAAATATGGTTTAAAAGAGAAATTAAACCCCATGTGGCCAAGAGCAGTGAGTAAAGTGCTGGGTCATTGGGTGCCTGGGCTTCTAATCTCAGCTGAGCTACTGATTGGATGAGCCAAACCCCTGGGATCCTGCACTGTAAGCCTGCCTCCTGGAGGCAGAATTCAAATCATCCACGATTTGCTCCCCAGATCTAACTGGCTTGCAAAGGGGTAGAAGTGAATTAATTTATTCAGAGCTTGATTTTCAGAAGCTCTGAACACCCTTGGCTCAGCTGCCAATGATCAATGGGACATTAGGGCATCTGAGAATAGCTAAGGCACAAGAACGCCCCAGCCACGCCTCCTTCTCCCAATCCCAGCAACATCCCTGACTTTGCCTCCTCTTCCGGAAGCTCTCACTGGGGTCGGTATTGAGCCAATTGTAGTGACGCAGTGCCTGCTGGGGAGTCCCTGTGCACCCAGGTGGCACACTTCAATAGGAACTTCACACCAGCAGAGCCATGAATCTGGCCTTTAGAGAAGAGATGCCCTGAAGGCAGGCCCTATTCCACCAACAGTTCCAAGCTCCGTCAGTCCTTCGGGGAGCCATTTCCAAAGTGAAGGGCCCCTCGGTAATGACAGCCTGCCCACAGCTCCCCTCTCTCCAAACCAGAGGCCTGTGAGCTCATGTGCCTTTGATGATCACAAAGTGCCATATCCTCATACAGGGAGAGAGCTGATCTGGAAGCCAGGCCGCTACCCATTCAAGGTTTTATAGCTCAGAACTAACGTCTTAACCCACTTCCTGCCCACTGGAAGCTAAGTGGAGCCCAGCACATCACTGAGTTCAGTTGTAAAATGAGAGATATTGCTTGATAAACATGTGCACACACACCTTACTGCAGAAGACATTCCTCGACTAGGGATACCCCACCCTATTGGCATTACATGCCTGAAAAAGAAACACAGGCAGCATAGGCAGAGAATACAGTAACATTCTCAACTTATTGAAGCAGCCAAGGGTCTCCTGACCTTCCACCTTGCCTTAGGACATCCTTGCACATCTTACTTCCTACATGAGCAGCTCTAGATCATTTACCTGCTCTGTTGTGGAAAAATATTTAATACTTTTGTTAGTCAAGGAGGCGTAAACCTTAAAAATCACAAAATGATTGGACACAACCAGGAGAGCGGAATCATGCTTAACCAGCCTTCACAATGCTGCACAAAGGCAACGCTGCTATGTACTGAATGACCAGTTCCCTAGCTACTGTAAATCAGGACAGCTTCACCGAAAGCACAGCCTGGTTGCCCTTCTAGCTTGGTTTTGCTTGGGAGCCCTCCAATTGTAAGCCTCAGCACACTGAAGTGGGATTGATGAGACCTGGGTTCTAGTCCTGGTTCTGCCACTAACCTGCTGCATGACCCTGAGCAAGTCACTTCACTGCTTTGTGCCTCAGTTTCCCCATCTTTAAAATGGATTTAATAACACTCACCCTCCTTTGCAAAGTGCTTTCAGACCCAGAGATGAAAAGTGATTTACAAGAACTAAGTAGGTTTCAGAGTAACAGCCATGTTAGTCTGTATTCGCAAAAAGAAAAGGAGTACTTGTGGCACCTTAGAGACTAACCAATTTATTTGAGCATAAGCTTTCGTGAGCTACAGCTCACTTCATCGGATGCATACTGTGGAAAGTGTAGAAGATCTTTTTATACGCACAAAGCATGAAAAAATGCCTCGCCCCACCCCACTCTCCTGCTGGTAATAGCTTATCTAAAGTGATCACTCTCCTTACAATGTGTATGATAATCAAGGTGGGCCATTTCCAGCACAAATCCAGGTTCCCCCCCCACCCAAAACCCACTCTCCTGCTGGTAATAGCTTATCTAAAGTGATCACTCTCCTTACAATGTGTATGATAATCAGGTTGGGCCATTTCCAGCACAAATCCAGGTTTTCTTCCCCCCCGCCACACTCTCACAAATCTTGGGAGACAGGCCAGTCCTTGCCTACAGACAGCCCCCCAACCTGAAGCAAATACTCACCAGCAATCACATACCACACAACAGAACCACTAACTCAGGAACCTATCCTTGCAACAAAGCCCGTTGCCAACTGTGCCCACATATCTATTCAGGAGACACCATCACAGGGCCTAATAACATCAGCCACACTATCAGAGGCTCGTTCACCTGCACATCCACCAATGTGATATATGCCATCATGTGCCAGCAATGCCCCTCTGCCATGTACATTGGTCAAACTGGACAGTCTCTACGTAAAAGAGTAAATGGACACAAATCAGATGTCAAGAACTATAACATTCATAAACCAGTCGGAGAACACTTCAATCTCTCTGGTCACGCAATTACAGACATGAAAGTTGCGATATTACAACAAAAAAACTTCAAATCCAGACTCCAGTGAGAGACTGCTGAATTGGAATTCATTTGCAAATTGGATACAATTAACTTAGGCTTGAATAGAGACTGGGAGTGGCTAAGTCATTATGCAAGGTAACCTATTTCCCCCTGTTTTTTCCTACCCCCCACCCCCCAGACGTTCTTGTTAAACCCTGGATTTGTGCTGGAGATGGCCCACCTTGATTATCATACACATTGTAAGGAGAGTGGTCACTTTAGATAAGCTATTACCAACAGGAGAGTGGGTTTGGGGGGGGGGGAGAGAAAACCTGGATTTGTGCTGGAAATGGCCCAACTTGATTATCTAAAGTGATCACTCTCCTTACAATGTGTATGATAAGCTATTACCAGCAGGAGAGTGGGGTGGGAGGAGGTATTTTTTAATGCTTTGTGTGTATAAAAAGATCTTCTACACTTTCCACAGTATGCATCCGATGAAGTGAGCTGTAGCTCACGAAAGCTTATGCTCAAATAAATTGGTTAGTCTCTAAGGTGCCACAAGTACTCCTTTTCTTTTTAAGAACTAAGTATTATTATGACCCTGAACTACCGCCGAGACAGGGCACATTAGACAAAGCCCAGGATCGGTTGGAAGGAGTCATTGTTGCTGAAATAGGTCAAAATATTCATATTCTGTAAAATGTTTAACTCAGTATTTAACTCATCATCTCTAATTGCAATGGGCAGAGGAAAGAAAAATAAAAGACACAAGAGATAAAAACTATATACAGTGAAAAGGGGAATGCATTTTATCTGGGCCAATGACAATGATTCTTTCTGAAGCATTTGGTATTGCCTACCAGACAAGTTCAATTCACAGCTGGCCAATTTATTAGAGCCTCTGAAACATTTCAACCAAATAACAGAATGAAAGTAAAACTGTATTTAATAAACAGCACATTGTCAAGCTGTGGCCCATTTTTCTCTATATAAAGAAAAGCTGATTTGTTCCATTATTATTTCTAATGGTTTCCTTCCTTGCTCTCTCTCTCTCTCTTTCCTCGTGGTTACTTTACCAAGATAGAATAATCACTGTGCCAGATTAAAGCTGACATTTCAAACCCTTTTTGTAGGCCGCATCTTCTGGATGTAAAGTATCAGCTGAATGTCTCTTCTAAGTACTCCAGGCTCTGGAAGGATGAGGTTCTTAGGTATAATATGGGGAGAACAATGGGATAATATATATGACCAAGCAAAAATTTTCCTTAAGGGTCTAAGTAGAGCTGGTCAGAAAATTTTCATCAAAACAGTTCTATGTCAGAAAGAGCTGTATTGATTTTAATGAATTTTCCCCAGAAAAGAAAATTCTGAATTTCAACCAGCAATATGCTATTGCACCCAACCTGTGGCCCTTGAGTCTCTAAACTGTGACCCTCAATGTCAACTGTGTTCAGAACAAACGTGTAATTGGAAGATGAAACCCAGCTGGCCTCTCTGAACCACGCACGGTGATTTTTAAACAGAAGAGTTTGACTTACCCCATTACAGAGCAGGGCTCTGTCTCCCACTACTGCCCCCTAGACAGGTGCGATTTGACAGTGAGCAGTGCAAAGGAAGGAAAACAGAAAGAAACTCTTCCCCCCAAAGTTTGATTGTGGCCCCTTGACCTTTATGAAATAATCTGTCATCCCTGATGCTGAAAAGATTGGGCACGACTGCTCTGAAGAGATTTGTGTATCTGATATATTGCCTCTCAACATTTATTAATAAACCTTCATTATTGAAGTGGGTCAGACCTCACACCGAATCTCCGGGGTTAGACAAACATCCAAGAATTCAGGCATTTATCAAAGCTTATCCTAATCATTTTGGCCTGGTAACAGACAGCTATAACAGTGTAATAATTAGCAGTCACAGCTCACCAGCTGCCCGGCCATTGATTTCAATGGGCATTGTTCTGAACATTGAGCTCTACTGAAATGCATCTAGGAAAATGTTTTGGTCTATTATTTCATAATATTAATAATCCGCACTTACCAGCACCTTCTTCCCAAGGATCTCAGAGCCCTTCACATACATCAATGAACTGAGCTTTGCAATACGACACGAGAGGTACAGAAGTAGTATTATCCTGATTCCCCCTCTTACAAATTGGCAAACTGGTGTGTGGAGATTTTAAGTGACTTGCCAGAGATCAACTGGGAAGCTAGGACAGAACTAAGATCACTTTGTTCCCAGTTTTATGCACACAGCATCTTTTGCCTTATATTTTTAATCCATTCAGAGGCAGAGCACATGAGGATTTTTATAACTCCCACAATTCTTTTTATAGCTCGTAGCCATCCTGGTGCAGGATGAATTAAATCTCCCTTCTGATGAAGCAATACAGAGCGAAATAAGTTTCGGTGCATTTCATATTTCATTAGCTCTAAATGCATTACTGTGCTAATACCAGGTGCTTTCTTCAAAGGGGACTTAGGCTTCTAGGCCATTGGGAAAACAACTTTTATTCTGTTCTCTTTAACTCTGGATATTTTGTATAATGAATGTTAGCACTGGTCAAAGAGGGTGGCCTGAGAGATCTGGGAACAAATGCACTGAAAAGCCAGCTCGCGCTTTAGTCTGTTAAAAAACAGAGATAAGATTTAGCCATCACACATGATGTATAAGGGAGGGGAAGGCAGGCTATTAGCAAAAGAAAAATAAATACACATGCAAAATAAAATAAAACTCACTCTGCAAATACAGATCATTTACATTAGAAAGAGGTGGGTCCGAGATGCAAAATTCAGCCCTGGGTTTCTAACCTGCAGAGTCCTAAGGTGTTTGGCTCTGGGATTTTGAGATAGCGCATTAGGGGCTAAATGGTCACAGCCATTACTTGGCTTTGCAAGGGACTAAAGGGTAGTGGGGGAAGGTGTTCCTTTCTCCCTGTTTGGCCCTGTTTAGATTGTTACTACAGCTTGGTGGGGGAGCAGGTTCTACTTGCCTGATACATGCCGTTGTGAGTAAGTGGGCAGGGAAGCGGTGGTGGGACAGAGAATTGGAGGAACCCAAGCTCCGCCACTCCAGCTCGCTGGCCAGATGCACAGTGTAGGAAGGACGCTCTTCAATAAGAAGGTGTGAAGTGACTCCTCCATCACTACCCTCAGAGCAAGTGGTGATCTCAGGAGGAAGGGTTGTCTCTGAGTCACAATTTGTTCCCAGGTCTGTTGCTGGGGCAGTGCAGCTACTCAGAGCTGACTGTACAGTTGCAGTCTAGCCCTAGGTGAATAGTGCCCAGCCATGTCATCCAGTTCCAGATCTGGGCTTGGATTCTGAAATACCTCTCTACCGTCTCCAGAGTTCAGGGGTGTTCAGATCCAGGGGTTGGGTCCAACTAAATCTAAATGGATCTCGCCAACAGTCTACTAAGCAGGGTTTGGATCTGTCCCCATAAATAATAATTAGCACTTGTCTATTGCTACTGAAACTGGTAAGAGCTAAGTGGTAAAAGGTGCTGCAACAAGAGGTTTTTGGCCAAAGGACTGGGCCAGGTTTTATTTTATCTGAAAAAAATGGCTTATTTTCATCCTCAGTCTTAACTTCCATGGGAAATTGACCACAGGGGAGAAATAGCATAAATAACAATGGGAGGATCAAACCACTGTTCCATTCGGCAGCATCCTGGGTGCAGTGTAAAACACAGTGGGCCTTCTCCTGGGTCCATCCACAGGCAAACTCATCAGCATAGGGCCACTCGGTCTAATCTGTATTCTCTAATCCCATACACCAAACTTCCCTTCCTTTAGGGCCTGATCCAGTGGGCTTTGTATCAGCTTTCTCATTCAGTCTCACCCCTTCCAACCCTCATATTTTATTCCCTGCTTTGCAGCTTTGTTAGCTTTTAAATAAACAAGATTTCTACAGAGAAGTGACACAGTTGCACCATGCATGTCCCACCTATTATGGCTATTATCAAAACTCAAGATGCAGGACTCTCCAGCTATTTATTATCTCTGTAGGCCAGAGAGCAGTCACTTCCTTCCCAAATACAACAACTACTTAACATCCACACCCTATTCTTTCCTGCATCATGACATCCTGCCTTGATCTGTAAAGTCATGCACTGGCCTGGGATGAGCAAACTCATTGTACATAATTTCGAACAGGGTGGTTTTAAAAACTGCACTCAAACTTGATATTCTTGCATCCATGCTGTACTCTGGAGAGACATTTAAAAAGGCGCAAGGAGGGGAAGGAGGGAGATTTCCAATGGAAAAAAAGGGAGCAGAAAGTGGGCCGAGCCAGGGAAGGAGCCGTGAAGCTGGGAGGGAGAAAGTCTAATAAAACAACTAGAAATGCAGTATTAGTACACAGGACACCCTTCTTCCAGGGAGATTCTCCTGAGACTTGTTTGAAAGGCTTCCCTTCAGCTAGAAAAACAGCTGATTGTTTTGAAATTATTTCAGCCTTTAGTGGAGGAAAGGTCTGTGACCTTGAACTGTTTTTGTCAACCTAAAAATTCATTCCAGCAGTCTGCAAAAAGCACAAAGCCCACGAGGTTCGCCTGGCTCCATCTTCCAATACAGAAGCAGGGGTCTCTTTCAAAACATGTTTGAGGCTGGCAGTGACCCTCTCAAACCTTCTAAATTTGTTTAGTAGATTTGTTTCTGAAATGCATTTCACAGAGCCAGCAGAGCCAGCTGTGCCATGGTTTGTTTCTTACAGTCCCATGGCCACAAAATTTGTCCTGTGAAATCCTGGCTACATTCCCATTCCCTTCAGCAGGGGCAAGATTTCACCCCATTTGTCTTGCAGGGGAGAGAGAAAATGAGACTCTTCTGCACCGATTATAGTCTATAGAGTTTAAGCCCAGAAGGGACCATCAGATCAGCCAGTCCAACCGTCTGAATATCAGAGGCTACCAGCACCACCCAGCACCTGCACACTAAACCCAATGACCAAAATTAGACCAAAGTGTTGCAGACCTCAGTAGACTAAACTATGATGTGCTAGAGGCAGAGAATAAGAGGGACCAGGGCACTCTAATCCCCAAGGCCCTCACAATAGCAGGGAAAAGTTTTCGTGAGATAAACTCAGATGAGCCTAGCAAGTGACCTACACTCCATGCTTCAGGGAAAGGCGAAAATACCCCAAGGACATTGCAAATCTGATCTGTGGGAAAATTCTTTCCTGACCCCACATATGGCAACCAGTTAGACCCTGAGCATGTGAGCAAGAACCAGCTTTGTAATGATACCTTACACGAGACCTTTTGCATAAAGCATATTCCAGTTATATTATATTCACACTCATAAACATATTTCCATAAAACTTTATCAAGTGCAATGTCACACTAACCTGCGGACAACTCGCTGACTGTGGAGACTGACAGGGAAGCCAAGCCGCCACCAGCTGAGGAGGTGCCCAGACCACAACTTGTGGTAGGAAGTGACCCAGGGAAGGTAGTAGAAGCCGATGCCTGAACCCCGAACTGCTAGTTCCCTGGCTTCATAGGGCCCTGGGTTGGAACATGTTGGAGAGGGAGGGCCGGGTTCCCCTACCACACCCCATGGGCTATCAGGCATGGCTGCTGTCTGTTCTACGTCCCAGCCTCTATGGCTTAGAGGCCATAGACCAGGGGCGGCCAAACTGTGGCTCGTGCGCTATAAGTGGCTCTTTTACCATTAAAGTGTGGCTCATGGAGCCCCCCAAACCCCACATTCTCCACCTACCAGACTGAGAGAAGGGAGCTCAGGACTCTGCCTTGCAGCGGGGTGGTGGGGTAGTAGCTTCTGCCCAGCGGGGATGGGCAGTCTCAGGGCTTCTGCCCTGTGGGAGGGGTCGCGGGGCACACCTGCCGGGGCTCAGGCTTCAGCAGGCTCTCGAACTTCTGAAGATTGTCCTCTGTGGCTCAGAGGGTCAGTAAATTTGGCTTCCCCTGCCACAGACTTCTTGTTTGTTTTGCCCCACCCAAGGGCCACAGACTGATTGCTGTTTTACTCTGCCCAGGGGCCAGAACTACAGCTGTGGTTGTCGGTCCCAGCCCAGAGGCTCAGGGGCTATGGACTGGTTGTTTACGTGGCCCCACCAGGGGACCGGAGTCCATCTTGCTTCAACTCCCTGAATTAGCAGGAAATCCCAACGACTGGGTGACGGTGTGTACCAACCCCACACTGGGCCAATGGGGGCAGCCCGGCTCAGCACATGGAGCCCCGGTCACAGGGAGATCATAGTAATGCTGTCACATGGCTATAATCTATCCTCTAACATCAGGTAGCTACCTGTAAGTTTTTTATGACCATGGTGACGTTATCACATAAAGCAAATTCCCAGCTTGAAATAGGGCAGTTTCTCTCGCTCGCTCGCTCTCTGTCTCTCTCTCACACACACACATACACACACACACAGAATAAAATTAACCATTGGAAAAACTTACCTAGTGCTGGGGTAGATTCTCCATCACTTGAAGTCTTTAAAGCAAGTCTTTCTAAAAGATATGCTCCAGCTCCCCAAAAAGTTGTGGGCTTGATGCAAGAATCACTGGATGAAATTCTCTGCAGGAGGTCAGACTACATGATTATAATGGTTTAGTTTGGTCTTAAAAATCTATAAACCTATGAATTTACTAATTTCAGCCCTGATTCAGGAAGGCAACTCTATTTAGGGCTGCGTTTAAGCACATGCTTAGTTTAGGCACATGCATAAGTCCCATTAACGTCAGCAGGACATAAGCACATGCTGAAGTGCTTTGCTGAATGGAGATGGAGTTAAGTAAGTGCTTACAATCTTTGAGAACTGGGGCCTTTATCTGTATTTCCTTTTGTTCCACCATTAAGTGCAGTATTATCATTTAGCTTAATTGCTGGTCTGTGTCAGATACACTTGGCAGTTCACATTTCTGATTTCAGCTCAGGGCTTTTGGTCCAAATACTGTGGATTCTACACAGCTGGACTAGACTTGGATCCTTACATAACCTCAGCTGCTTTGATGTGGTTTTGGTTTATTTATAACAGCTCGGTCTTGTGAATAATAATTCCTGCTTCAAAGAGTTCATAGCTCACGTTTCTGTTCCTCCTCTGCTTGCCCTTCAGGAAAAATAATGTATTGTTTATCTGTGCACTTTTCTGTAGCCCTGGAGCAGAATAGGCACAATGACAGTTTTTAGTCTTATGTTGTTCATTCTATGTGACTCATGGTCTATTGGTCATTGCTCAAAAAAATACAGTCCATAGGAGATACCTTCGCTGGATTGGAGGCATTTCCAGACATAGATTTCATGACATCCAGGCTGACCCCTTTCTCCTTCATGGTGTATTTTTAATGGCTCTTGCCCCTGGCACTGAGAAATGTTTACAGATGAATTATTTGACTTCTATTGTTGGACAAACGCTTCTGGTGCCAATTAAGCCTCATCATGATGCAGTGAGGAATTTCAGGAGTCCTTTTTGGTCTGTGGAAAGAGGGTCCACACCTCGGACCATATTTTTACTTCATTCCTTGCACTGAGTTTCCACTTGCACCCAGGGGATGTGGGCCCAAAGGTTATGACCATGGAAGAAAAAATAGCCATTTCTGCCAGTGTCATGCAAAGACTTTTAAAGCGTCTTTTTTCATGGGTGCAGCCTAATGGGATTTCATCACAAGTGAAAGTCTGTAAGTGCATGGGCCAGAGAAGGTGGCTAGGGTGAATCACAGGTTTTTCTATCCCTAGTGTTTGTGGCCATGTAACCAGTTCTTTTGTATTGTTGGGTTGGTAGGAGAGGCCATCAGAGACTAATGAGGTTCTTTGTTTCTCTTCTTAATCAGATGCTTATGTTACCAGCTTGGACAGGGAGCCCTGGTACTGCCCAAAGGCTCCTGGCTCTCCACCACTGGGAGCCCAGATGCCCCTCCGACTCTCAGCTCCCCTCTCATCACCACCGGAAGCCTGGTTGCCTCCTCCCCCAGGCTCTCGGCTCCCTGATCCCTGCCACAGCTGGACTCCCGGCAGTAAGACGGGAGCCTCAGGGCACCCATGAGGAGCAGGGAGTCCAAGGTGCAGCCTGACTGGAAGCAGGGAGCCGAGAGCCTGGGGAGAAGCCGGGGTCCCAGCAGGGAGCTGCATGTGGAGCTGAGAGCCCAGGTTCTCAGCCCTCCACCTTTTCCCTCTAAAGTCAGTGGAAGTGCTCTGGGTGAGGACACGCACCACCAATAAAAGAAGGGCAGCATGGACGTGAACCAACGCAGTAATTACTGTGGTGGTTGTAAGTTGACCTAACACAGGTTGACTTGCGTTTCTACTGTAGACATGCCCTAAACTTGCTGTCCACCATCACCATAATGTCTGTGTTCAGGATTATTTTCCACCCAATGCGTTTTGATGGCTTGCGGTTTTTCAAGGTGAATCCCATTTTCTCACTTTTGTCTCATATTTCTAACCTGTCCAGGTTCCTTTGTATTATTCTTCTGTTGTCACTGGTGTTCACAAATCTTCCATTCTATTTAAGAATTGCACTATACCCATAGTGAAAATCAACAGCTTACAGGAAATGAAAGCAGAAGACAGAGTAGCAGAATAAATTGAATCTTTTGGGAAGAAGGATGGGTCTCGTGGGTAAGACACTGGACAGGGAATCAGGAAATCTGAATACAGCTCCCAGCTGGGCCACAAACTATGTGTGACTTTAGCCAAGTCATTTAATCTCTCTGTGCCTCTAAATGAGGATACTAACATTTCCTTTCTTTAGACTATCTCGTGTATTTAAATCCTTAAGCTCTTTTCAGCAGGGATTGTCTCTTACTATGTGTATGTACAGCACCTCTCACAGAAGGGCCCCGATTTCACCTAGGACTTCTAGGTACCATTTTAAAACAAATAATAATACAATCAATTAGTCTGAGGATAATTCAAATGAGCAGGAACATTGTTTATAGTCAAAAATTGTGTGATTGTCCCTATGACCTATGAATCTGTCAATCACATAAATTTTTCCTGCAATGAATCCTGAAGAATTAAGTCTGCAATCATTACTGAAGGCCAACTTCAGGCTCTGGGGAGCACTGCTTGAATTGCAGCATGAAAAGATAAGTACCAAGTGCACAGAATGAGTGTGTCTAGCCAGTGATGCATATTAATGGGCTATACAGCAAACACTACAAAAGCTCCATACAGCCACTAGCTTATACAAATGCATTTTAATTAAAGAACAGCCCTGTAACACTCATCTTTCTGGCCTCGGTCTTCCCATCTGTAAAATAGTAGGAATAGCAGAACTTTACCCTGTTGTACAAAGCACTTTGAGATGCTCAGATGACAGATGCTATAAGTGTGAAGGACCATTCTTTTTCATTTCCATTCCGCACGGTTCTGAGCATCCTTCAGATGCAAATCAGCAAAGGGGTTGACATGAGAATGGCCCCGAGGGACCTGCCATTATGAAAATCTAACCTCTCCTACGGTCAGTGGAATCAATGAGATTTTACAAACTACACTGAACATACTGGGATATAAACAGCATCTCATCTCCTCTCAGAACATAGACCCAATTCTCAATCTGATACAATGAACCTAGATATACAATGTCAACCTGGCCAAAGTGAAATGTGTTCCTAAAAGGAGAAACACAAAAATACCAGATCAGGGCTTTTGCGATGGTGCACAATGTGCTGTTTTGACACACATGAAGTTTTCTAAAACCTCACACTCCAGAATCAGCATCGCTCATGTCAGTAACTTACAGTAATAAATAGTGATAGAAAACACCAGGTTTCTATAGGATGCAGGTTAGGGTCTAAAATAACAAACAGCCTCAAGGAGATGGCCAGTCCATTTGTCATTGTTGCCGCCCAGTGTGAAAGAACTAGCTTCATCTTCATTTTTCATCCACTTGTCCCACTTCCTGCAACAACACTTTGCACAACATTCGAAGTCTCTTAAAACAGGGCAATGTCAGTGTGCATTCTTCCATCTAGACCACCCCCTCCTGCCCAGATGTGGTTTTGCAAGGGACTTTGATTACAACTACCCCTCTGGTAGGTGCTTTCCCCACTATGTCCACTGGTCCCAGCCGGCCTCTTCTCTGGGCCTTCTATATCTCAGCCCTCCAGCCAAGTCACACAACAGTTCAATCCCCTTCCAAGGTTGAGCTCTAAACAGAAGGAACTTTGCCCCTCCTGGCCTGGACTCCATACAACAAGTCCTTTGCCCCTCCCAGGCTCAACTTCAATTCTTCCCCCTTATCAGGGTACTGACCCCCCAGGTGTTTCCCTGCTGGGAGTCAAAGTACCTCTTAAACTGACTTTCCACCCCTCCTGGGTGTCTACCTCATTCCCTGGCCCTCACAGATCCTAAGCCAGGTCTTCTCTCTACTCTAGGGCCCCATCACAGGACTTAACCCTACTCCTATAGCTCTGCCTCCTGACCATAACCAATTCCAGGCTACCAGATCTTCCTCCTGGTCCTTCCCGTGCAGAGGGACCTCTCCCTACCTCCTCCCTTCTGGGTCTGTCACCTCAGCTGAACTCCCACAGCTCCTTGTACAGTCTAGGTCTGCCTCCTCTGGCCAGGAGGCAATTAATCACCTCCCAGGTGCAGAGCATAACTAATTAGGTCCTTTCCCTTTCCTTACACATGATGGGGATAAGCCCCATCACAGACAAAGACCTCCATTTCAATTGCTGAGCATTCCATGAGCCCCTGTACCCCAAACGTATGAAACATAACATGTCATCTCAAGGTTAGAGAAGAGGTCTAGGGGAAAGGGACTCCTGGGTTTTATTCACATCTCTACATCTCACTTGTGCAAATCATTTAACCTCTCTGTGCCTCAGTTTATCTACATAGCGATTTGGGCATAATAACACTTACTAAGCTCTGCAAGGTGCTGTGAAACTTCATTAACTGTGGGATAGAATCACAGAATCATAGAATATCAGGTTTGGAAGGGACCTCAGGAGGTCATCTAGTCCAACCCCCTGCTCAAAGCAGGACCAATCCCCAACTAAATCATCCCAGCCAGGGCTTTGTCAAGCCTGACCTTAAAAACCTCTAAGAAGGGAGATTCCACCACCTCCCTAGGTAACCCATTCCAGTGCTTCACCACCCTCCTAGTGAAAACGTTTTTTCTAACATCCAACCGAAACCTCCCCCACTGCAACTTGTGACCATTACTCCTCATTCTATCATCTGGTACCACTGAGAACAGTCTAGATCCATCCCCTTTGGAGCCTCCTTTTAGGTAGTTGAAAGCAGCTATCAAATCCCCCCTCGTTCTTCTCTTCTCCAGACTAAACAATCCCAGTTCCCTCAGCCTCTCCTCATAACTCATGTGCTCTAACCCCCTAATCATTTTTGTTGCCCTCCGCTGGACACTTTCCAATTTTTCCACATCCTTCTTGTAGTGTGGGGCCCAAAACTGGACACAGTACTCCAGATGAGGCCTCACCAATCTCAAATAGAGGGGAACAATCACATCCTTCGATCTGCTGGCAATGCCCCTAATTATACAGCCCAAAAATGCCGTTAGCCTTCTTGGCAACAAGGGCACACTGTTGACTCACATCCAGCTTCTCATCCACTGTAACCCCTAGGTCCTTTTCTGTGGAACTGCTGCCTAGCCATTCGGTCCCTAGTCTGTAGCAGTGCACGGGATTCTTCCATCCTAAGTGCAGGACTCTGCACTTGTCCTTGCTGAACCTCATCAGATTTCTTTTGGCCCAATCCTCTAATTTGTCAAGGTCCCTCTGTCTCCTATCCCTACCCTCCTCCCAGTTTAGTGTCATCTACAAACTTGCTGAGGGTGCAGTCCACGCCATCCTCCAGATCAGTAATGAAGATATTGAACAAAACCGGCCCCAGGACCGACCCTTGGGGCACTTCACTTGATACTGGCTGCCAACTAGACATGGAGCCATTGATCACTACCTCTTGAGCCCGATGATCTAGCCAGATTTCTATCCACCTTACAGTCCATTCATCCAGCCCACACTGCTTTGACTTGCTGCCAAGAATACTGTGGGAGACCGTATGAAAAGCTTTGCTAAAGTCAAGGAATAACACGTCCACTGCTTTCCCCTCATCCACAGCGCCAATTATCGCATCATAGAAGGCAGTTAGGTTAGTCAGGCATGACGTGCCCTTGGTGAATCCATGCTGACTCTTCCTGATCACTTTCCTCTCCTCTAAGTGCTTCAGAATTGATTCCTTGAGGACCTGCTTCATGATTTTTCCAGGGATTGACGTGAGGCTGACTGGCCTGTAGTTCCCTGGTCTTTTGTGCAACCTTCCACTTTTTGTAAGCTTCTTTTTTGTGTGTTTAAGATCAGCAAGGATTTCACTGTTAAGCCAAGCTCGTCACCTGCCATATTTACTATTCTTTCTACACATCGGGATGGTTTGTTCCTGTAACCTCAATAAGGATTCTTTAAAATACAGCCAGCTCTCCTGGACTCCTTTCCCCCCCATGTTATTCTCCCAGGGTATCCTGCCCATCAGTTCCCTGAGGGAGTCAAAGTCTGCTTTTCTGAAGTCCAGGGTCCGTATTCTGCTGATCTCCTTTCTTCCTTGTGTCAGGATCCTGAACTCGACCATCTCATGGTCACTGCCTCCCACGTTCCCCTCCACTTTTGCTTCCCCTGCTAATTCTTCCCGGTTTGTGAGCAGCAAGTCAAGAAGGGCTCTCCCCCTAGTTGGTTCCTCCAGCACTTGCACCAGGAAATTGTCCCCTACACTTTCCAAAACTTCCTGGATTGTCTGTGCACCGCTGTATTGCTCTCTGGCCAGATATCAGGGTGATTGAAGTCTCCCATGAGAACCACGGCCTGCAATCTAGTAAGTTCTGTTAGTTGCTGGAAGAAAGCCTCGTCCACCTCATCCCCGTGGTCTGGTGGTCTATAGCAGACTCCCACCACAACATCACACTTGTTGCTCACACTTCCAAACTTAATCCAGAGACTCTCAGGTTAGAGCATGGAGTTGGTTTAGTTTAGCACTTAGTTAGAGGATCTCATACAAGATTGCGAAACCAGAAACCATTATTTAAAAATTGTGCCTTGCCTGACATCATGATTTTTATTTTTGGGGTGAATGTAAATTCAATAGACTGAGTTACAACCTCTCCTTAAGGTGTCCACAATGGAAACATTGTCACTTAACCATGCACAGCTACCACAAGCCTGAATAGTAATAATTATCATCCCTGGGGAGATTAATCAGTGGCTGTCTTTAGAGACCAATTTATGAATTTAGAAAACAAAATGAGTACTGCATGGAGGTTTCACAGCAAACGTAATTTTTATGAAAGCTTGTTTGCAAATAATTGCTAGATATTCAATAAACTGAGCATTCCAGAATTGTTTTTTTGTGCTGTACAGAAAGACATGATACAACAATAGAGAGGAGCAATGCAAGACATTGCTGATCACAAAAAATTGCTGCCTTGTGAGTGGAACAGAACTGAATGGAGTGTGAACCTTCCCATCGTACTGGGTTTCATCGACTTCAAGGCCAGAAGGGATCATCATGCTCATCTAATGGGACCTCTTGCCCATCGCAGGCCACAGAACTTCACCCACCCTCCAATAGGTCCAGAACCTCTGGCTGAGTTATTCAAGTCCTCAGCTCTAGTTTTAAAGACTTCAAGTTACAAACAAGCCATCATTTACTCTTGTTCAAATCAGCAAGTGACCCATGCCCCACACTACAGAAGAAGGCAAACTGCCCCCTGCCCCAGGGTCTCTGCTAATCTGACTTGTGGGAAATTCCTTCCCGACCCCAAATATGGTGATCAGTTAGACCCTGAGCATGTGGGTGAGACCCACCAGCCAGATGCCTGGGAAGAATTCTCTGTGATGGGTCACGATGGATGCTCACAGTTACACTTCAGCCTCAGGAGCTCTCAGCTATGGTCTATACCATAGCCATAGGACCTTGTAAAGCTCTCTTTAAAGGGAAGGAGGATAATCTTGTGGTTCAGGAACTGTCAGGACTACAGTCCCTGGCACTAGCCTCGCCCATGATACTGTAGCCCAGCAGAATATAATGCAAAGCAGGGAATAGAATATAGGGTTTCCTTACCTCTATTCTATTCCCTGCTTTGCATTATATTCTGCTTTATTAGAATCCACAGTAATGCAAGGAACCTACAGGTTTGTATCCTGTAATACATTGGCTTCAGCAGTTAGCATGAGGCTTGAGGCCTACGAACTTCGGCACAGATAAATATAGGTAACTCATAAGTTTGGGGAACTGAAAGTAGAGTATAGGGGGGAATTTCGTCCTTAATCACATTAGCCAACCACAGAAACATGAACTGACACCGGCTTCTGGAAGGTTTTGGATAGAACATCCAACCGCAAGAGTGCCATGGCAACGAATTGACATATATGATAATGGGATGAAATCATAAATACACTCATCTAGAGAAGGACTCCTTTAACATTGGTAAGGGGAGGAAATACAAATAAGGAAGAGTGCTGGGCAGAGATGGGCTCCACCTTACGAAGAGAGGGAAGAGCATCTTTGCGAGCAGGCTGGCTAACCTAGTGAGGAGGGCTTTAAACTAGGTTCACCGGGGGAAGGAGACCAAAGCCCTGAGGTAAGTAGGAAAGTGGGATACTGGGAGGAAACACAGGCAGGAACGTCTGTGAGGGGAGGGCTCCTGCCTCATACTGAGAATGAGGGGCGATCAGCAGGTTATCTCAAGTGCTTATATACGAATGCACAAAGCCTTGGAAACAAGCAGGGAGAACTGGAGGTCCTGGTGATGTCAAGGAATTATGACGTGATTGGAATAACAGAGACTTGGTGGGATAACTCACATGACTGGAGTACTGTCATGGATGGTTATAAACTGTTCAGGAAGGACAGGCAGGGCAGAAAAGGTGGGGGAGTAGCACTGTATGTAAGGGAGCAGTATGACTGCTCAGACCTCCGGTACGAAACTGCAGAAAAACCTGAGTGTCTATGGATTAAGTTTAGAAGTGTGAGTAACAAGAGTGATGTAGTGGTGGGAGTCTGCTATAGACCACCGGACCAGGGGGATGAGGTGGATGAGGCTTTCTTCTGGCAACTCGCAGAAGCTACTAGATCGCACGCCCTGGTTCTCATGGGTGACTTTAATTTTCCTGATATCTGCTGGGAGAGCAATACAGCGGTGCATAGACAATCCAGGAAGTTTTTGGAAAGCGTAGGGGACAATTTCCTGGTGCAAGTGCTAGAGGAGCCAACTAGGGGGGGAGCTTTTCTTGACCTGCTGCTCACAAACCGGGAAGAATTAGTGGGGGAAGCAAAAGTGGATGGGAATCTGGGGGGCAGTGACCATGAGTTGGTTGAGTTCAGGATCCTGACGCAGGGAAGAAAGGTAAGCAGCAGGATACAGACCCTGGACTTCAGGAAAGCAGACTTCGACTCCCTCAGGGAGCGGATGGGTAGGATCCCCTGGGGGACTAACATGAAGGGGAAAGGAGTCCAGGAGAGCTGGCTGTATTTCAAGGAATCCCTGTTGAGGTTACAGGGACAAACCATCCCAATGAGTCGAAAGAATAGTAAATATGGCAGGCGACCAGTTTGGCTTAACGGTGAAATCCTAGTGGATCTTAAACATAAAAAAGAAGCTTACAAGAAGTGGAAGTTTGGACATATGACCAGGGATGAGTATAAAAATATTGCTCGGGCATGTAGGAATGAAATCAGGAGGGCCAAATCGCACCTGGAGCTGCAGCTAGCAAGAGATGTCAAGAGTAACAAGAAGGGTTTCTTCAGGTATGTTGGCAACAAGAAGAAAGCCAAGGAAAGTGTGGGCCCCTTACTGAATGAGGGAGGCAACCTAGTGACAGAGGATGTGGAAAAAGCTAATGTACTCAATGCTTTTTTTGCCTCTGTCTTCACAAACAAGGTCAGCTCCCAGACTGCTGCACTGGGCATCACAGCATGGGGAGTAGATGGCCAGCCCGCAGTGGAGAAAGAGGTGGTTAGGGACTATTTAGAAAAGCTGGACGTGCACAAGTCCATGGGGCCGGACGAGTTGCATCCGAGAGTGCTAAAGGAATTGGCAGCTGTGATTGCAGAGCCATTGGCCATTATCTTTGAAAATTCATGGCGAACGGTGGAAGTCCCGGATGACTGGAAAAAGGCTAATGTAGTGCCCATCTTTAAAAAAGGGAAGAAGGAGGATCCTGGGAACTACAGGCCAGTCAGCCTCACCTCAGTCCCCGGAAAAATCATGGAGCAGGTCCTCAAGGAATCAATCCTGAAGCACTTACATGAGAGGAAAGTGATCAGGAACAGTCAGCATGGATTCACCAAGGGAAGGTCATGCCTGACTAATCTAATCGCCTTCTATGATGAGATTACTGGTTCTGTGGATGAAGGGAAAGCAGTGGATGTATTGTTTCTTGACTTTAGCAAAGCTTTTGACACGGTCTCCCACAGTATTCTTGTCAGCAAGTTAAAGAAGTATGGGCTGGATGATTGCACTATAAGGTGGGTAGAAAGTTGGCTAGATTGTCGGGCTCCATGGGTAGTGATCAATGGCTCCATGTCTAGTTGGCAGCCGGTGTCAAGTGGAGTGCCCCAGGGGTCGGTCCTGGGGCCGGTTTTGTTCAATATCTTCATAAATGATCTGGAGGATGGTGTGGATTGCACCCTCAGCAAATTTGCGGATGATACTAAACTAGGAGGAGTGGTAGATACGCTGGAGGGCAGGGATAGGATACAGAGGGACCTAGACAAATTGGAGGATTGGGCCAAAAGAAATCTGATGAGGTTCAATAAGGATAAGTGCAGGGTCCTGCACTTAGGACGGAAGAACCCAATGCACCGCTACAGACTAGGGACCGAATGGCTAGGCAGCAGTTCTGCGGAAAAGGACCTAGGGGTGACAGTGGACGAGAAGCTGGATATGAGTCAGCAGTGTGCCCTTGTTGCCAAGAAGGCCAATGGCATTTTGGGATGTATAAGTAGGGGCATAGTGAGCAGATCGAGGGACGTGATCGTTCCCCTCTATTTGAGATTGGTGAGGCCTCATCTGGAGTACTGTGTCCAGTTTTGGGCCCCACACTACAAGAAGGATGTGGATAAATTGGAGAGAGTCCAGCGAAGGGCAACAAAAATGATTAGGGGTCTGGAACACATGACTTATGAGGAGAGGCTGAGGGAACTGGGATTGTTTAGTCTGCAGAAGAGAAGAATGAGGGGGGATTTGATAGCTACTTTCAACTACCTGAGAGGTGGTTCCAGAGAGGATGGTTCTAGACTATTCTCAGTGGTAGAAGAGGACAGGACAAGGAGTAATGGTCTCAAGTTGCAGTGGGGGAGGTTTAGGTTGGATATTAGGAAAAACTTTTTCATCAAGAGGGTGGTGAAACACTGGAATGTGTTACCTAGGGAGGTGGTAGAATCTCCTTCCTTAGAAGTTTTTAAGGTCAGGCTTGACAAAGCCCTGGCTGGGATGATTTAATTGGGGATTGGTCCTGCTTTGAGCAGGGGGTTGGACTAGATGACCTCCTGAGGTCCCTTCCAACCCTGATATTCTATGATTCTATGATTCTATGATAAGAGGGGAGAAACCCCTATTGAATGTGCATTAGACATGGGAAAGTTGGCGTAATATATTATAAAAGTGGCATCACACTCTGTGGGCAATAGGAGAGAGAGATGTAGCCCTTGGGAGGGGCCAGAATGATGATGACTGGTGAAGAGAGGAAGGTGACAGTGATGAGGAAGATACTAACTAAAATTTCAAGTTGTTCTGCAAGGGATGGTGTGAGTGTGGATGTTCAGATGTACTTTCTGTATTATCTCTGTCTATCTTGCTGAGTTAGAGTGTGTGTGACTTTGCTAAACATATTAATAAATTATTTATTTGTAAATAAAAAAGAGTTCCTAGTGTTAGAAAAGAGTGTTAGTATTGCACCTGTGCACATCGGGGTTCCCAACTATATAATAATTTTAATAACACTGGGCCTGATCTTGGGACAAGAACCTGTCAACCCTCAAAGTGATATCTGGGAATTTTTATTCCTAACCTACAGATCAGGCTACAATACCAAATAATTGTATATCTTCCCTTAGTGCTACAGTTTACTGTTGTCATATCTCTAAACCATCTCAAGGTGGCATTGTTTCAGATATCTCTGAAGCAGATAAAACATTAGCAAAAAAACCTGATATACAAAAAATTATCTAGTAAAGGATTATTTGGTCTCTTTAGAAAGTGTTTGAATCATGTAATTATTTGCTTGGAATTAGATTATGTTAAAAATATTCACGATCACTGAACTCTGCAAGTTAATGAAAAGCACTTATGCTTTTTACGTTCAGGCTGCTTTATAAATATTAATTAAAGTGGTGAACTATCACTGAGAAAGCAAATGTGTGTCAAACATCTACATGAGTGAGGCTCACAGAGAAGAAATATTGCTTTTTGCATGGGCAACATGCTTTTCATTCAGCACACCGTATTTTGGAGTTTTCCGAGTGAAAGCAGCTTTTCAAATTCTTGTGTTGAAATCAGAGATGAACCCAAGCTGCAGGATACCGATTGAGAATTGGATCAAAATCCAAAGTTACCAAAGATGGGATGAGTCATATTCAGTATCCTTTTGTAATGTTATGATAAGCTTCAAGACACCTATCTGTAACCCTGGGGTCAAGCCTGCCTCAGTGAAACAAATGAGAGCTTTGCCATTGACTTCACTGAGAGCAGGATTGAGACCTAGATTTGTATCCTAACTAGCCCAAAGATTTTGGAACAGGTGTTACCCATTAGGTCTATCTTTGTCTCAAGTAAACAATGGAGATTAGATCCTCACCTCCCAGCCTCCCCTTTGCCTCCTTTAGACCAAGTACAAGGTCCAGTGTGGCATAAACAGGCTCTATGAGCACTGGTTTGCCTGGGGGAAGATGCCCCTCACCTAAGCACTATGCAGGACAGCCATAATGCTGCCTGCTGAAGACCCTCCACAAGCCGTGACGTAGAGGAGGCAGGGCTAGGAGCAGCAGGGCTGTTTCAAGGATAGGGCCCTGGGAGATACACTGCACTGATTCTGCAGGCCACGGTACGCACAATGAAGCAGCCTGGGGAGGCTGCTGTAAATTAGGCCCCTCGTGCTGTATGAGTTATGGCAGGGCTACTCCAGACCCTGGAGCAACCCAGGATCAGGAAGGCACAAAAGTAACTTTGAAGACGCTTTAGCTCCTCCTCCCGCAGTGTTGTGAGTGTTCTGCGGAGTCTCTAAGAGGCATAGCAGAATCTTGCTGTGAGGATAAATCCATTAAAGAGTGCGAGGCACTCAGATGCTAACATAATGGGGGGCTATGTAAGCACCAAAGATAAATAGACTGAAATATTTCTGTATCATGGATCAACAGCCACATGCTAGTCCCAGTGATGACAGTGGCCAAACTCCCATTCGTTTCAGCAGGCGCAGGGTTTGGTTCCGAAATATTAACATTCTCTTCAAAGAGAGTCACGCTGATTGAACAGAAACAAACGGAAAATCAAACTGTTGAAATTTTGGACTTACTGCAAAATTCCTGTGTCAGGGTCTGGGTTGAATATGTGCCGTGTTTGCTGCTTGACAAAACTCGGACATTTATGACATACAGAGAGGCAAATTGCTAAACGGTTACCTCAGTTCAACTGAGGCAGAGTTTATAAATGAGATGAAGGAGATGAGGCCTTGTAGTCCAAGGCTACAATGTACTGACGAATCCTCTAAGGCAGAGGTTCTCAAACTGCGGTCCGCGGACCAAGCTCCATTCAGGGGGTCCGTGGACAGTTCCCTCTAAGGTGCTCGCCTGGGCGGTCGCACACGAGAGAATGAAGGGCCACCCACCTAATTAGTGGAGCCGTGCAGGGGCGGCCCCACTAATTAGGTGCCTAGACCCTGGAGAAGACGCACATGTAAAGTGAGTTGGTGGCCTTGGGTGGACTAGAGGGGTGAGAAGAGGGGGTGTGGGGAATTTGGGATGTGCAGGGCAGCGGTGGCCAGAGAAAGAGGTGACTTTCATCAGCTTCAGGGTCTGTGGCTGCTGGGGAGAGGTGGCCCTCCTTTCCAGCCCCAGCAATGTGGCTGCTGTGGCTGGGGAGAGGCCCCCCCATCACTCTCAGCCCCAGCTCGGGGGGCTGCCACAGTGGGGGAGAGACCCACCTCCTTCCTAGCCCCAGCTTGGGGGCTCCCACAGCGGGGGAGAGAGGGCACATCCATCACATTAGAAAGGTAAAACTACTGATATTAAAATATGAGTTGTGTGCTTTTATTTGTAGAACAAAAAGAGTCAATTATTATTGCTTTTTTTTATGTAGCACTTTTATCCAAAGCGCTTTACAATAGTTAGCTAACGGTATAAACAACGTTTGGAAAGTTCATTAAGTGGTCCGCTGAGACCCTCAGCAATTTTCAAGTGGTCCGCGAAAAAAAAAGTTGAGAACCACTGCTGTCAGGCCTGAATACCAGCCAAATGCACTCTCTATGTATGTCTACACCATAGCTGGGAATGTGCCTCCCAGCCCAGGTAGACAGACATGCGCTGGTTCTCCTAGAGCAGGGGTGGGCAAACTTTTTGGCCCGAGGGCCACAACAGGGTTCCAAAACTGTATGGAGGGCCGGGTAGGAAAAGCTGTGCCTCCCCAAATGGCCTGGCCCCCACCCTCTATCCAACCCCTCCCACCTCCTGCTGACTGCCCCCCTCAGAACTCCTGACCCATCCAACCCCCCTGCTCCTTGTCCCCTGACCGCCCCCACCCCGGGACCCCCACCCTTAACCGCCCCCCCCGGGACCCCACCCCCATCCAACCCTCCCTGCTCCCTGTCACCTGACTGCCCCAACCCTATCTACACCCCCGCCCCCTAACCGCCCCCTGGGACTCCCATGCCTATCCAGCCGCCCCCTGCTCCCTGTCCTCTGACTGCTGACTGCCCCCTGAGACCCCCTGCCCCTTATCCCACCCCCCCGGCCCCAGCCTCCTTACCATGCCACTCTGAGCAGCATGTCTGGCAGCCACGCCGCTCAGCCGGAGCCAGACACGCTGCCGCGCTGTCCTGCAGGAGTGCGCAGCCCCACCACCCAGAGCACTGCCAGCACGGCAGTGGCGTGGCTGTGGGGGAAGAGGGGACAGTGGGGGAGGGGCTAGGGGCTAGCCTCGCAGGCGAGGAGCTGAGGGGCCAAGCAGGATGGTCCTGTGGGCCAGATGTGGCCCGCATGCCATAGTTTGCTCACCTCTGTCCTAGAGCTAGTGAACTAAAAATAGCAGTGTGGATATTGTGGCATGGGTGTCACAGGCTCGTTACCCAAGGGGTTGGGCAGGCTTGTGTTTGGGTTCCATCCTGTAGTTCTTGCATAAGCAAAATTTCAAGTGTTCCCTGAATAAGGATGCAAGATTAACAATAGGGGCGCCTACAGTAAGAGAAATGGAACGCCCACAGCTGACTAATGAGTCTCCTGTTCCCATTGTGTACATTGCATTTCATTAAAACTTCATGAACACAGAGCTGTTTCTCAAATCTGGACACTCGAAAAGCAACGTGGGAGATGCAGAATCTTAGCCATGCAATTGCAACGCTTGCAAATGTTAACAAATCTTAGTTTTCTGGGGTGATTAAAACATTCAGATCTACTGAACACCGCAAATAAAATCATTTCCTTTGTTCCAAAGCCCTGAGGTCGTGGCCGTAAAATGGTCTTTTCAGCCATTATCGGCTGCATAGAATTTTTTTCTCTTTTCATACAGTTTTTAAAATGTTGTAATTTACACACATTGATTTTCACTCAGCAGTTTATGAAATCCTGGAGAGATGCAGAAATGAAAAGTAATGAGTCTCTTTTTTTCTATCTGTCTGGCTCATTG
This sequence comes from Natator depressus, assembly GCF_965152275.1. Taxonomy (NCBI): domain Eukaryota; kingdom Metazoa; phylum Chordata; order Testudines; family Cheloniidae; genus Natator; species Natator depressus. The sequence continues at coordinate 17,643,534 of NC_134235.1, forward strand.
ACTCACCATCTCTTTTCAAACTTAGCCTGATATTTTCAGATGATCTGGCCCTTGTTATATGCGAGACCTCCTTGCTGGGGTAGGCCTGAGAATGGGGAATTCACTCCCCTCTGGAATTCCCCCCTCCCTACCAACAACGAGTACCTACAATTAGTATGTTACAGGCCCCACTCTCCCCAAGGAGCTTTTCAGAATGACTCCTCCTAGTCCCTTTCCCTCCCATCACTGTGTGCATCATACTCTTCTCATTCACGCTCCCTGTCTGAACTTCAACAGGGCGATGTTTAATTCTGGCTTCATGGGCTTTATTATGTGTACAGCACCAAGCCCCAGGGCAGAGAGTTTGGATGCGAGGGGAGCTTTATACATAAATTATGATGACCCATCCCCCCTCACCTACCCCCGCAGTTCCTCTCTCCCTCGGTTATTATTTATTAACTCTGTATGTGAATTATTTAATCCTCTGAAGCCCTTTGGGGATACAGTGTGTATGAAAGAAATGAGGGTCCAACACTGCTTCCATTGAACTCAATGGCCCAGCTCCTGTTGATTTCAGGGGGAGCAGTACCAGGCCTTAGGGTTGCTTTAAATGAAAATTAGCTGATTATCATAGGGGCGTACGATATTATTCAAAGACTCGGCTTTAGAGTTCTACATAGATGTGTGAACAGACCCCTCCAAGCAGCTCATTCCTTAGGGCTGATGAAGAGGGTAAGAATGCTGCTATCCATACTGAGACAACCCCACCCTTATATAGGGATTCAAGAAGCAGCCCTGGCAAGGCACACTGGCAAGGAGAAACAGAGTCGGTGTGCAGGATCCAGGCATCTCCTAGCGGGCTGGGGGGGATCCCAAATCCCTAGGTCAGGGAACCCAGGAAATCTCTGCAAAGATCCCCTGTGGAACCTACTTTCCTCTCAGAGCCCCGTCCCATAGTTATTTCTGTGAGGGGGGGCAATCTGGCCCACTGTATCATCCTGTCTTCTCCTTCAGTGTTTCTATGGTAACTTTCAAGTTCTGGGACTCATCCCATCAAGTTTCATTATTTGCATTAGGTTATACTCTGCATCAGTTACTACGGCTTTTAGCACATCTTGCTTATTTCCCATTCTCCTCAAATGTGTGTACACATCATTGAGTAATTAACACTCCATTGTATTATTCACCTTTTATGGGAGAACATTGCAGTCATCTTTCACATGATGCAGTTTGAAAGTACATAAGTACTTCTCCAATTTTTAGAGGCAAGGGAGAGATTGTTAGGCTAATTATCATTGATTTTTAAATATAATTTTCCTTTCTGTGCTCCTAAGAGCATCACAGCGTAAAAAAATTGAAACAATTTCAAGAACATAACTTACCTTTCCTCTTTTATGCTCCCTGTTTACTTTCTATATTTTACTCCACATGGAGGATAAAAATAGACTAGTCAATTTCACGATGCCGCTCCAATGTGCTAGCAAAATGATACAGTGCTTGTAAACATTACAGAGAAATAACTCAAATCAAAAGTGTTTTCATTGGAATGTTTAAAAAATGAAACATTTTGACGCATCTGAAACTTGCTTTTACAAAATTTAAATTAGATTCTACGCCAAGCTGATGGTGTCCTCTTAAAAATGCCCCCCTACACACTTCATGCCTGCATTAAAGACAACATAACAATCCTTGGGCCACATCATGCCATGGGTTTTTAGGAGGAAAGCTCCATACTTACTTTGGAATGATATGGCCTCATGTTGCTTCTGAATCCAACAATAGATTATCCTTCCTACTATGAAATATATTAAAACAACAAAAATATCTCAACCTATCTGAGAAAATGGGCATTGGGGAAACATATTTGGAACAGACTTGAGACAATGCAGCCCAGTCTTCTGGTAGCTTAGGTAGGAAGTAGAGTATGAGTTTTTCAGGTTATTCATCTCCTCTGGGCTTGAGTTAACTTACCTTTGAAGGATTTTAAAGCCACAGAAAAATGTCAAAGTAAGTCCAAAATTGGCTCTGTAGACTGATTTTCTTCCATTAGATTCTTTTTTTTTTTATAAAGCAAAAGCTTAACTTTTTTTGCTTCCAAAAACAATAGAAACACTTCCAAGTGTAGCCATATGGATTTAGTGTACTTCCACTGAAAACATGCGTAAATCCCCAGTAATTTTCTTAGCCAAGGGGAAAATTCTGTACTCTTCTTGGCCCTGGAGAGCGAGGAAAAAAAGGGTTTCTGACAATTAGCAGCTGGCTGTGGTGGGCAAAGGTAAGTTGGAGGCCATGTCAAAGAGATACTAGTTAGTAATACTATGGAACCATCTCTGCTCCACTGGAAGGTTAGTACTAAGCTGATAAGAGACTAGCCCTGGTCTGCTTGGCAATCAGCTGCATTTGCCAGGTGCCAGATCAGCACTTTGCACTCTCCAGTACAGCCATGATGTGAGAATGCTGCTCTCTAACCACAGCTGTGACAGTGTGTGGTGAGTAATAAAAAAAAAAAAAAAAAACCCTATAGAGGCAACAGCCAAGTCTCCCAGGCTTCAAGCAAGTAAGTGGGACCATTAAGTATAGATGCAGAACAAGATAATACAATGGTTAGGGTATTAGTCTAGGACTTGGGAGACCAGTGTCAAATCCTTGCTCTGCCACAGATTGCCTATGCGACCTTGGGCAAATCACTTAGCCCCTCTCTACGTCAGTTCCCCATGGATAAAACAGAGATAATAGCACTTCCTTCAGAGGGTGTTGAGAAGGTAAAAGCATTAACAGATTGTGAGGCAGACACACTATGGTAATGGAGATCATATAAGTATCTAACATGGGTAAAGCTTGGGCAGAAGAGAACTCTGTGTTAGTGCACCAAGTTCTTTGTAAAATGGTAATAAGCAAGAATAAGAGTCTGTGTTCTGACATCCAAACATCATCAGTTGAAGCAGGCATTAGCCTCCATCCCTTAGCAGAACTGTGATCACTCAGGTTCTCCTGGCAACTCCAGAAAGAAACCCACATCAGTATTAAACCCAAATAGCCAAAGCATGGCATGACATGCTGAATGTCAAACCTTCTCCAATCTCATGAGAAAGAGAATGTGCAACGCCAACATTCATAAACAAACCATCTAGAGGAACAAGAAGGACTGTATTGGGAAATATCAGGGAAACAAAAATAGCTGATCACAAGTTCACCATCAGGAGGGACTTCCCCTTTGGGATGAGATATTTGTGGCTAGGTAGGCAGATGAATCATATAAATAGAGTCTGTGTAAATTCTGTAAATGTGAAAATGTCAACCAAAACAATAACATTATTGTCTGGGGAAAGCTACAAGGAGTGACCTTGTATTGAACTCAAGATTTAATTCTTTGTTCATCTATTGCAAAAAATGCAGGATACGTTTTCAATCACGTCTAAGCCCTTCTAAGCTTACTTTATTTATTGATCCCAGTTCTACCAATTGGGAACCAAAACCCACCGAAATTAATTGACTTGCCCTAGATCACAGTGACTTTGTGGTAGAGCCAGAAGTTGAACCCTGAACTCCTGAAGGCCAGTCTAGTGCCTTCACTACAAGACCATCCTTCCTCTCAAGTGAAAAGGCTGTCTCTGGGGACAGTACCTCTACTTTGCCACACAAGCAGAAAAAATACCATTAACGCATTATGCTTCATACTGAATAACAACTTTCAGCCTTTTCTTCTTTAATTAGAAGTTCTTGTGTCCCACCTCTTTGTTTTACGTATTCATTTAGACTCTCCTCATTGTCCACAGATGTGCAGCAGTACAGGCATCCCCTAAGCCAGCATTTAATTTTCAAGATGACTGTCTCTCGGCTTGGTGAACTGAGATATTTTATGGGCCAGGATATCACAGCAAGATGGCACATGGGATTATTCACCTTCTATTTCCAGGGTGAAGCTGTAGCAGCATGGGGACCCTGAGGCTAAGTGTGGATGTTGTACTGCAGTCACGGATACATAATCCAAGAGACAGTTCTAGTAGCTGTGTGTAGGTTGGAGGTGTCCAACTCCTCTGAGGTCAGGGGGCACAATGAAGATTTGCAAGGGCTCTTAGAGACGCATGGAAAATTGGAGCAAATTGCAACAGGCCTCATCTTTAACACAAAGCTTCATCCATGGAGCAATATAGATCTTAGTATGCATGGTACCATCTTGATCTAAGCATCCTTCCTCTAGGATCAAGGTAGAACATAGCAGAATGAAATGTGGGGCCAAGGATGCTGGAACAATTTGTACAGTGGGGGTGTTGAGAACATTGAACCAAACTGTAAACCCTATATATAATGGAAACCATTTCAAGCCGGGGGTGTGGCATCACACCCAGCACCCCTAGTTCTAGCACCTATGTATAGGGCTCACCTCCATGCTCAAGAAGAGGGCAGCCACATTGCAGATTTCCATGCGATACGTTTGGTACGCAAGCTGTACTTCATCCACCCCTATTATACAAATTCCACCTTCACTCACCACAAGAGGGAGCTACCCGTCCCTAGGACCCAGAGACTGGCTCACAGCCATATTCTGCAGGGGTTCCCTGTGCGGTGCGCTATACAGCTGAAGTTTATCTCAAAGATTAGCAGCTTTTACATTTTAAAATAATCTACGCATATATGTCTTCCTGTCCTGAGTACAGTTATTTTTAGATAGAAAAAACTACATACACACACAGCTATATAAATAATCAAGACCATATGGGTTTGGCATTCTAAAATGATCATTGAAATTAGCTGGCTGAGAGTTTGGTTTTCCTTTTTTTTTTTTTTTGATTGCGTAAGGAATTTAGCACAGACGAACTGTAGCAGATCGACAGCCCCAGAGAGCAAGGTCCTCTAAAGATTTACAGCATGAGCAGCAGCTGAGTAAGCTTCTTATCTTTGCCATGCTAACCTGCCTCAGCACCGTTCTGGAGGGACAACCTCTGTAAGAAAGGGATAGGTCAGTTTCTATGATACATTCAGTCTTGGACCTTTGCTCTGACACTGACACAATGAGGCCAAGCAGTGCCCGCTGTGGTGATGATTTGGGAGATGGGCACTGTACCTGCTGAAACTACCTAGCACATTTCACATAGGCCACCTCTCTCTTCTTCTTCCTTGCTACTTCCCTATACAGGGTCAGTGACTTTTATAGCCTTCTTCCAAAAGTCAATATTGTACATCTGGCTGTGGTTCAAACTGCTCTCTCTAAGGTCCACTGGTAGTCAGTCCATGTACCCCAGAGTTCACATGAGTATTTTTATTGGATGAGCTTTACAGATTGGCTGTCCAAGCCTGATACCCCTGGTTTAAAATTGGAGTTTCCCTTCTCCTAGGCTGCCTACGGAGGCTAATGAACCACACCGGCCCTGGCAAGTCATACTTTAAGGCAGTTTTTACTCACCTGGATGTCTTCGTCATAGGGTATTTACAGAGGTAGCTGCGTCATCATCTACCCCCTCCCCCCGGCCCTGCTGAAAGATGCCGCCACATGGTTTGCTACTGCTAATTGGATATTCGCAGCTGTCCTGCATTGGCAGGATGGGCCCCTATCCACCACCCAGGGATGCGCCGGATGGAAGTTCGTTGCTTCTTCATAAGCCACCTCCCCACCACCACATATTCACAAATTTTGGTCACCCCAGCCATAGGTTGGGTTTGAATGGGTGACCTAGAGATAAAAGGCTCCCTTGTTCACTCCTAAGGCCTAAAGCCATGCAGATCAAATATACCAAGAGCCCGATCCTGTGAACACTTACGCAAAGAAATAACATTACTTATATGAATAGTCACACTGAACTGACTAAAGTCACTCAAATTATCTTAATAATATTTATTTATTTATTTATTTTATTATGCTTCTAGGAACAAAGAACAGATAGGCCATACTTACCGGATGGGGGACTCTATCCTGGGAATCAGTGACTCTGAAAAAGATCTGAGGGGCATGGTGGATAATCAGCTGAACATGAGCTCCCAATGTAATGCTGTGGCCAAAAAAGCTAATGCGACCCTGGGATTCATAAACAGGGGAATCTCGAGTAGGAGTAGAGACGTTATTTTACCTCTGTATTTGACACTGGTGCAACCACTGTTGGAATATTGTACCCAGTTCTGGTCCCCACAATTCAAGAAGGATGTTGATAAATTGGAGAGGGTTCAGAGAAGAGCCACGAGAATGATTAAAGGATTAGAAAATATGCCTTGTAGTGACAGACTCAAAGAGCTCAATCGATATAGCTTAACAAAGCAAAGGTTAAGGGGTGACTTGATTACAGTCTATAATTTTCTACCCGGGGAACAAATATTTATTAATGGGCCTATCAGTGTAGCAGACAAACATATAACACAATCCAATGGCTGGAAGTTGAAGTTAGATAAATTAGACAAATTCAGACTGGAAATAAGGCACACATTTCTAACAGTGAGGGTGATTAACCATGGGAACCATTCACCAAGGATCATGGTGGATTCTCCATCACTGACTATTTTTAAATCAAGTTTGGATGTTTTTTCTAAAAGACCTGCACTAGGGATTATTTTGGGGAAGCTCTATGGCCTATGTCAGGAGATCAGACCAGATGGCCATTATGGTTCCTTATGGCCTTGGAATCTTTGACTCTATTAGTTATTAATTATTTGTATTATGACAGTGCCTAGAGGCCCAGTCAGGCACTGGTGTCCCATTGTGCTTGGCACTGTCCACACATACAATGAAAAGTCAGTCCTTTTCCCAAAGAATTTACAGCCTAAATATCACATGTGAAAGTAGTTACAGGATTGAGCCCTACATTTTCTTTGGCTATGTTGAAATAAGCTGTAAGTTCTCTTTATCTACATGGTAATTTAATGGGCTTTCACTCAGATGATGCCGAACAGCGGCAGTTCCTTCCAGGCTGCTAGATATTAAAGTTCACCCTATCAGCACCTGGGGGTTTAAGAGACAAGTATTGCAGGGAAGTTTGTATATTACTTGGGTTGAAGAACCCACTCAAAAGCTGTTGAAGAAAATAAAGACAGAGTCCCATGGTGACAACTAATGCAGTGAGTAACAAGACAGATGCCAGTATATGCAGAGTAAATTAGTAGAGGGAGTGCAGCCAAAATTAACCAGTGTCATAAAGTGTTTTTAATAGTAGGGCAGGGGCAGACTATATTGCTTTTCTGTTTACTTGTTTGTTTTAATTTTTAATACCAGGTAGTCCCCATTCTAAATGCTTCACATTGTTTGCACATTCTGCAGAAGTTATTCTCAGTTTGAAAGCTCTGTGCCCAATTCTCTCCCCGAATCCAGCCCCTTTGTGTTGTTCACATACAGGCTATATATCTGGCCAGCTGAGAATTCTCCCCATGTGGGGAGTTCTCAGATGATGCAAAAAGGCTCCTCTCGTCCCACCTTGTCCTGGTTTAGGGGCTGTGCTGAGAGGATAACAAGACACGGTTGGTGTGTTGCTATGTTCCAGCAGTTCTCAGCTGGCCATCCCTTTGGTACTGCTGCTAGCTGGCATGGGTTAGGGCAGTTTCAGGAGCTACTCCAACTCCCGCTGGGGTAAGAAAGAGCTCCAAGCGAGGCTGTCCCCTTAACCCACCTGGGCCCAGAGTATGGTCCCAGGTTCCCCAACACACACCACAAATACACATACTCAGGGGGCAACACATGGGGCAGGAGCTACCCAGACTCCCAGGGTAAAGGAGAGACAGAGGAGCCAACTGCTAGTAAACCCCCAGCACATGGCCTCAGCAATGCATTTCCCCCCGGGGGGGCATCCCATGGAGCAGGTGCTCTCACTTCCCAAAATAGGTAAGAGAGCCAGGTCAGGGTCCCCCCAGCTACTCTCTGGATCCAAATGGCACCAGTGACCCATTCCTTCTGGGATAAAGCCTTCTCCTAGTGCCACCTGTTGTAGTTAGTCCTGTAACTCAGTACTAGCAGTCTATGCTACAATGCTGAAGGCTCGGGGTATAAACCCTGCTGATGATGCATAGAAGGGAGACTGTTACAGTTACACATAATGGCTTTTATCTTTGTCCTTAAAACAAGCAAACAAAAAAAAAACATTAGGAGCATTTAGGTTGCAAAGTCAGGCACTCCAAAGTTAGGAAATGCTGGAATTAAGATTGCCTGTGCAACCATAATTCCCCCCCTTCACATATGCATTATTATGATATGGTCTGTAATTACATGACCACATACTATTTTGTTCACACCTGTCTCATTCAGTGCACAGGCTGGATGATGCACAAGGGCAATCATAAATCTAGGATCTGCTAACTTTCAGGTGATTGACTTTGTAATCTAAATAACATTGTTTGAGCAGAGTTTTTGTATGTGATATAGATGTAAAACATATTACACTACCAGTGCATAGAACAGCAGTGGCTGAGTGGTCAAGGTGGGCCTGGGTCTCACTTTGACCTCACACTGACAGGCTGCTTCCAGTTCACCCAAATGTAAAATGGGTACATGATCCAAAAGTGGTTGGACATGATACTAGCTGCATCGCTTGCTTGAATACTGTGGGCTATAGAAACTGATGTGCCTTAAACCTCATCTGCCTCGTGAGTTGTCTGTGACTTGGGGCAGACTTTGATACTAGTAGTAACTGGTGAAATATTTACTTTTATGTAATTGTTTTAGGGCTTATAGCCTCTGTAGGCTGCAGCCCATAGAAGACAACATGACCGTGACCACTGCAGAGATGAGAGTAGTGTATGTAGCCTGTGTAGTATTTATTAGTAAGGACACACTTGCTCCCTGTCAGTGTAGTAGTTAGCCATTTGCAAGTAGTATATAGCCCTTAGAGGGCAACATGATCTCACACACACTTGAGCATGTTTGCCTCATTCCAACCCGTAGAGGGAAGTGATACATTTTATACACCCAGACCATCAAGGGAGGACAGACACAGAAAAATACACTGTATAGTTACAGGGACATTAAATAATCTGAAATATTACTTTGTGGTCCACAACTGCTGTGCTTTCTCACTTCTCCATAATTTGGTAATGGACCTGTTCTCTTTTCTTCTGCTCTTCTCTGGACTTTTCATTTTTCTTCAAGATAAGTGGCCTTCTCTAATTTCCCCACTTTTGGCTGGACCCAGGAGCTGAGGAAATCTCTACACTTCTTGCAGGTGGTTGTTAATTGTCTCAAGTCGTTTAGAAAATGACAAATACCATTTATATCAGACTTTCTGTTGGCAGAAATGTTTGTCAGTGTTCTGGCTTCAGCCTCGTTTTGCTGCTCCCTAGCAAGCCCTGATTTTCTTAGTACCCAGGTTTTTTCTTTTAAATCGCTGTTTATCCCCATTCCTCATCTATCCATCCATTATTTCTCTGTTCACTGATATTTATCCGTCCATGCTTGATAAAGCTGAGCTCTTCTTCGTGTACTGTTCACAGTCTCCCAAGCTTTGACTCATCTCCCTAGAGTATCCCAGCTGCTTTTCAGCCACAAAAATTTCTCTGCCGCATTTTATTTTTCATTCCATGCATAGTTAGAAGGGGGAGATGACTGATAGCTCTGACTGATTACTTTAATATTCATCCCTGTTTTGTGCCTTTTTTCCCGCATTACTCGCTTTTTGTACATGTGGGATTTCTGTCAGGTGGTGTTAATTTCTTCCTCTGATGTGGGTGTCACAAGTGACAGGAGTTATTCAGGTTTGATCAGTGACTTTTTGTTTTATTCGATTGGAGGATTTTTTTTCCTCTCACTCTCTTTGTCTCTTTAACACCTTTGATAGATGGTACATCACTGAGTATCAAGGCACAATATAGAAGTCTTGTTGATATTTATACACGTAGGGTGTACTTCTCTCACAGTTGCTTGGAACTAGGCCTTCTGCTGAAAAGCCTTTAATTGTATATAAGCACATTTTCACCCTCCTAGCTAAGGTTGGCTTCCAAGGAAACTCCATCCATCCCTCCTCAACCTAAATGACATGGTGCCTTGGATGAAAAATAGCCACTGAGGAGGGATACTTGGGGCCTGAACAGGTAACCAAAGGACTCCCAACCCCTTTCCCAGCCAAAAAAAAATAGTACATTTGATTTTAACTCAGGCTGAGCTTTTAAAATAAGCAATATTACTAATAGGAGAGACAGAGACTTACATTGCAGGTTCAAGTTCACTCTGGCTCATAGTGACTCAATGTTGTTACCAATTACTGGCCTCAGATGAGGGGGTGTTCTTAGTCCACACTCACAGGGTTGGGGATCTATGCAGAAAGTGGACATAGAATACTGCTCCTCTGTAACCTTCATCTGAGAAATCATCATACACCCCAACCTTTCTTTTGTTTTATGCACCACCCAATCTCCAGCCATAGACACCTTTTGTGACCTCTAGTCTAGCCTACTGCAATGCTCTGTAACTTCATGGGAAAGCACAAACTCTTTAAAAATCTTCATTTGATGCAGAGCACAGCAGCCTGCCTCGTCAGCAGTGCAGGTCACTGAGAACACATCATGCTGTGCTCACTTCATTGGCTTCCTATTGAACATCAAGCCAAGTTTAAGTTCACAGCATTTATCCTTAAGAGCCTCAGTGGAATGTGCCCAGGATAACTACAAGACCACCTGCACCTCTAGGATCTCTATATCTCTGGACAGCTCCATTCCACAAGAACAATAGAACTGTCCACCTGCACCAGAGTCAGGGCTTTCTCATTGGTTGGACCATGGCTCTGAAACTTACAGGCACAGGAGCTGTGATGAGACTGACCAAAAATCTTTCTGCCTTCTGGTCCCAGTGTATATCTCCCCTCTTCTGCCTTATTTTCCCCACACAGCAACAGATAATTGTAGCAATTAAAAAATATAATCCAAAACTAATCCTCACAAGTGGGGAGGGAAAAAAGACCAAGGATGAATCACCCTGATTTATTTTCTGCTCTGTAGGATGTCCTAACACTACAGTGATGGGTGTAATATAACAACCTAAATCCACTCTCCAATTAATGAGTCCACACAGCAAAAAGAATCACTATAACCGGCAGTCATAGCAGAGAGGGCAATGAATTTGCATTGACACAGGGCTATCTGTTGAAACCAGGAGGGTGGTCCCTCCACCAGGGTTCAGTCACATTAGCAGGAAGTGCTGTTGCATCTGTTCTGTAGAGTAATAAATAGAAAGCTTCCGTCTCCAGGGCCTATCAATTTAGTAACCACCCTAAAGACAATAAATGTCACACACAATTTTTAAAGAAAAAAAATAAATCAGGTTAGATAAATTTAATTTGTAGGTGTTTAAACAGAAGAGAGGGGAGAAAAGTGTACCAATATTCATCTAGTGCCTCCTGCATGATTCTTAATATTGCTTATGAGCTGGCACGCACTCTATTAGTCATGCATTAACTGAAAATGAGAATTTGTTCTTAGTGGAATTTCAGTAGATTAAATGTAGGGTTTGACTGATTTTTCAAAAGGTCTTGTTGCACTTGTGCAATGAAGAAAAACATTACTGAACTTAAAAAAGAATCAAACTCTACGAGCCCCATTCCCTGTTGCTCTGCACGTCGGGTTAGCATTAGCACCTGTCCAAAGCTGGTGTAAACCATAGCCAGATCAGCATTTCCCACCTACTTTGCACTGGTGTAAATGACTACACAAAGTGAAGGGTGACAGAGACTCAGGCCCTTAAAGTAAATGCATTATGGAAGCATCACTAGAAGTATTAAAAATGCATGTTTTCAAAATGACCAGCATATCTATGAATACGTACAATGTCATTATTGCAAATTAAGCAGGAAGCCACTGCCATCCCTGCAATCAAGAATCTACCTTTTAAAGGAGATCTTTAATGCAGATTAATCTGACAGTAAAGAGACATTTATCACAAAATTGGGTGACTGGGCAACACAATGGCAGATGTAATTCAATGTTGATAATCACCAAATAAGGCACACTGGAAAACATAATCCCAACTATACATACAAAATGATGGGATATAAATTAGCAGTTATCACTCAAGAAAGAGATCTTGGCGTCATTGTGGACAGTTCTCTGAAAACATCTGCTCAGTGTGCAGCAGCAGTCAAATAAGCTAACAGAAGGGTAGGAACTATGAGGAAAGGCATACATAATAAGACTGCAAATATCATAATGCCACCATATAAATCAATGGTATGCCCACATCTTGAACACTGTGCACATTTCTGGCCATCCCATCTCAAAAAAATAAATATTAGAATTAGAAAAGGTGTGGAGATGGGCAACAAAAATGATTAATGATATGGAACAGCTTCCGTGTGAGGAAAGATTAATAAGACTGGGACTTTTCAGCTTGGAAAAGAGACGACTAAGGGGGGGATGTTAGAGGTCTATAAAATAGTGAGAAAGTGAATAGGGTAGTGTTATTCTGGTGTTTAGATGTTGCTTGTAATTATTAGAATTGGGAGCACTGGCTGTTGGGAGTCTGAAAGGACAGGAAACAGGAAGGCAGGGGAGGAGTTGAAGAGGCTGAGGGAGAGCTACTGAGGATGCAGCAGCAGCTTGGAAAAGAGATTTCCACTTTAAAAAATAAAGTCCTGTTGAAGTTTGTTAGTACCTTGCCTGGCTACTACAACAGTTATTTATCCCTTCACGTAACACAAGAAGCAGGGGTCACCAAATGAAATTAATAGGCAACAGGTTTAAAACAAAGAAAAGAAAGTACTTCTTCACACAATGCACAGTCAACCTGTGGAATTTATTGCCAGTGGATGTTGTAAAGGCCAAAACTATAACTGGGTTCAAAAAAGAATTAGATAAGTTCATGAAGGATAGGTCCATCAAAGGCTATTAGCCAAGACGGTCAAGAATACAACCCCATTCTCTGGATGTCCCTAGCCTCTGACTGCCAGAAGCTGGGAGTGGACGAGAGGGGATGGATCAATCGATAATTGTCATGTTCTGTTCGTTCCCTCAGAAGCACTTGGTATTGGCCACTGTCAGAAGACACGATACTGGGCTAGATGGATCAATGGTCTGACCCAGTATGACTGTTCTTATATTCTCTACTTTAACAGCAGAAGGGATGCTATGCTTCCAATCTACTTCATTTCTTAGCTACAGGCCCATCTATCTCTCCTAATACACAGACTAAACACCTATACTCATCTGTATTTTCCAGTATTGCAAAAGCCCCTCCACCCATGGAAAAGTTGTTAATAGTCACTCTTTCATGAATGTTATAGGCAAAACCATGGCATTGATTACTATTATTTATTTATTTTTATTTATACAGTGCCATAAATACACAAGCATCTGTTCAAAGGCTTACTGCAAGCAACTGGCAGACACTCCCGTGGTGTTGTTGGTATTGCTAGTGACATCGTAGATAGATAGATATTCCCGCTTTGGAATAACATACTCCATTTTTAATCCAGCGCAGACTGTCTAGATACTATACATACAGTCTCTAGAATGTAAGATTAACATTTACTCTGGTATCTAGAACACGACAATTATTGATTGATCTATCCCCTGTCATCCACTCCCTGCTGCCGGCAATCAGAGACTAGGGACATATATATATATATATATGACAAACACACATACATATATATATATATATATATATATATTTACATGCGTGTGCATATAACCCCATGTACTATTATGAAGGGTTAACCTGAGTTGAATATATTATTGATTTTTCTTCAGGTAAACTTAACAGAGGACAAACAAACAGAGCTCTGAAGCTGAAAAGAGTGACAGCTCCAAAACAACCTGGAGAAAAAGACTTATCTACCAAACAATTCACTTTGAGGAAGAAGTTTTGGACAGTCTCTAGAATGTAAAGATTAACATTTACTGTGTACAAGTCACTGGTATCTAGACTGTCTGTGCTGAATTAAAAACGGAGTGTGTTGTTCCACTCTTGTGAAGGATGTCTTTTACAGTACATGAGTCTTAAATATTTGATCATGATGGCAGATTCCTATGTTCTTCCACAATGTTTGTGGCAATTTGCATTCACCTGGCTGGTGCCCAGTGTGAAAATTCAGAAGCCCAGTCCTGCAAAGAGCTGGGTGTTCATAATTCCCATTAGCTGTGCTGGGAGATGAGCATGCTCAGCACCTCACAGGATTGGGACCTATAGCACCTGGCGTGTAAGTCAGTGTCTTATTTCTGACAATTAAATTATCTTAGGCCCCAATTCAGCAAAGCAGTTAAGCATGTGTTTAAATCCATTCCAGGTCAGGAATGCACATGCTTAAGTCCCATTGATTTAGCATAAGCATGTGCTTAAATTCTCCGCTGAATAAGGATGGACTGCTGAATCAAATGGGAGTTGGTCACTGATTATTAGTTGTACAGTATATTAATCAATATGTATTATTTTTTCTTCAGTACAGTGGATCTTTCTCTGTATTCAGCAAATTCCATCCTGGGAGTTTTTCCAGTTGGGTTCCCATTCACTTGTCATTAAAAATCACAAGACAAAGAAACTAAGTTATTGAGACACAGCCAAGTGCTGCAGAGAAGGCAACATAATGCCCCAGGCATAAGAGATGAGGACTGGAAGCTCCTTCTAAACATTTCAGAGGTGATCAGAATGCATACTCTCATTTGGCTCTAGATCAAATGTATCCTCTAGATCTGAAAGGGATGTTAAAGATGCAAAAATGAGAGACCTTCAGTAAATTTTTATTTATTCATGATTTCCCATTTCCACTAATCATTATGTTAGTGAGCATAACACAAACTGAAAATACAGCACAATGCTTTCTTTCCCCTTCTCCCAAAACAGACTTGATAGCATAAGCTTTTGAAATCATTAATCACTGGAAAGATTATACAAGAAAGGCCCATTAGGATTTCACTTGCACTAGGATACATCAGGAATTAACTCTATTGTATTCAATGGAGTGATGCTGGGGTAAAACCAAGGTAGGTGAGATGTACCTTATACAGAGATCACTGGCTCCTTTCTAGGTGAAGTAGATATTATAAATAATTTTCAAATAAATAAACAAATATGCAAGATAAGAGAAAAGGCAATAAAAAAATCACCTAAGAAATGAAATATACCTTTTTTTACTTCCCCTCAAACATTTTGATATTGAAATCTTTGCCTACCTCGGATATACAGCAAATCAATTGCACTGTACTGTGTGGGTTTTTTTATTGTGCTCCTCATCACTTTCCTCTGTCTCAATATTTTCAGCATTTTATGGTATCTTACACACACATACTCAGTATAGGAGTAGGAAGCGGGCAGCAGGATCGACTGGATAGGGCACTGGGCTGGGAAGCAGGAGACCCAGGTTCCAGCTCCAGTTTTCTCACTGACCTCCTGTGCCTCTGTTTCCCCTCCCACCCTTTGTCTGTCTCACCTGTTTTGTTGTAAACTCCTACGGTCAGGGATTGTGTCTTCCTTGCACAATGGGGCCAAGGTGTTGACTGAGGCCTCTAGGCATACCTATAAAAACACTGACCAATGCCTGCATTCCCGGTTATTGTCAACTTCAGACATCTGCATCTGGAACTGTATTCTGCAGGAAGTGTTAACTACAGTGGTTTAGTCAGAATAAAACAATGTGTTGTAGTAGCTCTGTGGGGGATGTTAGAATCAGAGACTATCAGGGTTGGAAGGGACCTCAGGAGGTCATCTAGTCCAACCCCCTGCTCGAAGCAGGACCAATCCCCAACTAAATCATCCCAGCCAGGGCTTTGTCAAACCTGACCTTAAAAACTTCTAAGGAAGGAGATTCCACCACCTCCCTGGGTAACGCATTCCAGTGTTTCACCACCCTCCTAGTGAAAAAGATTTTCCTAATACCCAACCTAAACTTCCTCCACTGCAACTTGAGACCATTACTCCTCGTTCTGTCATCTGCTACCACTGAGAACAGACTAGATCCATCCTCTTTGGAACCCCCTTTCAGGTAGCTGAAAGCAGCTATCAAATCCCGCCTCGTTTCTCTCTTCAGCAGACTAAACAACCCCAGTTCCCTCAGCCTCTCCTCATAAGTCATGTGTTCCAGTCCCCTAATCATTTCTGTTGCCCTCCGCTGGACGTTTTCCAATTTTTTCACATCCTTCTTGTAGTGTGGGGCCCAAAAATGGATACAGTACTCCAGATGAGGCCTCACCAATGTCGAATAGAGGGAACGATCACGTCTTTCGATCTGCTGGCAATGCCCCTACTTATACAGCCCAAAATGCCATTGGTCTTCTTGACAACAAGGGCACACTGTTGACTCATATCCAGCTTCTCGTCCACTGTAACCTCTACGTCCTTTTCTACAGAACTGCTGCCTAGCCATTCGGTCCCTAGTCTGTAGCGGTGCATGGGATTCTTCCGTCCTAAGTGCAGGACTCTGCACTTGTCCTTGTTGAACTTCATCAGATTTCTTTTGGCCCAATCCTCTAATTTGTCGAGGTCCCTCTGTATCCTATCCCTACCCTCCAGCGTATCTACCTCTGTCATAAATATAAAGGGAAGGGTAATCACCTTTCTCTATACAGTGCTATAAAATCCCTCTTGGCCAGAGGCAACATCCTCTTACCTGTAAAGGGTTAAGAAGCTCAGCTAACCTGGCTGGCACCTGACCCAAAGGACCAATAAGGGAACAAGATACTTTTAAATCTTGGCGGGGGGGGAGGCTTTTGTTTGTGCTCTTTGTTTACGTGGTTGTTCTCTCTTGGGACTGAGAGAGGCCAGACAGAAATCCATCTTCTCCAACCCATCCTAATCCAAGTCTCCAATATTGCAACCAGTATAGGTAAGCCAGGCAAGGCGGATTAGTTTCTCTTTTGTTTTATGTGAATTTTCCCTGTGTTAAGAGGGAGGTTTATTCCTGTTTTCTGTAACTTTAAGGTTTTGCCCAGAGGGGGATCCTCTGTGTTTTGAATCTGAATACCCTGTAAAGTATTTTCCATCCTGATTTTACAGAGGTGATTCTTTTACCTTTTCTTTAATTAAAATTCTTCTTTTAAGAACCTGATTGATTTTTCATTGTTCTTAAGATCCAAGGGTTTGGGTCTGTGTTCACCTGTACAAATTGGTGAGGATTATTATCAAGCCTTCTCCAGGAAATGGGGTGTAGGGCTTGGAGGGATATTTTGGGGAAAGACGTCTCCAAGTGGGCTCTTTCCCTGTTCTTTGTTTAAAACGCTTTGTGGTGGCAGCATACTGTTCAAGGCCAAGGCAAAGTTTGTACCTTAGGGAAGTTTTTAACCTAAGCTGGTAAGAATAAGCTTAGGGGGTCTTTCATGCGGGTCTCCACATCTGTACCTTAGAGTTCAGAGTGGGGAAGGAACCCTGACAACCTCTCCTCCCAGTTTAGTGTCATCTGCAAACTTGCTGAGGGTGCAATCCATGCCATCCTCCAGATCATTAATGAAGATATTGAACAAAACCGGCCCCAGGACCGACCCTTGGGGCACTTCACTTGATACTGGCTGCCAACTAGACATGGAGCCATTGATCACTACCCGTTGAGCCCGACAATCTAGCCAGCTTTTATCCACCTTATAGTCCATTCATCCAGCCCATACTTCTTTAACTTGCTGGCAAGAATACTGTGGGAGACCATGTCAAAGGCTTTGCTAAAGTCAAGGAATAACATGTCCACTGCTTTCCCCTCATCCACAGAGCCAGTTATCTCATCATAGAAGGCAATTAGGTTAGTCAGGCATGACTTGCCCTTGGTGAATCCTGACTGTTCCTGATCACTTTTCTCTCCTCTAAGTCCTTCAGAATTGATTCCTTGAGGACCTGCTCCATGATTTTTCCAGGGACTGAGGTGAGGCTGACTGGCCTGTAGTTCCCCAGATTCTCCTTCTTCCCTTTTTTAAAGATGGGCACTACATTAGCCTTTTTCCAGTCGTCCGGGACTTCCCCCAATCGCCATGAGTTTTCAAAGATAATGGCCAATGGCTCTGCAATCACATCCGCCAACTCCTTTAGCACTCTCGGATGCAGCGCATCCAGCCCCATGGACTTGTGCTCGTCCAGCTTTTCTAAATAGTCCTGAACCACTTCTTTCTCCACAGAGGGCTGATCACCTTCTCCCCATGCTGTGCTGCCCAGTGCAGTAGTCTGGGAGCTGACCTTGTTTGTGAAGACAGAGGCAAAAAAAGCATTGAGTACATTAGCTTTTTCCACATCCTCTGTCACTAGGTTGCCTCCCGCATTCAGTAAGGGGCCCACACTTTCCTTGACTTTCTTCTTGTTGCTAACAGACCTAAAGAAACCCTTCTTGTTACTCTTAACATCTCTTGCTAGCTATAACTCCAAGTGTGATTTGGCCTTCCTGATTTCACTCCTGCATGCCTGAGCAATATTTTTATACTCCTCCTTTGTCTTTTGTGCAACCTTCCAGTTCTTGTAAGCTTCTTTTTTGTGTTTAAGATCAGCAAGGATTTCACTGTTAAGCCAAGCTGGTCACCTGCTATATTTACTATTCTTTCTAAACATCGGGATGGTTTGTCCTTGTAACCTCGATAAGGATTCTCTAAAATACAGCCAGCTCTCCTGGACTCCTTTCCCCCTCATATTGTTCTCCCAGGGGATCCTGCCCATCAGTTCCCTGAGGGGGTCAAAGTCTGCTTTTCTGAAGTCCAGGGTGTGTATTCTGCTGCTCTCCTTTCTTCCCTGTGTCAGGATCCTGAACTCAACCATCTCATGGTCACTGCCTCCCAGGTTCCCCTCTACTTTTGCTTCCCCTATTAATTCTTCCCGGTTTGTGAGCAGCAAGTCAAGAAGGGCTTTCCCCCTAGTTGGTTCCTCGTCCACCTCATCCCCCTGGTCCGGTGGTCTACAGCAGACTCCCACCACGACATAACCCTTGTTGCTCACACTTCTAAACTTAATCCAGAGACTCTCAGGTTTTTCTGAAGTTTCATACCAGAGCTCTGAGCAGTCATACCGCTCTCTTACATACAATGCAACTCCCTCCGTTTTCTGCCCTGCCTGTCCTTCCTGAACAGTTTATATCCATATATGACAGTACTCCAGTCATGTGAGGTATCCCACCAAGTTTCTGTTATTCCAATCACGTCATAATTCCTTCACTGTGCCAGAACTTCCAGTTCTCCCTGCTTGTTTCCCAGGCTTCTTGCATTTGAGTATAGGCACTTGAGATAACTCGCTGATCATCCCTCTTTCTCAGTATGAGGCGAGAGCCCTCCCCTCTCACGCTCTTCTGCTCGTGCTTCCTCCTGGTATCCCATGTCCCCACTTACCTCAGGGCTTTGTGTACTCTGAGGGGACTGTGGTACTAAAAGGTTCACCATCCATGCAGAGTAGGCAGGTCCTCAGCCTCACAGTCTCCTCTGAATGAATAACACAGAGTAAACTCCATGGAATTCCATTTACCTGCCTCAAAAAGATGAAGAGTTGAGACAACCCTAATTAATCACTTTGTAAGGTACTTGGTGCATGTGAAATGTTATATCAGTGATACCCATGTTGAAATTTGAATCTGTAATTCCCAGAAGTCTTCGTATTTCGAACTCTTCACTTACAACCCCACTTACAACCGTCTGTCCCTTCCACCATTATTTTTTAGCTCTCCTTGTATTATTCCCATTGACAGACTTCCTTTGACTGCACACAGGCTATAGGACTGAAGGAGATACTTCTAATCTGGCTGGACACATATTACTGGTCATGCAGTGTTAGATTATTTCTAATAGATTCACTGAAAAAAATGTTGTTGCAGAGACCTGAAGTCTCTGAAGTAAAAGCTGATATTATGTTTCTGTGCTCACCTCCAACCACAATCCACATACCGCCCAAAAATCTGCCATGAGTACTCTTTGGCAGGCAGGGCCAAAAGCCTTTGCCAGACACTCGGCAGATCAAGTGTCAATGAGAAGAGATCTAAGGACAGGAGTTATTATCCTTGGAGCAATTCACTTCTGCTGTAATTTTTGAAACCTGCATTTCTACAGTTTTCTAGTCTCCAGTCTTTAGTTTCTCAAGCTTTTCAGTGTCCATTGTAAGTCAGATCAATAACTCTGAACTTCTAAACCCAAACCTAAGTTACGTTATATAATGTGACCACAGCTAACCCCCAAATTTTTGCAGTTTGGCTAAGTAAGAAATTACAGTGTCACACTGAGATCAACACCCAGGCCAAGCAGGCTCTAGGTTTAGTTTTATCAAATAAAAAATAAGTTTTAACCCACTTAAAGAATTACAGCAGCATTTTGGAAACCAGAGGACTTGTCTCTGAAGTTCACATTGAAGTAATGTATTACTAGTCTTGATTCCTTTTTGGTTTAATCCATTGTGTGCATGTGGGCAGACTGGGTCCTGGCTTTGCCTTTTTTAAGAAAATATTTATCTATCATCCTGAGAAAACTCAGAAATGAGCAGTGACACATGAAGGAGGACCCCGCAGGGGACTCTGCAGTGCTATTTTTTGAGAGCAAACAAGGGAAGATTGCTAGTACTTTAAAAGCCATCGACACCTAACCATTTATCTATGTACCAGATCTAATATTACACATGCTAATGACTAGTGTTCTAAGCTCCTTGCTCCTGAGCTCAGGGCTTACTTGTGTGATTAAAAGCTGGTCGATAGGAGCTCTCACTCAGTTACAAACTCCAAAAGTGTTTAGGCTTCTCCACACTGCGCTGTTGTGACTGCAAAGCTCCATCATGCGTTAACAGCATATGCAACTGAAGAATACTGGCTGGTACAGCCTCTGTTTTTATTGTGGTAAACTGATACTGATGCCCAAAAAAGTTGGGAACCATTTGTGACGGGTTCGGTCACAGAGACCCCCTTGGGACTGTCACCTGGTGTCTGAGCCTGTTTTCTTTGCTAGCTTGGGACCCCAGAACCCTGTCTTGTTGAGCCAGACAGGCTAACCTGCTGCAACACCCAACCACGCCCCCAAAGCTGAAGACTTAACTGAAAACAGCTTAGCAAGTACTCCTGTCTCCAGCTCCCAGACACCCAGCTCCCAATGGGATCCATTGTGCTAATAAAATTTGCAGATAACACAAAGTTGGGGGGTATTACCAATATGGAGGGGGACCAGAATATCATACAAGAACATTTGCTTGACCTTGAAAACTGGAGTAATAGAAATGGGATGGAATTTAATAGTGCAAAGTCATGCACTTAAGGACTAACAAGAGTTTTTTGCTATAAACTGGGGACTTACGAGTTGGAAGCGACAGAGGATGAGAAAGACAGGTGTGTACTGGTCCATAACCAGGGTGACTATGAGTCACCAAAGTGATGTGGCCACGGAAAAGGTTAACGCAATGCTAGGGTGCATTACGCGAGATATTTCCAGTAGAGATAGGGACGTGTTACCATTGTACAAGGTACTGGTGAGACCTCATCTGGAATACTGTACTGTGTGCAATTCTAATCTCCCATGTTTCAAAAAGATGAATTCAAACTGGTACAGCTGCAGAGAAGGGTTACTAGGATGATCACAGAAATGAAGAACATGTCCTGTGAGAGGAGACTTAAGGAGCTTGGCTCGTTCAGCCTAACAAAACAAAGGCTGAGAGGAGATGTGATTGCTCTTTGTAAATACATCAGAGGGATAAACACTAGTGAGGAAGAGGAGTTATATAAGTTAAGGGCCAATGCTGACACAAGAACAAATGGATATAAACTGGCCATCAAGAAGTTTAGGCTTGAAATTAGATAAAGGTTTCTAACTATCAGAGGAGTTAAGTTCTAGAACAACCTTTCAAGGGCAATAGTGGGGGCAAAAAACTAACTTGTTTCAAGACTGAGCATGATAAGTTTATGGAGGGCATGATATGATGAGGTTGCTTTACAATAGCTTATGGCCCATCCACATCTGCTATTAGAAAATATCTCCAACAGCCGGAAATGGGACACTAGATAGGGATGGCTCTGAGTTACTATAGAGAATTCTTTCCCAGGGTCTAACTGATCACCATATTTGGGGTCAGGAAGGAATTTTTCTTCAGGTCAGATTGTCAGAGACCTTGCGGGGTTTCACCTTCTTCAGCAGCCTGAGGCATGCTGGTTTGAATTAGAGTAAATGGTGGACTCTCTGTAACTTGAAGTGTTTAAATCAGGATTTGGAGGACTTCAGTAACTCAGCCAGAGGTTATGGGCCTGTTACAGAAGTGGGTGGGTGACGTTCTATGGCCTGCAATGTGCAGGAGGTCAGACTAGGTGATCATAACCATCCATTTTGGCCTATGAGTCTAGAAGAATCTACACGCCATGGGGCTCTCTGAATTTGAAGCACAAACCATAATTTTAAAATAAGGATTTATTTAAAGCATCAGAACACATGAAAAAGAAATAAACTATTGTTGCAGAAGCCCCCCCAGAAATCAACAGCTGGCATTTTTCAGCTTTGAGTGATAGCTATAACCTAGGCTACTAGGTAAATCCATCTAAGCCCACTCAGGTAGCATGTAAAACCAGTCTGTCAGAGACACTATTGCAAATGTTCCCTGTGTGCGGAAACAAACAGCAGGGAAGCCAGTGAGATGATTGGATAGAACTTGTGGAAAATTATTTATCATGGAAATATTATGGGCTTCATGCAGATATTATTGGGTTCTTTGGCCTGTGTTATGCAGGAGGTAAGACAAGATGATCTTAATAGTCCCTTCTGGCCTTATAATCTCTGAAACTATGAATCTTTACATTTTATATTTTTTGTTAAAAAAACCTGGATTTTGGTTTTTCTCAAAGTAGTATCACTTAGTGTGAAAATGCAGAATCTGATGATTGGAGGTACTTCATTTCCTCACAAAGATATACACAAGGTTATGTGGAACTCACCGTATAATCAAATCGAAAACCAGATTGACTACATTATTATCAGTGGAAGGTACAGAAGGTCACTGTTGGGCGTTACTGTGTATATACCTGCCGAGCGTGGCAGTGATCATGAACTACTAATGGGAAAGATTAAGATTAAGCTAAAGTGAAAAGAAACAAGATAGGTGCAACCGGAGTCAAATTTGATCTTCATAAGTTAAACGTTACCTCTGCTGGGGAGACCTGTAAGGTGATGCTTGGAGGGCTTTTCCGGCCATTAATTTGCAATGAGGAAAAAATCTCACTGTGGACTGGATGGGAAATATTCAGGGAACCAATACAAGATACAGCAGAGGATGTTATTAGAAGTTGTGAGCAAACAAGAAAAAGCCAGATAAGCAACAAAACAAGAACAGTGTAAACAAGCCAAGACTCCTGGAAAAGCAGAAGTAAACGTGTGGCACAGTGAGGTTAAAAATTACAATGATTGGACAAGCAAAATCTCTGGAAAGAAGAGGCTCAACAACTAGAAGAGGCATCAAGAAAACAATATATGAAAATGAGATACAAAAAGGTTAAATTGTATGGAAACACAATCGGGTCAATGACACAAGAGGAAGAAAGGCTATGGGTGAACTGGCAACAAGTACAGAAGAGTTTCTGGAAGTATGGAAGAAGCATATTGATAAAGTGCTGAACCCTGTAATTCATCCATATGAAATCATTCTAGAAACACTAGGTGACCAGGGCAGTTTGCAAGGCAGAAAGGGTGTCAGCACTGAACCACCATCCGAAGAAGAAATAGAAAGAGCAATGAAGCAGTTAAAAAATGGGGAAGCTGCAGGAATAGACAATATAACCGCTGAGATACTAAAAGCCAGTAGGACAAGTGCCATCAAAGCATTAGGAAAAATATATAAGCTGGTATGGGGGCAAGAGGAGGTACCAGATGACTGGCTAAAGGCAATTGTTTTACTAATCCTGAAGAAAGGAGATCCTGCCAATCCAAATAATTATAGATGCATATATTTATTGTCAATACCAGGGAAAATCAAGATGAAAGTCATTGTGTACAGAGTAAGGCCAGTTTTAGAGGAAGTGGTAGGCAACAAAAAGTACTGCTTCGGACTAAGCTAAAGATGCACTGACCAGATAGTCATGCTCCAACAGTTGATGGCAAAAAAGAAAGAATGGGGATTAAAGATGTTTGCTTTTTTCACTTTGACTTCACAAAGGCATTAGATTTGGTGTGGAGGGAGGTAATATAGAAAGTAGTAAAATCATATGGAATTCCAGATAGGATAATTATAGAAGTTATGTATGAAGACTCCTGTCATGCCATAAGAATTGGTGGAAAATTAAACAGCTGGTTCAAGTCAAAGTTTGGAGTAAGAGAAAGGGGCATGGAATCACTGCCGCTTTTCATCATGTTCTTAAATTGGATGTTAAGAATGGTAGGTGAATTGGAGGTATGACGTTGGGTGATCTATAGTTAAACTCTTCAGCTTATGCAGACAATATCATATAACGGGCAGACATTTGAATTACTAATGATACTATTCGCTCTCTTGGAAAATTGGGGTAGTTGACGTGGACTTACAGTAGATGCTAAGAAGATGAAGTGGTTGCACCTTAGAAAAGGGACAATAGATAAAGTACTGAAATGCCACAGTGGTGAAGTCGTAGAACAAGTAAAATCTTATGTGTGCCTAGGACGGTTGATCAGTGCTAATGGAACCATCAAAGATTAGGTTAAAAAGAGATGTGTTTAGCTACAAGTACTGCATAGAAGTTGATGAAATTATGGTCTGATAAAACCATTATGTTTGATACCTGGTACGGGGAGCGCATCCAGCACTAGCCATGATAGGGTTAACAAAGGCCTAAGAGGCCAATTAGTTTAGCTGGCATCACCTGAGAGAGGAAGGGACAGGGTTAACTGAGAGTGAAGCCCAGCTGGGGAAGGGCTGGGACAGCACTCTAAAGCCAGGAAGCTGAGAGTAGAAGGGGGCTGCAGGGAAAGGAGGCTGCAGTGACTCCCTGGGAAGAGGGAAGTCATCAGGGGGAAGGAGGAGGCCCAGAGGGAGAGTAAGTCCTGAGATCCTTCCCTATAGTAAGGAGTCTGGCAAAAGGCTAGGAGGGGTGCAGTAGCCACAGTAAGCTACTGTGGTAAACTTAGAAACAGGCAAGAAGATAGAAAGACTGGAAGAAGATAGGAAGAAGCCCAGGGAAACAGCAATAGCGACTTGGCTGACCTGGATTGCTGGTTGTTGGTCCCTGGGCTGGAACCTGGTGTAGCAGGTGGGCCCAGGTGTCCTTGCCAGCCACTGGTATAGTGGCACAGAGCCCCTTGTTGGGGCTGAACACTGTCTGGAGACAGCATTTGCACAGTGGTCATGTTGGACTTGGTAATTCTGGAAGTGGTGGATTAAATGGTGACCTGACCAGAAGGCCAAGTTACCAGAAGAAAAACTATCACAGAGCAATCAATGAAGAGCAAGGGGGCACCTACCACAGTGAGAGCAACATTCCCAGACCTAAACGCAAGGAGGTGCACAAGCAGTGAGTGGGAACGCTGTTAGAGTAACAAAGTGAAAATGTACCAAACCAGTGTACAGACAGTATTACTCTATTGTCTGGAAGCAGCTGCATTAAATAAAAGACATGAGGAGTCTGGATGCAGTAGAGATGAGAGTTCTGTGGAATATGGCAGGTATACAGTGGGATGATTTTAAGACAAATGAAGAAGCTGGAAGCAGAGTATGATGTGAAGTCAGGGTACAGGACTGGCTGCAATCAAAAAGATTATGATGGTGGGGACACTGTAGAAGACAAACAGATGATAGGATGCCAAAGGAAATAATGCAAACACAACCAAGGGCAGTCAGACCTAGAGGTCAACCACCAACTAGATGAGGGGACATTGTATGCAGGGACATGGCCAGGCTCATCTTAATGGAGGAAGAAGCTGTGGACAGGAATGAATGGCAATGCCTTACTGCTTCCCATTTCTGTAGAGACTCTTTGAGATGAGAAAAAGAAGTAACATATTATGGAGAGCTACATTATTGTTTCCCATATGGGAGAAGAACTTGTCAAAGGTAGCAGGCACGTGAAAGCTTTAATAACATATGGCAAATGCTGCAACGTGGGGTATAATTGGTTTCATTTTTCTGAAAGGGGCCTCAGCTTTCACAAGATTGGGAAACATTATCCTAAACTATCGTGCAAGATCCCTTTGAGCCTGTTAGGGGAAATCAACCTAGTTAGCACACGTGACTCCATTTTGGGTTTCCTGTCGGCCATTAACGAGAAGCGAGCAGACTACGTACCAAGGAAGGATCCTTCCAGGTGGACAACTGGACAGTTTCAAAATAAGGGAAACAAAGGAGACAGGAACCAGCCGACATGCCTGAAATAGCTGCCACTTCAGCTTTTTTTGCAGGGGGAAGGTGGCTGCAGGGGATTGGTGATAGATAAGGAGAAGGCCCGTTTATTGGTTTAGGTCCCCCGAGGCACACAGGCAGGATGTTTTGCCAACAGTATACAATCTTTGTGTAACCTGTAATCGGGGTCCCGTTCTGCTTAACAGAGCGGTACCACGCTCGAGCATAATAAACCTACAGACTTTGAGACACTCTGCAGTCTGTCTTTATTTGGTTGCCTCAGCCTAGAAACGATCTGTACGCGTCCTCATAGGAATAATTCGTACAAAGCCTAAAAGTGCACTGTAATCTGTTTATTGTCACCAAATAGCTGAACACATCTCTTCTCTGGGCTCTGTCCTCTTGGCAAGAAATTCCATCTGCTGATTTCTCATGTAAGCAGTGTCAGGGTGAGCTCCACCCTGACATCTGGTGGTGAGGTGTGGCAAGTTGTGGAAAAAAAAAAAAAAAAACTTTAGGGGCTGATCTCATTTGCATAGGCACACCCACCCCGCCTAGACTGAGGCCATAGCTGCCCAAATGGTCACTTCGGCTGCTGTGGGATCCCCAGTGTCTCTGTTATTGGGGCAGGAAGAATAAATTGTTATTACCCTGATTATGGGAACTGTGCTTGGAACTGTACTTGGCCTTTTGCTATGATGGGGGGACTCACCATCAACTAAGTAGCACTCGCTAGGCAAGGGTCATGGGTTCCAAAACTGTGTGAATTGAGAGAGACTTGAGACAGGTATTAGTACCTGGTGGTGTGGGCCCCTTTGTGAGGGCCTGAAGCACCAATTGCACCTCTGTCTCTCTCCACTGTGGAATGTCAGAGCTAATTTTGGGTCTATTAAGAGTCTTGCTACAGGTACTGTGCTGCATTCACTTTGGCCTTAAGGTGCACCAGCACTAAGGCCCCCACTACTATGAGCTGAAATCACTAAGAGCTGAAATCACTGAGCACTGTGTCAAGTAGTGGGGAGCCAGAAGATCTAGAGTGCAGCGGTGTGTTCGTGAGACGGCGAGCTGTGCAGAGTGGAGCCGTCTGTGAGACAGCGGTGTGTTCGTGAGACGGCGAGCTGAGCAGAGCGGAGCCATTCATGAGACAGCGAGCTGAGCAGAGCTGTTCTTGAGACAGCGAGCGGTGCAGAGCAGAGCCGGTCGTGGTGGAGTGGAGCCGTTGGTGAGACAGCGGTGTGTTCGTGAGACGGTGAGCGGTGCAGAGCGGAGCGGGTCGTGAGACAGCGTAGCAGAGCAGAGCCCTGTGGGGCAGTCAGCTTCAGGACACGTAAGGTGCCCCTTACCCCTTTCCCCCACACACAGGCACATTTTAGCCAGACTGGGGAGTAACACTATGCAGATGAACTTTTGAACTCTGGGGCTGGACTTTTTGGACTTTGGGTGATTTGTGGATTGCTGGACTCAAGAGACGTTTGGGTGCTGGGACTCAAGAACCCGAGGGAAAGGGGCATGCCCCAATTTGCTTGGGGTGGTTTTTTTTGCTCATGGGTTGTGTTATGAATCCTGTTGGTGGTGTTTCCCCAACATAATGCCACATTGTTTCTCTCTGTTATTAAAAGGCTTTTTGCTACACTCAGACTATGTGCTTGCGAGAGGGGAAGTATTGCCTCTTGGAGGCGCCCAGTGGGGGTGGTATATATTTGTCCCAGGTCACTGGGTGGGGGCTCGAGCCGGTTTGCATTGTGTTATTGGAATGGATCCCCTAGATATTGAACCCGGCCCTTGTTGCTGCCAACTCTGATGGGCAGAAGGGCTACACTCAGAAGACAGAAGATTTCTCACTCCAAGCTTTGCATTGCTTTCTTCATTTTCTGTGATGTGTAATTTTTGCATCTAGTCTTTTCTTTCTTCTCAATTAAATCTGAATCATCCAACAACCCATTTTGTCATCCCAGATCTTTAATATTCTCAGATTTATACAGCTCTTGATAATAAGCCTTAAAACTAATGTTTTTAGCAATAGTTTTTCTGCCTTCCTTGCTTTTCATCTCTGTAACATAATTATCTTGCTCCCTTTTTCTTCGGGCTACCAGTGCCAAAAGAGAGCTGGTCTTATTACTCTGGTCATTCATTTTTAATGAATTTTTGTTTCATGCTGGGTATTCCATTTTGTGAACAGATTTCTATCTTTCTTTCATTTATTATTATTTATAAAGCATCCTCACTCGCCTCCCTGCTGAGGCACTCAGGATACTGCCTTAACAGTGAGAGTAGAGCAGGGGTAGGCAACCTATGGCATGCAAGCTGATTTTCAGTGGCACTCACACTGCCCGGGTCCTGGCCACTGGTCCGGGGGGCTCTGCATTTTAATTTAATTTTAAATGAAGCTTCTTAAACATTTTAAAAACCTTGTTTACTTTACATACAACAATAGTTTAGTTATATATTAAAGACTTATAGAAAGAGACCTTCTAAAAACGTTAAAATGTGTCACTGGCACGCAAAACCTTAAATTAGAGTGAATAAATGAAGACTCGGCACACCACTTCTGAAAGGTTGCCGACCCCTGGAGTAGTGAATAAGGGGAAATGATTTACCTTGTAATCTGACTTCTCTTATGATATCTTCTTCCTGGCTCTCAGGTTGTCTCACACAGAAAGGCAGAACTCCCCAATCTCTATGGATTTCCACTGGTCTTTGTGTCACCCTGCACTGCTTTTAGGTCCATCCAGTCAGTTCTTTTGTGAGGGCTGGAGTAAAAGTTGCTCCCTGCAGGATCAATGCCTCTCCAGCCACTGGACCAGCTCTTCTGATTCTGCCAGCTGTGACTTCTCCAGGAGTACATTCTGTGTGTCCCTCCTGGCATTCCATTCAGATCCAGTTCTTTTTATTTACTGTTTTATTTTGGTGGCCCAGTGTCTCTTTGGTTTCTGCTTGCCCAGGAGTGCTGACAAGGTGCCAGTCTTCAGAGTCCTTGGAAGAACCCTGCTTCCATGCCTGGAGTTTTCAGTTTGGCACTGAGACCTTTTTGCCTGAGTATTTCAGTGCAGTCAAGATGGTACAAAGGCTCTGGGTTCCTTCTGCTTCTGAAGACCCAAATAGACTGAGTAGCCAGAAAGGCCTTTTGCTATCTGCAGCTGGACAAGAGCTTACACCCATCCTTGTCAAACAAGAAGCTGCCAAGTGATCCATGCATTTATCACCTCCAGGCTCCACTACTGCAATGGGCTGTACTCAAGTTTGACAGTAAATGCCATCAATAAACTCCAGATTGGCCCATCTCTTGGACAGCACAGAGCAGTAAGATCACATCAGTCCAGGCCTCTGCACACTGCACTGGAGGAACAAACCATGTTTTCACAGTTTACTCTACTTTATCATTACTCTTGAGGTATGCTGGGGAGGAGGTGTGCTGGTCAAACTCCCTCTTTCACACAAATTCCTTGAGTTCTTTCAAGGCAAATTGGAAGCTGATCCAATTTAAGAATTTAATCCAATTTTCAAGGCCCTCGGTGGGCCAGGACCAGGCTCTCTCTCTCCTGTGATCATCTGCCGATTTCTCCTCCTCCCTCCCCCCCAAGCCCACCTGCAGGACCCCCTCAGCCAATACATCCAAACCCCATCCCCCCGAGAGCCCAGCCGCAGGGCCCCCCCCGCCCCAGAAACCTGTCCCCCTTCCCCTCCCAGAGCCCAGGGATGCAAAGGGAACAACAGCCTGATGCTTGATCCCAGGCTTGCACAGTTTCCTGCGCACCACCGTCTCCTTCCCTCAGGGTGTGCTGGAAAATTGCAGCTGCCAGGAACCCTCTATCTTTCTCTCCCTACCACAGCAGTGTCTATGTCCAAGATGGGCTCCGCCGAGTCCAGTGGCCCCTAGTGGCGGCTAGTAGCAGTGCATCCCGTTTCTGGGAGCGGGGAGGAAATTCTGCACGCACAGTGTTAATTTATGCAAAATTCTGCATTGCGCAGTGGCTCAGAATTCCCCCAGGAGTATACCTGTGTACTTAGGCTATACTGTTTATCTTTCCTTTCAAGTGTAAGGAAAAACAAATCAATGCTAATTGATAAGCATACCTTACTGTGTGCATTAGGTTTGCTGAAAGCAGGGCAAAATGTTGTGGGAACAAAACCTTCACCTTGGGTTTTGATTTTAAAGAGAAAATAACCATTATGGGAACCCTGAAGTATGCAGCAAATTTAGCTGCATGGCTGGTTTCCTCTTCTGAATTACAAAGTGATAATGGGGATTTTGTACCTAATAAAGACTGACATTCCAATAGCTTGCAAGGGGCTTCACCGCTGACATCCCCAGCTCCAGACACCAATTGTCATTTTCAACCATCTGGAAAATGCTGAGTACAACAGGAATCCAGAAATCCATTGTCCGGGATTATTTTTGACTTGAAATCGAATCACCTTTGCTATTAAACATGCCTTTCCTTTCGACACTTCAACTTTGCTTAAGGAGATGTGGAAGAGCATGGCCTCGATGCCGCAATTCTGCACAAAATACCCATTTCACTTTATATTCCCACTGCCTGTTTCTAATCACATGCAACTTTCTTGCAGGAAATGGAACAGGATACACAGTAATTAGTATGTGTGTTTTGCAATCCGTTTAGGAAACAGATTACCGGTAAATTTCTCCCTGGTACGGTTAAAGGATTGTTTTACTGGGTCAGCAGAAACCAAACTACAGCAGAGATACTTAACTTGAACATACAGAATAGGTAAGGAGACGTGGTGGAGCTTTTGCCTCCAGACAGTGTTAAGATCATGTGTGGGTTATGCTTGCTCTTTGGCAAGGAGCTTGCCCCCAGTGACAAATGTAGTTACATCGGCCCTGCAGCATAGGGATGGGCTGGCCTCCTGCTGCTTGTTTTCCTGCCTCTGTAACAGAGAGAAGGTTTGTGCTTGTTGAGCATATTGAATCAGTGGGTCTGTTTGAACAACAAACAAATGAATCAGACTACAGGCCTTTCTTCTCCCCAGATAAATATCTAGTTTTACAGTGAACAGCTAATGAATCACCAAAACCAGGTTCGTTAAAGATCCTGCAGCATCCTAAATCTAATTACATTCACATTGAGGGAACCAGCACCCATATCGAAGTAGCTGGTTGGGTTCTGAGCACAGGGAAAGAAATCACCTCCTCTACCTCAGCTACAGAGCCATGCTGCAAAGACTGGTTCAGCCTAATGATTTAAGTATCCATCTGTAGCCCCAAGGAATGGCCTGGGGGAAGATTGGAGAATCTGTTCTTGCCTTGCCCAACGCTACTACCTGCCACACTCCAAATCCAGAAGGTTAACAATTCCAGGCTCTGGAGGATGGAAGGTGAAAACAACTCCCAAAACTGAGCCCCCTTCATCAATAATGCCATAGTCTTTCAAGCCTAGTGGACCCTAGTTCAAGTACTTCTGCTCACGAGTGCAGCAGTAGCAAGCTCAATCAGAGGTATGCTTCTATGCAAGCATGTTCCATGTCCTTGCTTGGCATAATTTTGTTCTTTACAAATCTTTGCTGATAAGAACTCATAGGTCCATTACCACTTAGACACTTACAGGTTTGATTTCCCCTCCCCCAATATTTGTTCCCTTGTTTTAGTAGGATTCACATCGCAGATTGCACAGTCAGTGGTGGAAATATGTATTATACATTTGAAATGAAATTCAGAAGTCCACCGGCACGATTAAAACACTTCTGATCTTATTTACAAAAAAATGTGCAAATCTCAGCAAATGTCATTGGAGCCCATATGGTCATCATACATACTATCCTATTAGCCTATGAAGTATCACGTCGTTCTTTTGGAGACTCGGTCAGTCCAGATCATTTCACCAGCTGTGATTTTGTTAAAGTGTATTGCATTAAAATATAAAACTCATATGGAAGAATGAAATTCTGACCAAATGAAAACTACTAGGTATTAAAATTCAAAGATAGACCCAGGGGAGTAGTTGAGTGTCTTCCATCGTTCTAAATGATTCCCCTTACAATGCAGAATGCAAACAGTGTTAAAAACAGTGTAACTATCCAACAGATATATTATATATGAGTTTAAACAGCCCCAAATAGACTGCAATATTATTCCTTACGTTCTACTTTATGGCATGAGGGAAATGAAATATTTATTTTAAAATGCAATTGAGTTACATTGTAGATAAACGAAAAATGAAGCATGCTGTTCCAGCTCCCAGTAAATGTAATGATATTTTACACTTATATAGCACCGCTTATCATAAACCTCACAACACGCCTGCCAGGTAAAGCTATTAGCCACTGGTAACGGGAATGTGACTTGCCCAAGGTCACACAACAAGGGTTGGAAATAGAACCTACAAACTGTCCTGTCCCCCTGAACTAACCACTGGATACACCTATCTATTCAGGTTCTTATCCTACGTGTATCAGAGTAGCAGCCGTGTTAGTCTGTATCCGCAAAAAGAACAGGAGGACTTGTGGCACCGTAGAGACTAACAAATTTATTTGAGTCTCTAAGGTGCCACAAGTACTCCTGTTCTTTTATCCTATATGTAGAGGCCCATGTTTTTCACAAATATGAAATAAAACAGAAAACAACATATAATATGCAATAAAACAAACAACTCAGTGCCTAGTGGTCGGTTTCCTGCCATGCTGGGCCTGGCTCCCTGCTCCAGACATTGTGACCTGGCACAAGGGATCACAGTGCCATTCAGGTTTGGCACAGCTACCAGTCATGATGCCGGGCAGACAGACCAGATTTGAGCGAGTGTAGCTGCGACCCCATGCACCAGGTGGCAACAGAACTCGTTCTAATTTGGCCTGGTTTCCAGGCCAAATCTGGGCAGTACGACAACCCTGCGCATCAGGCTGCAACTTTTAGAGCAAGCAGCTGGGCCCAACCCCATGGGACAGAAGCCTCCGCTGCACAGTGAGTATGGGACAGGCTCACTCTGCACATACACCCAGGGCCTCCCCCGCCACACTGGGCAGGACCCGACACGCTCAACCCTCACCCACTGTGTGTATAAAATGGATACAATAAATTACTCAAAATTTCTGAAAAATAAAACAAAAAAATATATAAAATAGAAAAAGACTGTCCCGGGGTGTTAACCAGACCCCTCACCAGGGCAGCTGACAGTGATGCCAACAGTCATCACATTGTGCTATATAAGATTACGAACTCATGCAATCACATATATCTCTGCTCTTCCATGGTCCTTCCACTCATTCTATTAGTCTGCTTGTTCACCTGCAGTTGTGTAGTCTAAATCCTAGTCTGTGAGCTCTTGGAGGCAGGGACTGTCTACGTATATTTTGTCTGTGCAGTGCTTAGCCCAATACTTAATCCCTGCTCCGGGTCCAGTGGAGCTCTTACAATAGAAATAAATAATAATAAGGTTGCATCAGAGGTTACTATTGTACCCTTTGATTGAATAGCACCAAAAATTAGCAGTTATAAAAATGATCCAGCTGTTTTTTTCAAGCTACGTTAGTCTTTAATAAAGGTGTATCTAAAGTCACATTTAGACTTGGCTTTGAGTAACATCCCATGATATTGCTAATTGATTTTTCTTACCTTCTCAGCCCATATGAAAGCAGTGCTGTTGGGATTGCTTAGGGGGGAGTACTGTTTGTTGCCACAAGAGCTGTGTGGCTGGCAGCCAACAGAGCAATTGCACCGCGTGCCTGGAATGATAATTGAACTAATAGTCTTTTCTTTATTTTTAACCTTGATATTAGCACTGATACAGCCTTCTGCTGCCAGAGTGACAGATGAGGCCATTTGAGTTAGACTGATTACTAAGGCACCACCTGCAAAGAGTGCAGGAGAAAGTGTAATGGGCATCTGTGATGCTGGCAGACCAGGTGCCAACTCTTGCCAAAGTCCCCATGTCTCAACTGAACACTGACAACTACAGAGCTGAGATCAGTCTGGCTCACCTGTGTCTTAGTACTATTAAAATAGATGTTAGCATTATAAGAATGTGGTTTAGTGTTTTGAATTTATTAAATGCTTGTGCATTGCTGCATACATTAATCTAAGTTATAACCTCTGTATGCTCTATTGTAAGATGATATCTGAGTGGTTGTATTGTGAGCATCTGTGATGGTGTAAATCATCAGACAGGAGAGAGACATTAATTAGTGTGAAGTGCTGGTTTCCAACAAAAGGTGTTATGTCCTGCCCTACAGGAAATGTCCATCAACACCAGACAAACTATTGTGGGATGTTAAAAAGGACAAAAATGTTTGTTGTTCTGCCCTCCCCTTCTTCAAGTGGGTTCCTCCTGTCTGCTGAGTTTGCAGCTCAGAGCACTTGGAAGGAGGGAAAAAATAACCCCAAACAGAAGGAACCAATTATCTCTGTGCTGCTTGGACTGTGGGAAGCAAGGTTTTCTAGGCATAAGCAAGAGATCACCACCTGCTTAGCCTAGCTTAACCCTAAAATATATATAGATTTTTCTTATTATAGAAGCTTTTTTATCTTTTGAAACTTAAGATTGTAACTCATTTGTGTATATATGTTTACCTGCTTTAACCTTGTAGATAACTGTCTTGTTTGCTTTTCCTATTTAATAAATCTCTACATAGTGTATAATAAGATTGGCTACAAGCGTCTTTAGTGTGAGATCTAAGGTGCAATTGATCTGAGGTAAGTGACTGGTCCTTTGGGACTGGGAGTAACCTGAATATTGCTGTGATTCTTGGTGTCAAGGACCGCCTGTTACAAAGGGATGCTCACCTGGGTGGCAAGATACATTGGGAGTACCCAAATGGACAGTCTGTGACTCCATGCTTAGGCTGTTACAGTGCCTGAGGAGCTTACACTTGATAATTGATTGGTGAAATCTAAGGATAGGATTCACAACCAATTTGGGTTTTGTGCACTGGCTCTTAACAGTCTGCTCTGAGGTTGGCATTCACACTCTTGAGTCACTACTGGCAGTGTCACAGAATACACCCAGTCTCATGTGATGGCTGGCGTAGTCTGGGAAATGGGAGGCTGTTATTATTCATCACTAATACAGTAGCAGTGCTTAGAGGCTAACAAGTCAGGGTCTCATGGTGCTAGACTCTGTACAACATTCGTAAATGACAGCTCCTTTCCCAAAGGGCTTACAGTCTATAATGTAACACCGTGGTCACTGAGGTGAGAATAGATGCTAGGAAACATTAATCAGAGACTCAAAATCAGGATAATCAACAATGTCAAGACTTTGCTTTAAGATCAGCAATCGGGCTGCTGTGGTAAATAGCAAAAGCAAAGCAGCTCCTAGTCATGTAGCCTGACATTTTATAAAGCCACTCAAGTATGGCTGCCAAAGTTTCCAGATGCACTGGTGGGGAGTAATTCTCACTCATTCCAGTTACTACTATGATCTGGTCTCTCTTCTTGGCTACAGCACAGCCTCTGTTTCTCTCCCCACCCACCTCTTCTCCCTCCTCCAATGCCCTCCTTCCCCACCTCCAATGCTGTTTTCTACTTCAGGCTCTTTTCTGGATGCATGTAAATTTCCACCCACGAACGGCATGTGAGATGAGGCTGGTTGATTTGAGCTCTCACATTGGAAAAAGGAAGGGAGGGAAATATATTTAAAACATGCACAATAAATATGATGTGATGTCAGTTAATTAAGGAGATTGAATAATTTTGAAACAGGCATCGACACATGGCCACATTCTTTAATGGCAATTTTTATGAAATCCGAACTTTGAGGATGACTTTATGGGACAAGAAGAAATAATGTCATGGTGCTACATACAAAACCAAACCAGGAAGCACTACATTCTCTCCAATACAGTCTGTACATTTGTTACAAAGTACAACTCAGCATAAGCAAGAAAGTTCAAGTTCAGGCTGATACTCCATCTTTAACTCACCGTTGCTATACCCTTTGGCCCAAATCCTACCATCTCTTCCACAGTGTTCCCAACCGTCATGATTTTATTGCAAGTCTCACCTTATTTCATGTTTAACTTAAAGACCCAGCTGCTGTAGACATTAACTGCAAGAGACGCTCAGCTTTCACTTAAAACAAAATTAAGTTGCCAGCCTTCGTTGTTTGACAGATCCCAAGGCCAGAAGGTACAACTGTGATCATCCAGTCTGATTTCCTGTGTAACACAGGACAGAGAACTTCCCCAAAATAATCCCTAGAGCAGATCTTTTAGAAAAACATCAAATCTCAATTTAAAAATTGTCAGTGATGGAGAATCCACCACAACCCTTGGTAAATTGTTCCAGTGGTTAATTACCCTCACTGTCAAAAATGTACGCCTTATTTCTATTCTGAGTTTATCTAGCTTCAACTTACAGCCATTCCATTGTGTTATACCTTTTTTGCTAGATTAAAGAGCCAATCATTAAATATTTGTTCCCCATGTAAATATTTGTAGACTGTAATCAAGTCACCCCTTAACCTTTCCTTTGTTAAGCTAAACAGACTGAGCCCTTTCAGTCTATCACTATCATTCCACACTCGCAAATTCCTAATCACAAAGTGATTTGACTTTGTGCAAAATGCCACAAGCTAGCAGAAATCCTGCCTTCTTTCAATCACTCATTATATACAAAAGTGGCATTGCATGCTTTTTGCCCACATCACCAGCATGGACAAAAACACCCCAGCACACCATGCTTTCAAACTCTCCATCAACATGGAAAGAGGTGCATGCCCTGACCCTACCAGAGAGTCATGGATTTTCAGTATTGAGCCAGAACTGGGAACTGCACTATGCAATGCCTGGTGTACCATCATCAGCTGTGGTCACTGTGGCTGGCACAACCTTCCTCAGTAGACTATGTGTGCTTGATGGGGTAGATATGGAGAGGAAGGAGGAAAGAAGCCAGGATGGAGCAGATAAGAGCAGAGACAGGCTGGGGTCACAGGAACAGAGTAGTCTATAACCACTAGAAAACACTCACCTCCGGAACCTGGAATTGAACCCAGGAGTCCTGACTTGCTACTCTCCTCTCCTGTGAGCAAATAGGTGTGAACTGCACTGGCAAAGTGTGTACCTCATCCTCCACCTCTAAAGACTGACTCAAGTAGAGGCAATATTGCCAACTCTCATGACTTTATCACAACTCTAGTGATTTGGGGATAAACTGTCTAATAAAAAGACAATGAGAGGCACCAACTCACGAATTTTCCCTTAGTCTACATGGCCATCATATCCCACTACTGTCCATGGGGCTGAAGCCAGAAAGATGGACACCATTTCCCATCAGTCTATCTGAAGGTGGGAGTGAGGCTGCCCTTAATAAAGCTGGTGGCCATCTTCCACTGGTTTCAGTGAGCTTGAAGCCATGCCCCAAGGCAAAATGGCTGTCATGCTATGGTTCAGCAGGCTGGGCAGGACACGGGGACTGTGAGGAGACACAGAAATGTGGATGGAAGGAATGAAGGGGAGCAGGGCACTGGTGGGACGTTGGAGCAGGAGGCAGATTTAGGGGTTGCAGGGAAATGGGGTGCAGGGGACGTGAGGGTATGAGGGAGAGCAGGAGAGGAGGAGGAATGAAGGAGAGCAGAAGGTAGTGACGGGGTGAGAGATGGAGGGATCAGATGGCAGCTCCCTCAGCCTGTGGGGAGTGGTTCAGAACAGGAGTCCCCTCTTAGAAGCCAGGGGAAGGCAGTGTCGCCCTGTTGCCAACTCTCTCAAACTGATTGCAAATCACAAGATTTTGGTGCCTGCAAAAGGAACTATATTAAGATAGTGTGATAGGGGCTGGACATACAGGCAGACCTCGGTGTGAGAACCTTGGGACTGAGAATATAAAACTACATTGCCCCTGAGCCCTGCCTTCATGTATAGCTTTATAGCAGAGAGGTGGGGCTGTGGAGGTGGGAGGTGGGGAAGTGGTACTTGGGTCCCAGGTAGAGAAGCCCTGAGGCAGAGAAGTGTTGCTGCTGGATCAAGGCAGTAATAAGAAATGGATGGTAGTTCTCCTATCTGAGGGGTGAGGAAATGATAAAGTCCTCATCTGAGCAGCCAAGAAGCAGCCTGCATTTTTGTGTATATTAAAGATTTTTTTAACCAGAAATTATCACACACACATTGGCAGAGGAGTAAAAAATGAAAATAGACTAAAAATCTTTTTTTTAAGAAAATCTCATGTTGTTTGAGGGTCAGGCTCATGATTTTTGATCTCTTGAGGTTGGTAATACTGTAAAGGATAACAGCTTACTACTACTTGCTACCTTTAACTTATGACAGAGGTCTGTGCTGTGGATCTAAAGAGCTGAATCATGCTTATGAACCAAGTATGGTTCCATGTGATGGAATCTCTGTTTTTTCCACTTTTTAAAAAAAATTAGGAAATGACATCCAAAAAAGACTGTATTAAAAAGAACAATATTAAGGTTACAAAATCAAACACTTCAAAGTTTGGAAATGCGAGAAATTCAGCACAATGCATATGCACAAGGGAATTGAATGAAGGTGACACTGTCTACTTTAATTCTGGCATTTCCTAACTTCTGAGTGCTTGACAACCTTAACCCTCTGTTAACAAAGGGGTTTTCTGTATATGCAATATTAGTATAATATATAGTGAGTGGCAGTGATATTATGACATTCCAGGGTGCAATCCAGACCAGTGAGGGGCTGTGTCACCCCACCCTTGCAACCTTGTTTGGTTTGGTGTTGTAACTCTCAACCTGGGTCGCTCACAAACAGCCTGCTAGCATGCAGTTCACACCCTGAGTGTCTATGTATATCTACAGCCCTGGTCTAGCAGCTCTGACCCCAGCAGCCTGTCAGCACACATCAATCATATGCTGGCTTCCATCAGCTTTGGTTATCACATGCAGGGTGATCCCAACAAACTCCCAAACCTGGATTTTCCCCAGAAAAGTGTGTTCTGCATTATCCAGTCATCTCCTGGACATGCCAGATATATTAGGTCAGTTACCCCTCTAACGGGTCAATATACAACAATTTTCCACTTTACTAGGAATTACTCACACCCTGGATTAGTTTTGATTAAAGAACAAAACAAGTTTATATAACTACAAAGAGGTAGATTTTAAATGAGTACAAGTAATGTTGCATTAAAGTCAGAAATGGTTACAAGAAAAATAAAGATAGAATGCTTTCCAAACGTAACAAACTAGGTTTTGTTCAAGCTGAAGTCCCTTACCGTGTGTTCCAGTAATATTGCTGACCAAAAAACTCTCAGGTCAGGATCTGCTTCCAAGGTCCATTGGCTGTTTCTTTTGTCTTCTTAGGTGAAAAGAAAGAGATGGGTAGTACGGGAGATAACTTGGCGTGTTTTGCCCTTCATTTTTATAGTTCAGTAACCCTTTAAAATGCATTTTCCTGAGGGTGACCCCTTGATAAAGTTCTTTTCAGCTGAGAGCAAGGAGACATGGAGTCTGGTAGAGAAGAGGTGGTATGCTGTTGTTTGTCAAGAAGTAGATCTGTTCGTTCCGGCCCCCTTTCCTGCCTAAAGAATAGCCACTTGATACGTGATGGTCCATCAGCTTTGAAGACACCTGGCTAGAGGTGTCAATTTTTTCTTTGTCTTTGAGAAATAGACTTACCCGCTTCCCAGACTTGTTGCTACATACATTTCACCATGATATTACTGAGCAGAAAGGTATTCGATTTTGAATGATACCTTACAAGGCATATTTTGTACAAGGATTTTAAAAATAGTACTTAGGGTGTGAATACAGGGGTGCACTCCATCATAGCGAGCCCCTGGTTAAGAGTACTCTGGTGGAAGCCAGGGGAGCTGGGTTCTATTCTTGGCTCTGCTGAGTGACCTTGAAGAAGTCACTTCCCCTCTTTGTGCCTCTGTTTCTCCTTTCATCTCTCTTATATGTTTAGACTGCAAGCGCTGGAAGGCAGGCATGTCTCTTCCTACGTGTTTGTACAATGCCTAGGACAAGCAGCTCCTGATTTCGGTATGGGTCCGCAGGCACTACTATAATACAAATTATAAGTCATCCAAAGTGTTATTATTTCTTTACTTGTGTTCTACTACATTAGCAATGTTCTCATCTGTGTATTCTGTATGATTTATATTATAGCAGTCATCAAAAGGTGGCATACAGTCATTTATAAATGCACAGTCCATTCCCTGGCCCAAAGGGTGTTGCATTATTTTGCACTTTCTTTTTAAATGTTAGCACTCAAAAGAGCTAAGTAAAACCATAAGAAAAGAAAACAGCTCAGCAAAGCAATTTTCCAGCAGAAGTGATTCAGCCGTTTTCCATGCAGCAGTAAGTATGTGTACAAAAATGTCTATGCCGCATTATGCAGTTATCACCTACCTTTCGTCAAAGAAACAACAGAGCACTCCTGGAGCACAATAAAAGCATCCAGAGGCAGTCATCTTCTATGCTGTATGTAGGGCATATCCCTTCCCCCCCACCACCTCCTACTCCTCTCACTCCTGTGGCTTAAATCTGACCCCAAAAAAACCTTTCTGAAAATCTGGAGGGAAAAAATTCAATCCTGGCCTGCAATGAGACCTTTTCTGCCAAGTTTCATCCAGAAGCAATTTTTTACAGCTGAGTTATAAACCCCTGGGGAAAAAAGAGGCTTTATAAAGGAAATGCAGCCACAACCTTAGCTGCAGCAATACTAGTGGCTGGTGCTGGAATATTCCAGGGGTAAAAAGGTCTTGCATTAAATGACACTAAACTGGGAGGAGAGGTAGATACGCTGGAGGGTAGGGATAGGATACAGAGGGCCCTAGACAAATTAGAGGATTGGGCCAAAAGAAATCTGATGAGGTTCAACAAGGACAAGTGCAGAGTCCTGCACTTAGGACGGAAGAATCCCATGCACCACTACAGACTAGGGACCGAATGGCTCGGCAGCAGTTCTGCAGAAAAGGACCTAGGGATTACAGTGGACAAGAAGCTGGATATGAGTCAACAGTGTGCCCTTGTTGCCAAGAAGGCCAATGGCATTTTGGGCTGTATAAGTAGGGGCATTGCCAGCAGATCGAGGGACGTGATCGTTCCCTTCTTTTCAATATTGGTGAGGCGTCATCTGGAGTACTGTGTCCAGTTTTGGGCCCCACACTACAAGAAGGATGTGGAAAAATTGGAAAGCATCCAGTGGAGGGCAACAAAAACAATTAGGGGACTGGAACACATGACTTAAGAGGAGAGGCTGAGGGAACTGGGATTGTTTAGTCTGCGGAAGAGAAGAATGAGGGGGGATTTGATAGCTGCCTTCAACTACCTGAAAGGGGGTTCCAAAGAGAATGGTTCTAGACTGTTCTCAGTGGTAGCAGATGACAGAACAAGGAATAATGGTCTCAAGTTGCAGTGGGGGAGGTTTAGGTTGGATATTAGGAAAAACTTTTTCACTCGGAAATGTGTTACCTAGGGAGGTGGTGGAATCTCCTTCCTTTGAGGTTTTTAAGGTCAGGCTTGACAAAGCCCTGGCTGGGATGATTTAGTTGGGGATTGGTCCTGCTTTGAGCAGGGGGTTGGACTAGATGACTTCCTGAGGTCCCTTCCAACCCTGATATTCTATGATTCTGTGACAATAATGGGAGACTTTTAGTGAGTAACAAGAAATTTGCTTGAAGTCTTTTTTTCCTTTGTCTTTTCCATTTTGGTCAGTTCTTGGTCATTTATCTGAGTTCATTAAAATAGCTGTCAGCTGAATCACTGACTCAGGTAATCACATACCCTCCCCTTTACTGGTGACAATGCTTTTCGAACTATGTTTTTGGACAGTGTTTTACTGTAGGTGCTGATTATCGACCAGAAACACCATCTCAGCAAGCCCAGAGTAACTGAGCGTTAATTGTTAAGCTCATTAGCTGGGCACAACGTGCTTCTATTTAAAAAATTATTTAAATCAATTCTCCATGTTTATGCGAGCTACTGGACTGAAAGCCCCGGAGGCTGAATCCTCTGTGTATCCATCAAGTCAGTAGCAGAGACAGCAGCAATTATTTTTTGTATAACAGTACCTCCGAGAGGGCACAATTGAGATCAGGGTCCCATTGTGCCAGGTGCTACACATTAAAGAGGAAAATCCTGCCCAAAGGACTTTACAGTCTAAATACACAAAGGAGGGGAAATAGAGCCACAGAGAAGTGAGAAGTGATTTGCCCACAGTCACATAGCAGACTAGTGGCAAAGTAAACGCTAGAACCAGGTCTTCTGACTGACTGTCCAGTACCCGATTTAATAGACCACACTGCTTCTCAATTCTCCTCAAGTTTCCCCATACTGCCCTTGACTCATGTGTCTCAGCTCTGACCTGTTGGGAACACCACTAAGGAGTAAGAGGGCAATTCAGTCGCTATGCCTTTCCAGTCCTTGGCCCTTCTGCTGAGACTGGGGCAGGAAGTGCCAATTGTGGTGGCCATGTTTGTGATTTACATACCTATTTACTGGAGGCC
This sequence comes from Natator depressus, assembly GCF_965152275.1. Taxonomy (NCBI): domain Eukaryota; kingdom Metazoa; phylum Chordata; order Testudines; family Cheloniidae; genus Natator; species Natator depressus. Next base: position 17,685,986 of record NC_134235.1, read on the forward strand.
ACTGAACAGGCATTAGATAACACTATCAGTCTGGTCTGGGTTTGGACCAATGGCCTAGAGATGAAAGGCCATTTGGAAGGGATATTAAACCTTATGGTTCAGGGCTTAAGCCAGGCTCTAACTATTAGAGATCAGGATGAGATCTATGCTGGGAGAAGATTGTCCCACTCTGCCTACTGCAGGATTCTTGTGCCATCCTCTGAAGCATCTGGTGCTGCCTACAGTCAGAGACAGAATACTGGACCATATGGACCTTGAGCATGTTCCAGTCTGGCTATTCTTGGGACTCATGAAAATATTTCCCCCTATTCCAATGATGGCAAACTCTTGGAAAAGATCCTTCAGTGCCCACTGCTGCTTATAGACATATGGCAGCAGTTTGTGAAGCTAATTTCTTTTATGCTCTCCACACATAGTTCACAAACACCTTCAGCCATAGAACAGATTATAGAAGGAACAAGACTAAAACCAATTATTAGAACAACCCAAATTCTAGGGGATTGGACAAAATGAGACCAAGAGCTGAGTTACCTCCAGCTGATTTAATTTTGTCAAACCAAGTCCACATACAACTCAGTCTGAAAAAGAAAGAGATGAATAGTCAAATTTTCAATAGTGCCTAAATGACTTAAGAGCCCACATCCCATTTTCATAAGTCACTTGGGCATCTAAGAGCCTAAGTCCCATTGAAAGTCATTTAAACTTAGCCCATTTGGAAAAATTTTTCCCAAAATTGGAATTGTTTATCCAACATCCTCCTCATCCCCACCAAATTTGGGGTTTGACTAAAATGGGGACAAGCTCTGAACCTTCTCTCTATGGGCAACACAACCTGAAACAGGATTTTCTCCATCTCTAGTGAAAATACTTGGGTTGATCCTGTAGGATCTCCATAGGTCTGAGCCTCAACGGGTGTAAATCAGCTTAGCTCCAGGATCTGGCCTCATGTATGGATCTCCTACCAAATCCTCCAGGAAACTCACATACCAAGGCCTATTATTTGCTATTCTTACTAACCAGTAATGCAGGCTTTGGCCATATGTAAAATAACCACTTCAGCATGTTGGTACATCTCCATCAACTATGCATAAAGTCAGCAATAATATTCTAAACCAAAAAACAAAATGTATTTACAAGTAAAATTCAGTTTAAAGGGCTAATGGAAATGCTTCTGTCTGCTCATAGATTATACAGTCAAAGATCACTTTACAATGCCTGGCCAGCACCCAACCCTTCCTAAATGGAGAACTCATGCAGCTCTATCCTTGTTCCCTCAGAGTGTTTGTTACTGTGCTGAAATCAACTGGAAAGATGCATGGCAAGAGGCTGTCTGCCAGGAGGCAGGGTTTTTAATCCCACTCCGAAGCACAAAACAATAAATCATGTTCTGCCATCAGCTCATTATTTTTCTTCTGTTTCTTATAAACACAGCAGTGACATCAAATGAAATATGAGCTTTTCAGGGCAGTTGGATTTCCTAGGATGTACTGTAGAAAGCAACATTTGCAGACATATGGCAGGCAGGCTGCGCTCAGAGAAGTATTTTTAAAACTGGAGCATAGCATTTTTCAGCCCAATAATGTGTAGGTGGTCTATGTTACTAACCCTAAATCACTTCAGTGGTAACTATTTTTCCTGATCATAAGTCATAAGCACACATCAGCCTATATGCTGTTGGTTTATTAGAGGGATTGTTGTTGTTGTTATTTAATGGAACCCTCAGACATAATCCACTTAAAGGAACTGTAAAAGGTTATCCTTTGAATGCATGATTCTTTTTATTGTTTATTACTTTTCAGTGCCCAAGTACAGTATATGGGACTCAAGACATTTGGTCTCTGTTCCCAGCTCTGCCAGTGACCTGCTGTGTGAGCTTGGCCAAGGCACTTCACTAGCCTCCGTGCTTCTGTTTTGCTTACCAACCTTTGTCTAGTTTGCCTACTGAGACTGTAAGCTCTTTCGGGTAGGGATCATCTCAAGGGCATCGCCCTTGGTTGAGGCCTCTAGGTGTTGCCATAATACGCTAGCCTGAAGAATTTGCAAATTAAGACTCCCATCATACAAGTTGCTTTATCATTGGAGACCACCACTGCCACAACAGGGCTGGCATGGGTACAGGGGTCTGCCTCATGGCGTAACTTGCAGGATGGTGGCCTAATTTCAAACATGACGCAAGAAAAATAAGGAGGCAGGGGGAGGGCTAACAAAACAGTAAGAAGCCTGGGGAAAGGAGAACAGAGGCAACCTCAGTACAGTGACACAGGAACTCGATAGATACTAGCACACAGCATGACTACATGAGAAAGGTATGTGTGGAGAGGGGGTTTAATATAAAAATGTATAAGAAATCTTAGTTGGCTAGTTTGCTGTGGGCATCACTGTAGACATGTCTCAAATTAACATAAGATGATCAACTCCAGTCTAATTGCATTGCGAACATGAATAACTGCAAAGTACCAGATTAAAATATGAAAATCTTAACTGAAATGTTAAATATGTTTCAGAGCAAATATTTTTGTTATTGATTATTTTCTAGAGCAAACAGCAATGGGCACTTTGAATACAGGCAGGCAGACATGGTCCCTTCCCTGCTGAGCCTGCAATCTAAACAGACAACATACAAATAAAAGACAGGAGCTGGGATGTGATGAAAAGTGATATGACCAAGCAGTGAAGTTGAGCCCATGTTCTCCAAATGATGCACTAACCTGGGCCTTGAGAAACCTTGGTTCTGTTCCCAGCTCTACCCATGACCTATTTTGTGTCCTTGGGCAAGTCACTTCCTGCTTCTGTTTTCTCTCCTTATCCCTCAGGGACATTGTGAGGATAAATACAATAAAGATTGTCAGGTACTCAGATACTATAAGAATCGAGGCTACAAATGCACTTAAAATATCTTGTTAGTTCCATGCTTTTGGCCTACATTCTTTAAATTAGTTGTGTGTAGTGTTTCAATGACTGGCTGTCTGATTAGCTGTGCAGAGACTAGGATTTATAGGCCTCTTGGAAGGGATGCATTTTAAGGAAGGTCTTGGAGGAGTAGATGGGGGCATGGCAGATTGGGCTAGTGAGGGGTCTACTGGTATAGGGAGCTGTTCAGATGAAGGCCTGAAGACAAGAGCTGGAGAAGGAAACAAAGAGAGCAGCTTGTTTTTCTGCTTGGACAGGGTGGGGTGAAGTGAGAGAGGGAAAGTGTGAAAGGAGACAAGATTAGAGAGAGAAAGAGAGGCAGGAGCAATGTTGCACAGGACATGAAGGCTAGGATAGCAACATCGTTACAATCACACTCAAGTCTAGAAGCCTTACACAGAGCCTCATGTAAACCTGAATGCTATGCTTCTAGAACATGAATCCCATGCATCCTCGCTGATCAGTGCAAGAGCTGGGTCTAGGCTTGGTGATCTCTACCTTGCAGGGATGAAACAGAAGAACCATAATTCACATTGCATTTGGTCCAAATAACTGATATGGGGGAACGGCCAGTGAGCTGCCTTGATCCATGTGCTCACAAACCCACACATGATGGGAGTTTGCATGAAGTTGCTATTCCTGTCCATAGTCTGCAATAGTAGCAGCAGACCCATCTACTGCTGGCTTAGTCTGAAGCATCCTTTCCTCAGCTCCACAGGCATTGGGATGAGCACACAGCCTGTTTAATCAGACTCTGCACTCCCTAACATCATTGCATTTAGGTTTACCACTATACTGGAACAGACCCATGATCCATCTAGTAGTTTAGATATTATACTATGGAAAAGCCCATACATTAGCTCAATCAGATAGATGTCTGATTTCCTGTCTCCAACAGCAGACAAAAGCCAGATGATTCAGATGTTGATATAATTCCCCATACTCCATCTAATCGGGCTATCCTACACCATTAGGGAAATTGTCTTCCTGACTCAATCCAGTGAGCCAATATACTTAATAGCCTCTGTACCTTTATCCTACTGTATGTCTAAACCTCTTTAAAAATATACTAAGCTATTTGTATCAACAATACCCTGCAGTAGTGAGTTCCTCGAGTTAATTATAGATTGTGTCAATGCAGAATAGATCTTAAAAGTAGACTAGGCAAAGCATTAGAAAATATACCATAGGGAAGGATCTTGCATTGGCGATTAATGGGGTGACCTAATAACTGCAGGTTATTTCCATCTCTAATTTCTATAATTCTATGATTTTACTATATGTGCTATAGCCCATTAATGATACGGACCAAGATTGCCCTAAGTCAGACTTTATATGCTTTGGAGGATTTGTCAAAAACGTGGTGTTCTTGTAACACTTGTTTTTGCTGTGTGATGTTCTTCACTATGTACTCTTCAGTCTTAACCATGCTGATGAGTTTGATCTCTGGATCAGTTAATTCAATTAGGATGCAATGTCTGCATTTGAATGTGCATAGTGAAACAGCAGTAAAGAACACTTGGAATGAAGCATGAATTTTACTGGTGATTTGACTTCTCCTTGTTTTCAGCCCATCTCTGTTTTTACTTGTGGCTGCAGAATAGTACGTCTTTAATACTAACAAATTAAAGTGCATTGGCAGGACTGGTTGATTGAATGCATCTTTTTCATCTCTAACCTGTGTGTTTCTAAATGGTGTTTAAAATTCATCCAGCAGCTGTGAGAGCTTCCATTCTTTCTTGTGCTTATGCAGCCCTTTATCTTGAATTAGAAGCATTCATTATTTATCCACATCTGTCATTCATAAATCTGTTTATTATGCAAGGAATTAGACACCTCCCCCATACAAATCCCATTATTCCCAGGGATTTATGGCTGTGCAATCAGCATTCTGCTTTGAAAATGCCACAGTCTGTCTTTAAGCTACTTTGGGAGATTGCTGCCTTTAAATAAACACATGACAAAGTCCACGTTATAACTGCACTTCCCTAGGGCTGTATTCTGCTGTTCTGACTCAGGACGAATGGTACCTCACTCCACAAGGAACGTAAATCAGGATGGCAGAATGTAGTCCATAGTGTGTTTCAGCAGAGGATCTCAAAGCACTTCCGGAGAAATTTATTAAGCATCACAATGTGCCATAAGGAGTGTCTTATTCCTGAAGCAAAGAAAAGTTAAATGACATGCCTTAAGTGTCATAGACAATCAGTAAGAGAACTGATGTTTTTCCTTTTAGTCACCTGTTCTCAACACATACAGTTCTCCTATTCTTTCGTTTAATGAAGGCCCACAGTTTCCATCTGCTCTGTTTAAAACTGGGACCAGCACTGGGGCCCGTTTGACTGGCTACATCACTCCCATTAAGATCACAAGTTGAGGAGAAAGTGTTGAGAGAATCACAGTGAGAGAAGTGTGGACAGCAGCAAGCAATGCTGGTGCAAGGATGAAAGTCACCTGGCCAGAAGAGCAGGGACTTTGGGGCCAAGTCCCTTGTGCCAGATCACAGAGAACAGGAAAAAAAACAAGGGCCTAGTCCTTGTCTCATATACATTGGTGTAACTCTGTTGGGCAAAATACTCAGATTAAGGGCAATGGAATTACCTTGATTTACAGCAGTTGAGGATCTGGCCAATTTCAGTAGAGTCACTTCTGATTTATGCTGGGATAAATGAGAGGTGACCCAGGACCACGGACCTTATGGAAATTAAATATTGAGGCAAATAGTGGTAAAGATAGGAAACTAGTGACTTGCTGAAATTAATACCTGAGATGGGAAATAGCATTTGGGCTCATAAACCACTGCAGACTAGCCCAATGTTCTTACAAATTGGGTTAACAGCCAGCAACTAAGGAGAAGACAACTAATGCCAGATTTTCTCCTCTGCTAGGAAGTTTACAGCACATATTGTTTCAGAGGCAGATGCTTCTTTGAAATGTAAGGCATTAGAACGAGCAGCCTTTTGAGTTGTGACTAGACGCACTCTCTTATCTAGAGGGAGGAAAAACAGACATAATGGCATTGAGCTCAGACACAGTTTTGATTGACACCTGACCTTCCAAACCGGAGACCAACGATTCTGAGTAACAGCCTAGGTGCGCTCTTGCAGCCAAGGGGTTTAATGTGTTTGGACAGGAGTTAAAACAGAGCACACTAGAGCAATCACTGAGAAATACTTCGAATGGTGGCTTGAACTCAGTTGCTTTCCAGAATTCTGGAAACGGTATTCGACATCTGAGTTATCCGCTGCGCTTTCGCCTTCTAAGTGCTCAGAAGTGGACCTCCAGTAACTAAATTAGATTAGGATACAAGCAACGCGGTTCTCCCCAACGAGGAAACAGACTGGTCCTCAAGCCAAATTCATCTCTGTTGTAATTCCCTTAACTTCCAGGAGGTTGCACCACTGACAGATCTGCCCCTGGAGCACAAACCTTTCTGGCTGCTCAGCTGCATTACCGTATGCTCTGCTATGTGTAAGGTGTACCCTGAAAACCAACAAGCATTTTAAAGAAGCCTTTGCAGGTGAGTTTTATTTTGCTTAAGGTTTAGGTGAATCATCCCCACTGAACAAGTTAACCATTTGGCATGGGCTCACAAGAGACACAAGACATCAGTAGTGTGGGTGCCGCAAGGCAGTAATGAGGGGGCATTCTGTAAGGTGCCTGCCAACCCTACATCTCTCTATTTCCTATTGTTAATGTCTCCCTTCCTGAGGGCAGTATTTAAAGGAACAAGCTTTTCAAGCTGGTGATTTCCTTCTCTTTGTTGCTGAAGAGATGTAAACATATAATGTCAACATACCGAGACCTCACATTTTACCTATATTAAATTCCAGTGGGGCTGATTTATTGGACCCTCAGGATGAAATCCTGAGCCCCACTGAAGTCAATGGAAAGATGGCGTAGTCCTAGCGGACAGAACATGTTTTCACCAACCCTGCCAACTTAACCAGGATTTGAGATTCAAGCTGGTTTCTAGCCACCTCCCACAAGTAAGGGTCACCAGGTGCCTGCTTTTTAACCAGAAAGTCCAGTCAAAAAGGGTACCTGGCAGTGTCCACCAAAAGTCTGGTTACCATGGGCCGGGGGTGGGCAGTGCCAGGTCATCAACCCCTGCCAGCTCCCGCTCAGTTGGGGCCACCTCCTACCTGCATCTCATGGGCAGACAGGCAGCAGGCTCTGCATCAAGGTATAGCACCCATCCCAACCTTGGAGCAAAGAGAGCCCAGCGGGGAAAGGGGGGAGGGAGAGAGGATCCAGCGAGGAGGAAGGGGGAGGGGGGAGCAGCGAGTGACGGTGGGAGGAGGGGAAGAGGAGCGAGCAGGGTACAAGGCCTCAAGGGAAGAGGCAGAGTAGGGACAGGACCTGGGGAAAGAGACGGAGCAGAGGACAAGGCCTTGGGGGAAAAGGCAGGGAAGGGAGGGTCCAGTTTTCAGAAATTAGAAAGTTGGCAACCCTACCCAGTGGGGCAACAGAAATAGAGGTCCTACAGGCCAAATTGTGTATCTAGTTACACCCATGCAATACTAGTGTCTTCAGATCATGCAACTCTGCAACTTCGTTTTCTTCATGAGTTTACACTGGTATCTATGATTGCAACTTAGTAAACAATTCTGTTGATGATGCAAAAGATAGGACAGAACCTAGCTCTCACTCTCTCTCTCGGTTGTTTTGTTCTTCTGGGCTAGTAAGAATAAAAATCAGTTAAACTTATTTGTATTACTAAAGTCAGCAGATCTGACTGAATATGCCCAGGGAGCAGAACACTGACATAAAGAGGTGCCATTTTTACATTCATTTTTCAGAACAGAAATACACTTTAAATAGTAAATAAAGAAAAGCACTTAACCATGTTGTTCTAATAAGAACAGTTTAGTCTGGATTCAGCTCCCTTCGCCATATCTCAAACCTTCACCTTACCCACCCACTGACACACATATGGCACATGCACATACAAGTCCAATCCCCACAGAACGTACACAGATGTTTGTCTTCCCTTTGATTTTGGATTTCATCTCTCAGTGCAGCACCTCTTCCCCTGTGGGCCTGACTTCAGAAACCAACTCAGACTGATAAAGTGACAGAAAACCATTCTACATGGAGGAGAGTAATTCCTACTGTCTCAGCATATATGCCCGACACATCCTAAAGCTTTCGACTAGAGCTGAGTGGCCCCTGTATTAAAGGGCTTCCATTCATTAAAGACAGAAAATACACACTTCTTATTTCCATCAGATTCTGAGCTGGCAGTAAGATACTCAAAGACTGGCTGGCTTCAAATGGTTGTCTACCAGAAATCAACATGCAACAATGCAATAAGCACATGGGCCTGACTCTTCCGTCATTTACACCAACTTTACCCCAATATAACTCAATTGAAATCAATAGAGCTTTTGCTGATTTACAACAGAGGAGTTGGTCCATTTAACGTCAGTGGAATTACTCCTGATTTACACTGGTGTAAATAAGAAGAAAGGCAGGCCCAGATGTTTTTTAATTTATTAGATTTTTCTTATCCAAGAATATGCTAGCCATAGAACCAGATGGGTGTGGGGAATGGTAAGGTGGGAAAAATGCTGCTGTCTCAGACTTTAATCATTTGAACAGGAAAAACGGGAATTAAAGAAAATTGGTGCTGGTGGAGCCTAGTGACTAGACTGCTGGACTGGGACTCAGTAGACTTCGGTTCTATGCTGATTTTGGTCACCTGTTTGCTGCGGGACCTTGAGCAAGTTGCTTCACTACTCTGTGCCTCAGTTTCCCCATCTGTAAAATGGGGATGATGATAATGATGATGCCCTCCTTTGTAAAGTACTTTGAGATCTACTGATGAAGAGAGCTAGGTATTAATTTTATTATGCAAAATCAACCTGGAAATAAGATCCAAATTTTTAATAGTGAGTATAATTAACCACTGGAAAAGTTATCATAAGATATTAGCCCTGTGTGCAATAATTAACATCTTTTACTAAAAATTCTAATCACAGTTACCAAATATATGTATCACAGAGTCTACACATCAGTTTAGTTAGTTACCCTTTGTTTCACCACACTAAACTTCTAATGTACGTAATCCTTTCGTGTACTGAATTAAGATCGATCAGTAAAATCATGGTTTAAACCCATTTAAATACATCTGAACTGGGGTTGGCTAGATGGCTGTAACAGAATCAGTTTATTTACACCACCACAAATTTTTTAACACTGTGGTTTTCAACCTTTTTTCAATTGTGGACCCCTAAAAAATGTTGAATAGAGATGCAGACTCCTTTGGAAATCTTAGACATAGTCTGCAAACCCCCCAGGGGTCCGCGGAACGCAGGGTGAAAACCACTGTTCTGATACAGACACTCCCATGTGTTGGCCTTCTTACCCCATTCTCTGGCTATATAGAGGGTAAAATAATTCTTCCTTATTCCTGTATGGTTTTGATTCTATAAAGGAGAGGAGGGGATTAATGAGGCACTCCAGAGGAGCAGATGAGAGTTGTGAATATATCCCTCAGTCATGTCAACTGAGACCTAATAAAGCATAGAAATCGGAGCTGGCATGGTATTTTTTGGCATGGCTCATGGCCCATCCAAAATAAAAAAAATTAGAAGAGCAAAAGAAGGAGCTTGATTATGGAGGCAATTTCCATAATAAGTGTAAACAGATGTCAATCTAAACCCGATTTTGAACCTCCTTTCCACTTCTCTGCCCCAACTTTGATCAAAAAGCAAGAGAGAAATAACTCTTTTCAGACTGACATTTCAGGTGTTTTAGTCTCTGACCAGAGGAGAGGTTTTTGTGTAAAATTTGAAGTGAATCTAAAAAGCCATTTTTAGAAGTGTGAGACTGCTCTGAAAAGTGAGTGTGTAAAAAATGCCACCTTCTTATGCCACAGACCTGTCCCCTTTGTGTTCAAGGCAGTGGAAAGCACAGGTGTCACTTAGGACATCTTTTGAAGAAATGAGCCTGATTCCCTGCTGCTTTCCACCTTGTGTTGTCATTTAAACCAGTTCAAAGGGAGTGCAAAGCACTATCATTCTGATCGGCTAGCACGTGATGCCGACTTGGCAGAAGTGACTGAGCAAAGCAGGGCCCTGAGAATAACACCCAAAGGGTTGCACCTGGTCTGATATGGCCTGCAGAGCCCTGTGTCAGTGGTGGTGATGTGTGAGAAGGAAAGAACCCAACTTGACTATTACATCTCACGTTGAGTTTCCAGGACTGGCAGCTAGGGAAGAAAAATCTCTTTATTTGTCAAAGGTGCATATTTGATCTTAAGGCACGGAGAAACAATGAGCACAAAACTCCACAGTGACATTCCTGCAGAGTTACTCTTCAGAGTAGAATCACACTTGAAGTCAAAAGATACTTTTCATGCTGTTCTGATATTTACCTGTGACAGCCTAACTCTACCTTAACAATTATTTTTGCCTGTCAGTGATAACTAAGGCTACGTTTTAGTCACGGGTATTTTTAGTAAAAGTCATGGACAGGTCACGGGCAGTAAACAAAAATTCACAGCTTGTGACCTGTCTATGACTTGTACTATATACCCCTGACAAAATCTTCGGGGGGGGGGGGGGAGGCCCAAGGGTGCTGTGGGTGCTTGGGGGGGGCAGCCCAGGCAGGGGGGCCGCTGGTGCCTGCGGGGTCGCCCAGAGGGTCACGCAGCTTCTGGGGGTGGGGGCGGTGGTGTGCGGCCCGGGTCCTGCACTGGTGTTGGGGGTTGGCAGGGCTGGCAGGCTCCCTACCTGGCTCCACACCTCCCCAGAAGTGGCAACATCCCTCAACTCCTAGGCGGAGACATGGCCACACAGCTCTGCACGCTTCCTCTTCCCCGAGCTCCGGCTCTGCAGCTCCCATTGGCTGGGAACTGTGGCCAATGAGAGCTGCGGGAGTGGTGCCTGCAGGCAGAGGCAGCATGGAGAGCCCCCTGGCCATGCCTCCCCCTATACGCCGAGGGATGTCACCACTTCCAGGAAGTCCCCCTGTCAAGGCTGATTCCCCACTCCGGCACTTCCAGTGCAGAAGGTGGGGGCCCGCAAGGACTCTAAAAAATAATACTGGCCACTCCAGGTTTGTCTTAAACTCCCAAGGTTACAGCTTTTCTGACCTTGGATTGGTAAATGCTGCCACCACCCAAGTGCAAAACCCTTCTGAGAACCCAAGAAGGCGCACTTGGGAATTCCTTTCTGTGAGGTATCCACAAGCCCCTTCACCCCACCTCGGGGGAAGAGCTGTGAAAGAAAAACAAAGGAAATCAGCTATTGCCACCAGCTAATTAAACAACTTCTGCACAAACCTCTTAGGACACAAATATTCAATTCTGTTCTTTAAAAATGGTAAATTTTATTAAAAAACAAAAGGAAGAAAATACATTTGGGAACGTAGGCTATTGATAGATTTAAAGAGAGCAACTACAATGATTAAGCTCCAAGAATAGTTTCTTGAGGTCCAGCGTAAAGGTTATAAGCAAAACAAAAGCATCTGGGGTTAGCACGGAGTAGTCCACAAGCCATAAAGAAATAAAAGGAGATAAACCTGATCGCATCTTCCTAGACATTTCCTGATTTACTTACATATCTGGGGTTTCAAATGAGTAGTTTCTAGGTATGATACCAATGATTTTTCATACCTGGCCCCAAGCTTCTTACAGCATAGTTGCATCCCTGTCTGCCTCTCCCAAAAACAGACAGACAAAAGGGGAGTCTTGTTTTTTAAAAAGTTCTAGCCTTCCCATTGGCTCTTTTGGCCAGGTGCCCACTCACTTCCTTTTACCTATGCATAGCAGTGACTTTTAACCCCTTACAGGTAAAGCAAGTAGAGAACAGCTACTAAGAGGAATTTTGTGGCTAACTGGCTGGCTGGGTCCATAAAAGGGAGCTATCCCGCCCCCCCTTCATTTATCACATGCTCCAAGGTAAGCACAGCTCAGAGCCCTCACCCCCTCCGGCACCTCAACCTCCAGCCCTGAGCCCCTCACTGGAGCTCCTGCTGCTGATGTGGGGCGGGGGTGGGGCAGTGACCCAAGACTGCCCCAGCAATGGCCAGTGTGACTGGCCACTGCAGAAGTCATGGAGGTCACAGAAAGTCACGGAATCCATGATTTCTGTGACCTCTGTGACAAACTCGCAGCCCTAGTGATAGCCCCATGTCTCGTATGTCCTTTATACAATAGGTGGCTGAGCTGTTGCATTCCACCGCCCTTTTTCTGCACAAGTTTTAGGCTTCAATTTCCTGAACACTGACAATTTCGCTTACTATCCCTACCGTGTACCTGGAGAAATAGGGGAGGCTTACTAACGATACTGTTGGTCCTGAGGGGAGAGAAGAAGAACTGGGATGGAGAGGGATTGTGTTTGGGGGGCATTTCTGTTTTTGGAGGCGGATGGGGGTGAGAGATGGAAAGTGACTGGCTAAGGAGCATTGACTGTTCTTATTTGAGTGACTGCACAAGTCGATTCCACTTAAGTTGGGTTTGCCCCAAATGCACCAGAGTTGGAGATTTTTTCCTTAGCGGTACCCATTGGGGCAGCGGATGCACCTGCAGCCACCTCATGCTGCTGCATAATGGTATAAAGGGCAGAGCCACCCCAGACGTCCCCACAGTTCCTTCTTACCACCCATGATCGGTAGTTAGAGTTCATCAGCTTGCTACTGCAAGTTTCTCCCTTTACAGGGACATTATCTTCCTTTCTGTAAATAGTTATGTTAGTGTTTCTCAAGGTTCCTCCCCCACTTTGAACGCTAGGGTACAGATGTGGGGACCTGCATTAAAACCTCCTAAGCTTATCTTTACCAGCTTAGGTCAAAAAGTTCCCCAAGGTACAAAATATTCCACCCTTTGTCCTTGGATTGGCCACTACCACCACCAAACAAATACTGGTTACTGGGGAAGAGCTGTTTGGAAACGTCTTTCCCCCCAAATACTTCCCAAAACCTTGCACCCCACTTCCTGGACAAGGTTTGGTAAAAAGCCTCACCAATTTGCCTAGGTGACTACAGACCCAGACCCTTGGATCTTAAGAACAATGAACAATCCTCCCAACACTTGCACCCCTCCCCTTTCCTGGGAAATGTTGGATAAAAAGCCTCACCAATTTGCATAGGTGACCACAGACCCAAACCCTTGGATCTGAGAACAATGAAAAAACATTCAGTTTTCTTACAAGAAGACTTTTAATAGAAATAGGAGTAAATAGAAGTAAAGAAATCCCCTCTGTAAAATCAGGATAGTAGATACCTTACAGGGTAATTAGATTCAAAACATAGAGAATCCCTCTAGGCAAAAACTTAAGTTACAAAAAAGATACACAAACAGAAATAGTTATTCTATTCAGCACAATTCTTTTCTCAGCCATTTAAAGAAATCATAATCTAACACGTACCTAGCTAGATTACTTACTAAAAGTTCTAAGACTCCATTCCTGGTCTATCCCCGGTTTAGGCAGCATAAAGACAGACCGACAGACCCTTTGTTTCTCTCCCTCCTCCCAGCTTTTGAAAGTATCTTGTTTCCTCATTGGTCATTTTGGTCAGGTGCCAGCGAGGTTACCTTTAGCTTCTTAACCCTTTACAGGTGAGAGGAGTTTTCCTCTGGCCAGGAGGGATTTCGAAGGGGTTTACCCTTCCCTTTATATTTATGACAGTGTTATTCATTAGGATTAGTTTAGTGTATGTGTGATCCAGTGGACATAGTGCACTTAGAAGCAAAGAAAGCTCTCATGGGATAAGTGGGAACATTCTCTCATGAATCAGTAACTGGTTAAAAGATAGGAAACAAAGGGTAGGAATAAATGGTCAGTTTTCAGAATGGAGAGAGGTAAATATTGGGGTCCCCCAGGGGTCTGTACAGCGACCAGTCCTAGTCAACATATTCATAATTGATCTGGAAAAGGGGGTAAACAGCGAGGTGACAAAATTTGCAAATGATACAAAACTAATCAAGATAGTTAAATCCAAAGCAGACTGTGAAGAGTTACAAAGGGATCTCCCAAAACTGGGTAACTGGCAACAAAATGGCAGATGAAATTCAATGTTGATAATTGCACAATAATGCATATTGAAAAACATAATCCCCAACCATATATATAAAATGATGGGTCTAAATCAGCTGTTACCATTAAAAAAAGAGATCTTGGAGTCATTGTGGATAGTTCTCTGAAAACATTCACTTAGTGTGCATTGGCAGTCAAAAAAGCGAACAGAATGTTGGGAATCATCAAGAAAAGGATAGATAATGATATAAAATACCATTTTGCCTCTATATAAATCCATGGTACGCCCACATCTTGAATATGGCATGCAGATGTGGTCGCCCCATCTCAAAAAAGATATTTGGAATTGGAAAAGGTTCAGAAAAGAGCAACAAAAATGATAAGGAGTATGGAACGGCTGCCATATGAGGAAAGGTTAAAAAGACTGGGACTTTTCAGCTTGGAAAAGAGACGACTAAGGGGGGATATGATAGATGTCTATAAAATCATGACTGCTGCAAAGAAAGTTTTTTCAATATGTTATCCCACTGCCTATTGGTCCCATATTACCTCAGATCAATGGGTCCTAAATATGAGGAATAGGGATATACCATGCAATTTATTTCTATTCTCCCCTCTCAAATCCCCTTCCCTGTCCCTCTTCAGAGACCTCTCTCATGAAGATATTCTCCTCCAAGAAGTGCAATCTCTTCTTCATTTGGGAGCTATAGAAGAGGTTCCCCCTTTTCACTAAGGGAAGGATTTCTATTCACATTAATTCCTGATTCCAAAGGCAAAGGACGTTTTAGACCCAACCTGGGCTTCCAAATTTGAACAAATATTAAAAGAAAACAATGTTTCACGTGGTCACCCTAGCCTACCTAGATCCCGGTAACTGGTATGCTGCCTTCGATGTGAAGGATGCATATTTCCCTGTGGTTATCTGTCAAAGCCACAGGCAGGTCCAAAGATTTCTGGTCAACAACATCCATTATCAGTTTATGGTCCTACCCTTTGGCTTGTCTGCTGCCCCCAAATATTTACAAAATGCAGGGCGGTGGTAGCTGCATTCCTAAGGAAAGCAGGTGTGCAAGTATTTCTTTACCTGGATGACTGGTTGGTATAAGATTGATCCAAGCTCCAAGTATATGTCAGTCTATCCAGGATCCAATCCCTCCTCAGTGTTCTGGGTCTGTTGATCAAGAAGAACCAGTCAATCTTCTCCCCAGTTCAGAACACACAATTTATAAGGATAGTCCTGGATTCTACAGTAGAAGCATATGTAGTGCAATTACAATACATTCAAATCTTCAGACATTGGGGAGTCATACAAACCATTTTTTCCCCATAGCTAGTAAGGAATAATTACAAATGACAAATATACAATACATTGTGTGCATTTTGCAGGAAACTTAACTCGACCTTTTCCCTCCTCTTCTTTTTCTTTTGATACAGGCAGAGACTCTGGTGTAAGTCACGCTGGATTATTGCCAAGAGGCACTCAGTCATGCACCAAGCAATCAGAGAATAATCATCCTTTCACGTATTCCATTTCATCTGAGAACAGTGCAGAGACATTCAAGAAGATCACAGCTGACTAATTTTTGACATAGGGACAATTTCTTCTCGCCTTACTCATGCGAATAATCTCATTGAAGTCAGTGGGCCTGATTGTGGCCTCCTGGGATGGCAGAAACAGCAAGCCACCTTCTTGTGCCTCTGTGACCAGACGCAGCCAGAGCCCCTACGTTCTCCCAAGCCAAGGAACAGTTCCCATCTAGTGCTTCTTGTAGGTATTAGGCAGATGTGGGTAGGAAATCAGATAGTGGAAGCTTACTTTGAATGAGGGGGCAGAGCAGAGTGCTCCCTATGCGGAGCAGTGGGGAGTCAGCAGCAGCAGGGTAGGGAGGGAAGGTTAGCGTGGGTGCTCTGCATGGAAGGCTATTGAGATTCAGCAGCCAAGAGGGCGTCTTATCTGTTCCCCGGCCCGATCCTGGGCACCACGGTGGCTGCTCCAGCCCGTCTGAGTCCGGTTCTCTTTTCTGCTTCCCTGCACATGCACACAGTTTACAGAGAATGAGGGACAACAACAAAAACACAGATCAACACCCACAATATTGCCATTGTGGGGTGCTAGTCCTACTGCCCCCTGGTTCCACCACCCCTGGAAGAAGTGGTCCCATCCAAACTTCCTTACCAGCTACCAGAGCTGCTCGGAAGTACAGGAGAGAGCGTAATGACACCTTGAAGGTGCTTGCCACTGTACTGTAGTGAGCTCCAGAAGACACCATACCTCCCTGAGGAACAATGTCTCCTGATGGGGCCGCGTGGCTCCACGCACCTCCTGCCTCAGGCTGTGCCAGAGCTACTCCTACCAGTCGGGCAAGTGGGATTCGGTCATAATGCTCAATATCCTCTTTAGAACTCAAACTCTTTAATCTGATTTATTAAACAACGGGCTAATCAGGCCCCACTTTTCTAGCTGTAGTAGGAAGAGAGCCTGAGACATAAGCCCTAGTATCAGAGGCCTGGTATGAGGCAGGACCTGCTCACAGAATCTGGCGAGAACCGGGCTGATGTTGCAGAAATAGAATCATAGAAGATTAAGGTTGGAAGAGGTCATCTAATCCAACCCCCTGCTCAAAGCAGGACCAACACCAACTAAATCATCCCAGCCAAGGCTTTCTCAAGCTAGGCCTTAAAAACTTCTAGGGATGGAGATTCCACCACCTCCCTCGGTAACCCATTCCAGTGCTTCACCACTCTCCTAGTGAAATAGTGTTTCATATTATCCAACCTAGACCTCCCCCACTGCAATTTGAGACCATTGCTTCTTGTTCTGTCATCTGCCACCACTGAGAACAGCCTAGCTCCATCCTCTTTGGAAACCCCCTTCAGGTAATTGAAGGCTGCTATCAAATCCCCCATCACTCTTCTCTTCTGCAGACTAAATAACCCCAATTCACTCAGCCTCTCCTCATAAGTCATGTGCCCCAGCCCCCAATCATTTTTGTTGCCCTACGCTGGACTCTCTCCAATTTGTCCACATCCATTCTGTAATGGGGGGACCAAAAATGGACAAAATACTCCATTTCTAAGAAGTGCTCAACACAGAGTATTCAAGCAAACACATTCCAAGATCAAGAGTATCTTTGTCCTGCCGAGGGGGGAACGGGAAGTCCTGCCATTCATTGAGTTGCATCCAGTGTCGCAGGCATACATGTCTTAATATCCTCGTAGAGTCTGCCAGGTGCTATTACTGTGCTTTGTTGACAATAAACCTGGCCTGGCACCTTCGTACCTTAATGGATCTTGTGGTCATTGGGTGGTTTGCTCGAGGTCTGCTGTACGGGCTGTCTGCACAGAGCTTGGGCAACACAATAAAACACACACACGCAGCTGAACATCTAACCACACTAGTAATATTGCAGTTGTAATTTGCAAGTGATGAATTTCCTCTCCATTTCTTGACGTTTCCTTCAGTCCATTGCTGTGGTAGGCTCTATTTAGCAAGCCCAATGGTTCGTTTTTTTCAGAAATTCATTTTCCTCCTCCTGTTCAACCCAGTTACAGATGTTGAAGTTCCTTAACTAACATGAAAACAATGTGACCTTAGGTGAGTCACTTAACTTCTCCATGTCTCAGTTACCCTGACCTTGAAATAACAGAGACTTGGTGGGATAACTCACATGTCTGGAGTACAGTCATGGATGGTTATAAACTGTTCAGGAAGGACAGGCAGGGCAGAAAAGGTGGGGGAGTAGCACTGTATGTAAGGGAGCAGTATGACTGCTCAGACCTCCGGTACGAAACTGTGGAAAAACCTGAGTGTCTCTGGATTAAGTTTAGAAGTGTGTGCAACAAGAGTGATGTAGTGGTGGGAGTCTGCTATAGACCACCGGACCAGGGGGATGAGGTGGATGAGGCTTTCTTCCGGCAACTCACGGGAGCTACTAGATCGCATGCCCTGATTCTCATGGGTGACTTTAATTTTCCTGATATCTGCTGGGAGAGCAATACAGCGGTGCATAGACAATCCAGGAAGTTTTTGGAAAGCGTAGGGGACAATTTCCTGGCGCAAGTGCTAGGGGAGCCAACTAGGGGAGGCGCTTTTCTTGACCTGCTGCTCACAAACCGGGTAGAATTAGTGGGGGAAGCAAAAGTGGATGGGAATCTGGGAGGCAGTGACCATGAGTTGGTTGAGTTCAGGATCCTGACGCAGGGAAGAAAGGTAAGCAGCAGGATACGGACCCTGGACTTCAGGAAAGCAGACTTCGACTCCCTCAGGGAACAGATGGCCAGGATCCCCTGGGGGACTAACATGAAGGGGAAAGGAGTCCAGGAGAGCTGGCTGTATTTCAAGGAATCCCTGTTGAGGTTACAGGGACAAACCATCCCGATGAGTCAAAAGAATAGTAAATATGGCAGGCGACCAGCTTGGCTTAATGGTGAAATCCTAGCGGATCTTAAACATAAAAAAGAAGCTTACAAGAAGTGGAAGGTTGGACATATGACCAGGGAAGAGTATAAAAATATTGCTCGGGCATGTAGGAAAGATATCAGGAGGGCCAAATCGCACCTGGAGCTGCAGCTAGCAAGAGATGTCAAGAGTAACAAGAAGGGTTTCTTCAGGTATGTTGGCAAAAAGAAGAAAGCCAAGGAAAGTGTGAGCCCCTTACTGAATGAGGGAGGCAACCTAGTGACAGAGGATGTGGAAAAAGCTAATGTACTCAATGCTTTTTTTGCCTCTGTTTTCACTAACAAGGTCAGCTCCCAGACTGCTGCGCTGGGCATCACAGAATGGGGAAGAGATGGCCAGCCCTCTGTGGAGATAGAGGTGGTTAGGGACTATTTAGAAAAGCTGGACGTGCACAAGTCCATGGGGCCGGACGAGTTGCATCCGAGAGTGCTGAAGGAATTGGCGGCTGTGATTGCAGAGCCCTTGGCCATTATCTTTGAAAACTCGTGGCGAACGGGGGAAGTCCTGGATGACTGGAAAAAGGCTAATGTAGTGCCAATCTTTAAAAAAGGGAAGAAGGAGGATCCTGGGAACTACAGGCCAGTCAGCCTCACCTCAGTCCCTGGAAAAATCATGGAGCAGGTCCTCAAAGAATCAATCCTGAAGCACTTACATGAGAGGAAAGTGATCAGGAACAGTCAGCATGGATTCACCAAGGGAAGGTCATGCCTGACTAATCTAATCGCCTTTTATGATGAGATTACTGGTTCTGTGGATGAAGGGAAAGCAGTGGATATATTGTTTCTTGACTTTAGCAAAGCTTTTGACACGGTCTCCCACAGTATTCTTGTCAGCAAGTTAAGGAAGTATGGGCTGGATGAATGCACTATAAGGTGGGTAGAAAGCTGGCTAGATTGTCGGGCTCAACGGGTAGTGATCAATGGCTCCATGTCTAGTTGGCAGCCGGTGTCAAGTGGAGTGCCCCAGGGGTCGGTCCTGGGGCCGGTTTTGTTCAATATCTTCATAAATGATCTGGAGGATGGTGTGGATTGCACTCTCAGCAAATTTGCGGATGATACTAAACTGGGAGGAGTGGTAGATACGCTGGAGGGGAGGGATAGGATACAGAAGGACCTAGACAAATTGGAGGATTGGGCCAAAAGAAATCTGATGAGGTTCAATAAGGATAAGTGCAGGGTCCTGCACTTAGGATGGAAGAATCCAATGCACCGCTACAGACTAGGGACTGAATGGCTAGGCAGCAGTTCTGCGGAAAAGGACCTAGGGGTGACAGTGGACGAGAAGCTGGATATGAGTCAGCAGTGTGCCCTTGTTGCCAAGAAGGCCAATGGCATTTTGGGATGTATAAGTAGGGGCATAGCGAGCAGATCGAGGGATGTGATCGTTCCCCTCTATTCGACACTGGTGAGGCCTCATCTGGAGTACTGTGTCCAGTTTTGGGCCCCACACTACAAGAAGGATGTGGATAAATTGGAGAGAGTCCAGCAAAGGGCAACAAAAATGATTAGGGGTCTAGAGCACATGACTTATGAGGAGAGGCTGAGGGAGCTGGGATTGTTTAGTCTGCAGAAGAGAAGAATGAGGGGGGATTTGATAGCTGCTTTCAACTACCTGAAAGGGGGTTCCAAAGAGGATGGCTCTAGACTGTTCTCAATGGTAGCAGATGACAGAACGAGGAGTAATGGTCTCAAGTTGCAATGGGGGAGGTTTAGATTGGATATTAGGAAAAACTTTTTCACTAAGAGGGTGGTGAAACACTGGAATGCGTTACCTAGGGAGGTGGTAGAATCTCCTTCCTTAGAGGTTTTTAAGGTCAGGCTTGACAAAGCCCTGGCTGGGATGATTTAACTGGGAATTGGTCCTGCTTCGAGCAGGGGGTTGGACTAGATGACCTTCTGGGGTCCCTTCCAACCCTGATATTCTATGATTCTATGATTCTATGAAATGAGGATTATAATACTTGACAAATGTTATGTTATGATTGCTGTTTCTAACTGGCTAAGAATTGTGCACATCTTATTATTTTTGTTATCCATCTCCCCTCTCTCAAGCCACTAGTTTTCTCTCATTTGGCTGTTATGTTTTGCATTTTAAGCACTCGTCTCTTTGGGGCAAGTAGTTTGAGTCAACACTTTGGGGCAAGGATCATCTTTTTGTTCTGTGTTTGTACAGTACCTAGCACAATGGTCCATGAATAAGTTTTCTAGGCACTATGGTAATACATATAACAAATAATCATTATAATAATTGTGTGTGTTTGTACAGCACCTTGCACAATGGGATCCTGCCCTGGTTGGCATCAAGACATTACCACAATATAAATATGGTTTTTTTATATATATATATATATATATAAAATTTTAGGTTAATTTTAGGAAATGTGATTACTGCTTTATCATTACATACAGAACTGCATTAAATGGGAGTTTATTATCCTCTTTTGGACAATAACGAAAGCACATCCTCTTGACATTTTTGGCTGGATGGCTGTTTCTTATGAATGCTTATTCTCTTTAATTTAACATATGTGAGTGGGTTTTTTCTTACATCTACCTGATGTCTTTCAGCCCCCTTTTGTGAGTCACATTTACACCTACTGGAGTGCGAGTGAGGTTGATTCTAACTGTTAACTGCAGACTTTTGAAAAGACTTCATAAAATGAGAGGTAGTAAAGCCTATCTATAAGGGTTTCTGTCTTCCAGTTCTGTATGTGTTTGTACTGGTTTTTATAGAAATGTAGGTCAGAGATTGAAGCTAGTGGCAAGATTTATATAGAAGTGTTTCTGAAGTTATTGTGTTCCTTTTGCCTATCAGGGTCATATTTTATAAAATGTCATGCCTATTTTTAACTGTTCAAAATCAAATAAAATAGTCCTATTATTCAATCACTATATTTACTTAAAAAGAAAAGGAGTACTTGTGGCACCTTAGAGACGAAGCATCCGATGAAGTGAGCAGTAGCTCACAAAAGTTTATACTCAAATAAATTTGTTAGGCTCTAAGGTGCCACAAGTACTCCTTTTCTTTTTGCGAATACAGACTAACACGGCTGCTACTCTGAAACCTCTCTCTCTCTCTCTCTCTCTATATATATATATATATATTAGGGCTGTCAATTAATCGCAGTTAACTCACGCAATTAACTCAAAAAAATTAATTATGATTTAAAAAATTAATCGTGATTAATCACAGTTTTAATCGCACCGTTAAACAATAGAATACCAATTGAAATGTATTAAATATTTTGGATGTTTTTCTTCATTTTTATATATATTGTATTCTGTGTTGTAATTGAAATCAAAGTGTATATTACTTTTTATTACAAATATTTGCACTGTAAAAATGATAAAAGAAATAGTATTTTTCAATTCACCTCATACAAGTACTGTAGTGCAATCCCTTTGTTGTGAGAGTGCAATTTACAAATGTAGATTTTTTTGTTACATAACTGGCCTCAAAAACAAAACAATGTAAAACTGTGAAGCCTACAAGTCTACTCAGTCCTACTTCTTGTTCAGCCAATCGCTAAGACAAACAAGTTTGTTTACATTTACAGGAGATAATTCTGCCCTCTTCTGAATTACAATGTCACCAGAAAGTGAGAACAGGCATTTGCATTCCACTTTTGTAGCCGGCATTGCAAGGTATTTACTTGCCAGATATGCTAAACATTCGTATGCCCCTTCATGCTTCCATGCTGATGACGCTCGTTAAAAAAAAATGCATTAATTAAATTTATGACTGAACTCCTTGGGGGAGAATTGTATGTCTCCTGCTCTGTTTTACCCACATTATGGCATATATTTAATGATATAGCAGTCTCAGGTGATGAGCCAGCAGATTTCATTTTAAGAACACTTTCACTGCAGATTTGACAAAACACAAAGAAGGTACCAATGTGAGACTTCTAAAAATAGCTACAGCACTTGACCCAAGGTTTAAGAATCTCAAGTGCCTTCCAAAATCTGAGAGGGACAACACGTGGAACATGCTTTCAGAAGAGTTAAACTCAGATGCAGAAACTACAGAACCCGAACCACCAAAAAAGAAAATCAAACTTCTGCAGGTGGCATCTGACTCAGATGATGAAAATGAACATGTATCGGTCCACACTGCTTTGGATTGTTATTGAGCAGAGCCGTCATCAGCATGGACACATGTCCTCTGGAATGGTGGTTGAACCACGAAGGGACATATGAATCTTTAGTGCATCTGGTATGTAAATATCTTGCGACGCCAGCTACAACAGTGCTGTGAGAACGCCTGTGCTACTTTCAGGTGACATTGTAAACAAAGTGGGTAGCATGATCTCCTGCAAATGTAAACAAACTTGTTTGTCTGAGCGATTGGCTGACCAAAAAGTAGGACTGAGTGGACTTGCAGGCTCTAAAATTTTACATTGTTTTATTTTTGAATGCAGTTTTTTGTACATAATTCTACATTTGTAAGGTGAACTTTCATGATAAAGAGATTGCACTACAGTACTTATATTAGGCGAATTGAAAAATACTACTTCTTTTGGTTTTTTACAGTGCAAATACTTGTAATCAAAAATAAAAATAAACTGAGCATTTGTATACTTTGTATTCTGTGTTGTAACTGAAATCAATATATTTGAAAATGTAGAAAACATCCAAAAATATTTAAATGGTATTCTATTATTAACAGTGTGATTAATCGTGATTAATCAATTAATTGCTTTCCACATGTTGCAACTAGGGAATGTTCTTTCACACTCATCTGCAAACTATGACATCTGTAACTAAAACATTAATGAATGCAAAATAACTGGTTATCAGAATATTTTCTTGAATTTGCTATCTACTAACGTGGCCAAAAAATTATTTCTCCAAAACCACTTTCTCCCATGCATGGCAACCTGCATGGAACTTGAGGAGCAGCACAGATTGCAGGAGGGAAGAATTTGGAGGCGGCACCAGGGAGGCTGTCTGCGTGCACATAAATAGAATGCTAGCAGCTCTTGCAACATCTCTGTACATAGCTCTCTTATAAAGAGCCCATTTAGTTTTACAAGCATGGAGTACACTCATGTTACTTCCCAGCATGCATTGAATAAATTAAAGTCAATAGCTTGATCTGCTGAAAGTAGAAAATTAGATTTAAACAGATAAGTGCCCTCATCACCATGGTTAAAAAGCCCTGGACAGAGTTGACGCTCCATGGTTCCACTACAAAAGACAGTCTGTTTGGCACCCAAATTCCTCATGAAGCCATGCTCAGTTGGCATGTGTGTGATAGGGGATTGGCATTTGTGCCCTTTTTTTATTCTTGCATAGACAAACCCTAAAAGGTGGTGGTGGTGGTGGCAGAGGGAAGAGGAAAAACAGGAAATTTGATGTATTTTTGTTTATTACTTTAGAAGTATCATGAATTTCAAATCTAGTCTTCCCTGGTATTGCTGGGAGACTCCTTGAAAATCCTTGAATAATAGGGGGCTATGTATACCAGCATAGCTGCACCAGTATTGTATCACCAATGCAAGCCACCAGTGTGGATGTGCTGCACTGGTGCAGCTTACTCCAGTTTGAAACCAAGATAAGATTGGTGCAAGTGTAATGCCAACAGACCCCAGTTGTCAGCAGGCGGGATTGAACCTGGGACCTCTGGAGTTTAGTGTATGAGGCTCTACTGCATGAGCTAAATGCCACATGCCTATTAGCTAAGGCCGTAACAGACTCATTAATCTCTAAGTGGTCTCGGTTCCACTACATGGGACAGAGCACCACATCCGGGAGGTGTGTGGGTTACACAGGTTCCGTATTACATGGAGCAGCACACTTTCACTGAAGGTTGCACTGATATAGATAACATGGTACATACATCCCCAATATAAGTAAGTCCTCAGATAGGAGCTTTCTGAGGCCAGGTTGTTGAATTTTTAACAAAGGCATCTTTCTCTCCTAAGCATTGTATAGGCATTGGAATTAAGTAGCTGTTAACATGTAACGGAGTCTGCTTTGCATAGCATCTCCAGCATCACACATTTCTTAGATCTCCAGTCTTCCATAGCATCTTTTTTTAAAAAATAGGGTACGTACAACCTGAATTTCCAAAGTGTGAAACCCTGTTCTTCTTGGGCCACCATGAAGAAACATGAAAGGTCAGGTGCCCCTTTTTATTTTTTTCTTTACAGATCTGTTATAGGGTGTGTAAACCTCACACTGGGACAGAAGAGGTTAAGGAGCAGTTCTGGGCTCAGGAAGATCCACCCTGCTGGACCTGCAAAGCCTCCTTGAGCTGGAGGAGCAACTTAAAAGACAGCCAGGCAGCTCAGAAGGGGGCAGATAGGCTAGGAGGAAAGATTTATTTTGGGAGTGCCAAAATACAGGTACAGCCGGAATCCTGGATTAAGGGGAAAGGTCAGCAAGTGCCAGCTGCCCCAGGCTCTAGTGTTAGGGAACTCTTCGCTCTAACTTCTGGTGGATCATTTGTGAGGCTTTTAACCATGCTCTAGCCTGGGAGGGTAAGTGGTAGGAAGTGGCCCAGGGATGCAGGCCCAAAACACTGGGTCTTTGATATCTCTGCCTCTCGTGATAGAGCCCTGGGCCAGAGCCCCTTAGAGAGGGAGGGCCTGAGCTCTCCTACCAACCACCCTCTCATGAAGGGGGCACAAATCCTTTCTTCCTGTTTCCTCCCCCTGCGACAAGGGAGGGGGGACGAGACAGTCTAAGCCCCAAGGCAAGAGTTAGCAACCCACAGGGGCCTGGAGCTCGCCTGAAGAGCCTTTCTTTTGTGGCGATGTAGGACTGTATATATAGCGTTGCACTCTGTTACCATGTAAGGAATGGACTTGATTGGTGACCTGGCCACAGGGCCAACTTGCTACCTACCGAAACAGGATACACCACAGTGTCAGAGCAGCTGCTGGCAAGGGATACCATAGATGGGGGAGAGATGGGACCTAGTGCTGTAACCACCAGGTGGCACCATCGGTATGCCCAGCCTTGTCACAAGATCCCTGTCTAACTTTTGGGATGGCGAATGCACATCTTGTTGTTGTACACAGATTGTGTACAATAACACATAAGGAAGGTGTTGGCTACTGAGCTGGAAACACTGTTGGCATCTGTAATGGTGCTAAAAATATCACAAACACAGCCATTTATGTGGATCTCATGGTTCATATTATGCAAGGAGTTAGAAGCCTCACTTCTCTCTGATTCACATCCCCTATTGCTCAAACACATCTAACTGCCTATTAAGCCAGGTTAAGATCAGTCATGATTATGCCTTTTTAAACTTCCTAGTGTTTCTAGCCTATTGACAAACCGCATCATGCAGCTGACTAATATCCCAGCAGGTTCTCATTAAGCAGTATTCCTTCACTCTATCAGAGGACTGCCAGCTGTGCTGGAGATTTCTTCTGAGTCAGGAAGAGAACAAGATCATTACCAGAGAGGACAGCTTCTTCTCCCAGAGTCTCCCACTGTCGGAGTGGCATATAGGGACAGAGCAGAGCTGCGCCAACCCTGAGGGAGCTTGGGGAGAAATCCTGCCTCAAGTAGGCCTAAATTCCTCCCAAGCTGCCTCGTGTGTAGAAGGAAATATGCCCTACATCACTCTTCCTGGATCTTAAAGCTTCTACTATTTAAGCTAAAATACCCAGCTCTGTTAGCCAAGGCTGAAGCAGGCTCATCAACCTTAATATATGGCCCAATCACCAACACAAAGGGATAGTGCCCTACCTGAATGGGTGTGGGTTACACATACTTAATTCCCTGACTGCACCAGTCCCATGCTGCAGGCTGATGTGCTCACAGCAGGGTCATAGCCCCATTGCCTTTCCCTGCCCCCTCTGAGGTACTCTGTAAAGCTGGGGAGCTGTGTAGCAATCCCTCTAACCAGCTCAATACTGGGGCTGCCTTTATGCCTATCCTTTATCATGCAGGGCTGATGTAATGGTTGTTTGTGCCCTGCCATGGCCTTCTTTGTGCACATCAGTAACATCCTGGCATAACCTGGCCCATGATCTCCTTACCTGCCCATATTCTCCGACTCCTTGCCTGTTCTAATATGACATGGAGGCTCAAGCAAAGGAATGGGAGTCAGGAAATCTGGCCTCTGCCACAGACTTCCTTGTGCAACTCACAGCTCTTCTGCACATCAGACTTCCCATCTGGAAACAGGGTATTGTGAGTCTTCATTCATTAAGGGATTGAGTCTGTACGCATTGAAGTTGATGGCGGAGCTCCCATTGAATTCCAGGTTGCTGGATCAGGCACTTATGTCTTAAACATAAAGCTACATCAGTACAAGGTTTGTCATTATTAGACCTGGACAAACTTTAAAAATCTAATTTACTTTCATAATTGACGCTGTTTGTTTACTTTTGCATTTCAGCATAGACAATGCAAATAGATTGTTTGACTATTGTTCATAGTCTGTTTGTTAGAGAACTTTACACTCCATTTCTCATGCATTAGCACAGTGTTGTGATGTTTAGGTTGTCAGCACTGCAGAAGAAGGTTTATTGGTTAAAAAACTGTTTCTATCTGAATTTTTTATATAATCATAGAAGCTTTTCAACTGGTCTTCATTTTGTAAAAACTGAATTTTATCAAACCTAATTCTGGGGGCAAATTTGACCTGACAGTTTCCTTTAATTAAAAATATCTATAGATACAAAGGAAAATAGTCTATTGGAATTTTTATCTTTAATTAAAATGTATAAAACATTCGCAAGAAATAAAATCTATATATAACTAAAAGCTTGCAGGTTACAAGAAATATATTACATCCTATTGATTGTATAATTTATCTTGTAGCTGTAAACTGTGAATTCATTAGAAGATTCTAAATACTAATGAAATGACCCAGCCTATTAGGTTAGAAGGAGTAGATCCTTTCAAGGGTATCTTCATGAAGGCAGTTCTATCCAGCAGTCAGTGTTTCTATGAGCAGAATTTGTTGTTGGTTGTTTGTATTACAGTAGTGCAGAGAGGTCCCAAGTGAAGCTGGGGGCCAATTGTGCTAGGCCCTGTACAAAAAAATAAGACACAGTGTGTGCCCTGAGAACCTGACAATCCAAACAGATAGGACAGACAAAGGTGGGAGGGCAAACACAGGCACAGAGAGGTGAAGTGACTTGCCCAAGGTCACACAGCGGTCAGTGGCAGAGCCAAGAACAGACCCCACCCCCCACCCCCAGGTCTCCAGTCTCACATCCTATCACTAGCCCGTCCTGCCTCTCTTTGGCCACATGGCCTCTCCTATTTGCACTCTTTGTACTTCAGTATTTTTCGCTGAAGTACAAATTGATTTTTACTTATCTTTGACCTCACGGCAATTTTATGATGAAAAAAAAATAATCATCTGCCCTCAAGAACAGGCTACTAATATTTTTTGTGGCATGTCCTTCACTGCTGTGACTACTAGCACTTCCATAAGCCTGCTTTCTGGTATGGTCTGAATGATGGGGCTGCTCGCACTCAACCCAGCTGAGGACTGTTATGCTAAACTTACCAGGAGTCTAAGGACTACAATTAATATGTATAAAATGGAGCCACTAGCAGCCTACCCTAGTTTAATAAGGAGGTTCATCCCAGATAGATCACAGGTCCCCACCAGCTTGCAGTGTTCCATCTTCATCCGAGTGGTCTTTTCCATGGGTTACTGGATGTCTGAAGCTGTAGTCTCCTTGTTAAAAATGAGAGCAGCTTCATGTAGAACTCCATGGCCCATATTTGACCCATGGAGTGAACTTTGCCTAACCCTGGTTTACGACCTATTCTGTTTCATGAGATGCACTTGGTCAACACATAAGAACAAGGAAGTAGGAGATGAGAACATCTGCTTTTCTTGTCTTGTGCTTTCCAGTGCTGTTGTGTACCGCTTTTTGTTCTGGAAGTCCGTCAAGCCCATAATACTCTCCATCCACGTGGATGCAACTGCTTAACCTGGTGCTTCTGTAAATTTGTTTTCATGCTCTGGTCAATTTAAAATTTTTCTGGTTTTGACAGAATGTCAAAGTGCCCAAAGATTTTACTTGCTGTCCAGTGGTCAGGCTCTCAGTGCAGAATGCCTACTGGTTAGTGAGCTACTAACAGTTCTGGTCATCATTGTTTCCAAGTAAAACAGTGATTGATTTTTAAAGATTTCCAGTATGGCAACTGGGAAAACAACTCAGATTGATGCTATGTCTGTATTTTATATGGCCACTGTCAATAAATAAGCTACTAGAGACAGACCTAAGCCCCCAAATTCTGATTTCAAACACTGCAAAGAATGGGAGTATTTTGATGTAGGATTTTGGTTTGGGCTGTAGATACTGACCAGATGGTGTCCAGAATAAGATACTGTCATAACCCAGATCTGATTTCACATCTGACACCCAAACATTAAACAGTGCAAATCTTATGAAAACATCTGCTAGAGCATCACACAAGGGCCTGTTGGATTAGTGGGGGTGGGGCACCAGCAGCAGACTGCTCTGTTCTGTTCCATTGTAGCCTGTGTAGGTGATGGGGGAGGGAATCTGTCATTCCTTGGAAGACTCACTCTGATGGCGGCGAAAGGATGGAAGCCATCTTTCCATTCCACACAGTACCATTGCGAGCTCTTCTCATCTCTCACTGTACAGTTAGGGCAGAAGGGGAGGAGGTTGTGGGGAGAACAACCGGGATGTCAAAACTCCCATTGACTCCAGTGGGGCCAGGATTTCATCCCTCTGGTTTCCAGTGTCGTAGTTTTTCTTATTCTAACAGTCAGCATGCTCACCAGAAATGCTTCAAGAAATGTTTCAAGAAAATGGGTGTACCCAGAAGTGAGCAAGAACATGACTCCAGTGACGTATGGCCCAAATTCTGCTTCCAATTATCCATCTGTCAGGTTATCTGTCTATCTTCGTACCCAGCATTGTATTATCTAAGCACTGCAGTACATTCAATGGGCTTTCACAGGTGGAACTAAGAGCAGGATCAGTCCTACTGATGCCTGTGATGGGTTTGAAAGCAAGTAAAAAGTAGAAAGTTGTAACTGCTTTAAAACCCTGCATCCATCTTACACAGCCTAGGATGTTCCCAAATCCTTTCCGTTGGATTATTTTGTTTGCAGCCATCCTCAGAGCACAGAGCTCATTAATATCCACCTTCTAAGGGTTTGCTTCCTTTTGGGGCCTGTTGTTCATTTTCACTAAGATCCCTGGCAGTGCAAAAAATGCCTTAAAGTGGGAGTGACTTATATTGACACCCAGCATGAAGTTGGATGCCTAAAATCCTTGGAGGGGCTGAGTGTAAATGAGAATCAGGCCCTCTGTTTTTAAACTACACCTGGGCCTGAGTCTCATGTCACTTTATGCCAGAGTAGCTCCCTGGAAACCAGTGAAGCTCTTCCTAATTTACACCAATATACATGAGAGGAGAGCCAAGCTCTAAATCTCTGTCCGCTCTTTGCTCAGAATAATGACTGCTCGGTAACTGCACTGAAACATTTCACAGCATTTATTCTTCAGGACAGGAGCACCTGCAGAAGACATTTCCCATCCTCCCTACAGTATTAGTAGTTCCCCTTCCACTTCCAAATTTTTGCTGCGTGCTATACTCATGTGGGTTAGGGGGAGGCCTTTGTTTTACTACAATGATGAACAATTACAAAATCTCCCTCAAGGCATAATGGTAGGCACTCTGGAACACATTGAATCAGTGTAGCGATAGCAATGGGAGAAGTATTAGAAGCTGGCACTGCCAAGAGCATAACTGGCTTAAGGGGAAGAAGATGGAGTTTTTTTATGGCCAGATTCTGCCTGTGATTACCTTACTTCATAAGTAATCACCTTGAAATTGGTGCAGCTAGTCGGGAAATAAGGTACCACCACAAAGAGCATAAGGGTGGCAGACTCTCACCCAATGAGCAACAGTGGTCTTCCTAGGAGGCAGTAAAGCAATTCATGACCGACGATCAACTAGGGTGACCAGATGTCCCGATTTTACAGGGACAGTTCCGATATTTGGGGCTTTTTCTTATATAGGTGCCAATTACCCCCCACCCCCTGTTCTGATTTTTCACCCTTGCTGTCTGGTCACCTTATGATCAACCCTCGAGCAAGGCAGCAAATGCAGCCCACTCTACAATTTGTTCAGATACGTGCTGGAGTTTGCAAAGGGCACAACAAGAATTGCAGAGGAAGACACACACAGAAAGATGACTTGAGTCTGTGAATTGGAACCAATTATTCAAATGCAGATAATTCCTCCCTTATCTCTCCCAAACCCCTCACAAAACCTATAACACAGCAGAATCAGATGGTCCTGATCCCCACCTGGGAAATCGTTTTTATTCTGCAGCAAAGCAGGAGAAACACACGTTGAAAAGAGTGTGTTTTGGGTACAAAAATGTTGCAAATAATGGGACTGTTCCTACCCATATGTGAGGCTCAGATTACCCTCGCCTTCCATTCTCGTAGCCTTAGGGTCTATCTATAGTGGAGCTGGAGGTATAATTTCCAGATTGGGTGGATGTACCCATGCTAGCTCTGATTGAGCTAGTGCACTAAAAATAGAAGTGTAAGATGAGCAGCGGTAGTGTAGCAGGCTGTGTCGCTGCTTATATCTGCCCAAGTACATACATAGGGTTTCAGAGGAGATCTTACTCTGTCTGCTAGTCTCTCCTGCTGCTCACACTGCTGTGGCTACACTTCTCTTTTCAATGCACTAGTTCGATCAGAGCTTGCACCTGTATGTCCACTCAAGCTAGAAAGAACACCCTCCAGCTCCAGTGTGAACATACCCCAGGCTGATTGCTAGTACTCAATAGTCAAATGTAACAACTGCTGAATACCTTTCATAGTACAGTATTACTGTTGTCCGGTTATTGTTATCCATCTCATTCTTGATCATTCTAGGCACATGATGCTAGACCATGCTGGTTTGGTTGCCTTCATGGTTTTGCTTAGTGCAGTTGCTAAAGGCTTGTCAGGGCAGCAGGACAGTCCATATTTTTGTCACTTTTCTGGCAGGTTATTTCTCACATCACAAGGTTATCCCATTGCCATCGAACTGAAGGAATATTTTATGATCACTTTTCCCATAAGTAGCGACCGTAATTTTTGCTGCAAAAAGCAACCATTTCGGAAACGTCCCTTCTCCTCCAAAGGCAAGCTAT
Source organism: Natator depressus (assembly GCF_965152275.1). NCBI lineage: Eukaryota > Metazoa > Chordata > Testudines > Cheloniidae > Natator > Natator depressus. The sequence goes on from NC_134235.1 coordinate 17,717,459, forward strand.
TTCACAATGTACAGTATGTGTCGGGGCATTTCACCAGGTGGGTATTTTCACATCATTCACGTTTCTCACAGGCAGTGAAACAGATAGCTGGGTGCTTTCATTTAGAGGCCCTTTGTGCATCAAACTCAAGCTGCAAAACTCTGCCTCTCCCTCTCCCTATTTCTCCAATCTTGTCTTTTATGGTTTCATCCCCGCCTCCTCCACTCTGTCAGTGAGCTACCTGATTCATGCTCGGCTGCCTGTGTTATCAGCTTCTCCCACAGCTGCCTCTGCACATCTGTCCTTGCTGTGGGAAACCCTCCCTGAAGTAATTCATGAATCCAGTGCCCTCTCCTTCTTCAAGGCCTGCCTCTGCTGTGATGCTTATATGAAATCAGCCAGCCAGTGAGGCTTGCAGTTTGTGTTAACCAGGGATAGCCAAAGTCTATAGTGATTTGGAACCATCAGGGGCTACCTAGTTGTGAATAACTGTGTATGTCATTGTGATGGGGTATTTGCCCTACATCAGCACTGAATGGGTTAAGGTGGAAAGAGAGGCTAATTAGTCATAGACTGCACCTGCTGGGGAGCTCAACACCATTCCACAGTCTTGGCAGGAGCCACAAGGCCGCTACGCTGAATGGCCTCTATGCGGCTCCTGTGTGTCAAACAGGAGGAACAACAGCATCCTAATCCCAGCTGGGCTTTGTGGGGTGAAATTTAAAACTGGTCTTGAGAGAGACTTGAGTGGTGCATGACCCTTGTGTTGGAATAGGGGAGAATTTCACACAGGGGGCACAAGGGTTGAAGTCCTGACCCCACTTAGGTCAATAGGAGTTTTGCCATTGACTACAGGATAGGCTCCCCAATTTCTGCCTCGAACTCGTGCAAATGAAACAGCACCAATTCCACTGTGAGAGGGCCTTCTGCAGAGAGGGATGGGGCTGTCCCTAAGCTCTGGCCATGTAAATACAAAGGGTACTGGGGCACTATAGGATGATGCTGAAGGACATTTCACTTTGTTCTCCTTGTGAGATAAGAACATAAGAATAGTCCTACTGGGTCAGACAATGGTACATCTAGCCCACTATTCTGTTTCTGACAGTGGCTGGTGCCAGGTGCTTCAGAAGGAATGAACAAAACAGGGCAGTTATTGAGTGATCTGTCCCTTGTTGTCCAATCCCAGCTTCTAGCAATCAGAAGCTCAGAGACACCCACAGCACGGGATTGCATCCCTGACCATTTGGGCTAATAGTCATTGATAGACTTTGTCTTCCATTAACTTATCTAGTTCCTTTTTTAAACCAAATAATATTTTTGGCGTTCACAACATCTCATGGCAATGAGTTCCACACTTTGTCTGTGTATTGTGTGAAGACAAACTTCCTCATGTTTCTTTTAAACCTGATGCCTATTAATTTCGTTGGCTGACCTCTGGTTGTGCGTTATGTGAAGGGATAAATAACATTTCCTTATTCACTTTCTCCATGCCATTCATGATTTTATAGACCTCTATCATATTCCCCTTTAGTCATCTAAAATAAACAGTGTTTTTAATCTCTCCTCATACAGAAGCTGTTCTATACCCTTAATCATGTTTCTGGCCCTTCTCTTTACTTTTTTCAATTCTAATATCTTTTTTGGGACAGAGTGACCAGAACTGCACACAGTTTTCAAAGTGTGGGTGTACCACAGATTTATATAGTGAATTTATGATAATTTCAGTAGCTATTCCTTTCCTAATGGTTCCTAACATTTTGTTCACTTTTTCAACTGCCGCTGCACATTGAGCCGATGGTTGTCAGAGGATAGTCCACGATGACTTCAAGATCTTTCTTGAGCAGTAACAGCTAATTTAGACCCCACCATTTTATATGTATAGTTGGGATTATATTTTCCAACATGCATTACTTTGCATTTATCATACTAAATTGCATCTGCTATTTTCTTGCCCAGTCACCCAGTTTTGTCAGATATCTTTGTAACTCTTTGCAGTCAGATTTGGACTTACAAAATTACTCAAGATAGTTATCATCTGCAACCTTTGCCACCGCACTGCTTACCCCTTTTTTCCAGATCATTATGAATATGTTGAACAGCACAAGACCCAGGACAGATTCTCGGGGGGGACCCCACTGTTCACCTCTCTCCACTGTGAAAACTAACCATTTATTCCTACCCTTTGTTTCTTTGAACCAGTTACCAGTTTAATTAGTTATTGATCCATAAGAGGACCTTCCCACTTATCCATGACTGCCTATATTGCTTAAGAGCAAAGGAACCAGCTCCTCGGTGAAGATGAAATCTGCTTCTTAAAAGAGAATATTTTTAAGAGGAATGATGGATGAAGATTTCAGTGTTTCAGGTAAATTCCTGTCTATCACTATTAATATTCCCATAGCCATTCCCGATCATATTTCTTTTGTTCTTGTAACTCCTTTCAACCTTGAAAGTTTGCATGGAACTTTGGGATACGTGGAACCTATTGGTGAGCAGGATCCAATAGACAGGGATGGTAGCCTGTGGAATCCATTCTGCTTGAGCACAAAGGGGTTCCAGTTCTCATGTCTGCAGCTAGCACTCAGTCACATAAGCCCTTGCAGCTGGCTATTATGTCAACAAATAATGTAAGAGCAGAGTGAGTTTTAAATTCTGAGAGAGAGAGAGAGCGAGAGACATATGTGTGATTTAAGACCTTAGTGCCCTTGTGGATGGGTCAAAGCTGTCATGCAGCTCTGTGATGTCAAAACATGCATTTCATTTTTAAAATAACACTTTGTAGTTAGGTTTCAGAGTAGCAGCCCTGTTAGTCTGTATTCACAAAAAGAAAAGGAGTACTTGTGGCACCTTAGAGACTAGCAAATTTTAAAAAATCCACTCCATACGGCTAAATTCAGTGCCTTGCGTAATGACAGGTTTCAAAGTAGCAGCCGTGTTAGTCTGTATTCGCAAAAAGAAAAGGAGTACTTGGGGCACAAGTACTCCTTTTCTACTTTGTAGTTAGGGCTGTTGCTCGGTGACAGTGTTATGATAGGAGAGACTCAGTCTCTAAAGTGGACATGGATCTCCTACTGCCCCTATTTGTTGGAGCTCAGATTTACAATGGAAAGTGCACGCTTAGGCTGAGAGAGGAGTGAGAACTTGCAATACACAACTCTCAGAACTCCTGATCTAAATAGCAGAATTAGTGCTAATCTCAGAGAAGGCCTGTGACGGGTTAGACAAACCCCCACACTGGCAAAGAGAGGGTTAAGAAGAACCTGTGAACCCAGTTGGCTCTTCCCTGCCACCCCTGCAGGGTGAGGGGAGTTAAAAGGAGAGGGAGTTAAAAGGAGGCACCCTGGCTGACCAGGAAGGAGAGCAAAGTTCTGCTTCTCCTGATGTTAGAGACTGAGGTAGCTTGCCAGTTGGACAAACCTCCCTATAGAAGGGATGGCTAGACCCTAGGAGACTGACCACAACACTGGTTATTTGAAGACAGGCTCTGAAGAGAAGGGCAGGGTCCCACTGAAAGCTTTTTCAGATGACCCTGTTTTGAGTTGTTTTTTCTTGTTTTTTGGGACTTTACCACTCCAAAGGGGTAGGACAGAACTGTGCATTGGCTGCAGGACTAAGGCTCTGCTACATCAGAGTGACTGTGGCCATCCCCCCAGAGATCCTGAGACCAGGTGAGTTGTACCCCAGTAGACCACGATCAGGTGCTGCAGAGGCAGATCCACAGACCAGGGCTCTATTGTCTCATCCAGCTCTGAAAGATCACAACACCCACACCTGTTTGTGATGACAAGATTAATGCGAAAGGTAGTGTGGTCCAGTAAACAGCAGGGAACTGCAATTCAGAGCTCCTTGGTTCTTTTCATTGCTCTGTCAATGCCCGAGACTATGGCCAACTCACTTAGGCCTGAATTTTCAAAGCATCCAGCTAGGTCTGTGAAGTTGGGCATCCAAAAACTGAGGCAACCAAAATTAGTGGCTGCTTTTGAAAACGTGGGCCCTATCCTCCCTGTGTGTTGTCCCCCCACCCAACCCTCCATGTTGTATACTACCTCATGCCAGTTTTGTGGGTCGGGGGTTAATGTTTGCAAAGCACTTTGAAATTCCCTGACAAAAAACACTATAGGAAATAAATGCACAGTATCATTAGTAAAATTGTGGTCCCCAGAATGAAGGATCAGAGGATCCCCAAGGATTTCACTCTTGTAAGATTTCCAATAAGGTACAAAGCAATGGAAAAATGTGCCAATGTGAACATACCCAACCCGTGTATAGGTGCGTTCACCTCCTCAATGATAGCTTTCTGACATCCTGAACATGGTCTGTGGGATTCTCACAGATTCTTCTTTTTTGTGGGGAGGGGTTGAGTTAACATTCTTTTTATGTATACACAATATATCATGGTCAGACTGTTGCTTTTAAAGTCACATTAAGGAGGGCATGCAGGAGCAGGGAGTGGAGATGTTCTGTCATCAGAACTCTGAGGCAGGTACAGTGCTTGTGGGGGCCCAGTAGAATGTACTTAGGAAGTGGCACCTACCTTTGGAAGTTTTCCTTAAAGTTCTGCTCTAGGAATTATTTTGGGAAGTTACATGGCCTGTGTTAAACTGGCGGTCAGACTAGATGATCATCATGATCCCTCTAGGCTTTGAATCTATTAACCTCTTTGAGGGTGCAGCCTGGCTCACCCTGGCTCACACTAGCCTGTGTATAGATGGAGGCCTGTCCATGAAACATACCTCCTCTGGAGTTTCTAGCACAGCAACCAGCATTAAGATGTCTCCACACCTTGCACTCAAGTAGTTCAAATGCTGGCATTCAATCACATCATGATCCTAGAGCTGATAAGGAGTCTGTCAGTCTATCTAGGTTCTTACCTCACATCCAACACCACAGTCCTTTTACATCTGTGAGTGAACACAAGCAGATTTCTGTATTTTTTCTCTCCTTCTCCCAGAGAGAGGTTTGGTTGTTAAAGGGGATGAGGGATAGAATTGGTGCAGTTGCTGAAGTGGGGGAAGTTAGGCTGAAAGAATAAGATAATAATGGAAAGAGGAAATATTAAACAATATATATATATATATATATATAACCAAAAATGTGAATCTGCTCATCCTCTGATCCAGCACCAAACATTCTGTGCAGATAGCACAGAAGTAGACTCAGTGATTGTATCATGGAACTAAAAATGTGTGGTGTTGTATAAATATTTGAAGCTATTATTATGCAAGCAATGAGCTGGAGGCTTTGTCACCGCACTAGTCAAAGGACCGCTAGGAGAAATGCAGAAACCCACGCAATAAAGATAGGCATGGAACAAAACCAAGCAAGAGGAAAAGGCAAAATGTTGTGATGAATGTACTAACTATATTTAAAAAACTAGAAACAACATTTTATGTGTCTTTTAAAGCAATTTAATGCTGGTGAAACATACCAGACTGAGAGCCCTAGAAACTGAAATCCTCTGTTCAGCCACAGGATAACCATGGTCCTAGCAGTGGTGGTGGTAATATACTTCACTCCACACTGCACTGACAGGGCATTTGGATGCCTGATTTGCAAAATCATTTTTGAAGCCAGATAAACTTTGTGTAGACAGGGTAAATTGTGGAAATGGACCAGGCTTCACTTGTGGATCCAGGTTCAGGTCATGCACATCCCAAAGTTTGGGGATGTTTGCATACATTTTGGTTCAGGACGATCTCTGATTAAAAGTTCAGTACTCTATAGTTTTTTGTTTTCTCTTTAGATGGGGAAAAGCTTCCAACAGCATGGAAATTACTCTGTGCACAAAGAAATTCCCCTTTCTATATGCAAGAAGCCTGGGAAACAAGCAGAGAGAACTAGAAGTCCTGGCACAGTCAAGGAATTATGATGTGATTAGAATAACAGAGACTTGCTGGGATAACTCACATGACTGGAGTACTGTCATGGATGGATATAAACTGTTCAGGAAGGACAGGCACGGCAGAAAAGGTGGGGGAGTTGCACTGTATGTAAGGGAGCAGTATGACTGCTCAGAGCTCAAGTATGAAACTGCAGAAAAACCTGAGTGTCTCTGGATTAAGTTTAGAAGTGTGAGCAACAAGGGTGATGTTGTCGTGGGAGTCTGCAATAGACCACCGGACGAGGGGGATGAGGTGGACGAGGCTTTCTTCCAGCAACTCACGGAAGTTACTAGATCGCAGGCCCTGGTTCTAATGGGAGACTTCAATCACCCTGATATCTGCTGGGAGAGCAATACAGCAGTGCACAGACAATCCAGGAAGTTTTTGGAAAGGGTAGGGGACAATTTCCTGGTGCAAGTGCTGGAACCAACTAGGGGCAGAGTTCTTCTTGACCTGCTGCTCACAAACCGGGAAGAATTAGTAGGGGAAGCTAAAGTGGATGGGAACCTGGTGGGCAGTGACCATGAGATGGTCGAGTTCAGGATCCTGACACAAGGAGGAAAGGAAAGCAGCAGAATACGGACCCTGGACTTCAGGAAAGCAGACTTTGACTCCCTCAGGGAACTGATGGGCAGGATCCCCTGGGAGAATAACATGAGGGGGAAAGGAGTCCAGGAGAGCTGCCTGTATTTTAAAGAATCCCTATTGAGGTTACAGGCACAAACCATCCCGATGTGTAGAAAGAATAGTAAATATGGCAGGCAACGAGCTTGGCTTAACAGAGAAATCCTTGCTGATCTTGAACACTAAAAAGAAGCTTACAAGAAGTGGAAGATTGGACAAATGACAAGGGAGGAGTATAAAAATATTGCTGGGGGATGCTGGAGTGAAATCAGGAAGGCCAAATCACACCTGGAGTTGCAGCTAGCAAGAGATATTAAGAGTAACAAGAATGGCTTCTTCAGGTATGTTAGCAACAAGAAGAAAGTCAAGGAAAGTGTGGGCCCCTTATGAATGAGGGAGGCAACCTAGTGACAGAGGATGTGGAAAAAGCTAATGTACTCAATACTTTTTTTGCCTCTGTCTTCACGAACAAGGTCAGCTCCCAGACTGCTGCACTGGGCAGCACAGCATGGGGAGGAGGTGACCAGCCCTCTGTGGAGAAAGAAGTGGTTCGGGACTATTTAGAAAAGCTGGACAAGCACAAGTCCATGGGGCCGGATGTGCTACATCCGAGAGTGCTAAAGGAGTTGGCGGATGTGATTGCAAAGCCATTGGCCATTATCTTTGAAAACTCATGGCGATCGGGGGAAGTCCCGGATGACTGGAAAAAGGCTAATGTAGTGCCCATCTTTAAAAAAGGGAAGAAGGAGGATCCTGGGAACTACAGGCTAGTCAGCCTCACCTCAGTCCCTGAAAAATCATGGAGCAGGTCCTCAAGGAATCAATTCTGAAGCACTTACACGAGAGGAAAGTGATCAGGAAGAGTCAGCATGGATTCACCAAGGGCAAGTCATGCCTGACTAATCTAATTGCCTTCTATGGTGAGATAACTGGCTCTGTGGATGAGGGGAAAGCGGTGGACGTGTTGTTCCTTGACTTTAGCAAAGCTTTTGACACGGTCTCCCACAGTATTCTTGCCAGCAAGTTAAAGTATGGGCTGGATGAATGGACTCTAAGGTGGATAAAAAGTTGGCTAGATTGTCGGGCTCAACAGGTAGTGATCAATGGCTCCATGTCTAGTTGGCAGCCGGTATCAAGTGGAGTGCCCCAAGGGTCGGTCCTTGGGCCGGTTTTGTTCAATATCTTCATAAATGATCTGGAGGATGGTGTGGATTGCACCCTCAGCAAGTTTGCAGATGACACTAAACTGGGAGGAGAGGTAGATACACTGGAGGGTAGGGATAGGATACAGAGGGACCTCGACAAATTAGAGGATTGGGCCAAAAGAAATCTGATGAGGTTCAACAAGGACAAGTGCAGAGTCCTGCACTTAGGACGGAAGAATCCCATGCACCGCTACAGACTAGGGACCGAATGGCTAGGCAGCAGTTCTGTAGGAAAGGACGTAGGGGTTACAGTGGACGAGAAGCTGGATATGAGTCAACAGTGTGCCCTTGTTGCCAAGAAGGCCAATGGCATTTTGGGCTGTATATGTAGGGGCATTGCCAGCAGATCGAGGGACGTGATCGTTCCCCTCTATTTGACATTGGTGAGGCCTCATCTGGAGTACTGTGTCCAGTTTTGGGCCCCACACTACAAGAAGGATGTGGAAAAATTGGAAAACATCCAGCGGAGGGCAACAAAAATGATTAGGGGGCTGGAACACATGACTTATGAGGAGAGGCTGAGGGAACTGGGATTGTTTAGTCTACGGAAGAGAAGAATGAGGGGGGATTTGATAGCTGCTTTCAACTACCTGAAAGGGGGTTCCAAAGAGGATGGATCTAGACGGTTCTCAGTGGTAGCAGATGACAGAACAAGGAGTAATGGTCTCAAGTTGCAGTGGGGGAGGTTTAGGTTGAATATTAGGGAAAACTTTTTCACTAGGAGGGTGGTGAAACACTGGAATGCGTTACCTAGGGAGGTGGTGGAATCTCCTTCCTTAGATATTTTTAAGGTCAGGCTTGACAGAGCCCTGGCTGGGATGATTTAGTTGGGGATTGGTCCTGCTTTGAGCAGGGGGTTGAACTAGATGACCTCCTGAGGTCCCTTCCAACCCTGATATTCTATGATTGTATGATATGCAGTTATAATAGTGCCACATTAATCCAGGGTATGCACAGCACATATTTAACTGACATGTGTAGTTAATGTTTTGACACTTTGTTAATGTTATCCCTAAAATAATGACTCTGGTGTGGTATATATTGTAATGATGTGTTAAAGTAATTATATCGTGGGAGTAAACATCCCTCTCTGCTTCTCAAATAGCCTATAGCAATTGCAGCACATACCTGAAGTTTCTATCTGAAGTGGAGGTGCGTAAATTTGGTTCATGTTAGTTTGTGTTCTGCCATGTAACTGATGCAGTACAGAATGAAATCAGTTTATGTGGCATCCC